>NW_028079136.1:4196510-7058021 GCF_014824575.4 Sturnira hondurensis
GCCCACCAGAAGATGAAACCCTTAAAAGCTAGAACTTAGTATTACTCATCTTGATATGACCAACACCTGCACTATGGAAGAAAACAGAGCGGGTTCTTTTGGAAAGAACAAATAAATGATGAAGGCACATTGTATCTGGAAAGGATGCACCCGAAATGGATCAGAGATTGGAGACCAGCAAGTGAAGAGCCCTGTGGGAATAATTAAGTGAGGTTAGTCAGAGCCCAAAGAACATGCGGGGCAACCTTTCTGGAAAGCAGCTCCGACAAACAGCAGAGTGTTGGAGCGGAAATAGCACAGACTCCATTGTCAGATGGACTTCGGTTGAAATTCTAGATTTCCAGTAGTTAAAATATGTGACCTTGGACAAGCCATTAAACCAGTCTGAGATTTATTTTTATTTAAAAAGTAAAAAGGGAGAAATTATAATAATATTGTAATACTCATTAATGCCTGTCACCAAATATTTCTGCCTCTTCTTCAGGCATTTGGTCAGGCTGAATGTCCCTTCTCCCTTGAAATATGGGAGGCTTTAAATCAGTACAAATTTTGCCACTGTTCCTTGAGGGGTTGGGAACGTTCCAGAGGTGAAGCTCCACCAGCTGGGTGTCTGAGTGAGTGAGTATGAATCACAGCAGAGCCCCACTGACCTAAAGAAATACACCTCTGTTGTAAGATTTCAAGGTTGTTTGCTATTGTAGCATAACCAAGTCCATTGTCATTGATGGAAACATTGATACATTGTTGAAATTATTAAATGAGATGTCTTTAAAGTGGCTTGTCCATTTTCAAGTCTTTGTGAGTGGACATTTCTGGGTTGAAAAGTGTAAAAAAACTTATAAGCTATGTACTTTGATTATGGGGATCTTTGTGGCGAGGCAATAACATAGTGAAGTCTATCAATAAGAGAACTCTTGGCCTCAATAATTCTCAACTGATTGAGGTGCTAATAGCCTTGTTAGCACACACACACTGTCAAGTAAACATACTTAGTGCATACCTAGTGTTGGCAATCTGTATTTAGCAAGACCTAATAAAGTGTGCAATGCGTGGCAAAGAGAGTTAGTGGAAGGAGTCCAGTTGTTACTAGAGGAAATGGTGAAGGGAGTTTCAAGAGAAGTCCTGAAGAAAGGCTGGGTGGGTATAAGTAGACGGAGGTTAGAGAAGACTATAAATTTCTAAAACAGCTAAGCCTTGTTCTTCTTATTGCATTCCTTCAATAAGAAATTGTATCTGAATATGAAAAGCTGCATTTTTACTTTTCTTTCCAGGGAGTACAGTATCATCAAAACAATATGACCTAGCACAGTTCTCGGCACATAGTAGGGACTCAATAAATACTTGGTGATGTGAAGTATGAACGCGCAGATGGTTGGACTACACAGAAAGGCAGACCTGGCTTTAAATCTCGGCTCTCTCTCTTAGTGTGTGACCTTATAAAGGCTACTTATCGTTTCTGTGGCTTACTTTGTACACCTCAGCATAGTTTTCTGTTTAAACATGACACAGTGCCCCACAGAAGGCAGCTCAATAAAGAGAAGAGTCTATCCCTTCCCCATGTGGCAACACAGCTTTCATAATTATCACAGCCAACACTCTTCACAAAGTGGATATACATTCTTGGCATGAACGGAACTTTCTAATGTATCTCTAACATAGAAAATAAACCTATAAACATTATTAGGCCTCTAGTTTCTTTTTTCACATGATTTGCAGGCCCCAGGCTCCTGTTAGGGGAAGGAGAAGGGTTGATTGTAACAATAGCTGGCACAATTGTTTTGGTGCCATCTGAGTATAGGCTATTCCATAATAGGACTGATCCAACATTTCACCTCTGGCCTAGTCCAGGACAGCACTGGGTTACATACACCTGGTACGTGAGAATCAATTCTCAAAAACAGCCAAAAGAGGCAGGGATGTTCACTCGTCAAGTGAGGAAATGGAGGTTTGGGAAGTCAAAGAGAGTCACCTGGATACACAGAGTTGGTCACTGTCAGGGTCAGGATTGAACTAGCATGTCGGTCATGGTCTCTCTCTCTCTCTAGAGTGGAGCCAGTGCTCCTTCTTCTACCCCGTGTAGCCTACACGAACACATTCCGGGAAAGGCCAAACAACATGAGCGTGGCCTCACAGTTTGTGTCTGAAGGGGCCCAAATGCTACCCACTCACTCTTTGACCCTATCTTTATTTACATATATATTTCTTATGGTTTATGCTCTTATAGTCCCCCCTCCCCCTTTGTCCCTATAGTTTCTTTTTATTGGATATTTTCTTTAGGATCAGTTCTGAAGTTTGGACTCATTGCGTCAAATGAAATAAACGTATCCATGGAAAAATCAACATCTCGAAGGAGGCAGACCCAGCTAGTGGCAGGATGGAGCATAATTGGAAGAGCCCAAATTCAGCTGATGAACCAAGATGGGATCGAAAGATCTGCCCAGGCTTGTTGGCTGAGTCTGCCTAGCAAAAATTGTTTTCCTGTGAAAACTCATTCCCAGCTTTAAATTAATCTTTAGTCTTCCATCTCGCTGCTTCTCCCATCTCTCAAATTTATCACTGTGACCACTGGAGTCATTTCAATTCCTTACTAGCGAATGATACCATCTGAGGGTAGTATAGCTGGCTGGATGTTGCTTAATTATTTACTGTGCAATGTGTGGGCCTGTCCTCACTCCTCAGGTGTCCCGGGTTCCTTTTCATATTTTTCTACACTAAAGCTTCTCAATGTGTTTACCATGTAAGTTATAGAAACTAATTCAAGTTACAGCAGAGAAGGTAAATTCCATAATGTTATGACAATGATGGCATTTCTAAGAACTCTTCTGGGAACTGAATTGTGTCTGTGCGTGTCACTCCCCAGTACATCCAGTTCATTCAACAGCATCTCATCTCTAAAAGCAAGCTCATGACCTTCTACTTTCTCGTATTTCATCTTTTCCAGAGTTAACTTGGTGAATTGTACCATCCATCCATCCCATTGGGCCAAAGCAGAAACCTGGGAGTTATTCTTGATTCTTCTTTTTTCCTCAACACCTCCACCCTCTCTGCATCAAATCCATTAAGAGCTGTAGCATTTCAACAACTGAACCATCCTAGAATCTGGCCGCTTTTCTCTGCTTCCACTGCCACCATGCTGATTCAGGCCACCATCATCTCTCTCCTGAACTACTTGTTACCTAAGGTCCTTTCAGCCTCTTGTAGTAGAAAAGGAGATGTGCAGCCCAGATCCCCTTTCGGGGAAAGACTTACTGCCCAGCTGTAGGGAGTGTACCCAGCAGGCAGCCTTCAACTGCTAGCTCCTGCAGAGTGTGCTAACGCTGCAGGCAGCCACCTCACCCACGACATCCTCTACAGATGACTGGCCACCATGGGAATATAAAAGCCCGGTTCCTTCAGCCAATGCAGCACAACTCTGATCAACCATACTCCAGAACGCCTCAGGAGGTCAGCTAAGCTCCTGTCAGCTGAAGCACTATTTCAGTGTCTCTTCCTTGGGAATGCAACCTACAACACCTGTCACCCCTGTGACTGCACCTGTCACTGCAGTCACTTAGAACTGCTCAATACCGTCCCATTGCTTTAAGGCTAAAGCTCAAGATCTTAAACACAGATACGTGGCCTTTTCAACCATTCCTTTCTCATCTCATACTCCTCTCCCACTCTCCACCTGATGACTCAACCACTCTAGCTCCATTAGTTTCCTGGGTGCTCCCATAAGAAAGTTCCACAGACTCAGTGGCTTACATGATAGAGGTGGAATCCCAACGCAGGTGCAATCTGGAAGCTAGAAGTCCACAAACAAGCTGTTGGCAGAACCATGCTTTCTCTGAAGACTATAAGGGAGCCCTTCTCTGCTTCTTTCTAGCTTTTGGTCGTTTGCAGGCAACCTTAGGCATTTCTTGGTTGTAGATGCGTCACTCCAGTCCTCCGTCATCACATGGCACTCTGGCTGTGTCTCTGTCTTCACGTGGCCTTCTTTTAAGGGTGCCAGTCATATATTGGATAACGGGTTCACTCTACTCCATTGTGACCTCATCTTGACTAATTGCATCCACAACAACCTATTCCTAAATAAGGTCTTATTCTGAGGTAGAGGAATTGGAACTTCAACATGTCTTTCTTTTTTCCCCCAACATACCTTTGTCCGAGAGAACACAATTTAATCCATAGCACTGGCATTCATTCAACCCCTGAAACCAGCCACACTCATCTCACTCGGGGTCTTTTGTGTATGCTGTCCACAATTCCCCAATTATCCTATCTGTCCTTCATTATCTCAATCTTGGTTAAAAACTCATTCTCCTTAGACAACCTCCCCTTGAGTTAGGTCAACTCTTCCTACTCACAGCACCATGTGTTTCCTTTCCCAGCATTTGCCGACACTTTTAATTATATATTTGTTTGGGTAAATCTCTAAAACATGGCTGTCTCCTCCACTAGTGCATAAGCTCCGTGAAAGCCCAGATTGTGTGTCTTGCACACTATTGTATTTCCAGTGCTGAGCATGGTGCCTGGCACATACTAAGTGCATAATAAATATGTATTAAATCAGTGACTTCAGAAATCTTTTACTGAGCTATTAGGTTTTATTCCTCCTTATGATTTTTAAGTCATAGGTGTCCCTATTTCCAGGAGATATGGTGTTCTCCTGACACAAATAAGACCACTTGCTGAGGAAATGGAGAAGGGAAATAGAGTAAGTCCCAGCGAATTGCACTTATAGTTGATGCTCAAGATATCCCCTTCAGAGAGAGAATAACTCATATTCCTAGCAGACAAAACCTTCTTCCAGGGGCCAGTTGCAAGTATTTGCTACCCAACATAGAAAGCAGGCAAGGACTATATTACTCTCTTGAATTGTGAAATTATCTGAAATCAGGACTCTGCAGAATCTCAGGCTTCTCACAGGGACCATGCCAGAAAGCTTAATGAATAACAAGGGGCAGTATGCAATCCCTTAAATATTCCTCCTAGAGAGGAAAGGATGTCTCATTCATCCAAGTGATATTCTGGAAGGTAGAATAGCAGAAACAACCCAAATACAGGAAAATAACGATTTACAGAAGGTTGACATTTGGAGAGATAGAGAAGAAAGTTCTAGTCAAGATGTTAATAAACTATACCTATCAGATGAAGGGTTACTGGTCAGCTGGCTATTTCATGAAAAGAGAGGAGTAATTCTTATTTGATGAAATACCATTTTAGCTATTTGTGGGCTATGCTTCCTGAAGTGTCCTTTCACCCTCTCTTTTTGGGTGAGGTCCTTTCTTTTTTCCTTCTGTCACGAGCCACAGCCATTGTCATCCCATCCTTGACTAGGACCAAGACTTACCCGGCTGTTTCCTGGTTGGGGTACTCTCATCACACTGCACTGTGGTGTACCAGAGCAGAAGGATCTTTTAAAGGGGCGGGTCTAAGAGGAAGAGTTAATATTTTGAACTCTTTAAAATTGTTGTATTCTAACCTTCCCAAATACATGAACTTTATCACAGAATGCCTTAGAAAGATTTGATTTTATGGCAGAAAGAATGTAAAAAGAAATACCAAGGTAGTAATTAGCTCTGGCACTCACAATTTAGGCAGCAGGATAATAACTTTGCACCCAAAGCTACTACTGTCTTGATAGATGGGTTTCCAAATTCTTTTGTCTCCTTCTTAGAGGGTCAGCAGAAGGACCGGGTTCAGAGGGTGCTTCCATGGGGTAGAGACGATACCCTTGCCCTATGGGAGCTCGTTGCACTCTATGTGAAACAAAATGGAGCAGAAGTAAAAGACAGGCCTTCCACTTCCTGGAGCAGGGAATAGCAGGAGGCAGAAAGAACAGCAGTCAGGAGAGCAAAGCTATTGGTCTTGTTGGCTCCCCCTTGGCAGGCCAAGGAAAGAGATGTGTTGGGTAAGTCTAGGAGAGCCAAGAAGCCTGGACACTCTGTTCTGCAACCCACTGAAGACTGGGAGGAGAAGGCTAATTGCCAAGGGGCATACACTGAGCGGGGGAACCACCTCCTTGCCCTGGTGGCTCATCAGTAAGGCAGAGGCAGGCCCTAAAGCTCAACTCTGCTAAGTCACCTTTGGTTCTGACACAGGGTGCAGCCAAGGGAGGGCAGGGGCAAAAAAAGGTTTGGAATGGTGTCCAGAAGTCCAAAGTATATAGGAATATTGGAGAGACATATAAGATGTCCTCACCCCTTCCCTCACAGGTGTGAGTTGGGGGAAGAGACACATGGACCAGGAACATGCAGGGCTGTTTTGTAAAGCTACAGCCTTGCAGCTAATCCACGGCATGGTCATTTAACATATCTATAGCCTTTGGCGGGTCACTTGGATATGTTAAATGGCTGTGGCCAGGCTTGGAGCTAGGGGAATGAAGTCACTTCCCTCCAAGATGTAACTGGGGGGCAGGTCCCCTGAGTTACAGTGCCTGTGTGGGAGCTTTGGGGCAATTGGCTCCAGGACATGGGGCCATACCTGCCCAGACTCACGATGGCAGCCCAGTAAAGTTGTAATAATACAGAAATACTGGCAGGTGTAACTGATCGTGGGAGGAGTCGCAAATAGGGGTACAGAGGAAGACTGGCGTGGGGATTTAAACCCAGACACAGCAGCCACTGGGGGGACAGCCATGAGGTTTTGGGCAGAGTGAGGACCCCTTCTTTCCCAGGTGAAAGGGAAAACCATGCAGCTTTGCCAGAGTGGAGATCCCTGCAGCCAGGTGAAGGAGAAAGCCACGTGCTTTTGGTGGAGTGCGGACCCCTGCAGCTTTGGTAGAAGAGGCCCACGCAGCTTTGGGGTGCTCCCTTTGGCCACATGGCCTGCAGGAGAGACTTTGACTGGAAAACTTGGTACAATGAACTCTTTATTTTATTTTATTTTTTAATTTTTATTTATTTATCTTTAGAGGGGAAGGGAAGGAGAGAGGAAGAGAAATATCAATGTATGGTTGCCTCTCGTGTTGGGAACTGGCCTGCAACACAGGCATGTGCCCTGACTGGGAATCAAACCGTGATCGTGTGGTTTGCAGGCCCGCACTCAATCCACTGAGCTACACCAGCCAGGGCTGGTACAAAGAACTCTTGCCAGTGGAAGGTGCCGCATGATTTTGGATTAATTGGAGATCCTGCCTGGACATCAACGCAGCTGACGATATCAGTGACCTGGAAAAATGAACGTGTGCTCTTTTCCTGATTTACAGTACCTGGAATTAGGACAGAGGGAGAAGGGAGTGCTCTGTGTGTGTGTGTGTGTGTGTGTGTGTGTGTAGGTGTATACCTGAAAGGACTTTGATATTTTAATGAAGGTGTTAGGCCTGAATAGCATTAAATAAACACTTTGTTTCCTTTTCACAAATATCTGGCATTGCGAAATGTCTTTCCAATTGGCTACGGACCATTGAGCCCAGTAGGGGGGTCCGGACGGTATTAATATACCATCCTCTAGAGTCTGGGGCCCTGGTGTATCTGTTCTTTAACAGGTTTTTTTGGCGTCCCTGGCTGGGCCAAATATTGCCCGCCCTTGGTCCTCTGCTCAGTAACAGTTCCAGGGTGGTATAGACAAGCTTCAGAAATACCTGAGAATCCAGCAAAGGAACTTGCCAGAGGATCACTGTGGTGAGGGTGAGGGATCTCAATTCCCAGGGCTACTAAGGAGAAATAGGGGCTACTAAGTGAAATACTCCCTCAGGCCAAATAGAAGTCTCATCAGAGAAGTTTCTGATACTTGAGAGAGCTAAAGTCAGGATGAGTCAGCCTGAGGGTGCTCCCAGTCCCTGAGCAAGCTGAGTGAGGCCAGATCCAGAGCTTACTTCCAGGGGCTAGACAAAGGGGGCGGGGCATAAGCACAGAGACTGAATCTTCCCCATGGCCATGAGGTTGCACAAACCACCACCAATCCTCAAACACATGTCTGGACACATCTTTGGGAATAAAAGAGATGAAGGAAAATTTTTATATGAGAGACTGAGCAGTTTTATCCAAGAGAGGTTAATCTAAATAAATATTGGATTCCACTGAATTAAACTTTAAAGTGAATACATTTTCTCTGTGCTAACCAGCTGGGAGGAAGGCTACCTGAGATATCAAAGGCAAAAAGTATATTTTCTCAGCTCATCCAAATTATAGTGTGAAGTTAGTATTCTGCCTATGACACACAGAAATAAAGGAACCGTGAAATCACATGTCAGAAATCTCAGCAATGTTTAAAAAAACACAGTTGTGGCAGGGTTGGGTGGTCACATTCCAAAGGCCCCACTAACAGGGCTGACTGCAACTTTCCCAGCGGCACAAAACTACGGGAGGAAATTCAGGAGTGTGCCGGGGTGGTGGGTTCCTCCCGCAGTCACTCTGCTCTGCACTTGGGGGAGAGGCGCCCATGCTCAACCCACCTCCTAGGGGTGGGTCTGACTGGTTTGCAATTTGAATAATGAACTCATGGTGGCCCCCCTGTGATGTCCACAGAGAAGGGACCTGCCCATTCACTTTCCCTCTTGAGCAACACTGTGGGGGGTATGTCATCAAAAAGATCTGTTTAAAATAACCAAGCCCACAATATATGATAAACCACACACACGTTACAAAATTGTTAACTTGAGCATAAATATTGTGATAGTAGGAAAAATATAGTATGTGATTAAAACAACCCCATGGATCTGGTGATCACTACCTGTCCCTCCCCATTGGACAAGCCATAGTCACTTGAGCAGTCTCTTCCCTATTTCTGTTCTAGATTCCCTTCTTTCCTTAGCCAGGTGATTCTCCCTGGATCTCCTCCCGCATGCTGTGCTGGGCCACCTTCCATCGCTTCCCCTGCTGGTCCACGAGGGCCTGTTGTTCACTGCATCTGGGATGAAGCAGTAACAATCAGCAAGCTCTTTGTCCTTCCAACTTCATAGTTTTCATCTTCTATAACTCTGTCCATCCTTTTGTTTGTTTCTGTTTGTACAACAAACTTGTCCAGTGAAAACTCACTTGGTTAAGTGCCCATTGCCAAAGGTCAGTGGATGTCAGCTTCCCATCAGTGCTGTGCACGCAGCCCTTCGTAATGCTGGTGGGAGAGAACCGCCCGCAGACCAGGTGCCTCCTCTCTCCCAACGCATTATTCACAAGCTTTTACTCTGAATCCCGCCTATCCCCACTAGTATGTGTCCTGCCAGATGCTCCCTCAATGGCTTTTTCTGCTTAGTTCTGTAATTCTTTCTGCATATATAGATAAAACCATTCTTATGCATGCACACTTAGTCACAGGCTTATTAATTCGGAACCCTCAATATTGTCATTAGAAAAGTCTATAAAAGTACAGAGATGTTGCTTTATACTTCTTTTAATTCCCTCAGGGCCAAGCAAAAAAGTTACTACTTTGATTTGAGATGACTTCATATCCAATTAATATTTGAAATCTAACCCGTGTTTAATAATTGTTTGCAATAGGCCTGAGCCTTTCTTACATGTTCTCTTATTCAGTCTTCACAACAACCTTAGGGATTATAGTATATTTCCACATTTACAGAAACAAAACAAACCCAAACAAAATGGGTTCAAGGAAGTCAAGTGACTCGCCCAATTACTGAGCTAGAAGGTGGCAATCCTGAAATTGGAACACGCTTTTTTCCTGCTTCATGGTACAGGGCTACTTTCTAACTCACCGCTGCTTCTCCAGTGGTCATTCTTGCCTTAAAGAAGAGGTGTTTTAAGGTTACAAGAATTGCTCACTTAAGAAGAAGTCCCTGCTATGAAAAGGGAAGATCCCAGCTACATGGAGCAGGGTCTAGAGGCCTCAGCGCATAATAGGCACCAGACTGGCAGGTTCCCAGGTCTCTGGTTGGGTCAGAGAACTGGCCACAAAGTAGTTTTTGATGCATGTGCAAGGACAGTCTGGGTCCATCTCACTACTCCTGCTAGGGATGGGACAGAGGAGGATAAAGTCTGGCTTGGCAGGGTCTTCTCATTCACAGTGCCCAGGCTTCGGCATTAGCCCTTTCATTAAGAGGGTTATCTGGAATCAATCCAGCCTTCCAAATTCAAGAAGGCTGTGGTGGAAGTGACAAGTGAGACTCCCATATCCTGCCTATTTTTGACCATGATCATGCAAGGCCCTAGGTGCCATCCCTTGAGCAAGTAATGGAGTCATTCATGTTATCCAAGCAGGCTTAGCAGGAGTTGACAGAGCCAGAGACGGCCAGGTAAGTCTACCCTGTCCCATGAGCTCCGTGAGAGCTGAGACCTTAAATGTCTTGCTCCCTGCTTTTTCCTAGTGCCTTGACTATGCCTGCCACGCAGCACGCACCCAACAGATATTGCTGAATGGATGATCAGACTGAAGAGCAAAAGAACCAAGAGACATGGTGTATCTTTTAAAATTTTTTTTTAAATTAGTTTACATTGAATATTATTTTGTGTTAGTTTGATGTGTATAGCATATTGGTTGGACACTCACATACTTTACCAAGTGTTCCCCCTGATATTTCAAGGTTCCCACCACCACCATACAGTTATTACAATATTGTTGACTATCTTTCCTATGCTGTACTTGAGATCCCCATGACTATTTTGTAACTACCAATCTGTACCTCTCGATCTGGGTACCTTTACCCTTTCTGCCCAGTCCTCTGACTCCCCTCCCCTCTGGCAACCTTTAGTCTGTCCTATCTGAGTCTGTTTCTGTTTGTTTGCTCAGTTCTATTGTTTGCACAGAATCCCATCTGCAAGAGAGACCTACACACAGGCCTCCTATTTTTAAAGCACTCCCCTTATGCCCTGCCAGCCCTACTTTCTTCTTCAACACGTAGTGTTTCCTGAAAAAACATCTCTGAATGATCTCTAAGCATTGCCCTTAAGCTGGCACCTTCTTTTCCAAAGGCAAGAAAAACTTGTCCATCAAGTTTCTTTTAGTTTGAGCAGAGGCCACTGCCACCAGCTTCAGAACCAAGGATCTCTCACCAGCAGCTGAGCCCTGTCCACTGGACCCCACTCTCCTAAGCTGGGCAGGCAGAAGCATGCCGGGATCTGGGCTCGCTCTCCCAGCCTCCAGCTGCCTGAGGCAAGCCCTGCTGTGAGGCCAGGCTCTGCTGGACATCGGAGAGACGTCACCACTGCCCCTGGACTCAGGCAACTCTCGTCTACACTCCTACACAGTTCGTTGTCTGAGAAAATCTGTAGTGTGCGTGGCCAAGAGTCTCACCGGATATTTGACAACTGGAAAGTTTCTTACCTTGGCAAAGCCTCAGTTTTCTTTGTCTATAAAATCGGACAAACAATACTATCAGCCTCATTGAATCATTATGGGAACTAAATAAGAGAATATGTGTAAAGTATTTAGCACAGTGCTTGCCATATCACAAGAGCTCAATAAATCATAGTCTTTATCATTCCTGTTTGATATGACTTGCTCCCGTGCTTTTGTTGTACAAAACAAACACAACTCACCATCTGTGACAAAGGGAAAAAACCCACTCAGCACTACTATCAATACGTTCAACAACGACTGCCTCAGGTCCTGTGCCAGGTCCCGGGCGGGATGGGGAGTGTTTGTAGAACATCTGAGCTGAGTCTGTAAGTTCTCTGGGATGTCCCTTATGCTGAGCCCTCGAATGAATCACATATACTCTCTGTTTGCTTGTCTCCCTTTTAGTTCCAAGACGCAGCCACATGGAACCTCCTCCAGGATGCTTCCCCTGACTGGGTGCATTCCAGGCTGAATTGTTTGGGATTCCACGAAGGAAATTTATAGAGGAGTGCTTGTGGGATGGCTACATGTAGAAGGGAGCAGAAGAAAGTAGGACGGGTAGAAGGAGAGGTTGAGCAGCAATACAGCCCCAACAACCTGTTGCAAATTGCAGTCAGTGGGCCAGGCCTTTGAGTTCCCAAGTTGAATCAGTCACTGGATGCAGGCTGCCTCTGGGAGGTGAGACCTTGGGTGAGACAGTTATCTTCAGCCAAGACAATCCCCAGAGAGGGCTGTCAGCTGACGGCTAGCTCTGGAAGCACTCCCTGGAGCTGGGGAGTGAGCTCTTCCTTCCTGAAAGAGGTTTCGGGCAGTGCAATAGCATCCGCTATGTACTCCAGCCTAGATTTTATCAGTAATAAAGAGATGTTGATTTCCATCTGCTTGCCTCCTATCTCTCAGTTGGTATATTACATGGATGGGAAAAAAGAAAAGGCATGAATTGGGCCCCTGAACTTCAACTCCATTAAAATCTGTTTTATCCAAATTGGGAGGCCCTCCTCTTCCATTCCACAGCTCTGGGTCCTTTCTTCACTGCTAAGCATTCTTGCTGTCAAGGCTGGAAGTCAACAAACATTGGCAGAATTGATGATAAATGCAGTGAGTCAAAGAATGTAAAGTAATAAACATGGAATAATGGCTGAAGAGTTGGAGAAAGGACACGAATTGAGTTTATCTCCAGAGTGGCCTGAGCCGTTTGATTTTCTCCTTATATATATTCTCACCTGAGGACATTTTTCATTGCTCTTAGAGAGGGGAAGGGAGAGAGAGAAACAGAGATGTGAGAGAGAATCATCAATTGCCTTCTGTACACACCCTGACTGGGGATCAGACCTATAATCTAGGTATGTGCCCTGACCAGGAATTGAACATGCAACCTCTTGGTTACAGGACAGCACTCCAACCAACTGAGCCACACCTGCCAGGGTGCCCCACGCCTAGTTTGAGACAATTTTTGATCCTTCTGCACCAAAGGAGAGAGAAGAGGGCAGGCAGATCTCAGCTTCCCCTGCGAGAGCAGCGGGGAATTGTTTCCTTGGGCTCCCAGGTAGATGTGCTGCCCTCGTCAGTTTAGTACAATCTGTCTGAACAAAACGTAGCCGATCGTCCTGTTGTCTGTCAGCACGCTCCAACCATGCCAAATTCGAGACATATTGAGCATAAATGCCTATCTGAATGAATTCTGGGATTACACGGTGGATTTGCAAGCATGTTCTTAATTAAAGGCTTCCTTCAGGAAGCTGCAGCTGCCTTTCCGCCCCAGAAAGAAAATAGCCACAAGTCCAGCTTCAAACCGAGAACTGAACTTGTACTTCAGGCTCATAACAGACTTTTATCAAGGGTTTCTAAGTCCCCAGGATATTTTTCAGATACCTCATTGAAAAATTATGAAAACTTTCATGGAGTTAAAGAATTGTAAACAAATCCTAACTCACTTTAGGAAGGTTATGGTAATGGCACAGGTGAAGCAGCTCTGAAGCCATTGTGTATGTGGTATAAGATTGAGGAGTAAATCCATTCGTGGTAAGGTTTTCACTGTGGAAGAAGGGACACACAAATATGGGTTGATAAACATGTGAGGTGATAATGTGTTAATTAACTAGATGATGGGAATTCTTTCATAATGCATGCATATATCAAAATCACCATAATGTACACTTAAAATATCTTAAAATTTTGTTTGTTGATTATACTTCAGTAAAATTAAAATGAAAAAAAATGGATTGGGAAAAGGCAAGAAAAAAATCCCAGGGGACGGCAATGGAGATACCAGTGTAAACACATGATTTCTAAAACATGTATATGTGGTGGATATGCATGTTTTATGTGCATATATGTATGAATATGTGTGTATTGTCACCTGGGCCGGTCTACTAAAAGGTCGAGAAGCACACATGTCCATCCCTAATGAGCACACCTATGGCTAAGACCATTGCCCACTAAGGGGAAACAAGCTTCTCAGAGAAATGGCAAATTCCAGGGTTGAGGGCAGGTAGGGGTGACATGAGCCTAGAATATCTCGTCATGCCAGGAATGAGTGAGAGAGAGTGAGAAAGAGGATACAAGTGTGCTATTGGGGCGTGTCGCAAGGACACAGGAGCCGCAGTAGAGGGACTCCCACTGGCCAAACCAACTGAGCACAGTAATGGATTATAAAGCATTGGAAAAAACAAGAATGTGTACTTCCTTACAAAAACAAACAAACAAACAAACAAATAAATAGAGAAGGAAGAGCTCTAGCTTATAATAAAATGACAAGGGCCAGCAGATAAGTGTGGAGAGAGGGCTATAGCTGAAAATACTCATTTTGCAATCATGATAAAGATAGGATTAGGCAAAAATCACCAGTGGAGGCTAAATCTAGGAAGACATTTTGACTAAGAACGGAATATCTGAATCATCTCTAAATGACTCCTACACAAATTGTTTGTTACAAAGAATAAAAAAGAGTAATTATAGGGTGGAGAACAAACAACACCCTGACTGGGTGGTCAAAATTAACATCACCAAGAGGGACAAGTGGACATCATGAGCTTCCAGATGTGACACCCTGAGAGGACACAATGTCACCTATGCGGTGTTCTGGCCAAGAATGAACACCCCCAATGTAATTATGAGGCAACATCAGATAAGCCTAAAATGAAGATCATCCTGTTTTTAACACAGAGGGGAAAGGAATTTCGTTCTCTGAAAATAGAAATATCATAAAAGGCAAAACATAGACAAAGAAATGTGGATAAAGAAGACCGAACACCAAAGGCAGATAATAAGTGTTAGGGAGAATGCACAGAAAGTTGGACCCTCAGACACGGCTGATTGAATGTGAAATGCTGCAACTGCCTTGGAAAGCAGTCTGACAGTTCCTCAGACTTTCGACATTGAGTTGCGATGTAACTCAGCAATTCCTCCCCTACATATACACTCAAGAGAAATGAGAATATACACGTATGTCCACATAAAAGCTTGATATTTGTAGAAGCACCATATATAATAGCCAAAAAGTATATAACAGGCAACAGGCAAGTGCCTATGAATTAAAGTACAGGTAAATATAAGGTCAATATAATGAGGTATATACATCCCAGGGGTTATTATTTGGCAGTGGAAATGAATGAAGCACCTATACGTGCAACATGGATGACCCTCATGAACATTTCACTAAGTGGAAGATGCCAGTCACAAATGACCACATATTGTATGATTCCATTTATATAAAATGTTCAGAACAGGCAAAACTGTAAGAACACAAGGCAGTTCTGTGGTTGCTGAGGACTAGAGAAGGGTGTGGGTGGCGATTTCTAATGGGGGGAGGGTTTATTTGGGGCCATAAAAATGTTTAAACTTCAGTTGTGGTGATGGCTCCACAATTCTGGGAATATACTAAAAATCATTGAACTGCATGCTTTAATGGATAAATTTTATGGTCTTCAAATTATATTAATATCTAAATAAAAGAGTTTTAAAGGTCTAATGTTGTTTATTCAAAATAACTGGGGAGCAACGATATTTAGTAGTATGATTTCTCTCTATAAAAAGCAATTTAAAAAATAAAGAAAGAAAACTCATACGCATACGGATGGACTGAGAAGCATGGAGGCCATTTGTGACCTTGGACACAGAAGCTTTAGTAGAGAAATAAAGACAGAAGGCAGACCGGACTGGCTCAGGGGAATGGAAAGTGAGGACGAAAGCACATCTGTAGTGTAGACAGCTCTTTGAAGGAGCTTCCCCGCGAAGGAAAGCAGAGAGATGGAATGAGAGCTGGTGGCATGTGGGGGCCGGAGAAGACTTTCATCTCAGACAACGCGTATGCTTGAACCACAGTTCCAGACCCACATACTGCATTTGGTTGTTACGTCTCTTAAAACTTTTTAGCCTAGAGCTTCTCTTTCCCAAGCCCCCACCTTAATTTTTGATGCCAGGGCTTCAGGGGAACTAGACCCCAGAGTCTTACAAAGAGCCCCGATTCCTAGATGAACTTTTTATGTCCTGTAGTGGAATTTAACTTGCTCATTCTCCCCCATAATTTTTGTAAGTTAGAAGCTGGCTTTAGACATTCGATCCACTTCAGCACTCTCGCCAATGATTCTTTGAGGTGGTGCTGTGTGCTTCACGCTGGGCCACGTTGGGAGGTCACTGCTGATTATCCCACTGTTGACAATGCCAGGGTTGATCACTGGGCTCAGGTGGTTGTCCTGCCCTTCTCTAGGGTATAGCAACCATGACGTAAGTCACCATCAGCCAGCCACTCCATTGAGGAAATACAACATAAATAAAAAATTCTCTCCCTGCCCTTGAGAGAACTCAGTGGGGTGATAGAAAATAAACATGCCAATTGTTTTGGTCTTACCTTATAAATGCCTTCCACCTATGTAGGTTCACAGCCTTATAAATACTTATAAGACACATCCTGGGGGCCAGGAAGTGCTAACACTATCTCCTAAAACTTCATATTGCCTTGAGCCTACAGCTTTCTGGAACTACTGGTCGCTTGGGACTCTCCTGTTCTGCCTAAAGAAATGACGAGTTTAATAACCATAAGACACCCAGGTCGAGTCTACTTTGAATTCTGAAAAGTTTGACTTTATAATCCCATGGGCAGTTGAACTTCTTGTCTTGTCTGCCAGATTTTACCAAGTTAAAAAAAAAACAAAAAACCAAAGCCCACTTCCCATGGAGTGAAAGGGTCTCAAATGCAGTCGCTTTAAAATGCCTGTGTCTTAAGTGCCATGCGGCTACGTGTGACTGGGAAGACAAGTCAGCACTTGGCAAAATTAGAATTTTAGAACTGGGTCAACTCAGCTTTTGTGTGCTGTTCAAATGCCTCACCCTTCCAGAGCTCTCACTCTGCTCGAAACCCCCCAACAAGCCTTCTCTGCTTGAATTCAAGAGTATTTTGTATTCAGACCTTGTGTGTGGGATCTGTGAAAACAGGGCGTGTAACTCACCACCAGTGCTGACACCTCAGAGAAAGGATGTCAAGTGTACTCTGACGTTCAGTATCCTTTAAAAGAGGCTCTGCCGAGTCACCTGGTGTCAGGTGTCCTCGGAGGCGAACAGAGTGGGAGCAGCTGAGGGCTTTTTTTCCCCAGCAGGGTGGACACTCCATGCAGGGCCACTTATTTCTTGGTGTATTTGTATTATGGATATAGACACCTTTAAAAAGTGATGCAAGCCATCTCTATTGCACAATCTCCCTCTGTTTGCATTTCTAGCAACGTTTCCTAGCCAGTGTTTGGCGTTGGAACAAATTCTTTCCTCCACCTGCCCCTCCTTCCCCTTTTCTCTTGAATGCCATGCCAGCCCTGGAGACTGGAACAACAAATGACACATCCGCCCTGCTGCTTCTCCTCGGTGCCCCACCCACCGCCTCGGGGACCTCCTCCCAGGAGAGGTCACCCTGGTCCTCACCAGGGCTCAGGGCCTTCCCCACAGGTTCAGTTGAACAAGGTTCCCTTGACAACTGCCCTGGAGCCTGAAGAGATCCAAAGGGGGATTTGCCTCCCTCCTCACCTGCACTGGAGCCCAACCAGCCACCAAAGGCCAGCAGCTGCGACACCAGTTGCATCATCCCCAGTCACCTAGTTTGACACAGTCTTTCTTCTGTTTTGTTGTTAACCTTATATAACTTTGGCTCATGTCATTGGGAGGCCTCCAGACTTGCCTGTTTGGGGATTTATGAGACAATTCTGAAGAATATCCAAATGAAGGGAAATGAAAATCCCAGTTGCTAGGGCGGTAGGGTTGAGGTGAGATGAGGATGGTTTTGCGTACGCTTGCATATCTAACATCTCCGATACGTATACATGCCACGTACACTTCCAGTGACCCTGAAATAATAGTTGCAGTGGGAAAATCACCAGAGTTACAGCGGGTCTTTTCCCAGCTGTTTTTTTTAATAATCATTTAAAGTAAGACATTTTGATTTATTTGCAGTTTCTTGTATCTGGGTCATAAATTAATATTTTATTAAAACAAATTTACAAATCGTTAAAAGTCAGATGCTCTCATATGTGTATCCTTTGCATTAGAAGGAGGGAGCAAAAGAGACCTATAAAATCTAAACCATCATTGAGAACCTCCAATGTGCTCAACCTTTTTCTAGGAAGGCAGGATGGTGTAGCTTTTTCTATTGCACCAGGGTTCAGATTCTAAGCCGACCACTTGTCAGTCCTGTGCAGCTAACACTCCACCTTCTCATGCATAATTAGGGAAGCTAACACCCAGTGCTAATAAGTGTGTTGAGAGACTTAAAAAAGAGAGCACATGTACAATATTATCCCCCAGCGAGTGCTTATTACCAGTTAGTCCTCTTCCCTATCATATTAAAATGTGAACGCTTTTTAAGAATTCACTGAATCAGTACAGTTACATGAGCTTTGAAGTTCAACTCCCTGAGGTTAAATCCTGCTTCCCCCTCTTATAAGCCCTATGACCTTGAACGTGTTCATTATGTTTGCCCTGTCCAAGTATCCTCATCTGGAAAGTGGATGAAGGTAGTGGCAATAGGTATCTCATTAGGCTGTTGTAGGGTTTAATTGAGATAACAGTCCCTGGCACCTAGTAAGTGCTCAATAAATATTAGCTACTATATTCCAGAAGCTGAGAAGTATGAGAGTTGGGACCAAATTGTGCTTTCTACTTGACTCGGTCATTACAAAAAATTTTTCTCAATTGTAAAGAAAGATGCTGTCACTTTTCCCTAAGTGAGCAAAACTGGCCTTTTGTGCCATTGCTTGAGTGGAAACTTGCCACCAGCAAGTCTTACTTTTGATGGATCATGGAAAGTTCTGTACAGCACGCAACCTGTGAAACGAAATAGGTTACGTTTCTGTAAGCGCTTCCCACTCTGAGGTGAGTGCCATTCAGGGTTCTCCAGGGACAATGCTTGCTTTTGTTGGGGACTGACATTTAAAAGTGTTTGATTGTTCAGTACATGTTGTTTGAAGAGTTGCTTTACTACAATTTAATGGCAAATTCCACTCTGGATTTCCTGCCAACAAATCTATAAAGCTTTGTGTGAGACTGAAAGCATTCAGAAGCTTTTTTTAAAAGTGGGAGGTGCTGGGTATACATTAAAAACAAAAAGGAAGAAAAGGAGGAGGAGGACAAATCCTGTGGGTGTAGGATGAGTGTTTGATGTAAGAACTGGCTGGTCGGCTCCAGAGTGAAGCAATTAAGAAAGCTGTAAAGGGCCAAGATGAAGAGTGGGCATGGCAAGCAAGCAGCTCCATCAACGCCCAACCCAGAAGACACAGACTGGACTCCCTGCCTCTCATTCAACAACTTGATTCCTGTGCTGAGGTGATGTGCTGACAAAGCAGCTTCAAGGTCATGCTCACCAGAATGTAACCTTACATAACACTTGCTCCGCATGGCCTGACGTGTGTGTCACAGGTTAATATCCAAGACTGGCATTCCAGTGTTAGGCTCAAGAAATAAACATGTAGTAGTTTTCATACCAATGTTCGCAGATGGCACCTGGTTAAAGAACATTTCAGGCCTATGTCCCTAAGATTGTATTTGTGTAAACTATTCTATATCCATGTTGAAATAACACAGGTTAGAAATGAAAGTGTCCAGCCCTGGCTGGTGTAGCTCAGTGGATTGAGCGTGGGCCTGCAAACCAAAGGATTGTGGTTTGATTCCCAGTCAGGGCACATGCCTGGGTTGCAGGCCAGTTCCCAGCAGGGGACTCACGAGAGGCAACCGTACATTGATATTTCTCTCTCTCTCTCCTTCCCTTCTCCTCTGACGATAAATAAATAAAATCTTTGAAAAAATTGAAAGTGTCCATTAATAGATGGCTTTTTAAAGCTGGGTAAATATTGTACATAAAATGTAAAGTGAAAAGAGATATTTCAAAAGGATATGCAACTGTATGAATCAATTTATGTGAATTTTAAAATAACACTATATTACATCTCATTTACAGAAGCAAAAATGTGTCTAAAGTAGAAAAAAAAATAAGAAATGCCCTGAGATTTCATATACCAACTTCTTCTGGAGAAGAATGAAAAGATGAAGGAAGAGAAGGAGAGGAACAGGAGCAGGACCTTAACTGTATTTGAAAAATCTTTTCTTTAAATCCAAAATGAGAAGACCTAAAATTAATATGTCAAATTGTTGACATCTATTAAACCTGGGTGATGGATACATAGATATATGTTACCTATTCTGTAATTTGATGTTTTCCAAATATTTCAGAATTTAAACTTTTTAATTAAAAATAATGGCTTATTTTTAGAACAACATGTCATGCAACCATTGAAAAGATAAAGGAATTGTATAGATTATTAATGAAGTCTATAGAATAAATATTTTAAATCAAGACTTCTGGTCAAGATGGAAGCATAGGTAGAAAAGCGTTGCCTTGTCAACAACCGCAAAAAAGAATTACAACTAAATCTCAAAACAAATAACACCCAGAACTGTCAGAAAAATCAAACTGCATGGAAGTCCAACAACCAAGGATTTAAAGAAGCCACGTTCATCCAGACAGGTAGGAGGGGTGGAGACACAGAGATGGTGCAGAGAGGCAAGGAGACGCAGTGTGGCATGGAGAGGCAGGCAGCAGACTAGGCACTCGGGCTCCC
This sequence comes from Sturnira hondurensis, assembly GCF_014824575.4. Taxonomy (NCBI): domain Eukaryota; kingdom Metazoa; phylum Chordata; class Mammalia; order Chiroptera; family Phyllostomidae; genus Sturnira; species Sturnira hondurensis. The sequence goes on from NW_028079136.1 coordinate 4,216,820, forward strand.
ACATTCACAGGTGGTAGGTAAAAACCAGGAGGGACACCTTGGGAGCGAGCGATCCCAGCCCCAGGCCAGACTGCACAGCCCAGGGTTCCAGTGTTGGGAAGGAATATCCCATAACTTCTGGCTGTAAAAACCAATGGGGATTGGGGCAGCAGAAGAAACTGCCAGATTTTCAGGAGACTCCACTTACAAGGCCTGCACAGACTTAAAACATATGCAAACCCACCCACTCTGGGAATCACCACCAGGGCAACAGCTGGAAGGGCACCAACTGCATGTGGAGAGTGGGTGAAATGACTGGAAATGGGGTGACTGCTGGGCAAACTGTCAGAAACTAGACAGCAGCACAGTCCCCTCTCTGAACCTCTCCCCACACAGAGCCACAAAGCAGTGAAGTGGGTTGCCCCACTCTGATAATTACATAAGGCTCCACCCCACACAATTTACAGGTGCTTTTACAGGGAGTCAAAGCAGCTCTACCTAATACACAGAAACAAACACAGGAATGCTGCTAAATTGAGAAGAAAAAGAAATATGGCCCAAATGAAAGCACAGGACAAAACCTCAGAAAAAGAACCAAACAAAACTGAGATAGCCAACCTATCAGATACAGAGTTCAAAACACTGGTGATCAGGATGCTCAGAGAATTCATTGAGTAAGGCAACAACATAAAGGAAGAAATGAAGTTTACACTAAGTAAAATAAAGAAAAATCTATAAGGAGCCACAGTGAAAGAAAGGAATCTGGAATTCAAATCAACAATTTGGAACATAAGGAAAAAATAAACACTCAACAAGAACAGAAAGATGAAACAAGCATTAAAAAAAAAATAAGGATAGGATAAGAAGACTCTGGGTTATTTCCAAATGTGCCAATATTTGAATCATAGAGATGCCAGAAGAGAAAGAGCAAAAAACTGAAAACTTATTTGAAAGAATAATGAAAGAAAACTTCCCTAATTTGGCAAGGGAAATAGACATACAAGCCCAGGAAGCACACAGTGTCACAAACAAGTTGGACCCAAAGAGACATCAAGACACATCAAGACACATTATAATTAAAATGCCAAAGGTTAATGATAAAGAGAGAATCTTAAAAGCAGTAGAGAAAAACAGAGAGTTACCTACAAAGGTGTACCCATAATACTGTCAGCTGATTTCTCAAGGAAACCTTACAAGCAAGAAGAGACTGGTTAGAAGTATTCAAAGTGATGAAAAGCAAGGACCTACAACCTAGATTACTCTGTCCAGCAAAGCTATCATTTAGAATGAAGGGTCAATAAAGTGCTTTCCAGATAAGGTAAAACTAAAGGAGTTCATCATCATCAAGCCATTATTACATGAAATGTTAAAGGGACTTATTTAAGAAAAAGAAGAAGACCAAAACTATGAACATTAAAAAGGCAACAAATACACAACTATCAACAAATGAATTTTAAAAAACTAAGCAAACAATAAGAATAGGAACAGAATCATAGATATGGAGATCATTTGGAGGGTTATCAGCTGAGAAGAGGATGAATGGGGGAAAGCTGCAGGGATTAAGAAGCATAATTTGTAGGTACAAAATAGAGGGATGTTAAGAATGGTGTAGGAAATGCAGAAGCCAAAGTACTTATATGCAATTTTAGACTTCCGGCCAAGATGGAGGAATAGGTAGATATACTTTGTCTCCTCCCACAACCAAAAGAAGAACAACAAATTTAAAAACATAAAACAACCAGAACTGCCAGAAAATCGAACTGCATGGAAGTCTGACAACCAAGGAGTTAAAAAGGAAACATTCATCCAGACTAGTAGGAGGGGCAGAGACAGGCAGCCAGGGTGGAGAGGATGTGAGGCAAGGCGGAGGCTGGAGGACCTGGCAGGCAAGGTGGCAGCTGGCAGACCAGGCAATCCCACATTTGCATGCAGATAAACCAGGAGGAACAACTGGGGAGTGAGACAGACCACACAACCCAGGGTTCCAGTGCAGGGAAATAAAGCCTCAAAACCTCTCATTGCAAAAACCTATGGAGTTTGTGGCAGCAGAAAAAACTCCCAACCTCACAAGAAAGTTTTCTGGAGAGACCCACAGGATCCTAGAATGTACACAAACCTACCCATGCTGGAATTAGCACCAGAAGGGTCCAATTTGCTTGTGGGTGGACCCTTGTTTGCAGAGGAAGTGACTGAAAGCCACTGAGAACAGAGCAAGTAGCATTGTTCCCCTCTGACCCCTCCTCCAGACACAGCACCACAAGGCTGTGACCTGGGTTGCCCTATCTGGGTGAGTACCTAAGGCTCTACCCATTACAACATAATAGGTGCACTAAGACAAAGAAGTATGGCCTTTGCCTCCAGACAAGGTAAAGTTAAAGGAGTTCATCATCACCAAGCCCTTATTATATGAAATGTTAAAGGGACTTGGCTAAGTAAAAGAAGATGATAAAAAATATGAACAGTAAAATGACAACAAACTCACAGCTATCAAAAACTGAACCTTAAACAAAAATAATAAAAAACTACGCAAACAACTAGAACAGGAACAGAATCACAGAAATGGAGATCACATGGAGGGGTATCAGTGGGGAGGGGGAGGGAGGAGAATGGGGGAAAAGGTACAGAGAATAAGAAGCACAAATGGTAGGTACAAAATAGACAGGGGGAGGTTAAGAATAGTATAGAAGCCCTGGCTGGTGTAGCTCAGTGGATTGAGCACAGGCCTGCGAACCAAAAGATTGCAGTTTGATTCCCAGTCAGGGCACCTGCCTGGGTCACAGGCCAGTTCCTAGTAGAGGACGCAGGAGAGGCAACCATACATTGATATTTCTCCCCCTCTCTCCTTTTCTTCCCCTATAAAGATAAATAACCAAAATCTAGGGGGAAAAAAGAGAGAATAGTATAGGAAATGTGGTTGATGTGGTTCAGTGGATCAAGTGCCGGCCTGTGAACCAAGGTACTGCTGGTTTGATTCCCAGTCAGGACACATGCCTGGATTGCGGGCAAGGTCCCTAGTTGGGGACCCATGAGAGGCAACTACACATTCATGTTTCTCTCCCTCTTTTTCTCTCTCCCTTCCCCTCTCTCTAAAAAGAAATAAATAAAATCTTAAAAAAAAGAATAGTATAGGAAATGGAGAAGCCAAAGATCTTATACGTATGACCCATGGACATGAACTAATGGCAGTGGGGGAATGCTGGTGGGAGGGGGGTGCAGGGAAGAGGGGAATAAAGGGGAGAAATAAGTGGGACAACTGTAATAGCATAATCAATAAAATATACTTTAAAAAGAGAAACCAAAGAACTTATATGCACAACCCATAGACATGAATTAACGGGGCAATTGCTGAAGGGAAGTGGGGTACTGGGTGGAGGAGGCAACGGGAAAAATTGACAAAACTATAATAACATAATCAATAAAATATACTAAAAAACAGGCTGATGCACTGTTTTTTAAATAGTATTATCTATTTTTTGTGTAATATGATATGCGCATACACAAACACACACCCCACACATTGGTCTAAACCTTCCACTGGGCCTGAAATCTCTATTTGCATGTTATTCAAGTAATCAAAAAAATCTACTGGGTCCAAAACCAACCTCTTGACTTTCTCTCCAGATATTCTCATCTTCTACTGTTCTCCATATCAGTACTTGACATCCATCAGTTGCTCAGGTGAGGGTTGATGATAATGTCTCCTTTTCCCTTCGCCCCGCTGCCCTACCTGCCTCCTCTCTCATCCTTCCCGTCTCCCCTCTCACTCTCCCCCGCCCCAGTCCATTCCCTCACTGGAGGCTTTGCAGGAATTTCCCAACAGCTCTCCCGCATCAACTGTTGCTCTTACAATCCATTCTCCATATAGCAGCCAGAGTGCTGTTCAGTAAAGACATAAATCAGCCCTTACTTAAAATCCATCAATATTCCCACTGTTCTCAACTCCTTAATTATAGGTCTGGATCTCTGACCTTCCCCTGCCTCACCCAGCCCTGGCTGCCCCCTCACCTCTGCACTCCAGTCACCCTGGAGAGCTTTCATTTCCCTGGGGACGTCGTGCTCCCTCCAGGGCCACTGCACCTGGCTGTTCGTTCCTCTTGCTTCAAATGCTTGATTCTTTTTTGTTTTGTCATCAGAAATAACCCATAAATATAATTCCAACATCCACACTGACGGAAGATCAAATGCATTTGTTGAGCGTATTTGTTTGCTCACCATGTTGTTTATTTACTTAACGTAGCAAGCGTGGAGCCACCAGCTAGGTGTTGTGGTTCTCTCGTTCGGCCTTTATGTCTCAAACGCAGTGACTACAAGGTTTATATTAGGGCTTTCATTTTTATTGTAGCCCTTAGTACAGAAACATCTACGGTAGTTCTGCTCTGTGGTGGGTGAGACGCAAGAGAAATGCAAGCACACTTTCACTTCTCATTGGGCAGAAAAGTATTGTGATAACAAGCCACCTTCTTAGAGAGACGAGGCTAAACAGCTGCCAGTGCAGTCGCTTCCCTCTTGCTATGGACAGCTGCCCGTCCAGAACACCAGGGGTTTTCACCGTGTTGCCACTGAGCACGTGTTCTGAGAGCTCTGCATCAACCCTCTCGTAAGTCTGCAGCCCTGTTGCTAACTTTGTGTCTCTAAATGGTTTGCCTGGAACCTCACCGAGGAGCTTCGGGGCCGGAGGCCAGTGTGAGCAATTTCTGGGACAGACAAACAAGTGCTCAGTGTGCTGTGTGCCCTGCCCGGTAGAGCTGTCTCCTCTCCCCGGGCGCAACAAACGCCTCACGTCGATATCCTCAGGGTAGAAATCTGCAAGGAAAACATCTCTTTGAAATACCTGAATTCTTTATGTTAGTTATTAATAGTAAGTCAGTTTCAGTTTTTCCTTCTTGTCTCCCTTACACACCTGAGTGCGCAAGAAAATACTCAGGGAACATCTAATTGTGAGATGACTGGGGATAGTTCAGCATGGCGTTTAAAGTATGGGCTTTAGAGCGGAAGAAATCTTGCTCAGGATGCTCTTTCCTTCGACCCTGACCTTTGCTTTCAGATAAACTCCTACTCATTCATTAACACCGCCTTGAACATCAGTTGTGGACAATTTTCCCCAGTGCAATCTGAGAAGGCAGCTCTTTTTTTTCTGGATTCCTAGACCACACCTATTATACCTAATTTACTACTCACTGTATTGTTTTATAATTATTTGTTTATTTATATGTCTCTTGTGTTGAATAACTAGGTTCTTCAAAGCCCAAACCATATCTTACTCAGTTTACCATAGGGTCTGTCATGTATAATAGTGGTCAAATATGAGCACTAGTGATCAGATATGAGTCAAACCGGGGTCCAAATTCTGCCTTCACTGGTTCCTAGCTATCTGACCATGTGAAGTTACTTAATGTCTACAGATTTCTGTTGCATCATCTAAAAAGATATCTACCTTTGCCCTGGCCAGTGTGGCTCAGTGTATTGAGCAATGGCCTGAGAACCAGAGTCACTGGTTTGATTCCCAGTCAAGGCACATACCTGGGTTTCGGGCCAGATCCCCAGTAGGGAGTGTGCAAGAGGCAACCACACATTGATGTTTCTCTCCGTCTCATTCTCCTTCCCTTCCCTCTCTAAAAAACAAAATGAAAATAAAAATCTTTAAAAGATATCTACCTTCAAAAATCATACTCTTAGAAAATTAAATTAGGCATAGCACATAAATACTTGACGCAGTAATTGGTCCATAGTGAGAAATTTTACACTCTCGTTTTCACTAATCACTGCATAAATGTTTGTTAGCCAAACTAATAAATGAATGGCCTAAATCTCTGATCACAACTCCATAGTGCAGACCAAAGAAATCATTGTGAATTAAATGCTGTGGAAAATGTCATTGACATAATGTTCACTTTTTTCCCCCATAAAAATACAGCTTGTTTGTTAGAAGAAAATAGGCTAACCTTTCTATACTGCTCCTTAAGCTATGGTAAAAATGAAACTCAATTTGAATGCTGAAGGTCTTATAATATACGCTTCAGTCTACCTGTTTGGGCAAGTGATTTTCTCTGGGAGCCTGCAAGAGACAGTTTAATTAGTGGTCATTAGAATAGATGCAGCTAATTATACATCATGTAAAAGCATTTCAGGTTGATTTTTTTTTCACTTTGTAATCATCTACCCTTATCCTTCCCTGGCAGATTTTCTGCTTACTCCTCATTGAAGTTTAAGAGATAGACATATTTTCATAAAAATTTACAGCCTGTCAGTCTGCCTCGGGTTCTTCATCTTTCCTTAATTATGGTAATAGTAGCACCAGTTTCTAAAATGCCTACTATGTGCTAGCCAGATAGAGTGCTAGGTGCCTGGTATACCTTATCTCTCCATTTCCCAGAGCTTCTCACTGTCTAACATATCAGATGATTTTATGCCCCATTATTTCATTATTTATCTTCTAACTCTCCTTCTCTCCCACCTTTTACCTCCTAGGAAAGTAAGAGCCCAAGCAGGAACCTTTGTGTCCTGATATATCCCAAGAAATTAGAACAATGCCTGGCATATAGTAGATACTCAAAAAAATATTTGTTGAACGAACACATCTTCACACAGCCATGAAAGACCTAGCATTATCTTTATTTTGAGGTTGGGGAAACTGAGGCCAAGATGTAAAATACACAGCCCTGCATTACACAATGAGTAAGTAGTAGCTGCGACCCTTGGAGTCATGTTTGACTCTAACTTCTGTACTTTCTCCTCGAGGGGACACCTTGTTGAAATCAAGTTCTCTTCTGGAACACACACATCCCCTCTGCTTGGTCTGCCTTGAGATCTGGATTTGAGATCTGGAATTGGCCAGGCCAGGAGGGCAGGCATGTGAGGGTGTTGTCAGATCTAGACAAGGAAACAGGTCTGGCTTACGGCCACAAGGACGGGGCTTGGAGTCAGGTTGTCTGACCATAACATTCTCTGGCTTTGTGCTCAAAGAACTTTCTGGTGTTCTCAGAATATTTTTTGTGTGTGGGAAGCAGTATAATCTCCCAGCCTGGAACAGATCTCCCAAACTTTCTGTGAAGACTCATGGTGTCTGGGCAGAGGTTCCAGTTCTTAGGAGAAAGGTGCTCTCGAAATGCCAAGGGATATTAGTGATCACTTACTCTTACTCATTCCCTTTGCTCTTCAGTATTAGGTACCTACCTTAGTTCCTGGACCTCTCTAGTCAAAACCCAAGCCTATTTTATCCCCAGTTCCTTTCTTTTATATTTAAAGGTTAAGAAAATGTTGGCTGAGTTCCGTATTCCCATTCTGGGGGTGGGTTTTGGTGAATGAGCCAACTTAGGAAACCATGACCTATTGCAGGAGGTTTGGTACCTGCTCCTCTTCTCATTGTACATACTTCCTGGGAAAAGCCTCCCAGTTCCATCGCTTCTGCTGCCGTTTCCACGTTAATAGCTCCCCAATTAGCATCACCCTTCCACGTTGTTTTCCAAACTCCAAACCCATTTTGCAGCAGCCTCCTGCAGACCTCCCCACCTGCGTATCTGAAAAGCATCTCACATCCAGCATGTTCAAAGCTCAGCTTATCTCACCCCTAAGTCTGAACAGCCTTCTCAGTTCTTCATCCAACTAAATGGTATCTGTCATCTTACTTCTCAATTCCAATTTCCTCACCACCCACATTCAGGCACCAAGTTCTATCTGTTCCACATCATAAATGCCTCACATCTGTTTCTCCCTCTCCATGTCTACAAACACTGCCTGAGTGCTGGCCCTAAGCCCTTGCTTGCCTCCTCTCTGCTCTTTCTGTATGGATTTCTTTCCTGCGTACATGGCCACCACAGCCGTCTTTTGACATGACAGGTGAGATGATGTCACACGCTCCAACTCTAGGATCTTCAGAGCTGGTCCCAGTCTACCATGCTAGCATCATGTGTCCCATCATGTGCCAACATCTGTCTTCACTACTCTCTTCCATATATACCCTATGCTTCATATTTTCCCCTCTCCCCTAACATGCAGTGGCCCTCAATTCTTTATGCCTTTGCATACTCTGTTCCCCCTGTCTGAAATGCCTTTCCTCCTCTTTGCTACCCATCACTCTCACATATATCTTTTTTTTTTAAGATTTTATTTACTTATTTTTAGAGGCAGGAAAAGAGAAGGAGAAAGAGGAAAAAAACCCATCAATGTGTAGGTGCCTCTCATGTGCATCCTACTGGGGACCTGGCCCAAAACCCAGGTATGTGTCCTGACCGGGAATTGAACAAGCAACCCTTTGATTTGCAGGCTGGCATTCAATGCACTGAGCCACACCAGCCAGGGTTCACATACATCTTTCAGGTCCCATCTCCTCAGTTTTCTCAAATTCCTGCAGGTGAAGTAACAGCCTCCTCTACAGTTCTGTAGCCCTTTGTAAATGCCCTCTTATATTATTAGTCAGGGTTCTCCAGATAAACAGAGCCAATAGGAGGATGTGTGTGTGTATGTGTTTATTGTAAGAAAATGGCTCACGTTATGTGAAGGCTGAGAAGTCATGCACTCTGTTGTCTGCACGCTGGAGACTCAGGAAAGCCAGTGGTGCAATCCAGTCCAAGTCTGAACACCTGAGTACCAGGAGCACCAAGGGCAAAACAAGGTCAATGTCCCAGCTCAAGCAATCATGCGGGACATATTTGACCACTATTTGGTCATATTTGACCACTATTATACATGACAGACCCTATGGTAAATCCAACTTTTTGTTCGGTACAGGCCCTCAACAGATTGGATGATGCCCACCCACATTTGAGAGAGCAAATTGTTTTATTGATAAAACCAATTTAATGCTAATTTCATTAGGAAACACCCTCACAGAGACCCCCCAGAAATAATGTTTAGCCAAACATCTAGGCACCCTGTGATCCAGTCAAGTTGATGCAAAAAAAATTAACTATTACACCTCTCAAAACAGTCTCTAATAATAGCAGACATATAACATATGTTTTTCCATGTCATTTTTCTTATCTCTTTTATACATTCATCTAATCTTTGCAACAACCCAAAGCGTAATTATTATCTTTATCCTCATTTTATGGATCAAGAGGCTGAGATTAGAATTAACTCACTTGTTCAAGGTCACCCAGCTAGGAAGTACAACTGCCCAACCCAATCGTGGCAGTCTGAACAAGAGGCCATGCACTTGACTGCTCCTTTTTCTGACTCTCACTGTGAGAGTTCTGTATCTGCCTAGACCGTAAGTTTCTTAGCACTTCTAACTCCAAAACTTGGTTAATAATTACTAATGCTTATTTTTCAGGCTTTGGGAGAACACTAACAAAACTTAGAAAGTAAACAGAGATGAAGATGGTGAAATGCTAATTGAATATTAAGCTATTACGATTATCACCCTCAACTGCTGCACCAGTCTCCTGACTATAATTCATCCTTCCAGTCCATCGTCATTTCTGCTGCTAGGTCAGTCTCCTAGAACACAGATTAACACAAATCTGAGGCTTAAAATCCTTCAACAACTCTGTAATGTCTCAAGCACACTATCTAAACTCTTTAGTGAGAAGTACGGACCTTTCATAACCTGACACTGCTATGCCCTATGCTATTTTCTCTGCCGTTTTCTTGCAGGTAACTTACACTTAGCCAGCCATATAAAATCACTAGCCATATGCTGAACACACCCATAACCCAGTTCCTCCCAGATCTTTGCCCAATCTGTTCCTTCAACTTGGAATTCCTTCTCCCTTTACCTATTCCATGAACATCTACTCATTCATTAAGACAACTCTATGACACTCCTTTTGTGAAGCTTACCCTGACATCCTCAGGCAGAATTAGGTCCCCTTACTTCATGCTACCATAGCCCTTGAGACACAATGTTTTGTCTCACCCCACCATAGAGGAAGTTCCACTAATTTAATTCACTTAACTGAATTCGTGTAACCAGGTGTCAGGTAGAACTCCCTCCCCCATGGACATGTGAGTTTTCTAGGGCAGCAATAACAAAGCACTATAAATGGAGTGATTTCAAACAACAGGAAACTTCTTGTCTCACAGTTCTGGCGGCTGAAGTCTGAAATCAAGGTGTTGCCAGGGCCTTGATGTGTCTGACAGGTCTATGGGAAGACCATTCCTGGACTCTTCTACCTTCTGGTGTTTGCCAGCAACCGTTGCCGTTTCTTGGCTTGTTAGATGCATCACTCTGGTCACACGGTCATCACCCCCTATATGTCTTCACATTGTCTTCCCCCTGTGTATGCCTGTCCTGTGTCCAACGTCCTTCTTTTTATAAGAGTGCCAGTCATATTGGGTTAGTACCAACCCTACTGGCTTCATTTTAACTTGATTATCTTTGTAAAGACCCTATTTTCAAATAAAATTACATTCTGAGGTGACACTCTGAAGACCTTATTTTCAAATAAGGTTACATTCTGAAATTTCATATATTTTGGTTGGGGGTGGGGAGTTACATAATTTACCTCATAACAATGGGAACTTGTACTCATCCAGAACCTACAATTCTGTAGCCTCAGGCAGTCAAAAGCTTTCTACAGAATGTCCATTTATTCCCATGGCTCACCTCATCCTTTTTCTATAGCCTCTTCTGTGTTCAAATACACAATTTCAGTTCCAACATATGAGTTCCATACCGCATGTCTTCAGTAGTTTCAATAACTAATCCAGTAAGCTCAGGGATTCCAAGCATTTAGCAACATCGCTTATTATGAGGAGCTGGGTACATCACTCATCTGCCTTTTTCCTCACTGTATCTCTCTCCACAAGCTTAGTCAACTTTCCACCCAGGAGACTCCCAAGAGACCTTCTTTTTCATTGCCGCCAGCTCCCCGGGAGACATACTCCGGTTCTCATCCCCCACCTCCACTTGCACTGCTTCCCTCACCGAGATCACCCCTGTCGAAGCAGCTTGGCTTCCTCCACCACCTTCCTCCGGCTGGGGATTCTAGCAAGGAAAAATTTGCTCCATTGTTGCATTTTTTATTGATCAGTTACATGCTGGCATGAGATGTTACACAGAGAATGAGACAGATATACTTCCTGTATATAGGAGTGGCAGCGGGGGATAGCTATTACGTGTGTGGTTGCAAGTATGATGAGTTACGATAGGGGGCAACATATAACAACAATAACAATAAGTGATGCAACTTCATAATGAAGATACACTGTGTGCCAGGCACTGTTCTAGACCACGAGAAATCACTATTTTCATGGAGTTTACATTAATGGGAAACATACATCAATAAAAATGTCAGTAGTGGTGTTACAAAGAAAAATAAATCAGGATAAGAGGGATAAAACAGTCTAGGGGGTGTGGTGGTTAGGATTAGTTTCACGGCAAAATAAGGAGGCTTCATATGGGGTTCATCTGTTTCTCTGAAATTAAGAAATTCAGAGACAGGCAGGCCAAGATTTTAGAGTAGTTATCAGGCTCCCTCTATCTTTCTTTTCAGCTCTTCTTAATGTCTTACTTTTTCAAGACTACCTCATTGTTCAAAATAGCTGCAACAGCACCAGCCATCACATCTGAGGCCAAGAAATGAAGAGGAAAGGGGGGTAGTGAGGCCAAATAGAAGACACCTCTTAACTAAGTCAACTTTTTAAAAGCCCATTTACCAGAAATCTCATAAAACATCTTTCTCTTAACATCTTAATAACCACTGTAAAGAAGACTGGGAAATGCAACTCATTGGCTGCATACAATACTATCTAGAATATAGCCAGAGTTTATTCATAGGAAGGGGGGGAAAATGGTATTGGATGGACAACTCACCGTATCTACTGGGGCCTATGGAAGGCTCTCCAGAAAAAGGGAGGCTTAGGCTAACAGTTGAAAGGTGAGTTGCAGTGGCCAATAGGAAGGCAAAAGAAAGAACACAGCTGCAGGTAGACCAGCAGCAGCTCTGATGCTCCCAGGGGGCTAGGACCAAGCTCATCTGTGTTTTGCCGTGCCTAGCTCAGAACCTAGCACAGTGCTCATCTTAAGAAATATTTGTTGACTAAGTGTTGGCCCCTGATCAGGTGCTTCTGCCACCCAATGTGTAATCATTACCCCAAGGGGAGTAGCCCCCAAAGAGATTCTCTCAGTTATTTCCATTCTGCTTACAGCAAAGCAAATGAATCTTGGTGAAAAAAAAATCATCCGGTGTCCAGATCCAGAAAGACTGTGCACATGGGTAACCAGAAATCAAGATATGAAGCACGTATAGCAATAAAACCTGACCACAACTTCCTAATGAAGCAGGAACACTGCTTCACAGACCAATGCATCTCACATATTAAATACCCTTTGTTGTTTATAGCTGCAGAAGCTGCTGAGGTTGAAATTAAGGCAAGGAAATGAGAAGAAACCTGCCCAGCCCTTCCTGTTGATGAAATTCCAGTGGAGCCTTGTTCTCAGGTGTGATGATTACTGGGCCAAGTCTGGGAGCTCTGACACTGAACCAGTCTCCCCTTTGCTCACAGCCCTGGAAAGCTTGGGTGGGGTAGCACGGAGGAAGGACCACATGAATACATGCCTCATTCAGAGGCTGGCACATGCTAGATGTTCGATAAATACCAGCTCCCTGAATAAATGGTGTGGGCATTTAACAAAGGGTTTTAGAAGTATGACATTTGAACCAAGCCATAAAGGTTGACTAGAGGTTCTTGCAAGGATAGGAAAAAGAAACAGACATCCTTCGTGATGAAAGGAACAGTATGGCCCTGGCTGGTGTAGCTCAGTGGATTGAGCTCTGCCTGCAAACCACACGATCGCGGTTTGATTCCCAGTCAGGGCACATGCCTGGGTTGCAGCCCAGTTCCCAGCAGGGGACTCACGAGAGGCAACCATACATTGATGTTTCTCTCCTTCTCTCCTTCCCTTCCTCTCTAAAGATAAGTAAATAAAATCTTTAAAAAAAAAGAGAAAGGAACAGTATGTGCAAAGGGAGAGAGGTGTGAACAGGAAAACTCAACTGGTTCAGTGATGCTGGCGAGGGAGGAGGTGGGAGGTGAGGATCTTAAAATATATTGTGCAGATCAGTGCTAAGATGTTTGGATTTTCTCCAGTGGGAAATGGGAACTTATGATAAATGCTGAGCTGAGTAGGGACATGATCAGAGTCACAGGGCCATTTGCCCTCTCCTCCCCAGCACTGCTCCAATGCAGGCCTCCTTTATTGCCAATTGTCACAATATTGCTTCTATTGACTTACCTCTCTCTGTTCCTTCACTCCCAGGTCTTTTTCTCTCCCCATACCAATTCCTGACATCATCATGGGGGCCTTCACTATCCACCTACATCCATGTAGGTGGATATCCTAACATCTTTGGCCTTCCACCTTTGATGATCTTGGTCTTCAGCCATTCCCATTAGCCATCCACTCCCAGAGCCACATCATGGACTTTCTCCACCTTATGATGCTCAAAGCCCAGGTGTCCCCCACTTTTGTCATCCATCAAGCAGCCAGGGGAATTCAGCCATGTCATTCTGCTGCTTAGCGCCCTCCAGTGATTCCCAGAGCATTGCATACAGACATCCCAACCCCTCCCTGGCCCCTGAGATTTTCCTAACCATGGCTTGGGCCACTCGCCTTCCACGCTTCCCTTCTTGGTCCCTCACTTTTTACAACTATAGTCAATCCCTGCTCCCACCACACCAGACTTCTTAGACAAATTCTCATGACTCGCTACCCCCACCTTTCTACCTTCCATTCACTCCTCAAGCCACTAAATGTGTCTTCATCTCCCACCAATCCACAGAGATACTCCTCTCTCCAGGGTTGTATTTATGAACTGTCGAATTTAATGGGTCCAAGTGGGCAGCCTTGTCTTAAAACTCACTTCCCTCAAACATGGTTTCTATAGGACTTCCGCCAAGATGGAGGCATAGGTGGAAACACTGTGCCTTCTCCCACAACCAAGTTTGAATACAACAAAGGTTTGGAGAACAAAGACACAGCCAAAGAACAGAAAATTGAATTATACAGAAGTCCGACAACAACGAACCATTCAACCAGGACAGTAAGAGGGGCGGAGCCAGTAGCAGAGCAGGGTCGGGCAGGAAAGATCCCCAGACCTAGGCGCGCAAGTAGCCTGGACCCAGTCAGGGTGCGGGGCAGACTGACTGTGGTTGCACATTTGCGCACAGTGAGACAGACCGCGCAGGCCTCAGGGGGCGAACCCAGTGGTGGAGGGCTGATGGCGGTGGCACACTCGCGTGCAGTGGGATGAAACGCTCGGGCCCTGGTGACCGTGGCAGCTGCCGCACCTGTGGGGGCCGCAGCAGGAGACAGCAGATGGGACGTCATTGCTCCTCATTGACCCCGCCCCCAACATACAGTGTCACAACCCAGCAACTGAGTTGCCCTGCTCTGGTGAAGACCTAGGGCTCCGATCCTGCTATGAAACAGGCACGAACAGCCCAAAAGATGGCGCAAGAAGAACTCAAAGTCCCAGAGCCAATAACTCTAAGCGACCGAGAAATTGCCAGCCTCTCAGAAGCACAATTCAAGACACTATTTATCAGGATGCTCACAGAACTGGTAGATTATAGTCACAAATTAGAGGAACATAGTCACAAATTAGAGGAACATATGAAGGCTAAACTAATTGAAATGAAGGGAGATGCACAGGAAACCAATAGTGATGGAAAGGAAACTGGGACTCAAATCAATGGAATGGACCAGAAGGAAGAACAAAACATCCCACCAGAAAGGAATGAAGAAATGAGAATTCAAAAAAATGAGGAGAGGCTTAGGAACCTCCAGGACATCTTTAAACGTTCCAACATCCGGATTATAGGGGTACCAGAAGGGGGAAAGAAACAGCCACGAGTGGAAAACTTATTTGAACAAATAATAAAGGAGAACTTCCCCAGTCTGGCAAAGGAAATAGACTTCCAGGAAATCCAGGAAGCTCAGAGAGTGCCAAAGAAGTTGGACCCAAGAAGGAACACACCAAGGCACATCATAATTACATTAGCCAAGACCAAAATGAAGGAGAGAATCCTAGAAGCAGCAAGGGATAAGGGGACAGTCACCTACAAAGGAGTACCCATCAGACTGTCAGCGGATTTCTCAAAAGAGACCTTACAGGCAAGAAGGGGCTGGAAAGAAGTATTCCAAGTCATGAAATCCAAAGACCTACAGCCAAGATTGCTTTATCCAGCAAAGCTTTCATTTAGAATGGAAGGACAGATAAAGTGCTTCTCAGATAAGGTCAAGTTCAAGGAGTTCATCATCACCAAGCCCTTATTATATGAAATGCTAAAGGGACTTATATAAGAAAAAGAAGATGAAAAATATGAACAGTGAAAGGACAGCAAACTCACAGTTATTAACAACCACACCTAAAACAAAAGCAAACCTAGAGGACAGCTAAAATAGGAGTGGAACCATAGAAATGAAGAACACATGGAGGGTTAGCAACAGGGGAGTGGGAGGAGGAGAAGGGGGGAGAAGATACAGAAAATAGCATAGATGGTAGGTAGAAAATAGATAGGGGGAGGGCAAGAATAGTGGGGGAAATATAGAATCTAAAGAACTTGAGACACGTGGTTATAAAATAAGGGGGGGAGAATGGTGGGGGAGGGAGTGCGCAGGTGGAGGGGAATGAAGGGGGGAATAGAACAACTGTAATGGTATAATCAATAAAATACATTTAAAAAAACATGGTTTCTATAATGTTACTTTCTCCTTCTTTTCCTACTTTTCTGTTCTTTCTTAGTCTTTGTAAATTCCTCTCCCTCTTTTGACAATTCATTTTTTTGGACGGTCCTAAATTGCTTATTAGGTAAGAATGTTACAAATAGGACACGTATTAGCAGTGATGGTGAAGCTAGAGAGTACTGTGCCTTCTCCAAGCTGCACGGCAAGAACCATCAACAGTGTGGTGCAACCTGTGGTCCTTTCCAAGGCCATGGCTCTGAGGCCTGCTGATGTCAGCCCTCATGTCTCCCTGTGCTTGTGGACAGGTTTGGTGATGCATTGGGTGTCAGGATTTCTTCTGACAGCCTTATGGAATGGATCAATGAGGATAACCTCAAAGAATCTGTACACGGAATCTTCACCAACCCAGTAAGAATTCAAGACTCTTAGAGCCCTGCAGAGGCAGCCAGCCTGCTCCTCTGAAGGCTTTGGGAAAACTTCAGCTGGTTAGCACCATGATAGACAGCTTTGCCACTTAGGAACAGGCCGTTTGTGGCCACCACGGCACACGTGAATCCAATATACGACATAACCTTGCTTGGCCTTGTATCCCAGTCTGCGCTTTATCGGGCCTGGTGGGGCAGGCGTCTCTGTGGAGCACAGAGAGCTGGCGGCCCGGCCAGCAGCGCACCCTGAGAAGGAAGCGCATCACATTGGGCTGTGTCCCCCCCACAGCTCCTGGATGTACTGGTAAGTCCCCATCTTGGCTAACCTGATGGCTGCGGCCAGACAGAAAGAAACTTTTCTCTCTTCCAACAATTTAAATATCAGTGTTCTCCAGAGCTCTACCGTTAGTCCCCTTATCTTCCTACTCTACTTTTCTTTGAGCATCTGAATCCTTGTCCATGGCTCCCCCACCTCCCTGTATGATAACACCCACAGGCACCTCAACATATTCCAAACTGAGTTCACCACCTTCCACACCCACCCCTTGTCGAGACCCACTTCGTAACATCCGAGGAAAGCACACACCTGTATCTTTCCATTTGTCCAGGCTGGAAACCTGGGGGTCATTCTAAGCTACTCCCTCTCCTTCCTGGTCTACCCATAACTAATTACCACATGGGTGGGGCTAGCTTCTAAATGTCTTGGATCTCAGTTTTTCCCCCTCCTCTAGTTCAGATCTTCCTCATCTCTCTTCCAAACTGTTGGACCACCTGATCACTCAGTTCCCTGCCTTTGTTCTGTAACTCTTTTCCTCACTGGACTATGAAAACCATGTCTTACTCAGCTTCATCTCACAGCCAGAGTGGCGGACACATAATATGTATTTGCAGTAGATGTTTGTGACCACATGAATAAAGTGAATATGTAAATAGATGAATAAAAGAAACCACTTTCACAGCAACCCCATGAGGTGTTTATTATTGTTCCTAACCTATGTGGTTAAATAATTTGACCAAAGCCATAGAATTAGTAAGTCATAGAATTAGCAAATGGGAAAGCATGGATTTGAATCCCTGCATCCAAATCTTAAGCTTGTACCAAATTAGAGAACTTTTCTCAGTGATTGTATTATTGTTAGGTCTTACCAAAGAGCTGGTATTAGCCAAACTGATTATCTATTCTGTTTAGTAGCCTTATTTCTAAGTGACATGTTTTTGCCCTCAGAAAGTGAAGGTGTTCATTTCCTCAAAGCACAAAGATTTGTCTTCATTGTTGCTGTTTCAAAGACTGTGTGATATCGTGTGCAAGCCCAGGCAGAGATTTCAGTCCTAGTGTGTATGTTCAATATCTGACCCCAAGTACCAAAGGCAAGAAATTTGAATGCTCCTCTGTAACTCCAGACATCGCCTTCCTTGGTGATTCCGCAGCCAGTCATCTCTTAAAAACGCTGAAGTCAATAAAACACTATCCAAACAGTTTGATTTCCTGTGCTCTCTTCCCCCACACCTCTTCCTCCTCCCATACCTCCTGTCTCAGTGAGTGTCACCCATCCCCCAGGCCAGAAACCGGCTCATCACCTCTGGGTCCTCCCTCTGCCCAGCTAATCTGTCCACTCAGTCAGCTTGTCCATCAGGTGGCCCCTGAGTTTAGACGAAACCACAAAAATATGTAACAGTTCTTCACTTCTAAGGAACATTAAATATCAGAAATTTGAAATTTCATAATGATCCCCCAAAAGATGAAGAAAAATGAAAAAAACTCATTAGTCACCTTTGGAAAATGCCAAGGAACAACCACATTTCTTGCAACACTGGTAAATAAAAATGAAAGGTAAGAATGTTGATTTTGTTCTGTATTTTAGGAGAATCAGGATTTAAATTGTCCTTCAGGGTGACACTTGATAAAAGGAAGAAACTTCTTATAAAAGTACTCCAGTTAATCAGTGATGAAGGAATGAGGGGAAGAGATGAGGGAGAAAGGAGTAAAAGAAAAAGAGAAAAGAAAAAGAAAAAAAGTATGAGGCTAATAGAAGAACATATAGAAGCAGATCTCTGTGACTTAATTTCTTAAACAAAAACCCTAAACCCTAAACCCTAAACCCTAAATCAGAGGGACTTGGTGGCACTGAAACTGACTGTATTAAAATTAAAGACGTTTTTCAGCAATGAATGCCATAGATAGTCTTTAAAAATGGAGGAAAGATCAGAATGCTTACATTTGCTCTAAGGGTAACAAAAAGGTAGTATTCAGGACATATAAGTAACTCCTACAAACCTCCCGGAAAGGAGACCCAAAGGAAAAATGGTTGGTAACAACAGGCAGTTAACAGAAGGGGAACCCAAATGACAATAAGCTCATTAAGGTCAGTTTCATGAGAATTCAAAGATTTGCAAGTTAAAGCAAATCTGTACACAGTAGAAAGCTGGATAATGCCAAGTCCTGGTGAGGCTTTGGGGAAAAAAAGAATCTCTGCCTCTAGTAAGTGCCGACCCTGATTAGCTGTTCAGGAGAACATTCCAGTAGTCCAGACCTCAGAAATTCCGGGTTTTAAGCCTCAAATTCTCACATATATCTACCAATTTCTACAACGTTAGAAATGTGTTCTTACAATGTTGTTTGACATAGCTAGGAACAGCTAACAACCAGGTTGCTAAGAAATATGTAAATTAAAATGAGGAAAGACCATGCAGGTCAGAAAACAATTAACTAGATTTGCATACTGCAATGTAGAGCGCCCACACAAGCATAACGTCATGTGAAAGAAGAAAGGAATATAATGAGCTTTATAGCCCAATAAATGTCATGTATATTAAACATAAGCACATCGATAGCTTCATTCTACTTTTCAAGGATGCATAAAGTACCTGAGCAAATGGATTATGCCAGCATATTGCTCAACTTCAGAATTCCCATTCAAAGTGCCTCATGTGAATGGTGCCCTCTGGGGTGTGGCTCCAGAACACATGAAGAGCGCCCCCTGGAGGTGTGCAACATGGCACATCCTACATATGCAGGGTGCATATGTAGGATGGCTTGGAAGCTCATGGGTTAAACACACTGGGATAGGTGCCTCTGGGGGAGTAAAAAGGGAAATAAGAGCAGAAATGGGAGAGGAAAGGTAATATGAAGTAAAATAAGACAGAAGAGAACACTTGCACGAATGGAGGAAGACAATGAATAAAGAAATAGAATCCACTCAATTCTGTGGTCTTATGGTCGGGGGAAGGGTGGACTTGGGAGAGGGTTTTGAGTTGGATAACCAACCACCTAATAAATCCTGCTAGAAACGTAAATTTTATCCTGAAATCTGTGGGGAATCCTGGAAGTGTCTGCGAAAGGAGAAGTTTTCATGGGGACAGAGGCTGGGGTGGCATCCTTCCAGGCAATCCATGCTAGTCTCCGCATGGACAGTGAAGTCAACACAGCCAAAGACGCTCTCAGGCAGGGATGCAGGCCTGAGTCCTTGGACACGGGAGTCCGAGGAAGGCCCCTCCCTCCCTCCCTCAACCCTTCCCTGATCCGCACGTACCTGGAGGCGCAACCAGAAACAAGGCCTGGGTAGAAGTGCTGGGGACAATTCTGACACAGGCATGGTGGCTGATACTGCTTTCCAGATGTNTCTTATGGTCGGGGGAAGGGTGGACTTGGGAGAGGGTTTTGAGTTGGATAACCAACCACCTAATAAATCCTGCTAGAAACGTAAATTTTATCCTGAAATCTGTGGGGAATCCTGGAAGTGTCTGCGAAAGGAGAAGTTTTCATGGGGACAGAGGCTGGGGTGGCATCCTTCCAGGCAATCCATGCTAGTCTCCACATGGACAGTGAAGTCAACGCAGCCAAAGACGCTCTCAGGCAGGGATGCAGGCCTGAGTCCTTGGACACGGGAGTCCGAGGAAGGCCCCTCCCTCCCTCCCTCCCTCAACCCTTCCCTGATCCGCACGTACCTGGAGGCACGACCAGAAACAAGGCCTGGGTAGAAGTGCTGGGGACAATTCTGACACAGGCATGGTGGTTGATACTGCTTTCCAGATGTGACAGTAAATAGTGCACAGCTGTCTGCCCCGACAGCTGGGGATTTCATGCCGTTTTGTGCACCTGTGCTCTTGAGGGGTTCCATCAAAACTTTCGTACTGATGCACAGGACATTAATCTTTTGTGAGACATATTTTTCACTGGCAAAGACTGCATCCCTCAGACAGATGCCCAGAGATTTATGTAGGAATTTCTCCTCCTTTGTCTTTTCCTAAATCCTCACCTGGAAGATAGTTACTGGCTCTGCGATCCTGAGAAAGCCTCTCCACAGCCGTAGTGGAAACACTTGGACAAGACTCAATAATCTCTGAGTCCATTCCAATGCCAACACTCAGGGGCTACGCCACTCTGAGGGATGTTTTCTCCGAGTGTGCCAAGTGCTTCGTGGGTATAATGCGCTGGGTGTGACATAGCAAAATGGACACACATTTTGGAGTTAGATCCCTGCATCTGCTACTTACCAACTTGGTTTCTTTTATCTGTATAATGAGAGGTTAAAAGCTCTGTATCATGAGATGAATGCATGTGAAAAACTCAGCACCAGGGTCTGGCACTTGGAAAGCACTCAACAAAAGACAGTTCCTCCCATCCTCCTTCCTATCTGGTCCCAAGAACGCATCTGACAAACATTTTCAGAGTGAAAAATTCACAAAGTGTCATGATCAAGTTTTCCCTTGTCAAGAACTTAAGGATGCGCTCAGGTGTAGCATCACTTGTATTTCACTTATTTTGCGTATTTATTTTATTTTGCTTCATTTTTGACACAGGTGGTGATAAGCACAAAATCAAGCATGGCATCACCTTCTAAGCGTAAGCTTTTCTGATAGACTCGAAATGAGAAGAGATAATGAATTTTTAAAAATAAATCTGGTTGGGCCCTGCTGGCGTAGCTCAGTGGATTGAGCGCGGGCCTGCGAACCACAGGATCGCGGTTCGATTCCCAGTCAGGGCACATGCCTGGGTTGCAGGCTGGTTCCTTGCAGGCTAACTCCCAGCAGGGGACGCACGAAAGGCAACCATACATTGATGTTTCTCTCCCTCTCTAAAGATAAATAAATAAATAAAATCTTTAAATAAATAAATAAATAAATAAATCTGGTTGGCTTATTTGTTAATCCCCTTACTCTTGCTACTATGGAGTTTTGGCCCCTCGTTCGGAGAGTTCCTTGGCCAGCTCTGATATGGGATGAGATTGCTATTCTGAAGCCGAGCTCAGGGAACGCAAGGAGAGGGGAAGGAGAGGAGGTGCCATGTCCTTTTAATACTCGTGGGAGGACGGCCTGCCTTTTGTGTTATACGGGTCCTTTGTGTACGGGTATTTTAAGGCAGTCCTGTGTTGTATGGGTATTTATTGCCAGCCCTGGCTTCCTGGGGTTATAAAGAATGAATTCATTAATTTTGATTAATAGATTTTCTCACCAAAATATAGTATCTAATGAAAGCCAGGGGGTGGTGAAACGGTAACTATCATGCATAATGGATTGTAACTAGAACAAATCCTTTGAAAATCAATTTGGCAATTAAGTATCAAGTTTTTAAGTGTTTGTACTCTGGGAATTTTCTTTTCTGGGAACCTATCTTTTTGGCAGGGGTCTAATTAGGGAAACAGATGTGGGTACAAAAAGCTTATCACAATGTTACTTTATAATAGTAAAAAATACTGGGAACAATTTAATAACAGAACAGTTATATGCATTGTATATAGTGCATCCAACAGATAGGGCCACTTACAAGGAGTTTGTTGAAACCTGAGCATAAAAACATATATACAATCTCATTAACATTACATACATATTTAAAATATAAGCAAAATATTAAAATCCACAATTCAAAAGATCTGGAAGGAAATATATCAAACTTCGACTGCGATAAGCTTTTAGTGTCAAGACTTTGAGTGATTTTCCTTTCTTTTTACTATTTATTTTCAGGCCCATCACAAGGACTACAGTGTATAACTTTTCCAATGAGCAAATCGTCTTCTTCATCTTGCTTTATAAGGAAGTAAAGAGAAACGCCAGATGGGATCTTTTGGTCTGGTCAGATGGCCAAGAGTGGGATAATGAAGATAAAAAATACAATAAATTGTATTCATTCCAAAAGAGGGATGGGGCTCTCTGGGAGGAGCCTGTTTCGTACTCGCCCCACCGGGGTCCCGGGTCCCCCTGAAGAACAGGAGAGGGGTGACTCTTACCAGGGGCACTGAAATCCTGGCGCAGGGGCCGTGAATGCTATGCATTCATTTTCATTCTTAATGCCATGAGGCTTATTTAAAAAGGGAATGAAATATTTTAAATGCCTAGCATTTATTAGCCACTTTCTAGGAACAGGCCCTGGTTTACTTTTTTATGTCCATATTTCACCTTTCTCAGGCCCAAAAAAGCACTTAGTAAAAGGAACTATTGTCTCCTTTCTTTTTCCCTCACCTGTTGTGTTTTCTCCTACCCACAAGAGAGTGCCTTTTGGGGATATAAGTGATTTAGATGGAGAGGGAAATGGGCAGACTGGGCTTCTTTTCATTACAAAACAAAGCCTGCTTGGTGCCTGAGAGTTGACTGCAGGGGCATCTTGAGGTGGCCAGGACAGGAAGGTTCTGGAAAAAGGACACCAGGAAAACCCCACAGGCCTTCTCTCTGTGATGTGGCTTTATTTGCTTTACAGGCTGCAGGCATATTTGCTGACGTCAAAAGTTTAAAATAATAATAGTGAAAAGGAAAAACAGACCCTTTCTGCCAGGCAGTCCTGTTCTGCCAACTTCTGTGTTCCCTTCAGAGTTAATAAATGTCCGAGAACCACCTCCCTTCCCACCCTGAGGGGGGAAAAAAAGCACAATAATTTTAAAACCACTAGGTCAGCCCATTGCCAGCATAAACCATTCAGACAAGTAGCGTTTGTCACACTCTAATGAGGATTTTACCTTTGCCTCAAAAGTAAAGTTATCATTAGACTTTGTGTTTACAGGAGCAAATGATTGTCTAGGGACAGTGGGTTTCTTTCGGTCCCTTCCTCATTTTAATCATGCTCAAGAGCAAATACATAGATGTTTTCTGCATCAGACGAAACTGAAAAACCATAATTATGTGAGCTAATGTCTTTTGAAAACATCAATTAAGAAACCAGCCTTTTAATTCCCATTTTACTTGAAAATTTGAGAATATCTACACATGTTGTCATAGCATTGGTGGGAGTGGGGGTGGGGGTGGGGGGAGGAGGTACCAACTCTCAAAAAGATACACCCCAAAAGGCTCCAAGAGTTCAGGTGAATGGGCCCGGGTGGCAACAAGCAGACAAAGAATCTCTCTCCAAGGGAAGAAACCTCTGTAAAGCAAGACCTCTGAAGTTATCTTCACATGTAGAGTTGAAACTGGAGCCGGCCCCTCCTGGGTTAGGTTGATACCAGGCTTCTGCACCAGGCTGGCACCACACACACACCCCATTGTTCACACCTCCTCCGGACAGATTAGATCCCACATTCCTCGGAAGCATGGCTGCCTCTGGAGGGAACACTGCCAGCAGGCTCCTTCCACAGGGGCAACAGCTAGCTACAACTGATAAGTTTGCATTGAAGTAAACTGCAACAATTACATCTGGTCCCCACCAGGGCTGTCTCCAGCTATCTCGAGAGAGATGTTGCACTTGCACCTCCTGGCATGTGCAAAGGTGTGAGCCAGACGAGAGTAACTGGAGTCAAATCCTTAGCTCACTTTTACATGCTTTTTATCTACGGCTAAACGCTGCTGTTAATCATATTGTTCACCCAAGGTGTACTATGAGATTGTATTTTTTTTCTTTTTGGGGGCCTGATCTAGTAAACCCTGGTATCTACACTATCTCATTTTCAGTTTGGACAAGTAACTAATTAATCCCCAACCAAAGATACTGGAGTTAGACGAGGGTTGGGTAAAATGTGTTGAGGTCAGAGTTGGTTTTCAGCACATAGCTCAGTTCAAAAGCTGAACGCTAACAAAAATCTCTGCTGTCAAATCTTAGTTTCAACAAGAGTGCTCGTTACACAGCAAGTTGACTTGTACTTCACCCGGATTCTAAAACTTCCCTTTTATTTTTTTACGAAATAAGTCACTGAGGGGATGAAGTAGCAACATGAATGAAAGGGCAACACACACACCTTTGCAGGAGCAAATCCCAAAGGCCCAGATTACATTTTAACCAAGGCCTGTGTGTGCCAGGAGTTTTTATCTCAAAGCGGGTGTGCTTGGCTTTTGTAATAATAAAGCATTATTTTGGGAAAAGAACCCCATTTTAGTATATACTGCATTTACTAGGAGGAAATGTGGGTTAAACTTCAATAGTTTAGAAGTTGAAAGAAAATAGGGGCAAAGATTCGCAGGTGGGCAATTCTCAGATCTGCAGAAATGTAAACAGCCAGGATTTTAGTGCCTATGGGTTTTATGGAAGATGTAAGCAAGGCTGAGACCAACGCCAGTGAGCCCTCTTTGGCTAGTTTTAACACGTTCAGCATCACAATTAACATTCAAGGAATTTCCTTTTCACCCAAGTGTTTCTTTTAAAAGCACGTTATGCTACCACCTAAAATTCTAGCTGCCATCCGTCTTTCCCGCACAGAAGAGTGGTGACATTTCCGTAATACCTTTGTTTCTGTTTTTGAAAATGGGCTCGGACCACGTCAATTTTCCTGGAGCGTTTGTTTTCTGCTATAAGGGTTCTCACATCTCCCTCCCTCCTTTCCCTAAAAGTGCTTGGATTGGAGACGCAGCTTCCTTGCCCAGCACTCTCCTCCACACTCACCCCCAGCCAGAGGAGCGCCGCTGCCAGGGAGCCCTTCTGGGCCCAGTTGTAGCCCTGCTGCCTCGCAAGAGCCCCGGGCCCACTTCCAGCCCGGTTTCTACGTCCCTGAGCCGGCCGGGCCTGGACTTTTTGCAAGAAGGGGGAAAGCTTCCGTCTCCCTCTCCGGCCCTGCCCCCTCCTATACTAGGGATTCACACACGGGCACGGAGTCTGAGTCCTGGCTGTGCATAGAGCTCAGCCCGGTGTCTGAGTCCTCGTCGTTACCAGGACAGCTTTTGGCCAGTCCACGGGCCTGGTCCACCCACACCTCAGCGCAGGCCTGAGGCCTGGGTTCCCGCGAGGGTCCGGCAGAGCCGGTAGACCCATTCGGTGCTACCGTCAACTCCAACGTGTGCAAAGTCTGGAGAAGGCCCTGCAGCTCGCGCTCCTTGCTGTCCCACTGCTGCTGGCTGTAATCCAAGTCCGACTTGATGGCCTCCAGGTCCGTGTTGAGCCGGAGCCCAATGTAGAGGCTGGTGCTGAGCTGAGTTTGGACCCGCTCCTGCTCCAGCAGCAGTTCACCGTCGGGGTTGCCATCGGACTCCGGGGACTCCTCTCGAGCTGCGAGCTCCTCCTGGCGCCGCCGCATCCACCTCTGGTTCAGCTCCTCCTGAATCTCTGCGGAGAGGCGCTCCAGCAACTCCTCCTGCTGGGCTCGCTGCTCCTGCAGCCGGAGAAGGTCATCGCAGCGCCTGGCCAGCTCCTCCAGTGCCTCTGCCTGCACCTTGCTGTCCAGGGGTGCTGCAGCTGCCACAGCCGCCGTAGCCGCTGCCTCTGGCTCCTCTCCCGGGCTGGGCCCGTCGAGCTCGATGCCGGAGCCCACCAAGTAGGTGTCCTGCACATAGTTGACTCCATGCCGCCGCATGCGGTCCAGGTGCACCTTGGCCTCGTAGCGATCGATCTCGCGGTCCAGCTCCCGGAGCCGCTGCACCTGCTGACGGATGGTATGGTCCTGGGAAAGCACCAAATGCACCAACGTCTCCATGTGCTCCACGGACGCGCTCTCACTGGCGTGCGGCGGCGACGACGACGAGCAGGAAGAAGTAGTGGACGACGAAGTGGAGGAACAGGGCGACGACAGCTGCTGCTGGCGCCGGCGATTGAGCTTGGCCAGCTTGCGGAAGGCCTTGCGCACCACCCGCCGCTGCTTCTCCTGCGTCATGACCACGCTGGGCCTCGGTGGGACCCCCCGGGCCGAGCAGGGGCGCTCACGGCTGAGCACCACGCGCGCTTCGGCACTGCGAGGACCTGTATTGGGAAGCGATGCTTCGCTGCGCACCAGCACGAAGCGCACATTCTCCTGCTCATCGCCCCAGGCTGCCCAGAGGCGCAAGATGCGCGTCTTGTTGGGCAGAATGCGCTCAAAGCCCCGCCACTTCTCCACGATACAATAGCACTGCGGGGGCCCGCACAACAAGCCTGGCGGCAGTGCCTCATCATCCTCCTCTTCATCGTCATCGTCCATGGCTTCTGGGAGCTCCCCGGGGCCTGGCGGGTTGCTGACCACCCCCCGCCGCCGGCCACGCCGCTGTTTCCGTCGTCGCCGGCAGCCGTCTTCCAGCAGCACACGGACCACATCAGAGCAAGTAGTGCGACGAGAGAGCCCTGAGACCAGCTTTTCCTCCTGGCAGATCCACACTGATATCTTCTTCTCCGAATGATCCATGGTGTAATTGGGATGCAGGTGGCGGGGCGGAATACACTGGGGCGCAGGGACAGAGGGCAGCCCAGCAGCTCTGGGACAGGATAGGAACCTGAGACCCTCGCCCCTCTCAGCACTGGCCCCTTGCCTCCGCTGTGCACCAGGGCAAGCGCGGGGGTAAGCTGGAGCGACTGCGGCTGAGATCCGCCCGGACGGCGCGCGCTCCCGGGGCAGTGCGCCCGGGATCAGGCCCCCGCGGTTCTGGCTCTGCGCAAGGTTGCTGGGGCCTCCGGGTTTTGCTCCTCCTCCCGTCGCTCCTCCCCCTCCCGCCCCCAGCGCCCTGAGCTGTGGCCAGATCCTGGAGGCGCGGCTCGCAGACCCGCCCCTCTGCGGAGCTGTTAGCTTCGGGAGTTTCGGGCCCCCTCACAAAGTCACTTCTCCCTTGCGCGTGGGCTGGAGGGAGGACTCGAGGTCCCTCTCGCTGCCGAGCCTGCAGCCCGGGCCTAGTCAGGGATCAGCTTTGTGTCTCCCTTGGCTCTCTGGCTCCTCTCCTGGAGTCTAGGGCTCGCTAGACTAATGTTGACTTTCCCGAGCTCCCAGACCAGGTTCCTGGTCCTTCATGGCGGGGCCCTCTAGGAAATGCCCATGAGCAGACGGGGAAACCAAGGCACCCGGTGTCTCTAACAGAGACCAACTGCATTGCGTGACCTCCAGCTCCAGCTGGGAGCTAGAAGCGCTGCCTTGAATGTGGAAGGCCCTCCAGTCTTCCTAATCAGAGAGCAGTGTTTGCATACCTGAGAAGAACAAGATATGGCAGTTCACTTTGCGAACAAGTGTAGATGCACAGTCATGCGGAGGACAGGGATGTGTTCTGGGAAACACGTCCTTGAGCAATGTCATGGTTGCAGGAACACTATGGAGGGCACGGACACCATCCTAGATTTACAGCCTTCTGCACTCCTCCACGGTACAGTATAGCTCATTGTTGCTAGCTACAGACCTGCATGACACGCTACTGTACCGAACACTGTATGCAACTGCAACACAGTGGTGTTCGTGCATCTAAATGTACAAAAAGGTACAGTCAGAATAAAGTATAAAAGACAAAAAATGGTACATCTGTCTAGGGCACTTACCCTGAAGGGAACGTGCAGGACTAGACGTTGCTCTGGGTGAACGGGGGAGTGAGCGGATATGAAGGCCTAGGACGTTACTGTTGTCAATGAAAGGTGGCAGCCACCAATTCAATTCCAACAGGAGTCCCCAGTCTGAGGCACGCGAGTAAAAAGAGACACTTTATGCAAGTGAACAGTTTGCAAACTGGGAAATGTAGCCTCTGATGAAAACCGAAAATGCTCTCCCAAAGACCATTGGGAAAAAGTTCCTGATTGGTCCATATTTATGCCCATGAGGAATCCGAGTTTAATTGTTTCAAACAGCACTGTCCTGATTGGTTAGATTCATGTGTTCTCATCGGTCATTACGGACCTGTTCTGATTGGGCAGTAAAGATGCAAATGAGGATAAAACTCTATAGTTCTGATTGGACAGAACAGGCCTCAGCCCACTGGTTGAAAGATGCTTCCAGGAACACCTTTATAAGGGTTGGCTCCCAGAGCAGGAACATAGAGCAGGAGGCTGGCAGTTCAGTCTGTGGCTTCCTGCTGAAATGCAGTGTTGGTGAGAGGCCCCTGTCAGCAATGGCTGCTAGACTCTGATTATAAACTTGAGCCCGGTTAACCACATGGATTCCTTCTTGGAAGGTATGTTCCTTCTTGGGGTCAACATCGTACACTATTGTGGACTTTATAAATACTGTACACTTAGACTACACTAAATTTATAAGATAACATGAGAGTAAACCAAGCACAAGAGAAAATGATGTGATCAAGAGACTTGGTAAACAGGAGCTGTAGGATGCTGCTGCCAGTGTAACACAGCATACTGTTCCACAGCTAACAGTTTTTAACAAGTAGAACGAGTATACTATAACAATAAACAATAATACATAAGCCAGTCACATAGTTGTTTATCATTATAGAGTATCATGTACTGCGTATCCCTGTGTGTGTTATATTTTCATATGACTGGCAGCACAGTAGGTTTCTTTATACCAGCGTCACCACAGATGTATGAGTAATGGCTACAAGGTCACTAGGCCATAGTTTTTCAACTCCATTGTAATCTTACGGGACCACGGTTGTATACAAAGTCAGTCCCTTGTTAACTGAAACACCAGTTATGCGGTGCATGACTGTGGAAAGGTCCGGGCTGGAAGGGGGTGTTTAGAGGCTGCTCCCGGTGTCCCGTAGGGTCATGTCTGTGGTCCCTCACATCATCTAGGCTTCCCACAGCCTTCTCGGCAGGGGGACTCCTGATTCTAGTCTGAGATGGAGGCCCAGACCCAAGTCACAAGCTCTTGTTCCACAGCCCAGATTACATAAAGGGAAGCCTAGTCACTACTATGACAGTTTCTGGCATTTTCCAGCACCTGATGTGGTCAAGAAGAGATAGGAACCACGTTTCACAGCTCACAAGAACCAAGAACACAATGCGAATAAGCTTTCTTTCCTCCTTAGGTGCCGGTGAGAATGGTCCTTGTGGATAAGGCTTACCTTGAACTTAACCACATGAGCGCAAGCCTGATAAAGTCACTCCCTTGCTTCAAGACCTTGGATGGCTCCCCTTTGCCTCCTGAATGAAGCACTTTTATTCATTCACTCAGTAAATATTTATTAAGTACCTACTGTGCTCTAGGCACTGTGCTGGGGCCTCAATGATGAACAAATCACACTTTTGGCCTCCAGGGAGCTCCCAATGCAGTGGAGAGCACAGCTGAGTGAATGTTTCCAAAACAGGGTCTTCTGCTATCTAAGGAGGAAGTTGAGGTATCAGGGGAATGCTGGAGTAGCATGCTACCTAGTCTGGAAGAGTCAATGAAGGCTTCCCTGGTGAGGTAGCGTTTGAGGCAAGACCTGAAGCACCATGAACCTGCCAAGGAAACATAGATGGAGGGGAGGAGGCAGGCAACATTCCAGGCAGAAGGAACCATATGTGCAAAGTCAAGGAATGAAAAGATCATGGCAGTTACTGGAGCTGCAGGGAGTTTAAGTGAGAGGAGTAGCTAGCTAAGAATGAGGTTGGGTGAATGAGTGAGCAGGAGCTGGATTCCTTTAAGCAAGAAAAATTGAAGGAGCAAGAAGGACCTTTAATTCCATGCATCTATATTTGGACCCATCCTAAGGGCAATGAGAAGCCACAGAATGCCGATTCTGAGGTCACACTGGATTGGAGGGGGATTTCCATCTCCTTAGCATGGTGTGCCTGTGTGTGTGTGTGGAACATCTCATAGTCTGTCCCGGCCCACTCCTTAACTCCTCCCTCTTATGCTTGAATATCCTTTTCTCTTTTATTTCTCACACGTGATTATTAGAGTTTCGTCATCGGTTGTCATCCCTACTGGATTTTAAGTTCTACAGGGGTGGATAGAGGTCATACCTCTTTGGCTCACTTTTGAACCCTCTGCATTTAGCACAGTGCCTGGCACATTCTAGGTTTGCTCTGTTGACTAAATGGATGAAGGAATGAATCCTACATTATAGTAACACCCGACTCATCTGGAACAGCACCTGCATCCTGATGCATCATGCTTTGGTACACGTTTCCCCCACTGATTAGAATCCCTCTTCACTGAAAAACTCCTAGTCATCCTTCCGAAACTCAGCTCAAAGATCCCATGCTCTGGGAATCCTTTCTGCCCGCCCTGTTCCTTGCTCTTCGTCTGCCTCTCTTAATGAAGAGGTTGCATTGTGTTGTGATGCATTTTAAATGTTTGTTTATTCCATAAGACTTCACTTTTCAAGAGCGTGGGTTGCTCTCTTATTTATATTTTGGTCTTCTGTGCCTGGAGAATGCCTGGCATATAGCAAGCTCTTGATCTTCCTCAACGCTGTAAAGGAACACTAAGATGAATAATACCTAAGGGGTTTTGCCACCCTCAAGATTATTATAATTGCTTTCTAGAGGCAGATGGACACATGGAATTCCTGTTGTAGGAATAATATGTGAAATTTCTGCTTGGGTAGTTAAAGGCTGGAGGGATTGAGGGGGCCTGGGAAGGCTGAGAAGGTGGGGCTTTAATACTTGGAGGGGAGCAGCTGGGGATAGCCTTGGTGGGAGAAATTACAACCTCGTGTTAAGTTGGGTGTGCATGGGGTTGTGCACCAGTGCTTCAGAGTGCGGGTTCTGGGGTTGTCTGCCTAGATTTGAATACCAGCTATGAACGTTCTAAGCTTTAATTTGTTCATCTGGGGAGAGGGGCAGAGAATAATAGAACCTTCCCTATAGAGTTGCCATGAAGATGAAATGAAATACAACACATAAAAGATTTAGCACAGTGTCTGGCACATAGCCATTGCTCAATAAAACATTGCTAGCTTTATTCAGAACCTACTCCATGCTGTGTCCTGAGCTAGACATTGAGGATACAGCAGCGAACTAGATAGGCACGGTTCCTGTCCTTACAATGCTCACAGTCGGGACTAGTTTGGTATTTGATTAGAAATGTATATGTTAAATTAGGCTAGGCTAGAGTAGCAAACAAATCAAACATGTATAATGGCTCAAACATAACAAACTTTGTTTTTGTTCATATAATACTCAAAAGCAGGTGCCCTAGTTAGGAGGTGGCTTTATTCCAGAAAATGATACAGGGACCCTGGTTCTCTCCATCTTGTGGCTCCAGAATCCCCTAGACCTCATCATCTATATCCAGCCATAAAAAAAAGAGAGGAGGAGAGGGGCCACACCCTCTTCTTGGAGAACTTGGCCGGGAAATGGAGCACACTACTTCTGCTCACTGGCTAAAGAATCCAGTCACGTGGCCACTTGTATTGGCAAGGGAGGCTGGAAATGCAGTGAGTGTGTCAAAAGAAGATGAAGTGGATTTTTTTAAAGATTTTATTTATTTATCTTTAGAGGGGAAGGGAAGGAGATAGGAAGAGAAATATCAATGTATGGTTGCCTCTCGTGTGTCCTCTGCTGGGAACTGGCCTGCAACCCAGGCATGTGCCCTGACTGGGAATCAAACCACAATACTCTGGTTCGCAGGCCCATGCTCAATCCACGGAGCTATACCAGCCAAGGCCTGAAGTGGATTTTTATAAGCAGCTAGCTACCTACCTTAGTATCTTTATAAGAAATGGGAGATAAGGCACAGAGAGAAATTTCAAAAGTCTATAAGTTGCAAACAAGCAGTGCAAAGGCCAAATTTGGCTGCCTTCCACAGAATACATTCTTTCCAGGTAGCCATGAACCCAACACTCTCTGTGTCTCATATATGACCCAATTCACACACAGACAACATGGCCTGACCACTGTAAACATTTGAGTTTGACTCTTGCTTCCCGGAATTATCCCATTCATTGCAGGGACTTAATACTATTGAAACGCCATGGTTCCCAAAGCTCCACATCCCTTTCCTATCTCCAAATACACATATTCAACTGCTTGCCTCATACCTCTACCTACATATGCCCAAAACACCTTAAACATTTGCCAAAAAGATAAGCTGAACCTAACATGTATCTTCCCAAACCTGTTCTGCCTCCTGAACTTCTACCCGGAGAATGGCCTCATCGTTCACCAACTGAGATCAGTAACCTAAGGATCACCCCGCATGACTCACCACCTACCTCATTTGCCCCACAGTGTATTGAAGTTCTGTGAGGGCAGGGACTTTTGTCTGTTTTGTTCTCTGTTTCATTTTTGGTGCCTAGGACATCAACCAGCACACTGTAGGTGCTCTGTGTTTGTGAAAGGAATGAATGAGTGAATGAATGAATGAATGAATTGCCTTCACTTATACCCTTATTATTTCTTACCTGGATCCTGCACTTCACACTACTTTCCTTGTTTCTGGTCTTGCCTTTCCCTCATACTCCCTACTGACAAATGTTTCATGACTCCCTGTTATCTTCAGAATCAAGTCCAACCTCCTCAGCAGAGCTTGTACGCTCTCAGGATCCGATGTCCGCTTTCCCCAGTCTGGACGCTCTAGCCACTGCCTTGCTCACAGTGTTCCCTCTGACCCCCTGGCTAAGACCTACTCACCCTTCAGGTTTCAGCTTAATTGTCGCTTCCTCCTAGAAGTCTTCACTCACAACATCTTCTCCAGGAAATAATCCAAATAAAACTATTTATTTTAGAAAAATTCATCTATGTCAGTAGGTGTAATAAATTGAATATATGATATGCTTTTGTTAGGAAAAACAATGAGCTATAGGGGAAGGTGAAGAATGGACTTAAAAAATTTAGACTGTGGTCACTCAAACAGTCAAATATAAACAGAGGAGATGCCTCTCAGTACATCATGGACATTTTCAGTATTAACCCTCAGGTTGGCACTACCCAATACAGTAGCCACTAAGTATATGTAGGTAGTGAGCACGTGAAATGTGGCTGTTTGCACTGAGACATGCTATTAGTACAAAATGCACACTAAATGTCAAAGACTCAGTACAAAAAATGGTGTCAATACCTTATTAATAATATGCTATGTGAACTATGTGTTGAAATGTCACTATTTTGGAAATATTAGATTAAATCACTGAAACTATTTACCTGTTTTTTACTTATATTTTAATGTAGCTACTAGAAATTTAAAAGTATCTTTGTAGTTCACATTATATTTCCACTGGACAGTGTTGCTTATACAAAGGTCCCAGAAACTTGAGCAGATTGAGGCTCTGCAAGTGTAGACTTACCGTAAATATTCTAAACGAGTGCATGCATATCTGGATGGCGACTATCTCCAAAGAAAGCCATTGCATACCTTTTCTGATTTTATAATTTGAATGTTTCTTTTTGTTTTGTGATGTTCCTCAAGAAAGCTTCTTTGCCCTGGCTAGTGTTGCTCAGTGGATTGAGTGCCAGCCTGCAAACCAGTCAGGGCATATGCCTGGGTTATGGGCCAGGTCCCCACTTGGGGGCATGTGAGAAGCAACCACACATTGATGTTCCTTTTCCTTCCTTTCTCCCTTTTCCCCCTTCCTCTAAAAATAAAAAATAAAAATTTAAAAAGCTTCTTTCTACCTAAGCTGCTCCTCTTAGGCATCCTAAGGAACACACTCTTTTTTTTTTTTTTTAAGATTTTATTTATTTATCTTAGAGGAGAAGGGAAGGAGAGAGGGAGAGAGAAATATCAATGTATGGTTGCCTCTCGTGTGTCCCTTGCTGGAACCGGGAACTGTCCTGCAACCCAGGCATGTGCCCTGACTGGGAATCGAACTGCGATTGTGTGGTTTGCAGGCCCGCGCTCAATCCACTGAGCTACACCAGCCAGGGCTGGAACACACTCTTAAATCCCACCTTCCAGTTAGATCCGATGAAAAGTCCAAGTACAAATGGTTGCCTCCCAGACAGGACCTCAGTGTCCTTGCTCATCTACTACTGCTAATCCCTAGAGGTGGCACATAGATTCATTCAGTCAGTGCTCTGAGCCAGAGAAACATATAGGCCTCACAACAGGAGAACGTACACAAAAAGTACAATTATAACCTGGAGGGAGGCACTCATAAACTCTACATAAAGATGCAAAATTCACAAAAGAAAGGAGGAATAAATATGACCACCTCAAAATGTAAACCTTCTTACTAAGAAAATACACAAGGATATCATATATAATTTTTTAAAGTCAAACCCAGGAGAACATATTTGCAGCATAAATACTAAAAGATAAGGATTTTGAATGTATAAGAACTCCCAAAATTTAATTTACAAAAATATCATGCAATAATTTGTACAATGGATGAAGAGTGGATTACTAGTAAAGGACAAAAGAAGAAACAAATAGCTAAGAAATGAACTAATGCCCAACTGGATCAGAAATCAGGAAATTGTAAATTTAAGTGAAACAAGGTGTCCTTTTTTCTGCCAGCAGATTGGCTCATTAAAAAATATATGATGACAGACTTCTTGTCAAGCATAAGCATGCTTCACCTCTTCATGCAACTAGAGAAAGAATTACAACTAGATCCCGAAACAAATAACACCCAGAGCTGTCAGAAAATTGAGCTGTATGGAAGTCAGACAACCAAGGATTTAAAGAGGACATGTTCATCCAGATGGGTAAGAGGGGCAGAGATGCAGGGACAGGTGGGGAGGCAAGGTGACGTGGCATGGAGAGGTGGTAGTGGTGGAACAGGTGGTCCCACATTCATGTGTGGTGGGTAAAAATCAGGGGGGATACCTTGGGAGAGAGGAATCCTAGTCCCAGACCAGACCACATAGCCCAGGGTTCCAGCATCGGGAAAATAAATCCCTATAACTTCTGGCTGTAAAAACTGGTAGGGGTTGGGGTGGTAGAAGAAACTGATAAATTTTCAGGAAATTCCACTTAAAAGTATTGTATGGACTTAAAACATATGCAGACTCACCCACTCCAGGATTCGGTACCAGGGTGACAGCTGAAAGGGCACCAGTCACATGGGGCAAGTGCCAGGAACCCTCCATCAGCCAGGCAGTAGCACTGGTCCCTCTCCAAGCCCTCCCGCCACACAGAGCGACAAAGCAGTAAAGCAGGTTTGCCCTGCCTTGGCGGTAACCTAAGGCTCTGCGCCACACAATTTACAGGTGCCTTTTCTATAATGGGCCACACTACTAAGACAGGGAGTCACAGTGGCTCTACCTAATAACACACAGAAACCAACATAGGGACACTGCCAAATTGAGGAGACAAAGAAATATGGCCAAAATGAAAGAACAGAACAAAACCCCAGAAAAAGAACTACATGAAATGGAGATAACCAACTTATCAGATACAGAGTTTAAAACACTGGTGATCAGGATACTCAAAGAACTCATTGAGCACGGCAACAAAATAAAAAAAGAGGAAATGAAGGTAACACTAAGTGAAATAAAGAAAAATCTACAGGGAACCAAAAGTGGAGGGGATGAAACTGGGAATCAGATCAATGACTTGGAATGTAAGGAAGTAATAAACATCAAACCAGAAAGGCAAGAAGAAAGAATTACAAAAAAATGAGGGTAGTCTAAGGTGCCTCTGGGACATCTCCAAATGTACCAAGAGCTGAATCATAGGGAGGCAAGAAGAAGAGAAAGAGCAAAAAATTGAAAACTTATCTAAAAAAATAATAAAAGAAACTTTCCCAATTTAGTAAAAGAAATAGACATACAAATCTAGGAAGTACAGAAAGTCTCAAACAAGTTGGACCCAAAGAGGACCACACCAAGAAACATCATAATTAAAATGTCGAAGGTTAAAGATAAAGAATCTTAAAAGCAGCAAGAGAAAAGGAGAGAGTTACCCACAAAGGAGTGTCGTTAAGAATGTCAGCTAATTTCTCAAAAGAAACCTTACAAGCAAGAAGAGACTGGCAAGAAGTATTCAAAGTGATGAAAAGCAAGGACCTATATCGAAGATATAGCCAGCAAAGCTGTCATTTAGAATGGAAGGACAGATAAAGTGCTCCCCAGACAAGGTCAAGTTAAAGGAGTTCCTCATCATAAAGCCTTTATTACATGAAATGTTAAAGGGACTTATTTAAGAAAAAGAAGATCAAAACTATGAACATTAAAAAGGCAACGAGTTTACAATGATCAACAACTGAATCTAAAACAAACAAACAAAGTAAACAACTAGAATACGAACAGAATCATAGGTATGGAGATCATTTGGAGGGCTGTCAGCTGGGAGCAGGAAGGGGGAGGATTGGGGAAAAGGTGCAGGGATTAAGAAGCATAATTGGTAGGTTAAAAATAGACAGGGGGAGGTTAAGAATGGCATAGGAAATGGAGAAGCCAATGAACCTATCTGCACGACCCATGGACCTGAACTAAGCTGAGGGATTGCCGGAGGGAATGGGGGTACCAGGCTGATGGGGTCAAAGGGGGAAAACTGGGACAACTGTAATAGCATAATCAATAAAATATATTAAAAAATAAAAATATAAATGTATAATAACATCACTAGCCAAGATTAGGGGATATATCCTCTCATGTACCACTGGTTTAAATCAATCTACTTATTTTGGTAATGTCTATTAAAAATAAAAATGTGCATACCCCACATCCCAGCAATTTGACTTTATATTATCTCCCTTAGGAATCACACATGCTCAAGAGGAATGTATGGGGATGTGCACCAAACCTATTCTGTTTTAGCAAAACAATGGATACAATCAGAGTTCACCAATAAGGGAATGGCTGGTAGCCCTGGGGGGGTGGGGGGGGTGGGGGAGGGTAGCTGCAATTTGAAGGCTCAGCAGCAGTTAAAGCCAGTAGGTTAGATTTATGTACACAGGCAATAACAAACCTCTAAGATGTATTGTTCAGTGTAAAAGGCAAGTTTCAGATTGATGTGTATGAGGGGTTCCTATGTATATTTAAAAACATATGCACAAAACACATATACGTAAAGTCACGTTTTCTAGGGATACAGGCATCGGTGCCTGCATAGAGCAAGGTATAGAAGGATATTCACTGCATTGAGAGCAGTGAATCCCTCCTGGAAGAATAAGACATTTGCAGAGAGAGAGGATCAAAGAGGAAGTTAGCTTCATCTGCAATGATTTTATGAGGAGGATTCAGTCACATATTACTTAAGTATGCAATTACAGTGTATGATTTTCAAGAGTGAAAGGGTGCGGGTTGGGATCACCAAGTTCTGGTTCTCCTTTAGTTCTTTCCTTCTGTGGATGCTGCCCCAGGACAAGTGGCATCTCTGCTCCCTGACATCTGAAGGAACATGTATAATCCACTACGGTATTTCAAAGGGGTGCGAAGATTAAATGGGCTACTGGCTGAGGAGGAGTCCAGTTGAATGCCTGGTTTAAAGAATGTGCTTCACACTGGATCTTCTCTTTTTCTTGTGGGCAAGGTTTTAAGGAGACTGTGCAGTTCTCACAGTGGCAACATAGATATTTGCTATGTAAGTCACCAGGTTGGATCTCAAGGGTGGCATGTCATTTGATACTGTGGCTTTTTATTCATTTATCTTCTTAACACCTATGAGAGGTAAGACATAGTTCCCTAACCCATGAGAAAACGGAGGCCAAAGGGAAGGGATTGGCCAGTTTCCCAGCTCACAAAGCTCTGCGAGCCGGCATTTTGTCTGGAATTTCTACCTGTCCAATCTGTCAGTCACAGTTCATGGCGGCCGTGGAACAGCCCAAACAGAAACTTCCGCCCTTAATTACCTTGAGCCCTGTGGAAGCGTGACTGGGCCTTGCTGTCTGAACCAGTTCCTCCTAACGTTTAACCACAGAAAATAATCCAGCCAATTGTGTTGATGGAAACATTTGGCTGCTCCCAGATGCTCTGGGGAAAATCTGGGAACTGCCACACTCATCCCCATCATTCTTGACTAAACTGAGCTCCCAGCTGGGGCGGAGACGCCAGGCGATCATCCTCAAAGACACTGCTTCTTAAAGTGTGGTCCGCGGGCCACCTACCCAGAATTGCTCGTGGTGTTATTAAAACGCAGGTTCCTGGGCCAAACTCTCGATCTAGTGAGTCAGAGTCCCTGGAATTTGCACTGAAAGCAGTCTCCCCTGGGGCCATGGCTGGGTGGCTCAGTTGACTGAAGCATCATCCCATACATGAGAAGGTTGAGGGTTCGATCCCTGGTCAGGGTACATACTAGAGGAACTGATTGATATTTCCCACATTGATGTTTCTCTCTCTCTCTCAAATCAATAAACATATCCTTGGGTAAGGATTAAAAATAATAATAAAATAAAACGGTCTCCCTGGAGAGTCTTAGGCACACTACAAGTTGATCCCCAACTGCATTAGAGGAAAGAGCCAGAGACAAGAATGCTCTTCAGCCGCCTTGGCTCCATAGACGGCGATGATACATAAATGAGACACATACACAATAGGGCAGTGGCAATGTGACAGGTGAGAAAGAGATGCCCCTGGGAAGAAGGGAAAGGAGAGACAGGACAGAGCAGGGGAGAAACCATTCATTCTTTACCCTCTGAATTTTATTTCTTTGGTAGAAGCCTAGATTACGAGGTGATAACATAGAAACGTTTAGGTAAGTGAGTCTAAGGTAGCAGTGACTTCAGTCATTTGAAAAACATTCTGGAAGATATTTAGCGTTCTGAGTCTTTGTTCCAACAAAACTGACTTAGCTCCCGATTCACAAATCATCCTGGGAATGTATAGCACTTCCAGTCAGAGAGAAGTCTCTCGAGGAAAAAAGCATCATTTAGTCAATGGTCTATGACATCACCACTGAAGACTATATCAAAAGGGGTTTTGTTTGATTAATTTTCATTATCTGTTGTTACCCGATTAATGAAAGGTGATACTATTAATGAGTGTGTGAACGAGACAGTGTCTTGGTTGCCACATCTGAAACACTCCCCAGCTTTTTCAGGGGAGAATAGCGCTGACCCAAAGTGTGGCCTTTCTTCTTTATAAAGAGATACCAACGCTTTCCCTCCAACTGCCCCAACACCAAATTATTGTGTGCCAGCTGCTCACACCCGTGACAATATGAGGCCTGTACTTGAGTTACAGTTATGTGAGCAAAATGCTAGCTTTCTTTTTTTCAGTGAAGTCCATTGAGTTGGGAGAAGTTTCAATACCGCATTTCTTGGCTTGAAAGCGTGATTGTTTTCGTTGCTGGTGTGAGCGCACAGACCTCGCCAGTTCCCTTTAAGAAATTATTGTCTAGTAGAAGTTAAATTTGATTAAATGGAACCTTTGATACAAATAATGAAGCCATCTTCACAAGGAGATGCTCTTTTCCCCACTGAGGAAGAAACGGAGACGTGTTTCCATTGTCATTTCGTCCTGTCCGGATTGAAAAGGAAGGCTGTGGGCCAGATAAGCAAAACTGGGCTACGTCTGGGTAACGCAGCAGCCCCTCCCTGCTTGCTGAAGAAGTTCCTCTTTGTCTCACTCTGAAGCACAGCGTTGTTTTCTTTGGGCCCAGGCTCTGAGTTAAACCTGGGTTAAACTATGGATCTCTTCCACTTGATTCTGTGATTGGGAGACCTACACAAATGCAAACCCAGACCACAATTGAACCCTTAACAGCTTAAATCTCCGTGAATAGGAAAGAAGCCACCTGATCTTCCCAAAGGTTTGTCTGGCTGCTTTCTCTCTTATATCTCTTGTTAAACTATAAAATGAAATCACTGAATTTTCCCGTCTGTGAGTATTTGCTACTTTAAAATATACATTAAAGAGTTTTATGAAACAGAGCTGTCCTATAAAAGGTATTTCATTGATATGACCCAGCAATTCCACTTCTCAATATGTATATATACCCACAAGAATTGAAAGCAAGGTTTCAGAAAAATATTTGTACACCCATGTATGTCCACGGCAACGTTATTTACTATAGCCCCAAAGTGGAAGCCACCCAAAAGCCCATCAGTGGATAAATAAAATGGGGTATATACATTTAATCCCACTTTAAAAAGGAAGGAAATTCTGCACATGCTATGACACAGATGAATCTTAAGGATATTATGCAAAATGAAATCCACGAATCATAAAAGAGACAAATACTGTATAATTCTACTTACATGAGGTACCTAGAGTAGTCAGTCCTATTTACACAGCCAAGCAGTGGGGTGATGGTTGCCAGGGGCGGGGCCAGAGGAGTGATTGTCCCCAGGTGTGGGGTTTCAGTTTTACAAGATAAAACGTTAGGGCAGGGACAGTGGTGTGGTCACACAGCACTGTGAATGTCCGTAATGGCACAGAAATGGTCACCTCAAACTAGTGAAGATGGTAAATTGTTTGTTGCATGCATCTTACCACAATTTAAAAATCATAACAATTTTTAAAAAGTATTTCAGATTTAATGCCAAAGCTCTTATCAAGGGAAGCTTCAACTTTTTCAAAGAAGTATAAATGCTTTCCACATGGCTTTCAGCGTAAATGTTATATTCTGCTAATTCCCTGGGTCTTTCGGGAAACCAAATTTCTGATCCCTGTTCATTTGAAGAACATCTTGGTTCTGTTCTGCTTTCATACCTGTTCTCCCTGGCTCCACCTATCAGCCAGCTTTCCCAGCATGCGATTTGAGGCTTTAGTGCTCAGGTCTTTATCAGAAACATAGGTAAATAGCTGAAAGCTTTGGTAAACCTGAAAAGT
Organism: Sturnira hondurensis; assembly: GCF_014824575.4. Taxonomy (NCBI): domain Eukaryota; kingdom Metazoa; phylum Chordata; class Mammalia; order Chiroptera; family Phyllostomidae; genus Sturnira; species Sturnira hondurensis. Next base: position 4,257,468 of record NW_028079136.1, read on the forward strand.
GATAGCTGGGGACTGATACGTCTTTATGTGAAGAAGCCTGTAACTATAAAGCATATTTTTAATAAAATGAATGTTCTACCTAGCTCACAAAGTTGTGTATAGACTAAAAGCACAAGACCTGTTGAAGTGCCTGGAGACAACATGAACACCATGCTGTCCTATAGGTATTTGCTTTTATTTTCCAAGATTTTACTTATTTATTTTTGGAGAGGAGAAGAGAGGGAGAAAGAAAGGAAAAGGAACATCAGCGTGTGGTTGCCTCTCACAGGTTTCCAACTGAGGACCTGGGCCCACAGCCCAGGCATGTACCCTGACTGGGAATCGAACCTGCAACCCTTTGGTTTGCAGGCAGGCACTCAATCCACTGAGCCACACCAGCCAGGGCAGTATTTGCTTATTAAGCAATAGCAAGGAATAGAGCTGGATGGACTCAAAGATAGTTGTATCCTTGCTTTCTGGAACACTGGGTTTCTAAACAGCTCTCTTAGAAGCAACAAAAGGCAGGACTCTAGACCCCCACTCCTATATCAGCTTGTGAAGCTCCATTTACTTATATTTTATATTTGGGGTTTTGAAATCCACTGACCATGAACTTGTATTGCTTGACTCTGCACCGTTCTTCCTGCACTTCCTGCTTCCCAACCTTTCCGATTCCCCTTGAGAATGAGTATAGTCATTGGAAGACTAAATCCACCCTCAGCAGTGGGAAGGGACCTAGAACCACATGACTTAGGCCTGGCCAATCATCATATTCCATCCCCTCTCACAATGATTGGTCCAAGGACCAGCATGTGACCTCCGAGGGTGTGGCAGAGTAAATCTTGGGATTTCTGCTGGTAGTGCTGCCACTAAGAGTTTGTGTTTGTCCTGTCCTTGCAGGTGGGCACACAGCCCCAGGGAACAGCTGGAAGCTATTTCGCACTGAAATGAGGCAATGCTGAGGAAGCAGAGCCGAGAAAGGAATGTAAGGGGGAAATTGGTTCCCAGTTACATTGTTTGAGCCAGCTCTGAAGTTTTTCAAATCATTTTGGACTTTTCAATAATGTAAGCTAGTATGAGCCAGATTTTCCATGGAGCAAGAAAGATTTTAACTGCTACACCATTGATTCATGTCAAACGGTCTCTTCATTTTATAGATGAGGAAAAAGTCCCATCAATGCTACATGGCTGGTTAAGAGGCATAACCTTCTAAGTCCCAGGCCTTTTTTTTTTCTGCTATCCTAGTCATTTAGAGCATTTTTGTGGTGAGCGTGGCAACCATGAATAAAATGTTAATTCTCCTTATTAGTAAGCACCAGCTGGGTGGCTCTGAAGCATTGAAACAATGTTCCTTGTTTGACTTTTGGTAATCAACCACATTGCTTTATGGCCACTCTGGGTATATGGGTCCTGTTAATTCATTAGAAAATACAAAAAAAATCAAATAGTTGGAGAAAGGTGTGGGGACCTCATTTAAGAATTTTATTTAATTTGTAACTAGTTTACCAGTAACTTAGGAAGCTACTTTGCCATTTTCTCCTAGACTTGTCATATACTTTCATTTCTTGGTAATTCTTTATTACCATTTCTTATCTTTAGAAATCACAGACTCATTTCTGTCTCCCTACCTTCTGGCCACCTCTACAGCTTGAATTTTCAGATTGTGTGGGCTCTTCCCCTGTACATGGAAAATTCCAATTCACCCTTCTATTCACATACCATCTTTTCCACCAACATCGATCTTATCTTTCCTTGGGACTCTGTTATCTATCCTTAACTCTAAAACTACTTTTTTAAAATGCTCGTTGACTCTTCAAGACAAGGTCCCACAGTGGAGAGAAACGAGAGCAGAATCTACATTTATTGTGTGTTTGGAGAGGCACTAGATGCTTTACAAATATGCTCACAACCACCCGATGCCCCAAAAATAAAGAAACTGAGATTGGGTGAGGTCCAAGGTGGAGAATCGAACCTGGGTGTGTGCAATTCCATGACATTTCCTTCCACTGCTTGTGCTGGACAATAGGCTCTGCACGTTTTTTGCCAGCTCCGGATGACAGTGATAGCACCTGGATCTAGTGCCAGCACCTGGATCTAGTGCTGAGGAGGCTGAGGCCTGATTCAGATCAATAAAGATGTCTGTCAATCATTGCCTTGCTCACTGCAGTGCCTTCCCAGTATTGCCGGAGGCACAGCCCGGAAGCAAGAGGCATCGGGGAAAGAAATTTTCCAATCTGGTCTCCCGCTTCCCTTTGATCTCCAAACTGCGCCTCCCTTTGTCGAACCCAAAAGGCACCACAAGGCGAGGGGCTGCGGTGATACTTTCCAGAGGGGTTAGGCCCCCAGGGCCCAGAGCAGGCTGAGAAAGGCAACAAGTGGTACTGCGTTGAGAGAGCAGGGGCGGGGAGGGAATAACCAGCTCTTAGAATAAGGCAAAAGAAATCTGAAAGGAATCACTTGTAACCTTGAAGTCTCAAGTAAGGAACTGAAAGGTTTAGGATCCCAATAAGAATGTTAATTTTTTTCTTTCTGTGGTCGTAGATTGTTGAAGGGATGACATGAAGATAGAGTTTGGCATGAAGACAGTGCTTAATAATTGATGGTTTTTAATGATAAAATTATGTTTTAAGCAAGGAAGGGTAGAAAATATATCCAAAGAAAATAGGATAATGATGACACAAAAATAACACTGAGGTTTCAAAGGGCAGGTTCTCCCTATTTTCTTGATCTTGGCATCCCGGGTACCAAGCCTGGGCCTGGCAATGAGGAGTCACTCAAGGCTGATAAGTTCGTAGAAGTGACCTGGAGAAAATGTTAATGGGAGAGAGGCCCAGAGGTCTGGAGCAGGTGGCCACACATGGGATGGAGTTAACAAGCCAAACTTGAAGTTTTAATCGAAGGATGCACATACCATTTAACTCATGCCTTTGGAGAGTGAGGGAATGGAATTACAGCTGAGTACTGTTGGAGAACCCTGAGACTGACTGTTCAAAGTAAAACAGTGGAGCCAGGAGACAAAGACAGCAGCCCTGCACGGGAAGGTCTGAACGTGCCAGTCTCTGCATGTGAGCACCCAGGTGGAGAAGCCAGGTGAGAGCACAGCGGGGCTCTGTAGAGCTCTCTTGAGGTCATTGGCTTAAGGACGCTGTGAACTGAGATCCCCTTAATAATAGCTAACCTTTATTATTGTTTACTACCAGCCAGGGGATTTTTGGAAATCATGTTTATTAGGCTCAGCAACAACCCACGTATCTTACAGATGTGGAAAGCAGAACTCAGAGAGGTTAGATAACTCATGTATGGTAGCACAGCTAATACATGGTGGAGCCAGGATTTGAACCTGCGTCTTATGCATTTTGAGTCTATGCTCTTAATTACTTCTTGTGCTAGCCGGCTTACACATAGCCCCCAACGATCCTGATTACTTGGTATTTATGCCCTGTGTGGTCTTCTTCCCCACTGTTTGTGCGACTGATAGAACATGGTAGCAGTGATGGTATGGCACCTACAAGCATAGGTCACAAAAGACACTGTGGTTTCTGCCTCTCAGGTAACTTGCTCCAGGGAGGGCCGCTGCCATGTCATAGGAAAAGCCTGGTTGCTGAGAAACTAAGGCTTCCAGCCGAGCCGCATGAGTGAGCTTGCAAGTGGACCTTCCAGCCCGAGCCGAGCCTTCAGAGGACTACAGTCACTATTGACATTCTTGCCCGCAACCTCATGAGATAGAACCGCCCATGAGATAGCTGGAACTCCAAAAGTCCTGATCCACAGAAACTGTGCGCAAATAAATGTTTGTTGTTGTAAGCTACCAAGTTGTTGGGCAATTTGTTGTGGAGAAATAGATAAGTAATATAATACTACAGCAGCAACACAAGCTCAGAAACCAAATGTCTTTCTCGGAATTCCAAAGTGTCTAATCTGGGCCTGAGGAGATGAGGAGGGACTCTCCTGGAAGGAAGGGCAAAGGACACAGATGTGCAAAAGTAGAGTACAAAGGGACCCTGGAGAGCTTTTAAATCATACGGTTCAGCTGTGAAGAAATGAGCAGAAAAAGTGGGGCTGATGAGGAGGGAGTTGTCATCTTTAAGATGGACTCTGTCCTGTACGTGAGGAGGAGCTGCTGACCAAGAACAAAAATGGGCCATAACAGTGAGGGCAGATTTTTTTAATGACCTAAGGAGAATGAACAACTCAATTTTTAAAAGAGCAAATGATTGGAAGACCTTCTAATCTTTTTTTTTTTTGAAGACAAAAGAACAAACATGGATGGCAACCAAATAAGCCTATAAATGTGCTCAGTAACATCAGTCATTAGGGAAATACAAATTAAAACCACAAATCAATACCCAATCACACCTATTAAAATGACTAACATTTCTTAAAACGCGTTTTACAGTCCGACCATACTGCGTACTTGGAAAAGTGTGGTGAAAGTGGAACTCTCCTACAGCAGACCCGCTCACAGGTGTGTACCCGAGATAAGTGAAAAGCAGCACTCGGACAAAACCTGCACATAAACGTGCGTAATGGCTCTTGATAATCACCAAAAACAGAAAACAACCCAAATGTGTGTCCTTCAGTGGATGAATGGGTAAACCTATGGCGGTGCTTCCAGGCAAGAGAGGACCATGGGGCAATCTAAAAGAAAGAACTACCGATTCCTGCCACAACAGGGATGAGAGCCGAATGAAATCGAATCAGTAGTGTTTGTAGATCTAAAATTGCAAAGCGACCCCGTCTGCTTGGCAATTCACGTCGACTCGTCATGAGCGTTTACCTTTGCACAGGTGCCGTCCGTCAGTGCGCGGTGGCTCTGTGAGAAGGTCTAGAAGGTCTCCCCCTCATCAAACAGAGTGCAGAGGGGAATGCAAGTGGTTTCCCTTTTCTGTCACTTCAGCATATAATTAACATGTGGTTTTCCGTATGTGCCCGTTTGAATTGGAATGGTTTCTGACAGTATTCATTTACCGTTGCAGGTGATCACTGCAGGATTTTTATGAAATCAGATCTTATGGCTTATGTGTTCTCCTTTATTCTTGGATTTGGGCTACTTGCTACTGAAATTTTTTTACCACACACCCCAAATCCCTTTTATGATACTACATTTAAGAAAAAGTAAAAGTCACTGAAACCTGACATTCGGTCCACATTTCCCCTTCCCCACAATGTGATATGAAACCGTAGAGATGGATACTTATCAGGAGGCTCATTGCTCTAGTCCCGATGGGAGCTGGTGAGAGCCCGGAGCTGAGCAGGGATGTGGGGCTGCAAGGAAGGGACAATATATAGAATAGACTTGGCAAAAAAATCCCCATGTGTCCGAGAGAGAGAGAGAGAGAGAGAGAGAGAGAGAGAGAAAGTCTTGGCACAAGGGACACTGATTTGCCTCTTATTCTTGAAATATAGGACAAGACCGGGAATTAATATGTCCAAAAAATCTGTAAGGAAAACCTTTAGAAGATAGGCGCACGCTGTCTCTCTCTCTCTCTCTCTCTCTCTCTCTCTCTCTGTCTGCACAGGGAGAAAGTTTAAGCTCTCCTCACTATGAGTTTTCAAGTATAAAAGACTTTTTCTTCCACAAAGTTGACATCTTTGGACTGCTGAGATAAGGATAAGAGGAAAGCAGCTGTAACAAGAGCTCTTGGTTCTGTTGAGGCTTCCACACCCCGAGGGTTGCCAGGCGCCCAGAGAGAATAAGGGGTGCCACCACCACGCTGTAGGTTCTCCAAGAGAACAGTTGCCCACAGGAAGGGGCAGGCTGGACGCTCCCTCCAGTCTCTTTCAGCAGCTGGAGCTCTGTGGGCAGATTGAGCGCTCTCTGAGGACTTAGAGGGGAGGGATCCACTCATCCATCACTAGCAGAGTGTTGTTTCCACACTTCAGAGCATCCTCTTGTTATTTAAAGGGTTTTTGCCTTCTCAAGTTCCTTTGTCAACAGTCTCCAGGAAGAAGCCCAGGCTGCCCCTGGCAGAAACAAATGCAGGCTCACATTTTATCTGTGACCGCTTAATCATTGCCAGTCACCACTCCGGCACTGCCTTTGTTTACAAAGGTTACATGTGGGAAAACTTTCTTTCTATGTTGAAATTAACAGTGGGGCAGACAGAGTCCACTGATAAGCACAACATTAAAACTCATGAAGGGAAGATCTTTTCTGTTTCTTTTTTTTTTTTTTTAAGAAAGAACTTTCCTTAGTGCGTGTGAGTGGACCATAAAGGACTCAGAGTGACAGCAATGATCGTTGCAGGTGAAGACATTTCTAAGTATCTGACAGTATCTGACATTTCTCAGTATCATTTCTAAGTATCCTGACACCTCTGTCTCCTCTCTTCCCCTCCCACGGGCCTGTAGGACCCAGCTACCCAGACAGGCAGGTCAAGAGAAACTGTGACTTAAAAAAACAAACAAAAAAACAAACCCCCCAAAAACCCTTTAGGTTCAACACAGGTGGCATGGAAGATGTAAACCATGGGAGGAAGGGACAGTGACTCTCACTTTTCCCTCTTTTGTTTCTTAAGCAGCATTTTTCATCTTCATTTATTTTGTCCATGTCTTTGTTTTTATTATTATCCGTCTCCTCTCCTCAAATGAAAACTCCTTGAGAGTATGGCTGTTTTCAGTCTTACCCGTCACTGCTTCTCAGGCTGTGGACAGAGGTAGACATTCAGTAAACATGTGGTGAATGAATGTGAAAATGACCCCAAAGGTGAACTCTCAGGAAAGAGGGCCTGGCCAAAAATGTTCAGCTCCAGCTCCATCCAGACCACACCACTGCATGTCATAGGAAAAGCCCGGTTGCGGAGAAACTATTCTAAAACTAGAATGCATTCATTTCGCTTTGTCGCACACTCCCAGACTCACTTGGGGAAACGAGCATCCCTTAGAGCTGCAGCATCTCTGGGGGTATTAGTGGCTGCTCCCAGTGCCCCCTGATCCCAATCTGCAAGCTTTCCCGAGGACAGGCACTCAGATCACCAGCACTGAGGAGATGGGCATAAAGGGCAGCGGGGCACTGGGAGCAGAACAGCCTTGATGGGTCCATGCAGTCCTGGATTGAGGGCCAGCGGGCAGAGCCCCAGGGGCAGCAGGAAGAGGGAAGAGCACCTGATGTGAATTGTACCTGTCTACAAGCTTTCCAGATAGCTGGACTTGTCTGTGCCTTAGGGAAAACAAAATGTGTTTCTCCTCCTTCTTCTGTTATCTCTTGGTGCCAGACTCTGCCGGACCGGGACTTGAGTCATATCTAGCTACCTCATTCATTCATTTATACATTCATTTAGTCAGTATTTATCGAGCACAAATTTGTGCTGGAAATTGTGCCTCTGTGTCCTCAAGGGGTTCAGACTTGTGAATTCCAAAACTTGTTGTGGCCTACTGGGTAGTACATTGCTTTCTGAAGTGAGAGTCTGATGGCTGAATAACACATAGAAGAAACCTCCTGGGACACAAGCCATGCTCCGAGTGGGATTTGTCTGCATTGCCTGACACTGTTAATGAGTTGTTTCCCAGGCTGAGGGGTGATCCTGGAAGACACGCCTGGGTCTCACCCTTGTAGACATTGCTGACGTGGGGGTCTAATTCTGCTGCTTTGTGACTGCTTTGCAGTTGGTTTGTTTCTGTTGCTCCCTGTGAGATTGTTTCCCTGTGTGTTCCACGAGTTTGGATTGTGGGCTCGTGTCCAAGGGTGTTTAACTGTGGGATTTCTGTAACCCGGGTGGTAAGTTTGTCTTGAAAGAAGTTTTGCATTTGCTTCTGCCAGTCTTGTCACCGGATGGGGATGTTTCAATTGCTGGGGACTTTCCTGCCACTCAGGTGGTGTAGATTTGAACTTTAAACCCTGAGGGTATAAAGCCTATAGTTATAATTGTTTTTTTCCTAAATTTCTCAGAAGGGAATTTTTTTTCTTATCCAGAGCCCTTTACAGGTGAGTAGAATTTTTCCACAATGTGCCATTAAAAGGTATCGGCTCTCTGCAGAGGACTGTGTAAGGCACAGGTGTAAGGCACAGGCGGCAACACGAGGCCCTCGGGCTGAATCCAGCCCTCCACCTTGTTTTATCCCGTCCGGCACACTGTTTCTACCGCAGTTAAGCAAGAGCTTAACTGGGAAGGAGCAGTTACATTTACACAGTCCTAAAATTACATTCGGCCCTTTGAAGGTGATGGCGAGGCTGGGTGGCTGTCAGTGAACATGAGTTGCACACCCCTGGTGTGAGGCCTTGTTCCTATCCCTGAATGGACAATGAACCTCCCATGTGACAACTCCACCGCAAGGACAGCCAAAATGTCATCCACTTAAAACTCCCCTTTTCAGCTTCTACTCCATGTTTGGACCCTGAGCATTTCCTCTTTTTCTCTCTCGTTCTTCTGGAGAAGTGTATTGCAAAAATAGGTGTCTACATTTATTCTACGACTGTTCTCTAATTGTTCATAACTCACAATCGACATGGTTTTAAAACCAAATCAATGGACTTTCAAAACATGCTTTATAGGAGGTCCATGTGACTCACAAAGAGGGAGAAAACGCTGTGAGCCGCACACCTGAGACATTCACGCATGTTGCCCTGTTTTATTCGCACACCAACCTTAAGCAGCTCACTTAGTCACTTATCTCATCGGTGACCAAACCAGCATTAAATCCACATCCGTCTGACTCCACACCCTGTGCTCCCCAATCCTGCCCTGCCAAGGGTTCACGGTGTAGCTGAAGAGAGAAGACGTAACCAAAAAAGGGCGCAACACAAAACGAGAGCAGAGAAAGAGAATAATAAAAACTGCATTGCAAGAGATGTTACAAGGAAGTAAGGATGTGAGTGGTTGCTGGTGGTACAGGCCAGGGGGCGGTGACTGCAGGGGGGACATGGGGAGCTAGGAGGAGGAGAGACTCCACTTAGGCCTTAAAGATCCTGTCTCAGTGAAGCAGGGGAGAAACACATTCCTGACAAAGTGGGGAGCATGGAATGAGGCACGGAGGAGAGAAGGCACATACCTGTTCTGGTCTCCATGAGCAGGCAGGCCACGGTTTTGTGGCATGTGGTTGGAAGATAAGAAGGCAGAAGGCTGAGGCCCGGTATGGAAGGCCTTGAGTGCTAATGTGTTTGGGTTATATTGCATAGGTAATAGAGCCTTTGAAGGCTTTCAGCTGGGGTGATGCGGTTCAGGAATACGTACCTGGTTCAGGTAAGTGGAAGGTAAACCGTGTAGTGGTTTAGGTAAATGGAAGTCAGCGACAAGATTGGCAGGAGAAAACAGAGGAGAGCAGAGAAGCCAGTGAGCCTGGATTAAGGCAGAGCAGTGAAAGCAAAGGGGAGGGATGGATAAACAGACATTTGTCCTATGCAGGGGGCTGAGGCCTGTTGTTTTTAATTAAGCACCAGTTCAATGGGTATTTCCAATATTACAAGGAAAACAGAACTGCAACATTCTGGGGTGGACACAGCACCAGCCAGGTCACTGGGGCTGAGGCCGTCAGGCAAGCGCTGGGCCAGAAAGCGATTGGCCAAAGTTGCCAGGAGAAAGGGGGTCAGTGTAGGCCACATCCTGGGAAACACACTGAATTTCAATGCTGGAAAATTCTGAGTTATACCTCTAAGCTCATGGGTGAGAATGTGACACAGAGTAGGAGGCAAAGATAAAAGGTGAAAAGACAGGTGTTGAGTATTATGAGCAAAGGGGACTAGAAGCAATGAATGGAAAGTGAGACTTATTTTAATTGGCCTTACGATGCCTTGAACATGGTGGGTCAGCTTAGTTTAAGAGGCTAAAATGAGCAGCTTTAATGTCTGAGCTGGAAGGGGATGTAAAGGTTGAATTCCCTCCTCCGAACTGCATGTCTCTGTCACAGCACTCACCACAATGGGTTACAATGACCTAGTTCTGTATCTGTCTTCCCACCTAGACTGCGTGCTTTCTGTGGGCTGGGAGTGTGTCCTGTTTATCTACATTCCTGCATCGACACAAGGGCCAGCACGAGTAGGGGCCCAAGTTAATTTAATGATGGCTTAACAGCAGTTGGAGTGCTGAGAATCGGTCCGTTTCTAGACACATTTTGAAGGTAAAGCCAAATGAGTTTCCTAATGGATTGGATGTGGGATATGCAAGCAAGAGTGGAATAAAGAATGAGTCAAGGTTTTTTGCCTTCAGAAATGGGAAGGATAAAATGACAAGCATCCAAGAAGGAGAAGACTGCAAGTAGAACAGGTTTCAGTGGAAAGATGAGGGGTGGGTGTTTGAACAAGCTGGGCTGGGGTGTCCATTAGCTATCCAAGTAGAGATCCAAGTGGCGGTTTATTTCTCAAGTTTGAAAACTGCAGGGAGGTTTGGCCCAAAGAAGTAAGTTGGGGGGTCGTATACACAAAAGAGGGTATGGAAACCCTTGAAATGGGGCATTACCATAAAGAGAGTAAGTTCAGACAGAAAAAGGAAATCCAAGGTCTGAGCCCCAGGATATTGCAAACAATCTGGGGAAAAGCAAAGACGGCAGCATCTCAGCCTGATCAAGAGCAAACAAGGAGACGGGGGTGGGGGTGGGGTGGGGTGGGGAACCCAAGAGAAAGGAGAGTCCTGGAGGCCCAGGGATGACCATGATGAGACTTCCATGGCTCAGTGGGGGCAAAAGCCTGGGGGTGAGTTTAAGAAAGAATAGGAGGCACGGCATTGGAGACAAAAGGGCTGTAAGGAGAAAGGAAAAGATGGGGCAGTAACTGGGTGAAATGGGATCGAGAGCAGGCATTTGTTCAGATGGGAGAGATACTAGCATGTTTGCACACTGATCCAGTGCATAGAAAAGACCAAGATCTTAGACAGACCTAAGCTCAAATTCTCAGTCTTCCATCTTCTAGATAGTACTCTGTTAATGGGTCGAATGTTTGTGTTCCCCACTCCCAAATTCGGATGTCGAAGCCCTACCCCACAACGGGAAGGTGCCTGGGAGGTAATCAGGACTAGATTAGGCCATGAGGGTAGAGGCCTCACGGGTAGAGCCCCGGAGAATGGGGCTTATTTCCTCTCTGCCTCCTGCCATGTGACGATGTAGTGAGAAATCAGAAGTTTGCAACCTGGAGGAGGACTCTCACCAGAATCAGATCGTGTGAGTGCCCTGATCTTGGACTTCCAGCCTCCAGAACAGTAAGAAATAAATATCTGGTATTTAAGCCATCCAGTCTATGATATTTTGCTACGCAGCAGCCTGGGCCGACTAAGATAGATTCCTACATTGTGAGGCTCTTCCAGACTGTGCGTTCATCAAGAATGAGGGCGAAGTGTCTTTCCTGATCTTTGACAACTGATATGTAGTAGATGCTTAGTAAATATTATTCCAATACATTCTGTACATAAAATACTTTTTATCATCTTTGAGCTATATTTTCAGGCACTAAACGAAGGTAATAGCATCTACTTCAGAGGATGAAATAAGATAAGGCATGTATATAGTGCATAGCAAAGGGCCTGGTACTTAGTCTGCACTCAGTAATTGCCATTCTATTATTAGTCCAATGCCCTCAATTTATGGATTAGCTACTTGAGGCCCTGAAAACAGTTTGCTTTAAGTTGCACGGTTAGTGACAGAGCAGTTAAGTCTACTGGACTCAGATTCCTTAACTCTCCCCACATACCCAAGAGAAATCACCTACAATGCTCGGGGAACAAGGATGGGATGTGCTTCAGCCGCTGTAGACGGGCTGGGTTGCTGAGAAACCTAGATAACGAGAGTGCACAGCAGCTCTGAAATCTCTCCAGAACCTTCCCATGGGACCAACATGGTCGCCCACCCGACTTCCTGTCTGGTTTGTCAGGCAGGAAAGTTTGGATTGAGTTTGGATCAGGGTGCTCAGCCAAGGGGATCCTCAGACAAGGTCCACATTTCTCTCACAGCTTTTTCTTCTTTTACCAGAATTCTGGTTTTAACTTTTTCGGTAGCAATCTTTGTCATTCTTTTCATTCCTAAGTCAAGAGACAAAGCTGGGCAACATGCCTGTTCTGTTCATTATTAGTTATTAGAGTATTAGAAATCTAGATGGCCAATTCTATTAGTGGTAATTCCAGGTGACACTATAGATATAGATCCAAAATATGTTTCTGGGCAATATTAATATAAAATTTTATGACCTTGAAAAACACCCTCTCTTATCATACTTTGCAATAGATGAATAGCTTGTCTTTACCAGGATGAATGAAGAACATTCAGTTTGTCAACATTTATTAGTGGAGTTCTATATGCTGCTATTTTTTTAATAAGACAGTAAATCTTCAGCAGAGTTTATAGGTTGTCTTTAATCTGAAGACCTCAAAGTAACTTTTCTAACACTGTGTCATTATTAATCATCCAATTTGCCCAAGGAGGCAAGCCGTGGTTGTTTCAAAGGGAGAAACTGAGGTTCCAAGAAGGTGATGGGACTTCTTAGGGTTGTGAACAGGGTCAGAGACAAGAACTGGGAGCAGAACCCACATTCCTGTCTCTCAGACCAGAGACTCAGCTCTCCCCCAAAATTCTCTAAACGTTTCCTCTTGATAGAAAATATGATTCTCCATCTTGATCTGTTAAGCAGAAATGAACTCTGGACCCTTCTTCAATGACTTTGGGACACAAAAGTTTATTTTTGAAGTTACTTCAAGTCATCAAATGCTTGATTCAGTAGACTGAATAATAACATTGCAGTAAGTGAATAGCTTTGTAGTCGTAACGACAGCGTGGGCTTCCGTGCTGCCTGAGCTCTGAGGAGCGCTGCAGTTCACAGGCTGCTAACGACCTCTGCTCATTGTTATCTGCTCCTCTTCGACTTCAACTCTTTCTCATGTCTTTTCTCCACTCCCCACTTCCTTCACACACTCCCTTTTCCACTTATCACATTATTTATTCTGACGCACTGGGAGCACCCTCGAGATAAAAATAATTCTGCTTTTGAAGGATACGAAGGACTCCCAGGGCCTCTGGAACGGGGTGCGGAACCCCATTCTAGCAGATCCTCTAACAGGCTCCTCTGCGGTTGAGTTTGGATCCAATCTTGCTTAGAGATCAAGGATCAAAGTCACAAAGACTTATTAGATCTCATCACACATTCAAATGGTCCCCTAAATATCCCAGCCCCCCTCATCCTTAGATTGGCAACTAGTCGTTGCCAGATAACTAGTCTGGCAACGAGAGGAAAGTCAGTTGAGAACAGCACACATCCTCTACCTCTCCCAACGTGCTGAGTGACTGTGGAGGTCACACCCTGATGGTACAGATACAAGATGGAGCGATGTTGCCACCCAACTTCAGACGTTGAATGAGTAAGACACAAACTTTGATCTGCTTGAACCCTAGAGATTTCGATTGTGTCAGCTGCTGCTGTTAAGCCTCCTGACTAGTACCAGGGGTGGGATATCGCCATAGCTAAGAAATTGGAGCTATGTGGCTCGAGCTTAGCAGTCAGGCTCCCAGGATGGCAATCCGTGATCGACAGTGGCAAAAAGCTGAATAAATCTGGGCCTGCAATAACTTGGAAAGCAGACCTTGAGCCGACGCAAATTTTAGGTCCAGAGGCAGGGGTCAGCCCTGGCTGGTGTAGCTCGGTGGATTGATCACGGGCCTGCGAACCAGAGGATCGAGGTTCGATTCCCAGTCAGGGCACATGCCTGGGTTGCAGACCAGTTCCCAGCAGGGGACGCACGAGAAGCAATCATACATTGATATTTTTCTTTCTCTCTCCTTCCCCTCCCCTCTAAAGATAAGTAAATAAAATCTTAAAAAAATAATAAAAATAAAGGCAGGGGTCAGCAAAGTTTGTGGTAAAGAGCTAGATAGTGAGCTTTTCAGCTTTATGGGCAATATGGTTTCTTTTGCAGTTCCTCAAATGTGCCGTTGTAGCATGAAGACAGCCGCAGATGATATGTAAATGAATGAGCATAGCTATGATCCAATAAAGCTTTATTTACATTACAAAACAGGCAGTGGTGGATTTGGCCTGTTGGCTGTCATTTGCCAACCCCTGGTCTTGGGGAAGAGTTTGGATAACAGAATGTTAAATTTGTGTTGTCCCTGACTGCATGTGACAAGAAATTTCAATAATGAGATAAGTTCCAAAAGTATTGGCTTGTTTTCAAGCAGAAATTGAAGAGAGAAATCAGAAATTTGGGTCACTAACTTTTCATAAACTGTTAGTGTGCTAAGAACTAGGTTAGCTGCCCTGAAAGCCACCCCTTGGGAGGACGAGGACAAATGCACAAGAAGGAACCTTCTACAGAGTAGAGCAGGGTCCAGTGTGAGAAAATTAATATTTTCATAAAGACCTGAAAAAAACTGAAGGACAGGCTAGGTGAATAGATGGAAAAGAACAGAATTACAAGCAGATGCAAAGGCCCTGAGGCAGGAGCCTGCACTGGGCCTTCAAGAAACCACAGGAGGCTGGTGTGGCTGGAGCAGAGGAAATAAGGGTGGAGGGTTAGCAAGAGATGACATCAGAGAGGGTGGTGGATAGGCCTGGGGTTCCTGCAGGGCAAATCACACAGGGCCTTGTTGGTCATTTCAAAGATGCTAACTCTGAATGATATGGGGAGCCAACTAATGAGGTTGCTGAGAGTGTGAACACAGACACACTCTGACTTATGTTTTTAAAAGAATTATTTTGGTTACTGGATTGAGAAACAAAAAACAAACAGGGGGAAATGTAAGCGAGAAACCAGCCTGGAATCTATTGCAATAATCCAAGCAGGAGGTCATTCATTCACTCACTGAACAAATCTTCCTTGGACACCTCCTAAAATGACGTTGCCAGAGATAATTTTCCTGTATCACAGTTATGGTGGGAGATTTTGCTTAAACAACAATACTGTAACCATGCTATGAGAGAAAAGGTTCAATGTGGGAGTATGTTGTGAGTTCTTTGAGATCTAATGGTTTGAAAAATCATGAGAAAAATTTTCATTTTTAACTTTTGAAGAAATTTTTAATTAAAACATTTGCCTTCTACATTTTGAGAATGAAAAATGTTATGCTTAAAAGTCAGATGACAATCTTCCTTATGTTAATTGTTATAGAGTAAAAAAAAAAAATTAATGTAAATCTCTCTTTCCCTACCAGGAAATTTAAGCTGTAAACAAATGCAATGTGTGATTTGAGATTGGACCCTGAATTGGAGGAAAAACACCTGCAAAAGACATCACTGAAACAACTGAAATATTGGAATACAAACTGTAGATTGGATAATGGTATTATAGTGATGTCAAAATTTCTGAATTTTGTATCTGTACTGTGTTTATGAGACAATGTTTTTGTTCTTGGGAAATAGTGGAGTATTAAGGACAAAGGGGCACTTATGGATAGAAAAGAGGTGTGGTGCATGCAACTGACCCTTAAGTGGTTGAGAAAAAAGTATAGCAACATATGTGTACATATGTGTGCAAATATACACAGTGACTTATATGTATATGTGTGTATAGATAGAGCTGTAAATGTATATGTGTATATTTGTGTATATATGCATATATAAGTATTGGGTTGGCCATAAAGCCCATTTTATTTTTTTTCCACAAAATAAAAGACACATTTTTTATTTTCATCAGTACCTTGATTGATTTGGATATTTTGCATATGTTCACTATCTCCCACATGCTATAATGTTGATTGTTCTCAATTACTATCTGGATTTGATCGCTTTCAACTTCAACTGGTCTACCCGACTGTGGAGCATCGCCCAGCAAGAAATCTCCAGCACAAAACTTTGCAAACCACTTTTGACGCGTTTGATCAGACACAGCACCTTCTCCATACGCTGCACAAATCTTTTGTGTGTGTTTTTACCTTTCTTAAAATAAGAAAGCATAGTATACAAAGACCACACTTATTTTCTTCCATCTTTGGTATTAAAATGGCTACACCAAAATTCACCAATTTTGATAAGTTTTTTTTAATTCACACTGATATGACAGCTATCACAATACCATCTAACAAAATTGTTTCAAATGAAGTTAAAGAGAACTAGGCATTAACCAGAGCCATCATATGGAAAAAACCAAACAAACTTTTTGGACAACTCAATATATATGTGCGCACATTTATCAACAAATGTGGCCAAATATTAACAATTAGTGCTTCTGGATAAAGAGTATATAAGGGTTGTATTTATTATCTTGAAATTTCTCTAAATTTGAAATTATTTCCAAAAAAAGCTTTTTTAAAACTTTTATAACCACTCCAAAGTCAAGTTTACAAATAAAACAGTTAAACTAGTTAAGCTGTAGAGTTCCCTTCCAATGGAAGAAGTAGAAATATTTCTATCCCAAAGGACATCAAATTTTCATAGAAAAGGAAGGAGGATTCTAAGTCTTCTCTGGCTGATCACTTTCCTATCCAACCAGAACCTGATAAACCTTCTGTCTCCCTGCTGGGCCCTGGAGTCTCAGCATCACCTCAACCATTTAAACTAGTTCTCAAACTTGGCTACATGTTAGAATCACCTGAAAAGCTTGACATATGACTGATGCTTGGGTCCTACCTGAAGAGATTCTGAAGGGAATTGGGGGGGGGGGGTTGGAAGGGTGGGCTGTGCATCAGCATTTTTAAAAACTACCCACATGATTCTCCAGGACAGTCAGCGTGGAGAGCTCGCTGGTCTACACCATATTACCTCCTGCTCCGAGCCGAGCTCAGAGCCGGTTGGGGTCCCAGGTACCCAATAATCCCCCAGGTCTCTGGCTTTAGTCTTTGGCTTCAGGGAGACTGGCTTCGCTGTTCCTATCTGGGATGCAGGACCATAGGGTTCTCGGAAGTTTCCATCCTAGAGGGCCATGAGCACCACCAAAGGCCCGTTTGCCCCGGGGGGTTTCTGAAGTCAAGCTCCAAACTAGGGGTGTACGTGGGGGCTATTGGGCATTGCTGTGGGAAGGTGGTCTTCTGAAGAGCACTCAGGGCTTAGGGGAGTCTTTTCTTTCTATTAACATCCCTGTTCTACCCTGGAAGCCTTGGCCCGCTTCTCTAACAGCTGAGCAAATCCAGGGGCAGCAGGTAACGCTGCATCTGAAACTGGCAATCAGAGGACAGGTCCCTGCACAACAGGCACAGAGTGGCCCAGGGAGGTGGGTGGTCCCCAAATCGTCCTACCACACAGGTATGCTCTTTGTTCCCTCTCCCCTTTAAGTCACCCTCCTCCTGCATTCTTCTAAAGAAAGCCATTTTCACCAACCTTGCGATGCCAGCTTGGAAGAGGCCCTGATACTGCGGAAGGCACTGTGCACACGGTTTTTCATCTCTAATCGTCCTGCTTCACCTATTCAAAGATACATTTTCAAAGCAATGGGAGTAAGTTCCTCATTCAGATGCTGTTAACAAATAACAGGATTTAACTGTGTAATAGGTAGTTACTCGGCTTTGAAAATTTCCCCGGAAGAGTTAAAATTTCTGCTTCACTGGGAATTGAGGGTTGGGGGCAGAATGGACTAATGGGAGGAATTTCCAGCCCCTGGAATTTTACATCTGATCCCCCTCCCTGCATGTGAGCTGGAACGGGAGGGGGGGGCGGATCCAGTGAGAGACTGCAGGCAAGGGAGGGCTGGGGACAGTGCTGGGGCCTGCAGGTGTTCAGCTGCCAGGCCATGAGGCTGCTCCCCTCCCCTGCTGGCGGACACCTGCCAGGACTTGCTGGAGCCCATGTTGGGGAGTCAGCTTGTAAATTACGCTCTGGATCATCCTTCCAGGTTGGATGGGATCACAGAGGGTGGAGTGAGGAGGCGCTGCAGCCCAAGCCTCAGGTGGAGGTTCATCACGGAAAGGCTGATGGTCCGGCCTGACATGCCACACCCTCCCAGCCGACCCAGCAGGGCCTACTCCTTCTCACCGCAACTGCCACCTCTGCCGCAGCTGGGAGGGGAGCTGTACACTGGGGGACGGCACCCTTCTCTCCCCTGTCTAGTATAATTATGGCTTTTTTTCTTTAAAAAAATATTTTCTGAAGTCCTCTACTATGAGAACATGACATGAAGCCCTGCACTGGAAGACATCCTACACTATGGGGGCAACAATCCCCTGCAGGGGGTCTGCAGTCTGGTCCATATAGTAAGTGCTCAATAAATACCAGTTCTCCTCTGTGTTTAGGAAAACACACAGGCCCCAGGGTGGTACTAAAAGGTATCTGAGTCCTACAGTTGGGCAACGAGGGTGTTGAGGATGCTAAGACCACAGAGCAGGGCAGGAGAGGTGTCTCCCTCTGTTGGCCAACCACCCATTATTCTCCAGTTTGGCTCTTCTGTGGACCAGTCCCCACTGAAAAGAATTCTCACAGTTTAGGAATTCAGAAAATATTCATGGAAAGAAGAGATGCTGATTAAGTTAGAGATGTGTGAGGGCAAGCGCAGAGCCAGGTGAGTGGCAGAAGGAAAGGACTTGAGTTTCCACCTGAGGTGGCTCCTGAGTCTGAGCCTTAGGCAGAAAGCTGGGGAGGCAAAGGGCCGTAGAGAACGCCACTCTCCCCCCTTGGAGCTTCAAAGGGGGTGTGGGGGATGGGAGGAGGGGGAGAAAGAGGCTGAAGGAGAAAGAGCAGGAAGAGAGGAGTCAAGGGTCAAGTTCTCAAGTTCTTCTTTTCTGGTGATGAGACCAGCAGGCTCTCCTCAGGGGAAATTCAGCCCCCTTCAGGTCCCCTCTCCTCATAGATTTGGCCTCATCAGCCTTCACAGTCGCTGCAGGCCACCCACAGACAGGCACTCAAAGATTATACCTTGAGAGTAAATGCATTCAAGACCCAACCCAGTGCTTTACATATCTCACGTCCAAATCTAGAAATAATGCCTGAGCTCATTAGGATCCTACAACTTGGCTTTCTCTGCATAATCCCCTTTCAAAGTCCTTGTCTTAGATCCTGATCTGGATACCAATCTACATTTTTGTGATAATATTTCAATTACACACACACTTATGTATTGATTTTCAGACTGAGCCTCAGTCCAAGAAAGATTGGAGTCAGCTTCTAAAGTTTCAATGTGGCAACTGCAGGGTTGGGGGGTGTAGGGGGGGGAGTGGTAATGGAAAAAATACAATAAAAGCAAACACCTTGGGAGAAAGAAGTTTCGATGTGGTAACTTCTTTGATCAATCTGGTTTCCTCCTTCACAACAGCTGTATCCACAGCCACAAAATATAGTTCTTTCCAGTTCAATCATAAAACAGCATACAATGCACCTTTGGAATCTTTTAAATATGTGTAGCTTACTTTGTATCCCAAGAAGATCCAGGCAGCAAACTCCGCGTGTTGCGGGGGACCTGAGCCGCCTGCCTGTCGGAGCTGCTGGAGAAATGCCTATGCCCGTCCAAGTATGCACCCCCGCCCCTCCCCCCCCACCCCCCTCCAGCATGGTGCTGGTCCCGGTGCTGTGCTCGGGTCTGGCTGCAGAGTTTGGGACGTCCAAACGTCACACGGCCTCCTTGATTCTCTTTCCTTTGTTAGGTGGGGAGATGAAAGGTGAAAAGGTTGTCCTGGAGAGAGAAATTTTGTTCAAATGGAGGGGCAATAGAGGGGGTTCCCCTCTTCCAGGAGCCCCCGCTGTGCCCCTGACCTTTACCCAGCCACACCTGCCTCCTTTCCCCCAGGGAGTCAGCTGATCCAAACTGGACCTGTAATCCTTTGCTAAAAGGCCTCTTGGCCGATGATGCCCAGCTCAGCGTGGGAAGGTCCAGCTTTGTCCTTGGCAGGCTTGCTGTGTGGGGTCCCCCCCTCCGGAGCTCCCACCGTGTGGGAAGCTAGCAGGTGCCCCTTCCCACATTCCTAGAGGTTGCTTTCGGAGTTGCAAAGGGACTCACCTCTCTGGCGCCACCTCGGGGAAACTCCAGAAAATCCCTGTGCAGCCTCACAGGCGGGGTGAGGTCGGGGATTGGACCAAGGTCTCCTTTCTGCCAGAGTTGGGACCAGACCTGTTCTGCGCTCGCCCAAAGGGCTAAAGAAAGGGCAGCAGGGACAAAAAAGGGGGGCATTTCTCTCATTTTTTTGTTGTTTATTAATTTAAAATATATACCTTTCTTCTGAAAACACCTGAGAGGGCTCACAGAAAGCACGACCCGGAAGCAGGTATTTCAACATTCAATGAAGCAGCCTCTTGGGTCCCGGCAGGGTACCTGATTACCTGATGCCAGCTCGAGCGTGGGGGAGGGGTGGGGGTGGGGTGGGGGTGGAGGGTAATCCGAGTTTCCATCGGTGAGTCTGACCAACGCTTGGCATCTAATCATCCTGCTCATTTCTCACGACACTGTGATGGGATTTGTTGTCAGCACCATTTGACAGATCAAGAAACTGAGGCTCAGAGAGATGGAGTAAATTTCCCGAGGACCCGCAGCGAGTCATGGGTAGAAGCCACCAGGCTGGGCGACTGTGAGCCGTTCACTCAGCCCCTGCGTCGTGCTCCTGCTCTGGTGCTGTCACCGCCCGGAGCTCTCCCGCCCTGCTCCCCGCAGCCGCCAAGGCAGAGCGGGCGAGCCGCAGGCCACAGGAGCTCGCCGCGCACTCAGAGGGGCGCGGGGGCTCCGGGCTGACTGTTCGAACGGTCGATGTCTGTGGGTGAGACGTGCCCTGCCTGTCGCAGCTGACTGTCTCGTCTGTGGCGGTGGCCCAGCCCCGGCCTGAGTCGCAGGTCGCAACCTCCCTGCTACAGCATTTCCTTCGACTCCGAAAAATTCCAGCTCTGTCTCACTGTGACACCAGGGTCCCTGGGGACCTCTCCTTGGAGGTTACAAAAGTCCCCTGGATAGCTTCTAAATTTAATCCATTTGTATAAAGCTCTTATAAATGATTGGGCATGTAGGAGAGCTCACCAAAGACTGTTTTCGTTAGGTTTGACTCAAGGCCGAGTTTCTCCGTACAATAATAGGCTTGGAGGGAGAGCAGAGTGAGCTGTTGGATTATGGTAAAAAGAAAAAAATGTTTTAAAAAGTCCTTTTTTGTTTGTTTGGTGAGATGTGACCCAGGTCAGAGCCCTTGGGTATATGTCAGTTTTCTCGTTTCCCTGGGCCTGGGATAGGGTGGGGGTAGTCACAGGGGATTTGTTTCCCCTGACAAAGAAAAAAAAGGTATTTCCCTTTTTCCTTTTGTAAAGGTGGAATGAATTTATGAAAAGAACGCGCTTTGTCGGACCTAGGTAGATCAGGGTTCAAAGTGACATTTTCTCACTTCACAGCTGGTGACCCGTCACATCAAAGTGCATTTTTGAGCCCGGTTCCCGCCGGATGGTACTGCAGACCTTGCTGGGCGCTCCGAGGATGGGAGGCAACCCTTGGAAGACCGCTGGCCGGATCCCCGGGAAGGCCCTTTGAGCAGGTCTGGCTCTTGCAGGAGCAGAATGGCACGCGGCCCCCCTCGGGTCCCTGCTGCTCTCCTGGTTGAAAGGCACCGCTCTCATTCAACACGGAGACAGGCTACACAGGAGCAGCAAGGGCTGCGTGCCACCACACCTAGACCGGGCTCAGGAGTGCAGAGTTTCTGGCTCTCAAAGATTAAACGAAGCGGACACTCAGCAGCACCGCTGCCTCTGTCACCCGTCTTCCTTTAACAAACGTTTAGAGAAGTTTGCAAACCCCTAGTCCTCCCGAGAAGCTCTTTAGTGGCGGTTTGCTGCCCTCTGGCGTCCACCTGGAGAACTCCCTGGGCGCGTTTGGCCTCGCGGCCGGCCTGAAAATACCAAGGAGCTTGGCCGCTCAGAACTGCCCAACCATTTGGAAGGGTACGCCCCGGGAGGGGCGTTAATACCAGGACCGGCTACATAATCCGAAGGGTCCAGTGAAAAAAGCAGGGTATTTTGCTAGAAAATTTACTGAGAGTTTCGAGACAGTGACGACAGAAACATTAAGACCAAGTGATGAGCACTCTTTAGGGCAGGATTCTGTGCAGCTGCAGGTACGGTTGGCATGCCCAGGAAGCTGGCCTTTTCGCGTCACTACCTGCTCCTGACAGTAGACTTCTGGACCTATGGTGGAGTCTCAATAATTCCCCAAGGAACTGAAGTTAGTAGGACATGTTCCAAGAGGGGACGTGGGAGCAAAAATATTAAGCAATTTTTAAAAAAGCATACCTTGTCCTAACCTTGGGAATGAATTCAGACTTAGGAATTAAGAGATTCAAATATCAATTTTATTGCAGGACAGGCTGTACTTAAAGACAGAGCCTATGTATAGCTAAAGAGTGTGCTAAAATCCACTCTTGAAGTCCACAAGGAGAGATCAGCCCCGATGACAATGTGGACAGACTGCTGTCACCAGCTCACCGGGAACTCAGTGCACTGCCATGGGGGGAAGGAAGGGATAGAGCAGGGTGCGAAGAGTACTTAGGGGAAAATCCCTGTCTGTGGAACCCAGAGCAGTGACGAGAACGGGTATTAGTCAGGCACTAACTGGAAAAACAGAAACCACTCAAGTGTTTACAACCAAGGGCATCTGATGCAAAGCATTGGTTTCACAGGTGGCAAAGGTGCTGAGATGCCAAAGCCCAAGGTGAACAGGAAGGGGAAGTTGCCCCCACTTTCAGGAGCAGAGGGGTGAGGGGGTGTTCCAGATCACTCGTAGAAGCTAGAACCCTGGTGGGCGCCCCCCAGAAGAGCTGGAGCCCTGGAGGAGACAGAGGGGCTGGTCTTCCTCAAACAGAAAGAGGTGGAGAGCTGCGCTCTGGATCCTCCCCACGTCCCACCCTCAGTCCCCTCCCAGTCCCCTCCACTGGCCACACTCAGCTGATTTAAGCAGCTGACACAGGCACCTGGAGAAGACAGACAACAGGGGTCCACTCCCCTGCATTTCAGAGAAGGGGGAAGGCAAGGAGTGGGTGGGGCAGGGACACACTCAGAACCAGAGTGTGCCCTCAATGGGTAAAAACTCAGATGGCCAACTGCCTGGTGGCTAAAAGCTAAATTCTGCCCCGTGACGTGAAAGGTCTTTCACAGGACAGACCACTTTATGAACCATATTTCCTGCTGTTCCCTTTTTCTTGTTCTGTCAGGCCACTTCCCAATTCTAACCCCTTTGCCCTGCTCCCTATTCCTGGAATGTCCTTTGCCCACACCATCCTCTCCTGCCTTCCCTTTTCTCCTCACTCCCCCTCCATCCAGCCTCCTTCTCTTCACTCCATGCTTCTCCCCTTTTTCTTCCCTTCCCCTCCCTCTTTGTTGCCTATTAATGTGTATTAGTTGTTACTGTTTTCCAATAAGTGGAAACTATTAAATATTAAACCACTGTAACTGCTAGCCTCTGCTCCACCTCCACAGGTAGGAAGCCCGGACTCCAGATGTAACTCGTTAAAACCCGTCCCAACGTTATCAAGCCACTAGATGTCCTACTGATTTCACAGCACAATGGGGAAGCCCATATGAGAATCTAAAACCTGCAAAAAACAAACGAGCATCTTAATATTTGCACCTGAAACAGACTTCTGTTTACAGTAACGATTGAATGAGATTTGACTGGGTAGACATAAAAATGGAAGCACTGGGGGGTGAACAGAAACAGGCAGATTTTGGTGGAAAGTCGCTCTCCATGTCGGAAGTGGTAGGAAGTGAGCGCCCCATTTCTGCTGCTTTCAGCCAGGGGCCAGGTGCGGGGCCACGCTGTGCAAGCCAGTGGTTGTGCCGCGGGGAGGGCCGTAGTTTCAGTCCATGAAAATAGAACAGTGAGTCCAGGGCAATGACAGCTGCAAAGGGAGGAGAGGGAGGCCTGGAAGGGACAGAGCCAGAGAAGGGACAGAGCCAGAGAAGGGATCCCCACATTCTATCTGCTCATCCCTCAGGCCGACCGCTACACCGCGCCACACAGGACAGATGCCCCCACGCCTCAGCGGAAGAGCAGAGGACCTGAGATTGGAGCCCCCGCCAGACACAGAGTGTGTAGTTTAATCAAGGAAAATGCCTGCTAAAAATGAAACGAAATAACCTGTTTGAGAAAAATATCAAAATGGAGAACCTCCACAATGAACATTAGTAATATATACAACCTAAAATTCCCTAACAGGCAGAGAATCAGAAGAACAGGACCTATTCTCACGTGAAAAGATGTCATGCTAAGTAAAAGGAATCAAACACAAAGAACTATGTGCGGTGTGATTCTATTTAAGTAAAATTCTAGAAAAGGCAAAATATCACAGGCAAGGAAAGCAGATCTGAGCTTGCATGCGGTTGAGAGAGGCGGGGATGAACTGTGAAGGGGTACGGGCAACTTTGGGGGTGATGAGTACGTTCTGCATTGCGATTGTGGTGGCATACAACTATCAATATACACAATCACTCAATCTTAACAAATGCATTAAAATGAATTTTACTTTATATAAATTATCCTTCAATAAAGTTGGAGAAAAAGTGAGTGAAAATATCGCAGGCAACGGGCTCTTTCTCAAGGCTGTGAGATATCGGTACACATTTCAAGTGTTCTTTGTACTCATATTATGCTTATGTAAATGAGTCCATCTATTTTCTAACTCTACTGTCACCAGGCTGGATGAATGGGGCTAGAACGTTCTCGTACAAGCAGCTGAACCGGTTTGCAGCATGCACAAAAGCTCCATGGCCCCCTATCTTCACCCACACTTGGTATTATGAGATTTAAAAGCTTTACATCTACTGGGCAAATGTCATTGTGATTTTGAACTTACATTTCCCTGATGAGTCATAGAGCTGAGTATCTTTTCACGTTTATTGGCCGAGTGGATTTTTTTTTCAGGGTGGGGGGTACTGTCCTGCATCTGGCACGTCACACAGAGGCAAGGCTCTTTGGAAATGACCTCTTTATCCAGCAGGTGTGGGCTAAGGGAGACAGTGACTAGGGAGTATGAGGGTGCCTTCCACAGAGTAAGGACTCGGCAAAGCGCTCCACGGCCTGCCCGCTCTGCTCCGAGCGGCTCCCTGGCAAAGGCATGCCTCTCAAACAGTGGCTCGCTGGAAATGCGACTCTTTGAAGAAGCTGGAATGTCACTTCTTCTCTGTTCTCACTCCCGCCAGTGCCTCTTGGGATTTGAGGCAGGCTTTCCCTCAAAATTTCACAGAAATGGGGAGAAGCAAGACCCAAGGTCTAGTGCAAACCAAAGAATCCCAAGGAGCATGCGGTCCTGTTGTCAAAAGCCCACGGTCATCACGGTTTAAGAAAGTTGTCCCCTTCTCCAATCCAAACTTCTCCCTAGCCGTGAGCTGCATCCACGGACTGACACGAGCCAAAGCGCAGGGGCCAGGAGTCCAGGCCAAATACTCAGTGACTATTTAAGGCTCCCCCACTCCCCACCCCTCTGGATGACCTATCCTTTCGGAGCTCAGTGTGGGGGCAATAACGTCACTGCCATTGGGACTATTCTGAGAACCAAAGGGAACAACGCCGTATGCACTCCACACCAATACACTGGGCCCTGTGCCCAGCACACAGTGAAAACTGAGTGAATCCAGGTTTTGTTATACATGTGTGCTGCACACCTGAATCACGAATCCCACGGTGATGCTGAGGACAGGGGCAAGGGGTTACAGAGCAACACAACCCCGCTACTGAGAATGTAAGCACTGTGAAGACCAGAACCATGGCGTATTCACGTCGGTCCCCCATTGTCTGCTCTACCCCCGGTTCCTGGCGTAGGCCCAGCAAGTTGGGCTAACAGTCATAAACGCTCAGTGGCTGAGCTGCTGTGCCTTTTGGTTCTCCAGGGCCCTACTGTGGTACCATGAACATGGGGCGTGGCTTCTCAGGGTGGCCTGGGATCCACTGATTGGCTGTTCTGCAAAAGCTCTCTCGATTTTAACAAAGCACTGAAGTGGGGGAGAGAGAGAAACAAGCAGACAGACTGACTGACTTGTGGATGCTCTTGAGAAACCCGGCTGGAGTAACACCTAACGCTCCAATTACTGAGCCTGGGGGACACTGTCGAAAGAATGGTGGCTTTGGCCTCCTTTACCCTGTCCTTTATGCACACCCCCACAGTGCAGACAGCGTGTTCCATTTTCGACAACATACACTTTTGCGAGATAAAAAAGGTGACCCACACTTTCATTTTCTTTATTTTTCATTGATACCGTATGAATACAAAGTTTCTAGAAAGCTACAAAATGTCTACCACTTTATCAAGAAGGCATCAAAATGTGTCACTTTGCAAAGACATGAAAACACCTGCAGGAACTGACACAAAAATAGCATTTTTAGAGTGATGAAATAATTGCACTTAACTGTCATGGATATTAAAGTTATCACACATATGTACCGCAAAAGCTAGAATACATTTTTTTTTACAAAGCACTTTATAAAAAAATTCTCTGCACACAAACCCTATAATTTTCATATAACTATCATACTAAAGATAAATTCACTTTAAAGCCAACACTTAGAACATTTTTAAACAGAAAGGTACCAGTACCTAAACACAGACGTTAACAAATACGAGAATACTGTACTGCTGAGAGGGATAGCCAAATGCCTTGAGTTTCTGCAAACAAGTTAAGAAAACGTGTGTGAGAACTTACCCCCCGCCCCCCAAACTCTCCAGTCTACGCACCCGGAACCTCACGACCGAAGGCGGGTCGCACCGCCCACTCCCAGCAGCAGTACAACATCAAAGGAACCACCGAGCAGATGAAATGCGTACGTCACAAGCCCATTTTATACAAGTGACATGAAGACACAGACTGTGAGAATCCCATTACGTCATTTAGAATGTGAACAAACACACGTGGCAAAAACCGATTTACATAACATTTAAGCATATTAAAGAATTAAAGGCTATTCAGGTTTTTTTTCAATGTTACAAAATTTTTTTTGTCGTTTTTCAGGCACATACTGTTTTTGTTTTTACTCTTTTTTCTGTATCTGCAGTCATGAGCCTATTGAAAAAAGGCCTACAGAAGTGAATCAAGGAGGTAACAGGGAGATTTTTTTTTTAAAGAAGTGCAGTTAATATCTAATTTACACAGTGAAACTAATCAGAGAAAATGACTGATGCGAAAAAAATCAAAGAAAATCAGAGACTGGTTTCCAATTGATTTACACCTAGATTCTGTCAGCTTCTCTTAAAGAAAGGGGGAAGGAGAAATGACCTCATGATGGAAGCCAGACAAGAGTCACCCTGACAGATGGAATCTGCTGGAATCTGACCCCTTTGATGGATGAACAAGTGGGGAACATCAGAGCCATCCCAAACACGAGAACGTGGCATGGCATGTGACTGACCAAATGCAGATTCAGAGAATGAAACAGGATACGGATTAAGAAGCAGGACAATAAATACAAATATTTCATCTTACTGAATGGTGCATGACTTCGGTGAAACCATCCTTTGCGATGCAATAAATTTTAAATACAAAACCTTCATTCTTAACAGTCTAAGCAACGCGTTTCTGAAAGGAAACTGTTGCCAATCGGAGCCCAGCAACAGCTGAAAAGGGCAGCGGAAACACGTATTGGATGCATCTCTTCCAAGTTGTGGTAAAGTGCACGGACGGGGAGGGGCTGAATCCAAGCAGCTAACCACAACTTGTGTGGAGCAATTTCCTTTCCATTTGATTTTTTTCTCTTGTAGAAATTCTTATAAATACTCACAACTTGATGTGGATAGAAAGCACTCTTGAAATCTCAGAGCCCAGAGAGGGTAACCAGAAAGACACCAGGTAGAGATGGATGGGAACATAGGTGTTAAGAGTTCAGAGGTGAAACTTTCAAAGGTGTCTAATGTCATTTTGAAGTCTATACGGGTAAAGAAAAATCTTTTTTCCTTGGCTTGTTTGGCTGGTGTTTTGCTTTCTTGTCCTTCTCACTGCTTTTCTTTACCTCTATCTGCTTTCCCAGTTTGCACAAGGTTTTAATAAAAGCCAGCAAGGACTTTACAGAACCGCCCCCTTGAGGGCTGGAGCATTCTCGGAAAATGCCGAATCGTGAATGGTGCTCTTTGGAAGTTTCTCACAGCACAGTCGTCTGAGACACTCAGAGTCCACACTCCGCACTAAGGAGAACACTTCAATTGTCATGACCCTAACTCGTTTTTGTTCTGCACTGTCATCTCAGCTTGAGGCTTCCAACTTCCAACACGGTGTCACTGCATGAACCAGGTAGGTGTGCACGGTCGTCTGACCGGGAAAGAAACCTCCGCAGAGACCACGCTCGGACGTCAGGAAGAGGGCCGATCTGTCCACCAGCCAAGAGTCTGTTGCTTGTGGGGATGCATGGCCGGGTGACAAGCAGAGACGACGCGCTGGGTCGTTGGCACACACACACACACACAACAGTTCCTGGGGGCGCTCCGGCTGCAGTGTGCTCCTGGCGAGCGGTGGCGGAGGCTCTTCCACGGCACACGGACTCGCCGCAGGCAGGGGATCCACGTGGTGCGCACGCGCACAGAGGCCTGTGGTTGGTGACTCATTCCGGTGAACCAAAGGCATTACGGTGATCTCAAAATATTTTTGGTCTCTCTACAAATTATCGTTATTATGGCAGCACTTTTCTAAGCTGGAATCTCAAACCAAAGGCACTTTCATGCTAGAGTGCAGAAGAGTCACAAATAGCTAAGTATTTGGTCGTGAATTTAAAAGGCAACATTGAAAGTACAACTTGCTTTTCATAGTCAACTATGAAGATGCAAAACCTTTTGTTTGGTATATGCATTTGAGAGTCTGGTTAAAGAGCCGACATATGTTTGGTTTCAGATTTTGGACCAAGCAGTCAGCTTCCTGTAGAACTGGAGACAAATGGGCTTCCTAAACAAAATGCAAACGATTTTTGCATGTTCTGTGATAAATATGGGGCCAATCAGTGAATGGGCACTGGGAACAGGTGTCAGAGAAGGCTGGTGGCACGACTAAGGTATCACTAAGGCACTGCTTACTGGGACACTTTGGCAGCTCTAAATTTAAAACTTCCTAAAAAAGTAACAGTAGTAAGAGAAACGCTTCCAGCTTACAAAAGGGCTCGCGGTTCCGAGGCAGCCTTGTGCACACCCTACACGCGACATCTCGAAGGTTTAAGGCTTTTCAGAAACGACATGTGCAGGGCTTTGCCACAGCGACAGCGACAGAAAGAAATGAGCAATGCAGACACAGCCCCTTCACGTCACAGGTGCGAACACCAACAAAGTTGGTTCTAGCCTTTGTGAGGATAAGTGTGGTGTACCAGAGCATAGACAAAATCATACACATCATATGTACCTGGTTCGTAAAACTGACTGTAGTCTCATGATTTAAATAATTTACTGTTATACAAAAAGGAAAACAAACTGCTAAAGCCACTGCAGTATTGAAACCTAGCAACTCAGGTTTTAAAGTCACTCGGGTAACTGTACCACCAAGTGCTTGGAACGGGCCTGTTTTTTAGCTGGTCTGAGCATGAGACTTGGCTGCCGAGATGCCTGGCTATTAGAACTTTGACTCGGAGCCCGTGGCTGGTGAACTGTCCTCAGAGGAAGTGAAAAGGCTCATCAGTTTTCACATCTGCTTGCAGATGCCTCCAATAGCTCCAGCCAGACGAGACTCACCAGTTCTCTGTCCCCCTCTCTTCTGAGCAGACACTGCCCACGCATCTGCAGGGTCGTTTGGCGTGAGCACCACAGAGGAACCACCTCCACCAAAGGGACCCAGGGTTGAGTGGCAGGAGTGCTCGAGTCTCGCCCTTATTCTGTCACTGACCGAGCTGGGTGGCTTTGGGCAAGTCCTCTCCCCTCTGAGCCTCAACTTTATCGCTCACACAGTGAAGGAGAGGAGACTGCTCTTTTAGCTTGATAAAGAAAAAGTCCTATCAGCCTTCTTCTGGAACTGATCCCTCTCTCCTCCACCCCTGAAGATGAGAACACGTTCCAGAGGTTTCCATAAATACAAACAGCACTGAGTATAAGGCAGAAAAGTAGAAGACGACCAGAGGAAATTTACTGAAACAATTAAAGGTTTGATAATGAGACCCATGAGCTTATGAGAAATAAGGAAAATAAGCTGTTTTTTTTTTAACCCAGTAAACTAAGGACTGAAGGTCAAAATAGAAATGCTTTCTAAATAGGAGTGAGCTGATCACAGGGATAGTGGTGACCAGCCGTTCCCAGCTTCCCCCGGCATGAGTGAAAAGATAATGGGAGGAGGAAAGACTCGATCGTAAAGGAGAGGTTCTGAAACAGGAAGAAACGTGGACACAACGTCGCTTGTTGCTTGTGTGATGTCACTTGATGACCGACACAAGCAGAGATGCTATCTTGGGGTGAAGTGGAA
The DNA here is from genome assembly GCF_014824575.4 of Sturnira hondurensis. Lineage (NCBI taxonomy): Eukaryota > Metazoa > Chordata > Mammalia > Chiroptera > Phyllostomidae > Sturnira > Sturnira hondurensis. The sequence goes on from NW_028079136.1 coordinate 4,287,589, forward strand.
GGAAAAAGAAACCCTCAAACAAGGTACCTGTGACCTGTGTGGCTTGGGCAGTGGCCCTCAGCTGGGGGAGACTTTGTGCCTCAGGGACATCTGGCAGAGTCTGAAGACGTCCGGGGGTGTGACCCTGAGGGAAGAGTCCTGCTGGTGCCTAGTGAGCAGAGGCCAGGGATGCTGCCAAACCTCCTGTGATGAATGCACAGGACAGTCCCCGCGACAAAGAACTTCCTGGTGTAAATGTCAACAGTGTCGAGGCTGACACGGGTCCCAGGCAGCTTGGGTGTTCTGGAATTCTAGGACGTGTTCTGGAAGAAGTCCTGATTTTATTGTAGGTCTCTTGCTAAGGTGGGAAAGATCATGCCAACAGACCAGAACCCAGTTTTCTAGCTACTCTGTGTAGGGAGTGAAAAGTTGGCCTCCGAGTTTGTGAAAGCATCTCCTGTGATGTCCCTCCTGTGATGTCCCTGAATCAGACCTGGTAGTGGCAAGTCACCAGGAGGTACAGCACCTGGGGGTGAGCGGTAAGACTCTGCCATAAAGGGTGAAAGACCGCAGGCAGACACGGGGTAGATGTTAAGCAAATGCCACCTAGATCTAATTCAGGAGAGACAGAGAGAGGGCCCAGAGTTTGGGTAACTGGACCAGTGGACAAGATGGGGAAAATACCTATTTTGGAGAAAATTTGAGAAGAATGAGACAAGAAGTAACATTAAAAAAATCTTAGAGCAAAAGATTTAAGAGCAAAAAGCTATCCTCAGGGTAGTTCAAGTAAACCCACCACACTCAACTACAGAGGGTCCAGAAAGAAGACACTGGCGGTGAGGCACTGGGGCCCAGCCCAACTCCGGGAGTCGGTGGACCAGCGCACGGCCTTCTCTGCCACCCACAGAACTACCCTCACCCTCCGGTGGGTCTTCTTGGGTCTCAGTCTATTTGTGCTGTGACAAGTAAATCCCAAGAGCTCTCCGGGCAGCATAGTAGAGCCCCGTTCCTGGGTGGGAGCGTGACCCAGACACCTTTCCCCTGAAGTTCTGGGATGGCCTGGCTTTGAGCCACATACATCATCTGCACGCTTCCAGTTCTAGGGTCCTGCTCCTGGAAGAGTGGAGGGTCCCTTGAGGAAAGACGCAAGAGACAGGAGCAAAAGCAACATCCCCAAGATAGGTGTCCAACAGAAGAAGCTTAAATGCTTGGGCTGAAGACCAGATGGAAGAGCAGACAACCGGGGCAATCCTTTGAGGGCCCAGCTGGGATCAGGGAACAAAAGCTAGTCTCTTGATGGAGGGAAATGTACACCTTCCTCCTGATTTCCGTAAGGAATATCCACTCCAAAAGGGGAAAATTTTGCACCTTCTCCTCTGGCCTCCCCAGCAACCAGGGATATGAGTCTGGAAGGCACCAGGCTTGTGCTGGTGTTCTGCTCGCCTCCAGCCCGTCATACCCTCAGGCTTGGGACCACCGGACACGAACCAGTGTGCAGGCCGGGTCGGAGCAGGCGGAGAGACAGGAGAGGGGGTGTCTAAGTTACCTGAATGTGACTGGACGAGGATTTTATTTTCTGGCTTGATGGAAAGGTCTTGATATGTCACATCCTATACAACTTACTTCACATTCTATTGGGTTAACACGTCCCCAACAGTGATAAAAATGCCCCCTTCTTCAGGGAAGTTGGGGGTGTGTCCGCGAGGGCACTTCCTAATGAAGCTCTACGGCGGGGACCTAAGAACTGTTCCGTGGCTGCGTGACACCAAGTCTGCCTGGCCCATACTTTGGAATATTTGGGTTGGAAGGCTGAATCTCTTCTGGGGAGGGAACCTCCCAAATGAGCCTGTTTGAAAGGTCACAGATAGAGAGCTGGGCCTCTTAAACCTCCGTCAGTAAAGTACTGCGCCTTACTGAGAGACGGCAAGAAAGTGGGTGTCCTTGGAGAACAGATCGAGATCTACAGAAACAGATGGAAATATACACAGAAATCAGCACCCAGCAAACTTAGTGACACTGACTAGGTGTGCCATAAACACACGTTAAACAACTACACATGTGTGTGTAGGTTTACACACACACACATATGTGTAGTTATAGCAGGTTAATATGCATACTGGATCACCAGAAATAAACAATGTATCTGCAGGCTGGTGAGGATGCTTGCCAGTTTCCGGGGAGCAGAGGTGCTAAGACTGATGAGCCTTCCACTGGTCTGGTTGGTGACATTTCCTCCCAGCCACAGGGTTTTCTGTACTCTGCAGCTCACAGTGCAGTATTCGTGCCAATTTCAATCGTCTGTTAGCAAATTTCAGTGGTTCAAATATTTACTCATCTGAATAAAAAAATTTGGTTGTCCATATAAAATATAACTGCACACATAAGACTATAAACATTGTAAGTTTAGATTTTCAGTATTTATCTACTTATTGCAAAAAAAGCCATCCTTTCTTTTTCATTAAATAATCAATTATCACATTAGTACAATACACTTTTATATTTTTAAATATACTATATATGTTAAGGATAAGGGGTGAAGTTTTCTTCCTTTGTAATACCTGTTCAAGAGTTTAATGGGTTAGGAGATTAGTTTTATCCTTGTGAAAAAGGTACAAATTTGTCTCTTTAGGGTATTTCTACCAAGGACTTCTTAAGGCTATATTTTAACATTTGGTTTCAAAAAGAAAGAAAAGTTTCATTTAAAAAATAATTTAGTGAATTACATTCTTTCATAACTTCCACCCTAATTAGTTACAAAGATAAGTCTAAAGATTCTTAGTTTTGTGTACTAATTTACATTTATATTTAAAGATTAATTTTACTTGTATCTTAAAACAAGAATTTTATGTTGGAAAAAAAAGAACTAAATACATTTGTATAAAGGCTGTAAATGTCCCATGGCCAATGCTCTGTCTGAGTATTTCCTACCACAATTCGGAGCAGGCCTCTGTGGACAGAGACGTGGGGTCTGAGGTTCACCTTTCCCGAGGGACGGTGGGCTGCAGATCTGAGGATCAGAGAGCAACGACTCGATTCTCTTTTCACAACTGTACCAGAACTTCACAGCTATGACGACAGTATGAACACATGGAAAGAATGACTTCACTCACACAGGATTTAGAAAAGTCAGGGGCGGCCTCAGGGCCGGGCACCACCCTGCGTGGTGAGGGTTACAGTCTGTCGGTAATGGAGAGGGTGTGTGTGCGCACAGGTGTGTGTGTATGTACAGGTATCTCTCTATATAAATAACCACGTTCAGTCCTTCACAAGCCTGTAAATATGATGTTGTGCTCCATGTTCACTATTTGAAACTTCAAATACGCAGGCCATGCAGAGGAGAGTTTCTTGTGTGTCCCTGTTTGTTACCACCTGTTTAAAAAAAGCACATACACACATAAGTGAAAATGAAACACCGCGTGGTGACCACACTGTCCGCCTCTGCCTTGAGGACTCTGATTTACCTGGAGGGGAATGGGCTAAAGTCGAGTAAGTGGATTACTGGGAATCTGTCCTGTCTCACTCTGCCCCATCCTTCTGGCTGGATTCAGGATATCACGGATGGGACTTGAAGCCTATCTGAGTTGCCTTAGGTAGGAAAGACCTTGCTGAAAGGGCCTTGCCCATAACCTGAGTCCCAGGAGAGACCAGAGGAATTAGTGTGTGGGTTTTTTTTGTGGGGGAGGGAAGCTGATTTTTTTACAACAAAGACAATTTCCTCCAATTTTGTCCCATGAGGCAGTCATTTACCCTGGGAATCATCTATCTCACTCCTAAACTTTTACTTAATCTTCTCCACCACAGCCCGAGATAGATACAGGCTTCCGGAGTGCCTTCCTCACCACTCTGAGCCAGCAGCGCCCGGACTGGTGAAACCTATGCCAAGTAAAGGAACAGCGCTATCATCATGTCAAATGATTGTTCTTTTAGTCCACACAAGCTTTACTTTTCAGAATGCAGTTTGAAATATTTGTTTCCCCTCGTGAGCGGAGTAGCTCAGATCCGTCTTCCTCCTCAGGAGCAGGCTCCTCGGCCTTTGTCCGCACCGTGGGCCGTCCAGCCCGGGTCACGGCAGCCCCCCTCACCAGACCTGCCTCTTTCCTCTCCTTGCTCTGTCTGAGGCCCCCATGCTGCTCTCAGAGGAACTTTCTGAAAGCACATCCAACCCAACTTCCCTACTTTCAATGTTTCCAGGACTCTGCTACCTGCGTGTTTCATTAGGCCAGCTCAGCGTTTTCAAATATTTTGAATTTGAGAGCCTAGTCCAGTTTTTCATGGGTCTCATTCTCCCCAGGTATCAGTCAGGCTGCTTCACCCACTTAGTTTCCCTTACCCTTAAGGCATCCAAGTTCATGGTCCCTGACTAAAGTCTCACAGTGCTCGTCATTTTCCTGGCACAGCAGCCTAAAGTAAGTAAGCCAGTTTGCATTATTTGTAAGTATATTGGCATTACTTATTTTTAATGCCCATCTCATCCAATGGACTGTGAGTTCCTGAAGAACAGGGACCATGTTTCCCAGTCACTAGCTCAGTGTTTGGCACACAACAATTAATAAATATTTGCTGGATGAATGAAAATGTACATGACAATAGCTAACATATAATGACTGTCTACTATGCACCTGCTCAGTATGAAATGCTTTACCCACACAGTCTCATATGGCAATAACCACTTCTATGAGCAGGTGCTGACAGGGAAGGAAGCTGAGGGTTAATTTGTTTAAGGGTATAGAGACTTTTTTCCATATTGGTATCCATGTGCTTTTCTAGGTTTATTTCCTGCCATTTCCCTCAGAGGTCGAATACTCCAAGCATGTGGTTCTTTCAACCTCTCATCCTCCTCCCTGCACCCAAACAAGCACCGTTTCCTGCTGCTTTTACCCCTGAATGCCTCACCACAAGCCCCACCCAGAGTCCTGTACCAGGATCACTCCGCACCAGACCCGCCTGTGCACAGCAGCCACAGAACCCTTCCGAGAGATGTACATCTGACAAGAGTGTACTCTTGTTGAAAAGCCCTGATGACCTCTCTTACACTTTTGAACTTCAGATGAAGAGAACACCTGTTCTCCTCCTACAGGGCCGAGGAGACCCTGCCCACTCTGGCCATTCCTCCCTCCCTCTGCGCCAGCCGCACGACCCTATTTCCGGTTCCACTTGCCTCCGCCTGCTTGCCTGCCCACCTGCAGTACCCTTCCCCACCCTCTGTTCACCTGGCAGGTATCTTTTAATTGCTCCTTCCTTAGGGAAGCCTTCTCTGACCTCTGAACTAGGTCACCCCCCCCCCCCCCCCCATTACATGTGCTCCCTTGGTACCAAGTACCTACCTCTGCAGCCATCAGCCACTGTTTAGTTTACACTCATTCTGTGCTTACTCGAGGAATGCCTGCCTCCCTCACCAGACTCCAGGGTGGCTGTGCCATCTGGCTAGCTCACGGAATCCTAGAACCTGACACTTAATTAGGCACCCATGAAATGGCACTCTTCTTGGTAAATCTGAAAAATGTCTGTTTATCCATCAAGAAAATTTAAAACATCATCTTTTAACACCTCTGAGACTCCTCTACCTCACCCCAACTGCAGGTACCTGCTCAGGTACCTGTGCTTCCACGGTGCCTGTCTTGTAAGCACACTACAGCCACTATGAACTTGTACTGCAATCATATGTTTACCTGCCTCATGCCGCTGCCAGGCCAAGGTTTACTGTGAGACAGGTATGTGTTTTATTTGTACTGTATTCTGGCAACTAGTTTAGCTGAATGAATTGAACCGCTATCAATAACTTTGAGATGGAGAGTACAGATTTGAGCATTCTGTTTGTAAACAGAGGAAGAAACTGAGGTCTCCAGATTTTTTTTTCCTGGAGTCTTATGATTTTAAATGGCTTATCCAAGGTCATAAACCCAAGTCTTCTGATTCTGTGACCATAAAATATGCTGCAAAGTATCTTTTCCATCAATTCAAGTCTTAACTTGTGCCCTCATTGGCTCTGTGACTGAACACATCAGGGTAGACCTGACATTCCCTATCCATAAAATGGAAATAAAAATGACCTCAGAGTTCTGCGATGAGAATTTCATACTATAACATTTACAAAAGGTTTAATGTGTGCCTGGAACATCTGTGATCTATCCTACCCTCTTGCAAATTTTCTGTGAAAGAATAGATGCTATTTAGGCTTCACGACCGAGATTCGAAAGGAGGAAAGAGAAAAAAAATGTTTCTAGCAACCTGTAAGTCTGAACACAGCCTCAAAAGGAGACAGGAAGACGTGGCCTATGGTTCGGCTGCCGTCTTCCTCTGCCTGTCTGGATGCTGTCGCGAGGGCCCTGCCTCTAAGGCTCTCTGCGATTCCATTAGAACCCTGATGGGACAGGAGAGTCGAGCCTGCCAGGCGGTCGGGTATGGAAATGGTCTTGCTGACACAGGCTTTGTGCCCAAGGCACCTAGGAAGACGTCTGCAGCCTCCACCCCTGCTGTGTCCCCACCCCCATCCCTGAGGAAAGCGGACAAGTACTCCTCACTCCTCTTGTCAATGACAGGAGTCTGTTCTCATAACCCAGGAGTGCTGGCTTAATCTCAGCTTTTCTGAAGCCGAAATGCTATTCTAGCAGGTATTTATTGACAGGCACTACTTCTTCATATCGAAGGGATTCATTTAGTTGCTTAAGAATACATTTTGAAATTAATTTAATACGTTGTGTTCTCCAGACCTCTAGGCTGCGTTAAATCACGTGTTCCGAGGCAGCACTACTAACCTAGTTACATGCGTGTTACGGGTAGTGGGTGCCTTAAATTTTCTCCCGGCCTATTTTCCATGGCTGTGCTCTATGAGGTAGGGCTTCAGGGACTGAGGGCACATTCTTTAAAATGCTGAACTAGACACAGAGCTGGTTTTCGTGAAACAGCTAAGACTCCTTCCAAGAGGTGGCGTGGCCATCCACTCAAAGAGCTGTGGTTGCTTCCTAATGTCCGCACCAGGGCGCCATACTCAACTTCTGCTCATCTGAGCACTGCGGTGACCTGTTCTTAAACTCAACGGGGAGTACCTACATGACAAGGGCCTGCCAGGCCCGCAAACCTCAAATTTCTCAATATTCACTAAAGTCCATCAGAGACAGGATACTAATGACAACTAGTTACTAAAGAACATGTTTTCCAAACTTTCCCCCACACTACCAGTTCCTCAGTTTCAGGGGGGGCCTGGATAAACTTAAGAATCCACTGAAGTTCTCTCCCTGAAATGAATAAAAATCAGCTCATTTTCTAGTCCCTCAGAGCAGGGATGCCAACCCCTGTGTGCAAAACTACCTGGGGATTCTGATTTCATTCGCCTCAGGCGGGGCTTAGGACTCAGAATTTTCAAAAGCTTCCTGGATGGATCTGATATGCAGAAAAATTTAAATTTTAAAATTTTTATTTATTCATTTTTTACATTGAATGGTGTGGGGAAATGGGCTCCTATTGTTTCTTCCAAGTTATTATTAAATAGCAAAAAATTTCATGAGTGGGACCACCACTGGTAGCTTGAAATTGCCTGTGGAGGGCGAGTTTACACCGTGGAAAGGAGCAGTCAGGGTCTGGGTCAACCTAAAATCTCCAGGTAAAGAGTTCCTACTTCGCGTGCTTTAGTTCTTACTTCTAGGCATGAAGCAGGCCTTTTGGAGAGCTATTTGACCACAATGTCATGTTGCTGCCCCTTTTAGCAAAATTCTTTCCACCAAGTTTTGTTTTGGCATTTTCCCTGCAATTTGATTAACAAATGCCATTTATTCTTAAAATGGTCTTTATGAAACCATTACTGTGTATACATTCTATAGGTATATTTTGAGGACAACTACTATTCTTTTTTTCCCTTTATATTTTATTTATTTATTTTTAGAGAGAGGGGAAGGGAAAGAGTGGGAGAGAAACATCAATGTGTGGTTGCCTCTCATGTGTCCCTCACTGGGGACCCAGCCCACAACCCAGGCATGTGGCCTGACTGGGAATCGAACCAGTGACCCTTTGCTTCACAGCCCCATAGGCCCGTGCTCAATCCACTGAGCCACACCAGCCAGGGCAGACAACTACTATTCTTAATAATCTTCCCAAGTCCCCCAGTGAAGCCTCCATGAGAAATATGCTTTAAAGTTGAATATCAAGGGGATCACCCCTCGCCCCCCGGCACCGCCCAGGGGAACCAGAAAGCTTCCCCACTGTGGACACCGAGCACCATCAATGTTTCCTTCCCCTTCACCCAGGAAGTTTCGATCTTCAGCCTCTGGAAAATATTTCCAACCCTTCCTGGCCATGACATTCTATTGTAATTTATATTTCTTCAGCACTGAGAGTTCATAGTTTGCTGCTTCTTATCAAGCCTTGTAAATCCTTCATGAAATGAATCAAGGTATGTTTGAAACACAAACCTATTCACTCAGTTTTTGCCTCATTTATGGTTGACATAGTATGTTTCTGCTAAGACTCAACCTTGGCTAATGCTCGACTTTCCTAGGGAACTTAAAAAAAAAAACCCACATGCCTGGATCCTATCCTTAGAGACACTGAGTCACCTGACATACGTTGCCGTTTGGCATCAGGGTGTGTAGGTCTCAAGGTCAGAGTGTTTGGTCTCAAGGTCTTTCACCAGTTCTTTCTAATACGTAGCCCGAATTGAGAACCTAAGACCAGCGCTTTTTATTACCCTTCCGAATCCCAGTTCTGTCAGGTTTAGAAACTGCAGCAGATGAGACCCCTTCTCTTCCACAGACTTGAGCCTGAACTAAAGCCAGGTGTACCTCGTGGATGCGTGAAGTCAGCTGCTGACTGACCACCCAGGACCCACCCCAGCAGCCCATGCAGTTGCCTCCCAGTCCCCACTCCATCCTGGCTTTCCTCACCAGCCTCAGGGCTAAGTCTCCCAGAACGAGAAAGAGACCAAACAGTTACCAATAAAATTGTGAAGTTTTCCAAAACACTATTCATCATATATTTCTCTGGTAAGTGTTTGAGCTTGTGGATGAAGTTGATCATATATTCACACATCGGGGAGCGGTTTATTCGGTATACAAATCGGCCATTCTCAAACCTTGCATACTCCGTCTGTGAGGGGAAAAAAAATGATTTGAACATTTTTACCGTCCTGACTTTGAAGCATGAGAAAAGATATTATTGCCTGTAAAAGCATTTTACTCTTTCAAAACGCAATGTCTGCTATGTACTGTACTGTTTATTCAGTTCACTTAATTTTTAAAAAAAATCCTTTATCCATACTTAATACTTATACTCAGAATTCATTAGTTTTCTGGAAATTAACAAAAAATTGGAAGGTGCCTCAGCACAGTAAGGAGTGCATCAGACACATTTAAAAAAAAAAACTGGAAAGATGATAGCTTTAAAAAGAGTTGTATAAACCCTTTTCGGCAAAGGTGAGGAAAAAACCACAACCACCTACTTAGTGACTTTCTGCCCTGAGAGCTGCAAGAGCAGGACACGCCATTGACAAGTCTTCAAGGAGCCCAAAGAAGGTCCTCTTTACTGTGATAAGGCCTCCCAGGCGGACAACCAATTCAGCTGATTTCTCTACTTTAGGAAAAACTACTTCAACACTCACCATGAGCCCCTGATGGTTAGTTATTTATGCCTTTAATTAAAAAAAGAAAGAAAAAATACTTGTATATACGCAGTTTGAAGATCGCACTGAAGCACTCGGAAATAAGAAACACACCCCTGGATAACCTCGGATCAGAGAGGAATTAAAAAGGAAATTGCAAACTCCCCAAAGAATAATGAAAAGGGACACGCATCAGAAGTCAGGGGACCCAGGGGGGCCGTACTTGCAGGAAACCTAATGAAGCAGCTCCGTGTCTCCATCATTAAAGATGAGAAATTACAGAAATAAGTACACATCTTAAAAATAATTAAAACCCCACAAAATAAACCAAAGCCACAAAAAAATTCAAAAGAAACCAAGAATAGGAAATTAATAAAAAGCTGAAATCAATGTAATAGAAATTTAAAGTGCACACAGAATAAATATAAAAGCTGGTTCCTTTAAAAGACAAAATAAAATATCTAAACCCTTTACAAATCTAAGAAGGAGAAGGAAGGAAAGGGATGAAACCAAGCTCACAGTACAGATTAGAAGCTTTACAAAGGGGTTACTGCACATAACTGTAAGGAGAAAAGCAAAGAAGACCCGGAGGACAGGATGCTTGCCTAGCAAAATGCAGATTTTCCAATACTGGGCCCTTTTAAGTTGAAAAATTCAATTAGTCAGTGATTGTGGAAATGGCTAGAAAGTTGCTCAGAGATCTACTGCTGAAAAGGGTACAAAGACCATATGGTTTTACAGCCAGATTTTAGGTAATCTTTAAAGAAGTTATTTTCACTGTTATTCATACTATGCCAGAGCACAGAAATGGGTAGGTGTCCCGATGATTTTTATGAAAATAATACACATTCAATACTGAAGTTTGATAGATTATTATAAAAAGCATAGACCAGTATCACTTACGACAGCAATTTTCAACCTTTTTCTTCTCATGGCACACATAAACTAATCAGTAAAATTCTGCAACCCACAAAAAAATATAGTAAACTTTTTACCAGTCTGACCAAAAAAATCAGGTATAATTGTGGTTCATTCACACTGTACAACTATTGTTATGTTGGCTGTTGCCTTTTTTAAATTGGACCATCTAAGGGAAAAGAGGTCCATGCCCTTGAGTAAGTAGCCAGGTATCGCACGTTTTACAAACTCTTGCAGCACATCAGTGCGCCTCCTACACCATGCTGGGTGAGGTCGCTGGCTTAGGAGAGGCAGAAACACTGTGCCAAACAGCCAACAGCACGCAGCAGCGGGACCCACCCAGGGCTTTCTTCAGAAAGCTGTGGCGGTGCACGCGCAGGACATAGACTAACTCGTGGTGTTAACAAATGGGAGAAAAATCGGAGAAAAATCATATAGTAAGAGTTGCTGAAAAGGAATTTGATAAAATACTATAGCTATTACTCATAAAAACTGCAAGTGAAATAATTATAAAAAGAAAGTACTTACATGTAAAATAAAAACCAAGAATAAATATAATCTGACATGGAAAAACACCAAAACCACATCTATTAACATCAGGAACTGTACCAGGATGCTACTACTCATACAGCACTATTTCTTTTTAACAACCATGTTGGAGGTTTTAATAAACCAAAAGGTGAGAAAATAATAATTTTTATTTCATTATTTGTTTTATTATTATTTTAAAAATCAGATAAGATTTTATTACACGGAATAATTTTTTAGTTTTTAAAAATTTTGTTCATTTATTTTTAGAGAGGGGAAAGGAGGGAGAAAGAAAGAGAGAGAAACATCAATGTGCGGTTGTCTCTTGTGTGCCCCCCACTGGGGACCTAGCCTGCAACCTAGGCATGTGCCCTGACTGGGAATCGAACCAGCGATGCTTTGGTCTGCAGGCCCACACTCAATCCACTGAGCCATACCAGCCAGGGCAGAAAGTAATAATTTCTTAAAAAGTAACACAAACATTGGCAAAGAAGAGATAAACTAAAGCTGCTGATGATATTATATACATAGAAAACTCAAGAGAAATACGGCAAGGTGATTTGAAAGAACACAGAAATACAAAAACCAAGAGCTTTTCTCTCTTCTAGTAATTAAAATCTAGAAAGGGAAAATTGTATTAATAAATTATGTAATACTTAGAAATACATTTCTCCAGAAAGGGATAAATCTATACATAAAAACTATAAAATGAGATTGAGATGTAAATAGGTTCTTAACTGGGAAGGTTTAATATCAATAATATATCAATTGATCCCAAAATAATATCTAAATCAAATGCGATTACAATTCAATTGCTCAACTAAGATTTTGTTTCTACATTTTTAAAATGATCTCATTATGTGGAAGAACGAATGCTCCTTACGAAGCTAGAACATACATGAAAAGGAAGACCAGTGGGACCGACTTCCTCGCCAGACACCAGAACACACCATAAAGCCACTGTAACTGAACCAACAGGGCATTGGGACAGGTAGAGATAGAGGGTGGAGAGAACAGAGAGATGCCAGGAACAGCTACCGGTTTGTGTGGTAACTTCAAGGGCACAGATTCACTGAGTTGGAAAAGGATGAATCACTTAATAAGTGGTTTTGACAGAAATGCCTATTTGGGAGAAAATGTAAGCAGACCCCCCCTTACACACACAACACAGAAACACATTCTAAATGGCTTGAAGGCTTCATTATAAAGCTCCACCCACCACATTCGCTACCTTCTCTGTGAAAATTCCTGGGATTTCGTCAGTCAAAAGCAATTTGCACTGCCGCCTGAACTAATACCTGAGGACGCAAGGAAGGATCATTTAAAGTCTGGGAAACTGACTTGTGTGGGTCACCTTTTCTCATGTGCACCTGTCCAGGCACGAAGTCCACTTACAGACAAGCCCTGACAACCTGGCTACTGGGGAGCGGTGCACAACACCAGTCTTCCGTGTCCCCAACAACAGACGGGTAACATTGCTTCCTCCTCCAAGGAGACAGAGGCCAGCGGTTCTAGTCTCCTGGTCTGTTTCTCACGCAGTGACCTTCTCCCCTCCCCCTCCCCAAGCTTCCCAGACCCTGCAGAGCTGGCTCCCCTCCTCCCTCCTTGCCCTCCGCTCCTCTGTGTCTCCCTTGCACTCACTGCAGGGCTGGCAGCTGCTTCCCAAACTGACTCCTTATTTCTATGCTCTTGCTGTTCCCTCTATGCAGCTACATCTACATCCCTGTAGCTTTAATTATCCTTAATGCTATGATTCTCAATTAACATTTTCAGTCTTTACCCATCTCCCAAGTTTCAGTCCTGTGTCTATAATCATGCCCTATTTCCCCCTGAACACCCCATTTCCTTATCTCTGCCGGTGACAGCACTGTCCTTCCAAGGATAAAGTGTGTGACCGTTGACTCTTCCTCTTTGATCTTAAATATTCAGTCAGTTTTTCAAGCCCCATTCAGAATGTGTTACTGGATTCCACTGCCACCAGCTTAGTAAAGCCCGTGACCCCTAAGCTAAATGGATCATCTAGTCAACCCACCTACATCCTCCTCTGCCGGTGTCCCCTCCTTAACGTCGCTCTCAGGACCCCTGTCCTGTACTCAGGTAGCAAGGGCTGCAGCCCCCAAATCCTCACTGTTCAGCCCAAGGTCTAAAAAACACACCCTTCCTCCTCTTACTCCCCAGTGCACACCCCCTCTCATGCATCTGCACAAAGTCTTTGTCACAGTCGGGTTGGGCTGCCAGGCCTGCGAGGCCCAGCACAGCTGTGATAAAAGTCTCTCACTGCTTTGGATTGACTGGGTGATGAGCAGAGACACTGGAAAAAACTTTAAGTGGAATGGCAACTGCAAATATCATTCACACGAAGCAACCCACTCTGACAAAACAGATATATATATATTTTTGAAAGGGAGGGAGGCATGAAATTACAAAGCCATACATTCCTACAGTGCCTGGGAGTGCCCTTGGACCTGGGGGTCAGGGGGGGAAGGCTTCCTCTGATGGGCAGCAGCTTCCAGAGCAGGGCACTCCTGTGAGACCTCATGCAGGCCCGGACACTGGTGGCCGGCTGGGCAGGGTCAACTTCAACAGCCAAGGAGGCTGGCACGGGACTTCCTCCTGGCCTTTCAGTTGCTTTCAAATTATTTTGCCTTGTCAGAAGCAATGGGGAAAAAATTGAGAGAAGGGGCGGGGGCTGGAAAGGAAGAGACACCGAAAAAAGTAGAACACTCTGCCCCAGTGAAGATTTAAAAGATGGCAACAGCCTGGTCTTGAATGGAGGTGCCAGTATACAGAGGCCAACTTACCTCTACTTTTTCTACTACTTGCTTCCCAAAGGAGCAGACTTTGGTGGAACAGGTGACTGTCATATTTTCCGAACTCTCATACTGACTGGTTACACCATAAAAAGCCCCCGCGTCATCTTGAATATTGCAGTTTAAATCGGCCTGTGGGAAAGGAAACAGAGGTGAGGGTCACGCTGGCACAGCAGGCATCATGGCAACAGTGGCTGCCCTCAGGGTCAGACCTGCACCCGGGTGAGGAGGGCCGGGTGGCTGGGGAGGCCGCAAGGGGATGCTCTCCCAGAAACAAGTGCTGTGGTCCATTGTCCTTTTATTTTGAAGCGAGTACTACCTGGGGCAGTCTTCACTTGAAATAACACGCTACGCGAACCTGCTTTGTTTCACTTTCTTGTATTCACTATCAGAATAAGGTTGTACCTTTGTAAAAAATGATCCATGAGGTCTTAAAATTGTGCAGAAAGCAGTACTGCTGACGCTTGAGCACCATGGGAATCAGGGGCTCTGACTACCCATACAGCTGAAAATGTGCATATAACTTTTGACCTTCCTCAAAACTTTACTAATACTTACTGTTGGCCAGCCCTAGAGATGATATGAAAAACTGATTAACACAGTTTGTGTGTGGCATGCGTTGTATACTGTATTCTTACAATAGCTAAAGGAAAAGATAGTTTAAAAAGTCGTAAGGAAAATACATTTACAACATTTGTTTAAAAAATCTGCATTGAAATGGACCCATGCAGTTCAAAATCATGTTGTTTAAGGATCAACTACATATGCACTGAATTCATATTCACTCGTCACTAGAGACTGAAAAGAACAGGAGAATCTACAGTTGACCGGCCATTTGTTATGTATGTAAAAACAGAAACTTTACTACAAATTAAACCTCTAGAGGGGAAATGGCTGTTGTGAAAGGCTCTCGTACAAAGATGCTAACGTTTACCAAAACCACCACTGTTTTAACACATTTTAACGAGTACCTGCCATGCGAGGCTCGTGCTGGACAGACACTGCATAGGACTTGACTACAACCTCGTGTGGCAGATACGTACATAAAATAGTTATAATTTAGACAGCAAATCAGTACCATGTCAAAGGCACTCAGAGTTCAGATAATGGGGGGACTTGCTTTCCCCTCGGAGTGTTACTGAGGGATGGTGAGACTTAAACATGCAGAGAGGGGCTGAGGGAGTAGTATAAAGGCCCAGAGAGCTTTATTCTTGCTATGGTGCAAGGTGTAAGGAACCTGGGAAAAACAAGTTTGGAAATGCAACTGGGCCCGGTTCGTGGAGGGCCAAACAAGGAGTCTGGATTGTATTCTAGAGAAACTGGGGACCCCTTGAAAGTTTTGGCACAAGGAAGAGATGTGATCAGATCAGTGCCTCAGAGGCACGTCTCAGCATGGCATAAGGTCCATTGGAAGGGAGGCAGGGAGGCTGAGAGGCTGTAGAGCCAACTGATGGTTTCCTTCCCCTGAATATCTTCTGGTCCCCTACTGCTCACCGGGTAGGGGGTGTGAAGCTGGGGTCTAAGACTAAGCACAAATCCCCGCTGTCAAGGGACTTACAGTTTCATAGAGAGGATATCACAACAGAGATTTGCACTCCTGAGAGAGGCACAGAGGGACAGAAGAACAAACAACAGTGGGCAGGGTGCCTCTGGGAGTCGGGAAGGCTTCTGTGGAGGATGTGGCTCAGACCCAAAGGAAGACTTGCTGGCTTAGGCAGGCAGAGCATGCTGTGAGAGGGGCGATGTTCAAAGGGCACATGGCCAGAAACAAGGACTAAAGAAAGCCTGGAACAGACAGCACCGGAGAGACAGTGGCAGACAAGGCTGGGGAGGCGGGAACATTTGGGTCTTACATCCTGAAACCAGAGAGATTTAGGAGTTATAAGCACATGGGATGGAGACAGTGATGGGGTGTGATCAAATCTGCATTCCAAAAAGGCAGCCCTAACCACAGCCTGGAGGGGACTCTGGGAGGATGAGTGAATGTGGAGATAGATGAGGGGCCCTTTACAGTAGTTCACATGAGAGAGGGTGTGAGGCCGCTGTTGTAATGTGGAGACAAAGACAGTAGTTCCAACATGCAAATGACTATACATATTTTGCAAGGTGTGGCATATTGTGACCGGCTCATTTCAATACCTTGACAGGCACTAATTAACCACCATGAAGGCCTGAGTCATTCTCTCTATATTTTTAATAAGGACCTGCATTTTGAGTTTCCTTCTTGAAGTGAGGATCAGGAAACTGTCCATTTCCTTAGGCAAAACTTGCTATTTTCTGGCTTCATATAAAAAGAACTATATACTTTATATTCCTCCTTTCATCTTACGTGCCCCCAAATTTAAAGCTAACGCCAGCGTTCAGCTGCAGCACCGAACTCCCCCTAGATCCTTCCGGTGGCCGCTAAAAATCAGTGTCCTGCTCCTTTTACTGGGTCCCAATCTGTTTTCACTCGTACTTGTCCAGTTTTATATCATCCATAAATTTAGTAACACTCCCTCGCACTCAGCTTCTTGGAATTATATGGGGCATAAATTGTAAATAAATAAAAATACCCAAGTGTGCACTTTTCTCAGAGGTTTGGCACTTGGCTCCATGAAAGAGCAGCTCGGCGGGGAAGGGGGCGGACGTGCCCCCAACTGAAATCTGTACCTACACTACCCGAGGCTGAGGAGGCTCCCCGAGCTCCTGCCTCCAGAGGAGAAAGGTGGCAACATACCCGAGGCGCACAGCGGCTCTGACACTGGAATTACCAGCCAGCTTTCCACCGGGCACCCGAAGTGGGCCTTCAAGAACGGCCACTGCCTCGCTCTGCCACCAGCTGAGAACACAGGGCTCTGAGAAGTGGCTCGGGTGTTGTGTGGCGCCAGGGTTACCAGCAATTGTCTTCATGGGATTTACGCCCCCACTAGAGCCAGCCCTCCCTATTTGTGGGTTCTGCAGCCATAGACTCAAGCAACCGTGGGCTGAATGTGTAACGGAAAAAAATGTTACGCTGTCGCCAATGTCTGCCACGTGGTGAGGCCTGCAATGGTTGCGTCTGCGCTGCTGTGAACAGACTTTCTTGTCATTATTACATCAAGAGTAGAGTGTGTTGACTCCTTCCACAGCAATTACACTGCATTCGGCATTACGTGTAATGTAGAGACGCTTTGAAGTTTATGGGGTGTGTGTGTGTAGATTATATGCAAGTACTACATTATTTTAGGTAAGGGACCTGGGAACTTGCGGGTTTGGGGATCTGCAGAGGTCCCTGGAGACAGTTCCGTGCGAGCACTGAGGGGCGACTGTATTACAAATGTACTTTGTGTCAACAAGATTCTGCATTTTTTAAATGTAAAAACACTCACATAGCAGTGAAGAAATCAAACCGGGAAAAGGGTGCACGCCTCCTTTCGACCCCTGAACTTCCCCGCCTCCCCAGGTGACCAGTGTTATCGGTGTCTCAAGTGGCCTTTTAGAAATATTTAGCATTTAGATATTTAAACATACACACCCCCTATTTTTGTACAAACAGCACTCTTCTAAACCTTATTTTAAAAAATATATCTAGACCCTGGCTGGTTTAGCTCAGTGGATTGATCGCGGGCCTGCAGACCAAATAACTGCAGTTCGATTCCCAGTCAGGGCACATGCCTGGGTTGCAGGCCAGTTCCCAGCAGGGGTCGCATGAGAGGCAACCATACATTGATATTTCTCTCTCCCTCTCTCCTTCCCTTCTCCTCTAAAAATAAATAAATAAAATCTTTAAAAAATATATATCTATAACTATGTCTTGGAATTCACATAGTCCTGATACAGAATGTCAGTATTAAAAAGAACAGCTATTGAAAAAATGAACAGCGGCTGTGTACTGCCCCACGGCCCCAGTGCTCCCTGAGTGAGTGAGTGCCCTCCTGACGGGTACGCAGGCTGCTTCCCAGCTGTGGTGCGACGGTGTGTCTATGTGGAGCAGCAGAGGGCGTGAGAATTACTTTTACTTTCCTTTCTTTCAATATTAAAAAAGAGATTCCAAGCTTGGAGAGAGTGGGCTAGAGATGCATTGCTGGCTAATACCGAACAAACTTGCTACTTTGATATGATCCAGCTGCTCTGAAAGACTGGCGAGCCGTCAGAAGCAGTTAGGTGCTTGTGGCGTACTGGGCGCAGTGTCGTGGGAGCGCAGGGAAATACGCCCCAGGTAGAGGCAGTGCAGGGAGAGTATGGGCAATTAGGTTTTTTTTAAACTGTCAACCTTAACTTACTTTGGTGATTGAACAGGGAGGGAGATTTCTTAAGAATTACACCACTACTTTCTAGGCACAATGATTTGCTTTCTTTCATTCTTTCTTAATGCTCTGTTTTTCTTTCTATTCATTTCCATGGCATTAGTTTTGACAAACAAAAGATCTGCAACGTAAACAAACCTGGGCACTGAAGATCTAAAGCAAACACAGAAATAAATACACAAAACAATCTGTCAATGGATACAACTTAAAGATGCTAATCAAATTCAGAAGGTATTCACCATAACGTGATGTTGGTAGGATTGCTGGACATCCTCACAGCTCTGTTTCCGTGCCCGAGTCCGCAGCCTAAGGCTGGGAAAGGAGCTGCCCAGGGCAGCGGCGTGCCTAGGGCACTTTGACGACCACGGTGGATCATTGTCAAGACCCTCTTCCTTTCTTGGACACAATTCTCTTTAATAATAATCAGCGTTCTGTTTCACTTTAAATTTTAAACACAGAAACTCCAAAAGCAGTAACAGAGAATAAGAGAATTGGGGTCGCTGAAGTTGTTTCCTGATTTTCATAATTAGTGTCATCATTCCTCATTTCCGACTCTGTGTTTGACCTGTGAAGGAGCAACACCCTGCAGGCTGCAGTTCAAATGATTCCAAACTGCTAAGGCCTTAATTTAGAAACAAATACAAGGCTGAGTCCACAGGTGTTATTAAAGGATTAGTGATACAATGAGTTTATGTAATACAAGCGTGTTAATTTAAAGTGTATTATACGTGTACATACATATGTTTATATGAAATAAAAACACAACGCTAACTTCACCAATACTTTAGGGCTTAGGCCAACACAGGATTGGTTTTAGGAGTATTTTTCAATGGCACTGTTTAGAACTGTGAACACACGGGGACAACAGAAACGAAAACGATTCTCCATGGCAGAACCATCCGCAGACAATAAATGTCCTCACTGAGGACCCGAGGCAGGCGACCCCCACCCTCTCACCTTCAGTTTACCACTGTCCCTTAGAATTCTCGAAATAATGCTAATTAGTTTTAATTGGGAACGAATAACCTGTAGCTATAATGACCGGAATTACCAAAAATGAAATGATGAAAGGATACACACTATGAAAACCTGTTCTTAGAAGCTCTCTCAACAAATTATGAGTTATAAAGTTATCCTGATTAACTTGTAAGTGAAATTGAAGTGTAACATATATTTAGAGAAACGCATAAATCACCAGCATGCTTAATTTTGCTTAATTACAGCATGCTTAATTTTCATAAAGGGAACGTTCCCATGCAACCAGCATCCAGATAAAGAAACAGAATAGAAGCCTTTCCACGCATGCTCCTTCCAGAACAGTCATCCCTGCACGCCACGAGTGTAACCTTGACCCTGAAACACTGCACATTAGTTCTGCCTGGTATTAGAACCTCAGCACGAGTTGACTCCCTTGTGTTTGGTTCACCCAGCATCGTGCAGAGAGAGTCGCCCGTGCTGCTGTGTGGAGGTCTCCCATCCTTGCTGGGTGTGAGTACTCTGCTGAAGGGAGAACACCACAGTCTATCGGTCCCACTACTGAAGGGCGCTGCAGTGTCCACATGTCAGAGCGGTGAAGAGTGCGACTCCGACTGTTCTCGACTGCTGGGGCACTGGGCTATGGACATTTTGGCCTTCATTTACCTAAGAGGGACAGAAACTTTCTCAATTTCCTTGTCTTTTTTTTTAAATAGTTTGAGAAAGCTTTAATTATTAGTGTGAATTTAATAAGTTTGATTTTAAAAGGCTTCCCGGCCAACAGTAAATAACCAATTTGCTATTATAACTGCTTTGTGATTACCCTTGAACATGAAAAATAATCATGGAGCCAACCAACCATAAGCACAGCTGCCCTTCAGGAATTTTCTAGGAGGAGGTACTGATGTGAAAAGATAATTATCTGTCAGTTGATGATATTACGATTAGCCCAGAAGAAATGCAGTCGCTGCATTCCCATGGAGCAAAGGTAGCATCAAAGAAGGAATGCTGGCACTGAATCAAAACCGAAGGGGGCAAACTCTGTGGTGAGGCTGCAAGTCAAGCTGTGTTCATCACCCACCCTGCAGAAAACTCACGGCAAACACTTCATAGAATTCTGAAGGCAAAAAAAAAAAAAAGAAAAAATGTGCTGGTATCAGAGATGCAAACTATTCCTGCTTAATTGGCTTTTCCCTGACCACAAGATATTCTCTTAAAGCAAATGAATACAAAAATCCAAGAAACAGCTAAAACCATCAAACTTATCTTCCCAACAAATTCCAAAGGCAGACCATACCCTATCCTTTGGAAGCAGACAAATCAGCCTAACATACGTAGTTGGTCAGAGGTGTTCAAACCAACCAACCAACCAACCTTTGCAAATATGGCTGGATGGGGAGGGCAAGCACAGGCAAAAGGGTCCTTCTAAGCAATCTTGACCAGCGTGTCTTAGAACAGAGATTACTACATATGTGCTGGGCTCAGAGGCCAGCACTTAGTCCTACCACTCAATGCAGAAATCCTTTCTACCGTATCCTGACCTGCTCTGCATTCTGGCTAAATATGTTGAGATACAGGAGAATCATTACTTAAAATACTCATATGTGCTACACAGTCCTAATTATAAGGTACTTCTTTTTCCAGCTGTATTAGTTTTCACTGTATAATACTGCTTTAACAAACTACCACAAATTTAGTGGCTTAAAACACCACAAACTTTGATCTTGTAATTCCGTACATCAGACATCCAACATGGGTCTCATGAGGCTAAGGTCGAGGTACTGGCAGGACTGCATTCCTTTTTGGAGGTTGTGGGGAAGGGTCTCTTCTCTTGTCTCTTCCAGACTGTAGAGACCACCCACACTCCTTGCTTCAGCCTCTTCCCTCACTTTCAGAGCCAGTGACCCCAGCTGAATCTTACACCACCAGCTGTCATCTCTCTAGATCTCTTCTTTTGCCTTCCTCTGTCATTTCTTTGAAATTTTATTTTATTGATTATCTTGTTACAGTTGTCCCAATTCTTCCTTCTTTGCCCTTCCCCGAGCATACTCCACTCCCTCAGGCAATCCCCACACCTTTGTTCAGGTCCACAGGTCAGGTATGTAAGTTCTTTGACTACTCCACTTCCTACACTGTACTTTATACCCCCCTGGCTATTCTGTGACTACCAGTTAGTACTGCTTAATCCCTTTACGTTTTCATCCCAAATGGCCCTCCCATCTGGAAACCACCAAAATGTTCTCCATATCCGTTTCTCAGTTCTTCTTGTTTGCTTAGTTTGTTGGTCAGATTCCATCGTTGTTAGATATGTGTTTACTGCCATTTTATTGTTCATAGTATTGAGCTTCTTTTTCTTAAATAAGTCCCTTAACATTTCATATAATAATGGTTCGGTGATGATGAATTCCTTTAGTTTTATCTTGTCTGAGAAGCCCTTTATCTGCCTTTTGATTCTAAATGATATCTTTTCTGGGTAGAGTAATCTTGGCTATAGGTTCTTGCTTTTTATGACTTTGAATATTTCTTGCCAATCCCTTTTAGCCTGCACAGTTTCTTTTGAGAAATCAACTGATAGTCTTATGGAAACTCTTCTGTAGGTAACTGACTGCTTTTCTCTTAACTGCTTTTAAGATTCTCTATCTTTAACCTCTGACACTGTAATTATGATGTATCTTGGTGTGGGCCTGTGTGCGCCCATCTTGTTTGAAACTCTCTGTGCTTCCTAGACTTGCATGTCTATTTCCTTTGCCAAATTGAGAAAGTTTTATTATTTATTCAAATAGATTTCCAATTTCTTGCTACTTCTCTATACCTTCTAGCACCCCTATGATGTGAATGTTGGATTGCTTGAAGTTGTCCCAGAGGCTCCTTACATTATCCTCAGCTTTTGGATTAGTTTTTCATCTTGTTCTGATTGACCACTTTTTGTTTGTTTGTTTGTTTCCTTATGTTCCAAAACATTGATTTGATTCTTGGCTTCATGTACTCTACCACTGATTCCCCATAAATTGTTCTTTATTTGTGTTAGTGTGTCTTTCATTTCTGCCTGGATCTTTTTCATGCTTTTGAGGTATTCATTGAGTTCTTGGCATCCTTATAAAGAATGTTTGAATTCTGTATCTGATAGGTTGCTCATCTCCATTTTGTTTAGTTCTTTTTCTGGAGTTTTGACCTGTTCTTTCATTTGGGCCATGTTTCTTGATGTCCTCATTTTGGTAGCCTCCCTGTGTTTGTTTTACTGCATTAGGTACAGCTGTTATGACTCCATGTCTTGGTAGTGTGGCCTAATATGGCAGGTATCCTGTAGGGTACAGTGGAACAGCCTCCCCTATCACCCCAGCTGGGTACTCGAGGTATACCCTCCATGTGGGGTGAATACCCCTCTTCTTGTAGTTGAGCCTTGGCTGCTGTTGGCAGATAAATGGGAAGGATTAACCCAGGCCAGTCAGCTGCAAGGATTGGCTGTAATCACTGACCACCAAGGTCCACCGTCCATCGAGTGTCAGCTAGCTGTGCAGAGGCAGGGTGGTGGTGCTCTGACATGGTCTGTAGCTGTCAACTGGGTATGCTGGCTCTGGGGTTTCCTGGGTGGGGCAGACCAAGGTCAGCTACCATCTGTGTTCCACCCCGGGGTCAGCCTACGCAAGGTATGAAGCAATCTAAGATGGCTGCTACTTGTGCTGGGCTTGGAGGTTCTCAGGCAGAGCCAGCCTGCTCCAAAGCTAGCTGCTGCTAGTGTCAGGCCTGGGGCTGCTTAGCCAGAGGTACAGGGGCTGGGGGCTCACTGAGGTTGGCTGTTGCTTGTTTGAGAGGATTTAGGAAGTTATGAAGCCTGAGCTGAATCACCAGCCATCCACTCATAAGGAAAAGCCACTGTTAACAACTTGGGTGGGCCCATAATTGAGGGGGTGGAGCCTCAGGGATTCACTAGGGTGGAGAGCAAACCATTTGAGCCAGGCTGATGGAGTCTCAATATGGCCCCCACCTGCAGGCTCTGTGGGCAGAGGTCAGAAGAAAAACAATGACCTCTGCCTGCCTTTCTGTGCAGGAGAAAACTGTCCCCCAGCTCTCACCCTGATGCCAGACAACTCAGTTCCTTCCTGTATACCACTGGTGCCTTTCAAGCTACTACCCCAGTGCTGAAGCTCAGAGGGAGTCAGTCTAAGTAAGTCTATATGTAGGCCCTTTAAGAGTAATTGCTTGGGAATCCAGTATTTTCTTTTACCAACTCAAACCCCTGCTGGTTTTTACAGCCAGAACTTGTGGGAACTTATCTTCCTGGCACTGGAACCCTGGGCTGGGGGGCCTGATGTGGGGTTGGGGACCTTTGCTCCCAAAATATTAAAAGGGGGTACAAAGCAAAGGACCCTGATATAGAGCATGTTCTCCCACAGCCCCTGGCTGGGGGTTGGAAGATGGGGGAAATGGACAATAGACAGTTAAGATAGTTTTCCTAACAATGGCAACCTGATGACTAGGTAATAGCTGTGCTACTGACCCAGGGAAAATGGTGTGTTTGTGACTTTAAGAATGTATCCTGATTTGTGACATAGCCAGGGGAGGCGGTTCCCTTTGCGTCCACTGAGTCACGTTTGCCCTGACTGAAGGTGGTAGCCAGGAGAATGTAAATGATATGGGAAACTGCAAATGTAGCTCATTGTAGGAGGAGCCACACAGGAAGTCATGTAGAAATCTCTGGGTCAAGACTAAAACTAAGGGCAGGCAGGGAAAGGCAGATCTGCCATGAGGGCTGAGAGACAAATTCAGCCATGTGGGTGGAGTAAGTATAGAGGAGAAGGAGCCATGATGTAGCTGCTAGGTAGTTTGTAGTCAGGATTCGGCCACGTGGCCTGGTGTAGTAAGAGAGAGAATGGCATGCTGCCTCTGATCATGGCCACTCCAGCTGACTCCAAAGCCATCAAGGACCCTTCCCTGCAAGACACTGACCTGCTGCCTCATGGCCCCAAACACTACCTGGACTCTTGGGACTTGGGATGTAGGGAAGGGCCACCCTCTTGGGACTCGCGCTTTTCTTGGACTTCACTGTAATCCAGTTCAACACGGCACATGCTTTTCTGGACTATAACACGGAGGTCAATGCCAATGTGCCCCAGATCCCGAAGGAGAAAGCTGCTGTGAGACTGTTTGCACAGCTGGCTTAAGCACAGATAAGGATGTGGGGAACCACTGGGCGTGGCTTTGGCTGTTAGCCTTTTTAGCAAGGGAAGTGCCAAATCTTGGGAAAGAACAGGCTTCTGAGCATAAGTGCTCTCAACTCCCCCAGGTTCAAAATCTGGTAAATCTCCACACTGCTGGATCATGCACCAAGGCGCCACGTGAATGGGCCCTGCCTGCTCGGTGACAATATCCCCCCAAATTTCATCCACCACACATGGGTGTGGGAGTAGCCCATTCTGCATTCCCTACCGGCCTGGATGGATATGGTTTCTTGAGTTCCATTGTTGTCGGATTCCATTCAACTTGATTTCTGACGGTTCTGTAGTTTGGTCATAATTTTGATGTGGTTGTGCAAGGAAGTGAGCTGTGTTTACCTACACCATCTTGACCAGAAGTCCCTCTCTTCCACTTTTGAGGAATCTTGTGAATACATTGCTCAGATCAAGAAGAGATTTTCCCTATCTGTTGATTAGCAACCCTGATTCTCCTTTTCTATGTAATGTAATATATTCATGAATATCATGGAGAAGGACTGGACATGACTCTACCTTCCACTCCCATTAAGTTGCAACTGGCTTCCCTGTAACTTCTACTCACAGCTCTGCCTTCAGGAATCACGCCAACCTAAGGACACATCTGTAAGACAATTCTGCAATTCTCTTGCATTTCCCCCTCAATCTCACCTTTCCTGACCCCTTCTCACCCACAAGGGTTCACATTACTTTTATTAAACTGCACCCTGACTTCAGACCTCCCTTCTATCTAGTCCAGATTGGGACTCTTTTATCTGCTGCATTCTCACCTCAGACATCTGCCTACAGCATGGGTGGCAGGCACTTACTTTGAGTCGCACTGTCCTCATTTTTAACCACAGAGAAGACCTGCTTCCAAAGGCCACCCTGGTGATAGGAGATGATTATAACATGCTACACAAGTGACAGCCATTAATAATATTGACAACCACTCTTATTAGCTTATTGATTTAAAAGATAGACCAGGACAAAGATAAACACAGAGCTTCATAACATCTACCGAGGTGGGATGCCTCGGTTTGTTATCAATAAACAAGATAAAAACTGTCCCCACAGAGCCAGTCTGAGCCCCAGTCAACTCTTATCAGCACAGATGCAACAATGGCTTTTTCCAAACAAAAATCAGTACCTTTTCTGATCTGTGAGTTTATGAAAAGTCCTAAGTGTGGGGTATAACTGCTCAAACAGGTTCAAAATTATCGTTTTTCCCACACAGAAACGATTAGAAATGTTACAGAATTCTTTCTGGAAAGAAAAAAAGGCAATCACTAATAAATGGGTATTGAATGAATTAAAAACTTTCTGGTATATTTGTGGGCAATCCCTGGGAAACAATGTAAGCTCGAAGGACAGGCAGTTACAATATCAGGCAGCAAAAGCTGCCTGCATCAGACACAAGGAAACAGCGTTTTCCCAAATTCTTCCTCAAACCTTCCTTCTCTTCACACTCATTACTTTACACCTGTCGCTAAAACATCCAGGTCACCAGATAAGACGCTGGGTTAGTTTCTCTGTAACCTTTCCTTCAGTCCGCTCGTTTTTAAAAATAGAAGTGTTCTGCTGTTTCATTTCATGCTTTTGAAATTTAAAAAAAATTAAAACGTCATTTTTAATTACAACTTTTAAATTACACATTCAAAAAATGATCCTTCCCATTTCGTGGGTGTGGAAAAGTGAGGCCTAGCCCAGTTTAGCAGGATCCAGAGTTCTAAGGGGCGGGCTGGGCCAGAGGTCACCTCTGCAAAGCCTTGGGCCTCTGGAAACCTGGCTCCTGGGGCTGAAGTAGGAGATAGTGATCACTAAGGTTGCCAAGTGAAGGATGGCCTTGTGAAGCTCACTCAGAAGCAACGTGGGGCTGATGACAACTGCTTTGTCATCAGCTTCACAGGGAAAAAACCTGCTGGGACAAAGAGGACACAGACAACCCCACAGGCTGGGACATTTGTCCCTGCGACACTCCCTCCCCACCCTCTTCTCCCTTTCACCCCAAGGCTTAGAGGGGCTGGGCAGGAATTACTTGGTTGTAAAAATGAAAACATCAAGAGGACAGTCCTTGACAAGAGAGAGTCTAATAGGCACTGATGGATATAAGGAGACGTTGGCATTTTCAAACCACCACTTTGAACTGCTCCTCTTCATCCTCTCTGAGCAATGATCAAAGGACCAAGATTTCAAATTGTGAAGCAATTTCTTCCGATGGCAGCATCTGGCTCCTTGGCAGGCAGCACAGGAGCTGGGCTCAGTTGTGGGCGGGTATCCAGGTCTGCTGCATGCTGAGGCTGAGGCTGAGGCAGGCAGGGCACCTCAAGGGCCCAGCAGCTGCTCCTCAGGGCGCCAAAGGACCACTGCTCTGCACCAGGCTGTGAGCTGTGAGCAGTGAGCATTAGGCAGAAGTGCCCCACCAGGCAGTGCTGCAGGGGGGTCTCTCTGGGGGCGTCTCAGAGGAAGCTGGCTCCTCCCAAACTCTCTTGCCTGACATCTTTGCACATATCTGCCCCTCGCCAAGACCTCTCAAGCTGGCCTGTATTAGCAAACAGAGGCTGAGGGTGGAGGAAGCTGGAAGGCAGTGGGAGAATTCCCCAGGAAGGCAACCTGCACTTGGGGAGAACGATGAAGCCGCCCACAGGGAAGCGAGTCTTTGCAATCTGTTCACTTGGGGCCCTTGTACCGCCTGTCCAGCACAAAGGGACAGCAGCTGTAGTTCTCCCGCTACAGCTGTTTTTAATAAGAATAACAGGACCAAACTCAGCCTCCACTCTTCAAGTTACTGCCCACTAATTATGGCATATATTTACATCTACAAAATAGAAGATTTTTAAAAACACCAGCAAGAGCCCCTTTATTGTGCAGATTGGCACCCCTATTTGAATTTCATAAACAATTCGTACTTCAAAGAATCTTAAAAGCTTGCTCTAATTACAATATGCACCACTTGAAAGGCTGGCTGTTTGCATTGCAAATTCCCACAAATACCAGCATTCATTAAGAAAAAATTCAATTAATATCACCCACATGACTTCAGGTACCTGCCACTGGTGACTCCCCACAGCAGCTGAGATGAAAGAGCCGAGGTCTCAGCCCCGCGTACAAAGCAGCTGCACAGGCCAGCGCTTTCGATGGAGGCCGTTAATGAGCCCTGGGCGCCCAGCTGAGCTGGCCCTGCAGGCGCCACATTCATCCGCATTCATCAGGTGTGCGAGCACTGGCCCGGGACCACTCTTTCCAAACCCAGGAACAGGGCCTTTTTCTGGTCTGGAGTGTTTGTGTAAGCGAAGTTGTACAGAAAGCTACAAGAAGATCATCAATCAACTAAAAAGTCTAGAGTTGCCAAATAAACTGCAGGTCACCCAGTTAAATTTGATTTTTAGATAAACAACATTGGTTTTTGTTGTTGTTGTTGATGTATCTGTATGTCCCAAAGATTGTATGGGGACATAGACTACATAGTATGTATTGTTAACTTGAAATTCAAATTTAACTGGGTGGCCTGTGTTTTCTTTTAAAGATTTTTATTTATTTTTAGAGAGAGGGAGAGAGAGAGAGAGAGAGAGAGAGCTAAACATCAATCTGTTGCCTTTCCTATGCTCTCCCACCCAAACCTGCAACCCAGGCAGGAACTGAGTGTGACCTGGAATTGCGCCCTGACCAGGAATCGAACCAGCGACCTTTCCCTTTGTAGGATGGTGCCCAACCCACTGAGCCACACCCGTCAGGGCAGGTGGCCTGCATTTTCATTTGCTGAATCTGGCAACGACAAGTTACCTTTACTGAAAAGAATAACAACAATTGGGGCTTACCCTCAAATTCTCACTGCTGTAAGAAGATATCTTATGCTTAAGATACTTTAAGTGCGAAATAAGTGAAACTGACAAACACTACACGAAGTGAGACTCTGGTCTAAGTAGAAACCAGCAGTGCACGCACATTTGTAGGTGCAGATCAAAGTGCAGAAGGACACAGCGCTCAGGGGGAACGCTGCTTTCTCTTCTATAGTCTTCTGAACCGCTAGGACTATTGACAAGAAGTTTACATTGCTTTTGTAATGTAAAAAAGTCTATTAAAACGGATGGGTGGGTAGATGTATCTGCTCAAGGCAGAAAGGATTTCACCCATCCACAGGGGCCGAGTCCAAGTTTAGACACCTGGCCAAAATCCAGGGGGGTGGGGATGGGGGGGTTATGACTATGTCCAGATAATCCACTCCTTCCTTGCCAAATTAAGTCTGGAAATTAGCAGCGTCTCTGACTGTCAGGTCAACTTTTCCCTTCTCAGGCTTTTCTTGAGGTGCGATTACAGAGAAAAGCTAATTATGTCTCCATCAATAGGACAAATGCTGGGAAGTAGAGGAGTGCCCTGAGTCTGCTCTCCCCTGGACCTGAGGTTAGCAGCAGCTTTTCTCAGGACTGTGGCTTTGCATCCCAGCCTGTAACCATGGCAGGGAGCAGAGTTAAATAGCCCCACACACAAAAGGATGAACCCATGACCTCAGCTTTGTTAGCAACTACTGGGCCAAATGACCTAGGACACAAAGCATTAGAGGAACAGCTGTCAGATGGATTCTCCCATGAGGTGCAGGAAACTCCCGATTTAGATTCTGCATAGATGTCCAGAAGAGTTCAAGGTTAAAACAAAGAAAGTATCCATGGTGCAACTGAGGTTAAAAGACTGGGGGAAAAGGAGAGTGAGCCTCTGATCCCATTTTCCAGGCTATCCTGTTCTACCAGAAAGCGTCTTTTTAAATGAAGTGACGGCTGCCGAAAGGGTAAGAGTTTCCCCCTTGCCTCTCTCCATCCTCCAGGGTCCAGAGTCCAACCCATGGCCCAACACAAAATTGTAAATTTACTTAAAACATTATGAGATTTTTTTGTTTGTTTTCGTTAGTGTTTGTGTATTTAATGTGTGGCCCAAAACAACTCTTCTTCCATTGTGGCCTGAGATGCCAGAAGGCTGGACATCCCTGTTGAATCTCTAAGGTCCTGCAGTCGCAGGGACCTCTGCCACTTCCCAGTAGGACGGTCTGCACAAACATCCACTTCCCCTGAAAACTCCTTCCCACTTCCCTTCCACCGACCAAACTCTTAAGATTCAGCTCAAGTACCAGGTCTTTGCGAGGCCTTCTGAAACATTTCCAGGCAAACAGGTCCCTCCTTCTATCGCCGTGTGCCCACATTTCCCTTACAGCTTCGACCCTACATTGCCGTCACTCGTCGGCCTGTGTGTCTGCCTCTCACTCATGGCTGTCTCCCCAGCTCTCTAGGGATGTTTGCTGAATGACTCACTACAGATGCGTGTATTTATTACTAATGCAAATAATCACTTTTATAAGGGCCTAACAACTCCAGCCACAGTCTGCAACTGTTTCTGGGTGACTCTCTTGAGGTCTCCTCCCTGCTCTTCAGTAAATTCCTGGAGAAAGATCACCAAAATGTGATCAGATGCTGCCTGTGTCTGCCCACCCGATCAGAGCTGGCTCAGTGGCGATTACAGTACTGGATGTACACCAGTTTCACTAGTTGAATGAATTAACTTTCTGCCAAGGGGACGGGCACGTTGTGGGGAACGACACTATTGCAAATCTACCATGGACATTGCCCTGCTGAATAAATGATAGCTATAGATAGGACCCTGCTCTGTGGGGAGGCCTACAGAGAAGTTTAGAACCTGCAGCTGGGCCAACAGGAATAAAGCAATAACACACAGTGCTCAATGCAGGCATTTTTCCTATGGACTCAAACCCAAATGGGTGGGTGTGCAAGTTTACTGACTCCCTCTCCCCCTACATGAAATACCAGAACCTGCCTATCTAGAGACGCTATTTCAAAGGGCGGATTTGCAGGGAAGACAATCACGTAGCCACAGTCTACCTGAAGGGAATTACTGCATATTAGCCCGTAAGTACCTCTGAATATGGTGGTATTTCTAGCTAATCTTCCTTCCACCTACATCATTCCATCATTTAATATTGTTCACCCAATTTTAGAACTTTGAGATGTGACAGAAGGAAGAGAAATGGACAGTGTGCACTGAAAGGCCCTTTCCTTGGTGACAGCAGTTTAAAACGTGGGGAGGTAGTGATCCCATTTTGCTAACCTCCTTTTCCATGAATAGCAACGGGGACATGTGGTTCCAAATGATAAACTCAAGTCTACAGTTCACCCTAAATCGTGCAGAATCCAATTAGAACTGGGCTGAAACTCACCAGGCGTCCGTTTGGCGAGTTTACAGGTGCACCCGCACAAGTTTTTAATGTAGAGTGCCAGTCACTGCGTCCAACAAGTGTGATTCCATTCCTACTGAGATAAAAAAGCACCTTCCAAAGGCTGCCCTCTTTCCAGGTACACTGCTTTCCTTTCTGTGTTTCATAAAATCTCTGCTTTGGTCAGTAAAACTAGCCTTTCTCTCCCTGCCTAACCCCTCCAGAAAAAATAGGTTAAGGAAGTAAGTTGAATGACTATAAATATATTAATTGTTGACACGGAAAGTTCATAATTCCAAGAATTTTAAATAGATAACATTTATAACCTTAGGGTGACATCATATATCCTGGTTTCTAAGACACCACTACTATAAGAATGATTTCGAAGAAAAGAAATATTGCATTAAATATATATATATATATAAATTTTTGTTTTTTAACAACAGGATATACATATCCATTCAATTCCATTTTCATAGTATTTCCTTCTTTATGATTCCAATCCAATTTGAGACTAAGCCTTCATCACACTCACGGTTCTTCTGGATAGTTTTTGGCTGTAAGGTTATAAGGACCATGTTAGCAACATGTGCTTAACACTTGGTGCTCTTGAGCATTGTTAGGACAGAGAGTCGGATTTTGAGGCCCCTCAAGATATGACAGTTTCACTGAGTTTATTTGGTTAAATCCATAATTTCATTGTTTCCTTAAGTAAATTACATGGGGCTGGAAAGGAACTTTTTTGAAAGTCAGCTCAAGCTGCAGTCGGGTTTTCGCCTTCCAGGATGCATGACTGAATCATAGCCACCTCTTCTAGCTTTGGAAATTCTATGATCAATTCCAAGACAGTTGGCACTTCGTCTTACATTGGCGGCACTGCCTGCCATTGCACTAGTGATCCATCTGCGTGAATTCGATGTGGAAACGAAGCTTGGCTCTGCCTGCCTGTGGGTGGACATCTTCCTTTCTCAGGGCCCACACAGCACCTGATCGTTGTTTTATAAGGAAGAAAAGAAGGATGGTTTTCTGCCAGTACAAAATGTTGGCCTCTCTCATCACAAATCTGCTTCCATACTTGCCCTCAATAATAATAACAATTTCAATGGTGCATCAAACTGTAATGTTTTGAGACATTTGAATTAGGAACTAACATTTAAGCTGGAATGTTCACCAGATATGTTCAGTGCTACGAGCACAAATAACTCAGGTGACCAGGAGGTGACGAGAGGCCCTGTACCAGCGAGGGTCACCGAAGGCAGCAGGAACCACATCATTGCCTACCCCTCTGTGGAGGGGCGGGCGAGGTGCTTACGAGGTCAACTATAAGAAGCACCCACTTCTAGAACTATTGAAATGGGAACAAGTATATGCCTTAGAAGGGAGGAAACCGAGAATGAAGAATTAGAGACTAAGTAGAAAGAAAAATAACTGCAGACGTCAAGGAATTAAAAAGACAGAATGACGACGAGACAGTTGTTTAGCTTTTAACTTACGCCACACAAGGCTGACAGGATGTCTGGTATATACTCACTGCTTGACGATCTTAGAAAGCAATTTGGTTATTTATGCACGTACACAAATACACATATACACACATATATTAAAAGCCATATTATCGATGTCTAATAGAGAATGGTTAAATGTGACACACCCAGTAAATAAGATATCACATAGTCATTAAAAACAGTAATTAGGGATATAATGACATATGGCTACATGGAAGGGTGTTTGATAAAGAAAAAAAGCAGGGTGCCAGATTTAATGCATTCTTCAAGTCAAACTACGCGAACCAACTTTATATTATATTCACGATGAATTAGGAATTAAAATGTATACATCTCCAAGGCTGTCTAGAATATTTTATTGATGCCTTTATAATCAATCATAATGTAAAACGTATGCTGCTTTTCCTCCCAAAGGCGGCAAACAGGGAGGTGTCAACCTCTCGAGAAGACTTAGGCTAAACCTGAACTTCCTGGTAACGGCGGTGTACTCACTTCAGCTCTCGCGCAAACGACCCCGGAGCATCCCGTAATGGCAGGGCTTCCCAGAGAGACTGGGCTACTGCATTTGCCATCACCGGCTGCCGTGCAAAGGAAATGATGTCAGTGACAGAGCTGTGCTCCCTGAAGGGGCCAAGCGTGGACCTAGTGGGAAGAGCACGCATGCTGGAGTCCAGCACGCCAGCTGTTTACTAGCTGTGTGACTTTGCATAAGTCACTCTGCCTCTCGGTGACTCAATTTCTCTGTGTGTCAAATGAGAATAATCACATGTACCTCACAGCGATTAAATAAACACTCGACACATTGCTGAAGCCTGGCACCAGTGCGTGGCCCAAAGAGGGACTCATCAAAGGTCACGTTCACATGCTGCTGAAAAGAGGGGCACCCCTTCCCCTCCAGTCCTGAGAATCGCTCTTCTTCCCTGTGTAATCAAATGTGGCGTAGAGCTGAAAAGTACAGGAATGAATAATAAGTAGGTAAGAAGGAAAAGAAAATAAATAGGAGGCTGTCATAAGAAGGAAATATTAAAGAATAAAAATAGAAAAGGTAAAATGCAGAAAATGTCACTGTAACACTCGTCTTGGCTTGAAAATTGTTAAAACTGCCCTGGCTGGTGTAGCTCAGTGGATTGAGCGCTGGTCTGAGAACCAAAGGGTCGCTGGTTCGATTCCCAGTCAGGGCACACACCTGGGTTGCGGGCCAGGTCCCTAGTTGAGGGTACACGAAAGGCAACCACACACTGATGTTTCTCCCCGTCTCTTTCTCCCTCCCTTCCCCTCTGTAAAAATAAATAAAACCTTTAAAAAT
The DNA here is from genome assembly GCF_014824575.4 of Sturnira hondurensis. Lineage (NCBI taxonomy): Eukaryota > Metazoa > Chordata > Mammalia > Chiroptera > Phyllostomidae > Sturnira > Sturnira hondurensis. The sequence goes on from NW_028079136.1 coordinate 4,320,873, forward strand.
TGTTAAAACCACTGACTGCTTCCTACTGCTATCACGGCTGGATCCTGATTCCCTGTGTTTTCTAACTTTTCTACTCACCTACATTCCCACACAAGTGAAGACCCACCCACAAAGCCCCTCAATGCACACGAACTCCCCCGAATGCACCGCTCACATCCCCTGTCTTGGTGCTTTTGCTCGCCAGCCCCTTATCTAGAACGTCCGCGTGTGGTCTCTCCCTACCCTAACACTTGCAGACAAAACGGCAGGAGGAGGCGACCCCTAACATCTCAGGGTAGAATGTGGACTGGTACAACCACCTTAGAAAAGTGTGGCAATTTTTTAAAATGTTAAACATATGCCCAGCAATTTACTCCTAGGTAGTTACCTATGAAAAATAAAAACATATGCCCACACAAGGACTCCACAGAGCATTATTCAGAAAAACCCAAAGTGGAAATAATCCACAAGCCTGTCAACTAGTAAACAGAAAAGCAAACACGGCACATCCATTCGATGAGACAGCAACGGCGGTGAGCTCACGGCTCACGCACGCCGCAGCACGGATGCGCCTCAAAACACAGGAAGTGAAGGAAGCCAGATGAAAACCACCACGTGTCGAATAATTCCATTCACATGAAATGTTGCAAAAAAGGCAGGTCAGTACAGGCAGAAAGGAGACCAGCAGTAGCCAGGGGCTGGCAGTGGGGACAGGGATTAACCGTAAGTGGTCACAGATCTGTTTGGGTGACAGGAACATTCTGACATTTAATCGTAGTGACAGTTACTCAAGTCTGTCAATTTTTCTAAAACTTGGTACATGTTATGGTGTGTAAATTTTATAAATTATACCTCAATAAGGCTCTTTAAAAAAAAAAGACCTCATCAGGGGCCCTCAAGCGACCACACCACTAAGGCGTGAGCTATCATAAGGCTCACAGGGTAGAGAGACGGCCATGCTCTGCCATTCATTCATGCGTTGGGGGACCAGGCAGTGTTCTGAAACCAGTGGAGTGACTGCCACGTGGCCCCCCACTACCCCTTCCACCTGAAAGTGTCAACTGGCAAAGAGCTGAGGTGGCCACAGCGTGGGGTTAGGTGCAGTTACTACACGTGGCGCTCGGTATGCCTCCCCCAGCAAACCCCTGACCTGGTCTAGGCCCACTGAGCCCAGGTTAGACATGGCAGACATTTGGAAAACAGAATTTCAGGAGGAATTGTATGAACGAATTAACAGTAAGTCTGATTTTGACAACCTAGAGATCTTATGTGCCCTGAGAAAGAGGAAAAAGGGGGAAGGAAGAGTGAGTCTAGAATCTGTCCAAATTTACTGAATTCATAAAAATTTAGAAAATCTGCTAAGCAAATTGCTCACATGAAAGATATTTCAAAGGGAGTGTTACACCTATTAAGCAACACCGACTGGGGAGGAAAAAAAAGAAACACCTATTGGAAACACCGACTGATATCTACGAGGAGCTATGATGACTGTATTTCATGCTTAGTCATTAGAGGAAGCCAATGAGATTGAAAATTGTAGCAAATTGTGAACCTACAGTTGTCTTTCCTCACTTCCTTTAACATAGTTATGGATGAATTTCTCTATAAAGGTTAATTAAGTACTGTTAACTATATAGTAAGAAGTGATGTCTGCTATCATATTCATAGAAGTGCTCAATGTTAATTCTGCAAATCTGAATTCAATAAACTGGTAACTGATCTTGGAGTAATGAAGTCTAAATTTGCACCTCTCCTGCCAGCCACCACACTCAAAACATCCCTGAGTGATGGAAGGGCCCCAACCCTTTTATTAAAATCATTTATTCAAATCACCTTGTGAGTTAAATGGGTGAAATTCTGGAAGCAAAAACAAGAAAAACTTTCAAAGTACCTTCCATTCCACATTATAGTCAAATAACAGACTAATTATAAAAAGCTTATCATTAAAAACCAATACAATTTAACTTCAAAGTACTGAAAATGCTTTCTTTTCACCACATCTTGTAACTTCTGATGCAAGCTCACTAACCGGGTGGAACAGCCTCTTTTCCTACCCTTACAGCTGCGACTCTCAGTCATTTTGATCTCGGGTCCCCTTTCCACCAGAAAGAGCTTCTGTTCTGCAGGTTATATCTACCTATAATTTCTGTATTGGAAATGTAAACTGAAAAAAAGTTTAAATACTTATTACCTAAATAAAACAGTAATAACCTCATTATATGTTAACGTACATTTTTAAACAATTAGACATACCTCTATTTAAAAAAAGCAACAAGAGTAGTGTTGTTTTACAGTTTGCACACCTATTTAATGTGTGAATTAGCGGAAAACATCCAGATTCTCGTACTTGCTTCTACATTCAATTTGTCATGACACACTCCTTTAGTTAAAGTACACGAAGAAAATCCAACCTCACATAAATGTGTAACTGGAGATATGAAGAGTATTTTAATGTGCTCATTAGATAACTGTGGTCACTTTTCCTTGATATTACAGAAAAACTTGAAAACCGGTACTTTCAGAATGGCTAGCGGCAGGGTTGAAACTGCATCAATAAACTTACTCTGTTACATTAAAATCCTTTGGTCCACCCTGTACCGTATCAAGAAACCACATTTGTTACTATGACTGTGGACCTTACCAGAAAGGTCTTTTAAGTACTGGGAAGCTGTCACGTTTCCCGAGGTAGATAAAAGTTTTGCAAAATTCTTACTTTTACTTGAACACCCTAATTTTCTCTCCGGTGACAAACACTGTCAGCTGCTGTCCATCGAGTGGCAGGCAGGCTCCTGGCAGCCGTTCATGGAGAACATTCTAGGTCTGACTGCTTCTTGCTTTCCTTCGTTGGTGCCCGTGAGCACCTGCCAGCCCGATGGTGCTAAGGCTTCAGCGGTTTCACCCTACTGCTCCTGAACCACCAGAGTGCGCACACTGGCAGAGTGCGGAAGGCAGGCCATGTCACAAGGTCATGGTGAAAATACTCCCGACCTTGTTGATCCACTGACAGGATGTGGAGGATGCCCCTGGGGGTCTGCGGGCCACACTTTGAAAACTGCTGTGGTACCATATACCTGAGCCCCCAGCACCATGCAAATCACTACGTGGCAGCCTCCAGTTTAGAAAGGGGGAAATGACTATTATTGCTCGTTCACATTGTCCACACGAAATTACTCATCCCAAGAGCATTAGTGTAAGTAAAAGGCTACTTCTACAATTCAAGTTCAATCCAAAAGCATGAAAAATGAAAGCCAGTTACCATGCAAGGATAATAAAAACTAAAACTTAATATGTAAACTTCCCTCCAAGGAATTTAAAACATAAATTTTTCCTTAATTCATCCCCTTGTTTCCCCACATCTTGGGCTTTTCAGTACTGGAGATACGGAAAGTCCTCTGTTGATGGAGTCAGTGGCCACGGTCCACTGGGTGTGAAGCAGCCAGGAAATAGCAGGAGCACTAAAGTGAAACTCGACCAATTTCACAACCCTGGTTCCCACCCTGCAAGTAGCCTGTCCCGTGTAATCTCTAACTCTTTGTTTTCTTGGTTGAATGGGAGGCACATTCCCCTGAACACTGTGAGGCCTGGATGAGATGCATGTACAGCATTAGCGCAGCTCCCAGCCCACAGCAGGTATTCACTAGATGGTAGCCACTATTACCAACAAGGTCCCCTGGAGTAGTCGGAAGTCCAGAGAGGAGTGGGACATATTCAAATGATTATGACACAGCATGGGAACTGATTAACTACCAAGGAATTATACACACTCAGTGCTAGCCCGTCGTCAGGTCTCCTGTTGCCCTCTAGCCTCCCAGTACACACGCCATTACACTTACGGCTGCTTTAACATCTCTGACCCGTCAGCAGTGCCCCGGCCTGAGCCTGACTAGTGGAGAAGAAAGAACAGAGCTCCTCTCAGAGGCCGAGGGGCATCAGCAAGCCCCAGCAGCTGGCAGAATCTGCACTCAATGTTTTCAAGCATAAAGGAGGCGCAGACTGGGCAGAGCCATTTTGTATTCTCTCAGACACGTGTGAACTCCCGAGCATGTGACTTTGTCTTCATCCCAGCGCCACCTATGCTCCAGTGGAATCCACTGCTTTGCTTCATGGAGTGAGAAGAAAAAGAGGGCCTAGTGCCCTATGCTTCCCATCTGACTCCATCCATCTGTGAGGCCTCTTGTCACTGCATGAGTGAGTCCCGAAGCCCAGAGAGGCCACCAGTCTCTTGCTCTTCAGCAGGGGCCGCAGGGCACCACAGGCCAGCACATGGACCACACACAGGTGCCAGTCTGTGACCCACGGCGATCCTGCAGGTGTACACGACTGTGTCATTGGTGTGAGTCCACGGCCCCTGTGCTGGTCCACGCTCGTGTATGGGACTCGACCTTTCAGACAAAAACCAGTGAAATCAAAGCAACGTCTTACTCACCCAGAATTTTACGAGGAAGAAGGCATTCTGAGGGCCCTTTCCAAACAGTTCCTTTAAGCCACCTTTCTTTTCAGGAAATTTGTCATAAATCTGACGAATGTCCACGGATTCGAGCAATGGGTCACTGTAAGAATGGTTGGCATGCCCAATGTGCACGAAGAGGTGTTTGTTGTACTGTAAGAAACCAACAGAAACATTCCCATTACAAACCCTTCGATCAAACTGGGACACATCTACCTTGAGCTGGATAAAGAGCAAGCAGTCTTAAAACCCCAGAATTATGTTTTGAATGGCCCAGGGTCTGTCCTTTGAAAATGATGAAGATGTTAAGAAAAGCCATTATAGTTCAGGGTAAAACGGTCACTGTCTTTTTTAAAAATTAAAATTGACATACAGTAATATACCAGTTTCAGGTACACAGCATAGTGAGACAGTCATTGTCTTTTATTGACAAGGGTATATATATTTTCTAAATGCCTAAAAAAGGCTTTTTTTTTTTTTGTAGACACAGTAGGAAACAACAGCTTAAGTTACCCAGGTGCCAAACCAAGAAGCCATTCTATTACCCAGTTTCACAAGACTCAGCTGAAAATGACAGTGACATCCTTTGGAGCCTGCTGTTGACGGGCATAAGCCCAGTAACAAGTATGCGTGTGGTCAGCTGACGTCATCACCCGGAGCGCGCTTCTCATTCCAGCTCCCCAAGCAGCAGCGTGGATGTAGCCCTCCAAGCAGTGGTGCCGCCTGCTTCTTCCAGCAGGAGTAAGAGGGCTGAGCCTCTTTCTCATCACTCCCCTGGCAACCAATGGAAAAATTCTGCACAAGGGCTGGTCAATATGGGGTTATCCGTGCAAAGTTAGGGTCCGGGGAGAGGATTCATGGTGTAAGGCTATGAGAGGCTGGCAAAAAGGAATACCAGTCACCCATTTACACAAAAAAAGAAAGAAACAATGCCCCGGGGAAAAGGGCAGAAAACTGTACTTGAACAACAATTAAAATGTATTTTTAAAAAACAGACACTTAACTTACAAAAGAAAATCTTTTCCCTGCTTTGATATCAGATAGGGTAACCAGACCACGAAGGAGAATGCCCAAACCAATGGTTCTCACCCAGGCTGCAGCGGCATTACCGGGGAGCGTTTAAAAGCCACCAGTGCCTGGGCTCCGCCCGGACAAGCTGGAATCCCTGAGAACAGGGCCAGACAGCAGTCACTTTCAGTGCTCTACAGGAGAATTCCAATACGCACCCAAGTGTGAGAAGCACTGGCCTAGACTTCCTACTTCAGACCCTCCATGCCTGCCTTTCCTGCTGAACAGGCTGCAAGACCAACCTAATGTGACGCGGACAAAGACATCTGGGGGGTCCAGGGAGCTCAGAACCCAACAGGGTTCATAGGAGAAACCCCAAATCCTGATCACCTAGCAGTCTCTCTTCACTTTCTGAGTTTACATTGGCATTCCTCCAACTAGAGCCCTTTCAAGTATTGATCCCATAGGAAATAGAAAGCCCCAAATAAAAGAGGGATCGGAAGCAGCTGCCTACCAAGAGCGCTACAAATCAGCTATGACACTGGACGGGGGCTTCCCCAGCCTCTAAAGTGGGGACAGTGATGGCATCTACTTCAAGGGTTGCTAGAGAATTTCAATGAGACGCTTCTTACAGGAGGGTCCAACCTTTCGGTGTCTCTGGGTCACATTGGAAGAAGAAGAGTTGTTTGGGGCCACACATTAAATACATGACGACATGTAATCATCCCCCCCAAAATCTCATAATGCTATAAGTAAACTGATGACATTGTGTTGGGCCGCATTCACAGGTGTCCTGGGTTGCATGTGGCCTGTGGGCCGCAGGTTGGACACCCCTGGAAAGATCCAATAAAGAGTAAACACTCAATAAATGCTGGTTATCGTGATTTTTTTATAAAGCTTTCTTCTTTGAGATTCACAGCAAATACTGGCATAGTAAAAGCACTATAGTAAAGAAACATACCTTTAACCTTATATGACCCCAACTTCCCAAACTCATTTGACCACAAAGCCTGTAAAAATATTCTGAGGAAGTGCTGGTTCACATGGTGACCTGCTCCCCACACCATGAACCTCGGGCCACAACACCAAAGGGCAAGAGGCCTAACCCCCCCCCCACCCCACCCAGTGCCACTGCCGTCTGTATCACACATACGGCGAGTGTGCCAGGGCCTGGCACCTTCTGGGAGAAGGCTGAGCCCCTCTCCTGATGGACATTGGAGAGATGCCTTAACCAAGCCTTCAAAATCCCTAAACAGTATCAGGTGAAACCTAAAAGAAAAGGAACCTATCAGACTCTGAGTGGCCCCAGCCTCTGCTCCTTCCAGCAGCCCGGTGCCTTTCAGGTAGGCCTGGGACCTGGAAACCACTACGGAAGAACAGAGTGCACCTGTGCTGGAAGAGAAATGAAAGACATTTTAAAACCAAGCAAAAGCCGGTGCTGTGTTGGGGAGAGGAGGCTACAGGGCAGGGTGGGGCGCCTTTGATCCTTTTCTGCGTTTCCTTCTGTGCTGCTGCATCGCCTTTTCAGTTACAAGCAAATGGAAGCCCAGAGAGAAATGTGCAAAGCCCTACTGCGCAAGAGCTTCTGGTCTCCTCAGCAGGTGAAGGAGAAAGCGCAACACAGGCAGAGCTGGGGGCACAGACTCTGGGGTGAAGGTGAGGAGAGGTGAGGAGATGAGTGAGGGTGTGTGCCTCCCGTCTGGCTGCCCTGTCCACTCTGTGGTCGCCCACCCGAACAGGGGCTGAGGCCAGCTGTCTGTCCACTCCCTCAGCCGTATCAATAACCTTGCCTACAGCAAACTCCCTTTCTGTCATTACCTGTGTCGCCCGCAGGCAGTGAGTTCGTGGGGAAGAATGGAATATACGCAGCGCCTCGGGGACACCTGTGAATGAGACCCGAGTCTCTGTTGAGCTCTATCCTCTCAGCTCTTCTGCCCGGCCAGCCCCCACATTCCAGCACGGGGCCAGAGCGAGGTTAAGAAGCTGTGAGACTTGGTCTTTTTGCTCTTGACACTGAAAGCCCCAGCCGCGTGCTGTTGGAACTCAGGGTGAAAGCCCAGATTGCTCCATGTTGAGAGGTCAGGAAGGTGAATGGAGGGTAAAATTCACTGGGGGCCCTGAGGATATAGCTGAAAAGCAAGGTGCTGAGTGGGAAGCATGAAAATACTGGGGTCACACAAGAACCTGAATCCTCAGTTTTCTCATATGTACAATGGGGATATAATACTGTAAGAACGGGTTTGAGGATGAAAGGAAATAATGCACAGAAGGGGCTTGGCATAGGGCCTAGCATATAAGAGTTCGATAAACCATAGCTGCTGAGATTACTACTGTGTTGGTTTATTATTATGTGAGATTAACTAAATTCTGGGGTAGAAGCACAAAAAAGTTCCTATTTCAGCTGTCCCTCCTGCCCAGCAAAGAAAAAATAAACACAAGTGAGTCCACGCTGCGAGCAGGCTGTGAAGCGTGTGACTGTACTGTTCCTTGATGGTGACTGTCCTTTATAAGCTTCCCAGGGAGTGGGCCTCTCATCCGTGCTGGAAGGAAAAGAACCTGTGTCCGTTCCGAGTGTGGAGTAATGTGCTTTCTATACATGTGACCACAGGCACCCCCTGCCTCACAAGGACACTGTAGGTAGATTTTACTAACACCATTTTACAGCGGAGGAAATGGAAGCTCCAGGATGAACGGACTCGCCTGAGGGCGCATTTCCGGGAATAGTCCCGGAGTCAAGAATAAAACTTGGATCAGTCAAGGCCACCACCCATGCACTTGCTGCAGATACCAACCGCACAGTCTCCCAGAAAAAAATGCCCAGGCCCTTCTAACGGAGATCTACTTTTTTTCTGAGAGTTGATTTGGGGGGGAAAAAAAGGACCTAAATAGTGTTTTCAAAATTCTACGATATTAAATTAAAATTTGGGGGAAACATAATGATTCACAGATGCATTAGGTAGAGCCTTCAAAGGTTTCTATTTTGAGGACGTTACCTTTGTGCCCCAGCGGCCGAGTGAGCTGGGAAGGGGCAGGCTGTCCCTGCCAAAGGAAGTCGGGCACGGCCTCTCCAAGGCTGGTGACTTGAAACCAAACCCTGACTGCTGGCATCTGAGTGGCTTTACTCCTGCCAAGAGGCGACTTTGTTGCTAAGAATACAAAGGACTAAAGAAAGTGTTCTGGAGACCACAGCAGTGAGACAAACAGATCACGGGCCCCCCTTTAATTCCACCAGAGGAGGTCGGAGTCCCTCTGCCCCCAAATCCAGAAGGCTGAAGAGATCTACCTGGTAGGTTTGGGTTCAAGCTCCAATGAAACCAGAACTCCACAAACCATTCGGTGAGGCTGCTGCGTCCCATCCCGCCGGTTTTCCTCGCAAGGGAAGGAGGCCAGAGCAGGTGCTTCCTCCCTTTCTCTCCCCTCCCTCCCCAATAAATCCCATTTTCCTTCTAGCAGTGGTGGTTCCCCAAAACTAAAGGTGAAACCTAAAACCAAAAAAGGGTAATTCGATGCTATAAGGCAGAAAACAAACACGTGGAAACAAACAACAAACCAAAATCTCAAGTATCTGGGGCAACATCTAAGCAGAAACAGGGTGAATGCCAAGGAGTCACTTACACCAAAGCCTAAGACTAAACATCCTCTGCATCTAAAACAGAGATTGACATCGGCTTGTTCAATTACCAAAAAAGAAAAGAGTCTCCTTGGCACTCGGCAGATATGTCGATTATCAACATATCAAAAGCAACTTATGGATTTCAGCAGAACAACCAACACACCTATCATCCACTGTACGCCAGGCCCAGGGAACCTATGAGCCCGGAATACAAAGTCTTCCCTTTGCAGGCCCTACAGCGGAGCGGCTACAGAGAACCAGCTCACTGTCTCTACAGTCAGCCATGTGTTGCCCATGTGAACATGTGTCCCCAAAGATTCCTAGAGAAAAGACTGGGGTTATATAAAGACAGTCAACACCCCCATGCTTGCACATCTCATGACTTCAATCAGCATTTACCTGCTTTTTTATACGGCTGAGTTTGTTCCCCAGTGTGAAACATGCAGTGTCACTCATTAGCAAGGAGAACACCTCTAAGGCAAAACCATGACGAAAACCAAGTCATCCATCACATGTGAGAATATAAGGCACTCTCAGATCTGTAAGGCTTTGGAAAATTGACCCTCCTTGTAACCTCTCTCAGGTCACTACAGGGGGATAGGTTCCTATGAAATGCAGTAAATCAGAACCGAGGGAGATGGGGCCCTCCCCCAGCAGACAGGAAGAGAGACTCGGGCCCTGACCAGGACAGCTGCCAGGCCAGAGAGGACGAGGGGCTGGAGGGGTCCTGGGGGGGGGGGAGTGGGTGTGAGAGATTCCCTGACTTACAGGACCATCTGGAGAAGATTTGGAGAATTCTGTTAGAAATTTTGAGGATGATTGTGTCATGTAGAAACTGAACAGATAAAAAAAAGAGGACAGGACAAACCCTAGAAAAAAGCAAGTTTTACAATCAAGCAATCAAGAAATGGTTCTATTATATCACACATTAACCACACTGTGTACAAAACGGACACAGGTTTGCAATATAAACACTGAGTGTTAAGCCAAAACGTGTGCTATAACCACACTGGGAGGATTAGAAGTTAAAGAAGGAGGTGGGGGGGGCAGGGGGGAGTCACGTGCTACATTTAGAGACCTAAGTCCTGATCTTCCATAGTAAAAAATCAAGGGAAAATGTCTAAAACTGATGGATGGAGACAGAGGGTATGAGCATGCCCTCTGGAAACATGGGGACGATGCATAAAGAAACGGCTGAAGAGCTGCGCGCAGCCGTCCCCAAGAACAGTTCTGGGAGGTGGAAGACGGGGCTGGGGACGGCTGCTTATCCTCACAGGCCATGAATGAGGCTCAGTTTGACTCACACACAAAGCATGTACATTGTATTAAATTAAACAGCCAATCAAAAATTACCTTGAAGTAGCCTGGATTTTTTGAGGAAGGGAAAAAACTATAAAGGGAAACAAAAATATTAAGAGTCATGCTTCAAGATGTTTATCCTAGCTGGCCGCAAGTCTTCCTATGGCTCAGCCGCTCAGGATGACTACAGGCTCACCAAAACAAACAAACAAACAAACAAATGATGAAAAATGATGTTACACCAGCAAAATCCTACCTGGATCAAATCATCCCGCAGGGCCTGACACCATTCTTAATACAAGGATTTCTATACTGACTTGGGGAGACAATCATTTTCTCTTTTTACTGCTACAATCCCTCCAGTTCTTTTCACAGCAGTTTTAAACAGTGACAAAGGTAGATATAATCCTAGAAACTCAACAAAGTTACTTGTAAAGGGTTACTGAGCTACTCTGGGGGTTTCACACGGGACTTTCCTCCTCCCCCACGGCTGTTCCAAGAGGTCACTCTCTCCTGGCTCCCGGCTCTCCTCCTCCCTGCTGCTGAGGGGGGGCTGCAGAGAGGAGAGCTGACCTCCCAGACAGACTCCGGAGTCAGACGAGATCTGGTCTGAACCCGGGGGCTGGCACCACTGTCTAGTTGAGTCATCTGAGACCGAGATTCCAGCCCTCCCAGCTGCCTTTTCCACACAGTAATGCAGGGATCAGGAAAGTCACTATCTCCAAGGATGGTCACAGGATTAAATGAGATAGTGCGTGGAAAATACACTGCTGTGCCAAGCACATCATTTATTATTATTGTTGCTATTACTAGTTCCCCAAGTAATCCTGATGCTTTACGTTGGAAGAGATCATCTGAAATTCAGGCTGTCCTTCTCACAGCAACTCAAGGGAAATACTAAAATTCAAAGCAGAAACGAAGAGGTTCCAAGAGGTCACTCTCTCCTGGCTCCCGGCTCTCCTCCTCCCTGCTGCTGAGGGGGGGCTGCAGAGAGGAGAGCTGACCTCCCAGACAGACTCCGGAGTCAGACGAGATCTGGTCTGAACCCGGGGGCTGGCACCACTGTCTAGTTGAGTCATCTGAGACCGCGATTCCAGCCCTCCCAGCTGCCTTTTCCACACAGTAATGCAGGGATCAGGAAAGTCACTATCTCCAAGGATGGTCACAGGATTAAATGAGATAGTGCGTGGAAAATACACTGCTGTGCCAAGCACATCATTTATTATTATTGTTGCTATTACTAGTTCCCCAAGTAATCCTGATGCTTTACGTTGGAAGAGATCATCTGAAATTCAGGCTGTCCTTCTCACAGCAACTAAAGGGAAATACTAAAATTCAAAGCAGAAACGAAGAGAGGAAAGTCTCAGACATATCCCTACTGGTCCAACAGTGCCATTACCGACTGTAACATACGGTGGCTGAGAAGGTGGTGACATGCACGTGGAGCCTGGAGGGCCCTGCAGGCGTGCTTCCCTCAGGCACATCAGAGCTCACTCTGAACCATGAAAAATCCGTCCTCACAGGGCAGCCTGGGCGGCAGCCCATCACCACAAATGAGACAAAACAGAAAAACAAAACTCCCACAGTAGCCACTGAGGTTTTATTTTCTTCCTTTTCTCTTTTCTCAAAGTACTGCCAATACATTTTACTCTAGAGACCTCTGATGAGGCAGTTCACTTTTTGTGGAAAAGGAAGGAAAAGTCCTATAAATCTGCTAGTCCTTGGCATCCGAACTACTCCCCTGGACATGCCTTGGTGCTGCAGTACATAATCTGACCTGAAGATGGCGGTCTTTTCCCAAGCTTGTTCCAAAAATTCCAAGTATTTGAAGAACGCAGTTAAACCTTGAAAAATGACTGCTGTCAAATAATACCAAGAGAGAAATTATAATCCACTTAGGAATTTTAAAGAAACCAAGACAAATAACTCATGTCAAGGGATGGTAATGTACAAGTTGGAACAGAACAAGGACAAATCACCTACAGTTGCCTCTTGTCACGCTCTTGCCAGTACTATCCCTCCAGACACTCCCAGGGCAGCCCTCGCAACCTGTGATGACTCCAGGGAGTGGCTGTAGGGCCAAGCCAAGGAAAGTGACCTGCATGCTCAGCTCCTGCTACGGCTGAGGGGCTGGAGGGGTCACCCCGTGCTCCTACACCAACAGGCTCTGTCCTCAGCTGACTGCTCAGACACCAGCCCTGTTCTAGTCGCCTGTCCCAGGTGCCGCTTCATCCCTTCCCTGGGCCCTTCCCAGAAAGAGACAGGGAAAACAAGCAACTAGAAGCAAGTAAGTCCTTCCTTCCCAGATCCCACACCACAGTGATCACACCACCTGCACCCCCACTTCCCCCTTCCCCCACCATCTCTGTAGAGAGGCTGCTGTTTTCTTAGAAAGAGGTGCATCTTCCCCACCCAGTGCAGCTGTAAGGGCCAGTGGCTGAGTGCAGGGACCGCAACCGGGAAGGCAAGCGGGTGTGGTGCTGACCTGCCAAGGAAAGCAGATGGAACCTGGCTGGGGCCTCTGTGAAATGTCCATAAAACCCAGATTTCCAGATGCTTTCAATTGCCTCATCCCCAAATGGTATGAAGAAAGAGGGTGAGTGCCCAGAGCAGCTCAGACACTGGAAACAAACCATCCATTGCTGTTGCCAGAGGTGCACAGATGAGCCCACAGGACAGCTCGGCAGTCCTGCATGACAGGGTGGGAAACCCATACCGCACCACGGGGAGCCATGGATGTAGTCGCGGGAAGACACTTCATCTCCCACGACCTACTGGAATAGAAGCCCATACTTGGTAAAAATGTACAAGGAAAACCTGGGAGCCGCAAAAACACTGGGCACAGCCAACCGTCAGACCAGCTGTAGCCTTCCTCTGAGAACCTGGAGGGCAAGTGGGCTTTCTGACCATGTATTCGAAGCATGGGATGCAGACATTGACAACACATGGGTTAGAATCCAGGCTCTATTGGTTTGGGGCTGTGTGACTGGAGGCAAGTTGCTTAGCCTTTCTGGGCCTTGGCTTTTCCCTCTGAACACAGGGATGACACCTGGCTGACTCATCTCCAGGGGTCGATGTGAAGGTCAAATGAAACAGTAAACAGGATGGTTCTGTGTAAGCCATAGGGAGCTGCATAGATGCTGGCTCGAAGGTTTCCTGTTAATGAGATCCACACACAAGCTTTGAACTGGGGTAGAGGAACCTCTTTTCTAAAGGACCAGAAACCGGAGCTGCCCAAACAGCTGTTTCCCATCAATACAGAACCCTACTCTGAGATGTTGCATCAGCCTCAGCATCCAGTGCAGTGCTTGGAAGCTTCTCCACAGAAACATTGCCCTTCTTCGTCTTCTTGTCCAGGACACCAGCAAGGACCCTCCTGGCAACCTGCAACTTCAACCTTGCTTCTGATCTTGTTTCCTGATTTCTCCGATCTATGCCCCATACAAACTGCCCACCCTTCTTTCTGCCACAGGCCTCATCCATGTCACATTTCCTTAGAGCTGCACTGGTCACATTTTCCAAAGCAGAGCCAGGATCTGTGGTCTAACAAAGGAATTTTAGCTGATCTGTGAATTGCCTTTGAACGAAGCTATAAAGATACGAAGATTAAATCATGCTTGGGCCCACATTTGACCAAATGCCTTTATGGAAAAGAATGAGGTTATCTGCAGGATGTATTTGCATAACCTCAATGCAGCCCGCCCTAACTGGGAGCGCTAGGCTAGCTCAGGCTGTAAAGGTAGAGGCCCTACTCTTTCCCATCCAGGGGGGCTCCATAAACATCACAGAGGGTGATGTTTGTGCACCATCCGGGGGAGTCGAGAAGACAAAGCTTTTATCATTTCACAGGTGGCAGCCAGTGAAGGAAGATGGTCAGGACATTTGGAGTAAGAGAAAAGTAAGGGCACTTGATCTGAGTTCCCCAGGAGGAGAGAATTCCTGAAGGGTGCCCAGGCTTGGGTGACGGATGGCAGGTCTGCAGTCTGGAGGCAGGGGGTTGCTGCCCAGGCTGTCACACCTCTTATCTTTATTTCTAAGTGGCTTAGAAATACTATGTGGCGAAGCACTCGGGACATGATAAGATCTCCCTAAATGTTGGTGATTGCTACTCCCTTCCCCAACTTCTCAAACCATGGGCTCTGGGGTTAGGACAAAGTTCAACTGTCCAACCCTGCCATCTGTGCGCTGGGTGTTGGGCTGTTACTCAAACTTGCTGAAGGACTGTGTTTCCAATATCCACTTCCATGGGTTTCTTTTGAAGACAAAAGAAACAGCATTATTACAACGGCAGTCTGCTCTCCGCTCTCTAACCTTTCAAATTATACCACCGTCTGCAGTCTCAAAAACTCAGTCATTTCCAGTATCCTCTTCCTCCACAGCTAATCAATCCCTAAGACCCTTTAATGGTATCAACACAATGTTTATCTCCCCCGTCACTGCCCGTGCCCTCGTTTGGCCCTTGTCACCCACCTCCTGGACCAGTGATGTTGTTTCCCTAGCTCCAGCCTGTTCTCTGACCGACCGCAGCCATCGTCATCCTGCAGCCTGTATCGGATCACAGTGTCTCTTTAAAAGGGGGTGAGGTGGAGGAATTCGTGTTCATATTATACTGTGTGTGTGTATTAAAATCTATGGAAAGATTCATAGGAAACTAGCAACAATGATTCCCTATTTGGGGTGGGATAGGAATGAGAAAGTAGTGAAATCTCTCTCTATTCTTTTATGCTTAGAGATTTTGGATCACACAAGTTTACTACCTACTAAAAATTAATTAGTTAACTTAAAAAATGTTAGCTCCTGCCTGAGTTTCAACAGAGTCCAAACCACCCAGTGAGCAGACCTTCCCAAGCCAGGCCCCTCCACTGGTCTGGCCCACTTTTCCTGCTGCATTGCTCCAAGACATTCAAGGTTCAGAGAACATGTGTGGGGTGTTCAATAGGCCGAGGGGTGTCGCTGACTGCAATGGCCACAGCAGTGCAGGGAGAGTGGCCCTATCACGCCCGCTGTGCCAGGCTGAGCCGTGAAGTGACTGCCCCAAACCCTGTACTGCTGGTAAGAACTCCCATACCGGCTTCCTCACTCAACTGGAATGAGCGTGTTGTCCCAAGAGCACAGCAGGGGATATGTTCTAAGGTCCAAGTGGGAACATCCCTGGCTTTTTGTGCCTTGCCCCAAACCCTGAGAAGATGGACAGAACCACAGATTGGAAAGGGAGCTCAGAGAAATCCCAGCCCAATTCTCGCCCTCATGTGAAGGGCCCTCCTACAGGCAGCCTGTGCTTGGGGGGCGCATGCTTTGGAAGGCAGTGGTTTTATGTTTAAATAATTTTTTGGTTTCCCAAAAACTACGGTGCAGTGGTTAAGAATACAGAGTGGGGCCAAACCTTGGGACAGCCACTCCCTGGAGGTGGACCTTGATAACGCACCCTAACGTTTCCGAGCCTCCGTTCCTCCCGGGAAAGACCGTACATGGGAGCAGTACCTGTGTCAGCATGCTTGGCAGACAGTGCTTATCACACAGGTCGGTAGGTGCTGGTGATGATCAGCATCGCGTAATACAGCGAAGTGTTTGTTAGGGGCTGGATGTGCCTTCCCCGTTCGGGTCTGTTACCGTACCACCATGGAACTCTTCCTCTGCTTTGGTGAGACAGTGCTTTACCAAAACCTAAAGAGACAATCTCCTGTCCCTCCCTCCCCAGGCCGAGGTTTTCCCTTCTCTGGCTGTGTAACTCCTACCTAACTCAACCCTCACACACTCTCTTCCTGTACATGGTCCTGCTTATTCTGGTATCCGGACCATGACAGGCATTGAACACAGAAGCCTGGGCCTGGGCAGTCTGACCCGGCAGGGTTTTGCCATCTGTGGGTCAGGAAGTGGCTGAGCTGTGGGGGCTGGAGCAACCTGCCCTGTCCCAGGGTGGGGGTGGAGGAATTCCGTTAGGCTTTATCAGGAAAACCACTCCCCATGCACGCACAGGATTTGGCCTAGAGCTCACCAAGAGCAGGTTTTCGTCAGTCTCAGTCAGCAGCTGCTAACTCAGTCTCCAGGAACTGGGCCCTGATTGCAGACAAGGCACTGTTACACAGCCCACCACAGGTGGAGGATCGCACGTGTAACGTTTGAAGTCCCTTGATATGCAACACTGAAATCATGTAGAAAGTGTATTTTCAAGCACTACTAACCACTTCTAAAATTGCCTTAGTTTTTTAGATCTTCCTTTCTTCACCCTCTGCTGTTTTTCTCTTAGCTTCTAGTGGAGCCAAAGGTAACAGAGGGACTGACTTGCTGGTTCTCCACCAACATAAACAATCGACTTGGGGAAATGCTGCCTCATCTGGTTTACACTTGATGCAGAGCCAGCAGGGGGCGCTCACCCACCAGATTATTCTGCCTTTAGCTCTTTACAGATTACAGCCAGCTATGGGCTATAAAACAGGTTACTCATTGCCTACAAATGGCCAGACCATACACTCTGGTTACAATCTCAGGATGTGGAATCAGCAGACCTGGATCTGAAGCCCATTTCCAGAGTCAGCTGCCTGCCTAACACTGGGCAGGCCACGTATGAAAGAATTGCACAGTGTTGGCTATCTCCACAGGGGGTACTACTGCTGGCCCTATTACCAGTACTACCAATGCTAAGGGCGGCAGGGTCATGTATAAGTCTTCAGTGGTGGCAATGATGGCCTCTGTGGTAACCTGAAGAGTGAATCTGCAGAACAATGGTAACTACGGGAGGCCACCCTGGACCCAGGCAAACTAGGTTCTCCCCTTGGCTTTGTTGTTCATGCTTATTATGTACTGCTGGGAAACAGTACAGCCACAGGTTCGAACCTGGCCCCAGACACTGGCTACCTGCAAGACGGCAATTTCTCCAAGCCTCTTCTGTAGAAATGAATAAAATTACCTGCCTCATCAGGCTGTGATGAGGACAGAAGAAATCACTAATGAAAAATAGTTAGCACTGCCTCCGGTTTATTGATTTATTTATTGGCTTTTTGCCAGCACTATCTATTACCCCATGATTCCAATGAGCTTAAGCCGCTGCTGGAAGTAGGGAGAAATGTGTGTGTTCATGCCTGTATATAGACAAAGATCTACAGAGTCCAAACACCGAGCTGAATCTGTTTAGGGACCTTTGTTTGTTACCTTGTGGGCTTCCTTATCAAAGAAACATGCTTAATGTTTAATGTTCATTTTTTTAGTATATCCATCTTAGTTTAAATGTCCCAGATGAATTTTTAAGTTACTTTAAATTTATCTACAGTTGGAAAAAATATAGTAAAACAAAGTCTCAGAAGGCACAAAAAGTCCGAGAGCCAAAGAAATGTTCCACATGCTACAAGTGTCTCAGTGTGACCTTGGTCCTGAAGTGCCATTACACGTTCACGATGACAGCACCTTCTGTTTGCAAAATAAAGCGCCGATTACATAACCTGAGGAGCTGGTGCTGAAGACATCGCTGAAATGCTGTAAACACTTTCTGTAATTCTCCCTCATTTCAACCTGTCAATCACTTTCCCCCCAAGGGTCCCCTGCTTCCTCCAGCACGACCACCCTCTTTCGGACCCTTGTATTTCCACTAAAATCAAATACACATACTGTTCACACTCTGCTATGAATTCTTCTGTATATATTGAACTCATTTTTTAAAACCAATGCAAAATAGGGGGGTGTAACTCAGGAATATTAGAAGTGACATTTACAAGTGAGGCTGATGTTGCAACTTAGTACAATAATTTCAGGACAGTGGCACAGTTTTGGCTGGCATTATCTGATAGACACAACTTATACGCAGACTGTAACAAGCCGGAGCCATCCACATATACATGACATTTTCTGAAATTATACTTTTGTAAGCTAAAGAGCAAGTGATTTTCTACTGTGAAGAAGGAGCATTATCCACACGGGCACTTAATGTCACCTCACATTCTGTGAGTGTGTATGGGCACTGGTTTGGGTGGCTACGGTCTGTCTTCTCACTAGGATGGAGGCTCCACGAGAGTGAGGACGTAGTTTCCTTTGCTTTTGCATCCCTAAAACCTGAAACAGGGGCTGGTGTGCAGTGTTTAGAAAGGACTTGTTGCTCTGGCCGGGTACACAGTTAGAGCCTCTTCCCCACACACCAGCGTTGCAGGTTTGATCCCCGGTCAGGGCACATACAAGAATCAACCAATGAGTGCATAAATAAGTGGAACAACAGACCAATGCTTCTCTTTTCCTTTCCTCCCTCTAAAAATCAATCAAAAAGCATTTGTTGGTTTAATTCCAATTTCTCTCAGTCCCCATCTTGTGTCCCTTAAAATATAATTTTTTTTTTCAAGAGGCCCAACGGTGTTGACTCACACCAAGCATTCCATTTATAACAGGACTGTTTACGTCATGTGTTAAGAGTCCAAGCTATAGAGCCAAACCCTTTCATTCATCAGGGAAAGGCCAGTCAAGCTGAGCCATTCGGACTGCTACGTACATTCTCGCTTATGCACGGAACATTAGCTCTAGACCCCACTCCAAGGACCTGGTGGGCCCTGCCTTTAAAACTGTCCACCAACTTTCCCTTACTGCTTCCATACCTCACAGGCATCACCCTGGGATGTTCTCCATGCCTCCCCATTCCAAATAATCCTCCTCCCCTCAGTGTAGGGCTTACTCCCCAAGGAAGCTGTTCCACGTCAGTCGCTCCCAGCTTCAGTATTCTTCCTTCCCCGCGGTCACCGCGCTCCACAGTGACCTCCCTTGTGATTACTGCTTCACGCGAGTCTCTTCACAAGACATTGCCTCCACCAGGGAGGGGAATGGCTGCAGCGAGGACTGGACCCTCCTTGGTCCAGGGCCACGTATTGAATGATTAGAGAATGGACTGAGTCTATCAGGGATTCACAGAAGCCTGACAAACACTAACCACAAGAGAAGCTGGGCCTTCAGGGCTCTGTAGGTCCCTAACTGGAGGGGATAGTCACAATGTGGGGCGGCCACGGGCTTTTCAATTTAAAAAATTTTGTTTATTTTGATAAAGCATTCTATAATCTTTTTACCCAGAACAACGACCACCTTGGGACTTTTGCTTCCCAGTGCCTTGGAGTTTTATTCCTAGGGGGAAAAAAGTTCACAAGCAAAGAGAGAGATTTGTTCATGTTCGTGTAGTGGATACACAGACTGAATGTGCAATTCGAGAGACCTGCATAATAGGGATGGCTTACACTAGTGTAAAAGAATACTCTCGAGTAGATTTTGGCTCCTGGTCATGCTGCTCATTGGCTAAGCAACTTCAGTAAGTCCCTCAGTGAGCCTGGGCCTCAGTTTCTTCACCTATAAAATGGGGAAACAGCACCTACCTCGTTGGTACTGTGAGGACAGAATAAAACGGCAAATGACCAAGTACTGTGCAGGCAATGAGGTGCTATACAAACAGGAATCAGGAAAAGCAGAAGTATCTTGCCAAAGCCATGCCTTCAGCCAAAAAATCCTCTACGCCTCCCAGAAGGAGGCAGCAGCCCAGAGTCATGAAGGTGATCTGTGTACTTCAATGCCACCGGATACGGATTCAAGCCATCAGCACCCCTGTTCCCATAAACCACTCGGCCCCGTGAGAGGAGTGACGGCACTGGCTTCCTCTTCCCTGTTTCTCTCCCCCCATTTTCCCATGCCTGCCTTGACAGGCCCATGACCAATTTTACAGCTCCTTCATTTCTCCCTAATCTTGGAGCAGGCTTTGTTTTTCTACCAGCTCCCGGTGCTCACAGCTCCCAAACTGAAATGTTGGTGGGCTGCACTTGGTTCCCCCGAGTGTCTACTCTGGTGATGGCTGGTGGAAGCCCCTCTGCCCAGGCTGCCTCCCCTTCCTACCATCAGAGGCTTTCCACCAAGCTCAAGTGCAAATACTACCAGGAGAGGTAGTGTTTGTTCGGTATCTGAGGTATTTACAACAGACGGTGAAATCATTCATGACACTTTTCCCTGATAACAAACAGAATGACAGCAAGGCAGGGGACACATGGACGCACGGCACCTATGGCTATTGGAGGCCCTGGAGAGCAGCAAGGTGGGTGGACAGAATAGGGAAAGGAGTTGGTGAAGACCCCGAAGACAAACTCACAATTTCTTCAGTTTTGGCCTTGGACTCAACCGCACACAGATGCAGCACTGGCACTCACAGCCAGGGCATGGGGTGAGAAAGAGGTCTTGGGCTTGCTGGGCGGGAAGGAGGGGAGGCTGGTAGGTGTGGGAGACGAGGGGCCTAGCTGGGGACAATGGGCGGTGGGCGCTCGACGGGGTGAGGGGCGCAACCAGCAGAGTTGGTTGCGGACCTTACTGGTATTGATGAAATTAAAGTGCCTCGCATTCTACATCGAATTGTTAAAGTATCACCTTGTTACTTCCTCCTAAAGAGGTAACTCACTATCCTGAGGAAACAGACTTGGAAAGGCAGTACCAAATAATGGCTCAGTGTTAGGCTTGAGTTTTAAAGACACAAGTTTGAATCTCTAATCCATCAGATGATAACTGGGTGACTTTAGGGAAATTTCTTAACCTCTGTTTCTTCATCACACAGGGTTTTGCTGAAGATACAATGTGATGGTGTCTATACCAGTGAATAGCTTTGCCATGGACCAGCCACGTGCAATAAATGTTAATGCTACCAAATGCCAGAGCCTACTAAGCCCCTGCCCGTCAGCACCAGTATTCGCTGGAGTTTTAGGCCCAAAGCATCCTAACTTCCAGCTCTAACTTCTACATATTTGTCAATGGAAATACCTTTTACTTAATTGAAAGGCTGCTTGGTTTTTCCTCCCCAGGTCCGTGGACACTCAGGGGAAAGGACTTCGGGGATGAGTGGGAATGAACAGGAAATTCTAGGTACAAGGTACACCTCTGGGCACACTCACCGAGTCTGGGTCTCGCTGCTGTTCGAGGAAAGCGGAGAATTCCACCAGGCGAAGTTTGGTTGTGCCAATGGAGCGGCCCTGCCAGGCAGGGACTGAGGGAGCTGGGGCTGACGCAGGCTCAAACCCTGGAAGACCAATTGTCACCTTTACTGCTGGCCCATCGCCTCCCCTTGGCCTCGGGCCTGCACTGGGGCAGGAAAGGCCAGCAGCTGCTCCCGCTGTGTCTTGCGGTGGAGCTATTAGGGTGGGACGAGATTCTGTCCAGGATCCCAGAGGCAGGGTCCTGGAGAAGCTCGGTGCATGCGGCTTCTTGTAAAGCCAACATTAGCTCGTGTTATAGGCTGTGGCATGAGGTCATCCCGGACAAAGGGGCCTAGCTGGGGACCAAGACGAAACTGACTGAAGAGTGACAACTGCTGGACACTTTCTGGTGTCTCTCCACCTCCCTTCCCAAGGCTGCAGTCACCAACGCTACAGGACACTCTCAGAATGCTCCCTGATACGGAGCAGAGGGCATTTTCAGCGTGCGGCCTCTGTAAGGGAGAGCGGCTATACCAAGTAATTCTACATGCACCTGTGTGGGGTGGGGGTGGGGCTGGGGGCCAAGCAGACGCTTGTTTTCTAGCTTGGGCCTCCATGTGAGCTCTCCTATAAAGAAAGGGTACTAGGAATTGAAACCTACTTTAGTCACCCTATCTAAGAAAGGGTGACTAAAATCCCATCTGTCCTCAGGACTTGTATTGCCCAATTTAGCCTGTTAATGATGAGGAAGGAACTACAGCAACTTCCCCTTCCCAGGATGACCCAGGGTGCTGAGTGAAAGTGACCAGGCTTCCTCGTTCCTTAAAAATGCATCTCAGGAGCTCTGAGCTCTGAGGAGATGACGCATAGGAACCAGGACCTGGGAGGGGACACCTGCGTGACCCTCCTACAGGCCAGGCTAATACCTGCCTTAAGCAAGTTGAGGGTGAGGAGGGGCATTCATAGGTCTGCAAATAGGAGGGGCCATGCAGCTGTGGAACCAAGTGGGAGGGAGCCCACGAGACTCACCTGGAATGGGGGCTGTGACCGCTGGCTGGATGGGGTACGCCTGCTGCACAAAAGGCTTGACGCTGGGAACAAAGATGAAGAGTCAGAAAAGGAAGCTGTAGCAGCGCTACACCTGAGTTCTGGCCTTGGCCTCCTACAGCTAGGGAGCCAACCTGGGTCCTCCCTGCTCTGAGGGTCCCGCCTGCAGGCTGGGGGCACAGCCCAGGCAGAACTCCATCAAGACTGAGAGGGTTACTCTCTCCAATTGAGAGGGGCCAGCAGGCTGCTAGGGACGAAACCACCAAGCTCACGCCAGCTCAATGGGATGAGCCGGGCACCTGTCTCTGAAGTCTCATCCCTGCAGAGGCCGAGGTTACTGGTCACCATTTCTGGGCAAGGTTTGGGGCATGAATCAGGCTCTCCTTCTCTAAGCCAAATAGCTCATGTTCTTTTGAGAATGTCTGAGCAGGATTTCCCTTCTGCTTTCATCCCAGACTGCCCTCATCTTCTGGTTTACTGAGCTGGCCCCCCGGGCCCTGAGAGCATCAGTGGGATTTTCTTTTAGCTGCCACAACACAGGGAAAGACAGGATGGAATGGGCTAAAGCATCGCCCCCACCGCCCTCGCTCCCGGGCAGGCACTTCAGGAAGAGCCCAGGCTTTGCCCTTCAGAGCCATGAAGGGACAGGCATCCTAGTCCTGTTTCGGGCTAGATGAGCACTAAATCTAAGGCAGGAGGGATGTTTACACGTCTCCCGGATCTGAGCCATCAGAGCCTGCTATTGGCTTCAGTGGATAACAACAGGGCAGGACTTTGGTGATCTCAGGTTAAATCTTTCTCTCCCCCCGCCCCCCCAACCTCCGAGGCAATCTGGACCCAGGAAAACACCACCCGGCTGGGCTGTGACCAGCCCTTTGTCGTGAGGGCCGGCCCCTCCTCGGACTTACTCTTGTGAGGATCCTGGCTGCCCTGTTTGTATCATTCCTGGCCAGAACTGGAAGGCAAAATGCAAGAGGCTTCAGGATTATGAGTTCACTTCAAAGCACTATTCAGGATGTGTACGCATAGCAACCCCTGATAGAGACAGCAGGTTAAGATCGTCCACCAGCTGCAGTGACCCTCTCTAAATGCAGATGTGGTCACTGCTGCACACGAAATCAGAACCTATGGCCTTGGCCTGGCAACCCGGGGCTCTCTCTAGCTCCTCTTCCAGATAACCTCCAAGGGCAGGGACCAGGCAGCCGCTTCCGTGTTCTCCTGACACGTGGCAGAGATCGGGGCGTGCTGCAATGTTCATGAGTGTCTCACCCGACTGCCCTGTCCGTGGACCCACCCACCCTTCCCTTCTCCACTCTACTCTGAAATGCACCGGGGGTAACATTCTGCCTCCACCACTCACAGCATGGAGGGAGGGCCCAGTCAGGGGGAGGACAAAGCTCAGAACGAGAGGCCAGCACCAAATAGCAGACACCGCCTTTGCTGTGAGTTTTCCTGAGGCTACTGGCACGTGTTGACCCCTGACTCCCTGCTGGAGGAAGCACTATAAAGGAAGTCACAGCACCCTGGGTTTGAGTCCTGACATCACTATCCATGATATTATGATCACCTCATCCAAACTCTTGTTTTACTACTAAGTAACCTTGGTTTTCTCATCTGTAAATCAGCAGTAGCAATAAGAGGCATTTGAGATCATTATGAGGATAAAATGGGACAAGGACATTCAGCTTCTCTGCCCTTGCAGGTGCAAAATGAAAATGTTAATAGAATTATTTGTCGCTTTAGGAGCTAGCTGTCATAAAGTGACCTCAGGACACAGGGACAGAGACCAAGGGCTAGAAAAAAAAGATGCAGATCACAACTCAGAGGGACACCGGAAAAGTGACGCGGGACTCGGTGTCTTTGGGGACTGAGGCTCCCTCCTCTGCCCACTCTCTCCCTCTCACTCCCCGCCTGCTCTTCCTTCCTCCCCTTCCCCTATGTGCACCCATCACCAGCTCAGGTGGTTCTCTTATACCTGACCCAACCATGAGAAGTGCTAGGTGAACAGCTTCGTACTGGCCCACAGTGACCCCATGCCCCGAAGGCCACCGTTCCTAGATGCAGCCTGCGACTCACCCCCGGTGCCCCTGGGAAGGTGGGGCGTGGAATCCCAGGCAGCCCCAGCTTGTTGTGAATGGCAGTGGCCGAGACGATCTGGGCAGATGACATGGCAGCCATGTGTTGAAGGGCCTTATCCTTTGCGGTCTGATCCTTGAAGGTGACAGTGACACACAGACTTAATACCCAGGCACGGCTACCAGGCAGCTTACAGAGCACAGACACGAGCACATGGACTAAAATACAGAGCCACAAAAGAGGCCAAAAAAGCAAACATGCACGGATAAATAAACACGGCCAGAAGGCTGAACACACGGAACCTAATGTAACTCTGCACATTTACTGAGGATACCCAGTGGCAAGGTTTAAAAAAAATTTTTTTTTGTTAATCCATTTTCCAAAAGAATGGGAAGCCTCTGAGAAAAAATGGGCAAAGTTATTTATTTTTCCAGTTTCCAAAGGGAGAGTTCTCCAATTACTTGACACACTCAAGGAAAAAAAGGCCCTGCTTTAAAGCGTGTACATGGGGTGGGGGTGTGACTGTGGATCTGGGGTGGGACCGTCCAGGGTGGGGGGAGGCCTGGACAGTGTGCGCCATCCAGGGGCCACAGTCCCTGGAGCTGCTGGAGTCACTCATGCGAGGCCTGGAAGCCCTGGCAGAGGCCTGGTGGGGAGGCTCAGAAGCAGCGGGGTGGGTGGGGTGGGTGCGGTTGGGGGCGGTGACGGGGCCAAGCAGCATGCTGGTGGGGCGCATGCTCTCTCAGGTGTCCCCGCTGTGGGTCTAAGGCTCCTTGGGCTCCTTCTGTAGCAGAGGACAGAGAGGATGCTACAAGGTAAGAAGTTTCTCCCTTCCCTAAATGGGTCTTTTCTTAAAAAGCCAAGGCTGATAACACAAAGCTAGCCAAAAAGTCTGCCAAGCACAGCTAAAATACAGAATACTCAATGTGGTGAAAATACTTACCATGCTTGTCACCTGGATACAACAATAAACAATTTGTTAAAAGGATTATGTATAAAGGCAGGGTTATTTTTCTTCTTCAGTTAAAAAGTATATATGCATACAAACACACAATGGGCATCATAAAATAGGTAGGAGTGTGGGTTTTTTTCACATTTTAGGAAGAATGTACGACCCATGTAACTATCTAGAGGGGCAGTTATTGACAATGGCAACTACCCCAAACTACCCCCACCCCCTCCGAGTTGCCTCTGTGGCTCCCCCAGGACAGATGGGGGAATGGCCACGGCCCCAGTAGGGGACAGGCCCCAGTGACGCAGGCAGAGCTTCATGCTTGGAAAACATGTTGAGGTCCCTGGCTGCTGGTAGAAAGCCCATAATCTACCCGGCCCCAGAATCCAGGAAAGCAGAAAGGAAAGGCGACATCAAAAACAGAGAGCGCCCTGCCCAGCTGCCGTTCAGAGTCAGAGAGGGAGAGAAGGCCGAGGGAGGCCTCAGGGAAGACACTGCGCATCCGCAGAGAGGTGGCGTCAACAGGTACAGATTTACCCCAAGGTGATGCGTAAACATGCAGAAGTGCCAAGGGCGAGGCCAAAAGGAGACGTTAAAAAATAAATGAAAGCCTACAAGACATTTATTAAGGGCGTCTACGAAAGACCAAAGTGGTATAGACACCACTTTGCCCCAGTGACAGCCAGGAATACCATGTGAGTTTTCAAAAAGTCTCTATTAACCCTCGAAAAAGAGACTGACACTTGCATACATTTTATAATATTTTATATATTTCTTTGGCTGTTAACTGAAAAACTAATGAGCTCTTCAGGGATGTGCGCGGTCACTATGTGCACATGTGGGTCATGAGCTACAGCTGAAGGACACCATCGGGGCCCAGGCCTGCAGGACTGCTGGTCCCCAGCACAAGGACCATGGGTGACTGGAGTGAGGCTTTTGCCACCTGTGGTCAGATGTCATTCTTTGAGCTGAAGCAACATTTATTCATCTGCTCAATGCGCTAACCTAAAGCTAGATTCCTCTGGTAACTATTTTAAAAACATCCAAAACATTTTGGAAACTGAATAAAGACAAATCCTGAAGTCTGGAATTTTATGATAAACTGACGGAGCACGTGCAGGTGCCCGGAAGCAACACACAGCTCTCAGCACTGGTCAGTCTACTCTCAGCCGATCCTGAGGCTTCTCACCTGCCGCCTGCCCCATCACCTGCGCAGGGGGAGCCCACATATAACAAGCAGAAAAACACGGCTCTGGTCACAATTAACCCCCACCTCTGTCAACAGCACCTTCTCTGTGGACACAAACTTGCTGGAGGCTAGCCCCCAAGCCACTTCATCTCTAATGAGAGGTTATAAACGCCCTGGAGGTGATTTCTGAGACTGAAATAATGGTGGAGACATGACCTCTGGAGCCTTTCCCAACAGGGGACCCGCCTTACAACTTCTCCAGGGCCCAGGCTAGGGCAGCTGGGAAAATGGCAGCCCAGACTTCCTGCCTACCTGGCTGACTCAAATTCAGGAAGAGCCGCTTCCAGAAGCACATCACGGGGCCCGTCTCAGACCTGAGAGTTCTGTGTTTGTGAAATGCTGGCGACAAGGGCAATGCTGCTTGCCCAGATACACGGGGCATTCGTTTGGTGCACTTGGTGGAGGGACGTGGGAACTGGATGCCCAGGTCCAAGAGGAAATGAGTTCCCTACATCTCCACAGCCCACTCATGCTATTCCAGTTTGCTTGAGGTGTTTCCTTTTGCTAGGATGATTAAAAAGTTCCTCCCAACACTCATGAAAGTCTGACAGTTCTCTTTTTTAACAGAGACATCAGTCAACGAGGAAGGGAGAAACGTCACCAGCGTTGCTGTTTATGTCACAGAGCTTCAGAACGTGGCCTTTTTCTTTTGTTAAATGAAGTTTGACTCCCTTACTGCCCATCACTCCACGAGGTACTTGAATGAAAACAAAAGTTCAAAAGCAAGAGAGCAAACCAAAGGCTTCTATCACACCAACTTGCTCTATGCCAGGAAACGGCCCACTCGCCAGGAATCTGGACACCTGGTTCTGTACCTGCCTTGGCCTGGTGTCGATGAGTTGTATGACCTCGGGCAAGTTGTTTAGGACTCTAATTTTCTACATAATCAAGATTTGCACTCTATTCTCGAAACTAAGGCTCTTCTGGTTCTGAAAGTATTTGTGGCTATGAGTGTGAGTTCTGCACCAGGCAAATACATCTTAATACATAGAGCCAAGAAACTGCTAGTGAAAAGACAGCAGAATGTTAAAATTTGGGCAGCCCTTGGCCACCTATCCTAATAGAGAGAAAGCCAAGTGTGGAGAGGAAATTGCAGCTCAAGTAGAGGTTCTTTCTGCACTTGACCTACCTACTTGAGAATAGGCAATTTTCTGCAAATGGACTAAAATATCTGTACCAGCGATTTCCCACCTTTTGTGGCAGAGACACTGACTACTCCTTTCATTTCATAACCTCTCTCCTTTACATATCATATACATTTGAAAATTAAAAGGATTCAAGGTTTTTGTGTGTGTAAAATGTAAAGTAACCCTGCGGATAATAAGCCCCACCAGGGAGAGTTCAGGAACAGGCCAGGCGGCCTGGCTGCAGACCCACTCGTCCTGAAATGGGAGGAAGGGGGGGCGCCAAGCTGAGAGAGTTCAATGGCAGGATCTCCAAATTGTCATTTCTGGCCTAGAGATACATGCCTGGCTTTGAAGAAATTGTAACTCTAAGTGTCAGACCTAAGTAAATGACCTCTCCGTGTTCCTCTATTCTAATACCCTGGACTATCAAACATCCCACTCTAGCCTCACCACTCGTATCCCCAGACTACAGCGGGGAGAGGGGAGGGCATGTTGTTAATCTATCCAAACACTGGAGCTGAAGTAAATTCAAAAATAGATGCTACCGTTGCATACCATAATTTTATCCTAAAATGTTTTTACACCAACATTTATGAGATGAGGCTGAGATTTTCAAATTTCAAAGGATGAGCACATTGTTTTGTCTTGAAAAAACTGTTTTAATACTGAGTAATCATCTATGATATCTTAGGTTACAGGAAACACTGAGTGTGTGAGTGTGTGTGTGTACATTATGAGCATGCATGAACAAGAAAAATGGTTCCTAGGAAAAAGCTTGGACAACTTCACATGACTCCTTATTACTGAATTTAAGTCCCTCTATCCCTAAGATTACAAAGAATGAGGCCAAGAAAGCTGAATGTGGGGGCAATGAGAAGAGGCAAACCCTCCTTTTCCAACTAAACCCTAACTCAAGCCCATGACCTGGAATATAGGAACTGTTTATGAAGCAGGCAGCACAGGTCTGCCACTGCTGACGGGCTGCTAAGGACGAATGGCCCACCTGACCCGAGAATGAGGGCAGACGAAGCGCTGTAACTTGGGGTGCGCATCCCAGTAGCAACTCAACTCTCCTCCCTGTCCAATTTCTGCACACCACGCTATCAGTGGCCTCACTACCTCAGCCACATGGGGTCTAGCTGGATGTGTCAGTACAAACTCCTCAGCCTGAAGCCTTTCAAACTGTTATTGTTACTAAGTAAACAGGCTTTCATATTTCATGAAGCACAGCAAGGCTGCTGCTGCAGCTCTGGGTACGGCCGACTGCTCCTTGTAATGGTTGAAATGTACCCAATGTTTGGGAAGTGTCTACATGTAATATATGCGGCGGGAAGGCAGCTGCATCCCCATGACACGGCTGGAGTGGTGTGCTCCTCAAACTCATGGGCATGTCATGAATCAGTTTCTGGATAGTCAGGGAGCCTTATTCCCCTTTCTCCTCTGCTTCTCCAGCTGTTGGTAATTCTGGAGAATCAACCATTTCCTAATTTGTAGGCATTAACCATAAACAAATTGTAAAAATAGTGTCAAAGGTCACATGCTTGCATGTACCATATTATAGCTGTCAAATATAAAAATTTTAATGAACAGCTTACTAAACCAATATATTCCAAAGAGTTTATTCAGGGGCCATTCATTTCAGAATTTAAAGACTCCAATCTAATTTATTCACATGGAAGTCTCCTAATACATCAGGAAAAATAAAGTAAAAAAAAGGGGGGCCATGGATTCAAGACTCTTGATAGCTATTCAATGTTTCTCTCCAACTATACTTTTTCCAGCAATATAAAAATATAGTGCAAGAGAGGAAAGACAGCAATTTGCTTGCAAGATCACTTTTGCAGAAAAAGATAAAACAGAATACTTTTCTAAGAAGTAATTTTGCAGATGCTGTTTCTAATCTTGCACTATGTGGATTCACACGACCTCTGCAATTATTAGCAGTAGCCCCTGAGCGGATAAACATCACACAACTCTATGAGGGTTTTGGAGAAAGGATGAAGGGCACTTGAATTTTTCTAGCCATGATCTCCAATTTGCTTATTATTAGAGAAAGCAGGAGTAAATACAAAAGGGGGCTATTTCGGTCAGGCAACAGCTAATGCCGAGGAGAGAAGGCACATTCATACCTCTCCTGACTTGCCATGTAATGAGGAGCAATTAATTCATCTTATTGTATTTCCAAATGCCAAAGGCTCCATTCACATCAAAGGAAAATGTTTCAAGGCTTTTACTATTGTTCACTTTTAAATGTACTGAGCTATATTTAGCATTTATAATTGTCCATGGTGTTTTCTTTCATTCTGATGTGGGGCTTAGCATCATTAGGGATTGTAGAGGATCCCAGTGATTTCTAGGTGTGGACTATCCACCAGGAAGCCTGGGTTTAGTTCTAGGTGTGGACTCTCCACCAGGAAGCCTGGGTTTTAGATCAGCTAATGCTGAGTCTGAGGGCTGGGGAGAAGACATCCTTCTGATCCAGCCCCCTTCCCTTCAGAGGTAACAGTAAGAGGCAGGGAGGAAATCTTCCCTGAAAAGCCAGAGGAACCCAAGCAGGAGGCAGACTGAAGTTTAGCTCCAAGACTCAGTAACAACTCCCACCACTCACCTTCTCTGTTTAATCCAGACACAATGAAAAAGAGCTCAGTTGAGGGGAGAGAATGCAAAGGTATCTCAAGCCAAAGAAAGGAACCCTCATCCTTGACCAGCACTCTTTGGGGAGGCACCATGGCATCATGCAAAGAGCTTGAGCTTTTGTGCCAGATAGAACCCGTAACCAAATCTAGCCATTCCCCATCTATGAAGTGAGGGCAACAGCGCCCACTACAGGACTGGGTTGAGAATTGCATCAAGCACTTGACCGGGTGCCAACAGCCTTGCCATTCTGTGAACTTGTATCTGTGGGGCCCAGGTGACTGACCATCAGGCTCGCTCCTGCTCAAGACCTCAAATGCTTCGGATCCCTGGTCCTGATTACATGATCTTGGGGCTCACTGTTATTCTCAGTTATGTCTGCACTAGATCCTAATCAACAATGGGATTACTGTTGGAAGGGATAGAAACGTAGAATGACACTGTTTCTGTTACCCTTAGAAGGAGAAACCAGACCTGGCTCAGTTCACAGGGGAACATAAATGGTCCAGCCCTCTGGTTTACACTGTGAGCTCTGCATCACCACATCACTGAGAAGTTCTAATTTCAACACACCCAAGCCTGAGAAATTAACTGTCTTCTAATCTTAGTTTTAACTTGGTTAAATTAAAAACAAGGTAATGAAAACATCGTTGAGGAGACACGGTACATGTCATGAATGCAAAAGAACCCCCCGAAGACTGGGCAATGCCAGGCAAGGCAATGCATCATTTCCCAAATCCTGCGACAAGGCCAAGCGTCTCGGTGCTGGCGCGGAGACAAAGGAGGTGGCTGTTCCAGGCTTTCTTTGCCTTGTGCACTGCTAACGGCCACCCCCTGATGGCGCTGAGGGGCTCGGAGGGCGGTGGGGAGCACCAGTGGATGAAGTGAGGCGTGTCTTCCCAGTGGACAGGCCCACTCATGGATGAATCCACGGTGCTACAAGCAGGATTTGGGAGTGGGCTGCAGCAATGCCTCAGCGAAGTTCTTGAACTCCTCAGGAGAATTAAATCAACAATTTGAACTTTAAGCTCTCTGCTTATTGGAAGAAATGGCAGATTGGGAAGAATGGCCTGTTCAGAAATCAAATCACAAAGGCCACCAGGGTGAGAATGAAGAAAATGGCCTCAGGGAGCACATGTGGCTCATAAATTAGTCACCGGACGAATGGACACAATCAGAGAAACTCAGGCTTTTTTCTGCTCTACTGGGATGATGCAATGTCAGCAAGTACAGGCTTTTCTTTAATGCACATTCAGAGCTTGACACGAATATGTCCACTGTCTAAGATGCATTCCTGCTGAGGTTAGGGCAGAGTTCTGAAGCCTTCCCTTCTTACTGCTGTCCTGAGTCATCGCGCACCCACACACACTTTAGTCCAGAAATGGCCTGGTCCACCTTCATAGGAGCATGACGGTCGTGCCCAGTGTGGCTGTGGCTCCCACGGGCCTCTGCAGCTTGGGGAAAGGTGGTCTCTGGGCAGGGCCCGGACAATCTCAGGACAATCAAATACATGGAGATCCAGCGTGGCAAACTCTAAGTAGGAACTCTGAAGTAGGAAAGAAGACTGCCTAACTCACGGAGAAGGCCTCTGTGCTCCTTCTGCAGGCTGGGGATAATAAATCCCTGGAGCTTAAAAAGGTAGTTAATGACCTTTTCACGAATTGCTAGTGAGTAAAATAGTTCAAGGTACAGACTAATTTCTAAACTCTCAGGCCAGGTCTTCGCAGACAGGCTGCTGCCTCTCCCGACTCCATCGAAGCGAGGGGCGGAACGAGGGAACCGGCAGAGATGCTAGACAGCAAATGAAACTGGTGGAGGTGGCACTGCTGGAGATGCAGGTGGTGATGAAGGTCCGAGAGAGGTCTCTAAGCCACCATTCTAGGAATCCCTAATTGCATGCTCCATCTACCTACAAGCGACTTGCACAGTAACTGCACGGACCCGTCCTCTGCTTCATAACTAGAACCAGGCCTCACACACACACCTGTGGGTCGCTCAGAACCCACTGAACGCCTGGAAAGCAGTGGGTCCAAAGGGTTCTGCCCGGGCAGGGGCCAAACCCATGGCACTCCCATCACTGAGAAGTGACTCCCTCAAAGGTGAGTTCTCTTCACAAGCAGCAGTTAGCACTCTGACTTCTCTCTTAAAATTTTTAAAAATGAAAACAAAACTGAAAGTATATGTTCGATGTCCCCAAATCTGGCACTCTGGTCACAAATGCCTTGCATTTCCTTATCCACATCAACAGGCTCTTGAATCTCAGCCACATTCTGTCGCCCCTTCCCCCGATGTCCAGTTTCTCTGCGCCTCGTTCTTCACCTCCTCACACCACCTCTAGAGCACCCCACTATTCCCTGGGTTGTCTTGCCCCTTGCACCTCCCCTTACGGTTGTGTCTGTGTCCAAGGTCATCCCAAATTCTTGGCTAGGTCTATCCTGGGTGAGGTTGCTGGAAGTTGTAGAGAAAAAGTCTCATGATGTGTGTGCCAGAGGCTTCAGCACAAATTCATGGTAGACAGTGGGCAACAATCTAGACTAGTTTTATGACAGGGAAAAGAGAACAGACCGTGTTTATTGGATTTGATTTTTCTCAGAAAAATAAATGGCAAGGAAAGACACTGCTGGTGGAGGAATGGGTGGGGGAGACTGAGATCGGCTGGGGAGTGAGGGTGAGTTGAAGGAATTAGAGAACATAAGAATAATTTTAGCCACTTGATTTCTTCCACTTAAAAAAGGCTTCTAAAAACATGTCAAAATGAAAATGAGCATTTCCGGGTAACAGAAACATGGATGTTTAATATGGCCCGCTCTGCACTTTTGAACTTTGTTGCATTTTAAACTTAGCAACAATAAAAACTTTATGGTTAACCTTGATGCACACCCTCAGCGAACTGCCATTACTTTAAGAAAACCCAACCTTAAATAACCTACATTTTAAATGGTGCTATTGAAAAGTTTCAGTGCACACTTTCAGACTTAATAAGGACAAAACTTTTAAGCATAATTTACTCTTTAAAAACAACGGGGAAGGAAGTGCACTCAGAGTGGACTGGAATGGGGAGCCAGACCAGAATGGCCAGAAGGAGCACTGAAGGCCCCGAGCCGGGCCCCAGCGTGTGTGGTGGGCCCTGGCCCTCGCACCTCTCTCACTTGGACTTCATAGCGCTCCCTAAACCAGCAAGTATCAACGACCCCTGCTGCTCCCATGGCCCACAGGGGAACCTCACTGTCTGGGACGGTCCTGGACCTTCCTGTGAGACTCCCCCAGTGGCATCTCCCACTGGCGCCTCCAGCTAAAGTGGTGTTCTTCACGCTTCTCCAGACACCCTGCTGCTCAGTGGACACTCTGCCTCCCTCTTCGCTCAGTTCTGAGGGCTGCTCTCCACAAGGCTTTAACTCCCCCACCCTCTGAATTAATCATCCTGGCCCTAAGCCATCTTCACACCGCTCTGTTCAATTTCTCCCACAGGGCCCCACCAGCCCCCAGCTGAGGATAATCTACTGGAAATCTTCTGTACTCCCCAAAGCTAGCCAAAGACAACAGAAAAGCTGAGTGTTCCTCACGAACAGAGGTCCTGCTGATGACTCTCTGACATCTACTGAGGAGCCCAGAACACAGTGGATTCTCATGAAAAGTTCACTGGACTGAATGAAGTCATCACTTCTGTGCTTTCAGGTTCAAATCTACCGCACATGGAATCTTAAACCTTCACCATAACAAGTTCTGTTATAAAAATGAAAATGAAGTTAAAAAGTCTGCACAAAAAGGCGAGTGCCATGGCTCACAAACGAGGGCTGTGAGAGCCCTGCAGCCAGCAAAGACATGAGGCTGACCTTTGGAACCCTGACTTCTGCCGTCAGGGTGACGCACCCACAACTGTGGCGTGAGAGCGACCACTCTCGTCCAGAGTCTATTTCTGCAGACGAGCGTGGCAGAACAGGCGACACAGACCAGACAATCTGGGCTTCAGGTGGGGCATCGGAGCT
Organism: Sturnira hondurensis; assembly: GCF_014824575.4. Classification (NCBI taxonomy): domain Eukaryota; kingdom Metazoa; phylum Chordata; class Mammalia; order Chiroptera; family Phyllostomidae; genus Sturnira; species Sturnira hondurensis. Next base: position 4,355,197 of record NW_028079136.1, read on the forward strand.
TCCCTGTAAAGTGTGGGAGGGTGGGCCGAGAGGCAGCCACCTCCTTTTCTTTCCGCCTAAAGCAGCGTGGTTTTTCATACCTTATTCACCAGAGCAGCCAAAGAGGCCACTGCTAAGGATGAAAGAGTGTGAGCTTCCATTAAAACCGCCTTTATTCTTTTGTATGTTGAAGGCTTCAAGTAAGATTTCAATCTGAAACATGAGTTTTGCTGCTTAAAAAAAGTCTGGAAAATCACCTGACAAAAAATTCTACCACACCCTTCCCTGGGAAATGAAGAGAGGCTTATAGGCAAGAGGGCTCCCATGGAAGCCACACCGGGCAGGGGCCCCAGGTGTGAGCAAACCATTCATTCAAACTCCAAGAGAGGGCAGGACATGGAGTTTGGCTTCAGTCTTCATGGGAGGGCTACAGGCCTTCGTCCACCCCAGAGAACAGAAGTCCTGGGACTTCAGAGAATGTAGAAATAGTGAGGAGGCTGAGTGAGGCAGGAACTGCAAGGATAGGTCCTGAGATGGTCAGTCACCAGCCACCATCTCCAGGAAGCCGTGATCCATCTTCGTAGGCAAAGCACAGTGTTTCTTGTAAGTCTGGGTACTTCCTGCCACCTTCAGTGCCCGCCCACAAGCTACCCTGGTAGCTAGTTGGGATGACTTCAACTTTCTATAGCAAATTTATCTCCTTAGTTAGTGCGGAGGCCAAGAAGCTGTGGCTATCGGGCTGACCCCACGATGGTGTCAGCGAAGATGCGCATCCCCACCTCCCTCAGACGCAGGTTAGACTCTGGAGCTACATAGGCGAGTACAGATAGAGCGGTGAGATCTACTCTGTATAAGGCCAGCAGACCCAAGTCCATTTCCTGGCAATGGCCGGCTGGGAGGGTTGGTGAGGGTGTCTTTAACACAAAATGCCCATGGGAGGTCAAGGCGGTGACATCTCTGCCGGCAAGTGCAGCCTTATTCTCAACTGTCGTAACGCCCTCAGAGTGGTGACACAGCAGTTCTGCAGCTGGGGTCACCCCACCCCTAGTTATGACAATCACCAGTGTCTACCTCAAATGAAGTCCATGTTTTCAGCAAGAGCTCCAAGTTAAATATTCATCTCCTAAAATGTGCGTGCTAAGTAAAGGTTGGTAGCAAGGGCTGCCTGCCTAGTTCTAAGGGGCGTGAGGGGTGATTGGCTATCTACAGTGCGTGCTGGTGTGAAGCCTTCTACTTGAAAACATTCCCCCATCTCTAATGGATAAACACTATTTCTGAAAGAGCAGTGGTTTAGGATTCGGAAAGATCTGAGTTCAAATCCTGACTCTGACGCGAACTAGGAGTGGTAGTTTTTGGCAAGTCAATTAAGCTGCTGGAACCCTGGTTTCCTAAATACTATTCCTCAACAATGAGGCTTTTTCTGTAGTGTGGGTACACGAGTGAACAGGTGAGAGGTTCTGCACCACACTGACTGCCACCTTGCAGTTCCCCGACAGCAGCATGTTCTCCATGCAGCTTGTCCCTGAGATTCCCTCCACGTTTTACTCTGGCTCTGTTCGCTGACCCTTATCCAACAGTGCCCTAATTTCACATTCCCGTCTGCATGGCCAGCTCTGTGAATAAGGGGTTGGCTGTTAACTGCCCACCGTGATGAGCACCATGCCTGGAACACGCAACTGGTATTAGCTGATGGGAAGAACAAAGGCCTCCATTTTTCCAAGAATAATGTGGCCGGGAGGAAGGAAAGAAACTACAAGAAGATGGAGGTGGTTCTTGGACCTGAAACGCTGAGCCAGTTGCTACCCGACCGCCTCTGCTTCCGCCTCCTCCTCCTTGTGTTTGCCCCAAAGGAGAGTGGGCCAGGGTTCCCAGTGTGGGGAAGTCTTTTATTTATTTGTTTATTTTATTTTTGAAGAGCAAACGCAAATACCACTGTGTGTTTCTATGTGTGGTATGTATAAAGTAAAGGTAACATTGTTTCCACTGAGGAAGATTCTTAGAATCACCGAGAGAGAAAAAGAGCACACCCCATGGGGATCCCTTCTGAACAGGAGAGGATCATTCATCACTGAGAGGGTTTTTGGTTCAGGGCCGTGCGCCCTGGAGAGTCCACAGGAACCACACAGACAGCATAGAAATAGAGCAATTTATAACATCACAGATGGAAACACAAAATTGATGTCTGTAAACTTCTTGTACACCATTAATCTGTTAGCTCAGAGAAACTAGAAACAGTCAGAATGTGAGCAAATACTGCGGGAGTTACATCCACATAGAGAGGAATGCCCCTTTGGTTAAAAAGCAGGATCTAAGAGGTTATCTTAGCCTTTTTGACTGCTCAGCCAGTGCAGCTAAAAGCCAGCCACCATCAGCCACACGTGCCAGCGAGCCAGCATGCTGCCCACCGCAGAGGGCACACCAAATGCTTCTTCCTAGTCACTGCCTGCTACTCCACAGCCAGACTTGCTTGCATAAAAAAAGTTGGAGGGCTTTGGGAAGGGTCCCAGAGTTCACCACTCAGTGCTATGAAATCTCGCTTTATTCTTTCTTTAGGTTCACAATGAAAACACAAATTTACCTAAATGTATGGGGGGGCGGGGAGACAGAACAAAAAAGCATTTTTTGTCTTTCCCATTTTTTGACATATGGGAAAGACAACAACAGGAGCTACAAAGTCATTTTTATCATAAAGCAAAACCTGTTCGCGTTAAACTACAATCTATGCGTTTCTAAAACAGGTTACTATGGGGAAAAAGAAGTCATGTGAGCTAACCCTGGAAGGTAGAACTTGCCACTGAAAATACCGTCCTTGCCTTCATTTTTGCTATGAAATATATTTTAAGAGATGGGAAACTGAGGCATGTGTAAAAACATTTTAAAGTAAACTTAATTATAAAAGGAATTGCAAATATGGATTTGATCAGGGCCTTTTCCACTTTTAAGGTCTATCTTGATTTTTTTTTTAAGGCCTCAACTCAAGTTTCTTTTTCAACTTAGAAAACAACATTAAGTTAAGCACCGTGGAGGAAATCTGGCAGAAAATATTCTTCTGTGTTGGAAGGACACAAGAAAAATTAGACGAATAGCATGTGTTTTTCCTGAGCACTTTTGAAAATACATCAAAAGCCCAAGTTAATTTCTAGATATCTGATTAAAAGCAATTTCATGATGGCTGCTGTGGAAACGATTCTTGTTTATAATTTCTACACTAACTTTATGTTTCTGGATTCTTTTTTCCCTCTCCTAGCCCAGGGCTGCTTGGTGGACATTTGAAGGTTAAAAAAAAAAAATCATGTCTCTGTGCTGAAAAGTTATCAAGACCAGCTCCTGCTGCATTTGCATTGTTATTAGGGACACACGCGCACACACACTGGGCTCGCTGTGAGGCTAGTACAGAAACAGAGAGATTAGACACAAAGAAATGTAAACAGCTCTCACATGCGAGGAAACTAGGTTACGAGAATCCCAGCACCAGGCATTCGCCAGTCACCATGGAAAACAGGAAGTGAGATGCATAGCAACCACAAGCCAAAAAGCAGGAAAGCGCATACCTTTAGCTTGGAATGAAAATCACGAGATTTCCTTCTGGCAAGAACCTGAATGTGACTAGACACCTGCAGGGTAGGGGAAGGGAGGAAAACAAAGGAAAAGCCTGTAACCATGGAGATGAAAAGCCCCCTACAACTGGGCAAGCCAGACGTACCTTAATGGCGGCTTGAATTTCTCGAACTTTCTTTCTTGCTAAGACCTGTATATGACTAGACACCTACATTGTTCGGGTTTATGAGGGGAAACAAAACAAAACAAAACAAAACAAAAAAAGGAAATCAAATATAAAATTGCTACTCCTTAGGAGGGTTTTGGGGTGGGGTGGGGGTGGGGGGGAGGTTATTTGCATCGCAACAAAGCTCTGCAGTTAGGAGTACACAGTCCCAGCCAGACACCAAGCCCCCAGCGCTGCTCTCAGCTTTTCAGACTGGGTCATCACTGCAGTGACTCGATTCAGGAGGAAAGTTTAGGCTAATCTAGTTTTCTCTCACCCGGGAGCAATCACGGGAGCAATCACGGGAACGGGGTGAGAGAGGGAACGTGGGGTTGTTTTCTTTATAAAATTAAAAAGGTGGGGGTAGAGGTAAATGAAAATATTTATAGCTTCTCAGTATCAGGAGGGAAAATCCCTTTTTCTCAATTTAGAAGAGACGATCCATAAATTAGCACATTCTGCAGAATCAAGAAGCTGAAGCTATCAGCTGTATTCTGATCTCATTAAGAGCTCTGGATTCTGTAGCAAATGTTAAAATAATACTGACATGTAAATTAGATCTCAAAGTGAAATGGAAAGACCCAGTTAGCAGAGCATTTTCCCCCTTATAAATATCTTTAATCCTTCCACTCTTTTGGGTATTGACTGGGCGCCAAGTGGATTTGCATATTACTACAAAGCGCAAAGTGTGAATACAGCCAGCCAGCCATCCTGTTAAAAATCTGGGTTGAAAACCACATGGATTTGCTGAACAACAAATTCACATTGGAGAGGTATCACCAACTGCTGCCTAAAAACATCCCCAGGATGCCGGGCTGTGGAAACCAAGCCAAGCCTGGCTTCTGAAACACAGTGATTCCACTGGGTAAACAAATTTGCATCTCTTTCCACAGGACTTGGTTAAATTTAGAAGAGTCCCCCGTGAAGGGGTGGGGCACATGAGCAGAGCTCACAGAGCTGCGGACAGCCCAGGTCCAGCCCGTTCAGTGTATTGAGAATTAGATCTTGTCTGTTTTCGCCTGTTTCAGGAATTTAGGGCATTCTGTGTAAAAGTTCAGCAACTCAGACAGAGACCATCCATTCATTCCAAACAGTCTAGCAACTTTAAAAAACAGGTTTATGATCATAAAAGATCCCTTTATCTTTAACTTTGTCTTTGAGTTTAAATTATCATTTTTTTTCAATTTGCATTTTTTTTAAAGTATGGAGAAGCAGGAACTCCCCCATCCTCTTCACCCCTCCATCCGGCTCCTGCTTTTACTTGTTTCCGCCCGAATTTTGTTCTTATGTGGTTCTCGGACTTAATGAGGACCACCGTCCACTGTGGGCGGAACATCCACTGAATAGACAATGTCCTGTGTCTGAGCGCTGGCAGGGGGCCACCTCCTTCTGTGCTGACTCAGCAGCCAGGCTCCGGCTGGGGCACACGCATGCAGCACTCCTGGGGAAGAGCTCAACCCCGTCATAAACACTCAGGAAAACAACTCATCACCGAGCAGAGGACTGGAATCTGCGGCTCAGGCTTAAGGAGACCAAAGTCGAGCTTGTCTTTTGGTTTGATTATAGTTTTTAAAATCCACAGATCCATCAGCATCAGTCAACATTTAAAAAATGGGTTTTTTTTTTCTGTTAACAACTCACCAATGAAATTTGCTTGATTTTTCCCCCCTTAACCCTTACTTTACTTTTGCTTTTAGTTAAACACGAATTTCTCATCCATTCCAGTTCTGAACTGGGTCAGAAATTTGGGCTGCTTTATATCCGAAAGCAGGAGAGCCAGAGCTCTGACCAAGGGCAGAGGAAAATTCCTGATACTGCTCTGAACAAAGGTATTTAAGTCGTAACTTCATTTCAGTCACAGCAGCTACTGACAAAAAGCCACAGCTCACGGAGCAACAGTTCCCTGGACGCACATCATTCAGTACCGTATTCAGGCCAGTACTCATGGCTGCTAGTGTTACTTTTTCATCGAAATGATGACTCATATGTAATTGTTCCAGGATTTTACAATGCACAAAAATCTCCAACTTTCATGACTTGCAAGCATATCTGCACCTGCAGCATCTGTAGTGTTTGCAGGTGCATGGTTTGGGAAAGAAGGAAAGCTTCTGAAGTACAGTACAGGAGCAGTTCATACACCGTCCTTAGTAGAACTTTCCCAAAACAAGCATATAAAAGAATTCATAAAAAGAATTCTGGAGACCACATAGTCAAGGGTCACTGAAATGATGAACAGTGAAAACTGAGCCAATTTAAAACACCAATTCAACATCACTGACGTCCTTACAGGGAACTAAAATTGGGGGCTCCTAGGAGCCAAAGCACAGACAGCCACTGCAGCCAAAATGCCTCCTCGGGCCATTCGCTGACATGCACAATTTCCAGGTAAGGTTATTACTGTACCTGTTTTCTGGTCCTCGTCTTCCCTGTCCTGAGTTTGATGTATCTGGCTATCAATTCATTCCTACCTGCAAGAAAGAAGAATTTACAATAAGGTGGATGACAAAAACAAACAAACAAAAAACGCCTCTGAGAGCTAAGAAAAGAATTCAGTCAGTTGCAGCTGTAAGTTTATCAGTGCTAGAAAAATAAAACAGGACAGTTGTTTGGGAAAATACTTACTAGGGGAAAAGAAGACGAGGAACATTACATTATGAAGTACAATCAGCAATCGAGGATAGAAGTGTGCTTTTTAAAGTGTGTCTTTTTGTTTCTTTGCTAGCTTGCTTCTAAACAGGTGGTCCCTCGTATAAGCAATAAATACAAGGATCAGTGTGGGAGTCCATAGACCCCGTTCCGTTCTAGTCCGATTGTTCATACCCATTCCTCCTCACCCAGACTTCTCCTCGTGTTACCTCCAGTTAGTCATTGTAACCACAAGAGAATGAGCCACTGTGGCCACAGAAACACTACAATGATAAGGAGTTAACAGTACGAAAGCAGACTCCCCAGGAGCAGTCACTGCACCAGTAACTACATGTAAGACCGCGTTGGTGAGAAAGAGCAACTCGGCTCCTCAGAGTTTTGTATCCTTTTGGGGAAAGAAAATGCCTTGAAGTCTAAACAAGTACCTCCCGTCCATACCCCACGAGGAGACTGAGGGTGTTTCGAAGAGACAACCTGACTCTGAAGAACTGTAATATAATGGGAAAGTATAGCCCCAAAGCTAAGTGGGGAAATGCAATACCATTTTACATGAAGAAAAAAAAGCTCACTCTTACAAGACATAGGTCCAAACTGTAACTATAATTATGACCCTATACCTCGTTGTATAATTTGTGCTTGCTGTCTCACTTCCCAGATGCACTGCATACATGAAGGGAGCAGGAAGTTTGTCTTATTCCCCGGGGCCGCCACTGCCCCCACTGCCCCCAGCCCGGGCACACGGCGCCCTGCAGGACACACAGGAAGAATAAATGAGGAAACAGCCCAGCCTCTGCTGAATCAGGACAGTGACTGTCCTCGCCAGATCCCCCAGGCAGAGTGAAGAACTGGCAGCACTAACGAAGACCAGTGGGGGCATTATCTTCACAGGAATTTTGTCTGAGAAGTCTAAATACTGTTCCTTCACTGACAAGGGTGATCAACCTCTTGGCATCTCTGGGCCACACTAGAAGAAAAAGTGCCATCTCAGGCGACACATTAAATACACAAACATTAACAAAAGCTGATGAACAAAAAAAGGTTTTAAGTAAATTTAGGATTTTGTGTTGGGTTGCATTCATAGCCATCCTGGGCTGCAGGTTGGGCACCCCTGGTAGAACACCCCTGGTAGAACATGGCCAGTCTGTCCACCACCTGCCTGTGTTAGGGCTGTGACCTATGCACGGTCACCACTAGAAGATAAAGGAATTGTGGAAGTTTGGGACTGGAGAGTAACTCGGTGTCATCCATTCCCACCCTTAAAAGTCAAAGTCCTTATTAGTGTAAGCTAGCACTCCTACTAGAGTTCAGGAAGCAGTCCTTTTTATTTTAAAACATTCAAGAATAAAAGGACCCTCCTTACTATGGCCTCTTGAAAATTTCACCTTCATATTCTTGTTCCTCTTAACAAGACACAAGGCTAGTCACTTATACACATGACCAACTTCCAGATATTAATGGTGGCTTTTAGGTCCTCTTGAAGTTGTGTCCAGGCCAAACCTCCCGTTCCGTCATGTCTGTGAGCTGCTTTGTAACACCTCCCCATACATTCTCTGACCAACCTTTGTCTACCTCCCGCTCACAGCCCGAAGGCCAGAACTGCTGTGATGCTCCTGCTAGAATGAGTGGGTCTGTCACCTTACTCATACTCCTCAATTCCCCACTTCTGTTAACGCAGCACTTAGTCTGGGGGGACAACAAGAAACTGTCAACTTACGTCAATTTGAACTTCTAGGTTCTTTTCACATGGGCTACCTACCACTCCAATATATCCCTACCCCCACGCCCAGTCTGTTTATATGTAGTTAGAATATTCAGATGAAAATATAGAACCTTACATTACTTTCTATTGCATTTCATCCTGTTCGATTAAACCTGTCTTTCTGGCTTGTCAGGATCTTCTCAGATCCTGATTCTATGACTGAACTTTTACCCTTTAACCACAGAAAAGGGACCTGGAAATTCAGTTTTGAGAATTGCTTCTCTAAGGATTCTCTTTCAAACTTTTGAGAATTACCAGTATCTCCTGTAGTGTCATTGGGTCTACTTCATCTCTCAGATGGTTGTACAGATTTTGCAATTTGTCTCAAAGGCTCACTGACAGCAGAGCCCAGCTAGGAGTGCCCAATTACCTGAAGCCAGACTGAAATGACAATGTCTTCTGGCTTGGGGCCTCACTGTGCACCCTGTTCAGGGCGGTCTGAGTGGCCATGACAAAATAAATCCAGAGCTCCGTATTACATGTAATTCCATCTGAACCGTGTCCAGATGGCAAAAACATCTCTTACTCCATACTTGCTTATTTTCTGTGAAAGCAGACAGAATTCCTTGTTATGGGCGACATAGCATCTATATAACTAGCTTTCAATTTCTTAGGGCATTTATTTGGTGGAACGGATGAAGCCAACACCCAGGACAGCCACACTTGACTGTACACCCTGCTGTCCATGCAAATGGCACGCCTTGGAGTTAAACAATATCAACTTATCCGTTGTTGACAGTACCTCTGAAAATTGGTACCCCTACAACGGGCCCTCACTGGGCACCTACTATGTGCAGAGAGCGCGGTGCTCCTGTCGTCATCTCACTGAGAGCTCATCAGGCTCTCATGTCTCTGTGCTTTACAGAATCACCTTTCAAAAACCCCGTGTCCTCACTTTCACACCATGTTTCAGGCCATTATGAGGAATTAACTTTAGGTTCTTATGTGTTTTTTCTTGTCTCCACCAGAAATATTGTTGATTCAATTTTTAAATTCAAATTCAAGTAACACTAAGCATCTACTGTGATCTAGGTAGTGTCATTCACTTTATTTTATGTGAATTTTTTAACGACCACGAGGTGGCTTTGTGCACAGAAAATCACTGTTTGGGTTCACCCGGTTTGTAGAAATATGTATTTCATGTGGTTAGTTATTTTTTAAAACTGAAATACCTAGTTCATCTTTTAAGTTTAACTCACATATCTCACAATTTTTATAATCACTTATAAAATCACTTTTATAATCACTCCATTCAAATAATGTTTAGTCCATTGTATAAACCTAAAGTCCTTTAAACATTTAAAACCATGAATTTAATTTAGAATGTGACCAATTCTTTTAAATATTAAAACTATTTGACCTAACTTATAAAATATTTCCTTAAACAGATCTTAGAAACCTAATAAATTACCTTAAATTCTCTAATATTGCTTGTTTCTAGTAAGACTTCAATCCTTCCACAGAGCAAGTCTAAAATAATTACCCTGTGGAACATTTTAATTTGAAAATACAGGTGAACCTGTTGTATGGGCCAAATCATTTTACATAATTGCCTGAAATATCAACTATGCATAATTCTTTTAAATAAACACATCACTTGACTTTATTAATATCTTCTATTTTCATTTCTAAATCTTCTCAGAATTAAAATATGCTTACCTATTAGGAAAACAAGTATGCCATTCCAGATTATTTTGGAATATCTTTTTGGTTGCTTGGGATTACCCATATTTGGGGGAAATCAACAAGGCTCTGAATGGGGATTCTTTCTCGTCAGAGATCTTGACAGGTCGTCCTGAGACCGAAGAGACCTGCTTATATTTTATAGTATGGCCCTCTAAACGGGTGGCTCCATATAGTCCAGAGCTCTGGATGTGAATCGTGTGTTACGACACAGAATTCCCTCAGCAAGGCCCGGGGGCGCCATGGCACCAGCCATCATTAACGTAACTGGCCGTGGGCCTCCGGTCCACACAGCCGACTTGTTTGCAGCCACGATCAGGGTGTTGGGTATTGGAAATGCTAATCCTCATTTCTCTCTCTCCCAACACACACACACACACACACACTACAAAAATGAATTTCAATGAAGTTAACTTTAATCACTATATTCCTAAAGGAATCCTAAAGTCCTGTGGGGACAATCCGCTTTGTGCCTTAAGATGCCTGTCTGAGGCATCGGGGATGTAAAGAGAGGACAGCCTGTGTGTCAACACAGAGGTCGCTGTCCAATACAAGGGCTCAGACGTGAGAGCAAATCAGCTCCACATGCCCGATGATGACTACTGCCATAAAAGAGGATCTGGTCAAGGGCACGGGTATTTGGCCATGAATAATTTGGGGACTCCAGAAAGCCTCCCCCAAAGCACTAGATCTTAAGCTAGGCCTTTAAGGATAAATTATATTTTCTCCATCATTTTATTATGACCAATTTCAGACATACAGAAAAGTCTTTTACAGGGGAATGTTACAGTTACTATAGACCCACCACCTAGATCCTGCCATTCACTTTTTCTATACCTGCTTTATCACACCTTTCCCATCTCTCTACTCCTCTACCCATTTTACCAAGCCCCCTTATTTCATCATTGCTGTTGTTTCAAAATAAGTGGCAGGCATAATAACACTTCCCTCTATATACTTTAGTGTACACATTGCTAACCAGAGCAACAAGACTGTTTTTGCCAGGCAGAATGGAGGGGGTCAGGTAAAGACCATTTTAGACAAAGGAAGAAGCATTTCTATAAATACATAAGCAAAAAACTGGGGCTCTTAATTAACACACACATGCCTGCTGACCCTCAAGCTCCCCAAACCACTGCACACTCTTCCCTTCTTTCCTTCTGAGCCCAGGACCATCCAGGTTCTATACTCATAGCATCCACAGCCGTCATGACTCATCTCCTTTATGCTTCTTCTATACAACCCTGGTAGTAGCTTACAGAGCTGAGTGGCGATGTCACACGTCACCACTCAGAGTACTTACCCTACTGGTTCTCTGTAGCATACAATTTCCTCCAGCAATGTATACCCTATCTAGATTCTACAGCTGCAGCTGCCCTTGCTTTTCCCACAGACAGCAGCAAAGATAAACACAGCCTGACCTCCCACTTTCATACTATGATCTCCACCAGGCACTGCAATCCAGTTTTTATTTTATTTTTCCTTTTACCTGAATAACATAACACAGTTGAAAGTGAGCCCATCACTGGCTTCTCCTGCATCCCTATTGCCTTAAAATTTCCTGCTAACGGGGCGGGCAATAGAGAGAGATTTCCGCAGAAAGACTTGGAGTTTGCACTGGGCTTGCCTTACCGAGACAGAAGACTGGTTAACAAACGTTGTTGTGGGCTGTGTGTGTAATAGGATGTGGCCTCAAGGTCATGTTTAAGGCACAGCAAATGCACGGTCTGTGGCTAGAAATTGTAGCCCTGAGACTCTGGGCTTTAACAGCCTAGGAGCCACTTTGTAATTGAATGGAGTCGGGGAGCCACAGAGAAAGAACTAACAAGTGGACGCTCCCTTCCTTGGCTGCAGCCATTCCTCCAGCAAATTCACACCTGTGTGGGTGGGTAGGGGCTGGGGGAGCTGAACTGGCCTGGGCCCGGGGAAGGGGCTCTTGTTATTTTTTGAGAGGAACTCTCTGCTGGCCCTCCCTTCGCTTGGAGAGAGGTAAGGATTCCCATACTAAAAGAATAAGAATCAGAAAGAAAACAAAACCTCAAGCCTCTCTTGATTGCTAGACCAAAGCTGTATCAGAGGGCACCCTCTCTGTGGTTGCAGCCACAGGATCCTCTACTCGCCCCCACAAACCCTAACTTAGTCTAATAGCACCAGCAGACTACTAGAATGTTCCTTGTTAACTAACACCTTGACCTTTCTGAGCTCTGTACCTGTGTGCACAATTGCCTTCATGGCCTCTATTGCCCTTGCCCACTTCTGCATGTCTGGATTCTGCCCACCTTTCAAATGCTCCGCCCTTCGTAGGCTTTTCGGCTGAAGACACCTCTCCCCTCCCTAAACATCCACAGTCCTTGAGGCTGGCCTCCTCACTTTGGACTTGTGTCTTTTCTGCCTTATAGTTTATCATTTTGGTACATGTCATGGCTCCATCCAGATCATTAAGATATTAAGAACAAAAACTAATGCCATCCATCTTTTCTCTGCTTCTCCGAGTGCTTGTGGAGTGAGTCACTGTTAGAGGCAGAAAATGGTTTCCACGCCCTTACAGTCCAGTGTGCCCCCGAATCATCAACATAAAGTGAAACCGTGAATTAAGGAAAGAAGATGACCGAGTGGGAAGAAGCAAACAAAGCTGCCTTCCACAAGCGACAAGAGCATGGAGCATGGCTCAGTCCTCCAGAGGACGGAGCAGCAGCAGCAGCACCCAACACTGAGTGGTTTCCAAGGACCTTCCCATTTCTGCAAGATGGCGTTAAAATTGTTTCTAATGATGGACCTTTTTTATCAGCTGGCGTTCATCTAAAGGAAAAAAATATCTTAGGATTTTAACATGACCAACCAAAAAGGACAGATGTAGGGGACATGGTGGGAATCAAGTGTCACCAGTTAGGAAGAGGTCTCCAGAGGGATGTTTAATGACCCTGTCCTGAAGAGCTGGGGACTTCATATCTATGCACATGGCCACAGGAGGCAGAGTCTTTATTAACTAACCACTGAGGAGTTAATAATCAACCTTTTCCCCCACACTGCTGGAATTGCCTCAAGTGACACTGGGAGAGAAAGATCTACCAGAGCTGACAAGTCATCCACGGTCAGACACCAACTGCACCTACAAAAGCAGAAACAACATGCTAGAATTAGAGGGGTAAAAAGATGCCACGTCTACCTCTAAGGAGCTTACATCCGTGGAGGACTCTTACCCATGTCTACTCACCCTACCCTTCCCCAAGCCTCTCATTCACAGGGGGGTGCATCCAGCCGCCATTAATTGGAATGACTGCATGTTGAATGCCTGCCTCCCCCACTACCAGACGGGACATTCCAGAGGAACACAGACCACAGATTGGGTTGTGCTCCTCACTGTAATTCTGGTGCCAGGAATACGGGGGGTCCTCAGTATGCAGACCATGGTTGAATGAATGACTGAATGAGAGGGATGGAGACCCAGAGGGGGGGCGCTGCACAAGACTAGGACTGGGGGTAAAGGAAGGTTCATGAAAAAGAGCATCTGAACCAGCCCTATAGTGTTACCAGTGAGGACGTTCAGACACCAGTGCCTCGGTTAAGCCCTAACATAAATCATTGACTAAAACACAGCACCAATGTGGAAAATCACCAGGAAGGGCCAGGAGGCTTGTTCTGGGTTGTCAGGGTTGGTGCTCCGTGTTCCTGATCTTCAGGTTTACAAAAGGGACTGATGGCCTTCGGGAGGTAAACAGTGGCGAGTCCCTGACATATCCTGTGTTTGCATTCACTCGGGGGCTTATAGGAAACAGCTTTAGAAGAACACACAGAGGAAGGCTGCTTTAACCCCTCCTTAGTCAGAACTTACTCCTCTCATCCCTTCCAAATACCCAGCAATAGCCCAAGTCCCACCTTCCTGGAGTTCCTATCACTCCATTGCAGCTGATAACGCATCAAGCAATGGCCCCACAAAACACTACGTCCCCGTTCATCTTAGTGGGAAGCTTACCGACAGCACATTTGCATTAGACTACAAGGGTCAAGTAAAAATGTCTAATGCTACACATTGAATACAATCCCTCTACAGTGCATAGAAGTTCTTTTTACTGTGGGTATTTCTAGAAGGAAAACAGGAATAAAGTAAGTTTTTCTAATGGCTTATTCTCAATGAAGCAATAAAGAGATGCTACCCAACCACCTTTTAATCCTCTTAACAAATAATTTTGCTAGCCTTAATACTTTACTCTTCCCATTACTCTTCTTTTTAATCCATACTACACAGCTATCTAGAACAGAGCTGTTTCATGCGCGCTACTGCCTCAAAACATTCAATGGCTCCCCACTATCCACAGTCCGAGGGTCAAACTGCTTTAGTGTAGTGTTCAGTGTTGTCCCGTCTGCTCCCAACCTTTTAGTTTTCACCACCGCCAGCCACCACCTCCACCATCACCTCAGTCCACTTTACCAGCATCAAAATGCACCCCTAGCTCCGGCTCCCTGAACCGTTCTGCCTGAGGTTTTGCTCATACCTACAATATTGCTTAAGACTAGCAACCAGAACCCTTCCAGATTCAGCTCAGATGGTGTCTCCTCCATGAAACCCCCTTGAGGCATGTCTGAAACATGCACTAGCCATGCATAAGACCTGTTGAGAAGTGAGCCAGGGAGCCAGGAGCTGGAAGCTCACCTTGTAGACCAATATTAGAAAGCAAACCAAAACAAAAGACACAGAGTTAAAAACAAATTGCTCCTTATGGGAGGGAAGTGATGGCTTGACGATGATGGGAAGAGTAGTGTGGACTAACCATTCTGTCCTGGACCCCCAAGTGTATTACTTCTGCACGTATCAGAGTACTGCCCACATTCTGGCTCCAGTCAGAGTTCTTTGCACAACAGGGACCCACATAACAGGGTTAGTGTCTACAGCATCTCTGTATTCCATACATCCAAGGTGTGCCTTGGATTTAATGAAACCAAGTTTTGTTGTCCCCAATGGAAACCTAAATAGACCCTCACCCACAGGCTCTCAGGGGACTATCCACTCATCTTGTGAACACTCACCTTTTCTTCCATGCCCATTCCTCATTATGTTGCCTTCCTACATTAATTGTTCCTTGTCCATATAGGAACAACGTAAACTCCTTAGCCTGATGCCTAGGCCTAACAGCCCATTGCTGTACAGGGCTCCTCTGTTCTCACACAAGGAGCTTCACAGAGTTCCCCAAGTCACTGCCACGTTTTTCCATACCACTCCTCTATGGCTCTGTACAACCATCCATGCTTGCATGTTCTTTCCTGCAAACTCCTCTTCATCTTTGTAAGCCCCAACGGAAGTATTCCTCCCTGGGAGCCACACAAACTGAGCTGGTCATTTCTTCCTCTGTACCCCTATGTGCCAAGCACATGCACCCACTGCTGCTGCACTGCCGTGGCTCACCTAGGGGGCTATTCACTCCCGGTTTAGAACAGTGACTGCTCCATGGGAAGAACCCACCTAGTTCTCTGCAACCCCACACCTGATAGAAGTGGAGACTTCTCCATGAAGTGGAGACTCAGTAAGTGTTTTCCATAAATGAATGAATGAATGAGCTCATTTCTTTTCTATATGAAGAAAAATGACCCAGAAAGGGTTAATTGGACAGAACTGACAGCACCACCTGAGTGGTGTGAGCCCTTCTACAGTCAGGACCACCCCAGTGACAGGCAGCACCACTTTCCAGACCTTCGCTCTGCTCCCTCAAGTCGGCACAAGTGACGCCGACACACGCTCTTTTCCTCCTCGCTTCTCTCCCGCCGCCGCCCTCCATGTGCCATGGTGATGTGGACCTAGTCCAAAAAAAGCTAATCTCAACATTAACCCAGGAGAGTCTTGTTAATGAAAAACTTTGCTAAGAACACTCTGTTTATTTATTAATTATTTGACATTACAGAAGTGTGAAATCCACACATTCCAAAAGCTGAAATAAAACTGTTGGTCTTTAATAGAGAATGGATCTCTAATGGTAGCAATGCTGCAGACTCAGTTTTTAGTTCTCTTCTCTTTCTTTCCTGTGTTAAAATCAGATATCTGATTGCCTAGATCCTTCTAGGGCAGCTGGACTTATACTTATTGGCTGTGTGAACATAGGCAACTTGCTTAACTTCTCTGGATCTCTATTTCCTCGCCTGTAAAATGGGGACAGAGCACCTACCTGGCAGGACTGCTGCATGCATTCGCAAGAACAAACGGAGGCTAACCCCAAGACAATTTAAAGCGGTTCTATGCAATGTCACTGCATTTAGTTCATACGTTTTTATTGCTTGAACGGATATGCAAGGCTTCTGTCTAGGACACCATACCACATGACAACCAATACAAATGTCCAATGCTTCTACTTTCAATGTTATTGAAACTCAACATCTTTTCCATGCTTTCCTAAAAATGTTCACAAAATCTTTGTATCACCCTACATTTTCAAAATGTCATGGCCATAAGCACTAGTTCCTAGTTAAAGAAGCCATTTACTGTGATATCTTAAAATTAAGAGGGCATCATGCAACCTACTTCCTTGCCACAATAATCTTTTAATTTAGAAGAGATTCTTCATTAAATAAAATAGCAGAAATTAGGTTTTTTGCCCAGGGATAAACAGGGCCAAAATTCTTATAAAGTATTGCAGATCATAAAATGATCTCTATGAATAGGCCGGAGGCGTTGCATTATAACAGCATGCCCCTCCCCACACCTACACACTAGATTCCCAGAATCTAGTTCTTAGTGTAAAAACACAACTATCACTAAAAGAATGAAGTGTTAACCTCTGTAACTACTATTTAGTAGTAGCTATACAAAGGTAAATTATGCAAGCCTTAAATTAAAATGACACTCACATGGGATTATGTGCTGCTTAGAAAACATGCTCAAGAGAAATCTAAATGTCTAGGCAATTAGCGATCCCTTTAAGAATAATGCGGGATCCATGCTCGTAAAGGGTATTTTTTAAATGAATGCAAAGGGCAGAAAATAGAATCTGGGGGTTGCCTAGATGCAACAGTATGGTGTGGCAGATAGAGACAAAGTGAGAGAGTGGAGAGCTGGATGACACGTGTGCTGGATGCCCTCTGTGTGTCAGCACTACGGAGTGCACTACGTGTGTCAGCACTACGTGTGTCAGCACTACGGAGTACACTACGTGTGATACGTGTGCTGGATACCCTCCGTGTGTCAGCACTACGGAGTGCACTACGCTTTGACACATCTTCAACCCCCACGCCCACCTAATCATTCCCATTTTACAAATGGCAAACCTAAGGTTCAAAAAAGTTAGGAAACTTGCCTAAGTTCCTACACCAGTAGTAGGTGGTAGAGTTGGGATTCGAGCACAGCTTTATCTTCCAAGCTCATTATTGCTTTAGACAAACTGCTCAGGAAATAGCCTCGATAGTAAGTTAACTTACAACAACTCATGACTAAGTATTTAATGGGAACAAAATCTGACAAGGGGGCACAACCCAATCATGAAGTGGACTGAATTGCATATGCACCATTTTAAAAGTTCTATATTCATTACCTACAAAACAGGATAAAACCTCACTGTTCTGTATATGCAAGGCCTGCAGAGTCTGGCCCCAATGCATTCTCCTCTCCCCTGTTCAGTAACATCTGTTGAATGTTTTCTACGTAAAAAGCATTGTGCTAGGCACTGCAGGGGATACATGCTGGAATAGACATATACCTACTGTTCTCAAGGAGCTTATCGTTTAGGAAGAGAAATGGGGCAAGAAGCCATGCAATAGTAATACAAGGAAGAATATTAGGAGAGGAAACACTGAAAAACAGTCAGATCCAAGTCCAGAGATGTTTCCTCCCCTTGGTTTGCAATGCTCAGACAACGTTCCACTGATCTCAAAGCAGAGAGAAGCCAACGGCAATAAATAATGTGCGGGCCAATCGTTAAGGAGAATGTGTGTCGTACGCAATGGGCTTTCTGCTTTAGATGGTGATCAAGCAAACCAAACAGATGCCCTTTCTTGGTTGAGTTTTAGATTCAGGAGAGTCAACTCATTTTTATTCTCCTTTTAAATTTCTAATTACCCAGCTATTATGCAATGTATTCTCCCTGTAAAAAATAAAAATGTTACAATACATGTATAAACTCACTGATTTGGCCTTTCTTCCCGCCACTCTCTATACACACCGCCATGTCGTGTTGGGTGTTACTGCCAACATGTGAATGACTGACTCCTAGACCCCCTGACCTCAAGGTTCCACCCAACTTTCCTGAACACTGACTTCAGAGCTGCCAAGACTCAGTTTAAACGGCACTTCCCAGCTCCCTGGCAGTTGCTTTGCTCTCCCCCTTTGGCTCGCCACACCTCATGCACACATCCAGCACGGTGTCTGCCTTACTGCACTCTTCCTGGAAGTGTTATTGCTCATCTTTGAAAAACTATGAACTTGTGAAGAAGGTAGGGTCCATCCACATCGTGCTCCCATGGGCCCCCATCCTGCAAATCCTGGCACTGTACTGAGAACATGCTCCTTAAGGCTAATGCTACTGTGGATTTTAGCCCCTTCTTGGAATAAAAAAATATCTGAAGAAGTGACATCATGGCATACAGGAGGTGATGACTGAGTGTCTTCTTTAAAGAGGCAGGAAGAGAGGGAGGGAGGAGGGGTGGGAAGAGCAGAAAAAGCAGACACAGGGGTATAAAAAACAAAACAAAAAAGAGTTCCTGCCTTTGAGGAACTCATTGTCTAGTTTAGTGATTTTCAACCTTTTTCATCTTATGGAACATATAAACTAATTACTAAAATTCTGCAGCACCACAAACAACACATTACATTTTTTGTGGATCTGACACACAAAAAAATAGGCATAATTTTGACTCATTCACACAGGACAGCTATTGTTGTGTTGGCCTTTTTCATTTTTTTATTTGACCATCGAAAGGAAAAGAGGTCAGGGCCTCTGACTAAGCAGTCAGGTGTTGCATGTTTTAAAAACTCTCGCAGCGAACCAGTTCAAAGTCGCTGGTCTAGCTGAGTGCTCTTGGAATGCCGAAATACCCAGGAAACCTTTCCTCTTCCCAAACTCCCAGATATGGGAGAGGCACCCATAGGCATTAACTGGGATGGAAGGTGGCAATAAAGAATAGTGGGTGGCTATTTTATTCCTAATGGAAAGAACCTAAAAAACTCAATGCAGTTCCCTCTTCTCAGTCTACTCTTTTCTTAATTCTTACGTCATTCCTTAATTTCAGATTGAGCATCCTGTCCAATCCTCCAACCACACAGATAATGACATTCAGTTATTGATAGAAAAAAATAAATTTTCTAAGAAACATCTCAACTTTTTCATAGGTAGAATAGGTAAGAATGAACCGGATAAAATGCAGATGGATCGATGTGGCTTCATCCGCAAGCTCATTTAACACACATAAGTTTGATTTTTAAAGGCAGAGCCCAAACTACTTATCCTTCACATGGCTCCAGCCCTGACGGTTGGATTGCAAAGATATGTCAGAGTAAAATTACCCAGCAAAACCTTGTGTGGATGCAAGGTTCCGCAAGTCAACAACAACAATCGCTTAAGCAGTTTAAACCAACAAGCAAGATGCCCTCTATTTAAACGCTTGAGAGACTCTATTTTAAGCTTTTAAAAAATCCTTCGGGCAGGTGTTTAAGCTGTGTACAGACTGAGCCTGTGTAGGCTCTGGGGGTGGGGGAGGGTGGGCTCCACTCTCCACGCAGGCAACATTTTGTTCAGGCAATCTTCCTGCAGCAGGTCACGTGACAAAGGCCAAATAAACAGCATCTGGGGATTTTCAATTACAGACCTTCGCCCAGCATGCCTGCACTGTAATCTCTACCAGATGAGGCTCAGGCCTCCCTATTTTCAATAATTCACACACTGTGTACACATAACATGACAATAAGGGCATTCATGGTGTGGCCTGATTCGCAGATCAAAGCTAGCAAAGGGCCAGCTGTAAGCACGCTCTGCTGCTGGATGATTCGTGCTTTTCACAGGCTTGGAAAGACACTCTGCAGGACCTGGCAAACTGGCTGCTTTCCTGTGCGGTACGCTGAGCAAACTCGGAGCATGAAATGGGCACATCCACCCAAGATGGCCAGAGGGGCACCCAATTCCATGTGCCTTTGCAAGTACTGGGCAACTTCAAACCCCAATCTACTCAACACGCTGCCTCTGAGAGAGAGGGACTTGCCTTTGCCAGTGCAAGACCTGTGCAAAAACTCTATCAATACTGCAGGCAGGTGGTTCGTGAAAACAAAAGCTGCTCTAAAAAGACAGTGAGGTTCCTGCACTTAATAAACCCTCAGATACATGTTCAAGTTTATAAATCTACTGTCTGTGTAGATTCCATTTAGCTGTCCCACACATACAAGAGACTCAGACACAAACTACATGGAAGTATATTTTTAATGCATGGCACAGAGCTTTGAGTCTGGGAGATGAAATAGGACACTTGTTATTACTGAAATCCCTACACATTAACTCAATTAACGTGTGTGTGTAGACTAACGAATTTAGCCAGTATGTGTATGCGCACGCACACACGAGGGCTTTAACAGCATTCAGAATCCTCAAGTCTGCAACATTCCAAATGTCTATTGCCCTGCAGGAACAGTTGGGACCGGAGGAAATAAGGACACTGCTTCCTCATATAGAGATTTCATACCCGTCAATCAGGGCAGGAACCCAGGGAAAACCATAACAGTGACTTCCTTGGCAGCAAACACATGCTGTTCACCAGCTGTAGGCTGTGTGTCCTTACCCCCTTTTCTCTCTCATTCAGAATGGTTCCCTCTTAATCACAATAATCCCCAAAGTGCTAAAACATATCAATCGTTGGATAAGCCCTGCCTACAAAGGGCCAGCCGGCTGGCTTTTATGGGCTTGTCCAACAGCAGCTGATACTTCATTCAGTGACAAATCCAATTTAGCAGTTACAAGAGGTTTTAGCATCCCTGAAAAAAAAATATTGGGGTTGATCTGGCATTCTGAAGTCAGCAAATGCTCCGCTGCCATATTGTTGCAAAGATTATTCTGCTGTCGTATTTGGACGTCTACAGCCGTCTAGCACCTTCTCTGTTCCTGCCCCCCACGATCTGATGGTGGGGACAGTAGTGGTGGCGGCAATAACAATTTAATCCCCAAGTAAAAAATAACAGGCAACAATCATACTTGAAAACTGACTAAATAATATGATTTTACCACCCCCCACCTCACACAGAGTAATAATTGGTTCTATTTTTCAAAAAGGGATTTCTAATACAATGAAGGAAAAAGCTACGGTGTAAAATTGATTTCACTGTAACCTTTGGATTCTAGATCAGCTTTGAAGAGTAAAAGGAGAAAAGCAGAGTCTAAAGATTTAACCCTTGGATCAAAATTTGTCTTGTTAAAAAATTATTGCAGAACATGAAGATCTTGTAATTAAATTCTTTGCATGCATTTCAAACATCAAAATGTTAAAACAAAGAAAAGTTTTAAGTCATGATGAAGGGAAACAACTAAATTGACCCCCCCAAACTGATGGTTTTTAAATATTTAATCTTCTCAACTGATATATAGTCTTTACAGACAACTACATAAATTCAAGTTAAGAAAATCTGCAACGAAAACAACTTGAATAATTTAGGTGTAAAAGGGACACACAGCCAACAAAATACCATTTTTAATCAATACCACAAGGTAATGTACAGAGTAAAATAAAAGGGAAATGATCTAATAGGAACATGGGCTGATTATTTCTATTTCTTTAATATTAGACTTTGGAGTCAACAGTTGCTTATTCATCCTAGCTTCAGTTTTAATGATACCAAAAAAGTGACCACAGAGACATCTGGCTCACACACATAAAAAAAAGGTTTCAATGCCATAAATGAGACGCAGGCAATTGTGGTTGGCAAGATGTCAACGATGGAATATTCCATACATGGAGTTCTTATTTCATGTGGTTTTAAAACTGTATTCTTCTCTCTGAATTTTTGCAAACATATACTGAAAATTAAAACAAAACAAACACCCAAAGCCTGCAGACTACAGAAGACATTTAGCTTCTGTGAACAACAATCCATTAGATTAATATTTTGTTAATGTCACTTGTCACAACAAAAGCAGCAGCATTTATAATTTACTCTAAGACTGGTTTAATTAAAATTCAAAAAACCACGACAAAGTTATATTGAATTTCATTTGCTGCATTGTAATTACTTACTTTGTAGCTGACTATAAACAGTATTTTATTACATCCACAAAAATGCATTTAAAAACTAACAGCCATTTACAGACACTGGAAGAACTAACGGAACAAGTCCAGTACTTCTACTCTGAGTACAGTTAGTTCCTACGTTAATATGACATCGGAAAGTAAGGACCCACAATCCTTCTCAATGCAAGGGGTTCCACCAGCCTCCCACATTACCTCGCTCGGACTCCCCAGGAACACAGATTTGGCGGAACCCTCCCAAGACTAAGAAAGAGTCTCACTTGGCTCAAACTCAACAATGAGACAAAAGGGGCTGCCAGGCATGATGGATGACTTAAAGGCTTAAAACCACCATTTGCATCCTCCCAGATAAACAATTAGCTGGGGGAAAAATTTTTTTTCCTGGAGGCAATTTCCAACACTGTTAGTATGCCTGGCAGGGGAGAGTTGGTTTAGTAAAATTATTTTCTGAAAACATTTCTAAGACATTTTCTGAAAACATCTTACTGGAATGGGAAGAAATAAGCCTTTCATTTTTGGAAAACAACAACAACAATAAAGTTTGGAATATTAAAAGTTAGGAAAAGCTTAGAAACTTTTAACTCCCTTAAGACCAGTATCAAGGTTTTCAATGTATTTGATTAGTTAAATTTTCCATTCCCTCTTCCTTTTAAATCCATGTAAGTCAAAAAGTTATTGAGCATAATTCAAATTTCACTTATTGAACAAGGCAGGCGGGCAGGCATAAACATGATTTAAGCATGAAAGAAAGGAAATGGCCCCCACACAGGCTTGGTGGTGCTGAAACTGCGTATGGGCAATTTGCTGGAGCTTGTGAGGACTCAGGAGCGAATGCTTGAAAAATGAGAGAAATATCTTAAAAGTCAACCTGCATTTCTCTAGAATGAATTTACAGGACAGGGCAGGAGTGCCTCCGGAAGTTCACCAAGCCGCCATTAATAAATGAGGCAGAGTGTGGTTTCTGTGGCAACAGCGATCCCAAGTCTCCAGCAAGCTTAGTGCATAACCACCAAAGGTTCCTCCTGAAAGCTCGACTTCCAGTTCCCAGGTGCTGACAAAATGAACTGTACTTTTGAGCTCGCGCGGGGGAGGGGGGGTGGCCTGTGCGGGGATTTTCAAAGGGGATTTTCTCACACGGTTTCGGCAGAGGGGGCGTGGCAGCGCCACAGAACCTACAGCTCCATCTTGCTATAACAGAGGCTTGGAACATGATTTTAAAGGGAGTTAAGAGCCCCCTGAGACTGTTCCTACGAGTTAAGTATATTTCTGTAATATTATAATGTGTTATGACAAGTTATATATCACTGTAATAGGCTCCCATGATTAATATTAGTCTGACTTTTTTCTTTGCTCTGCAGAACTCAATTGAGGGGTTGGGATCAGCCTGCTCACTAGGATTCTGAGGAACAATGACTACATTTCTTTAACATATGTAACCTTGAGGTTTATACTTCATGAGGTCATGATACGTTTTCTTTTTTTTTAATATTTTATTTACTTATTTTTAGAGAGAGGGGAAGGGAGGGAGAAAGAGAGAGAGAATCATCAATGTGTGGTTGCCTCTCATGAGGCCCCCACTGGGACTAGGCCCCCAATCCAGGCACGTGTCCTGACTGGGAATCGAACCAACAACTCTTTGGTTCGCAGCCCGCGCTCAATCCACTGAGCCACGCCAGCCAGGGCATGATACATTTTCAAAAGAGACTTTTCCAGACTCCTCCATATGAACAAGGGAGTGTGGGAAAATATAGACTCTAAAACTCTGCCACCAACTACTCACTCACTTCAGGAAAAGTTACGAACTTTGTTGAGCCTCAGTTTCCCCAAAGCTCTAATACCTTATAATGCTAAGATATTGTGATGAGATCTACCTACTTTTACATCCCCTCCAAACACAGCACGAGGACACCAGAAAGCACTGGTATCCTTCGATCCTCCACCTTCTAATTTCCTCTGTACACTGAAAAGAGCCGTCTCCAGGGTGCAAACCAAAGGAAACTGGCATACTTTCCAGCAAATGCAAGAAGCTATAAGAAGGACCAACCCTTCCAAGAACAACATAAACTCAACATTCACCATAGAGTTTCACTTGGGGAAAGATGAGGAGAGTAAGTACCATCTGTGTGCTAAAGTAGAAACACATTTCGTCTCCAGCATCCACTTCTGCCATGTCAAGAGCTGTGTCCTCAGCGGGAGGAGACACTCTCTACAGCCAGTGACTTCTGCGCACCCATTATGACAGACGTGACTTGGGCTACGCACCAAAGAAAGACAAAGGGCAGCACTTCTGTGCCCGCAGAGCCAACAATCTATCTAACTTCATGGCGTATAGGAGTTGCAGTTAGGGGGACAAAAAAAGCCACAGGAGCTATTTATTTTTTAAGGGTTCTCCTTTTTAATTTCATTCCTTTTTTCCCCTTTCACATGTACAGAGTCAAGTTTTAAGTCCTCTTCTGTACCCACATGATAATATATCTTCCCACATGACACTCTCATACATGTACTGTCTTTAGCATGTTTTCATGCTAAAGGCTTTAGCAGACAGTAACAAATTCCTGACAGCTACAACTGATAACTTGAAAAGAAAAATAGTACTCCATTTCAATGTTCAGACAGGGCTGGCTCGGGGGCAAACCAGCTGAAGGACAGGGAGGCTAAATTTCCTGTACAACTCTCTCTGTAAAAGCCATAAAGTTACTTTCCTGGGGGAGCAATGAAATATCTACCAGCACTCTGAAAACCACTGCATATCTGATTTCATTCCACTCATGAGGTCACATACAAGGAGCCTCCGTGTACATATAAACTCCGTTAATATGAAGCCTACATCACATTTTTCTACCTCAGAGAAAAGAGGTTTCTGATGCAAATGGGCCCCCGCTGTCCTTGAGACCCGCAGCAGCCTGACATACCTATGAACACACGCAGCACTCCCCACTCAGGGGCTGCACACACGGAGAAGTGTCACAGTGACGCACATCTGAGTCCTAGACCAAGGCATCAGGGTGCCACAGGATGATCATTTATGTCATGAGAATAAAAATAAAAGTTGAGAAAGAAAGACGGCTCCTCAGAAACAACCATCCCCATGATGTGAATTTTGATTGACCCTTTTCTCCAATTTCATTACAGACCTTTCGATGTGAGTGAGCAATCAGCAGCATTTATTTGCTTGGTTTCTGAAGTAAGTAGCTAGAGGAACAGCAGAAGATGAGTGACGTTTGCTATAGTGAGATAGCCATGCCCAGAGTTTGGTGTGCATCCTGCAGACAGTGGAAAGTGCTAACATGTGTGCTCAAGAAAGAGCATGGTCCAACACTGCACCAGGGCTTTGGAAGGATACACCTATGGAGTGTAGACTGGATGGACTGAGCAGGCTAATTGGAGACTGGGAGCCGGGCAAGAAGAACAGGCAGCAGTTCAGGTGAGAGGTGAACACCTGATTTGGGGAAGCAACCCTGAACAAAATAAGGCCTGGTACTGAAGCAAAGATGTAAAAAGGCCGCATCTCCTTGACATACCTGGTATGAGTGGGAAGGAAACAATTTAATGGCAGCTGGCAGTCTTAGCTCCAAGATGATAATCACATCTTAGACACAAAGAATTCAGAAAAATCAGGAGATTGGAACAAAGGAGGCAATACACTTCATTTTGGGTATTGAAATTTGAGGGCACAAAGTGATATCCATGTGGAGCTGCCCAGCAAGCAGCTGGATGTACAGGGCTGGAGATTAAAAGGTTTGGGCTGAGCAGGAAACACAAGTCTACCAGTCGAGGGCCTATGGCTGGTAATTGCACCCTGAGAGCAATGAATTGCACCCCAGGCAAAGTGTGAAAGGAACAGAGAGCAGGGGAGAACTGAGGGTTGAATAGAGGAAAAGGAATCAGTAGAGGAAGCTGAGAAATGGAAAAGGGAGGTGTACTTGGCCCAGTAAAAACATGGAAGGCAAGCATAAATAAAAGTTAAAAAAAAAAAAAGAAGAGTTAAGAAAGTTAACCATTTCAACTGCTGGAGAAAGGTCAAGAAGCATGGAACCAGGAAGCTATGTTATGGGACACATTAAATCCTATCTCGTAAATGCTGTGATCAACATGCAGGAGTAGCTGTGTTGGTGCCTGCTGCCCACCCACCCATCGGTTTGACCTAGGATGAATCTGGTTCTGTGACAAGGGTTCTCAAGAGGGATTTCAAGGATCATGGGTCCCTTTGGGACTTTCATGACTCTCATATGACCTCACATGCCAGGACCCTAAACACTGACCTAGGATGTGGGGAAACGAAAGGAAACAATATCCAAGCAGTTGCTGGATGGTACTCTCCAGGGGAGAGTACTGACGAAGTGTGGGCCTGCATCCAGCAGTCCTTCGGGCGTAGAGTGCGGGAGGTGAGGCTTCAGGGCCCACGTCCCCAGACCTACATGCAAAGGCGGGGGCTCCGGAATAATCAGTTTCTGCTCCACTCTAATCACAGTTTGACTATGAATACAAGAGTCCAGAAAAAAAATTGGTAAAACTATTTCATGATAACCATTTGACTATATAAAATTTACAATCAAAAGCATTATGCATTTTATTATCATCTACACATGCTTTACATTAGTAAAAATTTTAGGCAACACATATATATGTGTGTATATGGATGTGTGTGTGGTTTAAAATATTTACCAGCACATCACTTGGTATCACATCTTAGTTCTAGTCATTGCTTCTAAAAGTTTCACCAAAATGGTAGTACTTCTTGTATCATCAAGAGATGCCATATTTGAAGATCCAAAGAGCACTCCCTCGCCAGGGAGTCTCAAAGCTGATCCAGGAAACGCCCACAAGCTGGAGACCCCACCGCCACGCAGAGCTTCCTCTGCCGGCGCCCCACCCTCACAACATCCTTCCACTGCACAGATACCCATGCCTCACATCCACCCACGCCTTCAACCCTCCCTGCCTCCGGCCTTGCCATTTTCTTTCCGACATTTTGAAGTAGCCTGATAACCGCTTTCCTTATCCACTGTCCCCAACTCTCACCCTTTTTTAAGGTTACTGCCAGAGTGACCTTAAGATATCAACAGCGCTTTCTGTCACGCAGCTCACAGCACCCAGAATGCCAACTCTTGTTGCTGTCTCCAAACTTCTACTCATCTTTCGGGGACCAGCAAGTAGTGATTCCCTGATCATGCTCCTTGTGTTCTCCTGCTCTCGTAACCCCATCACATCAATCATCATTTGTTTCCATGACCACCTTCTCTACTAGTCTTTGAGGTTCTAAATGGCAGGGGCTTTTTCCTCTAATTTTCCTCTAATCTGTCCCCAGGATACCACCTGATACACAGATGATCAATAAATGCTGACTGAATGAATGGACCACAAAAAATACACAGAGTGTGTACAGTACTTCTTTCTGAAGCTTAGGATCTTCAAAAATTGTTTTACTTTATTATTTTATTTCTTTTTAAAATTTTTACTGAATGTATTGCGGTGACATTGGTTAATAAAATTATATAGGTTTCACATGTACAATTCTATAATAATCATCTGTATATTGTATTGTGTTCACCCTCCCAAGTCAAGTTTCCTTCCATCACCATCTATCCCCCCTCTTACCTCCCCCTACCCCACCTTCCCTCTGGTAATCGCCACCCTGTTGTCTGTGTCTATGAGTTTTATTTGGTTTGTTTGCTTAATCCCTTCACCTTTTTTCACCCATTTTAATAAGTTGGAAGAAAAATATTATTTTTAAAACATATTATTTGGGAACATTCCCAAGACTAAGAACAGCAATGTGCAAAGGTCCTTCATGAGTTGCTTGTGTAATAACAAGGTTTCTGTAACGAGAAATTGATCAGCCCAGTTCTCTAGTCGGTAACACAGATTTTATGTGGCAACAAACTTTTATGCCATGTGTGTGGTTCTGCATCTACCCAATGCTCATAATTACAAAATATTTTCCCTAAAACCAAGATGCAAACAATAAAAATATTTGCAGCCAGAATGCCTGGACTTAGAGAAACTCCCTTATAGATTTTAAAGATTTAGAAACGCTTGTCTCTAGAAGATACTTTAGAGACAATTTCATCCAATAATGTAAACTTGTTTTGCAGATGAGAAAATTAAAGCAAAGAGAAGCCAGAAGACAGGCCTACGACCACACCACACAGAAGCCTGCAGCTGGGAAGGGCTGAGGACTCCTGCCCGGAGGCAGTCAGCACTCCCTCCAGAACCGCTCTGTAACAAACCGCTGTTGACTACTGACCTTTTACTTAAACGTTAAAATTTATCTTTGAAGTGCATCTTATCACTTAGTAAATGCATATGATAGTCCCTAACTTTGTTTCCAGTAAGATTTAAGTCCAAAATTCTTCTTTGTTAGACTGAAAACGCTAATCAGTTAAGACTGGTTCTCCCCTCAAAGCACCCGAGGTCCTGAAATACTCTGGGATGCTACACGGCACTGTGCACATTCTACTACCCAAGGGCTGGTCAGTGGTCCAAAAGTCCCTTGACCCTGGAATCCTGTCACACATTTCTCGCGAATGCATTTAAAATCTCACAAAAGAGAATTTCGTACCAACACAACACCCATAAATTCTGTCACTAGGATTCGCAGGGATATGCTGTATGTCATGGGGTAACAGGGCTGTTTTCACAGATTCCAAGTTCCCCTTAAGAGAGAATGAAATATCTTTTTTTAACCAAATGGACAATGTGGCAAAGACAAGAGGAAGTTATGAGATTTGTTATGAGCAAGCCCGCAGTGCAGTCCCACCCGTGACAGATGACAAAAGCCATCCTTTTGATTCCCTGCTTTACCCATAAAGAGTCATCTACCGGGGTACAGATGGCCTGCCCCTCAGGCCCAGTCTGCCTCGGGTAGCTGGGGGAGACACTCTGGTCCTCCACCCATAATGGCAATCTTAAAAGTTCTCTCTCCAACGCACGCTGATCCACCGAATCATTCACTCTCAGAATCATTCTCAATGGATCATTCCTTCATCCACACAATGTCTACACCAATTAAATTTCAGCTGTAACAAGATTTGAAGTGGATAATGCAACCCTCTCTCCTAAAAAAAAAACAAAAAAAAACCTCCCTTTTATTTTCTAATCACATCATCATTGAAGCATTTAAGAAAACAATGGATAAATCTACATTCATCCTTTTTGATTGCAAGTTTCCTTCACGTCTCCCTTTAAATTTCCTTCCTGTCAGAAGGCGCCCAATGTCTTTATCCATCCTTACCTAAAAGCAATCCCCAGGATCATTTTTGTTGATGAGAAGTATGTGCCTCTCTTCATACCTGCTGCAGCAGCACCAGCATCATTAACACTGCACAGGGTATTCCCAGGGCCAACTCAAAACACATGGGATAGATGCTTGTATGAAAATACAGAGACCGACCATCTTCTACAAAGGGGAGGTTTAATGCTTTCGAAGGCAGGGCCCAGGTTCAGGTGTTGGGAGACCCGGCTCAAACTCCAGTTTGAATTTGTCCAAACCTCAGTTCTCCTATGTGTAAACGAAGTCTAAAGCTCCCTTTCAAAAGTGTTGTGAGGACAGACAAAAAATGTTTCTGTGAACTCAGCAGGCACAGTGTCTGGCACATAACGAACACACTGTACGTATGAGCTGAATATCGAATCGGATATAAATGAACCCCTCACTGTTAGGATTTCTCATCCACATTACTTTAAAGAGGATGGGAATGCGACGACTCCTGCACTCCCCAACACACACCACTGCCCGTTCAATGAGGGGAGAGAGGACACAGACTCCTCTGCGACTCTTTGTTCACCTCAAAGCTCAACTACAGCCATAGGAAGGCTGGTCAAAGGACAGTGAAGACTAATTCACAGAAGAGGAAACTTAAATGATTTGGTAAAATGACAAAAAGTTTCCACCTCATATACACAGCCAAGTCAATGCAACGTGAAACATCAATAAAACACCTTCTTTTGCCTATATTGGTCGCCTGGGAGCATATATTGCTGTTGGTGGTACACAAGGTATGTCCAGAAAGTATCTAGCCATGTGCTATGAAAACTATTGAAGATGATACAACTATTTATTGAAGATGATACAAGAAACCTTGTGCATAGGACAATGACACTTCAGTCCCCTTCAATGTAGGCACCTTGGGGCCTCACACAGTTCTTCCAGTATCTCTTCCACCATTGAAAACACTCTACAAAATCCTTATTTGGAATCACCATCACTTGTCCCACTGCATTTTCCTGCATCTCAATGATGGTCTGCAAACTCTTCTCTTTCAGAGGTGATTTTAATTTTGGAAAAGGCCTGAAATCGCAGGGTGCCAAATCTGGGTGGCAGGGGGGCTGGCTGAATCACCTGGGTGATTGGATATTGCACCAAAAAATTCTTGTGAGACATCATGCATGAGCGGGCGCATTGTCGTTATGAGGACGCCAATCACCAGCTGCCCACAGCTGTGGCGATTGTCATGGTATTGCAGCTCTCAACGATGAAAGAACATTGAGAAAGTACTTATTATTAGTTGTTTGGCCTGGAGGGGCATACTTGTGATGGACAACGCCTTTCCAATCAAAAACCATGGTTAACATGGTCGTGATCTTGCTGTGACTTTGCTGTACCTTTTGCAGGTGTGGAGAGCCAGGTGATTTTCATCGGGATGCTAGCACCTTCATTTCCAGATCGTAATTGCAGACCCACAAGTATGTCTCTGGTTATGACCTTCTTAAGGAAATCTGGTTCACTGGTAGCAGTCTGAATCAAGTCATTAGTGATGATGTTCCTTCTGCCCTGGTAGCAGAAGCTGCAGATCGAATTTTGCCACAACATGTTTCATGCCAAGGTCCTGCATCAAAATCTCGGACACAGTAGTTTTTGGAATCCCCAGATCAGCTTCTAGTTCTTGCACTGTTCGTCGCTAATCTTTGTTGACTGCAACCCGCACATGTTCAGCATTCTCAGGTGTTCTGTTTCTTGCAGGCCTTCCAGTATGTGAATTACTTTCAACAGATTCTCGACCATCTTTGAAGTGTTTGTGCCACACTTTTATTTGCACTGCACTTATTTCATCATCCCTGAAAGCCTTTGAATAGTTTCAGCAAAGGAATGTTCAAGCAAAATTTGATGCAGATTACTTGCTCAGTCATTTTGAGTACAACAGCCACACAGTACAGATGCTCATTCGGTGGCATCTACCAACTGAATAGTGAAGTGAAGTCATCATTGTTCATACACGTGCATTCCAGTCTACTCTCCTTGGCTGCCAGGGTAGATCGATGTCATGCAAACTGTTCTCATAATATTAACAGTGGTTGGGCTTTTTCATATATTGGTATACTGACTCAACCTTTTTGGGTAGCAATTTGATTATAAAAATAGCCTTTGATCCTAATATAATTTAGGGAAATCATATGAAATATTGGAGGGGGTATTATTAAGAGATGTCTGTCGGTTATCTCAGTGGTGAGGGAAAAACCCTCAACAACTAAAATTAAGGAATCATTAAATAAACTCCAAGTAGAACATTAAAAATTATACTTAACAGGAAAGGCTTATGTTAATCCTTTAACATAAGGTAAAGGTAAAAACACAGAATCATCACACTTTGTAAAATAAAAAGTCATATGAAGGAAATACTCAAAATGTTAACAGTGGATGGTTCTGAGTGGTAGGTACATGGGTGGGTCTTTCCCCTTCCCCCATCTCCTATTTTTCACTTGGTCAATCCACTTTGCCCTTAAGCCCACCTGCCAAGCAATTGCCTGCAGAGAGGTGGCACCTGTAGGTGGTAAAGGAGAGGGCAGCCGAGAAACCCAAACAGAGCAGAACAGGTACGTGGGGAGGATGCTTACGCGGTCAATCCCATTTCATAGCCCTGATTCTGCAGAGGTAAAAGGAACCTGCATTTCATGCCACTTTCACGTGAACACCACTCACAGATCCAAGGACAGGACACACTGAGTTTGCAGAGTTGATGCAATCAAAGCTATAATTTATGTGCACATGCATTCAAACTTAAGGGTGAAAAGAAGCAACTATTTCTAAATTCAGTCACACTGTACCCTGACATTTGCCCATGTCCCTGGACCTGCAAACATGTAACCTAACGTATTTCTCCCCTCCCTTTCTACCTGGCCAATTCCTACTTCCATGCCAGTCTGCATCTCAGACAGCCCTCATCTCCACTAACTCTGCCCTGACCTGGAGTGGGGGCATGCACAGGGGGCCGCCTCCACCCATGTCAGTGATTATTAATGTGTGTTATAGAGTAACTGAATTTATATGGTAAAGCCCTAACTCCAATGTGACTGTATTCAGAGACAGAACCTTTAAAGAGGTAATTATGGTTCAATGAAGTCATGAGAGTGGGGCCCTAGTCAGATATGACCGGTGTCCTTACAAGAAGAGAAAGAGACATCAGGGATGGGTGTGCACAGGGGAGGGCCACACAGTAGGAAGGCAGCAATCTGCAAGCTCAGAAGCGAGGCCTAAGGAGAAACCAAACCTGCTGACCCCTTGGTCTTGGATTTCTAGCCTCCAGAACTGTGAGCAAATACATTTGTTAACGTGTGGTCTTTTGTTATGGCAGCCCTAGCAAACTAACACAATGTGTCTGTAGCTTCCAGAGACTAAATTCATAGTCATCACATTTGCCATGCCCACTACTGAGGGTCCACAACGGCTCCCACAGGGCAAGGGCTCAATGAAAAAAATAACACCCCCTGAAATAAGAAATAACAAACGAGAAATCTTGAGTGCTGGGGGAAATGAATAACCATTTCAAGCAAGCAGCCACAGAACATGACGGGAGTGGCTACTATCATATTCCCAGCTGCGCGGTCCAAGAGCGGAAAGAGAGGGTAGCCCATCGTGCTGATCCTTTTACTCAGATTTGAAGATGCACTTGCAGTGCCAACTCTTGGACACAACAGCTCAAGATAATCATGGACAGAAAGTAAGTTAATTAAGTTGTTTGCCTCTATGCACTGGGGTATACGTGCAAGTGCGCCTGCTTAAGAAAGAGTCACTAAGGGATGCACAGCCACTAATTAACGGGGGCTTAGTTGCTGAATGTAAAGAAGGAAGCGCACATTAAGTCTGAGTGAGTTGCACTGAAGGAGACGACTTTTCATAATTCAACACTTTTCAAAGGCAATCTTTGTCGAAGGAAAATAGATCTGCTCACTCTTCCTATGACAAACGTGCCGTTGCTCTTCATCTTTACTGCACTACAACCACAACCACAGCCACAATATGGTGACGAGTCATCCAAATTACCCTCCGGGATGAGAAATCTGTAGGGGTTGTTTTCCACAGCCAAAAGCCAAAAACTGAAAGGTGGTGTAACCTTCGCCTGAAAGACAATGTATACAGCTAATTTCCAGCTCATCCACAAAACCTTGGTGAGCTCATAAATGCAACATTGGTCCACAAAAATCATCCAATAAGAGAAAGACTACTGCCAGTGACAACCTGTGTTCTGAGTTGCTAAAAAAAAGAGAGAGACTTCATCCACTCTACCCCAGTCCCCCCTAACCCCCAGTTAAAAACAAGGATTTCTTCTATCACTCCCCCGCCAGCTCCGCTTCTCGTCACAATCCCACCACCTCTTTCTCCATGTGCTCTACCCCTGAAGTCCAACAGGCTCCAGACTCACTAAGCTCCCCCTGCTCCAAGTTAAATTCCCATCCCCTCAGTGTAAGGATCCCAGTTAGGGGTTAGGGGGACCTGACTGACCTCGTTCACACCACCACACTCAGGGCCTGTGTTTGTCATTGCAGGAAAAGTAACATTTTTTTTAAAAGATTAGTATTGCCTACAAATATAACTCATTGGAAAGCAGCCTTAAGACATTCATGCATTCATCCACTCATCGATCCAACAACTTGCAAACCTACTCAGTGCCAACCCTTTCCATTTGGAGAGATTTGTGTCAGTCAGGTTCACATGTAAGTACCAGCTTCGGTTTCCCAGGACTGAGGTCCCTGAGTTTGCCTCTTTGCAGAAATTCTTTCCCTGAAAGTCAGAGAGAAGCAATACATACTTCTAGGCCAGTCATAAGTCAAAAGCCAAGGTTTCCTTATATAATTTCACCATTTATAATCTTGCTGCCAAACAAATGTATTCTCCTACAAACATGAAATGTTCTGTAAGTATAAAAGGCCAGACCTAGATTGGGCAACAAACTATCGGCATCACCAGAAATCTATCCCAAATCAGTGGAAGTTAAATACCGTCTATCACAATGGCAGATCTGCTGCTTTCTAGTAAAAGGTATTAACCCTCCCCCCCAAACAAGATTTGATATCACACATATTTTCTGTTGGTGTGTTGGCACACTGCTGCCGCCTTCCCCCTGCTGCATTTTGACTGTAGCACGATGCTCTGAGTCCCATGGAAGCTACATGTAATCTCTTAGGCGTCCAAGGCACCCTCATGCAACTACAGGCAGGGTTAAGAAAAAACAGAAAACTCTAAGGCATTTCCCTACACACACACTGCATCTACTCTCCACCTTTCTGAGAAGGAAGTGTCAAAACATAAATCGTAACAGGTGCCATTTACGGAGTGCCTACTGCGTACCGGCTATGGTGCAACCCATTTCCTAAGCATCACTCTTTATTATCACAAAAGCCCTGCAAGACAGGGACTATTTTTACGCCCAGTTTACAGGTGAGGAAGCTGAGCCTTACGGCAGTTAAAGGGCTCATTCGAAGCACGCAGCTATTAAACGGCAAAGCTGAGCTGCAATCAGAGCCCCAGTCTGTCGGGCTGCATTGCCCTTAAAAGGAGGCCATGTGGGATGTTTGCAAGTCCAAAGTCTCTGTGGATATCTGTTCCAGCCACTGTCGGCCTAAGAAACGCGTGGCCTAAAAAGGATGAACAGTCTGTAAATCACACATGAGAAAACCTAGTCTGCAAAGCTCATACCTCACCCTTCCCTCACCAAATGTGAACTGGGTAATTGATCTTTCACACCTCAAATGGCTTGTTTTACATCAAACTATAATTATCTCCCAATGCTGGTTGCCAGCCACTTGTTGACACTGGCTCTGAGACATACTGCTTAACGTCTAATTTTAGCCAAGTCATCTTTCTTGAATTGAAACTTTTAAATGCTCATTCCCCAAGATGTAACTATTGCAATGCACCTTAACAGATATCTAGTAAGTCCTTAGGTAATCACAGATGACGAGGGATGCAGCCCTTGCACAAGGCTAGCTGAAAGTCTAGTCGGGGAAACCTGGAACCCAATGTGTAAGGTCCTCGGAGCAGGCGGCTCATCACGTTTGAGACATTCGAAGGAGGCACCCAACGGGGTTCTTGAAGTACAAATGGGGATTTCTAAAATGGCTATGTAGTATTAGACCTTGGACATACTGACAAATTGTGTGTGACTACCAGTGTAGGGGGAATAAACAGTGGTAACGGGTTGTGAACATTTTTATACGTGAAAAACTTTACCCTGTGGGAAAAAGGAAGCCAACACTCTTTTCAGCAGCATAGTGCCAGGAGTAAATTTAAGTTTCAGGAAGATGAGACAACTTACCCAAACATTCTGGGGTGTGACTTACTCTCGAAGTAAGAGGTGAGAAATTTCCACATTTTCAGGTTTTATGTGCCCCGTCGGGCAGGTTACTAATGATGCATGTCAAATAGAGCCCATTAAATTAAGCTGTAGCACTCACCTGCTTTGCATACATCGGATTCGAGTTATACCCTGCACGTAAGCATTTCAGCAACAGGCGGCTGGGGGAGGCAGACCCGCATTTTAGCACACCTCTGTGGGCTAGAAAGCAATGTTCATAATTAAGACGATCTGAATTCCAGCCAAGTCTTTTTTTTTTCCAGTTCATTGATAAAGTGTTGATTAAAAATACAGACGTTTTGTCATCCTTACTACATTTACCTCATCTCAAAACTCTCTTGACTGGGTGAAAGCTAATGCTGCTTCTTCTGTCTGGTCAATTATTGCATGGACACAAGGGACCAATTAATGCCATCCATAAAAGCCTGAATCATTCTGTCAATTAACGAGAACTAACTATGTCATCAGATATATTACTGGTGAGCAAGTCTATTTGGTTGCAATATGTCTTGAAGGAGAGCAGTATCAAATGAATCACAATTGACTTGGACAACTGCTAGCATAATTTCGGAAGATGAAAAGACAGATGTGGTAGTTATTAGTGGTCCCCTGAGGAATTACAGCCAAGCAATTGCAATGTGCTAAGACTGCACTAGCAGGTGCCTGCAGTACAAATCAGACAGAGGGTTAAATCAATATTTTCAATTTCTTAGGATCAATCTGGTGTTTGAATGAGATGGAAACTTGTTAGCAATTGGCAGGATGTGTAAATGAAAAGTCAAACTTCTTATTATTTGTTAAAAAGGAATGAGTGTACTGCATCATGCCCTTGGCACCGGGTGATACTTTCATGATCCAGTAGCTGGGGCATTCACCAAGGATCAAGGGGTTCTTAAATTTTAATAGAGTGCAAAAGGTTAGCTTTATGCAGGTTGAACATTCAGGATCTTTAAAAATGATTGAAGTGTCAATAGGGAAGTTTGAGCTGTGACGACGGTCTGGTTATTAACAATTAGTGCAGGAACCAGAAGGAAACCTTAGACTCAACAGAAAGAGGGAAAAATAAGGTCTTACTGAGAATGCGCCAATTAAATACAGCCTTGGGAACATTCCTACTCTTCTCTTGTTTTACTAAAAAAGCAGTCTGGCTTTGAATATGATTTACCAAGAAACTTTGATTAATTTTCCTCAGTCATCAATATTGTGGTTATAACCCTTGATGAGTGAGTGTCTACATGGACTGAATGACCATCTATGACAATACTTCATCTTGGGCTTTGTTCATCTGCTTGCTTTTAATTCAGCAATAGACAATCCTTCATATGCCATCAAATTAAGAAGATCCAATAAATACAAACAGAGCTTGGCATGGTACACAAATAAAACTCTCAACCTAATGTCTTCTGTGAGCACACAGTAACCAGCCGACCCATCACTGGGGAGGGGAGCAGAGGTGGGGTTCAGTGGAAGGAGATGGAGAAACGTGACTGTGAATCTGGAACCTGTAGACCCCTTGCTGCTTCTGGACGACAAGTCACATCGAGGCTCTAGGGTCAGTTACCCCACCGGCACCAGAACGGGCACTAACACTTCCTACACCTGGGAAGCAGTAAATCTCCAGCCCGGCACATCCATTAGAAGGGCCAATGTTCCCTTCCTGTTTAAAATAAAGTGGCACACTTCAGTAAGAAACAGGTAAATATGAAACAGCACAACATGAAACTTAAATATGTAAAGCCAACAGAAATAGTCCCAGACAAATTGAGGCTTTATAATTTCCCTTTTGCTTAAAAAAAGGAAAAACCCTCTCCAGAGTCTATTAAAAAACTAATTCAAGCAAGCACTTCTTGACAGTGTAAGAGCAAATTTTTGAGACACAAAGATAATGAGGCAGAGCATGTGCCCTCAAGGAGTTGGAGGGGAATGTGCGCCCAATTAATGGTAAACAAGGTATATCCCAGATCAGCTCGGGGCACTGGGGGAATTCTGGGAATGGAGAAAGGCAGGGGGGTGACGAGGGAAGGGCAGGATCTGTGAGGAAAAAAAATCCATAGAAGGAGTGATATTTCAGACAGGCTCTGAAGGACAAGATTTAGACAGGACAAGCTGGAAAGGAAGAGTAGGACACAGAAAAACAGGCAAGGCAGGCTTCATGGAGAAGGGATCCTGAAAATCTGGTGACTAAAAGGGGGTGGGGGGACAGTATTCAGGCAGAGACCTTCATTTGCAGAACTAAATGGTGGGAACTGGCCTATACAGCAGGGGAATGGGGGCAGAGGAGGGCACACCTTACCAGCCCTGAGTCAGGACACAGGGGAAGGCAGAAGGCTCAGCTAGAGAAAGAAAGGACAGCGAAGGAAAGGGGACCCAGAGTGGGTGAGGGGGCCTCACTCACTCTCCTTACACTTCTGGCTTGACTTCTGCTTTTACACTGGCCAAAAATAGGAACTAAACTTAGGGCATACGTGCATAAAATGCAATTATAAATATAATTAATATACAATATACATACCACCAACTTACAACTGTGTAAAAACATTGTGTGTATACATATTTATGTGTATTACTCACACGCCAACAGGTTTTTTTTTAAAGAATGAACATGTTCTAGATCCTGTTTATTAACCATACACAAGAGGCTGACACCTAAGAACAAATGGGGCTGGGCTGTGTTGTACAGGGAGGCAGTTCTCCCAGACGAGATGAGGCCCTGACAACTTGGGCACAACCCCCGCCCGCCTCTGCATACGAAGATCCCTGTGCCCAGAGGTAACTGGGTGAAGCTGTCCCTTCACCTGCTTAGGATGAGAAAGGGCCAGCCAGTTCTCAGGCTGCTCAAATGGGTGACCAGGTTTGGGTTGAGTGTTCTTTAGGGGCCAGGACTCGGGTTGTGTCACCAGCCCTGGAGGGCAAGAGCAAACTGCCTGGTTAGCCCAATGAAAGAGGTATACCAACCAAAGGGAGGCTGCCCACTTCCTGCCAAGACAATGTAAGTAGATGCAATATAAGTAAAAACAACATAAACAGAGAACTAACAAGATGAGCAGTTCTGATTTCACTAAGGGCTTCAGAAATTAAAATCATAATAGAAAAAGTAGCTTCTTAGAATTCACAGCATATTATTTCTTTTTATTAAAGAAATGCTAAAGAATTCACTGGAGGAACTGAGCATCTTGGAATTTGCAGGGAAGTGTAAGAGTAAGCTGATTCCTCTAAGACACAACAGGGGCTCCCACCTCTTGCTTATCCCCACTCTACCCACCAGGATACCTCCACTGGCAGCCTTTGTGGGTTTCTGCAGGGCAGGCTGTCCTGTGACCTCACCTGCCCAGTGAGGTGAGGTACAGGTCAGTCTCCAGCATGTTCTTTTTCTTTATTTGGTCATTGTTACCCTACCTCTCTCTTGGTTCTCTTCACCAATTTTAGCAAAGCTAAGCTCTTCTACTTCCTAATGACACATGGGCCTCTGCCACACGCTCCTGCAAGGTCCTTTCTCCACTGTCCTTTTGACCTCCAAGTCCTTGTACCCTCCTCCTTCAATCTCTCCATCCCCAAGGCCAACCTCAGCAAAATTCTTCCCAATAAGAAATGTCCTCGTCCTGTTTTGGGCATAGTCACTAACTAACCCTCCCCCTGCGAACCCTTCAGTTAAAAAGCCTAAGTGTCTTGTCGTGAGTATTACAGAGAAATAAAGATGGCCTCAATAGTCTTGCGATGTTAACACATGTGTCCTAGCTCATGAATTACACAGCCAAATCCAATTAGGGCACCAGGCGCTGTCATCAGGATACAGCACATGCTCAATATACTCTAACTCTTGTAGCTTTCACGGTGATTGTACTGCAAACAATTAAGCACATGCTTAATCTCTACACCTCAGTAGTAAGGGATCTGCAGAAGCATCATATATCTTCATGCTTTTCCATCTCTCATGCTAACACTGGACCCTCAAATGTAGAATATGCTCAATAAATGGATAAAGGGAGAAAACTATTTGGCCAGAAGATCAGTATAAGCACTATAGCCAATGTTCAAAGTCAGTGAGAATATGAAGCTTTCAAGATCCTTTCGTCTGGTTTAGGTTTTCCCTCTAAAGACAATAAGCAATGTTTTATGCTTTCAGCACAGTTGGCACCAACTGCTTCAGAGATTTCAGTTGTTCCTCAAGGCACACCCAGGGTCCCTTGATGACCACAGCTCCGTGGCACAACTGAATGGGCTGGGTGAAGGCTCTCTGGTTCAGGCGAAGCTAAAGGGATGCTTACTCCGAGGGAGGTGAAGGCTGGGTGGATGGGCGCATTTGCTCATTCATTCTCACATATATTTTTTGAATAACAACCTTGGGCCAGGTACCACAGTAGGCCCTGAGAATTCAAGGGTGAACACGAGTCACTGCCATGCAGAACCGTAAGGTCTACTGGGGCAGAACTGGATGATAATCCTGCCTGCTGCGTCTCAGTCCGGGACTCTCCTGCGACGTGGGTGCCTCTGCAGTCACCATCACTAGGTACATTACTCAGGCTGGGGAGCTGAACCCACAGTGAAGGAGGAAAAAAAGGAAGCAAGAAATTTATTTTCCCTTTTCGCTCGACTGTCTAACATTTAAAAATCCTCACAAGCTTAAAACAGAGAATCCATGCTCCATAAACATTATCATCTGCGAAAACAGTCTGAAGGATATTTGTAATAGAACTTAACTAATTCATTTATACTCCACCTTGTTCCCAGAGGGTTTGAGACAAGTTCAGTTAAAAAGAAACAACTGTCTCAAACCAGGGAAATAAAGTGTGAAAACAAAACAGGAGTAAGATTATACGGAAAAAACATAAAGCAAGATGAAACATGGATTCACCAGTGAAGAGACGTGTGTAGAAAAACCATTCACTTGTACTTTCGGTTAGTAAGTACTATTAATATGTATATCAATCGCTTAAAAAGTAAAATCGCACTGCCCTGGGGTGGGCTGTGTGTATTGCTTGACTTCAATTCTGTGAAAAGAAAAGCTATGGCTTTAAGAAATTCAACTCCCAAAAGCCAGCTTTTGAAAACCAAGGTTCAGCCAAGAAGAGCCAATAAAAATGCTGTAACTTGAAACCAACCCACAGAGCACAAAAAGAAAGGAGAGAGGTTGCCTGGTTGCCCTAAAACACACCCTTCTAACTTAGTTCTAGAACAGCAGTGCCCAGTTTGCAAGACAAGAAGCTAATTGACTCGAATGTCTGCTGCATAAGCTATAAAATAAGTACATAAAGAACAATATGAACATACAGCGCCATCAGTTACATAAAAAGGCCTGCTGTCCGACGCCACACTGTGCACCAAACAAGCTGGGCGATTGTTTCAGCAGGCTGCAAGAAGGAAGAATGAATAATTAGTGTACTTGTGAACCGAGTGTCCACCAGGAAGAGATCTCCGTCCTGGAGCAGCAGCAGGGCAGCCCCCCTCAGCCCTGCAGAGTCAAGCTGGGGTTTTTTAAGACCTTTCTTGACAATCGTGATGCAAGCAGATACATCCTTCAGCCAAATAAACCAACAACTGGCTCCACTGTGGCCGTTTCTTATTCAGCAAAACACACACACACACAGCCAACATTTCTAAAGTTTCACCAACTGCTACTTTCTATTACCAGGAAATGTCATTTTTTCTTAGTTTTTTATTGGCTAGGAAGACAACGACTCCTGCCAAAAAAGTAGGGGTGGTGACAAAAGCATCCATTTGAGCTGTCCTGGCACAAAGGGCAAAACATGATATGAAGTCCATAAACCATAAACGTTTGTCCAGAAGGATGGGAGGGTAGGGGGTGGGGGGTGGGAGGAGTAAATACCTTTGCTCCTAGGATTTTTCTCATTCTCTAACATACTGAAGGTGAAAAAACTTTTTTCTTCCTCCAGAAAACCTAAAACTAGGCAAGCAGGATGCACGGTCTATCGCTTGGTCA
Source organism: Sturnira hondurensis (assembly GCF_014824575.4). Taxonomy (NCBI): domain Eukaryota; kingdom Metazoa; phylum Chordata; class Mammalia; order Chiroptera; family Phyllostomidae; genus Sturnira; species Sturnira hondurensis. Next base: position 4,396,737 of record NW_028079136.1, read on the forward strand.
AAACTCATTGCTATGATGACATTTGATCTAGGTGATAATCTGCAACACAAGCAGCAGGAAGCTATAGAATATGCCTTTCTGACCCAGAGTCCACAGATCTGTGTTCAAATCTCTGCTCTCCCCCTAAGAGCTTCATCATTTTTAGTAAGTCATTAACTTACCTAATTTTTCTATTTTCAGAATAAGGAAAATGTGCTACCATTCTCATGACCTCCCTCCAAGGATTGTTAAGAGGACAAAAGGGATCATAAATATGACTGTCATTGGACATAAGTATGATTCCTTGACTTAGTCTATTTGGAAACACAGAAAATGTCAGGCGCATTCCCGGCATTTCCAGAATGCTTGCTGTTTGCCCAGCACTGAGGCAGGTGCCTAGGAGACACAGAGAATTAAAAGGTGCAGTTCCTGACTGTGAAGTACTCTCAGGCTAGTTAGAGGCAAAACATGCAAGTTTAGGGCTAAAGCCAGAGTAGGCAAAGTTTGATTTAGATAATAAACTCCAAATGGATTCCCCACACCTCACTTAATTCTTCTGTACTCGAGAAAATCCACCGGGTTCTACCCAGAAGGCTTACAGCTCTAAAAACACTAACAACAGAACAGATGAGTGGCATCTCACCAGCACCCAGAGGGATTCTCAGAGACAGAGAGTTGAGAGAGATTCCCTCTTGTCCTTTAGTTACTCTATGAATTCAAACCACAGGGAGCACTGCAGCCCCAAAGGGAATCATGTCTAGAGTGACAAAAAGACCTTGCTCCCCACCTTTCCACTGAACTGTACTTGCAAAAGAAGAGAAGACTGCATGGAATGCCTGGAAGAACCTCCTTCAGGAAGCTCCAGGGTCCAGGCTTCAAGCCCAGGGACCTGAAATCCAATCCATGACAGTATCAATTAATAATGGATTCCTATATGTCAGGTACAGTGCTAAACCTTATTTCACTTGATGAAACAAATGAGACACAGCATTTCACTTTCTGTTCAAAGCCACCTTAAGAGAGGGAAGTAATTTCCATTTCTCCATTTTGCAGAAGATGTTAAGGACCTGATGAGGTTAAGTACAAGTCCCAAGGTCTGCATAGCTGGTAAGGAGCAAACCACGATTTGAACCCAAGCTGATGGATTTAAAACCCCACACTATTTTTAATCACACCTGATTATTGTAATAGTCAGGTCTATGTCTACTTACTACTTTGCTGTTCATTTCTTGAAAATTTAATCACTCACTATTTTTTTGCAAAAGGTCGAAAAACACCATGGATCTACCCTGGAGGCCCATTAAACCTACAGTTGGTCAGAAAAGTATAATTCAACGTATAAAGTCCTATAAACTATGTTCCTCTTCAAGGAAACATTTTCCATTTTCCATGGAAAGGTTTGGTAGGTTAGGAAAAGACAGGACAGAGAGGTAGAATAGTCCAGAGAGTTTTAATATTTTGAATGGTTAATAAACTTTAAAAATTCAACCTTACTGTGAACTAGAGAATATTGTTCAGTAATATGTTCACTTTTACCTACTGAATAAGTGAAGATTTTAAAAAAGACATGTTTCAATGCTAGCAAAAAAAGACTGAGATGCTCTCATAGGCACAGCCATTAACCCTCCTAGATAGTAGTTTGGCTGCGCTTCCAGTTTCATGTCTAAGAACTCTTTGCTTAACCCAAGGTAATAAAGATTTTTTTACTACATTTTTTTCTAGATGACTAGTATTAACTTTTACACTTAGGTGTACAATCCATTTTGAGTTCACTTCTGTGTATGGCGTGAGGTAAAGGTTTGAACTGATTTTTTTCTTTTTTTGGACATACGGATATCCAATTGTCCCAGCACTATTTGTTGAAAAGACGACCTTTTCTCTATTAAATTGCTTTGGCATCATTACAGAAAAGTCAACTGACAAGAAATGTAATGGTTTATTTCTAGCTTCTGAACTCAGCAGCACTGGTCCCCAGTAACAACACACCGTCCTGATGACCACAGCATGGTAGAGAGTTTTGAAGCCAAAAAGTATAATCCTCTATTTTCTTCTTTTTCAAAACTATTTTCTTTATCCCAACTCCTCTGCATTTCTGTGTAAATGTTAGAAGCAGCTTGTCCATTTCTATACAGAAAAGCATGCTGAGATTTGTATAGGGATTCTACACATCCATCTGGGGAGAATTAACAATATTGAGTCTTCCAATCTATGAACATGGGACACAGCTCCATTAGTTTAGGTCTTTAATTTTTCTCAGCCATGTTCTATAGTTTCCAGGGTGCAAATCTTACATTTCTTTTCGAAGTTTATCCCCGTGAATTTTACTTTTGACACTATTTTAAGTGGAATTAATTGTTTTTTAAATTTAATTTTCAGATTGTTTTTGCTAGCATATACAATTGATTTTTGTATGTCGATCTCATACCCCCCAACTTTGCTGAACTTGTAAGTTCTAACAGGTTTGTGGCGTGTGTATGTGTGTGTGTGTATCTCCTAAGATATTCTATATGCAGGCTCAATCCATCTGCAGATAAAGACAGTTTTACTTCTTCCTTTACAATCTGAATGTCTTTAATGTTAATCTACAGTACAATTTTGGAGAGAAGTGGCAAGAGTGAACATCTCTGCCTTGTACCAGATCGTAGGAGGAAGCCATACCCATAATTTGCACAAAGTATTCTACTCATGCTATTATCTTTCCTGAAGACTTTCCAAAACAGAGCTCCATAAATATTTCTCATACTGTTGATCCATGATCGCACACAAATAAAAAACACACTCATTAACTTCCAAAAATATCAACGCCTGTTTTAACTTGAGAACAGAGAACTGAAAATGTCATCTAATTAGATAAAACATATAAGCGTATTAACAACTAAATCTATGAAAGAGCAGCACTGTTTCATGCAAAGATTGTGTAAAGTGGAGAGAAGGAGACGTGAGGGGGGACAAACGGGCAGCGCAGTCGGGAAGGTGACACCACCGCAGGCTGCTGAGCAGCCCCCAGGGCGGCAGGGCCCCACCAACTCTCCCCACCCTTCACTCACCCCGGTTTCCAGAACTGGGAGGGACTAGGGAAAAGGAAGCTCTGGAAACGTGAGCAGCTGGGAGTGAGCTGGGCCGGGGTCTGGAGGAGAGGGGCCTTCAGTGGGAGCTCTCACGCAGCAACTTTCACACAACAGTCTCTTATCTTAACAAAGCAGTTGGACTTCTTGTTTTAAAAAAAAAAAATTGGTTCCAGAATGGAAACAACCCGGCAGCATCCAGCATGGTTTGAAAGAACACACTGGTTCCAAAGACCTTGTTTTCTCTGAAAGGTGAACATTTAGATGCCCCAGCAAGAGGCACAGATGGGTGTTCAGAGTCCAAATGGTGGGCGCCACTGCCAGCTATGACACACCCTCACATGCGATCCCGTACACAGTTTCCAGCCTCTGCCATGGCGCTTGCCTAGAACGACTACTGTTTACACTCTCAGACAAGTTGGCAGACAATGACTGAATACCCACTGCATGTAGCACCCAGCACCCACGGTGCACATTTAGTGCCTCACAATTCATGGATTCACGCACAGTGCAGTAAATCTGGTAAGAAAAGATGAACAGATGAATATACAAACTAGACATTACAAGTGAGGATTTCATAGAGAATAAATTAAAAATAAAAGTCTCAAAGGATTTAAAATCTACTCAAAGAAAATTAATGAAGTGTATGAGCAGAATTAGAGTTCATTTCCCTAATTGTATAGAAGTTATCATTTTGCAGTACCTCACAGAGGTCTAAAGCAAAAATCACTTGGTTTCTCTAAGATCTAAAATAAATATTTGTTTCAGGTGGGGCAGCCGGACCTCCACCTGCTGAAGGGAAAGCTGGCGACACAAGTGCTCCTCTGGGACCCTTTGCTTACCCCCCCCCCACATGTTCACCACGTTCCATGGACCATAACTCTTTAGCTGCCACCCCCTCACACCCTCCACACCTCCCAACAGCGGACTGTGCTGAATCCAGTGCCACCTGTACACCTTAAGGTTCCTCACGAGACAGGAGGCCACCTCCCATCCCAAACGGTCTAACCACCCCAGAGCCGTGCAGATGGGGCTCTTAATTTCCGTCTGCATGCTGAGGGGACTCCCAGTGAAGGCCTCAGTTATGTCCCCTTTTCACTGAAGAAACTAAACTACACTGTGACAGAGGTTAACTTTCCTCTGTGTCTGCATTAGCCTCTCACGGTGAATACAGACAGCTCTGACAGTTTCTAAAAGATTTCAGGACGAGGCCAGGGTTGCCAGGCAAGAAAATGACAAAACTGAGGCCAGAATTTTAAAATGTAGACTTGTCTGCACATAGGAAATGGCAAATCACTGCTCTGAAAGCCCCATGTGCTAGTCAAGCCCTGCGTGTTACCTCACACACTTCTACTCGATGACTCATCACACTGGGGCCTTGAAGAAAGTCAGCCCACACAGAGTCCAGCGTTGGGGAGCAATAGGGAAGTGGACAAACTGGCAAACAGGACGTTGCTTCTAGAAACCCTGGACAATAGCAGGAGTACACTTGCCCGTGTTTAAGGGCATACAGTCTAGCTCAAAGTCCAAGGCAAAGCCTGAACAAAGCACTCAGAAAGGTACCGAGCCCCTAAATGCCTACAAACACCTCCCCAGCCCCAAAGCCCTTTATGAAATCAGCCTTGGGGAGACTTTTGTACGATGAACCTTCCTGGGTTCCTTGCTTGAGTTTCAGACTCACGTTTGCCACCTTATTATGATTCAAATTTGCTTTCTTTAAATTAATCTATATCGGTGGCCCAACAAAATACTATCATAATGGGCTCATTTTATTTTGGGAAACCATTCCTCACCATACCACAGCCCGTGCAAGCCAACGGTCTTCCCTGGTTGGGGTTCCCTTTTGGCCCTTGACCCTGAAACAGTAGCCATAATCATGAAAGAGGCACAACTTTGTATTCTACTTTTTCTTCATATAATCACACTTCCTCAATGCAGGCATGCCGTGTGACCCTGGCGAGCTCCTTCTCCAAAGGCTTCTTTTAGGTGTTCTAATTGCGTCACCAGTGTAGACAACTGATCTCAAAGAAGCTCCATGAACTGTCTGACTCGTAACTCCTAAGGTCTGAGATCATGGTTTGGGTGGGAAGGAGGATGCTCTGGGGGCAGGAGAGGGAGAAGGGAAAAACAACCGCGCCTTTCTTCTCAGGAGACAAAGTGCTGTTAGAGGCGAAGGCTTTGGATGGCCTGTGGGTGGGTGGGGGCTGGGGAACGTCTCTGCTCTTAGGCTACGCAGCCATGATGTTGCCACAGAATCCAGCCACTCTCCACTCCCCAGAACAGCAGTGTCCTGGGGTTGCTGCATATTACTCTACGGCAAGAGCTTGAACACATTTCATTCAAACTGAACCATGTTATACCAACATGCTTTCCCACTAATGTAACACTTGCCACCTGGCTCTGCGCTGGTGGAGGAAATGATACTCTGCAGTATGGCACACAGTTCCCTCCAATGCCCAGCCCTCAGCCGCGCCCCTGCACAGGCCCTGAGTGCCAGCCACCGGGTTCCTGCCCATCTGGGCACTCGGTGCACTTAGTTCCTCCACCTCCAATCCCAGGAAGCGTGAGAAACTGTCCTTGTCTTCAAGGAGCTCACAATCAAGATAAGAAAACAAAGATTTTGAGTGTAGGTTTATCATATGAAAATCAACAAGCCATTTGGTTGTTTGTGAAACCATAACAACATGTTAACCCCTCATTTCAGATGAGTTAAAACGGGCCAATAAATGACAAAATAAGACTGCTTCTAAACATTTTTTCTACTGTGATATATAACAGACACATAAAAAGTACACAAGACATAAATGAAGGATTATAAAAGGAATACTCATATACAGTATTTTTTTAAATTAAAAAATAATCCCCTTTATACAACCATCTCAGGGTTTCCCTACCAGTGATAACAATGCGGTCACACAGCCTCCACCCATGGTACAAGGAGAAGATGCTGAAACCCAGGCCTCTTCCTTAATTGGCTCACAATTTGCATGACTCTGAATACCACACCATCTGTATTTCAGTCGAGATAAATTCAGGTTTTCCAGGACAATACCAATTCCAAAATTTAGGTTTTCCAGTCTCCATAAACCATCAATCAATAGTGCCCCCAAATTCCTATAGATCTCCCAGACTTCCTGTTGAACCAAAAACATCATTAAAAAACCTTGAACACGCCATAAATGCTAGTTTGGGGTTCAAAATATATTTACATTACATTTTCTCAGTCTGCTTTCTATTTATAGCCCTCTTGCAAACCCTAAGAGGATCCAGTCGCTTCCTATGGGTTCCAAGTCAGTCCCCAACTGGCTCACATAGATTTTCTCATTTCCACCAGTAAGCGTGATAAAGGTTACAAGTATTTCCAGTGCAATTATAAATTGCATCTGCACACCCCAGCTTGTGAGTGCCTCGGGACAACTTCACACTCCCCTGGTTCAGTGTCTCCCTGTTCCTCTCTATGCTTGAGAAACCCATTGGTATTGAATCTCCTTTGACAGCAAAGGCAATTACGAGATTTCCATGTGGGGGGAGAGGGGAGGGCCCGGCAAGGCTCAGACAGAGGGCAGTTCTGAGGAGCTGGACTTGACTGACCCTCCCAGACTCAAAGGGCTTTCATCTCTCAAGCAACTGGACACCCTGACTCTGGGTCATCAGCACCACCACCGATCCCCAAACCAGACATGTCCTCAGAGAGGACCCAAAGTGCTACTTCCTCACCTTTCATTTTTTGACTCTGGGGGAAAACCTCCCCCCAAAAAACCTTGTCATTAGAAAGAGCTTAATGAGATTTGGCCACATGAGAACGGTCCAAAACGCATCACTCTTTATACAAATGTTGACAGTGGTTCCAGCGACAATGTCTGTGACCCCAAATGTAATGGAGGCAGAACGATTCTAAGTCTAGATACACTCTGGAGCACATCTGCTGTGTGCTATCAGATGGATGAAAAGTAAGCATGCAATTTCGCTCTCTCAGAGTTCAGGACAAAGGTTAAAACTAAAAGGTGTCTAATGGTTATTAGGTGCAACCACCCACATACATGAAAAGTAATGAGGGCATGTCTCCCAATTTCCTACAGGTTGTCTGCCAAATTCCTGCCTCCCTCATAAGACAGAATATGCAGTGTTTTCTTTGCCATACAGATACACCCCATGTCACGATAAACAAACGCCGCTTTCTCTGCAGCTAATAACCACAATGTGTGGGTAAGAAACCTCTCCAGTGTAAATCCGTGGGGACAAGGCTGCATTGTGGGCATTAAATAATTATAACAATCTGACATGAGGCAGAGGATTGTTTTTCAATGGCCCTGTTGCACTGCAAACTTTCAAGTCAACCCCAAACTCTCTTTCCTGGCACTCTGTCCATGTGCTGGGCTATTATGAAACAATTCTCATTCTTTATAGTTTGGTCCCATTGCAAGGAGCTGGCAACGTGGGCACTCATGAAATATTAACACATCACATTGATTTTTTTTGTAAGTGTGGCCAACAGTGGATCAATTATATTACTATGAAAAGCTTTTCATAATTCATTTGGGGGGCATCAAGATCTCATTTCTAGACAGCACACAGATGATGAAGTCGACAGTTTTGAAGAGGCCGGCACTCACACGCACAGAATACATTAAATGTGATAGATGGAACAAATACACTGTTTACAAAAGGGGGGAAATGTTTAAATCTGGCAAACTGATTAAAATAGGGCACACATATCAACAAGATGGGAATTATGAGCATGGAAGTCTCTCTTTGTAAACAAGAATGGAAAGACTCCAAACGTTGGCAACTGATACCCCTTCTGCTGACCACCATATGTTTACCCCAGCCTCCCTTAAAAGTAAAACTTGCTAATATCTAAATAATAGATAAATTATCCTATCCCTGCCCTGAAATACCTTTTATTCCAAGAACATTAACAGCTGGACTGAAGGAATCAAATCTCCTGGTTGGTGTGAGCCCACGGAGTGCCTGGAGTGAGGTTCTGCTGATCTGGCAGCTGGTGAACACGAGACACTTTTCTCTTCAGTTGTGCAGTGTGCATGAACTTCACACAGGCCACGCCACCAAATGTGGGGCCCTTCTTTCATCAGGCCTGGGCACAAACAATACTCTAAGCCAGCAGGCCTGTGGCCATGCTGCCTAGGGGGGGCATCATGAAGAGAAAGGGGCCCGGCTATTGGTTCTCAGTTCTCCACTTTCACGTTGTAACACTGGAGTGACCTGTGTCCAATGTTGCCCCCTCCACTAAACTGTGAGTATCTTGAGAGCAAGAACTCAGTCTTATTCATCTTGATATCTCTTACTCTGGTAATAGAGATTGGTACAAAATACATGTTAAGTGAATAGCCACAAGGTATAAATTTTCCCTCCCACTCTGAGAGTCTTGCATCTGGCTTGTGTGTACAAATTAAATTTACCCTTTCTCTTGCATGGGTCTCTAGTCTCTCTGGGAGAAAAAAAGTCACTCAAAGGTCCATCTTCCTGATCTTTGGTATTAAGGGCCCCATATGGAATTGCCCCTAATTATCTAACAAACACTTTCTATTACTTTGGAGCTTATAAGCTATTAAAGAGGGGCAGAATGAGTTAGACTGCTGAAGCAGCCCTGAAATCCCCTGGAAAATAGACATGCAGAAGAAAAGAAGCTCCTAGGGGCGCACAACCGACAACGCTGGCTCAAGTGTCTTGAGACCTGGACCACATGCGAGAGAACCACTGCTTGAATGCTTTCCAAAACACTATGGGGGCTTTTCAGGGGGCCACATGGGAATATGGTCACATAGGCACTAGAGTGAGAGAAGGGGATAGCAAGGTAGGCAATCTGACCTCTATTTAGCCCTAGGTGAGACATGAGTGCAATGGTATTGGATTGGTTAAAAAGAAAAAAATAATAAAAAACTAACCCACACAATGGCGCAAAAGTAGATGGACAGCCATCAGTGGCTCCCAAGAAAGAGAGGACAGGGCGGTCACCAGCTTGCTTGGCCTCACCAGAGACCCTGCCTGGACTACANAAGGGGATAGCAAGGTAGGCAATCTGACCTCTATTTAGCCCTAGGTGAGACATGAGTGCAATGGTATTGGATTGGTTAAAAAGAAAAAAATAATAAAAAACTAACCCACACAATGGCGTAAAAGTAGATGGACAGCCATCAGTGGCTCCCAAGAAAGAGAGGACAGGGCGGTCACCAGCTTGCTTGGCCTCACCAGAGACCCTGCCTGGACTACAAAGAACCTTCTATCTTCTGAAAAGCTAAAAAGACTCCAATCAGGACCAAATCAAAACTGAAATGCTGTTAAAAATAATTTAAAAGGATTGGGTTTATGTCATGCTTATGATCCTAACTTTGTGCCTTCCTTCTTTTCCCTGAGCTAGTGAGGCCAGAGAAAATAATTCGCCACCTTTAAGGTAGACAATTCATGTGCGCTGACGTGGCCAGAACCTGCTCTTCCCCTAGGCCCTCGTGCTGAACACATACGCTTCTCCTTTGTCCCCACCTGTGTTCTGAAGAACAGGTGAGCAACACACACACACACACACACGACACAAGCACTCTGTGAATCATCTGATGCCTGTGCGTCTGCCTAGACTACAGCCTAGTCCCACCGTCACCCAACTGTTACAACAACTCTCTGCTTGATTTCATTTAGCCAAATTTTCCACCTGGAACACACCCGTTATCAGCGACATGACATCACATCCACACTAAAGTTTAATTGAGGAAGAAGGCCAATGCACACCCAGCCTCACGAGTGTGTTTTACATTTTTGTACCTTAGGTCTGTTACATTTCTGAGATCTCTTCTTCTCCAGATTCCTCTATTTAATATCTGTATTTTCTAAGTCATTTTAAATGGTGTGTTCAAGTAGCAATGAAAAATTTTGAAGGACAAAAATCAAGTGGAAACCATTGCGGCGAAGAGAGCATTGTTCACTGCAGAGGCAGCGGGGAACCCTCGTTCTTGCCCAAGGATCTCCACTGCAAACAAGGGCAATGGCCTGGCATTCTGGCCTCAGCAGGCCTGCCGGCCAGTTAACTGGCAGGGTGGGGTTGGGGGTGGCAGGAGAGACAGCCAGCTTCCATTTTAGAACTAACCCTGTCTGCGATTTGGGGACAGGGGCTCTGGAGCCCCCCCGCAAAATGAAACCTACTCTTATCTATAAACAAAAACCAGCTTTGATGTTGGCCAGCTTGCTTGTTTCTTTCCTTTTTCAACTGTGTTTTATCAGCAGCAATATCTCCATTAAGCACTTAGTCAGCAGCTCTTAGGGAGCCCAGTGCTCCACTGGGTGCTGTTCCTGAAAGGAAAGGAAAAAGCATGCACCCTGCCCACACGGAGGGTGGGTGGGTGGGGAGACACACACAACAGTGCTTTGGGACAATCAGACGACTGGAGATCACAATTCCTCACTCTCTCTTTGGGGGACATATTTCCTAACCTGTCTGAACCTCTACACCCTTCCTGCTGCTGGGGATGGAATGAGATGACGTGTGTCGAGATTATCAAGTGCTGCTGCTTTATGCCTTTACTTGACTTCTGAAATCACTTCTGATGCGGACTCCCTCTCCAACAAGTTGAGGAAGCGCCCTAGCACTCCTGATGGGGGCAAGCCCCTAAAGGCTCTTTCTGGAGGGTCCCTTCCATAAAGTTTCTAGCTAGGCCAGTGGGGACTCAAACAATTGGGTGTGTGTGTGCATGTATGTCAACTGAACCTCTTCAGTGCTGGCCACAGCCGCTGTCACATACTCTTATGTTGGTTCCTGCAGCTTTCTAAGGTACCCTTGGCCACATGCACATCTGTTTCAAAGGGAAACAAAACCAAACTCTCTCTTCAAGAGTGGAACCAGCACTCAGACACAGGACCAGTGACCCAGGGCACCATGCTCTGAGGACAGAGGTTCCTATGCACTCCCAAGGCACCCAGCGCCTCTGTGGCCTCCAGCCCAAGTGTGGTCTCCAGTCTCTGCCAGACACCCCCCTTCCACAGAGTGCAAACAATGACATACACTGTCGGTGAGGCTGCTTTCCTCTCCTCCCCACATGTCAGCCCTGGTGACCAGCAAGGGTGGCAAGCAGCATGCAGGAGGCAAAAGGGAATAAGAAACAGCTACCAGAACAGTTTGTTTGTGTCAAACTGTCAAGAACTGAATGCAGTGCCAGCGGGGAAAGAAACACCCTCCTTGTAGCATTTTTTCAGGGCCTCAGACCTGTGGTCAGCACCTTGAAACCTGGTCCAAGAGAGCTTGACCCAGGCTGGACCCCACCCTCTCTCCTTTACCATGGACTGTGACTCAAGATACCACCTGCAGGCGGACAGGACACTAGCACCCCAGCTAAATCTGTGCAACAGGGAGATCCCAGGTGAACTTGCGACTCAGTGCTCTGTCCGCCATCATCGGTACCCTCCTCAAAGAAAAGAAGGACCGGATGTCATCTGATCCTGTCATTAACACAAACTTGCAAAGGCGTGAACACAAACTTGCAAACTCACAGACTAAGCTCCGAGAAGTTGTGTAGCTCATATAAAAATTCACACAGCCCTTATCTTGTACAGAGGCCTCTGGGCTCATGTTTCATTTCTAGAAATGAAAAGCACAGTTCTTGGCATTAACATTATACTGCTTACCAAAAGAGCCCCTGTAAAGAATGAGATGAATGAACAAGCAATGAAATTTGAAATTTTATTTTCCTAGGCTGAAACCTAGGATGCACAGTCCACATAGGCTGCTGAAAGGTCTTGGGGACCCTGGGCACTCACTTTACCTCAGCAACTCTTCCCTCTCTCTTATCCCCCTATTTGGCTCCCTTGAAGCTCTCTTAAAGTGAGCTCCCCAATGGTTGACTGAAAGACAGTGTCTCTACAATTTCATAAAGAAAAGAAACACCCAACAGCACTTCCATTTATCAAGCGTCAGAGTGGTAGAAGCTACTACCGGGGAGCCCCCAGCTTGCCTCCCACTTGCCCCTGGAGCTTTAACACTGCCAGCCCTGTGAACATCCTCACCAGACTGAATTCCTCCCTTCCAGCTGCAGGCCGTCCCTCGATGATGTCTGCATTAGGTGCTCCTTCCAGGCTTTCTGACCAACAGAGCCTACTGGTACAGGCTCGGCAGGAGCACTTGGGCACCAGCGATTCTGCCATAACTACCCAACCCACTCTGAAAGACAGCGGGCTGCAAGTCTTGTATCATAACATCACGGTCACTAACCCTTTGCTTTACCCCAGGCACCTGCCGGCAGCCTGCCCGGGTGCCTTCAGAGAGGTAGTGGTCTATCGTGTACTGTCGTGTTTGTATTCTCACTCGGGATAGACAACCTGCTGCACAGCCCATCTCGGGCGATGCTCTGGCTCAGTGTCCTGAACCCAGAAGAGCGCTCAGCCATCCCCTCCCCAAAGAGAGTGATTTCAGTGAAGATACGTGGCATGGTTCTCTCTGGTCCTCAATGGAAAGGATTCGTTCTTATCAGGGAGAATTCAAGAAAAATGCCAGCATCTCCAAGATTTATCTTTCTCTTGATAAACATCCTAAGTTTCACATTAGACACTACATTTGAGAAAAGACTGGATACCATCAGTAATTCAGAATTCTGTTTAAATTTATTTTTTAAAAACTGTGCCAATGTGAATCTGTCCATCTGTTATCACTTATCACATTTATTACAGATCTGTTGTCCAGGAGGCTGAGAACTACTACAGGTTAGAGACAAAACCTTCATCATTTCTATCTCCCCAGGGACCGACAGACAGTGAGTGCCCTCCCAATGGCCACCTTTGTGAGGTTCTAGTAACAACAATGTGCTAGGTAGGATCAGGATGTACTCTCCACCCTGCCTGCCCAACTGCCTCCCTGCAAACCCCTGAAGTTTGCCTGTCACTCACCTTCCGCCCCAAGTGCCCACACCAGGAAGCCGTACTGACTAAGTGGTGGCAAGAGGGTCATTCCCCTACCTTCCCCGTAAACCCAGGAAGCAATTTTCTCAGTCCACAACCACAAGTCCAAAACCACAAGCTCCCAAGTCCCCGTGCACCGTCAGGACGGTATTTCTGAGCCTGGCCTGGCCCTGCGGTGAGCCCCACTGCTGTCAACGGCTGTGTGAGAGGCGCTGTCCAATGCAGGTGTGAGTCATTATCGACAATGAACAGCGGCTTCGAGGGGCTCTTCTCGGCATAAAGGCAGGAGGTATTTCAAGTGAGAAAGAGACAGCAGAGACCACTTCCAGAGAAGGTACATCTACAATGGTCCGGACTCCCCGACGTTACAGATCTTACACTTGCCCCCACACCCCAATACTCACTCACAGTCTGCAACAACTGAGGATCTAGGATCTCCATCTCCGTCCTGGAAACGTTTTTTTTAATAGACTTTTTTCCTTAGGGCCAGTGGAGCTTCACAGCAACACTGAGTAGAAGGTGCAGAGACTTCCCATACACCCACAGTCCCCATTACCAACGTCCCCTATTAGAGTGGTATGTTTGCTACAACTCATGAGCCTACACTGGCACATCATTACTACACCTAGTCTGTAGCTTGCATTAGGGCTCACTCTTGGTGGTATGTGTTTCATAAGTTTGGCCAAATTCATAACGACATATACCCCTCCTGGAATCTTGGATGGATTGCCACTGTGAACAAGGCTGCTCCCTGCTACCAGTCCCAGACCACCCGGGGATCCCTTCCAACCCACTGTTCCTCTCCGGGTCCCTGAGTTTTTGGGTCCCACCTCAGGCTGCTTTTCAGGGACTAGAGACACCCTTTTCTGGCCCTGGCCCCCTCAGCAGAAAGTAGGAGCCATGCTCAGGACCTACCTGCCACAGCTGACGGGAGGGAGGGCCTCCGGCTCCATGGATGCCGACACCCAGCCATGGTACAGTCTTGGAAGGAGTTTGTTAGAAATTCTTCAACAAACTCTCAGTAGGAAGGGTCTTCTTATCAGGTTACTATGTTCCAAGAAACAACTGAAATTGGCTTTTAAGCCAAGGACAAGGGAAGAAGTCTTACCAGCACATTTAACTAAGAAATCTTGTTCCAGCCACTCTGATGACATCATCACAAATCTACCCCCCACTGAGTTAGCTACTGGTTACAACAAGTGACCAGTCCTGTATATGTGTAGGTTCCTCATGAAGGAGAACTGCTACCACAGTCCTGACCTCGTGTCCTCATAACCATACCATCCACGGGACATGAGAGTCTCATCCAGAATCTTCAGCAAAAGAAAGCTTTTCTTTTCAAAAAGTACAGAAGAAAATCTTACCTACTTGACTGGCTCTGACTGGGTAACCAATCCCCACGGACATCTGCTATTTGGCTTGTGTCTAATTGGTGTTAACTGCAGGCAGCCAATGGACGCGGAAGAATCAGTGTCCCAAAAGAATTTACCTCAGGGCCAGGACCAAGGAGCAGCTTCTTCAGGGGCACAAAACTGTCTGAGACCACTATGGCCCAAAGCTACGGGAAGAACTTCAAAGGAATACTCACGGCGACTAAATGGACTCCTGGGCCCAAATTCCCGCATGTGGACGGTGGATGGTTTCCTGCACCACCAGTGAGCCATTCCTGGACACCAGCAGGGTGCCTAAGAATTCCACTCAGTTCTGATGCCTATTTACTCAGAGGCAGCACCAGGTTCCACAGGCGCAGTCCCACAAAACTGCTGCCCTCAGCCCCCAGCATCCACATCTTTAGACACCATGTAAAAGCCCAGGCTGTTGCCTGTGCTTCTGATCTACTAGCTACACAGACTGGAGGCCTGTGCATCAACCACTGGGCATCAACCACAGCTGGTGACAACTAACTGCCAGACCCAGGGAGGTACAGCACAGGTCCCGGTCACACTATAAGGACAGAACCATCAACTACCAGAAACCCTGAGTCTACAAAAACACTTAGAAGACTTAGACAGACATGGAGAGGGAGTAAAATGTGCCTTGGCCAGAGGTGTCAAGACGAAAGCTTCCTCGGCTCTCCTGTGGGCAAGGAGCCCAGAGTTCTCCCAGCACACCCCGACCCTGAGAAAATGGGGAGCCATCTGAGATGTTCCTAGGCTTAAACCCCAACAGAGAATACGCTCCAGCTTCCGTACATCTGTATGTAAATTCCCAAACTCCTTCAATTCTAAAAAGCCTCACCTGTCACCAATTACTTAAGATTAACACCACAGTTTTTTTTTAATTCTTCCTTTTTCTTAGTCTAAAGAAGGGACCCTCGTGCCTTAGGAGCATTTCCATAAGAATATGGCTATATGGCTCACTCGTCAGGCATGGGGGGTGTCTGGGAACTCGCAAGGTAAAGCCCAGTTCCTATGACTGGAGCTGGGGCTGCACAGAAGGTTACTGTCACCCTCTCCTGCATACATACGTCTCCACTTCTAAAGATCTTAGTGGTCTCCCTTACAGCAGTCAAGGGTGAGGCACAGGAAGTTGGATTTTGGTGGGCCCGCCCTAAGCTTCCGGGGCAGCATTAATGTTTTATGCCCACTTCAAAGAAGAGTGGTATCCCCGAGGCACAGAAAGGCTGTGTCTCAGACTGCTGGCAGGAAGGGGCCCTGTGGCCAGATCAAGAAATATGGTCTTTGAAAATCTGGGGATATACACAAGGACATCAACCACATTGGTGACATTCCTCCCAATGGCACTTCCTGAAAGTCTATTAGGTACTCAGTGGGTTCAGAAATGGGGGCCGGTGATGTGTAAAACATGGTGCCTCCCCCCAACGCTCTCAATGTCAGCGGGGAAAGCAGTGCTTTTGAATCTTCCAGATTCCACGTGCCTCCACGTGGAGTGGGCTTCTGGGCTCTACCACTGAGTAAAGGGAAGGGTAGAGTTCATTATGAAGGAGCAGGAAACGGAACAGCCAGAAATCCTAAGGGGGGATTTCAATCTTCTCTGGTAGGACCGGGGTCCGACTGTGACAGGTTCCACCACTGGGGTCCTCTGAGTTCCCAGGTTCCTTCACTCTTGTGGGGTCTGCGAGGCTGCAACTCCAATCTTTACCAACCACATTAGGAATGAAAACCAGTGTTCATGCCCTATTCAATGAGGATACCTTTGGCTTCTACTTTGAGATGGGTCTCATTCCTTTTCTTAATACGGGTTCAGAATTCAAACCCCCAGTTCCCAACAGGTCTCGCAGTTCCCTGCCTCCTTTCCCCAGAAGCACCACGCTCCTACTGGAGTCACCCAGCCTTTCACCAGCATTACTCGGCCCTTACGACCAGCAGCTTTATGAGGTGGGCACTGTTCTTTCCCCCTACTGACAGAGGAAGAATCTAAAACGTAAGAGGTGAAGGTTTTGAACACCAAGAATGGAAAAGAAAACACAGTTGACAACTTTAAAGTACGTGTATGAGGGTGAGCATGGGTAGAAATGTTGAAATGGTGCCTGTTCAGGAAATTGTGAATCACACGTGTTGCTTTCTCCCTAGTGTTTCAAAGAGGGGCTTGGCGACTAGTGAAGCCATCCGCCTTCCCACCAACAAGAGAAAGAGAAAGCTAGCGCACTCTGGGCATCCCAGTGCCAGAAGCCTACTGCTTCAATCTCACAGCACCTTGGCAAACTGGGCACTTGTCTCCCTTGTTACTAGGGAGAAAACTGAAGCTTAGAGACGAGGAAGACAAGAGGTGCATGCACTGGGGCTGCTAGAAATCAATTAAGTAGCAGCTACTCCAGCAAGGAGGTCACACCCTGCACCTTATGGGCGATTTGATCCCCTCTGGAGAAGGTTCCGGGGCACAGCTGAGGACACAGGAATGGTAGGAGCTAGGAGCCTGCTGCCCCATTCCACGTCCAATTGCCAAGTTCACTCCAGGCACTATTTTATGAGCCTGCTATGACCTATAATTCCCATCTATGTTCAAGGCCAGTATTTGATTATTCCTAAGGGAAACTAAGCATAAATCACTAAAAAAATAATGATAGCCACAAGTTACTTGGGAAGTGGTATGAATAAGTGCATTTAGAAACAAAAATAATTTTCTTTCTCATCCTTTCCCCCATATTTTCTGAGGCTGTGCATTGTATTCACTTAGGAAAAGAAACTTCTAATTTTTCCTTGATCCTCTTTCGTTTTATACCCAAAGAGGAAAAAGCATATCCTTCAAAACTACTTTGCAGATAAGGAATAAGTCATATCAAGGGCTCCGGTCACTCAGGGCCCTTTGTGGACGGGTGAGGACTACCACTAGGACAGGAGGCGAGGACACGACAACCATAGGGGCCACTGAGGCCTCAGCACTGTCCAGGGCTGGTCACTGCCAACACTTAGCAGGTAAGTTCCAGAAGAAAGCCAACCATCCACAATGCTTTTTCCTTGCAGCCCTCTGGAGTTTTCACAGGTTCCCCTGGGAAGGTTATTTTGCCATAAAATGTTGCCTTTATATAAATCTTTAGACCTCCCTCACACAAGAGAGCTAATGATGATTATTAGTTTCCATTTATTAATCTGCCAATTAACTATTACCAACAGTTTCCTATGTGCTAAGCTCTATACTTGTATTTTTAAAAATACTTACGAACACCTTATAGCAAAGATGCTATTATTCAATGCATTAAAATTCGAATTAAAATGCTTTAAAATTCAAAGCATTTTAAAGATGAAAAAATTGACTTGCAGACAGGTGAAGTGACTTGCTCCAGGTCACACAGGTAACCAGGAAGTGGCAGAACCAAGGGCAAGATCCAGGACTGTAATTTCAGAACGCATCAATCCACACCAAATCATGGTGTATGTGTGTATATAATATTAGCCTTCATAAAAACTATTTTGAATTGACACAAACAGAACTATACCCTGTGGCAAAGAAAACACTAAAGGTTGATCAGTTGTCCTTGCCTTAAAAAACTCATGAGACTAAAAATTATCTTAGGCTGATCAACTTAACTGCACATGCAAACATTATTATTTCCAAATGCCTTTGCAAAAAAGGAAGGCTTTCATACTCAGGGATTTTACTGTGAAAACTGGCATAACATTTCTACCTGTGCTATTATGCTAAGTGTTTTCTCATCATGCTTTAAAACAACCTGCAATGCAATCTACTTCTCCAGAAAAATGTATTATATTTGATTCTTTACTACTTAGTTATAATTTGTAAGTTTTTTTCCAAACGGCCTCAGGATTTTGCCCTTGGGAGCCTACTTACCAATTTGTTTGACTGTTCAGCACAACCTGAAATTTTTATGAGTAATTTCATAGTTGCAGGGATTTCCTAGTACACGTCTGCATATCTACAAACTAAAAAATATAAGAAAATTCAAACCTGACCTAATGATCATTACCTATGTTTTACTCAACTCTCAGACCATGGTGTTTAGATCATTTATAAACTGAAATGGCCAAAGCTACTTAGGCCAACCCAACTACTTGGTTCAAACTACCTGGTTTCAAGCTCAGAAGCTTAAAAGTGAGTTGGAAATTGGTTTTCATCCACATTCATTACTGTCCTCAGACCTGGGCCAGAGGGCCTAACTGGTGCCCTAGGCTTCAGAAGGCCCTGCTCTGGTCCTCTTTCAGTCATACTCCTCCTCTCCAAGTGAGGGGTCTTGAGGGTCAAGGAGGCAGCCCACTCAAGCACCCCTTACCTTTTAGACCATGAACTAAGGACCTGAGTCCTCAGAATTACTCACCGAAGAACCCCATTCCTTTTCTAGGGCCTGTGGTGGCCACTTCCCTGATCTGTCCTCAAAAGAATGTTTTTGTCACTGGTGTGTGCACCTTTAGCTACAAGGAATGGACAAGTGGCCCCTGTTTGGGGGAGGAGGGAGTAGAAAAGGGTTTGCTTGTCTGGGGTAGTCACACACACACACAAGATTCCAACCAGGATGGAAAGGGAGGGGAACAGACGCCTAAATTTAAAGGCGATTCCAGGTTATTATGAAAGTATATTTGTCAGAGCAAGAGGTTAGGAAAAGTTATTTAACAGTTTACTATCTTGATTTATGACTTTTAAATAATTGGACATATAGCATATGAGCTTCCACTTTACACATTCTTGCTTCAGGCTCCATAAATGTTATGGGCAGGTCTGGCCAGCCACACTGAAATAGGAAAGTGCTGCCATTATAAATAGACAAATTAAGAAGCTCCCACAGACCTCAAAACTTATAAACCAATCTGTTCATTCCAGCATTAAAAACTACCAAGTAAGCCCTGACTGGTGTAGCTCAGTGGATTGAG
Organism: Sturnira hondurensis; assembly: GCF_014824575.4. Classification (NCBI taxonomy): domain Eukaryota; kingdom Metazoa; phylum Chordata; class Mammalia; order Chiroptera; family Phyllostomidae; genus Sturnira; species Sturnira hondurensis. The sequence continues at coordinate 4,415,962 of NW_028079136.1, forward strand.
CACAGGCCTGCGAACCAGAGTATCGCAGTTCGATTCCCAGTCAGGGCACATGCCTGGGTTGCAGGCCAGGTCCCCAGTGGGGGCCAAGTGAGAGGCAACCACACACTGATGTTTCTCTCCCTCTCTTCCCTTCCCCTCTAAAGATAAATAAATAAAATCTTTTTTTAAATCACTAAGTAAAATTACTAATGAAAGAACAAAAGAAACTCCATAAAAGTATCTAATCAACCTAGAGGAGCAGCAAATGGAGCTGTGATACTAAATTAATTTAAATAGATCGGTTGTTTAGAAGGTACAAGGTGTACCCATCGATGCTTCAACAAGTTTCTATAACTACTAATCTTTATTTAATCACTCAATGCCTGACTTTTCAGGCAGACTCCATTTCTAAAACTCCATGGGTTGTCTTAAAACTATGACACACAACTATCAAAAGCAAAAAGATCACTATTATGTTTATTGTTCATGGAAATTTGTAGCACCCTTAGGAACAAGCATTTTTAAAACAAAAAGAAAAAAATTCAATATGGGTACACCTAAGACTCAAACTGTAGTGGTTCTACATCAGAGGCAATTTTTATAATAGCTGTAATGCTTTTACAATATCTAGGATATATGTCACACACTTTTCTAGGCTCAAAAAATAATGAGACACCAGATATCTCATTAGGACGCAACAACTACAGTGAACTGCTAACCTCATAAACCACAGTTACAAATGTTCTAATGTCTCCACATTTATCATATTCAGCTGTACCTCAAAAGAGATAAATAAATAATTAAACAGGTAGACACCTTAACTGTGATACATATCTTCCCTCACTATTAGCATTTATCTTTCAGGCAGATGACATGCCTGGTCTGCAATAAAATTTTTATGACTAGAATTTTAAAGAAAGTTAATTGTATTCTTTGATCTGTACAGCAAGCCACCATGTGGACATCTGACCCTTTCTTGACTGTTTCTCACTCTGTCCTACAACAGAAGCCTGGTCCACCCTTGCAGGGCTATCAGAAAACACTCCTTTTATAATTAAGCCAAAGTGTGTTTACTTCCATTATTCCTAGGGACGACAAGACCCATGTGCCTCCTCTTGGCCCATGAGCACGTTTCCCTCGTTTTCATACAACTCTCACAGCTTTTGCTGATTCTTCAATAAGCTGGGCCACAAAGCTCCTAACCCCTTTGATGACTTTGGGCAGCATATGGTTCTTGTTCTCTTTATTTTCTGGGTTGTTTCCCACTGAACAAAGTTCACAATACTCACATTCTCTCTAAAGACTGCTTTCTTTGGCCCACCCCTGCATCCCCAACACGCAGAAAGGTGCCTAGCACAGGCTACAGGAGAGAGGGAGAGGAGGGTGGAAAGCAGGAAGGAAACAGAACACCTGCCTCCAGGCTCAGTCTAACATGGTGATCGTCCTCCTCTCTTCTGTCACCTCGGTCTGAGATGACATTCACTTCCGCAGAAGCCATGTCTGTGAACCTACTGTGAGTGAACAAAACTCACAGGATCCTGCCACGTCACCTGTTTATCGTCTACACTGGGACTTCTGGGTGCCTTTACCCCGCCAGCATGGGCCGCGTTTTCCACTCTGAATCAGGACTCTACTGAGGGGTTTTCATGTTATCTTAACCAGGACACCATACAAATGTTGGTCAGAGCACAAGACAGTGTGGCAACCACCAAAAAACATTCTCTCGTTTTGCCACCTGCTCGGCACCTCAGGCATTAAACCAGCTACAGGTTAGAACCAGGGTCCTTGCATTCAGCACACTGAATACGTCTCCATTTTTAACAAAGGAAATATGATGTAAAATGTTACCAAAAGTCTTGTTTATCCTCTATGTCAAGTGCAGTTTTCTGCTGTCTAACACATTTTTCAAAGAAAAAAGAGAAGCTGGATTGGTAAGAGCTGTTCTCAGTAAACCCACGCGAGGCCCAGTGATAGCCACTAGGGAACAACTATACTTTTCAGCCCACAGTTGCAGAAGTTTTGTGCTCAAGAGTTGTGTGTTGCATTGAATTCAAAGCTGTGTCCCAAGCTCGGAGAGCCCTTTCCCCCACAGAGGTCCCTTAAAAACGTTGGAAGAGTGGCGACGTCATGAAGCACAGTCTTTTCAAATTAATACTTTGAAGACAGCGACACTGACTTAGGTATCTATATAAGCCCTGGTACTGTACATTGTCTAAAAATTAAACTCAACCACTTTATCACTGGACCCAAGAAAACCTCAGAAACACGGTTTTCCTGGACATAACTGAGGGATCTGATTACTCACATACACCACCAGGTCCAACCGGCCCCTTGGGCAAAAGTCTCCCAGAGCGCTCGGACCGAAATCCTAACTGAGCCCTTCACCAGGTATGGACAAAACCCTCCAGTACCAAATCCTGACAGAAGGCTCTGCGTCCATCCTGCTTCCTGACTTCAGGGAAGAGCTGTGTCTTACAGACCAACAGAGTTGGCATTCTACAATTCTGGTCTGGCGGCAACATTTTAAAACACGGATTTTCTGTCTTTAAAACACAGATCCCAGACCTTCCCTTTGCAGATGTGAGCTAAAGCTCCTACAAGTCCCAGCACAGCGGTCCATACAATAGGTACTAATCAAAGACAGCCTCGAAAATTATCGTCTTTGTTGCATGGCTAATGAAAAGCCACAGTTCCCGTCCTATTTACCAACAAGCCACCGGAAGTCATCTTTTTTCACTCCCTATTGACTTAAATCATCTAAGCCACAGGGTAAGGAGGAGAGCAGCTATTGTAACTAAAAACAAAACTGCTCTGACTAATTCACATGCAGACTCATAATCCTTCATCCAAGGGCCTTCAGAAATGCCAAGACCCTCAGGGAAGTAAAATTTCCTCGAATGTACAGCAGCAGCCGAGAGCACCCGGGGTTTCAAGATGACTAATAATGGAAATGTACTATAAACAGGGAATATTAAAGAGCTTAGAAAGCCTCTGAGGGAAAGGGGGACAAATCCTCATAATTCTGGGCTTGGTGGAGAGAATGGCACTTTTCTGGCAAACAAAAAAAATGAAGGTGTAAATGTTAGGCCCTCACAACTTTTGTTTACACAGAACTCGGAGCCCAGGTTGGTCCGGTCAGGGAGAAGCTTCTTGCTACCATGGTGTTTTTTTCTATCTTGACAATTCACTTCCCCAACAGGCATGCCGCCAACTCAAATGAGACTCAGAGCAGTGAAAAGCCCTTCAGGTAAACAGTGTGATAAGCTAAACTGAAAAACTAGACAATGTTTTTGGACTATGAGGTAGTTGCTATGGAGACAGTTGCTAATTAACTGCTTTCAACCAGGAGAACAAAGGGCTCGGGGCAGGCAGGCCGCTGTATCTCTGAGTGAGCAATGCTCCGAGCCTTGCACAATCGGCACATCGCTCATATCTGGAATACCTGAGACCGGACTGGGTTTGCAACATGCCTAAAGAAATGACAAAAGTGAATTTTCTCCATCTTTACCTGGATGAATAGCACCTGGCCACCTGCACCTCTTGGGGAAGCAAGCTGCACAGGAAAATGAGGATTAATGGGCACTAGCTCGCCACCTACCCCCTATCAGGCACTTTCATAAATACTATCTTCCTCCGTGTCCAACAACTAAATTGAACTACTTAGAGGAAGGGAGTGAGGGGACAGACACGATGACATATAATTGTTTTACTTTACATGTTTTACTAAAGAGAACAAAATACAACTCCTAGGTTCAAAGGGGAACAAATAAATCTCTCCTTCAGGATTATCTTCCTCATGTGAAAAAAACCGACAGGATATTTCTCAAAAACAAACAGCAAAACCCACGATCATTCCATATTTCTAAGCCCCATGTACTGAGGACACTCAGTAAATAACAAAAACCTTAACTGTAATCTGACTTATCACTGATGAATCTTCTCCTCCGACACCATCCCGTGCTGACCCAGCTGCCTCAAATGTGCTCTCATCTCAGGAAGTTAAAATTGGTGCCCTGAGACCGAAATGCTCTGTTCTGAAGGGCTGACCTTTGAGCTACATCCAGTTAAAACCAAAGATCTATGTTTCGTTCAGAAATATTTAAAATCAAGCTCAAAAGGCAAAGAACAGAGCTGAGCATAACTACCTCTACTTACTACGCAGCACCCCCCAGAGGGCCTATTTCAGCCCTCTGCCTAATTTCAGTTTACACTAAATATATCCACATTAAGTAAACATCAAACTCAGCCACACTATGGTGTGATCCATTCTGCCTCCACTGAATATCATCAAATGGTCTTTTCTTTCCCTCCCTCCCTCCCTCCCTCCCTTCCCTCCCTTCCTTCCTTCCTTCCCTCCCGCCCTCCTTCCTTCCTTTTCTTTTTTTTTTGCTTGTAAGAAGTGCCAATCAATATAGCCTGTGAGCCACCTACCTTCATCACCTGAGGCAGAATCTGGATGAAGGCACCTTATGATTCTGGCGGAAATGCAGCAATATGATTCTCAGTTTGACTCAGGGATAATGCGCATAAACATCTTTAGGGACGTCCAATCACCTGGTCTCACTGAGATCTATTTAAGAGCAGGAGCTTTGGAAGCAAATGGGCCCAGGTTCAAACCACAGCTCCAATTCTACTGACGGTTCGATACTGACCTTTCAGAGCTTCCGCTTGCATGGCTGTAAAAAAAGGACACTAAAACCTACTTCAGAAAGTTGCTGGGCAAATTAAAGTTTTTACTACAGACCCTAGCCTATGGCAGTTACTCAAGATATTGTAGCTATCAATTAAAGCCTCCATTAACTTACTGCTTTTCTTTAACATGGGATAAAACTGCTGTAAGGCCTTAGTTTCTACCTGGGGAGCCGAATTCATGAACACAGACAAGGAGAGTACTTTTAGGCTGAGCTGGGACCTTTTCTGTCCACCAAGAACCCATTTCTCTCCACACCAGTCACCAGGTAGAAGTTTCACTACTGCACAAACTGCAGGTTTTAGGCGTAAATGTCAAACCAAGCCATTTCTTGGGCAAACTCAGTCCTTTCTTGTGAAACTAAGGAGTTAAATTCTTACTTAGCAGATGGCAACATTTTAACAATGCTTCCAGCACAAGCCCCTCCCTGCCTGGGTTAAATTTTAGTAGCCACTGCCCAAGAGCATCTCATCTCTTCTCATTTCAGTCTCTCTTTCCTCTGCTCCTTCCAGCAAACCCTCAACCATCCATCCACCCATCCATCCACACGCTCAACAGACCTTATCAGCCACCAACTTTGTGTCAGACACAGTGCTGATGCCAAGAACACAAAGATGTAATTGACTCCATTTGTAAGGGATTCTAAGGTCAGCGAGAGATACAGACATATACACAGGATACTTTAATAAATCTGAGGTTAGCCCTGTGTTAGGAGAAGCACGTGGTCCTCAGGGGCACAAGCACCAAGGGGAGATCAGGTGCCTGATCACAGTATTTAGAAAGGAGCGGAGGAGTATGGCTGAGCCTCTTCTTCCTTTTGGGGTCACCATTTGCTTTCATCACATACCCTACTGCACTCCCACCTACAAGCTGAGTACCAGGGTCAAGGAGGGATACCGAAAGGGGGGGGGGGGCAAGGTTTAGGAGATGGAAAGAGAAGGAAGCTAATATTAACTCAGTATATTAGGGAACATTCTCTGATTGACATGTAGCTCTACTGTCTGGCTTATTGCCTCCCACCATCTCATTAAGCCCCCAGGGCTTATCTCTAGCACAGAAAGAACCATAACTGTGTTTCCTGGCAGGCTCCTCCACTGGTCTGACAGTGCTTCCAGAGCAGAAACTTTATCTGATTTGAATAACTATCTAGAGGACCTATCACAGTGCCTGGCACACAGCTACTCCATAAAAGCCTGCTACCCTGAACTGAGGTTTAGATGATGTGGGTGACTTATGCAAGAGCACATTAGGGAACACAGCTAAGTGGTGGAACTGGACTGAAACCTGGAGCTCTGACTCATACTGCAGGGTCTTCCTAGAGGAGACCATTTAGCTCTAGAAAGTACAGGAGGTAATCATCTCCAGACTTGGGTATTTACGTAAAAATGGACTCTCTAGCCTCTAATCTCTTGCAGAAACCTCTCACTCAATTTTAATGGCCCAGGTAGGTAGAACTGCAAACACTCCCTTATTAGAAACTGTATTTAATCATTTGCATTATGCACACATTTCCCTGCAGTGTCCAAGTCCAGAGATACCAAGAAAAACCCTGCAAAAAAAATCTTCTGGGCATATGATAATCTCCCCTCTTTCAAAGAGATTGCATACTCAATACCCTGTGGGAAGAGCAAAGGATTAAGAAGACTTGGGTTCAAATTCCGATGAACTAATCATGTAAAGGCCACAGTCCAATCCCTTAACCTCTCTAAGCCACTTACTGCATCTAATAAATGAAAATTAATAGTAACTCTTCTCACCAGGGTTGTTGGACTAAGGGAGACAGCATTTAAAAAAGCACTTATAACCTATATGGCAGTGTAGATCTTTATCAGAAGATGCTAAAATGTAGGCTCGCACACACACACAACTGTTGCCCGTCATAGAGAGGAACACAACTACAGCCAGGACCATAGAAAGAAATCAGAATGATGTGTAAGAATAAAAGAACCAGACACGTGATTGGGAATAACAGACAGTCACCTGAAGAATTACTGGAGGTCAAGAAATATGAAAAATAACAATTGTTAAGTCTTTCAAAAAATAATTGCCCTAAACTAGGTGTGTGATTGTTAACAAGCCCCTCGACCACCTTCGTACGCAGGTTCCTCATCTGTGCAATGAGCTAATGACAGTAGAGTACCCACATCATGGGGTGGTTACAAAATTTTAGAGAGTTAATATCTGTAAAGCCCTTAGGTCAATGCCTGGCACATTTTTAATTTTATAGCTGGGTAGGGAGATAAGTAAACAATTAGTGGATAAATATGTATGTCTCACTTTTCCACAGTACCTACTCAATCAGATTTTGACCTCCCCCCACCCCACTGATGAGGAAGGCCTAGATTGATACCTCAAACTTCACCTGAATGAGCAAACATAGACATTATGCATTAAAATCTATTTTGCTATGGTGCCGGCATCAGCATGCCAGACTTTTTGTTCTTTTGCATGTGGGGAGGTAGGGGGAGGAGGAGAGCAAAAGCAAACCAATTCAGAGACCAAGCCCAGATCGACACTGCGATGCTTCCTAGTAAGAGAGATGGCACTGCCTCGAGACATGTGACATCCATCACCACCTCTGCAGAAGTTCATGCTCCTTTTACAGAAACAGCGCATTCGAGGTTTTGTAACATCTGTACCAACGAGGCAGAAACCAGTGCGGATTTGGTGCCGAACTTGACTATAAATACAGTGTTTTTTAAATTGGTAGTTAAAGATGAGAACTTCACACTACTGGCATATACAGTGTAAGCATTCTTGCTTTATATATGTAAATAAATATACCCACCACAGGTTCCAATTCCCTTCATTCATTTATTTAACTACACATAAGGCACCGAGTTCCCACCATGTGCAGAGCAACGCCTTGCATGGGAGCGAGGGGGCAAACCCTGAAGGAGAGAGAGTATACCACCAGTGCAGCCCTGCCTCGACAGAACTCCCAATTAAGGGAGGAAACAGAACACCAGCATGTTACAAGTTTGAAATCAATATAAGTGAGATCAAAAGAGAGTCAATGAAAAGGTACGAGAGAAGATGCGTGCTCTGTGAGTCAGAAGAAAAGAAAGAAAAATCAAGGCAGGATTGAGGGTGAGGAAAGACCTGGTGGAAGTGGAACTGGAACCAGGAATCTTGGAAAGCAGGAAGGCATAGATAGGCAGGGGGAGGTGGGCCGTGTAGCGGATAGGCATGTACCCCCTCCAATCAGCCAGCCAACTTCCACAGAACCTTTCAACGCCAATCACAGAGTATGGATGTGGAAGGGAAGTGTGGAGAAAGCAATAAAACTGGTGTGGCTGGAGCTGAGGTCACCGAAGTAGTAGTAGAAGATGGAAGTGGAAATATAAGTAGAGTTTATATTTTATGCAAAAACCCTTAGTAGCATACACACAAACACTCATACCAGTTGTGTGTGGCTCAATGACGAGGATACGTTCTGAGAATACATCCTGATCCTGAGGCGATTTTTGTCTTTGTACAAACAGCATAGAGTGTACATACACAAACCTAGACGGTAAAGCCTACCACACACCTAGACTACACAGTATAGCCTATTGCTCCTAGGCTACAAGCCTCTACAGCATGTTACAGTACTAAATACTGTACTCCGGGGGCCCCAACCTCCAGGCTGTGGACTGGTACTGGTCCAGGCCTGTTAGGACCAAGGCCACACAGCAGAAGATGAGCTTGAATGTAACATGCTTGAATTATCCCCAAATCAGCCCCGCTACAAAACCTGTCCCTGGTGCCCCAGAAGTTGGGGACCACTGCCACAGGTGATTGTAACACAGTGGTGTTTGGGTATCTAAACATATCTAAACAGAAAAGGTACAAAAATACAACATAAAAATGATACAGGGCACTGTGGAGTTTGCAGGACTGAAAGTTGTTCTAGGTGAGTCAGTGAGCAAGTGGTGAGTGCATGTGAAGTCCTGGGACAGTACTGGACACGACTGTCCACTTTATAAATACTATTCCACAAGCCCTCCCCCCCACCTTCCAAAAGGGTCGGAACTGAAATCGTCAGTGTTGCTCCTTGAACAGGGATGTGGGCTGCCTGACTGGAAGTACCAAGGAGACACTGGCTGGGGAGGGTGCAGATCACGGCGACAGGGACTGCCAGGACAGAGTACGAGGTGGCGTTAGCACCAGAAGGACTAAGAAATCGAGAAACACAGGGGGTGGTCATGGCCGTGTAATTTTGGTTATTGCATGTTGGAGTAAGGAGCTTTTGTGTAATTCATCCCCCCAAAAAGGGGAGGGAGGTATTTAATATGGAGAAGGTATAGAACTAAGGATTCAATATTTTGACTTTGGAAAATTATTTTTGGTTCCATTAACCCTATTTGGCACAAAGGGCTCTCTCTAGCATTGAACTAATTAAAGAAATTAAACGTGTCTACTTTTTACATCACTACAACCTGACACGGAGAGATTTTACTAAAGTGGGGTGGTACTCCCTCCCTGCTAAGGTTCTATCTACATCCTTGTACAGGATCTTAGGTCCTCAACCAAGAATTGACAGCAATGTGCTCGGAAGACCATAACGCTGGATCTAGAAGGGCTGTAGTGCCCTTTGAACTCGTAGTGCTGGGGAGACAGGCTCCTGCGTGCTGAAACTGGTCAGTGGCTGACTGGGACGTAATCTGTGCACTCAAAGCGGAGGTGCTATGAGTGAGAGCGAACCCCTTGTCCAGCCCCACAGACAGTGCTCTCGTCAGAGGAAAATCCCTCCTGAACCACACATCCTCCCACTTCTTACAGGAATTCCAGCTCCATTATAATCTTATGAGACCACTGTCATATAGGTGGTGCATTCATATGACTGTCATGTGTCATGTGAGCCACATGTATATATGTGTATGTACATGCACATGCATGTGTGTGTAGAGGACTACCATTTCCCACCCAGATGGATGTCTGGATGGATGTATATGTGCATATTTATGGAGAGAGAGGAGGAGAAGTGAGTTCCAATTTACACGGCAGTGACAGAAAACATGGTTAGAGGCTCCTCCCAGTATCAGGTAATTAGAATTTGGGTGGTGGAAAAGGTAAGGGAAAAAATGGACACGTTGTCCCAAAGGAGAATACAGGAGTCAAGGATTCCACAGGGTCCAGTGGTAGAGCTAACTAGGTAGGCAGTTTCAAGGATAAAGAGTTTGGGAAAAAAGTATGGTAGATGGGACATAAAAAAAGGAAGTCGGAAAACCAGTTAAGAGAAGTCAGTGGGTTCCGCTTTGACTGTGTGGAGTGTTTTTGCAGACTGAAGGACATCCATCGGGAAGGGAAATGATGGTCCTCTGCACAGAGGTAGCAGTCAAGTTGGCAGAGCAGAGGAAACTCTTAGAAAGAGGGGAAAAAAACCTTGAAGATAACCATTTAGTAGAGTCCAGACGAGGAAGAAAGGTCAGTGAAAGAAGACCAAGAAAGTATCTAAGATGTCCGTGGAGTTCAAGCGAGGGGAGACTTTCGGGATGGCGGCGGGGGGTGGGAAGGATTGGTGGGCGTCAGGAGTACAAGATGCTGCACCAATGTCAAGGCTTCCGGGATCGAGAAAAGCACACTAGAACTGTCCATGGAGAGTTGCCCACTATCTCTGAGATGCCTGGTCTCAGGACTGAATGCATGCTAAAGCAAGACCCCCCCCCAATTAAAATGAGCACTTCCCTCATGTTCTAAAACTTCCAAAGTATCAGCCAGGAGAAGGAGGACCAGAGATGCAACAGAGTTTGAAGGCACAGCAGGGGCCTTTCACCCGTAAGCCCATTTGGGTGAAGGGTTAAAACCTAAGATGTCACCACACAGAGTAACAGTGCCTCCCCTCACCAACAAAATCTACTGCAGGAAATAAGTCTGTAGGTGGTAAGGGTTATTCAGATTTTATTCTCAAAGCTTCCAATAACCCATTTGCTTTTACTGATATTTCACAAACTAATAAGCATCTTAAGTGCTTGTGTGGCCTTCCATGTCTGCAATGTTTCCTTGTACCCCAAAGCGGCACAAGGACTTCCCTATAAATGACAAAACTCAGTGAGACAAACCATGCTGTTTTTCTGTGTGTTTCTTTTTTAATTTAATAAACACTGAGTGCCTGCTACGTGCTGTCTCCATACCACCTTTCATGCTCCCCCAGGCTCCCAAGCTCCATAACTCCATTGCTGTCCTTCACTTAGTAAGAGGTAAGGTTGGAAAAGAAATGCAGTGTGACTGTCTTCACTCCAGTCTTCTGCGCTCCCTGAAATAAACTTTCCCCAACTGTGTCCACACACATAGAGTCCCCAATCTTAGTATTGAAGGTTCTTGACACTCTTGCAGAAATAAGTACCTCCAGGCCCCCTTTGGTTCCCAACTCCCATGGTGAATCAGAATGGCCTGGGCAGCTTTGAAAAGAACAATGTCCACTGCCCAATCAGACATCTGATTTGATCAGCTTGGGTGAGGCTGCTATTGCTGTTGTTTGGTTGGTTTGTGTGCTTTAAGGCTTCTCAAGAAATTCTAACATGCAGTTAGTGAGAAGCAGGACTCTGCCTGAGTCAGGTGTCTCACCAACACAAGTGTGCATATACACAAACCCCTGGGGACTTGTAACTGCACAGTCTGATTCAATAGGTCTGCAGTGGGCCTGAGGACCCACATTTCCAACCAGCTCCCAGGCAATTTGATGCTGCTGGTCCAAGGATCACAGATGGAGAGGCAATGGAGTACAGCCCAGGGCTCTGTGTTGTTTTATTAGCTCTTCAAGTGATTCTGATGCACCAGTTTAGTGGAAAGAGAATTAACTGGCTTTGGGGTCGGACTGACCTGGGTCACAATCCTGGGCCCGAAACATCCTCATTGCAACTGTGGCCACATTACTGATCCACTTTAACCCTACATCCCTGTGTACAACATGAGTGTTACAGAGTGAACTGTGCCCCTAGAAAGGTATGTTAAACCCTGGCCCTGACCGGTGTGGCTCAGTTAGCTGGATGTTGCCCCATAGAGTGAAGGGTCACTCATTCAATTCCCAGCAGAGCACATGCCTGGGTTGCAGGCCTGGCCCCGGCTGGGGTGCTTGTGAGAGGCAACTGATAAATGTTTCTCTCACACATTGATGGTCCTCTCTCTCTTTCTTTCCCCTTTCCCCCCTCTCTAAAAATAAATAACATCTTTAAAAAAAAAAGATACTTAACCCTCAATACCTCAGAATGAGATCTTCCTTACTTGGAAATGGGATGGCTGCAGATGTAATTAGTTAAGTTGAGGTCATGCTGGAGTAGGGTGGGCCCTTAATGCAATAGAACTGGGGTCCCGAGTCATGCAGAGACACATTAGGAACAGACGTTACGTGACGAGGGAAGCAGAGACTAAGGGATTCAGCTGCCAGACCAGGAAAACCTAGTACTGAGAGGGTGACACCACAGGTCTTGGATGAAGGCGTGGAAAAGACTGCCCTCTGAGCCTCCAGAGAGCTGGGCCATCCCGACTCCCTGACTTTACACTTCTAGCCTCCAAACAGTGAGACAAGAAACTTCTCTGGTTGTGAGCCAGCCAGTGTACGGTCCTTTGTTTGGGCAGCCCCAGCAAACTGACACAATGGCACACTAACATCTCCCTTGCAGGACGGCTGTCAGAATTGGGCTCTGTGGGGAGTGCAGGCACTGCTGATCAGAGCCGGAGAGATTTCCTTTTCTTGTGAGAAGTGTTAGGGGAGAGTCCCAGGCCATAAGCATCCCCTTTCAAGGAAAAGTAACTGCTCGGAGATGAGTCCTGGCACCTGGCCTCTGCTACAGCCACAGCGGAGCCCATTATGTGTCTGCACATCCGCTCGGGCGCTCCCAGTGGGTCGCAGAAGCAGCTCTGCTCTGTCTTGAGTGGAAACAATTACAGGCCCGGCTGCGCCTCGGCAGCCCATTCTGGCCCAGTAGGTTCTACCGGGTACTGGGAGGACTACCCAGGGGGAAACTCAAGGTTCCAGGGCCCACCTGGGTAGGCCCAATCAGCACTGTGGCATCAGCCCTACCCCTAACGCACAGGGGCCTGTCACAATCCCAAAGAGAGGATTCCAGGCCACAAATTAAGCAAGACACTCCCAAGTCAGTGTGCCTTGATTACCCAAAGTCATGAACACTATAAAGTATTTTAATACTTTTATACCTGTTTATAAAAGTAATGCACAGAAAATGTTTAGAAGTCAATTCTCACTTTTCAAAGTGATTCTACACTTATGTGAGCTGCTGTGCTTGGCCCCATTCATTCAGTCGGCAGATAATCACTAAGGGAATAAGGGGCTAAGGGGCTGTTGTGCACATGCAGTAAGTACCGTGGTGGACGCGACATAGAACAGGCCTGGAGAAGCTCACGGTCTCTGGTGCAAAGAGAAAAAGTAACTGGCAAACATTCACCGGATGTCTAGGACATACCAAGTGGAACATATATATTATCTGTTTTACCAACACAGCAAACCCAGAAAACTGAGACTAAGCAACATTATAGAATCTGTGCAGGGTTACACAGCTGACAAGTAGAAGAGGTAGGATTTGAACTTTTGGCTCCATGCCCTTCTCACTATCCCATAGCTGTTTCCTATCAGATTTGGCCAAAGCAAGCAAAATTTAAGATGGGATGGAGTAGACCAAAGGTCATGGCCATTTGACTCCAGGGCCGTAAGAATGAAACGCTTGCTTCCGATATCCTCCAGAGTGATCCCAAAGTGATTCTCCAAAGCAATGCACTGCACATGTACCTGGGACCTCCTCAAGGAATATCCCGTGTCCTGACTTGCCTGGTGAGGAAGGGCTTCTGAACAGTTGCAGTGAATCAGAAGGAAAAGATATTTGGCGCTCAACAAGACCCCCACCTGCCCTCTGTGTCGCAAGCAATCACTGGGCCTGAACAAGAGAGAAGCCGTTCTGGATAGTTTTTTGCGTCCACGTTCCACAACCTGCATGCCTTTTCCCAACAAAGTCATACTGTCAGTGGTACCTAGATCTGCTTTAGGGGGGAAAAAAACAAAGAAGAAGAAATGAAATGAAAAACTTAGTACATCTACGATATACATGAAAAGGTTCAACAGCCTACAACAAACTAATAAAAAAGATAATATTCTAATGGAAACATTGAGGAAAATACTAAATAAATAATTTATAAAAGAAATAAATACACAATAAACAGATACAATTATTTAAGCTCAACTGTAACCACAGAAATACACATTGTATTCACAGTAAGATACTTTCTACCTATCAAAATAGCAAAGCCATTTCAAAAATTAAACACCCAGCACTGATGGTGGAAAATGAGCGTTCTTACTGCTTTTTTCATGGTGTCGACACAGGTGATTTGGCAATGTTTTCATAGCTCTTAAGGAAACCAATCTACACTTAGACCATGCCATTCCACTTCCTGGACCTGATCCTAAAGAATAATCAGGTATAATATTCAAGAGCATTCACTATAATTACTTGTGGGAGGGAAACTGCTTTAATTGTTCAAAAAAGGGCAACTGGTTGAATAAAGTATACACACGCGTGCGTGCACACACACACACAATTCTAGATAGTGTTAAAAATAATTTTACAGATCAAGGGTGGGGATGGCTGGGGGGAGTAATGGAGAAAAAATGGAGACAACTGCGCTTGAACAATTAAAAAAATAACTTTACAGATTGTCAATAATAAGCAAAAACCTAAATTATGATGCCAATGGTTCAATGGTATAAAATAAAATGTATATATAGGCATAGAAAAAAATGGACCAAATATATAAATACTAAATTGATTAATTTCCAGACAATTGGAATTTGATTTCCACTTGTTATGCTTTTCAAATATTTCTAATGTTAAAGTCAGAAGAAACACAATAAACGAGTATGTATTTTAAATCTAGATATTCCTAACTGTAACTTGCGCTGTAAGATAATTACTTCTATATAAGGTAATGAAACTAACACTTGAAGGTTTACCATGTTCCTCGCATTATAATGGACGCTTTACTGCGTATCTCATTTAATCCTCACATCAACCACACATGTTGGTATAACTGCCCCTTTAAAGATAGAGAGAGGCTGAGGGACTTGCCGAGAGTTGCTCAGATGAAAGCTAGCCAGCACGTATTCACGACTGATGCTCTAAAGCCAGGGCGCTGTTCTGACAGAGCAACACTGTGGGTCCCAAGAACAATTCCCCATTTCCGTTTCAGCGACCGTCACAAGGATATGAATAGAAACAGACTTACATTAAAGAAAGCAAACGAGAGGAAAAAAAGCAACAAGTTTTCAGATTTGCCTGTTTTTATGTCTGGGCCAAACTTTCATCATCATACTACACAGTACAATTAAGCTTTTCTCCCCTTACTTTCCTGGTTACTATAGTAATAGCCTTAGAACTGCTCCTTCCCCAAACATACGAGGGGTCAATAACAGCTGCCTAGAGAGAAAATGCCCCAGAGCAGAGAGGAACTATTTATCTACCAAACAAAGCTTAATGGAAATCTCCCTTAAAAAACACTCACTGGCTTTTGTCCTATTTCTGGACTCAACAAACAAGTCTCTAATCAGTGAGGTGATCTCCAAGTGTCCCCGTGCACCTGAGGGAGTGACCTAAGCAGATGCCCAATGTCCATCACCCTGCAGCCTCGTCTCCCAGGGGGCACTTTCAACGGTCATCTAGCATTTTCCCCTACCATTATAGTTTTATTATAGGATGAATTTGTATCCCAAATACCAAGAAAATTACTACTTAGAGAACTGGCTTAAACTGGCCCCAAATCTCAGTCCAGAGGCTGATACTCACTGACTCCTCACCTTCACAAACTCACGGAAGAGGTTCCGTTCCCACGCCCGCCTGCCCATAACCCACCGCTAGTCAGAGCCAGGAAAAAGCCTGCTGACTAGGTACCTCAGCCACGAGAGACCTCTATACGGAGGAACCCCCTCCTCCTGAAAGTGACCAGGCCCTTTTCAGCACCTTCCAGAGATACCCCATCATTGACAGAATCTTTTATCTGACCAGGAAGTCATGGTTTTAACTTGGACTTTCCTAATGAATAAAGATGTTGAGCATCTTTACATGTGGTTTTTGTTTTGCTTTGTTTCGAATAATTGCTAAACCTTTTCTAAAGAGATATCTATCAGGATTCACCTGCTAAGCCAGTACAAGTTTAAGTCAGTAAACGAATATACACAAATTTGCTTCTTTTTAAGTTCTGAGTTTCTTGACACAGTGGAAATCTGGAAGGATCAGAGCCTCATCAGGAAATGAAAGGGCCCTCCCCTATTCCTCATAACAATGTTCTTCCCTCCCCAGCACCACTCAGGTCTGGGGATATGTGGGTAACATATCCCCATTTTTTCAAATTTAAGCTATTGTTTACTGAGCACTTACTATGTCCAAGGGACACAACAATGAAGATGACATGTTAAAAAGTTCACTGCCTATTAACAGAGGAAACAAATCCCAAACAGCACCAAGCTGCCCCAAGTCATTTAACCTTGATGCCCAAGCCTGGGTGTCACAGTGCCCTCATGCAGGAAGAAAACCCCAGGCTCTGGCTGTGCCATGGAGAAAGGTCCACTAAGGGGGACAGGCACTGGTAGGGCCAGTAGAGCCAAACGCTGGGCCCACCCTCTGCAGGGCTGGGACTGGCACAGGAAGGCTGCAGTACAGGCCTCCCCACCTCCCTTAGCCACCAGGCAGGACTCCCACAGAGGTAATGAGTTGAAGCCTGTAGCATACACACACTCTGTCTGCATAGGCTAGAAGCAGTCGCCACTGATGATGGATTTAAATAGCAGAGCAGGGGCTTGAACTGTCCTGGCTCAAGAGAGACTGCAAAGCAGCTGGAGGCCATAGGCCTCAAAAGGGGCATGTCTGCTCCTCAGAGCCTTAGGCAGGGACAGTGTCTGGGCACCAGCTGAGACCCAGGAGGGCCCAAGTCAAGGCAACACCTCCACCAGCCCAGCTGAGCCCTGCTGCACACCCCAAGCAGGCTCAGGCCTCCTGTGCCACGTGCTCCTCTGGCTACATATCCACGCTGCAGAAAGCTCCCCCGGAGACTCTCGGCTTGCGTCTGTTGAAGCTAATTATCAACCTGCTGAATGGCCATCTGGAGGGTGATGTCAAGTGTAATGGCACATTCACCAGGATTCTGGGTTCCTACTTCCCACTTATTCTGAGCCAAAGTCTCCCCTGTCTACTTGTTATCTCCCAAGGCATTCAAACACATGTTAGCTGCACACCCACTACCTGAATCTGGGGGACCCTGGAAGTCATTAAGTCATACACACTGTACAGTCTCAGTCAGGAAATAACAAGCACTGCCAATAAGAATGACTCCCACTCACCGAGATCTCACCATGTGTCAGCACTGTCTGAGGGACTGGTACATGTCACCCCACTTCATTAGCACAAACACCCCACTAAGTAAGTTTCACTTCCCCCATTTTACAGAGAGGAAACTAAAGGTTAGAGAAATTAGGTCATACAGGTTGAGGTGGTAGTGCTACACCTTTCTAACTCTAAAGTAAATATACTTCTACACTGTAATTCTAAACTGAGGTGGCAAAAATCTCAATTTATCATGGCTGGGGTCTCCATTACATTATAGTGGTCTACACTGAATTTTAATCCCTGCTTAAGAAAACAGCTAAAAGCACTAATCTAGAATAGGCTGAGTCTAAAATGCCTTTCTTTTTAACTGTACAATGTACATACCTCTGTTTTAGCGCAATTATATTTATTCAATGTTTTTACAGTGTCTTGCAATTCTATATTCTTTGTACCCAGCATATAACCCTCAAATAAGTCTGCTTATATCTTACTTTACTTTAAATATTGACTCAGTCTTAATATATTCCTCACTGCTCTGGTAAATGGTCCATTTTCACATTTGGAATGTGTACATTATACATTTTCAGAAGTGCTTCATTCCTGTGTACTTTCAACTATATTTATGGCTATATGTGAAAACTTAAATATGTATTAGTAATACTACCTACCACAGCTAGTTTACCAGTACGCCATCTCTAAGTCAATAGGTTTGCCAAAGATATTTGAAAAGCATTTATCACCCCTTCAGAATCACAACTCTCATCATCAAAATTTGCTGACATTTAAAATAATCTTACTTACAAGGCAAGTTTTTATAGGCTCAGTATTTTTCTCTAAAAATGTAATTATTTTAAATAATAACAAGCATGTATTCTTTGATTTTTACAGGATTTAATTATAAATACAAAATGCTGGCTTTCTGAAAGAAAGTCTAAGTCAGAGCATTCTATACAGGTGAGGCCGAGGAGGTTCTTTACTACACAGCTCGCTCTTCCCTTTCCATTTAAAGCCTGGAAGAGAAAGACGTGCCTTCAAACTCTTTAAGCTCTTAAATAATTTAAATTTAATTTAGTCCAAAAAAATGTCCCCACAACTTCCTTCTACTTTAGGAAAAACCAATCCACTGAAAGCTCCAAAATTCCAGATGCATAATGTCCAGCGAGTCACTATTTTTTCTAAAGCTTAATAGGAAACCTTAAAGAACTGTCCCTCAAACCAGGCATATACCATGGAGTGATTGACAAAAATGAATAGATAATTACAACATGTCCCTCCCCTTCTCTAGTAGGAATATAGCACTCAAATGGAAAAGCCAAAGTTAGGAGAAAAGATCCTATAAAGTGTAGTGTCCAGGTAACAATATCCCTTTATCCCAAGTGACAGGCATGTCTCAGACCCCACAGTCCACCTCAGGAGACAGAGTGGGAGAACCTGAAACCTGGCTGGCTTTTAGTCTGTTCTCCACCAGTAGCCAGTGACTCTTAAAACCTGATCAGATCACACCCCGTCCGGTTCAATACCCTGCAATGGCCTACCATTCAGAGTGAAAGCCAAAATCCTGAACAGAGGCTTCCTGGGTTCTACAGGCCCTGTGCCCATGGAGGAGTTGGCTCTTCTCCCACACTTTCCTCCTGTGCTGTCCCCGCTCCAGCTCACACCGACTCTCACACCCTTCAGACACGTCAGGCACACCAGGGCTTCAATGTGTGAGCCGCCCTCTGTCTAGAATGTTCTTCCCCAAATATCTGTTTGGCCTGTCCCCTGAACCCCTCACCTCCTCCAGGTGTGAGCCCTCCCTATTCCCACTTTCTCTGCCGTACATTCCACTGCTCTACATTCACCATCGGACGTATTCACTGCCTTATTATCACCCCATTAGACGGGAACTTCCTGATATCAGGAACTCTGGTCATCTGTCGCTCACTGCATATCCCAGAGCCTAGAGCAGCATCTGACATACAACAGGCACCCAATAAATACCTGCCGAGTGAAGGTCTTACTGTGAATGGTTCCATCATACTCTACAGGCAAGCAAAACCTGACCAGTCCCTACTAACTAGAGTTGCCATATAATCTACAACTATGGTGTGAGATATACTAAAAACCTATGTGCACTTCAAATTTAAATGAAAATCAAAATGGTAAACCTGGCAACTATATTCCTAACTCTAGTAAATAAAAAAAAGGGTCAGATCCAGGCCTTCCAGGTCACCTGGGGGAGCAGAGGTCAGAGGACATAGTCAGGAGACCAAGGGAGAAGCCATTTCCTCTCCTCAGACCTTTTTCATTGAAGCCCAGTGGAGATCCGCCAGCTTTGGGTACAAAGTCAGGCCAGTGCAGGCTGAGAAAGCCAGCAGACTGACATCTCATATCCACCTCCTGTACTCTCAAAAAGGAATACCTTCTTTCCCTAAATCCCATTTGGCTTGATATCAGAGAAGCGCAGATGCTTGAGTTCCCTCCCACCATCCTCTGTGCTGTGGAAACCACACACACACAGCATAAACAAGCCACTTATTCCTCTTCTCCCCTCGCGCCCATCAGGAGCCCAGAGCTTGGAACTCCCCCACAGCCACTTCTGGGTCAGGACACTGCGTGGCTCTGCTTCTGAGCTCTCTACCAGGGCCACAGATTTGCAGAGAAGGATGTTTCTCTCATTCTTTGCACCTTAGCTGCAGGCCACCTTATGCCACATATGAGAAGACTGAATATATGTGAAAACGATTTACTGCTTACAATAAAAATAAGTAAATTCTGAAATACCCATACTGTCTACTCTGAACAGATTTTCAGATACATGCTTCCCATGGTTATCCCCAAATTTCCTGATCCTACAAACTTGGAAGATCCCTAAGGTTTCTGTTCTCCAGACCAAATCTCAAAGGTCCAAAATATGTAAGTCCTGGCCCCCAAAGTCCGGACATGGAATCGGGGGAATTGAGGTTGGAGGGGACCACCTGGGGTGGAGGTAAACATTGAGCCCAAAGTAAAAGCTCAGGTAGAAAGATCGTATATTCAGGTTCGCCGAGGAGGGTCCCCATTTATTTCTGTTTTCCTGGTGTTATTGCCAGCTGCTGTTCCGTTTTATTCTCCAAGGTGTCTTGTTTGGACACCAGTAAAGTACATTGTCATCCTAGGCACAAGGCAAACTGAGAATGACCTCTGCACCCTGGAGCCCAAGATCTGTGGGACAGGAGGAAATGGCCATGCAGGAGCAGCTGGGATCAAGCCAGGCCAGCTTGCCCCAGAACTTAATTGGGAAAAGGGCATCCGTGGGCAGCAGCTTCCAACATGACAACTGAGGAGGCCAGGCTCATCTCTCCAGATCCCTCCAGCTCTGAATTGGAAGGGAGCAGCTGGAAGAGGTGCCTGTCACAGAGCACATGCCGGCTCACACGTTCCCCACAGCTCCCAGGCACAGGCCAGCAGGAGCCTCAGCCCTGGCACAGACACAGCCTCACATTAGAGTGTCAAATGACTGAAAAGTCAGTCTTTGATCTGACACAGAGAGGGCAGGCCCTCATTCTTGTGACAAGTCATGCCTACTGTCTCTGGGTTTTCTCCAGTCCTCTCAACCCTCAGGCTGGCCCCAGCAGAGCAAGCTGAAGCAGAGTGTGAAGGGGCCTGAGGCCCCCAAGATCCCCTGGACCGGACATGACTTTCAGGGGCTCCAGGCAGCTTGTCACTTCCATCCAGTGCACACTGAGAGAGCACTTCTCAGTTGCAGGAGCTACAGTTAACAGGGTAGCTGATGCTTTACAACTACAACTACTGAAGGGAGCTCAGCAACACTCCCAGGGAGCCTGGAAGGAAGGAAATCACACTTCAGGCCTAGATCAGATTTGGCTTAAGGAAAAGGAAGGAGCCAAACTAAGGATCACAGTGTGACCCATTAACTCACCCTAGGGAGCCACAGAGAGGAACATGCCAAGACATTCAGCACCCCATTAACCTACAAGAAAAGCATCCATGCTTCCAACAACACATGGCCAGGAGACAAACTTAAATATTTCCGCATACTTAGTACAGGAAAAATGCAGGAATTCAGGCTCCCTGGCTCCAGCATTTGTAAAGTTTCACGTGGAATGCAAGATGCTTACCAAGATGCTCATGTAAGCATGAATTGGGGCTTGACATACTGGTTCTTAATTGGCTGCTGGGTTCTCCCCTTTACCTTCCTCTCTCTTTGCCTTTGCTGTCTCCTAGAGGCTTCATCTACTTCCAAGGTCTCAGCTACAAACTCTGAGATGTTACCTTCCAAACTGTTCTCAACCAAGGATGCTGAATACCCAAGTGTCTTTTGGTCCCCACCCCAAGGAGAGTCCCAAAGCCCTGCAAACCCCATACAATTCAAACTCATGACTCCAGTCCTACCCCTTAAAACCTACCCTCCCATGCTGTATGCTGTCCTTGTCTCTACAGATGCACAACTGTCCACACAGCTGAAACTATCTCTTCCCTTGCCATCAAACCCTACAGAGCCTTCTGATCTTGAAGGCTGATATCCAGTGTGAATATCTAACATACCTTTCCAACAACCTCTGACTTAGTTCAAGCCCTCCACCTCTCCTGCCAGGAGCACTGCAGTGATATCAGCCTCCTCATGGGTCATCAGGCCTCCAGAATAATTCTCCTCAAATACCAGTTCTATGTCCCCAAAACAAGGGCTCCCACCCTACCCTCATGCCTTCCAGAAATGTGCTGTTTATATAGACAAATTGATCTTTAGTGTTTAAATGCGATCGTTACTACATAATCTCTCATCCCACCTTTCTGAGCAACTAGGCCACTCCACTCCATCCTTCACAGCACCCATGCTCCAGCTCTCCCAGACTTCTCACTGATCCCGAGAACATACATGTGCTGTAACGCTTCCCTGCCTTCTACTCTCTTTCTCCTCTGCTTCGTGGAGCCCTAGGAGGTAGTTCAGCCTATTGGTGAAGACTAAGAGTAAACTGTCTCGTCAGACAAACAGACATAGGGGGTTTCTGTGTCCTGGCTCCATCACTTAGTACTGCACGACCGTGGGTGCTAGTGTGTGGTCTAAGCATCTGAAAAGTAGCTCACCTGGTTTTCTTTAACACTGAAATGGGAAATTCCCTATAGTGGTAGATTCTAGGGAAAAAATAGTGTGAGCCATGTTAGCAAATTAATGCATCTTAGCAGAGAAGTTCCCTCTAGTGACACATGACTTCCAGCTTCTAAAGGAGGAGACACTGGTCACCAGCTTAGGACATCTACGGTGCTGATGTGAAGCCTCTGCAGGGACCCATCTCCACAGTATGAGGACTTGGGCTCTGGCCTCCTCTGCTTGAGGGGTTCAAATATTCAGGCCCCCCAAAACAGGGTGCAAAATGCAGAACCATCTGCCTTGGACTGAGTGTGGGCGCTTTGTCGACCCAGACAGTGTCTGGGAGAAATATATAGTGCCAGAATGAAAACTCTGGTCTTCATGCCATCGTTACTGTGATTTAAAAAGGAAAGGCACATCTGGTTTAGTGACTCCTAGACACAAAGACCCTGGCTTTATCACATTAATTTGTGAAAAGCACCTGGTTTAGTGACATCTAAGGTCCCCAGGCCCAAGTTCAACCACATTTTAAGGGCAACTAAACTCAGATTTCCTTCACAGTCTTAGGTGCCAGGCAGTTGTGCCACATAACTTCACTTAACCTTTACATTAGTTCTCCTAAATCAGCACTCGGCTCCTAGCCCAGACCTGTCACAGAGCTCTCACCTTCTCTATCACCTGGTGTCTGGCTTAATTGGTATGGTCACCTAGTTTCTCAGTGTTCTCCTCTCATTCCATCTTTACTGCCACAAAAATGAAGAAGGACAGTTATTACCACAATGCTAGCTAACATTTATTCACTACTTTCAAAGGGCCAGGAGGAATGCTAAGCATATACATATATAGATCAGCTTTATTGAGACGGAATTCATATACTATATAATTCCCTCATTGAAAGTGTACAATTAAGTAATTTTAGTTTATTTGGAGAGTTGTATAACCATCGCCACAACCAATTTAGAACATATTAATCATCCCCAAACAAAACCAACCCCATACCCATTATCAGTTACTCCTCAATTTCTCTCAAACTCACCAATTGTAGGTAACCATTAAACTACTTCCTGTCTTTACAGACTTGCCTATCAGGGCATTTCACATACACAGAATCATACTATATGTAGTCTTGTGACTATCTTCTTTTGCTTAGCATAATGTTTTCAAGAGTTGCTTATGTTATAATATGATATTAGTACCCCATTCCTTTTTAATGTCAAATAATATAATCTACTGTATGAATATACCAAATTTTATTTATGCAGTCATCAGTTTATGGACATTTGGGGTACTTGTACTTTTTGGCTATTGAATAATGCTGCCGTGAATACTGGTGTACAAGTTTTTGTAGGGACATATGTTTTCATTTCTCTTAGTTGAATACCTGTGAGTAGAACATCTGGGTCTATGATAATTCTATGCTGAACCTTCTGAGAAACCCCTGGGCTATTTCCCAGCATGGCTGTGCCATTTCATATTCCCACCAGCAATGTATGGGGGCTCCTGGTTCTCCACGTCCATGGCGATACCTACAACCATCGGTCTTTCTGACTGTAGTCTTTAAACGTGGCATGAAGAAGCAGGTACCTTGCCGAGGTTTTAGTTTGAATTTCTCTGATGCCCACAGGTGCTGAGCACCTTTGGATGTGCTTACATGGCCACTTAATGCATCTTCTTTGAAACAAGGCCTGTTCAGATCTTTCGCCTACTTTTTGACTGGATTATTTGTCTTTCTGTTAGGATTCTAAGAATTCTTTATATACACTAGACATAGGTCCTTTGTCAAATTTAAGATCTGAGAAAACTTTTCTCCTCTTCTCTGGGTTGTCTTTGTATTTTCTTGATAGTATCCTTGAATCAGAAAGGTTATCATTTTAATGTAGTATCAATTTATCTATTTTTATTTTCATTACTTATGCTCTTGATGTCATATCTAAGCAGACTTTACCTAACTCAAGTTGGAAAAACACTCTTTTCTTCTAGAGTTTTATAGTTCTATCTCTTACAGTTACATCCATGACCCATTTTTAGTTAATTCTGGTACAGGATATGATAAGTGGGTTCAACTTCCTTCTTTGCACGTGGATATTTAATAGTCTCAGCACCGTGTGTTGAAAAGGCAATGCCTCCCCTCTACCCTGGAACTGCCTTGGCACATTTGCTGGAAATCAATTTATCAAATGAGAAAACGGAGGTGCAGGAATACTAACTTGCCCGTGGTTACACACCCAGCCCAGTCGCAGAACCAGGATTAAAACCCAGACAGCCCCACTCCTGACCCCATGCCCTTAATAACCATGATGAACTTACTACCAGAGGCTAATTGATAAACCCCCATATAAATCAGCCAGTAAACTGATTAGTGGCAGGTTAAATCTACACTAACCAGATTTTGTGACCTGGTCATAAAGGTCTGGTAACTTGCCCTAACTTAACATCCTTCTGAACTCCACAGTGATACTTAGGGCATTGTTCCGCTTAAGTGAATCACTCAGGATCAACACTGTCATCTTAGAATAATCAGTGGTGGGCAATCAGATGTTCAGATAGCTGAAACTAAACCCAGCCTGAAACAAGTAATGTGCACACATTTGGAGACATCTCAAAGAAGCTTACCAAATCAGGGGTGGGAGGAAGGTACGTTCAAGTCACCACCATAAGCAAAAGAACTCAGCAATCCTTTATAGCCACTGAGCTCAGCAATCTTTTGGGGAGGGGAGAGGGGGCATAAAATTTTTTCATCTTTAATTTTTGTTTTTAGTTCTTTCTTAATTTTTTGCTCAATCCCTCCATCATGCCCACCAGCAATCCTTCATGGCCACTGTATGTCCATCCACAGAATCACTGTACTATGGACCTAAAAACACAAACTAAAATAAACTGGTTTTGTTCACACCTTAGGCACATGGGCAGTACAGCTGTACTGGAAAAGTGTACACATGTGAGTCGCTGCCGTTGGTTCTCCCCTAAGTTCCACTTCACCAGGAAGTTCCTCAAAATAAAATGTCCTAATGGAAAACTTACTGGGCTCTGTGCCTCAGGTTCCTACCTCTGAAATTATAATAGTTGCCCTCTTTTCATTACTATGTTATAACAATGTGATAACAGTGATAAGACTATGGGCAAGAACATCTTCTAGAGATAAAAGGTGGAATTGTTCTTATTAGCAACTTCCACTAATTCAAAGATTTTTTTGAGGGCCTAATGTATGCCAGGTACTGTGTCCGAGACCAGAGCTACAGACACGCCAAAGTCACAGCACTGTCTCTGAAGGGGACCGAGATACAGACACACATGCGTAAAAGGAATCTGAAAAGTGCTTTGACAGATGGGCGAATAATGTGTGGTGGAAACACAAAACAGAGGGCTAAGCTAACTCTGCCGATGGAGATATGGGAAGGCTTCAGAGAGGAAGGGGTATTTTTTCCAGGGTCTTGAAGGACCAGTAGGAGTTTGCCAGGCAGGAAAAAAAATGAAGAGCAGCCCAGACGCCAAGGAAGCCCATTTTCCTTTTCATTGTTTACTTAGAACCAAAACTCTCCTCTGCACCAGCCAGGCAGCAATATGGGGATGCTATGTCCTGACAACCGCGGCTTGTAGTTGGGTCGCAACCTGGGGTCAACGGAAAGCAGTGGGTACGAGCTCAAGCACTGGAGCCAAAATGACAAGGATTCACATCCTGGCTCCAGAAATTGCTAGTTGTGTGATCCTGGACAATGCACTTAACCTTCCTGGGCTCTGGTTTCCTCATCTGTGATATGGGAATAATAGGAGCTATTTATAAAATTTGGAATGAGGCCTAAATGACTTGACAGTAAGTGTTTAGAACAGTAAGTACCCAGCACACTGTAAGCACTGGGTAAATATTTATTATTATCATTCTGAATCCCTATCACAGAGCCGCTCCAGTTGGTCCAGGCCTTACAAAGATTTGGCCACCTCAAAAGGCCCTTATCCCAACACATGTCGTCACCCCACCTGGCACTTCCCTTCACCTAACAACTGTTCATGTGGTTGTCTCAGGACACATGGGAACTGAGAGAATGCTTCCTAATACATGTGGCTTACGATCCAAGTAACCCAAATAGCATCTTTCATAATCAGGATCGTATCGCCATTGCATTTTGTGTTGCTGTGAGACAGCAAATACAAAGGCACCTCCGAGAACAGAGATTGCAGTAACAGTTGAATAAACATGCAATCCGATACCTCACATATGGCATGTCATCAGCCTGATACCTTCTTCGCAATCAAATATGTTTAAGGCTGTGGCTACTTTACAGGTAAAAATATCTTTATCAGGACATTAATGTGCACCAAACCTCTCTCAATAAAAGGAGTAATAAACAACAATCTCTTCTAAGCTGTCACGGAAGCTACTGTGTTTGTAATAGAACCATTCATCTAAGAGACAGTTGCCAAAGCCTGTCTCAACACAATAGCAAGGAGTCACAGGGCACAGAGGCAGACCCAGTGAAGAGGGCAGGCAAAGAGTGAGTAATTAGGACCTTTGTAAATGACTGGAAAAGAAAAAAAAAAAACAAAACTCAGCTTATTAACATATGTTAACTATTACCCCGGATGCTGCAAAGCTTTGGGGTGATCAATTACATTTCCCCCAGAGCATTCTCTTTTAAGGTAGCCTAAAAGTTCCCCTGACCTTTACCAAAGGAATAATGTCTATGGAAATTTCCAGCTAATGACCAACTTAACTGGCTGTGAAGAAAAGCAGTAATTCTATTTTTAAAAATTCTTAATAAACTGAATGTCCTAGGCAGCAGGTCTCATTGTCACACCTTTCAGAATGCGTTCTGAAGGGCTAAGTAAGAAGGGAGTATACAGATACAGCAAGAGGCTTTAAAGAAATAATAACCATATGGGCGTAGAAGAAATAATTTGATGTGAAGCATTTGAGAGAAGAGAAGGTGGGCAGACCGAATAATCTGCAGTGTACGCAGAGCTGGTAAATATCAAGCAAATGGAACATACCCAGGGTTAAACCTAATGATTATAATCACAGGAGAATTTGTAGCACACCATAATATCTCCAGAGCATTTCCATACACCGAAAGCCACCCACCTCTGCCCAAAGTCAATGCTGGGAATCTTGTTACAGAAATCTGTTACAGAGAGTAACATGGACCCAAAAAACCTACCAACATTTTTAAAAGAGAGGCCCCCAATCCTTCAGGAGTAAAGCATGTCAGCGCTCAACTATAAGTGACACGGTAGCTACTGGCTCAGCGGAGACATGGCATGCTCATTTCTGGTCTTTCTGGGGTGGCACTTTAGCGTGGGCACGTGGACACCGAAAGACCAGATCTGAACGCTTTCTTCTCTCTCCTATCCCTGTTTCGCCAGAATACATGAATGTCAGAACAACGCCACTGTTAGTCCGGACAGCTGACGGACAGATCCAACTGACCGGGGCACCTGTTGAACTGCCCGACTAATGTCCTGAAACCTACAATAAGAACACCCTGTCCTGCTTCCCAGCCCTAGAGCCATCACTGTCTGACCATCTGTCCTTCCAGATCACTGCCCTGACAACCCATACCTGAAAGGGAGAGCTCTCCGGCACGGCCTCCTCTCCCAACACCACCCTGCTGCCCACTGCGACCCTGCAGCAGCGTCCCCTCCCCGATGCACCTCGGTGAACACACCAAAGTGAAGCAAGATGGTTTGCTTCTAATGCTCGGTATTTTCCACATTGTTTTTTAATGAGTGCTCCTTACTCAGAATCGGAGGGAAAAAAAATAAGCTTAATATATTTATTTTCCCCTCTAATTCCAAAAGTAACATATGTTCACTATAAAAACCTCTATTAATAAAGAAACATATAACAGAAAAGGAACGAGTTGCCTATAATGCCTGCAGCAACCCCTATTGCTATGCTGTAAATTCCTTCGGATTTTTTTTATCCCAACCACAGAATAAATCTATATATTTAAATTTACCAAGTTGAAGGTTCTCTAAGATATCACCTTTACTACAGAGGTCAGTGGAACAGTATCATAATAATAATAATAATAATAATAATAATAATAATAATGATACTTATTATTAACATGACCACTTTAAGCACTATCGATGCAATGGGACACAAATAACAATGATAAGAAATTAGAGATGCAGGCCACAGCTACAGGGGAGCAAGGAACCGAAGCTCTGGCCCTGGAAGTCTGTGGGGGAGGAACAGAGGCGGCCTGGGGACCCGGCCCTGTGCTGCTACCCACAAGGAAGCCTGTCCTGCCCCGCCCCGTGGATGCCAGGGAGAGCCAACTCTGTCAGGCAGCAGGTCCCCTCCACCATCACTGGTGACTCTGATCCAGGCAAGTTACTCCTGGATCTCCGCTCTCCAACCCCTTCCTTGGAAAGGAGGAAAGGAAGAAAGGAAGAAAGGAAGAAACCCTCAAAGGCTGGGGGGTAGAGCTCAGTTCAATCCCTGCCTTAACCAAATCCTCTTCTACCAAGGCCAAGGAAGCTCAATCCTGTGTGACAGCTCCCAAATGGTCTCTTCTACCTTCGCAACAAGCTGCCCCAAAAGGGCTTAACCTCATGAAAGTATTCTTTTTAGAATTCAGTTTGAAGCACTTTCCCATACATAACTGTATTTTCTCTCAACATTGCTGAGAGGTAGGGAGAAACATGTTGAATTCCTCACTCCACTCCACAGCTGACGGTGACAGAACGCAAAGAGCTTATATGGATGCCCAAAGGTACTCCGCAAATAGGTATAGTAAGTTGGGATCAGCCAAAGAATTTGGGAGAGGGGAGGTACGGAATGTTGGAACTTTCTTGTAACCCAATGTTCCTTCTGTCCCACCAATCTGCCACCTGCTTTTCACAAGGTCCACACCACTCACTTATACCAAGCTCTTTCCATTCACATCCATGGGGCCATCCAGAAGTTTTTCCAACACCTGTTTACTTTGGTACAAGTATTTACAAATCCACACTTCACTACTGTGAACTTCAAGGCCAGTGATTAATCAGTCCAGTGCTGATGGGCCTCACAGTACTTCCCGCCTGGCCTCCCGTGGCCGATGACCACATTCATATCAGTCGTCCACATTTGTGGCCACACCTCGAAACTCATCACCTGAAACCTCTCCACCTCTCATCTCAGCTGCTGCCTCTCCCATGCATGACCGCAGCCTCCTGTCCTGCCACAGCTTCTAGTACAGCAGAGCCTCTGAGCTCCACACGTCACAACGTACCAGCCCCTCCAGCGCCACCTTGTCCCTTTCAGCACCTACACTGGTGCAGCGACGCACTCACTGGCACTTGAGTGGATCCCAAGCCTTAACAATTGTCAAAATACGAATAAACCCTAATCATACATATATAATGTAATCATGCCAATGGACTCTCCCAAGAGTAACACTCCACCTTATATAAAAGCTAATCCCAAATGGATCATATACTCAAATGTTAAAAAAACAAAAACAAAAGCTAAGTATAAACCTTTTAGAAAAAAAACACAGAAGAAAACTTTCAGAATCTAGGTCTAGGCAAAGAATTCTTACACTTGACACCAAAAGTTAAAATCTACAAAAAGGAAAATTAATAAATTGGATTTCATCAAGATTAAAACTTTTACTCTACAGAAGTCCATGTGAAGAAGGTGAAAAGATAAAAGTGAGAGACAAGGGAAAAATATCTGCAAACTATGTATGTGAGAAACGACTTGTATCTAGCATAAAGAACTCCCAAAGTGCAACAGGCAAAGTATAAATAATCCAATTAGAAAATGAGACAAAAGACACAGGCATTTCACTGACAGGAATATACAGATGGCAAATAAGCACATGAAAAGATGTTCAACATCATTAGTTATTAGGAAAATGCAAATGGGAACCACACGAGCTACCACATGAGCCACACACCGACCAGGACGGCGAGAACGGCTAGGATAAGCTACAGGGACAACAGTGGATGCTGGCGAGGGTGCAGGGAACCTGGACTGCAGGTGAGAGTATAAAACGGTACAGCTGCCCTGGAACACAGTCGAGCATTTAGTGAAAACCTAAGGACAGAACTATGATATGACCCAGTAATTACACTCCTGGACATTTATCCCACAGAAGTAAAAACTTATGTGAAAAAAAACCTTGCAAATAAATGGTCATAGAAGCTTTATTTTTAATCCCCAAAGTGTAGAGTCAGCCCAGATACCTTTGAACAGGTGAAGAGTTAAAACACACTACAGCTCTGGCTGGTGTGGGTCGGGGGACTGAGTGCCAGCCTGTAAACCAAATGGTTGCTAGTTCAATTCCCAGTCAGGGCATGTGCCTGGCTTGTAGGCCAGGTCCCCAGTTGGGGGAATGCGAGAGGCAGCCATGTATCTCTCGTACATTGAGGTTTCTCTCACTCTCTTTTTCCCTCCTTTCCCCTCTAAAAAAAAAAAAAAAAGCTAAATACATAAAATCATTAAAAACAAACAACAACAAAAAAACATGCTCCAGTACATATATGCCATGGACTACCACCCAACAATGAAAAGGAACAAGCCATTGATAGACACAGCAACATGAATACATCTCCAGGGAATTATGCTAAATGGAAAGGAAAAAAGCCAACCCCAAAAGGTTATATACTGTATAATGCTATTACATAACACATTTGAAAAGACAACATTTTAGAAATAGAAGATCAATCAATGGTTGCCAGGAGTTTGGGATAAGGTGGGTTGTAGGTGGGAGAGAACAGGACAGAGTTTGGTATAGCTGTGAAAAGATAACCCCAGGGATCCTTGAGGTATTGGGACTGTCCTATGTCTTCACTGTGGTGGTGGACGCCTGAACCTACACAGGTGATACCATTATATAGAACTTAAAACACATATCCATACACACAAGGACAAGTAGAACTGGGGAAACGTGACTAAGATCAGTGCACTGCTCAGCAATTCTTTCTCACTCCTCCCATCCATATCCCATTCCCCCACAATATCTCTGCTACGCTTACTCTACGTTTCAAAAGCCCACCATCAGGCCCTCCCTGGACCCTCCACCCATCTGATTATGCAACAGAATGAAAAAAGCCTCTTTCCCTTTGAAGTTTCTCCTGGGTTTTCTTCCACCAGATACAGCGTTAATCTATAAATTTTTCTCCCCTAGTAACTAAATGACCAAGTCTCTCCCCTGTTCTAAAGTAAGTCTTCCACCCTGGCTGGTGTAGCTCAGTGGATTGAGTGTGGGCTTGAGAACCAAAGGGTCACTAGTTTAATTCCCAGTTGGGACACACGCCTGGGTTGGGGGCGCACACAGTGGCAATCACACGTTGATGTTTCTCTACCTCCTTCCCTTCTCTCTAAAAATAAAACAAATAATTTTTTTTTAAAGTAAGTGTTCCTTTAACTTTTTAGGCCCTTCAAGATACCACCTCGTGGTTCCTTCCCTGCACGGCCAAATCTCTCCACAGAGAGGGCCAGAGTAATGCCCCCTCTCAGTACAGAGGGGCATACACTGGATGATACAGTTCATCTCCTGCACTCCAACCCTGTAAAGACTGCTTCGTATGCTGGGCTCATTCTCTCCTCATCTATTTCTTTTACCAATCTAAAAATGTGGTCCTGTCCTCTTGGACTCAGGCTGCAGCCTAACTCAATGGCTCTCACACTGGACTGATCACCCAAACTACCCACAGAGCTTTCAGAAATACAGGTTCCCAGACCACACACACTCCCAGAGTCTGATTCCACTGGTTTGTGTCTGTTTGGTTTTGTCTTCTTTAAGTTTCTCAAAAGCTTCTGCTGATGATGGTAAGGCTTGGGAGTCACTGATGCTATCTTCCTTCTCCTTAAAAAGGCAATCTCTGTCTTCTCCCCACTGTTACTGGTATGTCATTGAAAATCTATGCCAATTTTATCACAAGACATTGTGAGTCTATACTTTGCAGGCCATTGTCACCCACTCTTATAGCTTCAGGGACCACCTCTCTGAAGGTGAGCCCCAAACTATTCCTGTAACTTCAACAGGTAACCTACATCTGGACAGCAATCCAGTAGTGCCCGAGTGCATGGCAAAACTCAACTCCTCATTCCTTTCCTCTCTACAAACCTGCTCCTCCTGTCTCCACTCCCCATTTCATTTGATAGTCCCACCATCCTCCCTACTACCCAGGAGCAGAACTCTAAAATCATCGCCAACTCCTCCTTCTCTTTCACAAATTGCCTTTAGTCAGCCAGTCCAGTCGGTTGCACCTCTTAAACTTCCCCACCAACACTGCCAGCAACTTGATTTGGGTCTCATCCTTTCCCAATGGACTATTGCAACAGCCATCCAACCTGTCTTCACGCCTTCAGAGCTGGCTTTGTCAAACACTGAGTCATGGCTGTCTCCTAAAACAGAATGTTATGGCTTCCTTTGTCCTCCGAATGAGCACCAGATACCACGGGGAGGCATTCGAGGCCCTCCAGGATGCAGCCCACATTTCCAGGTGTGTGTACCCTCCGGGACACACCCTTGTTTCTGAGAGTATCACAGCTATGCCCTTTTGAACTCTGCACATTTATCACACTGTTCCCTTAGGCTTGAATGCCTTTTCCCCCCCCCTCTCTCTCTGCCCACAGTAGCACGCCTGAATCTGGGCTCCAGAAATCACCTGAAGTTTCATGCAGCAATCCTATAACTACACACAAACATGCACTGTTCTGCAGAAAAGATCCACAACTTTCTATACATTCTCAAATAGGTCTACACCCAAAGTAGGTTTAAAAAAGAAAAGACAAGAAATAAAAACAAAAAACTTAGTGGCCTTTTCCTGTTACTCAGACAAGTCTATCTGTCGGACTCCCTTCCACTCCCTTGCATTCTTAAATACAGTCATGTGCATCCCCCAATCATACGCGACTTCATTTGCGTTGCCCTACCACTAAGCTGTGTCTATCTCTAGTACAGAATGTACTGTGCTTCCTTAAATGTCAGTGATGCAGTTAGTGTATCAACTGGCTTGGTTTCAAATGTCAGCTCCACCACTTATTTCCAGTGTAACCTTGAACGAGTAACTTGACCTTTGAGGGCCTCGACTTCCTCAGCTGTAAAATGGGGATAATCACAGTACCTGTACCATTGGATTATTGTGAGAAATAAACAGATAATACATTCTAAAGCAGAGAAAATGACTAGCACATGTAACTGGTCAAACAGGACGGTTATTTTTATTATTTTTTATCTGTTGTCCCCACATCAAAGTACAGTGCAGGCCCTCAATGAATAATTGATGAATTTCTGTCTTTTTCAATCCCACGGCTCATCCACTGCCCCAGCAAAGCTGTTGGAAAGCATAACTTGGTAATAATTTAACATCCTTTCCTCTTTCTCCATATGACCAGTTCCTGAGCCATCCTAATTAGCTTTTTTTTAACCCGGATTGCACGAGGACTCACACCTTGTGTACAAATCTCTACATGGCCCCCACACATTCAACCTCCCAATCAAAATGCTGACGACGCCGGCTTTGCTATTCTCACAGGAACCAAACTATTTCTAAACCCCTCATTACTCATCTGTGCTGAGGATTCCAGAATGAACCCTTATTCTACTACTGTGCCAATCTGGGCAAAAATCTCCCCTAGCTCTTGACTTAACATTTTCGAACACACAGCAAAAAGCAGGCTCTCTTCTTTCACATCTGGAAAGACCATTAAATATGCTAACATCTTCCTCTTTTTCTCTCTCTGTCTTCCTGTCCTCCCAGCCAGTTCTTGCAACAGCAGAGGCCCTGGGGCCTAGAGGCTTAATTGCCTTCTTTTATTTTAATCAACAATTCATGTATTCATATATTTGAGAAAAAAGTTACTGACACTTCCTATGTCCCATAAGACAGCAGGATGAGTTCCCTGTCACATGGAGCTTCCAGCCTGTTCTGGGGGTCTTTGTTCTTCCTGTTTCTGGTCAATTCACTTGAAATACTGCCCTGAAACACAGGTCAGAGAACAGAGGAAATCAATCAGTGCTGCTGCCTGATGTTCAGATGGAGAGATGGGAAGAACACTTCAGCTCAGGCCCCAAGGGGCACTTCCCCCTCGGACTGTATGAATAGTCACTTCCACATAAGGGCCTCTAGGGCCTCCACAGACACAGACCACCTTCCTGGACCTCAGAGAGATGTTGTGCAAGTCCCCTGTCTTCCAAAGGGACATTCCTACCTTTCCTTGACCAGTTCTCCAGATCAGATTTCAGTCTCCTTGCCCACATTGCTTAGTACACACTCAGTCTGCTTGTGGGCACTCACTGTGCTGTTCCCTGGTCTGTTCTGCCACCACTTCACTAAAGCAGCCCCCTTCCCTCACCTGTCCTGTGTTTGAATGAGGTAAGCAGCGGGGCAACCCCAAGTCTTGTGCTTCCCTGACTGGCAGGTCTCAGGGCAGCAATCGGGGAAGGCTGGCCCAGAGGTGCCTTCCTCCTCACCTGCTCCAGGCCTCACAACTCAGCTCTGTA
This sequence comes from Sturnira hondurensis, assembly GCF_014824575.4. NCBI lineage: Eukaryota > Metazoa > Chordata > Mammalia > Chiroptera > Phyllostomidae > Sturnira > Sturnira hondurensis. The sequence goes on from NW_028079136.1 coordinate 4,450,456, forward strand.
GGGCTAACTGGTAGACCTGGCATCCCAGCAAGAAAGAGGTCGTCCCTGGACCTGTGCAAAGTAAGAACCTGAAGACATCTGCTCAGAAAGAAGAGAAAGTCATTGTCCAGCCATTGTTCTTCCCAGGCTGCCTGTAGCATCCTAGGGCACCAGAATCTTCCAGACATCTTTCTGGCCACCATCAAGGCCAGCCTTGTGATCTAGGATCGTCCCGCTGTGTCATTTGAGAAGCTTTCTTCCTGCCAGCAATTGGGCCAGGTGCCCTGGACATCTGTGGCCAAGAACAGGCTGCAAAAGGCTAAGTAGAAGGTGACCATCTTCAAAGGGCCCTCAGACTTCCCAGAAAGCTCTGGCACACAGCCTTGACCTCAGGTCAGTGTTTCCTGCAAATGAACTTGTGATGGCTCCATGAGGGCAGGGGCCATGTCTGTCTAAGGGTTGTGTCCTTGACAACCCTTAGTACAGGGCTGACATACAGGCGGCGCTCAGTGCTTACTTGCTGGATTAATATATGACTGCCACCAAGGAAGGAATGAAAACCCAATGGAAAGAGCCCAGGTTTTGGAGTCAGAAAAACCTGGATTTGCAACTTTCTAGCTCTGCAATTTATAATGATCATGTGCAAGCCATTTTACCCCTCTTAGCCTCAGCTTCCTCACCTACAAGGTGGGGTTCATAATATCCACCTCAAAATGGTGCTGGGAGCATTAGATGGAAATTATATGTAATCTAGCACATGGCAGACAACACTTGTTTTTAGTTCATAAACACTCTTACAGCTTTCAGTGTGCACCAGACATTGTTCAAACATGGTAGGGGAGATCCTAGATCACAATTAGTTTTAATTCTTATAATAATCCACTGAAACAGGATCTATTTAAATCCCTACTGCACTTGAGAAAATGGAGCCACACAAAAGAAGAACAGCTTGCCCAAAGTCCGATACCAACAAATGGCTGAGCTGGGATTCATATCAATGTCAAAGCCCAAGACTTGAAGTGCTAGGCTTCTCTGTCTGTAAAGGAAGCAATCACTGAATATTAGCTCCTGTTCCTCCCCTGGCTTGATTATGGGAGATAGATGACTACACAGCCAGACTGGGGTTTTCAGTTGCCACAGACACACATCTGGGCATTCTCATGTTCGTCGTTTTGTTCTGTCTTGCTTCAAACTAAGGTCTGCTCCTCTGAAATGCAATTCCAGACGACTGCTGATCAAGAACCGCCCTCCCACCTTGTGCCCCTGCTATCCCCTCCCCAACTTTCCACCAGAGAGAGGGATACACAGCTGTGTAAAGTAGGAAAAGAAAATATACAGGTCATTACCAAAAGAATAAATGATCCAATTTAAAAACGAGCAAAGGACCTGAATAGATACTTCTTCAAAGAGGACGCACAGATGGCCAATAGACCTATAAAAAGATGCTCAATGTCACTAATCATCAGAGAGATGCAAGTTAAAAGCGCAACGAGCTATCACCTCGCACCTGTAGGAACAGCCATGATCAATAAATCAACAAACAACAAGTGCTGGAGAGGATGAGGAGAAAGGGGAACCCTAGTCCCTGTGCACTGCTGGTGGGGGAGCGCAGACTGGTGCAGCCACTGTGGAGGGCAATGGGGATAGACCTCAAAACATTAAAGATGGAACTGCCTTATAACCCAGCAATTCCACTTCTGGTAATATATCTGAAGAAACTCAAAACACTAATTTGAAAGAATATAAATTCCCCTATGTTCACTGCAGTGTTATTTACAATAGTCAAGATCTGGAAGTAGCCCAAGTGCCCATCAGTAGATGAGTGGACAAAAAATCTGTGGCACGTTTACACAATGGAATACTGCTCAGCCATTAAAAAGAATAAAATGTAGCCCTGGCTGGTGTAGCTCAGTGGATTGAGCACGGGCTGTGAACCAATTTCCTCTCCCTCTCTTTCTCCTTCTCTTCCCCTCTCTAAAAATTAAAAAGAAAATAAAATATTTTTTATAAGAATAAAATCTTACCTTTTGTGACAGCATGAATGAACCTAGAGAATATGACACTAAGTGAAATAAGCCAGTCAAAGAAAGACAAATATCACAGGATTTCACTTCCATGTGGAATCTAATGGAAAAATAAAATAAAATAGAACCACAGAAAAACAGACTCATAGATACAGAGAACAGACTGGCAATTTTTAGATGGGAGAGGAGCAGGAGGGCTGGGTTAAAAAGGTGAAAGAATTATGGGGGGAAAAACACCTCACAGATATAGACAACAGTTTGGAGATTACCAGAGGGAAAGGGGAGTCGGAGGAGGTAAGAGAGGGTAAAGGGGGGATAAATGGTAACAGAAGGAGACTTGACTTTGGGTGGTGAATACACAATACAATACAAATATAGATGATATATTATAGAATTATATGACTGAAGCCCTGGCTGGCGTAGCTCAGTAGACTGAGTGAGGGCTGCAAACCAAAGAGTCGCTGGTTCGATTCCCAGTCAGGGCACATGCCTGGGTTGCTGGCCAAGTCCCCACTTCGGGGCACGCAAGAGGCAACCACACATTGATGTTTCTCTTCTTCCCTTCCTCTCTCTCTAAATATAAATAAAAATAAAATATTTTTAAAAAGAATTACATAATTGAAACCTACATAATTTTATTAACCAGCATCACCCCAATAAATTCAGTATTTTTTTTAAAAAAGAAAGAAAAGGAAAGGAAAACACAGCGAAAGAGAATGAGTATGCAAGCTCTCAGAAACAAAATTAAAGAGGTCTTATCCTCCTTCTAACTACCCCTAAGAACAACTGTCCACACATACGGTGCCGAAGACAGAAGTAATCCGTCCACATGGAGACCGACCATACAAGTCTCAGCTTCCCTACAGAACCAGGGATGTCAGCCATCTCTTCTGATGGCCCAAACCTCATCATAAAGAGAGCTTTCTCTTCTTCCCCAATATAAGATTGCATTTGCCCTACTGCCAACCACAGAGGAAATTTCATTACCAAAATAAATCAGTGCTGCACTTGACCTTGCTTCTCCCATAGCTCAGGATTAGTGACATCACAATGCGCTCTACAAATGCTCAGAAATATCAAAATAACCCCCTCAGGTCAAAAACACTTGGTATTTCACTAAAAGCCATTAAATTATTTTGATTTTACTCCATGGAATCCAAAATGCTTTCAATGTTTTCATTTTCAAAATGCTTAAGAGAGAAAGTATGTACTCTGGACCTTAAGAAACCTCGACTCCCGGTCTGGTTTGTGTCCTGATTCACTTATGGTAGGATGGGGAACAGGCCGAATGCCAAGGAACAGTAGCCCTGGCCCACAGTACTCGCATGACTCCATCCCCGAGTGGCTGGGGCCTCATTCTGGAGGCTCCCAACTCAACCTTTGCTCATCCTCAAAGTCACAAACAGGTCATAGGCAGCTCCAGGGCACCCGAGGCAGTTCTTCTTAAGGGGTCCAGTCTCCACTCTCCAGGGCCCAGCTAACTACCGCATTTCCTTCCAAAGTAGTAGTAGAAGCAAAGCTCTGTGTGGAGAGTAAGTTCGGGGCAGCTGTCTGGAGTCAGGTGGCTTTAGGGCCACTGCAGCAAATGCATCTCCTACACCCCCACATCAGGACACATGGCCCTGCAGCTATAATTCCTAATGCCACTTGCTCAAAAAGATGGCCCCATTTTTAAATCAGGTTGGCCACTGACACAGCCAGTAAATGGCAGGCCAATTTAAGGGGGAAAAGGAACTGCCCATCAAGAGTATCTCCTCAAGAGCTGATAACCATGGGTATTAAGGACATGCTCCGACAACTACTGCCACATGTTTGTCAATGCACTGATCACTCGTACTGAGGTGCGTCACAAAATCACACCTCATAAAAGGGAAATATCCCAAGGATCCACGGACACGATCTACTTCACCCTCTTTTCTTACAGGGGGAAAATCTGAGACGCAGACCAAAGGTAGGACTGTCTGAGTTCACTGCTGGTAGATGACTCAAATCCAAATCTTCTCACAGTTGTTTTTTAGCCAGCTGCCTCTGACATCCAGTTATCAACAAGAGCTCGTACACAGTTGTTTTTGCAAACAAAAAATTATATTTATGATACAAGTTATCAGCAAACTGGTTATATCTTCCATGGCTGCTACCTAAAAAGTACACTCAACAGAGAAAACAAAACTGAAGATGAAAAGATTAACTTTTGTTTTGAATTATGTTCTTAGCCCTGCAACCTAAAGAGACAGTGACTTTCCCAGAAATAAAGGGACATAGTTGCTCTCCACCAGGGTTCCCAATACTAGGCCAGTATTTTTGGTTACGACAATTTCTGGGTAAATAAACGAGAGCTGTACAACGTAAAGTGGCCTGAAGCCACCCTCACTACTCATGATAAAATCAGTTTCAAAGAAGGCTTGAAGATTAAAGTGCTTTTCTCTGCCTTTAAAATGGGGATGATACATTTTTAGGTATAAAGACAAGACCCTGAAAGCAAATACAGGCCGAGAACGAGCAGCCCAGGAAAGATACAAACACAGAGAAAACTAAAGGCCTAAGAGTTCCTACCCCCAGCAGCTGAGACATTTCACCCTGACCATTTCAGCAAACCCAGAGAAAGTTCTCTGGCTACAGTGGATCACATGAGAGCATAAAACAAATGATGAAGGGTTGGGTTCTCTCTCTCCCCCCATGTGTGTGACACAGACAGGCTTAGAGACTCCAGTGCTGCAGAAAGCGAAATTTTCCTTGTTTCCATTACATCATCCAAGTTGGAGAGGGGGAGGGGGAGGGGGGCACAGCTGGTGGCAGCTGCACCACCATCTGCTTTCTCCTTAGTAGTGTGTGCTAGTTTGAGTTCCAGCCTCCTACGGCTCCTGATAGAGGAGACACAGTATTAAAGGTACAACACCCTATTATGAACAAGCTTTCAAATTAGTTAGAAATAAACCACACTTGTGATAAGTTAACAACCTAAGGTAGGTTGCTGAGCCGGTTCTCTTTGCGTTTAGGTTATTTGTTTGCATCTCTTTACACTCAGCTATTGTGCACACTCTGGCAACTCAATGTACCTATTAGACAAGCAGAATGTACAAGCAACCACCTGCCATCTGGTTCCTAAAAGGTAAGCAGCCAAAAAGTACAGGTCTGAAACCAGAAGCCTTAGTGAAAGAAGTGGGAAATGCCCAAACCTAGCACACAAACTCCAGACTTCAGCACCCCAAGCCATCTGGTCAACTAGTCTTACCATCTTAGACACTCACGCAGTTTCCCTCAGAACACACTGCCTGGTGTCCCCATCTACAAGGGCAGATGGGTGAGAAAAGCCTGGGAGGAGGAGTTGATGCCTGGACTACCATTCAACTGCAAATTGTCAACAAAGCAATAAAATGGTGGTTTAAGGGTCTGATTAAGCCATATATATGTTCTAACTAGCCTATACAGGGTTATACTAAAAAAAAGGAAAAAGCCTTGACTTTTATAAATGAGATTTCCTATGCAAGCATCTAGATTGCTAGCTCTTCCTGGAAAAAAAAAGTAAGAGATTCGGCAGCACCAGACCCCCATTTCAGTCACCTGACGCCAAGGAGCCACGCCTCCTTTCGATTGGGCGTGCACTCTGAAGAGCTGGTCCCCACACTAGTATTTGCAAATGCCATTGCAACTGCCTAGGTTTCCACCTACACATCCAGAGCTTTTGATACAATGCCACTGAGCTTGGAGAAGAAGAAGAAACCCTCAGGGAACAATTGCCCAATGATCCTTTAGTGATTCTCCTCTTTAGCTGAGACTTACTCCCTTGTATGTCCAACTAAAATTCTACGAAGATCGTTCAACACAACACGATGAGCAGATCTAGGCAGAAGGCTAGTTACAATGATCCTTTACTGCAAAAGCAGGTTGCAGTGTTTCAAAGGAGCATTCCAGACCACTTACCATACATCTTGCCTTCGTCTGATAAGATGATTTTCCGCCTTCCACATGGTGGATAGATAGCCAAGGCTTCCTGAAAGCTCTGCTCAATGTCAGGACTCCAGACCCCTTCCGCATCGTTGTCAATGGGCTTATCTGCAGAATCACTCATCCTTTCCATGTTTTCGGCAGGGCTCTCGCTGCCGCTCCAGCTGCTGGGCTCAATTTTGGCGGTTGGATTTTCCAAGCCGAGGCCTGGAGCCTTTTCAAGAAAACAAACCTAAGAGAGAAATCAAAAGACAATGTGAGAAGGACAAGGTAACCACCAACACACTGCTCCTGCTAGTTTCACTGCACATTCTTCAGTTGGCAGCTTTGCTTGAAGAACGACTACTCGCAGAGAATATGGAATTCTGAAATCCAAGTGGCTTTTTTCTTCATGTATTCATGCTAGGAACTCAATACAGAAATGCACCGGCAGACAGAAGCTGTAGAATCTTTGCAGAGGAGAGGAAGTTTTCATCCAAGAACAGGACTCACTCCAAGCTGCAAATTCACAGCGAACCATGTATAATCCTTTACTAAATGCCTGCTATCTACCAAGCACTTAGCTCAATGGTAATCACATCTCCACAGAAGAACAATTTCATTGAAAACAAAATTTTTTTTAAAAGATGTCTGCCTTTACTATGGCAATTGACATAATAACGCTGAAAGTTAGACCATCCTAATAGTTGTCACTGAGATCACCAAGATGCAAGATGGTGGCAGGAAGGAAGGAGGAAGATTACTCGGTCACACCAATTACCCACTGGGCCCAGACAGTGGTGGCAGCTGACCCGGACCTGCTGGTCCACAGCATTTCTCTGTGGGACTTGGGTCCTGCACAGTCCGGTCACCTGGCCACTCTCAGCTTCTACACGATAACCCTGAGGCAGGGACCAAGTCGTCCACTTTCCTGCCCTCTCTGTGACAGCCACAAGTGGCCAGCACACTTACGGAAAAAACTGTTTTACACCTCCACGGGCGCTTCATCAGGTAGCCTACCTGAAATTTCTGACCATAAGAAAGCCATGGGGGAGACTTTCATTTATTTCTCTGTAGCACTGAAGATTACAGAACCAAAAGAAATCTTTCTCAAAGATTTATTCCCTTAAATTATGCATGAAACCTATGGTCTTAAAAGGCTAAGCCTTCCAAACAAATGTCAAACTGGCACAAACACCGATGTGAAAATGATCTAATCCAGTACCCCCTGCTGTCCACATGCTAACATATCAATATTCCTTTGTTGAAAAGGCATCAGATCATTAATTCAAAGGCTTTACTGAAAAGCAGGGAATTGCTCCTGGGGACTAATCGAAGAAGGTAGACACAGGGCCTTAGCAGAGAGAGCTTAGTGGGACCACCATTCCCCCCTGCCTTTTGCCCCCTCAAGTCCATGCAGCATTACAGTAGAGGCAGCCAGGAGGGGAGCAGGTGCTGGCAGCCCCACTGGGCACCAGGGGCTGCTCAGTGCTCCAGGGCAGTCACCTGGGAGCAAGCAGCCTGTCTTCTTTCCTCCTCCCTCCCAATTGTATCCCTTTCCCCTGCCCTCCCCCACTGGTATATATCAACAGATCCCAGGTGCAAAAACTCTGAGGCACATGAGCATTACACAATTAATGGTATAACTAGTGGGTGATTTTGGCTTTGTATCCTGACAGCTTTTTGGATTTGGCAGCACCTGGATAAAAAAAAAAAAAACCCAGGTTGTCTGCCTTTAAATGCTGCCACAGATCCATCATTCAAAGAACTTGTCAGCAAAATATTTACTACTTCTTACCAACACATGTACATTGACATGGGACTTTAAAAACTGCCAAATGTTGAGGTATAAATTATGCCACAAAAAAGGGTTTTGTGATTGACCCCCAGATGAACTCTTCAATGCCTGCAGTATGGGCCTTTTGAATTCTCAAATTATTACATTTTTTGTTGGAATCTAAGAGTCTTATAAAATTCAAGCTGAGCTGCAAGCTCCCCTAGAGTCTGTTCTAGCTCCAAAGCAGTTTATTGGAGAAATTATGAGAATACGAGTGAATGCTTTGAGCAGTGTTAGCGCACTATCTTTCTCCCTCACCACTTCACCCCCCAAAAAACAAAACAAACAAAAACAAAACAACAGACACAAACACACAGGCCACTCCTTGAGCTCTCAGCAGCTCAGAGAAGTACAAATTCACGCCAGGGAGGCACATTTTAAGGCAAACAGTGGGATGTGTCTAGCGCTCAACCGCTATGGTAGAGGGAGGGAACCCAGGACAGTGAGGGTAGGTAAAGGGACTGCGGGAAACTTACTTGCATAAAAAGAACACTACCATATAACTGAGAGCCTCAGAGTCTTCAGACCAAAGCACACCAACACCCCCCTAATCTAATGCTAGAAGTACCCTCTGACACTTCTCAACTGGTCATACAGTCTACACTTGAACATCACCAGTGACAAGAAACCCACTACCTCCCCCAAACCACCTCCCTTTGCACTGACAAGTTGAAATTCGTCCATCTGTTGGGCTAAAACCCATGTCTGGGTTAACTTCTACACTAACCCATCCCTTGCAGAAGCAAATCTCCTACCAAAACACCCACTTCCATAAGACAGGAGCAGCCCCTCGGTTCCCGATTGCGTCCTAGACTAGACAAAACACACCACACCTGGCTCAGCCTTCATGAACGCAACCCAGTTTGTCCAGGGCCCTCTACGACTGACACTCGGGGACTGATGATGATCCACAAGCCCTCCAAGCTCCCACACTCCTAGTGCTATTTCTGAATTCTCTTCTCTAGCACAATTGGTTTAGGAGCTAAATGCAGGAGATTATATTTATTCATATTAAATTCCATTATTTTAGCTTAAACCCCTGGCTCAAATCTGGTAAGATCTTTTTGAATCATAATTGCTACGGTTAGTGTTTAGACACTGAACATCCTCTGAAGAGCTGTCTGCCACACGGAGAGGGCACCGATCCACCCTGTAGAAGTTCTAAGGCAATTCTGGCTCAACAGGAGAAAGAAGTTCCTGCTGGTAGAAACTCAGCCAGGGGTGGACTGCCTTAAAGACAGACGGCAGAGTCTTACAGATGACCCCTTGAAGTTACCTCTGAAGCTAGGAGCCGCATGCCCTGGCCCTTGGTTGTTTGGGGAATGCAGTATTATATTAGCATTAATTGGACCAACCAATTAGTAAGCACAGGCACTGTTCTAAATGCCCCCCATGTTTTTATTCACTTATTGCAAATGGAAGAACTCTGTGTCCAGGCTCTGGCAATATGGTCAAGTGGAGCTCAGCAAGATGGAATTACCTACTCTGGAACAGGGCCAGATACATAATCCACAGAGTTACACAGGCCCTTGATTTTACAACCCAACCGTAAGATGAGGCCCTGTATGGGCAGAGAGTTTCCAATCACAAGACTGGGGCTGGCTGAGAAAAGCTCCCCGTACTAGACACCGAAATAACCATTCTGGCATTCCACCCCTCGGGGCCCTTCCAGCCCGGCTCAAAATCCACCTCATCCTGGGACTGCCCTTGTATATAGTGGTTCACAGTATCAGCCACACATTAGGAGTGTCCTGAAAGTGTGCGGCACTGGTTAACTACCACCCAATCTACCTGGCTTCCAAATGCATGACAAGAATTATCTGCTTATTGCCAACAATAAGATCTCATTACGTGCATTAAGCATAGGATATCTGTGCCTGTAGAGCTCATGCCCTCACCTCCTCATCCTGCCTTTGAGCAAGGGAGCTAACTTTCACTTCAGTAAATAAAGAACAATACAAAACTGGGGGGGGGGGTGGAGGGAGAACATGATACTGAGGCTCAAACTGATATGAATTCCAAACCTGCCTCTCCCACTAGCCATGCAGTCCAGACTGAAGTAGTTAATCTCTCAGAAGCTCGGGTTTTCTTCGTAAAGTGGTGATAATGAATTAAATTCAATCTCACCACAGAAAAATCATTAAGGGGTGGAGGGCCTCTATCCAGCAGGGTTGCCGTAAAGACTTAGACCTAATATGAGCGAAGGTGCTCTGTCATCTGTAAAACCATGACCAGATGTTCGTTTATTTTCCAGACCATTATTTCTAGACAGTGATATGGACTCTGTGGTGCCCAAATACCCACTGATATTGGGATGGTGGAGAAAAATGCAGGTGATTTCCTAATGGTTTCCCTTTGGGAAATAAACTTTAAAAGGATCTACCTTCTTATGGTCTTCAGATGACTAAATGGGAATCTGTAAATTTGTAAAAACCCCTTTACTTTTAATACTTATCTAAATCTAAACTTATACTCATGGGCTCAATAATTTTCATATTCTTCTGGGAAGTTGGGTTCAAGCAAATACTGCAAATCTAAATGAACGGCTAAAAGGAAAGCAGAAGGGAACTCCTGCTGCTGAAAACCTGCTGTATGTCCACAGGCCCCGTGTGCCTCCGCTTTCGTCATTAACACTTTTCTAGAAGTTCCTTTTATTTTTTTCTGAAACTCTCCCTAGAAACACCAAAGTAAACTCCAAAGAGATCTGTTAAGAGGGACCCATATATTCCCGCTCACTGCCCCAATGCAACACTTCCTAAATAGATCATGCTTTTATAATTACCCACTGACACTCCAAAAAGAGTAAGATGAGTGCAGCGAAATGACATCATATGTATATTTGACCGATCCACATTTTAATAGAAGGGCCTGAGGGAAGAAGGAACTGAGAGTCAAATACAGGTGCTTCTGGTACCAACTCTATTCACAGCACATACGCACACGGGATATGACGCAGGACACAGGAATGTGCTGCCCCCTTCATCTTGATTCCTGTGGGTCTCTCACGATGGAAGCACCTCACCCACTCACGGTGATTTGAGAGGTCTTCAATAAAGGGTTAGTTGTAGCCCTGGCTGGGTAGCTCATTTGGTTAGAATACCAATCACCCCAATATGCCAAGGCTGTAGGTCTGGTCCCCGGTCAGGGCACAATGAATGCATAAATAAGTGGAACAACACATCGATGTTTCTCTTTCCACCCCCCCTTAAAAATTAATAAATAAAATTTTAAAGGGTTTGTTTTAACTAACCTTCATGACTAATGAAATGATACTGAATATGAAGCTCACAAAAAACCATACAGCTTGTTTTAGCCAATGTCTTCACATTCTATGAGGCAAAAGGAAAAGAGCTGGACTAGGGGTTAAGACTCTGTCTCGACCTGAGTAACGCAGGACCGCAGGGCACGCGTAGCCCCTATGTGCTTCAATTTCCGTGATTAACACTGAAGGAGGCCCACTTAGTCATCCATCACCTTGTGATTCCATAAACTCAACCTATAATAGAACTCATTAAGTTGGTTTATTATTATCGTTGCTTCCCCCACCATCCACACTCTAGTGTCCCTGAGGGCGGGGACTCTTAGACTCACCAGAGTACCCCTAGGGCTAGCAGATCACCTGGCATAGTAAATACTCAGAGAAAGAACGATTAAACCAACAACAAGATGACATGAACATTCTTTGATAACAGGACTAAATTTATCATCAAGCTGCGCCTTGACTCTGGCCAAGGTTCTACCGAGTAGTAAGAGCCCACAGGAAACACCCAAATTAGGAAGATATAAGAAGACAGACTTAAGTCTGGCCCAGTTTGAATAACCAAGAATTGGCTATCTGATCCAATTTCTTAATTATTAGTCACAATTATTGACAAGCAAGAGTCCTTCTGTGTTGAAGGAATAAATACAGTTTAGGTCCTCTACCAGGTAAGCTCCTTCCACCACAAACAAACCTGATTTTGAGTGGAATGGTACCGTTACCTTTGCTTCCCCCTGTCTTTGGGCCACCAGAGAGAACAAAAACCAGAAGGGGACAGCTTTAAGAAAAGCCATACAGCAGGCAAACTGGTGAGGACATAAGACCAGAAAACGAAGAGGTGGCCAAGAAAAAGGTAAAAAGGTAAAAAAAGGTAAAAAATGGTAGCAAGACACAATTGAGTGAGTAGGTGAGTGAAAAAGGTGATATACAGGGAGTTGCACTGAGAGCAAAGCTAAGAAAAAAGATTTCTAAGCACTCGGGAGAATGTGAAAACAAGCACAGGTGGAAGCCACTTCAGGATTTAAAGAAAAAGAGTCACATGGTTGAAATGGCATTTGTAGGAGACAACTTTACCAAGCATTTGATGATTCAAAGTTCACTGTGATCTTAATGAAAGTCCAAATTTTTCTCTAATGGAAAAGCTGCCCTCCAACAAAAAGACGAGGAAAAAAGACGCTTTACTTCCAAAGTGAACTGGTGCCTCAAATCCAAATTCAGCCTTTCCCAGTTATCCAGATTTCAAGCACAATGCCTGAAGCTTTCACCTATAAAATCTTAGTTAATCACCGCACTGCCCTTGTTGGGTACTCTCCCCACCTTATGAGGTCCAGAGGTCTACATAAGTTGACCAAAGTCATAGACTTAACAGAATTTCAATCTAGAAGTCATTCCTCCAGAGAGAGACACATCTAATATCAGACTCGCACCACAGGCTCACTAGCTGTAGGCTGGCTTTCAAAGGGAATGTAGGCAGTGCTGAAGTCTCAGCTTTGTCCATGACTGACACCATCAAGCACAGACTAATTAATTCTTAATGAAGAGTAATGATACTGATTCACCTCCCTGGGTAGTTGGGAGGAATGTCAGGCACTAATGGCGGTTAATTGCTTTTGCATATGTAAAGTAGGACAGGTTATTATTTTCCTACCACTTCAGACACTAGCCAAACTTGCTAACAAGTGGCTTGTGAAATATGAGGACTGGCAGCCTGGACTTTGAAGGCAGCCTCCAGAGAGACGGAACTACAGAACATAAGTCACTGTCAAAGAAGGAGCAGAACTTTTAGGATGCTGATGCTGAGAATTGAGGCCACGTCTGCTGTGGAGCCAATACTAGCCAGGGAACCTTGGTGTCATATACTCTAAATGCCAATAGGTTCCCTCTAATTCCAGCAGGAAGGAGTGGATAATTACTCCTTCTCATTTTCAGAACTCACTTCCCCATCAACAGGATTCATCAACAGGCCAATACCTCTTCACCGAGCTCTGGAGGCTGGGTACCTCATCAGAGGACTTAGCGCTGCCCTCCTGACATGCCCGAATTCTCTGCTCCATCAGCTTTAAGCACCTGCCCAGGTGACAGCTCAAGAAAGGCTCTGGTTGATTTCAGGCTATGCAGCTCTGTGTCACCAGCCTGCAGGGGAATCAAGCTCCCAACCCCCTAATGAATCCGTTAGCCTCTGAGAACAGAAACTCTTGCCTCCTCCTTCCCCTCATCACCACTACCAGTCCAGCTAATCACTGCTCTCCATCACTCAAGTCCTTCAAAAGGACACCGCCAATGACCCAGGTCCGGGCAGTGCATCCCATCTGACCGTTCCAACGTGAAAAACCTGACATTCAAACAGTGCACGGGCAAGGGGAGCATGTGCTGGATGACGTGACTTGCAGGCTGAGTCATGGATCCTGGGAGGTGGACAACTTAACCTCAGGAAACACATTTCCAACCCGGATACAGAAGTTTCTTTCCTGCTCTAAGAGAAAAAAAAAAACAAAAAAACGCCCCAGTTAGCAGGGAGCAGCTGTCAGCAAGCGTTTCAAAAGGGAAACGTGGAAGCCCCTGCCCAGGTGTGACAGTCAAAGAAAACCCCAAATGAACTGCCCAATTCCTATAGGTGTGTAGAGTGGGCATATATTTGAAGTACACTCACCAATCACACTGCTTACTAAAAACAAAGAAAAAAATACTCTTAGTCACTAAATTACGGATACTATCACTTTCTTAGTTGGTATGATTCACCAAATTATCACAATGCCTTAGCATTTTAAATGACAATGAGTACAAATTCAAAATCGTAAGTGGGCAGTTCGTATTTTAAAAGATATCAACATGTGAGATAAATACAAACACTGCCTTCAGCCAAATCTAAGACAAGCATTTCGGGAGGGTCCAGCCCATCCCGTGCCCGAGGGAACGCCTACAAACAGGCCTCACGCAGCCAGAGTGCTGCTTCCCTGGTGTCTGTGGGCCGTGCCTGAGGTGTCGCCTCTCCTACAAAAGGCCAGTGGAGACTCACTCAGCATTACACAGCCTGTTGACAGCCAACCTAAGGACATGCTGGCTCTGGACTGACTCGGAGTCCCAGCAGTGACCTGCCCAGACGTAGTTCCTCTGGCTGATTCGAAATTCTAATTCTGCTTCCTCAGGAGAAGCCCTCTCTACTCCACGTAGAGGTAGGTGGTCCTGGACAACCTTCTGCAGCTTCTAGGACTTAGGATGGCTCTCTCGTTCTGGCCATCTACATGGGAGTATTGAGACAGCATGCTGGGGACAGTGGTAACTGGTAAATACGAAGCTTACTTTGGATTAGGCTGTCAGACAATCAACAAGGAAAACTAGAACCAAGGTGGCATTTTATAAAGGGCTGAAGTATGTAAGAAGTCCAAGTCCTTGGGTACACACACTGGCTTTCAGTTGCTCCCTAAAGATCCTACTGACTCCCATGGATCTCATCAACATTCACATCAGAGAATGTAAAATTTAAGCTCCAGCCTGTCCAGAAGGAAAACACTCCGGCTCCCTGTCAGCTTGGGGTGACCAAGAACACAATTCATCATGACACGTTTGGTCCCTTTCCGTCATCGCGACCGTCAGCAATCAGAACATCACTTGTGCGTGGGGATGTTGAGTCTGGCCTATCTGCCCTGACGTACCCATTTCTAACGGGTCAGAACACACAGATCCAGATGTGCTCCTTCAATCATGCAAGAATATTTTTTGAGTCCCAAAACATGATCACAGAACTCCTTGGGAGCAGAAATAAAACTTGTGTGACCTCTAGGACCGAGGGCAGGGGCATGTAGCATTAATACTGGGTAAAAGTGGGACAACACAGAATAGGCAGAATATGTTTGTTTCAGTACGTTTCTGATCAGTTACATTAGAGAAAGTTTATTCCAGGAACTCTGAATAGTTGCTTTTATTGAATTAAGCTTTTATGCGATGCCATCAGCATACTAAGAACCATCCTATGAGCTAGTCTCTGGGTTTTCCTCAAGGATGTTGGGTGTCCCTCATCGTGTCACACAGGCTGCTCTCTACAAAACCCCCAAAGGAAAGCTTGATAATAAACACAACACCATGTGTTCTGTACCTTGTGGTCACCTGGCTAGGCCTCGGCTTTACTCGCTGGCTGCCAGGGGGCAGGAGCCACTCTGGCAGGCCCCCCGGAGAAAGCACAGAGGTTATTTTGGTCAGCAAGTTTGGTTTCATTCCAAAATCCACTTTAGGTCCCTACCTCTATTCTTTTCTTTTTCTTCCTTCTTTCCCCCACTTTCAATGTACACTATTTTAAGTTCATCCAGGCAAGGTGCCTTAAATTCACTCTGAAATGAGACAGGGAAATTTTTTTTTTTATAATTACCTCCCTTTCCCACATTCCCCTCCCATGCAACAGGCAATGGAGAGATGGAGATGAATAGATGTGTTACCCTTCCTGCCCTCAAGGAGAACCCTTCCAGCAAGGAAACTGGTAGGTAAGTTAATTATCCCTCAGGACCTCAAGCCCCTTGGGTGGGAAATGTCCCCTGCCCTCTCCCCAATGACCTCCCAACCTCCTCAGCATCCCGCAGGCGGTATCTTCGCTCATTCACTGCATAGGCAGGATTCATGTGTCTGACACCCTTGTTTGTGGGTCTGTGAGATCCATGCCTTTAATCATTTTTCTGTCCTGGACATTTAACTGAGTATCTGACATGTAGTAAACAAATGTTCCCCCAAAACAGTGACTAAATGGATGTCTCCATAGCGGGTCCCTGAGTCAATAAATGAATGGACAAGTAAATGAATACACGATGTCCATGGAGGAATGGACAGAGTGCTGCTGAGACCTCACGGGTTGTGACAAAAAATCTGCACCGTTTCATACAAAGGCAACAAGGAACTGGGGGTAACGAACAAATAATTTTATAAATTTGGAATCAAAATGTTTTAAGCAAAAACATTTTCACTGTGTCCCAAGGCCAGAAGAGTTTTCCAAATTCAACTGTTACAATGTGGCATATCCTTTAAGGACTTCAAATGTAGGAAGGCGCTTTAATGAACCAGATGACGGTTTATACAGGTGTGCTTGTTTAAACAGCCCGGAGCCATAGGACGATTAGCTCTGCTAGGGACCCAGTCACTCAGCTCCTCCGATAAGAGCTCATCAGACTTTGTCTTCGAGCACTCTCCATGATTTCCCTGGTCCCTAAAGAGGGCTGTGTGCTGACGGTGTGATCATCCCCGAACCCTGCATGGGGACTACAATGCTTATGCTCACACAGTGTGCAAACATCAGCTAATACCCACATGAGCCAACGTGCCAACCAACCCAAAACACATGATGCCGTGTTCAAAAGTGTTCCCCCCGTTCCCAATGTTCACTGATACAACTGAGTCCCCACCCTGCAAGTGACAAATAATTGAATACAACCTGCCATTTAATGATGACACAGTGAAGGAGCAGCTGCAAAACAGGTCTTACACTGAGAGGGATGCAAATTCAGGGCCAATGAATGCCTCATCCTGGCCTCCATCCCTGCCCTCCAAATTTAAACCTGGTCCTTGGTTTATACTTAGTTCAATTTCAGCAGGGGAAAGAACTTTGGCACTTTGGCTGGAAATTGGCTGAGGCAAGAGAATTGAGAAGTTATTGCCCCCACTTTAGACATTTAGACAATAAGCCACTCATTCAATTAACACATATTACTTGAGCACCTACTGTGTGCAGAGCACCATCACTGAGTGGTCCACAAGCACTGCAAGAGCATGCAGTGGGGTAAGACCCTCTCAGGCAGAGAGGCACAAACATCCAATTCTGAAATCAGGCCTTACTTCTACCTTCGCTTCCACAAGGCCTAGGGTGTTCTGAAGGGCTCTCTCCTCCTGAGTCCTGATACCTCCAGCAAAGGTATCAAGTAAAAATGGCAAAAGGCCACAATTCCATCAACGTTTCTGCAGCTCCCAAGCATGTGTACACACACACACATACACACACACAGAAGGCATCTCTTTGGGCGGTGAGGGGGAGGAGGGAGGGTTATGCATTTCCTTCCAGGATCTCTTCGTTCGACAGATTCTGCTAACCCTGGGAGAGGAGGTGGAACCCTCGACTCCTCTCTCTAAAATGTAATCCGTTTTCAATGACTCCTACAAAGCCACTGAAGCTCTCCCTCTCTTCCAAGTCCAATGAGGTGCAACTTGAGAGGCCAAAAGGCACAAAGGCAAAGCAAACAAAGCCAAACCATCACATCCAGCCTGCAGGTGTCCCTCACAGACATGGCACACTGAATTCTGAGAATTCAAAGTCACTTCCTTGCATCTAAGGACCTGTCTGGAAAAGTGCCCATCAAAACCCAAAAAGGATTTTCCAGGTCCTGAGTGAGGGAACCCAACCCCACAGCCCCTTGAGGGATTCCACTCAGAACCTGGCTGAAGCAGCACCCAAAGGTGGGCCATGAACCCAGGCTTCTCCCATCCCTTCTGATGCAACTCGTCGCCAAGAATGTCTACATATGCCCTCATCTCTCAAATATATCCCTTCCACTCCTCTCCAACCCATTCACTCTGCTCCTGTCTCAAGGACAAGACCCCACTACCTCTCTCTCTGAGCTGGGATGTCACTGAAATCCCCACACCACTCTCACTGCCAACAACCTAGTTTTGCCACGTTCCTAACCCAGCATGTACATCTGGACAACACAGGTGGCTTCTTAGAAATATAAATCCCAGCTCTGATGCCACAAGTACTGAATCAGAATCCACAGGAAATGTATGATTAGCAAGACTCTCCCATGCTATTCTGCAGCCAGAGAAATTAACCAAACATGTAAATATGCCTTTTATCATATACTAATTTGAAATCTTTCAGCAGATGCCCACCCCCAGGACACTACTGCATAATAGGGCACCCGTGGTCTTAACCACCTGACCTCAGTCTGCTTCTCACACACCTGCCCAGTTCCCTATATTCCAGCCACACAAGCCCTCCACGGTGCCCAGACACAGCAGGCTGCCTGCCGCACCCCTTCAGCCCCCTGGATCTCTCTGCTCCGCCTCTGCTCTCACCAGTAACCCTGCCTAATGAGTGTCCAACAGTCACTTCAAGACCAAAGCCACCAACCTCTTCTCTGGGAAGCCTGAGCAGATTTCTCCACTGAGGCCAGTCGCTTCTGCATCCCCCAGGGCCTCAAACGTCCAACAGCACAATTAGTACACTTCCCCATGACCTCTCTGACATACTGTCAACTCTATGTCTGACATACTGTACATCAGTCAACTCCTTGACATTCCTATGTTTAACATCTCTCAGTACAGACAAATTGTTGGGGCTCAGAAAATGTTTGCTAAATATTTTCCTTCATGGGTACCCCTAAAGTTGGAGGGGCCACACTGGAGGGTCTACATGGCAAAGCCGTTCAATACATGTGAGGGTGCACAAGCTGTAGAATCCTAAAGACTTTGAAGTTCGAGCTCTCCACTTACCAGCTGTGTCTCAGGTGTGGATGTTTTTCTCCTGTGCAAAATAAAACTTACCATTTTACCTATTGTAAAAACTGAATGAGAGGACCCATGCAAAGTACCGCCATCCCAATCACTGGCAGTCATTACATACATCACTGACCTGAATGCCTGCAGACTACTGGCCATGTGTGTGCACACAAATCTCACAGCTGTGCCTGGCACAGACTTTCAAATAACTGTTGAACAAATGTGTGTAACTATAATTAATAATTACTACTTATGTATCTCTCTTTCCTGCTATACTGCAAATTTTCGGAAGGCAGGGATTCCGTCCCATTTATTTCTGTACCTCATCCCCACTCCGGCTCACAATAAATAATTGTTCAATTTAATTTCATATAAAATATTAATACAATTTTATGACTATGAACAAATTCATCCTTGTCTAAGGAATCACAAAGACTGCCTCAGGCACACTCTAGAATCAAATAAGGAGCTCACGGACTCCAAAATCTCCCTCTAGTCTCCAAAGCCCCGGCTCGCTGGCCACCCGTCTCAACACCAAAGCTGCCGACCCCCCACATCAGGGCAGGGCCTATCACCTACCAAGCCACAGCCTGAGGTCTTAACTGATGACACACACCCTCCCCAGTTGTGGCACCACAACCCTGTGGCACAGTTATGGTACCCAGGAGAGGGGCAGCCCGAGCAGGAGCGGGTCCGCCTTTTCAGCTCACAGCCAGTTCAACCCCCAGGGGACTGAGGGGGCACCATCAGGAGAAGTGTCAGGTTACCACAAAAATAACAGAGGACCAACACCAGGCGGGTGTGCAGGCCAAGTGCAGAGGGGAGAGAAATAAAGAGGCCCAAGAGAAGAAAAAGAGCAGACGTTTGATTCTGAGTCGAAGAGGAACTGGGTTTTAAGAAATGTGCTTTTAACTCATTCATTTAATATCCAGTCCAGAGCAGCTTACACTTATACTTAACTAGTTTGAGTATGCTTTTAAAAACACTATTTTAGGACAAGAGAGGGGTGGGTTTTTTTAAATTCATTTATTTAATGCTCTCTATGAAAGTCAGACTTGGGTCAATGAAGGTTTTGACAAGTATTCCCATTCAACAAATTCCTAACATCACTCAGCTTTGATTTTCTCAAAACTATATCCAAACATGACAAAACTAATAAGGTCTATTGAAGGACGGGTAAACTTTAAGGGCGGGGAGGGAAGCTAATAAAGAGCATGCATGCATTTTTATTTTTCCTAAAATGACATCAAAGTCCACCCCTGTGCTACCCCTCGTACAGGAAGACTGCTGGCTTGATGTGGTCGGAGCCGGCCCCAGCACTTCAAATACGGTGAACTTCAATCGCTGTGGCCAGTTAGCAGGTTACTGATTCTCCGTCCACTGTGCTTTTATCTGGTTTACTCCATAAGCTATGCCTCTTTAATTTGCTTCCAGCCAGTGTTTTACAAGAGAGTGGGTACAGACCCAGCTACAAGAAAAGATGCCTTTGGCTGGGCAGGTAAACACCAAGATCAGGCCATGCACCTCGTGGATTAGGTTCCTGCTGTAAGCCCTTCTGTGCAAGAGCTGCTGCGGGTGCCCCTGCAGAGGAAGACTGAGCTAACTCTAAGACACAGTAGAGTCCCGGCCTGAAGGTGTTGATAAGGACGTAAGGAAAGAAAATTCCAACCCCCTCCCCCAATTTTTTTTAAATCAGCTCTCTACTTTTTTTAAAAGTTATTTTTGATGGGAAAAGGTTTCCCAATGTCACATTATTTTGCAGTTACTGTTTCCCTTTAAATAATCAGGGTTATGAGCATTATAAGGCACAGCAGTGTACCCAAACAGGACTCAGCTGCAAATACTTTAAAAAAAAAAAAAGGCTTTAAAATGACAATTCTTAGTGGCAGCCAGACCAGACACTGGTAGACATGCGGACAGGCAGATTCTGTGTGTGTGTGTTTTAACTTTTAAGAAATAGCCCTCCCCCAATCAAATCCATAGAAACTTTAGAGAAGAAACCTATTACCAGTGGAGTTTGAGTTCTGTAAAGTTAGAATACCACATAAATAGTAAAACAAACAGCAGTTTCATTCTGTCTTTAAAACAGTCAGAGTCTAGCTCCTGGAAGACAGGACCTCGGCCACATCACTTCTCGAGCTGTCAGAATTCACACAGTTCATGCCCAACACATCACACCGTGCAATTACCAACCAGCATTGCCACTGCTAAACGATCTTTAAGAATCCTGATTTTTACCATAAAAGCTCTCATTATTATCTCAGCTCTCTTTGCGTGTTCAGCGTGCCTGGTCACTTACAGGAGGAGGAGAAAAAAACCGGGACTCAGCTCATCTTTCCACAGCCGTGTCTCCCAGGGAGCTGTTCGTGACTCCACAGAGCAATGCCACACCACCGCACTGGCTGACCAGGTTTAAAATTAGCGGAGCCCTGGAGAGCCACGGGTAACCTTCTGACAAGGTTAGCCAGCAGAGCAGAGCACCGCTCAGGGAGGGACATTAATAAGAAGCCAAGCAGAGCCTTTCAACAAGCCCATTAGGGCCTCTCAGAACCCCAGTAGTATGGGAAGCTGGAGGGGCCGGCACGCCAGCCTCCTCAGGATGACCCAGGCCATTATTTTTACCCCATGGAGTTAGCAGCTTCCTTTACCAGTGGCGACAAGCACAACCCCCAGGTGTATTTTTCCACGTTTATATTCAACATATATGGCTGCTGATTATACGGTAATTTTTAAACTTTCAACTGGATTTTTTAAATGTAATATTTATGAAAGAGTTCCAATGATAAAGTTACTACCCTAGAGATAGGAAACATACAGAGCAGGAGATAAACTTGCCCCACAGTTACCCACCAAACAAGAGCCAGCACTAACAATGCATTTTGATGCATTTTCTTACACTAATAACTTAGTCTTCTTATTCCCTATAGTCTGGGGTTCTTGTATTGTCCACCTAACATTTCATACTCAGCATTTTCCTGAGCCTCAAAATTTTCTTTGTGTTTGTGATTTTTAAGAGGTAGTGTATCCCGTGCCATGCATCTACCATTATTTGGCTATTTCCCCATGGCTGAACATTTAGATTTTGCCCCAACTTTGCACTGTTAGGGCAATATCATTTCCTAAGGACAGACTCCTGGAGCCCAAGGGCAGGAAACATCTGAAGTCACAGATGTGCGCTGGGGGCCAGTGAAGACAAAGACGGCACCATGTCACACTGCAGGTATTTTCCAAATAAAGTACCTGGCTGGTACAACCATGCTGCTTGGTTAAAATACTGGAGTAGTTCCACCCAAGTCGTTAAAAAGTCAGTGGTTCCCACCCACCGACTCCCTGTCCCGTGGCGCCTCACTCTCCAACAAGTACAGGGCAAGTGGACACCTGGGGGCCTCCGGTGGTTTCCACTGTGTCAAGGTCTATCCCGCCCGTCCAACAACGTCCCTGTTCACTTATAACTTAAGATTTGCTTTTCAAATTTTGTTAGGCCTCCTTCCCCAGAGGCCACATTTAAAATCTTAATTACCACCACTTCAGCACGACTTCTTAAATTCACTAAATTTCCTAATATTTTATCTTTAAAACTGAAGTGAATAATGAATAGGAAACACTTACTAAGATGCCTAACAGGGAGGGGGCTTCTCCCCCTACGTGATTCTCTAGAAAGCACAGTAAGTGGGGTTAGATGAAGATTAATATCATCATAATTAGATCCATGAACCTAGTACTAGGACCAGTGATACTGGTTCCCTAAGGATAAAAGTTATCTGCTGAAGTCCCATGAGATTTTGAAACACTCTCAGATCATCAACTATATTCTCAGAAAACTGAAGCAGAAATATCAAAATGCTAAAACCTAGCACTAAGTAGGAGAGCCAAATACAGCCCAACCTATGTCCAGACCTCCCCATCTACCTCAGCTCTCTTTGCTAAGCTCAACTATTTCCTGAGGGAGTAAACAGATAACTAATACGTGGAGCAGAGTTTCATTTCTTCGTACTGTTTCTGTCCATCCTCTACTGGGGAAGCCAGGGCTGGAACACCAGCCAGGAAAGGGATGGAGGGAAAACAAGGGGCCGGCAAAATCAGACTTTGAAAACCAAGAAGGTGCTAGCCTGGACACATCACAGCACTGTCCAGCTCAGCAGCTGGGACCACGGCCCAGCTGGAATCAGGTCGCAGACAGGGCCCGCCCACATCCCTGCTGCGCAGGCACGGACTCCGAACTCCAAGTCACTGTGGGAGCTAAAGGGTGAGCTGCATGCAGCCCCTCCACCAAACCAGCCAACTTCTAATCAATGGAGATTTAAAAAAAAAACAACGACAACAACTTTTGGCTCCTAAAATCAAACATAATGGCAAAAGTTTAAGAAAATACCTTGCAGGAGTCAATGGAAATACTATCCACAGCTAACATTTATTCAACACTACTGAGTAAGGCCCAGGGGTCGGGACTTGACTTTTATTATTTCTTCTAACCCTCATCACAACCGTATTAGGTAGAGGTGTAATATCACTACGTCCACTATTCAGATAAGAAAATGGAGTTTAGAAACACTGAGTCGTCTGTCCACTTGTCAAACCAAATTCTGGGGCACCCTGCTGCAGGGTCCCACAGCATCGTGCCTCATACCAGAGCACCTTTGTAAGTGCCTGTCAACGCAACACATTCAGGCCCCTGTGTCGAGCTCCACGAAGGCAGCAGCCTTATCTTACTGGGACGTGTCCTCAGGACCTGGCTCAACACACATCGCCTTCAGTCAGCACTGAATTTTTTAATTAACTGCCAGAAAAGGAGAGGCTAGAATACTGTTCTAATTTCAGAGCTCACACGCCTGGTTGTGTTCAGGAGTAGTTAACAAGGCAAGTTAAACTCACAGAAAACTCAATGGTTTTTTAACCTGACACGGGAAGGAAAAGACTCTAACTGCAGAGGATTCCCAGACAGGTGCCACAGCTGCTTCTATTTAAAAAAGACTTGCTAGGAAGGTAGTTTCCATATTCACAGCCCTACAGAGTTAAAGCTCAGTCGGTGCCTGTCTTCTGATATTCCAGGCTGAGACTCAGGTGCCAGGAGCCGAACACGGGTTTAGACACATGACCTCTTCAAACTCTGTTGAGGTCAAGGCAATATTTTCTTCTTTGCAGGTACAAAAGTTTAAATTGCAGTTTGATCATCTGTCAAGCACCTATTTTCTGGGACAAAATTAGAAAACATCCTTTAAAGCTGCTAACGCTTTATCGATACTTGACGGGTCGCTCAGAAGGCAGGGGCGATAATTGCTATTCTTTGCCCAGTCCATTTTCCATTATTTAAGGCAGCTAGTATGGGCACAGCATTTCATCTTTGTGTGTTTCTGTCATATAATTTACTTAATGACCCCTAAAACTAACCTGCTATACGCACCTTCAGGTCTCCTGCTGTATGTTTCACACAGGAAAACAAAATCTTTCCATTTGCTACTGGACAACATATGTTGCTTCTTTTTATCCCCCGCCCCCAATTACTGAACAAACTATGGGTGCGGCTAACAGGCAAGCATAAGCTACGCTCGTGCACACTGGAACCCCACCATGCAGCAAGCTGCCAGAGTATACAGCGCCCCAAATGAAGAGGACAAATGACTTCTTGCACGGCTTAAGTTTTGCTTCAGGGCAAACCCACATGGGACATTCATGTATTTGAACTATAGCTCCAAGCAGGTAACACTGAAATGACACTGTAAATGGAAGAAACGTACCTATGTGTGAGCTGTCCGGGCACCCTCTGTAAGTGAGCAAAGTCCCTGCACGAACCTTGGGCTTTGATTCTCACACATTCAAAAAGAACTGTCACAGGTAAGACATGTCTGAGAATCTGAGATAGGGAAGCTGAAACTCAGAGAGCATTTTTACATGTAGATAATGATTACTTCTTTTTTTGCTTCGTCTTTTGTTTATTTAGTCGAACCATCCTTATTATGGAACACATGAGAATTACAAAGCCAGAGAGATGTCATCACACACTCTTGACTCCAAGAACATTAACTTCTGCTGGTAAGACACAAATATCATATAACCATGAGCAATTCCTTGTTTTTTCCAACCTGGGCCTCAGTTTCCTCATCCGTATGCAAGGGAGCTAAAACCAGATTTGTAGGTAGCCCTCAAGTATAAGATTCTATTTCTATGCCATTTGGCTGTCAACCAGAACAAGTAAATTTCTGGTCCACACATGGCTGGACTGTCCAAAACGTAAATGTTTATATTTTTTTTTTAACTTTAATTCTATTTTTTAAATTTAATTAAATCTTTTTCAAGCCTCAACTAAGGATACATTTATTGATTTTAGAGAGAGGCAGGGAGGGAAGAAGGAGAGAAAGGGGAGGAGAGAGAGGAATAAACAGAGAGAAATATTCACGGCCTGCCTCCATGCGCCCCAACCAAGGACTGAACCACAACCTATGTATGTGCCCTGACTGGGAAGTGAACCTGTGACCTTTTGGTGCACAGGACAATGCTCCGACCAACTGAGCCACACCAACCAGGGCAAAACTTCAATGGTTTTAAAGTCCCATAAAATATTACTAACCACATTATGTATGTGTGTGTGTGTGTGTATATATATACACACACACACACACACACATACATACATATACACACTAACCGCATTTTTGTTTCTAAAGAAGCAGACTGTTTCTGACAAGACAAAAAAAGATGATTATAAATCTGTTTTAAAGTTAAGAAAATTTTAAGCCCTGGCTGGTGTAGCTCAGTGGATTGAGCGCGGGCCTGCGACTCAGACGATTGCGGTTCGATTCTCAGTCAGGGCACATGCCTGGGTTGCAGGCCAGTTCCCTGCAGGCCCCCTCCCAGCAGGGGATGCCCGAAAGGCAACCATACATTGATGTTTCTCTCCCTCTCTCCTTCCCTTCCCCTCTAAAGATAAATAAATAAAATCTAAAAAATAAATAAATAAATAAATAAAGTTAAGAAAATTTTAAAAGAAAATATATTTTCATGTACAAGTAAATGTGAAAGAGAAGCAAGATTCATCTAGCTCCAAAATACATCCTCTTTTTTCCTGCTTTACCCATGATACTTATTTGTGAATGAACAAGAATCAAAAATTAAGGTTCTAGCTGGAACCCATCACATCCTGTATGATCACCAAATCCGATGAATATTCTATATTGAATTAATATGTTCAAGTGCCTTTCAATAAGCTTGGAGGATTCTATCCGCACCTGACACTGAGAACACGTGCAGTGCATAGTCACAGACTCACAGGTGGGCTTCAGAACAGTCATTGATAAGATGTGTTTTCAAAGGAAGAGAGGGGATCACGTGTACCCAACATTACAACAGGAGCTATTGAGTTTAACAAAGTATCTGAAATCTTAAATACAAATAACACTCTAATTCCACGTCCTTCTTCAAACTGAACTCCTTTTTGTTGTAAGGCTCCCATGCAAGCCTGCCTTTCCTGAGTACTTTGATCTAGGCGGGGCAATGGCAGAAGGGAAAGAACAAAAGGCTAGAAAAAAAAACCCAATAAAGCTCTTTGGTCTTAATGGGCTGTACACATATTAACATATTCCCGTTTTAAATGGAGATAGTAAATGAGAGGAAGAAAAAAGGATGCATTTGGAATTTCAGAACATTTCTGAAAGGCAAACTATTTGCCAGAGTAAATAATTATCACAACCACATTAACACTTTAAGAGAGACTTCTGTTCACAACCCACACATACTGATGCAGTTGCTTGACAGACTGACTCTTCCACTTCTCTAGGTGTCCAGGTGAAATACAGCCTACAAAGTCAGGTTCGGCGGGGCTACTTCTGTAGTGCTGACCCAGACACAGAAGCGGCAGTACCTGGATCATTCAGTTCGGTTGGTGTCGTGCAACACGGAAAAGCATGAAGCCAGCTTCAGGCCGGGCTCTGTGCTGACAAAGATGAGTAACAAACTTGCTCCTCCCTCAAGACCTCACAGTCCAGGGAAAGGCTGACACATGAACACAACACTAATACAACCCGGTAACTCTATGTATAGAAAGACGTGTTGGCAACCTGGGGAGCAAAGTGGTGACAGGGCCAGAGGATGCACGTCTCATGGTTTCTTTATGTTGGCCTTGGTCACAGCTGAAACTCCGCAATCCAGAGCAATGCATAACACATAGTAGGTGCTTAAAAAAAAAAGCAGATGAGGAGGCAGCGAGGACAGGCAGAGATCTGCCAAGAGACTGGGAATTTGGTGGGAAGCCTGGCTCTAGCACACAGGCCTGGGTTTTGATGCCCACTGCACCACTCCGTAGCTGTGTACCAGGGCAAAGCATTCACTGCCCCCTCATTGTCCTCATGTGCTCCCTCCTAGGGCAGTGAGGAGATAACATACACAGAAATGCCTGGAACTGCAAATATGTTAACCCCACCACTACCCACAGCTGCCCCATGTCTGGGGCATGGACCTGGGGTGACACTGTAGGACAAGATCTTTTTTTCCTCACCTCCTATCTCTTTCCTAATCTTTCCTCCAGTAGCTCCTGTGCCCATGCTGACTCAAAGTGAATGCAGCAAAAAGGAATTGGGAGGGAGAGAAAAAGAGAATCCTCTAACTATAGAGGAAGGAGTGAGCCATTCCTTGGAATGGAAGCTGTCAGTAGTTCTAAACTGGATTAAAAAAACAATAATAAACTCCTGAGCCAGACACTGAACAGGTTCCAATTTCTGCTGGATACACCGCTTTTCTGGACTGCCTTGGATTCTTGACAATTGGTCGGAGTTATTTTCTCCCCATCTCCCTGCATGAATTTCCTTTTCTAAATTAAAATAATTGCAGCACATTAACACTTGATCAACACAAAAGACAAAACCAAGCTTTAATGTAATCTTAGACCTTACATGTTCTTTAAAAACAATGAGTATGTATTTGCATATTTTAACTAGCTGTGCTTACACGTTTGTTTACTTATACATGTATATTCATATATACATGTGTGTATTACTTGAGCAGGTATGCACTGCTGAATACACCTCCCCAGAAATATGCAGTACACTTCTGGTAGTTGGGGAATGGACAAACACTAACATGCACCAGGAAGACAGCGGGGGGAATAAACTGTGTCTACCTCGGAGCCTACCTGCAGGCTCACCCTGCGCAAATGGCTAAGCCCCACCCAGTGAAGAAACCCTGAAACTTCCAAGATGACCACTGGGGCAAGGCTCGAGGTGCTCAGAGTCCCTGTAATTGTACCCGGCCCCAAAGAAACCCATCTCCCTCCCTGGACAAAAACTTCCCTTTTTGTGAACAAGGGCCTTTGCTCTAACCAGGAGAGCTAAACGGGTTGCAGAGGGAAATAGGGACCCCAGACCCACCTGGAAAATGCCACAGACACACCAAGGGAGCTGGAACACTCAGGTTCCTGTCCCTTAACTCTCTGAGGCTAACAAATGCCCAGTTCACTGTCATTCACTCAGCAGGCCTTGCCTTAGAAGCAACAGTGTCCAAAGCCCAGGTTTCCGAGCTTACTTCTTCTCACGTGTGCTTCACTACCCAGAAAGGCAAGCAGGATGGGGTGACTCTGCTTTCACTGGTGAGGTTCTGAAACTCAGAAATGCCGATGGGGCCCCAGACAGGCCCCAAAGTGGACAAATGGAGAAGTCATCACACTGCCTTCGCACCATGAACCTAGTTTGTTCAGAGTATGGGCCAACAGGGAAGAATCTGAGCTCCTGGGTTCTGATTTCAGTTCAGCCTCTGATCTAAGAGTAATATCAATCACGAGCAGGTATTAACTTAATGCATCTGGAGCTCAATGAATAAAAAGGAAAGAGGGAGGGCAAATTCTGTTCTGCATCTCATAGAACAGAGTCAGATAAAACTGCTCCACGAGATCAGTGTTCAACACAAATCTCAGAACAGTGGGTGGGTGGTTTTCTGTCATCGGGTCTCCTAGCAAACATCTCTGCTGCCATCCCTCTTGTCTCCAACTCCAGTTTTTAGTGCCTTGGGCACTCACCCATGGTGCCTGAGAAATACCTCCACCGCCTGCCTTTCTGCAAGACATCAGATCCACCTCGGCAATCCGCTGAAGTCCAAACACTCAACCCCGTGCAACATCAGAAGAGCGTCTAAGCTGAGCTTTACTCAGTTACTTATCTGTTACTCGGTTTTTCGGCCTCCTCCGCCTCGTTGTAAGCTCCTCACCCGGAGCCCTAGCCTAGACTTCTTCCTCTGCTGTTCTCCACTGTGATACCGGCATCACCACCACACCTTCATCCCCAGAGTTCAACAAAACAAATGTTCTGTTGATGTCTGTCAAAACACACGTCAACATTTTCTGTGCATCTACTAGGGTATATATAATAAAATGGAAGTTAAGAACAGGGTTTTTAAAAGAGAAATAATAGCATATGGTCTTGGCCTTGAAAAACTCACAAACCAGCGAGGACAACAGAGATGAAAACGACTGCTGGGATTTGCCGAATCATCTGACACTGGAATTTGCCAGTGACTGGGAATTGGAAGGGACAGTGACTATGAAGCATGGCAGAGTCTGCTGCTGATACTATCTCAAAGGATATGATGACTGGCTGACTTTAACAAGGTGGAAATTTAATAAGGATAAATGTCAAGTCATGCACTTAGTCCAAAGGCGTGGGGGGTGGGGTGCGGATGAACTCACCAGTATAAGGTAGAGGAGATCACATGAGAAAGTCTTAAGGGATTGGGTTGCCCACAAGCTCAATGACTCAGTGTGATGAGGTTGCTGGAAAAGCTAATGTACTATGAGGCCACCCTGATTAGAAGAGCTACATTCATGGTAGGAAAAGTGAGATCTGAGATCTGGATCCCAGACACCGTTGAGAGAGGAATGGTCAAAAGTGAGCATATTTCAGAGAGCAGACACGAGTGTGAAGCCACAACCAAAGAGGAATGAGGATATGAGGCTGGAGAATGAACCTAGAGGGCCACGAGAGTCGCTGTCAAACTCATCTGGGACCTGACCATTCCTCTTCCAGGAACAGAGGATGGAGATACAGTTTACCTAAACAATGAAGGCAGAATGACCTATAAGAATAATGACCTTACAGCATGATTGATAATTGCCCAAAAATAAGAGCAAATAGGCAAAATATCAAACAAAAGGAAGTACATTACCTATCCCATTAGAAATTATGTTCCCAATTGCAATATCAACTATTTATTGAAATGAAAGATAAAATTCTATGCACCAGAAAAGGAAAATTACAAAACATTCACAGACAATATAATTCAATTTGTAAAACTGACGACAAATACAAACGGCATCAAAAACGCTCTACAAGATTCATTCTCTGTGAGCGCTGCAGTTATTGATAGTTATTTTTCATTTTGCTTCTCCATATTGTCTCAAGGTTTCATAATGGGCATATATGCCAAATTTGGTAAGAAAAAATGTTTTAGATTCTTCAAAAGGAAAAACCCTAAATGCTCTAGCACACGAAAAGAGGTCTGTGCTGTCACTTCAGCAGGAGGGGAAGGATTAGGGTTAATGGGTGAAGGTTCTAGGGGGCCTAGAACCTTTGCTCGGTGTGAGAGAATGGTCTGTCAGTGAAATGAACAGCACTTTGTTATCACGAAACCCCCATGGGAAGAGCTGTGCCTCTGGCTGTATTGAGACCGAGAATGCAATGCAGGAGAAGTCTCCACGGAGTACGGGGTTAGCTTCTCCTAAAGGACCTTCAAGGTATATATGGCAGGTCCTCAAACAATGTCATTTTGTTATAACAAAATGGCGTGGTGCTATAGGAACTTAACTACTGTTTACGTCAATTAGCCTACAGTAAAACTGGTTTCACTGTGTCATTTTGCTTACAGTTATGGAACATGTCAACAGCACCAAGTGAGGGCTTACTGTACTCAACTCCTTCAACACAGCTTGAGTCATCCCTGCTCCAGAATCCACAATACCTCCACTTCTTCTCTCCAGTGAGTTCAATTGCTCAGTCCAGCTTTTAGGATCTGCCTCTCTGCTTCCTCACCCCATCAGGGACAAATGGAGTGTGGTTAAAAGAGCATTTAACTGGCATCCGAAGGCCTGGATCCCTGCAGCACCTCTGTAAGGAGTACAGCCTTACAGAAGTCACTCAAGCCCTAGGGGCCTCAGTTTCTGCATCTGTACAATGGCAGTCTACACAATACATTCCTGACCTGAGAGCATATCAGCAGAAGCTGGATGGCCAACTGTTAGGATGGCCGTAAGGACCCTGCTGGATCGAAACCAGACACAACTTGAATTCCAAGATCCCTTGATTCACGAAGAAGCTCTTCACTCCTTCAGCTTTCGCTGGACCACTATTCACACCACAGCATGTAGCAATGAACTGCCTTTCCTCCAGCTTCTAAGGATGTCTTGACTTTTTACTATGATTCCATGTTTTTTTTCTGAGATTAGGACCAAGCCTTTCATTTTTATCCAAGACCCCTAGTACTGCTGGGAATTCATTAGACTTATTAATCATTTGACTGACCCTAAGAGAGCCCTGCAACTAAAAGTGCAGCCTATGGACCAGGACGACTGGCAGGTGCTTCGGATCCACTGACTCAGAATCTGCATCCCCAGGTGATGCACGCGCCAACAAGGAGATACTGCTGCTGAAGCACAGACAGCGCAGGCGGTGAGGGGAAGGCCTGCGGCCCTCTCCTCCCACAAGGCCTCCAAAGCCCAGAAAGGGGCCTCCATCCTTCATTCACTCCTGTCTTTGGTCATTTGCTCATTCAACAACTATACGGGGCCCAGTACAAATAACGCCCCTTTTAAATTACATAAAAATAATTCATTACAAAATCATAAGCGTGTAACTCTGTAACATAACAATACCACACTCAAGCACACCATGTGACAGTTTGAAATGTTCAAATTTCTGTCCATCCCATGCAAGACAGTCACGTACCCCACCAGCCACACTCAGTGGTGTTACTTCCGCAGGACCCTGAATATTAAGTGTCTACATCTTGCCAGGAACTTTTCTAGGAACCTGGTATTCAAGCCAGGTGTCATTAAATGGTAAGGCTCCTCTAACATTAGACAGAATTGTCTATTACAGCCGCCTGTCCACAGCCTTGAGCTAAAAACAATTTAAGACGCTCTGAATTCCCACTCCTACAACCCTGGACCAGCTCCTCAAATGTTCTGCAGGTGTCAGAATGGGTACCGCTTCACAGTCCTCAAGGAACCACCCAAACAGTCGCCACGGCCCAGTGGTTTGGGCAGAGCCCCTTTATATTCCTGCAGGTGCTACATTCCAAAGATAGTTCTTCTTCGAAAGCATGGCAGGAATTCTACACTCAGGGAAGAAGAGAGGTTAAAGGAGGGCTTTATTTTTCCCTGGGGAGAGAAGAGACTGAAACCACTCACGGAGAGGTTTACATTTTTAAAATGTATTTATTTTATCAACCACAGGCTTGCAAGTCAAACATCCACTCAAAGACATTCTGCAGAAAGAGATATTCTGGGAACACACTGGAGGCAGCTTTACTTACTGCCATTATGACAAGGCTAGCCCAAAGGGATGAGTATCAGATGCTATCTCCCTCTGAAATGGCTTGACTGTCTGCCTGACTGCCACCTACCTCCATGCCAGGTCACAAAGACAGCTACTTCATGTCCCTCAAATACCCCCTGCAGAGCCCTACCTAAGTAGCTCTGCCCCACTGGTCCTCTGCAAGCCTTCCAATTATCCCTGGTCACTCCCAACTGAGGAGGGCCATCTGGTCTGTGTGCACCACCTTTGGGGTCTATAACTGACGATGAAAAGTGTAATTCATATACAGGTGCAACACGAATATCAAACATTGTCAACAGTGCTGGAAACCCAGGAGGGCTGGTAGGATCCTTGGGAAACGCAACTCCTCAGTGTCACTGTCCAAAAGGAAATTATAAGAAAGTGCCCTTTCGTCAGCTACCACTGTCCCTCAGCTCCCTCCTTTGTGATCTTTAACCAAGTCATCCTTTGAGTCACAGGACTTAACCACAAGGAATGACTTCCATGTCTCCCACAGGTCTCCACCTTGGCCTGGAACCGGCCTCATTCCCCACAGGGAGCATGGTGAGGGCAGGGCCTGGGTCCTGCTCACCGCAAGTCCCTGGAGCCCAGCAGATACCTGAATACATCCAGGTTTTCAGTAAATATTGGTAGATTGACAATTCATTCATCAAGCATGTAACGAGTGCTGAGTTTCAATATCAAATACAGTATTAAATAGCTGAAGATAAAAAAGATACAGAAATCCTGTGTTTGGCCTTTTCAAACAAAACAAGGATGGAGGACTCTGAAGGCCTGGGTACAAAATCCAATGTGAGGGGTGAGGGAATTCCTGGAGCAGAGCAAGCCAAGGACAACAGAAATGGAAGCTTCTTATCCACACTATCACACACAGACCCTCCCCTGGTCTAAAATTAATTCCTTGTGTACTAAATGCATTTCCCATACACTGGCCTCTTATTCTGCAATTGGCCAACTTCCTCAACTGTCCTTTAAAATACCAGTATACTGGGTAGTATAGATTGTCCCAACCCCGAGCTGTTTTATTACAAGGGGAACCACTGCTCACAAGGGGGTGTGCTTTTCATGGCACTCTGACTCCATCCTCAGCCCCAGCTGGAAGACTGTTACTGCCACGTTAGAGAAGAGGCAGGGAGGTCCAGGGATGTGAGAGCCTGCCACAGTATGCCCCCGGGACCCTTCACACCTCTTCTCTCCAACCCCTGTGCTCGCAGCCCCAGCCCAGCTTCCTCTTCTGGGCCCCTCCCCACCACCATCGCTGTCCAACGGAAACTAGACGTGAGCCACACGTGTCATGATACACGTTCTGGGGGCCTCCCTAAGGTGCAGAAAAACAAGTAAAATTCATTTCACACCTTCTTTTGTTACCCAGCACATCCAAATATTGGGTTGGCCCAAAAGCCCGCACATTTTTTTGTGTGTGGAAAAGGACACATTTTTCATTTTCACCAATAAGTTTATTGATTTCAATGTTTTGAGTATGCTGGCTATCTCCTGAGTGGCACAATGTTGATATTTCTCAATTAATGTCTTGATTTGATCACTATCAACTTAAACCGGTCTACCTGACTGTGGACCACCGCCCAGCAAGAAATCTCCAGCACAAAATTCCACAAACCACTTTTGACATGTTTCATCAGTCACAGCACTTTCTCCATACACTGCACAAATCATTTTTTGCATTTCAGTTGCATTTTTAGCTTTCTTGAAATAATAAAGCATAATATGCAGAAAATGTTGCTTATTTTCTTTATCTTCAATATTAATATGGCTACATAAAATTTTACCAATTTGATATTTTTTTTAAATATATGGCAGCTGTCACATAGAATCAAACAAAATTGTTTCAAATAAAGTTAAAGACAATTAAGTGCTACTAGAGGCATCTCACAGGGGAAAAACAAAGGGACTTTTCAACCCATCATCAGTATAAAGAAGAAGCTGTTCATGAGGTACTTTACATTCTCTTTGTACTAAGCCCTCCGAGCCCAGCGGTCACTGCACACCTGTGGCGCATCTCCAATCTCAGACACCACCTTCCAAGAGCCAAACAGCACACGTGGCTGGTGGCCACCACTGTGTTCTGGGCAGTGCAGGCCTACGGGGAGCACTTCTTACCACACGCCAGTCTCACAAAGCTTGGAACCTGTTGGCATCTAAGCACCAACACAGAGCGAGCCTTTTCCATGGCACCGCCTTCTGCTGAACTGGAGACGGGGGCAGCCTCAGTTTGCAGTTGGCATCGGCTCCCCACGTTTAGATGACTTTCAGCTCCAGCTTTCAAGTCTCAGGCACCACTCCCTCAAGGAAGCCTGCCCTGACCATGCGCACCCCCTTCCCTGCCCCTCCTCCGTGCCGGGGCAGCCGGACTTCAGGCATTGCAACACTGTACTCTGAGTGCCCGCTCCGACCTGTTCTCCACTGTCGTATGCTCCTTGAAGACAGGCCTGTGTCTACTTCATTCACACCCGAAGCCTTACCTCCTAACCCAGCAGAGGCTTAATAAACAGCTGCTGGATGCATGGAGGGATAGCTGGGTAAATGAGTGGAATTCTTCCCAAGACA
The DNA here is from genome assembly GCF_014824575.4 of Sturnira hondurensis. Lineage (NCBI taxonomy): Eukaryota > Metazoa > Chordata > Mammalia > Chiroptera > Phyllostomidae > Sturnira > Sturnira hondurensis. Next base: position 4,485,043 of record NW_028079136.1, read on the forward strand.
AAAATCTCTCCCTCTCTGGGCCACAGTTTCCACATCTGTAAAAATCTCCATGGGTCCTTCCAGCTCCGAAAGTCAACAGGGCCATGCACAGGGATCTGTGTCACTTACGCCCAGGTAACAAACCAACTAGGACACTTCCATTTGGTCCTCGCTGCACACCAACCTTGACCTACCATCTGACACAGGAAGGAACACTTCAGAGTTTAGTTTAATTTTCTGGACCAGTGCAAAATCAGGCAAAATAAACTGCTTTTAGGTCTCCAGAAACACCCGGTGACCCTCCTGCTATTCCAAAAAATAAAGAAATGTATATTCTCACATATAATTCCTGAATAGCTTCCCTGGCCAATCACTTAACACATTTTTTACCCAGAAAATGCAGAATTTTGCCCGTATTGGATAAATGTCATAAAGACTGTATGGTCAGGTTTTAGATTTCAGAGCTCTGGTTTCATCAGCACTACCTGTTTGTCAGCTTGCTGCTTGATCATGAACATGTTCTTTAACTTCTATGCACTTCAACTTCCTTGTCCATAAAATGGGATAACAATATAACAAACTCAGAGTGGTTATAATGTCCAAATGCCTTATAAACTATAAAGGACCAAGGGATGGATGGTTAGCTACTTTGTAAACTATTTCTTCTGAAGCTCATCAAAGTGGGATGATAGTCAAGGCCAGATGGAACCCAGTGCACTCGGGGGCTAACATCAAAAGGCCCAGAATTCATGGCCAGGGGATCTCCCGTAGGAAGCCACCCGGAAGGGCAGGTAGGTCAGGCATCGGTCCTTTGGCCCCACTGGGAGGAGGCTGTGGGGCAAGGCTGCCTGCTGGAGCACAAAGGAGACAGCACAAAGGAGCCACCCTTCCGAGGCTGGACACGGAGTTCTGTCCCCGGAGGGCAAAGGCCCCACTGAACAAGGCGTCTTGCCATCAGTCAAGCCAGGGAGCTGGAGAAGTAGCTTTGCCTGCCTTTCTTTCTCCCCGCTGGAGTGTTTCAGAGGCGGCTGAACTTTTCCAAATGGGCTCTGCCTATTTCAAACAGGAACTAGGTTTGCATGTCCCCGTGCGAGCGTATGCATTTCATGATTTCAGAAGAAAGCACTCTGCTGTCGGAGAATGAGTCATCAGTACTCGTTGTCAGTTTGCCAGCAGCCTGCCCCTCTTCATTACACACAGAAAGATAAAAGCTCTTGCACTACATTAGCTGGCATACGCCTCCACAGACAGTACAAATAAATTAATTGTGCCTCATATCAAACAGCCCGAGAGGTGTGCGGAAGGAGAAAATGTGCTCCGTCTTGTTTCATTAACAAATTAAACTAAAATTGTGCTGCGACCAGTCTCTTATGTATACATGCACCCTGCTATTCAACATCAGTCTCCTAACAGGTGCCCATCTGGGGTAGCATAGGACAGCGCCCACCGAGGGACAGCGAGCCCGTACGTATGCTCAACAAACTGTCTCCTGCACAAGGAAGTATGTGTCCTCTAGTCCTTCTGTGGACCCTGTGGGTGGAGGGGCAAGGGTGACCACAGGGGCACTTTCAGGGTGCCTGGGGTACAAGAGTCGCCCAACAAATGCTGGGTGTGCTGGGCAAACAAACAAACCAGTTTGGCAGCCTCGCATGTACAGAAGAGTGAAAGAGTCTGTCATCAAGCGAACTCTGTTGTGCTGAGGATGGTGAGCATTCCAGAAGGAACAAAGTTATTCAAGACCAACTTGAAAAACAGGTTGGACTCCCCTTCGGCTCAAGTTAAGATTACACCCTCCAACACACCTTTCCACAATTCCACAGGAGACCACGTGAGACATTTGCTTTCGCAGTACGCTCAGGGGCAATTTGTCACAATGCTGTGATTTTCTTTATCCTCCTTCCACACTAATACATAATTTAGGCAACCCATATTCTGTAAGTTGAAGGAGCATGACTGAAAAGCAGACCCTTTCATGTTTTATCTCCAAAGAGAGAAAAACAGTACTTACAGGGAGCAGGGGACAGGAAGTAGGAGGAGGATGGAGGGGAAGAACAAAGGGGACTCCAAGAAGAAAAAAAAAAGCCCTTCTACTCTCCAAATGTCACCCCATTAACTGGTGACCTGCAAGGAAGTTAAGATCATGAGCAGCTAACACAACCGTAAAATATGTCCAAAGTATTTATTATACAGATGGGCTCTGGGATTGTTTGTTTTTTCAACTGTAAAGTCCAAAATGTAAAAAAAAATTCTAGGCATTAAACCTGACAAAACAAAAAAATTAAATCAAATCTAAAAATACAATACTAAAGCCATATTCAACCTCACCATAATCAAAGAAACGCCTGTCAAACAATGCGGCACCACCAGGCCAAGCCTTTGTGACAGTGACAGTATCTCATCAGACAAAGATGCCCAAACGGGGAGCTTCCTGCACTCCAGTGGCACTGCAATCCAGTATAGCCTTCTTAGAATCTAGTTTAGCAATATCCATTGAGAGCCAAAAAAAAAAAAAAAAAAAAAAGTTTGTGCTCTTTCACCCAGAAATACTGCTCCTAAGAAATAATCTACAATAAGAAGCATGAAACTGTAACTCCAAGTACTGTTTTTAATAATAGCACTAAACTGTTAAGAAAACAAGCTAAATGTCCAATAACAGATGAATGGTTAAATAAATTTAGCCCATGGGATGACAGATTGTGAGACCATTTAGAATCATCTTCAAGACTATGTAACCATTTGGGAAACATTTGCTTAAGGTTTACTGAAAGGAGCAGAACACAAAACTGAGTCTACATATGATTACAACTATATAGAAATATGTCTGCATACAGACAAGGCTAAAAGGAAAAATGCAAACAGTTGTGTTAGGATGGTGAGCTTGTGGGTAAACTTTTTTCCTTTTGTTTCATCTCCTTTAATGTGGTTACAGCTTTTTATCTTGTGAAATAAAGAGAAATCACAATGTGTATATGCAGCAGCTCAACTCACATTAAGAAACAAAGCAGGAATCTGAGTAACCATTGTGCTAGTTTTGGGCTTGAGGCAATACCTAGCATGGGAGTCTCTATTCCTGTTTCTTGCCTGGGTCCCTCCTACCACATCTCAGCCAGCAAGGCAGGCTGATGAGCAAAGCAGTGGCCGGAGTGGCAAGACGACCTCCCCAAGGCTGTGTGAGGCTACAACAAGATGATGGAGACAGGATGCGACGCCAGACTATTCTGCTCCACAGCCCTGGCCCAGCTTGTGTGAATCCTTCCCACGTACAGTTCATAGACCACCTGTACCCTACTCATCTGGCCTGCAGCTTAAAGTGCAAATGGTGAGCCCCGACCCAAACCTAATGAATCAGAGGATCTAGAAGGGAAGCACCTGAATCTCAATATAACCAGCCACCCAGGCAACTCTTATGCAGGGGGATACTTGCAAACCACCAGCCTAAGAATCATCAATATCTGCCAAACTGAAACACCCCAAATTCGTGTGTGCAACTTCCCTTACAAACCAACACACACAACACCCTGTTGGATGTGGGAAAAACATGTTTTTTTGAAGCTTTACATGCTCAAATGAGTATTTGAACCCCAGAGAGTTCAACTGTCTATGATGGAAGATCACAGAGAAGCATCTGGTTTCTCGGACACTTTTTTTTCCAGCCCATTAACTGAAAAGTCACAGGTTCAATCCCCAGTTAGGGTACATACCTAGGTTGTGAGGAGTTTGGTCTCCAATCAGGGTACATATGAGAGGCAACCAATCGATGTTTCCCTCATAGCCACATGCCTCTCCCTCTCTCTCGCCTCCCCTCTCTCTCCCTAAAATCAATAAGCATGTCCTTGGGTAAGGATAAAAAATTAAAAATAACAAAGAAATATAAGTCTAAATTAAGATCCAGTAAAAAATATAAGGTCCAAAGAAAACCCTCAAGATGCTGAGGAGGTTCTGGCCAACCTCAGACAAGTCGCAGACGGGAGTCACGCTTGCTGGGGAATTGATCCTTTCTCCTCGGAGCCCCCACTGGTCACCTCAGGGCCCATCTTTCTTCCTTAAAGCAATAATGGAGGCACTCATGTTGCTCCAAGTTACCATCAGCTGCAAACACTTCAGAATCCCACAGATGAACGCTCAGACCACTGTCGAGTTCCACTGGCTGGAACGGTGGAGCACCCATGACAGCACCTCACAGTCTAGTGCAGAGTCGACTTTGGAATCAACGGGCGGGATTCACATCCTGCTCCACCATGCGCTCACTTCAAGACCTTCATCTCTAGTGCCTCGATTTCCTCATCTATAAATAGAGGTAATATTGCTGACTTCATCGAGTTATTCTGAGAATTAAACAAAACAATGACCTCAAAGGCCTTCCCAGACACCGGCACACCGTAAAGCTGCAGTCAGTGACACCTGTTGCAACATTACTGCGAGCGCTGTAAAATCCGATCTGAACTCCAGACGTTTCCCCAATTCTCAAGCACACAGACTTCCTGTGGGTTCTGCATCCTCTACCAATATTTTCGCATCCCACATAAAAAGGTTCATGTATTAACACAGGGCATATACTTGTTATTTTTAATAGGCAGGGAATAAGTATCTATTCCTCTCCCCAGGGATCTAACTTTTTAATGATTTCCACATTAGATTTAACACTAAATGCAAATTGATCCATAAAGTCATCTAATTAGAAATTAAGCATGTCACAGACATCATCCACGATTTAATTAGAAGAGCAACATGATACGATGAGAAACAGCCCTCACCAGGAGGAGAAGCAGGGGCAAGAGCTCCACCCCAGCCAATTAACTGGCTGGGATCTGCACGGTCACTTGCCTGACTGGGTCCCTGCGAAATGAGGAAGTCAGATTTCAAAGATCCCTTCCAGTCAAAGAAAAGAAAGCCACATAATTCAAATCTCTTCTGTAACTATTTATGAAGAAAACAGGCTGTGGGGATTCAAAGACTCAGTCATGACTTAAAAAGTTCACACATTAAAGAAGTCACAGCTGGTTTCCGCAACCTGGCTTGCAAAGTGGAAGTGTTCAAACTTTCATTCTAGATAATGCTACCTGACTTGTGTTCCTCCCGCCCTGCCCCACCCCCACCCCCCACCCCCCCCGGTCAGGTGGCTCTGTCCTCAGTGTTTATTTCCCAAAGCATAATTTCCACGTCACAGAGTCTCAGAGCTCACAGCTCAGGACTAGTACAGCTGGTCAAGCTCTTTGCTGTTTAAACCATTACTCCCACCCACCCAACCAAGAACTTCTCCCAGATTAACTTCTGAAAAGGTCACCAAAATTTATTTCAGCACTGCTTGCCCTTTTCAGTGCAAAATGATCCCTGTCCCTAGGCTGGCCTTTGGACCAAAAAAGCGGAAAGGGAAGAGGGGAACAGATGGAGAGGCCCTGAGAAGTCAACTGGAATTAAGCAAGTGGCACAGCGTGCAAGAGGTCGAGGGGCGCACAGGATGGCAGGGACTGCTGCTGCCTGCACTCGACAGGCACGGGGCTGACTCATCGGTGGCGTCTCCCTCTCACGGAGCTGGTGGGACAGTGTCTTACAACTTATCCACATTAATGTGTGTCATATTCGGAGATACTCTCCTTACCTCTCACTATGGGACAGTCCCCCCTCTCCCGGGAGACTCCAGGGCACCTTCATCACCTTCCCACACTGCTCTTGTTTTACTCTGTTTGGGGCTGAACAGGAGCTGCTGCTCATGGACAGATCCTTCAGGGGAAGCTCGGGATGACCCAGGCCAGGACAGGGAACCTTGTCCTGATTCCGGGAAATGTTGCTGCCAAAGAGACGGCCTCCCGTGCTCTAGAAATCCCAGAAAGCAACTGCGTTTTAGAAGTCGTCATTCAGAAGATCCCTGGATCCCCAAGGATGCCCCAGAGCTAAGTTTGCAAACTCTTCAAGTCAGCAAACAACCCATAAACTGAATATGGTCCATATAAAGCATATGGATGCAAAATTTATACCACTCTGCCCAAATGAGAGTGGAGGAAAAAACTTAAGGTAACATTAGGATGGAGGTTATTAAAATTTTATGAAATTTATCCTTTTTTTTAAAGCCTGGATTGCCAGAAAACAAATGTAAAAAATCATCTGACCATAGATTGGCCTTGCACTGTACTTGCGCACCCTACAAGGATCAGACAAGAGTGTAATTTAGAGAAGAAAAAAGAAAAGGAAAGAACTGCGTTCAGAAATAAAACCCTCTCACAAAATCAAAATGTTATTCATACAGAACTTCAAACGAATTATGTCAATAATTCGACCCCCCCCCAAAAGGTAGGGGGACACTCAAATCTTTACCGAAGAACCACATGATTTTATGAACATATCGAAGCCCCATCCCACAAGGGGATGGTGGGAAGCCAAGGGTGCAATGAGGTGGGTGATGCCAACAGTAATGATGCCTTTCCCCATCCTTCCCTCTGAAGAGGAACTTTTCAGGTTATAAAGCACTTGCACTTCCATTGACTTCTTTGTTGCCCCCAGGACAGTCACGGGAGGGGTTGGGGGATGTCTGCTTATCTCTATTGTGCTCTGAGAGTTGTGGGACCTGCTGAGGGTCCCACAGCCAGTGACAGGTCTAGCGTGTGAGCCTTAGGTCATGCCAGGGCCAAGCACTATCCCTGAACTACTAATCACAAAGAACAGCTGTGATCACTCCCAGGAATGCTCACACATCTCTATATGGGGGGCGGGTGTGGGGGGAACCATGAGCTTATTTTGAACTACTACTATCAGAGCTTGCTGTACCCCACCTCATAGCATAAGGTTAGGGGGAAAGAAAACCACTTCCTCCTTTATCTCAATAAAGACACATTTGAGTCAGACAGGGTTCTAAGCACTTTATATTCATTAACGCATTTAACTCTTACAACAGCCCTATGAGGTAGACACTCCTGTTAATACCCCCTATTGTACAATTCAGTAAACAGCAAGGTTGAGTAATCTGCCCAAAGGCAAAGAGCTGGAAACTGGTGGGCCAGGAGCCAGGATGTCTGGGCCTAGCTGCCATTCTTCAGACCACAAAGCTATACTGCCTTGCACCAGGCCCCAGCGTTAGTGGACTCAAATGTGCCATGGAACTGGGGTGAGGAGTGGGGAACAGGACCCTAACAGCTCACTGTTGATACCACACAAAGCTCCTTAACTTCTAGATGCTTCCAACTTCAGAGATATGCAGGTCACCACCTTCTCTCCCTCCCTCCTTCCCACCTTCCATTATTGGGTTACTACAGGAAGATCGTGTATTAAGGCAAACACCACTTTGACATAACCTAATAACCACCCATCTCCCAGCACCGGCAAGAATGAATGCTACAGGGCACACGTGCAAACCTGATTCTCAGCCCAGGAGTGATTTCTGTGGGAAGTGTAATTCCATTGTCCACCTCACCCAGCACATCTTACATCCATAAAATGCAAAACCTCTATCAGTCAGGACACCAGGAATTAAAGGCCCTGACGTCTAACCCATGTTTCAATGCAGCAAGACCCCATCTGGTGACAGAAAGTCAAACGTAATCTGATCTTCCTGTTTAAAAACACAATACCAAATGCACACTGCTGTATGTAGAAGACAGCATTATAACACAGACATACAACTGTCCCACATTTCAACTGTGCTTGTTACTTATTTGTTAGGGCAAAATTACTCCCGATATGGTAGCCTATGATCACTCTAAACTACTTTCATTATAATAATGATTCTGTGGCCACACTTTTGACTGTTAATGGCTCATTCCCTAAGGAAGATGTACAAATCAACAGGAACCTATGAAATGTGGGTCTATACCTGCGCCGTAGGGAGCTGAATGGCGAAATCCATTGCTAAAGACGCCAGCACAGTCGATCGCCTGGTAGCAGCAGAAGCTATGACCTCAGGGGGAGAGGCCACTCAGCCCGATGGGGAACTGAGAGCCAACTTCAGATCTAATGTTCTCTGCTGCTGACTTACTACAGGGTTGACAAACGAGCTCACAGGCCAAACCTGGCCCGCCACCTGCTTTTCTATGGCCTGCAAGCTAGCAGCGGCTTTTACATGTTTAAATGGTTGAAAATAATCAAAGAAATAATAAATTACATAGCATTCCCATTTCGGTGTCCATAAAGACAACTTTCCTGGAATACAGCCACACCCACCGGTTTGCATCTTGTCTACTGCCTATGGCTGCTGTCCCACCAGCAGAGCTAAGTCACGGTGACAGAGACCACCCGGCCCGCCAAGTTGAAAACACTTACTATCTGCCTTTTACAGAAAAAGTTTACAGACCCGAGTTAAAAAGCACAGCTAGAAATAGGATTCAGCAGCGCAGGCCCAAGAGAAAATGAGGCTGACTATATAATCAACCAGTTCTGTTAGCATCCTGATAAACAGTGTTCATTATAGTCACAAATTAGAGGAACATATGAAGGCTAAACTAATTGAAATGAAGGGAGATCTCCAGGAAACCAATAGCGATGGAAAGGAAACTGGGACTCAAATCAATGGAATGGACCAGAAGGAAGAATGAAACATCCAACCAGAAAGGAATGAAGAAATGAGAATTCAAAAAAATGAGGAGAGGCTTAGGAACCTCCAGGACATCTTTAAACACTCCAACATCCGGATTATAGGGGTACCAGAAGGGGGAAAGAAACAGCCACCAGTGGAAAACTTATTTGAACAAATAATAAAGGAGAACTTCCCCAGTCTGGCAAAGGAAATAGACTTCCAGGAAATCCAGGAAGCTCAGAGAGTCCCAAAGAAGTTGGACCCAAGAAGGAACACACCAAGGCACATCATAATTACATTAGCCAAGACTAAAATGAAGGAGAGAATCCTAGAAGCAGCAAGGGATAAGGGGACAGTCACCTACAAAGGAGTACCCATCAGACTGTCAGCGGATTTCTCAAAAGAGACCTTACAGGCAAGAAGGGGCTGGAAAGAAGTATTCCAAGTCATGAAATCCAAAGACCTACAGCCAAGATTGCTTTATCCAGCAAAACTTTCATTTAGAATGGAAGGACAGATAAAGTGCTTCTCAGATAAGGTCAAGTTCAAGGAGTTCATCATCACCAAGCCCTTATTATATGAAATGCTAAAGGGACTTACATAAGAAAAAGAAGATGAAAAATGTTAACAGTGAAAGGACAGCAAACTCACAGTTATTAACAACCACACCTAAAATAAAAGCAAACCAGGAGGACAGCTAGATTAGGAGTGGAACCATAGAAATGAAGAACACATGGAGGGTTAGCAACAGGGGAGTGGGAGGAGGAGAAGGGGGGAGAAGGCACAGAAAATAGCATAGAGGGTAGGTAGAAAATAGATAGGGGGGAGGGCAAGAATAGTGGGGGAAATATAGAATCTAAAGAACTTGAGACACGTGGTTATAAACTAAGGGGGGAGAATGGTGGGGGAGGGAGTGTGCGGGTGGAGGGGAATGAAGGGGGGGATAGAGCAACTGTAATGGTATAATCAATAAAATATATTTTTAAAAAAAAGAGAAAATGAGGCTGGATCGGAGTCCAGGGATTCTGCTTGTCCTGTGGCTCCAACGGAACTGAAAACGAGGGCAGAGCAGAAAGAGATCACCAGGGCTCCTTCCAGCCCTCAGCAGGAAGCCAACGGGCAGAGCCAGGGAAGGACGGGAAGTCACTAGGCTATGACCTCTTTGTGAGGTTTCTCAGTGGAAAGTCTCAGTTTTGGAGGGAGGGGGTGCGGTGAACTAGGAAGTGAACACAATATTCCTTTGTCGAGATTATATATACTTTTTAAAAGATGATATCAGATTATCCCTTCCCCTATCTTCTCCACTATCTTAGTTTACCCAGGAACCCCCAGTGCCGGGGTTGCCAGATTCAGTAAATACAAATACAAGATGCCTAGTTAAATCTGGATGCCATGTAAATAACATAATTTTTAGTGTAACTTTGTCCCAAATATTGCTTCTCTAAAATTCAAGCCATGGGCCCTGGCTGGTGCGGCTCAGTGGACTGAACGCCAGCCTCTGCACTGAAAAGTCACTGGTTCAATTCCCAGTTAGGGCACGTGCCTGGGTGACGGGCCAGGTCCCTGGTTGGGGGCATGAGAGAGGCAACTGATGGATGTGTCTCTCGCACACTGATGTTTCTCCACTTCTCTTTCTCCCTCCCTTCCTCCCTCTCTAAAAAGTAAATGGATAAAATTTTTTTTAAAAATTGAAAAATAGAATTCAAGCCATGGAGTAAGTAGGCTTATACTAAAAAAAGGTACTGATCCTTTTTCTGATATTCAAGCTTTACTGCACCTCCTGTACTGTATCTGTATCTGGTAACCCTACTACGTAGAATTCAAATTATGCTGACTCCCTGACCCCAGTGCCTTCTGGTTAAGACCCTGCATGCCAGGTCCTGTCTCAGGAGTCCCACTTGCACTCCCAACGCGCATCCTGGGCTCCCCAGTGTGGGGGCTGGCCTGCTGCAGCTTCCAGAAAGAGGCTCCCTCAGGAGCAGCTCAGAGGAATACCATCCCGTCCTCCTCTTGACACACCAGTACGGAAGGGAACCGAGGTACCCAGAGAAATCCCATCCAGATGTGGGGAGAACGTGACAACTTCACACAGTGGTCCCGTGGGAGTCAACTTTTTTCTCATCAATCTTATAAAATGACATCATTCCAGGGCCTGCTGTATCTGGCCCCCAACGTGAGACCCCTCTGACTAGACAGAAGGCCAAAGACCTTATCAACTCAGTTTAGCTCTAAGTTTGATGCTTTTCCTTGTCAGCTCACACCCAAGTACTATTTAAGATTCACTTCCCACCCCAGAATGTCTCCCCAGATCAGTTCAAAATCGCCCTCTGATGTTTGCATAATCAACCCCAACCATACTGGATTTGACTTATTCTCTCCCAATAAAAACCTGGCTTCTCACTGTCCTTGTCCCCTAGCGCCTCCCACGTGACTAACACATGTCCCAAGGGCGGGAAGGTTGCTGCTGATAGCACTAATGCTGACGCAGTGATGGTGGTGGTGGTGGTAGCAGTCTGCCACTCAATATATTATTATAGCCAGTGTGCAAGTACTTCACATACATTATTTAATTTCATCTTCAAAGCAACCTTTGAGGTAAGTATATTATTATTCCCATTTTAACACATGAGGACAGTGAGACAAAGTTTAGGTAACTTGCCCGAGACCACAAAGCAACCCAGTAGCGCAGTGGAATGGGAGTCACCCCCACAGAGCATCAAGTGAAGTTGTCGGATGGGTGCAGAAAAAGTGACTGGGCCGTACAGGGGGAAGCAGTGCCAGTGACGAAAGGTTCCAGAGGGGAATGGTTGGAATGGTGGGATGAGACCTAAGGGCCTCTTGGCATGTTTACATCTGAAGGCTAAAAACAGTGATGAGCTCCAATAAGGAGCTCATATTATTGGATGGACGGATGGATGGATGGATGGATGGAGGAAATGGGACAGTGGAAAGATGGATGAATGAGCAGGTGGGTGGGTAGGAGGTGAAAGACTTTTAAGGAAAACAAGGGAGATTCCATGAAGAAATAATTTCAGCAGACTGACTATATAGGGCCATTACACAGTGCCCCCCAAAAGGTAACAATTGCCCAAGTGGACCTGGAAATGGACACTCCACGTTTAGCCCAGAGCACCCTAATTAAACATTTAGGCCCAGCAGTGGGCTGCAGGACCCTGGTGGAGAAAGAGGCAGGGAGGACCCGGAGAAGGGAGCTGAGAAGAGAGGCGGGCTTGGCCCAGTGAGCCCTGGAGAATGACAGATGAGATTAGGAAACCCAATGCAGTGTAACCAGGAATCACAGACAATGGCTTTGTAGGAGGAGCAGAACCTTTGTGAGGGACCCCATGCTTGCTTCACTGCTCCCTTAATTGTTATCTTGCTGGCTCTGCTACTTTACCTTTGTTACTTTGTAACCTTTACTTCTTTATCTGTTTCTTTGCAGCAATTCTCAGTAAAACCCAAGAAAGTAAAGGACCTGTTTGCAATCTTTAAGGGACAAAAGCGGACACAGAAATCTGTACCTCACACCCAGACATGAGGGAGGGGGCCCTAAAGGACTAATGTGGGTACTGGCAAGAACTGGTCTAGCCTTCAGGCCTCAGCCCCACCAGTCAGGACTCCTGGGAGAAGGGTCTATTTGCTTCCTGGAGAGGTCCATGATGTATGGTACCCAGAGGCAGAGCTTCATCTTAGAGGGGCCATTGGCGAATAATGAGGTAGCATTAGACAAATCTGGATCAAATGAACAGATATTTCAAAACAAGGTCAATCTCTTTGAACTCCTGTTCTGCTTAGGATTTCTGTTCTTCTAATAACCAGTCCTGCACATTCTACTACTTATTACTTCCTTCCACACTCTGAAATGGCCTGACCATCTCTGTTGATTTATTAAAAATCAATTATCTAATTTTTCTGGGCACCTCTTTATAAACAGTTCAAACCATAAGGAAATATGTGAGATAGAAAATGGGAATCTTTATTGCATAATCCTAAACCCTAGATAAATGGTCACTATTAACATTTCATGTCTCTTCTCCCCCACAAAATTAATGTATATAAAAACATTACAATATGTACTCATGCAATACACAATGCATACTGGAAACAGAATCACACTATAAATACTGATCAATAATCTAACTTTCTCACATAATTCCTTTGCCATCTTTCCATAGCAATACAGAAGTTGACCTCATTTTCAACAATTGTAGAACATTCACCATATGGTTTTACTAGAGGTTATTTAACTACGCCTCTATCAATGAAGGTTTTCAAGTCTCCATTTATCACTACACCTAACAGTACGGCGAGGAACTTTCTTGTACCTACTCCCAGTATTCTTCCCTTAGGACAACTCTGTGGAGTGCACGCATTGACATCTCGAATCCCTATTGTCAAAGGGCCTTCCGGAAAAGCTATACAACTTCAGACTCCTGCCCATAGCCTATAAAATTTTCCCCCACCCTCAGCACAATGAAAGGGGGTTTCTGATCAAAGGAGGTAATACCTCAGCAAGGACCCACAGAACGGCCCTTGGCACTCATCCACATTCACCTCCCCAATTCTGCCCCATCAAGGAAAACAGCAGTTTTATTACACTTATAAGGTTCAAGGGCCTTCCCAGGGTCAGCTCCGGGCTGCACTGGAGGACAAGTAACGACACAGACCTCAAGTGAAGATAACTAACTGTTCCACAGAGAGGTCCTCCGTTCTGGACTCTGACCACGGAGCAAAGAGAACACACATAGGACTATGTCAACATACAGAGAGCCTGTAGCTTCTGCAAAACAGACCCCCATGAATGTGCAGCCACTGGAGCTGAGATACATGCACACATCCCCACTCATCATCCTTGTCCTCTAAGGGACTTTGGAAACCGCAAGAGCAGAGCTAGGGCCAAGAGCACATATTTTAGCAATAGAAAGGAACGTTCTTTAACATAAAACCCACTGCCACTAATCAGTGTAGCATAAGATTTCAAGTTACCAGTACCCTTAGGGAAAAACTGTTCTTTGTTAATATACTTTCAGTATGAATACCAACCAGGACTATGCGCATCAACAATTTTGTTTAATTTTTTGGAGACTATTTCTGGAATTCTTCCCTGCCTTCTTAAACAGAGCTCACTAGACAGAAGGATGCTGCTCCTTGAGGATCACTGTCCTATTACGGGCCCCCAGCATCCCACTGCTACATGGCATTGGCCACTCCAAACAACAGGGCAATAAGAGATGAAGAATCCCAGCTTAATATGCTTTTTAAATGTGCCTACTATCATGCTTATCTCGTCCCACATTATCGGCTATCACCCCCTCCCTACCTCAGAGCCATAAATGGCACTCTCCAGTCATGTATGCTGTGAGAAGCAGAAATTAAGCAGAGCAGAACTGCAGATACATTACGAGTAACAGAGCTTAAGGTTGAGCAGATCGCCTATGAGTGAAGTGGTTGAGTTCTGGTTGCAGAGACTTTACGAAACTACCTCAAAGTGCAGTCCTTACATCTGATCGTGTGCCTTAAAATGGCCTGCAGAGAGCTCCGTCACGCCCGTGGTGGAGGGCTTTTGTTTTTGACACATAGAAGCGGGCAGCTCAGCCAGCCGCCAAAGCGAGAATCATGAGGAGAAGAAAGGTGATCCCAGGCCTTGGGCCTAGTGGCCGAGTGTCTTCAAAGGAGCACATCACCCGCTTTCCTCCATAGCAAGCGAGACAAAACGCCCAGTCACAGACGTACGTCCAGTCACAGACGTACGTCCAGTCACAGACGTACATCCAGTCACAGACGTACATGCAGTCACAGACGTACAGCACCACAAGTAAACAAGCCTTCTGCTGGCATTAGGCTGCTGCTACAGGGGGGGGGGGGGGGAAGTACCGAATCACTGTTCTTTCTTTCCCTTAAGCCGTCTGGAAAATCTCCAAGTAGCCAACAATTTGGAGAGTTTTTTTAAACCAAAACTTTCCTCCTAGGCACAACAACTGAGATGTACAAATGCAACATCGCATGGTAAAGAGAGTGCCGGGCTCGAGGTCAGGAGGTGAGCCTGGGCCAATCGCATGCCCCCTTTTTCAGCCTGGTTTTCCCATTAGTGTAAAGTGAGGGTGACACCTGCTCTTCTACAGGAAAGGGGGCCACCATGGGCAGTGCGAGGTGACATGACTTTGACCATCCCCACTCTGAGGGGGTCTGCCAGGCTGAGCCTCACACTCAAGCTTGGAGTATCCACTGACTGCAGGACGTTTGCATCAGGGGCGTTGTATCTGGTCCAGCCACATCAGAGGACCCTGAGAGTCACAGAGGGGCAAGGAAGAAAAGGACAGCAAGGACAAGTTCCCAATTCGACCACAGCGGGCTGCGGCCCAGGAGCTCCACTGCCAGCTTTGGAAATAACCATGCAAATGGCTTTTCACCAAAGAATCCCCCTCTGACAGGGGAAACCTTATCTAGAACCTCAACATATAAAACACATAAAGAGTGCTATTAGAAGTTAATTGTTTAAAGTATGGTGTTTACTTAAAAGTACGAGACTCTTTATGAATGTAATTTTCAATCTCAAGTGATGCATTTAATACATTTTCTTTTAACTACGATGTACAGAAAGTCCTGATCTACATATATTTGCAAATGATATCTATTTAACCTTTTACTTGCAGCCTCAGGAATCCAATCAGCTAAACTAACCCAGAAACTTGAAGGTAGATGAATAAGAAAAATTTTTTAAGTTAGGTAAAGCTCATTGGAAAATGTTCAATCCAGAGAGAGTTGAGAGTGGTTTCCCTGGTCAGCTTTAGCTTCTACTTTTTTTTTTTTTTTTGAGAAAAAAACCTGCTAAAATGAATCTTAGAACATAATTCGAACAGCAGTGAGATCAGCTCTAAAAACCCTCCGATACCAGGCTGTGACAGATATTTACGCAAAATTCCCAGAGTCAAATTTATTTTGTTTCACACAGTTAAGTTCAAACTAAGTTTCGATTTCATCACTGATACTCCGTACAGCCTTTGTAAATAAGTATGGTGAGAACGCAAGCCCGTATTGCCTAACGGAGATCATTCGACTTCCTTTAAAAGTTTCAGCAACATACACAAGTGAGGGCAACCAGATTATATCTGAGAGATTCAAGCAATGGAGTTTTTTTGTCAGTCACTGTAGAAAAGTGATTTATCACCTCATATGAAATACTTGTAGCTCAACCTTTTCTTGAGCAATCAACAACCTTTATTATATGAAAAAGTAAAGTCCTAAGAAGTGTTATCCACATCACTACAAGTGACTCATAAAAGTGAAAGGACAACATCTTAGTATAATGCACACATTGTGGGTCACATGTGCAGCATTGTTCTAAAAGGTTACCTACTTAAGCAGACTTTGTATATATACAAGACGCAATTTCTGGTAATAGCTGGTGTACAAACCAGCATCTCAGGAATTTTCGCTGTCATTGTTCTCACAGCGTAAAATAAGATTTTCTTCACTTCTCTACGTGTCCATTGTTTGGAAAAATGGGTCTTTCTCACATTGGGTGCACACACACAAATGCCAGCAAAACACCAACAACTGCAACACCCACACTTCCGTGGAGACAGATTACAAGGGCAGGAGCACCCAGCCTCGGGACCCTCCCTAACCAGGGTGAGCACGCGGGTGCCTCTCCGCCCCGCGTCACTCTATAATGACACCCACTGTTTTCACAGAGGATGGTGAGATGAGAACTTTGAAGTCATGAGTGTGTTTTTCATGTTAGACTGAAACTTGATGGTAGAATTCTAGGATTCTGAAGAACAGGGTAAAAGCGTGGGGTCTAAGAACATGCGAGAAGATAACGAAAACCTGCCTGTTCTCAAAAATGGACATTTTTGACTACACAGAAGACATGTGGTTGGTTTTTCTGTCAGCTCAGCTCCTGCTTCGGCCCTCAAGCCAAGCAACCAATTCAACTTTCAAGAGAAGTGTAGAGATTTAGTTCATAGTATCCTTCTTTTATTCCCAGAGGATGGAAGCTCTTTTTATTCATTCCCTCGGTCATTGCACAGATACCCACTGGATGTCTCCGCATGGCATATATCGTCATCAGCACAGATCCCACTACATTTTACTTTGCAGAGTTCTTTCTTGAAAGATAGCAGAAATGAAGGCCCTGGCTGGGGCCAGTTCCCAGCAGGGGATGCACAAGAAGCAACCATACATTAATGTTTCTCTTCCTCTCTCCTTCCCTCCCCCTCTAAAGATAAATAAATAAAATATTTTTTAAAAAAATATAGCAGAAATGAGTGACCGACATCAGAGCCATGACTCACTCTTGTTAGTAAAAACAGTTACAACACTTGGAAGTGTTAACTATTACTATCACATCCAAATACTTTCACTTTTATGCACATGCTCTGAGCTTCCCTGCACCAGGCAGAGCACAAAGATAAGATACCGGTACTGCCCTCCTGGGGCTCAGAGGGAGAAAGGGGGGTAAATTCAAGATTAGAGGACAGGTGATTAATGTTAACGCAGAGTCACAATATGGGGCACTAAGGGAAAGAAGGAAGGCTTAGTTACATTATGGTACAGGAGCTGGGAGGGCTTCTGTGAAATAATGGACATTCTTCTCTTTAGAAGAACAGTGCACAACGGCAAGAGTGTGTCCCAGGGAAGTGCAGGTAGAGAAGAAGGAATGGAGGAGGCATCGAGATGGCTGACTGTGGCCGAACCAGAGGAATACTGGGCGGGAGTGGCTGGTGAGGAGGTTGGAAGAGAGGACCAAGATTTTCCCACTGGTCGTTAAAACGACTGGGGTCACCTGGTGTCAGACACCTCAATCAGCTGTAATGTCCCAGAGTGGGAAAGAGTGGCTCCTTCAGCAAATGCCACAGGCCAAACTGAGTGGTCACACTGCATTCTCCCTGTGCTTGTCAGGGGTCCCGTCCAACGCACACATCATCTTCCTCTGGCCTGGGTACATGGAGGGGAGCTCCCCAAACCAACAGACCACAAAGCTGACTCGGCTGTAATAGAAGATAAATATAATAATACATGTCTCTGACTTGGCAGGAGTCGAGTTCTTCCAACATAACTCTTTCCATGCTCTAAAATAAAATCCATGCAGTGTTTTAACAGCACATCCAGGGCCACTCTGCTTCAAGGGATTTGCAGTTTTAGCCAATTTGCTTAGAAGATGGCTGTGCAAATTTGCACTACCCCATGAGCCTGGGTTTGAAAAGGAGGGGAGGGATCTCCAGCTAATAACAGGAAAGAATTTAATAAAAAGCAGAAGCCAGAGCTCCTGTGATAGAAGGCTGCTCTTGCAGGTCAACTCACACTGGGCACCGCTCACCCAGCTCTCACACGAGAAATGCAAGAAATGAATTCCAGTGGCCCCCGATTCATTCACTCCACCAGCTATATTCTGAATGCCTATTATATCCAAAGCACCATGGAGATTATCGAGTTGTATGTGCCACAGCCCACACCATGAAAGAGCGTATGATTTAGGAGGAAGAGAGAACATCTGCAGAGGACAGTTAAACTAGACGGGTGGTGAAAGTGACAGGAAGACACTGACGAGCCAAAGGAAGTGAAGATCCGCTTCTGGTAAAGGAAGAACAAACTGTGAGAAGACCCGCTGAAGGAAGTAGCTACTGGAAAAACAGGTTTTGACAGACAAAACAGATGGAAAAGATGGCACTTGCTATGCCTCACTCAAATCTCACAACAAACCAGTGTGCTAGAGGCCATTATCCCCATGGACTGGGCAAAGAACCCAGGCTCAGCGAGCGTGAGTGACTTGCACAATGTCACACACATCATCAGTGGCAGAGCCAAGAACCAAAGGCCTACTTCTCTGCTAAAGGAAGCCTTCCTGTGAGGACAGCATACTGGGACAGTGACAGTTTGTAGGAAGGTTAACTCCTGGGGCACCAGGCTAAAACAGGACACCGAGACCACACTGCGGGCTCTCACGCTCCAGGCTGAGGAGAACGTCCGCGTTGCTTGGGTGATGAAGCACGTAGGGAAGAGGAAGCTTTAGAGAAATGAGAGTCTGGGATCCAGTGCAGTGACTAAGAGTCATGGGGGCCCGCCGGTGTGGGTTTGAATCCCAGCTCTGACAGCTATGCAAAATGCTGCACAAGGTATTTAATTTCTCTGGGCCTCCACTTCACTTATTAAATGGGGCTGAGAATTCTATACCTACTTCAAAGAATTATTGTGAAAATTAAATGAACTGCAAAGCAGTAAGAATAATGCTACCCATAATAACTGCTATAGAAGTATTATTAGATAATGATGGTGATAATGATGAGCAACTTAATTAACCAGATGAGACACACTGAGGTTGGCATTATCGGAGAGAGGACTGGAGTAATCCAGACAAGAGAAGATGGTAGTAGCTTCTGGGAGAATGGAAAGGAAGTAACCAATCTGAGAGATCAGAGATCTGGGGACAGGAAGAGAGACGTTTCAGGAGGCTTGCAGCCTGGGCAAAAGGTAGTGCCACCGACGGGGCCACAAAAGACTCAGAGGATTCTTTGCTGGACTGTGCTCCCTGCACATCCAGGCACACTTTTCTGAGCCTCGGGTCTTCCATCTCTATAATGGGACTAACAATCCTTATCCTTTCTACTGTTGGCATTTTCTAAAAATAATAGTAATAATAATAATAATACAGTGGGCTTGGCCACAGAACGTTAAGACATAAAGCATTGTACAGATAAAAGGCATGAAGCAAAAGAGTTGTGACAAGGGATCAGCCTGGAGAACGAGCCCTGGGAAAGAAAGGAAACTCTGCCTAACCTTGCCCACTTACGACGTTCCCAGATAGCAAGACTGAGGGTCAAGTCCAACACTTCTCACCCTGCACGGCTACAGACTGGTGCCAGCCCAGGACCACTGACACCTGAGGCTGCCACGGCACGGCGGAGAGGACACATGAAGGGTCTGGTTCAAGTGACAGCCCAGGAGGCAGCCCCCAGTGCGGGCAGAAGGATTCGCCATTCCAGGGCACACCAGAGATAAAGGAGTCCAGAGAAAATAATACCAGTTGGCTCTACCTCCTCCAACTCTCCAGTTATAGAGCCTGTGAACGGTCAAAAGAAAGGTTCTGGAGCCAGCCAGAGTCGGGGAGCAGAAAACCAGCCCCAGGGCAGCAGCAGGCAGCCCTCCAGCATTTGCTTTCCACTGTAACCCTGTGCTTGTTTACATCTCCTGCACTATCTCGTCACTCACTGGGTAAGATTCCTCACAGAAACTTCTATGTTGAGTGTACGTAGTCTGTGCAACCCAGAAAACCATAAAGATCAGCAGCTCCTATTCCTATGTAAGTTGTCTTTATTTTCGCTTCAGTAAGGAGTCAGGACCCCAGCCCAACTCTCTTCTCTGGCAGACCCCGCGCCGCCTCCTCACGTCACTACCCACCGTAGATTGGAAGGGTCTCTTCAACACAACTCTCTCTCCCATTGGCCTGGAGTTCTCGTTGCCCTCTGACCTCTACTACCCATCACAGACCCTGGCACAGACCCTGGCACAGACCCTGAAATTTCTGCCCATCCTTTGGCACCAGAAGACAGTGGGAACCCATAGGCAGGCCCTCTCCAATCATTCAACTTCTCCCCTTCCTCAAAAAAGACTTTCAACAAAGCAGCATTTACTCAAGCCTTCCCTGTTTGGTTTTCCAAAAACCTGACTTCTCGGATTTAAAAAAAAAAAAAAATCCTAATATAGGCTTGAGATCTTAGATTGTGTTTAGAGTTTTGTTCGACACAGGTTCTGGAAGAGTAAAAGGCCCGCTCACTCCAAAACGCAGTCGCTGAATTCAGAACACTCTAGAAGCGTGCCTTCTCACTTCAACCAACTTTTTCTTTTGACTTTCGACAGTTTTTAAGTTGATAAACCAGAGGAAGCCTTAGTTAAAGAAAGAAAAAAATCTAAGTACACAGTTTCTAGTGTCCTCTAAGAATTTAGGCTCTAAGGGCACAATCTGTCTACACAGGGATAAATGCAGTTTTATTAAAGAAAACACAATGCGCTTACACACTCTCTCCCAACAGTGTACACTGTACACACGAAGAAGCAAGCACAAGCTCAAGGGGACAACAAGAATCACCGGCGGGGGGCTGCTAGGCGGCTGCGCACAAGCTGCACCGTGAGGCAGGCGCCTATGCTGGAGAGAGACTCCTGGCTTTAACCCTCCTGAGGTGGCCTCTCGCACGAGCATCAAGGGAAACTCAAGGCGATGACGGCAGAATCATGGAATGAAGCTACTACAGCTGTTTTCAAAATAATATTTATTGAAGAAACAATCAACTGAAGAGAGTATCATCCACAAAACCAGGCCCCTTGGCATTAAATGTGTTTAAGATCTCACCCTGGCTGGTGTGACTCAGTGGACTGAGTGCCAGACTGAGAACCAAAGGGCCGTCGGTTCCATTCCCAGTCAGGGCACACGCCTTGGGATGGGCCAGGTCCCTGGTAGTGGGCGTGTGAGAGGCAGCCACACACTGATGTTTCTCTCTCTCTCTTTCTCCCTTCCTTTCCCTCTCTCTAAAAAGAAATAAAATCTTTTAAAAAATCTCAAACATTCTGAGAGTTTCAATTTATTCTAAATACAGACCTGCAGTCCTAAACCAAGAAGTGAGAGCAGCAGTGTTTTCAATGACTGACCAGCTCCATCCAAACAGCCCACACTTCTCTCCTGGGAGAAAACAGATCAGTTACAAAGTAAAACTTCTAGAAATTCTTCCACCACAGCAAGACAAGATTTTAAGATCAGTGTGCCTTTTCAGAACATTAGTAAAAACTAAAATATATGCAAAACATTTCTCCAGGTCACTCCACAGATAAAATGCCACTTTTTGTTTAATAATTTTAAAATATATTGTGTTTATAGTTTGGGTCCTCTCACTACCTGGGCATTTTTCAAGCACCTGGATGTTGGAATTATAAAAAACAAATGCAGTTCCACTCCTGCCCACAAGGAGCTCACAGGTTGGGTTATCTGTACCCAAAATGAAAGGGTTTAAGAAATTTTTAGTAATAGGAAAAGGTCCAGAGTTCTTTGCAGCAATACTTAATTTTCCTTACTTAAAAAATTTTTTAACACACCCAGAAGGATTTTTTTAATTTTTAAAAATATTTTATTTATTCAGTGTTAGAGAGACAAGAAGGGAAGGAGAAAGAGAGGGAGAGAAGCAGAGGTGTGGGAGGCACATTGACTGTCTGCCTCCCAGAAGGATCTTTTAAAAGGGAGATGCTGCAAGACCCAAAGTTGTGTCATTTGAATCAGAGCATTATTCACTAAAGGACCTACTAGGTGACAAGGCCTGCGGTAGATACTGCTCGTCATTAATCTCCATTCTTCATAATGGATTCATACCACCAGGTTAGAACACTCCCAGGCCTGTGCTTGATTCAGTGGAGGATAACTTACTGCTTCCCCCCAAAGACCACACATTCACTTTGATTCGTCTGAATAATTCCTCAAACTGTGGGCTGGATTCAAAGTAGGACTCAAGGTCAGACAATCCTACATGAAGCTAATCTTCAATAAAAGGGGCCAAGGAGTTCTGGTTACTGGGATTTCATTCATTCCAGCTCATTTAACAGATAGTTAATTAAGTACCAACTGGCATGCCAGGGACCTCCCCAACACCAAGCAGTTATACTGGCAAAAAAAGTAAACCAGCCATGGAACCTTCGCTTCCGGGGCTTACAATCTAGCTGGTAAGTTAGGCAATCAATAAATTTNTCAAGGTCAGACAATCCTACATGAAGCTAATCTTCAATAAAAGGGGCCAAGGAGTTCTGGTTACTGGGATTTCATTCATTCCAGCTCATTTAACAGATAGTTAATTAAGTACCAACTGGCATGCCAGGGACTTCCCCAACACCAAGCAGTTATACTGGCAAAAAAAATAAACCAGACATGGAACCTTCGCTTCCGGGGCTTACAATCTAGCTGGTAAGTTAGGCAATCAATAAATTTTATTAATTTATTCATTTTATTGAGGGAAAGAAATGAACAGGATGCCGTAGTTCAGAATCACAAGCAGCTGGGCCGGGGGTGGGGGTGGGGGCTGGATCCGCACACCTCCTAGGTGAGATGGTGAGGTCAGGGAGAGTCTCTCAGAATATAAAACCCACAGACATATTCTTCTAACTTTCTAAGTATCAGTTATAAAGAACAGTATGACTGTTACTGAAAAAGGTTCTGAGTAACTAGTATACACAATTCAGAAAAGACAAAAATACTTTTTAAAAAAGAATGAGGCTAAACTAATCTATAAATTTAATAAATATAGGCTCTGAAAATTTTTTAAACTAGACAAAGTGTTTCTGAAATGTAATAGATGGGTAAACTTGTAAGAAAAACCAGGGGGAAATCTCAAAAAGGAGAGTAATGAGAAAGGAGTAACTGAGTTAGCTATCAAAACCCATTACAGAGCTGTAATAACTAAAGCTCCAGGTAGAGAGTGGAGCACATGAATGTAATGTATGGATCCAGAGAGAAAGGATTCGATGAACAGCTTGGACAAGCCAAGCAGCATTAGGTAAAAACTCCTGCAACCCCACCTCACCCCGTTTCCCACACCAGACCAATGCTAGACACACGCAACTATGTAAAGTACATTATGACTTCATTTTTGCTTAGGTAAAAGACTTTTTTCTAATAAGTAAGATAGTCTTTGGCATGCAAATAAAAAACCCCAAAGACCATGAAGGAAGATTTGATAAATCTGATTTAAAACTACTAGTGCCTGGAAAAGTTATATAAACAACAAGAAAAGTGAAGAGCCCAATGGCAAACCTGGAAAGTGTATGTGCAATTACCCCGCCCCCAAAGTGTCCCTGAGATGTCACTGGTGCTTCTTGAATTGTCACGTGCATCCTGTTCACCTGGAATCTTGTTAAGGGAAGATTCTGACTCGGCAGGCCTGGAGCGGAGATCTCAGCTTCTGCGTTTCTTAACAAGCTCCCACGAGATGTCATGTAGCTAAACTTTATAGAACTTTTCTGAAGAGATGTGGGGCTTCAACTGAGTAGGACTCAGATGACTTCGGAGAATCACCTAGGAAGGTATCAGAACACTCGCAGAAGCTTCACCTTGGGCCTTTCTGATTTACATCAAGGGCGAATGAACAGCAGGAATAGGAATCAGTATTTTTTAAAAAACTCCGTGAGTGACAAAGACACTCAGCCTGCTTTGAAATCCAGTAGAGAGGGGTCATCTGAGTGAGTCCCTCCTTTCTCTTTCTGTGCTCTGAATACTGCAGAGAGACCTGCCTGAACTTGTACTTAAAACCATTCCTTTCCCCTCCTAAGACCCCACTTGCTCTCCCTCCCCCACCCCCAAGTCATCTTTCTGCAGCCTTGTCCAATCTCCTCCCACAACAAAGGCTGACAAAAAGGAGAGAACACAGCAAAGGAGGACTACAGCGTGGCTAAGCTGCATCCGGCACCCCTGTGATGGCTCACTGGCTTGGTCACTGTTTAACCACGACTGCTCTGTGATCCTAGGCAAGCCTCCTAATCTTTTAGACTCCACTTCCTCATTTACAAAAACCAAGTTGTTGTAAGGGATAAACAAGTTGACCCACTGAAGAAAACATGGGAACTATAAAGCATCACAGGAACATTAGCTACATATTAGATATGTATATTAGATAGGTGACGTGTGGGATCACACCCACACAAGTCCAAACCCTTCACATCCACATACAATGACTTTCTACATCACCCCCCTCCCCATCCCAGTTTAAGGAAAACAACTTTCTCCAGGCTTCCATTTTCTAAATACACAAGCTGAGCTCTATGAACAGAACAGGTGGAATATAATAGTCCATACAAGAACCTAAACTGAAAAGGTCTTTAAGTGTGTAGCACATGCCAGTGAGCAAACACTGCCTGATGTCTGCTTATGCACATGCTAAGAGTTTTCCAAAACAAACTGTACCTTCCTAAACAACATCTACTCTATTTCTAAATGTTAAGTCTCCCCTGAAATTTCCTCCCTGCTCATTTACACTGACACATCTCCCCACCTCCAAGTCTGGGGGAGAGTGGAGGAAGCAGGCACTTTGTTTTTGATACCATCCACGCAGACACACATCTTAACTGGTCTCCTCAAGAGAGGCATCTGGTATTTAATCCATTTGCTACAAAATCCATTGAATTTGGAAGATTCCCTGACAGAGGAAGCCTGAAGCACGTGCCCATCATACGCACTGGATTTATCACAGGGAAGCATCTGCCAAGGGCCACTGAGAGCATGCCTTCCCCATTGCTCAGAGATGGGAGGGGGGGAGGGAGGGGTGGCGCCAACAGGCAGGACATTCAGGTCTAAGGACACACCTGGTTTCCCTCTCTCCAGGTGCTCAGCCAACCAGGACTCCTCAGTGCCCACAGGGTATGACTGGGAAAATTCCTCACCTGCCACGTTGGAACCAAGAAACACATAACCTAAATCCACAAGGCACAACAGGCAGCAGAAAGGCCTAGGTCAGGCCTTGAAATGTTCCAGTTTGAGCTAAACATCTTAACATTGCTCCCCAGGAATAAATCCACAGTAGAGAACAGGGGGCAGGACATCAGCCCTGCATGGCCAACCAAGCAGATGCCAGGTGTTACCACCCTGAGCTAGCTGCCTTCGGTGAGCGGGGCCTCTCCAGCATGCCACACAGGGCATGTTTCCCAGCACACTGGTTGGCCAGAGACCATTTGGTCTCAATGAACCTAAGGGGGAAAAAAGGGTAGGGGCCAGGGGGTCTATCAGAAGAGCAGCCAGCTCCAACAGGAAATGGAAACCAGGAAATGGAAAACCATCAGGAAATGAGACTGTTCCCAAGGTCCCTCATCTCCCCCTCCGCACGACTGCTTTGTTCTTTTCTCTCTGCAGAGCCATTTTAGTCCATGGTTCTCTGCACCCGTGGGTCAGATACCTACTCCCCACTTACCTTTTCCTTGACCTACAGTGTGAGCATCAAAGACAAGGCAGGATTGCTGTCTCAATCCCAAAATACTCAGGAGACAGAGTTTAACTCAGCTGGGGTCAGATGTTCACCTTTGATGCAAACATCAGAGAGAAGGTGGGTAAGCTGGTCTAACTATAGAGGATATCTACCTGTCCAGCATAATTACAAAAAATAATAATAATAATAACAGTACAAATGGCAGCTTAATGAACTCTGACCTTTGTTGAAGCCACAAGGTTTTCTGAAGGTACCATTTTGACTTCTTATTATCACTCCAAAGAAGCACAGCTGTACAGCCAGATCCTCAAATAACAGATAAATGTCTTCTTTGTACATTGCTTGTTGGTTGCTCAGGTGGGAAAAAAAAAGCATTTTGTTGTTATCAAACAGGAGTTTATTTCTGGTTCGTCCTTTTGCCTGGAAACGAGCAAAAAACCTGGACAATTCACGAAAATGTCCTTGAGATCATGAATACAAGGAGGAGAGAGGCAGCCGTGGTGCAGACACACACAACACACACAGAACTGAAGACTTCTGAGGCGGACATATGAAAAATAGTTTTCCACAGGTAGAATCTGTTCAGGGTAAAAGGTTATGCAAAGCTCTTTCCTTACAAAAGACACTGGGTTTCTCATAAAGTAGCCCCAAAGAGCCCATCAGTGGGGGGTTCACCTAGGGCAACAAACACATTCCTCACTGATCCAGGGCTGCTCTGTGTGGTTGCTAATAAGATATCTATTACAGGAGGTTTACAAATCCATTTACATTGATTTTAATTAATGAATCAATCCCTGGCCCTGAACAACTTGGTTCAGAGACAGTAAGCAATTCAAGATCCAGTCTGTATTCCCAGCCTAAAATCTACATTAAAAAGAAGTTAAGTCTCAGATCAATACAGGGCAAATAAACAAAAAAGAAACATCGCTTCCAAGTTTAGACAATAACTCTTCACACATTAATAAGAGGAATGTATTTTCGGTGATTTCCTAACAGCCTCACCTAGGGTAAGAGTTTGGTTTTTTGTTGTTTTTTGTACAAGCCTGGACTCTGGAAAACCAGAGTCAGATATTATGATTCTTGGTCAAACCTCTGAAATCGACGAAGCCAACTTTTTCAAAAACTTATCAGAACCTTGTAGCCTAGACCGAAGTTGAACAGAGAATCATCCAAACACAAAACACACATGACAAAAAGGAACCAAGTGGCACCCACCAGCCTGGCTGTGCTCTGAACCAGCCGTGCCTCATTAACAAGGCAGTCAAACTTTTGCATTTGCTTTCATTTTATCTTTTACAAAGGCTGAAGTAGAATTTGACCTTTCTGAGCTATTGTCAATTATAAATTGGAAACAAGCTCCATTTAAACGATAGCATTAATACACGAATCCTCATCATTTCATGGGGTTTTTTTCCCTTCTTTTTCCTAGTCTTTCCACAGGGTTTGTCTACCCAGTCTATTTTTAAACTGTTATCAGAACTTCCAATGACCCCACATAAACTCATAGTGGGGAAAAAAGCCTAGTTTCAGTGCCATCTTCTCAAATCCGACAGCTAGTGTAGGAAAAGATCAGAAAAGTTACTCAATGCATCACACTCAATTTTCATTTTTTAAGATGAGAACATCCATAAATGCACAAGCAAAACAGAAAGCGACAGTGAGCACCAACCCCACACAGTCAGAGACACCAGCCCAGGTCTGCTCCAACTTAGAACCCAGACAAGTGCAGGCTGCTCGTAAAAGAGAATCAACAAAAATGCAGCAGACCCATTACAATGGGAGACAACCACTTCATGTTTCTTGCCTACTTTTGAAAATATGTAATAAAAGTGATCAAATTGATTTTGAAATCAGTAAGACTGGTCTGAAACACTGCAGAAAAGAACACTCCCCCCACCCCTGATCAAAGAGCCTGTGTATAAGGAAATAAACTGCAAGCAAAAGCAAGAGACAGGCCAGAGCTCAGGCGGCTGGCACACGCATGTGTTCTCTCCTCTCTCCTTCCCTCCCTCCACCCTCCCTCCCTCTCTCCCTCCTTCTCTCTCTCCCTTTCTGTTTCTCAACTGGGTGAACAAAACAAAAGGAGCTGACACTAAAAGCTATACATATGGACTCCAGAGCTCCCTGCCTAATGTCAGCTTGCATGCCCACAAGTTTTAGGATTCACTGGAACACTAAAGCTCCTTGAAATGCTGCCATGCGTTTGTCGGAGAGCGCGTCGGCAGATCCAGCCTGCCACCTTCCCCGGCTGAGTCGTGCAGGGCTGCACAGCAGAGCAGGGCATGCCAATGTGGCCTGACATCAGATCAAGACCACAAATTATAACCAGTTTCAGTGAATTGACTCGAGAGCCTTTGTTCCTCAGACATACATCTTCCTACCGCTTACAAATGCAGGCAGCAAAACCTAACCACCAACGCGACTATAGCCAGGACTGGGAAAGGAAGTTATTGAAGCCTGGATTTCCTGCTTTTGCTTGTAGCCAAGAACTATGAGGCTTGTAGTGGTTTCAGGAACTGACTCATCTAATGATTCATGGATAAGATACTGCTTTTAATATGCTTCTGACCCAAAGACTCAAGAACTTCAAAACCAATCTGAACCTACGTTTCACTCTTATTTGCAAATGAATAGTCATAGCAAAATAGCAAAATAAACAGGAGGACAATGGTTAATGAAACAATGAAAACATCACACCAAGGGCAGGAAAAGTGGAATGAAAATATCACATGTGAGGTCATGAGCAAAAGCCTAATCCGTGGGCTGTGACTTGACAGTGTCCAAACTTCCCAAAAGTCGATAACAGGTGGGACAAGGTTTATTTTTAGATGTCATTCCCCTAGATGTAAAAATAGATTTAGCACAGCAATATTTTAATTCAGGAGCATCTGGGGTTGTGACTCCAAATACCCGAGATGTAAAGAAGCACGCGGCTCCGAGTTTAACTGTTACAGTTGCAAACCAGGGAGAGTCCCGGGTTGACCATCAAAGGAGCCGTGGATAATCAAGGACGCGAGGTGGAGTTCATCCTCTTAAATAATCCTCTACAGAAAGTCTCCAATTCTTTATTTCCACACATCTTCAGACCATTCTTCTCTTTACCACCAACCCCCCCCGCCGCCACACACACACACACACACACACACACACACACACACACACAGTCCTGAAGAGCAAAGCTCTCTAAAAGAACAAAGTCGGGAGCTGGCACCTCTGGCTGCTCCCTGTGATGTCCCCGTGGCTCCATCCATCCTCAGGAAGTCCGGCTGGAGAACAGTTTTCAACCGTCCCTCACCTGCTAATCCTTGGGTTTTCCCTGCCCCCCAATATAGGACATCAAGCACAGGCCCAGTTTCAGGGGCGGCTTTCAACGTGTTTACAGGTTTCTACACAAGCTCAGTGGCGCAGAGGGAAAGGGGGTAAGAAAACACAAACGGAGGCTGGTTGGGGGGCAGGGGTGGAAGAGGCAGTAGGAACAGTTGACCAGGCGAGGCCAAAGTGCAGGGGCTGGCTGGCAGGCGCTGCTAGGCTGGGCTCCTCCACCAGATTTACTGACATGACGTCAGTGGCTCCAGTCCAGCTTTTTCTTCAGCAGCCTTTACCACTTGCCTCCTGAAGCCTCCACTATGCTCGGGAGCCACAGGACCACAGGGAAAATTCCCTTTGTGAAACCAAGTTTACCTCGGGGCAGAGAGGCCAGCCATGAATTACAGGCTCCTCACCCTCTCTCTGCGCCCATGGAGGAACGGGAAGGGCATAAACTCTAACGACGCTGTACTTTCCTTAATACAGAAGAACCATTAAACAAAGCTAACTGCCTTAAAAAAAAAAAGCCCAGAGGCGGGGTGGGGGGCAAAATTTCACAGGCCAGGACACTAATTAATTTCTCAGGGATGTCATGAATGATGATAATTTCAGGACTATTCACTCATTCCGTTATGAGGCTGTGTTGGCTGGACTGTGAACGCATACGGCTTTGTTTCACCAACAACAGAAAAATATCACTGAAGCTGAAACTCCAGGCCTGAATGGAACCTCTACAGAAAGCATTACAGCTTATCTTTAAAATGAGTTTGTGGTTGCTGTTGTGTTTTGGGTTTTGTCTAAGTGCATATTCGGTGATGTACCAACGTGAGCATAACCCAATTTCCAAAAAGCAAAGACAGGAATTGCTAAAAATAACTCTAATAGCAGACCTGTTAAACAAACAAAAAAAATTACTCATTTCAGACTTACAGCCTTTCTATAGTAAACCCACAGCAGTGCACCAGCTGTGTTTCGTATAAGACTCCACTGCATAAATTTGACCAAAACGACAAAGATTTAAAATTCTTTCAGCTTCTAAAAAATGTGCTAGTGATAAATTCTTCAAATGACTAGAAAATTAAATATATTCTATTTTAAACATTTCAGAAGAGGAAGGTATAAAACTTAACAAGTATTTATTCAAACAGGTGTGTGCAAATGACCCCAGCAACATCATCACACTGTGGCTGGCAGTCTGAGTGGTCCGGAGAGGTAATAAGGTAAGAAATTTCTCACCTTCTGCTTATTTGAACAAGGGGTAGAACAAACATCACCAAAGTCTTCTGTGAAGTCTACATTACCGTGAGCTTTGGCCCCAAAGATGAAAGTCAAAACCTGGGGAACTCTTTAATCTGGCCTTTTTCTTAAGAGAGAAAAGGACAAAATGACAAGCACAGGCATGGAAGTGGCAAATGACAGTCAAAGGGGTCAGCTTGAGACAAGTGTGCAAGAGAATTTCTTTACTATCGATCAACAAGCTGACATGGTAGGTGGGATCCATTTCTGAAGGCATGGAAAGGGGGGAAGCAGAGACCCTCGCATCTACACTGTAGCCTTGAAATACCATTTTCCACCAAAAGGAACCAAAACTCTGGAGAAATGGTCTGCTTTAAGTCCAAGAATACACAAGAATGAACTAGACATCAAGTAAAAACTAGCAAAAACTATCAGGCTCAGATCATAAGGACACAGGACCCCACTAAAGAAACTCCTATTGGCCAAAGATGGTGAAGTCTGAGCATCAATAAAAAGAGTAATTGCGGCCTGGCTGGTGTAGCTCAGTGGACTGAGCGCGGGCCTGCGAACCACATGATCGCGGTTCAATTCCCAGTCAGGGCACATGCCTGGGTTGCAGGCCAGTTCCCAGCAGGGGACTCACAAGAAGCAACCATACATTGATATTTCTCTCCTTCTCTCCTTCCCTTCCTCTCTAAAGACAAATAAATAAAATCTTAAAAAAAAAAAAGAGTAACTGCAATGGACTTAAAAGCATCCAATCATTTAAAATCTGACTGTATTAGGATACAAAAACAAAACAAAACCCAAACAAACAAAAAAACAGACACCTGCCTTTCCTACATAAACTATATACCAGGTTAACCAAATAATTGATGAAAAAAGTCTCTCTTTCTCTAAAAGGGTATTCTAGGAGTAAATGAAGAAGGAATTAGAGGATTGGAATATTATCAGTGGCTCCTATGAAATAACAGGCATAGGCAGAGATCATTAATCAGTAGCTGCTAATACCACAAAGACTACCCAGCAGGGTCCTCCTGGTGGAGTATGGGAATACTAATTACAAAATATTCCTGTCAAAAAAAAGTTAAACCTGAATCAGATCAAGCTTCTAGATCTAAATTTACAGGAAATACACAAGATAGTAGAACATGATAAAGGTGACCATGAGGACACAACTGCAAAATCCAAATGAAGGAAACAATGAGGCTTTTTGATAACAAATCAACTGCAACAAAGGAAAAAAAAGAAGAAGAAGGCAGGAGGTCTTTGAAGAGTTTTAAGAAACATAGTAACCAAATGTAACCTGCTGGTCTTGTTTGGAATCTGATTTGAACAAACCAACTGTGGGAGAACAGTTACGAGATGACCAAGAAAATCTGAATGGTGACTAGGTATTTGATATTACGGAACTATTGTTAACATGTTCCTATGATATTATACTTGTTGCTTTTTAAAACCTATATATTTTAAAAAATACAAGCCAAAAATTTACAGACGAAATGGTACGACATCTGGGAGGAGAGGATGGGGTTTAGAAGACACAGGAATGGCCACAACTTGATGACAGCTGCAAAGTGTCGGTGGTCCGCGGGGGCGCCTCACCTTCTACTGTGCTGGATTTTTCCAGAACAAAAATTTTAAAAATCTAAAATAAAATTGAAAGCAGACACTGTTCCCAACCCCCTCCTTCAAAAGGAGAAAGACGCTCTAGGAAGAGGCACTTGGCACTCGACTCCGTGGCTGCTGCGGGGTGGCAACCGCAGTCCTAACTGCATCCGCAGCTGACGTTTATGGGATGCTTAGCGCCAGGCCAGGCCCGTGCTGACCCTCCGTTAACCCTGGCTATGACCCACAAGGAAAGCACTCCTATGTCCATTCTACAGGTTAGGCCACTGGGCTTCAGAAAGATGAAAGAGGTTTGCCTGAGGACGAACAGACAAGTGAATGAAATGTGTGTGGTTCTACAAGCTCATAACCATAATGAGAATCAGAAAGAGTTACTTCTTTTCAAAACAGTCACAACTTTTAAGAGGGCTGGCTAACTCCATAATCCAAAGCGTCCATGCTCTCCAGCGTTCAAAAACAGACAAGTGGTGCTTTACCATTTTTGGTGAAACTCAGGGAACTGCACAGGCAGAGTTTCTAAAATCTCAAAGTGATATGAGGAGAGGAGAAAACATGAAAAAGTGGAGGGTGTACATGGAAGTGTGTGTGTGCATTCAAGTGTATGTGTGTACAAGAGTGTGTGTGTGTGTGTGTGTGTGTGTGTGAGTGAAACCATGAAAGCAAAAGGGAAATGGGCTGAAAAACGAGAGAGAGAAAAACAACAGAGCAGGAAGCCCAGCAAGAGGGGAAGCTGGGGAAAAGCTTAAAGCTAAACCCAAAGGAGGAAGATGGAAAAGCAAATAAATGAGCTCCTGTCAGACTAGTCCAGGCTAGTTGGGAGAAACTCTCCGGATCTTGGACGGACACACCGAAGGGCCAAAGAAGCAGGAGACTTCAGAATGGGCCAGGGGCACCAATGGAGAAGCTCGCTGTGAGCCATTTACACATCTTATATTCCACTTTAAACTCACACTCAGGAAGTAGTACTATTTTCTTCGTTTTTCAGGTGAGAAAATAGAAGCCCAAAGAAATTACCTTACCCACTACCATAGCCAATAAGCAGAACTCAGGTCTGATTTTTAAAGCCATGTTTTTAGACTACTTTATTACATATATCAAGCATCAGGGAAGCATACAAAGTTAGGGCAACACCAAAATGGCCAATAGCAGAAGTATCAGAAATGTAGTAGGAAAGACTGAGGAAAGGACAGGTCCTGGGAAGGCAGGGACTACAAGAGCACAAATCCCAGAAATGGGCCTCGAGTGGCCAAGCACTATCTGCCCATAGTGACCAGAACTAGGTGAACAGAAGGAAAAGACAGTATCAACCAGTCCACTCCCTTCCACTAAAAACCCACCACCTCGGAGATGTCAAAGGTGGATAGCAATCCCATTAGCAACCCCATCCCAAAGCCTTCAAAGTCTTCTTTCAGTAGCCTGATTGTTAAGGGTTTTGAGGAAAGCCCTTCACTCCCTTCCCCCTCCACCCCTACCAATGCCCATCACAAATCACAGTCTAAGACATACCACAGCCTAAGACAGAGCCTAAGTCACCTGGGTGGGGAGGGAGGAATTTATCCCACCTCCCAGGTTCGCCACCAAGGAGTAAAGTCAAGGTCATCTGCCTAAACCCTACCCCCAGTGTGAAGCAATTTCCATATCCAAGCCTTCAGGGTAGTAGAGGGGGCTAACTTACTCTGACAGCCTGCCAACAGAGCACATTCCAAAGAAAAACCAGATAAACTGGTAGGTCCAGTTCCAAGTTTCAAAACCACATCAGCCCCCTCATCTGCTCCTCCACGCCCCCCCACACACACACACTCACACACACACACACACTCACACCCCTACAGAGATGTCTGGATCAATCCAGTCCCTGGTAGTAGCTTCGCCCTCTCATTTTCAATGGCTGAGATAACCAGTCGGAGAGGTGAGGGGTATTACTGTGTCTCCAGAGTCTTTGAGGGCTGAAATCAAAAGGGAAAAGCGGATCTTGCCCCTTCTCAG
This sequence comes from Sturnira hondurensis, assembly GCF_014824575.4. Lineage (NCBI taxonomy): Eukaryota > Metazoa > Chordata > Mammalia > Chiroptera > Phyllostomidae > Sturnira > Sturnira hondurensis. The sequence goes on from NW_028079136.1 coordinate 4,518,631, forward strand.
GAAGATAAACGACTAGGGTGGGACAATTCCCCTAGGGAAAGCTTGATTGGGTCACACCCTGAATTTGAGGATCTTAGTCACAAGTTCTGAAGCTGGAGTAAAATGGGCCACCAAGGACACAAAACACTTTGTGGTTTTCTGTGCTTTGTGTACTTGTTTTGTGTATTTTGCCTTTTCTAAGCAGAGGCTCCAAGTGAGGGAAAGTCTACCTTTGTTTCAATGTAACAATCTGTCTTAAATCTATTCAAATGCCACAATAAAACCCAGGTGACTTAATACACAGACTTCTGTTAGCCTGGCAGCTGTGAAGTCACATAGACCTGGGAAATTGGCTTCAATTTTTGGCCCTGTTACTCTGGCTGTGTGACCTTGGGCAGGTTACTAAACCTCTCTGAGCTTCACTTTCTTCAACTACACATGGAGCTCTTAGTTACCAAAATAAGTTAATGCTGAAAACAGGCTTAATACAGAACTTGGCCTATCAGCCTTCCCTTCTTTTCCAAATTCACATAGAGTGGCCTGAAGGTTGAGTGCCACTAAAAGAAGAGATAGGGAGTGAACTCAGCAGACTTGCATCTCCGCCACAAAATCTGGTTTGGGGAGGGGAGTGTGGGGTAGTGGATGGGATGACTCAGATAACAAGACAATTTTCCAAAACTTTTCTGCCTAAGGCACTCACATTTTATCTCCTTAATCTGAACCTCAGCTCAAAAGCTGGCTGGAGGGGCAGGTGGGCCAGTATCTCCTTCCCAGAAAGAGAAACTGAAGCTTTTCAAGGGACCTGCCCAAGGTCACAGGGAAAGCCAATATCGAGGGCTGCCCAACCAAGCCTTCCTTCCACACAGCTAGAAATGGAGGACCCAGATCTCAGCCCCTGGAGGAGCCTCAAAGGCCTTCTCCCACATAAGCTGCCCCAACAAGGAAAAGTTCTCCAAACTCTCAACAGCAAAGCCCAGGCACCACTGCTTCAGCAAGACCTGAAAGACACTACAGGGGCCTGAACACCTGCCCAAGTGACTGCCTCCAGCGTGGAAAAAACAACTCAGTGAACAGGGATGGCAAGAGACTCACCTGGAACTTAGTGTCATTGCAACTACCTTTGGTTTTGGGCGAAGCACAAAAATTTCTGTAATTCCTAATATTCCACTCCATTTCCCTGGCCTTAAGTACTCAGGCCCACTGCAGAACATTTTTACACTCTCCCAAAGAACACAGATAAGCAAGTTCGAAACCAAAGACTGTCAAGAGCTCCAAAACCACAGGTTGGGCAACATAATCAGATTTTGGTTACAAATTTCAGTTACAAACCTTTCAGAATCCCACCGGGAAAACTTCTTAAATTAAACTTTGCTAGTCAAAAAGGAAATGAACCAAAGCTGAATCACCCCTATGAATGATGAGAATTTTTTGCTTAATATGTGAGGAATTGATTCTTAGAAAAACAGAGGATTTTTAAACAATTTGGTTGAAAACTAGAACAAGTTTAAGGGACAAGTTGTTCCCTGAAATTCCCCTCTGTTGCAGCTCCAGGCTCACAGGAGCTCAGGACACCCCTTCAGGAAGGCGGGCGGTCAGGAGCTCACCACCGGGGCACCAGAAAGGCCTCCTGCCCGGATCTTCTCGCCATTCTGCTTAATTACAGGGAGTCGGCCAGTTTCCTCAACAGTTTCCTATGAGTAGAATGACCATGTAGTTTACCGTCCACAGGGACATTTTGAAAGTAAAAGGGGGTACTAAGGATTAAGGATTACGCCAAGACGAGAAGCAGAAACCAGGCCTGTCCCAGGCAAGTTTGCACAGCCACAGGGAACAGTAAAGGACAACCCTTTAGGAAACACAAATGGATAAAAACTGCCACAAACAGTTGTTATGAGAAAGACGGCCAGCACTCGGTGGGAGGACACAGGAACTAGGAAAAGACCACGTTGAAATTTTTAAAAAAAGTTTCAGGCAGGGCACAGCCTGAAACGTAGGGTATAAATTAACCTGACTCTGGGGGCCCCCCACCCATCTTAAATCAATCGACGAATCAGATTCAATACTTGACTTGCAGCCTCAAGTGCCTTCTGGGTCTCTCTTCCTCGTGAACTCCGAGCTCATCCTTATGGTTTCGTTCTCGGACTGTTTAAAGTAAAAGCCACACAGGCAGTAAACACAGTCAACACTATTCATTAAGGAGAGAGTCATCCCAATTCATTGAAATCATTCTCTACAAAGAAAAAAAAAAACCTTTCACTTTAGACATACCTGTTGTAGGCTCCTCACTAAAACCAGCATACTAGGAGAAATGTAAACTCATACTAACTAGGTCATCACTTTGAATATCAAGCTTAATCCCTTGACCATCGAAACAAATGCACGTCAGCGTGAGGAGCGCTGGGGGCGCAGCAGGGAGCACGGCCGACACTGCTCCATGTGGTATAACCACACTATCTTAGTTTTCCTATGAGATTAAAATTCATCTACCATACAAATTCACCCTTTTCAAGTGCAGTAAGCCCAAACTTAACATTGTTCACGGGTTCCACAGCTTTAAGCAAAAAGACATTAAACAAAACTGATTTTACCATAAGCCAACAGGTATAAACAAGAGTTAAATTCCTACAGCATTTCTTCAGTGTTATAACACAACAGCGCTGAACAAAATGACGTTTTTTGAGAGCATGCCGTGCATAATTCAGTGGCTTTCAGTAGGTTCGCAAGGTAGGTTCGCAAGGTCGTGAATCACTATTTTTAAGTCGACCTTTTCCCCATCTTCAACTGTCCTCGGGCGCCTGCCTCTAAAAGGCCCTATCCCCAGCAAGTTTGCTCACCCCACAGCAATCTCTAACATAAAGACTGGGAGGCCTCATTAACTACCACACAGTTCTGTATTCTATGGTTAAGAAACAAAAGGAGTGGGATAAATAAATGCAGGTGGTCCTGGGCCTTGGCTCACACAGCGCAATCTTAACTACTCAAACCAGTCACTGGAAGTGAGTGGCCCAGATCAAAACACTAGGGGACACTGACCACACTGAAGCGTAGCTGGGAATCTGAGCAGAGCACAGCCAGCTCAGGGAATGGACTGAAGACACAGGTCCCTACCCACCAGCTTTCAGAAAGGACTCAGCTCACTTACCCAGGAAGTACCTGGCTATTAACCCAAGTAGACACTCATCTTGGATTAACAAACATGCTCTTACATATGCAAAAACACCGGCAAAGGGACGAGCTGCCATTCACATAACAGTATTATTATTTAAATCATATTTAAGGCCCAAAGCAAAAAAAAAAAAAAAGAGCAGCAGACCTAATTCCTAAGCTTAAAGTACCCACTTGGTTTGGGCTTTAACAGCAGTGACACTGAGCTAGCTAGCTGTTCGCTAAACTTGACCATAATTCTTCAAAGCAGGTAACGTCCTTCCCATTTTCCAGATGAGAAAACAGAGGGCACAGACAAGGTAAGCAGCCTGGGCTAAGCAGTATTAAGAAGAGCAGGAGGTGGCGAAGGAAGGGGGAGGTTCCTCTCTACCTTTTGTGTGGCAAAGGAAGGGGGAGGTTCCTCTGTACCTTTTGTGTTATCACCCAACTGAAGCTTAAAGCCCTCAAAGCACCAGCAGTGAGGAATTCCTCGGCTGCATAGCCAGGGCCCTAAGCGCCGTTTCTCAGAGAAGAGTTCCTCACAACCACCTTAGAGAAGGACTTTTAGAACCCAATCCCAAAGTGAGAAGTATGGTTTCTAAGCTAGAACCTAAGAAATTGGCTTCCTTTTGGGCTGATGAAGGTATATCTATCATACTACCCACTTTTAAGAAGCATTGCCATTTAATTTATACTACCATTTGGCAAAGAATAACTTCAAATACGATGTGTTTACTGATGGACTTCCTCTACTTTATTTATAGGGGAAGTGTGGCACAAAGCGATTAATGTAGGACTTCATGGGTTGCCCCGGCCTGGGACCAGAAGTCCAGTCCTTCTAAGTAACTTTGCCTCAGCCCTGGGTGTTCCTCAAGAGTCCCTGTCCAGGCTGACCCAGCAGGAAATCTGTGAAGACCTGGTAGGCTAGATACCATTTGAATTCGTTATTTACTGAGCACTTACTAAGTGTGAGGCATAGAGGAGGCATTCTACTGGAATTTCCAAATGGGGACACCATGGGCTCAGAGAGGAGGTGGTATGTCTAAAGCCACAAAATCAGCGAGTAGCGGAGCCAAGACTCCAACTACGGCGTGTCCAACTCCAAACCTCTGGGGGCTTTTTGTTTGTTCGATCGACTTTATTGGGGCAACACTGGTTTGCCGAACCACACAAGCACAACTCAGTAAAGCATCATGTGCACACCGCATTGTGTGACCAGCGTTCCAAGCAAAGTCTCTTTCCATCCCTGTTCCCCCGCTATCTGCCCGCCTTCCCTCACCCACCTCCCAAACCCGTGTTTTTCAACACACACGATTAGCTTGCCTTTTTCCAAACCAGAATCAGGCAACTTCCTACTCCCCATGTTAACCAGTTCCCTCCTTTGTCCCTCCCTCTGTCCCTCTCTCCCTTTTTCTTCTTTCAATTAATTGTTCACAGCCAAGTTTCAGATCTATACTAGCTCATGATTGATTGGCAATAAACCTTTACCACTATTTGAAGATTGAATTCATTACTATGGATTGTATTTCGGGGTGGGGGGTGTCTTTTTTTTAACAACTTAGACCCACTCTACTCCCAAAACAGCATCTGGCAAGGAAAACAGAACAGAACAAAACAAAACCCTTTCCCTTCAAGGCCCAGCTCCAACATCACTTCCTCTGCAGACCTGTGCTCAGTCTCCACCACCAGGCAACAAAGCTCTTTGGAAATGTCATCAGTACTAACTCCATTGACTTTTTCCCCTTTATTCTGATATTACATTAAAAACATCCATGTTCCTAAAAGTACAAATGTGTAAAAACCGAAAGTCCCTCCCCTTCCCAATTCACTCCCTCCAAGCAAGCCCTGTCAATAACGCACAACCTCCGAGACGCTCCTCAATAGAGATGCATATACGTTTCATCAGCTCTAAGACACCACTGATCGGAAGATGCAACATGATTTTCTTTCTAAGAAATATTATTGCGCCCTGGCTGGTGTAGCTCAGTGGATTGAGCACGGGCCTGTGAAGCAAAGAACTACGGTTCGATTCCCAGTCAGGGCACATGCCTGGGTTGCAGGCCAGGTCCCCAGTAGGGGACACATGAGAGGTAACCACACATTTATGTTTCTCTCCCACTCTTTCTCCTTCCCATCCCCTCTCTCTAAAAATAAATAAATAAAATATTTTTTTTAAAAAAATTTAAAAAAGCAAAGAAATATTATTGCAAAACAAACCATCCCAGAATGCTTCCTTATCACTGAGAAATCATACTTAATATATAATGAAGCTTTTTCATCATGTCCATCTTGTGCATATATGGGAAAGTATAAGCAAAACAAGCTGCGTACAGTGTTCTTAACACAACTTCTCAGAGAGATCGACATCCGTGCTGTGTCTCACCATGTCGCCCTCTGTGACGACGAGCATTCTGCACTGGCTCCACAGGTTTTGACGGGGGTGGGCAAGTGCATCATGGGTCATTACCACAGCCTGGCCAGTCACGTCTGGAGGACACGTTCGAATACGGAAGGCATTTGCATCTTGGAGCTCATGAAATATGGGATACACGATTTTCCCACTGGACAGTGATGACCTCCTACATGCCTGTTTCCCTTCCTGTAAATTTTGCTGATCACCATTCACTGACCACCTTTTAAGGATCACCAAATCTTTGGCACACAGTAGCACCTGTAAATGTTTAAATGTCCAGGGTCAAGTAGCAGCAACATAGAGAGCATCTGAATTTCAAGGAACCCGAGGTGGAGAGAAGGGAGAAGAAACAAAAGAATGAAAAGCCACATATGGTTTAACAGCAGCAGGTTTGTCTCCGGGATGCTATCAGGATCACCGTTCCGAACCCCTCGCTCCACGGTGTGAAGGGATACCATCTGAGGGGCTCAAAGAGCTCAGAGAACATCCCCACTACTCAAAAAGGAAAACTACCTCTGCAGACAGGCCAGAATGAGTTTTTACACCCGTCGCCAGCAAGCCTGACCCAGCCACATCTGGAAACAACTGCTACACTCCCAGGGGGTAACAGATGAGAGCTAGGCACAAAGGAGGGGGTTCTGCTCATTTTACTGCTTCTTGGGCATAAAAAGGTACAACTGTATTTTTGTGCAGTTGTGTCTTTAAAACCAACCAAGAATATCTTTCTTGTATTCCCACAGAGATTCAGCCTATGTGCTTAGGCACATCACCTTATAATATGGGGGGAGAAAAAAATCTCAGTTCAAGAGTTAGGAGAGATGGCCAAATGTTGTCTGATTCAATCTAAGGATAAAAATTGGGGCACCTGGAGCAATGGTTCCCAATCAGAGGTGGACACCACTAAGGGTCTCTTAGTGACACAGAAACCATGCACCACCCCCCCCCCCAACCCCCGTAAGTCCACAGGAGCGATGACCAGGCTGCAGAAAGCTTTGTGCTGGCTGCCATGCAGTGGCTCAGGTGAGAACCGCTGGTGCGGCAGAGGCTCCCCGGGGCAGGAGCAGAACAAGGCTGCCCTGGGTTTGAGTCAGAACCATCCTGAATTAGCCATGGAAAAGGATCCCAGCCCTGTTAGTTACTAACCCCAAAGTCAAAACCTGGGAAAGGTGAGACAGTGTGCCAGGAGAGCCGGCTGGAAAAGGCACAGAGGGTCTTACCCCGGCTTCCCCGGGGCCTGACACGCATCAGGGACACCAACATGTGCTGAACGAGATTCGAGTGGCTGATAAGCACATGGTCATGCACATCATCAAACTTCCACAGAGCCACCTACTGTGTGCAGAAAATCCAAGCGGGTTCTGGCAACTCAGGCAAGAGTTATCGCCCACCCCTGCTCCCCTCCCAGGAACTCACAGAGGAACAGATTTCAGTTTTTCTCCAGCTTCACCTGACATCTGAGTAGGTGTTCTACACGCGTTTCCCCATTTAACAATTCCTAGTCAGAGAGGAAGCTGCTTCCTGCCTCCAAATCACAAATAACACTCCCTCTGATCTCCAGTCATACAGATGCTAATCACCTTTACATTGTACATTTTCTGATTATGGTAAAATGTAAAGGTGAAAGAAAATTAGGGATCTATCTTTAATGCACAAAACTAGAAACCTTTTTCTCTCAAAATAAGAACAGTATCAGCCTTATCTCTCCAGTACTTAAAAGCAGGTTTTGAATTGTGGGGATTTCTTGGCACTGCCCATATGAAATGGGCAGTTTGTTTTCTGTTTTCCTCTCAATGAAAATACCTGATGAGGTCTTCTACGTGTCCCAGATTTCAAGACAGGGCTGAAGGCTGGGGACTGAAGGTTCCCCCAGCTGATGGGGCTCTTTCCAACTCCAACCACCATTGTCCCCCAAAGGCTTTCCGATGCAAAGGCAGAGAGGCTGAAAGGGATCCCACCAAAGGAAGCATCCCGCACAACGGTCTCAATGGTTCTGGAATCAGCTAGCCCCCAAGACACCCCCAACCACACTGATGGGTGATCTGAAAAGGAAGCATATCCAAATGCTATTGATAAGCTAAATGACCAGACAGCTTATCTGAGGCCCACATCCGCCATATGGTGCCCCAACTTCTGCCGCCTGTTGCTGCCACAACAATAGACACGCCTACCCGGAGAGCACCACCGGACAGAAACCCAGCAGCAGTGGTATGCGGAGTGGGCTAGTGTTTACATTTTATTTTGTGCTGTTAGCTTTGTGGACCCCCCAATCCCAACAGGGACTTGAAACACACACATATTCAATGTCGAAAATAGGCGTTACCTGCAGACACGGGCATACACACCTCATGGGTGCATGCGAATGGGTATACATCAGGTGAACAGAGAGAAAACCAGATGTCAACTTCAGAACCGGAGCTGCCTGGTGGGGGAGGGTGAGCCAGGCAGGCTCTCTGCGAGGGCTGCTAGCAGACAATGCTCTTTTCTCAAACACTGGGGCGGGCGGGCCTTGGGGAGTGGCTATTTAAAACACTTGGCTCCTTTTATTTCACCACCATGGAAGCGAATTCGGCTCTGAAGTGCCAGAGCAAATGAAGTCATTTGGTTTCCGCGGGCTCCCTTCACATTCTAGCAGTAGAAGTGAGACCAGACAAGAGTCGGAAGGTCCAGCTGAAGTTGTTCTTTCTTCCAATTAAAACTGATTCCACAGAGGAGTTGGTGCCTGGGCTTATTAACTTTTTTCTTTGAAAAGACAATGAGGTCACAGGCAATTTAAAGGACACTGGACACTGGAATGAATGCCGTCAAAGACGACTCCGTTGATGAAACGCCATCAAGTCAAAGTGGACAGACAACCTGATAAGGAGACCACTTTCTAAAGGCTCGGTTGGTATGAAAGATTAATGGGGACTCATGTCAAATGAATTCATGAGATTTCTGCCTTTCTTTCTACTTTCTGCTCTCTCTAAAAAGGTTCCTATCTTCACAGAGATGGCATCACTGATAGTAATAAAATATTCATTTTGCAGTTTATTATCTATTAGGGGGAAACACTGGTTTTCAAAGAGACCTCAAAACATATAATATCTAGTTATGCAAAAATGCACCAGATGCAGGTCTGGATAGGTGCAAAACCAAAAAAAAAAAAAAAAGTAAATAAAAAGCAATCTCTTTCCTAATATTCAGATCTAGTTAACTATTACATAAAGGCACTTACTTCATTCATCCCCCCAAATTACCCACACCTCAGCAGACAACATTCTTAGATGAACTTTTCAAATTTTCTTAAACATTCTCAGTTTAAAAAAAAAAAGCCCTTTCAAGTTAAATTGAGATTGCACTTGAACTCCATCCAAGAGCAGAGCTGAACTGAATTATGATAATTAGAAAGCTGTGCCTATAAAAATGCAGTGCAGTTCATGCATTTTTTTAAAAGTTCATGCCAGAGAATATAAGTTCAATATGTTCTCACATAATTAACATTTCCCACCATTAGCAGCAGTTTTTCAGTTTATATATCAGTAAAAACAACAGCACTCGTCATTGTTGTATATTCCCAGTCAATAGTGTTCCAGTCACTTTACACATACATCTAAACCCGTCCGGGGCCTAAAAGTAACCAAAACTTCCCGCTGGAGATGATGGCAAAGTAACTTGTTCACCAATAAACTGTTTTTTTCTTTGAAACCCATTTTCCAGTGCTGGGCTCTGTCCCTTCAACTAAAACTGCTAATGAAATCCTAGGGCAGAGCTTTCATTAATTAGTTTTTAAACTAATGTGGAAAAAGGCAGAAACCATTGCATCAGGATAGTAAATACTGACTTAAAAAGCTGGGGGGAGGAGAGAGGGGCTCACAACACAGCCAGCATGGAGCCTTCCCTTGGCCAGCCACGAAAGTAGAAAAGACAGCCTCCTGGAGCCAACCTCCCCCACCAACATCCAATCAGAAGACAGACCAGTGGTTTCACAGTTAGCCAAAGACTCCCAGACGATGGAAACTATTTTTTAAGAATCCTCCCAACCATGCAAAAAGTCAGTGAACAAAAGAACTTAAGAGCCGAGAGTGCGCCACCCTGTGAGGACCACCATCCCAAAAACCCACTCTTCAGGGCATCCTTTCGCTTTAACTAAAATAAAAAGACATATTTTAAAATTCTCCCATTCTGCACCAATACACAGCCCAAATGTTTCTGAAGAAATGGCGGAATTTCAACTGTGAGGGTAAATATAGGACAAGGTCAAGGAAGCTTGTGATGAGAATGTTACTTACAGATTAAGGACTCTTAATACTTAACAGCTCTGAAACAAAACAACATAAAAACCCACACAAAACACTTCAGATATTTAGATCCAAACATTCTAGCTTTCCAAAAACTACCCCAGAATAGAGAAGGCCCCTAACCTCCCTGATTTCAGACGTTTCCAGTAATTGCAAAGGGCAAGGGGGCCTAACTTGGTACTTGTCAAAAAGCCTAACCCTGAAACATTAAGTGATTGGCATGAACCTGAATTATTTGATTGTATCAGCTTTGTGAATATGAAAGAATAAAATACATCACTGGTATTGTTCCAACATGACTGGAATCTAATTTAAATGCCACAGGGTAATCTGTGCCTTCTACGGATAAAATTTTTAAAAAGCACCACGCAGCTACAGAAGATTATTCCAGCCATCCGTCAGCTCCCGAGAGCCCAGCAGCAAAGCCTAAGTTTGTGAAAGGGCAAAAAGCTTACAATATATTCTTCTTACCAAGTTCAGAAGTAGGACGTGAGCACTCTGCTGCTCCAGTCATTGAACTCTAAAAGAGAAGCTGTAATGCTTGCATTTATCAACAGCAAGGTGGGCTCTGATTTCCCTGCAGTTAGTTCTACAGAGAAAGCTGGACAGCAGACTTTCTTCAGTCTTTGGAGAAAACAGGCCCAAAAAGTTTTATCACTAAACAAACCCAACCTCGAAGCACAGCTTTCACTCAGCAATATTTCTTCTTTCTTTGCAATTTATCGGAAACTGGGTGCCTAAAATACACGCTTAAAAGTCTTATCTACCTACTATTTGTATGTGAACATGGTGGTCTTACACACACTAGATCATACATGCACTGCAGTTATTTGCACCAACCTTCTGAGTGATAAAACACAACAGTTTTCATTTGCAGGCAATACAATCATGCCCACAATTAACACATAATAACAAGTGAGATTAGAGCGAAGAGTAATCCCACAGATGTGCAGGCTCTTGTACAACACCACTACGTATGAGATATCAGTCCATTTCTGAAGCAAGAAACCTTAAAATACTGTTAATGGCACAACTCATTTCAACAGCCTCTGTAACAATTGGGATCTACTTTCTCTAACAGTCCCTGTTACATACTTTTCTACTGAAATGTAACAACAAATATTATCTAGACACAGATGACAGACAACCACAAGCATATCCTTCCCAAATTTCCCCATTAAGAAATGCCCTCTTATACTTGCTGCTCCGTATTGTCAGAGCCAGCAGAATTCAAAATTGTTTATAAACGACTGGAGCTCAAGCAGCAAAAACAAAAAACAAAACACCCCCCCAAAAAAAACCCAGAAAACTGGTTTTCCTTATGACCAGCTTGTCCTTTTTCTAAATAAAAGGGGGTGCCAATCCCCAAAGTAAGTGTATGAATAGAGAATTCTTGCTCTATAAAGCAAAAGATGGCCAGAGAAGGCAGAAGGGAGAAGAAAGCTGCCCTCCTCCAGGCTGCCCTCCCCCACCCCCCACCCAACTCTCCCTTCTGTGCAATTAGTTTGCTGCCGCCGCACAGGCACACACTGCACCACAGCGCAAGGAAGCACCTCTCGGGGAGAAATTCATTTCGGGTCTGGCCCCATCCAAGTGAGGGTGCCCTCCCTCCTTAAATTAAATTTCACTAAATCTATGTCATGGTGAGTCCTGGTTTACGTTTTGGGAAAAGGAAAAAAAAATCTCCAATAATCTCTCAGGGACATTCTCTGGATGGAACTCTGTTACCTTACAAAAGACCACCCAGAGGAGGACTCTAAACAAAGATTCTTTCCTATATTTTTACTCTCACTGTCAGCGCAGAGTGTCACACTGGTTTTGTTTCAAAGTTGTAAAAAAAAAAAAAAAGGAAAGAAAGAAAGAGAAAAGGTATTCTAGTAGTCCCCTAAAACTGTGGATCAAATAATACTTATCATTTCAGTAAAAATAAAATGGTCTACACTGGCACTTTTACACCATCAGCAAGAACCAGTAATGGATACTGCTTATCAGTTCATTTTTTTTATATCAACAACAAATAAAAGAATTGTAAACTCCATTTAAAACCTGAAACCTGAGAGTTCAACACAGAGTTGCACATACAAAGAAATGCTAAACAAAAATATCTGTGACCATTTATGGAAATACTGAGATTAGAAAAATAAGCCTTTCCCCGAAAAAATTATCAACAATTCAAAACCTCACTGTTGACAAAGGTTCAACTAATCCATTTGTCTTTCCTGAGTCACTCTGTAATTAGTTCTACTATTTCCTTCTAAAGAGAAAAGATTCTTACCAAAGTTGGATCTCAGTCTGGCCGGTATAAGCATTCAGACGTGATTGGGCCCAAAGATCCTATTTACGGAAGGGCACAAACCCAACTGTGAAAGGATGAAGTGTGGGGCACCGCCTGAGGTCTGTGCCCCAACCCCTGCCTCCAGAATACTCTGGCAAAGAATCCCCCCCATGAATAAGAAACAAGCAAGATGCATGGCAGACTGCAGAAAAGAAGCCCACTGGTTGCATTCCCAGTGCAGGGAGAGCGCCTCTTTCTGAAGGGATCTGTCTACTCGGGTAACCACCTGCAGGAACCTGACACACCACAAATGATCAGACCACCTAAACTTCCAGAAACAATCACACTGAAGGGGGGGAGAAAGAAACATGTGGTTGTCCTGAACTGATAGTGTTCTCTTCTCCGTTGCGGTATCTGTAGCATTTTATTTTTATTTTTACACTATTTTGAAATCTGATAGGTTTTGCAGACCTTTCTGTCCCAGGACCTGGGTTTCCTCCAAGGCTCTGTTTTTCAAAGATGGCTTTTTTACATTACTCGCTCCTGCAACATCATCTGTGTCTAAGTTTCCAGGGCTTACTGAGGTCAATTTTCATTTCTGCAAATCACAGGCAGCCACTTGCTTCTGAGAAGTTAACAAGCCTTCTGAGAAACGCTTAGTGGCTGGTATTTCATTGTTTCACAAATATTTTTGTCCAGTGACACCATTCGACTTTAAATAAATCTTTAAAGAGAATTAAAAAGCAAGGGAAATTATGATCTGGACTTTATTTTTTTCGTGGGAGGAGAATAGGGAGCTGTGAGCCCTCCATTGTTTTCGACTCATTTAAAATGTTGCCTCCGTTAAAAAAAATACACATTTTTTAAAAAGGAAACTCACAGAAGTTGAACTTTCTTTAAAGCGGGCCTCTAGACTTTTGAAAACAAGTGTTGCTGCTACGAACAAAGACTAGAAGTGCACCCTGATTTTCTCCCCTCCTGGGGATCATTTCTCTTCCAATAAACAAACAAATCTCCCAGTATTTCCTACCGAAGGGAAGTTTTCCAGGGAAAGTCTCCTCCAGGGTTTGGTGGTAACTGCGACTCAGTCTTTTTTGGACACAATGTTTCTGCTGACTCCTGAAAATTTTCCACTTGAATGTGCAATGAAGCAGCGGCGGCGGCAGCAACAGTCCTGGAGAAGCAGCAAAGACGACCGTGCCTTCTTTCATCTTTGAAAAGGAGCGAAACCCCCGCCAGCGGCACAAGCCGACGAAGACCCTGGGCGGGCCTCGGGGTGCCCGGGAGGCTCTGTGGGGGTGTCGAGCCGGCTTCGGGCTCCCAGGAGGATCTCCCCGCCTGCGCTTGCTCGAACTTCTGACTTCTCCGAGAAAAACGTGAAAACGGCCGGACGGTGTGAGGGTATGTGCAAGTGTGTGCGCGTGCGGGCGGGAGAGGGGGGCGCTGGGGGCGCGGCGCGGCCGGCCCGGCGCCTCCAGGGCCGCCATCGGGGGCCGCCTGTTGCCGCGCGGGCTCCGCAGCGCGCAGCCCAACTTGGTGTCCCGGCAACTCACGCGGCGGCGCTGGGCCGCTCACCTTGAAGGGGGCGCGGGAAGGCAGGCACGGGGGCCCGGCCCGGACCACCGCCTGCCGGCTCGCCCGCCCGCCGCACACAAAGCAGCGCCCGGAATGAAAGAGCGGCCCGAGCGGAACGCGCCACTGGCCCCCTACCCCGCGGCGCCCAGTGCGCCCCTCGCTCCCAGTAACAGCCCCGCGCGCCAACTTACCTCGCGAAGGGAGCCGCCGCAGCGCCCGGTGAGTCCAAGGCAAACTTCGGCGCCGCTTCCCCCGCCCTCAGCTGGGTGCCCGGCTCCCTCCGGACTCCTGGTCCTCGAGCTGGGCTACCCCACCCCTACTTAGCACCGCTCCTGCCCCGGGGCCGGCTGGGCTCACTGGGCTACTGCCCGCGGATCCGGGCAAAGGTGGACCCGGTGGGGGGGCTTCACTGCATGGCCTGTCCCCGGACTCGGCCGCCCCGGGCCCGGGCCCCGCCGCGCGGACTGACCCACAAGGTGGAAGCGAGTCTGCAAAGTGCTTGGTGGGCGCCCGCGGCGGGCGGCGGGGCCGCGGCGGCGGCTGGAGAGGCTCGGCTCGGCTCGGGCGGCGAGGCGCGGCGCGAGCGATGCTAAGAATGTTCGGAATGAGGACAGGAATGAAATGAACGCCAGGACCGAACTCGCTCCGGAGGGGTGGGGCCTTGGTGACGTCATGCGGCCGGCCGCCCGGGGCCGGGGGCGTGGCCTGCCGCCGCCGGTGACGTCATGGGGATTCGGGGCGGGCCTGGCTGGGTTGCCTGGCTGTTGGGGCGCGGGCTCCCCGCACTGAGCGGTGGTGGGGCGGAGTCTCGCGCCCACGGAGGAGCAGGGCGCGCGCGGGAGCTGCCCTGCCTCTTCCAGGCGCGGGCTCCGGGCTTTGTCCCGAGCTGGGCGGGGTGGACCGGAGGAGGGAGGCCAGGAGGAGTCTGCGTCCGCGCGAAGCACCCTGGAAGCCTGGGTTCTCTCCTTGGGGCGGCGCCGAGGTTGGGGCTGCGTGCGCCGCGCCAGCTCTGCCTCAATTTCCCTCCTCCGCAACCGGGAAGCTTAGGTGTCCTCAAAGCTTCTGAACTCACGAAAATCTGCAAGTCAGGGGAAGTGAAGTTCCTTTTCTGGAAATTCAGGTGTTTTTCCTCCAGCGCGGTGGACGCCTTCCCAGGGCCGGATTCCCAGCCTGCCATTTCTTCCCGTTTTCTTTCACTTTATAAAAGTTCATGGCTCTCTTTGAAGTCTAAGACGGCCCTACTGTTGGGCAGAAAACGTTTAGCACAGCAGAGAAATAATAATGACAAAGTTCGAAATAACCCTACTTTGTTAGCATGGTCTTCTTTTAAGTCATTCAAGAAATTAAGTTCACTCCTCGCTGTGGGTTGTACTTTTCCAAAGTAATGGGTCAAGTAAAAGCTCCCTAAATTATAAAATGCTATATATGTCACGTCACACCTTGAGGTGGGGTGGGGGGGTGGAGGGCTTAATTTCCATAATAAAAGAATTATGTTAATCCTACCTTTGGAGGTAATAACCCAAAAGTGACTTAGCAGACCCAGTGGGAAAATCAGAAAGCAGCTGGGTGAAGTTTACTCGCTGTGACAGAACTGTCAAAAATTTGGGGTAATTGTAATCTTCAGTTTTATTTAGATCAAAATAGCAAAACAGTACCTGTATTGTTGACCTCATCCTTTCTAGGCACTTTGCTCTTTCTTCCATTTGGGGCCTCAGGATATGTAAATAATGGTGCCTAATTTGTGTGCCCCAGGAATCCCCTAAATATAGATAAATGGAAGAAGGGGAATGTGACTCACTTACTAGAGCATACTATTATTGACATTTTTGTTGAGAAAGTTAATTCACATGCAATTGTAAAATAATAATAATAACACAGAAATTGTTCACTGTGCCCAGTTCTCCCCAGTGGTCTTGTCTTCCAAAATCACAATCAGGATGTTGGCATTGATACAATCCACCAAACTTAAATTTTCCAAGTCCTACTTGTACTCATTTGCATGTACCTGTATTTAGTTCTATACAATTTTCCTCGCCTGGTAAGTATCTACCACCATGGTAAGGTACTAATGTATTTCATTTCTAGTTTGTACGCAGTAAGGTAATACAATGAGGTTCACAATCATGAACCCAGACACCTTGGCACTGGTTTTTGGAAATGTGTAAAAACATAAATAATTAGGCATTAAAATTATACCAGACATATCTCTCAGCTATTCTCATCTTATAAAAGCACCTGATAGAATCTGATGGTAATGGCAGCCAACAATAGGGTTTCTAAACCAGTGTTTGTTGGCCCACTGCACCTGGACGCCTTTCAGAGTCTAGCTCCTATCTCACAGCCACCTGGCACTACAAGAGCTCCCATTCCTTACTGAATTGAAAAAAAATTCTTTGGCCTGGGATTCAAAGCTCTTTGTGATGTACTGTGACTTCCTGACCAGTATTTACTCCAATTTCTCCCATCTGCATGCATATTTTTTCTTCCAGGAAGACTGCTCTATTAGGTATTTCCTCCCTAAGACCCTTGGAGCTCTTTGTGCCAGACATATTGCTTGGATTCAGTTAATTACCAGTGTACTGGGGTGATACCTCCATATCTGAGCCTCTAGAAAGTGGACTGGGTCTCATTCAGCCCCATGCACACTGCCCGGGAACTACACGTAAATGGAAATAGCTCTTGTGAGTGTGGACTCAGAGGCAGTCCAGCTCCAGATTTCAGGCCTTTAACTGTCCATTCAATTGCCCAAAGGTAGTACTATACAGAATACTAAAGATCGGCCATCTGCCTGAGTGGCCAGTCCTGAGATATAACAATTATTTGTATCATAATGATACAAGACAGTCTGTTACCAAGTATTAATAGGGAAGAAACTAACTTGTTACACATTAGAGAAACAGTAACTCACTTAATGGTCACAAATCATGCTGAGATGGAAACTCTTGAGTGGGCTTTAAACTAGAAAGGAGAGCCAGTAGGTTAGAACAGCAATTTTCAACTAGTGTGCCATAAGAATTTTTAAAACATGCAATAAATAGTCAGGGGCACTGACCTCTTTTCCTTTAGACTGTCAACTTTAAAAAAAAAATGACAACAGCTAACACAACAAGAGGTGTTTGGTGTGAATGCATCAAAATTATACCTATTTTTATGTCAGATCAGCAGAAAATATATTTTTTGGCGTGCTGCAGATTTTTAATAATTTGTTTGTATGTGTCATGAAATAAAAGAGGTTGAAAAATCACTGGATTAGAACTTACCCTAAGGAAGCACCTGGCTCAGGAAGCTAATACTTTCTAAGACAAGTAAAGATGTCTCTATAATGATGATGCAATTTGTCTCATTCCTAATAAAGTTGAGCACCTTTTTTGAAAGGAGTATAAATTGATACAACCATTTTGGAAAAGTTTGATATTGGCTAGTGAAGTTGAAGATATGTTACTCTATGACCCAGACGTTGCTCTCCGAAATACAGCCAAGAGACACTCAGGTACTTGTGCACCTGGACACATATACAAGAATGTTATCTGGGGCATTTTTGTAATAACCCCAAATGAGAAGCAGGACAAATGTCCGCTAATGGTAAAGGGGATAAATGCATTGTAATGTAATCACACTATGGAATACTACACAGTACTGAAAATGAAAAAGGTATAGCTTCATAGCTTCATGCATGGATGAATCTGAAAAATACAATATTATTGAGTGAAAAAGCATGAAATAAAAGAGTCCATGTAGTATAGTTGTGTTTATATAAAGTTTAAATGCAAGCAAAATTTAACAGCATTGTTTAGGGATATATACTCAGGTGGCAAAACTGGAACGAAGGAAAAAACTAGATAAAAGAACATGAAGTCATTACAAGTCAGGGACAGTGATTATCAGTAGGGATAGGGTGTGTGTCAAGGAAGGGAAACACAAGAGGCAGCTTCCAGAGTACTGGCAATGTTACACTTTTGCCTGGTTTCGTAGGTGTTCACTGTAATGATTCATTAGGCTACCTATTTGTTTTAAGCACTCTTTTCTACATATCTGCTATATTACACAATTTTTAAACATTAAAAAATAAATCTTGAAGACAGCTGCCAATATTTAAATGTCTCTTATGTGTTCAGGCTTGACCTGCTTCTAAATCCTATCTTCTCTCTCATATTCACAATCATTGTAGTACACATCATTCCCTCTCTTCTAGGTCGTTGACATCACTTCATACTGAACCCTTTCCATCAGCATTTAAATGTACAGAAGTCTCTTGCCCATCAATACATGCATACATACATACATATATACATACATAGCCTATTGCCCTAACATCATCCTCAGCTACTGTCCTGTCTCACAGCTAAATTTCTGAAAGGAATTGTCTGACCTCATTATCTCCATTTATTTACCTCTCACTATTCCTCAGCCCTCTCCATTTGGACTTCTGTCTCCATCACTTATTTTATCAAAATAGGTGTCTCTCTAGCCTTCATTACTCAGTGCAGCTAGCTCAATGGGCCTTTCATTCACTCTGTCTCAATCATTCGACATTGTCAACCATCCCCTCCCTGAAACCACCTCCCTCTCTCCCTGGCATGATTTTTTCATTTTCCTCCTATTTATCTGGCTGCCCTATCTCATTTTCCTTTGCCGACCCGTTCTCCTCTAGCTATCTGTTAAAGCTCACAGTTCTGGATCCTAGGTTTCCTTCTATCCTCACTTGCTGTCTAGTCTGCAGCTGAAATTCACTCCAATGGTTTCAATTACTCTTTGTTTTTGTTGTCTTTCAAATGTGTACTTGCAGTCCATTCCTCTCCTTGGAACTCCAGACATACCTTTCTATTTTTCTGCTTGACGGTATCACCTTGGTATCTCAAAAATTATCTTGAACAACCTGTCCCAAACTATGATCTTCCACTCTGAATATGGTCCTTGTCACATGTTTCCCATATCTGGGGAAAGCACAAGCAACCTAGATGCCAGGCTTGGTACATTCTCTACCTGCTGAACGCCCTTCCTGATGGTCTATATAGGAAAAGTTAATCTAAGATCCTGCGTGAGCCAACCCCTCCCAACCTTTTCAGACATCTTCCATCTCTCCCTTTTAAACTAGGTGTTCCTGGAGCCCACTCAATACATTTTAGTTCCTCAGACATATCATCTGTTTACAGGGCCCTTGTTTGTGTGTGTGTGTAGCTCCTTGGAATGCCTTTCTCTCCTTTTTGTCTAATTCATTCCTCTCCTCCTGTTATTAGCTCAAATGTTATTTCATCGGGTGAGGTTTTTGTTCCCGTATCTTCAGATTTTATCATATGGTTTTCTATTGTATTGGTTCTCTAATGCTGGATAACAAATATCCCCCAAACAGTAATAATCATTTATCATCGGTTGTGACTTCTGGGGGTCAGATATTTGGGAATGACATGGCTGAGTGGTTCTGTCTTGTGGTCAGTCCCTCCCAAGACTGTAGTCAGATGTCAGCCAGGAATGCGGTTACCTGAGGGTTGGACCAGGGCAGGACTGGACTTCCCGCTTCAGAACTGCTCACTCACATGGCTGGCAAGTGGTGTTGGTTGT
Source organism: Sturnira hondurensis (assembly GCF_014824575.4). Taxonomy (NCBI): domain Eukaryota; kingdom Metazoa; phylum Chordata; class Mammalia; order Chiroptera; family Phyllostomidae; genus Sturnira; species Sturnira hondurensis. The sequence continues at coordinate 4,537,853 of NW_028079136.1, forward strand.
GGTAACAGGCTCCATTTCTTTTGTGCATGGACCTCTTCGTATTTCTCAAGCTTGGACTTCTTCACGACATGGTGACTTGAATTCAAAGCCAAGCATTAGGAAAGAGAGAAGGAATGGGAGAGGGAAAGGGAGAAAAAGTCTTACCCTTTTTCTGAAGTAGCCTCAGAAGCCACAGAGCATCACTTCTCCCATATTCTCTTTGTTAGATGTGAGGAGAATTATATTCTGCCTTTTAGAGGGAGAGTGTCAAAAAATCTGCAAACATTTAAAAAAGCATCTATACTCTCTTTTCCTGGACTATCAAAGTCTGAAAGTTTATATAACATAATTATAAAGATATGGTATATAACTCTATAGTATAGTGTGTGTGTGTGTGTGTGTGTGTGTGTGTGTGTATGGTGTGTGGGTGTGTATGATTATTTGATTAATGTCTATCTTACCACATCAGAACATAAGCTAGTGGAACAAGAAGCATATCTGCTTTTCCCTACTATTTTATTTCTAATACCTAGCACATTAGCTGGCAATCAGTATGGAATAAATATAAGCAAGTTATTAATTATATTTAACACCAGCAACAACCCATTTAAGTAGGAGGTCTGTCCAGAGGGTATCTCGCCATGTACTATGAAAAATTAGACATTTATTAAAGAAGATCCAAATACAAGAAACACTGTACATAGGACAATGATGCCTCAGTCCCCTTCAGAGTAAACGCCTTGGGACCTCACACAGGTCTCCCAACTGCCATCAGCTGCCTCATTTTATTTTCCTGAATCTCATCAAAATCTCTTCCTTTTCAAAGATGATTTTAGTGTTGGCAAAACCTGAAGTTACTGGGCGCCAAATCTGGGCCGTAGGGGGCTGAGTCACCTGGGTGATTTGATGTTTCACTCAAAACTCTGCACAAGACATGATGCATGAGTGGGCACGTTGTCATGATGAAGCTGCCAATCATGAGTTGCCTTTAACTGCAGCCTTCTGAGTCATCTGAACAGTTTCCACAGAGGAATGTTCAAGCTTAATGCCAAATTGGATGCAGATTTGATGCTCTGCTTGCTCAGTCATTTTGAATGCAGTGGCCACACAGTACACATGCCCGCTCAAAAGCGTCTGCTGCCCCACTGACTACAGTGAAGTCAGCATTGTTCACCCATGCACATTCCAGTCCACTCTCCTTGGCTGCTGGGTTACATCGATGTCACATGAACCATTTTCATTATCATAGCAATGGCTGGCCTTTTTCCAGACAGATCTCATAGGTGTTATTCTTTCCATTTCATAGATGTGGCTTTAAAATGCTTGTATGACTTTCTTGAGGACCAAAATTTGAATCAAGGTGTCTGATACTAAGCCGGAACTATTTCTAGAACTGCAGACATTCTCCCTATGACCACAAAAGAAGCACAAAAGCTACTTCGGCCTGAGTAAATAGTCTCCTGTGTTTCCACATTTCCTCATCAAGAAGACTTGGGGTAGTTAATGTGGCTTCCCAGGTGTATGGATTGGAGGGCAGGACTGTCATTGAGGTAAGAAAACATTCAGAATCTAATCATGAAAGAAAATTATTCTCCCAAATAATTGATCTTTGTAAGTGTGTTTGTCATGAGCAAAACAGAGGAGAATGCGAAATTTCAGAAACTACTAGATTGTTCTTGGGAGAGTCAATAAGAGCTGTCACTGAGAGAACTAGTACCTCTCAACAAATAGCAAAATCTTCTATCTGACCCCATGCATTCCTCCACTCCTGTGGAAGGCCTTCTCTCCTTCTTCACTAAGGAGCAAGGGGCCATGCAATAGCTGTTCTGTCCAGTGAGGTGACCATTAATTGTGTGTGGCTATTAAATTTAATTAATATTAAATAAAATTTTAATATTTAGTGCCTCAGTCACATTAGCCACATTTCATGTGCTCAGAGGTCACCCTGTAGCCAACGGCTACTGTATTGGGAAGTGCAAATATAGAACATTTATATCATCAAAGAAAATTCATTTGAATGATACTGCCAGAGAACCTGGGTAATCTTAGCCCCAGAGAATACCAAGTCCATGGAACAAAGAAAAACTAAGGGCTGGAACAATGTATCCACCCCAGGGAGAGCCCCAGCTTGTAGGAAAATGTTACTAATCATGGGGTTCTGGGCATGGATTGCCTCTGTAGGTTTGTGGTCTCTCATCCGGCTTTCTTCTTCTCCTTCATCTCTCCCTTGAGCTATCAACCTATTTTATATAATTTTATTTTTTATTACAGTTTGCATTCAACACTATTTTGTATTGTTTCAGATGTACACCACAGCAGATAGACATTTATGTATTTTTCTTTTTAAAATATTTTTCTTTATTTTTAGAGAGAGGGGAAGGGAGGAAGAAAGAGAGAGAGAGAAACATCATTATATAGTTGCCTCTCACACACTCCCTACTGGGGACCTGGCCCACCGCCCAGGCGTGCGCCCTGACAAGGAATCAAACCAGTGGCCCCACTGTTCGCAGGCTCATGCTCAGTCCACTGAGCCACGCCAGCCAGGGCAGATAGACACTTATATTTTACAAAGCGTCCCATCTGACAATTCAGGTGCCCACCTAACACTGTAGAGAGCCACCACGATATTGTTGACAGGATTTCCTATACTTCATCTTATATCCCTGTGCCTATTTTAAAACTGCCAGTCAGTACCTCTTAATCCCTTCACCTTTCGACCTCATTTTAAATAAGTACCATCACTCTCCAAATCAGACCTCTCCTTGCCCTGCTGCCCTAAAGCCAGTGAGCCTTGGTCTAGCCTGGAACAACACAGCTGTCACCCCTCCCTCTGCTTCAGACCGTTCTGTCTTTATTCTTAGGCCGCTCTCTGTCTCTCTCGTATTGAGACTCTCGTATTGAGAGTATGTGACTTCCCTCTCCCTCAAAGACATCCCCTCCCTCAACTTCTCCATCAAGATGTGGTTTGGATTCCATTGGGTTAAACTGGCCAAAAAGTTTGGATGGCTTTTTTCCATAAAATAAAAGATACATTTTTCATTTTCACCAATACTTTTACTGATTTAGATATTTTGAGTATGTTGGCTATCTCCCACTTGTTATAATGCTGGTTGTTGTCAATCAATGTCTCGATTTGATCGCTATCAACTTCCACCAGTCTACCCAACTGTGGAGCATCTCCCAGCAAGAAATCTCCAGCACGAAATTTCACAAACCACTTTTGACACGTTTGACCAGACATAGCACCTTCTCCATACACTGCACAAATCTTTTTTTTTAATTTCAGTTGCATTTTTACCTTTCTTGAAGTAATAAAGCATAATATGCTGAAAATGTTGTGTATTTTCTTCCATCTTCAATATTAAAATGGCTCCACAAAAATTTCACTAATTTTGATGTCTTTTTTTAACGCACACTGATATGCCAGCTGTCACATACGATCTAACAAAATTGTTATGAATGAAGCTCAAGACAGCTAAGTACTACTAGAACCATCTCACTGAAAAAAAAGAGAAAAACAGGCTTTTTGGCCAACCCAGTATGTCCCTTCACCTCACTGGAGAATTTGCCTCACTCATTATTGTCTGTCTCTTCGGCTTTCAGGAGTACACAGCTCCCTCAGTGATGTTAACGGCTTTAACTGGGGCTACCATCTCCTCTTCCCCTTCATTTCTCCACCAGTGGCTTTGGGGAACTCCTCATTTCCCTCATTTCCCACGTAGGGCCTCGCTCTCATTTGCCCCAGTTGCTTCCCAGTTATTAAAATTCATTCTGGATGTGGCGTTCAAGTCTCTCCACGATCAGTCTCTCACCTAACTTCTTACCCATTCTTCTCTTTGTTACCTATCCACACTCATCTCTCCACCATCCACCACACGCGCCTAAAACATTCCTGTGCCTGAATCTTTATTAATACCATTTCTCTTGCCAGAAATACTTGCTCCAGGCACAGCCCCTTCACCTTTGGGGGCTGAGCTCAAGTTGCTCCTTCTTGACCAAGTCTTTCTGGTTATAAAAGCCTGTCATACTCTGATTCTCACCACAGAGCACAGACCACCTGGGCTACTGTGTATAGTTGGGTCAATATTCATCTTCTCTCCCTAGTTGAACTTCAAGTTCCTTCCTGGCAAGGACTTAGCATGCACATCTTTGCACTTCCAAGACTTTTTAATGTAGCATCTTGTGCACAGTGGATATTCCGATATCCACTGGGTTGGATTGGGTCGACTGACTCACACGCTGACATATCCCATTATCACTTAAAAAGGAGCCAGGGTTACACCATGAAGCACTATTTTAAATGCGTCTCCTGAAAAGAACATTATGGAATAAAGGCTGTCACAGCTATTTGCCGTGTAAGTAACGGGAGGATGAAAGCGGCACATTGAAACATAATACACCTTTTGGATGATCCCAGGACTGTGGGTGTGAGTGGGTGCAGGGAACCAGGGAGAGATGCAGAGCTGGCAAGCGTCATTGCCGTCACGATGCATTTTGGTGGGTTTAAAAAAATCTGTGCTGAGTTTTTTGTTTGGGGCTTTTTTTTTGTTGTTGTTGTTGTTGTTTTCTGTTTGGGCAGGGAATGGGATTGGTACAGGAGAAAAGGTACAGGCTTTGGAGACAAGCAAAACTTGTCCTGGATCTCAACCTTATTGCTGATTTGATGTATGAAAGCAGGTAAACAATCTTTTATATTGTAGAAGGACATTGTTTATCTGAGGAAAGGTTTATGATAAAAATGTAAATAATATAATATCATCTTTATAATTTGTTTTTCAAAAAGTGTGTGTGAATATACATGAAAAAAGACCAGAAAGCTACATGCCAAAATGCTATTGATATTTTCTTTGGCTTTTTCTGTGTTTCTCAAGTTTAAAGTGCAGTGGGTTTTATAAAGAAGGCTCATTAAAATAATCTGGGCTAAGGGACTTCCGGTCAAGATAGCAGCATCGGCAGACCTGGCTTGCCTCTTCACACAACCACAACAAAATTACAACTGAAATATAAAAACCATTGCTCAGACCAACAGCAATTGAGTTGAATGGAAGTCCAGCAACCACAGCATTAACGAAACCAGACCCATCCAAACTGAGCCTGCATGCTGGTGCCATATCTAAGATTCCATCATCCTGGCTAACAGTTTGATTTGCCTTGGAGATCCTCCAGAGACTACACCCCACAGGATTTATGGGCCCACCCCAGCTGCTTTTCCATAGGAATGGCTGGTCTTGGCTCTTGCTAAACAACTTCCTAAATCCTCTCAGACAAGCAGCAGCTGGCCTCAGGGAGCCCCAGGCCTGGAACTAGCTACCTAGATTCACAGTTTGGCTTTACCTGGAAATCTCCAAGCACAAGTAGTAGTCATCTCAGATTGCTTTATAACTCAGTCAAGGTTAACCCAGACAAAACAGAGTTAGGAGCTAATCTTGGCCTGCACCACCCAGGAAACCCCGTGGCCAGTGCACCCAATAGACAGTTACAGACCACCACCCTGCCCCTGCACAGCTGAACTATCACAAAGAGTGGAGGTTGATGGTCAGTGGTCACAGCCAATCCTTGCAGCTGGCTGGCATGGGAAAATCCCTCCTGTTGACCTGCCACCACAACCAAGGCTCAACTACAACAGAAAGGTGTACCCAGCCCACACGAAGGGCACATCTGAAGTACCCAGCTTGGGTGATAGGAGAGGCTATGCCACTGGACACCTACTACATTAGGCCACACTACCAAGACACAGAATCAAAGCAGTTCTACCTAATACATTAAAACAAACACAGGGAGGCTTCTAAAACCAGGAGACAAAGAAACATGGCCTAGATGAAATGACAGATCAAAGCTCCAGAAAAAGAGCTAAACAAAATGGAGATAAGCAATTTATCAGATGCTGGGTTCAAAACACTGATTATAAGGATGCTCAAGGAACTTAATGAGGACTTTACAGCGTAAAAAAGATACAGTCAGAAACAAAGGTATACTAATTGAAATAAAGAACAATTTCCAGGGAAACAACAGTAGAGAGGGTGAAGCCAAGAATCAAATCAATGATTTGGAACCTACAGAAGCAAAAAACAGCCAATCAAATAAGAAAAGAGAATCCAAAAAAATGAGGATAGTGTAAGCAGCCTCTGGGACAACTTTAAGCAATCCAGCATTCGTTTCATAGGGGTGACAGAAGGAGAAGAGAAAGAGCAAGAAACTGGAAATCTATTTGAAAAAATAATGAAAGAAAACTTCCCTAATTTGGTGAAGGAAGTAGACATGCAAATTTAGAAAGCACAGAGCGTCCCAAACAAGATGGACGCAAAAAGGCCCACCCCAAGATGCAACATAATTAAAATGCCAAAGTTTAAACATAAAGAGATGGGGTGGGGGGGATGAGTGAGAGGTGAGAGAATTAAGAAGTAAAAATATGTAGTTACAGAATAGCCATGGGGATGTTACATACAGCATAAGAAAGGCAGTAGCCAAAGAACTTATACACATGACCCATGGACATGAACAAGGGTGGCAGGATTGCCTGAGGGAGTGGGGGGTGCTCGGTGGAGGGGAGCAAAGAGGGGAAAGTCAGGACAACTATAATAACATAATCAATAAAATATAATTTTAAAAAATAATCTGGGTTAAAGAATTCTAAACCCCTCTAAGTGTCTGTGTTTTAAGTAGATTCAATTCATTCTTTGAGTTTAAAGCTCAGTGTGTTTTTATTTCAACAATCACTAGTATTCAGAAGAGATGAGAGGAAGTTGCAGCATGACACTCCATCACTCCCAAATTCTTTATTGTGTCTTTCCCCCAAACAAGGAAATCCCAGTAGACTGAGTTCGGTTCCAGCCCACCACAATGCAGATAGTGTTCTGATAAAGCAAGTCCTAATCTTTCCGCTGGTGGAGAATCTCACCTTCACTTTGTAAAAAAAGTGACATAAAAAGATAAAGCAAAATCAGTGAAGTATAATAAAGCAAAACACAATAAAATGAGGGGTGTGCCTATACAACCTTATACAACCCTCTAAACTAGGAAATTAACATTGACCCTTGAGCCTCAAACCTCATTCAAGGTTTCCTCAATTATCTAATAGGGGCCTTCATAGCAAAGGATCCAGTCCCAAATTATGTGTTGTACTTATTTGTTATGTTTCTTTAGTCACCTTTAATATGAGTCAGCTCCTCAGCATTTGCTCAAGTTGGGTGATTTTAATGCTTTTGAAGTTTATAGGTCAGCAGTTTTGTCCCTTAATTGGGGTTTGTGGTGGCCAAAAACTCCAAGATGCCCCACAAAGATTCTCATCCCCGGGTACTCACACCCTTTTTGCTCCTTCCCACTCTGAATCAGAGGTTACCCATGTGACCAGCAGAGTAGTGAAGAAGCGATGGAATGTGTCTAGAGGCCAGGTCATAAATCTGCCTTGCTCTCTTGCATTGCTTGCTCTGCAGAAAGCCAGCCACTGCATCATGAAGACGCTCAAGTGGCCTTGTCGAGAAGCCCACGTGGAGACGAGCTGAAGTATTTCATGAGCGGCCACATCAACTGGCTGGCCATGAGGATAAGCCACTTTGGAAGTGGGTTTTCTTGCAACCTCAGGGGAGAGCGTAAGCCAGCGCCGCCCATCCAAGCTGCTCCCAAATTCCTGACCCTCAGAAACTGTGAAAGATTTTAAATGCTGTTTATTTTTAATTTCTCAATTAAATGTGTTGGGGTGACACTGCTTAATGAAATTATATAGGTTTCAAGTGTACACTGTTGTAATACATCATCTGTCCATTACATTGTGCGTTTACGACCCAAAGTCAAATCTCCTTTTGTCTCTGTATATTTACCTCCTTTTACTCTAATAAATACTGTTTGGATCCTCAAAGTTTGGGAGTGATTTTTTTTTTTACACAGCAAGAGCTAGCTAATACAGGTTTCTCTGTTTCCCCCTGGTTAGATACAAGCTACCTGTCTTTGGCAGGCACACCACAGTGCTAAAGCTGTGTTCTTCTGATTGCATCCTGTATGTCACGTGTGCTTTCAATTCGTCACACTATTGGTGATGCAAGTAGGCCCCTTGGTTGAGGTGGTGTCTGCTGTGCTTCTCCACTGCAAAGTCACTCTGTTTTCATGTGTGTGATCAACAATTTGTGGGGGATACGTTTCATACCATGTAACTATACTATGTCTCACCAAACTTTCATCTCATTCATTAAGTTTTTAAAATATCTGGAGGGATGCTTGCCCTCCTCCTATTCTATTAGGTGAGTTCTAACCCATTATGATCTTCATTTCTCCATGATCAAGTCTTGCCATATTTGGCTGGTCAGAGCCCCTTCGACTGGCTTCTACATCCTTTCGACATCCCCCTCATTTTTTGAACTCTTTGCAACTTTCTAACACCAAAAAATGTTCCTGACACATCTGATACTTTACGTGGCCAGGGCTTGAACTAGCCATTTCCCCAAAGAGATGTGATTTATTTTAGTGGAGGATGGCTTTTAAAAGTCAGGATTTGGCTGCTGGGAATGCTCGCTGCCCTCAGGGTGCCACTTCTTCTGGTGTGTCTTAGGGGGCAGGATTAGGTAATGTGTTCATGTATTCACACATATATTTTCATATGTAATATGTATTTATGTGGATGATGTACATATAACCACAAATTTATATTGCTACCTCCAATTCCAGTCAAATGCCCTTGGATTTTCGTTTTCTTTAACTCCATTTTCCAAGAGTGAGAAAACTGACTCCCGTTATTCTTAACATGATTTGACCAATCCCCCGATTGTTACCAATTTCATTTCCGCCCCTCCCCGCCCCCCTCCTCCCAACATGAATGCCCTCTTCACTCCTTCTAGGTTCCTAACCTCCACACTGGGAACAGTCTTTTCCAGCAATATGGGAAATTAAGGATCCAAAATGACCCTTTGTATCAGTTTCCTATTGGTGTAACAAACCACTCCAAATCACAGTGGCTTAAAACAAAAATAATTGATTTGCGCTCACAGTTCTGTGGACTGGCTGAGAGGTTCTGCTCATCTCATCTGAGCTCACTCGTGTGGCTGCTTTCAGTTAGTGGGATGGGTGGGGTCTGTTCGGCCATTCTCAGATATCCTCACTCACACGTCTGAGTTCTCAGCTGAGATGGCTTCCATGGCTCAGCCTCGCTCCTCATGTGCTCTTTTATCTAGGACTACGTCATGTGATGCTGGAAGTGTTCCAGGAAAGCAAAAGCCAGAAGGCCTCTTAAGTCACTTACACCACATTCTATTGTCAGAGCAAGTCACAGCAGAGCCCAGGTCCAAGGGGTGGGGAAGCAGACCTCACTTTTTGATGGCAGGAGCTAGAGAAGCAAAGTCACGTTGCCAAGGAGAACCGACACAGGGAAGCGTGATTCACTGGGGGCCGTTAGTGCAATAATTTACCATACTTCCCTAATTAAATAGGAAAGTTAAAATATGTTTTCCAAAAAACAGTATTCTAAATGTTTCTCCAAACTAGAAAGAACAACATAGAGAATCCACAGAGCCCTAAACAAAGTACAGACTTAAACCTTGGGAGACAAGTAACCTGTAGATTTGTCTTTTTTCCTAGGTTTTCTGCCAATGCTAGAGAACTTAACTTAATAACTATATGGGGCATGGGGAATAGAAGGCAAAGCTGGGGGCTACAGAAAGCAGGGAATCAAATGTGAGACCCTCCCACAAAGCTGGGACCCAACCCCCAGTGTAAGGTGAAAGAGAAAAAGCAATCTTACTACAAAAAAAAAAGGCAGCAAGAAAAACTTGCATGCATGTCTTGTTTTTGGTGCTAAGTGTTGTGAAAAAGAATCATCTGAAAATCTGCAACCACAAACTGAGCATTGCATGGGTTCACAGAGTTTTTTGAAAAGAAAAAGGCAAGCTGATGATGTTGTTTAAAGTGACCCCCTTTTGTTAGGCCCTAATAGTCTGAGAGGTGCAAATGTCAGTCTTCCCTGGAAAAATTCAAACTCAATCCAGGTCTCCAAGAATTCCTACAGATGAAGTTCCAACAACAGTGAGAAACTCAGTGTCAAATTAAATCACAAAATGCACTAAAAGGCAAGGCATCGTCTGTGAGAACCAGCAGAAAAACAGAAGGCAGAAGTAGAGTCTTTATGCATCCAGGTGCTAGGCTATAAGGCACAGACTTGAAGAACCTAATGAAGTGTAATACATGATACGGACTGAAGTGGGTCTCCTCCCTAGAACTTACTGCTTCCAGCCCTCACCTCCAGTGTGACAGTGTGTGGAGTAAGGAAGTAACTCAAGTTGAATGAGGTCGCAGGGGTGAGCCCCTGGTGGGGGTAGTGCCTGTGAGAAAAGACACCAGAGAGCTTGCTCTCCCTCCACTGTCTGAGGGCTCCTTGAGAAGGTGCCATCTGGAAGCTGGGAAGAGAGCTCTCACCAAGACCCTGACCATTCTGGTATCCTGATCTTGGACTTCCTGAGTCCAGGCTGTACAGAAATACATTTCTGTGGTTGGAGCCACCCAGTCTGTGGTGTTTTGTTATGGTAGCCTAAGCTAATAGAATATGGTTAAATACATATAAGACGCACTTAAACTATGAGCATGGAATAACTAGGCAGAACTGAGAAAAGTTTACATAGAAATTCTCCAAATTAAAATTTCAGTAGTTGAACGTAAAAAAACACATTTGAAAAGTGAGTTCTACCACTGAAGATAGGATTAGTGCACTGGATGAATTTATGTGGAATATAAGGAGGCTGAATACACAGGAGGTTAATAAGGTGGGGTAGATATATACAGGGGTGGGCAAAACTAGGTCTACAGTTTATATGGAAAGATGTGCAGGTTATTATGATATTGCAATAACTTTATTAACTCAGAAGAACGGCACAATGGCACAGTAATCCTCCGTTGCCCACCCCTGTAGTGAGAAGTCTAGCACACATCTCATCATAGTTCCTAGAAGAGAATGGGGATGGGAAGGTGGGGACCCGAACGCATCGCTGGTGGGAATGCAAAATGGTGCAGTGACTTTGGAAAACAGCTTGACGGTTCCTCAGTCTTAAACATTGAGTTAGCATCTGACATAAAAATTTCACTGCTACATATTTAAACAGTAGAAATAAAAACACACATCCACGTTAAAATGTATATACAAACGTTCACAACAGCATATTTATAATGGCTTAAAAGTGGAAACAGCCCAAATGATAAGTAGATAAATAAAAAGTGGCATATCCATGAAGCAGAATACTATTTGGCAATAAAAAGAAAAACAGTATGGTTGTATACTACAACGTGAATGAATCTCAAAAATATTACCGTAAGTGAAACAAGCTGCTAACGAATGATCTATTGTAGGGTTCTATTTATATGAAATACCCAGAATAGGTAGATCTATAGGAAAAGAAAGTAAGTTACTGGTTTCCCAGGACTAGGCAAGAGCAGGTGGATTAGAGATGGAGAGTGACTGCTAACAGGTACAAAGATTCTTTTGGGAGTAAAGTGTTCTAAAATGACCTCACGGTCAAGGTGCACAACTTTAAATATACTAAAAACCATGGAACTAAACACTTGATACAAATGAGCTTTGTGGCACATTCATCACATGTCAATAAACTATTTAAAAATAGATAATGAAGAAAATAGGGAAGAGCTGATACTCAACTCCATAATAACTGATAATTTTCTAGAAGTTTCCAAACACCCATCTTTAAATGCAGGAATTCCAATAAATCTGAAGCCCATAACTAGACAAAAATAAAACAAAAGCCATATCTAGACACATCATCACATAGCTGAAGAACACCAAAGGAAAAGAGAAGATATTTAAAGCATCCAGAGACTGAAGACACATCACCCGTAAAGGAGCAACACTGATTGCTGTCCGACTTCTCAACAGCAGATCTGATGGAAGTTAGAAGACAGTATCATCTTTATTGTGCTCAGAGAAAGTAGACCATAACTCTAAACCATGTGTAAATGATATTACATATTTGTGTCTAATATTTATATAAATTTTATATTTCAGGAATGGGCTGGAAATTATTAACAATTTCAGACAGTACAAACACAAGAGATTACACCACCCGCAGGCATTCACTAAAGGGAATTTAAAGGGCTGTTCCTCAGCCAACAGGAAAATGAACCCACAGGGAACTCTGAGGTGCATGAAGGAATGATAAATGTATTTATAAATATGTCAGTGACCCTAAACAAATATTCTAGCATTTTAAAAATACATTGTCTAGTTTGTGCAGGAATACCGACTAGAACTAAGATACCGGACAACGGTATCACATAAGGTGGGGGTAAGTTCCTATGTCCTAAGAGCCTTGATTTCTGCTTGTCTGACAGCCAACTGGCCTTGTCCAACTTCAGTTGTGAGGCAGTTGTTTTTTCAGCAAGTCCATGGTTTGTCCAGATCCACCCTGACTCTCTCCCGTTCACTCCCACTTCCCAACCCCCTATCTTACCTGCTACTGGCACGTACCAGTGACTGACTGACTAGGCCTGTGGGGCAGTTTCTTCTTTAACTAATAAAAAGCTTAAACAAGCCCATACAAGGATCAGCTTCATAAAATTATCTTCATTCCAAAAGTTTTTTTTAATGATTAAAATGCTTTTTTATTTTTTATTCAAAATCGAACCATGTTCATTAAATCTTAGATAGGAAAAAACATAAGGGACGTAAGTGTCATTCATTGTACCATATCATAAAACTAACCGCTCACAGGGGTGTCCAACCTTCTGGCTTCTCTGGGCCACACTGGGAGAAGAAGAGTTGTCTTGGGCCACATGTTGAATTCATTGCAACATGTAATCACAGAAAGAAACCCCTCATAACACTTTAAGTAACTTTACGATTTTGTGTTGGGCTGAATTCACAGCCATCCTGGGCTGCATGTGGCCCATGGACCGCAGGTTGGACACCTCTGACTCGGTATTTTAAAAAACATTTCAAAGTGTTCATAAAGTACAACAGATAAACTAATGTAACAAATAGTTATGTTTCTACCACTCAGAACTGAAAATGGCTAACATTTTGTCCTTTTAGACTAGGATAGATTACAAACAGAGGCCCAAATATTTTACATCTGAATATTCCAGCTTTAAGTCCAGTCAGGAAACTGTTTAAGTGTGTCTAATTCTTCTAGACTGGCAAATAAATTTCATGACAAAAAAATTATAAAGTTACTTTTTTAAAACTAAAATTTAGTAAATAACAAAGATGATTTAATTTTAATTATTACTGTGCATGTGGAGGAGTTTGCTGATTGGCTTGTTTTATTTAGATGGTTAATAAACTAGAATATATATAATTTATGAATAATTATGTGTTTTTCACAAAATTTATTTTTCTTGCCTTCATTTTGGCAAAATCAGTTATGATTTTGTTAAAAAATATTTTAGATACTTTATCCTCTGTTGATTATAATGCTAAATTAGACAACTTTTCTTCAGTCACTTAGCTTCTTAGATAATTTTTTGTTGCATTACAGCAACTTCTTTTATCTAGGACACTATCAACTGAAATTATCAGTAAAATTCTTAAAATTTCAGGAAAAAATATAAATTTTACATATCATGTTTACTGAATATGATTATTTTCTGAGGAGTAACCATCGCAAAATATATTTAAAATATGTTAAGATCGTCATATTGTTATCACTCACATGATGATTCTGGTCTCCTAAAATATTTTCATATAATAATGTGAAGAATTGTTGCTATTTTTTATATATGTTCATCCTACAACCCTGAACACAAATCCCAAGTGATTTCTTGTGTGCATGTTTTGAAGATATGTTCACGTACTTGTTTGTGATTATGTGAGAGAGCTTGAAGGCAAGGCCAAGGAAAGATAAGTGTTTCCTGGGTGAAAGGGTGGTAACTGTTTATCCTCTAAATTTTCAGCCTTTTCATCTCATGGCACATATAAACTAATTACTAAAATTCTGCAGCACACACAAAAATATATATTTTGCTAACAGACAAAAAATGGGTATAGTTTTGATTGATTACAAAAATAATAGTAATTACCTATTCTTTTACCTCCAAAGTGACTTCATATAAAATCAGGTGCCTGTATTTGTATGTAAGGATTTCTGGTACCAAGAATTAACCACCTGGCCAGATGGCTCTGTTGGTTGTAGCATCCTCCTGTACACCAAAAGGCTGTATGTGTTCTGGCCTGGTCAGGACACATACCTAGGTTATAGGTTCCATTGCTGGCCAGGACATGTACGGGAGGCAGCTGATCCATGTTTTTCTTTTCTCCCTCATCTCTCTCTCTCTCTCTCTCTCTCTCTCTTTCTCTCATCAATGAGCATGTCCTCAGTTGAGGATTAAAAATATTTAAAAAATTAACCAATTACATGCAACCTTACTATGCTACATGATCAGTAAGATGCAACTCTATTATATGACCTATAAACTTAAGGTTCAAGACTGGGTATGCACACCGAACTGCTATTGTTGTTGGCTGTTATCAGTTTTTTTTTTTTTACTTGACCAATTAAGCAAAAAGAGTTCAGTGGCCCTGACTAAATAGTCAGGTATTGCATGTTTTAAAAATTCTTGTGGCACACCCATGGAACACTAGCTGAAAATCTCTGTTCTAAATGAAGGAAACAAAAGATTACTAATCAATTCAGAACTTTTTTGATGTTTTCTTCCAACTGCATTCTCTCTTTCACCTAAGAAGCCACCATCATTATTAGCTTGGTGTAGATATCGCTAGGTATCTTTCATATGCATTCATAGATAATATCTGTATTATTTTTGTAGTGTTTTAAAATTCTTACACATGACATAATACTATGTGTCATTTTCTGAAACTAGTGTTTTGAAATTAAATTTCTGAGATACAGCCATGTTACATGTAGGGATCTATTTCATTTCTGTTTAATGTGGATTATATCATACTATCACATCTTATCTATCCAATTTTGTATTGATGAAGCTTCTTCAACTTGATTTTTTAAAAATATAATTATGTATCTATCTTGAAGACCATTCACACCAATACCAAAAGTTCTTCATTATTCATTTTAAATGTTGCATATTTCATTTTATGGGTATGGCTTCTTGAATGACTAATGTAGAATACCACAATAAGTGACCTTGGACATACTTTATTTTGTATTTATGTGTGCATATCTGCAAGATATATTCTTGGAAGTGGGGTTACTGGGCCAAAAGGTATACATTTTTTATTTTAATAGATATTGCCTAGTAACTTTCCACAAAGTTTGCAGCAATTTATATGCCCATTAACAATATAAGAATTCCTATTTCATCCTTAAAATTAACTAATGTAGTAGATTTTTAAAAATGGTTATCTCCTTGAAATTTTTATTAGTAATTTTAAATAATATATTCATATGTTTTATAGCCAGCTCTATTTCTTTGTAAATTGTTCATATCCTTTGCTTGTTATTCTATTGGATTGTTGGGTTTATATTCTAGTTATTGTATAGGCATTTATTATATGTTAGGGGAATTAACACTTTGTAACAATAGTTGCAAATACATTTTTTCCCAATTTTTATTTCTCTTTTGACTTTGTGATGACTTTTGTGATAGATACTATTTTAATGAACCACACATCCATTTTTTATAGTTTTGTTTGTTTCTTGTTTGTTTGGTTTGTTTTTTATTTTGATTTTGGTTTGTTTATTTGTTTTTTAAGACAGGGAAGGGAAAGAAAAAAAAAGGGAGAGAAGCACCCATGAAAGGCAGAAACACTGATGGGTTGCTTCTCCTAGGCACCCAGGCATGTGCCCTGACCAATAATAGAACCAGGAACTTTGTGCTTTGCAGAACAATGCCCAACCGACTGAGCCACACTGGCCAGGGCTGGCTTTTGTGCTTTATACCACATTTAGGAAGGCCTTCCCCGCTATTTTTAATTTTTTATATATAGTTATATATATGTATAAATATAGTTATATGTGTATGTGTGTATATATATATACACACACAGGGTGGGGTAAAAGTAGGTTTATATTTGTAAGTACAGGAAAGAGTTTATTCTTGAATTAGTTATTAAATATTATATTATTTTCTATATATAACCTATATATAGTTTTTTTTTGCTTTTTTAAAAGTACCTTTATTGAGAGATAGCCTATATATGGTTTTTTAATATATAGCTTATATATTATAGTTTATAATTATATATATAGTTTTAGTTTTTGTACATAAAGATTTGATCTATCCAAAATTCATTTGGTGTATAAGGTAAGCATTCAAGTTAGTTTTCTTCCCAGGTGGCCATATCCTTGTTCCAACAACACATAGTTAAATAGCTCTTATTTTACCTACTGGTATGTAAATGCCATTTTATAATGTGAATTTCCATATTTGTCAATCTATTGATGAATAGATTGACAAATCTATGAACTCTATTCTGAGTTCTTTAATCATTAGGACACTGATCTGTTTGTGTATTCCTACACAAATCCTACATTATTCAAATTACTATAGATTTATATAGATTTGTGTGTGAGGGATTTTTTCCTATTGAATTGTAACTTAACATACCATAAAATGCACAAATCTTAATGTTACAGCTAAAATGAAGGTTTATCTGTACATAAACCCATCTAAAGACCACTTGGATCCAAATATAGAATATTTCCAGTACTCTAGAAGTGTATGTTATACGCCTTCCCTGCCAATACCCTGAAAATGTAACCACTATCCTGATGTCATTATTTTTTTTAATTTTATTTATTTTTAGAGAGAAGGGAAGGGAGGGAGAAAGAGGGAGAGAAACATCAATGTGTGGTTGCCTCTTGCACACCCTTAACTAGAGACCTGGCCCGCAACCCAGGCATGTGCCCTGACTGGGAATCGAACCAGCAACCATTCAGTTCACAGTCTGGCACTCAGTCCACTGAGCCACATTAGCCAGAGCTGATGTCAATCATTGATTATCTTTGTCTGTTCTTGAGTTCCACATACTGGTATATGGAATCATACGAGATTCCCTCTTTTGTGTCTGTTTATTAGCTCAGCCTTATATCACAAAGATTTATCCACTTCATTGCATTAAGCAACAATTAGTACTTTTTCATGACTATGTAGAATTTCATACTATGGAAAACCAGAATTTATTGATCTGTTTCACTGTTGACGTACAGTAATATCCTTTCTGGTTTGGGGATAGTATGAATGATCTTGCTTTTAATATCCTTGGACATATTTTTTATGGATATAAGCAATTATTTTTGTTGGGTATATGCTCAAGGATTGAATTGCTACATCCTAGAGTCTAAGTTTATTCAGATTTTATAGACACTTTCAAACAGTTTCCCTTAGGGATTATAAAAATTTAAACTTCCTCAATAATTTATGAACATTCCAGTTAGTCCACATTAGCATTAACACTTCTATCCACTGTCTTTTCGAAGAGGGGGTCTAGTAATATTCGATTATAGCTTTAATTTCATTTCCTAGATTATTGATGATACTGTACAACTTTTTATTTATATACTAGAGATTTGATCATCCTCTTCTTGTGAGTTTTTTTAAATTTTAGCTCTTTTTTTTTTGGTGAAATTCATCTAAACTTTTACTTAGTGATTTGCCAGATCATACTATATATTCCATAGAGAATTCCTCTGATGGATGTGTACACTGCATTTTGCATTTTCACTCACTCAATGTGTGGTTCAATAGGAAATATTTAATGAGCTCCAGTCTATTATTGGGTTATCCCAAAAGTTCGTTTGTTTTTTTCCATAAGATGGCCCTAGTGGTGCTTACTATAGTTGTCTTTAACTTCATTCGAAGCACTTTTGATAGATTGCATTGTGACAGCTGTCATATCAGTGTGCATTAAAAAATTTATCAAGATTGGTGAATTTTTGTGTAGCCATTTTAATATTGAATGTGGAAGAAAATAACCAACATTTTTTTACATGTTGTACTTTATTATCTCAAGAAAGGTAAAAACACAATTGAAATACAAAAAAAATGGAAAGATTTGTACAGTGTATGGAGAAGGTACTGTGTCTGATGGAACGTGTCAAAAGTGGTTTGTGATATTTTGTGCTGGAGATTTCTCATTGGACGATGCTCCACAGCGGGGTAGACCAATTGAAGTTGATAGCAATCAGATCAAGACATTAACTGAGAACAATCAACATTATAACATGTGGGAGATAGTCAACATACTCAAAAATGTTTAGACCAAGCATTCAAAATCACTTGCACCAGCTTGGCTATGTTAATCACTTTGATGTTTGAGTTCCACATAAGTGAGGAAAACCTTGACTGTGTTTACTACGCAAGGGATTCTCTACTTAAATGTAATGAAAATGTTCCGTTTTGAGAACAAATTGTGACAGGCGATGAAAAGTGGATACTGTAACGAGGAACAGAAGAGATCACGGGGCACACCAAAGGAACCACTGCCAACCACACCAAAGGCCAGGCTCCATCCAAACATGATGTTGTATATATATATATTATGAGCTCCTTCCAGAAAACCAGATGATTAATTCCAACAAATATTGCTCTCAATTCAGCCAAATGAAAGCAGCGCTCCACAAAAAGCATCCGGAATTAGTCAACACAAAATGCACATTCTCCCTTCACGATAGTGTAAGACTACGGATTTCTTTCATGACCAGGCAAAAACTGTTACAGCTTGACTTGGAAGTTCTGATTCATCCATCACATTCACTAGACATGCACCTTTGGATTTCCATTTATTTCAGTCTTTACAAAATTATCTTAATGAAACAATTTTCAGTTACCTGAAAGACTGCAAAAGTCACCTGGAATAGTTCTTTGCTCAAAAAGATAAACCATTTTGGAAAGATGGAATTATGAAGTTACCTGAAAGATGGCAGAAGTTAGTGGAACCAAACATTGTTCAAGAAAATTATTGGCAAAAATGGAAATTGTCTTATTTTTACTTTAAAATCAAATGAACTTTTTGGCCAGTCCAATATATTTTCCTTCTGAGTGGTTATAATTGATGCTGTTTCTAATTTTATTTTTATTTTTTCACTTGTAGTCTGTAGAAATACAGTCAATTTTTGTGATTTGACCTTGTGTCCTGTGACCTTACTGAGGTCACATTAATTTTAGGAGTTGCTTTTTTTGTTGTTGTTTTTAAGATTCCTTGGGATTTTATGAGTAGATCATTATGTTATCTGAAAATAGGGACAGTTTATTTCTTCCTTTGCAATCTGCATGCCTTTTATTTGCTTTTACTACCTTATTGTGTTGGCTAGACCTTCCAGTATTACGTTGAAGTAGAGCAGTAAGAGCGAATATCCTTGTTCTTGAATTTAGAGGGAAAGGATTCGGTCTTCCACCATTATGTTAACCAGACAGTTTCTTATAGATGCTCTTTATCAAGATGAGGAAGGTCCCTTTTATTCCTAGTTTGTTCAGTGTTTTTATCATATACAGGAAGTGTGAAACCTTTCAAATGTTTCTTTTTGCAGCAAGTGATAAAATCGTGGTTTTTCTTTATCGACCTGTTAATAAGGTAGATTACATTATCAATTTTTTAATATTGAAACAGTTTATATGTTTTAAATTTTTCTCCACAATGTATTATAGTTGTCAATGTAGAGATCTTAAACATCTTTCTTCAGATCTATTCCTTTGTCTTTGATGCTTTTGCTTGTAAATAGTGTTACTTCTTTATTTTCATTTTCTCAATATTTATGGGGATGTGGAATAATACTGTTTTTAACATTGACTTTGTATCCAATAACTTGCTAAATTTACTCATTTCAACAGTTTTTTTCTGTACATTCTTTTTAATTTTCTATGAACTCAATCATGTTTTTATGAATAAGAACCATTTTAGTTTTTTTCTTTTTTTACCCTATTTTTATTGCCTTTTCTTGCCTTTTTTCATTCGTTAAAACCTCCAGTACAAAACTGTATAAAAGTGGTGTTTTGTTTCTGAGATCAGTGGACAAACATTCACTATTTCACTTTTGAGTAGGATTTCAACTATAGATTTTTGTGGGTTTTTTCCACACGCAAAATTCAGAGTCAATTTTTCAAATATTTTTTGGCCCTTACATGCATTATTAAGACCTACTCAGGGGCCAGTTAAGAAAAACCTAATCAATAACAAATAAGTAATCTTTTTTCCCAATCTCATGAGGACACTTGAAATATAGTATTTACTAATAAAGACAACCAACATTCTGCTTTTACTTTTATCAGCACTTATTTGGTGCTGAATTTACTCCTGGGCCATAAGTTTTTGTTTCTTTAGCTTCTTCTGAGACATCTTTTTCTTCTGTGCAACCTCCTCTCCTGGTTTAGGGACAATCTGCTCTTTTTCAGTAGGCTTCTCTCAGTGTGGCAGGGAGAGCCCATGTGTGTGTGGGGTCATCTGCCCACGAGCTCTTTAAGTTCTGCACTGCGTCTTGGGAGCCTTGTTCACTGCATGCTCAATGACCAGAGAATCTGCATCTGCACCCCTAAGTTCAGCACTACTGACTGCATTTTTAAGCATGTGCTGCAAAAATTCAGTACTTTTTGGGGCCACGGACCCTCAGTCCAGCCCAACTGTATGGCCTGAGTGCACCTACCAACTCCACCATTGTAACAATAGAGTGACATATACTTCTGTAAAGTGACAGGCATCAGTTACTTGCTGGCTTTTCGGATATGCATACCTTTGATAACCAGGGCAATTTCACAAGTGTTCTTAAAGTGAGCACAAAGATTTGGACCTCCTGATTTACAGAATTTTGTGAGGTTTACTGGATCAACTGAATACTGAACTATTTTCAGGTCACCTGAAGCCACTTATGGGAAGAGCTAAAAGTAATTCATTTTTTTTTCCTGCTAAAAATGCTTGATTTATTTATTTTTAAAGTAATTCACTTTAGATTACTATCGAGAATGTAGCAAATGTTTAAATAAAATGTTGAAATCAAAGTAAAATTTACATAGAGAAAAATGCACAGACCTTAAGGATATAATTAAATTAATTTTAATATACTCATATATCCAGATTTAAAACGTTTTTACACCCACCCCAATGTTATCTTGCCTCTTGGGTCTCTACACACAGCGAATAGGCAACCGTTGTTCTGATTTCTCGAATGGTTTTAGTTTTGCCTGTTCTGAAACTTCACATACATGGAATTGCAAAGCATGTGTTCTTTTGTGTTTGCTTCTTTTGTGTTTTGTTCAGCAAAATATTTTTACTATACCATAAATTTTTATTTATTCTCTTATTTGATGAGGACTTTAGCTCTCTCTCATTTGGGGGTATAAAAATTAAGCTACTGTAAACATTTCTGTACAGGTCTTTTTGTGATCCTACATTTTAGTTTCTGTTGGGATAATACCTAGGACAGGAACTTTGTTGAGTTATAGATTAAGTCTGTGTTTGACTATATAAAAATTTCAAAACAGTTTATAATAGTGGTAGTGCTGCTTTCCATTACCACTGGTGATATGAGTTCCAAATGTTCCAAATACTCAACAACGTTCGGTGTTAGTCTTTTTAAATGTTAGCACCCTCTCTCTCTCCCTTCCTCCCTCCCTATCTCCGTATCTCTCCCTATCTCTCTCCGTCTCTCTCTTTCTCTCAATAAATTCTTCATCAGATTAAGGAGGTTCTCTTCTATTCCTATCTATGACATTGCATCTATTGAGACATTTGTGTAATTCTCATTTGTTTTTCAATGTGGTGACTTATGTTCATCGATGGCTTAACACATGTATTGGAACACAATTACGTTGCTTAAATCCGCCCATTTGAAATGCACAGTTTGATGAGTTTTAGGAGTTGTGCTTGTTGTGCATCCGTTATCACAAACCATCACCCCAAGTTCACTTGCTCCCCTTTGCACTTCATTGCTATTCTTATCCAGACCCTAAGAAACCTCTGCAAAGCTTTCTGACTGTACAATTTTTTTAGTTTTAGAAATCCTGTATAAATGGAATCATGAAATAGGCGGCCCTTCTTTGCTCCTTTCCCGAATGGCAAGGAACTGAGGCCTCCTGCCATCAACCACCTAAACAAGCCATCTTCAGAGCCGTCTGATCTCCACCAAACCTCAGCCGACTTCTTGACTGCAGCCTCGGGAGGGACTCAGATCCAAATCTACGCATCTGAGCAACTCTCAAACCCCTGAGCCAGAGTAACTACGAGGTAAATAGTATTTTTCAAGCGTTGAGGATTAAGGTCATTTATTATTCAGTAATAGATACCTAATAAATACACTTGCATTCCTGGAACAAATCTAATTATCCTTTTTATGTTTCCCTGAATTCAATTTGCTATTATTTATATAGAATTATTGCATTTAGTGTCATGAGAGATAGTGATCTATAATTTTCCTTCTTGTAATGTCCTTTTCAGATTTGGTTACCAAGATTGTACTGACTCGTGAAATGAGTTGGTAAGTGTGCTTACATTTTTATGACCTCAAGGAATGTTTGTAAAATTAGTAATATTTCTTTATTGTGTTTTAGAAGAATTCAAGAGTGAAAACATTTAAACCTGGGACTATACTCTTGAGAAAGTTTTACAATTACAAATGAAATTTTTTATAGATATGGAACTCTTCAAAATTTGTTTCTTATTTTAGTTGTGTTAACTTTTGTTTGTACAGGAAGTTATCCATTTTACTATAGTTGTCGAATTCATTGCTATAAAGTCACTCCTAATATCTTATCTTTGTATTATAGAACTGTAGAATTCTTAAAACGTTTAAGTTTGTGTTCTTTCTCATTTTTCCATTAATCTTTCTATTTATTTCTTGATTTAAAATTTTTTAAAAGAACTTTAGACTTTACTGTGTTTCTCTATTACATGTTTGCTTCCCAAACATGTAATATTAATTTCTGCTCTTATCTTTATTGACTTTTTCTACTTTATTTGGATGAATTTTCTATTGTTTTTCTAGCCTTAAAAGTTGGAAACTTATAACGATTTCCAGTCTCTTTTTTTTTTGGTAATGCATACCTTTTAAAATTCTCTCCAGGCACTGCTTTAGCTGCTACCTACAATTTTTATATGTAGTGTGGGTTTTTTTGCTATAATGAGTTCAAAATATTTTCTAATATTTATTGTGATTTCTGAGCCATGGACTATTTCTTTATTTTAATGAAATACTTTTTAAAAATTGATTTGAGAGAGAGGAAAGGGGAGAGAAAGAGAGAGAGAGAGAGAGCATGATTTGTTTTTCTATTTATGTATGCATTCATTGGCTGATTCTTGTATGTGCCCTGACCAGGGATCAAACCCACCACCTTGGCACATCAGGACGATGCTCTAACCAGCTGAGCTAACCCAGCCAGGGCACTCATGGGCTATTTAAAGGAATGCTTAATTTTCAAATATCTGGGCATTTTCTAAAAATCTTTTGTAAAATTGATTTAAAACCTAAACTGACCGTGTTCAGAGAATATAGTCCATATTCTTGCTATGCAAAGTGTGGTGCAGGAGCCCCAAACCATCAGTATTTGGGAGTTTGTGGGAAATTCTAAATCTACGTTTTGTCAAGATCCTGGCTGATATTTATGCTGGTTAAAGTCTGAAAAGCCCTATTCCATATTATTTCCATTTGTTGAAGTGCGTTCAGACTTGCGTTGGGATTCACCATGTATGTAGTCTGTTCTGGTGTATGTTCATCTGCATTTGAAATAATGCACATTGTGTAGTGGTTTGGTGTGTTATTCTATAAATGTCTGTTATGTCAAGGTGGTTAATCATACATTTCAAATCTTTTATATCCTTATGACTTTCCGTTTGCTGTTCTGTAATGTCTTAAAAGGAGCTTGTTAAAATTTCCAACTGTAATTGTGGATTCCTGAAGTTCTTCTTTTAGTTCTATTAAGTTTTGCCTTAAATATTTTGAAACTGTGCTATTAGGTCTGTGCATGTTTAGAATTTTTAATCCTCCTGTTTACCTGTTTATATAAGACATTTTCTCTTTACCTTTAGCAATACTTTTTCCTTAGAGTCCTATTTTATGATATTTATATATCTATATCTCTGTCTATACCTATGTATGTATTTATGATATATATTTATATATATTAGCCTTCTTTGGATAGTATCAATATTTGCATCTTATGCCATTTTTCCTTTTTTCTTTCAATATATCTTAATTTTATATTTAAAAGTGTTTTGTGTAAACAGCTTTTTCTTGACCTTTGAAAAACCCAGTCTTTTAGTATTTATTATTTAGTTATGGTTTTTTAATTTATTTATATTTAATGTATATACTTAGTAATATAATTAAGCCTACCCTCCTATTTATTTCCTTTTAATCTATTTTTATTATATTTTTCCATTACCATTTATCCTCCTTATTCCCTCTTCCACCTCCACCTACCCCCCACCCCATCCTGCAGTCACCACACTGTTGTCCTTGAACCTGAGTCCTATTTCTTTTTGCTGGATCCCTCCACCACTGACCCCCCGTCAGAGCTGTCAGCATGCTATTTATTATTTATTTTCTATTTGTCCCTACTATTATTTTTATTTCTGTTATTGCTCCTTTCTTGCCCTCTTTTGGGTTAACAGAATATTTTAATTTTTACCTTTTTTCTTCTATTAGCTTTTGAGTCATAATATACCCCTTGATTTATTAATATCTACCTTAAATCTGTATTATTACCACTTTCTGCATAAGGCAATACATTTACAACAGTTTATTTATACTTGTCTCCTCATCTTTTGTATTGTCTTGTCACACATTTATTATTACTTATGTTTTAATCCCCACATCACATTATATCATTGTTTTTCCAAAATTATTTATATTATCTACATATTTGTCCTTTCCAGGGTTCTCTGTTCCTTTAGTTGCATGGTTCAATCTGGGGTCATTTTCATTCAGTCTAAAGAATTCCCCTCACTCTCTCTTATTGTCCCCAGTCTCTCGTGACAAAGTTTCTCACGAGAAACTTCTCACGAGAAGCTTTTGTTGGTTTGAAAATGTTTTACCGTAATTTTGAAGAATATAATTCTAAGTTGGCAGAAGATTTCTTTTAAATTTTGAAACTCTGAGGATGTCACTCACTGTCATATCTTCCATAATTTCTGCCAGAAAGACAATTGAGTTTTATTGTTTTTCTTTGAGGGTAATGTGCCTTTTTGCCCTCTATTTGCTTTTATTTTTCTTTTTCTCTTTGCTTTTCAGCTGTTTGTTTATATTTTTTTGTTTATTTATTGAGGTAGAGTGGACAAATGAAACTACACTGTATCAGTTTGATTTTAGATACAGTTTTGTTTCTACTTATCCAACTTGGAGTTTAAAAAAGTCTTCGGGTTTTTGGTTTGATGTATTTCATTAGTTTGGAAATTTAGGAGCTAGTATATCTTCAAATACTACTTCTGTTCCTAACTCTTTTTCTCTGCTTCTGGGATTCCACTTGTATGTGTGTTGGAGCTTCACGGCGCATCCTGTCCTTCCCTTATACTCCTTTCTACAGTTTCCGGCTTTTTCCCATCTGAACTTCAACCTGCATATTTTCACTTCTAGTTCCTTCACCCTCTTTTTGCTTCACTCTTGTCTGCCCTTAAACACATGCATTGAATCCTTCATTTTAGTTATGATTTATTTTATTACCTCTAAAATTTCCATTTGACATTTTTAAATAATGGGCAGTTGTTTGTTGAGATTTTCTATTTTTTTTACATGTGTTAGTTGTAATTATTTAAAATGCTTTTTTGATAACTCCATTATCTAATTCACTGTGGATCTTTCACTCCCATTTAGGAGACCTCACCTCCTACACCACTGGGATTACCTAACTAACATCCACAGTTTAACAGTATCATTTACTCTGACCCTAAAAGCACAGACAGCACAAGTAAACACAGTTCAATGGGCTACGTCAAAACTGAAAACCTCTGTGCACCAAAGGACACAGATACCAGTGGAAAAGAAACCAGATGGTAGAAACATTTGCAAGTCATATATCTCCAATCAGTTAATATTCAGAGTATTTCAAGAACTCCTAAAACTCAACAACAAAAAAACAACCTGACTGGAAAATGGACAGAGGACTTGAATGAACATTTCTCTAAAGAAGATTTGTAAATGACCAACAAAAACCTTTAAAAATGTCCAATACCACTAATCATTAGGAAGTGGAATTAAAACCCACAGTGAGAAACCACCTTATACCCATTAGTATGGCTACTATTAAAAAAGTGGAAAATAACAAGAGTTGACGAAATTGAAGAGAAGTTGGAGCAGTGTTGCCGGGAATGTAGAATTGTACAGCTGCTGAGGAAACAGTATGGTGGTTCCTCTGAAAGTAAAACACAGACTTACCACATGATCAAGCAATTTCACTTGTGAGTATACCATGTATACGCAGAAGAATTAAAATCATGGTCTCAGAGAGACATTTATACACCCATAGTCATAGCAGCATTACTCACAGTAGCCAAAGAGATGGAAGCCACCCAAGTGTCCATGGACAGATGAATGAAAAAACAAAATGTGATGCATGCATACAATGGAATAGTATTCAGCCTTAAAAAGAAAGGAAGTTCTGACATATGGTACAACATAGATAAACCTTAAGAACATTGAGCTAAGTGAAATCAGCCAGTCTCAAAAAGACAAATCAAATCCCACTCACAAGAGGTCCTTAGAATAGTCAAATCCGCAGAGACGGAAAGTCGGATGGTGGTTGCCAGGGGCTGGGGGGAGGGAGGAGGGAGGACTGGACATTTATTTAATGGGTAGAGTTTCAGTTTCACAAGATGTAAAGAGTTCTGGAGATTGATCGCACAACTATGTAAATACTGTTTAACACTATACTGTGCACTTGAAAGTGGTTAAGATGGTAAATTATATGTTGATGGTAAATTATATATTACCACAATTAAAAAATTAAAACATTTAAAAAGTTAAAATTAAAATCTTTTTAAAAAATTTGTTTAAAATATTTGTTGCAAGCAAGGTCAGTGTTTAATAGAAGCTTTTGGCACACAGGAAACTGGAGGGTAATGACATGGTTTTAAAATGTGTTCATATAAATTAACTGAGAGGGGCTTAAATGTGAGATCATCTGCATTCTTGGGTAAATCCAAATTAAGCATGTTGTTTTATTGTTAATAAAATCTGTATTCAATTTGCCCATTTTTAAAGGATGTTCAGTCTAATTTGTTGGATAAATGTGTATAAATTTTTTCTATACCATACTTGTCTACTTTAAATATTAATGTTTTATTAGACTCTTAAAACAAATTTAGTATCTTACAATCTTTTCCTCTTTTTAAAAAAGTTTATATAAGAAAGGTTATCTCTCTTTTGATAAACTTCAATCATAACACATAGTGCTTTTAGCATGAAAGGTATTTGGCTATTATTCAGTTTCTTGAATAACAGTCTTTCCAGGTTTTCTATTTCTTTTGGAGTCAATTTTGGCAATGTAGTGTACTAGATTGGTAATTTCATTTGACTTTTATTTTATTGAATTTATTGGGATGACATTGGTTAATAAAATTATATAGCTTTAAGATGTACAGTTCTATAATACATCATCTGTATATTGTATTGTGTTCACTACCCCAAGTCAAGCCTTCTTTCATCACCATTTATCCCCCTTATCCCTGCCTCCAATCCCTTTCCTCCCTGGTGATTGCCATGCTATTATCTGTGTCTATGAATTTTTTTGTTTTTTTTTAACTCCTTCACTTTTTTCACCCACCTTCACATAAACTTCTTCAGCATATTCTCCTATGATTTAAAAAAAATATCTACTGTAACAAGCACTCTTCTGGTTATTCTAACTATACGGTCTGGTTCCAGAGTTCCAAAATAGTTTATTCACACACCTCTTTCCAGCTCATTTGTTGCTTTGATGAACTAATCAACTCTTAAGAGTTTTCTGCTCCAACATTTTGCATGACATCACTCTGGTCTGGGCAGACCTTGCCTTTAAGAAGAGCTGAAGCCAGGAACAAGGGTGTTGGGCAGTCTTCTTCAGTTTTACTTTCTCGTCGATATTTGATGTAAGGCGTATCTACTAGCAATGAATATGCTTGCTTTGTTCATATAAAAATGCCTTCATCTCACCTTCATTTTTTAAAGATAACTTTTTGTTCTATAAGATATTTGGTTAATGGTTTAAAAAAAATTTTTTTAGTACCCTGAATATTTCATTTCATTGTCTTGTGACCTCCACTCTTTCTGATAAGAAGTCAACAGCCATTCTTACTGGTGTTTCCTAGACTGTGACCAGTAGTTTTTTTCTTCCTGCTTTCTAGATTTGGTCTTTGTTTTTTAACATTTTAACTATGATGTGTAGATTAATATTTTTCTTCAAATTTTGGGAAATTTCAGCCATTAATTTTTAAAATATTTTTGTACCTTTTTTTCCACCTCTCTGATACTCTCATTACATATATGATGGTGCACTTAATGATGTCCCATATTTCTCTCTCTGAGGCTCTGCTTTCTTCCTTTTTCTTTTGTCTGTGTTTTTCTGATTGAGTAAGTTATACTGATGTATCTGCAGACTAGTGGATTCTTTCTTCTTCCAGCTCAAATCTACTATTGAGCTCCTCTAATGAATTTTCATTTTAATTTTTGTACTTTTCAATTTCAGAATTCCATTGTTTCTTAAATGATTTTCTAGCTCTTCCATACTTTCTGTTTGATCAGACATTGTATCATACTTTTTAAAAATTCTTTAAGTTTGGTTTCCTTTAATTCTTTGAACATATTTGTAATAACTGCTTTAAAGTTTTGTCTGCTGATTCGACATCCATACCCCATCGAATGGCAATTTTTATTGTCTACCTTTTTTCCTACATGTGGGTCACACTTCCCTGTTTCTCTTTATTTTGCAGTTATTTTTTTGAAAAGTGGATATTTTACAATTTATATTGTAGTAACTTGTATACTGATTGCCTCCTTTTCCAGGGAGTTATTATTTATTTTCTGTGCTTGCTTGTTTGCTTATTTCTTTAGTGACTTTACTGAATTTATTATGCAAATTCTATTTCTCTTATAGTGTGCAGCCTCTAATGTATTTACTCAGGTCCCCCCACCCTTGTTTTTATCTTTTAGCCTCAATACCTGAGGGCTACTCTTTGGTAAGTATAAGTCACTTATTGGTCAAAGGTTATGTTTAAGCTCCCTGAGCCAATTGTATTCTTCATCACTTGTTGTTATGTGTGTGGATTGCAGTCTGTTATCACAATTCAGGAAGTTCATTTTTGTATCATATTCAGCTAGGGACTAGTAACTTGGAAGTTTCCTCTGTTCACTGCCAAAAGGGTGTAGTCTTATGTACCATGCATTCTGCCCAATTGCCAGGAATGAATGTGATTTAATTTTTAAGTTTGGCTTCTTGGGTTTTACCTCTAGAGCAGAATAGTTTATTGTTCAGTCAGTGTTTGGTTGTATTTAACCATCTCGCTCCATTGAAGCTTTATGTCATGTTGATGGGTGAGCGTGTGACTTGAGGAATGCTCCCAAGTCTGCCCCATCTCCCACTTTGATTGCACCAGCATGGGTGCAGCCTTGGACATGTACCCAGCCTTCCTGACCCCAGAGTTGACTGTGAACCCAGGAGGATACTTCTTGACTATCTCTTTTCCTTATTCTCTCTATTAAACCTCTGTCTGCTCTGCTATTTGGCTTGTGTAATGGAGCTACCAGCCTCCTTTTCATCATTCTCCACCTTATCTTCATGGTTTTTACAACTTTCTTAGGTGTGGAATTTCTCCACTCTCTGTTCATCAGTTACCTTATGCAGACATGCAGAGTTCTTCATCTCATTGCCTACCTCTCGCACTGGGCATAACCCCTGTGCCACTGCACCTGAATTGGGGGTGGAGACTCACTTTCATTTTCATGACATTTCTGGTGTACGAGAAGACTGGAAGGTGGAGGTGGGCCAGGGATTGGCAATTCCTTATCTTTTTAGTTTAACCCTCCTGACATGGAAGCTCTGCTCTATAACTATAGTACGTGGAGTGGAATGGAGGTAATTGGAGCCCCAGTATTCTCAGCCTTCTGTGCTTGGGTTAGAGTTCCTATCAAATAAGTGGGAGCTGGATAGACCCAGGCAGCTCTGCTCATCTTGGCTGTGCCTTCCTAAAGTAGAGCTTTTGCGATACAAGGTTGATGGTGGAGAGGAGGGTGGTGGTAGATGAGAAACCCTAGCAGCACACCCCACCTAGGTTGAACCTCTAACTCCAGACTGGAAGATTGTGGAAGAGGAATTCCTCCTTTTCTCAGCTGCTTCTGTACTGCTCTGCTGCCTGGAGTCAAACACCTGAGCTTCTATGATATGGAGCTGGGAATGAGTAAAGGAGTGGATGGTGGCTCACTTTTCTTAGCAAGATTTAAATTTTCCTGAATGAATATTTCTCCATCCGCTGTATGTCTTTAGGACAACTTCCAAAGACTTAAAATTGTTATTTTCCTAAAATAATTTTCTAGCTAAAGCCTTGTTTCTTTCTTTTTTGCTGGGGAGAGAGCCCAATGAACTCCTTGCTCTGACATCTGGAAGTCCCACTGTAAAAATGACCTTTTAAAAGCGGAAACCTAACACTGATTTTTTGCTCTGACACTATTTCTCCTCTCTAACTGAAAGTAGTTTAATGAATTTAACGACCTCCCCTTGCTTTGAGAAGAAAATCTAAAATTCCTAATCTGGCCAACCTATATAATCTAGTTTATCTTTCTAGCCTCGGGTTGAGCCAATTGGTTTCTTTCTCTCTGCCCCACCCCCTTAACCCTCCAGCCACACAGACCCTCTCAGTTCCCCAGATATGCCAAGCTCTCTTCTGCTGCAGGACCCACCCACACACCTCTCATGTGCCTGGAAAGCTGTGTCATTCCCAAAGAGCTCAACACAGACTTGACCAATAGCCTGACTGATGTACTGCAGAGTCTTTACACATGAAGAATAATGGTGGGTTATCCTGCAATACAAGGTAAGGAAATAACACAATGGTTACAAATATTTATTTTTTACTTTTCATCCCTTCAATATTTATGCAATTATTTTAAGGCAATTATGTTTTGGTCAAGGCATATAGCTACTTTTGGAGTTTGGACACACAGCTCCAGCCCATAACTCAGAGACAGTAAGTAGTAGGATGCTTCTTTTGGCACCTCCAACACAAATGAGAGTGTTCCTCTTCCCTCCCTTTACAAGGTGTCGCTCTGAAATCAAATGAGGTGTCCGGCTGAGGGGAACTTGTGGAGGCCAACACAGGAAATATGCTGACCTGTGTCTCTTTGCTATCACCTAATTTCATTTCATGTAATATGAAAATATGTCTGTCTTCTTTAATGGCACCTGTAGACACTTAATAAACTCCTCTTCCCATTTCTTTTCCAGTGCATAGGTAATTGTCTTAGTTCCATTACATACCTGTGAGCTCTTTGAGTTCCTTTCATTGTTTTCTAGCCCTTGCCAAGTTATCTCTGGAAAAGTCCTCAATAATCTTTGTTTCATTTGACTCAGAGCCCCCCAAATGGCCATGATTATGCCAATCAGTGTGTGAATATTATTGGTAGTATACCTGTATCAAGAAAAAGAGAAACTGTGCACTAAAAGCAAAATTACTCATAATTCAAAGAAGTAGTATAACTCTCTGAGTGCCTGGATGGTGCTCAGAAGTCTTTCAGAGTCTGTGCAAATGTCAACAATACTGTTTTAAAATCCTCTCCTAAATACACCCCCAAAATGGATTTTGAATGATGAGTGAACAGCACCTGCTTATCCTCAAGGACTAACAAAATGAAGAAAAAAATAATTTTCCAACTAAATTTTGTTGCTTTCCTGTCAGTTTAGTCATCACGGGTGTGGCCACAGACAGCCTCCTACCAGTGTTCAGGGGAAATGTGCAGCATGTGGTCTTCCATGTGCTTCTCTCTGTACTGGGTTTCCCAGGGGCCACAGATGTCTCCCCCTTGTGTGCCGTTGCTCCTGCCAGTGGGGAATGAGGTCTGCATCCCCAGCAACCGACTTAGAGACTTTTAGAATGGATGAGTTTGTTGCCTTTAGAATGTTCTGAATTTCAGAACAACACATACAATACTCAAACAACAAAAGGGGGTACTTTCATTGGGCTTTCTGAGTCTTCTTTACTTGACCTTTTTGTTCTGTTCATCCTTAAAAATTATTATTTAGTGAAACACCGGAGCCAACTCCACTCTATAATCTATGGTGCACGCTGAATCTCATTGACTGTCATGGTGCTTGGCCCAGACATAGCAGTTATCAAGGGAATGAATGGATGGTTGAATAAACAAACGAGTAAACAAATGAATATCACATGAAACATACTTGGAAGGGATTGGAAAATTTACTTATTTATTCTTTAAACTATATTTTATTGATAATGCTATTACCATTGTCTCAATTTTTCCCCCTTAGGCCCCCCACCACCCAGTACCCCCACATTCTCAGGCAATCCTCACAACATTGTTCATGTCCATGGGTCATGTGTATAAGTTCTTTGCCTGCTCCACTTCCTATACTGTACTTTACATCCCCATGGTTATTCTGTGACTATCTATTTGTACTTCTTAGGGATTGGAAACTTTAGACTGGAGAACATTTAGATAAAACTTTAAAGTTTCTTCAGATCTTTGAAAGCCTAAAATATAATTTAAAAAAAAAACATTTAATGGTTTTATGAGGCAGAAATGCAGGCAGAACCAAGACACTGCACAAAGGTTCATTTCCATCCAGCAAACACAGAGGACCTATTACGTGCCATGGTTGCCCATTGAAAACAGAATCGAACAGTACAGTCCTGTGCTCCTGCTTTGGGTCAAATGGGGGCCTGTGGCCGCGAGAGGGTTTCTAGAGAGGAAGCAATCTGTCTGGGAAATGGGAGTTGGGAACTTGTCTAGAAGCTTAAGTTTGCACAGTTAGTTCAATTTTAATGTAGTTGTGTCTGTTTGGAGGGACCAGGGAACAGTTAATGACGTTTCATGTGTGTGTGTGTGTTGGGGGGGGGTGTAGCAGGGCCCCCTTTTAGCACCATCACTTATAAGGCTGAATATTTAATGCTCTATGAACCCCATCCCTTCAAAACCTTCTTAGGCCAACATGAGTGACTTTGCTGACTAGGCAAAAGGTCAACAAGTTGACCTTTTGACCAGAAAGAAAAAGATTAATATTTTGAGATGTTTTTCTTTATATCTTATGTGTAAGGGATCCTCTTCCACTCAAAGCAGCTTGCTAAATAATTTCTTACCCTTGTGAGAAAATGTATTAGTTTCCAAAATAGTACAGTCAGAGAAGCCCCTACTTAGTTTGATTCCCTGCCTGGCTTTGTTTGGACAATGTGGTCACTACATGTATAGATTTTGCAAGGGGCTGACTTACAAGCCATTATCTCAGGGAAGTTGAGCCTTTGCTCCAGAGCCTCTGGTGTGCCTTGGCCCAAAGCGTTTGAATTAACTTGAGGTGTGGGAAGCAGGCTGATATTTTTCTACTGCTATTAATACCCCAAGGCCCCTGGGAAGGCCTGCAATCTACCAGCTCCAAGTGAGAAAGGCAGGCAGGGGAACTAGAGAGGCTGTCACATGCTGGAAGCAGGGCCATCAAGCAAAGAGCAGGCTGTGGCTGTGAGCCCATGAGAATGTCCAGGGCAGGACTGGGAGGAAACGTCAGATAAGAGGGCAGATCCTGAGTGCTCAGCAGCAAGGCACTGATGCTGGGCAGGAAGGCAGGCATGCAGCTTCAATAATATCACATGATCTCTTTCTTGCTGCAAGACCTTATCAGAGAGGCTCCTGAGCCTTGAAGAATTCCAAACTCCAGGAAGTGGAAAGTCACAGTCCTGGGATCTTCCTTTAGGAGCCTTTTGTCCCTCCACTAGCAGACAAGACCCTGCACTCCAGCCAGCGCTTTCCATTCCTAGCAAAGTCCTGATTGTCCTCCACTGCCTGCCCTGCTGCTCCTGGCTTGGGGACTGTGAGCCAGGGAAATGCACATGTAATGAGATTTGTGACCACATTTTCTACACCCCATCTGGGCACACAAGGCCTGACAAGTAATCGTGTGCTCGTGGTGTTATGACCAAAATATGTGTAATCAGAGCTGCCCAGAAGTCTGGCACCCACAGTGGCCAAAGCTTTGAGCAGTAGGATCCCAGTCTCTGTGGCCCTCACAACCCTCACAGCTGCCTTTTCTTATGCTATGGCCAAGCTACATTCATTTCAGATGACATTCAGGTGAGAGTGGAAACCTGTGATGATGCGGAGGCCCCGAAGCGCCCCTTCTGAGTACGTGACCATGCCTGGCTGCAACTTTGACTTCAGTTAATGTTCTCAGTGAGGATGCTCTTCACAAACAGTGTCAGGAGGGAGAGGCCATTTTTTTGCCTTTTAGATGAACAACTTTTGTTTTTAATAATACTCACTTTGGTGAGATTGGTACTGCAGGTAGGAATATACATTAGTGAAACCTATGAAAAGGAGTTTGCCTGTTTGTCTAAGGGGCCTTTTAAAAATTAGATGGAATTCTAGCCAATTCTTATATATTCTGTCTCATAATGCACCTTGGCCCAGTAATTAAACAAACTCCTTTAAGGAAATGATCAGCTGTATGGACAAAGATGTGTGATGTTTATCCCCATATTGTTAATGTCAGAATATGGAAGTTTAACTCAGTATCTAATAATAAGGGAATGATTAAATTAGTTGCATTAATTTATGTAGTGAAATATTATGCCTGCATAAAAAATGACATATTTAGAGAAAATACAGAGGTCATAGAAAATAAAATACAAATCCTCTTAACCACATAAAACACTCTGATTCTGAACTATTTTTCAATTCAGTGAATTTCACTTTGGTTATGAATACTAGGTGAGGGTTATCAGGGCCATCCTATGCCCCACATGGTCTCTGAGCAGGAAGACAGATTTCACAACCTTTTTAGGAGATGGTTTGCCATACCTATCAAATTTTAAAATGAACAGATTTTGATCCAGGAATTCCACTTTTAGGAATTTACCCTGCAGGCATATTTGCATTTGTCTAATGATATATGTAAACAGAGAGCTTATACAATATTGTTTTAATGGCAAAAGCTGGGAACAACTTCAATGTCTACTGAAAGAGCATTGGGTAAATACATCGTGGTATAGCTATTAAATGTAGTACACTACACAGCTGTTAAAAAGAATGAGGTAGGTCATTTAGCTAATAGCACCATAGAGCTATCGCCTAAATGTATTAAATGAGAAAATGTGGCACAAAAATTAATATACTACTGACATATGTGTGTATATACATATGGACTCTACCAGACAGGATGTAAGAAGCTGTTAACAACAGTGTCTTGGGAACAGAAATGAAGGGGACACTTACTACTTACTTTATGTTCTTTCATATTTTTCAAAATTTGTACCATGTAGACATATCACCTATTCATAAATTAATTTAAAAATAAAAATTAAAGTAAAACTAAAAAAGAAATAGAAATACAATGAAAATGACTGGGAAATACTCATAAAAATAAATTTATAAACCCCCATCATATTTATGGTATAATCTCATTTGTTTGAAAAAACTAATATAGAGAGGAAAAAAGACAGAAAAGAACACATCAAAATGACACTGAATGAGAAATAAACTTTTTCTTAATATTTTTGAGGGTTTTTTTACAGTGACTGTGTGTATTATTTCTGTAATCAGAAAAAAAAACATACAACTTATTTCTAGTTAATGAGATTGAGAGAAACTTATTTTCTTCTTTATTCTTTTTAGTATTTTTCCAGAATGGTTTTGTACTACTTTGACACAGAAAACAGAATTGGAAGCTCTAATCCAGAAGCCTGGATTAGAGTTTCCAAAGCTGTGTTTGGCTCTGCTGATCAGTGAGAGGCATCTGTCCCTGGACACCCTTGGCCAGGCTAGGCTCAGCCCCACCCACTGGCCCTGCAGAGCAAGGGAGAAAGCTTGTTCTTACTGCTCGGTGGTACTGTTTCCCAATCAATGACCTCTCTGTTCACAACGCCACATTTGCTGCTGCAGAGGGACCTGGGGAGTGGGGAGGGTTGGAAGGAGCCAGAAAAACAGAGGCCAAGGGGGAAAGCTGGGCACAGAGTAGGTTCCAGGCAGCAAGCATCTGGGTCACCGTGCCGTAGGCTGCTTGGAACACCTTGTAGCTCAGGCTTCTTTGCTCTCCAAGGTTGCTGGAGGTTTCTTGAGTGTCTCCCATGCTAGGAGTCTTTGCCTCCTCTCCCTCCTGAGAGCTATCCCTGTCATTCTAGACAGACCATGAGTGCCTACAGCTATAAAATTCCTGGCACAGAACCTAACCCATTAGAATAGCTGTTTCCCTAACAAATAGCAGTCATATAAATGTAGTGTTAAATTCAACAGTGTAGAAAAGGGCAGAGGAAGGACAGTCCCTGGGTACAGAGCTGAGATGGCTGTCATGTACTGTTGTCTAGGTTACATATGGCCACACCTTTCATGAATAAAGTAAACAGTATCCATTTGTCTATTTATTACAGCATTTTTTTCTGGAAGATGCCTATAAATTGTTTAATAAAACTAATATATTGTGACAATTTTGAGACATATTCTTCCTCAAGAAGACAAGTATCTTGAGGAAGAAACACATTTGTCTAGTTGTCAGTAATACCTCTGTTATGATACACAGAATTTTAATTCAGGAGCCACCTCTTGCCCTTGTTCACACATCAAACCAATCTGCTGCAAAACTCCTGGAGGAAAGCATGGGTGACTGGACAGAACTAGAAAGTTAGATTCATATGCATGTTTACAGCGGTAAGAAGAAGGTGGAACCATGGGCCTTTTTAGCATCTTGAATGGGTATAGGAGAGGCTGTCAGTCCTGCCCTCACACTTAGGTTTCAGGCTTCCCCAGTTACCAGAATTGCATGCTGATGTGGGGATTTCAAAGCAATTATTGAGACCTAAGGGCTCTATTAAGCAGAAATTGCTGCCTGACTCTGCAAGCTTCAGTAACTTGGTCGCTATGGTGTTTAATCCTGACTCATGGACCCACGCGTTCTCTCCTAGATTGTGGAGCATAAATTCTGTGATTGACCACATCTGACTGCTCACATCCTTTGCACCGTGTGTGTACTAGCATGTGTGCAAACTCACTCATGTGCATAATGAATGCACATTGGCTTCCCTCTAAAATTCTTACTGAAATACTGATACAGGTTACT
The DNA here is from genome assembly GCF_014824575.4 of Sturnira hondurensis. Lineage (NCBI taxonomy): Eukaryota > Metazoa > Chordata > Mammalia > Chiroptera > Phyllostomidae > Sturnira > Sturnira hondurensis. The sequence continues at coordinate 4,574,957 of NW_028079136.1, forward strand.
TTGGGCCACATTCAGTTTCAAGGTGGGAAACCGAGACAAATGTAGCTGAAACGCGTCAGCCACCTTGGACTGCCAGATCAGGGAGGTGTTTTAGTAACGAGGGGCCCTAAGTGTGGGAATGGCCCCAGGGTCTCCCACACAAGGCCTCTTTCTGTGCCTTTGCTCTCTGCTCTCCACCTCCTTGGCTAAGATATTTATGCAAAAAAGAGCAGGAAGTCACCAAAACCCCAGGGCTCCTTTAGTACTGGTGTGCCTCCTTTGTGAGACTCCTTTTCTCACAAAACCCACTGAACAGTCACACGCTAATGTCCTAGCTAAGCAACTTAGACTTCTTCTTGAATTCTAGACCTATATATTTTGCTGGTCACCAGAGAGCTAAGAAGAAAAAATGTTATAAAATTCAATGTTTCCAGAAAGTGAACCCATTCACCAGCTTTCCCATTTACAACTTTCTTCTCCCCCCATACTTCCTATCTTGGTGTGGTAGCAATAAGAAGACCTTGCAGAACCTCTAACAAAGGGAGCATAGTGACTACAGGCCCAGGTTCTGTGCTCAGAAATCCATCACTTTTGCACTGAGACTATTTCCCACAGGCCGCTTCCTAGCAATGACTGAGCTTGGCAAAGATACGAAGGCAAATCCACTCCTGGGTGACATGGCAGAACCCTGACAACTGGCTTTGTCTGGAAGACACCCTAGTGGTCTCGTGGAATCTCCTATAGACTGCATGGCAGTCCAGGATGCTTTCACACAAACTTTCCTCCCTCATCCAATGCTTGGGGTCTCTTGCATCTGTAGTCTGATGGCTCTCCCAGGCTTTAATGGCTTCTTTTCTATGTTCTTAAATGAAAACTGCACATTTAATCCCACTTGGGCATCTCTTTCTCAAGGAGCCAGAATAACAAAAGTAGTAATGATTAGTACCATTGGCCTGCCTGTCTTCAGGGAGAAGCAGCAGTTCCTCCCCACAGAGGTGAGTACTTTCTGAGTATGGATTTCCCTTCCTTGCCTCTGGGTGTTAAGTGATACAATCAAGGGCTCACTTTGCCAGGGGCACAGGCAGGATCCTCTCAACCTATAGGACACTGATGTTCAGACTTTCTTTTACCAAAAGACATCATTAAGAGATTTGAAAGAATCAAGTACACACAATGAGATAAAATATTTGTAATAATGCATCTGATATGATTGCATACAGAATATATGAGTTCATACAAGTCAATAAGAAAAAAAGCGGGTAACCCAATGGGAAAATGCACAAAGGAGATCAGCTCACGATGATGGCACAGGTAAACGTGGCATTCACAACCTCCCACAAACTCAACTAAACTACAGAACAACCATCGTTCAGAACTGCATGGAATCTGGCTGAACAGAAGTCCTACAACTAGGAAATTAAAGTACGCACATCAAGACTTGTAGGAGGGACAAATACACAAAACGGGTTGGGCCCGCACCCACACGTGGCAGATAAATAATTGGTAGGGATATCCCAGCTGCAGAGATGCCCCCTGAGAAGCAAAAGGTCCAAGCCCTATACCGGGACCCTAGCCCAGGTTTCCACTGCCACAAAGAGAAGTCCCCATAACTTCTGGCTTAAAAATGAGCAGGAATTGAGCCTGATGGAGATAGGTCCTCTAGAGTTCCAGGCAGTCCCTCTTAAAAGGCCTATTCATGGGCTTACTTGGACTCAAAACCTTTGAGCTCCAGCTCTGAGACAACAGCTTCAAAGTCATCAAAGACATAGGAGAGGAAATTGTCAGGCATGAGAAAGAGCTGGGGTGAGAGCTGGGGGTAGGGGGCAGCTTTCTCCCAGACAGATGTGCTGGCAGAAGTCATTGTTCCTTTGATAAACCCTTCCCTTACAGAGGTGGCAGATAGGTACCATATCTGAGACTCCATCAACCTGGCTCACAGTGTTAGCCCTTCCCTGGTGACTTCCCAAGATCCCACCCCACTCATCTTTCAGAACCGCATAAGCTGTTTCCAGTGGCTTTTCCACACAAATGGCCTATCTTGGCTCATTCTTCAGATTTTCCTAAAATCTCTCAAACAAGCAACACCTGGCCTCAGGAAGCACCGTACCTCTTACTAAGTGGCCCCAGGCCAGGTGCTAGCAGCAGTGAGACTTGTTTGCAGTTTGGCCTATCCTGGGCACCTCCAAGCCCAGCACAAGTAGCAGCCATCTGAAGATTGCTTTGTAGCTCATGCCAGGTGGCCCTAGGCAGAACACAGGCAGTAGTTGACCTTGGCCTGCACCTCCCACAAGGCCCCGGAGCCAGAGCACCCAAAGAACATTTTCAGACCACATTGAAGCACTACCACCTAAGCACCACCACAAGCTACACACTCAAGTGGTGGGCTCAGCAGGTACCAGAGACCCGCTGAAGTAAGTCCTGCTTTGTGGGGTGGGCCCCTGCACAGCCAATTTTCCATGGTGATTGGTGGTCACAGCCAGTCCTTGCAGCTGATTGGCCTGGGGCCTTTCCATTGATGTGCCAGTAGCAATCAAGGTTCAACTACAACAGGATGGTGAACACAGCCCAAACAGTGGATGCACCTGCAGTGCCCAGTTTTGGTGAGCAGGGAGGCTGTGCCACTGGACCCTACAGGATACCTGCTACATTAAGCCACTCAAACCTGGGATATGTAGTAGCCCTACATCATACATAGAAATAAACACAGGGAGGCAGCCAAAATGAGGAAACAAAGAAACATGTTCCAAATGAAAGAACAGGACAAAACTCCAGAAAACCAAACAGAACAAAATGTAGACAAGCAATCCACCAGATTCAGAGTTCAAAACACTGGTTCTAAGGATGGTCAGTGAACTTAGGGGAAGAGTAGATGAACTTGGTGAGAACTTCAACAAAGAGAAAGGAAACATAAAAATGGAGATAGAAAGCATAAAAAATAACCAGTCAGAAATGAAGAAAACATTAAATAAAATGAAGAATATATTACAGGGAATCAACAGTAGAGCAGATGAAGCCAAGAATCAAATCAGTGATTTGGATGGAATCTAAGGAAGCAAATAATACCCAATCAGAACAGTAAAGACAAAAAAGAATCCAAAAAAATGAGGCTAGTGTACAAACCTCTCAGACAACTTCAAGCATACCAACATTCACATTATGGGTGTGCAGGAAGGAGAACAGAGAGAGAAAGAAATTGAAGACCTATTTGAAAATATAATGACAAAAAACTTCCCTAACTTGGTGAAGGAAATAGACATATAAGTCCAAGAAGTGCAGAGAGTCCCAAACAAGGTGAACCCAAAGAGGCCTACACCAAGACACATAATAATTAAAATGCCAAAGGTTAAAGACAAAGAATTTTAAAAGCAGAAAGAGAAAAGCAGTTGCCTACAAGGGAGTTCTAATAAGATGGTCAGCTGCTTTCTCAAAAGAAACTTTGAAGATTAGAATAGAATGGCAAGAAAGATTCAATTTGATGAGAAACAAAGAACTAAAACCAAGATTACACTACCTAGCAAAACTATCACTTAGAATCGAAGGACAGGTAAAGAACTTCCCAGATGGAAACAAACAAACAAACAAAACGTCCAGGAGTTTATTACTACCAAACCAGTATTACATGAAATGTTAAAAGGTCTTCTTTTTTTGTTTGTTTGTTTGTTTTTAAGATTATTTATTTATTTATTTTTAGAGGGGAAGGGAAGGAGAGAGGGAGAGAAATATCAATGTATGGTTGCTTCTCATGCTTCCCCTGCTGGAAACTGTCTTGCAACCCAGGCATGTGCCTGACTGGGACTCAAACCACGATACTCCGTTTTGCAGGCTCATACTCAATCCACTGAGCTACACCAGCCAGGGCAAAAGGTCTTCTTTAAGAAGAAGAAAAGTAAAGATTAATAATATGAACACTCAGATGGTAATAAATACATATCTGTAAACAATTGAATCTTAAAAAACAAAATACACAAACAGAACAGAAACAAACTCATAGATTCAGAGAACATTTTGACAGTTGCCAGATGAGAAGGAGGTTGAGGTGATGGGTGAGAAAGGTGAAAGAATTATTAAGTTCAACTTGGTTGTTACAGAATAGTTATGGGGACATGAAGTCAATAATATCCTTGTAACTATGTATGGTGTCAAATAAGTGTGGGATTTATTGGGATGATCACTTAATAAATTATATAATGTCTAGTTAACAGGGTGTATACATGAAATTAATATAATAATGTGTGTGAACTGTAATAGAAAAAATTTAGATGATTTTAAAAACAAACAAAAAAACAAAAGAAAAATGTATAAAGGACGTGAGCAGGCATTTCACAAAAGACAATATCCAAATGGCCAATAAACATTTGAAAAGGTGTTAAACTCCACTAATTATTTGAGAAATGTGAATTAAAGCCCCAGCGTGATGCTACTAGAAATGGCCAAAGTGACCCCCCCCCCCCCCCCCGCCCAATGCCAACAAGGAGTTGGAGTTGACTCACCAGAACTCTCACACTCTGTTAGGGGAAGTGTATGTTCGGACACTATTTTAGAAAACTATTTGATAGTTTCTACTAAACGGTACATACATATTTCCTACAGCCAACAATTCGATGTGTACATAAGTTCATTAGAGATGGAATAGGAACGCTCCTAGCAGCATTGCTCATACGCCAAAAGCAAGGAATAACACAGTTCTGATTGTTAAGTGCTTCAGATCAAACAAAACTAGTCTAGACTGTTAGCAGTCTAATAGTGGTTATATTTGGAGGGTGGGGGTGGGTGAAAGGGTGGCTTTGGGGTGCTGGCAAGTTACGTTTTACGATCTGAGTGTGAATTCACAGGTGCACTCACTTGAACAAAGTTCGTCAAGATGTGCTAGGGTTTGTGCAGCTCTTCTGTATGTATGTTTTGTTGCAATAAAATTTACCAGAAAAGTTTATTTAAAAAATATTTTTGTTATCAAAATTTTTATCAATACAGAATAGGAAAAATGTGCAATAAGACTACTCATTCTGAACATTTTAATGATTATCCCTTTGGCCTTTTCTCTATACACTCAGTAGTCCTCTCTAGCCCCTCCTTCTTACAGCTCAAATATACATTCAACTATATACATTTTACATGTATATATAGACATAGAAATATATATCTTTCTATGCCATTCCCATTCTTTTAATCACATTTGAAGGGCTGCTAGTTATCCACTGAATTAGAGTTCAATTGTTTATATAAAAAGTCATTTTTTAATGTTTAGATTATTTCTAGTTTTTTTCAATAATGCCATTCTTGTAGCTAAATCTTTACCCCACATCTGTGATTACTTCTTTACACTCAAGTGCTAGAAGTCGAATGTGTGAAAAGAAAGGGTATGTACACTTTTGAGATCTAGACAACTCACAGTTACTTTTTAACAACCACATAACAATTTTCACACAGAGCATTCTTTAAAATGATCTATCAGGTCATTCTTGGCATCCTGAGAGCCAGAAAAATGTTAATAATTGCCATGCTATCTGTTATATCACTTCATTTATTTCCCACCAAAACCCTGGCTCGGAGTACTCGTAGCTAGCTGTATTTTACAAACGAGAAAACAGGTTCAAATGAAGGGCCGTACTCAAGTTCCCTCAGAGGAAACCTAGATTCACAGTTAGGTCTGTCCAACACCAAAGCCCCCTTCCCCTCTTCAGGCTCTTCCCCAAGAAATTCAAGTCCTTTTACTGCACTGTCTCAGGCAGCCCAACTGGACTAGTGAGTAAGTTATCTCTCAGTGTGAGCTAATTCTCAATTTATGCTAACAGGCTGATCAGAAAAAAAAATGTAGGATTGAGACAGAAAAAAGAAAATGAGTCTATAAGGGTGGGTGCATGTAGGGAGGAATTCTGAATCTGATAGAAGTTGCCGGAAGATTAAAAAAATTGAAATCCTTTGTCGACTCACTTGTTGATGACATGTCACAAGCTTGTACAGGCCGCCTCAGCCACCAGGGCACCAGGCTGTTTGGCCTCATTCCCCAGAGTAAGATTGATAAGCACATTCCACTGAGACCAGATGTAGCTGGGAGAGCCAGAAGCCAGTTCACCAGAAAACGCAGAGGGAGTGGAGAGGTTTGTGCAAGCTTTCTGATTGTATCTTGGAGCTATGAAAGGTCAAGGAAGTGAGACTTTTGAGGGATGTTACAGTGAAACTCTGGATCCAGCTGCATCCATTTTCCCATAACATTATTAGCCTGGCTGCTCAGAACTAGCAAGAAAACTTTGCATGTGTGTATGTGTGTGAGAATGTGTGTGTGTGTGTGTGTGTGTTTGTGTGTGTGCGCGTGAGCATAAATGAAGGAAATGCTGTGATTGACACACTTGAGGGAAACTGAGGTATATGCCTTTTCTTAATTTGTTCTTGGGCCTTCCTCCTGCTGACTTACATTTCATCTCAGACTCCACATGTCCATCATTGATAGGGTAAGTAGGCTGGACAGGTTTAGAGAAGAGAAGAGGCAACATGAGGAAGTGGGAGAGAGAGCTTTGGAATGTCACCACTGCAGCTGCTAATCCAAATTTGGCCACCAATTACCTTCACGGACATGAAGCAATAGCTCACATGAATTTCAGCATCTGAAATTACTAAGTGTAATCTTCTGTATCTCACTTAATTTTAAAAACCACTCCACCTAAAATGTACTACTGTCCATTTTTTATAGATGAGGAAACTGACATTCAGAAGTCATCGGAAACGTGTGGGAGATCTCATAAAAATTTTCTAAGAAGCAGATTTTAACTGAGGCCCATCAAAATCCAATGTACCTACTATTCTTAAAGCTGGGCCTCTGTATCCTTTCCTTTGAAGTGCAAATAAACACACCTGGTCTGGAGGTCTAAATTAAATATGGTATTTTAGACCAGAATAGGGCACATAATAGGTCCTCAATGGGCGTTACTTTTTCTCCCTGCCCAGAGCTTTCAGGAAGAGAAAGGACATATAAAAAAACAAAGCAAAGAAAATCGAATCAAAGAACCTGAGAAACATCTGATGGCTTGGATGGAGCTAGATTGGATGAAGCACAAGAAGGATTCGGATTCAACTACTAGCGCTAGAAGAATGAAGGACACAACTCAGAACCACAAATACGCTGACTTGGCCGCCAGCTCTCGTGGATCATGGTATTGCGTCTAATGGCCAAGTGAGGAAATGATGCCCCAGAGGGCTTAGGACCTGGCCCTACGTCATGTTACAGTGATTCTCTCAAGGAAGTGAACATGTCGACTACGTTTTACTTTTTAATGAGTGAGAAGTCATATATTATGAAATTTACCTTTCGAGGTGTACAGTTTAGTGGTTTTTAGTATATTTGCAAAGAAGTGCAACATCACCACTATGTGTCTTTCTAATTCCAGAGTATTCCATCACCCAAAGAGAATCTCCATACTCATTAACAGTCACTCCTCATTACTCCCTTTCTCAGACACTGGAAACCACTGAACTTCCTTATATTTTTTAAAGTATATTTTATTGATTATACTATTACAATTGTCCCATTTTTTTCCTCCCCTGTATCCCCCTCTGCCCTGCAACCCCCTGCCACCAGCGTTCCCTCCCTTAGTTCATGTCTGTATGTTGTGCATATAAGTTCTTTGATTCTCCATCTCCTGTACTATTCTTTACCTCTCCCTGTGTATCTTGTACCTACCAGTTATGCTTCTTATTCCCTGTACCTTTTTCTCCATTCTCCTCCCTCCCCCTCCCTGTTGATAACCATCCATGTGATCTTCATTTCAGTGATTCTGTTCCTATTCTAATTGTTTGCTTAGTTCATTTTTGGCTTTGCTTTTTTAGGGTCAGTTGTTGATAGTTATGAGTTAGTTGTCATTTTACTGTTCATAGTTTTGATCAACTTCTTTTTCTGAGATAAATCCCTTTACCATTTCAAATAAGGGCTTGGTGATGATGAACTCCTTTAACTTGACCTCATCTGGGAAGCACTTTGTCTGCCGTTTCATTTTAAATGATAGCTTTGCTGGATAGAGTAATGTTGGATGTAGGTCCTTACTTTTCATGACTTGGAATATTTTTTCAGCCCCTTTTTGCCTGCAAAGTTTCTTTTGAGAAATCAGCTGATAGTCTTATGGGAATTTCTTTGTCGGTAACCGTCTCCTTGTCTTTTGCTTTAAAACTATGTGACTGATTCTAAAGTGTGTCTTTTGTAGACTGCATATATTTTTTCTCTTGCTGCTTTTAAAATTCTCTTCTTATCTTTAATCTTGGGTAATGTAATTATCATGTGCCTTGGTGTGTGCTTAGGCCTCCATCTTGGCTGGAAGCGGTGCAGGATTTTAAAGTTCTTTATATCTTTATGGATTTGCCCTATCTGGACATTTTATAGAAATAGAATCAGATATTATGTGGCCTTTTGCATCTGGCTTCTTTCACTTAGTATAATGTACCAAGGTTCAGCCCTGTTGTAGCCTAAATCAGTATTTTCTTCCTTTTTATGACTCACTAACACCTCATTGTATGAATGTATCATATTTTATTTATCAGTTCATCAGTTGATGGAAGTTTTTATTGTTTCCACTTGTTGGCTATTATGAATAAAGTTACTGTGAACATTTGTGTACAAGTGTTTGTGTGGACGTATATTTTCAATTATCTTGAGTATATACCTAGATATAGAATTGATGAAAGGCTGTTGGATTTGTCAGTGCTTTCTCCGTATCTATTGAGATGAATATATGGTTTTGTCCTTTATTTTATTAATGTGGTATATTACATTGATTAATTTGCATATGTTGAATCAACCTTAAATTCCTGAGATAAGTTCCTCCTGCTCATGATGTATAATCATTTTTATATGCTGAATTGGGTTTGCCACTATCCTGTTCAGGATTTTTGCATTTATATTCATAAGGGATGAAGTTTTCTGTAGTTTTTTTCCCTAGGATTTCTTTGTCTGGCTTTGGTATCAGTGTAATGCTAGCCTTAAAGAATTTATTAGTAAGTGTTCCTTCATCTTTAATTATTGCTGAATTGTTTATTTCTTTTTTTCTCTTTGTAAAAGATTTTATTTATTTACTTTTAGAGAGAGGGGAAGGAAGGGAGAATGAGAAGCTGAGGAACATCAGTGTGAAAGAGAAACATTGCGTGGTTGCCTCTCATATGCAGCCCATCCTGGGACCAAATCTGTAACTCAAGCCTGTGGTCTGACTGGGAATCAAACCTGCTACCTCTTGCTTCGTAAGTCAATGCCCAACCAAGTCACACCAGTCAGGGCTATTTCTTCTTCCAAATCTCTTAGTTTTTGCTTCATGCATTTTGGGGATCTGTTTTTTAAGTGCATATACATTTATAATGGTTTTATTTTCTTTTTTTAATTGATGTTATTTATTTATTTTTAGAGAAAGAGGAAAGGAAGGAGAAAGAGAAGGAGAAAAACATCAATGTGTAAGAGAGAAACATTGATCAGTTACCTCAGACCCTCAGCCAAGGGCCTGGCCCACAACCCAGGCATGTGCCCTGACTAGGAATTGAACTGACAACCTTTTGGTTTGCGGGGTGACACCCAACCCACTGAACCACACCAGTCAGGGCTAATTGTTTAATATTCTTGATGGAATGATTCTTTTGCAATTATAAAATATTCTTTATTTCTAGTAACAATTTTCACCTTACAGTATATTCTGCATAATAATAGTACAGGCACCCCAGCTTTCTCTTGTTGACTGTTTACAAGGTATATATCTTTCTCACCCTTTTACTTTAAAACTATTTGTGACTGATTCTAAAGTGTGTCTCTTGTAGACTGCATATATTTGGATCATGGTTTTCAATCCGTAATGGAGATCTCTGCCTTCAAATTGGAATGTTTGATTTCACTCATATTTAATGCAATTACTGATAAGGTAAGATTGCTTTGCCATTTTGTTACTTGTTTACTACATGTCCGATGTCTCACTTGTTCCTTAGACCTCCACAATTGCCTTCTTTTGCATTAAATAGATGCAGTCTAGTATACAGTTTTAATTATCTTATTGTTCCTTTTAGTCAGTTTTTTGCATTTTTTCAGTGGTTACCCTAGGTATTATAATTAACACCTTGCCTTATAACAACCTAGTTTGCATTAATACCAACTTCATTAAAATAATATACAAAAACTTATATGTTGTTCCATTACGTATCCTCTTATTTGTGCTGTTATTTTCATAGAAATTTTTCTATGTTGCGTAGCCACCAACACAGACTTTAATGATTGCTTTATGTGGTTGTCTCTCAGATTGGGGGAGAGTTACAACCAAAAAGCACGGCTGTCTTTGATATTTAATGGTGTAGTTATCTTTACCAGAGATCTATATTTCCTTATGTAGGTTCCAGTTATTGACTGATATTCTTTCACTTCAGTTTGAAGGTCTCCATTATTACTTTTGGTACAGCAGATCCGATAGTAACAAATTCAATCTTGTTTGTATGAGAGCGCCTTAACTTCTCCTTCATTTTGAAGGCATAGTTTTGTTATAAATAGAATTGTAGGCTGAGTCATTTTCTTTCAGCACTTTGGATGCACCATCCCATTGCCTCTTGGCTTCCATGGTTTCCAGTAAGAAATGGCTGTTAATTTTGTTGAAGATCCCTTATAAAGGACACTTTGTTTTTCTCTTTGTTTTCAAGATTTTCTATTTGTCTCTTAACAGTTTGATTGTGATGTATCCAGGTATTGATCTCTTTGACTTTACTGAAATTTGTTGTATAGATTAATGTTTTTTCACCAAATTTGGGACGTTTGAGGCCATTTTTTAAGAGATATTCTTTCTACCCATTTCTTTCTCTTCCTTCTGGGACTCGCATGATTAATATATTGGCACACTTGACGGTGTCCCGTCGGTCTCTGAGGCTCTTTTTATTTTTCTTCATTCTTTTTTTCCCTCATCCCTCAACATGGGAGGGTGGCAGTAAGACAGTGCAGAAGGGAGGGTGTGATGGAAATTCCTGCTCAGAGTAGGTGCATACAAGCTGACAAGGTTCTCACATTGCCTGCTTGAACATGATGGGTCCAAAGCAAATAGATACAGAGAGGGTTCCTGTGTTTCCTTCACTCTCCTGAAGCGATCTCAAATCTCATGGCTCCCCAGAACCCCTGGGACTCAAAATCTTAACTTTCAGTCCAATTCTTTCTTCTGAAGTGTGGGCTCTTGTGGCCAAGAGGTTAAGTTCAGGTCCAGATCAGTCAGACTTCAAAGTCTGTGGACTCAGTCTGATTCCAAAGTCTCTTTCTACCATTTCCCCTGATTCTCCACAGAATCTATTCTATAGTGACTTAGCTCCTTGATGGAGAAGCTTGTGGTGGGGTAAGGTGAGGAGTGAGGCAGGTGAGGAGTGAGGCAGGTGAGGAGAGCTGCCTCACTGGGACTAGATGAGAAGCCAAGTCAACTGAAGTTATAATTTGGTCCAAGTCTGTCCTGGACGTGCTCCTTCAAGCCCTTTGGAAGGTCCCCTTGCTTCGTGGATTCCCAATGACCAAATCAGGTTTGGAATAATGGAAAATAAATACACTGGCTCTGCTGAAGCTATAGATTGAAGCAATTTTACAGACTAATATGGAGAAAGGGGATGCTCCTTCTCTGCTGCCCACTCAGGTGGCTCTGCAGATAAGCATTATGGGAAAATGGAGGAGTCATCTCAGAATCCTAAGATCCACCCAGTTTAATAGTCAGAGAGCTGAGAATCATCTTCAACTATTCCTTTCCTCCTCTCTCCCTTTTTCTTCCTTTCTTTCTCTTCTAATATTTTTATTCTTCCTTCTCTCTTTCCTTCTTCATACCTTCATAAATCCAATAGGCCTGAATATCTCTCTTTTCTCTCCTTTTCACTCCTCTGCCTTCATGAAAATTTCTTTGTGTTTCCCATTTCCCAGTTGGAGAAAACCTCAACTGGTTCTTAAATGATCTTTGCCTGCAATCTTGAGCTCTCATCTATCCTCTACACCAAATGTGAGAGATATTTCTAAAGCCCAAATCCCACCAAGTAGATCAGATATTTTGGTATTTAGAGACATATATATAGATCTAGATATATAGATATATATATAGATATGGTCTGACCAGAAAGTATCCAGCCATGTACTATAAAAAACAGAGACATTTATTGAAGAAAATACAAGAAAGATACAAGAAACATTGTACACAGGACAATGACCCCTCAGTCCCCTTCAAAGTAGTCACTTTGGGACCTCACACAGTTCTCCCATTACCATCACCTGCCCCATTATATCTTCCTGAATCTCATCAGCAGTCTGAAATCTCTTCCCTTTCAAAAATAATTTTAGTTTTGGGAAAAGCTGGAAGTCACGGGACATCAAATATAATCTGTAGGGGGTCTGAGTCACCTGAGTGATTTGATGTTTCACATAAAAAACTGCATGAGACGTGGTGCATGAGCAGGTGCCTTGTCATGATGAAGCTGCCAATCACCAGTTGCCCATATAGCTGCAGCCTCTGAATAATCCAAATAGTTTCTGTGGAGGAATGTTCAAGCTTAACGCAAAATTGGATGCAGATTTGTTGCTCTATCTCTTAGTTATTTTGAATGTGATGGCCACACAGTACACATGCTCCCTCAATGGTGTTTACTACCCCCACTGACTAGTACAGTGAAGTCATCATTGTTCATACATGGGAATACCAGTCTACTGTCCTTGGCTGCCAGGTTACATTGATGTCGTACAAACTATTCTCATTATATTAACAATTGCTGGACTTTTTTCTGGACAAACTATATATATATTCTATATTTTTATATGTGTATATATATATTATATATTATATATTACATATATAGACATATATAGATATATATCTTCCAAGTACAAATTCATCTTGATTTCTCATAAATGGTCCTTCCTAAGGTATATTTTTATTCTTATAAAATTAACTATGTACCTTTTGACATCTAGTACATTAAAAACAGAACTTCATTTGGGCTGTGGTGGGTCAATACATGAGATATAACAGGCACCCAGAGGTTTATGCTGGTTATCAGATCCCAAAGTGGCAAAGAAGCTGCTATCATAATGTAGAGAAGGTAAGTTGAGTACATGGCCAATCCCTTATAGTCAATGCATGTTCAGTCTGGTTTCAACAGAAAAACCCATCTTGTAGCAACTACTTATAAGAGAATCCCAACACACAACCTTTCTTGTTTACAGACAATCTTTGAAACTGCATCTCACTCTTCAGCTGATCCTCATGGATTCTCTTGGCTAAGAACCACAATACTTGTTCTCTCATCCCCCCCCCTTTTGAGTCAACACATATTTTTCTTATTTGTGATTATTTCTAATCTGATTTTGTCTCTGTTCAAGCAAAGTATGTCAAATAGCTCAAGGAACTCATCATCTAGTTATTTTCTGCCCTATAAATGCCCTCTTTCAGGAGGCTTTTCAGGAGAGTCCTAGCCTAAATGTCTGCAGAGGGCCCATATAGTTTAATAATGTGTGTTGACTAAGGGAGAAGTAAGGTGTGTGCTGGATCACACAGTGGGGTCTTCATGGACACAACGGAGTTAAGTTGAGCCTTGAAGGACAGGAAAGACTTGCAGTGCAGAAGAGAGAGAGGTCATTCCAGCTTTAGGAAACTAGGTAAGAGGTTCGCAGCCCTAAGTCAGGACTTACGCTGCACTTGCCCAGCAGTGAAGAGGAAGCCTGATTGGAGCTGCGCACGTGAAACCTGGTGAGGCAGACAAACATGCAGGGAGGTTTCAGAGTGTGGGGTTCTAGTTCACCATTTAGCGTTGGGTTCTAGTTCACCATTCTCCAAACTACATTTCTTAGCACACTAGTACCCCTCTAAGTATTTTTGTTGAAATAAAATTGATATATAACACTGTATAGGTTTCAGGTGTACAATAATAATTTGGTATTTGTATATGCTGTGAAATGATCACCACGATACATCTAGTTAACATCTGTCATCATATATAGTCACAAAATCTTTTTTCTGTTTTCCTTTTTTCTTTTCTTTTCTTTATTTATCTTTAGAGGGGAAGGGAAGAAGAGAGGGAGAGAAATATCAATGTATGGTTGCCTCTCGTGAGTCCCCTGCTGGGAACTGGCCTGCAACCCAGGCATGTGCTCTGACTGGGAATCGAACCACGATCTTTTCGTTTGCAGGCCCGCACTCAATCCAGTGAGCTACACCAGCCAGGGCTCTTTTTTTCGTATGATGAGGAGTAAGATTTACTCCCTCAGCAACTTTTAAATATACAATATAGTATTATTAACTATGGTCACCCTTTAAACATTAAAAAAACGTTTCCTAATTTAAAAAAAGTAAGAGGTCTCATGGTCAAATCCATTTGGCAAATGTGGTTACAGTTTTTATGGAAAGATGTCTAAAAGCCTTCATTAAGTGAATACTATTGTGAATTTCCAAAGGAGATTGTAGTACGTCAATTTTCCCTGCAATATTTGGCCACAAAGTCCTGTTTTCAAGAAAATTCAAACAACATAGTTAAAATCAGTTGTTCCATGAAATACAGATTGAAAACTGTGGACCTAATCCAACACCTTAACTTTTCAAATGTGGCCTTGAGGGAAGAAGTGCTTCCTTAAGGTCACACATTAAGTCAAAGACTATGTTGGGGCTAAAATCTCGGTCTTTTGGCTCTGGACCAGGATAAAATGTGATGGGCCTTGGTTGCCATGTATGTCAGCTGGGGGTAACACTTGATGCTGTGACAAAACAAGGCCAAAATTTCAGTCTTGGCTCAGCAGAAGTTTGTTTTTTATTTATCTGGTAGTCCATTGTAAGAGTTCATGGTCCGTGGGTAACTTGCCTCTTTATGGCTAATGGGATCCTATAATTGTGTGCCTCAGCCATCTCCTGGGCTACGGGGAAGAGAGAGAAGCCCTGCTTGCTTTTTTGAAAGAAGATTTTGTTCATTTTATCTTTAGAGAGAAGGGAAAGGAGGGAGAAAGAAAAGGAGAGGCACATTGATGTGAGAGAGAAACATCAATTGGTTGCCTCTCCCTCACACCCCTGCCAGGATTGAACCTACAACCCAGGCATATCCCCTGACCAGGAATCAAACCAGTGACTTGTGCTTTGCTGAATGACTCCCAGCCAAATAAGCCGCACCAGTCAGAGAAGCCCTGCTTGCTTTTTAAAGGCCCTGACCCAAGAGGAAGCAAGTGGTTAAAAGTACAAAATCTGAAATTAGAATTTCTGGGCTAGAATCCCATCTTTGTGACTTATTGGCTGTTTTCCTCTGTATTACTCCACTACTCTGATCTTCAGGGTTTTTTTATCTGTAAAATGGGGACAATAACAGAACTTACAATAGGGAATTATTATGTGCAGTAAATGACTTCATGTTTGTCTAACACCTATCTACACCTGGCACATATTATGTGTTTTATAAGTGTTTTCTATATAATGATAACATAAAAAATAATTCCTGCTCATATTTCATTAGCTATACTTGGCTTCAAGGGGAGTTAAGCAGATATTTCCCAGTGACAACTTCACACTCTGGAAAGGAAAAGGGAGATTTTTGAATTTTCAGTAGAGAGCTAGCCATCTTTGCCAAACAAAATATTAAAATTTGGATCTGAACAGAGAGGTAATGGAAAATTTTAAAGATGTTGAACAGAGGTGAAATAATAACAACAAACCACTCCAGATATTTCTTTCCCATCTCAAATATATTTTCTATAAATTTAAGTTATTATAGATAAAGTTATATGTAATATTTTAGACTATGACTGTGTTTAATTGAGAATATGTGAACTTTCAGTTGTTATGAGGAGTTAAAAATAAGACCAAACAGGATCCTGGCTGGAATATGAAATCATAGAAAAGTACCTTTTCATATATGCTATCCTTACTTAACTTGTATATTTTAGATCTCACATATATTATATATAGTACACAAAATTAAAATATAAATAACACTGAAACTTCTGAAGAGAGAAATTTTAAGTTTTCCAGAGAGAAAATCATGATGATAGGAAATTAATTGTATAAAATCTTTATTTAAATTTAAAACGTGTAAAAAAAAACTAATACTATTTTGTCTGCTGAAGTAATTGCCTTTTTATTGAAAGTTTAAAAATACTAACAAGATACTTCAAAGGTCCTGACTCTATTTTTCCCATAAGGTTGTATATTTCACTCATTGTATTTTATTTTAAAATATTTATTTATTTATCTTTAGAGGGGAAGGGAAGGAGAGAAGGAGCGAAATATCAATGTATGGTTGCCTCTTGTGAGTCCCCTGCTGGGAACTGGCCTGCAACCCAGGCATGTGCCCTGACTGGGAATGGAACCGCAATTGTGTGGTTTGCAGGCCCGTGCTCAATCCATTGAGCTATACCAGCCCGGGCTATTTCACTCATTTTAATTCTCCTGTTTTAGAAGTAGGAGTTTTGAGGGTTGGTCACAGTATTGTATTTCCCTCTGCAGGGGCATGGTAGGTTTGCATATCCCTGCCGTCTTTCAAAGTCAGGCATAGCCACGTAACTTGCCTTGGCTAAAGAAATATGACTCTCATGGATGTCACTTTCAGGCAGAAGATTTAAGTGTCAGTGTGTGATTTGCCATATTCCCTTCCTTTAGTTGTGGGTATTATGACCCATTACAGCCTTCCTCCACTGGGTTCCAAGTGTCAAAAAGGATACAGTCTCCCCTGGTTGGTTAGCTCAATTTGTTACAGCATTGTCCTGATACACCAATGTTGCAGGTTTGAGCCCTGATCAGGGCACTTACAAGAAGAAACCAATGAATGCATAAATAAGTGAAACAACAAATTGATGTTTTTCTCTCTCTCTCTCAAATAAATTAAAAAAAAATACAGTTTCACTGCCCATCAGTATTGAGGATGCATCATAAACAGGAAGTAAACTTTGACCTGGAGGTGTTCACTGCCTCACCATAACCTAACCACTCCTCACTGATACAAGGAATGTCAGGTAGAAAAGGACAGCTCTTTTGTGGGTTATTTTTCTTTAAGATGATTTGTTTGCAGTGTGTACCATGTGGGCTGATGCACAGGCTGGAGTTAGGAACATATTCCTATAGACTGAATATCTGAGTTCCCCCAAAATTCATATGTTTAAACCCAATGGCTAATGTGTTGTATCAGTAGGTGAAACCTTTGGGTGGTGCTTAGGTCCTGAAGGTGGAATCCTCATGAACAGGATTAGTACCCTTATAAATAGAGCCTGCAGGGCTCCCTAGTCCCTTCTGCTATGTGAGGACACAGTGAAAAGACGGTTGTTTCCAAAACAGGAAGTAGACCCTCACCAGACAAAGAACTTGACCATGTGGTTTCAAGCATCTGGCCTCCAGAACTGTGAGAAATAGATCTCTCTGTGTAGAAACCACCTAGCCTATAGTATTTTGTTATAGCAGCTTGAATGGACTAAGACACAAATGTTAAGTGACAAGGGCCTGAGCTAGGCTTACTCTAGTGGGAACAAAGGAACAGTAAAAAGTAAAAGCATGTCCGTGCTGTGTGCTCTTAAACATCACGCTCTCCATTAGGCCTCAGCCAGCCTTAGGTACAGAGGCGACTACGGTGTCTACAGTCACGTGGCAATCATAACATCTTCCCAGGGAATGACTTGACTCTGACTTTGAATACTTTTTAAATACCTAAGGCTAATTATGTTTAATTCACTGATACAGTTTGGTTATTGGTTTATTGGATATCATCTAATTGATAGGATTTCTTCCTATCTTGCAGACCCAAATCTCTTTAACATGATAATTTTTGCTGGACAATACAGTATTCCATTTATTCGGAAAGTAATCATGCTGTAATATCATGCTTTGCTTTTTGCAGTCAATGGAGACAATTTTTTTTCATTATAACAGAAAGAAATACTAATTTTAAGAGCCACAATAGAACGATAAGGTCCAATGGGGCCATTATTTGTACAGGCAGCTGATTTTAGATCATTAGCTAGTGCTGTTTGCTGAAGCACAATAGAATGAGGTCTGGGGCTGTTTGTGTAGGTAAAAATGTTCTGATGTAAAATACACACCTAACTTGAGGGAATTACAGAATGAGCCCTGTGCTTCCTAGAGATCAGCCAAACTACAGAACTGGTCCCACTGTCTTCTTGGTCTGGAGGATGAGATTGGGGAAACACTTTCACAGAAAACGGACTCATCCAGTATTCAATATCTAATATCCGGGTTTAGTATGTGATCACTTATCATTTCCCAGAACCAACAATGGATGTGTCTGGAAAGGTATTAGTCCATTTGTTGGTATAACATTCATTACTGAAAAAACTGCCAAGACAACTAAGTTACGAAAGTCAGCAAATATTTTCTGACCAACTACCTTTCCCATTTATTATAAACAAAAGCCCTCACTGCAATGAATGTGCTTAGTTTGGAAAGTGGGATGAACAGTGCGTGGAAAAGATATAATTTAAATAGACGCTTATCTGGTCCTCTTATAGACATGAACATTTTAAAACTGCGGCTTTAGAATCCAATTGCCATATAACTTCATGTATATTTTAAAATTTTTGTTAGTATCTAGTTGTTTAATTTCTGCAATTTTGTTCTTTTATCAAGTTTGTTATGAGTTTTCTCAGCTTTTGCATTTTCATGTACATGTTAGAAAAGCTTGTCAAATTTCCCCTAAAGAAACATTCCTGACCCTTTGATCAGAGTTGCATGCAATTTACAGATCAGTTTAGAGGCTATTGGTATCTTAAAAATACTGTCTTTCATGAAAAGGATACATCCTTCCATTTGTTTAGATTTATTTTTATTTCTCTCAATAATATTTTGTGGTTTTCATTGTTAGGATCCTGCACATCTTTCCTGGGGTTTAGTCCTAGAGACCTGATCTTTTTCGATGCATTTTTGGTAGGCTGAAAACTGTCCCCCCAATGATGTTTGGTCCTGATTCTTGAAACCTTTAAATGTGACCTTATTTGGAAAGGGTCTTTGAGGTGTGACTAGATTAATGATCTTGCGTTAGGGAGGTTGTCCTGGCTTTTCTGACTGGGTCTGGAATGCTGCCACAGGTATTCTTTGAAGAGGGACAGAGGGATGTTTGACGCAGACACAAAGGGAAAAAAGGTCACAGAAGGTTGGAGTAGAACAAGATCGGAAGATGTTGGCATTCAAGGTTGGAGTGATGTCACCATGAGTCTAAAAATGCCAACAGCTTCCAGAAACTGGAAGGGGCGAGAACAGATTCTCTCCTACTGCTCTGGAAAGAATGTGGTCCTGCTTGATTTTTGTCCCCATGAAACTGGTTTTGAACTTTAGGCCTCCAGAACTGTGAGACAATAAACCTGTGTTGTTTTAAGACAATTCTTCTGGGGTTAAGTGTCTCTAGGTTAAAGGGGTCCCAAGTTCCTTGATACCTCCCTATTTCTGTTTTTTCCATCTGGGTCTCTGTTGGGTGCTTCAGTGACTCCAAGCAGGTTTAATTTTTTAATCCAACTTTTATCAATGTTCTCAGCAGAAGGGTGATTTTATTACCCAGTTTCACATTACTCAATAACCTCACCTGTCATTTTCTTGAGTGTATTATAATTTTTAAAAGTTTATTCATTTCTGGAGTTGTTTCTTTTATTTTTATGTTTTATTTTTATTGTATTTTTCCAGTGCTATTTAGTCTTTTTATACCCCACTCCCTGAAGTCACCACACTGTTGTCCATGTCCATGAGTCCTTTTTCCTTTTGGCTCGATCCCTCCACTCCCTAAACTCCCCCCAAATTGTCAGCCTGCTCTCTATCTATGAGTCTGTCTCTATTTTGCATGTTAGTTCAGTTTGTTCATCAGATTCCACATATGAGTGAGACCATATGGTATCTGTCTTTCTCTGACTGGCTTATTTCACTTAACATAATGTTCTCCACATCATACCTGCTGTCACAAAGGGTAATATTTTTCTCTTTTTAATGGATAAGTAGCTAAATGCTTCCAGGTGCTAAATGCCGATTAAGGTGAAAGAGAGAGAATTAGTAGACTTCGCTGATCAGGGGTAACCTGGCCATTTCCTTGAGGAGACATTGAATGTCCATACATGTAGGTTCTTTCTCTTGAACAAGGGTATATACCTGGTTTCCAGTGTTCTGGGAGTTCTTACCACTCAGTGTGATGACTTTTTACCTGTTCACTATTCAGGCCACCTCTCCCCCACTTCCTTGAGTTGTTTCCTGAGTTGAGATCATCGCAGCCGGCGGGGAGAGTCTGACCGGCTGGACTGCTGGCCCTATCAACGGGGATCCAGGTGCCTGGTTGCGTAGCATAGGCAGCCACCACTTTTGCACTGAGGCTACGGTATTTTTACTAGAGAATATCGAATGGGAGGACATTATGAGCACACTTTTCAGAAGGCGCATTTCTTGCTTTCTTTCTTCCTCTCCTTCTTTTTTTTTACATTCTGACTTGCTTTCTTCGTGGCACTTTTGAAAGTGCTGAGATCTTTGTACATGCTGAGACACTGATCCTCTTGACGTGGGTGAGTAGGAAAATCACCAAGCTTTCTTGGAAGATCAGCTACTTCTCTTCACAGACTGAGACTTTTTCATAAAGCCAACCAGGGACACATTCCAGCCAGTGGAATGTCTGTTTATCTGCACATCATGCAGATACTTGGGCTCTTTCAGAACAACATCTGTGGGAAATGCAGGCACAGAAAGATCAGATTAGAAACTTCCTTCAGTCTTTAGGTAAAGACTCATTCTGTTAGTTTTAAATTTACAGGGGAGCCTTGCGGATAAGCAGGGTCCTTCTGTGTATGCAAATCCCCCAGTATCAACCTGGTACAGTTAAACAAGAGAGAATCAACTCTGGTCAGAGAGACTTTACTTCGGACCACAGCCATTCGGACCACAGCCACACCCACTTGAGTGACCTAGGGCACATTATTCAAACTGAGGGGTTCCGTTTCCCTGTCTTTAAAATGGGAGAATAAAGAAAACTTGTTCTGCTGAATTCTGTGAAAACAGTAACTGTAACTGTGTTAAACACAGGGTAGTTTTTCCTTACACTCTTATGTCTTATGTAATTCTAGTGGCTTGAAGGCATTGTGTAAAATTTTCCCCCCAGAAGGAGAGCAAAGACATCCTGGATAAGGACACAGTGTCCAGGGGACCTGAGTCACTAACACGTTGGAGCATCATTCATACAAGAGCTGAAATGAATGGTCTGAGAAAAATGACTAGAGAGACAGCATTTTGTTAAAAAAAAAGTAAATTAAAAGCTAGACAGTCAATTTGTCAATTCAAAGGAGCTGGGTCAAAAGCAAAAAGCTCAGTTGTGTGCAAATTAGACTAAAACCTGAAAAATCAATGATGACTATGACTTTGAAGTGGGCTTGGGAGGCAGAGTCTGGAGTAATGCCCAGAAGGAATCACTAGGTATGGCTCCTCTGCTGCAGGCAAGGTGTGGCCTGATGACTTCAAGGCCAGGCCCTGAAATAAGATAGTCTTAAAATTTTTACTTTGAGTGTATGTGTTGTTGTTGTTTTCAATAAAAAAATCTAACATCTACATGAGTATAAGGAGTGAAAAGTAAAGGCCCATGTCCTGCCCAGTGTGGCTCAGTTGCTTGGGCGTCATCCCACAAATCGAAAGGTGGCTGGTTCGATTTCTGGTCAGGACACATGCCTGGGTTGTGGGTTCGGTGCCCAGTTGCGGCGTGGACAAGGCAGCCAACCAGCCAGTCCGTGTTTCTCTTTCTTATTGATATTTCTCTCTCTCTTCTTCTCCCTCCTTTCCCTCTCTCTAAAAATAAAAAAATAAAAGAAGATGTAGGAAAAATATAAAAGTGAAGGCCTACTTCTCTCTTCCCAACTGCAAAGCAAACATAATATATGCATTTACACATATATAGAAACACTTGTTTTTGCATAAATGACATCAATCCATACATAGCATTATTTTTTATTTAATAATATATTCTGGCAGTTCAAGCAATTAACAGATATTGATTATGTACTATTTCAGGTGGTAGAGATGTAGTAGTGAATAAAACAGAAATCCTTCTCCCCCCAAATCTTTTTATATTGATACACGCCACTTATTTTTAACAGTGACAAAGTTAATTTACAGTTTGCACGATATTTTTTGTTCTCTCTGAGTCTGGCCTTTTCATTTCAAATGGTGTCTTTCAAGCACATTTTTAACTTTGATTAAATCCAGTTTATAACTTTTCCCCCTTTTATGAGTAGTGCTTTTTAATTGAATTGAATTTATTTATGTGTTGGTGTTTTATTCCTTCACCTGTTCCAAAGCTGTTAAGATTCTATCATGTTTTCCTTTAGAAGTTCAATGGTGTAGCCTTTAGGTTGTATCCATCTCTTGATTCAACTTGGTCTGAATCACAGAAATTGGTACAAAAAATGTGTGGCCGTGGTTCAAACTAGAACATGAGATTCTCTTTACCGTTCAGAGTGGTGACATCTGTGAGATAACTATGGCTGTTGTTGGCTATCTTTGCTGCCTGAGAACAAAACCTATGCAGAAGAAAGCAGAGAGGAGAGATAGAAAGAGGCATGCTTCTGACGTTGTTTGAATACCTGGATCCTGTTGGCCCTCAAGCCATATATCCTTGAGGTTTTCCAGTATATGAGCCAATAAGCCCCTAGTTTGGTCTCAGGCAGATTGAGTTATATTTATTTTAACTATAATCGGATGTAGCAGGACTAATGAACAAAGTGAGGATGTAGCTTAACTTATTTAGGCAGTCTTATATGGGTGCATTCAAGTGCTCTAACTTTTAGCTCTCAGAAGCCTTGAAGCCCCAGGGGCTGAGGTGAGGAGGAGAAGGATTTTAGATAAACAGAAGGGTTATGTTTTGAGGAAAATGCACTGAATTTCAAAAGAAGAATGAAGTCAGCAATGAGCTGCTCTGAGCCTGCGTAGCTGAGGGGACTGTTTCATCAGACCTCTGCCCAAAGGCAAAGGAGTGGCCAGGAGGAGATGGGGAAAGGCTGCTGCCCCTGCCTGTGCTCCTGAGCTGAGCTCTCATCGGGCCCTTGACACGCTCACCATCACGGACACCGTTCCAGCCCTCTCCACACACGTCTTCCTGCTTATACGTAGCGCTCTGTGGAGGTGACTTGTAGACCCTGAGACACAAGACCTTGAATATAATCTTAAATATAAATCTTGACTATGAATAATTATTAGATTAACTTTAAGTTTGATATTCAAAATGTGTGCAAAGGGATGATGATGATGATGATGATTAAGACTCATTTAAAAAGTGAGAAAGGCCTGGCTGGGGTGTCTTAGTGGATTGAGAGTTGGTCTGTGAACTGAAAGGTCACTGGTTCAATTCCCAGTCGGGGCACATGTCTGGGTTTGGACCAAGTCCCCAGTCAAGGGTGTGTGAGAGGCAACTGAAAGATGTATCTCTGGCACATTGATGTCTCTCTCCCTCTCTTTCTTCCTCCCTTCCCCTGTCTCTGGATGTAAATAAATAAAGTCTTTAAAAAATAAAAAAATAGAAAAGTGAGAGAGTATTTTGGAAATAAAAGAGTGTTTCAGCATCAACTTGAGTCAGAAAGATCTCAACATCTCTCCTGGATTAAAACCTCAGATTGGTTACTTCTTATGCCTCGGTTTTTAATTTACACAATTGGGATAACAAACACTTACCTTGCTATAATTGTTGTGAGGATTAAATTAGATTATTTTTGGCAGGGTGACATGTGGAACAGAGCCAATGAATGGTCACAGATATTATTCGTAAACAAAGGCTCAGAAAAGCAGAGACATGCCCCAGTTCTCATAACTAGGGACAGTCCAGAACAGTCTTGATATCATGGCTTCTTACTCTTTTTCTTTCCACTGTGCTATTACAGCTTCTGAAATGACTAGCCTCTCAGCCAGGGAAGGAGAGTATGGAGATAATAGGATGTTCTGTAGCTCTTTTTTCATTTAGTGTTGGACAGTTTTCCTTTCACAAACATTCTCTGAACACTGGTCTACTTAGAAGGAGATCCTTACTGGCACTGACCTAAGGCCACCCCCAAGATTCTTACTGCAAGGAAGACCTCAACTGTGGTCTACCTTCCCGGAGCTCCAGCCCGGGCTCCCCCTAGCGGCCACTGTAGGGCGTGCCCAGTGCCAACTGGGCCAGGAAGCCTTGGTGCCTACGGAGGAGAGGGGTCATTTACTAAACCCAGGCAAGACAAACACTTCACAGAAGTACCCAGCTGTGATGCAATGTTTCCCCAGGGAGAGGGCACACTCACAGTCTGCTCTGGGATTCTGGGGCTAAAAGGGTAAACAGTGGTGGGGGATGGAGCTGAGGCCCTCCAGGAGGAGTGACTGAAGACCAGGGCACAGGACGATAAAGCCTTTAGGACCCCATGAAGTCCTCATAGCCATGTCCCTCGGGGCTACGATGCCTGGCCAACTGACTGACAGAACATTCTTGTTCAATTGGGACCTGCTCCTGGGGGACCAGCTCCATAGATCCGTGCCCCTGGGCCGATTCTCAGTCCCACACAGGCACGAACTTCGGTCTCTGACAGCCTGTCTCTAACATATTTTGGTGGAAGCCAGTGCTGTTTTTTCCTCAAGATGTCCTGTGGGCTTGATTCTGTTATCACCCTGGTCTTAGAGGTGAGGAGGCTGCGATTCAGACACCCTACCTCTGCTGCTAAGGATCATACGCCCAAGGAATGGAAAAGTTGGCATTCAAGCCCGAGGCGGAGAACTTCAAAAGCTGTTTTCTTTTCATCAGGCTATCCTGTACCAAACACTGTAATCGTTTGTTACCTACAGACACCATCAATCACAGAACTGAAGGAGAAACTTGGAATCTCAGCAGAGAGGAAAAGCCTTCTTACCACAATTCTACTCGCGTTTCCTTTCCCCGCGTCTTACCCATCTCCCTCCCTCTGGTTTGTTCTACATGCGTTCCTTTTATCTAAGAACCACTGCCANGTGGGCTTGATTCTGTTATCACCCTGGTCTTAGAGGTGAGGAGGCTGCGATTCAGACACCCTACCTCTGCTGCTAAGGATCATACGCCCAAGGAATGGAAAAGTTGGCATTCAAGCCCGAGGCGGAGAACTTCAAAAGCTGTTTTCTTTTCATCAGGCTATCCTGTACCAAACGCTGTAATCGTTTGTTACCTACAGACACCATCAATCACAGAACTGAAGGAGAAACTTGGAATCTCAGCAGAGAGGAAAAGCCTTCTTACCATAATTCTACTCGCGTTTCCTTTCCCCTAGTCTTACCCATCTCCCTCCCTCTGGTTTGTTCTACATGCCTTCCTTTTATCTAAGAACCACTGCCAAGTCACAAATTACTGCGTTATGTCATTTACCCACAGAAGAAAGTAGAGTCTGCTAGCCTGATCTGCAACTCGTAGCCATAATCACGTCATTTACCCACAGAAGAAAGTAGAGTCTGCTAGCCTGATCTGCAACTCGTAGCCATAATCACTCCTGGACTGTTTGGGTCCAAAGGGCTGGCTCAACATCTCAGAGAGATGCCACAGCCATCCAGTTCTTTCACCTCATTGGTGGAAGTTAAACCGAAGAGGACTACCATTATTGGAGCACTATTAAGTATCATATATATTCTGAAAAAAATCTATATTAATTTACATATGTATAAATGTATTCTTCACCACAACTTTTGGCTGTGTCAGTATCCTCCCTATATAGATGAGGAAACTGCGCATCTGAGAGGGAAAGTGTTCCGTTCAAGGTCACATCTCTGGGATACAAGAGCTGAGATTTGAACCCAATCTGTCTGACTACCAGTTTATGGTCTATGTCTTGTACCTCACTTCCTTCTTGTTAAAAACATTTTGTTCATCTTAAGTCAACTCTAATTAGATATAATGAAGTTATAGTAAAATTTCCTCATTTTAAGTGTATAGTTTGATGAAGTCTGACAAACATATGTACCCTTGTAAACATCACCACCATCAACATGTAAAATATTTCCATTATCTTAAAATTTCCAATGTGCCCCTTTGTGGTCAATTTCACCCCAGCCCAGGTAACCATTCACCTGCTCTCACTAGAGATTAGTTTTGCCTTTACTAGAACTTCATGTAAATGGAGTCAGACAATATGTACACTTTTAGGTCTAAGCTCTTTAGCTCAGCCTAATGGTTTTGAGACTTACCTACAGGGGTGGGGCAAAAGGAGGTTTACAGTTTATTCTTGTGTTTTGTATATTTGTTTGTTTTTGTATTATTTACTTGTATTATGTAAACCCACTTTTCCCACCCCAGTACATTGCTGCATATGTCAGTAGTTGGTTCTTTCTGAATTCCTTAGTAGTATTCTGTTGTGTCAATATACAAAAATGTTCTTATTTACTCATTGTTCCTCTTGATAGATATTTGTGTGGCTTTCAGTTCTGAACTATTATAAAAATGCTGCTAGGAATTCCCAAAATAAACCTGATTGATTCTGATTTGCTATTCTTTAGAAATATTCCTGGGTATAATTTGCTAATTGGTTTTGAAGAAACTTGTATCCGGGTTCATAAACAATAGCAGCCTGTAGTTTTCTTTTCTTGTAACATTGTTGTCAGGTTTTGGTGATAGGCCTCGTTTTCTATTTTCCAAAGAGCTAGAATTCATATTACTCCTTCCTGAAATATTTGAGTGTTGAATGTAGAATTCACTAAGGAAGCCATCTGACCACAGAGATTTCTTTCTGTGAAGGTGTTTATTTCAGACTGTTCAGCTGCTATAATTAAAATACCATAAACTGGCTGTCTTAAACAAGAAATGGTCATGTTTCACCGTTTTGAAGGCTGGGGAGTCCAAGAACAAGAAGCTGACAGATTTGGTGTCTGGCGAGGGCCTGTTTCCTGGCTCATAGATGATCGTCTTTTTACTTTGTCCTCACGTGGCGGAAAGGGAGGACTCTAGTCTCTTCAGCCTTTTTTCGGGGCACTAATGCCATTCATGAAGACTTCACCTTTATGGGCCAATAACCTCCCAAAGGCCCCTCCTCCAAATAACATCACATTGAGATCAGGCTTCCACGTGAATTTGGGGGGGGCACACAAACATTCAATTTATTCAATAGAATATAGGTCTATTCAGATTTTCCATTTCTTCTGAGTCAGTTTTGGTAAGTTACATTCTTCTAGGGAATTTGTTCATCTCATCACAGTTGTTCAATTTATTGACATTATGTTACTCATAATATTTTCTTATTACCCGATTAGTATCTGCAGTGTCTATTACTATAATAATGCTTCCCCTTTCATTCCTGAATTGGCACTTTGTGAGTACTCCCTTCTTGAAAAGTCTAGCTAGAGTTTTTTTTCATTTTATTGATCATGTCGATAGTTTTTACTTTCACTGTTTTCATCTACTGCTTATTTGTTTGTTTGTTTTTAATTTTATTGCTTTCTGCTTTTGGTTTTACTATTTTTCTTCTTCTACATGACTTTGGTTTCATTTAATTTTCTTTTTCTAGCTTCTTAAGGCGAAAGCTTAGATCATTGCCCCCATTCTTTCCCTGTTGATTCAGAGTTTATATTTTGTCTACTCTAATATAATCTATTTTGATATATTTGATAGATAGAACCATGTCTTATTCTTCTTTGCATATATGGTGTACTGTATATAGCAGGTACTTAATAAATGATTATTAAAATAACAACTAATAATTTTGTGTGTTTCCAAGCACCAGACGTAGATAGAGAGTGGGGACTATGCACTGAAAGAGGTTGGGCATAATACTCCTATCTGGTGGCCAGAATTCAGCTCAGACATCATGTCTCCTCATAAGGAGTCTCCACTGGTAGAGAGAGTAGCTCTCATTCAATTTTTTAAAACAATTCTTTTTTAAGTTTTCAATTACAGTTGGCATATGATATTATATTAATTTCAGGTGTACAACATAGTGATTAGACATTTATATAACTTAGGTAATGATCACCCTGATATGTCTAGTACCCATATGACACCACACATGTATCATTCAATTTTCTTTATATTGCATGTATTCCTATTGCTGCACTTCTGTTGTATCATAATTATGGAAAATTAATTTATAGGTCTGTCTTTCCTATGCTAGTCTTAGTTTTTTGACAAGAGGGGTCGTGTCTTGCTCCTCTGTGGCTAGCCTAATGCCTGACATAGAGAAATCATTCGATAAATGTTTGTTGGGTGAATGAGAGAACAAAAGGCCTTTCTCTGCCTCTGGAGTCTGGGGAAACATTCAGAACATATGTAACACTCTGTGCGTTCTGTTGTGTTGTATTTCAGAGTAAACATGCAGACCTATTGTATTTTTGAAATGCGTGTTAAATGGAAAAACCTTCAGCATGTGTTGTAAGTTACTGCTTTCTCACTGAGTAGGGCCCGGAATCAATCAATGCCTAGAACCCAACAGCAAGTGGACAACATCGCCACTCCTCCCCCACCGTTGCCTTTGTCTTGAAAGAAAATAACTGATTTAAACCAAACTAACCTCTTCCGTCTTTGCTCCCAGAGATGAGAACTGTTTCACAAAGAAAAGAGGGCCTGCGTCTCCACTGGTTCAGAAACACTGAATTCAGAGCAATTACATAACAGGAAATGTCCCTAAACTCCAGCCAGATCAATTTGTTCCCCCTCCCCAGGGCCATTATCACAGTGCCCTTGCCAAAGCTCTCAACAAGTCTTCGTAATCTCTTACATGCTTAGTTCTCCATGGAGTTTTCCAAGCACTTTCCCACCCATTATCTTTTCTAATCGTCACAACAGCTGCTCTGTGTTCCAGAGGGCACTGCATAAAGGAAAGAGATCCAACTCTGGAGCCAGCAGCGCCGGCTCCATTTCTGCCCTGCCACTGATGTGTGGAGGTGGGCAAATATCTTTATCTTGCATAACCTTGGTTTCCTCACTTATAAAATGGAGATAATTGTACTTATCTCATAGGCTTCTTATGATGGTTAGAGCTAATATGTATAACCCACATGGCAGGGTGTTTGGCACATCATAAGTGCTTGCTAAGCAGTAGCTATTACTATTGTTTTTATGTTCTGTAAATATAATTATTTTGGTTTCTTGTAGCAACTCAGGGCAAGATTAAACCAGGTGTGATAAAACAATGCTTCTGGATATGATATAAACTGCACAACTTCTAAGGACAAGAAAAGAAGGAACTTAAATAAACAAACTAAAACCAAAACCCAGAACCCCTCCCCACAAACTAAATGGCACAAAGGGAGGCCCTGTAATGTAAATAATACTGGAGTGCAACCAAACCCATCCCGGAATCTGTGTAGACTTTGTGCTTAATGCGATTGCTTTGGAGAACTTGACACTTGTCCATCTGTTTCTATGAGTATAATTTAACAAAAATTGAACGGTACCTGCTTGAGCTAGGTACCAAGGTTAGAGAGATAAATGAGTGAATAAATCGGTTACTGAAAGAATCTTTGTTCTCCAACAGGAGGTTGTACACAGAGCAGAGGATGGACTCACCAACTCTCTTCAGCAGGACTGGGGAAGGCTCCACGGACGTCCTGAAGGACAGGCTGGGTTTTCCTCAGCTGGTGCCATCACTCATGAGATGAGATTTTGTGAAGATCTTCCACGAGAAGCAGTAGAGTTACAGGGATTAGCTTGGCATCGGGTCAGGGTTTTGTTGTTCTAGAGCTAGACAGAACTGAGTGAGAATCCAAGCTCTCATGAATGAGCTAGGGAACTTTGAATAGGTGGCTCAGTGCTTGTGTTGAGTCAGACTAAACTGGAGACACTAACGATACCTACTTTGGGGATTTTAAGGGAACAGCAAATAATTTCCCAATTTCCCTATGTAAGTTTGAAGTAGCTGAAAAGGCTAAAATTAGATAGATGGGTATAAAAACATCGCTTCACTCCTAACAAAACTCTACTGGGATACTTGGATGCTTAGAAAGGATGGCTTCCTAATCCTGTACCCCAACATTAAACACATTTTCTAGGCACAGGCAGAAATGGAAACTACAGGCTTCTCTCCTGGAGCAGTCTGTTCCACTACGCTCACCATGGGACTCAACAAGCAGACCAAAATGCATTCTTTCTCTAGGCGTGCAGATGAAAGCGTCATTCTATCTATGGCCGAGCCAAGCATGTCTAGTTCCTTCTTCCCAAACAACCAATGAAGTGAGTGACCCAACTCAGAGCACATGAGGGGGTGAGCAAGAGGCCAAGGGTTTTACTCTAGTGGAGAACATTCCACCTGAGAAAGGAAGCCAGAGGAGGGGAGGTTGTTTTCAATGTTTACAGTAAAGTGTGGTTGTGAGGGTGAAACAGAAGGTAATGTATAGGAAATACTAAGCACAGTGACTGGAACATAATAAACACTCAACAAATGTCAGCCTTTTGTGGTTCGTATTATGGTAGCAAATTAGCAGGACGTAATATATTGTCCAATGCCCTCATAAAATATTCATGAAAATATGCAAAAAGACAAACACTGAAGGTAAAGAGAAGGTCATATGCCAAAGGTTAAGAATTAATTTCTTCCACTAGTACTGTCGATAAAGATATACATCTTGTACTATATTCTCCTTTAGAAAGCATGGTACCTCCTTTTTGGCAGGAGCCTTAACTGATCCAAAATATTAGCAAACACTATGCAGTGACATCCTTTCCTACACTGGGAGTTCTCTCTTCAGCTTGATAGAAATAATCCTATCCTCTCATTTCCATACATGCCACTCCACATGCATCTGGAAGCTGCAATTCTCAGGACAAGGGATATATTGCTTCTTGAAATCAGCAGTCAGACAAGGAAAACGTTCTGGTGGAAATCATAGGGTTCTGGGAACAGTGCAACAGGTAGGGATGGGATAGTGACAGGGGAAGAGGCGGGGCAGAGTGGGTAGTCTTTCTATTTTTTAAGATTTTATTTCTTTTTGGAGAGAGGGAAAGGGAGGGAGAAAGAGAGAGGGAGAGAAACATCAATGTGTGGTTGCCTTTCATGTGCCTGCTACTGGCGATCTGTCCTGCAACCCAGGCATGTGCCCTGAGTGGGAATCGGACCAGTGACCCTTTGGTGCTCAGGTCCATGCTAAATTCACTGAGCTATACCAGCCAGGGCTAGGAGGTGGTCTTTATGTGTTGCCAAAAGAACTAGTGAATACTTCCGACCCAAAAACCAGAGGGAGAGGAGAGCTTACCTCAGTCCTGCTCAGTCAAGGGAGATGATGTCCTGCCCAGCCCAGGTCTAGGGGCCATGTATATTCACTCCTAGGTCCAGATCTTTAAGACTCCTCCAGCATCCAAGTGCACAGGGAGAGATACCAAGGAGATTCCATGGCCTCTACCTGTTGGCAAAGATTGGACCTTGTTTAAGAATAAGTCAGCAGTGAAAAGAAGGAGTCCTATATAAATCATTATAGCCTAAAAAATGGAAAATTATTCTCTAGGTTCTAGGTTCTGACTATAGAAGTCAGAAAAGTTTTGGGGAGACATCTGCTTATTATTTTCAATATGGTCTCTCTGAAAAAGGATGAGCTTTACCAGCAGTGGTTTAGATAAAAGGGAGCTTGCAAATCAACTCCCAAAGCAATACTAGTAATATCAGCATTGCACAGGGTTGTACACAATTGAATTGTTCCTGAAGAAAAGATTGCAACAAATAAAACACACATAAAAGATCTAAGTTTTAATAAAAGGAACGATTCTTTAGCAGAAGAAAAATCCAGTTTTTGAAGATGAATATGGTTTGGTTCTAGTTAACATTAATAAATATTCCTGATGATATTTTTTTAACTTTAAGAAAAACTAAAAAAGAACCTGCACAAAACTCTAGATTATCTATAAATGAACAAAAATGACACTTCTACATTAAAAATTTTAAGAAAATAGAGGTATACTTTCCCTCTCAGAAGCACACCCATGCCTTAATTCCCTTTCAGGGGTACATCTCCTAACCCTAAGGCTCCCCACAGGACTTGCAACCAGGGGAGCGACAGGCAGTGGCAGCTCCTCCTGGGCTGACCCCTGAACCTGTTTCCAAGGCCGCCTTACTCTGTTTCCAGTGAGCTGAAGCAGCCCCACCTAGGCTTTCCTGTTGCTTCTTCTATCTAAGCCCTTCTTTGTTTCACTGTTGAATCAAAAAGAAAGAGAGAAAGAAAACAGAGCAAAGTGTGCATAATTTTTTTAAAGATTTTATTCATTTTTTTTTAAAAAGGGAAAGCGAGGGAGAGAAACATTAGTGTGAGAAAGAAACATCAATTAGATGCCTCTCGTATGCGCTCCAACTGGGGACCAAACCCACAACCTAGGCCTGTGATCTGACTGGGAATCAAACTGGTGACCTTCTGCTTTGTGGGATGACGCCCAACCCAACTGAGCCATACTGGTCAGGGCCAAAGTCTGCATAGTTTTAAAGAGCACAGTGTGAATCAAGTATTGGTCCGAGAAACAAAGTGAGAGATGAATCTAAAATAATTCAAGAATGTCCAATTGTCATTCAAGAATGTTAAATTGTCATTCAGTAGGTGATGAGCACTGAAAAATAGTGAACACCTGCACATAAAAAGTTAACCTCGTCAGTTAGGTTCCTGCCGTGCGGCAGAAACCCACTAGGCATTTGAGACAGAGGGAAGTAATGCAGGCTCTCTGTTACTTAGGGAACGGTCTTTCTGATCACACAAATAGGCCCTTGCTTTTCAAACTTTGTATTTATTCAAATCACCTCAGATTTTTTTTTAAATGTGGATTCAAATTCCATAAGTTTGGGGTGGTGCCTGAGATTCTGCATGTTTAAGAAGCTCTCAAACAAAGCCAGTGCTGCTGGTCCGTGAACCACTTTTTGAATAGTAAGGAAATTGGGAAGTTAAGGCAACTAGGTGTTAGTAATAGCTCGAAGCCAGGATTTTCCTCAGAGCTGAGAGAACACTGAGAGGAGCTGCTGTTCCCGAAGTCTAGAACTCAGCCCCCATCCACGGGCAGCACGGCCAGGCCTTTCTGTTGGAAGGTGGAACCAGGGGAGGGGCTGTCTGGAAGCAGCTGAAGTTACAGTGGAGATGCAGCTGCTGCTGGGGACTCAGCTGGAGGCTGAGAGATAGGGAGTGGGTCCCCTGGCTTCTTCTCTCCTAACCTCTGATCTTCTTTCTGCAAGTTTTTCCCACCAGCTAGAACTGGCTTCCCCAGTGCAGCAAGGCAGCTTCTTACTCTCAGCTTCTCCCCCCAAATCACTGTTAACTGCTCACTCCTTTAGATGCTGAGCAATGACAATGATCTCAACTTGATTCTAACTTCTAGCTCCAACATATCACAAAGGGTTCTCTAGGCATAGGGTCTACCTGCTTAGAAAGAGCTGGAGAGCTGTGGTAAAAATCGAGTGAAGGGAAAATAATAAATATAGTTTATATTAATACTAAATGTAGTTTTGCCCTGGGTGGTGTGGCTCAGTAAATTGAGTGCCAGCCTGCAAACTGAGAGGTCACTGGTTTGATTCCCAGTCAGGGCCCATGCCTGGGTTGTGGGCCAGGTTCCCAGTTTGGGGTGTACGAGAGGCAACCGATTGATGTATCTCTAGCACGTCAATGTTTCTCTCCCTCTCTTTCTCCCTCCCTTTCTCTCTCTAAAAATAAATAAATAAATAATTTAAAAACATAATTAATTTACTTCTTTTTCATGCTTATTACCCACATAGCTCTTACCTTTCAGTGCCTTGAACACACCAAGCTCTCTCCCACTTCAAGGCTTCAGCAGAAGCTAATCTCTTATTATTGAATGCTTTCCCCCATAATCTGTGTCTGGTTATAATTTAGATCTCAGCTTAAATGTCTCTTGTTAACAAACAGCTCCTCTAACACTTCAGACTAGGTAAGATCTGCCCGAAATAATTTCTCATAACACCCTTTCCTTGCTGTTCAACTTCAATGTGAAACTACCCATTCGTTTGATTGTGTTCCATGCCCCTCACGAGGCCATTAAGTTCCACGAAGGCAAAAATTGTGTCGCCTTTGTTCAATAGTGTATTTCCCCTGCTTGTAAAACCAGACTAATAAACAGATGCATCTGTCCATCACATCAGCACGAAAATCAGGTTGGATGTGCTAGTGGCTGAAGAACATAGTCCTGATTTTAATAGTTGAAATAATGTGATTTTTAGAAGGCATTTTGCTTTGGTAAGGAGCTAGTTAATCAGGAGTCAATATTATTTTAAACTTTTGTAATTTGCATCATATGTGAACCCACATAAAGCTGGCCTTCAAAAACTAATAATAGCAATGGTTACCATTTGTTGAATCATTAATGCCAGACACTGCTGTTTTGTAGACTTTATTGCATTTAATCTTCACAACCACCCATGAGGTTGTTATTATTCCCACTTTTTCTGATGAGGATTTTGAAACTCAGAGTGCTTGAAGGATGTCCCACAGCTCGTCAGTAGCCGAATAAGGATTGATTCATGTCTGCCTATCTTTACCAACCAATGTAACTAATGTTTATTATAACTTCTAAATAATTTATACTAGGTTTAACTTAGACATTTCCCTCTCTTTCCATTTAAGCCAAAAGAAAGGAGGGAAATGACCTAAGCTGTGAATAGCAAACAGTCTTCAGGGACATCCTGCCTGGGTGGAAAAGTAAGTAGAGCAGGCACCTGTCTGTGCAGAGGTGTACCAGCCCCATAACCCAGCGTGTGTGCGTACAGATCTCCTCGCTGCAAAAAGCCAAGAGAGGTCTTTGGGGGAACTTCGGTTGGAATTGCACACGTGTGAAAGAATCCAGTGGTGGGCCCGCTCACAAGAGCTGGTTGTTAAATTTTCAGAACTTTGCAAGCTGGTGATTAGATATAGCCACTATTAAAAATTAAACATTATAAGCTTATCATTGAAATTATATTAAAAGCCAAGATAATACAAGCTCAGTGCTCATCACTTCCTAATTATTTTATTAGTACCTGTGCTCTCTATTGTTTGTATCTAGTGCAATGGAATAATGCAAATGCTCTGTAACCATGTGCCTTTTGTGCATCTCTTCCTAATTCTATACTCAGTGACATCAGGTAGGTAGCTTGAAATGGCCCATAGTGAAGTATTTATATCATGGGAATCAGCAAATGCTACAAATCAGCTTCTACCCTGGTTGTTTAACATTTCTCAGGACACCATTGGTTTAATCCTTAGGAAAGGGTCCGAATTCAGAGCCAAAGTTAAAAGCAAAAAGCCCAGTAGTGATTGAAACTGGTTGGTCCCTCTGTAATTTCAGATAGCCAGCACTTACAGGGCTGAGGAATGGGGTTTGGGTATTTTACAAACCAAACTGTTTGATACAGGTGTTCTTTACCAAAGAAAAGGAAAATCCTGATGAGAATGTTAGTTACGAAGCAAAAATTAGACAGCATTAATATAAACTCAATTGGTAAAAATTTTTAGGGGCTAGAAAATTTCCTTATAGTAAGAGTTATAAACTAGATGATGGAATTCTTTTTTTATTTTAAAGCCGATTAAACTTGAAGGTGGTGGGTGAGGTTTAATCTATATTTGTAAGTTTTACACTTGCTACATCCTGCCATGGTTCTGCTCCTGCCCTGTTTTCTGTGGCTCTGGAAAGCTATAAGATGTCTGGGTAAACTTTGGAATTTCCTTGCCTCTTGTTATATTTGCAAAGGGCTATGGGATGTGTCTAAAGAAGTTGAGAACTATTTATAACAGGTAAACCTACTGAGAAGTCAGGTGGTGGTGGGACTGTGGTTGGACAGTTATTGTCAGCAGCAGGATTTCGGCTGTGCTTGTGTGATACGTTTTCCATAAGGGCTTTCAATTGGCCTTTGAAATCTAAATCTCAACAATCCAGGCAACATGGTGAAGAATGTAAAAGTTTATAGAAATATCTAATTTGAATTATTTGGGTGAAAGTTAGCTACCTCAATATTTGGCATATTTTTTCCTGGCATGATCTCCTTGGTTATTTAAAGGTTTCACTTATGAAGTAATTAATTACAAAGGAATCTGTGCTTAATGCTAACAATTCAGCTAAGATAAACTATGAAGATCTTACAAACTCACAACCTAGAACCCCACAGGTCAGACCCCATAAATTAAGCAGTTCTTGTAGTATTCCAAAGTTTTTTTTGTCCCTTAGCACCTAACATATCAATATGAACATTAAATAAGATCACATTGCTTTCAATCTGCTTTTTTTGTTACAGTTAAAAAAATATGGTATGTGTCATACATACAGATGATTATATAAGTGGCTGGGCAGATTTCAATGAATCATAACTAAATGTACACCAGCACAACTTCTAAAGTTAAGAAATGGGAATTTCTTGCACCTTCTACGCATTCTGAGCCCCTTCATGACCGCAAGCACTTCTCGGTCTTGTATAGAAACCATGACCTTGATTTTTGTAACAATCATTCTTCTGCTTTTCTCCATACTTGCATTTCGTATCTATGTATCTCTAAATAGTATTTTGTTTAGTTTTGACTATTTTGAACACTATCTGAAAGGAATCATACTGCATGCGTTTTTCTGTGACTTTTATTCAGCACCGTTAATGAGATTCATTCATGTTGCTGCATGTGGATGAAGTTCATTTATTTTCATTGTTGTATAATATTCCATAGCATTGCTATGAATCATTGGACTGCTGATAAATGTTTGTGTTGTTTCTGGTATTTTGATATATTTTTCAAATTTTTATTTATTGATTTTAGAGAGAGATAGGGAGGGGGTGAAAGCAGAGAGAGAGAGAGATTTATTGTTCTGCTTATTTATGCACTCAATGGTAGATTCTTTCATGTGCCCTGACCAGGGATCAAACCTGTAACCTTGGTGTATTAGGACAACACTCTAACTAACTGAGCTACCCAACAGGATCTGTTTTGATATTATGAATAATGCTATTATAAGAGTTTTATATACATCTTTTGGTATAAGTGTATTAAAGTTTTCTTATGTACCTAGGAGACAGATTGTTGGATCATAGAGTTTGCACATGTTTATCTTTACTGGGTAATCCAAGTTATATTCCAAAGTGGTTATCAATTTACTCTCTGACCAGCAGTAGGTGAGATCTGTGTTTTCACATCTTTGTCAATACTTGGTATTGTCAGACTTAAATTTTTTGCCTATATGATGAATCTTACTGTGGTATTAATTTTCATTTACCTGATTCCTAATGAGACTACATTTCTTTTCATATGATCATTGACCATTTTAGTTTTCTCTTCATCAAGTGTCTATTCAGGTCATCTGTCCATTTTTCCATTGGGTTGTTCATTTTATTTAATAATTCTTAAGTATTTTTTAAGATTTTATTTATTTATTTTTAGAGAGAGGAGAAGGGAGGGAGAAAGAGAGGGCGAGAAACATCGGTGTGAGAGAGAAACATCAATTGGCTGCTTCCCACACACGTCCCATCCAGGGCCGGAACCTGCAAACCTGGCACGTGCCTGAGTAAGAATGGAACCAGTGACCCTTCACTTTGTGGGGTGATGCACAACCAACTGAGCCGCACTGGTCAGGGTGATTCTTAAGTATTCTTTACATTTTTCATGAACTCTAAGATGCTATTGATTTTAAAATACACTATTATTTTATTGCATTAAGAAAAAAAGAACATTATCAATACCATGATATACACCTAAATATCCATGATGGTAAAATGTGGAAAACTGTATGCTTTAGAAACAAAAAGAATCGTATTCTGAGTAATGTAACCTTGCCCATCATACATGGTGCAAATTCTTCTAATCTGTGGCTTGGTTTTCCTTCTATTTATGGTCCTTTTGATTAATTAAAGTTTTAATGAAGTCAGACTTATCTACTTTTTTTTTCTGTGGTTTTTTTTCTGTAGTTTTATCCTTCTCACTTGATCTTTGATCTACCTAAATTAATTTTAGGTACAGTGTGAAGTAAGGGTCCAATAGTGTAATTTTTACATGTGGCCTGTTCCCTTATGAGTGAGTTTGAGATTGGCTTCCATTCTCTTCCATTATTTGTCAACCTTTGTGTCGATACTGTATTGAATTTCCTGTAGAGCAAGAACTCTTTAGAGCAAGTTACTTTCCATTTGTTCTTCTATCAGGGCCTTTTGGCTATTCTTGATACTTTATACACATTTATTATACACCCCCAAAATACCTCCCAAACAAAAAATTGTTAGAACTCTAAGACTGCACCAAGTTTAGCCAGGTAGCTCAGTTGGTTAGAGCATTGTCCTGATACATCAAGGTTGCAGGTTCGATCTCTGGTCAGCACACAAACAAGAATCAACTAATGAATACATAAATGAGTGGAACAACAAATCTCTTTCTCTCTCACCCTCGTCCCTCCTTTCCCTCTCTCTCGAAAATCAGTAAGTAAAATTTTTTAAAAGATTGCTTTGAATTTATAGATACATTTGAAAAGAAATGACATTCTAATTTTGTCTTACTATTCATTGGTTTATATGTATCTCCATTTTTGAGTAGTCTTTATTAATTTCTCTTGATATGTTGTTTTATGGTTTTTGGATTATCTTGCGCATTTGCTATAAGATTTATTCCTGGGTATTTTTATGCTATTAAAGCAATATTTGTGTTTTGTTGTTATACACAAATGCATATGTATATTATATAAAATATAAATTTTATATTTACACATTTATATGTAAATTATATATATATTTATAAATAAATAAATTGAATTGAGGTTTGTATACTATCTTTGTATTCAGTATAATCCTAATAATTTGTTCGTACATTTAAAATTTTTTCTACATGTATAATCATAACACTTGTGAATAATACCAATTCTGTTTCTTTTTTATCTTTTATTTTGCTTGCCATATGTATAATTTAGAATTTTTTAGTATGATACTGAATAGAGGTAGTAATGGTGGACAATCTTGTCTTATTCCCTATCCCCAAATACTGTTCCATAATTCAACAGTAAGAATGACGTTTGCTGGTTTCTATTGTTTGTTATTGCTGTTGTTTTGTAGTTGTACTGTACAAAATTAATGAATTTCCTAGGGTTCAAAGCCAAGCTTCATGAATAACTAGCTGGATGATCTTTCTCATGTGGAAAAAGGGATTCCTTATTCTAAATTCCCTAATAAACAAAGACTGGGATAAATTAAGTGCTAATGCCTTACATGAGAGGTGTAATCCCAGGGTAGCAAGAATGAATAAAATGGGAAATGAGGCAGGGAAGCATGGGAAGCAATGCAAGCTGATGTCTTACTACCCCTGCCACTGTTGCATGACACTGGCTCAGCAAATGAGCTCCTCAGCCAGGTAAGATGCCTGCAGAGGCTGAATGACAACTTGGTTCTCAGAAGAGTGAGTAGGGAGGAGGAGAGTGAGGGAATGTATCCTCCAGCTTCCTGTCCTTTCCTGAGGGTCAACATTTGGCTCATAGGGTGTTAACTTTCCCTCACTTCTGGTTTGCATTATCAGACTTTTAGGCAGCTGTGGGGAGGGCAGCGAGATCCCAAACGCTGTGGAGGGGCATTTCATCTGAGCCTGGAGGTTGTGGGAAGAGCCATAGACTCCTGGTCAGTGGCTGCCCAGCTTCAGGCAGCAGAACTACAAGAGCCCGTGTGAAGTCCTTTGGCCTAGGAGGTAAGTGAAGCTTTGGCAAACGGATAAGAGTCCAGGAGACAGGTGAAGCTGAAAGACTCTGAGAACTTGCATCAAACGGGTCAGTTAATGGGGCTGCTATTCCTCGTACCTACATCATAGGGTTGTTGTGTGGGTTAAATATGTTACTAATTGTAAAATGCTCAGAAAAGTGCCTGGTGAGACAGAGTGTACTCTCAAATACAGTATTAGCTAAAATGCAATCCAATTTATCATC
The DNA here is from genome assembly GCF_014824575.4 of Sturnira hondurensis. NCBI lineage: Eukaryota > Metazoa > Chordata > Mammalia > Chiroptera > Phyllostomidae > Sturnira > Sturnira hondurensis. Next base: position 4,614,671 of record NW_028079136.1, read on the forward strand.
TTTTTCTCTATAGACACTAATCTTTATAAAATGCTTAGAGAAGTCTTCTCTACTCAGCTATTATAAAAATAGCATCCATCTGGTTTTTATTTTGGCATACAAAGTGAGGTCAGACTCACGCTTTATGCTTTTCCAAATGACTTGACACCCGTCCAAAGACCATGTATTGAATATTCCATATTTTCTCCCTTTGCTTTGAAATTTGATTTATAATATATTAAATTTGCATATTTACTTGCTAATTTGCTAACTTTTATTCTGTTCCATTGATGTATCTGTAAATTCTGTTGTACTATTTTAAGAATTGTAGCTTTGATAATAATGTATTGTATGACATGTTCCCATTTCTTGTTCTTCTTTTAAAAAAGATTTTCCTGGCTATTTTCACATGTTTATAATTTTAGATGAAGTTAAAAATCAGTTTTTCAAGTTCCTTCTTTTAAAAAAATTCTGCTTGGATTTTGACTGTGAATATGTTGAATTTATGGTTTACATTAGGAAAAGATTATGATGGTGACATTTACTTGCAAAAAACAAGATATCTCTCCTTATTTATTCAATATTTAATGTTCTTAGTAGAATTCTGAAGCTTCCAACAAGTTCCAAATATTTCTTGTGCCGTTAGATAATTTATAAGTTTCTATGGTATTACAGGGAGTGTTTTCTCCTATCCTACATTTTGCTTGATTACTGTTTATATATCAGAAATCTATTACCTTTATTTTAACAGTTTTACTGCGGGACATTTCACAGTGTCACACAACTCACCCATTCAAGTGTGCATTTCAATAGTTTTTAGTAACATTGCTGAGTAGTGCGACTATCACCATCAATAAATTTTAGATTATTTTCCTCCTCCAGTAAAGATTTCTCATGCCTGTTTACAGTTAATCCAGTTCCCATCCCTAGCCGCAGGTGAATACCCATCTACCTTCTGTCCCTATACATTTTCTGGACAATTCATATAAATGAATCACACACGATGTCACCTCTTGTGTCTGTCTTTCATTTAGCACAATGGTTTTCAAAGTTGATCTCTGACCTATCTGCTCACCAGCGATGGACATTCGGGTTGCTTTTCAGTTTCGGACTGTTATGAACACTGCTGCTACAAATATTCTCATGAAGTCGTTGTGTGGACATCTGGTTTTATTTCTCTTGGGTAGATAGGTAGGAGTGAAATTGCTGGGTTGTATGGTAATTGTACATTTAACTTTTTGAGAAACTGCCAAACTATTTTCCAAAGGGGCTACATTATTTTATATTCCCACCAGCCAGGTATGAAGGTTCTTTGTTGACTTTAGAAATATTTATTTTGTATGTGACTATCTTATTGAATAATCTGTTATTTTTTATCATTTTTCTATTGATGCTCAGATTAGTACTTAGGTATTGCGAGTGACAGCATTCCAACTCAAAGTAGCTGAAGGAAGAAAGAAAAATGCATTGGCATGAGTAATGAAGAAGGACAAATGAAATGCTTGCTCGTATACAACTACAATTCGGGCACTTAAGGCATAAGCAGGAGGTTTCTCTCAACTATGCTTCTCAATATCTTTTCAGTCTTGAACATCTTGACACGTGATAGATGCTGAATGATGATACAGTTTTTCTTCTTTCATTTCTTTATGCGATGATTATTTTGATCAATCTTTTGTACCAATATTGTACCTTCCTTGAATCTCTAAAATAAATACCCCTATTGGCCATGTGGTATTATAATTTTATATATGGCTACCATTTATTTGCCAATACTTTGTGGAGAATATTCTTTCTAAATAAATGTGTGATCTGACTCTTCTTTGTGTTACACTATCTTTAACCATTTTGATTATTAAAATATATGCTAGTAAAATGAGGTAGAGAGTTTTCTATGTTTTTATGTGGCTTAAATAATTTAAATAGAATTACAATAATTTGTTCCATAGCCTAGATGAAGCTCAGTTGTAAATCTCTTCGGACTTGGTGCCATTTGTAATTGTAGATTTCTTGTAAATTTTCCAGCTACTTTTTTAATTGGTGTATTTAACTTTTCTACTTTTGGGGTGTTAATGTTGGCAATTTTTTAAAATGTTTTTTAAAAATTTTATCTATTGATTTTAGAGAGAGAGAAAGGGAGAGAAACATTGATTTTTTGTTCCACTTATTCAACTATTCACTGGTTGACTCTTCCATGCGCCCTAACCGGGGATCAAACCCACAACCTTGGCCTATGAGAACAATGTTCTAACTGGCCAAAGCTAATGTTGACAATTTTTGTTTTGTTGGGAGATTCTGTTTCCTATGGATTTTCAATTTGTGGATATGGAGTTTTCATACGGTATTCTTTCTTAATTCTTTAAATCTCTAGTATGTCTTTGGTTAGAAATTACTCATAACAATTTATAAATCTATCTAAAATTTTTAAAAAAACAGTTCCTGTTTCTATATACCTACTTGATGATATCAAAAGACTTTTAAAAATTGCCAAATTGTTGCCAATATTTGTTGATAACAAATATTATCCTATTAACTTTCATTTCCCTGGTTATAAGTGAAAAATCAATATTTTTTCATATGTTTATCAGTTTATCAGTTTATGGTTTTCGACCACTGCTGAATCTATTTTCATAAACTTCACCTTAAAAACATACTTGTTTTTTTCAAAACTTATTTGTGACTTCCAGTGCTGTTTGAGATGGAGTAAGTCCACTACAGCCTCTATTTCCCACAGATTACAGCTAATAATTCTGAATGATATTTAAAAAATAACGCTTACACGAAGACTCTGAAAAATAAACAAGAATATTCAGATTGGGAAGGGAAGTCAGATCTGGAAGAACAATCAATATGGGAATGAATTTCCTGGTTTCATTCCCTCCTCTGTCTGCCAGCTTCACCCCGGGTGGCCCGGGTTGTAGAGCCACCCCAGGTGCGGAGGCAGAAACTCGGAGGAAGCCTTCTTCTGGAAGAAAACCAGAGAAGGGGGGCCTCTGCTCTCTGTATTTGAAGTGAGTTTCTTGGGCCTCACATTTTTTATACCCAATCTGAAAATTTTTGCTTTTTAATCAGGGCAATCAGACCACATAATATGATTATTGATATGGTTAGGTTTAAATATATCATCTTCCAACTTTTTCTGTCTCACCTATTCTTTGTCCCCTATTTTTCTCTTTGTAAATTCTGTCCAATTAATTGAATATATTTTGTGATTTCACTTTACCTCCTACATTAGGGTGTATAATATACATCTTTAACTTATTATATTCTACCTCCAAGTGGTATTGTACTGCTTCACATACAGTATTAATATAAGAACTTTTCAATAGCACGCTTGCATTACTTTCCACCTAAACTTTGTGTTGTTGTCATATGTCTTGCATATGTTTAAAAAACCTACATTAACTAGTTATTGCTTTTGTTTAAAGAGTCAATTACCTCCCTGTGCATTCATATAATAAGAGAAACATCTTACATGTTAGCGTATGTAGTTACAATTTGTAGCCCCTTCTTCCTTTGTATAGTTTTTTTTTTCTTTTTGGTAAATCCATATTTTCATAGTATCTTTTTACTTTTGTCTAAGAACTTATTTTAATATTTCTTTCAGCTGGTGGTGAATTCTTTCAGTTTTTGAGTGTTTGAAAATAATCTATTTCACTTTCATTTTTGAATGATATTTTTGCCACATATAAAATTCTAGGCTGACAGTTTCTTTTCTTTCAGCATTTTAAAGAAGTCTATTATTTTCTCACATGCATTGTTTCTGTCAGATGATCTTTATTCCTCCACATGTTACATGTTGGTTTTTTTCAGCTTAATTGAGAAATAACTGATAAATAAAATTGTAAGATATCTACAGTATACATTGTGGTGATTTGATATATGTATGTTTATACATTGTGAACGGGTTCTGACCATGTAGTTAATTAACACGTGTACTGTCTCACATGTTTATACATTTGGTGAGAACATGTAAGTTCTACTCTGTTAGCAAATTTCAACTGTATAATACTGTAGTTTTGTCACCTACAGTAACCATGGTTTACATCACATGCTCAGACCTTTTGTATCCTTTCACCCACCTCTCCCTATTTTCCCCAGCCTCAGCCCTGGCAACAACTTTTCTACTCTGTTTCTATGAATTTACTTCTTTTTTTTAGATCTTATTTATTTATTTTTAGAGAGAGGGGAAGGAGGGAGAGAAACATTAATGTGCGAGAGATATATCAATTGGTTGCCTCTCATACGCCCCCAGCTGGGGACCTGGCTCGCAACCCAGGTGTGTGCTCTGACAGGAAATTGAACTGGTAAACTTTCGGTTCACAGGCTGGCACTCAATCCACTGAGTCACACCAGCCGGGGCTTTTTTTTTTTTTTTTAGATGCACTTATAAGTGATACCATGCAATATTTGTCTCTCTCTGTCTGGCTTGTTTCACTTAGTGTAATGCCCTCGGGGTCTATCCATGTTGTTGCAAATGGCAGGATTTCCTTCTTTCTCATAGCTGAATAATACTCCATTGTGTGTGTGTATATGTATGTGTGTCCACATCAAATTTCCATGTGTTTATCCATCTATCCAGCAATGGATATCTTAGGCTGTTTACATATCTAGGACATTGTGAGTAATGCTGCAATAAACATGAGAGTACAACTATTTCTTTGATTTCCTGTTTTTGTTTTCTTTGGGTTTATATCCAGAAATGGGATAGCTGAATTATATGGTAGTTCTATTTTTAATTTTTTGAGGAGATGCTTCTATACTGTTTTCCATAGTGACTGCACCAACTTACATTTCAACCAACAGTGCATAAGCATTCCCTCTTCTCCACATCCTTGCCAACATTCGTTATTTCTTGACTTTTTCGTGGTAACTATTCTAACAGATGCGAGGTAATACCTCACTGTGGTTCTGATTGGGATTTCCCTGACAACTAGTGATGTTGAGCACCTTTCTGTGTCCCTGTTGATCATTTGTATGTCTTTTTGGGGAAACAAAGGTCTATTCAGTTTCTCTGCCCATTTTTTCTCTGCCTCTTGTGTTCCATATAAATAAATTGTTTTTATACATTTATATGTAAAAACTCCCTATGTTTCTTCTGGGGGTTTTATGGTTTCAGGACTTACATCCAAGCCTTAAATCCATTTTAAGTTGACTTTTGTGTATGGTTTAAAGTAATGGTCCAGTTTCTTTTTTTAAAAGATTTTATTTATTTATCTTTAGAGGGGAAGGGAAGGAGAGAGGGAGAGAAATATCAATGTATGGTTGCCTCTGCCAGGGACACACAATGTATCGTGTGTCCCCTGCCAGGGGCTGGCCTGCATCCAAGCATATGCCCTGACTGGGAATTGAACTGCGACCCTCTCGTTCGCAGGCCCGCACTCAATCCACTGAGCTACCCCAGCCAGGGCAAAGTAATGGTCCAGTTTCATTCTTTTGCATGTGGCTGTCCAGTCTTCCCAACACCATTTATTGAGAAGGCACCCTTTCACTATTGTATGCTGTTGGCTCTTTTGTGAGAAATTAATTGGTCACATATGTTTGGATTTATCTTGGGGCTCTTTATTCAGTTCCATTGGTCTATGTATCTATTTTTGTGCTAATGCCATCCTCTTTTGATGACTATAGCTTTGTAACATAATTTGAAATCTGGAAATGAGATGCAACCTATTGTTTTGCTTTAGGTTTTTTTTAAATATGGCTGTGTTAAGTTATTTTCTTTCAATCACTGGTTCTAAACTATTTGATTATGATGTGCCTCCACATAGCTTACTTAATATTTCTTGAAATTGGGTTTGCAGAAGTTCTTGAATCTGTGGGCTTATAGGTTTCATCAATTTTTTTTAAATTATAATAATTATTTCTTAAGATATTTTTTCTGCTTTCATGTTTCTTTTCTTTTAGAAAATCCTACTTGAAGTTTTTCTATAGTTCACTGATGCCATGCTCATTTTTAAGAAAAATCTCCTTTCTTTCTGTGTTCTATTTTTTTTGGATGTGTTTCTATTTTTCCATCTTCAAATTCATTAACTTTTCCTTCTGCAAATTTAATTTGCCATTTTCCATCTAACACATTGTAGTGTTCTTCTCTAGAAATTTTATTTGTTTTTTTATATTTAAATATCTCCATTCAACTTTTTAAAAAACAGGTAGAATATAGTTATAGTAACTTTTAATGACTATATTTGCTAATTCTAATATCTGTGTCAGTTATGGTTTGGTTTCAATTTATGTACTTATTTTTCTTGTTACGGGTCATATTTTCCTCCTCTTTTGTATCTAGGAATTTTTTGTTGGATCCCAGACATGCTGCATTTTTCTTTGATGGGTGCTGGACATTTTTGTTGTTGCCCTTTTTTCTGGGACACAGTTAAGATACTTGAAACAGTTTTATGCTTTCAGGTTTTGCTTTTAAGATTTATTAGGGAAAACTGGATCAGTGCTCAGTAGAGAACTAATTATCCCCCATTATTGACACAAGAGTCTTCTGTGTACTGTCCTTCACACTCTGAGATTCATAAGGTTTTCCAGCTTGGCTGCTGGGAACAGGCACCATTCCTAGCTTCGTGTGAGCACTGGACACAATTACTTATAAATTTTTTGGATGGTCCTTTCCCTAGCCTTGGCTAGTTTCCTCACACACATGTGCTCATCATACTCAGCTGAATACTCGGAGGCCCCTCTGCAGATCCCTGGAGTTCTCTTTCTGTGGTACTCAGTCTTCTCTTGTACTTTGTCCTGCAGATGCTACTCACCTTGGTCCCCCCAGTGGGACCAAGTCAAGGATTGATTTCCTTTTGATACATTGACCCCTTTATTCTTATTAAATGTCTCTCTTTATCCATCACAATGTTCTTCCTTTTAAATCCTGATATTATTAATGAGGTGACATCTTTTAAGTATTCAACCCAATGACCTTGAATTATGTGGGGTATCAGGATGGCTGGTGGGAAAATGAAGTATTCCTGGCTTTGTGTGAGCTTTGGGGATTGCTCCCTCTGCTCTTTTTGGTTGATTCTTCCCCTATCCTTTGGTAGTTTTCTCACAACCATGTTCTGGTCTGTTTTTAGCTGGAAACCCAAGAGGCTCTGATGATCCCCGGAACTCCCTCTTCAGGTGTTTTTCTCTTCTCTAGTTCTGTGTCCTGTGAGCTCTACACATCTCACCCTCCCAGTCTCCCAGCTCTCTCTTCTCAACTCAAAGAGACTGCAAGCAGCTGCTTCCCTTCTCCCACCCTGTGTTTTGCCTGGAAATTTCCTCCAAACAGTAGGCTGAGGCAATTTTGGGCTCACCTTCCATGTTCCCTCTTTTTCGGGTGTCATTGTCCAGAACTGCCTGATGTCCAATATCTGAAAAATGATTGCTTCATATGTTTTGCCCTTTTTTGTTTGTTTGTTTTTGGCTTTTCAGGTGGTAGTGGTGGTGTTAGTGGGGGTGAGGGAGAATCCAATCTGTTACTTCATATTGGCCAAAAGTGGAAATTCTCATCTTTAATAACTTTCAAAGTACCTGTTTCATGGGTACAGTCGACATCTAAGATTCTTGGTGATTACATTGTTTTGGGGATGCATACTGTTATTCACTCATGGTGAATTATGTTTTCAAATGTTTAACATTGTTGCTTTTTATAATGAGCTCATCTTCAGGTATTTTGTTGTTGTTTTGTCAGAATCCTGTGCAGTTTGTGTTAAAGGCATGTCCCCCCAGAGAGGTTTTGTGGGTCCTTCTGTGAAATTATGCTAACTTTGCAGTGGCACAGTATTCCCACAGATAAAAACCCACCAGAGATGAGCTTCGAAAATATAATTGTTTTCAGACACTGGACATCTCTGGTGTTTTCAGATCACATCGGGAGTGGTGTCTTCAGATTGTATGGGGAATGTTAATTCACAGTTTAAACCCATGTAAGGTAAGGGGCCCATGTTTTCATTTGGTCAAGAGAGACTTTTCCTTTCCTTTCCTTTTTTTTTTTTTTTTTTTGGTTGTTGTGTCAATCCAGAGCATAAGAGAGGTCTCTGACAACTGTCTTATGATCTTCATATACTGAGGGATAGTATTTTCTCCCTGGAAGGTGTCAAGCTTTGTGTAGATATCTCATTTCTAAACCAAGCATTACATGGGGCTTTTCTGTCCTTACATGGTTGTTGGAACCAAAATCCCTGGATTCCTTAAAGTAGCATCTCTTCGTTTCTGCTTGGACCTTCAGAGTCAGTCCCCATATTTATTGTTCTGATTTTCAGTTTCTTCTTTATTACTGTAATGTTAACTTTAAGGGTGTGTGTATTACATGTATTCTTTCTGATTACTAGTTAATAGCAACTTAGTGAACTATCTAGCCTTCAGTAATTTGGAGTTAAAAAGCAAGTGCCTAAGTTCTGGCCAAGATGGAGGTGTAGGTAGAAACCCTTTGTTTCCTCATACAACCAAAAGGAGGATACCCACCAACCTAAAAACAATAAACAACCAGAAGTACCAGAGAATCAAACTGCATGGAACTCTGACAACCAAAGACTTAAAGAAACATTCACCCAGGCAGGTAGGAGGGACAGAGACGGGCAGCCAGGCAGGCGGAGAGGACTCATGGCATGGCAGTGGACTGTGTGGGCAAGGCGGGGCTGGCTGAATGGGAAACTAAAGACTCAAGCTACCATGGGGTTGCCACAGCGGGAGAAATTCCCAGTCTCACACAGTGGAGTTCGTTGGAAAGTGGGGCTAGAGCCAAGCAAGCAGCATCGTTCCCTCTTGGACCCTTCCCCCACTGACAGTGCCACAGTGCAGCTAAGAGGGTTGCCTTGCTCAGGTGAATACCAAGGCTACACCCCCCTACAACAAAACAGGTGCTCTGAGACAAAGAAATATGGCACAAATGAAACAACAGATCAAAACTCCAGAAAAAGAGCTATGCAATGAGGAGATAGCCAACCTATCTGATGCAGAGTATAAAACACTGGTAATCAGGATGCTCACAGAACTGACTGAGTTTGGTTGAAAAATGAAGGAACAAATGAAGGCTAACCAAAGTGAAATAAAGCAAAATATACAGGGAACCAACGATGAAGGAAAGGAAACTGGAACTCAAACAATGATTTGGAACACAAGGAAGAAATAAACATCCAACTGGAATAGAATGAAGAAACAAGAATTTTAAAAAATGAGGAGGCACTTAGAAATCTCTGGGACAACTTTAAATGTTCCGATATCTGAATCATAGGGGTGCCAGAAGGAGAAGAAGAAGAGCAAGAAGTGGAAAACTTATTTGAACAAATAAGGAAGGAAAACTTCTCCAATCTGGCTAAGGAAATAGACTTCCAGGAAGTGCAGGAAGCCCATAGAGTCCCAAAGAATTTGGACCCAAAGAAGATTACACCAAGGCACATCATCATTAAGTTTACCAAGATTAAAGATAAGGAAAGACTCTTAAAAGTAGCAAGAGAAAAGGAGACAGTTACCTACAAAGGAGTACCTATAAGACTGTCAGCTGATTTCTCAAAAGAAACTTTGCAGGCGAGAAGGGGCTGGAAAGAAATATTCAAAGTCATGAAAGACAATGACCTATATCCAGGCATACTCTATCCAACAAAGCTGTAAATTGTTTCCCAGATGAAGTCAAGTTAAAGAAGTTCATCATCACCAAGCCCTTACTAAATGAAATGTTAAAGGGACTTACTTAAGAAATAGAAGATCAAAAACTATGAACAGTAAAATGACAACAAACTCACAACTATCAACAACGGAACCTAAAAACAAAAAAGAAAACAAAAACTAAGCAAACAATAGAAGAAGAACACAATCAAAGAAATAGAGATCACATGGAAGATTTTCAGTAGGGAGGGGAAGGGGAAGAATGGGCAGGGAAGGTACAGGGAAGAAGAAGCATAGTTGGTGGCCATAAAATTGATGCAGAGAGATTAAGGATGGTATAGGAAACACAGAAGCCAAAGAACTTGTATGTACAACCCATGGACATGAACTAAGGGGGGCAGAATGCTGGAGGGTTGGCGGGGGTACAGAGTAGAGGAGAGGGTAAAGAGAAAAATTGGGGAAACTGTAATAGCTTAGCCAATAAAATACATTTAAAAAATAAGTACCTAAATAAGAAAAAGGGTATTTATAAAGATATTGTCATTAATTACAGGAAATGGTGCTTGGGTAACAGTACTAGGAAATTTTAAAAAGCAAGAAAAGAGGAGTGGGGTCCAGGGATCAGTATAGTACAGCTAATGTCACCTTTTATTGGGTGCTGTGTGCAGGGCACTTTGCACGTGATGTTTCGGTGATCCTCCCTTTTAGGGAGGAGTAGTATCCCCACGGTCCGGAGAAGGGATGTAGAGCTCAGGAACCAGTGTGGGAGAGGTGACTTACATTGGCTCTATCTACTCCTTCCAATAGACAGCGCTGCCTCCCTTGGGTGTGCGGAACATATTGGATTCTTGTAAGAAAGAAGACTAAGGCTAATATGACTATAATCTCTTTGAATGAACATTTTGTTCCTGATCTTAGTGTTAGTTTGTAGTAAGAGTGTGCTACTATGGTATGTATGTACATATATACACACGTAATATTGGGTTGGCTAAAAAAGTTCATTCGGTTTTTCCCATAAGATGGCTCTAGTAGCACTTAGTTGTCTTTAACTTCATTCAAAACAATTTTGCTAGATCATATTGTGATAGCTGTCATATCAGCGTGCATTAAAAAATACCAAAATTGGTGAAATTTTGCGTAGCCATTTTAGTATTGAAGATGGAAGAAAATAAGCAATATTTTTGGCATATTATGCCTTATTATTTCAAGAAAGGTAAAAACACAACTGAAACACACACACACAAAGATTTGTCCAGAGTATGGAGAAGGTGCTGTGACTGATTGAATGTGTCAAAAGTGGTTTTGGAAGTTCTGTGCTGGAGATTTCTTGCTGGATGATGCTCCGTGGTCAGGTGGACCAGTTGAAGTTATTAGGGATCAAATCGAGACATTCATTGAGAACAATCAATTTGATACTACTCAGACAATATCTGACATACTCCAAATACCCAAATCAATAAAGTTATTGGTGAAAATGGAAAATGTGTCTTTTGCCCTGGGTAGTGTGGCTCAGTGGACTGAGTGCCCGCCTGTGAACTGAAAGGTTGCTGGTTTGATTCCAAATCAGGGCACATGCCTGGGTTGCAGGCCAGGTCCTCAGTTGGGGGCACGTGAGAAGCAACCAATCAATGTATCTCTTGGGCATTGATGTTTATTTCCCTCTCTTTCTCCCTTCCTTCCTCTCTTGCTAAAATTAAATAAATAAATTTAAAAAAATTTTGTCTTTTATTTTACTGAAAAAACTAAATGGACTTTTTGGCCAACCCAATACATATATGTATGTGTCACACATACACATACCCATATACTTTCATATGATAATGTGTTAATTATCATATAAAATATGATAATTTTAGGTATATCTGTATCTCCAAAGCAGGATTTTGTAGTGGTTATTCAGGCTGCATGTGCTCTCAGGCCTGTCTGATTTTGTCAGTGGGAATCAGCTGGATGCCAGGTCTGAGCGCTCTTGAGCAGGGTTCAGCAGAGTTTCTGTAAAGGGCTGAACAGTAAATATTTCTGGCTTTGTGGGCCATATGTTCTGTTGCTGCAGCTACTCAGCTGTGCTGTTATAGCATGAAAGCAGCTATAAACAATACATAAATGAATGGGTATTCCATGTTTTAATTAAATTTTATTTACAAAAACAGGCAGTAGGCTGACCCCTGCTCTTGAGTCTATTCCATGATGAAATGCTATAATCGCATAAATATATCCACAAACCAAGGCTTCCGCTGAACTCCAGGAACCCTCAGAGGCTGTCTGGGTCAAGTGGAGAGAATCTGGATGGCAACTCTCAGAGCTCCAGAGACAAGAGAAAATAAAATGGCATTCTCTGGCACACAACTCCTGTCTTATCACAGTCTGACTGCAAAGAGAAGCCAAACAATGTTGCTGTTGGCCAGGGAGCTTTTCATAAACGTAATTATATTATTGCACTGACTTTTGGAACCATCCTTGTCTTCCCAGAGCCTGGTGGGGCTGGTAGGATGACCAAAGTGAGCCTGGAGTTTTAGGTTATTATATGTTAGATATAAAAGTGTGCATGTTTTAAATAAAAACATTTTTAAGTTAGATTTAGTTTTCATTTTAATAGTTAGTTTCATAATTTTACTAAAAGACAAGCAGATTTGTGAAAAATTTTATCTCCAGAAACCCTAAGAAGCAACCTGAAGAAATTTTACTGTTTCTTACTCTAATCAAGGGAGAGAGATCGGCTGGTTTGGTAGGACTGGGAGGAAGCTATGTTATATATAGTTATAGAGCTATAAAAGTGATTTGATCAAATGACCACATCATCTCATTTTATTAGAGATGAGGGTTGTCAGATGTGTAACCTAAAATTCAGGGTAAAAGATTTCAAGTGGGTAAAAAAATAACGTAGGCAAAAACATACAGACATTAAATTGTGGAAAAGAAAGACGATAGGTGGGTTAGAAGAGATGAATGAGATCATTGACATTAATTTTGTGTTGACTGGGCCTCCGTAGTTTGCATACATGTTGTGGCTCAGGAATAGAGCAGTAAGACCAGGAAGCGTAGTAGAAGGCCTAGAAGGAGACTCGTATTTATGGAAATTCAATATGTGATGAACATAGCACATCAAAGAATAGCGATAGGAATACTGGGTTTCTTCGTAAAAAGTTAGAGCCTAAGTTAAATCCCCAAATAGGCTACAGATACAATATAAAGTTAAACATAATAAAATGTTAGAAGAAAAATAGAATATCTTATAGTAAGTGAGAAAGGACACAAAATTCAGGAGCCATAGGTAGAGGGAAACTGATGAATTAAATTATATCAAATTTTAAAAATTCTGAGTGACAAATATATCATAGAAACAGACTAGGTGAAACTTTTCGCCACCTTTGTAATAATATTCAGTGTTCTTAAAACTCAATAACTAAAAGACAAAGAACCCACAGAAAAATATAGGCAAAGAAAATCAGCAGGTAAGTTATAGGAAAAATACAAGTGGCCGATTACCACTGCAAGAAGCTCAATGTCCCAGGAAGCCAGGAAATACAAATTAAACGAACAAGAAAATACTATTTTTGCCTATATTTTAAAATCACTTAAAAATTGATAACATCTGTTATTGGCAGAGGTGTTAGAAAGCAGATACTCTCAAACAATGACAGTATTTTTGGAGTGAAATATTCTTTCCCTCAGACTTAACAATTCAACCTCAAGATAACTACCCAAATAGAGGGTCTCAGTGACAGGAGTGTGGCCTTTGGAGCAAGGTTGCCTCTAGTGCAAAGCCTCGCCTGTTAACGTGTTTGCTTCTGACCTTTGGGGCAAGTGATTTAACCCGTTTGTTTCTAGGTTTTGTCAGAAAAGTGAAAAATGGAAATGATAATAACAACACCAACCTCAGATGTCTGTTGTGAATATTAAATAAGTTAATGCATGTAAAATACTTATCTTAGCATTTATAACATACTGAAAACTCAGTGATGATGACTATTTTTAAAAGACATTTCTAGGAGTTTATCTGAGCCAAACTGAGGCCACACGCCAGGGGACAAGGTTCAAATGCCCCTCAGTGATAACTCCTTCTGATACACAAACACTATTGAGAATTGAGCTGAACGTTCACTGCTGTATAATTGTAAAGGCAAAAACAATGACAACGACACAGGAGTCACCAAAATGGTTACATTTGTGGGAAAAGGTTGAATAAACACTATTGAAGACCATGCAGGCATTAGAAGAACAAAGGAGACTGGTTACTCATCAGTTCAGACTCTCTCTGTTGACTTCCTGTTATGGGCCATTGGCACTAGAGATACAGCCATGGACACAGAATCTTTTACGGAAAAGAAAAAAGCTCCATGAAACGCTGTTCAGAAGGCATTTGCAGAACAATGTACTTAGAATGAGCCTGTTGAGGATAAAAACTAATAACTCTACAAAAATCTACAGATATGTGGAATGATGAGAAAAATATTTGGAAAGATACCCAACATGCTGCTACATCTCATTTTACCTTTAATATCTCTGTGAGGGGGGTGGTGTCTCAGACACAGAAAGCATGCCACAGGCAAGGATCACCCCGGAGGTGGGATCTATAATTGAGTGGGTATGGTGGGAGACTTCTGTATTTATTCTATGTAGTTTTATTTTGTTTGAAACTTTACTAAGAGAATATAAATATGACTTACTTGTGTAAGAAAGCAACAAAAAACCCTTCTGAGCTTGTGGAGGAGGGCAGTCCAAACCAGGTGAGAACAGTAGTAATCTAACCCTGGCACCCGGGTAGACATCTTTACCTTACAAATCTTCCTTAAACTCTCTCTGGTTCTCCCCTGGCCTGTGGACCTTCTTACGCTTCTGTCTTAGGCGGTGTTCTTTTGGGTACAAGTAACAGAATCCCACTGACGGAATAATTAAGGAGAGGATATAAGGAAGATTACATGCAGGTGTGAGAAAACAAGATTGGGACTGGATTACAAGATAGTTTGCAAGATGGCGTGGTCTCCTGAGCGTGGTTACAGTTTATTTCAAAAGTGTGTTACTGCGTTCACCTAGATGGGCAGACACAATGGACAGGGCTTGCTTAAGATAAAGATAAACCTTTTACTTAAAAGTTACATACCTGAGGAGTGACTACGTACCATGACCGGCCCAGTTAGGAATTTATGAGCAGATGACCACATGAGGTTACCTTCCACGTAATCCCTTTTTTCATCCACACAAGAATAGATGGGTGTTGCAAAAGCCAAGGATGTGAGCAAGCCTGAGCAAAGATGCCCTTAGGAGCCAGGGTCAGGGTCTCTCAGAGGCCGTCTGGCCCCATGTGGTCTCTCTCTGCTTCTGTTCACCTGGTCGGTTAATCCTCTCCTTCAGAAGTGGTTTCAGGCTTCTCCTGACAGTGTGAAAGGTGGCCACCCCATCGATTCCAAACTGCATCTTTTCAATTCAAGTGACCAACCAGGTCAAAGGACAACAGGGTCCCTGGATTCCAAATCTAAAGTCCTAGGAGAATCTGATTTGTTCAGTTTGGGTCAATTAGCTGGGTGACAGGGGGCAGAGCATAGGTTCTGATATCGCTACTTTTGTGGCCAAGAGAATTCAGCTTCTCTGGAAGGCAGATTATTGGCTGGACAGAGGACTTCACCACTGTAACTCATTAATGTCATTTCCAAGCCATCTTATTCCCTTATTCTTTTCATTCTGGTCTTAAAGTCTTCTAAGGTTTTGAGGCCCTATGGCACCAACAAAGTCAGGATGCCTTTCCCTCTCTAGAAACAATTATTTCTCACCAAAATGGTCGCTCTCATGTAAACTTTTTAGCCTGGCTTCCTGGCCTTGGGAGGGACTGCTAGTTTTGCCTTCAGGAACAGTAGTTAGATAAGGCCTCTCTGACAAAGCCAGTGACACACTAGTTTATCTCTTAGCCTTTGGGGATGACAGGAAATGTGTGTGGTTTTTTTTCAAACACTGGGGGTAAGATAAATCAAAGAGAAAATTCAACTCAATAGCTCCCAGTGTCTCCATTCCTTCCATATCGTAGCCTTAAGTGTGCGAGGATGAAACAGCCTTAACCATCAGAGTTACTCTGATGGGTGGAAAAGAGGTGCTATAATAAATCATAAATTCCTAACTAGGTAGGTCATGAGGGGTAGTCACTTCCCAGCCATATGACTTTTTAGTAAAAGGCTTATCTTTGATTTAAGCAAGACCTGTCCATTGTTTCTGTGCATCAGGGTTAACAGACCTTTGAAATGCCTCTTTTCAGACTCCAACTTCTAAGACATGACCACCCTCAAGAGAGCAAATAATCTTAACTATCCTGTAGGCCAGTCCCACCTGGCTTTCTACCACCTGCATGTGATCTTCTTTGAATTCCTTCCTTAATTCCAAATACATAAAAGAAATGGCAAAACTCATTCACTGAAGCATTTGAGATCTTGCTCCCTGGCATATGTGGTCAGCTTGACTCAAATAAACTTGTGGAAAATCTTTGCGGGTTTGGACATTTCTGACGTCGACATTGCAGAGAACTCTTCTCAAGTGCTCACCATTCCCTGGTACCAGTGCTGCCGGGTATACAGGGAATCAGAACACAGGGGAGTGTGTTCTGATTTGCTGCTCAAACAGGGAGGATTTCTCAGGATTACCGGCACAGCAGATGTTTGGGGTACATGCAGACATCAGCGCTTGGGCAGCTTTAGGCTCAAGCTTTTTTTTTTTTTTTTTTTAGTATGGCAACAAAACATTTTTATGAGCTTCTCTTTAGGGGAAAATATGAATACCATGGTTTCTGATTTAAACGTAAAATTCAATTTCCAACATCGTCATTGATCAGATGCAACCTTTCCTAAAAAACTGGAGGGAGTTGTAATGCGGGAAGCTGGTGGATTCACCTGATCTCTGGAGCACATTTTAAACAGTACAAGGGAGTACTTGAGAGAAATGGAATTGCGTTTGGGTTTCAGTGCTCTTCGTGGGTAAGGACAGGAAAGCTGCACGTGAGGAAAGTGAGAGGAAGAGGGGGTTGGGTAAATTCCTCTGAAGTCCTTTTTTTCTTGAGTATCAGAGAAGAAGAACAAGTATAAAGATCAGCTGAAGAAGTGGGACTCCTTGATGAGATTTTTGTGATGAACTCACATCTCTATGATGCTACAAGTGGCCCATCGAATTCAAGGCCTGGGCAGCCGGAGGAAAGACCTGGACAGTACTGTCTCCGGGCAAGAGTACAGACCTCGCTGGTCCTTCACGAAGCATCCTCGCTCCAGCAGCGCTCCACACATTTTTCTGAGAGTTGGGATCATTTGCAATTTGCCCCACAACTCCCACACATTTGCCTCTTCGTGTCCCAAAGCTCTCGCTGCTGCAACGTTCCCATAGGAATGTGGACGCCTGCCAAGCGACCTCATGAACATTCCATTCATCTCCTTGGCTCAGAGGCAGCAAGAAAGCCAAATGGGCTGGTGGTTTAACTGTTTGGGTCCCAAATTCACCCCGAAATGAATGGTCAAGCTCGTTGGACTTTTCCGATAATCAGGAAGAAGAACAGAAGATGAAACAAAAAAAGTACTTATTTATTCATATGATCCCATTTGAAAAGCAGCTATTTTAAAAGGTAGTCTAATGAAAACCACATTCTCTCTGGTTCTCCTTGTTGTGAAATCATCTTCCATCAGAGAGGCATTTTGAAGCGATGAGGCTTTGTGAGGTGAGACTAAAAACAACGTGACTGATTTTTTTAAAAAGCAAACACAGCAGAATGCAGCCATCCAAACGAAGGCTGTTGTCTTCCAAGTAATCACAGTGGGATGCTATCCTGCGATTCCAAGATGCTCAAACATGTGTAAAAATCCTTTCAGGGAGTTGCTGGCCAAGTGTTGCTCTCACCGTTTTGCTTTCTGTGGATCATTCATTCAGCATGTATTAGGCACCTCCTGTGTGTCGAGCACTCTGCCAGGCTGGGGGGACAGAGTGATGAGGGAGACGCAATCTCATTGTGCGTTCCATGTAGGGGTCCCCAGGGGCCAGTGGAAAAAGTTAGCCCAATCTGGGTTTGAATCCCAGTTTAGCCTGTGGGTTATGTAACCTCAGGCCATTTTCCTAAACGCTTTAGTCAGTGTCCTCATTTCTACAATGAAGACGGTAAAATCAACTTCAGTGGATTGCCTTGAGGAGGAAAATTAAAAAAAAAAAAGTGCAATAACTAGCCTTCGCAGAGGCTGATACAGAGTAATTGCTCAGCAGATGAGAGTTCTTGTGATTATAATTGTTTGAATTACATAGCTAGTGCAACCATCTTTTTTGGGTTTTTTTTTTTTTGGACTAGACTCTGAATGTACTTTTGGAAAAATCAAACATTTTGTTATTGTGTATATGGGTAGTACAAGGCACCAAATTCAAAGTGCACAAGAATTAGGTGATGGAAATGAACTTCCCTTGCCTTGCCCCTCTGCCACCCCTGTTCCTCCCAGAGACAGCCGGGATGACCGGGACCTTGTGTATTTCCTGATTTAACCATGTGTCTTGGAGATAGATTCATAACAACACATGTTGATTCCTGCTGCCTCTATTTTTTAATGATTGCATGGCATTCCATTAGCTGGATATATCATCATTTATTTTACCAGTCTCCTATTGATTAGCATTTGTTCCTGATCTTTGGCCATGACAATAGTTCAGCAAATGCCCTCCTTGGGCTTAGCTTTGACTAAGAATAATAAAACCAAAGACATATAATAGGTTCCTAGACCAGCTTCAGGCATTATCATTGGAATAAGGTGACTGATTGGAAACAGATAATCATGATCTGATTGGATGCGTTCGAGACTGTTTCTTCAGAATACATCTTGCTCTTCTATTCCTGGAAAATTCAAACTACTCCTCAAATGCTACTTATTGGAAAAGTGCAGAGTCTACACAATAATATCACAAAAATGGTGGCACTCACCTGAAACATATATAACTTAAAAACATTTTTAAAAGATTTTATTTATTTATCTTTAGAGGGGAAGGGAAGGAGAGGAGAGAAATATCATTGTGTGGTTGCCCCTCATGAGTTCCCTGCTGGGAACTGGCCTGCAACCCAGGCACGTGCCCTGACTGGGAATCGAACCGGTGACCTTTAGGTTTGCAGGCTGGCTCTCAATTCACTGAGCTACACCACCCAGGGCTGAAACCTATCTAATTTTATTAACCAGTGTCACCCCAATAAATTAAAAAAGAAAAAAAGAAGGATGGCATTTTAGCTCAGACAGAACTCTCTTAAACCCCCTCCAAGATGGATAATAAACGGACACATATCCCTGTGGTTGGCATCAAAGAATCAAGGATGCAGAGATGCCAGACAGCCGCTCTAGAAACAGCTGTTAAGAAGATTTACACCCCAATTTTCTGCCTCAGCTTGAAACAGTGAAACGTATTAAAATGTGCCACATCGGTTAGGATGGGCTCAATTAGATGAAGGCTGCCAGTTTGGAAAGAGGACAAGTGTTCCCTGGTGGCCATCTTTGCGGATGTCTGGGCCTGCACCGGCGGTGTGTGGAGTTGAAACACGGAGAACCTATACTTGAGGTTCTGGCACAATCCAAGCACAAATAAAACCTGGGGATCAGCCTTCCTGGATGAATACTTATTTCTGAATTATGAGAAGGACACACGTGAGTGAACAGGACGCAGGGGGATGGAAGTCTTTCTAAGAAGTCTCCTCTGTCAGAGGCGCACGCGGATCCTGAAATGAGCTCCATGCAAATGAAAACCGGTCCCAGTGGCATCTTGAGCCAAGGAAAATTCTTGGTTGGGGTTGAAAAAATGTCAGATAAATAGTTTCTCCTTGCTTCTCAGCAGGCCCCAGCTATCACTGCAATCCAGATCTGGCCTCGGAGCGGTTCTGGCAGGTTTATCTTGGACCAGCTGCTGTGATGAAATCGCAGTAATTCCAGGTTTCCCTCAAATCTAGACTGAGCCAAAGGCAATCTGGGCTTCTAGCATCCGGCTGACTTCACTGCCTCTCTCCAGTCCTTCCTCAACTTTAAAGCTTCTGACTAAAAAAAAAAAAAAAAAACTGAGATAGAGCTGGTAGAAGAAACCTTTCCAGGACAGCTGAGAAATGTGAAAATTGTTTATTTCAGGTTAATTCAGGAAACCTATATGGATCACTCGTAGTGTATTTAGGCAGGCCTCTGCCATTAGTCACTGGTGTGACAATGACGAACATGGATTGTGTACCCTACAGTAAGCCAGGCGAGATACCTGGCTTCCTACATGAAAGATCTCATTTAATTCACCAATGACACTATGAAGGAGAAATTATTATTCTTATTTTTCAAAAGAGAAATGAATGGGCTTGTTAATGTTTGGTCTCAGAAAGGTTGAGTCTCTTAGTAGGACTCACAGCTGGTGTTTGAACCTGGCTGTGGCCTGAATCTCATGCCTCTGCTCCTTAGGCTATAGCCCTGGCCATAAGCAAGAAGGCCTTGTTTAGAGTCCGGTAAAAGAGACTGTGATAAGAAAAACTAAGGCAAACAAAAGGGAGGAAACTGAGCCCAAGATGAGAGAAGGGAGGGGTAGGTAGCTAGAGTATGCTCATCCTGAGCCCAACCTCTGAAGACCTGGTGGGTCCTGGGAACCCAGCGGGAGGCTGTAGGTGAAAAGACGGTTCTAGGGAAGGTAACCTCGCAGGGTGATCTGATCATAAATTCCTAACTGGGCAAGTCATGGTGAGTAGTCACGCTCCAGGCACATAACGTCTTTAGTAAAGGCTTATCTTTGCCGAAAGCAAGCCCTGTCCCTTTGTGTCTGTGCATCTAGGTTAACTCACCTCTGAAATGGTTCTTTTCAGACCCCTCCTTTCTGCAGTTCGACCACCCTCAAGAGAGCACATAATCTTGTTAACTATCCTGTATCTCACCCTGCCTGGCTTTCTCCCACCCTCAAGTTATCTTCCTTCAATTCCCTCCTTACTTCCAAATGCATGAAAGAAACTGCAAATTTTTATTCTCTGGAGCATTTTAAACCTTTCTTCCCAGGAATAGTCATTGGTTTGGACTCAAATAAACTCATTAAAATTAACTTAAGTTGGAATGGTTCTTATTGATAGGGGACTTCAGAGTTGGAAATTTTTAGTTTAAGTGATAGCTAATAAGTTTAGTAATCAATGCAAGTGAAAGCTTTTGTTCCAGGAACTGAAGGTATCACCCACCCTGACTCCAGGAGACCAGAAGCAGTGCCACCTTTGTGACTCAGGAGGACTGCAAGGCGTTCAGGCTGGGATCTGAGCCCCTGTGCTCCAGGGTGAGATGACCACCGCCCAAGACACAGCTAAAGTCCACTGCCTGGGGCACAGCTAAAGACCACCTCCCAGGACACAGCGTAAGACCACAGCCCAGGACAGGAATGCCGAAGTCTGTTTTTTTTTTTTTAATCCAGTTAACTTCTCCTTGAGTTTCAAAGCCCTCACCACACCTTGTTTATTCCCTACTGTAAAAACCTTGGCCTAGAAAGAAAAGACAAGATGGTGTGTTAGGGTATGAACCCTCCATCTTCTCAGATCCCCGACCATCTGGATAAAGCGCCCATAAAGATTTAATCCCTGTCTCTGCTTGTTGGGTTTGGTAGTGACAGACAGCCCAAAGTTTGGTGTCTTTTCTGGTTTCATTATGTCCCCCAGAACATGCTGATTTCAGATCTTCCAGCAAGTAACAGAGACTATGGTGTTCTAAGAAGTTGCTCCTCACGCTTTTCCCCCAAGGGAGAAAAGAAAGCTTCCCGAGAACCTTCAGTGTAGAAGTCGCAGGTCGTTTAGTTTCAGACGCGATGGCCCAGGGCCCTGAGAGACCTGCAGTGTGACTCGCTGGGGTTCAGGGAGAGATGTTTATTGAATTTCTCATCATTTCATTAAAAAAAAAAACACCTTGCTTCCTGGGCCAGTTGGGTGGCTCACCGCCTATCCCCTGGATTCCCAGCCCCCAAGAGGATGGCAGCAGATCTGTTTCAGGACACGAAGTATCCTGAGCAGGAGAGGAAGATGGACTCTGAGCAGAGCACACCTCAGCAACATCCAGCAGCTTGCCCTGGGGAAGAAGAGGAGCAGAGGTTCTTAGTGGAGCCAGCAGGATCCCGAACCACATGATGTATTGAGAAGGATCCTTCTGTGCAAAGCTGGCCAACAAACTGAAACTGGAAAAGCCAGCCTTCCTGCTGCCTGTCGCCTACCAGAGGCAATAAGCAGAGGCAGGGATTGAGTCTTTATGGGCAATTCATTCAGATGACTGGTGACCTGAGAGGATGGCGGGTTTATCTCCTAACAGACCGTCTTAAATTCCATTTTCAACTGACCCTTTTTTTAAAGAGAAGAAAAGTGTAGGTAAGGAGACTGGAATTCCCGGAAAAAGTTAATCAGATAAAAAAGCTGCAGCATTCTTTCACCTGGGTCCTGGCCTGTGGTCTTTATCTGTGCCCTGGGCAGTGGGTGTCTCACTCTGAAGGACAATGACTCAGATCCTATCCTGATTGCTTGAGTCCCCCAGAGGCACAAAGGTGGAACTCCTTTGGTTTCCTGGAGTCAGGGTGGGTCATACCTTCAGTTCCTGAAACAAGAGCTTTTCACATACATTGATTACTAAGCGTATTAGCTATTATCTGAAACTAAAATTTTTCCCAACATTTGAGCCCCCCTGCCCCGCCCGCCATCAAAATGTCTCTCTCATTTTCACCTGTGGCATCTTACAGGCCATTCTGAGGCAGCTCCCCAAAGCCCAGAGGTGCCCGAAGGCTGGTGGCACCAAAGTCCTGACGTTCAGAGTGGAGGAACTGCTGGATTCCAGAAATGACTCACCAGCGATTCCGACCAGAGGGAAATTTACTATCTAAAAAATAAAGAGAAGAAGAGCATTCCACTTCCCTGACTCCGAGTTCTCACCCGGGATAAGTCTGCAGCCAGGGGGGCAGTGGGGGGAAACATTTTAATCTTTGAATTGTTCTGTTGGAAACTTAGTGTGAGATGTCAAAAGCCGGAAGAAAAGGATGAAGCTGCTCAACTTTGCATCTCTTGGCTATAGAGGAAGGGCAACTCCACCAAGCAGAGCAGAAAAGACAAAGAGAGACAAACAAAAACTAGTCTGACTGAGACAGGACAGTAAGAAGCTGGGAAAATTCCTCGGCAGGTGGGGTAGGGAAGCTGATAGCTGAGCACCGTGGTGGTGGTGGTGGGGCACTGTACAAGCAGATGCGAAAGGTCCCTCCCTGGAGGTAACTAGCAGCCAGGCCTCAGTTCTATTTCTGCTCCAGGCCCAGAAAAGCAGCAAAACCAGGCGGGTGACACCAGGACCAACTGCAATGACTAAAGACTCCCTGAAAGAGCAAACCTGGAGAACTGAGGAATATCCTACTGAAAAACCCTCCCCTGTGACCTCCGCTAAGATTCCTGCCTGCAAGGGGGAGATAAAAACCTCAAGACAAAGGACCCGCTCAACCTCTCCCTCGCGGGGCGGGGGGGGGGGGGGGGGGGGGGGGGGGCTGCCGTCTCCATTCCCTTCCCTTCTTCTTCTCCCACTCATTTCTCCGAAACTCTAAGACAATGGGCAGCTGGCAGTTTGTCCCAGTGTGTCCCCTGAACCCGTCCCCAAGGCCCCCTTTTCTCTGACTTCCCAGTGAGCTAAGACAGCTCGGCCTAGACTCTCCTGTTGCTTCTTCTGTGCTGAGCGCCTCCTTGTTTTACTGTCCCCAGATTTAATAAATGGATCCTCATAGTCACCTGGACTCGTGCTGTGAACTCTTTCCTACACGAAGTCTAGAACCGCCCCCCGCCCCCCTCACTACAGCTGGCCCTAGGCAGACCCGCTCAGGGCCAGGCCCCTATCTGGTAACACTGTGACAATAACTTACGAGACTTACATATCCACATACTGCCTTGATGTTATACTGTTGTTGTTGTTGTTGTTTAACTGGTAAGCTGGCACATTCAGTGGGATGAGAGGTACAGAGAATGAGATCGACAGAGATGATGGACTCTGAGTTCGGTGACCTGAGCTTGTTCTCAGTTCTGACACCCACGAGCCACGAGACGTTGGGCAAGTTACTTGCCCCTCAGTATTACTTTCTTGTCTGCCAAATGCGATACAAAAAAATATATGAACTCTTGTCGCGCATATTATGTATTCTCCCAATGCCTAGCACATCACGTGCACTAAGTAAATGTTAATAATAACAGCAACAATAATATGTAATAATAATAACCAAATACACCAGATGGTAAGCTCAAGGGTAGAGGCTGCCTTACTCTTCTTCATACCCCCAGCTCCCCACAAAATGCTTGGCATATGGTAGGCAACCCCTAAACTTTTGTGGCATTAAACTGAGCTGGTTTGTTTAGCACCCATACGTGAAGCATTGTTCTAGATACTCTAGGGATTGTAGAAGTGAGTGCGATGCTGGGTAAAGTCCAGCAGACTTGGATTCGAGTCATCTTGCTCTCAATTGAAGTTTTTTTTCACTTGTAAGTCAGAGAAAACTGCCTCCACCAGGATCAGAGATGGTAGGTCAGCTCCCCCTCCAACCACTCTCCCCTTTTTTTTCTAGCCGACAAATCCCTGGTTGTATTTAGGGTTTCATGCCGCCTCTCTGTGACTCAGGGAGGCATAATAAATCTTCAGTATTTCAGGCCAGTCATTCTGGTGATCTCATTCCTTTTGCCTGGGATTGGTTTAAAGGTTGGCCATGAGGCTCAGTCCTGGCCAAGGAGACTTGAGAGAATGTCACTAAAGGATGCCAAGAAAGGTTTCTTTGCTTTAAAAAAGAGGAAGGAGACACAGAGGGAAAGACAAAATAAACCAAATCAAAACCCCATTTCTTTCCTACTGGTTATTGTTGAGGCCACCTGTGAAGCCTGGAACAGAGGCAGCTACCTTCAGCCCATGTGGAGAAATGCCGACCCCCTGAGGATGGCAGAGCTGAGTGCTGGAAAGAACCTGGGCCTTCGATGACATCACGGAGCCACTGAATTCATCAGCCCTGGAATTCTTGTTACTAGATGAATTTTCCTTATGGTTTAGGCCAGTCAGGTCAGAACTTAACACTTTTTTTTTTTGTTACTGAAGGCAACCTAGATGATACACTTCTTCATGGACTTGTTAATGTCGGTTGTCCTCACCTCCCCTTCTGGAAAATAGGACGTCTGTCTGCCAGGAATATTGTAGGAGGGAAATTCAGTAGTTCCTTTCAAACTCTGGAATTCTCTGCTCCTGTGCACTGCAGAGAGGAACCCTCTGAGAAGCCTCGGGAAGGAGGCCTTAGGGAAACAAGACGCAGCGTAGGCGCTAGAAGGAAGGAGTGTGGGCCTTGGAGGCTGAAGCCCTAACTCTGCCCCAGGAGATCCCGTTGCTGGCCCTGCAGCTCCGGCTGAATCACATGAGCTCTTATAACCTCAGTTTTATTACCTGCAAAAGGGATAAAAGTAGCCCCTAACTCAAGATAAAGACTACATTAGAAGATATCAAAATGCCTTATAATGTCAACTACTTATAGACAGTTACTCTGAAAAAAAAAACACCTCAAAACAGAGCAGAAATGGAAGGGCTTCATTTCCCTTGCAGGGGTGTCCAACCTTTTGGCGTCTCTGAGCCATAGTGGAAGGAGAAGAGTTATCTTGGGCCACACGTTAAATACGTTGCAACACGTAATCACACAAAAAATCTCATAATGTCTTAAGGAAATTTACGATTTTGTGTTGGTCTGCGCTCACAGCCATTCTGAGCCACATGAGGCCCCTGGGCTGTAGGTTGGACACCCGTACTAGCGGAAGCAGAGAGATGAAATACATTGTTGGGATGGGAAACCAACAATTTGGGGGAAGTGGTAGTCTCCTCCAAGGAGGATTTCATGCCCGCTTCCTTACCAGCTTGTCCAAACAACACAACCCTCTCTAAGTGGTTATAAAGAGCAATGCGGCTGAGAGCAGAGGAAAAAAAAAGCCCCTTGGACAGCAGCCTGCATCTCCTCAGCCATGAACTATTAATAGCCTGTAAACCCATGGAGGGAGCCCCAGCCCCTCCCACCCAGGGGATGTCAGAGGGGCCAGAGCACTGCCTGACACGGTCTGAGAATAATGGCGACCTCCCTCCACCCGACCTGAGTTCTCTCAGTTAGGGAACATTTTTCCTGCTAGGCTGGGTGGGCTTCCCTGGCTGGGCTTCCTCGTGCAGGGCCCCAGCCTGGACAGCTAGGCAGGTTCACATTCTGCAAGCATGAGTTGACCTCTTTCTGGGTGCACAGGCCATACTCCAGCTGTCTTGACTCCCGTGATCTCGTTGCATTCTCATGCATTCTCATGGCACTGAGCAAAGCTATTGTATGGAAACAAGAACCCAGCTCAGAGAGGGGTCCAGACCTGTTCACAGAAAAGAATATTTGGTTCTAGAACCCAGTCCATCTGTCTCCAAGTCAGTGCTCTGACATTTGTGCTTCATATTGAAAACCAGGAGACAGCTGGGTCTTCAACAAGACCACCCAAATCCCTTCTTATGCTGGTAAGTAGAGTAAGGAGCCTAGGGTAAAGTGAGCGACAGAGAGCAAGGACAAAGCCAGCCTGGCACCTGGACTCTGGGTCAGAGGAGTTGACATGCCCATCAGCACTGCTCTGGTGGCTATGGAGCTGTGGGCCCAGGGAGCAGGCAGGGTCCTCTTTCCCTGTCTTTGCATGGTCACATCTGACCTTGTTGTTTCCAAGCTTACAGAATCTTAGAGAACCTCCCTGGTTCCTGAATGCAGGTTTCCATGCAGACCTGTGTGCAGGTCCCAGGAGAGCCATTTCCAGAGCAAGGTTTGTGCCTTCAGCCTTTTTGGACCCCCAGAGCCTAGTCCAGCATCTGGAGCAGCTATGATGCTCCGGAACTGCAGGAAGAGCTATCACCCTTGTCAACTGGGTCCAGAGAGCGGGCGTAGGAGGGACGGGGCATGAGATGGGGCAGGTGTCCACGGAGGAAGGCCCAGGCTGTGCCGTGTGATGACAGGGCTGAGTTCCAGAGACGCTGGGTCAGGGATGCTCGGCCTTCTCTCCTTTAAGGTGTGCTGGGGCCTGGATGCAGGCTGCTTTCAGGAGTCTTTCTCCAATGGGTTAGGCCCTAATATTAGACTGTGAGTGTCAGTCTTCCTGGGCCTGGATGGCAGTGCACCCGGGAAGGAACGACATCAGGGACATTCGCTGAGTGCTGGCATGGCGCCGGGAAGGGTGCCAGATGCTAGTGTCCCAGGGAGCACATCCAGAGAGGAACCAATTTACCTAAGATGTCATTTTTTCCCCAAACAAAGAATAGGAAGTGGGAAGCTTCTTTGGTTGGCCTATCCTGTAAAATTGTATTATTAAGCCTATAGATAGAGCCTACGTAGGTTGGCTACCCTCATCACCAATACCTGGAGCTCTTAAAAGGGTCACAGAAAGATTTGCTGGGAAGGACAGAGCCCACACTTGGCAGTGAGAATCTCACCCAGTTTGCACTGCACTCCAGTGCCTCAGGGGTGGGAGAGGTCTGAGAGTTACGGGGGAGTTGTCTCCGCAGGACTCAGGCAGATTCTTCTCCTTCTAGCTCTGTCATTCTCAGTCTTGGATCTCGCTGCCGAACTTCACTGGGACCTGCCGGGAAGCGTCAGCATCTGTAGTGATCCAGTCTGCTGTGAGCCAGCCGCCGTGAATTAGCTACCATGGAGGTCCCTTCTGTCTCATCAGTCCGCCCCACTAGAACTACCCTGAACCCCCATGACCTCAGCACTCAGAGTTTTGGGGCTTGGATGTGTTTTCAACCCCAATCAGCACATGCTCCTTCCTACTCTGGGGCTGGTAAGAGTCAGCCCTTCCTTCCCTGTCTGAGATGGGAAGTCGTTTCTCTACTGCGGCTTCTCTGCGGGGCAGCCACACCCTGGGGAAAGCCGTGAGCATTCGTGCCACACTGCTGTTTGATCACACCGCCCCCTTGGGTGCGTGTGCTTTTCCACATTCTGAGTCCTCATGGAAACTCTTTGAAGTGGAGATTATCTTCACTCCTGCAGATGAAAGAAGGAGACTCAAAGAGAAGCTGCAACCAGGGGCAGAGCTGGAATTCAATCCAGAATGACTGGCTCTGTGTCCAGAGCGTCTTCCTCTGTATCCAATTCATGTCCCTCAGTCAGCTGACAAGAGGCCAGCCCCTCGCCCAGGGGAGAGCACTCGCTCAAGGGTTTGCCCTGCATGCCCATCCCAACCACCAGACACTTGGAAGCCCCTGGGTGTCCTTTGAGGAAGTATGCACTCACCGAACCTTGACGAGCCAGGCCAGGAGCACCTGGGCTTTGGCTGGTACGTGCTTTGGGCCACACGCAGCTCTGTTCTGCCCTGAGGCTGAGTCATCTCTGGACATTCACTTCGGGTCACTCCATGGTCTCATGTTACTTGTCTTACAGCATTTCTGAGTTTCTTCGGGACCTTCCCCAGCCCTTCCTTAAGGAGACTTGTTTTGTAGGCAACTTGTCTCATGAAACGCCCTGGGCTCACTTGCTTGTTCTCATCAAGTCCATGTCATTTCTTTCCCTGCCTTATGTCTAACAAAGGCAAGAGCCCTCGTTAATGAGAACACATTGTATGCCAGCCAGCGGCACAGCATCTCCTTGAATTTGATCCTTCTAACAAGCCTGTGAGAGTGTATTACCATTTTTACAGTTCAGGGTGGTAAGACAGGAGGACTTAATTAATACCTTTCTGTTCCCAATAAATGGCAAAGCCAGAATTCAAATCTGGGCCTTCTAACCACGTCTTTCCCATATACCCATTGTCCCCCAAGGAAGCAGTTTCCAACTGTGGTGGCCACGTCAACTCATGCTTAAACTCTGCTGTGTCCCCAGGCTGGCTGTGTGGAGCTTCCCCAGACTTGTCCCTTCTGCCCCAGCTGCCCTGCTCAGTCCTCCTTTCTGGTGATTTTTATTTGCTGAGGATCCTAGGCTTTGAGAGTGAAAGGGACTTCAGACGTCACCAGGTCCCCCTCCTCTGGAGCTTGTATCTGCTGCCTTATCCTTGCAGCCCCCGTGGAGGTAAACAGGATGGAGACTGCTTCTTCTTTTTTGGATGAGGAAATGTTTTCAGAGGGGGTGTGCTGAACATTCTCTCTTTATTCCCCCAGGCCTGCTGTCGGGCTTTCCCCACCCACCTCTGTGTCCCTGGGGGCTGCAGCAGCTGGGCTGCCCTGGCCTCTGGCTTCCTCCTGGGAGGCACTGGCAGGAGACTTGAGGGGGAGCCTGAGAAGAAAGAGGGGGTGTTCACCCTGCGGCGCCCTCCCTGCCTCAGTAGGGCAGTAGTGAGTCGATTCCTCCACCAAAATCCCTGGCTCCCATTTGGCAGTCTGTTCTTGTAGCTCTGATCTTGTCGGGTCCCCCCAACCCCAATAAAAGCCCTGCCCCTGCCGTGGTCCCAGCTGTCTACTGCTGCTGGTCATCCCTCATTGCTTCCCTCAGCCCTGCCCCCAGCTTTGAAAATAGTCCCTTTGTTAAATTCCCACTAACAGTCCCATGGCTCTTTTTTTTTCACCCCTTTAGATCTGTCCATCTATTTCTTGCAGAGACTCACCTGAGACAGAGGTGAAGTAACTTGCCCAAGGTCACTTGGGGGTGGAGCTGGTTCTTGAATGAGGGTTTCAGGGCTCCTTGTCTTATGATGCACCTCACAGTGCTACTAGAGTCACCCTGTTTTCCAGCCCAAATGCTTCTGTCCACGACTGAGCACCTTACAACTTGTCTCTCGCATGCATTCTTGGGTACATAATTACCCACCCTGGGTCGCTTTTGAGGGACTTTTTTCTTGGCTCTACAGAGGCCAATATACATTCATACTGAATGTATGAGTCCCCTGGGTCTAGACCCTGCACTTTTGTCCTGGCTGGTCCCATCTTCTCCAGGGTTGTCACTGCTGGTCCAGAAACAGTTTAGTCCTTCAGCCCAGGGGTCAAAGCCAAGCCCTTGAGACCTTTTTTTCTCTGGGGCTCATCCTGCATTTCAGGGATTTCTCTGAAGCTTCAAATCTGCCAAGTTCCTGGTCGCTAGCTGGGCAGGTGGCCCCAATCAGCCCCTGCTGCCTGATGGTGGATAGTGGACAGCATGGCTGCTTATGAGGTTGTCTCTTCCCAGGTCTACCCCATCTAAACCTGGTGTGACCTTCTGAAACCATTCAGTGATGCTGCCCCTGACTACCCTCCATGACTGGGTTTCTGATCCCCTGGCCTCTGCCATCAATAGTGGCCGAGTTCTGGGAACTCTATCCATGCAAGGGGGACCATAAACAGTGGCCATATTTTGGAGCACAAATGATGCTCTCCCGTCCCTTCACCACTCCTGGGCCTGGAGAAGGAAGCCAAGGCTGGGCACCATGTCAGAACCTCAGCCAAGCAATGTGAACTCATGATCACCAATACTTCCTTTGAGAAACAAGAGTGCCAGGCAAGGAAACTGAGGCAGGAACTCAGGCATGTTGGGGGAACAGTAAGAGGCCACTGCTCAGATCCATAGCCTCTTAGGACTCAGCCATTAGGAGTGAGTAAAATAATGTGTTGGGGCCGCTGAGAGTCCCCCTGTGGACTCTGCGCCTGCAGGAGGCTGGACTTACAGGTAGAAACCTCATCGCCTGGGGCACACGGGTAGGGGCGGGGCGGTGTGCTCAAGTGGCAGCAGCGCAAAAGGGCCCACAGGGACCAGTGAACACGCGTTCCTGGTTTTGGGCCATTTCTCTTTCTCGCCTCTGGGGAGGTAACCCTCTCCTTCTCTCTCCTGACTGGTGTATCATGAAGCTTTTGTACGCACCTCTCCTGCACTGTGGCTCATCCTGGAAGGCTCCTACTGCCTGCGTCCTCAATGAGCCACATCTTGAAGCACGGCAATTCTGACTCAGCCTCGCGTACAGAGCATGAGTCTGACACATTCCTGTCACCTTTGGGCGCATCCCCAGGAAGAATGAGGGCACTTGGTTTAGACCCTGGCTGGACAACCTCTGGCACTGCCAGGCTGCCCTGAGGAACGAGGGGGAACTTGGTCTGCAAAAGGAGCAATTCTACACAGGGGCTGAGGCCTGCAAGCACTCACCTCTTCCACAGAGGACTCTCTGGGGAAGCCTTGCCCAGAAGAAGCAGATGACAGGACCTTCGTGGGTCTCCTATGTGTCATGAGCAATCTGAAGACCTCATTTTCCTCAAAGCTCTAGAGGCACTGCAGCTGGTGCGAGGAATCTGGCTCAGGAGTCACGCAGACCTGGGCTGAAATTTGCCTCCAATCCTTCCAAGCTGTGCAGACAGGGCAACTCATTTCTCACATGTGTAAAATGTAAAAATCAGAGGGTTGTTGTGAAGATCAGGGGAAATGCTTATATACAAAGTGGGCGTTCAAACATTTCAGGTATTTTATTTTTAAAAATAGTTCATTTATTTATTTTTAGACAGAGGGGAAGGAAGGGAGAAAGAGAGAAAGAGAAACATCAATGTGTGGTTGCTTCTCTCACGCCCCCTACTGGGGACCTGGCCAGCAACCCAGATGCATGCCCTGACTGGGAATTAAACCGGTGATCCTTTGGTTTGAAGGCTGGCGTTCAATCCGTGAGCCACACCAGCCAAGGCTCAGCAATTTTAATACTATTCCAGAAAAATGGTAGGGCCCTGGGGTCCAAGGCCCCCCAGGGCATTTTGCCACCAGTTAGCTCTGTGACCTTGGGCAACCTGTTTCTACGTGTAAGCTGGTGTAGCTGATGAGATTATCCTCAGTGCCCTGAGCATCTAGACCCCAGGAGTGTGTCTTCCCTTTCCAAGCAGCCACAGGTGGGGTTCCAGGGAAGCAGGCTCTGATAGAGGTTTGCTTGCCAGCATGAGGCATAGGGTGGGGGTCTAGGGGGAGCCATCGCAGGTACACCTGTGAGGGAACAAGGCACACCTGTCTGGAACACAGGTCAGTGGACCGACAGCTGTGATGGACAATGGTTATGAGGGACTAGGAGCAGGCAGGGAGAGGAACTAAACTATGAGGCCACTGCAAGAGTGGCCGCCACACTTGCTTGGAGCTCTGAGGTGGGGACAGCCCTTCAGAGACACCCTGCAAGGAAGCAAGGTACTTTGTGCCCATCCAGGCCGGTTATTGGTCCCCAGAAGAGGTCATGCAGACTGAAACCTGGCAACTTCCTTGGCTGAGGGTGATACCAGAGAGGCAGCTGTGGCAGTGAGGGTGGAAAGGGGCAGAAATGAGCACTTGAGTCCTAAGAGATTCTGGTGGGTACTGTAGCACCCACAGCAAAAGCTCACCTCACCTCTGGACTTTTCTAGAGGAGAGACTTGGTCTGCTGGCTTCTGGGGCTGGCTTGGGCTGCCCTTCCCCAGCCGAGGAGATGCAGTGCCTATCCACGAGTACTTGTCCTCTGCCTGGGGCTACCAGAAATTCTGAAGCCAAAGCTGAGGAATTCGAAGCATGTATGACTTAGTGGGATTGCTCCAAAACAGCAAGCTTCCCTAAAGAGCCTTCTGGAGTTTATTGTGGTTGCTCTGGCTCTTGGGTCCTGGCCAGGGACTCTCTGTGTCTCACTTTTCAGGGCCACCCTCTGGCTGCAGGGCCTGGGGGCCTCTGTGAGGTTGGCTGGGTAATGTGTGGGTGTTCGGAAACCTTGCTGCCAGCCCCCAAATGAGAAGCACAGAGGCTGGAGTAAGAGGGTTCTCATCCTTTCTAGAGGGTCATCATGGCCGCACCACTGACAGTAAGCTCTCTGGGTTTGCTCATCTCCCACATGACTTGGTACTGCCCTTGGAACATAGGGTTGTGGCTTTTCTAGAGGACAATAGCTCTACCTGAGCAGAACAGCATGCTTTCTTATAGTGGTTGTTTTCTTCTCTGGAGTTTGAGTGGTAGCTACTATCTTCTGATGGATTCTTCCTCTTTTCCTTACCCTGTTGTAGGTAACTGGCCCAGGAGTGGGCCTCTGATCCAAACAGGGGTGGTGATTAACATTATTAGGTACTTAATTGGAGTTTCGTATTGGTTCCTAGGCTATAAATCTTGTGCAGTGACACAATGACAAATAGCTTTCTTTTCTGTATCCCTGCCTCCTTCCCACTCCACTGCAGACATCAGTGGTCTATGTAAGGGAGCAGGTTGCTGGATTGATTAGTCATGTCTGCCATAGGTATGCAAGGAACAGAGTAAGCCTGAGGCTATTTGTCAACCCTGGCCTTATGCTTGTGAGAATGACAATAGCAGAAAGAATTCAATCTGCTGTGGAGCTTTCAGCTTCACTGAAGGTCCACAGCCACACTCCCATTCAGTTCTCTTGACAAGCACTGGGTTGTAGAATGGTCCCGCTCCGTCTGGGATGGTTACTCACGGTTAGAGCATGGTTTCAGAAGGGAGGCCTGCAGAGGGTGAGGTGGAAAGGAGATGCTGCTTGTGTCAGGCAGGCGGAACCAAACCCAGTACTCGGCCTACGACAGGTCCCTCTTACATGTCACCACAGACAAAAACCAGAGACTCAGAGAGGTAGAGGGGCATGCCCAATAACACGGTTAGTGATTGCCAGGGCTTGAACCTATGTCCTTTCCTCTAAGTAGAGGTTCTCAGGGCTTCTGGCTGTTCCTAAAAAATGTGCTTGTGCCCCTTTCTCTTGGCCTATCCTGGGTGTGTAACTTGACTCTCTAACAGAGCAAGAAAATCTAAGAGGGGATAGTTGCTGTGTGTGGCTTGATTTCTTTTCTCCCAGGAAAAGCCACTTTGAAATGTGATCTCATTGAGTTACTGTAAATACACATCAATGTGGCACCTTTAACTTTTCAAAGATCATGTGTGCAGAGGCCAACGTGAGTAATCTGGGCTGCGAATGGAGGAAACAGCCTTTCTTTCGCTGGAGCTCATTCCAGCAGGATCGTAGGCCACGCGAGTGGTGTTGCACACTCTCCTCTCCGTCAGGTGGCTGGGGGTTGGGGGGGGCTGGACTGTGAGTCAAGACTGCTGTCCTCACGTTTCTGCAGTTCCCCATGCTGGGTCTGGTGACGTTCCCAGCTGCAGACCCGAGTGTTGGCCCCTGACTGGGAGACCGGGGTGGTAGGAGAGAAAGAATGGGGAGGGTGGAGGTAGTAGGGTTCCTGCGCAGGCAGCAGCTCAGCGGCCCTGGAAAGGTTTGGGTATTAAAGACCCAGAGTCTAGCTGGAGCACCTGGGCACTTTGATGGTAGCACCTCTTCCCTGGCTCTTAACCCAGCTTGCAGGCCTCCTACCTCAACCCCTGCCCTGCACGGCAATTCGCTGGTGGGCTCAAAAGGCTGGTCTGGCCAGTTCCCTTTCCAGGCCTATCAGACCAGTCAGCCCACTCTGTGAACCTGCCACCTCCCCCATCTCAAGCTGGGCTTGCTGTCCGGGCTTAGCTCCACCTGCTGGAGTCCCTCATTCCCTTCCTGTGATAGCTCAGCAGCTCTGGCTGCTCTCCTTGGCCCAGCACAGGTCAGCTGTCCCTAGTATACGTAGCCTCTTTCTCTACTTCCAGCTACATGCTTGTGCTCAGCCTGTCTCCTGCTTTCTGCCCAAAGCCGGACAGCTCCCCGAGTTCCCAGTCCAGGAGGATGACACGCCATTTCTTTGCTGGAGAGGAAGTGAAACTTCCTTGGGTGTTCACCCCTGTGCCTCTTCCCAGGGCACCTCAAATAGCCAAGTGTTTGGTAGGAAATGATGCATAATATACCCTCAAAAGAATATCTTTGGAGTTTTGTTCTTTGTTTCTTCATTCTATTTCAGTCTCCTGCAGTCAGTTTAGGAAAGCCCCACCACTCCTGCTCTGCCAACTAACTAAATATAAATAGATAAAGTCAAGCAGGAACACAATATCTCAGAGGTTAAAAGAAACCTCAATCCACCTTTGCAGTCAAACCCCATCAACGTGCTCTTGGCTTCTGTCTCCAGTCCACGTGGGCCTGAGGGAGCCCGGGTTATAGGCTCATGGGGGCAGTAGGGAACTGTGGAGAGGATCAAGACTTCTGAGTCTCGACCAGAGCTTCTCTGTACATCTGTTTTCTTTCCTGTAAACCAGATAATGATAGCACCTACCTGAGGGGCTGCTGAGGCCTCTGTAGGAGCCTGGCCTGTTCTGGTAGCTGGCGAGTCCAACAATGTTTGCCTAACAGTTTTCCTTTACCGCTAGAGCTCCTCACCGAATCACGGCCTCCTGCGAAGAAATGGGCTCGGAGCTGAGCTTTCCTGAGAGGGAGCATTCCTCCGCTTGCAAAGCATGGGCTACATTGGACATAACTAAAGACAGGCTGATCCCAGAGACCAGGGGCTTCGCAGGATCGTAGCTGGGATTGTGTTGGAAGGGGTCAAGACCAAGCAGAGGCAGCGTGGGAGATGCGGCCCAGTTCCATGTGGGGTCTGAACTGGGGGTCAGGTAGAAGTAGCAGGCTTCAGAAGTCACTAGAGCATTCACACATGGAGACAAGGCCATGTTTGTTTTGTCCTTTGCAGTATTCTCCTGTACCTAGCACACTGCCCGGCACCATACGCAATGTTTAAATGTTTATTTAATGAAAGAAGAACGAATGAATGAGAACCTTATTGGTCAGAGTATGATTGTTTCAGGAGTTGCATTTAAAAACAAGGCAAAGGAGAGCAGCTGCTGGCAGGAAGCAAAGCTTCTCTGGCAAACAGACAGGGCTGTCTCTATGCGAAGACTTAGTGACTGGTCAGGGAGGACAGATCTGGATCCTAGTAGCTTTGAACAGACCAAGGGCTTCTGGTCTGCAGGCAGTGGAAGCCACTAAAGAGTGTGGGAAAGATTGAATTCAAGAGGTTAGGACCTGAACTCTGGAGCTGGGCTGCCTGAGCTCAGAGCCCAGTCCTGTTACTTACAAGACATGTAACCTGTGTCAAGTCACTGAATCTCTGTGACTTTATATTCTATATGTAAAATGAAGATGGAAATAATACCTACCTTGTAGGGTTGTTGAGATGATTAAATGAGATTATTTGCATGAAGTGCACAGTGTAAGTGCTCAATTAGCACCACTGTTAGTGCTATTTGAGATAGGTGTGAGATTATCTGAGCTATGTTTCAAGAAATTTAAGCAGTGAATGTATACTGAATGGGTTAAGCCAAAGGGACACTAGTTAAGAGGCCATTGTAATATCCAGGCATGAGAGGTTGATGACTAAATAGGGGAGTAATTGGGGGCCTGCAGAGCTGGGGATCGATGCAAAGCAGATGGTTCATGAAGAAGCAATCAATAGAACTGATTGGCTGTGTTGGAGAGGGAGGTCAGAGGTGGGGAGCAGGAAATTCAGAGCTCCCTCATGCATCCGAAAGGAAGGGCACCGGGCAAGGCAATGGCACCTCTGAATGAGACAAAGGCTGTCAAAAGAACAGGTATGGAGAGGATAAAAATTCAGTTTGGGGTGTGCCCAACTGGACTTGGGGTAGCTCATTCATGAGAAGATCTTGTAAAGCTGGACATGCTCAACTGGATGGGTGAGGTGTAGGGCTGGAAGGAGAGCAGGTGGTGGTAGAAGCCAGGGAGAGACAGAAAGAAGTATGGGAGCATTCACATTTGGGGACTGGAAGGAGGAAAAGAGGCCATCTAGGAGCCAACCGAGCCACAGCTACAGGCTGGGAGAGAAGCAGAAGAATGTAGTGTCTCTGGAACCTGGCAGTCGGGGTCCTGGAAGGAGGCCAGCCAAATAGACGCTGACCACTCAGAAAACAATTTTGGTTTGTGGAAAACTAGAAGCAGATTTTGGGGGGTCCGCAAAAGAAAGGAGAAAGGGAGAAAATGAAATCAGCATGGATCTGTATACTTCCAGGAGATGTCTTGAGGAAAAGTGAGCCAGAGCAGAAGATGGAACGCAGGGAGAACTGACTCGGAGCAAGTCTTTTTCATCCTAAAAATCTGCATGGCTTTGAAGGAAAGTCAACATGCTGGAGGAGAAAGAAGCTGGTTCTGGAGAAGGCAGGTGGAGGAGGAGGCAGCATGAGAATTGAAGTGGGAAGAAGTGAGAGGAAGTGAGAAGACACATTGAGGTGCTATGGGAAGAATATGAAACAGCTTTATTTTTTGGTGAAAGTAAAGGTAAAGACATAGGGTGGAGAGGGTGGGATGAGGGGCATGGTGAGAAGGTAGGGAATGGGTGTTTGTGGAGATGAAGGCAATTCATGAGAGATGAGAGACCTACAGAAGTTAGGGAGCAGCAAAGGCAATTGCAGGATGACTGAATAATTAGCTGGTATGTGTCCATTCTGTGATTTTCCTGCAGAAATTCATGCTGGAGAACTTGAGTAGAGACACCTACCAGTGGGATTGACCAAAAGGTGATTTGGAGAAGTGAGAAGACTTTAAGTGTGAGGACAGAGTCAGATGGCTAATAGTAGAGCCCAGACTGGACTTGGGGTTCTTGAAGACTATTTGGAATCTGTGGGAAAAAAGACAGTGATTTCCCAGCACCAAGCACAACTTTAGAAAGATGACCCCAAGCCTCCATTTGGCTTTAGGGTGAGTTGTGTGGTTTTTGAAACACCAAGTCAGTATGGAACATGAAGTTGCTGATCCTGGAGGGCAAATGCCCCTATAGATTACAGGCAGCGGGGGCTGGAATACTTTCTGGGGGAATCTAACAAGGGCCTTCAAAGGCATCTGGTGCTATCTCATGTCACTGAACTCTTTCAAATGAATTGCATCTGCCACCCTCATTAGGATGGAAGAATCCATTTGAGAATGGGATCAGGGAATCCATCTGATCCCATTTTGTGCACAGAATGGTGCTGAACCCAGAGCAGGC
This sequence comes from Sturnira hondurensis, assembly GCF_014824575.4. Lineage (NCBI taxonomy): Eukaryota > Metazoa > Chordata > Mammalia > Chiroptera > Phyllostomidae > Sturnira > Sturnira hondurensis. The sequence continues at coordinate 4,651,993 of NW_028079136.1, forward strand.
ATCCCACGAACATTCCCTGACTTCGCTGCATTCTGATCATGCTCAGTTTAGGGCCCCACCCAAGACGTTGGTGAGGGCTCTTCTTGTCCTGTGGTGTTCAGGGTCCCAGCCATGAGTGCTAAGGCAGGCCCATACCACCAAGGGCAAGAACACTCCATGTGTTCTTGGGGGATTGGAATCATTCTGTCTAATATACATCATAATACAGGATGTGTGTTACTGACAAGTCACACTGAGGGCATGCAGGTCAGAAAATTATTTAATTGTGAATTAAAATGTGTGGATGGGTGAATTTTGTAGCTAATCTGTCAGGTCCCCCCACTTAGAGCGGTTGCTGGAGACCTTGGTCTCTCACAACCAAAGACTTGGTCATGGGTCTGGACAACACACATTTTCAATGCAGAAGGGTAGGATGTTATGAGAATTAGTTGGGAGAACCAACGATGACAGTGGTACAGGCTCAGACACTGCACAGAGAATGCACCTCCCACCCACCGAGTGCACCACATCAACCAGGCTCCAAATGGGGAAGAGATGAGGGGTCTACGGCCTGGGGGACCTCGCTTAGTGCATGCTCACTGGTCACCGCCTTTCTTTAAATTGAATTTAGTGGGCTGACATTAGTTAATAAAATTATATAGGCTCCAGTTATACAATTCTATCGTATATCATCTGTATATTATATTGTGTGTTCACCACCAAAAGCCAAGTCTCCTTTTGTCACTATTTATACCTTTTTTACCCTCTTCTATTGGGTTGGCCAAAAAGTCTGTTATATTTTTTCCATATGATGGCTCTTGCAGTGCTTAGTTGCCTTTAAGTTCATTAAAAAAAACTTTGTTAGATTGTATTGTGACAACTCTCATATTAGCATGCATTAAAAACAATTGATCAAAACTGGCGAATTTTTGTGCAGCCATTTTAATATTGAAGATGGAAGAAAATGCATAACATTTTTGGCATATTATGCTTTAAAAAAAGTAAAAATGCAACTAAAACACACACACAAAAAGATCTGTGCAGTGTGCAGAGAAGGTTCTGTGACTGATTGAACATGTCAAAAGTGGTTTGAGAAGTTTCTTGGTACTGTGACATTTCTTAGTTACTTGACATTTTGGCCAAACAATTCTTTGCTCTGGGGATGTCTTATGCATTCCAAGATGTTTAGCAGCACCTCTGGCCTCTGCCCACTCAAAGCCAACAGTGGGAGATAGCCAACATACTCAAAATATCCAAATCAATAAAGTTATTGGTGACAATGAAAAATGTGTCTTTCATTTTATGGCAAAAAAACATAATGGACTTTTTGGCCAACCCAATACTTTCTCCTACCCCCAACTGTTCATTATTTTAAGCCAAATGTCCCCAGTTCCATGACAGTTTATATTCTCTAATATCCTGACAGATAAGGAAATTGAATAAACTCTGAAGCTCGAGTGGGAGAAGGCTTCCTTCTGGAAACTGCTTTTCAGAAACATGGGCAAATGTTTGCCACGGGCAGGTAATGTGTCTACAATCAGGTAGTGGGGCCATTGTCAGGGTTTCTAGGAAGACATATAAGAGCCTGACAGTCGTGCAGCACCAACCCTGGCTCCCATACCGAGCAAACGTGTAGCAGACTAAATGTCTATTGTCCTGTCCAACTCAATAAAACACGGCACTCTTTAAAGCAGTTGCCTTAATGATGTTTGTGTGTCTTGGAATGCCGCCTTGGGCTAGCAAATTGTATCTGAAGATGTGAAAACATGGAAATCGATAACAAGAAATGAAAAGTCTGTTTCACTGATAAAACATCATTTATCTTAATCATTGGAGCGTTTCAGAATTTCCTAAGTGTCCCTATAAATGCCAGCATCAAAGCTAGCGCCTATGTATATGTGGAAGACCTAGGGGGACAGGGCGAGAAGACAGACAGCCGAGGACACAGCTTGCTAAGGAGAGACGTCTTTCTGCGGCAGTCGCTTACTGGACTGGTTTCCAACCAAGAATCACCCAAGTGGGGCTTTCAAGGCATATTTCTGGCATTTGAAAACTCCCAGTGAAAGTACTATACCTTCCTATGAGAGCTTTTTCTCAAGACAGTGTGAAGAAAAGGTGACCCACTTTTGGTAGGCTGTATAATTTAGTAGGCATTATAACAATACTAATTCATTGTAATTATGTGAATTGGGAAAATGAAATTATCCTTTTACCTCCAGGAAGCCCACACCTGGTCCTGGCCCCAGGCTGGATGACAGTATCTCTCCTCCTTACCCCCAGCCTCATCCCCATCAAATCTATGCAAGGATAAAACAGCAGAAGTCCTTCTTGGTGAGAAGGTTGGAAGCACTGGTCCCCAGGGATCAGCTTTCTGGCTGCTAGTCCTCTCTTTTCCTTTGCTTCACACATGCAGCCTCATCCAGTCTTTGGGCTCCCTTAGCTCTCCCCAGAGGACCACGCTGTGGAGAGGTTGGAGGTGGTGTAGGAGCTCCTGCCCTCCTTGGAACCCCAGGGAAGTGAAGGGTTAGGACGGCCCTTTGGAAGCACACCCAGGCTGCCGGTGTACGCTTGAATCCAGATTGGGGAAGAACAGGGGCTGTCTGTCCTGGTCTCCTTTGCTCTCCAGCCCCTACCTTGGCATGCAGATGGGAAGGGGAGGTCTGAGACTCCCGTTGCTGGCATAGCTTTCTCCAAAGATTTCCTACACAATGGCCAGAAGGCTTTTTTTTTCTTGAGTATTTTTTAAATTAAATTTTATTGCAGTGACACTGGATGATAAAATTTTATAGGTTTCAAGTGTACAATTCTATGACACATCATCTGTATATTGCCTTGTGTACCCAGCACTGAAAGTCAAGTCTTCTTCTGTCACCATGCATTTGTCCTCCCCTTTACCCTTTACTATACCTCCCCCTATCAGCCCTCTTCCATTTGGTGATCACTATACCGTTGTCTGTGTCTACGAGTTATTGTTTACCTTGTCTGTTCATGTCTTGCTTTCAGGTTTATATCCCACATTTGAGTCCCTATGGTTTAGACAGGTTTTTTTGTTTAACATACATTGCTTCCCATTTTTCTTACGATAAAATCTGCAATTCCCTGATACCTCTTCTCCCCCGCCCTCTTTGTACTCTAGGCATCCCGGGTCTCTGCTAGCCCCTCCAGGGGCCCGAGTCTTCTCCTGACTCAGGATCCTCCCTGTGCTATTCCCGTGAAAGGCAAGCTCTTCACTTGAGTAGCTCAATGATTCAGGTGTGACTTTAAAATGAGACTTTGCCAGAGACCATCTTGACTTCGAAATCTATACGAGATCTCTTTTATAGTTTTTTGTCCTTCTCCACAGTGGTCATCACAAGTTGTAAGTATAGGATAATATAGGATAATAGGTCCTTGAATGATGTTGTGTCGTTCGATGTGGTTTCACTCTAAATTGATCGGGGACAAAACGGTTTCTGGGCAGGGCCGATGTCTGTGTGAAGGTGGCATGTTCTTCCATGTCTGGGTGGGTTTTCTCTAGGGACTCCGGTTTCCTCTCACATCCCAAAGATGTGCACGTCATGTGAATTGGTGTGTCCCAGTCTTGAGTGAGTGCGGGTGTGTGCACGGAGCCCTGCAGTGGAGGGGTATCCTGTTCTGGGTTGGTTCCCACCTTCTGCCCTGAGCTGCTGGGAGAGGCTCTGGCCACCTGTGACCCTGAACTGGAGTAAGTGGGTTGGCATTCTCTTCCCTGTTTTTTATTAATCTTTCTTAACTGTATGTATGGATAGCCCAGATTTATCTCATTGTTTAATATTTGGAGTGTTTGGGGTCTTTATTTAGAAGTTTAGTGGTGTTTTTGTGACAAGAAGTATTCTGTTGGAACTTAACTCTTGTATATATCAAATAGCCTATGGCGAAATTGTTTTTGTCATGTCATTTTACTTAACGTTTCTTAGCATTCCAAGACGATTAAAGTCACTAAGTGAGAAATGACTGTATCATTGTTTTGAGATTATTTTTCTTGCATTTTCCCCATTAGACTGAGCTAGACGAGCGCCTCCCTTGCCACTGGACACAGCCCAGCTGACCCGCGGTAGACACACAGCACACACTTGTTGATACTCTGGCTGCATGACTACGTGAGTGACAGTTCCAGAGGGTGCCCATCCTGCAAACTCCTCAGGAGGCAAAGAGGCCCCGTGGTCAAACACGAGTGGGACATACCCTGTTCTGCTTCCCCTCGGAGAGCCCTAGTACACATTAGTGTAGTAAACTTAGGGGTTCCAATGAGAAAACAAAGAGTGAAAAAGAAAACCCAAACTGTAGAAAGGGAGTTTAATTTTCTTTAGCTTGTTTCCCAGACTTATTTGACTATGGCATCTTTTTTTCACTGAACATCTATTAACATCCTACAGAACGGACTTTGGGATGCATCACTGGTGGCTTTCTGCCCAGGAAGCCTGAAACTCTCAAGATTGGCAGGCTTGGGGCGGGGGCTGTGCATCCTGCACTGAGCCTCCTCACGGTTCCTGAGGTCACCACAAACACAGTTACACACATGTGGAGTCGCCACCACCACAGTAAAGCGGGAGTGTGAGAAATTGTAAAAAAAATTGGAGCTGGCCTGGGTTTATATTTTTTATTTTAAAAGATTGTATTTATCTTTAGAGAGAGGGGAAAGTTGGAAGAAAGAGAGGAAGAGAAACATCAGTTAATCGCCTCTCATGCACCCTGCAACTGGTGACCTGACCTGCAACCCAGGCATGTGCCCTGGCTGGGAATTGAACCGGTGACCTTTTGGTTCACAGACCAGTAATCCACTGAGCCACACAGTGAAAAGCGAGGGAAAACTATGTAGAAACTTGTGTTAGCAGATACAATCTTTGTAGGCATGACAGTGAGCCATTCATACACACTAACTTGTCTCTCGCTGAGACCTGAACCTGCAAGTGTTGGGAAGCTGGTGTGTAGATGTAGGTCTCTTAGCTGGTTGGTGAGTCTAGCTACTGCTCAGCATTTGCATCTCAAGGCAGTTCTTTTGTTCTCAGTATCCACGGGAACACTTCTGAATCTTCCAAGAGACCTAAGTGAATTTAATGGGAGGAGATTGCATGTAATACTAACATTAGTGAAGATTTGAGGACAGAACCCTTTTGCATACCTAGGGTGTTCCATGTAGGTAGGGTTCCTGAGGTGGGATTGTATTAAAGGCAGTGGATCTGAAATTGCTTTTGGCCAGCCCCTACTTAGGCAGGGCAAAACTGCCTGACCTACCAACTTTGTCTGGTTTCATTTTCCAGTGGAAAAGTAAATTAGTGATAATTTGTGGGCAGTGGATTATGTATATCTTTGCTTTAGCACTGGAGTGTAGATAATTCATATCTGAACCACAATGTATACATGTCTTAGAGTTCCAGTTATTGGAAAATTACAGCCTCAGGATACTGCTGATGCAAATAAGCTTCAATATACTCTGTAGGGTTAACCAGGCAACCCACAACAAAATACATTGATAATGATAAAGCTAAGCTAACAGTATTTCCTAATTAAAAAGTACCCAGAGTAGCAAATGCAAATTGTAACCAACTCAGGCATCTCTGATGATGTGCTGGTGGAGTCCTTCTCCCAGATTTTGGAAATGTCAGGTCTGTGCCTCACACATGGAATGGGGGCCTTCTGACCGCACAGAGCAGCCACACCTGGCTGCTGCGCTTGTACCAGAACACTGCAGGGGGCTTAGGCGAGTGCAGGTGTACTCGCCTGATGTACAAATGAAATCTCGATCCAGCTGCACACCACTCAACATAATAGTCCAAAGGGGGACTTGAAAAAAAAGTTTCAGTTCAGCACACACCGAAATGGTCCTGGTAACACTGCCCTGAGACCTACTTCCCACCCCAGCAGGTCTCAGGCTCCAACTCTGAAATCACCCTCTAGGCCGCATTACCGCCTTGGCTGAGGCTCTCATTTCCAGCTCAAGCAGACCAGAGATGGGCCTTTGGATTTACAAAGTGCTCAGATTCTCATTTTTAAAATGTGACAGGTTTTAATACTCAGTGTAAAGAAATCCCCAAGATATAACATTAAGTGAAAAAAGCAATGTGCCTGCCAGGAAAAATGCTACTTATGTAAAAAACCAAAAACCGAAACAAAAAAAGAACAATTTTATATGTATGTTGATGCTTTTTATGGCTGGATTATCTCTGCAAGTGAATATAAGAAATGGATCAAAATAGTTGCCTCTGGGAGAGGTATTGGCTGCTGGGGGAGAGGAGGGAGGAAAATTTAGTTTTTCCTGGAGATACTCATTCATGCTTCTTGAATTTTGTACCATTTATGTATTAACTAGTAAAAATATCAATTAATTTAAATTCAGTAAAGGAAAAAGTAAGCCTATAAAGACTTGATTGTTGTCTTTTTTATTTTTATTTATTGATTTTAGAGAAAGGGGGAGAAAAACATCAATTTATTGTTCCCCTTATTTGTGCATTTACTGGTTGCTCCTTGTATGTGCCCTGACTGCAGATTGAACCTGCAACCCTGGCGTATGGGGACGATGCTCCAACCAACTGAGCTACCTGGTCAGGGGTGTTTTTTTTCCTTTTAAGAGAGGAGGGTTAAATTTGGTTTATTTATTGTTCTGATGCCTTTCCCCCCTCCGAACCATGGCTGAGTAGTTGGGCAGGGGAATCTAACGGAAAACCTCTAAATGAGAAGATAGGGTGGTAAGAGCAGGCCCAGGCCCAGGGATCCTGGCCTGAGCTAAGGCCTCGGTCTTGAAACGCACAATCTGATAAATGAGACCTGTGTTAAACTTCCCAAGTGTTCTGAGATGTTTTCATGCCGCGTATTTGTAAAATACAAAAGGAGTGTGTTCTTTGGTCTGCAGGCCCGTACTGAATCCACTGAGCTAAAAAGAAGTGCTCTTAATAAGAGTGCATGTTACACTGTACATTTGAGAAAAGAAAAAAAAAAGACAAAAGCAGAGAGAAAATTAGCATAGGAAAACATGTTTAAATGTATGCATTGATCTTCTTTCATCCCGCCTCAGTATTGCTCCAGGAGACAAAGCAATGACATATTTTGACGTGCTATCGGGAATTTAAAAGAGAGCAGGCAAATACTGCACTACTTAGTGTTTCCTAGTGAAAAACATAATGTTTCACTAGTTATGTAAAAAATGATTGTATGCTCTTCCATAAGTTAACATAAGAGTCCATTGTCTTTATATCTTAAGTGCTCATTATGCTGAGTAACAATTCTTTCTTAGAGCAAAATTTCCAAAGAAATATGTAGTATCTCTAAATTTCATGGGTTCTGAGTAAGAAGGAAATGTTTAGAAGCTGGAAGAAAACGTTTTGCACAATACGGGAGGCCTAACTCTTGGTGGTGCAAACAGAGATCCCAATGAGTTCCTCAGACTAGAAGTGGGCCTACAGTGGTGATGAATCCGACACAGACTTCTGGAGGCGGTACACAGGCTGTGTCCATCTGGCATATTTGGGAAGGTTCTATAATGAAGATCCATCAGTAAGAGTTATTAATTATCCAAAGACCTTGGTCAGTTTACAAAGACTGTGAACCCCACAAGCCCTGTCCCTCTGTCTGAGGGCATTTCCTTATTGTTAAGTGTGCAAATATTTTCCCCATGTGTCTAGTCCTCCTAGTCACCCTGACTTGAGCCCCTTTCCTATTTGCATAGGGCCCAGCAGCCTGGGACAACTGGAGCCTTGTATGTCCACGCTGGGTTTGCAGAGCACGGATACAAGGTCACCACAAGCCCACAAGTAGCCCACGCAAGGAAACCACTCAGCTTGGGTCTGAATGACTTACATTTCTCCTCGCCTGAATTAGCCGGTAATTGCATGTGGGCAGACTTAGCCAGAAACGGTCTCAATGACCAATTAGAAGGCAAAAAGGGGTTCCTTTCTTTAAAGTTCAAGGGTCTCTGGTGAAGAGCCCTACTTCCCAAGCCAGGCTCACTCACGTGGGCTGTGCCCAGCTGTTTGTGGTGCTGGAGTATATTGTACATTTGCCTAATGATAATGAATTAAGTGCTTATTTTGCAGGAAAATATAGGGCACTTCCATTACATGCAATCAGGCAAAAAAAAGCTGTAAAATGTGCCACTCCATTAATTTTAAAAGAATCCTTCCCAAATGTCACCCTGAAACCAGAGCATGGGGTTATTACGAATCTGAAGGAATTAAGAGTAATTTTCATTTGTACAAAGGAGTTGAGGGACATGACTCCTGACACACACACACACACACACACACACACACTCTTAATTGGGTTAAATTTGACTTGCCAATTTTAGTGGGACTCACTAAGCCCTGACCTGGCCTGTATGGTGGTGAGGTCAGGGGGCTCCTGTCTTTTTTGTGGGTACAGGTGCACACACAGACACAATGATAGGATGTGCAAACAATGTGACGTAATTGGCTTGTTATCAACAAACATGTTGTTCAAAGAGGAACAACAAATGCCATCTCCTGGCAAGTCACTTTACCTTTCTGATCCTCGCCTGTAAAAAGGGAGCATAACCTCTGAGTCCGTGGAAGTCCTGAGGACAAATGAGTCTGAGTATGTCAGAGCATTGAGTGTGGCGTCTGGCACATAGTTTACACCCATGAAATGGTAACTGTTATCTTTATTTTCATCTCCTGTAGGGATCTCTTGGGCCTAGGCTGGTCCCCAAATCACACTGAGGAAGATCTGGACCCAGCACCAGGACCGGGACGATTCTTCTAGGCCATTGCTGGGTGAGACCGTGGGACCTGAGAGGTGTGGGTCAGCCCACTGAGTTACTGATCACTTTCTTTCTAATTCGGTTCCCACCATCTCTGGGTGGGAACTGGACTCCTGGGAGAGCACAGAGCAGAAAACAGGGATAAGCGGGTCAAGGTGGTTTGGAGGACAGTCCCGTCTGCCCCTCACTCCACGTTCCGGTACTTGGTGAAAAGGTTGTACAACACCCGCAGTGTGGATTTCAGGTCACAGTTGACGATGTCTGTATAGAAAACAAAAAAAATATGCTATGCTTCAGTGGGGCCATGTGGCCTAAGGTTGGCAGCTTTTGGCCTCTTCCATCCACCATCCACTTTGTGTGCCTAGCATGGTCCTGCATGGGTGTCCCCCTCAGCCACAGAACATCCTTCTGTGCCCCAGAAGAGCTCCCTGACCTACTGAGAAAGAGGAGCATCCCCCATAGGATGACCGAAGGCCAGTGGGTGTTGGAAGGTGGATGTTGAAGCGAGCGGTGAGAGTCCAGAGCAGGGGAACAGTGAGGAGCAGAGGTGCTGGGTGTGGTGTATCACCGCTCAGTAAAATGAAGCAGACCCCAGATGGTGCAGCCTTCACCCTGGAAACAGCATCTCCCAGCAACAGGGGTGCTGCCCTGGCCCTGACTTTGCCCTAAGTCTCAGGCTCCAGGAATCCTTCACCACAGGTCCAGCCCTGAGTGGTGGGAAGGAGGGCAGGGCCTGAGGCTGCAGTGGGGTGAGGTAGTCAGTCGGGACTACTTGGAGGGCCCTGGAGGACACAGTAGCCCACTTGGCAGAGAGTGCTCAGTAAGCCTGTGTCCTCAGGGGACAGAGAGTTTCACATTAAGGATAGAGAGCAAGGCAGTTGGGTTTGAGGCTGGGAGTTGGACAATATTTTCAGGCGAGTTCCAGCATGGGTTCCCAAGCTTTTATACAACTATTTCTTCTGTGCCCTCCTTCCCTCCCTTCCTTTTATTTAGTGGTCATCTTACTCTCTGGATGTCCCTCTTAACCTCTGCCAGCCCCTCCTCCACCCCTCCCCATGCCCCCCAAGGCCCCTATGCTCAGGTCTTGCACTCACTCCCTTGTGGGCCTTCCTCTGAATGACCAGAGTGGAGAAAATATAAATGAAAAAAGGAACTCAGCCTACTAGTCAGGAATGCACACTAAGGTAATAAAATCATAAGAAAAAGAAAAAATAATTAAAAAGGCAAAAGCCTATAAAAGCCAGCAGAGTGGCTAACTTCAGGAAGGAAGGAGAGGATTACGTTCTGAAAAAGCAGGTTGGAGGGAACCATTGGGAGCTGGGTGACTCTTGCATGGTGGCTCCTGGGCTAATATTTCACTAACCTGAACATTTATTTTTGATGCACCTTTCTTTCTGCAGATGTGATATTTTTCACAGTAAAAATGATTAAAAAGACATCTAACAGTGCAAAAGGTCAGATGAGGTAAATGATGAAAGAAAACACACATGCTTTGGGATTCAAAAGTGAGAGAGATCGGGCTGAGCCACTGGGAAAAGGGGGTGGGGAAAACTCCGGCACTCAGCGACACCCCTGTCTAGGGACACGGACCCCTCTGACCAGGCAGAACAGAGGCTGGTGGCTCCGTCAGGCTGAGTGGTGGCTCTCAGGCCTTAGTCTTGGGACCCTTGCCCATGTAGGGGCCACAGCCAGGTGCACCCAGGCCCCAGGTCCTGCAGTGATGAGCACCCACAGGGCTGGGAAATCTCCTCAGGGCTCCTCCCTGCCCTTAGGTCCCCTCCTGTATGCCTCTCCCAGGCCTTATCCCAGTCGCAGGCTGACCCTCTTCCACCACCGGTGGGCTTGGACTCAGCTCCAAGTTCTGTTGACAGACCAGAGGCTCCCAGGGAGCATCTGCAAGGCCTGGTACTCAGTTTCCCTTTTTGCTCCCACCTTGGTTCCTGCCTGTGTCTGAGCCACCACCTGGGCCCACCCACTTGTTGAGTCACTCCTACACCCTGGGGGCTGATTCTTCTTTTTCCTGATGGGCGTGGTGTTTCTTAAATTCCCCTCAAGTCAAAGATTAGGAAGTTATCCCAGGTAGAAACTGCTAGAAAGCCAGAGAGGAGAAAAAGTGAGCTCATCAAGGGAGTGAGCATGAGTGATGTGAAGGTGGGGTGGTACTGGAGCCAGGGCAACAGGCTCCGAACTGGGCTCCTCAAAGCCTCTTGCCTTCTCCAACCCATTCTATCCAGTGTAGCTGGGCTGTTCCGCCTCTGGGTATGGTTCAGGTTCCGAGGAATTAAAGGTTATGGAACCTGGGCAGCAAAAGTCATCTGGGATGCAAACCCAAAGTTTCCAGGGGATTTCAAGGTACAATAGAGCTTTGAGTATCAAACAGCATGGCAGAGCGTGTTTTCCTGACCTTAAAGCCATTTTGCCCTAAAAAAAAAATACTTCTACCACAGCCAATTCGATTTTGAAACACCCTCAAAGAATGACCCACATTGGCATGTTTCATGAAGTCTGTAGCATTTACTGCTGAACCTCCCTTTCCAGGGAGAAGCGCAAGAACCAGAGGGAGTGCTAGGGCACACCTCTCCCAAAGCACAGTTTCATAAAACACCATTTCAGCTCTCTTTACGCACTGGAAAGTTTCAGCACGGGCATGACGCCCGGTGTAACAACAAATAAAACAGATGTGTTTTTCCATTCCCATTGGTCAGGAAGTTTCATATTAAGCAGCTCAATAATTGTAGGAGAAATGTCATCAATATGCTATAATACCCCTATCTATTAGTTGATACTGGGAAACTGTCTGTCCTGGGGAAAATAAATGCCTGAAAACTGAAGAATCAGAAGGAGTACTTCCAATCTGTAACCAGGATGTTTCACAGGAAGCAGCTCAAGAAAACAGGTAGAAATGCTGGCCGGAGCTCTCCCACTACCCTCTGCTACCCGCAGGTACGGTGCTTGCCATCTGGCCAGAGGACACGCAGGGTCCATTCCTAATGGCATTAGGATGCTAGAGTGGCCTAGCCAGGAAGAGAAACCCTAAAGGGGCACCAGCCTTGCTAGAGGTCATCCTCTAACAAGGTGACCAGACACTAAAAACAAGGCGACAATAAGTGAGGATAAATGATAGCACTGAGGTCTGGAATGAGGCATGAAACAGGGTCCCAACCAACATTTCACAGTCCACCTCTCTCCTCTGGGCTGCCTGCTTTCTCCCCAGCTTCACAGGTAAAGGAATTCTCACAAGATATTGTCCTCAGCCCTTTTCGTTTCTTGGCACGCTCTCCTGGTGTTCCACACTGTGGGCGAGTTGGCTGCCAGCAAGTGGAAGACTTCCCACTATATAATCACACTCCCCGTTTCTCCCCCAACTCTAGTTCTGCTAGGCCAGCGCCTAGGTGTCAATATCAAGGTTTCCAAAACTGGCATCGCCATGTCCCTCCCAAGCCTATTTTCCCTCCTGGGCTCCCCGGTGTGGCGGATGGTGCCCCACACCTAAACATCTGTTCTTCGCACAGCCTTCTAAATGCTGTCTCTGGAACAGAGCTCTGATCGTACCACATACCTGCTCAAGCACATTTCTAGACACACGCTGCCTACAAAGTCTGCACTTTCTGCCTTGGCCTCAGGTCCCTTCGGAACCTAACACCGGCTTCATCCTCATCAATGACTACTCAATTCATACTCTTAATAAAATGTAACCGCTCACATTCATTATGAGGTTCCAGGTGCTGTGCCTGGATAATCAGCTGATTTATCAGGCACAATAACATGTAATCCTGTAATGTTCATGTCTCTAGGAGTTCCATTTTTATAGCCATGGAAGACAGGCTCAGGGGGGTAAGCTGGCCAAGGTCACGCAGCTGGTGGGGTAGGGACTAGACCCAAGGCTGGCATGGGCTTGGCCACCTGCTCTGCTGTCTCAGTAACCGAGCCACTCTCTGTTCCCCAGGAAGGACTTTTGCTTGCAGCAGCATCCTGTCTGGGATGCCCACTGCTCTATCCTTTCTCAAAGTAATTTTAGCAAAATTTAATTACAGCTGACACACAATATTCTATTAGTTTTAGTTGTACAGAAGAGTGGTTAGACATTTATATAATTTACCAAGTGATCCCCCTGATAAGTCTACATGGCACTATACACCGTGAATTACATTATTGACTATATTCCCTATGTTGTGCTTTACATCCTCATGACTATTATAATTACCAACTTTTACTGCTTTATCTCTTCACCTGTTTCATCCAGGCCCTCAAACCCCCTCCCATCTGGCAGCCATCAGTATGTTCTCTGCATCTATGAGTCTGTTTCTGTTGTGTTTGTTTACTTTGTTCTTTAGATTCCACCTATAAGTGAAATTATATGATATTTGTCTTTCTCTGTCTGACTTATTCCAGTTAGCATCCATATTGTTGCAGATGGTAACAATTCATTCTTTTTTTCCTGGCCAAATAAGTAAATATCTCACATCCTCTTCATCCAATCACCTTATTGACGGGCGCTTAGGTTACTTCCATATCTTGGCCGTTATGAATAATGCTGCAATAAATATAGAGGTGTATATATCTTTTTGAATTAGTGTTTTAGATATTGGATAAAAACCCGGAAGTAGAATTTCGGGGTCATAAGGTATTACTGTTTTTACGTTTTTGAGGAACCTCCATGCTGTTCTCCATAGTGGCTGCACCAATTTACAGTCCCACCCACAGTGCACGAAGGCTCACTTTTCTCCACGTCCTCATCAACACTTGTTTGTTGATTTATTGATGAAAGCTGTTCTTATTGTTACGAGGTGACATCTCATTGTGGCTTTAATTTGCACTTCCCTGATGATTAGTGATGTTGAGCATCTTTTCACATGTCTGTATCTTCAGAGAAATGTCTGTTCAGATCCTCTGTCCATTTTGAAATCAAATTGTGGTGGTTTTTTTTTTCCTTAGGTATTAAGTTGTATGAATTCCTTATTTGGATGTTAACCCCTTATTGGATGTATTATTGGTGAATATCATATCTATTCAGTAGGTTTTTTCATTTTGTTAATGGTTTCTTTCACTATGAAAAAAACTATTTAGATGGAATCCTATTTATTTTTTCTTTTGTTTTGCTTGCCTGAGAAAACACATCCAAAAAAAAATATTGCTAAGAGTGCACTGCCTATGTTTTCCTCTAGGAGATTTATGGTTTGGGGTCTTGCATTTAAGTCCTTAATCCATTTTGAGTTTATTCTTGTATATGGTGTAAAAAATGGTCTTTTTTTTTTGGCACCTATCTGTCCAGTTTCCTAGCACTATTTATTTAAGAAACTGTCTAGCCCTGGCTGGTACAGCTCAGTGGATTGAGCGCGGGCCTGCGAACTAGACAATCGTGGTTCGATTCCCAGTCAGGGCACATGCCTGGGTTGCAGGCCAGTTCCCAGCAGTGAACGCATGAGAGGCAACCATACATTGATATTTCTCTCCCTCTCTCCTTCCCTTCCCCTCTAAAGATAAATAAACAAATAAATAAAAAGAAACTGTCTTTACCCTGTTGTACATTCTTGCCTCTATTGCCATATGTTAATTGACCATATAGGTGTGGTTTTATTTCTGGGGGTCTCCTTTCTGTTCCATTGATCTATATATTTTTTTATGTGATTACCATGTTGTTTTGATTACTATAGCCTTGTGGCGTAGTTTGAAATCAGGTAGCCTGTTATTTCCAAACTGGTTCTTTCTCAATATTGCTTTGACTATGGGATCTTTTGTGGTTCCAATAAATTTTAGGATTATTTATCACAGTTCTGTGAAAAATGCTATTGTCATTTTGATAGGGATTGCACTGAATCTGGAGATTGCTGTGGGTAGTATGGACATTTTAATGATATTAATTCTTCCTGTCCATGAGCATGGCATATCCTTACATTTATTTGTATCTTCTTAACTTCCTTTCTTCACTCTCTTATAATTTGCAGAGTACAGTCTTTGGCATCCTTGGTTAAATTTATTCTTGGGTATTTTATTCTTTTGAATGCAATGCAAATAGAATGGTTTTATTAATTTCTCTGATGGTTCATTATTGGTACATAAAAATTCAACTGATTCTGAAGATTTTGTGGTCTGTTACTTTAGTGAATTCATTTATCTAATAGTTTTTTGTGTGTGTGTATGAAATCTTTAGGATTCTCTCTCTATAGTATCATATCATCTACAAATAATTAGTTTTATTTTTTCTTTTGCCAATTTGGATTGGCAAAAGTGGACATCTTTGTCTTATTCCTGATCTTAAAGAAAAAGCTTTTAGTTTTTCACCACTGAATATGATGCTAGCTGTGGATTTGTCATAGATGGCCTTTATTATGATGACACATATTCCATTTATCCTCACTCTGCTGAGAGTTTTTTATTATAAATGGATGTTGGATATTGGCATGTGCTTGTATTGACACGATCATACGACTTATCCTTCATTTTGTTTATTGGGTGTATCATATTAATTAATTTGCAGAATTTGAACCTACCTTTCATCTTGAGAATAAATCCTACTTGTTGGTATATAATCTTTTTAATGTATTGTTGAACTTGGTTTGCTAACATTTTAAGGATTACTGCATCTATAAGGGATTCACAAGGGATACTGGATTATAATTTTCTTTTTTTGTAGTGTCTTTGCCTAGTTTTAGTATCAGTACAATGCTGAACTTGTAAAATGAGTTGAGAGCCTTCCCTCCTAAAATTTTTGAAATATTTTGGTATGAATAAGTATTAATTCTTTTTGAATGTTTGGTAAAGTTCATCTGTGAAGTCATCAGATACAGATCTTTTGCTTGTTGGGAGTTTTTTTTTTATTACAGATTCAATTTTATTAGTAGTTATCATCAATATGTTCAGATTTTCTATTTCATCCCCATCCAGTCTTGGAAGCTTGTATGTTTGTAGGTATTTATACATTGCTTCCAGGTTGTCAAATTTCTTGGCATATAATTATTTGTGGTATTTTCTCATACTTTGTATTTCTGTTGTGTCAATGGTCAGTTCTTCTTTTCATTTCTAATTTTATTCACCACCCTCCTCTTTTTTTCTTGAAGAGTTTTGCTAAAGATTTATCAATTTTATTTTTTCTATGAACCAGTTCTTGGTCTCATTGGTCTTTTCTATTGCCTTTTTAAAATTATTCAGTTACAGTTGTCCCCATTCCCCCCCCCACTCTCCCCTGCCCCATCCAACCTCCACTCCCACAGACAATCCCCACCCCACTATCCCTGTCCATGGATCCTCTGTACATATTCTTTCACTTGACCCTTCCCTTTCATTCCCCTCTTATCCCTCTCTCTCTTCCCTCTGGCCCCTGTCAGTTTGTTCTTTATTTCCATGTCTCTGGTTCTATTTTGCTCATTTGTTTGTTTTGTTCATTAAGTTCCACTTACAGGTGAGATCATATATTTGTCTTTCATTGCCTGACTTATTTCACTTAGCATAATTCTCTCCACTTCCATCCATGCTGCTGCAAAGGGTAGGAGTTCTTTCTTTCTGCTGTGTAGTATTCCATTGTATAAATGTACCACAGTTTTTTGATCTACCATAGGTTTTTGATCTACTTGCTTAGACTGTTTCCAGCACTTGGCTATTGTAAACAATGCTGCTATAAACAAAGGAGTGCATAGGTTCTTTTTTTGAATTGGTGTTTCAAGATTCTTAGGGTATAATCCTAGCAGTGGAATTGCTGGATCAAGGGCAGTTCTATTTTTGTCTTTTTGAGGAAATTCCATACTGTTTCCTACAGTGGCTGCACCAGTTTGCATTCCTACCAACAGTATACGAGGGCTCCCTTTGCTCCACAACCTTGCCAGCACTTGTTTATTTGTTAGTGATGGCCATTCTGACTGGTGTGAAGTGGTATCTCATTGTAGTCTTAATTTGTATCTCTCTGATTGCCAGTGATGTTAAGCGTCTTTTCATATGTCTCTAGGCCCTCTGTATGTCCTCCTTGGAGAAATGTTTGTTTAGGTCCTTTCCCCATTTTTTAATTGGTTTGTTTGTCTTCCTGGTGTAGAGTCATGTGAGTTCTTTATGCATTTTGGAGATCAAACCCTTGTCTGCGGGATCATTGACAAATACTTTTTCCCATATGGTTGGTTCCTTTTTTATTTTGCTGATGTTTTCTTTAGCCATGCAGAAGCTTTTTAATTTGATGTAGTCCCATTTGTTTATTCTTTCCTTTATATCCCTTGCTCGAAGGGACATGTTGGTGAAAATATTGCTGTGTGGGGTATCTGAAATTTTCCTGCTTATGTTTTCCTCAAGGACTTTTATGGTGTCAATGATTTATATATGTCTTTTATCTAGAGTTTATTTTGGTGTATGGTGTAAGTTGGTGGTCAAGTTTCATTTTTTTGCATGTAGCTGTCCAGATTTCGCAACACAATTTATTGAAGAAGCTAGTTTTACTCTACTTTATGCTCCTGTCCCGTTTGGTGAATATTAATTGACCACAGACACTTGGGTTTATTTCTGGGCTCTCTATTCTGTTCCATTGCTCTATGCGTCTATTCTTATGCTAGTATCAGACTGTTTTGATTACAGTGGTCTTGTAATATACTTTGAAATCAGATACTGTGATCCCTCCTACTTTGTTCTTTCTCAAAATTGCTGAGGCTATTCAGGGTTGTTTATACTTCTATATAAATTTTTGAAATATTTGTTCTATATCTGAAATAAGTCATCGATATTTTAATAGGGATTGTGTTGAATCTATAGATTGCTTTGGGTAGTACAGACACTTTAATTATGTTAATTCTTCCAATCCATGAATATGGCATATGCTTCCATTTATTTATATCTCTATAGCTTTTTTAAAGACTCATTTCATTTGTCTCCATTGTAATATTTACATTTCTTTACTTCTTATTTGGGGTATTGTTTAGTCTTCTCTTTTCTACTTCCTTTAAGTGTAAGGATAGATTATTTATATGACATTTTTTTTGTTGTTTCTTGAGGTAGGTCTGTATTGCTATAATTTTTACTCGTAGAACTGCTTTGGCTGTCTCCCACAGAATTTTTTTTAGGTTGTATTTCTATTTTCATTTGTTTCAATGTATGTTTTGATTTCATTGTTAACCAGTTCATTGTTTAGTATCATGTTATTTATCCTAACTGGATTTGTGTTTTTCAGTTTTTTTCTTGTAACTGATTTCAAATTCATACTGTTGTAGTTCGAAAAGATGCTGGATATGATTTCAGTCTTCCTAAATCTATTGAGACTTATGTCCTAATATAATCAAACCTGGAAAATGTTACATGTACAGTAAAAAAAAAGTATTTTATTTTGCCACGTATAACGTGTGCCCACGTTTTGGGGCTAAACTTTCAGGAAAAATATCTTTTGTTTGAATTTTTTAATTCAACTATTTATTTACACTTAGATGCTTGGTTTTTTTGTATTATAAAGGCACTTTTACATTTGTTTTTGAACATATTATAGTACAAGAAATTTTATGTAACAAGAACAGATAGAAGGTACAAGAAATTTGATGTACCAGTAACAAATTTTATAATATGCATCATAGAGGCCAAGAACTCTCTGTCACTGTAAATATCAGAAGTATCGTCTTCTTCAATTTCTACATTACCAGTATCTTCTGAGTCACTTTCCTCACTCTGGTAAATTTCATCATACTTGGTTCCACCCATAGCATTGCTGATGCTGCATTTTTCTAACAATTTCACAGCCACTTCCTTCTTAACACCATTCCACGATCTTAGGATCCAATCACACACCTGGGCAATGGATACTTTCTTCCTTCTGCCTGTAGGTGTTAAATCATTACCAGCTGACTGCATCCACAGTGGCCACTCTTTCTTCATTAGGGTCTTAAAGGGCTTGTTTACTGACACATCAAGAAGTTGCAGCTGGCTGGTTAACCCACCAAGTACCGCAGCAAGTTGGGTTTTGAAGTCCACTGCGATTGCTTTTGCACTTTGTGTAACATGGGCTTTGAAGTGATCAAAACCAAGCAAAGCTGGTTTTTTAAGTACCTAGTATTTTTTCCCTCAAAAATTTGGGCAAAAGATCATGTAGTACACATGGCAAAATACTGGTATATTGTGCGGTTTTGGGGTGAAATGTTCTTAAAAAAAGTCAAATCTGTCTGATCTAATGTGTCACTCAAGGCCACTCTCTGCATGTTGATTTCTGTTTCCATTACTGCATCACTGTTGACCTTTCTCTTTGTGCCTATCAGTATTTACTTTGTATATTTAGGTGCTCCTGCATTGGTTGCATAGTTGTTTACAAGAGTTATATAGTATTCTCTTGTTAGATTGATGCCTTTATCATATTGAAATGTATTTGTCTTTTGTTACAGACTTTGTTGTGAAATCTATTTAGTCTGATATAAGTATAGCTTTTTTCCCATTTCCATTTGCATAAAATATCTTTCCCCTCACTTTACTTTCAATCTCTGTGTGTCTTTCAATCTAAAGTGGGTTTCTTATAGGCTACATGTGTACCAGTCTTGGTTTTTTGTTTTTGTTTTTTAATCTTTTCAGCCACCCTATGTCTCATAATTTGGAGCATTTTGTTCATTTAATTACTGATAGGTGTGTGTTATTGCTATTTCATTGTTTTCTGATTGTTTTTGTAGTTTATCTGTGTTTCTTATTTTCTTGTTCTGTTCTATGATAACTTTCTATAGCGTTATGTTTAGATTCCTTTGTATAACTTACAGACTTTTGGTTTGTGGTTACTGTGTGCTTCACATATAAAGCAGGTTTACAGTTGTTTTTATGAATAATACAATAATTAATAGATAATAATACAAGAATATAAACCTACTTTTGCAGCACCCTGTAGTAAGCTATGTATATAGCAGTCAATTTTAAGATGATTGTCACTTAAGTTTGAATACATTCTAAAATTGCTACAATTTTCACTCATCCCTACCTCATTTATGTTTTTCATTTGTTTTTACTTTGGCATTTATGTTTGTGTGTATCTCTTAATTTATTGTTGTAATTACATATGATCTTCCTACTTTACCTTTTAACTTTTTTACTAGCTTTATAGTTGTGATCCACTACTTTTATAATGTTTGCTTTTGTCAGTTAGAATTTTTTCTTTCCTATATTTTATTGTTTATATTTTCAATCTTTTCTTCTTAAAGAAGTCCCTTTAACATTGTAATACTGGTTTAGTGGTATTGAACTCTTAGCTTTTTCTTGTCTGGAAAATCCTTTATCTCTATTTTGATTGTAAATGATAGCCTTGCTGGGTAGAGCATTCTTGGTTGTATGTCTTTGCCTTTCATCACTTTGAATGTTTCTTGCCATTCCTTTCAGGCTGCAAAGTGTCTGTTGAGAAACCAGCAGACAGTCTTATGGGAGTTCCCTTTTATATAATTAACTGCTTTTCTCTTGCTTTTAAAGGTCTCTCTCTTTGTCTTTAACCTTTGGCATTTTAATTACGATGTGTCTTGGTGTGGGCCTCTTTGGGTTCATCTTGTTTGGGGGTCTCTGTAATTCCTTGATTTGTATTTCTGTTTCTTTCACCAGATCAGAAAAGTTTTCTTTCATTATTTCTTCAAATAAGTTTTCAATCCCCTGTTCTCTCTCTTGTCCTTCTGGTACCTCTCTGATGCAAATGTTGGGGTGCTTGATGTTGTCCCTGAGGTCCTTTACACAATTCTCATTTTCAAAAATTATTTTTCCTTCTGGTATTATGATGTATGTTTTCTGTTGCCTTATCTTCCAGATTACTTACTCAATCCTCTGCTTCATCTAATCTGTTCTTGACTACCTCTAATGTATTCTTCATTTCTGTTTTATTCATTTCTGACTTTTTTTTATGTTTTCTATCTCCATGTAGATATTTCCTATTTCTTTGTTGAAGTCCTCCCTGAGTTCATCTATTTTCCCCTTGAGATCATTGAACATTCTTATAACCACTGTTTTGAAGTCTATATTTAGTAGAATGCTTGTCTCTACTTTGTTTAGTTATATTTTCTGGATTTTTATCCTGTTCTTTCATTTGGAACTTGTTTCTTTGTCTCCTCACTTTGGCTGACTCGCTGAATTTGTTTCTATGTATTAAGTAGATCTGCCACATCTCCAGTTCTTGGCAGAGTGGCCTTACTAGCAGGTGTCCTGTGGGGCTCAGTGGTGTAGTCTCCTTGGTTACCTGAGCTGAGTGCTCCAGTGGTGCCCCTTGCGTGTTTTGTATGTGTCCTGCTATTATAGTTGAGCCATGACTGCTGTTGGTACATCAGGGGTGGGACAGATCCTCAGATTAAGTGGCTGTGAGGGCTGTTCGTGACTATGGCAGACAAACTGTTATGTTGGGGCTGACCCAAAAAGCAGGGGTCACTGTAGCAGGGCTCTAATGCAGCCAAAGCCGCCCTTTGGGTGTGTTGTTTGTTGAGCTGTTAGGTAGTGCTCTGGTGTGTGTGCTCTGAAACCACCCATCAGCTGTGTTGGTTCTGGAGCTCCTTAGGAGGGGAACCAGTGCAGGCCAAAGTGAGATTTTGCTTGTACCTGCTTCTCTTCTATCCTAATTTCCAAACAAAAGCCCTACCTGATCCTTATGGTTTAGCCCAACTATCACCATCTCTATCAAACCTTTCCCCACTCCAGAGAGAAGCCATCAACACCTCTTCAATTCTCATAACCTCTTAGTTGCACCTCTTCATGGCAGTTATCACCACGATCCTTTTGTTCTGGGTCCTGGTGCATCTTTTCTCTCCCTTGCTGGCTACATGTGCCTTGAGGTCAGCAATGGCCTAGGCATGGGGTCTCAAGACCACTGAAGAAGCCCCTCTATGTGGAGGTTTGGGTGGAGGAATTCAGAGCAGAGGCAGTGATGGGGAGTAAAAGCACCCAATCCCTACTTGTTCACTTGCCTTTAAACAGCCAGGAAAGTACAAGCAAAAGGGCCTAAATGCAGCGTTCCTAGTGTTCTAAACTGACATAAACAGAAAGTTATCTACCACATAACATTGACACACCAGTGCTGGTAAAATGGAATATTTCAGTAAGCCAGTTTCAGAAACAACCATCTGTACTGGGGAGGCTACTGAAGACACGTGCCTCCTCCGTGCACACATGCACACACAGTTCCAAGCACCAGCAAAGGAGGAATAGTGGAGCAGATTCTTCCTTGGGCCTTTTTTTTTTTTAAGTCTTACATTTTCAACCTAACCCTGACAAATCATCCCTGGGCAGTTTGGATGGGCACAGGACAGGAAAGGCACTCATACTCAGAGCAGAGCTCCCAACAATGACTGGCCTGGGATACCACTCTTTGGCAGGTCAGCACCATGTCCAGGGACAGATGAGCCTGGAAACTGGGCATGGGGCAGTTCCTGTGGCACCTCTGCCCTGTGCCATGTCTGCTTGGGTCCTTATTTCTGTGATCCCATGCGTGACATTTCAGGTTTTGTCTTCCCATGGCCATGTGATTTGTGGTTCACTAAGGACTTCCAAAACTGGGCAGCTGTAGCCTCTCATACCTTCCCTTACGAATGGCAAAGAAGCCTTCAGAAAAGAAACTCTTCCCTCTGCTATGAAACATGAGCCTAGCCCTGTGCCCTGAACACAATTACAGGAAGAGGGTTTCATCGTCTTGTCACAAACCCTGGGGAAGAGCAAAGTACCTTCTGGTCGTGGTTTTGGCTTTTCCAACCCTCCATCTTGCATGAGCTCGAAGGCAAAGGAGACATTTAAGACCTGGAAAGGGAAATGCAGTGCATATGTTGTTACACATTCATTCTTGGACACTTGTGGATCCTGAGACCTACTCCCGAAAGTGACGGAGCCAGGACTGTAGCTAGAGGGATAGAGGCTGAGTGAAAATGAGGCCCTAATTTGAAGGAGAAATGAAGCTACCAAAATGGGCAGGCCACATGGAATGTGAGCTGGGCAGTCCCAGCCTGCTGTTGGCAAGCACTTCTGGAGGAGTTCGGGCTCCTCTTCCTGTCCTACTGTGTTCCTGAGTCAACCGCCAAGATTTCCAACTCAGTGACATTAACGCTCACTGTTGAAAGGATCAGACAGCAAGACGTGTTAAGAGGCAGAGAAGGGTTTCCGCCTTGGATCAAATGTCCCTTGTCACGCACACAGGCTGTGGCAGCCAATGAAAGGCATCAGAACTGGGATGAGTGTGGCTCCTCAAGTCTGACCTGCCTTGCAACTACCTTCTCTGCCACTTCCGGGGAGAGGTGTGACTCTGGCACCCAGCCAGAGCATAGGACTAGGCAACCAAGGCCAGGCCGGGGTGGGGGTGGGTAGTGAGGAGAAAGCTGTTCAGGATGCTCAGTGGTCTGCAGGTATCTTCGTTGCTGCTCAGTACTCATCAGAATGGACCCCACCTCCAACCTCTGAAGACCCTTAGTAGACAGGAAGCCTCTGCCTTTTTCCCAGATGGCCCCAGCATAGATGTAGGCAGATGAGTCAGGGCACATGGGCTAGGGCCTCCCTTCATATCATCTTCCCTTACCTTCTGTTCAAAGCTGTCTGGGGTCAGGAAGAAGCTGTGCAGGGGCACAAAATAGCCCTCCAGAAGTCCCATGAGCAGCACCAGGTATACCCCATCTGCAAACTGGAGGAAGAGAGCCAGGTGAAGGCACCGGGTCCCTTTGCCCCCCAGCCGAGCCAAATTCAGAGGGCTCATCAGCCCCTATGTCAACATGTCTGGCTTGGCTGGTCCAGACCTGGAGCCACAAACCCATGGCCCAGCATTTATTGAGCATCCACCATGTTCCAAGCCTTTATCTGGCACATGGACCAGAGGCATGCACCAGTGGCCCCTGTCCTCAAGGAGCTCATAGTCCACTAAGAAGAATGATGTGGAGAAAATGCAGCAGTTGCTCTAATGGAAGGAAGCACATTGGCTGGTGTGAAAATGATGAAGTTCACTCTCTCCCACTGAAGGTAACAGGGAAGACTTCTGGAGGCGGTGCTGCCTGAATGGAGGCCAGAGGGGTGAACAGGAATCAGCTAGTGTTGGGCAGAGAGAGGAAGGCAGGGGTATACCCAAGGCCAATGGCATGAGGCTACTACAGTGACTTGCTTTATGAATAAAGAACTCTAGCATCGTCCAGGCCTAGGCATTTCCCTTTCACACATCTCACTTTATATTGCTTGAGAGGCAATATAGTGTAGCTATTGCAAACTTGGGCTCTGGAGCTAGGCCTCTAGCTCTACTACTCACTGGCTATGTGATCTGAGCAAGTTACCTAACTTCTCTGTGCCTCAGTTTTCTCATCAGTAAAACGGGCATGAATATAGTAAAGTACTTAGCAGGGTTATCAGGAAAACTAAATCAGTTAATAGGTCTAAAGTGCCTAGAACATTGCTTGACATTGCTTGACATGTAGGCAACATTTAGTCAATATCAACTATAGCAGTCTTCAAATAATATCATTACATTATAATGGTGATGAGGAAAAGAATGGACACTTTCAGCTGAGGCCACTGTCTGTTTCTATGTGGAGTTGGCATGTTCTCCCCATGTCTGCGTGGGCTCTTTCCCAGGACTCTGGTTTTCCTCCACATCCCAAAGATGTGCATGTCAGGTGAACAGCCGTGTCTCCATTGTCCCAGTCTGGGTGAGAGTGTGGGTGTGCGTGTGTGGCCCTGCGATGGAAGGGTGTCCTGTCCAGGGTGGGCGCCCGCTTTGTGCCTTGAGCTGCTGGGATAGGCTCTGGCCACCTGTGACCTGGAACTAGAATAAGCAGCTTGGAAAGAACTGTCTTACTTATTTTTACTAATGTTTCTTAAATGGATGCATAGTTCACATTTATTTCAACATTTAATATTTATAGAGTTTGGGGCCCTTACTTAGAAGTTTGGTGATATTTTTGTGACCAGAAATATGCTGTAGGAACTTAACTCTTGGTTATAGCAACTAGCCTATGGAAAAATTGGTTTAGTTATATGTTGTTTTGCTTAGTCAGTTTCCAAGAACCTATTGACAAGGTTAAGTGAAGACGTACTGTATTGCTATTTGTACCTTTAAAACTGCGCTGAAGACCATGATAAGACACTTAGACTCCTAACCCTTTGATCAAGGACAATAGAGGCGGGACAGGCTGGGAACCTGGTCTGAGGGACAATAGATTCCTAGGCTAAGCACAGGCATTCAGGTCTTTTGCTCAAGGAAGGGCAAGGTGAGTGTGCTCGAAATCCTTGGGGCAGGCTTTGTGGAGGAGTGAGGGCCTGCGGGTTGAGGGAAATTTGGAAGGAGTAGGTATTCCAGGTATGGAGGAGGCCCTGAGCAATGATAGAAAGGTCAGATGGACATCTGGTATTCTAGAACCTTTCAAAGGAGGCTGGGCCACCAAATGTTTGTGGGCATAAACAACGGTTGCTACAGTTTGCACAAGGCCAAAGTTCTTGGAGTCATCTGAGGAAACTTAAAAACAAAAACAAAAACAAAAAACTAGACTGAATTGCTCAGAATGTAGGCTGGGCCCAGAATCTGAGCTCTGTTGGGTAACTGGCTGGTGAGCCTCTGGATCCAGCTTTGTTATGGGCGCATGACCCAGAACATGAACTTGACATAGGAGCAGCTTCCTCCCTGCTTCTATCCCTCAAGTGTGTAGGGCCTAAGCATGACTCATTCCAGGTCACCCCAAGGTAGATAATGCGAGAGCAGATCCCAGCATCTGTGTCAAAATCCAGGTCTTCCCATGGAACTAATTAACTGGGCCTCATTCTGGCTATGGCTGGAATGGGCTGAGAATAAAAAATCCAATCCGTCAACTCAGGGGAGGACCTTGGATTAGGGTCAAGGTCCCTCACAGCTCTGAGTGCCACAGATACAGGCAGCTCCCACCCCGGACTGCTCTTTCTGATGACTGGATGGTAAAACCTGCAGACAGACACCAAACACGCCAGGCAGAGACTCCTTTGCACAGTACTCCCTGCCCAGGAAAACGGAAGTGAAAGTTCCGGAGCTCGTGCTAGCTCACTCGAGGAAATATCACTTTTCCAGAGCATTCCCTAACTCCCAAAAGAGTATATAAACTCATTCCACAGAGTCCAGACACACTCAGTGCTCAGGCACAGACCCGGGAATTGCTTTTAAAAACAACAGGAGACGACCACGTGCTCAAAAGAAAACCACAGTTTAAAAACTCATTACGAATGAGAGCAGGTTGGGAAACAGGATACATTACTCAAGCCTAAAGAATCTCCCAGTAAAGATTAGTTATTATAAAGGAGGGGGAAAAGCTTTACAGTAGAGAGATTTGGTAGACACCAGCTTACCCCAGTGATGAAAGTTATTATCAGCAGTAACAAACGCATGGACAAGGTGTCTGAGAAAAACACAGCACTACTTAGGTATTGTTGTTACTGAAAATGCATAACCTGAATCTAATTGTGAGTGTGGGGTGGGGGGGGAGGGTGGGAAACTGAGAAACTTTCTATGAACCAAATGGCCTGCACACTCTTCAAAAATGATGTCATGCAAAGAAAGGCTGAGGACTTGTTCTATAATAAAAAGACACTAAAGAGACATGACA
Organism: Sturnira hondurensis; assembly: GCF_014824575.4. NCBI lineage: Eukaryota > Metazoa > Chordata > Mammalia > Chiroptera > Phyllostomidae > Sturnira > Sturnira hondurensis. Next base: position 4,678,192 of record NW_028079136.1, read on the forward strand.
ACTAAATACAGCATGTGAGAATATTAGGGCGGCTGGAAAAACTGGAATATAGTATATATTTTTTGAACCATGAGACATTATCAAAAGTAGATAAGTATCAACAATTTCATATGATTTTACCTAACTAATGTATTATATCAGTGTTAAAATGACCAGAATTTGATCATTGGATTGTGGCTATCTAAGACAATGTGCTTGTTATTTAGAGATGTATGCTGAAGTACTCAGGGTGGAGAGAGAGGAGGAAAAAAAAACTCCAAACCACATATGGCCAAATGTGAACAACTGGTGTATGTGGGTGAAGACGGTATGGGTATTCATGATAATGTTCCTGCAACTTTTCAAAATAAATTCAGATAAATTCCAAGCAGTTCACCCCTCTGAATGCCATAGAATCCCCTTCCTCCTGAAAGCCCTCCTGGCAATGCAGGGATTGAGCACTGGGAATGGTGGCTGTCGAACAGGGCCCGGCCCACTACCCCCCACTCAGGGCTGTCACCCACCTGGGTTTCCAGTTCTGTGACCTCCAAATTCAGTTTATTCAGGTGTTTGTTCACAAAAGTGATGAGAGTCTAAAAAAAAAGCACAGGCCGGGCATTGAGACGGAGACTCTCCCCAAGGCCAGACCCTCGAGGCCCCCTCTGTGACTCCACTGTGGGGCCCAGGACCGGTGTGATCACACAGGATGAGGCCCAGCCAAGAGCACGGGGCCTGGATCCCTGTGCCAAGCTGAGTGATGATGAGCAAGCAGCCTATGAGGCTCTTTGGCAAAGCCCCTGGAGTTCAAAGGAGAAGACAGCCCCCAAGGATTTGCAGTCCCCTACACTATGTGATTCAAACTGAAAGGAGCTGGTGGTCCTGAGAGGGGGCAGTGAGAGGTGGAGCATCTGATCCCAGGCTCCAGGAGCTGAAGGAAAATTCGGAAGGGGACCAGAGAAGAAATGACCCTACTGAGTCCTTCCTTCCAGTCCCTTCCTGGGTGCCTGTGACTAGGGAGACAGAGGGAGGTCTGTGTGAGGAGGCAGGCATGGCTGGGGATTTAGTAAGGGGGGAAGACCGGGTGTTCAGAGTCTCGGAACCCAGAGAGATGCTATCATCAGACGGGAGAGGAAAGGGACTGGATGAGGTACCCAGTGGAAGCAAGACAGACAAAGTGAACATCGGGCAGGAAAGCCCCCCATTGGCAGAGATCTGGTGATGAAACCAGTTTCAGGAAGCTTGAAAGCTGCAGGGATGGGTTTTCCGAAAAAGTTTTGCTACATCTCACTCCCCCACCCTGGCCCCCATCCTTTCCCCCCAGGCGCCTCTTTCCTACCTTCTTCACCACGTTGAGCTTATCTGGTGCATGGTCGAACAAGGTGTCGAAGGCGTCACGTTCTGAAAGAGAGAAAAGTGCCCAGTGAAGCACAGAGCGGATTCCTAGTGGGAAGCCCACCCCAAGTCCTGGGCACGCGGCCGGCTACAGATGCAAATTCTCTGGGGTGTGAGGCTGCACTGGGAACTCTGGAAGCCGGTTCGCAGGCAGAGATTTGGGCTTGATTCTTACCTGAGGGGCCTTGCGTGTGTATGTGCCCACCCTCTACGTCAACCCTCTTTTGGGCTGGGGTTGAGGGGCTCTGTCAGGCACTTTGACTTGGGATTGGCTTTTTGGTTTCTCTTTGGTCTTTGTGTTCATTACATCGTGATTTAGTCCTGGTTCTAAAGTGTTTCTGAAGCTTTTTGGAGGTAGAGTGTTATCCAAATCTCAAATCACTTCACCCCGTAATGATCAGAACCAGGATACCCACATGACACATTCTGGTAGGGTGGATAAATAAGCAGCTTGGGAACCACAGAGCCCAGGACCACATGTGAGCTCCCCTTCTCGACTGATCTGGTCACTCCAATGCTTTGCACTTCAGCTTCCTCTTGTGTGAGACACAGTCTTGAGAAACAGACCTCCCAAGTGTGTCACGAGATGAGAGATGAGAATGTGTGTGCCTGTGCTGTGTAGACGGGAGTGCATACTGATCTGAATTGTTTTAGCATTATTGGAATCATTCAAAATATGCATAGAAAATACAGGATCATAGGAAATAGCAAAGCCATGCCCCCTGCAGGGTCTTTTCTTGCTATAGCCCCCATGTTCCCTGAACTGAGAGATGAAGTAATGGAGGGATCTCAGGCAGCAAATGAGAACAGTCTCCAAGAGGAACCTGGGGCAGGGAAGGTTCATGGTCCTGGGGGTCCGTCTTTTTCTCTTCTGGCACCAATGGGCAAATCTGAGACTTCCAGGAAGGTGATTGTGATCTCTGACATTCACAGACTTTATAAACAAACCCAGAGTTCTGAGAACTGGAAGAGATAGGAGCTGTGATAAGAAAAGAGAAAGAAGGCAGCTTCTAGAAGGGCTGGGCAGAGTGGATAGCGGAGACAGTCCAAGCGTGTAAATACACTTCCTTCCTTTACTTTCATAATACACTTAAAGCAAGACTGCCCTGCAAATGCCCAGGACCCATCCAGAAGCCCCACAATGCCGATGGGCTGGTTACTTGCAAAAGGACAGCACAGCTGTGGTTAGTTTTCCTCTTCCCACCAGGAAACTGACCCTTCCTCCCAAGCGGCTGTCACCAGGCTGGTGCAGACACACATGCAGGAAGCAAGCTGAGTGCCAGTTCTTCCCAGCTGTTGCAGAATTAACTAGACCCCTGTGGCAGCCACCAGCACCATAGGGCAATTTTATATAACTTACCATGCCTTCCAGAAAGAGCCCTGTAGGAAAAGGAAAAAGAAAACAGTGTGAATCTTCTCGCCCTCGGTTGAAAAGTCCCAAAGCTCTTTTGGCATTTTATTCTGCACTTAATAATTTCACTGCCCAGGATGCTGTGGGCATTAGCTTGGGGAGGTCAAGTTCTTCACTCTCCTGTTTGTCCTGTGATACCCATCAAGCTGTACCTCACTTTGATCCACAATAGTTATCTCAAAGAGGGCAGGAACTGAAACTGCACTTACAGCCCTGAAGTAGCGAAGTACTAAGAACACAAGCATTAAAGACAGACTACTTAGGTTTAAATCCCACAGAGCCATTTGCTTGCTGTGTGATCTTGAGCAAGTTGCTAAACCTCTCTGGGCACCAGGTCTCTCATCTCTAGAATGAGGATAATGTCACACACCTCAATAGCATGTTGTGAGCATTAAATAATTTAATATGTAGAAAGATTTTAGCGTACTTTCTGGTATATAGTAAATGCTCAATACCTTTTTTCTCAATACATGTTTGGTTCTCATTAGTTTATTCCAACTGTGCACCTATCACCCATTAAATGGGTGGGTAGTGCTGGAAGGAATAATGGACTTGGAGTTAACTGTGGGATGGACCAGTGATAATCTCCTTCTCCATCTTTGGGCTGTGGGGTTTTAGGAAGTATAATCATTGCTTCATGTGCACATTACTAACAGCGACAGATACAAAAGTGCTTCATAAACTGTGCCGTGTTGTCATCCTTAGGAGTGTGTATCTGTTCATGTGTACGTGGCAAGGTGGCAGAGAGGGACCATAGAAAGGACGGGGCAGCTGAGGGATTGCTCTGGAAACTGAAACTTCATGTTCCCTGATTTGGGAGCGTCTCACAGGCTCCTCTCAAATATGCCTCCCCTTTTCCAGAAGGTAAAATAGTGGCCGTGGACAAGCCTGGCAAAGGATAGGGGAGGTGGGGACATGAGGACTGAGCCAGGGCAGCTTTCTGCTCACCCCTCACAGATCCAAGGCCAAGAATCAGTGTGCCTTGTCCAGCAGCTGCCCCCCCGCTGCTAGGACTGGGCCCTGGAGTGACGTGGAGGCTATGCACTGGGCCTCTGGGGAAGGGTCACCCCTCATCTCTGCCCTACCGGCGTCCTGAAATGCCCACAACTCCCAGGCCCTTTCGGAGGCACATGCATAGTGGGGTCCGCACAGGCAGCACTCTGGACCCCCGTCAGCCACCATGAGGGAGGGGAGTGAGTTTCCTCAAGTCTGGGCAAGGCTTGCATGGTGTGGGTCAGCTGTGAGTCAGGAAATGCCAGGAGAGACAGCAGTGAAGGGCGAGGGGGAAGGGGGGGCAGCGCTGTCACCACATTAAATCCTCTATAGTTAGCAAAATGCTCCCAACTTCAGAGATGAAGAAACTGAGGTCAGAGAGGTTAAGGAACTCACAGGCGGGTAAAGTGGCAGAGCCTGGGTTTGAACTCAAGTCAGGCTGGCTTAGAGGTCCCTGCTCTTTCCACTTTGCTTTCCTCGTTTAAGGGAAGATAGAGGAAAGTTGGAGCAGGGGTCCTCAAAATGAACTTTACCTGGCTTTGCATGCAGCCAGGGCTCAGGCCTGCCCGGGGGTCTGAACTGTGCCCCCACGCTGCCCCCAGAGTCCTGCTCTTTCTGCCTATGACACAAACGTGTCTTCCCCATGGCAAACCTCTTACATGTTCTGACACTCCAATTCCTTAACGCAAGCGAAAACAACAAAAACACCACTCTCAGGTGGAGAGGGGCTTTCTGGGTCATGGCACGTGACCAAATCAGATTCAGAAAAGGAAGAAAAATGTCCTTTTGAAGGTTAACAGTTTAAATTCAATCCCATGTTTATAGCACGGCGATTTCACACTGGTTGGCTTTGGGGGGCACACTTTTTTCCTGGCGTGCCACGAAATTAGAAATTTTCAATCATCGCTAATTCTCTCTCCCCACTTCCCCACCCAAGTTTGTACCTTAAGCACCGAGAGGCATGTTTTGAATGCATGGAAAAGGCTAAACTACAATCATTGGCTGAGGTCTAATCCCTCTTGCACTCCCAATAAATGAAAACTAAATATCAGCAAATGGACGAATTTCGGAGAAACATCTGTGTTCCATTACGGAATCGCTGGCAATAATGGTGTTGACATACTCTGTGTTACCGGTTATTTCCTCTTGGATCTGCCGAGACTGGAGGATTCCTTCTCGTTTCTGAAACAGGGGTGGGGAAAAGGGTTGGGAGGAGGAGAGAAAAATATGCTTTAGAAAAATATGAAAAGCTGATTAGCATTCCTGATCCTGAGAAAGTTCCTGGTGTTAAAAAGTGATTCTGGAGTTGAGAGACTTCCAGAAAAGAAATGAGGCCCCCGACTTCCCGGGGCTGGACTGTACCATTTGTACTTAAGTGCAGTTCATGTTTAGTCCAAACAAGTAGGCTGTTTCTTGGATGGTGCATCTTTTCTTTCTTTATTGGAAGACATTCTGTTGGAAGCACACTGTTCGCCTCCTGGGGTAATCCACAGTAAACCAAATGGAAATGAAGGCCAGGGTGTGTCTGCCCTCCAGCTGGGGCCGCAGAGGGAAGCTGAGAAACACATTCAGCTGGGGGATTGGGGTGGAGGAACTGAGGCCAACTTGACGAATTCAAACAGAGAGAGAGTTTTTGGTTGCTGTTCTTTGTTTTTTGTAATGGATATGTAATATCGGAGTTTTTAAATAACTCGTACAGTCCTCAGGTAACTAGTGCACTCTCTGAGAAAAGGTTAAATACTCTGGAGACCCACCCACCTATTGACCCAGCCATCCATGTATCTGACATCTATCCCATCCCTACAACTCTTCATCCACTCTTCTTTATTTTGCTAATCAGTGCCTTCTATGTACAAGCCCCCGTGTTGACCTTGGAGCAAACAGTATGGAACGCACGACATTGGTTCTGGACTTGAGGANTTTTGGTTGCTGTTCTTTGTTTTTTGTAATGGATATGTAATATCGGAGTTTTTAAATAACTCGTACAGTCCTCAGGTAACTAGTGCACTCTCTGAGAAAAGGTTAAATACTCTGGAGACCCACCCACCTATCGACCCAGCCATCCATGTATCTGACATCTATCCCATCCCTACAACTCTTCATCCACTCTTCTTTATTTTGCTAATCAGTGCCTTCTATGTACAAGCCCCTGTGTTGACCTTGGAGCAAACAGTATGGAATGCACGACATTGTTTCTGGACTTGAGGAACACGGAGTAAAACAGCACAGATGAAGCAGGTAGGTAAGCATGGTTTCCCCCAGCCAGGGGTTTTGCCTGATGACCCAGTTCAGTTGAGATCACAAGGATCCCCTTTTGATCTCAAAAGTGTCATGGATAAGAAATCATGTGGTCACCCTATGGGGAAAGAAGGTGGAGCTCAGTGCAGGATAAGAGCAGGCACTTTCAGCAGAGATGGTTGGGAAATCTTCCAAGGAGGGGGTCCTTGAGGTGGAACTTAAAGGACACACAGAATTGGGCTGGACACACAGGAGAGCCCATTCCAGTTGGGGGGAGCCGAGCAAAAAAGCAGAGTGAGGAGAGCACAATGTGTTCAGGAGGCAGTTTGGAGGGAGGGCGCCAGGAGTCAATGGGGAGTCGGCTGAGTGCTGGTTTAGTATTTAAACCCCATCACATGGTCATGGGGGCTAAGAAAGGAGTGTTCAGATTCAGGAAGGCCTTCTGATGGGCGTGAGGAGGCGGGATTCATTTTTTCAGGTTCCTTCCTAGTCAGCTATACTTGGAGGGTGGTCTGGGCATGGAAGCACTTGTCAGAGCAAACTCATTTTCCACAAAGGCGGAGATGAGTGTCCAGAAAGAACCCTCCAAGCGCTGGTGTCTCAATAGAAGCCTGCCTTCTCGTCACCTGCCAAAACTTCTAGAACCTTCTCTTTCCATTCTCAATAGCCACAGAACCGAGTGTCCTTACAAAATAGTTTGACAGAAGGAAAGATAGAGCTGGGTAAAGGCCAAGCGTATATCTGAATTAGACTAAGAAAAATGGATTATCAAAGTAAAGGAAGAAGTTAAAAACATCATTTAAAGGAGATCCAGTGGTGATAAATCAGAACTTTATCCAAACTCAGCTTTAACATAACATAAAATTTTCACACGGGGCTGATGGAATCTGTGTCCTTGTCTTGTGAGGCCATTCACAGACATAAACCTCACCCTCAACATCATGCAGAATTAAATGCTTTTACATATGGTATGGAAAAGAAATCTGGGTTAAATAACCCCTCACACTGCATCCCGATTCAGTTCGCTCCATTATCTGTTCCCTAAGGAGCTCTCTGTAGTTCAGTGACTCACAGCCAATTCTGAGTCCTGCTTCTGTGCCTGTTTAACTTGATAAAGCAGAGTACCCCATCAAACCTGACATGCATTGATGCCCTTTTATGTAATGTGTCCTCTTTTCTCCCTCATGCTAACAAAACTGCCTACAGGAGAAATTAAACCAACAACAGCCTTCAGATGGTCCATAATTGAGCTCAAAATAAGGCAGGAGGCATGGGCTATTGTGACCACTGTTTCAAAATAGGAGCCCCCCTCTTCTGCTCGGATTTGGAATCATAATTTAAAAAAATATAATGAAATGGATTCACACATTATTGATTGGTAAAAATAACACAGTAGAGATGGCCTGGATCCACTAGGAAGATGCTTGTACCAGGAAGCTCTGGGCTGGCTGCGTATCCGTAGCAGACAGAAAATGCTTAGCACCGTGTTTGACACAGTTGAGTGCTCAATGAATGAGGCCAATTAGTCCCTTTCAGTCAGCTGCACTTAGTGTCTGAACCACATACATTCGCATTGACTATGGGCTTCTGATAGCGCTCTCTGCTGCTTATCTCTTGGCAGGCAGGGCCAAGGTGTCATATTCCTATTACACCCTCTTGATGCTTAGCAAGTCCAGTACCCAGAATGTGTCAAAGAAATACTTTTTCATTAGGGCACAACTGAGCAGCTGACTAAGCAGCACCCCAAGTCTTCTTCCATTAATGTCTGATCCCTGAAGCTCAGCTCAAAGACCTTTTTGTCCTTGAAACTGGCCTGGTCTGGTGAGGCAAGCTTACCAGCCCTCAAAGCTCTTCCTTCCCAAGGGCCAGCAGAACTGCCACACTGGGCTCTATTCCGGAACCTTGGAGACTCCGGGAGCTGCTTCTAAGCAGAGTTCTCCCTTGCTGCATGTTTATTTGGAAAAGAACGGATACAAGCACACAAAAGGACAACCTTCTGCTAAATGGCATAGAGTTGGAAAATGAAAATGAATTTAAGTATCTAATGGGGTTGGGGTCGAGTGAGATAGTCACAGGGCATGTACACACCCTCATTGTGGAAATTACACAGTCATGTGAGTGGAAATAACGATCTGGAAAAGATGACCTGGGATCCCAGCTGTGCTTCTCTGGGCGAGTGAAAAGTGGCAGCACCCTCAATATGGGCACAGCCCGCTGGGGTCTCTCAAACACACATGTACCCATGCCCCCGCATTCGTCTGTTCCCAGTACACTCTTTACCTCCAAAATGATGATTCTCTATGGCTTGCAGGGTACACGTGCACAAGCACACACATCAACACGTCTTTCCTCCTGATCCTACTAGATACACCCCACAAACATACACACTATACACCCTGGAATGTATGTTACATAGACACCCTCCTGAGAATAACACGTAAACCCCAGGTACATGCCCCATACAAGGCATTCCCATACACAAGCACTCGCTCTTCCGCCCTTTGCACACTTCCTAGAGATAAGCCCACACACATCAGAAAGTGCAGTCACATGCTTCCCAAGAATTGTTAGAAATAACAATTTCTAGGTTGTTAGAAAGTACAGCACACCCAAGAATACTCGATGTTCATTCAGCTGTCCTAACAAGCTACCGAGTGTGACACACTCCGATGACCGAGTGTGTCATCGGAACTCAGCCGTCACACTGCTTTAAGGGTGCAGATGTTTGTAGTGGTTTCTGTCTTACCTGAACCACAACTACTTGGATAGAAACATGGTCTGGGAGTCGGATTGGCGCCCTGAAATACTGGGACAGAGCAACCAGCAGATGTAGGATGGCTACCAGGCTCTTGGCATGAACAGCTGAAATAAAAGATGATAAAAAAATCAGGGGATCTTCTAGGTTCTAGGCAGATACAAGCAGATAGTCCAAATGCAGCTGTACCACATCCATTGGTTCTTTTATCTCACCCACAGAATCAGGGGATGGACACCCTTAGTCATCCCAGACCTCACACGCTGGGCCCCCTCATTCTTGTCCAGATCCCAAGGAGCTGCTTCTTGAAACATGTCATTGATGGGTTCTCAATGTAGTGCCTCTCTGCTCTACTCCAAGGTTCCCATAGAGACCATGACAGTGGCTGCATTCTGAGTCCGGATCAGCTCTCCAACACATCCATGTTTTTATTTACTCTATTTTAATAACCATGGATGTGTCTGCTTTGTACCCTTCCTCTCTTCCAACTTGACTGTGAATGAAACCTTTGGGTTATTACCCCTGTTCAATGAAACCTTTGAGCACCACCCCTGTTCCAAGGCTATGCTCAAAGTAGGCTCTCAATAAATGGATGCTGAGTCAGGAACACTGGATCCCTTCCTTGGATCAGGTCTTTAAAGATCCCTGGAGAAAAGCACAAAAGATATCTACAGGGTTTTGTGCTCTCTTGAGCGTCATGTATGGTCAGGGTAGGCAGTGCCCCTTAGGGAATCCCTGGGAGGGAATGTTTATGACCCAGTTGGCCTCTGGAACTACTGGGCAATGTGCTGGGTGTTAAGCCATTTATGGAGAAAGCTGGGCAACCTCTGGGGTGTAGTTTTCTCAGTAGAAGTGAGGAGAAAAAGACTGATTTAATTGGGCACACACATGGCTAGGTTAGAGTTTGAGTTCTGACTCGACAACTCTACCCTTTATTAACTGCCTGTAAGACCATGGGTAGGCTACTCAAGGACTCTGAGCCTCAGTCTGCTCATCTTCCCAAATGGGGATCACTGTGCCGGTGCAGAAATATAGGTTGTTAGAATTTCCAGAGGTAATGTAGGCAAAGCCCTAGCCCATACATAGCAGATGCCTAGGAATGGTTGATCATTTTTACTATAATTTGAAAAAGTGCCTGGCATCCAGGCAATTAAACCACGTCAACTTTCTCCCCTTTGTGTCTCATACAAGGGAAGAGTCACCAGGTACTTGACCTGTCTTCACAGTCCTTCCAGCCCCACGGTTCTTTATTACAAGGGCACTTAAGGAAAGAACAGAAAGTGCCCATTTTTTTTGTACTTAGAACGAACTGGGCCCACGATTAGAGCGTCTGTGCTAGGATCGATGAGTCTGCTCCACAGAAGCTTTGAGAAATCAGCAAGAAAAGGAAATGATTCAGACATTCCTTGGGAACTCATTAGACTTTCTTGTTATCACTGCTACTTCAAAGAAGCTTTTCTACTGCCTGTGAACAGCAGCTCAACGCCACCATCAAACAGCCAATGATCTGCTTCTAACTCTGCCTTCCAGAAGTTTTCAGTTCTGGGCTTCGGGCCATTGTCAAAGTTCCACCCATAGTTATAGCCTCGAAAAAGGCTGCCAGCATGGGACTGGCCCACTGACGTGGTGTGCTCCCCGATCTTATCGGAACTGCCACACCATCGGTCTAGTCTCCGGCGGTTGGAGGATGCGTGCTACCTCTCTCTCTTCATGACAAAACATAATGTCCGAGGAGCAGCGGTCCAAAAGGTTGTCCTTACACACTGGCGACCTCGTGCGTCATCTCGACTGTCTTGGTGAGCAATAGATAGAGCTGCGTCACAAGCACCACACAGATGCCAGACTCTTTCCACGAGTGCTCCCTCCTCCTGGGAATCGTTTTCAAAAGAAATATTTACAGTCTCTCTCTTCCTCTCACACATACTACACGTACAAAGACGTTAAATATTGTGTAATACGTTATCACTGAAAAAAAAACCTAGAAAACACTATGTCCAACAGCAGGAGGGTGGTTTAGACCAGTGGTTTTCAATGATTTATTTTTTTTAATTAAGCAGAGAAAACGTTTGTTCTAAAAACAGTTAGGCAAAATGGATGAAAACAAAGTGTAACTGTTCTGGTTTCTGAGGGCTAACGGCAGCCCGAGGCTTCTCCTCACCACCTTTACCCCACATGGAAAATGACACGATGTCCTCAGAAACGACTGGGAGGAATAACAGAGAGGAGGGGCGGAGCTTCCCCCGGGGGCTGTGCCTGATTCCTCATGGCAGAAACCACTGCTGCGGGTAAACAGGCCCAGCATCCTCGAAGCCCCGAGACATCCCAGGGAGCTAGTCATCCAGGTGACTCTTCCTTCCAACCTAGGAATTTATCTCAGTTCTGGAAATCTATGACAGGGATAATTCAAGAGAAGCCAAAAGAGACACAACCTAAGACATTCAGCTTGGCACTAGCTGAGACTAGCAATAGGCTACCAAATGTCCTGGAAGGATCGGTGTCAATGACAAAGGGTTTGAGGTAACTATGGGATATCTATCCCACGAAATAGAGCAGCTATCAAAAAATGGTAACGACAAAGACCTCATGGGAATACAGAAAATACGTATGATTTACTCTTAAGTGAAAGTAACAAAACACAAGATGTACCTAACTTCATCAAGTAAAAATACGCATTGACAGAGACAGTGCTGGGCAAAAATAAAAACCTCCAGACCAGAGTGGTGGTATGAGCGATTACTTTACTCATGTACATGTTCCTATAAGAAATGAAAGTAAACCTGAAACAAATCATTCAAAGCCAATGATGGTCCTCACGAGGCTTTTAAAAATTCCATTCTTGGGCCCTGGCTGGTGTAGCTCAATGGATTGAGCATGGGCCTGCGAACCAGATGATCGCGGTTCGATTCCCAGTCAGGGCACATGCCTGGGTTGCAGGCCAGTTCCCCACAGGGGCTAGTTCCCCGCAGGGGCCAGTTCCCTGCAGGGGATGCACAAGAAGCAACCATACATTGATGTTTCCTTCCTCTCTCCTTCACTTCCCCTCTAAAGATAAATAAATAAAATATTTTTTTAAAAAATTCCATTCTTTTATCTCAGCCTTCCCCAAATTGGGTTCCCTGACAAGTTAAAGGGTGTTTTGTTTCATTAGGAAGGGTGCACGGAGATAATACAGATTCAGAGGTGTGGGGAATAGAATAAAAAAACAACCACCACCAAACAGGGGTCTTGGTGGGAGGACTTCAATGCTTATGACTTTATGTTTTAATGCTTCTAAATGTCGTTGTTTTCCAAAATGCAGATACATTTCTCAAACTAGTGATCACACCTCCTTTTTCCCTCTCCCACTGAACACTATTAGGATTCCTGAGACACAGGCTGGATAGCACCGGGGGCCCAGAGACCTGGCCTCCCCTCCTCCTGCCCTCGTTCCCCATTGTCTCCCTCAGCAGAGGATGCCCTGTTCCAAGTGCTGTGAGAGGCAGCTCATCGCACTGTGCAAGCAAAGGTGTAATTATGCTGAAGGAGGTACTTGGCATCTTACCTCCAAAGTCAGATGTTAGAAACCTATTGAAGAGATGAGACTGGCAGCCACTGGGCCTCTAAGTCGAGAGGTAAGATTCCTTTTTCTTCGTCAAGTCCGAAAGGTGTTTTTATGGGGAATGTGTCCATTTTAGTTTTATAAATTGGATGCAATCAGATATAATATTACACCCTTTCATACTTAAAACAAAGGCAAAGAACACAATCTAAATTCACATTTTTATCTATTGCAAAGAACAAAACAACTCTGGACTCCCTATGGGAAAGAATGTCACTGTGGATTCACCCAATTTGCCGAGTTAATGTTAGTTCTGAGATGGAGTCATTAAGTCCAAATTAGACATCCAGACCTTTGAGGCAGGAAAAAAATAAATAAAAGGTTTATACTTTCTGAGATCTTCAAGCTACCTAGCTGTGAAACCTGAATTTAAAAACCGTTCTAGTGCCTACAATATCAGCCATATCCTGCCCCCCCCCCCACCCACCCCCCTGAAAATGAGTGAGAGGAAGCCCGAGGGCTTTGTCCCGTTTCCTTGCTCCCCGGCTTCTCCGCTGCCTGAACGTAGGGATCTCAGGTTCCTGAAACCCCTACAAACTGAAGACAAGGGCATTCTCCAAAGGTTGGGCTGGGATGCAGAAGTAGCTCAATGAATATGAGTTTTCTTCCTCTCCCAGTCTTACATGAGCTTCTGCAGAAAGGCACACTGGATCTGACATTTTGTTACTTGCCCCAGACATATGGAGGACATGTTCTGTGTGAGAGGTGTCCCTCCTCAGGCAGATGAATGGGTTTGCATCTACCACGCAGCAGTTTGCTGGATGGCTTCTTAGGGAAACCCCAGTAGGGACCAACCAGAAGGACCATTTACCAGACCCATTTTTCTTTGTAAAACTCACAGTCCACATTCCACTTGATGCTTCTGGGGGGAAGTTTCAGGGTTTCATTGATCTTCTCCAGGACAGTCTGCAGCTTTTGCTTCTGAGCAATCTCTGACTGGGTGACCTCAGCAACATTCAGCTTCTCGCTCTCGAGTTTCTCTGGGGGGACAAGGAAAGGAGAATAGCTGTGATCTTTGGCCACAGACAACCCTAACACAAGTGCCTGTCCTCACACACTCACTCACTCAAGTACATACACGCATATTTTGTTGTACTGCAGTTTGCTGTATGGCTCTTCATAGACGTTGTGGTTTTTACAAAATGAAGGCAGGACCCCGCAAAAAGATTATGACTCGCTTTATTGCAAGGATCTGGAACCAAACCCACACTATCTCCGAGGTACGCCTGTTGATGAGAGACACTGGTGGGGCCAGTGTCGTGAAAACCTTGTGATCATGCTTGAATCTCCAAATTATAGGATGTCAGGACTTTTGAAGTAGGAACTTTACCCCAATCAATCAAATTTTTTAAAAAGATTTTATTTAATTTTAGAGAGAGGGGAAGGGAGGGAGAAAAACATCAATGTGTGAGAGAAACATGGATAGGTTTCCTCTCACATGCCCCCAACTGGGGACCTGGCCTGCAACCCAGGCATGTGCCCTGACCGGGAATCGAACTGGCAACCTTTAGGTTCATAGAGCCAGCGCTCAGTCAATCCACTGAGCCATACCAGCCAGGGCAGTCCATCATCTTTAAACTCTTTTTTTCTACCATGTTGGGTTCTTCCTCTTCTTTTCAATTTTGCCCACTCCAAGGATAGCTCTGTGCCCCAACTGGAAAGCCTTCTGTGCTTCCCTAGGCAGCAGTCAAGTCCTTATTCAAGGCATTTTGCACATTCCTTGTGGTATAATGTCACACTGAATCATATTGATCTGTTTTAAGTACCCTTTTTCCTTTAAAACCTACCTGGAAAGTAACTCATTTGGCATGTTCTATTTCATCAATTCTAAGGCACACTTTTTTTGTTTAGTTTTAACATTTTAACAATCCTGAAATCAGGCTGTGTCTTAAAATTGATGGCCTCGTACAAAAGCTGTCAGGCAGATGGAAGATATGAGCGTTTTCACTGCTTCCACATGTGTGTGTTCAGTCATCCCTCTGCGTAGCATGGTCACTCCCACGTTTCAATAAGCTTACAGGAGCAGTTTCAAAAAAACGGAATATAAAAATGCTAAGCAATAAGAAAGCCTTGCAATAGTCATTTTTTTCTCTTTTTGAGTGGCACTTACATAATGGTGTGTTTTAAAATCAATGGTTACAGTATGCAATACTGTAACCCCTTATTATTTAAAATAATTTGACTGTGTTTTGTCTTTATTCATTCTAAATTCCTATGTTTATCCATTAAAAAGAACAACTGGACTCTCTAATAAGAAATATATTATTTCTTTAGATTTACCTAAATTGCCTTCCTCAACTCGTTCAGGATTAATAGAAATGACACTCTGAAAAGTATTGGAAGTATTTTATCCTCATTTTTAAGGACTGTCATACAAAGTAACTAAACTTCACCATATATTGGTGATTACCCTATTGCTTGCATTATTTATTTTATTGTTAAGTGACTCTAGCTGATCCCAGTCAAATGCCCCTTGGGTGATTCTTCCGGGATAATGGGGTTGCTCACTGGAGAGTTTCTGAAGCTTCTGTGGATTTAAGATTCCTTTTCAGTCCTTTAATAGGATGATCTCAAGCTATTCTTATCTTTGATGCCCTAAACTGTTATCTTTCTTGTTAGTTGCCTGAAGCCATGATCCTGTATTTCTAAAGTTCAGAGATTTAATAAACATATAGTATCTAAATGTCTTCCTCTCGAAGACATGTTAAATCTTGAAGAGAACCTGTGTACCTTTTTCATTTTTAGGCTGTGAATTCTTATCTTGGACTTCCTGCTCCTGAGGAAATGAGAAGCTGTTTTCCAGTGACATGACAGCTGCAACCTTGGTAGTTTGGTAAAGGCCGCCACAAGTGCTACCTAGGTCAATGTCGTGAGCACCCTCAATACAACCCCTGTAGGCCGTTTCTCCTGAGGAAGGTCACATTACAGTCTGTCCTGTAAGTCAGGGTGCACCTTCAGTTCCAGGGAAGTAGGTCACCCGGCTGAGTTCATACCTGGCAGCGGCAAGGAACCAGGTGAGAGCCACAACAGCTGTTGCCCAGACTCACCTTTTACTAAATGTAGGTCCACACAAGATAGAACATTGACATTACATTAATATCCTATCCTCTGTAACACCACACAGAATTAATACACAATAATCAATGGTAGATTAATGAACTCGACTCCCAGAGTTTCAGTCTCAAGTTCAGGAGACAGCGCAGCGGGTGGTGAGTCATCAGCATCTTGCAAGGAAGATCTCTGCTGACTAGATCCAAGGCTGAAGCCCAATCGTCTGTAGGACAAGCAGGTGTCTTGGGGGATGGAGCGGTGCCTCAAGTAGTGTGGAAGTTCTGGAGCTCAGACAGGCAGAGCCTCCAGTGGTGTGTTGCCCAGAGTAGTGTGGAATGGCATCTTGTGGTGGGAGATTTGCTGTCTCGGTGGTCGGTCTGAAGTCCACCTCAATGATACCCAAATTCTTGGCCCCTGATTGGGCTGAAAATTCTGTGCCTTGGGGCCAAGAGCCCCCAGCACTCTATCAGTAGGTGTGCCCTTCTTTGCAGATGTGTCTGTGTGCTGATATCTTGGATACGCTGCCCTGGCAGGCATTTTGCAGGGCGCCTGGCATGACTTAGGTAGTTTCCTTCTTGAACCACAGTATCATGAGAGACTGACAGCCATCTTTGTTGACATGCGTGACATCCTTTTGTTTTACATACTTTATCCTATCTTGACAGGACCAGTGTCATTTTATTGGTACTGCTCTCCATACTTAAGAAAACTTGTGAAGAAGGCTTATCTTGTCTCACAGGGAAAGACTGCTGGGACAGAAGGCAACAACTGTCTTGAGAGTAGGCTGGGAGGAAAGGAAAGGAGGAGTGCCGCATGAGAGCAACTTTTTTTGGTAGCTTTGTTATATTATATTATTGCCTATGAATTTTCACATTCATAGGCAACATGGACATTGGACATTTCAGAGTGAATATCTTAGGTTTCTGAAATTGTTTTCTAGGTCAATAGCTTTTTTTTGTACCATTGGTTCATTTTGTTCTCATTTTTAAAAAATTGGAGTTTCTACAACCCAGTGGAACACTCATTGTTTTTCTGTTTCCAGCAATAGTTTAAAGTGGTCTATGATACTAAAATCATAATGCATTCTTCCTAAAATTAAAAAGAATATTTTTTTTAGCATCTGGCATTGTTTATTCAGAAGTGCTTTTAAGGCGTTGCTTTATTTCTTTTGCACTACTAATTTTTTTAGAAAATGAAATTCTGCTTTAATTTTTTTCTATTTTATTGTGCTTTGGGATTTTTTCTTTTTGCTTTTAATTTTCATTGCTGGGTATTTTATTTTAGGCATTGGCATTGTGTGGACTTGAGAGAATATCTTGAAATAATCCTGATTAGCAGTGCTACATATATCTTTTTATGCTCCTAATGTACAATATAACTCAGAGTTTTCTCTCTCTCTCTCTCTCACCAATGAAAGTGAGATTATAGCATGTACATTTTTCTGCTACTGGTTTTACCACTCAAGGCCATGAGTATCTTTCTATGTCAACATATACAGATGTAACTCATCTTTGTTGTTGTATTTTTTTACTACTTTCACCCTCATGCCCCTGTCTCTGGGAACCACCAATCTGTTCTCTGTACCTATGAGCTGTTTGTTAGTTTTTTTAATTTGGCATATAAATGAGATCATACAGTATTTTGAATTATTTCACTTAGCATAATGTCCTTGAGGTCCAACCATGTTGTTGCAAATCACAGGATTTTTATTCTTTTTTTATGGCCAAATAAAATGTCATTATATACCTAAATCATATTTTATTTATCTGTTCATCCATTGATAAACACTTCAGTTGTTCCTGTATCTTGGCTGTTGTAAATAATGCTTCAAGGAATGTGGGGGGTGCCTATCTTTTTGAGTTAGTAGTTTTGTTTTCTTTAGATAAATAAGTACCCAGAAGTGGAGTTACTGGGTTACATGGTAGTTCTGTTTTTAGTTTTTTGAGGAACCTCCATATAATCTTCCACAGTGGCTGTACCAATTTACATTCCCAGAAACAGTGCAAAAGGGTTCCCTTTGCTCCACGTCTTTGCCAATACATTTCCTGTCTTTTGATAATAGACATTATAATGGGTATAAAGTGACATCTCATTGCGGTTTTGATTTGCATTTTCCTGATGATTAGTGATATTGAACACCTTTTCATATACCTGTTAGCCATCCATATGTCTTCTTTGGAAAAAGTTGATACAGATCTTTTTTTTAATTTGTTTTTTTGCTATTCAGTTGCTTTTTATATATTTGGATATTAATCCATTATCAGATGTACCATTTGCAAAACTTCTTTTAGTAGGCAGCCTTTTCATTGTACTGATGGTCTTCTTAGCTGTGCAGAAGCTTTTTAGTTTTGTGTGTGGCATTTGTTTATTTTGCTCTTTTGCTTTTGGTGTCAAATCCAAATAAATCATTGCCAAGACTAATGTCAAAAAGTGTGCTATGTATGTTTTCTTCTAAGAGTTTTATGATTACAGATCTTATGTTCAAGTCTTTAATATATTTTGAACTAGTTCTTGTGTATGATGTATGGCAGTGGTCCAGGTGTATTGTTTCACATGTGGTTGTCAGGTTTTTTCAACACTATTTATTGAAGATACTGAATATTCTTGGCATTTTTTGTCATAAAATATGTGTGGCTTTATTTATAGGCTTTCTGTCCTGTTCCAATGATCTATGTGTCTGTTTCTATGCCAATACCATACCGTTTTGACTACTATAACTTTGTAATATAGTTTAAAATCCAGGAGAGTGATGTCTTCAGCTTTGCTCTTCTTTCTCAAGATTGCTTTTGTTATTGGTGGTCTTTTATGGTTCCATACAAATTTTAGAATTTTTATTCTATTTTCATGAGAAATTCCATTGGAATTTTGGTAGGGAGTTTGAGTCTGTAGATTGATTTGGATAGTATGGACATCTTAACAATATTAATTCTTCCAATCCATGAACACAAAATATCTTCCCATTTATTTGTGTCTTCATCAATTTTACTCATCAATCTATTATACTTTTTAGTGTACAGGTCTCTTACTTCCTTGGTATTTTATTCTTTTGATGCAATTGTATGAGATCATTTTTTAAATTTCTCTTCCTGACAGTTATTAGTATATAGAAATGCAACAGATTTCTGCATATTGATTTTGTATCCTGCAACTTCACTAAATTGATTAGTAACAAATAGTTTTGGGGGGAGTAGATATAGGGTTTAGATTCTATAATATGTCATCTGCAAATACTAACAATAATTTTGTATATTCCTTCCTGATTTGGATGTTTTTATTTCTTTTTCTTGCCTAAGTGCTCTGGCTAGAACTTCCAGTACTATGTTGAATAAAAATGGCTAGAGTGAGCATCCTTGTCTTATTCTTTTTTCTTTTTAAGATTTTATTTATTTATCTTTAGAAGGAAGGGAAGAGAGGGAGAGAAATATCAATGTATAGTTGCCTCTTGTGCATCCCCTGCTGGAAACTGGCCTGCAACCCATTGAGTTACACCACCCAGGGCTGTTCTGTTCTTTATACTAGAGGTAAACTTTTCACCATTAACTATGGGCTTGTTATATATAACCTTTATTATGTTGAGTTACCTTCCATGTATACCCATTTGGTTTGGAGGACTTTTTAAAAAATCATAAATGGATATTTAATTTTGTCAAATGCCTTTCTGAATCTATTGAGATATGCTTTTTATTCTTAATTTTGTTAATGTGGTGTATATCGTATTGATTGATTTGTGAATGTCTAAACATTCTTGCACACCTGGAATAAATCCCACTTGATCATGGTGTGTGATCCTTTTAATATATTGCTGAATTCAGTTTACTAATATTTTGTTGAAAAATTTTGCATCTGTGTTCATCAGGGGCATTGGCTTATAATTTTATTTTATTTTATTTTACAATTACAGTGGTATTCAATATTAGTTTCAGGTGTATAGCATAGTGGCTAGACATTTATATAATTTATGATATGATTCTCTGGGAAGTCTAGTACCCACATAACACTATGTATAGTTAATATTTTCTTATGATGTCTTTGTCTGGTTTGGGTAACAGGGTAATGCTGGTCTTGTAAAATGAACTTGGAAGTGTTCCCTCTTCTATTTTGGGGAAGAATTTAAAAAGAATTGGTATTAATTCTTCTTTAAATGTTTAGTAGAATTCACTTGTGAAGCTGCCTAGGTCTAAGCTTTTATTGGTTAGGAGGTTTTTTAAATTGATTCAATCTCCTTATTAGTAATTAGTTTGTTCCGATATTCTATTCCTTCATGATTCAGTCCTAGTAGGTAGTATATTTCCAGAAATGTAAACACGTTTTCTAGGTTGTTCAATTTGTTGGCGTATAACTGTTCACAGTTATAGTCTCTTATGATCCTCTGTGTTTCTGTGGTGTCAGCAGTAATGTGCCCTCTTTCATTCCTGATCCTAGTTGAATACCCCTCCCCCACACCCCCCTGGTGAATCTGGCTAAAGGTCTGTCAATTTTATTTACCTTTAAAAAAAACAGCTCTTAGTTTTATTGATCTTTTCTATTGTCTTTTTAGTCTCTTTATGATATGTCTTAGCTGAATATATACCACGAGCATCTTTCTACATCAATAGATATCAATATAACTCATTCTTTTATAGTACTTAGAACTTGTTCAATCATCCCCCTGTCAGGTTATGTCCCACATTTTTTAAATTGGTAATAAAGTTTTCAATAAACACTATGTGTGTGTGCATTACCAACTGATTATTGCTGGTAGAAAGAGAAACTATTGCCTTGCCTTACAGATGAAAATAGCTACCTTACCAAATCCCCTTCGTAGTTCTACTGGGTTGGCCAAAAAGTCTGTTATGTTTTTTTCCATAAAATAAAAGACACATTTTTCATTTTCATTAGTAACTTCTTTAATGTGGATGTTTTGAGTATGTCAGCCATCTCCTGCTATTGACTTCTAGTGCATAGAGGCCAGAGGTGCTGCTAAACATCTTCCAATGCATAAGACAGCCCCGTAGCAAATAATTATCTGGTCAAAATGTCCACAGTACCGAGAAACACTGCAAACCACTTTTGACATATTTGATCAGTCACCGCACCTTCTCCAAATATGACACAAATCTCTTTTTTTAAATTTCAGTTGCATTTTTACCTATCTTGAAATAATAAAGCATAATATGTCCAAAATATTACATATCTTCTTCCATCTTTAATATTAAAATGGCCACACAAAAATTCACCAATTTTGGTAAGTTTTTTTAAGTGCATGCTGACGTAAAATTCAATTTAACAAAACTGATTTGAATAAAGTTAAAGACAGCTAAGCACTATTTAGCTTAAGTAGCTAAGCTACTTTCTGTTCGATGGCCTAAGAGCCATCGAACAGAAAAAACTAAATGTACTTTTGGCCAACCCGATATTATTGTTTATTTGAATTTTGAGCATTTTGAGGTATGCAAATAAAACACTGTCATCTCTATTTTGTAAGCCTATATCACTTATTTCAATTTTCTGATTTAAAACCTCTTCTGTTATACCTAACCCCTACTTTATTTTTAAAATATTCAACCCTCAAAACTTAAGAGATCCACTCAAATATTCCTATAGTTAAATAACAATTTTACTCCCTGTTGGTAACAATTTAAAGGTAATTTGTTTTTCAAGACTCCTGGTTTTTCTCTTTGGTTCTTTATTAGGCAAATTCTAGCTAGTGCCATGAAAATTTCCTATTGCAGAAATTTTAGCCCTCCAGGAAATTGTTCCTCGCATGTTTCCATAGTTCTGAAAATTGTTCATCATTAATTTAACTTGTTATAAAATAATGAGCATAATTTTGCTTTTCAGAAAAATTTTTTCAGATAGAATTATTTTGTGAATCTTTCAGCTGTTTTTGAAGTTAGCATCCAAATATAATTTTGGAGAGATTATTTTTAGATAAAATGAAACAGTATTATTCAAAATTCTAAAGTATCAAAACAGGGAAGAAAACCCCATTACTCTGAGTGGCAGAACAACTGAGATGTTCTAAGGAACACAGGTGCCACATAAATCATACTGTATTGATGCAACCATCCTCAAAGAAGTAGAATACATAAAATCCTCTTTCCAGTAGGAGTGATTCCTGAATTACTATATTTGTGTTTCCAATTATACGGAGAGGGTTAGATTAAAAAATTTTTTTTGATTGCATTGTGGTCAGAAAATTTGGTCTGTGTAATGGTTTGTTGAGACTTACTTTGTGGACACAGTCACATTTTGTAAGTATTCCAGGTGCAGTTGAAAAGAATGAGAATACTCCAGCTTTGAGGTATAGCTGGCTAATTGTAGTGACCACAACTTTTCTATCCTTATGCACGTTTTTGTTAATATGTTCTTAAAAGAAATATGTTAAAAACCCACCACCAAAGGGATGGCACAGCTACTTCCTTAAGTGAGGAGCTCCTCAGAGCAGCCTGGTGACTCTCTCAAGGGGAGAGTGCGCTGACCCTTGCCTAGACAGGCTTTTATTGGGTTTAATTTGCGCAGGAATACAGGTACAGCTTATTAATCACCACTGTGACAGCAGATTTGTCAAGTTCTTGTAATTCTGGTTGTCATTTTTAATTTTTGTGTATCAATATTTGGTGCACAAAAGTGAATTTAGATTTGAAATGTCTTATCTTCCCGGTCACTTATAACTGTAAGTGACCCCTGGGCAAGAAAGCCTCCTACCCCTGCTTCCTTTCCATTGGTAACCATCTAGCATATATAATTATTTCCACTGCTTTTCTTCCAACATTTCTGTGTTTTTGTATATTATTAAGATTGACTCTCGTAAATAGCATGCAACAAGATTTTGTTATCTAGTCTGACAATCTTCATCTTTTAAATGGATCAAGTCAATTTACACTTGATTGGGTTCACCACTGTACTTGGATTCCCTTCTACCGACTTATTTATATCGTCCTGCTTTCCTAATCTTTTATCCCCCTTATATCCCTGCCTTCTTTGGATTAGAGTTTCTATTCCTTCTCATTTAATTTTCTCCCCATGACTGGTATGGAGGTAACGCCCACTATTTTATTATTTAGGTGGCTACCTCAGAAAATTTATCATGTGTGTTTAATATAATAGAACCTTAAGTTAATTAGAATCTTTATTAACATACTAAATAATAGAAGGACCTCAGCACACTAACTTCAATGTCACTCTGACTTAAGTGCTATCATTGGTATAATTTTCTAGGGCTCTGATTCTATCTTAATTTTTAAAAATTAACATATTAGACATTATTGTGATTATTTTATATTCATTCAATTATTGCTTCAATCTACCCACCGTGGTAATCTTTGCTCACCACTTTTTGTTACATTTCAGATCTTTCTTTTGGGTTCGTTTTCCTTTTTCCTAGAGCACATCCTTTCGAAATTCCTTTTAGTGAAGCCAACTTCCTGTTGGTAGTCAAGCTTCTCAGCTTATTAAAATGCCTTAATTTTCTCTTAATTTTTAAGAGTTTTTTTTTTCTGGGTATAAACCTGTAAGTTGACAACTGTTCTTGCACTTTGAAGATTTCTTTCAAATACTTTTTGGCATTTGTTCTTGATGAAAGACAGCTTTCAGTATGTTGTTCTTTCATAGGTAATCTATCTTTCCTCTCTGCTTTGAATTATGTATGTGTTTTTAGGTTTCATTAATTTTCATTATGAAGTATGTAGGTATAGATTTCTTGTTATTTATCTTGTTTGGGATTCCCCAAGCTTCCTGAATCTGAAAATTTCTATCTTTCCTCAATTCTAAAAAATCCTCAGTTATGTCTTTACATATTGCTTATACTCTATCATATTACTCCTCTGCTAGAAATTCCAATGAGTCTTAATGTTGCATTTTCCTTAAAAAAAATAAACAAATCTGTTTTTTAATTGTTTTTCTACCTTCCACACTGTTGTTTATGTATACTGCATTCTGGATAATTTCTTTAGCACCATCTTCTGATTTACCCAATTCTTCCCTCAGCTGTGTATCCACTGAGGTTTCTAATTTCATAATTACATTTTTTTTCAGCTCGAGAAATTCTATTTGTTTCTCTTGCAGATCTACCTGTCCAATTTTGATAGTTACTTGTTCTTTTATCATCCTTTCAATGGCATTTTTAAACTTTTATTTTGACATATTATGACCTGTGCATCAGCTCGCGGTGCCCACGGTGTCATGGATGAGACCTGAGGCAAATTCACATGGACTACTGAGTCCTGTGGAGGAAAAGGGATGGCATGGCTACTCCCTCAAGGGGGGAGTGCCTCAGAGCAGCCTGGCCACTCTCTCAAGGGGAGAGCTCACTGACACTTGCCTACACAGGCTTTTATTGGGTTTAATTTGCGTAGGAATAGGTACAGATTATTAATCATTATCAGGCAGTAAGGATCAAACAGTAGATAGAATACAAAGAACTATTAGGGCTTCTTCTGAGTCATGGTCTATCAGCTAAAAGGCTACAAGACTTTGGGAAACAAACTCATTTCCTGCTCAGACCCTTATCGTTTAACTAAGAACATTCTTAGCAAAGCAGGCTTCACAGGACTTTACATATCCTTTCTCAGGCCTGATTACCTGGAAAGCCCACCCTTTCCAGCACAGGGCTGCACTGCCCTCTATCATTGTTTCAGGCTTAAGTCAGGCAGATGAGACAAGAGAGCCAAGGACGAGACTTCTCAGGGACTCAGGGGAGTCAGGCTTTGTCAAAGCCGAGGGGTGAGGGTCCATCACCCCCTTTCTCCATAGCCCCCCAAGTCCTTCCCTGGGGTCTCCACGTGATCATGCCTGTCTCAGGTGGTCCCCCCTTGGGGAATCTTACCCATCACTGGCTAACTGATCAAGCATTAGAGGTAGAAGTGGCGCTCCCGGCAGGGAGATAAGCTTTGTCCCCTTAGTGGCTTAAGGTCTGAAGGTCGCTCACTCAGCCTTAGCCATGGGGGGTTTACAGCTCCTGAAGCCAGGCAGGGTGGTTCCCAGCAATATTAAACATACTTTATATTCCATAACCGAGCAGTTGCTAGTATCTATAACAATTGCGATGGACCTACAGTTTACTGTTTCTGTTGACACTTGCTTACGGTAGCTTGCTTCTGTTTGGTGATTTCTGATTTTCAGCTCAGTTTCTTTGGGCTCATTTTCTCTGGGATTTTATCTCTGGGAGTTCTTTGCAACCTTGTTTTAAAATTCATTCCTCTAAAAGGACATATTTTTGCTTCTGCCTTGGAGAGCACCAAAAAAACTTGGCCACATTTTAACTACATTTTAGCTTGGGGCTTTTAAGTACAAATAAGTAGTGTGAATCCTAGTCCTAAATCTATGTGAGTACAGAGATTTGGTAAGTAATTATCAGGTTCAGACTTCTTTTTCTTTTTCCACTCACATCCAAGTTTGAGATAGATATTAATGTTTATTGCCTCTCTCTGTGGCCCAGATTTTCTTTTTTTTTCTTTTAAAAGTTATTTATTTATTTCTTTTTAGAGAGAGGGGAAGGGAAGGATGAAGAAAGGGAGAGAAACAGCAATGTGTGGTTGCCTCTTGCATACCCCCTACCAGGGACCTGGCTTACAACCCAGGCATGTGCCCTGACCAGGAATTGAACCAGCGACCTTTTGGTTCGCAGGCCGGAGCTCAATCCAGTGAGCCACACCAGCTGGGGCCAGATTTTCTGGTTTACTCTCTGAAAGTGTTGCTCTTCAGAGAGCCTGACTTTATTCATGGGTCTCTTTTCCAGCCCCCTTTCCTGCTCAGACTCTATACAGGCTTTTTCTGTTGACACTGTATGTGTGATCCATCAAACTTAGGCTTTAAGCCATTAGAAATTAACATTTATCTCACTGGATTTACACATTATTGTTTTTGGCATTAGAAGAATTTCCTTCCCTTCCACACCAGTTTGGTCACATGACACAAAAATATTTGTTTAAAGACTTACCCAAATTTTTAAAGTGTGTGCAGTACACAGAGAATTTGTCTGAACATCTAGTTAGCTATATATTATATTGAACAGAAAATTAATTTTTCCTGTCTTATTATATTAACTAGTATGTTGTTCAAAACTCTTATAATGGTGGTGATAGCCATCATCTCTGACTTGTTTCTGATACCATTTCTTTGGTATTTCACTATTTAATATGTTCACAGTTCATTTTTGTTAGTGGTCTTTATCATATTTAGGTAGTTTCCTTTTCTTCCTATTTTACTTGGGATAGTTGTTGATAGGTATCATGTATTATTTGTCATCCATTAGATTAATTCAGTTTTGTTACTGAAATGCACATACGTACTGTATCATTTTTTATAAGTTTGATAACACACAAACATGAGAGAAATTCAAGCTGTGACAACGAAGCCTCCTTTTCCCATGGTGGCCCCCAGTTCCCTGGTCCCCTCACAGAGACAGCTCATTGCGACTATTAACCAGAGTCATGTATTCTCTACACACTCAAGCGTTAGATGTGTCCTTTAATACACTCACGGTGACGTACTGTATGGGTACAGTACATCAGGGTTTATTAGGGAGACACCCCCCAAACTAAACAAACAAAACAAAACAAAAAACCCCTCCCGTAGACCCTTTAGGCCCCAGGGACCCTTTGGTCTCATGCCTGATGAAGATGCCCTGTCCCCGTCATGCTATTGGGACAACCAGAAGGAAGAGCCTAATGACTTTCTTCCCTGAAAACAAGCCTTTTCTGTCCCCGGTATGTGCACATGTTTAAAGATAAGAATATATCGAATAAAACGTATCCTAAGGAAGCTCACATGGCTGTCCTAAGCCAGGAAACCTCGGTAGGAAACAGCAGCTTATGTTCTGAGAAAGTCATTATTCGGTGTAGACATTTTCCTGGAACCCTTCATCTCATGCCTCTAACTCAGTCCGTCTATCACCTAGGTGTTAGGGAAGCAAATATAACAAGGTGACCATGGAGGGATGCAAGGGCATCACTGAGAGTTGGGAAATTTTGTGACTTTCCTGCTGGTGCCACGGTGTGAGAGTACACGCAGAGGGAACTGAGTGCGTTGCCTCCATCAGCACCCTGAGAAGTGGCTAGTTCTGGGAGAAGAGATGAGGTGAGTTTTTGTCATGGGGTAAGAATTTCCTCTTCAATCTGGTGTGGGGCAGGTGGGCAGGAAGCTTTTGTTCTGTGGCATGGAAAGGGCTGGGGCTGCTGCCGGGAGAGGATGGGGGTGGGCACCAGAAAGAGGCAGGCCAGGTGGCCGGCATCTGGTTTTTCCCTGGCAGCATCTCGAGTCACTCAGAGTAACAGCCAGGGTCAGGGGAAGCCACTGCTAAAGCAGAAGTTATACCCCCTGGTCCGAATGCATGATGTGACTGCCCCTTGCCAGAGGCCCCCTGCTCACCTGCCGCTGCAGACAGCTCCCAGCTCACTGATGATTCTCATCTCTGGCCCTCAATCTCCCTCTTTCTCTGCCAGCCCACAGGGTAAGGGAAGCCATAGGGTAAATGCCCCTTCCTCCCTGTCCTGGGAAGGATGATTCTGAGGTGTGTTGTCCCCTGCAGAACTAAGCCCTGGATGCAAACAAAGTTGCCATCATTATTAAAGCACCATTAATTGGTATTTCTCTCTTCCCCTCTTACATTTCCCATTTGATTGCTTGTACTAAGATCATCTCCCATATAAATTTCTCCATTTAAGTCCTTGTCTCAGTATCTGCTGTCAGAAAGAAGGAAGACTCAAAGAACAGAGGCAGCAGGAGGCAGCCGGGTTAGGCAACTTGGGAAGAGGCTGTGCCAGGAGAACCTCCCAGACATGCCCAAGGGCTCTGAGAAAGGCAAGCAGACCGGACACTGATACTGAGCAAGTAACATCTCGCCACACAAAGGAGAACCAGGGATGACACCGCCTAGACAGAGTTCACAATCAGAGAACAGACAGCTGGTGCTTTTCAGCCAAGTTTACCTGTTACCTAGGGATGCTCACCTACTCAGGCTTTTACCTAAATATAACCTTTTGCCAAGAGATCCCTGACTCAGCAAATTGCTCATCTCTAGATTTTGAGCCCTTGCTCCCCAATGTCATCAACATGGCTTCCTGGATTCCAGACCCACATCCTGCCCCCTAGAGGTGACTTGGCATATCTTTAGGAATGGAAGTGCTGGCCGGTGCCAAATCTGACCTCACCATTAACCCAGCTAACATCATTTGCCCTACCTGGGTGAATCCCTGAGACCATGCCACCTTTCCCGCCCCCAAATTCTTGTGTGGAACCCAAACTCCTTCCAATGGCTCCTCCACACAGTGGCCTGCCTTGACTCATGCTGCGAACTTGTCCTAGATACTCTCCAAGGTCCACAAACCCCAATAAGCTACTGTTGGCCTCAGGATGCCCTGTCCCTCTTGAAAAGTGAACCCATGCCCAGCACAAACAGGGATCAGTCTCAACCTGCATTGTAACTCCTATCAGATGCCCTGGGCATATGAGGGGAATCCCCTAAAAAACCCTGGAATTTACTTATAAAAATGTGTATTTATTTTTACACATTTAAACTTCAGTACTCTCCATTTCATGCAATACACCTATCAGGATGTTTTTCTACTGCTCAAAAACAGTTTTGAACTTGTCAATTTTGATGCCTTTTAGTACTTCTGATGGTTTTTGTTTCATATCTTCCCTACTGACAAAACATTTCCCTTTGAGGACTTTTTTCATCAGGGGAAACAAAATTGCTCAGGGTGAGGTCAAATGAATACAGAGGGTGGGGCAAGGGGGTCATGCCGTTTTGGGTGAAAAAGTACTTAACACTCAGTGTAGTAGGGGCAGGTGTGCTCATAAATCATCCATCATGAAATGGGCAAGCATGTTGAGTCTTCCAAAATAATTCACTGAAGCTAAATGCAGCCTCTCAAAACAATGCCAGATGGTGCACTGATACAGATGGGTACCTAGAACACTCACCTAGTGGAGGAAGCCTGCACTACAATGGGGACTGTCTTCCAAAAGAAAATTCTGTTTCTTTGCAGGGGGTTCCCCCTTGTAATAATAGCCAGTATTGGCTTGGGACATAGTTTCAACTAAATGGCCATAAACCCAGCGCAATTGGCAGATGGCCTCATCTTATATGGTAATGCCCACCAAAGGGTCCCCAGCCTGGCACAAGTGACAGCCAGCCTTGATTTGCAACATATCCTCTCCAAAGTGCCTGCAAGCCCAGCACAGGTGGCAACCAACCACAAACCACTTTGTAGCTCCTACCAGGCAGCATCAAGCCCAGCACAAGCAGCAGCTGTCCTTGGCCTACACTGGAGCCCCTCCCAGGAGGCTTCAGAACCCATGTACCAGGTGGCTGGCTTCAAACTGCATTATAGCACACCCAACCACCTCCAAGAATGACACACTCAAAGGGCTTATCAAGTTGGCACAAAAGCCCTGCTAAAGTGACTCCTGCTCTGTGGGGTCAGCCCCCCACACATTCACTGTAGTCATCACTTGTACACACAGCCAGAAATTCTGGGGATCAGTCACACCCACTGAGGTGCCAACAGTAATCAAAGCTCAAATACAACAGGAAAGCACACAAGGGATACCTTAAAGCACCTGGACCAGGTGAGCTGGACCAGCTGCACTGCTGGGCTCCAGAGCAGGCATAGCATGTAGAGCCACTCTGCCAAGATTGGAGACGTGGCTATCTACCTAATACATAAAACAAATGCAGAGAGTCAGCCAAGATGAAGAGGCAAAAAATGTGTCCCAAATAAAATAACAGGATGAAACTACAGGGGAAAAAAAGTAAATGAAATGGAGACAAGCGATTTAACAGATACAGAGTCCAAAGCATTGGTTATAAGGATGCTCATTGAACTTAGGGGAAAAATTGGTGAACTCAGTAAGAACTTCAAAAGGAGACAGTAAACACGACAGTAAACATAAAAAGCACTCCGAAATGAAGACGATATTTGGTGGAATCAACAGCGTGTTAGGTGAAGCGGAGGATCAATTTATAAGGAAAGATAGGGAAAACACCCAATTGGTACAACCAAAAGAAGAAAGAATTTTAAAAATGAGGATAGCTTAAGGGCCTCTGGGTCAACATCACAGGGTTACCAGAAGGAGAAGAGAGGGAGCAAAGGACTGAAAACCTGTTTGAAGAAATAATGACTGAAATCTTCCCTAACCCGGTGAAGAAAATTTCATGCAAATCCAGGAAGTACAAAGTCCTGAACAAGATGAACCTAAAGAGGTCCACCCCAAGACACAACATAATTAAAGTGTCAAAGGTTAATGACAAAGATTGCATCTTAAAAGTAGCAAGAGAAAAGGAGTTCGTTACTCACAAGGGAGTTCCCATGAGACTGTCAGTTGATTTCTCAACAGAAACTTTGCAGGGCCAAGAGGGACTGGCACAAACTATTTGAGAGTTAATTAAAGGAAAATACCTAAAACCAAGATCACTGCTCAGCAAGGCTATCATTTAGAATCAAGGCAAGACAAAGGGTTTCTCAGACAAAAAAAAAGCTAAAAGTTCATCATCACTAAACAAAGGGACTTCTTTAAGAAGAAAAGACCAAAAATATGAATTAGAACATAGGAGAAAACATTCTGACAAGGACAAACACTTAGCAAAATAGTGGATAAACCACGTAGAAAGGTAGTACAAAGGTTAAAAGACAAAAGTGGAAAGATCATGTGTAATTACAAGAATAAACTAGGGGAGGCACACAACACACACTCACCAGAAATTCAGAATGACAAAACAAGTGTGGAGGGGCGAATAAAAGTTGTAGTGATTTTAGAATGTTTTCAGATTAAAGCAACCATCAGCTTGAAGCACACTGCTGTAAACACTGTGTGGCATATAAGGAGCACAGGATAACCACAAACTAAAAATTCACAAGAGATATATAAGACATAAAGGGAAAAAAAATCTAAACCCAACCCTATTTAAAGTCACCAACATACAAGATAGCAAAAGAATAAGAAAGAAACAGAGAACTACAGAAAGCAATCAGGAAACAGTAAAAAGGCAGTAACTACACACCTATCAATAATTACTTGAAAAGTAAATGGACTGAATACTCTGATCAAAAGGGGTAGGGTGGCTGAATAGAAGGAAAAATAAGACCTGTACATTTAGATCGAAAGCAGACACAAACTGAGAGTAAAGGGTTACAAAAATATATTTCATGCAAATAGAAATTAAAAATTTATGAGATAAAATGGGCTCTAAAACAAAAGCTGTAACAATAGAAAAAAACAGGGCATTTCA
The DNA here is from genome assembly GCF_014824575.4 of Sturnira hondurensis. NCBI lineage: Eukaryota > Metazoa > Chordata > Mammalia > Chiroptera > Phyllostomidae > Sturnira > Sturnira hondurensis. The sequence continues at coordinate 4,708,823 of NW_028079136.1, forward strand.
TAAGGAGAAAGGACTCAATCTAATAAGAAGATAGAACTCTGTAAACATTTATGCCCCCAATGCAGGAGCACCTAAATGTATAAAGCAAATGTTGACAGATATAAAGGGAGGAATCCAGAGTAACACAGTCATAGTGGGGACTTTAACACCCCATTGACATTAATGGATAGATAATCCACAAAGAAAACCAACAAACAGTGGACTTAAATGACACATTAGACCAGATGCATTTAATTGGTGTTTTTAGAACACTTCAACCAAAAGCAGCAGAACACACATTCTTTTCAAGTGCATATGGAAGATTTCCCAGGATAGACTGTGTGTGAGGCCACAAAATAAGTCGTTAATAAGTTTAAAATCATATCAAGCATCCTCTCCTATCACAAGAGTCTGAAACTAGAAATCAATTATTTAAAAAATTTAAAAACACAAACGTGGAACATAAATAACATGATGCTAATCAATGACTATGTTAACCATGAAGTCAAGGGGAAAAAGATCAAAAGAGGCCTTGAGACAAATTAAACTTAAGACACAACAACCCAAAATCTATGGGACATACAGAAAGTAGTTCTAAGAGGGAAATTCACAGCAATACAGATCTAACTCAAGAAACAAAAAAAAAAACCCCTCAGTCTAATCTTATACCAATAGGCACTAGAAAAAGAACAAACAAAGCCCAAAGCGCGTCGAAGCAGAGAAATAATAAAGATCAGAGCAGAAATAAAAAAAACAGTCTACAGAAACAATAGAAAAAAATCAATCAAACCAGGAGCTGGTTCATTGAAAAGATAAGCAAAACTGATGAACCTTTAGTTACACTCATGAAGAAAAAGAAGAGAGGACCCAAATAAATAAGCTCAGAAATAAAAAACGAGAAGTGGCAACTTACACCACAGAAATACAAAGAATTATAAGAAAATAGTAAGAACAGTTGTGTGCCAACAAGTTGGACAACCTGGACAAAAATGGTAAATCCTAGAAATAAACAAATTTCCAAGATTGAATCAGGAAGAAATAATCCGAACAGACTGATAACGACGAACAAAATCGAGTCACTAATCAAAAAACTCCCAACAAACAAAAGTCTTGGATCCGAGGGCTTCACAGGTGGGTTTTATCAAACACACAAAGAAAAATTAACACCTATTCTTCTCAAACTACTCCAAAACACTGAAGAGGAAAGTCTCCCAAACTCATTTCACAAGGCCAGCATTGCCCCGATAACAAAACCAGACAAAGACATCACAGAAAAAGAGAATTATAGGCCAAGAACCCTTATGAACACAGATGCAAAAATCCTTAACAAAGTATTAGCGAACCGAATTTTGCAATACATTGAAAAGATCATATGCGTGGTCTTTTTAAACCCCATATGCTCGAGTGGGATTTATTCCCAGGATGCAGGGTTGGTTCAATATCTGCACCTCAACTATCATGATACATCCCATAAACAAAATGAAGGATACACATCGTATGATCATATCAACAGATGTAGAAAGAGCACGTGACAAAATCCAACATCAATACATGATAAAAACTGTCAGCAAAGTGGGGATAAATGAAACATACCTTGACATAATAAAGGCCGTATCTGACAAACCCACAGCTATCATACTCAACAATGAAAACCTGAAAGCTTTTTCTCTAAGATCAGGAACAAGACAAAGATGTCCATTTTCACCACTTTTATTCAATGTGATATTCAAAGTCCCATACACAGCAATCAGATAAGAAAAAATAAAAGAGATCAAAATTGGACAGGGAGAAGTAAAACTGTCATTATTTGCAGATAATGTGATTATATATATAAAGAACCCTAAAGATTCCACCTAAAAAACTGTTAGAACTGATAAACTCAGTATGCAGACTCACAGAGAACAAAGTAGTAGCTGTCTGATGGGTGGGGGTGTGAGGGGCTGAGTCAAAAAAGTAAAAGGGATGAAGAAGTACAAACTGGTAGTTACGAAACAGTCAACAGACATATAAAGTACAGCACGGGGAACATAGTCAGTAAGACAGTAATAACTACACATGGTGTCAGGTGGGTGCCAGATTTCAAATGGTATGATCGCTTCATATACTGGACACCTGAAACTAATAACATTGCATGACAACGGTACTTGGAAAAAAATCAACACTCACTAATGTGCTGAGATATTGATTTCTAAATACCATTAAAAAAAAAAAAGAAATCAGGGCTCCTTGGAGAAGTGGTTGCTGCCAGGCCGGAGCAAGTCAAACACAAGCTGAGCCCGGTGTCCCTTATGCTGCCAGCAAGTACCAAAGTGCTGAGAAGAAAACGAGGCAGCACGTCAGAAGTGCGCTGGAGCCAACCTCAAAGAGCTCCCAAGGTTCAAAGCTGGACATGTATCAGCAAAAGATGGATAATGATAGTATTGGATTATTACGTAATGCATAAGAGTATCCGTGTGTCCTTGCTGAGATAAATGAGCAAACAGGAACAGGCGACAGAGCGTCCTCACGGAAGAATTCCAACTAATGCACGTGGAAGGAATGAGGACAACAGAGCATCCCCATCAGACCACCCAGTAATAACTGAGGCAGACCTGCTTCACCAGTTAAAATTAGTGAAAGGTATTTCTAAGTCTTAACCTGTCTCCTCCCAAAGAAAGTAATTGTAACTTTACAGTGAAGTCTGGTGGACCCCACTTTATCAAGTGATTCGGTCTAGCATCACCAGTGAGAAGATGTCAACCTGTCCTCTCTGATGTGCTACAACGAGAGGGTCACATTGCTTGGGGGGTGCTCTTCCCCCAGTGCACAGCGTTAACAATTATTTTCTCTTGCCCACACCCCTAGAGTGGAAGAGAACCCTGCGTGTGGGTGTGCAGTGCGCAGGTACGCACCGAAGTCTAGAATTTAGGGAAGAGATTTGGACAAGAGAAAAAAATGGACAACAGTGAGGGGAAGTCCAAATTCATTCACATCGAATTTGTCTTTTCAACACCAGGATCACCCTCAAATTCTCCTTTCCCTCCACCTTGGCCTTACATTTTTACATGAATCACTGTGAACCAACATAGTGATATGCATCTTCATGGAGGTAACACACACAGAGACTGACGTCACACACTTGCCCCTAACCTAGAGAGGGATCGCAGAGGTGCACACACACACATGTACAGAGGTCCCTAGGTCACAGAGGCCCACACATGTGCTCTCACACACACACATTCCCATAGCTGACAGAGCTATATAAGCACATCCACCCAGACACAAGCAAATACACCTACAGAGGTCACACATGCACAGTTTTCTGGAGAGGGTGAGGCACATTTTCCAGCATACAGTGAGGTCTTCTCACCTACCCAGCTGATGACCCTTGACTGCGGGGGGCCAGCAGCCCCAGCTGGTCACAGAGACTCCCTCTGCAACTCATTCACGTCAAACTGACTCTGAGGGGACATGTGAAGGCTCCAGGGGTCTGTTATTCCACACTGTCCACATTCATACTCCATTCCAGTGACCCTCTGGGAACTGAGAACAACTTCCGACGAGAAGTGCACGGTCCACGCCCTGCTATGAAAGACCCCCTGCACCGGGCAGCTCTCCTCTTACCAAATAGCTTCTGCAGGACTTGCCCATCATACAGATCTTCAGCCAGGTCTTTCACAATGATTCTTTCTCCAACCAGCACATCATTAATCCAGTCAATTAATACCTAGGGAGAGAGAGTGAAAACAAGAGAAGAGTCATAGAGTATTTTCTCATAGACTAGCTTTTTAATCCTGGACAAATACAATCTAAATGCACTTCAGATTTTGAAAGCAGGAGAGCTATCCGCATGACCCAGTTTGTGGACAAGTAGTTACAAGTGTGAGCCCCAATGGCCTTGTTAATTTTCAGGTGCTGGCTCTTCTTGTGATGGTGACATGAATGTCCCTGATGATATCTTCTGCCCCCCTACCATTCCTTACCCTAAGGGCAAGCAATGGACGGGGATTTGTGCTGAGCAGTGTATTGGGTCTGGAGTTGAAACCCTGGCTTTACCCACCAACGCTATGGCCCTCCATGTGTACCTCCTTCCTTCCCTCCCTCCATTTCCTCTCTGCCTCCATTTACCCACCCAACACTCATTAATACCTCCTGTGTGTGCGCCACACTGTGCTGGATCCTGGGGATACGATAAAAAATGAAAATAAAAGAAACAGTTTAACTCAAAGAAACTCAGCATTTAGTGAAGGAGACAGAGAAGTATCATACGGTGACTGCGATGACAGAACCAAACGTAGAGACCCGAGCAGCACACAGAGGGGCTGAGTGGTGACATGGAGTTCACAGAAGGCTCCCTGGGGGATGCAACCCCACTTTGACCCTGCTCTGAAGGGTAGGTAGAGGCATCTGGTCGCAGAGGACGGCATAAGCGAAGGCTTGGCGGTGGGGAGAGCCGGAAGCGAGCATAGTGGGTATGGAGGGCACCACGAGAGGGTCTGGTGTCCCTGTGCTGCCAGGCAGGGGACGTCTAAGGTTGAGGGGGCTGCTAGAGCATGGAGACCGCAAATGCCACCCCCAGGGGTGTGGGTGTCAGCTGGGAAACGGCACACAGGCTTTGAGCAGGAGAATGGTACATTCAGATTTGCATTCTGAATGAATCATTCCGGCACCCAGTGCCTGTTGTCCTAAGTGAAGCTTGGAGGACTTAAAGAAGAAAAACACAAGATGGGGAGTTAGGAGGGGGAATGAAATAAACATTTTTTGAGGGGTGACCACATGTCAATCCCCGTGCCAGGTGTATTATGCACAATATTTCATTTAACCCCACTTATGTCTATTTGAATTCCATCACCTCACTCGGCTGTGACCATAAACAAACCACTGAGCTTTTCTGAGACTGTTTCCTCATCTGTAAAATGGGCTGATACTAATTCCTACTTCACAGGGAACCTTGGAGGGCCCTTAACAAAAGCAGTGAAAGAAGTGTGTAGACTATAAGATTCTGGCAAATGTGAACTTATTTGCACTGACTTCTCTGATGCTTATTATCAACATAATTCATTGGGTATCTGTCATATGCCACTTTTGTTAAACATTAGATGTCCATCTATTGGAGCGTGAGCTGCCTGCAGGCAGGGGCTGATGTGACTTTATTCTGTCAGTAGTGGCTCGCGTGGTACCTGCACAGGGTGGGTGGTCTAGAGACACCTGTTGAGTCTGGGATGTACCTGAGGCCCCTAATTTCTTCTTACCTTCATTAATTCTTGAAGTTTGGGGTCGCTGCGTGAGTTTGGATCCACCATCGTTCGCACTTCATTCTCCTCTTTGAAAAGAAAAGGAAGTCAGTGGGGGCGGTTGAGTTGGAAGGCATCAGGCTACCCCAGAGAACAAGAGACCCAGTTACCCAGCATCGTGTCCTCGGGGTCCAGCTCAAAGGGGATTGGACTGAGGGGCAGGTTGATGGCGTTCATGCCCTCCTCCTGAAGCTCTGACACTGAAAGGAGAAGAAAGCACAAGGTCACGTCACGGCCCCCTGACGACAGGGGAGTGGGGGTCTCACTGATGTATTTGATATTGACACTGAGAAACAAGACCACTAAGGTGCTTATCACAGCTGTTGCTCTGCCTGCAATCAATTCCCCACTTAACCTTGCTCAGACAACGGAACTGTCCCCTTTATGGCACCTCTTCCAAGGGTCACCTCACTCCCTCCTCTCAGCAGCAATCTCAGAATAAATGAAGGTGAAGTGGGCACTGGCATTTTAAGTGTCCGCCTCCTGCCACCCCTCCTTCAAAGGGCTCGCTGTTGGGACCGTGGGCACCTGGGTGAAGGAGGTCACCACATGAAGGACACCTCCTTGGCTCAACCTCCGTGTGACTTCTCTCTTGATTCGGCTTCCCTGAGTATTTTTCTGAATGTCCTACTTCCCTCCTTCACCCCAGCCCAGCCTCGTTCCTGGGCTCTGGTCCTGTCCCTCCAGCTCTAATGGCCGGGCCCTGGGAGTCACCTCTCCAACGCAGTGACTGAAACCCTCTCACTGCTATTCAATTCCATTTGGATAATTACTTTTTACCAATTAAGCACACACACGCACACACACACAGCATTTTCTTTGAAAGCACTGGTCGGCAAAAGGTTCTTAACTAACGTGGCAGCTGCATAGTTAGTCAACCTTCATAGAATCAACGTCCCATCTTTCCATTTTCTTTCACTTTTTATTGACTCTGGCCTCACCGATTGCCAGTGTATACTTGCAAGAACTCTTAAGCACAAGGCAGCCGCTCACAATGCTTACAAAGATTTCTTTCATATGAGCAAAGTCACTGATGGCTGCAGTTGGATGGAGAATGCGATTGCCTAACAAAGAGTGAAACAAACTCTACCCCAAAGAGACACAACTTGCATTATAAAGCTGGTATTTAGTCCCCTGGCTGGGGACCCTTGACATTCATATGGGACACCAGCCAGTCAGCATCTTGAATCCCCAAATCCACAGATACTCACTACTCTGTATAATTCTCCCCCATAAAACATAACGGAAAACATAAATGATAGCTTCAAGACTCAAATGATTCTGTGGGCATAGGATTGGATTTGCTTTTTAGAGAAGAACAATTGTTTCCTTAGACTTCTTTTACTATTCCTGCTAGGACTGGCAGTTTCCTTCTTTTCCAGGCTGTTTCTCACAAAGAAGCAAGATTTCCATAACTTAACAAGCACTGCTGTGCAAGTAATGGGCAGAGGAAATAAAGTCATGCACTAATGTGGGTGAGAAGCTGGGCTTCCTGGACAGGGAAGAAATTAGCTCCTGGCCGGAACCTTCTGTACCTACACTCTGCCCCAGGTCTATGCCGTCCAATATGGTAGGCATATTGGGCCATGTGTGGCTTTTTCAATTTAAACGAATTAAGAATGTAGTTTCTTAGTTGCACCTATCCCGTTTCAGGTTTTCAATGGCCCACATGTAGCTAGTGACTACCATACCAGGTAGCTGCAGACGTAGATTTCTATCATCACAGGGAAGGATGGCATTGTCCTAGGCGATCCCATATATCTCATCGTTAAGGTCCTCATTTAAACCCCCAGCCTAGACGTGACCCCGAGCTGCAGGCTCACTTGATGGCTTCTCATGTCTATTAGCAGAGGTGTCGGATTGACACATCCACAACAGAGCTCTGATTTTCCACACCCTCACTCCCACCACCACAGTGCTGGTAACAAGACTGCTCTTCCCCTGTTTTTAGCCTCCTCAGTGAGTGGCCCCACCATGGACACAATGGTTTAAGCCCAAATCCAAAGAGTCATTTGTAACCTTTTCCCCCCTCCTCACCTTTTTGCCTCTAATACATTGGCAAGTTTTGCGGGCTCCACCTCCACATCAGGACCCAATTCCAACAGCTTCTCGCCCTTACCACCACCATTATCCTGGTTCAGGCCATTGTTACCTTTCACCTGAACAACCAGAACCACCTTCTAATATTCTGGTCCACTTTCTGATGCTTCTTCTCCACCCCTCAACTACTCCCAATAACGCAGTCAGAAAGACACATAAAGATGTAAATAGGATCATATGTTCTCCTGCTCTAAGACTTCCTGTGGCTTCCAGCCACACTCAAAATAAACCCCAACTCCTAAGACCTATGAGACCCTCTAATTAGCCCACAGCCTCCCTCCTGTTTCCTTTTCTTTGAGCACTCCTTATAATCCAAAATCATGATTATTTACAGGCCTGTTCTCTATCTCCCCCCTTGCCCCCCAGCCCACCTCCTCACCAGAGTGGAAGTTGTGGGAACACTGGCTCTTTTTCCCTTTTATTCACTTTTAGATCCCCAAAGAGGAGCCAAACTTCCTAGATTCAAATCCAGGGTCACTTTCTAGGCTATGTGACCTTGGGCAAGTTCATCAGCCTCTTATACCTCAGTTTGCTTATCTGCAAACTGGACATGATAATAATGTTGTCTAGTTCCTAGGGCTTGTTGAGAAGATTTAAATTAGTTAATGTATGGAACACATTTAGATGAGTCCCTGGTACCTGGTAACATCTATGTAAATATACACTATTGTTATTAGTTAAAATAATACCTCATCCACAGTAAGCACTCAAGAACTACTTGCCGAATAAATGTATAATCAGAGCTGTCATGGGGATATAGGGTAACGGAAAAATACAATAAAAAGTAAACTACTAAAAAACTGTTCAGACCACCCTTCAATTGCACAGGTTATGTGCTGAAGTACAATCTGCCAAAACAGTACAGAGGGTGCAAAGAAGTACTCCCGCCCGTTGGCCTGGCCCTGTGTGTGTGTGTGTGTGTGTGTGTGTGTGTGCACGCATGCACATGTCTGGGACAAGCGTTTCCAGCTCATGCTTTGGTAGCAGAGAAAAGCCGAGTGTGTCCTGTGACCAGCACGGCCAGAGCCAGTTTGTGAATATGGAGATATTTACACCTCTCAAGTGTGGCTAGAAACTGAGTATTCGTAGCCAGGCCTCCTAAAGGCCTGTCAGAGTGGGATCTCTGACATGGAGATCATTGTTAAAAATGTTTTCAGATTAAAAAAACCCCAGTCAGAAACACTCTCCTCTGCCCTGCCTCTTTAATTCACTCACAGAGACAAAACAAACCCAAGAAGAAAGGCTGAGATATGTTTGCAATTGAAAATGTTTTTTTCGGGAAATGGTTTGGTACAGGAACATCATTCCCATCCCATTAACTGCTGACTTGGAGCCAACGGTTTGTAAAAGTGAATATGCAAACTGCCCGGTTTGGGCCTGGCCCCCGCCCCATGGGGCCGCATTAGCGGCCACTTTCCCAAAACAGCCCCCCTGCTTGGGAGGTTTCATTTCTATTAAACCAAAGCAAGACCCAGCAGAAGCCCCTGGCCAGTCCTGCGCTCTGAAAGAGAAAGGGCCGCAATTGAATTTCCTGGGCATAGAATATGAATGTGATGTTTATCCCCTGAGCCTCCTCTAACAATCTAAAACTAGGGCTGAATGTGCGGCCCTCGGTGTCTCGCAGCGCCATTAGTCATAACTTAATAAACAGATTAAATGCCCAGCTGAAGGTCGGCTTGGGAAAGCAGGGTGATTGTCTCAGCTCCTGAAGCGCTCACCATGAGAGAGGGGGCTTTGGCTTTTCTGGGAAATGAAGTTTGACCCTGGGTCCAGCTGCGCAGCTGAGAAAGTACGTGGATGGGCTTTGGAGTTTGAAAGAGTTGGATTTGAATCCTTCTATTTTTATCAGCTCTGGGACCTTATGTAAGTGACGTTAACCTCCCTGAAGTGTGGTACAAAATAATTCTCCGTAAAAAAGGGTGTAGCTGACACTGCTGATTTCCTCCCCAACATTTATTTTATTATTTTTCCCTGCTGAAAGGACCCTCATTCTGCTGTAGCAGACACGCCTCCCTCCAATGCCTGGAGGTGAGAACCTAATTGGTTTATACCAATCACAACAATCTGATTTCTCTTAGCAGTGACTGGCTCAAGCATTGCCCTGTGATCCAATTCTGGTAAATGAGCTATGAGAGGAAGTTTCTAGAAGCTTCTGGAAGTTTCCTCCTCCATTTTAAAGAGAGGCCCAAGGAAGAGAAGCTATCTTTCTTCTTCTGACCACTATTGCATCAGGATGTTATGCCTGGATCTGGTGCAACCATTTTGTTGCCATGAGGTGAGTCAGCCCAAAGAAAAAAACTCTTAAGTTAAAGTTGGCAGAGAAGAAAGATAGAAAGAAGGGAGTTTTTGTTGACACAGTTAAGCCGCCATCCCTGAAGCCACCCTAGCTTTATGCCTTGTTATACGAGATGTATTTAATAATAAGTTCCTTTATTGTTTAAGCGGGTTAAGTTGGTGTTTTCTGAGGCTTTGGATCCTAAATTCCCTAATCAATAATACGATCCACCAGGATTGTAAAGTTGACAGGTGAGTACAGCAGGTCTGCAGTGAATGATAACTTTCCTTTCCTTTTTTTCCATGAAAAACAGAATAGGTGTAGGCACCTCGTCCACTCCAGAAATACGTAAGGGACTCAAAGTATACCAGGCAGAAAACAAGTACAGAAAGGAGAATGGACAGAGGTTTCTGAGAGTACGAGAGGGCCCATTTATACGAGACCAGTGAGTCCATTCATTCCACCAATCACCAGCAACCTCCTGTAAAGCAGACCTGTGCTCGCAAGGGGAATAAGGTGTGGGGATGCGACTTGGGTCTGCCCTAATCTGCGCACAGGTGGCAGAGGTGGGCCCATAAACCCAGCATGCAGAATACTGAATACTGCATTGAGGAATGAGACACACGTAATCAGAGGGCTGTGGGAGCTCAGGCACAACAAGGCTACTTCGGATGCGGAGGACAGGATCTCCAGAAAGGGGGAACGTTTGAGTTGAACTTGGAAAGATGTAAATTATCATCATCGGACACAGGTGCCACACAGAAGGCACATCATGTGTAAAAACAGCAAGGTGGGGATAAACAGGGTAAGTGTTAGGGGTGTGTTGATTATGTCTGAACACTGGGAGCACAGGGAAAGCACGGGGGAAAAGGGGAGGGAAGGAACAGAGGGGCAAATAAATAGAGTCCACAGTATCAAGGGCTGTGGATTCATCTGTTCTCCAGTGCTCCTGGGCCATGCTTCCTGCGTCCACAGACAACACAAACAAACCACATGCCAAGGGAGGCAAGAGAGGAGCTGGGATGTTCTCTCTCCTTCGGTGAAAGTGGGCCCCAGTGAGACATTTAGTCTGCTCTAGATCCTTATCGGATGATGAAATACATCATCCGATATACATCAGATGATGTATTTCTGGTCTTTTTGAAAGCTGCTAAAGCTCACTTCATTTCTAAATGGCTCAAGGGTCCCCACAGAAGACCTCAGCAGCTGCAGGCAACTACATTGTCTGGTAAGCAAACACCTTACAATTTCTCTTTATGTGAAAAATCAACCAGAAAGGACACCCACAAGATCACTACAGTTACCATAATTAATGGTGAGAAGCTGGGTGCTTACCCTCTGAAACTTGAAACAAGGCAAAGATATCTCCTCTTGCCATGCCTATTAAAAGGCATACTAAAAATTCTAGCTATTATAATGATTCAAGAAAAGGAAATAAAATATACAGATTGGGAGGGAAGAAATAAAGCCATTTTTCCTTGTGGATTAAATGACTGTGTATGTAGAAAATTCCAAAGAATTGACCAAAAGAACAAAACAGAACACCATCCCTCACCACAAACTCCTAGAACTAATAAACACAGAAAGGTTGCAGGACGCAAGGTTAATATACAAAAGTCCATTGTTTTCCGATATATCAGCAATGAATACTTGGAACTAGAAATGCAAAACAATATCATTTATAGTAGATATAGCCAATGCCATACTGAGATATAAATCTAACAAAATATAAAAAGGGATATGCAGAAAGTGATAAAACTCTGACGAAAGAAATCAAAGAAGGTCTAGGCAAATGGAGAGACAGTCAGTGTTCATTGACTGGAGAGCATAATATTGTTAGGATGTCAATTCTTCTCAACTTCATCTATAGCTTCAGGGCAACCCCAGTCAAAATCACAGCAAGATATTTTGAGAGTATTGATGAACTGATTCTAAAGTTTACACAAAAAGGCAAGAGACCCAGAGTGGCCAACACAATGCTGGGGAAGAACGAATAAGTGGGAGCGACAGGACCAGACTTGAAGACTCACCGTAAAGCCACAGTTATCCAGGTGCAGTGTCGATGAGGAACAGACACACAGATCAATGGAACAGAATAGAGGGCCCAGAAACCAACCCATACAAATACATCCCACTGATCTTTGACAAATGGGCAAAGGCAACCCAATGCAAAGAAGAGGGTCTTATCAAAATATGGCGCTGGAACAATTCGGAGTCCACATAAAAGATTAATCTAAACAGAGACAACACACTTTTCACACAATTTAATTCAAAATGGTCACAGACCGAAGTGTAAATCCATTCTATAAATTGTCTAGGAAAAAAATTAGAAATCTATGTGATTTAGGGTTTGGGGCGATGACTTTTTACATACAATATCATGAAAAGAAAGTTGATATGCTGGACTTCATTAAAGTTTCTACTCTACAGAGACACTCTCAGGAGAACAAAAAGACTTGCACAGACTGGGAGAAAATATTTACAAAACGTCTATCTGATAAATGGCTCGTATGCAGAACAGACAACTGTAAAAACTAAAGAGCAAGAAAACAGCCCCACGACAAAACAGGTGAGAGATCTGAACAGACACGTCACCAGAGAAGATGTGCAGATGGCAGATAAGCAAATAAAAGGATGCTCGACATCAAGCCCCAATGAGATACCACTACACACTTAACTGGAACGGCTAACATGCAAAAACTTACACCGCCAAGTGCTGGCAAGGACGGGAAGCAACAGAAACCCTCATTCATCACTGGCAGAAATGCAAAATGGTACAGCTTTTTTGCAAGACAGTGTGGTAGTTTCTTACAGAGTTATAGTTTTACCATGTAATCCAGCAGCCACATTCCTGCATATTTACCCACTTAATTTGAAAACATATTCACATAAAACCCCACACATGAATGTTCACAGTAGCTTTATTTGTAATTGCCCCAAACGAGAAGCAACCAAGACATTCTTCAATAGGTTAATGAATAAAATTGTGGCTATCCATATGAAGAAATTTTTATTTAGTGATAGAAAAAAATAGGCAATAAAGTCATAAAGAAACATGGAGGAACTTTAAATGTATCATTCCTAAGTCAACAAGGCTGGTCTTTAAAGGCTACATAATATATGATTTAATTATTTGATATCTGAGGCAGGTGAAACTACACAGACAATAAAAAGATCAGTGGTCACCAGGGGTTTAGGGCAAAGGTCGAAGAGGCAAAGCACAGAAAAATTTAAGATGGTGAGAATGTCTTGTATGATACTGTACTGGTGGGTACGTGTTGTGGGCCTTTGTCAAACCATAGAACTGTATGGTGCAAGGTGTATACCTTAGTGCATGTAAATAAAACAAAACAAAAAAGGAAGTTGGGGGTCCAAGGGTGGAATGTAGATGTGACGAGAGAACCTAACTGTATCATGATGGAGGAGACAGCCCCCGTGAAGGGGGTTGGGAAACAGTACTAACCTAAGCATCGTTGGAAACAAGCATCGTTGGAAACAAGCAGCGTCTGTCTCTGTGACCAGCGGCCAAGGGGCTAGTCATAAGCAGTGTACTCTGGTTAATAACATTAATTCCCATTGGGGTATGGGTTAACAAATCTCATGCTGCTGGGCATGTACACTAGAACTGAACAATGAATTAAATGGATGGTAGATGGTAGAGACCAGGTTTCTTACTGCTGGAGCAGGAGGTCACAGAGAAGCAAGGGGAAAGGGCTGGGATGATCCATGTAGTGGTGGATTAGAGATGGGGCTATCAGTAAGAACTCATGTTTGTCTTAATGTAGATGCAGATGATCACACACAGAAATATTTAGAGATATGTGTATGTACACGAGTCAGTGAACACACACAGTGCCTTGCTCATTTAGCTGAGAGGGCCTCAAGGACAGGACACTCTGGTAGCAATGGATGCACCTGGCACTCAGATCTTGGTTTCTACTTCCATTTTTTCCAACGAAAGGAACCAGATCTCCTTGCAAAAATGGCTTATTCTGGTCAAAGAGAAAATATACAGGAAATATACAAGGTGAATCTGGAAACAGAAAGTAAAGAAGTTGAGACAATTTCAGTAACCAAACAAAGTACTGAATTACAACCCAAACCACAAAATAAATGAGCCCATACAGATATAAATGATCAAAATACAGGAATAAATGGGGGAGAGGGGAATTCTTGTTTGTAGAATTCCAAATAATTTGTGTAGCTCCCGTGCACTAAAAGAAGGAGAACATGACCCCACACTCCTCAAATGCAGGCTCTTCATAGTGACTTCCTTCCAACGAGTACAATAACGGAAGGGAGAACGGGAGTCACTTTATAGTGGGGAGACCCGACAGACGCCGCCTCAGCCAGGCAAGCGTGGTCAACGCCGCAATCCTGAGTTGTAAGGTTTGACGTGATGTTGAAAACAGCACTTCCGTGCTCTTCCTTCCCCAAACCCACAACCCAACCCTAATCATGAGAACAGCATCAGACAAATTCCAGTAGAGGGATGTCCTTAGAAATACTGGATTAGTGCCCTCAAAACTTTCAAGGTCATCAGAAACAAGGAAATGTCACTGCCAAGGAGTGGAAAGTGATGTGATATGGGACACTGGAACACAGACAGTGCATTAGGTGAAAACCAAAGAACTCTGAATAAGCCACGGACTTTAGTTACTAATACATCAGTGTTGGTTCATGAATTGTAACAAATAGATCACACTAGTGGAAGATGTTAATAAGAAGAAAAACTGGGTGTAGGGCATATGACGCTCTACAATCTTTGCAATTTTCCTGTAAATCTAAAATTATTATAAAACTGGTCTACTTTTTAAAAAAAATCAATCTCAAATTTTCTATTTTTCCAACCAAACGTAGTGTTCACTGGGGAGAAATCCATGATTTTATGGGACACACATGTTTCTTCCCACCGCTAAGGAAACGTTTGCAATCTATTCCGCATCAGCTGAGCCTCATGGATGCACTTGCGGGGGAGGCAAAGCACAAGGACCATTTAAAGGCCCTGCTGCACAAGCTGCACTCGCTTCCAAGCGAGAGGCCAGGTTTCCAGGAAGAAGTGCATGCTTTCTGCTTGACTCCAGGGCTGAGATGAGAAGACAGAGCTTCTTCATAACTTAAGGATGCCTAGCAGGGTCACTTCTGCTTTCCCAGGAAGGGGCTCATCCCACTAGTATAAGAATTGCTGAAGGTACAGAGGTCTCTTGAATGATTTTCTATGTGACTGCTCTGGAAGCAATGTCTGTTCAGAGTCCCTGGTGGGCCTTTGTGTCAGTTCTCTATTGCTGTAGTAACAAATTACCACACACTCGGTGGCTTGAAACAACACAGATTTATCATCCTTATGGTTCTAGAGGTTAGTATTCCAACAAGGGTCTCGCTGGGCTAAATCAAGGTGTTGGCAAGGCTGTGCTTCTTTCTGGAAGCACGAGGGGATGATCCTTTTCCTTGCCTTTTCCAGCCTCTAGGGGCCACCTGCATTCCTTGGCCGTGGCCCCTTCCTCCAGCTTCAAGCCAGTAACGGGGTGGGGGAGGGTGTCCAATCCTTTTCCTATTGCTTTACTCTCACCTCCGCTTCCACTTCTAAGTGCCCTGTAAGTACACTGGGCCACCTGAGTGATCCAGGATGATTCCCCCCATTTTAGAGTTGGCTGATTAGCAACACAAATTTCACCAGCAACCTTAATTTGCCTTTGCCATATAGGGTAACATATTCATGGAGTCTAGGAGTTGGGACCTGGACATCTTTGGGGGAGGGGGCACTATTCTGCCTCTAGCAGCTTTCCTGGTTAAGGAGACAGGTGCTGTTCTCAATACTCACTCCGGCCTGCAACATGTGGGTCCATTTATCCTTTGGGTGAGACTGCCAAAAGAACATGCAAAACCCCAAGCCTCTCCATCCCAGCCTTTAAACCAGAGGAGCTTTCTTACTTTTAACTAAAAGGAGGCTTGTTTTAGCAGCCATAATATAAAGCATCAGGTAAACATGGCAGCCAGCTCATGGCGGCCTCAGCAGACTGTCAGGGTCTCACCATACTCCCCTCTACTTGACGCAGCTGTTTAGTCACCAGGCTCTGACATCCGGCCCTTGGAGTGCAGCCAAAAAAGGGAACGTAGAGGCTGGTGTTGTGATGGGAGCTGACAGGAGGACCTACAATCCTGAGTCTTATCATTTCCACGAGCGTCTTTGTCTTGGTCAGTTTCATGGTCTCTGTAGAGTTGGAGGGCTGCCAAGCAAATGGCCCCTAGACATTAATTCATTGTTCCCGCAAGCATGTAATCCAGCTGGCCTCCAATGGAAAGTAAGTATGGAGGGAAATGGATGCACCATTGGCTCTTTGGGCAGTCAAAACAGTCTGAATTGAAACATTGGGGGAGGTCTCAAGTAAGCCACGGGAGTTTAATTAAAACGCCACACAGCTCAGGGGGTCCACCAACAAATACACCACTGTTCTTTCTCTCTTGCCACGCTGTGTCCTGTTATCTCTTTTTAAAATTTAATTCTTTTTTTGTTCTATTTTTATTTTTTATTTTTATTGTTATCTCTTTAGAGTGAGAACCAGAACCGTTTCCCTGGTTTTAAAGGTCTGCCCCTCCTAAAGCAGAAGGTGATGTGGATGTGGGAGTTTGTAACAGAAAACACAAGCCGCTGTGCGCATGGGTGTGTCTGTGTGTGCACACACCCTGAGCACTTGGACCAGCCCTGGGGAGACCACGGCACTTGATCTGGTATGCTGGCTAATTACACATGAAATGTGGGTGCAACGAGCGACCTGGAACAGCCAGTGTGGATCCAGCATTACTTCTGTCTTTCATTTGTAAGCATGTATGGGTATCTCTGGTGGAGGGGGCTGGGCCAGGAGCAATGATTACAAAGATAAACGAGTACTTCCTTTCTGGGGTCGGCAGGTTTCTGAAGGGCAGCTACCAGCCCAGCGGCAGGCACAACAATGAATGGGTTTGCCTGGGTCAGCCTGGGTTTGCCTGAAGTTGTCGGCGGTTGTTCCTGAAGGAGCAGTTTTTGGAGACTCTCTTGAATGAAGAACAATGACGATGGTGAGAGACCACACACACTCACACTGCGCTTCCTTTGTATCAGGCACGTAGACGTGGCACTTTAAAAAATACATTAACTCATTTAATCTCCACAACGATCCGATTAGTAGGTACTGTTATCACCCTCATTTGGCAGATGAGGAAACTGAAGCCCAGAGAGGCTGTGTAACCTGACCAAGGCCACACAGCTAGAAAGGGGAGCACAGATTCAGCCCCAGGCCGGCTGGCTCCAGAGTTCAGACCCTTAACACTGCTCTGTATGTCCTCTCATTTTATGTAACAGCCTTTTTAAAAAATATAACAATATGTACATCAGTCACTACTGCATTCCCATGGAAAGCCGGAAGGTCTCACGGGGAATAATCTTGCGTATGCTGAGCCCTACAGGTTGTCTGGCCACTCTACTGGGGGCTCAGCTTCTGCGAGGACAGATGGAAAAGGAGGTGATATTTGAGCAATATTTTTATTTGTTTTAAATAACAGGTTGACTTATTTCTGGCTAGAAAAGAAAAGCATGTTCATTTAAGAGAACTTTGAAAATATAAAAAAATCTAAGAGAGAAAACAATTTCTATTATTTAGAAATAAAGTATTAGCATGTTATATTTTCTTTCTTCAAAAAGTTTTACATTTTTATCCTCACTCAAGGGCATGCTTATTGATTTTTTAGAGAGAGGGGAATGGAGAGAGAGAGAGGATGAGCAACAACTGTGTGAGAAACATTGACTGGTTGCCTCTCATAAATGCCCCGACCCAGGACTGAGCGCACAACTTAGGCATGTGCCCTGACCCCAAATCGAACCTGCAACCTCTCAGTTTACAGGATGATGCTCCAACCCACTGAGCCCCACCAACCAGGGCAACATGCTATATTTTCTTGCAAGCTTTCTTGTTTTATACACACACGTATGCACACACACACTAACATATTGGGTATGCGTATATAGTAGTACAGAATCTTATTATCTTTCCCTATGCCACCAAAATAGCACTTTAAATGGCTTTCTCAATCTTTCTTGAAAGGACACACATATGCTACTTAACGGTTTCATAACTGTGGGACATTTAGGTGGTTTCCAGTCTTGGGGGGAGGCGGCTGCGTCTGGAAGGTTGAGTCATCCACCAGCTATGCAGGGTGAGTGGGGGCTCAGGCAGCGGGACCAGCAAGCATAGAATGTGGTGTCTCCAGGGAATGAGATGCACAGCCCTATGCGAGAGTCAGGCAGAAGGACCTTCTCTCTTTCATGCGGGAGGAAGCTGTAGTCCCAAAAGTTTGAGAGACTTCCCTGAAAAGTTCTCTAGAAGATAATTCTAACAGTTAGCCATCTCCTTTCCCGATGTCTTTGGAGTCGTTTGCAAGGGAGAAGAAATCCTGGGAGAAGGGGGAAGGGCAGTGACAGAGAGTGGCAGAGACATAGGGAAAGCCAATGAAAAGGGTGCATGTCACTGATCTGGTCACCAGTGGGCAGCTGGGCCTCGAAGCCCATGTGGGTTCTCTGAGGAACTTGTGACAGTTTCCCCAGGAGAACCCCCTATTAGCTGAGGTTCCCCTCAAATGCTACATCTTTATACTTCCGGGCTGTGCTGGGTGTCAGCGGAAAGGGCTTCAGAAGCTAGAACCCTGGACAGAAAGGTGGAAGTGCCAGATTAAGGTGGGGGCTTGCTGTGAGAGCCCAACTGTCTGTCATAGCTGGGGTGAAGCAAGAGGTGGCCGTGGGATGTGACGTGCAGTAGAAAAGTATCTGCTGCATCCACCCGAGGGGGCCCTGCCTCTGCTCCCCCAGGAGAGAAATATCAGGAGACAAGGTGGGAGTTTAACTGTATTTTTAGCACCAAATCTGGGAGGGGAACATCCTCTTCTTCACCAAGAAAGAAGCCAACAAGAATGGATGAGCTGCATGAATCTTATTCTTCATATTATGACCCTAGGTCGGTGCCATTCAAAATTAACATTTCCATAGTCCTGGCTCTGACATGCCCGTGCTGGAGACTCGGAGATGCACAGGACATGAGTCCTGCCCCTGACCTTGCTCTGGTACCTCAGGTAATGGTGGATGGGCAGGTTGCTTCCATGAGAGCACGACACCATCCTGAGGAGGCTTCTGCATATTAGGGGAAGGGAGGTGATCTGTGCTGAGCTCCGGCCATGGGGAGGGTTTCTGTTCATCACTCATCATCTATAGCCCTACTGGAGAAGAGACGCTTTCTTCTTGGGGACAGAGCTGAGGATTTGGAACTAGTCCATTACCACACCATCATGACCACAGTGTCTCAAGAAGCCTAGGACTTCATCTGATGGAATGGGGACTTGAAAAATGCACTCCTTCCCTTCCTCCCACCCTTAAACACTGATTGAGCACCTGCTGTATGCCACTCGCTATTCTAGGAAAGAACTAACCCTCACCCTAGGAGCTCAGTCATGTACACCCAGAGCCCCAGGAAGCTGAGGGCTGACACAGCCATGGCTCCAGGTGACAGGGGAGCCCCAGGCTGGCCTAACACTATCAGGAGGGGCCAGGGCCGGCTTCATGGAGAAGATGGTGCCAGACCCTTTCGTGGATGGATCTCTGTTCTCTCCACCTTACTTATTATTGATGTAGACGAACGTTTGTCTGCGTATCTGAAGAATACTTGTCCCCACCATTATTTTGAGTGCTCTAAGGGGGCTCCAGCCCTGCACACCTCTCGCAGCCAGCGCCTGCCACACGGCCAGAGTTTAAGGCACAGTGCGGTGGGGCAACACTGACCCGCGAGCAGGCCTCCCCTTCCAGCAGTCCCACCGCCAAACAGACAGCTCCCCCTTCTAGACCAGAGCCGGACATTAAGTTTGGGCAGGTCTGGGCTTTGCGAAGAGAAGGATTAGGAAGCCGGAGGCAGTGAAGGAGAGAGCAGAGAGAACAAATATGTGCTGATTCTGAGCGTGGGAGTCTGAGACATCCAGCTGGAGGCGTGTTTGCTAATCATCTGGACCTCCTCAGCATTCACGACTAAGTCGTGTCCCAAAATGGAAATCCATGACCCACGGTACTAGATGCAGCAAAATGCTGCTGGTCGTGCCTTCTGAGAACCATTGCAACTCCCTGTTTTTTTTTTCTAAACCAATAATCTATGTTGACAGCAAATCTGTATACAGAACCTGTTAAAAGAAATCATAGTAAATCAGAGATGCTTTAACTGTCTAGCATTCCGCCGATTGCAAGCCTGATACTTCCCCTGTGGCTTCCTTTTGTCCCACCTTCCATCTGATTTGGCTGCATGGATAATTGCTGAATCTTGACCATGTGCAGGGCAATGTGTTGGGGCCGCCTTCCAGTTGTGTGCCTTCCCAGCCCCACATAGAATTTAACTTATGGGCAAAAATAAACAGGCACAGCAGAAGCAGAGAGGGGCAGAGGCCACCAGAAACTGTACACACTATTTCAAAGAAGATAATGTTTTACCCATGTGAGCGGGTGTGGGGTAGTCGGTACCACACACACTTGTTCATTTGCTTAAATGTGCACTCAGCAGCACTGTGGAGCAACTTTCCTGGGCCAGACGCTGTCCTGAGGCCTGGGGCCAAAGGGATGAATGAGACCCGACCTCAGTGTACAGCATAGTGGCCCCTGGCAGCTGAAGCAATATTGCTTAACTCATCCGGAAGTGGAAATCAGAGAGGGCTTCTCAAAGGAGATACTCCATTTGCACCTTCAAAGAGTAGTTCACTAGGTGAAAAGTGTAGGAAGACAAACCAAAGAGCCAGAGACATGGGACCGGGCACATCCTCAGGAAGGCTGCTGTAGAGTAAGGCACCTGGGGGGTGTCAGAGAGGTAAGCCAAGGCCCAGAACATGCAAAGTGTGGATTTAATCCTGAAAGTATCAGAGAGGCAGTGAAGGATAAGAAAAGCAGGATTCTGCAAGTTCGTGGGGTGGCTGGGGAAAGGTTCCTAGTGGACTGGTCTAAGCAGAAATCTTCCTGGGATGGGCTACACAGCAGGATAAGGGTATATGAGCCTGGGCTCTGGCCAATCAGGGGAGATGCTGGATTAATCCCAGCCCCGCCTCTTATTTAACTTTCTTTCCCCTCTAGAATGGGAATCATAATACTTAGCTCACAGGTTTGCATTGAAGCGTTGATAATGTAACACACACACAATGCCCAGCCTAGTAGGACATGCCTAAGTAAGCTCCAGGGTCTGTCAGTCTGCCCTTCCCCACGTTTCCCAATGTATGCCTGAGTAACACGTATCAGCCTGGGGAGAGGGAGGAACTGCTCGGAGATGATCTAATGAAACAAGAATGACTTTGGCAAGCCAAGAGAGCTGAAAAACAAAGTTGGAGGAGACTTTAAGAAATTATGATCTATCCCCTTGTCTTGGGTTTCAAACAGATGAAAAGAAACAGGATAGTGAAAGACAGAAAAGAAAAAGGTCCATGAAATGGTTTACAAAGCAGGGCACTTTGGAGCCAGTGGCACGCTGAAAGTTCCAGCAGGTTGGAGAGGAACTATATTGTGGCTGCTACGGAGGCTGGAAGGTGGACACCACAGGAAGGTGGGTCTTTGATGGAGATGCAACAGGTGACGGCAGTGGAGGCTTTAACGCGCTGTGGGGCTGTTGATGGTGGTGATTGTGGGTGAGATGGCCTCTCAGGGTGGGAAATAGTGGTGCTCAGTACCTGTAGCACCTGGATTGTGGACTCTAAATAACAATGCCATTTCCTTGGGAAAATGGCTGATTCTAGATCTGAGGCAGAAAGCATACTAGATGAGCCTGGAACAACTCATTGCCAGAAACCAGTAAGTTATGAATCTCTACTGGGTTGGGTTGTATCTAAGAGGATTCACTGGCCAAAAACAGAAAAACTGAGCACTAGTAAGCAAAATAACTGTAATGGCTTGAGACATATTGAATATATTTAAACCCGTGAGTTGTTAATGACACTAGAAAAAACAAAACACAGCAACACATCTGTGGTCACCTCTGGAGGATGCTCAGAAAATCCGTTTGAAAACTGCTAAGTAAAGGGGAAATAATATCTACCCTATCTCTCTAAATCAAATGTACCTGTGGTTGACCAAACACTTAACGAGGGACGTTTATCTTTATAAAGCATTTTTGCTAATAAATAACAATGGGATAAATGAATCAGACTATAACCATTTGGATACCTCTAATGAATGAACATATTGAGGCAACCGTCACCAATGATCCCAAACAAATGACAGAAAGCCAGATACGATGCCTCCCCGTGCTCCCTACTCTCAAAGAGGTGTACTCATCCATCAGCACTTGGTGGACCTGCCAGTCATGCAGGGTCAGAGGAACGTGTTAACTGGCACCATCGACATGTAGCTAGCAAAATCTAGACTGTGGGGAACTCTGTCGGTTTCCCCGACAAACATGTCCCAGGAGTAAAAGAGATCTGAGAGAATGTCAACCGATTGCAATGTCTGGGCCTTAGTTTGATCTTGACTCCAACAAACTATAAAAACAATAAATGAAACCATCAAAATTATGAGACTGAATAGCTGAAGATGTTAAGGAATTATTAAACTTTGTCTACATGTCATATAATCGTGTTTGTAGAAAGAATCCTTATCTTTAAGAGCTATAACTAAAACATATATACTGGAATAATATGTCTGGAATTCACTGCAAAAGAATTTTCTGGCAGGGGCTGAGGGTCAGATGGGACGTATAAATGAAACAGGACCCGCCATGGACTGCTCGTTGTTGAAGGGGGGGGGATGGGTTCACTGAGGGGGTGTCACACGCGTGTCCTACTGTGCATATGTTAGACATTTTCTGCCCTGAGAAGTTCTTGCTGCTGTTGTTTGGTGTTTTTCATGGTACTTCAGAACTAGGTTCTGGGTGTGGGGAAGCAGAAGAAAACCGCAGCTTGTTTTGTAAAACAAGGAGACAGATCAGAGCAAGAAGCTAAGAATAAGGCTGATCTGGAAAAAATAAGACAACTGACGTGGCACACAGAAACTAACAGTCTCAATGTGTAATGACCACATGATAAAAATCCATAACAACAGCCTATCAAAGCCCCTAAAGTGAGTTAAAAATACATTAAGTGGCAATTTATACAAAGGATAAGATTCATAATAAGCAATTAGTAAACATTGGGGGAAACAGTCCTCTCCAGTGGCCTCCACAGAGATGTGGATACAACACCAATGAAATGCTTAGCAGCAGCAGCCAAGACCCGCCAGCACCGTCCTCCCTCTGCCTCTGCTCCACCCCCACCCAAAGCATAAACACCAGCTCTGCTTGGGAGCCTTCCAGGGTTCAAAGCCCCTGGCTCCCTGGGAGTCTCCTGGTTTCCCCCCAGAACTGCTATCCTCTCTGGCTGAGACCTTCTGCACACATGCCTTCCCAGAGGGTGCAAATGAATGAATTTGGGGCTTATTCATTCATCAACTGGGAGTGGGCTGTTAATTTGCCATGAAAGCACTGTGGACCCCAGGGAGGGGCCGAGGCTCCCCTCCACCTCTGCAGGGGAGATGGCAAAGCTCGCCGTGGCCCTTGCTCATGGCTATCCTTCTACTTCTTTGTTAACTGTGGTCCTTTCAGAATTTGGATCAAGGAGCCCAAACTGATGTGACCTTTGTGTCAAAATCCATGGGGAGACATAGCAGCTCAGCCACAAACCCAAACATGTGAATTTTCACACCATGTTTAATCTGGGTAAAAACTGAGCAGAAAATCTTGCCAAGAACTTGCATGGACATCAATCAAACCCATTTCAGATCCTGCCTTAATGTATTTATTCCAAACTATTTGGGGGAAGTGGAAAGCCCCATGAAGCATTACTGGCTATGAGATCTTAAGGGAAGATATTTTGCCTGGGCCGATGGGGCTCAGTTGCTCGGAGTGTTGTCCCATAACGGAAGAGTTGAGGGTTCAATGCCCAGTCAGGGCACGTATCTAGGTTGTGGGTTCAATCTCTGGTATGGGTGTTTATGATCCCTGGTCGAGGCACAAACAGGAGGCAACCAACAGATGTTTCTCTCTCACATGATGTTTCTCTCTCTCCCTTCCCCCCCTCCCTAAAAGCAAAGAAAAAATGTCCTTGGGTGAAGATTAAAAAAGAAGATGTTTGTCCTGTTCATATTGCTATTACTAATGAGAATTACAACACCCTCTCACTCCAGCATGGAGTCGAGCTGGCTATTAGGTCTTAGGAGAAGCATTTAGCAGGCTAATAGCTCACAGAGGCCAAAAGCTTCTGTTTGCACTTCCAGAACACACACTTAGATTCACCATCATGTAGGAGCAGAGGACAGCAAGCAGTAAAATTGTGCAGAGCTTTTCATTCACAAGTCCTTCATCCCTTGATTTCTTTGTTCATCCTCATTTCCTTCCTCTACCCCAAGCATCTCTCTCTCACACACACTCATACTCACACACACACACACACACACTCACACACTTCCTCCAGCGCTATCTCTAACAACAGAAATAGGCTACGGCAGGTCATGTTGATATTTAAAAACCTTCAGAAGAAGAGGAGGTTTTACCTCTTGCCATCTCAGAAGCCCAAACACCAGCAATGAGCCAGGAGCTGGCCAGGGCACCCCCAACAGAGAATCGCCCCCACAGAAGCACGCCCAACTTCGTCCGGGCTCTGACCTACCTTTAGGGCAAAGTGCCCCGCAGCCCATGGTCTAGGATTTCAGCCACATCGTGGTACCTTGTGCCTAGAGCTGACCTGTCCGTGTGGTGGCCCACAGCCCTCTGCTCTCCGGCTAATTTTCAGGGGTCTGGAGGGTTGGAAGAGCTATAGGATCTTTTGACCGTTTCCCGAGGAGAATGCTGCCTGCTCGATACAACTGTCAGCTCAGTGCTTCGGTGGAGAACAAGTGGCTGCCTATATAATTTAATATGATGCCACAGGAGACTCATAGACCTGCTGCAAAGCAAGCAGGAGTCTGCCTCTCGCCTCCTGGCAACTGCACATCGGCAGTGCCTGCTTGTTGCTGCTCAGCCTGGGTATACGCTTCAGGTTCCTTTCAGAGCTGAGCAGGGGTGGAGGCCGAGCATTTTCATGGGGTCCACTTCCAGAGGTGGCTGAGAAGTGTCATCTGGGATCTGAAACTTCTTAGTCCACCCACAGACTCGGGTCACAAGCATCTCCTTAGGTGGGGCGAGTCGTGGGCACAGCTGTAGGACCCCAGGCCGCTCTGGACACAGAGTAGCCATGCCATACCCTCAAGCCTTATCTCAGTTGTTGTGGGGGAATGTGTCCATCCAGGAGAGGTAACCCAAACTCATAGATGATGAAGATACAGGGGCATCTACACGCACGTCATAAGCGTGAATTTATAGTCTCAAGCATGTGTAAAGGACAAGAAGAAAACGTTCTCATAGTTGAATATTTGTCACTTGGGATTTGTTGGCCGGTTGGTTTAATGTAAAGTCCTTCCGGCGGAGGCCATCCCTGGTACTGTGCAGCTGTTTCATTTGCAGATAAAGCAGGGAGGTAACCCAGCACCGGTGCCGGGCTGACTGCGTTCCTCAGGCACTGGGACCAGTTCCTTTGCGGAGACCCAGGACTGGTTCCCAAGATGCCAGATCTTAGGGGATGCCCAGCACTGTGGTCAGTCCTCCAGGACCCTGTGCCAAAATCACCCTGCCCCAGGGCTGGAGACAAAGATGGCCCTGCTGAGAGTGAGTTCTAGGGAAAATCTCTGGGCTATAAGGAGGCACCATGGCAAACCAAACAGGGGGTTCTTACTTCCTACTCCATCTGACCCCAAAGACCAAAGTGTGGCCCATGCTGGGAGACAGTGCTATAGAGGTGCTCGAGGATGCTCAGGAGCCCAGGGGCATCAGACACCTGGAAATGGCTACAGGTGCATCTTCCCAGGCAAGCTGCTATATGCATCTGAATGAAGGGAGAGGGACTCAAGGAACTGACGCAAACCCTCCTGTTGAGTTCCCTCCAGCAGACTGGAAGCTCCAGATGGCAGGTGAGGTTTTTACTGTTGTTGGGATTTTGTGGGGAACAGGGGGAAGGGGTGGAAGTAGGATGCTATCTGGGGCACTTTTCCCTATTCAAAAGGTACTACTCTAAGGCCCCACAAGCCCCTTAAAAATCCTGGGAGGAGAAATCTGGGATGTAATTACTATGCTACCCATGATCACTTGAAAACGGGGCCTTTTCACAATTATCAGCTTCATACTTACCATCTACGAAGCACCATATTCTTCAAATAGCTAACACCTAAAAGGCACAAATCCAGCTAACCTTTTTTGATTAATAATTATTATGTGGCTGGCATCAAGTTGACCGTGCACACATTATCTCATTTAATCTATGGGATGTAGAATTTATGAAAGTGAATTTATGTCATACCTGCTGCCTAACACATCAGAGCATGGAAAAGAGAAGTCTAGAAATAGCACTGCAGGACTGGACTAAAAGGTTTTGATTCACAGCAAAGGAAATTTAATTAAAGCATGTAATGTCAATTACTGTCATTCATAATCATATTATTCCTCCCCAGAAATAATACAGATGTAGAAGTCTAGAGTTACCTGCGTGTTTGATGTAAATAGGATAAAATTATGTAACTTCTGAAAATACCCAGATATCAGAACAAAAGACGTATCTCTACCTAGCCTCCCATGTCATCAAATTTCATTAGGTAGGGGCATGAGCATCCTGCCACAAGGAAACCCACCCCTCCTCTGAGAGCAGGTCGTAAAGGCTCTCGAGGCCACCTGAAAACCTGGGGTTTAACAGGTCATGATTTTTGGGTGCCGCAAACAATCATGCGCTGCTTGTTTTGATAAAGCCCAGGAGATGCCAGAGAGTGGATGCTTTCAACCTGTCCCCACCATTTTGGGGACTCTATAGGGTGGTAAGGACCAGATCCTTTCATGGGGCAGCATCGAGGTCCAGTGAAGGGAAGGAACCAAGGGAAAGCACCAGAGCAGAAACACATGGTACAAATGCTAAGCCATAGGTAGGTCTCATCCGTGGGCATCTAACTCCCTGCCTCTCCATTCCCTTGTCCCTTCATCACTCTCAGAGTGTGCAACACTATCAGACCATGAGCTGCATGGTGGGGTCACTATGGGGAGCAAGACATCAACAAAGTCCTTTCATTCTTCAGGTTGCAGAATTCTTCTTCCATGGAGCAGACAGACACTAGCTTTAAAATATATACAGCTTTATAGATACATACAAGGCAAGCTCTACCAAGTCCCTGTGTCTACATAACTGAAATGAGTTATACTAGAGAACGTTTATTACGTGAGGTTATGGCACAGATGAAATGAGTCAGAATATACAAAGCTTTTGTATTAATGCGATAGAAATTTGACCGCTATGATTCTGACCATCCTAACTCCTAATGAGTAGTTTCACCAGTGACTAGTTGTGTGACCTCAGGCAATTTTACTTAACTTTCTCACATTTTAGGTTTTCCATCTGAAAAATGGGATGACAATAATTCCTAAAGAACAAGATTAAATGAGTTAACATCTAGAAAATATTTGGAAAAATGCCTGGCATACAATAAGAGTTTGATAAATGTTAGTTGCTACTGGTGATTATTATTTTGCCAGAGTCTTAAGACATCACGTCAGTTCACAATATGCTTACAATCTAGTCCAGGATTTCTCAACAGAGGCACTACTGATGCTCGGGTTGGGTAAGTCTTTGTTGTGGGGAGCTGTCTTGTGCATCCTGGGCACTTAGTGGTATCCCTGGCCTCTACCCACTGAATGTCAAGAGCATCCACCCTTCTGTCATGACAACACAAAATATCTCCAGACATTGCTTAATGTCCCCTGGGGGCAAAAGTGCCTCCACAGAGCCCTACTGGAAATTATAATGTACCAGTTGGAAGAGAGACAATGCAGAGCTAGAATCTGTGGTCACCAGAGAGAAAAGAGCGATAGTAAGCCGGTGAGGGGAGTCCTTCAACAGGAAGCCAGGGGAGGCTGCTTAGAAGAGAGGCCATCAGTGGTGCTTCATGACGGCGTTGAACCTATGTCCCTTTGTTAAACATAAAAATCACTTGATTGAGACTTGACATTTCAAAACAAATTAAACATCATGACCAAGCCCAAACTAAAGCAACTTTAATGTATTTAATATAATTTTCCATTATGTAGAGTTCCAGCCTCTCACCAAAATTCTGATAAAGCTTCTTAGCTAAATGGCACCCCACACTGATTTAGATAAGTTGGGTGGAGGGGAAAGAGAACGGGACAGGGAAGCGTCCAGGTTACTCCTAAAGAAGTTCGGAGCAATGTCCATCAACATCTGTGGAGATGAACCCAAATTTTAGCCAAGAAGCAGCTAAGGAGTCTGCTTTCAAGAGGGACAATGTCTTGCCTGCCCTGGTCCCCAGATGCTGCATCCCCTACTATCCCCATAATTGGGACCATTTGACCCTCATGTTTAACTCAGTCCTGACTCAGTTTACAGGATCCAGCTGCACCTGTCTTGGGCTCCACAGCATCATCACTTCACTCCCATACAGTGCTCATTCCAGTACTTGAAAGAGTCACAGTCCATTACACAGGTTCTTTTGGTTCAATTTCAGCCTTGGTCCCTGCTGAATAATCTCTGTGCAAGTATCTGCTTGGCAGCCCATCCCAGGGCCCTGCCCAAGTGCCTGCCCAACGTCTGGGGCTAAAACACCAGCCTTCCCCCAGGCTGCCACTTGCCTTTCTGCACATCTAAGGACCATCCCCTGAGTTCCTGCTGCTATGCTCTGTCTATTCATTGGGAAACCCGACTATTTCTTCTTCGATCCTTGTTCATTATTGTAGATTTTTTGGAACAGTGATCAGAAATTGTTGTACCCCATACCAGCCAGACTGACTCTTCGCTGTTAGTATGTGGATCATCAATCTGAGTGCAATCCTATTCCCGAGGAAGAGTCATATGCAAGTCCCATCCCTCCCTGCCTTCCCCCTTCCATTGTTGGTAACTGGCCATGCCTCAATATGACCAACAGAGATTACACTATTGAGTTTGATTACCTGTGTTGTGTGATAGGTAAATTAGTTGGCAGCCCTGCACATATAACTCAATTATAATATATATATTTTATAAACAGAGAGCTCCCATATGTAAGATGCCCTGCCAAATGAGGAAAGGGGAGGAGAACTAATGCTTACTGAAGGTTTATTTTGTAACGAACATTCATTCACACACTTTAGATGATAACTTTAACTTGCAACCACCTCAAGAGGTAGCTACCATCATTGCGTTTCCTGTATTAGGAAGAGAGCCAATAAGGCATCAGGAGGAAACCTGAACATTAGTCCTGCTAACTTTAAAACCTGTGTTCACAGCCTGCCTCAGCTTGCACTGCAGACTTTCCTAAAATCTCTCAAAAGTCCACAAACTTCTCAAAAGCAGAGGGTGACCTCACTGTGCCCTGTCCTCTTGGTAAGTAGATCCAAGCCTGGCACTAGTGGCAGCTGGCCTCAGCTCACAGGATAGCCTCTGCCCGCTGCCTCTAAATCCAGCACAGGTGGCTACCAACTGAAGATCACTTTATAGCTTATAATAGGTGGCCCTTAGCCAGGCAAAGGCAGCGCCTGACCTGGCCCAGCACTGGAGCCTCTCCCAAGAGGCCTGGAACCAGCACATCTGGTGAACAGCTTCAGACAACAGCAGAGGACCACCCAACCAGCTCCACAAATGACACACCCAAAGGGCAGACTCAGCAGGCACCAGAATCCTGTTAAGAAAAATTTCACTCCATGGGGTCAGCTCCTGCAGATCAGCTTGTCCACTCCAGTCACAGCAAGTCCTCACAGCAGTCAGCTTGAGGCACAACCCCATTCACTGATGTGCCAAAAACAATCAAAGCTCAACTACAACAGAAGGGCACATACAACTCAAACAAAAAACACCCAAGAAGCACCCCAATCAAGTGACCAGGAAGAATGCACCACTGGGCCCTACAGGACATCCACTACATAAGGCTACTTGGCCAGGACTGGGACATGTAACAGATCTACCCAATACATAGAAATAAACAAAAGAGACAAAGTAACATGCTCCAAATTAAAGAACAGGACAAAAATCCAGAAAAAGAACTAAATGAAGCAGACAAGCAATCTACCAGAAACAGAGTTTAAAACATGAGTTATAAGGATGTTCAATGAACTGAGGGGAAGAATAGGAGAATTCAGTGAAAACTTCAACAAAGAGAAAATATAAAAAAGAACCAGTCAGAAATGAAGAATAGAGTAATGGAAATGAAAGATAGATTATAGGGCATGAAGAGCAGACTAAAGGATCAGAGGATTGAATCAATGATCTGGAAGACAAGGTAGCAGAAAACAATCAGAGCAGCAAAAAGAACTGAAAAAACAGAGGATAGTTTAAAGGACCTCTGGGACAACATCAAGGTTACCAACATTTGCATCACAGGGGTACCAAAAGGAGAAGAGAAAAAGTAAGGAACTGAAAACCTATTTGAAGAAATAATGACTGAAAACTGCCGTAACCCATCAAGGAAATAGACATACAAGTCTAGGAAGTGCAGGTAGTATCAAACAAAGTAAATCTAAAGAGGCTTATATCAAGACACATCATAATTAAGATGTCAAAGATTAAAGACAAAGAGAGACTATTAAAAGCAGCAAGAGAAAAGCAGCTAGTTACCTACAAGGAAGCTCCCAAAAGGCTGTCAGCTGATTTCTCAACAGAAACATTTCAGGCCAGAAGGGATTGGCATGAAATATCCAAAGTGATAAAAAACGAGGACCTACAACCAGGATTGCTCTACTCAGCAAGGCTATCATTTAAATTGAAGGACAGATAAAGAGTTTCCCAGACAAGAAATAGCTAAAGGAGTTTACCACCACCAAACAAGTATTATAAGAAATGTTAAATTGATTTCTTTAAGAATAAAAAAAAAGATGAAAAATATGAATAAGAAAATAAAACAAAAATAAAATTCCCACTGACAAAGGCAAACACATAATAAAAGCAGTGGATCAACCAACTATGAAGCTGGTACAAAGGTTAAAAGGCAAAAATAGTAAGGTGTGTAATTACAACAATAAATTAATGGCTACATACAACACATAAAAAAGAATGACAGAAAAAAACATGAAGGAGTGAGTAAAATGGTACTGATTTTAGATATTGTTCAAATTTAAGCAACCATCATCTTAAAACAGACTGCTATAAACATAGCCTGCATATAGGAAGCACATGGTAATCACAAACAAAAATCTATAAGAGATATATAGAAATAAAGAAAAAGGAATCCAAACATAACACTATAGAAAGTCATCAGCATAATATAGAAGAAAGCAAGAGAATAATATAGGAATAGAGAAATACTACAAAAATAACCAGAAAAACAACGAACACAATGGCAATAACTACATACCTATCAGTAATCACCTTAAATGGACTAAATATTCCAGTCAAAAGAAATAGAGTGGCCGCATAAATACGAAAATAAGATCCAGAGTTCTGGCTAAGATGGAGGTGTAGGTAAAAATGCTTCACTTCTTTGCACAACCAAAGGAAGGATAATAACCAATTTAAAATAACCAATTAAAAAAAAACAACCAGAACTGCCAAAAAACCAAACTGCATGAAAGTTGGACAACTAAGGAGTTAAAGAAGAGACATTCGTCCAGACTGGTAGGAAGGGCAGAGGTGGGCAGCCAGGGTGGAGAGGATGCATAGCAAGGCAGTGGCTGGAGGACTAGGAGGACAAGGCGGCTACTGATGGAGTGGGCAGTCCCACATTTGTGTGTGGATAAGCTGGGAGGGACAACTGGAGCGTGAGACAAACTGCGCAGCCCAGGGTTCCAGTGCAGGGAAATAAAGCCTCAAAACCTCCAGCTGTAAAAACCTGTGGGAGCTGTGGCAGTGAGCGAAACCCCCAGTCTCACAGAAGAGTCCATTGGAGGGACCTTCAGGGTCCTAGAACATACACAAACCCACCCACCTGGGAATCAGCACCTGAAAGGGCACAATCCACTTGTGGGAAGTGAGGGAAGTGACCTAAAGTGGGTCGAGAGCCAAGCAAGCCAGCAAGGGACATCATTCCCTCTTGGACCCCTCCCCCACATACAGCTCCACAAGGCAGCGAGGTGGGTTTGCCCCGCCCTGACACATAAGTAAGCCTCCGGCCCTTATAATGTAGCAGGTGTGCTGAGACAACGAAATATGGCCCAAATGAAAGAACAGATGAAAACTCCAAAAGAAGAACTAAGCAAACAGAAGATAGATAGACAGGCAGATGCAGAGTTCAAAACATTGGTAATCAGGATGCTCACAGAAATGATTGAGTTTGGTAGCAAAATGTAGGAAGAAACAAAGGCTATGCAAAGTGAAATAAAGGAAAATATACAGGGAACCAACAGTGAAGCAAAGGAAACTGGGACTCAAATCAATGATTTTGAACAAAAGGAAGAAATAAACATCCAATCAGAACAGAATGAAGAAGCAAGAATTCACAAAAATGAAGAGAGGCTGAGGAACCCCTGGGACAACTTTAAACATTCTAACATCCAAATCATAGGGGTGCAAGAAGGAGAAGAGGAAGAGCAAGAAATCGAAAACTTATTTGAAAATATAGTGAAGTAGAAATTCTCCGATCAGGCTAAGGAAATAGACTTCTAGGAAGTCCAGGAAGCCCAAGAGTCCCAAAGAAATTGGACCCAAGGAGGAACCACCACAACACATCATAATTAAGTCAAGAGTCCCAAAGAAATTGGACCCAAGGAGGAACCACCACAACACATCATAATTAAGTTACACAAGATTAAAGATAAGAGAGAATCTTAAAAGCAGTAAGAGGAAAGGAGAGAGTTACCTACAATGAAATTTCCTTAAGACTACCAGCTGATTTCTCAAAAGAAACCTTGCAGGCAAGAAGGGTCTGGAAAGAACTATTTGAAATCATGAAAAGCAAGGACCTACATCCAAGATTACTCTATCCAGAAGAGCTATTGTTTAGAATGGAAGGGCAGATAAAGTGCTTCCCAGATAAGGTCAAGTTAGAGTTCATTATCACCAAGTCCTTATTATATGAAATGTTAAAGGGACTTATCTAAGAAAAAGAAGATAAAAAACCATGAACAGTAAAATGACAACAAACTCATAACTATCAACAACTGAACCTAAAAACAAAAAACAAAAAAACTAAGCAAACAACTAGAACAGGAACAGAATCACAGAAATGGAGGTCACATGGAAGGTTATCAGTGGGGATGGGGAGAATGGGGGCAAAGGTACAGGGAATATCAAGCATAATTGGTTAGGTGCAAAATAGACAGGGGGAAGTTAAGAATAGTGTAGGAAATAGAGAAGCCAAAGAACTTATATGTATGACCCATGGACATGAACTAAAGGGAGTGGCGGAATGCTGGAGGGTGGTAGGGTGCAGGGCAGAGGAGGTTACAGAGGAGAAAAAAATCAGGACAACTGTAATAGCAGTAATATATTAATATATTTTATTAATTAATATATTAATCAATCAACTGTAATATATTAATATATTTTATTAATCAATAAAATATACTTAAAAATAGTAGTTTATCCAAGGAAAAAAAAAGAAAGACCTACTTCAGATCAAGACACACACAGACTGAAAGTAAAGTGATAGAAAAAGATATTTCATGCAAATGGAAATTTTTTTAAAGCCAGGGCACCAATACTTACACCAGACCAAGTAGATTTTAAAACAAAAGCCCTAATAGGATATAAAGAAGGGCATTTCATAATGTTAAAGGGATTGACCCAACAAGACGTTACAATTCTTGCCCTGGCTGGTGTAGCTCAGTGGATTGAGTGCCAGCCTGAGAACCAAAGGGTCACAGGTTCTATTCCCAGTCAGAGCACATGACTAGGTTGCAGGCCAGGTCCCCCCTGTGGGGGGTGCTCGAGAGGCAACCACACATGAATGTTTCTCTCCCTCTCTTTCTCCCTCCCTTCCTCTCTCTAAAAATAAATAGTTATATAAAGCAAATACTGATGGACATAAAACTCCTAGAAGAAAACACAACCAATAAACTCTTTGACATCATTCTTAATAATAATTTGTCTTTTGGATATGTCTCCTTGGGCAAGGGAAACACAATAAAAAGTTTCTGCACAGTGAAGGAAAGAATCAACAAAATGAA
Source organism: Sturnira hondurensis (assembly GCF_014824575.4). Classification (NCBI taxonomy): domain Eukaryota; kingdom Metazoa; phylum Chordata; class Mammalia; order Chiroptera; family Phyllostomidae; genus Sturnira; species Sturnira hondurensis. Next base: position 4,742,620 of record NW_028079136.1, read on the forward strand.
AAGACAACCCAGTGAATGGGAGAAGGTATTTGTCAATGATACATCCAACAAGCGGTTAATGTCCACAATACATAAGGAACTCATATAACTTAACAGCATTAAAACAAATAATCCAATTAAAAATGGGCAGAAAACCTGAATAAACATTTCTCCAAAAACGGCCAATAGAAATATAAAAAGATATACAACATCACTCATCATCAGGAAAATGCAAATTAAAGCCACAATCAGATGTCACCTCACACCTAGCAGAATGGCTGCCATCAATAAGTCAACAAACAAGTGTTGAGGAGGATGCAGAGAAAAGGGAACCCTAGTTCACTGCTGGTGGGAATGCAGACCGGTGCAGCCACTGTGGGAAAAGAGTATGGAGTGTCCTCAAAAATTAAAAATAGAACCACTATATGACCTAGCAATCCTACTCCTGGGTACTTATCTGAAGAAGTCCAAAACACTAATTTGAAAACACACGCGCAGCACTCTGTTCATTGCAGCATTATTTACAATAGCCAAGGTATGGAAGCAGCCAATGTGTCCACTGATGGATGAATGGATAAAGATGAAGTGGTACATATACAGAGTGAAATATTACTCAGCCATAAAAAAGTGAAATATTACCTCCTGTGATGACATGGATGGACCTAGAGGGTGTTACGCTATTTGAAATAAGTCAGACAGAGAAAGTCAATTACCATATAATTTCACTTGTATGTGAAATTATAAAAACAAAATAAAGGAGCAACAAAACAGAAACAAACTCATAGATAGAACAAACTGATGGCTGCCTGATGGGTGCTGGGTAAGAGGTGAAGAGATTAAGAAACACAAATTGGCAATTATAACAGTCACGAGATTATAATGTAGAGCATAGGGAATATAGTCAATAACATTGTAGTAACTATGTATGGTGTTATGTAGGTACTAGATTTATTGGGCTGATCTCTTTGTAAGTTATATGAAAGTCTAATCACTATGCTGCCCACCTGAAACTGATATAATATTGTATGTCAACTGTAACTGAAAAATAAACAAAATGGAAAGAAACAAAAGTGACTTGTACCAAAGCTGTGGCAGGCAGAGTAATGGCCCCTCAGAGACGTGCATGTCTTAGTTTCCAGGACCTTTGAATATGTGATTTTACACAGCACAGTGGCCTTTGCAGATATGATTAAGATAAAGACCTCAAATCGGGGGCCAGTATCTTGGATTATCCAGTTGGGTTGACAAGGGTACTTGTAAGTAAAGGAGGGTGAGCCAGAGTCACAGAGAGACAGAGAGACAGAGACAGAGAGATGCTGCTGGTTTAAAAGATGGAGAAAGGGGCCCCAGGGTAGGAAACGCGGGCAGCCTCTAGGACACGATGGGAAAGGCAAGAGTGGATTCTCCCCAGCAGCCTCTGGAAAGACACACAGTATCATTGATACACTGATTTAAGCCCAGCGAGTCCCACATCAGGCATCTAACAGACAGAACTGTAAAATAATGGTTATTTTTTAAGGAGAAAAAAAACCCTAAACCCAAACCAAACAACTTATGTTCACTCCCCAACACTGAGAGTGGTCTTTGTGATGGGTACCTGGAACCCAATTCAGTTTCTATCCTTTCTGTCTGGTTTTTTCTTTTCCTTCTATACATTTTAATACTATACATGCTGCCTATTTCCAGGGCCAGTGACCGAGCTCAGAGCAGTCACACAAGCTGTCCTCAGGTGTTTTCCACTGTGAAAATCCAGGTATTCAGTGCTTTGCCCGAGGTCACACAGAAAATGAAATGTAGAATTACACAAACACTCTCAAGGGGCTGCCTACAAGTGCTGATTATGTACCTTTACAGGAGCTGCTGCCCCAGGGAGCAAGATACCAGTGGGACCCGGATTTCCCAGAGGACACTGATATGCACCCAGACAGACTGGGACACTGTCTGCAGGCTTGGGGTTTAGCAGTGCACTCTGGCCCTGTCTCCCTGCTGGGGACATCAGGTGTTCCCATATTTCTCACTTTTATAAAAAGCATGGTGACATTCACAATGTCTGAAACCAACAATAACGAAACAACGAACCAGAAACCACCGACTGAAGCCACTCTCCCTGTAGGAAACCGATGCGCTGGGCAGTTGGGACTTGTATCCGATCTTTGTCACTGGACAAAAGTAGCTTTCACCCAACCAGCGTCATCACTGCCATAGCGTTTCCCTGCACAGTGGTCACTTAACATTCTACAACACCTTCCCTCCTACTCACAAAATGAACGTATTTGATGTGTTGATGACACTATAATACTTATTTATTCTAGGCAGTTACAATTATTTCAGTCATCACACAATTATTGGTGATTTGGGTTGTTTCAGCCTAGGTAAAACTGTATTTATATTTATTCCTTTTCCCTAATGCTATTTCCTGGGGAAATATTTCCATAAGTGGAATTGCTGAGTCAAACTAAAGGATTGCTTTTGTGAGCTATTTTACATTTCATCATACTGTTCTCTAGGAGGAAAAAAAAGATAATGTATAATGACTTCTGCAGTGTATGAGTATATCTATTTCCACAAAGGCCTGCCCATGTTATATTTTATACCTTTATTTATTTTTGATAATGGAATAGGTGCAATATGGTAACTTGCACTGTGCTTTAACTTGAATGTATTCAATTGCCTCCCTGGGATTTGTTTCCAGTGAATGTTTCTCTTGTGTGAATTATCTATTCATATCCTTTGACCATCTGTCCCATGAAGTCTTCATTGCACCCTTTAGGGTTTACACAAAACTCCCCCAAAGTGTCTGGATATTAGGTTCTTAGCCCGTTATGTTTATTGCAACTAGTTCCCTAATCTGTTGGTTTTCTTTTTTACTTTTAGTTTTGTTGATTTTCTTTGTACAAAAAAGAGGTGGGTTATTTTAAATGTAACTTAACCCATCAAACTTGTCACTGATAATTTCTTCAATTGCTTCAATAGGCGGAAAATTGTCTTTTCTCAACAATTGGGATAAGTACACCATTAAAAAAATTAGCTCGTTAAACCACATGGCATTTGTTGTGGTGTAGGGGTACAGTGACCACGTTTTCTGAATCAAACACTGGAACACGTGATCTTCTAAGTGCCAGTATTCTTATGGGCAAAATGGGACGGAATATTTGAAATTGAGACTGTCCTGGAAAATTGAGGACATATGGCCTCCATATGCATGGAGCAAGCTTTTATTTTAAAGACACAGTTCCAGGCCCTGCTTTTCTCAGCTCCTGTCTGCTCTAAGCAACAGACATTCTCAGCCCAAGGCTAACCTCACTGGAGTCCTGAACCCAACCTCACTAGGGCAGGCAGGATGTCCGTAGGGTCAGTCTCACCAGAAGGAAAGGTCCAGAGTTCATTCTGTTGCAAAAGCCCTGTGTTCGCCCCTCCGGGCCTGTCTCTGCCTTCCTCACCCCAGTCCCTGCACAGGAGTGGCGGCATCAGTGAGCACACTTGCCTTCTGCCTTTAGCTTAAATTAGACCAATGGGAAGTGCCCCCCAAGAGACTAAAGAGAGGCAGGAGCTTGGGGGAACGATTTCCCGATTCCCTTGCTGTGGAGTCACCATGACCAAAGGCTCTGTTGATTGCGTGACCCTCGTCACACCACTTTGCCTGTCCTGAATCCAATGACCACTCAGATCTAGGAGTTGGTAACAGCACCCCAGGTTTATCAGCCCAAAGATGGAGTGTATCCTTAGCTTACTTCTTTTAAATACATCCTTTATTGAACTGTATTCAAGTTATAGGAGTTGAGTGTGTGGGGACCCTGACCACGCACCCAGGATCCAGGTGACCTCAATGAACAAGAACACGTGCAACCGCAGGTGGCTCCCCCCGACCCCATCGCTTAGTTGGCTCTGTGCACCCATGGTCAAAACTCCAGTTGTCTTTTAGGAGTTGTGCCCTCCCCCGGGCCACAGCCCACTTGACAACTATGCCAGTCCCTCCCTTGGAAGGCAGGACCTCTCAACTCCACCACCAACTGCAGAACTGCTCGACCCTGGACAGACCACCAGATACTGCGATCTAACTGCTCACACTACCTTGAAATCTTCAACTTCCTGTCCTGGTTTTACCCAGTCCCAGCTGCTTTCTCTTTCTCCAGGCCAGGGCTAAGGCCTCAGAATGCTTCCAGGTTCATCTATGTGGCAACAACCAGCGGCTTCTTTCTTCAGGGGCAACCAGAATGCCCAAGACTGTATAACGCCTTTAAGATACACTGGGCTGAGTGTCATACAACATAAAAAATGGTTCAGTCATCATGAGCACTAGGTGATAATTGTCTGAGCTGCCTATTGTTGGTTCCCCATGCCTTCATTAGTGGGGACCCATTTCTTCTTGGCCCTTAAACGCTGGCTCACGGTGCTGTCTGGAGGACCTCCCAGCCTCTACTCTCTCTACCAGCCCACCTCTTACCCACAGCCCTGCCTGATGGACACTCCCATCAACAACCCGGATGCCACTTCTGCCAAGTCCACACCGCGTGGTGGCAACAATGATGTACCCACTCTGTGGGGAAGCCACGGGCAGAGAGAAGACAGGGAGTGAGGGGCTTAAACCTGCCTCCTTGAAGCTGTCACACAGCCCCGGACATGATGACCTCTAGGTTCAATTCAACGGGCACCCACTGAGCCAGGCTCAGGACCACCCAAGCATGCTGAAAAGGACAAAGCAAACAGGAATGAAATGATGAGGCAGTAAATGTGGGGCACAGACAACAAGGAAGTGGGGACCCAGGTGCATGAGATTTGGTGAGGCTTTGGAGGGGAAGCAGGGCTCAACCTAGAATTTGAAGGTAGAGGAGAGAAATCAAGTGTGGAGCAAGGTCTTAGGGATAGGAATTAGCAGCAATGGTGACTATACAGAATCACTGTTGGCTGAGAGCGTTCGGGACAGAAAGGAAAAAAAAAAGCCACACCAGCTTCCAACACAGCACCAATGTGCTCCTATCAGACTCCCGCTAGGCTGGATCTCTGAATCCCCAGGGGAATTCTAGGGGAACAGGGGTGAGCAAGAGCAGGCATCCATAAATATTTGTTGAATACAGAAACAAATGAATACACTTCATCTTGTTTTCTCCAAAAGCCTGGAGTTCAGCTTTCCATCTTTCAATCCTATACCTGCATAGGGAAAGTGACAGGAACCTGTGTCACCCAGAGATAGATGCTTTGAAGACGTCAAGAAGCATCATGAAACACCTGGGTACAGCTTCCCAATGCCTACTGAAACTGCCTTCATTTCATTTACGGGCTGTGGCAGCCCTCTGCCTTCTACCTGCACGAAGCTTCAGGGCAGGCTCTTGACCCCTCAGGTCCTCAGACCCAGACCTGGCGTCTAGATCCTGGCGAGCAGCTCCTTAGAGCTCTGCTCTCAGGCTGTATGACCAAGGAGGCAACTGGTGCGCCCATGGACATCTAAAGAGTGTGGGATTCCTGTCTTGAGCCTGAGGTTTCTGCCCGACACCGTGGCTGTTCCCTCCTCCCTTTTTTAAAGCAGCTTCAAGCTTCTAGCGTTACAGTTATTGGCCTTGAAAACAATGCCCTTCCCTGCATTTCTTTGCATTTCTGTCTTTGGCCCCATGTCCCTTTTCTTTGGGAACTGACCACCCACCATCTCAGGTGAAAGTCCCAGATGCCTGCCAATTAATAGTACTGATAACTTACAATTGCTTAATGATTTGCGAAGTTTACACATGCATCTTACTTTGTTCTAAAACAACCCTGCTAACTAGGTGTCAGGTCCGCCAGCAGCAGCAGCGGCAGCAGACACAACCCAAGGCCTAGGACTCTCTGTATGTTCATCCAGAGTTCCTGCTTCCTTGTTTCTTCTCACTCCTAAAGAGTAGGATCAAGCAGCTGCTGTCCTCTGCTATTGGGTTGGTCTGTGCATCAAATAAGGGCCGGCCTAGGCTATGAGGGGTGAGGCCCCCTGCAGCTCTGAGCCTAGGAATCCCACAGTCTTTCAACCTGCTGGCAATTTTCCACATAGCAAGCTTCCCCTCTCAATGCCCACCCCGCCAGCTTACCACATGCTATGGTTTGACACTCAATTACTACTATACATTTTTTGAAGCCGGGCAGTGAACTGGATAGCAATTCCATGTCTCCGATTTCCGACAGTGTTCTGGAAAATTGTGTTACATTGGGTAAATGGAACAGCTAACAGCGGCAGGAGGAAAAAACTCGTAAAAACGTAACCGTTTTTGTTTCATCCGGCCTCCGTCAGCAGATTTGGTTGGTGACCTCTCTCGGAGTCACCGAAGGCTTTAAAACTTGCTCTGATTTATATCTGTAGGAAACAGAGTTTTTCTTGCCTTTTTCTTTAAATTTTTTTAATTCCCAAATATAGTTTATTCCCTTCCCTATGGAATTTCTTGATAATATCTCAGGATGAAAAGAGACATACATAATAGCTTTTCGGCTTCATGGTGTGGGTTAACCAAAATCACTCATTTCAACAAGAGCCTGGAGGCTTTAAGCCAATTAATTACCCCAGAACTCTTCTGTGAGATTTCACTGGGCGGTCCTCTCCTCATCAATTAAGTCATGGGAAAAGGCTCAGGATCACCAATGATCTCACTTGGAGAGTGATCTGCAAGGAAAAGCATTTAAAGAAAAAAAGTTTTCTACCAGAGAGTTTAGAGGCAAGAGACTATTTTCATTATTTTTGGCATCTGAAGTACGGCAGATGGTCTAATCTTTCACATCTCTATATTCTGAACCCTATTCCAGAGGAAAAATAAAGAACCGAAGCTTAGCAGAAGTCACGAAGACAGGGTTTGCAACTGCAGTTCCACCCCCACCCCCCACCCCCGCCCCCACCTCCATTCCCCAAGGCCAGGCCTCTGCAGATTATGATTATTGCGACCATTGCTCTTTAGTTGCTAGCAACAGGCCCCTTCCCCACCCCCCTTTCAAGCCCCACTCTCCAAACTAATTCAAGGAGATTTTTACAGAGACTCTGTGGTGGGCAGAAATGGTCCCTTAAGCTTTTCTATCCTAATGCTGGGACTGTGAGTGTGATTTGGTCTTACGCTCTTGACGATGTTAGGTTACAAGGTAATAGGGATTTTGCAGATGACATTAAGGTTACTGCTAGTTAACTTTGACTTAATAGGAGATTATCCTGACCTCATCCTATGAGCCCTTTAAAAGAAAAGTCTTTTTTTTCCTGCTGATAGCAGAAAAGGAAATGAGAGAGCCTGGGGGAAGGACTCCGCTGCAGAGGCACTTTGTGGATGACGTGGATGAACCACATGGCAAGGGGCTGGGAGCGGAGCTGAGGGCCACCCCTGCCAAAAGCCCGCACGGCAGTAGGAACCTCAGTCCTACAGCTGTGAGGATCTGCAGGTTCCCCAGAAGCTGAATGAGCCTGGATGTGAATTCTTCCTCCGGGCCTCCAGGTAAGAAGCCAGTACCACATACTTTGATTTCAGTCTTGTGAGACCCCGAGGCAGCCCACCGGGGCTTCTGACAGACAAAACTGTGAGATAGTAAGTGGGTGTTGTTTGAAGCTGCTAAATTTGTGATAATTTGTTATGCAGTAAGAGAAAACAAAATCAGATACCCAGACAAGTCAATGGGCAAAAGAAATAGAAATGAGGTCAGGTCACAAAGGGAAAGGCAGAAGCCCCCTAGAAGCAAAACCTTCTCTTCCGCTTTCAGGGACACCTCGACTCTCTGTCCCCTCAGGTTCTCTTTTGATATTGATTGTGACCAACATGGCTGTCAGCCCCTCACCTGACTAAACCGTGCAGGGTGAGAACCTGTCACTAAGAAAGTCACTGTGTCCTTAGTTCATTTCACTGGTCAATCATTCATTCCACAAAAAATAACTGAGCACATACTACATGATAAAAACTGTTCTAGGCGCTGTGGGGAGACAGGAAAGGACAAGCTAAACTCCTGCTCACAGGGCATTTATTTGCATTCTAGTGAAGGGGAGAGACAATGAAAAGGCAAGCAAACACATGTTATGCCAGCAATGACAGGTTATCAAGGAAAATAGCACAGAGCAGTGGGGGAAAGAGAAATAGGAATTGTTATTTTTGAGTAGGTGATCACAGGCCTGCGGGGACAAGGGAGCTTTTGAACTGGTATTTGAGTGAAGTGAAAAAGCCAGATGTGCAAATACAGGGCAGAAAGAACATTCAGGAAGAGAAAACAGAAAAGTGAAAGGCTTTCGATGGAAATTTTCTTGGAAAGTGAAGGGACCAAGGAGACCAGTGGAGGGAGCTAGAACAGAAGAAGCAAGGGGGACGCTGACCGGAAATGAAGTAGGGAAGGGAGCGGAAGCCAACACGAGTAAGGCCTGGAGGCCATGGGATGGACTATGGACAACAATTAGAGAGCTGACTGCATAGTAGTGACATGGACTGACTGGTCTTGGGTCTGAGATCCAAACAAGATCCAGCCTGCCCATTCAGCTGGGCTTCTGGGGTCCATTACTCCCAAAGACGAGGTGATAGGTAACTTACACTAGACATTTCCTTCGTGTCCCCATTATAGCCAAGACCAATATTGGTTAATTCAATCATGTTTTAAACACCTGTTAAAGTGGAAGCCTGAGGACTAAAGGAAGGGAGTGAAGTCCACAGGCAGTAGTGGGTCACTGGTAGAGGCAGTGAGGGAGTCTGTACCAAAGGCCCCTCCCTAAAACACAGCTGAGCCTTTGGGCTAAGAACGGGCCCTCTTTACATTGCTTCTGCCATGTAGTTTTAAAGAATCAACAGAACCACTGGCCAAGGAGTGGGCCCATTCTTCATCATCCTTGTGTCCCAAGAGAGAATATGCGTGAAATCACATTCAGCTCAGAAATTAGAATAGAGACTCCAGAAGAGTTACAATTTATAAAGTGCCCCTGTCACCAGAACTAGCAAGGTCCCCTCTGGCATCCCCAAACCCATCCACTCTCCATCTCAGACACAGTCTTCTCATGCAGCCTCTGCTTCACCAAGATGTCAGCAATTCTAGGCTGCAAGGTGTCTACGCTAACCTCGTTCTTCCTCAGTTTTCTTTTGAACTGGCCAAGCTGATCCCTAACCCCAAACTGCCTCTCCCCTCCTCTTTTTTCCCATCCTGGTCCAAGTGTTCATGAAACTGATCCAAAAACACCCCACATTTATTAGGCACTAGCAGGAGGGATTCAAGTCCTGAGTCCCAAACTTGATTCTGCCACTGACTAGCTGCCATACTTTGGGCAAAAAAATCAACCTCTTGAGTCTCTTCTATGAAATGAAGACAATAACACCTACCTTGAAAGGGTGTTCCCAGATTGGGGATAAAGTAAGCAAAGCCTTTATTTAGCATAAAGCTGGGTACAACCAGGCCCTTAGTGGGATTTCTTGAATAAATGAATGGCAAGGTGTAAAGTATGTTTGATGACTGGATATTGATGAAGATGCTATGATGAATGCTTCAGCAGAAGTGCAAGATCTAAGAGTGAATGGGAGGCAGAGACAGTCTACTACCTTTTCCTTTTACTCGCTCTCTTTGCCTCTCCGGCACACTCCCCACGCAGGCTGCCCGGCTTCCGAGTCTTCCCCACACGTCCTACTCACAGCAGGTAAATGGCCCCCTCCCTCCCTCCCTAACCAGACCTGATGCTCTTCTATCTTCATTCCCACGCATCATCACTTCTGCATCCACTCTCCAAGTCTGCTCTCTAAATTCAATTCTATTCATGTGAACGTTCACTGAGCACCTACTGGGTGAAGGCAATGCGGACACAGAGATGAAAAGCCACGGTCCCCACGTCAAAGCTCATATTCCATTGTGGGGAAGGGGACCGTTCATGAAGATGGCCAGATTCGACAGTGCATGATGGCAGCAACAGAGACCTGCCCATGGTCCGGGGGCACCATGAAGGCTGACCAACCTCGGGCGAGGCTTGGGAGTTTGGCGGGAGGTAGAGAAGAGATGGCTTCTCGGGATCTGGGAGCAGAGCGTTGAGAATGCAGAGGATCTTGCCTGGCAGAAGAGGGGAGAGGATACCAATGCTGTACCTCACCTCTTCCTCCCCACACACCCTGTACCTGTCTCATTCCTCCAGCAGGATGCTCCTCAACAAAAGGACCAGTGTTTTTTTTTAAAGAATTACCAAATCAGTGCAAACTGAAACTTGATAACCTATGATAAAATAAAGTACTAGAAAATGTTCCAATAACAAAGCACACAAAATGCAAGCACGCTGATTACGCGCTCAGATGTTGCGGCCAAGGCAAACCACTACCAACGTTTCTCCTCCGGTGGTGATGGTAGAACAATGTGAATGTACTGTACTTAGTGCCACTGACTGTGCCCTTAAAAATGGTGGAAATGGTATAATTCATGTTATGTATATTTTAGCACAAGAAATGTTTCTCTTTCATTTTCATAAGATCCCTGTACTTCTTTACAACTGATTCCTGTAACAGTCTGCCCAATGTCTTCCAGGGCCCCGACCTCCTAATCAAAAGTGTCTTATATTGGAGGAAGCTCAACTAACCTCCCAAAAACATTGTTTCACTGTGCCCTCAATCTAAAATAGTCAATGGCTCCCTGGGGCCTTTGGAATCAATTTTAATCCCCACACCAACTTTAACGGAAGCCCATGACTATGCTCACTTTACACTAATATGGCCTTTTTATTTCAGGTAGCCAAGGGTTTCTCCATTTGTCTCAGCTACTCCAGGCCACACTGATCTCTCCATCTCCTGAACTTCTGCTCCCCAACATCACTGACACCTGGATGAGAGATTGTCACTGAATGGGCCCTAACTGTGTCGTGCATGACAGTCAGTCTGAGAGCAGGGGCCAGTTCTGCTCATTTGCTTCCTCCACTCTTGATGTGAATTCCAGGAAAGAGATTATTAAGTAATTTTTGGTGAGTTGCCAGGTTTGTCAGGTTTATACTTAGCCTAAGAGAATATCCCTATTCAGCTCAATTATGCTACTGAATTAAGTCTAGCAAATAATATCCTTCTAATACATACATTATCCCTAATCCTCCAAAGAGGAAGATAATGTTATCTATTTTGCATTTGAAAACATTGAGACACAGCCAGGAGAAAAGTCAATTGCCCAAGGTCACATAGTTGGTAAGAGAAGAGCGAGATGCAAAATATAATGTCTAATTCTAAACCTTGCACTGTTTCCACTGTACGCCCAGCTTCTGAAATGGAAACTCTTCTCCAGGGTCTAGGAACGACCCAGTCACTGTACCTATGAGAATCTGAACACCCAACATGGCAGCTCAAACCTGCTAAGGCCACGGGCTTGCCCATTCAGAGCACACAGACACTGACACTTGCTATCACTACAAAACAAATACTTCTCAGTCCTGGGACGCATGTCCATCATCTCAGAAGCAGACTGTTAAGCACCACCAGTCATCTGGGGTGTTTCACTTTCCACTGGTGCTGAATGAGATGTTTTCAAAAGTGGCCTTTGGTAGGGTCAACCCTCTTTATTCTTTTTCTCCACATTACAGGTTCTGGGTCTTGGCCAGAGTGAGAGGAGAAGAAGCAAGGGATAGAAATTCAGGGAGTAATAATTTTTAAATAGAAAGAGAAGGAAGAGTTAGTGGGGAAAATGGAAAAAGTGTTCAGAGAAAGGGGAACCTTGAGAGATGAGGGTCACAGCTGAGGAAGAAGAGCACTCCAAGAAACAGAGAGTGCAGAGAGATCACATGAGATAAAGAAAGAAAATTTGGAAATTGAGAGTCCACAGGTAACCTCTATGGGAAAATTTCCATGGGAGCAGAAGCCAGACTGCAGTTTGACCCATGAGTAGAAGTGAAAAGGCAGCACAAGAGATGAGTTTTCAAGACACTTGTTGAATCAGGGAAGAAGAGGAGCTGATTGAGAAGCCATGGGGGTGGTACTGAGGGTTGAGGTAACAGTTGAAGCCAGGGCTTTGTCCCTAAGTCATTTCGGCAGATTAAGTGATGATCTCCAGCAGCTCTTCGCAGGCTCCTGCCCAGCTCAGGAGGAAGGCCTGGAGAGTTGATTCAGGCTGGGTTGTCTAGGAGGGAAAATGAAAGAACAGAAGGTGTGAGGGTGGCTTGGGGGAACTGATACTGGAGAATGTGGCTGAACCAATCCACAACTGACCAGGCTGGATGGCAGGCGGATTAAGGATCTGGGAAAACAGAGGATCAGGAGCCAGAGGCTGATGAGCATGTCTTTGTGGAAATTACAGAGTAGTAGAGATGGTGACAAGGCTGTGATCAGGGATGGGAAGTTCGCAGGGCAAAGTTCATGATCCAGATATGAGCAAAGTCACGGGGTGGAGTGGATGGAACAGCCAAGGGAGCAGAGAAGACAGAGGGATTACACGGTTGGTGGGCTGACTGGTCAGCAGGGAGTCTACTGAGTTCACCAGGGAGGAGCGTGACAACTCCAAGTGCCAAAGTCCTCAGTGAGTGTGAAGAAGCCTCCAGGCGTTTGTGACAGGTGGGAGTGAGCCAACCAGGCACCTCAGCTTAAAAGGAGAGGTTTCAGAGAGGTCATAGGGGACAGTGATCTTAACACCAGGGAAGCACAGGAAGAAAGTGATGTCCTGGAGATGGGCCCAGGTTTCTGGGAAAATGGGTTAGGAAGTCCAATGTTGGGCAGTTTCTTTTCTTTTAAAAAAAATTTATTTATTTAGCTCTGGCTGTTGTGGCTCAGTGGATTGAGTGCCGTCTTTCAAACCAAAGGAAGACCAGTTCCATCACCAGTCTAGGGCACACACCCAGGTTGCAGGCCAGGTCCCCAGTAGGGGGCGCAAGAGAGGCATCCACACATTGATATTTCTCTCCACTTCTCCCTCCCTTCCCCTTCTCTAAAAATAAACAAATAAATAAATAATAAATGTTTTTTAAAAATTTACTTTTAGAGAGGGGAATGGAGGGAGAAAGAGAGGGACAGAAACATAGATCTGAGAAAGAAACATTGACTGACTGCCTCTGGCATGTACCCTGACCGAAGACCAAGCCTGCAACCCAAGCGTGTGCCCTGACCTCAAACCATTGGCCTTTTGCTTTGCAGGATACTGCCCAACCAACTGAGCCACACTGCCAAGGCAATGTTTCTTGTACAGCCAGGACTCCAGAGAAGGAGGATGGTGGAAGGGATGCATAGGGCAGCCTGGCAGGAACAAGGAGAGCTGAATTAGATGGGAATAAGAAGACATAAAATACGTGTGGCCAAAGGAGTGGTCCCCATCTTGTGCTGGGCCCCACATAAGGGTAAGCAGCACAGAAGACCACTCGGAAAAACGGTGTTTAGTTCCCAGGTGCCTGGAATAGCCCATGGGTAACCAGGATCCTCACTGCCTCCAGCAGACCTGCAAGCAGAGGTCTGGTCTCCTGACTGTGGTTATACCCACAGCCAAAGGCATCAAGTGCCACATAGAAGGATGAGAGGCTAAAGTCAGCGTGGCCTTGGCAATGGTGCACATAACTGAGGAAAGTAGAGTAGAGAGAGTGAAAACAAAGGGGCTTCATAAAGGCCAGTTTACTAGTTTGGTGGGAGAATATTCCTCTGAAGGTTTAAGAAGGCATACTGACTTTATAATCCTGAAAAGCCTGCTGTAAAGCAAAGCATAGGCCTGTCTCCACAAGCTCCTTTCTACACTGGGCCCATTCTGGGTAGTCGACTCCTTTGTCAACTCAGAAATACACTCTCAGAAATAACAAGGGCCTAGTTCTAGTTAATCTGGCCCAGCCTGCAGCTGAGATAGCAATCAAAGCAACGGGAACGCAGAATTTATCTGTGCTCCTCAGGCTGCAAAATGACACTCACTTCTCTCCTCCGGGGAAGGCAGGACTGCAAAATCGCTCCATGTCAGTCTGTTGGCTTTGCCCCCTTGCCTTTCAAAACAGGATGGAAAAACTGCTTACGTGGTATGATATTCTACCTGGAGGGCACTTGGAAAATCAGCATTTGAGGGCAGCCTGCGTGTGCGTCTTGAGGCCAACTGTGGGTTTATGAAAATGTAAAGCAGAGGGCTGACGGCGCTTGGACCGGGCCATCGAGGTAAGGCAGGCCATTTCTCGGCCCGCCTCCCGTTTTCCTCTTTATTTTTATCTGTGGGATCAGGCGTGTTAAAGAGAAGAGAGGAGGCCTGGTAACAACAGCTTCCCCGTCATTCTTGGTTACTTACATCTGTGGTCAATTTTCCACACTTTATTCCATAAAAGGTAAACGAGGAACGGTGCTTGCAACAGGATAATCTAAACAATATGAACCATGTTACTGTTAAAGACCATCTGGTTGATCAGGCTCAGCCGCTGACTTTTAACTCCTTGAGGTAAGAAAGATGCCAAACTGGGAGAGACTGGGCCCTCCTTTGTTTTTTTTTCCTCCAGGACCTTTTCCTCCCTTTTCAAGTCAATTAAAACAAGGACCTCAAATGTCTCTGCAAGTCCTAATATTCTAGGCCGGCTGCTGGTGAAACTCCATGAGCTTTGTGAATGAGCAACTTGCAAAAATGCTTCTACCAAATGCCTTTTCTTCTCTTTCTCTTTAAACAGAACATTAAAAGATTTATAAGAAAGAGAGAAAGAAAGAGAGGGAGGGAGGGAGGGAGGGAGGGAGGGAGGGAGGGAGGGAAGGAAGGAAGGAAGGAAGGGAGGGAGGGAGGGAGGGAGGGAAACCCTACCCACAAACCAAACCAAGGTACTCTCAAGTGCTGAGGTTGTTTCCTTCCTTTCTATTTCTCCTACGTAAAGCCAGGGGACTGTTTATATAATTTTAATTTTAAAGTGCAACTGACACCAGTGAGGACACAGTAAAGCTCATGCTTTGCTTTTATTTGGGCTTACACATTTTCTGGCCATCTGTTATTCAAGAAAGTTGCAAACTCAAATAAGAGATGGGAACACTGGAAATCAGATGGTGTTTTTCATCCTTTGGGTGGGGAGCTAATGATAAGAGATTCCAGGAAAGTTTCAAGTGGGTAAGGTCATCACAAAAATGAGACTTGGCCCTCCTTGTAAGGTGCAGCGTGTCCACCTGCAGAAGGAATTCGGCATTTGACCCAGAGGTTCGTGTGCATTCTATTCTTTAAGTTGGTCACGAAGGACTCTAGCTTTCCCCAGCAACCTCTAAGGGCACTAAAACCATCAACACAATTCAATTTCATACACCTTTTAATATTTTAAAGCAGGTATGCAGTATGCCATCAGAGAAGCATCTTCCACTATCACAGCCACGACAGAGCCCTCATCTCTAGCCACCAAGTCCTTTATGTGCACCCACAGAGCAGATCTCCGCTGCTTGTTCTCACCCGAGAACAAGCTCAGATACAATGGCCATGCCAGCTTCAACAATAATGTCTAAAACCAACCAAGCGAGAGCTAATACTAATTCCCCCTTTAAAACAACACTCTGGAAAACCTGAACGGTTCATACGCAGAAACAAGACACAAAAGCCCAAGGGAAGGCCAGATGGCAATGCCATACATATGACAGTATGTGGCTCCTACCTCGTCAAGCCACTTTAAATTCTAGAGGTCTGAATAAAGCAGTGGTTTCCGTTTTGTTTTGTTGACTTAGCAAACACAGTGCAACATCCTGCCTTTCCCCCACCCATCCACCTTGCAAGATGCCTCTTCCAGATGTAGGTACCAAGCTGCAGGAGTAAATAATGGTCACCAGGAGAGACCCTGGGAGACAAAGCTTCACATCCCCTGATCATAAATCTCTTGCAAGGTGAGTTTGAACCAGGACTCAATTCCACTCCAGCTCCCCGGATTCAGCACTCATCTCCGATTAGATAGAATGACATCCGTGTCCTTTGATGTTCTCTCCATTACCCAACACGCTTATCTCCTGAAATGACATGGAAAACCCTCCTGTCCTGCACAGACACATTATTTTGAAAAAGAGCTACTGAAGCAGGCTGAGAAACTTAATTAATAGGCCTTTTATTGGAATTCACTTTTAATGTAAATTCTTAAACTCTGTGAGCAATATTTTGAAAGCAACAGGCAAGAAAAAAATGTGGAAAAAGTCCATGATGTAATCATTACTCAATCGTAGTAGAGATTACACAACCCAAAGCAAAGTAGGAAAAAGTTCGTGTTAGAGGAAAAAAGATATTATTATGATTTGATGATTGGATATTGATCACATTATAGGTCCTTTGTAGAGCCCTTTTCCTTTGGAGAAGTAGGTTCCATCTCCATTATGGCTTTGGTTAAACAGCCAGGAGACCCGGATGTAAACTAGCAGCCTTACCTCGGGAGGACCAGGGCTGTAGCCAGAGCAGGGGGATTCCCCAAAACTGCTGGGTTCGATGAGTGCTTGGGTTTGGAACTCACAGCAGAAGACGAGGTCAAGTCCCCATAGCCAAGTGAGGCAACTAACTGAGGCAACAAAGAGAGGAGCAAGAGTCAGGGGAGCTGGAAGAGAGTGAGGCAGGGCATGGGGGCATCAGCCTAGGAGGTCTGGACACAGGCATGATGAGGCCTGGTTGGGCAAAGGTCACCATTTGGAAGGTCCAGTTTTAAATGGGGAGGCCACAGCATGGGATGGGGGCCTGTCAGGGTGGGTGAAAGCTCACAGGGTTTGGAAGGAACCGGGATGTAGGGATGAATGAGCAAAGCCACGTGGGAACCAGCCAATGACTGGAAATGCAGGGCAGGCACATTGGAGAAGGAGCCTTGGATTCTAAAGACCCTCACTTGATTCTAAGCTGCTGAGTTTTTCTCTATTAAAAGATGGATCCCACAGCCAGGCCAGGTTCTGAGCCTTCTGGCTTGGATATGGAGGTGGGGGTACGGGCATAGGGTCTACTGTGGCTCAGACCCTATGTTTAGGAGGATGTAGGCAGGATGTTAGTCAAAATACTTAACAACAGGTGACACCTAGGACTGTCCAGTCAGATGTCTGAGCAGGTCTGGAGATGACTCTTGTCACAGGATCGTGGAAGGGCCCAGCAGGGCCTGGGGAAGGACAAAGTTGCCTACAAGAGTCGGGCACTGGTGGGACTGGGGGTCAGCTATTTACCAAGCAGCTCAAGAATTAACTGCCGTGGGTCACCCCAGGGAGTGGGGCAGACAGGTTATTCTCGCCTCCCACTTGGCAGACTGTCTACATCTGTGTGAAAGGGATATTGCATAAGGAGGCCCCGGGTGGAGCCAGGGGAACTTGCTTTGTCAATAAAAGCCTGCTTTGCTGATAAAAGTCTGTGCTTTTGATATCAGGGATTGTGTCTCTTTGTTCTGGTTGAGAGACCTGAGGTTGCCAACTTCTCCGACCTGCTAGGCAGGTTTGGGTTCCTTTAGGAGGCAGTTGGGAGGGAGCTTTTGCAGAGCACTAAGAGATGACTAATTTGACAGCCAGCCCAAGTGCTCAGTTTGCAGTAATCCTCTGTCACAGCCACACAAGATCCCGCGTTTTTGTTCTTGTCTTTAAAGAAAGATATAATGGAAATAAATGTGAAACGTCATGTTTTGAGGGACTGCACTAAACATCACAATTAGGGTGAGCAATGCAGTTTAGGCAGGATCCAAGCCCAACTCCCTGCAGCATGCTTGGTGTCAGGAAAGAAATGAGTCTCTGTGTGAGATTTTTTGCTGGAGGCAGCATGAGCCACTGAGAGCTGTACGACTGGGAGGGGCAAGGAGAGGAAAAGTACAGGGCTCCTCACCCAAAAGGGGAGACTTTTACATGCGTTAGGAACGAGGGCAATGGGTGTGTTGAAGCGGCCTGCTAAAAATACCCATTATGAAAGTGTAAAGCATAAACTTATAATTGAATTATGCTTAAAGACAAAGGTAATAAGTACTCAGAACTCATCACTTATTTTATCTCTACTCTTGAGATTATCTACATTTACAGTATCCACCTGGTAGAAATACTAGATAATAGTATCTCTCTTCCCAATTCCACATCCCAGGATATCCCAAAATTGACCAGGTGGGTGTATTTATACTTTGTAAATCCATCAACACCACCAGTCAGAGCTTGATTTTTTTGTTTTGTTAATTATCTAGAGTTATGACGGTCAATAATGCAGATTAAACTTGAAAGTAAGTCATGTTTGTAGTCATCACATTGCAAAGAGCATTAAAAAAAAAGAAAAATATTCTCCCTGTATTAGAAAACTATTGTCTGATTCAGCCAAGAAGGTGTCCATGTCATTTGTGAATAAGTTTTGGCATACTTAGCGCTGAAGATGAAAGAGATTTTTAGTTTAGTGAACATAATATGCACAAAGGTGAGCAACGGTTTAGTGAATCACATACCGGGTTCAGAGAGAACGAACGTATTGGGAAGCAGTGAGCAGACTGGGATAAAACTCTACTGGTCGCATCACTGCGGAACTGCAACAAAAGGTTAACGACGGACATGACCGCTCAACAAACATCCTGTGAGGACCAATTGGCTCATGGGATTTCTAAGCAAGAGTGCTGGATATTTTATTACTGTCAGTGAATTGTGCGCTGCCGATCCTTCGTTAGTAAAATTTAAATTTATATTAGGATTGTCAAAGTTTTTTTAGTTTCTTCTGTAGGATGGCTCTAGCAGTGCTTAGCTGTCTTTAACTTCATTAGAAACAATTTTGTTAGATTGTATTGTGACAGTTGTCCTATCAGTGTGCATTTAAAAAACTTATCAAAATTGGTGAATTTTTGTGCACCATTTTAATATTGAAGCTGGAAGAAAATACATATCATTTTTGGCATATTGTGCTTTATTATTTCAAGAAAAGTAAAAATGCAACTGAAAGGTGAAAAAAGATTTGTGCATTGTATGGAGAAGGTGCTTTAATTGATTGAACCTATCAAAAGTGGTTTATGAAGTTTCTCAGTACTATTGACATTTTGGCAAAATACTTCTTTGCTGTGGGGCTGGCTTATGCGTTGGAAGCGGTGTGGCAGCGCCCCTGGCCTCTCTACCCTAGTTTAAAAAAAGGAAGCTAGAAGTTAACCAGAAGTTAATAGTGGGAGATAACGGGCATACTCAAAATATGCAAATTAATAAAGTTATTGGTGAAAATGAAAACTAAAAGACTTTTTGGCCAACCCAATACAGGCATCCATTCACAATCTTTTTTTTCTTCTTGGGGAGCAGGTTGTTAACTATTTACCAGCACACAACTAAACGAGGGTGCGTGCAAACTCAAGTCTTGGAGAGGGGCTTACTCTCCCCATTCCCACTGCCAAAGGGTTAGTTAGCATGGCTTTTAACACTCTCCACCTGACTACATCCTGGATTCATGTCACCCTCTCCCTACCAATCCACGGCACCTCCTCCTCCCCCAAGTTCCTGATGCTCCTTCTGTTTTTATTCACTTGGTACTTAGCAAATGCTACCCCTGTATGGGCTTCTTAATTTACAGATATTTTATTTATGCCCCATTTCATCTTAGGACAAAGGCCGGTCTCAGAAGCTCTCTTCATGCCTTTTAGAGGTGCCCGCACGGAGTGGGTGCACAAACATGTATTCATTCAGTCATTGGGTCAAAGTACATTCACAGACCCTGACCTCTGCATGAGACACCTAGCCGATCCAGGGAGTCCAAGATGCATGAACAGCTCATCCGTCGTCAAGGATCCCACAGCCTTGTGATGTAGGTAGTGATTTGATGACAACCAGGGTTTGCTCAGGATCAGATACGTGCCAGATGCTATGCCAGGGACTTTGCACATAACATTTAGACATACTAGTATCTGGGAACACGTGGCTGACTATCCAAAGAAGGAACCTTGAGACTGTTCCTTGGTCATCTCAGTTTTCTGCACCCTGCTCTGTCCTGGCTTAGTAACGGCAAATGCAAGTATGTGTGCATGAACGGATGATTGAATGGCCTCGTATTAGCAGCTGGCTATCCCTCCTTTCTGTTTCTTCTCTTCCTTCTTACTTTACTTGCCTTCCCTCCTTTCACATGTGGAAGTCTGTATGGAAAAGAACCTGGAGTGGCCTGAACCTGACATATGAAAGTGAGACTGCTTTCCTGAGACTTGTGGTAACACAGCAATGCCTAATGCACACAGCATAAGGCTCCACCTTTGCCCAGGTCCTCTGCTCACCTCCCACCATTGCTCTGCAAATTTCCCAGTCCCCTCATGGAAAGTACTTGGTACCATTTAAAGCGTCTGCTGGCTCTCTAAGGGAGGCCCCATAGGTTGGTAGTGAGTCCTGTCCCCAAGTGTTGGGAGACATCTCCCAGGATTCGGGAGGCTTGGGGAAGATGGGCAGGAGGTGGGGACTGACAGTCCCATTGGAGATCTACTTGCTTCTGCCCTCGTCACTAGGTGAGCTTCTGGGGCACACACCTAGTCTGGACAGGGTCCTGCTCGCTGGAAACCGGCAACAGGTGTCCTCGTATCCTAGTTGGAGAGCCTGATGGGAATTCACTTCTGACTACTGTCAATTGCCTTTCCTCAAAAGAATGAGAGTGAGGAACATGGCAGCTATATCTGAGGTTTTTATGTAAAAGCGTACAACCTAAATTCGCTCACAGACGCTTCATTCCAACCTTATTCAGCCCACTCGGTAATCCACATAATTTAAGTTTCTAGATAATTTTTATGCCTTTAGGCTGCAAAATTTGCCCTTTAAAAATGTGTCTGAAAAAAATGTGTCTGTTGTGGCAGAAAATATTTCTAAAGCAGATTCAACCCATCCCTGTTCTCTTCAACAGAAAAGGCTGAACACAATGTAACCTCGGCTTCCACTTCTCCAAGGCTAACTGTGGCTCTGGTCATTGTTGATCTGGGTTAAAACAATCACGTATTCATGTCGATGGCTTTGTTTTTCTATTTTAGGAGAGGATTTGAACGTTGTCCTGAAGACTGGTTAGACTTCAACAGACAGGGAAAGAACGGGGAAAGGAAGGAAACATGTAGGCTCCGTGGAGGGCGGATCTCATATCGGATTTCATGGAAATAAACTTCTGACCAATTTCATTATCTCACTCTAGTTAAACAGTTATCTGTTCCAGCTTGGGGAGCTAATTTAGCAAGGAGTTAGAAATTCCTTACAAATGACACATTTCTTTTATTATAATTGTCATATTTCCTTCTGCACTTATTTTTTCTTTCCACTGTATCAATTAAAACCAAAAAAACCCTTGTTTTTATTAGTGTGATTTGTACTTCATTTCTGATCCAATTTTTATTTCCCTTTCATGCTGTGCTTTCACCGATTGCTTTGTTTCTTTTCTAAATTCTAAATTCTTTAAAACAAGACTTCAAGCTTTTTTTAAAAAGCCTAAATAAACCATATATATATGTGTGTGTGTGTGTGTGTGTGTGTGTGTATGTATATGTGTATGTATATATATATATATATATATATATATATTTCCTTACATCATGTTTCCTTGCCTCTCCCTTTGCACTGACCCTAGGATCCTGGTTTCTCCCCAATTACACAGCACCCCCTCATCACCTGGACTGCTGAAAAAGCCCCCAATTTATCTACCTGCTCCTACACTGCCAACCCTATAAGCCACACACTGGCCAAGTGACTTTATGGCAAGGCCATCAGTGGCCAGAGCTTGGGCTCTGGAGGCTCGAGACAACCTGCTTATATATTGGCTCCTTGACAAACATACTATGTGACCCCAAACTAGTTGCTTAACATCTCTTGGCCTTGGTTTCCTCAACCAGAAAATGGGTATATCAAAAGTACCTATGTCATATGGATGTCCTCAATATTAAGTAAGATACGTATATTCCTTGGAGCAGTAATGGGCACGTTACGTATATTCCTTGGAGCAGTAATGGGCACGTAGTTATCTTAGAAAAATCTCTTATGACATGTCCCTGGACTGTAAGTGCCCCTTGAAGCTGGACCTGCTTGAACCCACATCAATTCCCCTGTTATTCACCGTGTTCCAGTCACACACGAGCCTTTGGCTGTTTCTCAAACCCACTGAGCGCTTTCATACATCAAGGCCTCTGCACATGCTATTCCCGCTGCCTGGCTCTGTCACCCAGTTTCACCTGGCTAATGACCTGTCCTCCAGCTCTTGGCTTAAATGTCACTTCCTAATCTGACCGAGGCCCTGCCTGACCACCCAGACGAACTTTAATTGTCCATATCCCTCCGCTTCCTTTAAAACACTTAGCACAATTTGTAATTATGTACTTATTTGTTGGTTTACTTGTTGAATACAAACCTCCCATATAAGATTGTGAACACCGGGATGCCAGGGGCCACACGTACTTTGTCTAACACTGTGTCTCCCCCAGCCGGCACATGGGAGCGACACAGTAGTTATCTGTTGAACAAGTGGGAATGGGTGGCTGAGTTAACAGACTTGGGAGATGAATATAGTTCTTTATAAAAGAAGCTCTTTCGCCTTCTTCTTCAAATAGGCTAGTTTACTAAAGTTAATAAAACCTACCCTTGGCCACAGATTGTACTGACTTTGCCTGGCAAGGAAGTAAGAATCATTAATTTGTCAACACACTCAACAGATATCTCTTAATATTGGCCACTCTCTTTGCACTAAACAAAAGAAATAAAAAACCTAAATTCTCTCTCCATTCCCGCCCCACAGGGATATTAGACAGATGAGATGATGTACATAATGACACAGAAGATATGAGACAATACAGCAAGGCTGTGAACAGTCCTTGGCCAAAAAGAAAAAAATGACACACTCAAGAAATACATTAAGATGAGAGCAGAGAGAAATCACTCAGGGAAAATCACAAAGACAGGGACTTTGGGTGGGTCCTCCAAATGAATGAGTGGAGAAGAGGAAAAGGGCATCGTTGGCCAGAGAACTGAGAGCTGGGGAGAGGATAAGGTCAGAGTACTGGGGTGGGGAGGATGAGAGGGCTGACCTGGTGACTCACACGGAGAGAGCAGTCGGGGGAAGTTGAGGGGAGGAGGAGAGCCTTGAAGACTCCAATGGGGAGAGGACGGGAAAATCCCCATTCTTTCTGATGGCCAACACACTCATCTTGTCAACCAGCCTGTCGCCTAGTGTTTCACAGGAAGGTTACATTCAGTGGTGTAATTGTGAACTAATTACATTGAACATAGAATTATAAACATGTATAGACTCATGTTGGAGGACCTGTTTGGGAAAGTTCTATCTTTTCCATACATTTTTCCAAGAAACCCCTAATGAATTCTCAGGAAAACATCTTCAAATTTTCAAATACTAGTTACACAAAAGGTTTCAAAATATAGACATGATAGTGTGTTATCTAACTCATTCTAGGAAGTAAATAAGGTCTGGAATTATAACACCTAATAAGCACAACACGGAGAGAGAAAGGTGAATTATAGGACTATCTTATTCAAGAATATAGTTTAGTAAATCATAAATAATATCCTACAAACAGAAAGGAGAAATGTTCCAAAAACAAATAAGAATGAACTATCCTACTAAGACGGAACTAGCACTATATGGGGGAAATTATTTGGGTAGCACAACACTTTGCTAGAAAAAAAAATTTTTTAAATCTATGAATTCTTTCTGTGGATGCTGAAAAGGCCATCATTGACATTCGACATTAACTCTTTATAAGAACTCTGAAATAGGAAGAGATTTACTCTTTAAGATAAAAAGATTAGAGATTTAAATCTGAGTTTCAGTATTACTTTTAATGTGGAAATCCTAGATTAGGACTGTCCATTAACACTTTCTGCGATGATGGAAATATTTATTTCTGCACTGTCCAGTGTAATAGTGACTAGCCGTGTGTGGCTCTTGTGCACATCAATGTGGCTGATGTGACTGAAAAACTGAACTTTTAATTTTACTTAATTTTTAATTTATTGAAATTTAAATTTAAATAGCCACCAGCCAAGAGTAGCCAGCACAGTGCACAGCACAGTCCCAGGGGCTCCACTTTGCAAATGCAGGCAGAAGCCAAAGACGCCCCTCTCCTATGGCATTCCTACTGTAGGTAACGAGAAATAGAGAATAAACATAGCAAAGGCCGACATATTTCTAGGATATAATAGTGTAAATAGAAAATGCAAGATCAACCAAATGCATATCAATGATATAAAGCTAGAAAAGGCAATGAAAAATGGGGCTGTTCCCAGGTCTGGGAACAACAACAACAACAACAAAACCTCTGAGAATTTATATATCTAGATATCTAGTGTAAAAGTTATAAAGTAACAATGGGAAAAATAAAGAAATACCTAAATAAACAAAGTTATAGCCATTGCCCCTGATTTAAACATCTTAAAGTAGTATCAGTAACATTAGCCCAGAAAACAAAACAAAAATAGATTAACATAGGAACAATTAAATTCCTGCTTGAATGAGCCAGGATATAAAAAATCACTGACAAAATTAATAAGAAGAAATACCAAAGAAGATTGAAGACATAATAATCAAATTTAAGGTTATATTATAAAGTGATCTTCATCAAAACTGAATTTTGATGGTTCAAAGCCAGGACAAAGACTCCAATAAAACAGTGGTTCCAGAGATGGATTTGAGCACATACATGTCCCTAGGATATAGCAAATAGACAAAAACTAAGACTCGAAATAATGAAGGAAGAATCACCATTTAGCAGCTGATGGTGGAACAACCAGGATCAGTATGGAAAAAGTAGATTATATCCATAACTAATCAAATCGAAGAATACTTTCCAAATTAGTCAATGAACCAATGAAACGCAGAGTGCATTTTGTTTGAAGGACAGTGTATTTATCACAGCTATAGGAGAGATACTCATGACAACTGAAACACAAAAGAGTATTATTTAGTGTAAGGCTAGAGGAAGGTAGATTCAAACACTTAAAGTCAATGTAAAGTCTTCTACATAAAAAGTGATGAAACAAAGATAGAGGGCAAGAGAAAGTTTTAAATTTTAGACTTCCGCCAAGATGGAGGCATAGGTGGGAACACTGTG
Organism: Sturnira hondurensis; assembly: GCF_014824575.4. NCBI lineage: Eukaryota > Metazoa > Chordata > Mammalia > Chiroptera > Phyllostomidae > Sturnira > Sturnira hondurensis. The sequence goes on from NW_028079136.1 coordinate 4,767,440, forward strand.
CCTTCTCCCACAACCAAGTTTGAATAAAACAAAGGTTTGGAGAAACAAAGACACAACCAAAGGACAGAAAATTGAATTATATGGAAGTCTGACTACATCTAACCGTTCAATGGGGACGGGCTCTGATCCTGCTATGGAACAGGCACGAACAACCCAAAAGATGGCACAAGAAGAACTCAAAGTCCCAGAGCCAATAACTCTAAGCGACCGAGAAATTGCCAGCCTCTCAGAAGCACAATTCAGGACACTATTTATCAGGATGCTCACAGAACTGGTAGATTATAGTCACAAATTAGAGGAACAAAGTCACAAATTAGAGGAATATATGAAGGCTAAACTAATTGAAATGAAGGGAGATGCACAGGAAACCAATAGTGATGGAAAGGAAACGGGGACTCAAATCAATGGAATGGACCAGAAGGAAGAACAAAACATCCCACCAGAAAGGAATGAAGAAATGAGAATTCAAAAAAATGAGGAGAGGCTTAGGAACCTCCAGGACATCTTTAAACGTTCCAACATCCGAATTATAGGGGTACCAGAAGGGGGAAAGAAACAGCCACGAGTGGAAAACATATTTGAACAAATAATAAAGGAGAACTTCCCCAGTCTGGCAAAGGAAATAGACTTCCAGGAAATCCAGGAAGCTCAGAGAGTGCCAAAGAAGTTGGACCCAAGAAGGAACACACCAAGGCACATCATAATTACATTAGCCAAGACCAAAATGAAGGAGAGAATCCTAGAAGCATCAAGGGATAAGGGGACAGTCACCTACAAAGGAGTACCCATCAGACTGTCAGCGGATTTCTCAAAAGAGACCTTACAGGCAAGAAGGGGCTGGAAAGAAGTATTCCAAGTCATGAAATCCAAAGACCTACAGCCAAGATTGCTTTATCCAGCAAAGCTTTCATTTAGAATGGAAGGACAGATAAAGTGCTTCTCAGATAAGGTCAAGTTCAAGGAGTTCACCATCACCAAGTCCTTATATGAAATGTTAAAGGGACTTACCTAAGAAAAAGAAGATCAAAACTGTAGACTGTAAACATGTAAACATGAACAGTAAAATGACAGCAAACTCACAGTTATTAACAACCACACCTAAAACAAAAGCAAACCAAGAGGACAGCTAGATCAGGAGTGGAACCATAGAAATGAAGAACACATGGAGGGTTAGAAACAGGGGGGTGGTAGGGGGAGAAGGGGGGAGAAGGCACAGAAAATAGCATAGATGGTAGGTAGAAAATAGATAGGGGGAGGGCGATAATAGTGGGGGAAATATAGAATCCAAAGAACTTGAGTCATGTGGTTATAAACTAAGGGGGGCAGAATGGTGGGGGAGGGAGGGTGCGGGTGGAAGGGATTGAAGGGGGGAATAGAAAAAAAAAAGAAAGTTTTAAATTTTGATAAATACAATGAATACATATTTATAATCCAAAATAGGCATGAAGTCTTACATTGTGATATAAACATATTGTCATCAGTAATGAAACCATACTTGACAAATGGCTAAAGGGGGAAAAGGGAGCAAGAAGGAGCATTAATGAGGGGTAACCATGTACCAGATACTTCATACACATGTGTCATGCCCACTGGGTATGTTAAACCAACTCATGGGAAGATGTACAGTCTCACTGGTAACTGAAACAAAGCTGAATCAAACCAACTGTGTACCTATCTAAAAACCATATAAGATACAGTGATAGATAAACACTGGCAGGGTTGTGGGGGTCAAGCTCTGCTGGGCACTGAATTACTCCGGTGTTTCTGTAGGTTGTCTGACAATATGGAACACGAAATTCAGAACCTTTGGATCCTTAATTCTTCCTTGGGACTATATTCCCAAGAAAATACTCAAAAGGAAAAAGAGAGACAGAAAGCAATAACAGCCTTGACTGATGTGGCTCAGTGGGTTGGGTGTTGTCCCACAAACCAAAAGGCTGCTGGTTCGATTCCCAGTCAGGGCACATGCCTGGGTTGCAGGCCAGGTCCCTGGTTGGGGGCACACGAGAGGCAACCACATTGATGCTTCTCTTCTTCTCTTTCTCCGTCCCTTACCCTCTCTAATAAATAAATAAAACCTTACAAACACAAGAACAGTAAGCAATGTAAATGTTTCCAACAGCATATCAATAAGAACCAAAACTGGATTGGTTTTAAATGGCAATCACACAAAACAGGACAAGTAAATTCTGTAGAGCAATTACGTGGGGTTGTATGAAGTTATTAAGAACTGTAATTGGTCATGTGAGCAGATCTATGGGTAGAAAGGTAAAAGAACAATTTAAAAAAAAATTGTTTAAAACTGTTAAAACTGTTTTTAACAGAACAATTTTTTAAAAAAGAGTAAGAATGCTAAATAGGAGAGCACCACAAACATTTCAAACTATACACCAAAGATGATTGGGAATCAAAGCCCTCGCCTGGCTGGAAACCCCTCCAGATGCAGGAAGAAGTCGGGTGAAAGCCTCGCAGCTGGCTCGAACAACCACCTGGTAAGACTCTGAATCCTATCACTAGATCTTGAACTACTCAATCAAGAACGCTTCAGGCCTGACCTGTTCCAGTATTTCTAGAGGGTAGATAGTTTGACTTCAAAAGAACATAATCAGAACAAGATCTGATCGGCCCCAATATTTTTCAAATGCATCCTTTTGGCTTTTCCTTTTATTTTGTGGATTAAGGAATGGAGTGTACCAACTGCATTTGCATGATTCCAGTTGAAGAATTTAAGCCATTGTTTCCCACCAGAATACACCAGGAACGAACAGCACTGCAGCTCAAGCGTTGCCCATGAGAGACTGATGTGTCACTGTCCTTGCGATCACCACCAGCCCGTCTGTCAGGCATGGCTCGAGCAGCCTGATACCACTGGCAGGCCATTGAGATATGTCCTGGTGGACATCCTAAGACTATGCGATGTCCATTTCAGGAAAACTGTCCTGCAAGTACTGCGAAAGTAAGTTCAAAAAGGCAGATTAAAGGAAAAATATCTGTTGGGGGATTCATCTGGTGTGTAGACGCACACAGAGAGAATGTGATAAATGCAGCTGTTAGTCACCATGTTGGACACTCACTCTAGGGAAGCTCCTTCCTTCTCAGGGCTTACTGGCTGCCACCAGCGCCTCAACCTGAATTCTAGTCCCATGTCTTTGCCTGGATTTCTGAATAGGATATGATGTAAACTTCTCTTTAGGGCTGAGATGTCTGTAAAACCCTCTGTCACCATGCTGGTGTCCTCATCTGTGCCACCTTTTGTGGCTAGGTCAGATCCTTGGTGGTCCACCTCCATGCCCATTCCACGTTAAGCAATCCAAAATGGCAAGCATCGGTGTCCATCAAGATACAACACACAGTAAACTCAGGATGCCGCCACCTCTCAGAGCTGGTACAGATTAAAAAACATTTTTAAAAAGTCCTCAACAGGTTGAAATGAACAGATGGCCGACAGCTGCTTGGAGGACCATCGAAAGAAACAGGAATTTAAGATCTCTCACTGCTAACTCCTTCCACCCTTTCTGGGAGGCAGTGGGGTAGGGTGTGTGAAGGGCACGGGGTCTGGAACTTTCTGTCTTGACCTGAATGCCGGTTCTGCCACTTACTGGCTGGGTGACCAGGGCTGAATTGCTTTACTGTTTTTCCCATCGATAAACTAGGAATAATAATGGTCCTCACCCCACAATGTTGGTAAGAAGATTGACTGATTTCAGACCTGTGAAATGCTTAGAACCGTGCCTGGCACATAGTAGGGCCTAATAGGTGTTAACTCTCATTATCATCCTCATCATCCACTAAGAACAGGCCTTGGGCTCTGGGTCCGAGCCCCCAGAGCAATCCTTCCTTCAGGTAGATAGGATGGGTGAGCAGAAGCAAGGATGGAGAGAAGGATCTGGAGTGGAGGGGGAAAATGCCATCCCATGGCAAGAAAACAAAACCAAGTCACTTTAATGGCAGCACACCAAACGGAAAATTTGGAAACTTCTACTTCTACGGCCTCTCCTGCTGCCTGAGGTTCTCAACGCCCTTCATGTTCCTTCCTCCTTAAGATCCAATTGTCAAGTGGAGCGTGCTCAGCTGTGTTGGTCTGACGTCTGCTTTTTCAGAAAATAAACCCCCATTACTCGGATCATTTGAACAAGACTCTCTGCCTGTGAAATTAAGGCCAACTAGCCAAGGCCTTTGTCTTCTAGATGAAGATGTGAGGAACCCCTGAAGCAGGGGTGGCAAAGGGCTCTGACTCCTACCCAGCACGGAGCTCTTTCTAGCTGCACTTCCTCCTGGCGCTGCTGTGCTCTCAAGTCTGCTTGCCTCAGACATGTAGACTTTCCCTGCCCTTCAGGGGTTTGTAGCAATAATTGTGGCCAGGGAGTTTTCCTGCCAAGGTGTGGTTCTGTCCATTTTTTAGAACAAATAGCACAGGACATGCATGGGCTTCAGATATTTCTTTGCACGCCCTCCAGCTCTCCCATTCCTCCCATTCCCTCGCCTACTCTGGCTGTGCTCATTCATTGCCACTGGAACCCCTTACAGGGAAGGCTGAAAGGGACTAAGAATTTAGCTCTGCAGTCATTTCCTTGGGTCTCTGAAAAAGCGCCTCCCCGCTTCTCTCTCTTAATTAGCAGCCTCAGCTTCCTCCCCACCCTGCGTTTTCTCCAGTACCATTGCAAAATCCATTTTACTTGTCTGTAAAACCTCCCTTTTCCCTAGCTGGGAGAATTTTTCAACTTCTCAATTTCAACCCGTAATTCCTTCCCTAATGCACACCACTTCCACCGTAGCCCTCCTCCCATGCCTTAGAAAATCAGAGGCCCGTCAATTCCCCGGCTTCTCCTAATTGTTTACTTTTATTTGGACTTTCTGGCTGTCAGCCCTTTAGGGCCCCCCACCCCCACCCCCACCCCCGCCTCAAATAGTATCTGGTAATACAGTATTCCTCGGCTTTTCTCTCAATTTTAGGCTGTGATCCAACCCCGAATTGCCTCCCCTTAGTTATATTTTCTCTTCCTTTTTATTAAGTCTCTCCACACCCTCAACACCAAGCAGAGAGGTTGCTTCTGTCTCGGTGTCTTACTTTCCACATGAAATGGGTAGAACTTGATCTTTCCTCATCTCACCTCAACTCCAGATCACTCCAAAAGAACCCCTTTGTTGGATACAACACCAAAAGCACAGGCAATAAAAGCAAAAGTAGATAAATTGGACTGTGTCCCAATTTAAAATTTTAATCTGTTGAGTGTGCACCAAAGGACACAATCAACAGAGTGAAAGGTAACCTGTGAAATGGGAGAAAATATTTACAAATTGTATATCGTATAAGGGGTTAACGCCCAGAATATACAAAGAACTCCTATAGTTAACAACAAAAACACATACAACCTGACTAAAATGTGGGCAAAGCATTCAAACATTTCTCCAAAGAAGATATACAAATGGCCAATAAGGCTATTAAAAGATGCTTAAGTCACTAATCATGAAGGGAAATGCAAATCAAAACCACCCTGAGATACCACCTCACACTCACTGGGATGTCTGCTATCAAAAATCCCCAGAAAACAAGTATTGGGAAAGATGCCGAGAAACGGGAGCCCTTGTACGCAGCTGGCAGGAACGCAATGCGGTCTAGTAGCTCTGGGAAACTGTCATGGCTCCTCAACAAATTAAAAATAGAATTATCCTGTGACCTAGCACTTCCAGTTCTGGGTAGATCCCCCAAAGAATTAAAAGTATGAACTTGAATAAATACACCTATGATCATAACAGCATTATTCACAAATAGAAAAGGTGGAAGCAATCCAAGTGTCCATTGACAGATGGATAGATAAGTAAAATATGGCATATTCAGCCTTAAAAAGGAACTAAGTTCTGCCAGATGTTACAGCATGGATAAACCTTGAGGAGATTATGCTAAGTGAAATAAGCTGGTCACGAAAAGACAAAAGTTGCACTTATAGGAGGTACCGAGAGCAGTCGATTCATTGGGACAGAAAGCAGAACGGTGCTTTCCATGGTCTGGGGGCAGGGGAGAGGGTGTAGGGTTTCCGTTTTGTAAGAGGCAAGAATTTCTGGAGACCAGTTGCACAACCATATGACTGTACGTAACGTTACTGAACTGTGCGCTTAAACTCAGTTAAGATGGTAAACTTTAAGTTATGTGTATTTTACCACAATTAAAAAAACAAAACAACACGTTGTCACATTAATTCACTTACTAACCTGGGCCAGGTGTTCAACCTCCCCCCGGTTCCACTTCCTTGTCTGAAGATGGGATTAGTCAGTGCCTATCTCCGGCCACTGTAATGAGTCCTGTGAGCTCCCTGTAATGAACTATCACACCTGAACTGTCCAGGAGGGTGCCTGGCACGGAGTACTGTTCTTCCACATCAGGTACAATNAACTTTAAGTTATGTGTATTTTACCACAATTAAAAAAACAAAACAACACGTTGTCACATTAATTCACTTACTAACCTGGGCCAGGTGTTCAACCTCCCCCCGGTTCCACTTCCTTGTCTGAAGATGGGATTAGTCAGTGCCTATCTCCGGCCACTGTAATGAGTACTGTGAGCTCCCTGTAATGAACTATCACACCTGAACTGTCCAGGAGGGTGCCTGGCACCGGGTACTGTTCTTCCACGTCAGGTACAATAGCAGTGATAACTGCAATAACGAGACTTATTATTCCGTGTGCGCGGCGCTCTCCGAAGCACTCTCCTCTGATCTGGCATTTATTCAACACCCCCATCAACCCTTAATAAGGCTCAAATTTTATTTTATTTATTAAACATTGCATCATAATTGTTACTTTAAGTTAATTTTATTGCATATCTTACATAGTTAGGAAATACACGTCCTTATTTTTCCCATTTGAAATGCTACTTGATTCCAATTAATTATGTGAGAAAAAGCATGATTTGCTAATATGTAAACAGTATGTATTAGATTTCTGTTTGGGGAACAAATATATATTAAAATGTAAATTGAAATGTAATTGTCTATTATAGAATCAAAATAGACAAAAATTTTTATAAAGTCATATTCATAATTCTTAATGTGTTTTCCTTATAAAAATTATTTTTTTAAAAACCATTACTCCGTTTGTCCTTCTAGGTTTTTGGCTGAGTCCTCTCCCGTACTAAAAGACCTCATAACAGGAGAAAAACAGAAGTTTAGTAAAATGTATACCTCTGGTTTACACGGGACATACCCAGGAAAACTCGAAGCTGAAATTTTACAGACCAGGACACAGGCTCGGAGGGGTTAAGTGAACTGTCGCAGTCACAAAGCCAGTGGGGCGCAGGCCGAAGGCTCAATGTGGCTCCGGGAGGTACAGCTGCCTTACCCAGAAGCGGGCAACGTCGGGCTGGCTCCAGATCAGGCTGGAACTGGGGCTGTGTCCCAGTCATGAACCAGGGGTGGGGGAGGCTTGGGTCGGGATGGCTGAGAAGCTCGGCTCTGCTTCAGGCCCGAAACCCACCAGCTGAAGAATCTCAACTGTCTTTGTGACCTCCTCCCACACCCACCCTGCCCCAGGAATGAGACCAGATGGATCCAACAAAGAGAACACAAGACCAAAGTGGGAAGCTGGTCCCTGGGGTCGCCCGGCCCCCAAGCAGATGGGAGAGCAAGATCCAGAGAGGAGGCCTGCTAGGGCACCATGCCACACCCAGACTGAGGGGGCACTGCCCCTGCCACCCAGGGGGAGACTGGGGAGCATCTATCATGAAGCACAAAAGCCCAGGTAGGCGGCCGCACTCCCACCTTGGACGCTCCCTGGGTTCGTGCCAATTTCCTTGGAGAATTTCTGAGCCTGGGGCAGGAATTCAGTTCCTGATTTTCTTCAGGGTCCACAGGGATACATGTGCCAGCAGGAACCTTCCAATGACTCGCACTTCGGGGCTTGTTTTCTTTGAAACAAATGATTTCTCCTCCCCACCCCACTATGTCTTTTAAAACACCCAAGCTGCCCTGGGTGACCTAGCTTTACTTCCCATCAGATTCTGGCAGTGGTGGGGTCTTGAATCCGGAGGAAAGGGCACCACCAGGCCAAAATGCCTTGTTGCCCCCAACCCCCACCCCAGAGCTGCCCATGTAGAAGGTGTCTGCTGGTTCCTGCCCTCCCAGAAGATTCCGGTTCGGCTCTAAGCAAGAAGGAAGGCTTGGTCCTAGAAGCAAAAAGAATCCAAAACCAGGGTTTTGACTTTTGGGAGTTTTTTTCCCCTCCCGATGCTGGGAGGGGCTCTGTAAACACAACCTTCCCTGGGGCTCTTCTCTGTGGAGAAAAAGCTTAAACAAATCCTCTCTCAGAGTGAAAAACCCTCCCTCCCACCATGTGTTCTGTGTATTAGGCAAGTCATACATACTCATGGCAGAAAAATAAATCAGTAAATGAAGACAGAAAAATTAACATCATTCTAATCCCTACCTCCCAGCGTTAATCACTGCTAACAGGTAAGGTATACATTTCTAGACTTGATTCAATGCAAATATAGATATGTGTTTTTATATGTATACACATATAAATATGTATACATCGTTTTTAAAAGTTTCAGTTAATATACTCTAAATATCATTGCAGGTCAACCATATAAAACTGCATTGTCCTTGGATAATGTTATAGTACACATTGTACTGCACAGTATATATTACATGACACACTGTCACTTATTTAACCAGTCTCTTATTAGACACAGAGTTTATTTCAAGGTTTGTACAAGTATGAACAATGCTGTTATCTACACAGGGTCTACACCCTTGTCCAATTATTTCTTAACAGTAAACTCCTAAAAGTGGAATTGCTGGATCAAAATGTTTTTTGTGATATGCATGAATCTCCCTAACGAGGCTATTTCGATGATATACACGTTTCCTTCAAGCAACAGACCTTCGCTCTGTGCCTATAATATGAACCAGCCCTTGGTTTTCTCAAACACAGTTCTTTCATTATAAGTAGTTCCAAAATAAAGCTCCTTCAGCCCCTTGTCTGTGAGCTCATAAATGACTCAGTGGCATTTAAAAGATACACAATTTTATTTTGATTTTAGGAATCTGCTAAACAGAGTCCCACATGACAGATGTACCAGGACACTTGCCACGCTAAATATTATTTGTTCAAAATTCGACTGAACTACCCACTTTCTGATCCCTCTCTGTTCTGCTCCTCTGCCATCTTTCCACCCTTATGCCTTCTTTCCTTCCCCTGCTTCCTTCCTTCCTCCCTCCCTTCCATCCATCCTTCCTCTCCTTTCTTTTCAAAATTGCTTCCCTTCTTTCTTTTCCATTTCCTTCTCATTTTCCCCTCCCTCCCTTCCTCCCTCCCTCCCTTCTTCCTTATCTCCCCCTGCTTCCTGAAGCCACAGAGACCCTTCCTGGAAGCAGATGGTGCCTGAGCTGGGGAAAGGCCCCAGCTGCACAGAGTTGTAGAAGTTGTCTGTGAAATCTGCAGTTTTTGGTATTCATTATTTAAGTTCTCTGGAAATCGGTTAGCTTTGAAGTCTACTGACTCATCCTCCCCTTTAACTTCTTATTTCCTGTAAATGATCCATTAGTTTTTGGCGAGGTTCGCGTCGCCCAGCATTCCCATCAGAAGGGGCTGTTCTACAACCCTGGACCATTTTCACACTGCCTTTCGCCGGGGAACTGGAAGCAAGATGGGGTCGTGGAGACCCTGCTTTGTTAAAAGTTGCTTCAACCAGCCCTAATGCTGCCTCGAATTAATAATGTGAAACACATGCTCCATCTGCCTGCTAACTGGTGACAAAGCCATTTATGTTCATAATGGTCAAAATTATTCTACAGACGAAAAGTTTTCCAAAGCTAGTCACACAGGCTAATCCACCAGTTTCCCTAGGAGGGAAAGTCCCCCCTCAGTCACTCCCCTTCACACCTCTTCGCCAGTTCAGCACAGCGTTAAGATGCAGAAAGGGCAAAAAAAAAAAAATGAAGATCATAAACAGTTTTCCGAAGTTTTCAAACTTTCTGCCCCTATTAAGACACTCCTAGACATGCACCAGCAGCTAAGCAGGAAAGGCCCTGTGTCTTTTCACAAAGATCTAGGGAGCTATGCAGGCATCTTATGGATTTTAGAGACTGAACAAAGCAATTACAAAGCTTTTTCTTTAAGAAAAAAATTAAATGGGGCCAAAAAAAAGTACTATTACCAGCAAAATGTTAATACTTTCCCCCTTTTTTCCCCTGTGGCTGATGGGAGCAGAAGGATACCTCTTTGATATCAGAACAAATAAAAGTTTGAATTATTGACTCCTCATGTTAATACTGAATTTTACTTCCACCATATTTCAAGATGAAATTATTTTACATCCATGCCTCAAGTCAAGGTCTGCGATAATCTATGCTGCAGTCCAGACAATGTGCTGGGAGTAGATGATGTAGAGGCCGAGTCCCCTTGAGAGTAAACATTGGCTGTTGTTTCTCATTGACCAAAACTCTCATCTTTCCAAATGGATTTAAGTATTGATGACATCAGGGGTGTGCTGCCGGAGTACCAAAGCACACCTGGGGATGGGAGTGGGAAGGCACTGCCACTCAGTAATCAAAGTGTTTGGTATATTTTAAAAGTCAAAATATGACTTTCTCCTACGATTTATAGAAAAAAAGGCCTAGGAGAGTCCTGGCTAGTGTGGCTCAGTGGATTGAGCACTACTAGCCTGCGAACCAAAGGGTCCCAGGTTTGATTCCCAATCAGGACACATGCCTGGGTTGTGGGCCAGATCCCCAGTTGGGGGCACATGAGAGGCAAGCACACATTGCTGTTTCTTTCCCTCTCTTTCTCCCTCCCTTCCCCTCTCTCTGGAAATAATAAATAAAATCTTTAAAAAATAAAAAATAATAAAATAATAAAAGGCCTAAGAGAAAGCTTAACGTATTGCACACAAAACTCGAATCTCTTCCCACTCTGCCATGCTGGAATCCTCATTTCATCCTTGCTCCCATGGGCTCTATGATGTGTTTCGGAGGTATTTCCAGTCCCCAAATGCCCATCTGTGTAAGCACAGCTAGCAGCTCACTTGACAGAAGTAAACTCTCTTTCCAAGTCCGGAAGTTCTCAGTGCGGCCCTACTGCCCTTGGCACGCGAATTCATCGAGGGTGGGGGGACGAGGGAGAAAGCAAAGGGTTAACCACGCCTGCCAGTGCCCAGGAGGGTTTCTGTGTCCGGCCTTGCATTCTGAAAAGAACCAGGGCCCTTTCATATGTGGTCTTTGTCCCTCTGACACAGCAGGAAGATGTCCTCTCCTCCGAGAAGCCTTCACGTGGCGAAGCTTCACCAGCTTCCACCAGGCCCACGAACCAGAGTTAACATCCATCAAGGGCTGCCCCACCCCACAGAACTGCTCTCCCACCCCCAGAGGGCTTCACGGGCCAGGAAGCATCAAGAATCTAATTCCATTTTTTAAATTGCTTTTCACAATTCCTTTCACTTCTTATGAAAACAAGATCAAATTTTTCTAAGGACGCATTTGAATATATTTTCACTTTCTAAACACAAACTAGCAGACCAAAAAAGAAAAAATTCTCACCAGCCATAAATAAGTCAAGATTGTTCCTCCCTCTGCCAAATCAGAGCACTATGCACAGAGAAAGAACATTGCACAATAAAAACATCTTCCAACATTCTCCCATACATTCGCTCATTTAGTCTTACAATTCTTTAATGTCTACATTTTAATTGCGGTTTTCGAGCCTTGAATTTTTCCAGAGGAGCTAAAATGGGAAAGAATCTGAAGCATTATTCAACACTAACTTGAAGCAAAAGAGAAAGCATTTCAGGCCCCTCGAAGTGAACAGCTAGCCACCCAGAGGCTCCCAGTCGGCCCGGGGCACAGCCAGCCAGGCCTGTTGGGCTTTGCCTGGGGACGTGTGCTGCTGTAAAATGGAACTGACTCCTCGTTGGCATCTCTAGCTTTTTTTGCTTTAATTTTAAAACTGGAGTGTAAGTCTCTCTTATTTTACTAGAGTCACAAACACTGCCAAAGGGAAAATAAACCACTGCTTTTGCGATGAAGTTGCTGACAAAAGTTTGACAAAGAAAAATAAGTAAAAGCTCCATGACGGCCCCGGGTGAGGCCCGGGGCGCGGTGGAGCGAACTCGCCGAGGATGTGCCAGGGGTGGCTGCAGTGTGCCTACAGATCCCCCAGGGCCCAGCCAAAGGCGCAGCCGCACGCCGGGTCCTGAGATCCATGGCGGCCTCTAAAAGGGGCTTCGGCTATTGTGTGGGGCAAGGGTCCAAGGTGTCTGCCTGTCCTCCTGCAGTCAGGGTTTTCTGCCACCGTCACTTTGCTCCCCAGTCACACACTGTCTCCTACTGAAGGAAGCTGCGGCTTGAGCGTTCTCCAAGTCTGGTGCTGGGCTCTACCGTTTCGCATTCTCATCTTTAGAAATGGAGAGGAGAGAGACTTGGGGACAGGGAGTCGCCAGTGGCAGCTTCCTGGAGGCTGCCTGATGGGCACCTCGCCAGACCACCGTCGCACTTGAGGGATCCAAAACAGAGGAGGGCACAGGAGGGCCACGTGCAGCTGGGTCAGCCCTTAGAAGGAATATGCCCCTAAAAACCTACAAGTTTTGAGTTTCTATCTAAACTTTGCTTGTAAAGCAAACTATAAGAGTCTTTTGAATACAAGTAGTATTAAATTCTAGTGGCTATGCCCTCTGTATATTCCTGTCTACCACAATGCTAAGAAGCTCATGACCCCAGAAGAATAAGACATTATCCTTCTTTTCATCATCATTATTATTAATGACGGGTTTACCGGTAATGCCTATAAGATTCTGCCTTGTGTGATTACCTCTTCCTTTTCCCTGGGGCGCAGTCACGTTTCATGACTGGCAACTCCCTTAGATCCTTTCGGGGTGTGATTGGGTGACTGACAAGAGTTCAGATCTTGAAGCCAGATAGGGTTTGATTCTCAGCCTTGACAAATCACCTCACATGCCTGAGCCTCCGTTTCCTCATCTGTGAAAAAGAGCTCATGTCTCTGGGGTTGAATGGGCAGGGTTAGGCTGCTCTCATCCCCCTCGGATGCCCAAAGGCAAATATGTAGCCCAGGCGGATGTCTCCGCCCCAATACTTGGCGTGGAGTGGGTGCCCAACACATCAGATCTGCCGTTGTTATTATTACTGTGAATGTCAGCCACAAGAACAAAATAATAGATACTATTGACCCCAGAGAGCAATTTCTACCTTGAGCTTCATTATCTCAAATTAACTCAACTATTTTTTTCCTCCTCATAGAATTATTTTTCAAAAAAGGCCCTGAGATTTTTGGATCCAACTTCTGGGTGATAATTTTGGTTTTAGAAATATCCATTAAGAGTTTCTGATCCAAAGAGAACGATTAACGCTAAAGTGGAGGCAGAAATGGGGGAATGTGAATGGAGTGAAGGTCTGCTGGTGCCTATAACAAGATCATTTGGTCCTGCAAATATTATTGCGTGGTTATCAGTATCTTTTGTCCTGATTTCTGCAGGCAGAGACCTCAGGGGGGCGGGGGGTGGGGGGGGCGAGCAGGAAAGAGACTGTCGGGCCTCCACGTATTTTCAGAACAGGCCGGTACATCCTGTCCTTGCTGCATAGGCTGGCACATTAGTAAAAAACAGACCTTTCTTTTGACACACTTTCTTTGTGGATTCTGCGGAGCCCAAGGCTTGCTGCAAAGGCCACCCCTGAGCCCTCCTGTGGGGCTGTGCTGGTGAGCTGCTTCCTGGAGCCCCCTGGTGGCCCTTTGCATGTTCACGCTATGCTCTCGCACCCCTTTGGGGCAGGGAGAAGGAGGCTTTAAAAGACCCAACCAAGGATTCCTCACTGCCACCCATCATCCACGGAGGCACCTCATGTTCTTAGAACAAAGGCAGTGTGCTCTGTGTTCAGGCTGGGACAGCACATCTCTCCAACATCAGAGTCAATCACTAAGCTTTTCTTAGCACCTACTGTGTGTCAGGCCCCATGTCAGGCATGAGGAATACAGAGAAGATTATGGGTCAGTCCCTGTTCTCAGGAAGTTTCCAGCCTAGACAAAGAGGCAGGGACATGACCCGAAAAGGACAATACAAAGAGATTTGCCAAGTTTTGCAGGAACCTGGGGGACAGTGGCAGTCTCCTTAGGAAGAGGCTTCAGGGAGGAGGATCATAGGGTCTTCCCAGAGACAGAGTTAGCCAGGCAGAGGAAGGAAGGCAGCATTCCAGGTAGAAGGGCTGACAGGCCCCACAGCCCAGACCTATTCAGAGTCTGTGGGGAAGCTGAGTGCACACAGCCAGGCAAGGAGGCGGGTGAAGCGGGCAGGACAGACTGAGAGGGGCCTGGCAGGCTACACAAAGGAGCGTGGACTTCACCTTCGCCATCGTGATTGTCCAAACTGTGCTTGAGGCTTCCTGCAGACACTGGCGTCTCACTTCGTGAGTGCTGAGGCTGGGAGAAAGCCGTGCAGCCAGCCATGGCCACTGACTGCTAATTTCTGCCTTCAGCTCCAGTGTAACCAGCAGAAAAACATCAGACACATTCCCGTCCAGGGGCATTCTACAAAACACCAGTGCTCCTGAAAACCGGCAAGGTCATGAAAAACAAGGACTGTCTGAGAACTCATCACAGCCGAGAGGGGCCTCAGGAGCTGTGACAACTGAATGTAATACGCTGCACTGAATAGAACTCTGAAATAGAAAAAGGGCATTATTACTCAGTAAAACCCAAGAAAACCTGAAAAAGTACAAGCCTTACTTATTAATTACATATTGATGCCAGTTCATTAATTCTAACAAATGTGCCATATGCGTTTAAGATAGGAAGGCTCTATACCATCCTCCCAATTTTTCTGGAAATCTATAACTGCTCGAAAAATAAAATTTATTAAAAAAATTCTGTGTTCATTCAAACAATCAAACCATTGTCCCTGAGGGGCTTTACGACAATTAATATTATAAGTGAGAACGTGGAAACATCAATGTCCACCTTCGTAGCAGCACGGACATGTATTACCTGCGCTGAGCTGGCCATTCCCAGAGCCCCGTAGACCTCATCGCCTTGCATCTCCGCAGAGCCCCAGGACCCCGGTTCTGTCGGCACCCCTCGTTTCACAGCAGAGGGAAGTGAGGCACAGAGCAGGCAGGCAACTCGCCTGAGGTTCTGTACGTGACAGAGTCTGGATTTGATCCCACATCCGTCTGATACCAGGTTCTGAGCGCTTAATGACTAAATTCTACTTGATTGCCTTCTGACTTTCGGTTTTCTATACTGATATTTTATTGAAAAAGACGGTTAAGTACTGATGAGGTTTTTCTTTTTCTTTTGAGCATTGGAAACCACAGCTGTACACAGAGTGGGTTGGACGGGGAGCTAGGTCAGAACTGGGCATTGGGGCAAACGTCTGGCAGCTGCCGCCTGAGGATGGACTGGTGCAGGCTCTGGGCCTCTGCAGGGAGAGTTTCCAGCAACATCTCCAAAAGGAGGAGGAGGAGCAACCAGAGAGAATCAGCTTCCCTAAAAGGACAAAGCACAAGCCCTTGCACAGGAACCCTTCCTATCCAGCCCCAACCGACCGAACCACAGGCATTGCTGAGCCCCAGCTGTGTGCCTGGCCCGGGCCTGCATCCAGGTGCCCCCTGCCTGCCACCTCCACAGACAGCATGGATGCTTAGCAAAGGGGAAAAAGCTCAGCCCAAGCACTGCAGTAGTCTGGTTGGGAGGCCCTGCTGGGGGAGGGGCCCAGCCTCCCGGCAGTGCTTCCTGTAAGCTGGGCCCTGAAGACTGGGGAAAGGCAGATGGCAGCGTTTTAGGTTGGGTCCAAGGCCAGTACAAGGCGATACCCACTGCTGAGCCTTATCCCCCACCCTGCACTGCAGTCCCTGTATCTCCCAGCCAGAGGGCACTGGGGCTGAGAGCCCAGTCTCTTCACAATACTTCTATGGCTTCTTCTGCCCTCTCAGATCAGTGACAAGCCTGACTCACTCCACCAGCGTGCTTGAGAGGCTACAATGTGCCACCTAGAGGCACTTAAGAAACTTGGTACCCCTACAGCAGGGGTGTCAAACTCATGTTCACCCGGGGCCACATCAGCCTCCTGGTTGCCTTCAAAGGGCCGAATGTAATTTCAACTCCTTGACTGTTAAGAAGTAGTTATTACTTTGGCCCTTTGAAGGCAACCTCGAGGCTGATGTGACCCCTGGTGAACATGAGTTTGACACCCCTGGCCTAGAAGTTACAGAAAACACCGGCGAGTCTTCTCCGAGACAGTCAGCTCCGCTAATGCACAGATCCCACATTCCGAAGCTTGGCAAGGGCTAGTTAGCAGGCACCACCCACAGATAATGAACTAAACAGATTTTAAAATCCATGGGTCATGGGTCATGGGTCATACTGGAGTGTACTAAACGGGAGTTTAGAATATTTGGTGCAAAATTCTTACATTCGTTTCCCACAAAGGCTGTAACAAATTACCACATACTCACTGGCTTAACACAATACAAATTTATTGTCTCACAATTCTGGTGGTCGGAAGTCGAAATGGGTCTCACCGGGGTAAAACCAAGGTGTTGGCAGGGCTGCGTTCCCTTCTGGAGGCTCCAGGGGAGAATCCATGTCCTCGTCTTGTCCAGCTCCTAGTGGCCGCCTGCACTGCTTGGTTCCTAGCTCCTTACATCATCTCCAAAGGAAGGATGCACCTCTCTTTCGTCCATGGTCCTGCGCTCCTCTGACCCTCTTCGGCCTCCCTCTTCCACTTTTCGGGACCCTTGCGATTGCACTGGACCCCGTGAATACTCTCGCTATTTTAAGGTCAGCTGATTAGCGACCTTAACTCCATCTGCACCCTTCATTCCTCCCAGCCATGTACGGGGACGTGTGTCTAGCTTCTGAGGATTAGGACTCAGATGCGCCATTGTTCAGCTTATTACAAACCTCGTCTTTTAAGGTCGAACAATAGCAGATAACCATTCTTTCCCCCAAGTAAGGAAACAGTAATTACTTATCATGTACCTATTAAGTACCAGGCATGCCACTAGGTACCTTATACATATTATTTGATTGTAGTTAATGGTCAATGAGGCAGGCACTGTTGATGAACCAGACTGTGTCACTGACAGGCTAACATCCCTTCATATTTCCCATCTGTCCTTAGGACTAACTCATGGACTACTGACGGCCAGTGAGGTCCTGTGGAATCTAGCCTCAGCCCAAGTCCCAGCCCCATTTCCCACTAGCTTCCCCTTGACCTCCAAGCTTCAACCCCAAGGGCCTCCTTTCAGTCCCTTGAACATCTGTGGCTGCACTTACTGACCCCCTTTTCTGGAACATTCTCCCCCAATATCTTTACACAGTTGGCCCTCCCTCATTGCTCAGAGCTCTGTTCCATTCCGTTCTGCATCCCCAACTCCTAAAATAGGGCTTAGCATATAGTAGGCACTCAATACATACTCATTAATATTATTGATGAATAAATCTTAATCATGTAAATGAGAAAATGAAGTGATACGGCCAAGTTCACAGAGTGGGTTAGACATTGCCCTCATGCTAATGGCCTTCAAGAGGGTGATGCAGAGAAACCCAACATGTCCAGGCCATGGACATGTCCAACTTCTTCCCTCTGTGGTGTGACCTGTGGGGCAGCTGGGAGGGTACTAGAAGGGACCAAGAGGAGAAAAGTTGGAAACTGTGACCTGTAACTGAAGCCTAGTCAGTCCCCTCCTCTCCCAACCCCCAAAGTGAATATTTACAATTTCCTGATTTTAGGAAAAAGCTGGCAGGAAAGTATCTTTGATTCACCAAGCATGTTTTAAATAAAACACTTCAAAATATCCCTTAATGGTTTATTTCCTTTATGCTTCAACTCCAGAAAATAACCATCTACATTTCTACGTCTTTTCCCCAGTTCTATGTAGAACGCCCGCGGTAGAAACTACTTACATGCTATTTTTCCTGAAGACATCCAAGGTAGAATGGAGGCTTCAGAAATAAGCCTTACAAAAGAAAAAAGATGGTCCCAACCTCCAAAGAAATTGATCTCTCCATATTCTAATAATCGGATACACACATTTTAAACAATAGAATTTCAGTCCACTTAGCTGTCATTTGTGGGGAACTCAGATGTCATTGTGTTTGTCTATGAGCAATAGCAACAGCAGTCCTAAGTGCCATTATTGCAATTTGTGACCTGGAGGCCATTGCATCATGGGTTCCAGGCACTGGGATCCCAACCACGCTCACCACATTGGAGGACTCTTCAAAAATCCCTGCAGGGCCTCTGAAGAGCCAAATATGGAGCACAAGCAATGAGCCAGCAAGGTAGCAACCATCCGGACAGTATTATAACAATGGCACCAATATTGGGAGACTTTTGTCCTTCTCCTGATATCCCTCCGTGCCCTAGCTGTAGATAAGAGACACAGCAGAAGGAAGTGAGAAAGAATGAAGGCCCAACAGCAGGCCCACAGGGGTGAGAGAGGAGGAGGGGAAGGGCCTGAACTGGACGGGAACTGCAATCTTGATTTCAGACTGCACTAGACTTCACACCTATAAAGCGAGTCATGATTACGAAAATGAGACTGCCCTTTTAGCTGGAAGCAACTAGAAAGTTGTGTGATCCACCTAAGATGTTACACAGCATGTTTTAAGGCAGAGCTTGGGAGATTAAAGCTTTCCCCTGATTAAACTCCTATGGATGTCAGCCTATTCAATCAATGTGTTATAAAACAAAAATCAAAACAATAAAATATCACTTTGGCTAGCAAATTAACAAAAGTGAAAATAATAATGCCCAGTTTTGATGAGAGTGAACCAAAACAATTATTGCTATATATTCTGGTATGTCTTAGTCCCTTCGGGTACCGATACCAAAGTACCATAGACTTGATAGCTTATATGCAACAGAAATTTATTGCTCATCATCCTAGACACTGAAGTCCAAGGTAAAGGCACCAGCATGGTCAGGTCCTCTTCCACTCATAGCTAGCCCCTTCTTGCTGTGTCTCATACGGCGAAAGGGGCTAGGGATCTCTCGGGAATCTGATTCCTGAGGGTTCCAGTTCATAACTGCAGCGCCTCCCCAAGGTCCCACCAACAAACACCGTCACTGTCAGTTAGACATTAGGAATTCAACAGATGTGTTTTGGGAGGACACACACATTCAGATCACAGCAGGGTGAGACTGTAAATCAGTACATGTTTCAGGGGGCAGTGCCTCTCAAACTACAGTGCGCACAAAAGTCACACGAAGGATCTACTAAAATTCGATTCTGACTCAGGAGGCCTAGGGTAAGACCCATGAATCTGCATTTCTCACAAAAGATGGCAAGGATGACAGCTTAAGAAGCGATGTCCTAGAGAAAATTAAGCAATGTATATCAAAAACCTTAAAACTCTTCCAAACTTTTGGCCCAGTAATTTTCCATTAATGAAATATTATAGGGACTAACAAGAAATACATAAAAAGAAAATGCATCCAAAGATGTTTACCACAATATTATATCTACAATAAAAACCAGATATAACCTAAATATCTGACAACAGAAACATTTCTAAGTAAGTCATGGTCAAGCCCATTTGGTGAAAAAACAATGTAGTCATTAAATACCATGTTCTTATAAAATGTTTGATGCAACAAAACAATATTCATGACCTGTGAAAAAGGCAAAATATAAAATTGGTATATGATACGTGACATTTTGTAACAACGTGGGTAGGTTATAGTGCCCAGTTGCTTAATCAAACCCTAGGTGCTGCTGTGAAGGTATTTTGCAGATGTGGTTAACATCTACAATCAGTGGACTTTAAGGAGGTTACCCTCAGAAATGTAGGTGAACCTCATCTAATCAGTGGAAGGCCTTATGAGCAAAAACTGAGATTTCCCGAAGAAGGAATTCTGCCTCAAAACTACAGCATGAACTACTGCCTGAGTTTCCAGCATGCAGATCTGCACTACGGATTTTAAACTGGCCAGAATCCATAACCATGGGGACCAACTCCTGTAAATATTTCTTCTTGTGTATGTGTGTGTGTGTACTGCTCAATGTGTATGCATGTATATACATGTATATGTATATATATAATGTATCTATATATATATATATGGGATATATGTGTATATGTGTATACCCATATAGTCTCTCTCTCTAGAAAACCCTGATTGATACAAAATATGATTCAAATTTTGTAAAAGCAAAGCAAAAAAATATAGAGATACTTCTAGACTCAGAATGAAGTTCCATCCAGATAAACTTATAAATAAATAAAAATGTCCTAAGTCAAAAACACATTTAATGCACCTGACCTACCAAACACTGAGCTTGTACACCAGCCTACCACTAGGCGAATCCGCTAACACAATGAATGCCGGCTGCCTACCCCTGTGAGGGTGGGGCTGACTGTGAGCTGTGGCTCCCTGCAGATGCCCCGCATCATGACAGAGCATGCCACCGCACACCACTGCCCCAGAGAAGATCAACACCCAGAATTCATGGGGTGGATGAGGATCACTTCTCCACCATTGCAAAGTTGAACAATTATAAGTCGGGGACCATCTGAATATGCAGAGATTACATTGAAAAAGCTTGGGTCCCATAACTGAATATATGTTATGATTCTAACGTTATCATTAAAATATTAGATATATGAATAATGAGAAGGAAGCATCCAAACATCAACAGTGAAAAGACAATTGTTTCTTTTAATGTTGCTGTTTATACTTAAATTTTCTTTTGTAATGTTTTCCCTATCAGCACATGTTAAATTTATAGTCAGGAAAATATAACTAAAATGATTTGAATTCAGCAAAGCAATTCCAATGTCTACCAAAAGGTATATTGTGCAATTTTAAGTGAGGAAAGTGAGGCTGAGAGAGTTGAAGTGGCTTGTATGTAGATACTCAGCTGGTAATGGACACCAATCCCTCCCGCTGTGGACCATAAAACTAGGCACACGTGAGTGAGTCTCATTAATGCTCCTTCACGGACCATATGAGAACCATGGCGATCGAATTAGAAGTCTCCTGCCTGGCCTTCTGCAGCCTTCCTCAGTGACTGCCGACAACAGCTCCTGAAACTCTAGGGAAGATGAGGATGGCCGGGGTCCGGTCCCAGGACCAAAAAGGCTCTGTCCAGGCTCTGTCACATACCCAAAGCACGCAGGCCAAGGGCCCCTGATGACTCAAGCTCCCCAGCTGGAAGCCACAGGGGCACCTACCTGCACTGCCCCACACGGAACACCTTCCACTCTCAGCGGCCTCCCCAGTCCTCACCTAATTATCAGCACAAGGCCCTGGCCAGCTGCCTTCCCTGTGCCCATGAAGGGATGGCCCCACCGCAGAAGAATCAGGACACAAAAGCCATCCCCAGTGCCGGCACCTTCAAGTTCTTGGGCTCCAGCGCCAAGGGCTTTCCCAGTTCCTTCCTCCTGGGCCTGTGGAGGCTGAGGGTGCTCTCCCATACTTGTAGGACTGGACGCTTTTCCTGGGGCCCCGACACCCTCCTTGATGTCCCCAGGGAAATGGGCTCTGCCCGACCAGCATCCCTGCAACAAATGGGCTGATCTCCCCAAAACATGATCCCTTCACCCCCAAGCACTGGTGCCAAGGAGCACCCTGCTGGGACATGCAATCCAAAGACCCACTAGCAATTTAGGCTGCAACAACACCCAGTGTTGATGGAACAAAGGAATAAACGTCCTACACACAGGCCATAACTGAGACGTTAAGGTAAGTCTCCTACCTAAGCATCTCCCACGCATTAAAAAGAAAGGGAGAGCTATGTTAAGTGGTGAGCCATCTGGGCAGCTGCCTGAGGTACAAGTTTATAAAAAAATGTTAAGACATTCCTGGAATCGTTGGAGATATAGTCCCAGCCAACTCAGGTTTCCACATACTGCGTCTTCCATAACTGGTGAAGGGTGTATTGGTCCCACTTCTGCCGAAGTGCACTTGGTGAGCGGGTGAAAAAGGCACAGTCCTCTCTGAAGGGTAGTTTGGATGGATGTGCTTGCACCGCCAACTGTGCAAGTTGCAAGGTGAAACCAGAGGCCACGCCACTGACCTCGTAACCAGTCAGCTGACGGGACCCGGAAGTCAGCAGTCACATCAGCTGAAACACTGACATCGAACTAACCCTAGACATTAGAGCTACTTAGTGGGAACAAGTGATGTATTACAGTAACTAAATTGTAACTCCTTTACTATGTTTTCCAAGTGATGTATTACTTGTAATTAAATTTTAACTCCTTTACTATGTTTTCCAAGATGTTGCTTAGTTCAGAAACTCACATGAAATAAATATCTTGCATCCCTTATTATGAATATAAAGAAACAGGCCTAGTGGCTATATATATATAAATACCAGTCTCTTCCCAGCCCCACTACATAGGGCAGAACACATAGTTCAAGTACTTGGCTGATACCAACTGGCTGTCACATCAGAATTCCTCAGGCACAGTCGGGATGCTCAATGCACTGACTGGGCACTGGGAAGGCGATGGGACTCCTAACATCAGCATGTGGACCCCTCAGGGGATCTGCCCCCCTGAGGGTTACGTAGTGCCCCACCTCCTTCTAGGGGACTCATGGGGCCCTGCTCCCCATCCCAGAGACCTCAAAATTAAGGACTCAGGCAAAATTGGAAAAGCAAGAGGACTCCCCCTGCCCCTCTTGCCTCCATTATGGTTAATAGAAATGCAGAGGAGAGGGATAGGGGGTAAAGGAGAAGGCAGAGTGGAGAAGAGGTTTCGTAACAAAGCCTTGAAGAGAGGTAGAGAGAAACAAAATGGAAAAAAGTAAATGTAGGATGGGGAAGCTGCCCACACACTGGCCTCTGCAGAGAACCAGGGGGCAGCAGAGACAGCAGAGATGTGCTGATGAGGTCAATGGCGCGTTTTAGCATAGGATTTAATGGGCGGTGCTAACCACGGGTTAGGAAAAGGGGTTACAATGTTATAGAAAATTACCATAAACTTCAGAAAATGGATTCGGGTCTCTGGGACTGAATGGAGGCCCAGCATGGAGGTTTAACAGCTAAGTCACAAACTCCAAAAGGTGTTAAACCTTCAGACAGAAGGCCAGACTCAGGAGGAAAACAAGCTCCTTCTTAGATATATCATTCCCGACAAAGCAGAAGGCACACGTCGGCATCTCTGAAACTACGAGGAAGGGAAACAGCTCGTCACCTCACATTTACTGGGAGATCATTATGTGCGAGGCTCTGTTCTATGTGTCCGACATGTATTAACTCGTCGTCTTGCATCGTAAGGAAGGTACCAGTCGTGTCCCCACTTCACCTTTGCGCAGAGTGGGACACTACAGCACAATGAGGTTAAGTAATTTTCAATTTTTCGGAAGTTACATCGAGAGTAAGAAAGAGCGATCCTGCAGAATTTCTAGTGACCAAGGGGAGAAGTGGAAATTAACGGCAGAGAAACCATCAAAATTAGTTAACACGCCCTGCACCCTGGTCATCTGCGCTGCCCATCTGCCCCTCCATATCCGCGCTCCACCACAGTTTGGCCAGTGGATGAGGTCAGGGTGTTCCTTGACGCCCTCCCTGTGGGTCCGTGAGTGGGCAGTGGCTCTTCTCTGACAGCTCTCTCCCTGCCTCCTGGTCAACACCCCATCTCCTTGTCCCTTGGGCCCAAGGGCAGTGACTCTACCTGCTGTCATCAGCCCCAGGGCGCTTCACCTTCCTAGGTTTTCTTCAGACTCTCCCACACCTTCATCCAGGCCCCTTCATTACTCTAGTCAGTGACCGCATAGAGTGTGCCAACTGTGCCTGCCAGGACCTCAACTAATATAGGACAATGTGAGTGTTTTATGTGCCTTTTTAATCCCTACCTCAACCCTCCTGGGTGGCACTATTACCCTTATTCTGTAGTTGGGGACCCTGAGAGTCATGGTGGGTTGGCACATCTAACTAAAGTCACAGAGCTAATTACATGGCAGAGCCTGGGTCAGACACAGGCAGGTGTAAGCTCATGTTTATATTCTACTCAACTCCTGCGTGCTGCGGCCCCTCCAACCTACATTGTGCAAAATGTCTTCACTTACTGCGCTGTCTTGATTATCCTATTCAAGTAGGGGAGAGAAACATTTCTAAGGCCATTGAAGACTTGGTCCATGGTCATGGTTTCCCAATCCTCTTGCTCCCCAAGGTTACCGGTCTACCACTGAACAGAAAGGAGAGCTGGTGGCAAATAATTGCATTTCAAAAACCAACCGTATAAATATGGGCTATCATCCCCATTTCCCAGGGGAGTCTGCACCGCAGCACAGTGGTCCCCAGTTTCTGAAGATTCGTGATGAATGTGAACATCAGTGCCACAGAAGCTGGGCTGGCTCCAGCGTTTTATATTATGAGCTGCAAAACACTGTTTGCAAGAGGTCCATAGCAGCTTCTTGAAAAATAAGATCCCATAGACCAAAGAAAAAAAAAGTTTTAGAGAAAGCATACGGTATATCTCACTTTGCTGCTGCTTTGGAAATTTGGAGAGCATGTTGAGTCTTAATATCAGGAACAGAAGCTCCGTTAACCTAGCTTTTTTCCAAACTAATTTGAACACAGTGTACTTTTGGTGGACACTTATTAATAGCTTTCCTAAATATAAAATTAGATAAATGTTCATTCTAAATTCCCTTAATGTCCACATATTTTAGCTAGATAGAATTATTTGCCTATAAAGTCATTGTATATTCCAACTATGGTCCTCCACATTGCTTAAAAATACCTGCCCACCAGGGAGGGGCCCCGAGGCTTGGTAAGGTAGACATCACTGCCCCACCCCCAACGCTACACTCTGCCATTGACACACATTTTGAACAGGTGCACTTCAGGGCACACTGACAAATCATTGTCATATTGATAAATATCTCCTACTGCTATTAAAGAGCACACAAGTCTTCAAAAAAATCCTTTTAAGGGAAATATAGGTCAACATTTGGCGCCAGACTTCAGTGCAAGCTTCCCTCGTCACTCCTTCGCCCTTGCTCTGCCCACGCTGCTAGAACGGCACACAGCGCACAGGATGCAGGTAACTATCTGTGTTCAAGCACCTAGAATTGCCTACAGTCACCCAGATTTCAAAAATGCTTCCTACTTGCCCCATAATTAACAAAAATACATCAGAAATTCCAATGGATCTACAGTTTCCAGAATCGATTCATTCAAGTCGGCAGGTAATACTTATACATTAGGCTCAAATCATACAGGGAGGAAAAAAAAAGAGAACGAGGGAAAGAAAAGGAGGAAACATATAGCTGAAGAAATAGCTGGAAACACTCACAAGACGTCCCTGCCCTAAAACTTTTGCACAGCTGTCACAAAATTACGCAGCCTGGGTGGCAAACTAAGGTGGCCAACTAAGGACAGAAATATATTTCCCACAGCTCTGGAGGCTGAATCTCAAGATCAAGGCATCAGCATGGGGTGTCCCTCTCCTGGGTTCCTAGCCAGCACCCTGTCACAGTGTCCTTACCTGGTGGAAAGGGACCAGGGCTCTCTCTGGGGCCTCTTCTTTGAAGGCCTCAATCTTCCCAATCACCCTCTAAAGGTCCTGGCTCCTCATACCCTTGCTTTAGGGGTTAGGATGTCAACCTACGAATTCTGAGGTGACACAAACATTCGAACAACAGCGGTCCCATAGACTTGGCTACATTCTTGCTGCACAATATAAAGACGAGGACCATCAAGGTCATATAAAAGCTTTCTCCAGTTGTGGCAGCCAAGAAAAGGGGAGGGACCTAGACAACGGTGATACCGCACGTCAATATGTAGGCTTTATATACAGATTTGCTCGGCTTTCAGTTTAAAGTAGTTTGAAATCTGCTCAAAGTAAGATAATTTTATTCTAGTATCCAACTGAGTCTAAAGCAAAAGAGGAAATATAAACGGCTTCACGCATGGAAACTGTTCAACCTCACCGGTAATCAAATAAATTAAAAACAATTAAGGTTGTTTCCATTAATTAAATTATAATAATGAATGCAGAAAAGGATGTAGTTAAACAGGAACTCTCGGACTACTGCTGGGAGCGTAGACCGGCCCAACTCTTTTAGAAGTGTGGTAATATCTATCGAGAAATTTAAAAGGCTTCATAGTGTTTGACTCAGTAATTTTATTCTAGGAAACAATATTAAAGACAGAAAAATAATTGTACTAAAACGGTTTACCATAGTATTTTCATCAGGGCAAATAACTAGAAACATACCAAACTCCATGATGGAGGGAATAGGTTGGTAATCTAGGGTACCAATTTCAGATGGAGTATTATTATTATATTATAGCCACTAAAGATTATATGCAAAAAGTGTTTATAGTAACATCATAATGGGAAATGCAGTGAGAAACAAGAAATGTGGATATAGACTAAAAATAAACAACAAACAGAAACACTGGAAATCAGTATGCTAAAATGCAAACAGTGCTTGTAGAGATAGCATCCTTGAGGTGTGGTTCACAGACCAGCCGCAGGCCGAGAACTGGGTGTCACCTGTCTACCATGACAAGATGAGAGAGTAATTTTACATACACATTTAGAAACTTTAAGCAATTTAGTATTGCTGTGACATCCAAGTGCATGTCCACCAAATTGTGTAGCTGAGCAGGGTACACACCAGCTTCAGTGCTGTCAAATGAGGGCAAAGTTACAGGTTACATGAGCTATGGCGTAGTAGCCACACACAGTAGGACATCACAGCCCACAAAGGATTAGAAATGAAAAAGAACTGACCTTTCATCTAGAACACTGATCTAGGTGGTAGCACCGTATAAATACTTTTATCTTCCTCTTCTATATTTTCTAATTTTTAATAATGCTATATTGCATTTCTTATATGATTATAAGAAAAATCAATATATATATTTTATTTTTCTTTTAATGCAAGCAAAAAGAGGAAAATAAATGCCACTTGACTACTATATCTTTGGAAAACTTTTCTAGAGCAGCCTACAAAATGCTGAGAGGCAGGATGGTGTGGTGGTTAGGAAAATAAATTCCACAGCTGATAATCTGGCTGTGAATCCTAGCTCCACCATTTACTTACTAACTGTGGGCCAGCTGCTCAAAGCTCTGTGCCCTGGTTCATTCATGCACGAAATGGGGGCAATAAAATGTATCACACAGCCACTGATAGGGTTTGGCACGATGAAATGCATCGACATATATAACACCCTGAAACACAGTAAACCGTACATAAATGTTCACTAGCATTATTATAAATCATGGATAAGGGCAGAGCTATAGCCAGACCACATTTCCCAAGTTTTTATTTGCAAAATGGGTCAATAGAAATGGTAGAAATAATAGTAATATAATAGCAAGTAATATTAAGTGCTTTCTGTGTACCAGGTTCCATGCTAAGCACTTCATATGAATTAGCTCTAATTACTATTAATAACCCCAGAAATTGGTACTAAGTTATTCTTCATCCCCATTTTGTAGAGAGGGAAACTGAGATGCAGAAAAATGAAGAGGCTTGCCCAGGGTCCCCAGGCTGTTAGGTCTGTTTCTCTCCAGGGCAGGACCTAAACCCTGTGCCCCTTGAGAACAGAAATGCACTGTCTTGTCCCCAGGGGAAGCCAGGGTCACCAGCCTGTTCAAAAGACTTGGCCAAAGAAAAAATTCCAGGATTCACTTCCAGCCAGGGCCCTCACTGGGTCCCCACACCCAGCCAGCAGACGGCAGCTGGCCTTCCTCCACAGCCCAGTCGGGTGTTGCTCTTAGGGAGTGATTTAAGCCCCAAGGAAGGCAGTTTTTGAAATGTAACCAGAGGATGCAGGGGTTTGTGAGTCACTCCACTCCCCCTCCGTACCGGGGTCCTGGACACAATTTATCATCTTCGTCACCAGGTTTTCTGTTCCTGGTTGGTTGGGGGTTGGTGGAGCAATCATCCCTAAAAGGAAGTCAGTCTGTTAACAAGTCCCACCTCTCCCTGCCAAAGAGACGGGAGGCAGAAGGAAGGACACTGGCAAAACCCAGCTGTTTCCGGGCCTGGAGGAATTCAAGGAGGCGGAAAGAACGGGGCCGGGCTGGCGGAACACTTGTGATGCTGGCTGCGGACATCTGCTGGGGGGCGCTCCTCTGTGACTTTCTCCACCAGTGAGAAATCTGGGCCCGTGGCAGCAAAGAGCGTTCATTCCAGAAAAGTGTGGAATCTCTAAATATTTATCCTGACAGCTGAAGGGAGAAAACAAAAGTCCTCCTTCAGAGAACAGGAGGCCTGGGAGTGGGCAGACAGTTAAGAACACACAGGGTTTTGCATTTTTCTGTTTTGCAGACAGAAATCCAGAACTTTCTGTCTGTACCAGAAGCCCAAAGAATTCAAAGTCTAAAAATCTGTGGCTAAGGAAAAAGCATTTCCAATAAACTTAAAGATCAGGATAACTTTTAGTTTCCATACTCTCTTTTCAAGACTGAATTCTTAACAAGAAATAAGATTTTTTTTTCTTAATGATAAATAAATTTTAAAATTTGGGTAGGCATTTTTCTTCCTTCATATTTCCTTTTTTTGAAGGACAACTTGGTAATGTGCAACAAAATTCAAACCTAACTTTTGACTCAGAAATTCTACCTCTAAGAATTTATTGAACAAACCGTCATAGAATATTTTTCTTTGTTTGCAAGCATGTTCGATGCAGCATTGTTTGGGGTAGCCAAACACTATCAAAATAATCAAATGCTCATGATAAGGAATTGGTTAAATTTAGCTATTGCACACACAGGCAAGGCATAAAGTTGTGTAAAAGAGGTAAGACAGCCCTGGCTGGTGTGGCTCAGTGAATTAAGTACTGGCCCGAGAACCAAAGGGTCACTGGTTTGATTCCCAGTCAGGGCACATGCCTGGGTTGTGGGGCAGGTCTCCAGTTGTGGGTATGCAAAAGGCAACCACACACTGCTGTTTCTCTCCCTCTTTTTTCTCCCTCCCTTCCCCATTCTCTAAAAATAAATAAATAAAATCATTTAAAAATGAGGTAAATCAATGTGTGAAAGATACTTGGGATAAATAGGTATGTGGAAGATACAAGCTGCTAAACACTCTTGACAATGGCATTCCAACTGCAAAGAACCAGAATAAGTACATACACTTGCAAAATAGAACATTTCGGATACGGTGCCACTATAATATTATCATACATCCTATTATTACTATTATTATTTCTATTACACTAGGCTACACTATCATCTCTTAAAACCTGAGAGCAAAAATGGAGAAAGAGGCCCTTACTTTTCAGTTTATATTTCTGGCCTCTTCAAATTTTTTATATAAACATAAGCATTTTCAGTTACGTTAAAATAGAAGTGACAATCTCAACTGGCTAAATGTAAGAGGTAGGTTTGGTGACAGCAAAGACACAGTTCTTCCTCTAGGACTCGGTCCGTGTCTGCCCGGGGCTCATGTTCATGGAATGCCCACCGAGGACCAGGTCTTGCTTTAAGCACTTTGCAAGCACCAACTTCTTTCATCTCCATGACAGCCCTCTGAGCTGGTCTTCGTAGCATCCTGTTCTGCATACAAGGAAGCAGGGTCTGGAGCGACTGATGAACTTGTCCCAGGGCACACAGCCAATGTGCGGTGGGACCCCGCAGGCTGGCGGGCTCCGGAACGCAGAGACCTCCTCGTTTATTGAGGTTGCCTCTCAAAAAATGTTTGTTGAACAAATAGACAGATCAGTAAACCAATACCTTTTTGACTGGAGAACAAGTATATTATGAAACAGTTACTATTGTACTGTTTATTCATCATTGTTAATTATTACCGATGAATGAAAAATCAACACCTCCGAATAGTCAGCTGTGTTATAGCAGGAAAAGCATTGGACTTTAAGTAGGAAGAAACTGACGGAAACCCCTGCTCTACTTAGTGGCTGAGAGACCTTGGGCAAGCCACTTCCCTCTGAGCCTCAGTTTTCTCCCCTATAAAATGGGGGTGATGGGACCTCCTGGGGTTACTGTAGGGATTAAATGTGACATCCTATATGAAAGCCCTAGGTGCTTGACATATATGCTGGATACATGTAAAAATGGAAAAAAATGTTGAGGATAAAATAAACTATGCTCAGAGCAGTGCCAAG
This sequence comes from Sturnira hondurensis, assembly GCF_014824575.4. Lineage (NCBI taxonomy): Eukaryota > Metazoa > Chordata > Mammalia > Chiroptera > Phyllostomidae > Sturnira > Sturnira hondurensis. The sequence continues at coordinate 4,797,478 of NW_028079136.1, forward strand.
CACAGCCCATCTTTCGCAATCTGCTGAGTTTTAAAAGGGAATTGAAAAACTTGTATTTATATAGAGTCCAATAATCTGAGGAGGAAATCAGGGTTTTTAATTGTTCTGATCTTGCCTCTAGGATATTGATTTAGGACATTTAATGCCATCTCCAAATGCCATGTTTAATTTGCATCGGGTCAGAAGCCGGGCTGCTGAGCGTTGGCTGTTGATTTTAGGCAGGGACTCGGGAGGGCCTGTAGCCCGCCTTCCTCCTGGCCGGTGGCCAGCCCAGAGCTGGCTTCACCTGGGACTCAAAGAACTGGCTGGCTAAGGAGGCCAAGTCTTTGATGGATTTTCACTGTTTAATTAAAGTGCAGCTGGGGCCTGGGGCCGTGCTGTACCTTTCAGCAAGATATTCATCGCGGGTTGCACAACTGGCCTGTGCCGAGACCATTTGGCCAGGGCACAGCCCAGACTTTGGCCTGGTCTCCCCCTCACTCAGGAAGCCTGCGCTCCAGCCTTTTGGAGTGGAGTCCCCAGGGCTCATCTTCAGAAGCTTAATTCTTCTAAATGCTGCCTCCGGGGACACCTCAGGATTAGAATTCAAAAACTGGCCAATGGCTCCCAAACAGAGTCCCCGGACACCTGCTTTACAAAACAGGCTGCTCAGTCGTCCTTCAGCAAACATGCCCTGTGCTCTCAGCCCACCCTCATCACTTCACATACTCTCTAGGCAGCTACAGAAAGACTATTCATTAAGGTCTGCATCGTCAGAGTCTTCTCTTTTATTGTAAATGTGGAAAGTTTCAAATATGCCCCAGAGTAGAGACGCTAGAGCAACCAAGCTCCACGGACCCGCCATCACTCGACAACAGTCAGCAACTCCTGGCCACGTTTGTCCATTTGCACCTCACCCCTACACGGCAGCCCGTGAGGCCAGCCCTCAGCATTTCATCACTTCGCCCACAGACATTTCAGGATGCCTTTCAAAGAGATGAGGACTTTTTTTCTTTTACAAGCATAACCACACTGCAATTCTCTGACCCTGTAAGTTAACGACGATTCCTGAATGTCATCAAATCTCCAGTGAGTGTTTCCATATTCCTGACTGTGTCCTAAGTGACTTGATTTGTTTGAAGCCAAACAAGGCTCTGGCTCAGTTGTGAACTGTACCTTTGGTGGCTTTCTTTTCTCCTCTTTCTTTCAACCCCCCACCGAGCATACAAGCTTCGTGCCAGGACACGCATGGCCCCGAGACACCTCTGCTTCCGTGGCCTTGGACACGTGACCAAGCTCTCTGCTTCGGCTTCCTCAACTGGGAAATGGAAAGGATACAAATTCCCTGTCTCACGGGGTTATTGTGAGAATTAAGTGAAACAGAATGTATAAAAAAGAATGTATCAGAACAGTACCGGCACAGAGCGAACACCCAATTAATTAGTTCTCAGGGTTACTCTTTTCTGAAAGACGGTGCACAGCATCCAGGGAACCAAATACAGTTACATATGGGAAGAAAACTGAGTAAAAGTCTGTGCAGTTCTCCACATTCTTCTCAGACCTTGAGCTACTGTTCACAGTGAGGTAGTAGAATGCGTCAGTCAAGTGCAAATCTCTAGAGCCAGACGGCCCAGGTTCAAATCCCATGTCTTCTACTTGCGAGTAGTGGCGGAACAATGCATGTATTTTCCAAAACTCATTTCCTTTCCCTCTGGGCAGCCAACTGAGCTGTGTTTCTTGGCCTCTCTTGCACACAGGTGTGCCCACACAACTGAGTTCTGGCCAGGGGTAAGCGGACAGAAGTGATCTCCATCATGTCTACGCCTGGATCAGAAAAACCTCCCACTGCAGGGTTGTTCTCTCTCACCTACCCCCTGATCGGCAAGGACTCAGAATCTGGAGGGAGGCAGAGCCGTAAGGCAAAAGGGGCCCGGGTCCCTGAATGACCAGGTAGAATGCAATCCAACCAAGAACGATGCCACTGGGTTCTGCTATCAGCAAAAAATAACCTTTTTATTGTGTTTAACTTCTGAGAATTTGGGGTTTATCTGCTGTAGCAGATAAATGATAATGTTACCTTAACTGGTACATTACCCTTGACCTTGGGCAAGTTTATCCTCCACTTTCAAAGAGGTAAAGGGGCAAAGATGCTCATAAAACCTATTCCACGGGATTGTAAGGAAAATCAAATAAGTCGATATGCATAAAGCCACATTTCCTGGCCTATAATATCACACACAAGGGCTCTTGCCCCTATGTCATTTTCACCAGTGTTACAATTGTTATTTGAAAAGTCATAGCATGTCATTAAGAATTCCTACATTTCATTTACATTTTTGAATTGATTTTACAGAGTAAGGAAGGGGGAAGGTGAGACTTTGATGTGAAAGAGAAATATTGAGGGGTTGCCTCCCATACATGCCCTGACCAGGAATCAAACTCCCAACTTTTTGGTGTACAAGACAACACTCCAACCAAAAAGCCGCCTCGACGGGGCTGTACATTTCATTTAAATGCACAAGTTTCAAATCTTTGTTACTTCCCGATACGATTTTTTTCTAACAATTTGGGGCTAAAATTGTATTGCAGCCCAATAATTTCCAATTTAATAATACAAGACAGTGGGATAATAAGATTATGACAATTTGCTTAACAGGAAATATTTCAGGAATACAGTCATTCTGCAGAATAAAATTCACCCAATACAAGATGCAGCATGTCTCTGGTGCTCCCAGCCAATGTTTAAAAAAACAAACAGGAGGATGAGACTTCCTCCGCATGCACCTTTCTGGGTCAGCGGCCAGCGCTCTCATTATGCTCAGGGCTGAGGAGATGCACACTGATCTCTATGGAATTTTAAAAAAACAATGCCCAGATGATCTGCACAAAAAGATATTCAACATCGTTAGCCATCAGGGAATTTCAAACGAGCACCATACTTGACACCCACTGGAATGGCCTCCACCAAAAAGACAGAGAACAGCAAGTGTCGAGGAGACCCTGGGGAGACCCTGGGTCCCTCAAGTGTGGAGACCCTGGGTCCCTCATCCACTGCAGGTAGGAATGTGAAATGGTGCAGCCACTGGGGAACCAGCCTCACGGTTCTTCGAAACGCGGAACCTGAAGTCACCGTGTGACACAAAGATGCCACTCCGAGGGATCTACTCAAGAGAAGTGAAAACATGTGTCCACACAGAAACTTGTACATGAAAATTCCGTCACATTATTCTTGAGGGCCAAAAAGTACAAACAATCCAGATGTTTACCAACTGATGAGTGGATAAAAAATATGTGCTATACTCATATAATGGAATATTTTTCAGCCATAAAAAGGAACAAACTACTGATACAGGCTACAGCACAGATGAAACTTGAAAATACAATGGTAACTGAAAGAAGCCACTTACAAAAGGCCACATCTTATTTGATTCCCTTTACATGAGATGTACAGGACAGGCAGACCTACAGACATAGAATATGGAGCATAGAATACAGAGTAGTGGTTACTTGGGGGTCAGGGAATGGGGACAGAAGGTGGAATGACTGCTAATGGGTACAGGGTTTCCTTTGGGGGTGATAAAAATGTTCTAAAATTGGCTCTGTGAAGGGTTGCATAACTGGGAATATACTAAAAAAATCATTGAATTTCACAGTTTAAATGGGTGAACTGTATTTCAATATAGTTACAATATTTTTTAAAGTGTGTACTCCTCCATTTGGCTCAGATGTTTCCTCTGGGCTTGAGCCACCATCAGAAAGCAGAGCATGTTCCCACCTCATCAGAAACCTTTGGGAACTCAGTGCCCTGTGTGAAAACCCAGGTACATTTCTGTGTGCAACTGACAGTCCCGTGACACACAAGCGCTAATGAGTCTGAAGCTCAGGAGACAGCTCATGGCTGCAGGTGTGGCTTGGGGAGGTAACAGCACACCCAGCTAGGACATGAAATTGTCATCCACACTCCGACGAAAGCTGACAACCCATTGATACCAATGCTACACACACACAACTGTCTGACACCAGGGATACAAAGCAAGGTTGTTTGCCTTGTCTTTTTTTTTTTTCCCACAAGGATACCCAGCCATCATGATAAGCTAGACCAGAATCATACGTCCCAGAATCAGTAATACTGAAAGGGCTAGGTAACTGGGAGCCCAAACTACTTAAACTGATGCCATATCATTTGAAAAGCTGACATTCAGGCCCCACCAACTGAATGACAATTACTATCTATGCAATTCATGGCCCTGGACTCCTATTTCCCACCTGCCCTAACACCAATTTAAGCGATGCTGAACTCTGATCTTCACGGCAGAATGTCTCGGATTTATTGAAGTGTCAAGTCCCAACTGTGCAAACATCCACCCCTGGCAGGGCCATTATAAGGTGTGAAATCTGGGTGCCCATCACCCTGGCCAAGTTCAGCACAGTGACAATCAGAAGGAACAAACCAATCTGCCTCTCCATAGTCATCACGGGAGCCCTGTAATTTACCATAACGACAGGCATGGAGGAAAAGCAGGGGGAGGGGTCATTCCATTCTCTGGGCACCTGAGGTGCTGGAGGGGCTACTGAGCCGCTCCCCCAAGAGAGGCCTTGCAAGCCTCAGCCAAGAGAGAGTTGCTACTCCTTGCAGAGGGCATGCAGCCTGAGTTGCTTCAAATGGAATTGTGTTGGATGCAGACAGTCAGTTCCTGCAGCCCCTTCTTCTCCCAGCTGTCATGATGAACTACCTGTCCTCTGCAGGTCTGCCACACCAGGCTGGGAGCCAGGAGGAACTCGGCCTTACGGTAAACAGGAAAACCCTTCCCCACTGGGCGGGGAGTTTATTTCCAAGCCTGGAATGTGCGGGGCTGGGGTGAGAGAGGCAAGACCTAGGTTCCCATGTGGGCGTTGGCAGCCTTCCCACCTACCTCCATTCTGTGGGCGAGGGTATCCTGAGTCCACCCTGGTACTGTAGGCTGCCATGACCCCTCACCTGCTCAGCTAGGGTCCTGACATGCCTGCTAAGTTAGGCCAGCTTCTGTCCCCAGGATTCTGCATCTGAGACCTCACCCTGGACTCAGATGAGTCTCCCTGATTCAGGACTCAGGTAGTTAATCAAGACAGCTGATTAACCCAACAGATGCCAAAAGTCTGCACCCTGCCATTTCAGGGCCCACCTTAATGGACCCGGAGTGCCTTCCCCCTAACCTAGTGATTGGGCCTGCAGACCCTCCTTCAGACTCATTTTGCCTCCCCACAGCAGTCCCCAGCGTGCCCCACAGCCAAAGCCACATTGGTGAAGACAAAAACTGCTTTAGGAACAACTGTTTTGAATTGAGACATTAGTACAGTACTGCAAATGGAACATTAATTATTCAACTGATGAATGCGCCTTGGAAAGAAACAAGTGCAGAGCCTGCCCCTTGATGTCCCTGGGAGCCCTGACACCCGCTTCTATGTCACTGAGGGAGGAAAACAGGCCGGTGGTAGCCTTGCCCCTCCGCAGTCCAACCTCACCCTCACCCAGGAGATCTGCTGTGTTGTCATTTATGGCTCCTCAGTGTCAGGCTGTTTCTCACAGTGCAGACAAGGGGAGTTGCCTCTAGATGTTAAAGGAGATGAGGGAGTGAGCGAAGGGAATGTGTATGATTCAACGATGAAACAAACGCCCTCGACACGGCACTCCCAGAGAGGGCGTCTGCCTCCACGGGTGACTCCCCAGAAACACTCCCTGGGGTGCTTGGCATGGTAACCGCATGCTCCGGCTGGCTCGGATCCATCCTTAGGAGATGAAATAAGACACCTGACTACTGACTCCTAATGCAGGTTGAGGAAAACTGAGCCCCCGAGGTATGCCAGACAAGTATGAGTAAGTTTCTGTATTCCCAGAAGACTTGGGCATCACAAAGGTATGATTGGACAGTTATGTGGTTTACCAAATGTCAGTGCATTAGAATTTTGAGACAAGGACGTTAAAACCATACTGAGTGTAACTTGACTTCTGGACTCAGGATGTACTTTGGCACCTTTCAGTGCGTCAATGCTGTCATTATGAGCAACTGTCACATTTATGCACAGGACTTTAAACAAACTAGGGCTGTCTATGGCATTCTTTAGATGTTGCTTTTCTACAAAAAAAACATTCCTCACATCAGCTTGAAAACAACAACAACCCACTCTGTTAAAATCCAACTAAAACACAGATGGGTCCCCAAATCCTGCCCTTGCTCTTGTCAGCCTGAAGGTTCTTCCTCCGGTTCTAAGAATCTTGTCTCCTACGGGTCCCTCAACCCTGTGAACCTGCAGTTGTCCACGTAGCACGTAGCCCACTGTCTTGTGATGCCCTCCCACTTGTCTGTGATTACCAAGATGTAAGGCAGGCCCAGGAATTCACAAGTTGGGAGGTAGGAGGAAGTAATCAAAGGAAGGAGGGATTTCTTGACCCAACTCCCACTGGGTCCCACTCCAATAGGACAGGGGGTGATGGCTGGGACGCCCAGGGGAGCCTCAAGGATGACTGCTGCCAAGGTGGCCACACCTTGGGCTCTATTATAAGGAAGAGCAGGCAGTGGGGGTAACACGCAGAGCCTGTGTGAATGGAAGGATGGATACAAGATAGTGCTCTGAAGTAAAGACCTGCCTGTACCAGAGCTTACTCTGACCACGTTACTGGCCGTAAGGGCAATCGGCACTCTCCCGAGGCCTCACCTTCCTACCCCACCCCTCAGGGACCTGGTGGTCCTGCCAGCCAGGAGCAAACAGAAACTTTCGGCCTAACGATGTTGATTTTACTTTCAAAGAAGCTACCAGGAAGACCACTCAGACTGGAAGCAGTAATTTCCCCCTCATCATCAGCTACAAACTATTGATAGTAAGCAAGCCAACACTCAGCCTTTGACCCTGTAACAGCAATTCTGGGGCTCTGTGCATGAGAAGTTATTCTGAATTCTTAAAAAACAATGCTTTAGGCAGCATTGTTTCTAAAAGAAAAAAAAAAGGAACCAAAAGAAATGGTTAAATAAACAGGACTTACACCTGACGGAATACTATGCACCTATGCAAAGTATATTTGATAAGATTAGTACAACATGAAAAATATTTACCTTATAATAGTAAATGAAAAATTATACAGACTATTTATCTATTTAATGTGCATGGTATATTCACAATTATAAAAAAGAAAAAAGTTATAATGAAGAAAAAGAATAGAAAGAAAGAAATCAAATTTCTAATAGTGATTGCTTTTGGGAGTTGGTACTTTCGAGACTGTTTTGTTTTTTGATTTTCCCATAAACTCCATAAGCATGGGCTAATTTTATAGTGGGGAAGAAAAAGAACTTTCATTAAAAAAATTCAGGTGCTAAGTGTGTAGTAGTTCAGAATATTTGAAATGAAATAGAACTTTCAATAAAAAAAATTCAGGTGCTAAGTGTGTAGTAGTTCAGAATATTAAGTTCCCTGCTTCTGCCTGCGGCCCGATGTTTCCCTGACACTGGTTAGAAGGAAAAACATAGATGCCAATCACAAAGTTTGGTTTTTCTAAGGCTTTGGCAGGCCGGTACATTCCAAGCAAATAGAGTTATCACTTAGTAAACACCGGTAGGATCAGATTTTAGGTGAGTCCTATAGCAAACCATATCATGCAAATGTGTCCCAGGCCTGAGCAGAAACCAAGTAGCTGCGGTGAATGCATCGAAGCAAAGCTCAGTGGAGGCGTGGCCTGGAGCCATCCTCTCCTTGTGGTAGGTTCTTTTTCATGAAAGGGAGAGNATAAGATTAGTACAACATGAAAAATATTTACCTTATAATAGTAAATGAAAAATTATACAGACTATTTATCTATTTAATGTGCATGGTATATTCACAATTATAAAAAAGAAAAAAGTTATAACGAAGAAAAAGAATAGAAAGAAAGAAATCAAATTTCTAATAGTGATTGCCTTTGGGAGTTGGTACTTTCGAGACTGTTTTGTTTTTTGATTTTCCCATAAACTCCATAAGCATGGGCTAATTTTATAATGGGGAAGAAAAAGAACTTTCTTTAAAAAAATTTCAGGTGCTAAGTGTGTAGTAGTTCAGAATATTTCTGATTAAGTTCCCTGCTTTGCCCGCGGCCCGATGTTTCCCTAACACTGGTTAGAAGGAAAAACATAGATGCCAATCACAAAGTTTGGTTTTTCTAAGGCTTTGGCAGGCTGGTACATTCCAAGCAAATAGAGTTATCACTTAGTAAACACCGGTAGGATCAGATTTTAGGTGAGTCCTATAGCAAACCACATCATGCAAACGTGTGTGTCCCAGGCCTGAGCAGAAACCAAGCAGCTGCGGTGAATGCATCGAAGCAAAGCTCAGTGGAGGCGTGGCCTGGAGCCATCCTCTCCTTGTGGTAGGTTCTTTTTCATGAAAGGGAGAGCTGCAGGGATGGGGCTCTCTTGCTAAGTAATGACAGTGGCCCTGCTCTGACTGACTCAGGTTTCCCCAACTTTGTAGGGAGTGAGGAAACGAAGCTGAGTAGAGTTTCAGTCTGCCCATTTCTCCTCTCTCCCGAACTCTGCAAAGAGGCTGTTTTACCTCAGTCCTTACACATGCGAGCACTCTACCATGAACATGTGCAATGCCATTTCTGCAAAGAGAGCTTTTCTGCATGAAAACAAAGAACGCTGGTCTGGACACGCAGTCTCCTCACCGCCCTTGACCAGCAGGTCTCCTTGCAGGCTCACTGCCACCGTTGCACAGTCACATCCCAGGACCCAAACCTCTGGTCTTGGGGGCCTATGTGCGTTTGTCACACAACAGAGCTAAGTGATAAAGGCTTCTCACAGAAGGGAAAATGATTCCTGGGCAAGGGAGGAGGCAGTTTTGTAAAACACACACACACACAGGACTAGCAATTGGAATCAGGGGACTAGAAACACCATCCAAGGTTAGAAGGCAATTTGAAGTAAGCGGGGCACCCCCTCTGTAAGAATAAAAAGCCCAATGGTGATTCCGGCAGTTAGTTAAGAATCATTTTGAGGGCATCTGGTAAGAGTCTGATGCTGTGCTAGGCACTCAGGCAGGACAGAAGCGTGGGCAGAACACACTCACCCCTGTCCTCCTGGAGTCTACGGGGGGGGGGGGGGGGGGGGGGGGGGGNGGGGAGGGGGGGGGCGGTGGTGGAAGGGAAGGGAAGGATGAGGGCCAGGGTCAAAGCCAGATGAAGCTTCCTTGTCCTTGGGGCTCTGGGCCTCGGGCAAAGCCCTCCTTCAGATTTCTTACTGAATTCAGGCTACAGAACATGTTGAAAACTTAACAGGATGTTTACAACTCTTTTTAAAGCATTTTATTTTCATTTCCTTTTTAAATGTCTTTTAGTCTTGAAATTTTTGCAGTGCTTTCCCTCAATGCATTCTTTTGTCCCTGACAGTGAGTGGAGACTCTGGATCCTCACAGATGTTTACGGGAGGATCTCAGCCCTTGCCCTGCACTAATGGCTAAAACATAATTACGAACTGCACTTGTTAACCAAATAGAGATATTCCATGAGACAAGGAGACCGATTCCTAATATGGAGGTGTCCTTGGGCCAGGGCCCACTTATCCTGGCTTCCATCTCCTCCTCCCGACACAGAGGTGCCTTCATTAGCAGTGGAAAGAAAGAGGTCTTTGTGATGATGTCATCCCCAGACCACCCCACACAGACAATAAAACTGAATTTGAGAGAAGTCTGGTGAAATGAGAGTGCAGAAATCACAGAATACCAGCGTGGCAAGGGTCCCCTGAGGTTATTCAGCCTAATCCCTGATGGGAGAAGTGGGCAAAAGGAAAGAGACTAGTTTAATATTACACAACCAGTCAGTGGTGGGCTATTTGCACCAGGGTAAACTCGGGGAAACTTATTCCATAGAAATTCCAATATCATTATGTGTTCAATATTACAGGGGGCAGGAGGGCTACCGAGGAGGGGTTTCACCGCAGTGTGGGACACACATGCCCCCAGGCGGCTGCGATGCGGAGTGGCCGGTGCCACCATGGGGGTAGGGACAGGGTGGTGTGGCGCCACAGAGAAGGAAGCGCCTCACTGGTCCTGGTGGAGCTGCCACAGCATCACACAGAAGGTGAAATTGGGTCTTAACGACTGAGTAGGAGTTTGTTGAACAGAGAAGGGAAGATGGCCGTTCCAGGAACACAGAACAGCATGTGTAAAGGTTAAAACATGTGCAAGAACGTGACGTGTCTGGGGAATAAACAGTGGCTTGGTGTGCTTAGAATGGAGGTTTCTTAAAAGGGAAGTAGAAGAGATTAGAGTAAGGAGCGATTGCGATGGTGTCGAGCGCCCTGCTAAGAAGTCTGTCCTGAGAAGACGTTATCTTTCTCTGAAAAAGACAACATACTGGCATAAGGATGAAAGATGGACTGACCAAAAAAAGGGCAGAGAGAGGGAGACCAGTGGGTGGATCCCGCATTATTTTAGGTAGAAAATACAGTAAATATTTTATAAACAAACAATCTCAAACATGACAAAGAGCATGTATGAGGCCCAAAGTAAGGCAGCGATACATAGAAGGTAGAATTAGCAGGGCTTCATGAGAGATGATTGGGTGGAGGGATGAAAGAAATGGGGGGTTCTGGGGGGGCCCATCACCAGCCAGCCTGCCATCTCTTTATGTTCAGCCTGGGGGTGGGGGTAAGAATAGGTTTCACATTTTTAAATGGCTGAAAAAAGAACAAAAGTACGTGCATATTTTGTGACACATGAAAATTATCTGAAATTCTAATTTCAGTGCCCACAACTAAAGTTTTGTTGGAATGCTGTCAGGCTTGTTCATTTCTCGGTCGTCCATGGCAACCAGGACAGAGCTGAGGGGAGGCCAGAGGGCCAGCAAAGTCTGAAATCCTATTTATTATCTGCCCATTAAGAAAAAGCCACTGACCTCTGATAAAACAGAGGACCACAACGGTTCAACCGTGGGCAGCTGGTGGGATGCTGGAGAGCAGAGGCCCATTTGGGTAAGTGGGACAAATAATTCCATTGAGGGCTTGCCGAGTTTCGGGATCCTGTGACACAGCCAGGAGACGGTGGAAAGATGTAATTGGACTACAAGTGAAGATCAGGATTTGAGAATCATCCATGGGTAGATTCTAGGATATCGAAGCTGTGACAGTAGATGAGGTAACACACAGGAGAAAGAAAAAAAAAAAAAACAGGGAGAAAAGCAGCAAATGCTACAGAGGGGCAAATAGATACACCTGAGAGAAAGTCTGAAAAAGTCACGGGAGAGACAGGGAGAAACTCCTGTGTGGATAAGGCCAAGGGAGAAGATAATTTCAAGGGAAAGACAAAGTTGAATAATATCAAATGCCACCAAGGGCCCAAGTGGTGTCAGGGTTGAACAACAGTGGCTTTGGAAGCCTCAGCCGGGGAAGCTTAGATGGTGGGAACAGAAAGGTCTCCCCAGCTGGCCTCTGGGGCTCCACACTCCTCCGTTTTCCTCCTCTCACACTGGCCACGCCTTCTCAGCCCCTCTTGCTGGTTCCTCCTCATCTCCCAAATTCTAAATATTGGAAAGCTTCTTGCCCGGTCCTTGCACTTCTCCTTTACATTCACGCTCCTCTCCTAGATGACCCCATTCAGTCTCATGGCTTTCAATACACCCACGCAGTGATGTGCCTCCAGCCCCATCTCTCCCCTGAACTAGACTCCCAGAACCAACTGCAAACACACCACCACTGGGAAGCCCAGCAGGAACCTCCAGCTGAACGGCCCAAAGCAGAGCTCCTGCTCATTCTCCTCCGACCAGCTCTCCTGCCGGATTCTCCATCACAGCTCAAATCAGTTCCATCTTTCCAACATTCAAACCCTGGAATCATCTTGATTCTATCCTCTCATGTTCCATCCAATCTTTAAGCAAGTCCTATCTGCCATACCTGCAAACTACATCCAGAATTCTATGCTCAGCCCCTGGACCACTGCCTCTCAGCTCTAAGCCACCACTCTCTCAACTGGGTCATTACAGCAGCCTCCAGCTCACCTCCCCGCTTCCACCCCGGCCCCCTCAGTCACTGAACACCATAGGAGTGATCCTGTTAAAACACAGGGATGGCCACATTTTATTTCTCTGTGCAAAGCCCTGCAAAAGCTCCTTGCCTCGCTCTGACTAAAGGCCCTAGTCTTATGAGGGCCTCCAGGGTCCTACACAACCTGCCCTACCCTGACTAGTTGCCCCCAAGACCAGGCCAGCTTCCACAGCTGGGTTCATTCTCTCGTCCAGTCCACCAGGTCCACTCCCGCCACAGGGCCTTTGAGTTTACCATTCCCTCTGCCTGCAACGCTCTTCCCCAAGATAGACCTGTGGCTGTCTGATCCCTCCATTCAGGTCGTGACTCAAACATACTCCTCTCCGTGAGGTCTTCTCTAGCCATCCTACTGAAATTACCAACCACCCCACACCACAACATTTTCCCTTTTCCTGCATTATTTCACTCTAGACCACTTATCACCACTCATACAAAAGACACATATTTTATGAATCTATCTCTTCATTGTCTGCTTCCCCTACTAGAATGTAAGTTGCAAGAGGGCAGAGGTTTTTGTCTGTTATTTTCCCTGCTGTATCCCAGCACCTAGCATAGTGCCTCGCATACATGAAGCACTCAGATAAGCGCAGAAAGAATGGGAATAGCGGTTGGGAAGAATGGAAATGGGAACTGACTAGGAGACGAGAAAGGGAAGCCCAGTACATTCAACACTTTCATGATCCCTGGGGAGGAGCGTAGGAAGAAACCAGTATCAGGAGATTTTCATCAAATGGGAACGACTCGGGCATATTTAGAGAATGTAAGGGGAATAGAGCCGCATGAAAAGACTGAGGACATGAGAAAAGGGTATCTGCTAGGCCACGTATGGAAGCAGGGGGAAATGACTGCCCCCCCCCCCCCGAGCAAGGGGAGAAGGGATGCCTCCGTAGAAGGGACTGGGACAGGAAGGGGGCATGAAAGAAGAGCTGTCGATACGGGCACAGGTGGGACTGAAGGGAAACAGTAAGATCATACCCGGTTCTTAGCTTTCTATCTCAGGGTCTGGGGAAGAGCTGGAGCACTGAGGGTCTGAGGGCGCACTTTGGGAGATGAGAACGCAAGATGACATTTCGGGAAAGAGAGGGCTCTGGTCACTCTAGGAACCACAAGTCAGTTGCAGAGTTTGGGGGTTTCCCCTAGCTATACCGGACAGCCAACAGAACTGAAGTGGCAAGTCTTAGGATTATTACAAGAATTATTAAATTAAAGCCCTTGTTAAACACTTCAGACACTAAGCCAAGGGTAAAATGCTGAGGGATAATAAATAAATGGGCAAATGATAGGAATAACCATTGCTGCTGAACTAATTTAGGGCGCCTTCAGCTGGCAAACACCCTTCAAGATGGTGTTCCTGAAAAGAGCAAGTCTGGAGGACGGGTCTGGAGGAAAAAAAGATCAAAAGTAGCCCTCTGGTAAGTGGGCTCTGAAAGGCTAGTCCAAGAACCCACACCGGAGGGCTCGTATGGCATAAACGGGGACTGGAAACCCCAAAGAAAAGATCCACAGAGAAAAACAAAAGCCTCTTAGTCACAACTCACTAGAAGGGGCCCCATATATTTTTAAATGCTGAAATGTGACATTTTGAAAACAGGAGGATCTGACTTGCAAGAAAAGATTCCTAATTTCCAAAGAGACCAAAAACAGTGCTTACCTGGGCTTCATACAGTCATGGGCTACTAGGCTATTTGCAGAACCTGCAGAATCTTCTGCAGTCCATCATGAAAGGACTCTTTCAACATATAAAGACTACATGAAATTGAGCGGTCAGTTTTAATAGTTACTGTTATTTGTGCAGGGCTATGCACAGTATACACTTTATCTCATGTAACATCACCACTTTCATGTAAGGAAGAAATCTTTATTTTCACTTGATAGAGGAAGAAACAGAGGCTTTGAGGGATGAAGGAACTCATCCTAAATCAGCATAATAAACAAGCAGCTAGACCAGAAATGAAACCCGAAAGTGTCTAGTCCCGAAGAGCATGCTTTCAACCTCTGTTACCTCTTGCCTCTCTAATGCTATCTTTTTCTTATGAAATCACTGGATTGATCATCGGTTTTAATGTATTCTTGGGACACTTACAGTCATTCTATGATGTAGCTAGTAAGTATTCATAGGAAGACATATTTTTATACAGAACTATTGACCTAAATATCTAACTAACGTGTATTATGTCCTTCCAGTCTTTGTGTCCTACAGTGGGACACAACAGGGATCCAACGGACGACTGACCGACCCTGGGTCAGGAGACTTCTATGCCAAAGCATTGAAATAATCTGTGGATAGACCAACATCAGGGGTCTTGAGGAATCATGAAGAATGAGAGGTTCTAGAACACTAAAGGTAGAGTGGAAGAAGGGAGTTTCAGCAAAGCACGGAGCTGTGAGATGATGCATGATCCAGTAACATGGGGTCAGCCATGTTACTTTACCCATTATTAGACTTTCCTGGGCCCCTGGCAAGGTAAAGCACCGATCGCCAAGACCCAGCACACACTCACCAAGAGCAGGTCATTGCGGAGGAGCCCCACTGCCATCTTTGACTGGGCTGGTGGTGGCATGCAGCAGCAAGCCGCTGAGGCTGGGGGGAAGGCTGGCCCCTTTAGGAGAAGCACCTGTTCTTCAACTTACCCATTTATACTCCCTGGATTAGCTAATAGACTGAGTGCCAGAATCAGGACTTAACAGTTTAGTATAACAAGGATTAAAAAAGATCTTACACTTGATTTCCAAAACCCAATTGAATAAATCGGAGATAGGAAAGGGAATGATTTAGGAGAAACAAACATAAAAATACCTTTCAGCTGATAACAAGCTCCATGAGAGATAACAGTATGATGTGGCTGACAAAATAAGAAAAGGCAGCCTCGGCTGCATTAATAGAACACGGTGTCGACGCGAGAACAAAGGAGGTGATGCTGTGTTCCACACCTGGCTGGCTGCACCGGATTACTGCTGCGCTCCGTTGACTTGTGGGCAGCTTGCTCTGAGAGGGTCTGCTAGTTACTCTCCACTGCCCCCCACTACAATCTAGTCTCTGCACTGCCCTGTGCCCTAAGGGAGCTGACCCTACATCACCCAGAATCCCTTGCCCTGATGACTTCCCACTAGGTCCAGTCAATTGGAAGCACCAGCGAGAAATCCAGGGCACGGAGAAGAAAACGCAGGCCTCCCTTGCGCCGCGTCTCCCCACTCCACCCATCTCCGCGTTTCTGACAGTGGCTCTGGAGCTGCAGTCCCCACCAGGCCACCCTCTTCCAGAGCTCCAGCCCTCCATGGATTCTGGTCGGCTCCCATTGTCCCTTCGGGTCTAGGAGTGGTCACAGCTCCCCTCTGCCTGCTGCTAGCCCCTAGTAGGTTCCGCATCATCCCTTTGGGTTCACTGAACCCTGCCTACACCTCTGTAAATAGTCCCTTCCCTACATTATTTTCAAAATCCCAGCTAAGGTGATCTCTGTTTCCTGCAGGGACCTTGAGTGAAACAGAAGAGACAGGATGGCAACAAGCCATAAAATATGTCTATGAGGACCACCTACAGGAACAGAAAATGTGTGGCCCGGTGAGGGGAAGACTGCGGGACACAGATAAACCCACCTAAAACAAGTGAAGGGCCACCGTTAGACTCATTCTCCTGGCTCCATGAATAAGACAGTAGTACAATCGATACAGAGAGACCAAGGCTTTACTTTTACAGTGAAGTAAACTCTTCTAAAGAATCAGCAAGGATGGGGTGAGCTCTCCTGACAGGTCCTGAGCTCCAGGAATTCTGACTTACCCAGTCTTAAACTGGAGAGCCCATTTCCGGAATACCACAGGTAAACAAGGGGTAGTTTAGAAAAGGACTTTCCAAGTCAGGATTTCATGATTTGCTACCAACTGCATATGACTCAGTGGTTTACCAAAATAACCAAATTGGGGAAAATATTTTGGGGGATGTGTTTTGCTGCTTCTCTCTTCAAGATAAAGAATGGAAGTCTAGCCCTTTGGGTCAAGCTGGGTCGTTCTCAACAATGAACTTCTTTTTTATGCTTTAAGGTAACTCAGGAACGTGAAACTTACTTTGTATCTTAGAATGATAATGTCATTCCCACAATACTGAGCATTCTATCAATAAACTTAATCACATAACTTCTGTCTATACATCTGCCACTGGCTTCTTTAGAGCCATTACCTCAGTTTCAAACGAAAAACCAGGATGCGAAATCTGCCAGTGAGAGAAAATATTTCACAGGCAAATTGTCCTGGAAAAAAAATAAGCCCTTCAATTCATCAGAGTGGGAAAAAGGAAATGGTTTTTGCAAGAGTGCTCAAATCCTGAGTTCGCAGAAGGGTCACGGCCATGATGCTAAGTGTGTGCGGCTCATTCCGGAGTTCTCCTGGGGTTCGAGTTCATCGTTATTACACGATAATAGGAACGCCAGCTGTTCACTCATTCATTCAACAAACATTCGATGTTGATCTACTCATTAACAGAGCTGGGTCCTGGGGGTAGGCAAGGTCCAAAGAGGCCGTCACTGCAACTAGACTTCAGCAGGTCTAGAAAACGACCTGTTTTTCCAAGACCAGCCAAAGCCAAACAGTGAAAGTGACGGTGCCCAGAAAAGTTTCAGCAGAGACTTGGAAAAGGCCAGCTTTCTGGCGCGTAGAGGGCGGGGACTTGGGGCCTACAAGAGGGCGCCGCCTCCCGACTGGGGCCGGCGGGTCCGCAGTCCTGGTCCCTCTAGCTACCCGGCCCCAGCCCCCTGCCCAGAGCGCGTTGCTTGGTCCCGGGCCCGGGCTGCTCCACCCTGCGCCGCCTGGCCCTGGAGAGCAGCTCCAGTGCGACCACCAGCAGGGCGATGGCCAGGGCCCGTGGGGCGCGCCTGCCCCCACCACGGCGTTCCCGGGAAGCGCGCGCACGCGTCGCCGCGCCCCTCTCTTCGCCCGGCTTCCGCGGCGCGCTCCCGGCCGGCCAGAGTCCCGTGCCCACCACCCCGGCCCCTGGCGCCCGTGCGGCCTGGCCACACTCACCCTCTTTGGCTTTCTTCCTCCGGGCCAGAGTCCCGCCGAGTTTCCCCAAGAAGGAGTCATCTTTCTTCCGGGACGGGGGCGACTTAGGAGTAGGGGATTTGGGGACAGAGGGAGACTTTTGCGGGGAGGTGGCCATGGTGGTGGAGCGGACAGCCGCGGACCGGTCGGGGACGCGGAGCTGGTGCTGGGCGGGCGCGTCGGGACTGAGGCTGCGGCTTCCCAAACGGAAGCGGAATTATTCCAAGCATTTAAGGCAGCTCACGCTCTCCTTTCCCTTCCCTCTATCCCTCCCTCGCGCCGCCCTCCGCCCTGCAGGGAGCTGTGTGCTCGGGCTCTTGCCCTGGCCAGGCTAGGCCTACTCCCTGTGCCCCTTGGCTGCCCCAGAAGAGAGGATGCCCCAAATCTGCCCCTTGCAGGGCGTGCAGCCTTATCTCCTTATATGTGAGTGACCCTCCAGCCTGGCAGTGCTCCAGCCTGAATACCTCATTTCCCATGACTCTGCACCCAGCACAGATCTTTGCACAAATCCTGGGTTCACTGATTGCTGAACCGAACCCACCTGTTACTGTGTTTCCCATTATCTCGCCTCAGCTGCTTGACGAGCCACTTGTTTTTCCACAGCTTTTCTACCTGCACAGTTAATAGGCCCGGGTCTTGTGCCCAGAAAGGAGTGTGGAAAGAAATAGAGTGAACCACAATGTGTTCAGGCTCCACCAACTGGGGACGTCCGACTGTTCCTTCACTTTATTCATAGCTTTGCCATAGCTGGACACTCCAATCCTTGTATTTGAAGCCTAGAAATTTGAAGTTCATGAGCACAGGCCCGCAACATCCCTGTTTCTAGCAGTTCAATGGCTTGTGCAAAGGAGGATCTCAAATGTTGTTATAAACTTGTGTGAGAATGTGTGACCATGGGACCCTCCGAGACAACGTGCCCCCACTCCCCAAACTTATGTCGCCTAAGCCACAGAGTGACGTCCAGACTCATTTGGGATAACAAGTGTGTCTTTGACATTCCCTTTCAAAGACTCATTCCAGAAATGATGAAAAGGCCCGTTTTGTTTTGCTTGACCACTTTCTTGGGCTCTTCTGTCTGTGTCTCTCACACACACTCACACGGCCCCTTAGCAAGTGTGTTTCCTCCCAGTAGTTGATTGACCTGACCCAAAGAACTGCTAATGCTTGACTGGAGAGCAGCCAGTAAGATCGTCTCCATCGAGAATCTGAACTAAGCTAGAGAGACTTGCCAAGAAGTTGAGAAGTTAGTGATGATCATGCAGACTTCACACTGGGTATCCGTTTTTAGCCACACGCATGTTGATGAGTAAAGAACCAAAAGAATGGAGCAAAGCAGTGGTCTCAAGAAACCATGTGGTCTGAATAATGAAGAGCTGTGGGGAGTAGCTGCCTGGGCCTTGAGTCTCTTCCCAGTGCCTACTTGCCCACCAAGGGCCAGCTGTGTGTCCTTACAAGGGCATGTTCCTAAAGCTTTGTCATAACCATCCACCTTAACTGGAGTTAATGAGAACACTATTGGGTTGGCCAGAAAGCTCATTTAGTATTTTCCATAAAACAAAAGACACGTTTTTCATTTTTACCCATAACTTTATTGGTTTGGACACTTTGAATAGGCTGGCTCTCTCCCACTGTTGGCTTCTAGCGGGCAGAGGCCAGGAGTGCTGTTGAACATCTTCCAATGCATGAGACAGCCCCACAGCAAAGAAGTATTTGGCCATGATGTCAATAGTACCGAGAAACTTCGCAAACCACTTTTGACGTGTTTGATCAGTCACAGCACCTTCTCCATACGCTGCACAAATCTTATTTTTCATTTCAGTTGTGTTTTTACCTTCCTTGAAATAATAAAGCGTAATATGCCAAAAGTGTTGCTTATTTTGTTCCATCTTCAATATTAAAATGGCTACGCAAGAATTCACCAATTTTGATAAGTTTTTTTAAAAATGCACACTGATATGACAGCTGCCTCAATACAATCTAACAAAATTTTTTCAAATGAAGTTAAAGATGACTAAGCACTACTAGAGCCATCACATGAAAAAAACTGAACAAACTTTTTGGCCAACCCTATAACAAGCAGTAATTTCTGAGAACCAAAGTATACTAAACAAAATGGTCAATTGATTCAGAAGAGCATATGTTCATTTTATCTTTGCTGAAAAGTCCTAATTTTACCTTTTTTGATAATGATACTTTAGCTGGTGCCTCTTACCTGAGAGAAAGCAGAGAGCCATGACAGCTGCAAGAGCCTTCCCCCAGGAGAGGGGATAGTTATGACAACACCCCCTCCTACCACCCCTCTGATAAACCTTAAGTGGTGTTGTGACGCCAAAATAGAATTGTTTTGATTACATCATCAATCATATTTGTTCAGGATATTGGATGCATAAGGACACCTCCAAAACCTGATCTCCAGCCCTAGGAACTTGGTCAAGGAATCACGAGAGACACAGCTCAATAGCTATGTGACCTTGGGTGTGTTTACTCCCGTTTCTGAGTGTCTGCTTCTTCACCTACTACATTAGGTTCGTTTGGTGTTTTGTTCCATACGATGGCTCTAGTAGTGCTTGGTTGCCTTTAACTTCATTTGAAACAGTTTTGTGACAGCTGTCATATCAGCATGCATTTTGAAAAAACCTATAGAAATTGGTGAGTTTTGGTGCAGTTATTTTAATATCAAAGATGGAAGAAGATATGCAACATTTTCAGCGTGGCATGACTTGCTGAAGTAAAATGCAACCAAACACAACTAAATGCACAACCAAAATGCAAAAGAAGATTTGTGCAGTGCATGGAGAAGGCGCTGTGACTGACTGAGTGCGTCAGAAGTGGTTTGCAAAGTTTTGTGCTGGAGATTTCTTGCTGGATGATGCTCTGCAGTTGGGTAGACTGGTTGAAGTTGATAGCGATCCAATTGAGATGGTAATTGAAAACAATCAAAGTTATACCTCAAGGAAGATAGCCAACATGCTCAGAATATCAAGATCAATAAAGTTATTGCTGAAAATGAAAAAAACGTGTCTTTTATTTTACAGAAAAAACCAAAGGGACTTTTTTGGCCAACCCAGTAACAAAAGGAAGCAGCGCAAGAGAGTGGTGGTTCTCACACCTGACGGCACATCACAACCCCTTAAGAAGTTCCCGTATTTTTCGAACTATCACACTCACTCCCCATCAAATTTAGGAGAAAATGGAGGTGCATCTTGTAGTCCAAATGTAGCCCACCTGGCTCGCTGTGGCGGGGGGGCTATGTTATTTATGTTACTAAATATTTTACCACATTTTTTGCTTCAAAATGTTTTGCCTATTTCCCTCCTCTAAAACCTAGGAGCATCTTATGATCTGGTGCATCTTATAGTGCTAAAAATTTGCTAGTTACAACCCCTCACAGGTCCCCACCTCTAGAAGTTCTGAGTCAGCACATTTGAGGCAAAACCAAGAGATAGGTACTTTTTTAACAGAAATTACGTCAGGTGATTTTGATCCATGCACTGATGTCTGAGCACCCAAAACGACTTTCAGCTCTGGCCGTCAGTGGTTCTCTATTCTTCACAATTGCTGATATCTGCGTGCAGGGCTTAGGTCCTAAATATGGCATGGTCAAAATTATACATGGAGATCTCTTAAATCACTCCTGCATGCTTTTGCATACATAGCCCTCTCCAGTCATTTTTATGCATGCTAAAGTTTGGAAGCAACTGGGCAAGACTAAAAAGAGGACAAATAAAGGAAAGTCCTTACTGTTGGATGCTGGCTCCATAAAACACCAGCAAAATAAGCAGTGGAGAAGGCAAAACTGGGTTCATCGTACACCATGGTAGGGAGAGCCCTGCCTTCACAGTCTTAGGAGCGTCTTGGGCTGAGGATGGGCAGTGGCAAGGTAGGAGTACTTGTCAGGCTTTAGAATCTGGTTGAAGGCAGATCTTTCATAAGTTGGTGCTTAGTTAATTTTGGCTAAAGATTGTAATAAAATAGTTTTGGATTAGTGGACATGAGCCAAGGTTTTCAAAGAATTTTACAGATTAAATTGTCTTTTTAGTGCTCTCTACTGAAGAGCTTAAGCGTTTTACGTTCACTTCAGTGATATTTGAAGGGAAGTTCCTGAAAAGAACAATAAAGTTATTTGTTCCCTGACTGGTGTGGCTCAGTGGGTTGGGTGTTATCCTGCAAACTGGAAGGTCACTGGTTTTGTTCCCCATCAGGGCACAAGCCTGGGTTGCAGGCCAGGTCCCAGGAGGGGGACATGTGAGAGGCAACCAATCGATGTTTCTCTAGCACATCCGCATTTCTCTCCCTCTCTTTTCCCTTCCCTTCTCCTCTCTCTAAAGACAAATGAAACCTTTAAAATATATATGAAGTTATTTGTAACTTTTATCTTTTATCTACTCTGTGGAATAGTTAAAGTCATGTTGACCAAGATGGGGGAAGGTAAAGT
Source organism: Sturnira hondurensis (assembly GCF_014824575.4). Taxonomy (NCBI): domain Eukaryota; kingdom Metazoa; phylum Chordata; class Mammalia; order Chiroptera; family Phyllostomidae; genus Sturnira; species Sturnira hondurensis. The sequence goes on from NW_028079136.1 coordinate 4,818,961, forward strand.
CCTATTACTGTAGACAGTGAATGGTTGGTTTCTAGGGTCTCAATATTATGCAGATATCTTGTTATTCAAATCTTTCTGCCTATATCATTATTATTCTGTCTTGAAAGGCCAAGGGGGAGTGGGTGGTACAGTATAAGTCAGTGGTGCTCAAAATGTAGTCTAAAAACCATTATTGATCTGCAAACTGTGTTATTGGTTTTCAATGATATAAATGTAGAAACTGAGAGTGTTTGTAAACTTTTATAGCAATTGAACAGTGCACTTTTATATTGGTTTAATTGAATAAACATTGGAAGCTTATATTTCACCTGTCTTATTTTTCTAATAATTCACTTTTATCACATTTTACAAATGGTCTATGATAGACTGGTCCTTCAGCATAGATTGTTTGAAAAAAAACATTGTTCTAAATTGCTCCAATTTGTTTGCAGAATTTATATACTCTCCTATGATATTATGCTTATAGAGTCCTTATGGATACGAAGCAATCTGGATTTTAGTCAGGAGATTAAGTAATAGATAGTGAAACACCTTGCACAGGACCTGATCCTGAAATGGACTGAGTCAAAATGGAATTGAACCAGAAACGAGCACCACACTCTGTTCTTTGATGAAGGGCAGCGAAGACCCCACCCCGTCCTTCTCCAGTCTACATAGGTGTTTACCGTTATGGCCCCCATAGTCAGCGTCCCCTCTTATGCCTGTTCATTAGGCTCATCTTACCCAAGGCTTAATGGTAAGAACATCTTATAAGTTAAGTGTGTGTTACATGAGACTCTGCTGCATCTCTGGGTCGGTCTGTCCTTGAGATCAAGGCCCAGACAGACTGCACCACGGGAGAATTACCCCAGGTTCCAGTCCTGGCCCAGGAGCTGGCTGACCTTGGACAAACCTCTGCCCTTCCTGTACTTTCATCACCATCATCAGTAAACTGAAGGCAAGGCAGCACCACATGATCGACAATTACAGTCTAGGTTACACCCAACAAATGTAAGTACAATTATACACCCAGTTACACATTCTAGAAAGTTCACAGCAGCACCATTCACATGGCTATTAATGGCTAAATCAATACATAAATTGTAATAATCACACAATGGAATGTTACACAGTCATGAGAATGACAGTTTGCAACTATAAGTCACGATAAGAATGTATCTCACAAAACAATGTTGAGTGAAAAAAAGCAGACACAAAGAACGTATGCTCTACCATTCTGTTCACAGGAAGTTCAGAGATGGGCAAAATGACCCTGTGATGTTAGCAGTCAGGATAACGAGGAGGTGAGTAGCCCTGGGAGGGGCAGGAACGAGAACCCGGCAGAGGGGTCGGGGGCAAGAGGGAGGCTCCTGGAGCTGCTCCCGTTCGGTTTCTTGATCTGGGTACTTGTTCTGTGGGTATATTGATAATTCACAGAATGTGCACTTCATACTTTGAGCAATTTCCTGTATGTATATTGTATTTCAGTAAAAGTGTATAACTATATTACAGAACAGATTAATTTTTTTTAAAATAAAGCTGTGGGACTACATACACTGCAGGGTCCCTTTTATCTCCACGGTCTCCTTCTCCTGGGTGGCCCACATCACCCCAAACCCACAGGTTGGAGGAGAGGCGGTGCAGGGTGCAGAATGGAGACAACTGTACTTGAACAACAATAAAAAAATGGGGGGAAAATCCACAGGGTCCCTAACTAGGCCAATTCTGTCCCTAGCTCTGCCCTTGGGAGACCTTTTTCTTTTCTTTTTTCCCCCATTTTCTATCAATAGACTAGGTGCTCCCCTCAGCCACCCTGAATGGTTCCAAGCCTGGTCTGGTGTCATCTTCCCACAGCAATTCCAACAGACAGGGCTTTGTGATTTATAAGCTGCGATCGCGCCGTGGTGAAGGTGTGGGGTTCAGGCCAACCTTCTGCAGCCAAGTATCTGTGTAATCCCATGCAAGGTAAGCTCTCTGCGCCTCAGTGTTTCATCGTAAGATTCTTGGGAGGACCAAGAAGTCCGTATAAATGAACTACTCAGCTCAGTGCCCAGCAGATAAAAATCCTTAGCTCAATAAATGTACATTATTAGTTTTTCACTTGAGATTCATAAATGATATAATCATTATCTCCATTTCACAGATGGGTGACTTGAAGCTCGGAGAGTTTAAATAACTTCCTGTAGGTCCCGGGAACAGCCAATAACTGAGAGACTAATACTACAGCCCCTAGAAACTGTTCTCCCAAATATCCACAGAACCCACACTCTTCAGCTAGGGTTATGGTCCTTCGAGTAAAGACAGTATTTTCCAGCTAGGTGCAGTCACATGATCCAACTTTGCCAATAGGATGCAAGCAAAGTATAATGTGACTGCTTCTGGAGTCTTCCTAACAGATAAATGGAAAATGACTGTTTGGCATCTTGTACTGTTGACTATGTACTAGAGGCCAACCCTCCCACTGAAAACATTTGGAAAAGCTGGACACAATGTAAAGATAAATCTGCTTGAGAGCACTGGAAAGCTAATGAAACTTGTAAGGCCAAGATCTTGGGGAAGGAGGAACCCCAGAGAGGTGAGCCGGTCCCTTGGGACTCCTTTGCCCGTCTGTAGGGCACCTGCCATTTTCAGAAGAGGCTGCTGAGAAGCTGAGAGACTGAGCAGGGCAATTACCAACCTCACAATGATAAGTCCGCAGAAGTCCAGGTGCCTTCAAGCTGGGGGGATCTGGTCAACTCACCACACTTGGGTTTGGGAGTCCAAAAGACTCCACTCTAATAGGGAAAATAAAGGCATCTTTAGTAAAAACAAATAAGCAAACAAAAAACCCCCACAAAACTAAAGTGTTTGGCAGAAGGAAAATTCTTCCAGATGGAAGCTTGGGGACGCTGGAAGGAACACACCACAAAGGGCAAATATATGGCTAGATCTAAAAACATTTAACTGCACAAAATAACAATAATAATGTCTTCGAAGGTTTAAAAATATAATACACAAGAGCAAAAGTGTTCAAATTGAGACGCAGAGTTAAGTGTTCGATGGCACTGTCTGGAAAGAAGGAAAAGTAACGATTTCCATTAGACTTTGATAAATCAAGAAATCACATTGTAACCTCTAGAGTAACCGCTGAAACAGTAGGGAGAGCAACTACAACTCCTATGATAATGGAGAGGAAATTGGAGTCTGTGTGCTCCATTCAGATGGGTTTCATAAACTGCATTCGTAATTTATATCAGTCATGCTTATTTTTTGTGTTCTGTTTTCTCTTTATTTTGCTGTGCTACTTTTCTCTTTAAAACCCAGGATCAAGAGAAACCAAGCAATTCAAATCAAATTAAGGTAAAACTCCAACTGGAGGAGGCTTTCCTGGGGAAAGTCACGTTCCCAAATGTGACTACCATCTGTTACAAGTTGAACCATGTCCCTCCCCCCAGAATTTGTTGAAGCCCTACCCCCCAGAACCTCAGGATGTGACCTTATCTAGAAATGGGGTCATTGCAGATATAACTAATTATGTTAAAATAGCAGGTTGGGTCATGCTGGAGTAGGACAGGCACCAAATCCAGGAAGACCAGTGTCCGTGGGGGAAGAGGAAAACTTGGATGCAGACCTACACAGAGAAAGGCGGTGGCCACGGGAGTGATAGATATGCCTGGGGTAGCCAGAGGCTGGGGAAGACACGCCGCACGGCAGACACCTTGGCTTTGGACTTCTAGCCTCTGAAATCGTGAGATAACACATGTCTTTTGTTTTAAGCCACCTAGCTTGTGGCACTGTGTGACAGCTGCCTTGGAAATGAATATACCACCCAAGGAACAAAACAGGAGCGCCTGCAGATCACGAGGAGGCCTTTGCAAAGGGTCCGGGTCTCAATCAATAATGGGAGATTGTTTAATCACATCAAAGCCGCAGCGAGGTGGGAGGGTGGAGAGAAGCCAGCCAGAGCCTCGTGGGGAATCTCTTTGATCCCGGAAAGCAAGGCGCGCTTCTCGGGGTGGGAAGAATGTGTGAGAGATGAAATAGCTCTGGAGGGAGAGTCTTAAGTGAGAATTCTCATTGCATTTCCCCCTTGGGAACTCTGGGATACTAGCCGTGGCCTTAGAAGGCCAGGCTGCCCATGGGCCTGTCCTTCAGGAATCCTGCTTGCCTGGAATAAGGCACCAGCAGGCAGGGGTGGACGGAGACGTCATCGGGTGGGGGGAGTTGAGCAACCTCAGGCTTACAACGCGGTGGACTAAGGGTGGGGATGTTTTTGAAGACCACACTGGATGATGCCGTTCAGATGGTCTCCGAATCAGCCAAGTTCTTTGAGGCAGGTGACCTGCTTACCTATCCCTCAGAAGCCCAGTAATGAACTGTAGACATTAGCAGGAGGGTTGCCTCACCTGGGGGTGACAGCTGACTCAAGCCAACTACGCTTGAAGGTGAAACTCTAAGGTCAGTGGTTCCCACCTGAGGCATCCAGCAGAGGAGTGAAGAACACTCCTGAGAAACAGCCGCAGGGACTAAGCTTTTAAGGATAGAAAGGAGCTATCAGCTACTTCAGACCCAGCAGGGCAAGGATACCTGGGGTCCCACTGATTCTGCTGGTGTGTTGTCCATGTCACAGTCCACTGAGCTTCCTTCCAAGGTGTCCCTTCTCCATTCCCAGACCAGTGTGCAAGGTCTTCTTTGTCACAATCGTAACCCACCTTCCACACACACGCACCTCCAGACTTGTGTGCCCCACAGGGCCAGGAGTCTCACTTCCATCTTTGCTGCGAAGGATATTAAGGTGATTCTTACTTCCACAGTTTCCTTTTTAGGGAGGAAGGTCAGAAATATTACACCTGACAAGTTGCGACCAAATCACCAGGGCCAGATGGTGTCTTCAGGGTGAACTTGAAGGACGCCTGACCAAAGGGGTCTGCAAGAGACTGGCCCTTTGGCCGGCAGAGGCCGGCTCAGAGAGGAGGTCCCAAATGGGAGGCGGCAGGGCCCTGAGAAGTGCGTTTCCGGGCCCAGTGTGCTGCTAATACCTCCTCTCATGGAAATGGCCCATTCTTGCTGGTTCTGCTGAGATTTGGAACGCTTTTTTTTCTGCTGTTGGAATTTGAAGTTTGAGATTTAGTGTGGTCATTCCAATGACAAACTTATGATCTAGCCAGTTCCATTTTAAAATCGGAGCCCATGCACAACAGACTGACTCTTTCAAGGAACCTGTGAGAAGAGGGGCGCGAGGGGAAGGAGGGGTGTGGGGCCGGTGGCCCTACTTCACAGACGAAGACACACAGTGGGGCCCAATGGAACTGCTCACTGTCACCCACTGAGCAGCGGCAGAGCCAGAGTAAAGGCCCTGAACTAGTGACTCTTAGGCCAGTTTACTGTGTTCAGAGTGATTAACTTATTGTTTTTTTTCCTTGAGCTATTGATTTTTTCTTCAAATCACATACTTACACGTTTGAGACTACTCTCCACACACACACACACACACACACACACACACACACTTCCCCTGATTCCTATGGAAACACTGTCTACCATTCTGGGGATGGGGAGGGAACTGACTCATGTGCCCCTGCTGCATCTGGAGCTGAGGCCCAGCACCAGAGGGTCTGTTTCACGCAGGACCATGAGTGCCATTCCTGTTTCCGGTGACTCTGGTCCTGCTCCCCACCCTCCCTGGCCGTCCTCTCCCACCTCTAAGGGGCTGCGGAAGCTGCCTCACTCTCAGCCTGTCCCCAGCACACTCCCTCCATTTTCCCTCTCCCATACTTACAGCCCTGTGTTCTTGGTTCCCTATCCTTGGGACTGGAGACTTGATTATGTAATAACATGCTTTTCCATTTGGGGCAAAAAATGTGACCTGGGGGGTCCGTGGTAGTGCATCAGGGGCACTTGGTCATTCTGGATAAACAGGGTGCACTTTCCTAGAGTATCACATTTATGGAAAGATTTCTGTGAGGGCTGGCACAGGTTGGGTGATTTACCTGTTCTGAACGATTGTTTTCGTGTTAGAGCATGTGAGTCAGTACAGAAAGTAACACAGAGTACTGTGAAGTGGCAGCTTCAGCTCCTATCCCAGGTTTCCCCTGAGTAGGGCTCGGCACTGGGGTGCTGGGGGAGGGTGACAATGGGAACCAGTTTAGGACAGGAAGGGAAGGAACAGGCAAGCACAAGGCACAAGTCCAAGTGGGGACACAGAGCAAGGCCGTACAGTGTGGTGGCTGAGGGCCTGGGCTCTGGATGCCAACATCTGGAGGCAGCCTCAGTTTCACTTCTGTGTACCTGGATAGCCAGGTAAGCTCCCTATCCTCTGTGTCTTGATCTTATCATCTGAGAATGGGGATGTTGACCTTAAGGATTCTTTCAGGATTAAAAGGAATGAGGTACATACAGAGCCTAGGCCAGCCCCTGGGAGGGCAGGCAAGCTGAATTCGGAGGATTGGTTACCATCATCGGGCAGAGGGCGCCCCACGGGAACCAAATCAGTGTTGGTTTTCCTTTTTACATTTCTAGAAGCGAGCTGGGAGACGGAGTGAGTATGAAATTGCCAAGTGTGCCCTGAAGGCTGAGGGACGGAGAGTTGCAGCTAACAGGCCAGCCAGAGGCCGAGAGGCTGCAGCCCTGGGAACAGGAGGAAGGCACACGAGCCCCAGCAGGGCCACGGGCGAAGCTCACAAAGCGCCATCCAAGGTGGCCGGCCCTTCCCTGGCACTTTTCCCTGGGCCTGTTAGCGCTCGCAAAGCGGGAGCTCTCCTCTGCCGTTATGTTTACTCTTAGTGGCTGTTCGGTGGGGAAAAATGAATCATTTCCAATATTCTGTCCGCAGACAAAAGCCTTCAAACAGTGGGGGAACGTAGTGTGAAACGACGGAGACTGACTCCTTCATTACCCCAGCGTGGCCGTTCGGTGTATCACGCTCTCCCAGGTCACGGATCTGCATGCACTGGGGTTAAGCAAAACAACGACGACGACGACTCAGTCCTTACAGAGCGAGTTGAAGGAAGAGGCCAGTTCTGTGCAGAGCGGAGCATTCCTGTTGAGTGAGTGAAATGCAAAACCAGGCTGCTCCGGGTAAGAAGGGAAGAAACAGGAGGTGGAACTAGGCTAAGCCCCATCTCTCCTCCCCAGCTCTGAGAATAGCTTTCTTTGTTGAGCGAACACACCTGAGGTGAGCCTTCTTTACTCCTCCTCCCCTCGAATCCAGTTTTCTGTCCAGGTAAGTCCTTCCAGATACCCCGGTGGGAATAAAGCGGCCGCCTTAACTCAGGCTCCCATATGCGAAATCAAAACCCTGCCCCGGTCCTTTCATGGAACAGAAAGAAATGAAATGGACGCCGCCCTCAGAGGTGCCAGACCAAGCCCACATGAAAATGTTTCAATTCCTTAGACACAAACCCATTTATTTTTGGTTCATTTCAGTATTTATAGCAGTGCCCATGTAACCTATTTCAATCCATATGAATAGTACCCAATTGTGGGAGCAAATTAATCTTTTATGAGCCACTCAGCAGTGAGGTTAGAAGATAAACAGTAGGGGAAGTAGTACACGCTGCTCTGCACGTGAACCTTCTCATCACAATACACTCCTGCACTGGAGCTCACCGCATCCAGCGGCTGCCGCTCGCTCTGACCATGCGGCAGCCCACGCCGCCCCCTGCCACCTCCGCCGCGCTGAGGGGGCTCTCTGATCAACCACCTGGGTCGGACAGGCTGCCATTTTCAGTTTGGAAGAAAAAGCCTATAAATCTGCTTCCTGGGAAGACAGACATGGCTGAATTGTCATCGGCCTCCAGAATGCAGAAAACATCAATTTCATTGCAGCTCCTCGGAGATGGAAACACCTGCCACTTCCTTTCTCGGTTGCAATTAACATGCTGCAGCTCAGCACGGATTGATCCTAAGAAGCCTAACACAGTCAAGTCGAGATTTAAATGAAACAGTGCAACCTGATATTTTTTACAGTTTTAGAAACACGAACTTATTTGTGTTTCTATTGCCAAAGGACAACTACAATAGGGCTATACGTCTTTATGCTTAAGATAAATGTGAGTAGGTAGGCTGATGCTTATAATAAAAACAGTTCTTTATCTTGGTATTTATTTGGGAATCGTACTTGTTTGTCTTTGTTTTTCATTCTTTTTTTTTTTGGTGGACAAAGTGGAGGAATAATATTATTTCTGTATCCCAGCACCTAGCACAAGGCTGCAGAATCCCATGGGTATTTGGAGAATGTTTATTAAACAAATAAATGAATGGATGTTTGGGGAAAGCAAGCTTAAGAACTGTTCCCTTGGTCCAACTTACGTAAAATCTGGACTTAAGACCGTTACGAGCCCTTTGGTTTAACTTAAAAGCTGTGAGAGGCTATGCAATATGACCTGAGGTGGGTTTTATGTCTCATTCAGAGCTCTAAATTGCTCAACCTTGACCACCAGTGCCCCTTTAAGGGACAGTGAAGGCTGTATCTGTTTTCAGCATGATCTCACTCATATTACATGCAAAGAAACTGTCTTCAAAATGTATAATATTATACATCTGAGGGTCTAGTTACATCCTCTGCCGTGAATAAGGAATGGAATCATTTAAAATGCTTTAACAGCCACAATATTTGTGTCCTTTTGGAAGTGATCTTTGAAATAGTTTTTATGTACTGGCAAAACTGAAAGCCAGTGTACATAGAAGGCTATGAAGTATGAGATTTATGTTTTCACTTGGCCAGATAAAGACATAGTCTTAAACCACAGACCATAGGCTTTGAAAGACAGAGTGAATAAACCGCCTCTCATATGTTAGCGGAAAACCAGGGCCAAGAACTACCTTCTTTCTGGGCCTTCTTGGGAGAATCTTTTTTTTTTTAGATGAAAATACAACAAATTAAAATAAGTGGCAATGAATTATTTTGTGCAACAACAACCCAGACACTGCACACTTGAGCATCACAACTGTGCGCAAGCATCCAACAAAAAAGCCCGGGCTTAAATATTATGTGACTGACCAAAAAGCCTGGGCTTAAAGATTTCTGCATGTTCTAGAATGAACACTGACGTCATATATCCTCTTCTTAACATGAGCTGATATTCCTGCACGTCCATAGTCTCACCTCCAAATGCTTGATGGCTGAAAATATTCGTCTATCTCCATAAATATTTAATACTACACAACTCACTGCCATCAACATCTGAGTTATTTGTATGTTAAATAGCTTATATACCTATTATCGTAGTGATAATAGGTCTTCTCCAAATTATAATACGGGGAAACCAGAACTACAAGGAAACCATGTTAGTGATTTCCACCAAATAAATAAAAATAGAGAAATAGCCATAAGTGACATGGTTTTAATAGATAGATAGGTAGAGAGATTGAGGCCAATACATATTTCCTAATAATAGAATTCAGGCACTAAATGACTTGATTCTTAAAAAAAAAAAAAGGAAGGAAGGAAGAAAAGAAGGAAGGAAGGAGAAAGAAAGAAAGAAAGAAAGAGAAAGAAAGGAAGGAAGGAAGGAAGGGAGGAAGGAAGGAAAGAAGGGAAGAAAAGGAAAAAACCTCTACCACCTTAGGAACTTGCTACACCATGGAAAGATTGCATTTAATATAACCCAAAACACTGTCTGACTCAGGAAATCCAATTACACATCCGATTTCTGGCTCATCAGAGGGCCGCATTGGGGAACTCAGGCAACACCTCAGATGGAAGTGGTTCATGGGTCACTTACACTGAGGGAAGTTAGGTCTTCAGTCAGAACCAACTTTCCCAAAGCACCTTATGTCCAACGACATATTTAAACACTTGGAGAAATGAGAGAGGCCAAACATACAACAGCAAAGGGTTCTTCAGTCTGTCTCTCACCAACAACAGCCAGAATTTTCAAAGAATCCCATAAAGGGAAAACAATCAAATATGTTACGACCACAGATTCCCACTTGAAATCTTTTCTTCAGTTCCATGTGAACTATCAAAACATCCCAGGAATTCCACATCGGTGCACAAAATCCGCCTCCCAGCTTTCCTGTACATTGAAAATGTCATTGAAAAAGATCCATGACCCAGTTTGGGATTTGGTAAATGGGGTCACTGCACTCAGCTTTGCCCTGAAGTCGGAAGTGGTTTCGTCCTTGTCCCGTGGAGCTCCTGGGCAACCCCTGCAGAGTCTCACAGTCCCCTCTGTGCTGGGCTAAGAAGACCACCGCGGGGACACAGTGCTTACCTGGCACCGCTGATGCGTTCATTTCTACAGCAGCACCAACCTCACCCATATTTTATTGACAAATGGAAGAGTTTCTGTTTGCCATGTCCAACGGTTATTTAAAAACTATTCATTTTCTAAAAACGCACTTTCCAGTATGTTCCAGGGGCCACAAGGACAGTATTCTGAGAATATAAAGCTTTTCCAAGTCAACAGTATTTGGTGAAGACTAATGATCTTGCTGGTATAAAGTTAAAGTTTTATATCCTTTCTCTCTTTCTTTCTTTTTTAATAAAATTAAGGCTCAAATGTCCTATTAAACTCTCATTGCTTATGTATATTATATTAAGGCTTATAAATACACCTGATAAATGAAATTCACCCTGGATTGAATTAACACCTGCCGTGTGAGTTGTTTGCTCTGTGTAATCAGTAATCTCAAGGTTTCTCCTCTTGCTCTGGAAACACAGTGAAAGTATTAACCTAATCTTTAAACTGCCGCTTCCTTCTGACATTTGGAAACCAGTCATCCGTGCAAAAAAAATTAAAAAGGGCAAATATGGATATATTAGTGAAAAGGCAGCTTCTTAAAAATCTTAAGATGTGTAACTCAATGAACTGGGCTGAGAAATGATAAAAAGCAGGAGGAAAGTCAATCTCTGTGTCAATTTCTAGGGAAAGCAATGCCGGTCCTCTGCCAAGGTCACCTCCAACCAGAGAGACCTGCTGAAGTTGATGGCCAGTTTCAAAAGCATCTTCGTATTTCCTTCATTACGATCTCTGGAAGGATCTGGGGCAGCCGTAGCATATATAAAAGAATTTCAATTTTTTAAAACCTATTGCATATGGTATAACTTAAGTTGCAGGGATGACAAATCCTGCAAAAGGAAACAGGAGTGTGTGCGGTGGGTGTGGTGGCCGGATCTGGTCCTTGGCTGGCTTCGAGGGACAGGGCCTCTGCTCACGTCCTGCTCAGCTGACAGCCCCTGGAGAATATGAAGCTTTCAAAGTGCTGGTCTTCAGCCTTCTCTTTTATGCGTTGTTCCTCTAAGGAATCCACAAGTTTGTCCCTCTGCTCAATCACTTGCATCATCTCGGTGAATATTTCTTGCTCCTCATTTAGATCGTTCTCATCTTTCTGGCTCTCTAAAGAAAGAAAAAGAAAACATTGGACCTCAGGTAAGATTTGGCCCCAGGAGACCTCTTGGCCTCTGCATTCTTGATTGTTCTGGACTTGTTCTGCCCTTTAATTTCCATGGAGAAAACAAGGAAATGAATTGAACACCAGGGAACTGCTCTCAAAGCCACAGATTAGAACGGTGAATGCTTTGTGCTGCAGTCAGCTCATTTTCCATCTTGAGAATATATATAAAGTGACAGGAGAGAACCCCTTTGTAAGAAAAAGAAGTTAATACCAGCCAAGCCCTATCAAGGTCTACAACCTCCCCTCTCCTAGAAAAAAAAAATCCCACAAACAACACAAAGGCTGTTTTCTCTAAACATGTCTGAGATACAGCAAGAAGCGTTTCTCAGTAAACTGTGCACCAGTGGCTAGTATTTCAATGACCTGAGTCCTTTTTCAATTTGTAGTTAATGACAAATTGTAGACCTTTGGGGCAGAAGCAAAGTGAGGCTACAGCTGGACAATAGGAGGACATTTCCAAACTGTGACTGCTTTTCCCTTTAGCCTTTTGGAGTATGTGACCTTCTTCTTAAATAGCCAGAGACAGCCGATTGCCTGGGGGAGATGAGACTGTTGTAAAAGCAAGGGCAAGAGTAAGAAACAGGTACTGCAGTAATGACTTTCTGACATTCAAAATAGGATTTTAAAGCCAAATTTAAGTCTTGTCAGCCAGATTGTTGCCTTGGGACAGAACTTCATGAATTCCTTTAGCCCCTTCCACTAAACACACTGGGACTAGTCCGAGAACCCCACCCCAGAGTGGAGAAGGGGCGACTCTCTCACATCAGGCCTGGTCCTGACGCAGGGTCAGCCCGAAGGCACACGTGACAACAGAGAAATAAAGAAGCACCATTCCCTTTGCAGCACACGAGAGCTCTCTCTGTGTTCCAGCCTCTCCATTATGGACCTTGGAAGCCCCCAAGGGGGCAGGAAATGTCTTATTATCTGCTAAGAACCCCAAGGATTCTTGCCTTGCCTCTTGTTTGGAACTCTGGGAAGAAGCCAACTGGGAGGGGCTGGAACTTGATGGTTACGGGGGCGGGGGGGCAATACTTGGTGGTTGGGCAGACAAGTAGGGCGTGAGTGTGACTCCTGAGATCTCTGTCAGCTGTGTGTGGCATGGGTGGAGCCTACAAGGGTTCACTTTTCTCTGAGCAGCCAAAGTAAGCTGGCCAGTGGGCCCCCTGGGGCTCTCTGCGGATGATGGGTGAAGTGGCCCCACAGCTGAGACTGGATGGGGAACTGTCCAGCCAAGGTAACTGGAGGACATGCTGAGGAGAGGCCAGTGAGCCAGGGAACACCGCCAGGCCCCAAGCACACAGAGAGAATGGCAGGCTGTGGGTACACCAGCCACACACTCTAGCTGCAAAGGCCAGAAGAGGTGGGGGGTGGGGTGGCGGGTGGGGAGATGACAGGAGATAGTTGTGAGGGGATTTGGTGACTCAGGACAACCCACGAGGATTCCCAGTGCCAGAAAGTCATACAAACAGGCCTCTCCCCATTACGGGGCAGTCACCTTAGGGAGAAAAGCAGAAAGAAGGGCTGGCCATCTGCAAGACTGAACATTTTCATTCCAAAGAGACTGAGCGTTTCCTACAGGGACTGTTTAGAATATTGCATCAGACTAAATCTACCAGAGAAGGATATATAAAGTTCTTTTTTTTCCCTTGTTAATTAGGGGGATGAAGCTCTTGTGGAAGATGAGCTTAGGCACAGACAGAATAAAGAAGCTACATATTTTTTGTACACCTACATATTTTTTTGTACTCCTGAGAGGAGAAAATGTATGACTATCACTCCTTAGTAACAATTTTTCACTGAATGTTGGCTAATAAAGTCTTTGCTGGTATTTATTTTCGCACCCTGAAATGGAGGAAATTAAAATTGTTATCAGATGTATAAATCAGACATTAGTTCTCTACTATGGTTTGTTAATTTAGGTGTATTCCAGTTCTGGTGCTTTTTATTTGATAATCAATAGAGAAAAAAATTAAATTCCTGTCTTAATTTTAATTTGTTGAACCCTTTCCAACTGCATAGTATAACTCTATATGATTTTGTTAGATATAGAACTCTGTTGCTATAAAGAAACAGTCTACAAATCATTACTAACAGGAGAACCTGAATCTCTGGTAATTTGTTCTTTAATCTTAGCCCTATGATTCACCTTGAGCATGCTTGTTAAGTTCTCAGACTCAGTTTCTACTCTGTAAAATGGGGATGAAATACCTAAATAAAAATATTCATGATGATGATATCTAATAGTTACTAAGTGCTTGCCCTGTACCAGGCAATGCCGTAGGTAGGTACAATGTTCTGTCTATGAAGTATAAAGAAACTATTTGATTTTTTTTAGTTCTAGATCTTTTTTTATTTTTAGAAATATGTTTATTGATTCTTAAGGAGAGAGGACAGGGGAGAGAGCAAGAAACATTGATGTTTCTTGAGAAATATCAATTGGGTGTCTCCCATACCTGCCCCAACCGGGAATTGAACCCACAACCTATGTATGTGCCCTGGTTGAGACTCAAACACCCAACCTTTTGGTGTATGCGTCAACACTCCAACCAACAAAGCCACACCAGCCAGGACTAGACCTAGGTCTTCATGTAAGAAAGCCATGCATGAATCTGCCCCAGTGAACACACAGGTGCAGAACAGAGTGACTGTGCCCAGCTGGCTGGAGCCAATGAATGTATAAGTCACTATAGCTTGTCAATTGGGTTTATTTCAGTTCTCTGTCCCTCATGGTGAAAAAACTTTTCTCACATACAACACCTGGGCCCAGCCCATGCTAGGAAGGATGTTTCCTTTATCACCTCCTCTTTGGTTCCCAAGCACCTGCATTACAGCCCTCATCTCACTGCACCACGATTACTGCACTGGGTGCTGGTCCCTGCAGTGAGACCACAGGGCACGATGGATCTTCTCCATATGCCAGGAACACGCTAGACTCTTCACAAATACTTGTTAAAGGAGTGAATGGATAAGTGAATGAATGTGTGGATAAATGGCTCTGTGTTCTGTTCTGACACTTGGGATGGAGCCAAGTGCCGCTCTCCTAGCCCACATGAATGAAGCTCAATAGGGATTTGCTGTGCTGGGGGTGGTGGGCAGAGGGAAGGCTAGCTTTGTGCTCCCCTCTGACTCCCAGGCAGGGGGGCATGCTGCCGTGCGACATGCCGCGTGCCCTGCTCAGGTGTCTTTCTGGGAGGAAACGTCTTTAACAAGGACCCAAAATATATCACCATACTCACCCTCTTTGAGCATTTTCTCTCTTAATTTCTGCTGCAGTCGGCTTTGGTGATCTTCCAATTCTAATTCTTGAGCCCTAGGGATGAGAAAGCATTCAAACCTTAAAATACTAGAGATCTGTGTAGACACATAGACAAATAAGCCTATTCGCGGAAGCTACTACATTCTTTTTTTCCTTATTAAAACTGGAATATCTCTAAACTGAAAGTTTTGCTGCTGCGGGGGTCATTGAAAGTACCAAGAAGGGTTGCTGAGATATGCTGAACTCAGGAGAGGTGGGGAGCAGCTGATGGTTGAGATGTGCCCCCCAGCAGGTTTTAAGAAGACCACTCATGTTAACCTTTTACTGAAGGATCATAGAGAAATGACTAGAATGGTCTAGAGGTAGGGAAGCAATGAAACTCTTCTCTATTTGGGGGGCAACATGACTTCAAGTCCCCTCGAACCAATCCCAAAGCTCTGATTGTGGTAGACAAGAAAAGGAGAAAGCAGGAACAGGAGCGAGATGTTCTGTCTAGATGGAGGCAATAAGGCTCAGACAACCATCTGGTAGTGGGAGCTGGGGACAGAAGAGGCAGGGATGCTTTGTACAGGTCAAGCTAGATCGCTGGGGACTCAGCGTCTCCACTGAGAAGAACAGCAGAGGAAGAAATGAAGTTCGTCCTTGGTGAAGGTCAGTTTGGAGCTTGCCCTTTGAGTGCCTGGGAATATCTCATGTATATCCTAGAGTGTGTGTAAGCTCCCCACGTGCTAGGTCATGTGGAGCTTCCCCAAACCTTTGGGAATGCAACTCTGGAATTCTTAAGAGAAGTGAGGCTCACTAACAGAGGTGGCAAGGGTCAGAGGTCGTGGTAGAAGTCATGATACCCCTAAAGGGAGACTCTAGAAAAGGAAAGTTTTGAAGACAAAAGATTTGTAATGCCTACACTGAGAAGCCAAACAAAAGAGGTGGGGCCAGGGAAGAAACATGTAAGATGTTGGAAGGATAAAACAAGAAATGCTGTGTCTCGGAGACCAAGAGCGATGTTTTGAGAGGCAAGAGAGGGGTGAAGGGTGTTCAGTGCTACAGAGACACAGAAGAGGTGAGGCTGAGACCATGCCCCTGGGTTTGACATGGTGCCCCCCACCCCCCCAGCTTACATGTGTATCTGCTACAAAGTCGGGTCACTTCACTAAACCCTATTGTTGCTCTCATTATTTTTACTACTTCTACTACTTGGGCAAAGGTCCCTGCCTTGTTTAATGTTCCACCTTTTGTTATTGACACTAAAGTTCTCTTGGCCCAATGTGGTAGCCAATAGAATTGAGCCTCTCTGCCCTTAAGAGAGAATTTTCCAGGAGGAGTGTGACGAGCTGCTGCTGCAGAAGCCACTTGATGTCATGCAGAGGCCACGTAGTCCCCCCTTGAGTCCCAGACAATGGCAGTACTAGAGCTGGGCCATTCTGCCCAACTTCAGACTCCTCTGATGGGCAATCTTCGCTCTGGGGAGCCCCATGGCCTCGCTGATGCTTTCTCAGGGGTCTGATGCCAAGGCTCCTCCAGCCCAGGTCTCGGTCCTTTCCCCGCTCCTTTCACAGGCCTCAGGACTGCACGGGGCACAAAGACTTCCCTCTTGCTCCTGCCGCCTTTTCCTCATCCTTCACAGGCATTTTCCCAACGCCTCTCTTGTCCTTCAACCCTGTTTCGGCATCTGCTTCCCAAAGACCCAGATGGACGTTTCTCCTGTTTCTCCGGTTCTACCTCCAAACTAAAACCTAGCCTTTAACAAAGCCTGCCTTTGTCAAGCTCATAAGCCCCAGTTCTTCTCTTTGGCCACTTTGGGAAAAGAAAGCTGCCCCTGCGGTGTGTTCATGCGAAGCCCCAGTCACTGAGCAGCCACTGCAGCAGCCAGTGCCCCTGCGACTCTCGCAGGTCGACCTTATGCAGGCTGCTCCTTGTACAAACCTCCATGGAGCTTTTGCTGTGTTTTCTTACCACTGTTGTGCTACGTGTTTGCAGGTCTGCCTCCCCTGAAACCACGAGAACCTAGAAGATAGGGACTGTGGCCTCTTTCATCTTTATTCCCACAGAAACCAGCACAGTTCCTGGCACCTAGAATATAATATACCTCATACATTGTTCTTGAATGAACTTTATAATTCAGACCTGATACCCAGGCAAATGGCATGGTTGTGTAAAAAGGGCTTTGTAGTCAGGTCACCGTGGACAAATTGCTTAGTACGTGAGCCTGAGTATGAGCATCAACTTAAAAAACAGTGATAGGAAAAACAATGATGACAAATAACCCCATCTTCCCCATTCCTAGAATTTTCTTCCATGTTAGTGGAACTCGAGGAGTATAACTCCTCACCTCTACCCCACTCCCCTCTCTCACTCACTCTCTCCCCAAGGAGGGTAAATTTGGAAAGACTAGTCTAAGCAAACTCAGCTTGCACCCTTTCTCT
The DNA here is from genome assembly GCF_014824575.4 of Sturnira hondurensis. Lineage (NCBI taxonomy): Eukaryota > Metazoa > Chordata > Mammalia > Chiroptera > Phyllostomidae > Sturnira > Sturnira hondurensis. Next base: position 4,835,998 of record NW_028079136.1, read on the forward strand.
CCTGGGATCAGCCTGCCTGCAGCAAACATGGGTTCTTGATCACATGAGCCTTGCCTTAGGTCTAGGGAAAGACTCCTCAATCTTAACACCATTGACATTTTAGGCTGGATAATTCTTAGCTGCTGGGGAGAGGGGTGTTCTGTGCATTGTAGAATGTTTAATAGCACCAATGGCCTCTACTTACTAAATACCAGTAGCACCTGTTAGTTGTGACCACTGAAAATGCCTCTGGACATGGCCAGGTATTCCCCAGGGAGGCAAGACCATTCCTCCCTGAGACCCACTGGTCTAGTGTGAAAGCTTTGCCGTCAAGAAGTAAGTGGTCCATTACATTTTGTGATAAGTAAGTCTAATTCTGGAGTTTGGTTAGCATCGTTGGTTGAATGGTGACCCCAAAAGAAACGTCCACGTCCCACCCTCTGGAACCTGTAAATGTGAACTTATTTGAAGAAAGGTCCTTGCAGATGTAGTATATAATTAAGTTAAGGACCTTGAGGTAAGAACATTCTGGATTACCCCAAGAACTCTAAGTCCAATGACAAGCATCCTTACGAAAGACAGAAGAGGAGAAGACACAGACACACACAGAGAAGGCCACGCGAAGACAGAGGCAGAGAAGGAGTGAGGCGGCCACAAGCCAAGGGGCGCCTGGGGCCACCAGGGGCTGGACGTGCCGAGGCAGCATGGTCCCCCTAACATCCTGATTCAGACTTCCCTCTTCCAGAACAGCGAGGGAATGAATTTCTGTTGTTGCAAGGCATGCAGTTTGTGGTCATTTGTTACCCCGTCGTTAGGACGGTGGCACAGATCACAAGCTCACCCAGACTCTCACATTAGAAAAGCCGTTATCAGTAATAATGGTCATCTTTACATATTTCATCTGTTGGCTTGGTCTTACTTCTCACCTGGCTGAGCACCCAGCCAGGGGAGAGGAATAGAATTTGTTAGACCTCTTCACAGACCTCTTCCCCCGTCCCCGCAAAGTTACCTCTCGGGACTGGGGTGAAATAAAATGAAACAGCGTAAGTGAAAGCACCCAGTACAACGTGTGGCACTTGGTTGTTTTATAGTAAATGTTTCTTTCTCTCCAGAATGGTGATAGGTATAGTGACCTTCGACTTGGTCAGAGTGTGTTGAGCTCCATGTCCACTTTCTGATCTCCAGACCAGGCTGTGACCCCCCCATTCGGAGAGGACAGCCAGACAGATCTCAGTCCTTCCATCTGTTAATGCCACACGGAAGTGCCCTGGCCGCTCCCACCCAGCCTTTCCTGTGGTTCATGTTCGTTCGGAGGCCAGAGACATGCTTCCCCAGGCGGCTCTGTGATTGCAGGTGGGTCCCTGGGTCTAGGCGACAGGCATGGATTGAAAATACTTTTTCCAAATGCCCTCCAGCTCCAGACCCATTACCTGAAATTTATTTTAGCCATAGGACTTCACAGAGAGAACAGACAACTGAAGACTCTCTACACTAATGCCAGCATGATATGCAAGACATCAAATATCAATTTGCCTCAATCACTATTCTGTATGCGCAAGACGAAAAAATCCTGGGACCGCAACCTAGGAGGGTGAGCCACCCCACTCCCACCCTGCTTTGCGTTTAGGACTCGCTGTTATCTGTGTTGCCTTACTTACATGATCAGTAGCTCCGACTCATATCGCATTAATTTATTCTTCTCCAGAACCAGCTTAAACCATTCCTGCAAAAGCTGTGCTTCATCCTGTGTGCCTGAATCTGCTTAAGAAATCAATGACAAATGGGTTAGATTGGCGTTTCTCTCCACATGATCAAACTGCTTTGGAGCTACTTTAACAGACCATGTTTGTAGCAAAAAGGGCTCAGCAGGCAGCAGCTCCCTGATGGCCTGTTGATGCCCCAAGGTCAGGGACTTGGCAAATAAAACTCACCTATGCATGCTCTAAAGGAGGTCCTCTTTGATGCTTAGGGTGTGAATACTTCAATTCCAAGGTCATCTACCTTTGATAATGTCCTGCCACAAGTGACCCTTCTCCTGTATTTGTATGTTCTCAGTAAAACTTCTATATGTTGTACATCACATCCTTCACCTAAGAAAGTCCTAATAACCCTTCCAATTACGACTGCCTTCTCCTCCTTTTTCTCCTCCAGAATCAAATGCCCACTGAGTGCCCAGGTAGGGTGTGGCTTCCTGCAAGGGGCAGAGAAGCTCATTTGGTCATAAAGGAATGGTGATGACTGTCATTTAGATTTTTTGCAAATGAAAAGGCAAATGATGGGAGGGGAGTGTTACCAGCTTTCAGACTCATAAGGAGAAAGTTAGATCCATATATTCTTACAACTTAGATTACCATCTTTATTAAACAGAAGAATAACCAGGCGAAAATAGACACTGCTTTTAGATGGTCTGTATTAGATGCTAAATGTCTGCGTGCCAAAATGTTAAAATCTGGGCATATTTGAGAAGCAGCAACACGGACAGGGCTTTCTAGAATTTCACCCTGAGATGGGAACACAGGCTGTGTTGCAAAGCTCATAGGCACTCTGGGAGGATTCAGCCTGGAGCCTCTAGTAGGCAGAGTGCAAGACAAGGCAGACAGAGAATATGAATGCCTTTGGGCAAGACATTTGGAGTCTCTGCTTCTTCTCTGGTTAAAATGAATAATAAGATATACAGCTAATATAATAATAATAATAATAACAATAATAACAATGAGCTACTGTCTATTATGCAACTCATGTGTGCCAGTCTATGTGCCTTATAGGCAGCATCTCATTTAATCCTCACAACAGACTCACCAGCAGAAAGTATCACCCTATGATCACCACTTGCCAGCTGAAGAAACAGAGGTTTAAAAGATCAAGTAAGTGGCAGAGGCAGAGCTTGAACCCGGGTGAGCCCTGCCCTGAACCCGTGCTTTCCGCTGCGTGTGTAGCACTTCCTCCTCTTTTTCCCTCTCTCTCGCCTCCTCATAGGCACGCAAGGTAAGTAATGCCCCCGGCACATTGCTTTACAGACAACATAGCAAGTCACCCATAAAAATGAGTTCCCTTTTCTCCCTCTTTGACGACCTTTTTATTGATAGGGAAAATGGGGTTCAGAGAGATTTATATGCAATGCCCCCAAATTATATACTTAGTTAATGTGCAAACTGGTGCTACAATGCAATCTTAACTTCTGGTGAATTCATTCACTCATTCATTCATTCATTCATTCATTCAACAATTCCTATTTATGAAATAGGTGTTGGGAACTGTCTTGGGTACTTGGGCTACAGTGATATATGATGCTACATATCACAAGAAATTTGGATATAATAAGGCATAGTACCAACTAAAAACTGTATTTACTGTTCTATAATCATTTGGATCAGATGGGCATAAGGAGCTGGGATAAAATAGAACGTTAGAAAACTGTCACCACAACAAAGCAGCAGGAGAGGACTCCGGGAATAACCAGAAGGGCAGGTTTTCCAGGTCAGGGCATGAGGATGGGCTTCCCAAACTGGGAGGTTGAAAAATGGATAACCCTTTGAGAGGAAATAATGAGGATGAGAGGCAACTTTTATAAGACGAGGGAACAATATGAGCAGGGGTGAGGGGATGGGAGAAGGTGATAGGCACAGAGATTGGGAAGGGCTGAGGAGGCATGGGGGGGTGGATGATATGCCTGGGGAGTGTGTGATGAGCTCATCATAGAGGCCCCTGAACATCACGCAAAGGCTCATGTACTCTGTTCTACTGAATACGAAGGGACACTACAGGTGGCTGGATAGGAGAATGATACGTGAAGTACTACACAGGAAAGATTAGAAGGGGAGAGAGGAGAGGGAAGTAAGTAAGCTGTTATTCCTTTTTAAGTTGCTCGACTGACTTAATAAATGAATGAATGCTCGAACAAACTTATAAACATGTTGAGTACCAGCATCTCCTAAATATTGGTTGTGGTGCTGAGGGACAGGGATGAATAAGCATTGATTCCATCTCTTTAGGAAATGGGAGCTTGCAGTCCAGCGGGTGAAACCATCACTACGTGGACAAATAGAACATGATGTGCCCCTTGCTATGCAACACAGAAGAGAAGCAACAGACCTGGTGTTGGAGGGAGTGGGGAACGATGCCAAAGAGGAGACAGCAGGTGAGTTCTGTCTAAGTGGACGAATAAGAGTTTTCCAAGGAGAGCAGTAGGTCAAGAACAAGGCACTCCAGGACATTAGCTGATGAGCAGAGGAATGAACTATAGAGACTAGGAGTCACACATAACATGGAAATGAAGAGCATATATTTTGAACTGAGACCTGGGGTCAAACTTCCACCCATCCACCTACCACTGTATGGGCTTGGGCACTTTGCATAGTTTCCCCTAACCTCAGTCTCCTCCTCTGGTATGGAGATGCAGTGGGACTGTCCCCACAAACAGCTTAATCCAGCTCTGGCACCTGGTATAAGCTCAATAAAGGGTAATGGTCATAATTCAAATAATATAATATGTGTCATGGAGTAGCCCTAGGAGTCGCCTGTTCCTCATGGGGACATGCAGGAATTCCCTGCATCTCCCCAGCCTGCAGCCTCCCACTCCGTCCACTGAGGGTGGGGTTGCTGGCTGTCTAAGAAGCTCACTGCAGGGCACTGTACTCTTAAGTATCGAAAACTTCTTTCTGTTGGAATTTGATGGGTTGGCTGATAGCCACCGAGTCCAGTTTTGCCCTCTAGAGGAACTCAGGACATACATACTATCTGTCTTACATGACAGACATTCGGACATTTGAAGACAGGTCTCACGAGCCACAGAAGCATTCTTTGTTTTTCAGAGAGAGCACCTCCAGGTTATTTATCATAATTTTGTCATAAAAGGGCTGCCCCAGTCCGTTTGCCCTGTAACTTTCCAGGATGCATCTTAAGGAAAATGAAGAAGCAAAATACCAATAGCCCAGAGTGGAGGGATCCTCTCCTGCCTCCACCCTGTGCCCCGGGATTGCAGAAGCCTCGTCTTCACTGGATCCTAACTGGCCTGCAACCGAGTGTGGTCTTCCCACCCCAGTGGTGGTGGAGTCTGGCAAATGCTCCGCGTTCTGTTCACGCCACTGATCGTTGGCTTGACCTAATTCAAGAGTTTCTACGCATCTTGTTAAATATCTTGTTTCTTTCGTTCCATCAGGGGAAATCTTTTGGCCGTTTTGTCCACCTGACACATCTTCCTGGATTTGGGATTTCTGTGGAATTGATAAATGGCCATCCTGTATCTTTATGTGGCACTGAAAACAAAGTGTCAGATGGGACTGGACCAAGGACAGAGCCATCCGACCCACTGAGGGACCTTTCTCAGCCTCTCGGTGGAACAGTTTGCTCCAGCGCGCATTTCCACACCTTGTCTGTTAGGCGGTCACAGGAAACTCTGGCAACAAAACAACTTGGCGAGGTCTGCCACGCCCACTGGCCCCACAAACCCTGCAGCCGCACTCAGGGAAGGACACGACATTCGTTTTTCACAGCTTCTCAGTAAACACCAGTGGTTCCTTAGTACTTGTTAAATGTCTTTCTAAATATGTACAATTTAAAAAATAATCCTATCCAGAATTTTGACAAGGACTCACAATCTATGTTTCTTTCCCATGCAAACAGTACAAAATGCACTCATTCTCTAGTCTTTTGGCTCTGGACTTCTCTGTGAGTTTTCAAAGACTGAGGTTACACCTGCATGGTTTTTTTTTCCACCTCCAACACCAGAGGGTGAATTTGGTTTGTTCAACAAGTTCTGATTGACTAAGGTCACATCCGAGGCTCTACGTATGTCTCATCTTTCATGGGAACTTAGAAACCTGAATTCATTGCTCTCCTGGTTTTCTCACCTATCCAGATTCGATTTCCCCTTCTAGGTGGTTGTTTAACATTTCTACATTGAGGACCATTTGCCTCCAGGAAAAAAACAGAAAAGCTGAGCGCTGAGAACCCCTTGGCTCCACCCCCCTCATGTAACATGACACCACCGCCTCAGCCCCGCCCACCCTTCCCCTGGCCCCCGCCCAGAAGAAGCAGCTCTGTTTTGCTGTTTTTAGAGTATTTTTTGGTTGTTTGTCAGATTCAGCCTGTTTGCTACATTATACTCCCAGGCTCTAGCCAGGCTTTTATCTGGGATTACATGTTCCTTTTCCTATTTTTCTTATGTGTCCTTTAAAATCTGGTCCATCAGAGAGTTCCCTGTGCATCACACGGATTTCTCTTGGTGCTGGACTCAACACCAGTTGAACCGAATTAACCGATTTAATTTTCTTTTTTAATGGAATAACTTGTAGTTCTATAACCTGCAGTTCATTTTTTTAGCGTCTTCCTTTCCTCGGTCAAAAATCCCTTTTGGGGATCTTTGAGCACGGACTCATGGGCTGATTCTTAGGAAATCTGCCCAAGCACTGGGCGCAGTGACTGCCGAGCCCAGGCGTGCCTTGCTTTCCACCCCAGCCCTGAGACTTTGCTCCACGATTTCCCCCAACTCACTGCCACCGTCAGATGGCTTCCTTTGGGGTCCTGATGACGCCCACGCAGCCTTGCCCTCGTGTAGATGCAGTGGGGCGAGTGGCAGAGGGCCTGGGCTCTGAGATCGAGCAGACCTGGCTTAGCCACTCACGGATGCGCCAGCTCGGGCAAGCAGCCTCTCATGTCTCCACCTTGGTCCCTTCCTGTGAAAAACGGGGATGATGACAGTACCTGTCTTATAATTGGCTAGGGAGACTGGATTAGAGGATGCATTTAAATGCTTACCATAGTGGTGGGCACACAGCAAACATTTAATAAACTGTATTACTATTCTTAGTACTTATTTCTTCCAGTAGCTACTTCTATACAGTTCCATGTGGATTACTTTCTGTTCACTTTCAGAACTCAGCTAGAATGTAATCCCTGACTTCATTACACATGCCTAACTTTACCTTGTTACCTCACCTGAGGTTAATAAAAACTGTTGAATAGTTCTTTTCTTTTGTCCCCACCGAAATGAAAAGGCCACGTGGCTGGCTGGATCCGCAGCACCTGCTGGGGAAGACCTCAGTGCTCTGTGCCCACACGGACGGTTGGCTTGACCACTTCTCCATCTGGTCTCGTGGCTGCTATTGAACTGAAAGCCTTTCCAGGGCAGGCATGGAACTGCTACATCTGGGAACCGGGATGCCGCTGGAACGGAGCTGCCAGAAGGCTAGCAGCCCCTGGCTATGACTGGAATGACTGTTACCTATTCCTTGCAGCCACAGTTGCTTGTGTTTATCTTTGACTGGCTCTTCATGAGCTCCCATGTATGCATATCCTGCTTTCTTCTGGACAAAATGCAAGGTTCCCACTTGCCCAGGTGAGGCGAAGCGATCAAAGCTCAACACAAAACCACTTTTTATTAATGGAGTTATTTAAATTGACCTGCTCTGCCCCAAGTGAGTCCTCAAAAGTACAAAGCAAATTCGGTTACTCCCTACTGAAATTCTCCAATTGCACTCCACAGTCAAGTTCGAATCACCTAACCTGACGACACTTAGTCCTTGCTTGCATTACAGGGACTTGCACTCAATGGTCAATAACTATTTTCCCTGTAAATAACAATAATACATGAACAATCTAGTCTTTCAAGTCGTGGCTTTTTAAGCATTTTCTTTCATTGGTGATGCTGAATGCTTCTCTGGTGGCATATTGGTGCGTGGTTTTGCTTTTTAACTATCCAGTTCCTTAGATGTGATTTCCTGCCTCCACAGAGTCTCAGAGAAGTCCGAACGTGGTGCTTGCTGCACTTGTGCCACAGCCTTCAACATCTTCACCGACAATCTGAGGCACAGAAGTGTAGCTGCAGCCAGAGCCCTCGGCGGCACGTGCGGGGCATCTCCCCAGAAGGGCTGGGTTTCAGCCTTTGTCTCTTCTTCTCTGGCCTCTGGTCAGCTCTTAGCTCCTGTGCTCATCCACAGGCCTATTTCATTTAAACCTCCAGCCAGGCCTCCTCTATCCAGCTCTCTGGGCACGCTGGCCTCCCACAGGTGCCTTGCACATGAGAGTGATAACCCAGAAACCTGCACTGTGGGTCTGGCCTGATTCAGTCTTGACAAAGCCAGGATGTTTGGTAGAGGGGAGGAACTCATGGCTCCACGCACGGAGCCAGGGGCTGCTGCTGAGACACAGAAGATCCAGTGTCCTTCCTTTTTTAAACACTTTTTTGGTTTTGCTTTTAGCTACGTATCTTTTCATTATAAATAAAGTTTTTCTTGCTTTAGAATATTATTGAAATATTATACTACATGTAGTCTTCTAAAACTTGCTTATTTTGAACTCCATATTATTGCATTTCTAAAATGCATCCATGTTGCAATTCATTTTTATTGCTGTGTGTGGAATATTCAGTATATGCCACAGTTAGCAGGCCCACAATTTACCCATTTCCCATGAACGGGTATCTAGGCAGTTCTTAGGGTTTTGCTAGTATGAATGATGCTGCTCTACACCTGTACAGAAGACAACTGATGGATGCCTCTCTCTCCCACGGATGTTTCTCTCTCTTTCTCTTTCTCGTTCTCCCTTCCTGTCTCTCTAAAACCAATGAACATGTCCTGTACAGAAGGGATACTTCTGTACCCCAACTGGGGTGTGTACAGGAGTCTTTTTAAAGGGCCAATATTTGACTTGTTTGATCCTCTGTATTTTATTTTTATTGTCTATATCATTTACTTCTGCTCATATATTTATTATTTTCTTTAAGCTTATTTTGTTTCCCTCTTTCTAAATTAAGCTTAGACATTAATTTTAGCTCATTAATTTTCAACCTTTCTTCTTTTCTAATAAAATTATTGAAGGCAGTAATTCTGAGAACGACATTCAGTGCCTCTCCCATGAGTTTGACCTACTGCTTTCCTTTTCCTATTTAGTACATTTAAATTTCCAAGTATTTTTTAAATACTGCTTTTTTGATTCATGAGAAACATCTATTTTTACTTTCTATATATATGGTTTTAAAAAATACCTTTTGTCAGTTGTTTTCTAAGTTAATTACACTATAACATGGAATGGAGTCTATATACTATAAAGCCCCTGAGATTTATTTTGTGAATTTACGGCTAATTTTTGTAAATCTCCGTGTGAAACTGAGAAGGATATACATCCTCTAAACTGAAAGTGCGGGGGTTTTTTAAGTGTCCATTCAATTAAGGCCATTAGTTGCATTGTTCAGATTTATACTCATGTTCTGTGTGCTTGGCCATCCTCACCTGAGAGACATACTAAGTCCTCCTGTGGTAATAATAGAAAATTTTCCCCACGGTTTCATCATTTTTTGGTTTTATATATTTTGAGTCTTTTATAGTCAATACATGCACATCTAAAACCATCATACTTCTCAGGGAGTTGATCATTTTACAACAATGTGGCGATTCTATTTGCCCCTATCCATGGCTGTGGCAGCAAAAGCTGTTTTACTGCTTTTCATACAATTACTCCAGCTTTATTAATTTCGTATGTATTTTGCCATCCTTTTCCTTTAAAACTTTCTGTGTTTTACATGTTTCTGCTAAACAGCATATAACTGGGTGTGGTTTTGGTCATGAACTGCCATTGATATCACTGAGATATCTGGGCTTGTTTCTTCCATCTTTCTTTATGCTATCTTTTCATCTTTTTTTCTATGCTCTTTCATTGCTACTTAGAATTGAGTTAGAATTTTTGTTTGGCTGGTTATTTTTTCTCGTTTCTTCTCCCTCTGTTTCCCCAAACTGGTTGGGAATTTATACATTTTATTTCTACTCTTTTGGTGACAACACTTAAAGTTTGAATAGGCACCTTAACAGTAGGCTAATCACCACCTTAGCTTACTTTTAAATAATATAAGGGCCCTGGAACACTCTTCCAATCATTCAACTTCCACTTATATCTACTTTATTTTTTATTTAAAAAAATTGTTTCTTTTTAAAAAAGTCATTCCAGAGAGTGGGAAAGGGAGGGGAAAGAGAGAGAGAGAACAATCAGTGTAAGAGAGAAACATCAATCAGTTGCCTCTCGCAATGCCCTGACGGGGGACCAAACCCATCACCGAGGTACGTGCCCTAACTGAGAATCAGTCCTGTTACCTTTTGGTTTATGGGACGATCCCCAACCAACTGAGCCACACCAGCCAGGGCCCAACTTACATCTATTTTAGTGACAATATATCTCTCTCACATATCACAGCAGGAAGGTCATGATGTTAAGTTTGATTATGGTTAAAGTTGGTTAAGTTTAAGGTGGTGTTTGTTGCCTGTTTGCTTTTACAGTGTTTTTCTGCTTGCTCCTTTTTGTATGCAATTTTCTATTTCTTTAAATATTTCACACATAGACTTGGACATAGTATTTTCCATACTTAATAATTAATGTAGTTGAAGTCCTTGGCCATTTAAATGTGTTGTTTTTGCTGATTCTCATTCTTAGTGACTGACTCCCCTGTGTTTGGGGTGATTTTAGAAATTATTATTTTTAAAAACTGAACTTAATCTGTCAGGATCTCGAAAGTCTAAACTGAGGCATGGTTTCTTTAGAGCATGGGTGGCAAACACAAGGCCCACAGGCCAAATCCAGCCTCCACCTAGTTTTATCTCGCCCGACACCTAGTTTCTACCCGTCGGCAGCGCTGAGCTCCCGCTTAACTGTTAAGAAGTAGTTACACTTAGACAGTCCTACAATTACATTCGGCCCTTTGAAGGCAACAGTGAGGCTGATGTGGCCCTTGGTGAACACGGGCTTGACACCCCTGCAGTTTGACCTGTAAGTGGCTTGGGAGAGCTAGACACTTAGCTTACGGGGGCATCTCAAGGTCCGCTCCTTAACTTTCTGTTAGTTCCGAGGCTTCGACTCTAAAGCACCGATATTTACCCCCACAGTCGCCCTGGATTTCTGCTCTTGCGCTTGCTTCTTTCCCGGCACATGTGAGGTTCAGCACACCTTCTTTCTTCTTCTTGACCTCAGAGCTTTATCTCACTTACTCACGTGCATAGCAAGGGTTTTGGCAAAAATGCCTGTAGTGAATGGGCTTTTACAGTGCCTCGTCCAGCACTGTGCGACCCTGTACTCCTCAGGAACCTCATTCTGGGTCTGTGGCCCAGGCAGCCCTCTGGTTATTTGGTTTTACACATTTTTCCAGGTAAAGTCATTATGATAGTGTTTTTCAACGCTGAGTAGGAATCATAAAATTAATTTTATGGGTTATAACAAGCACTAAAAATGGGACAGAATAGGAAGTTTCCGTTTTTCATATGAAGCAAAATTCAATATTATTTCTTGAAACATTTATTCTATTATACATTAATACAGACTCACTTGTAAGATAAAATGTGCTTTCTTGCTGCTCTCAAGGTAATTTTCCGTGTGCAAAGCAATGCTCTAAGCCATATAACCCTTGAGGCCTCAAGGACACTGGAATCCATGCAATGAAAAGAACCCGAGTCTCCTTCCAGGAGACAATCTTAGTCTTGTCTGCACTGGGCCCACCGCTGTTACAAGGCCACTGAGTTTCTACCCTGTGGCTGCAGAGGCTGGAAACAGGTTATCGGCATTTGAGCGAGGCAGTCTGCCATAGATGTTGAGCGTCCCTGGGTCTCTGCTGAGTGCGTCAAACTGAAAAACCTAATAGCCACCCTCTGACCTGAGCCGTTCCTACAACTAGTTGGAGAGGCAGTTCTGAGAAGCGGGTCAGGATGCCGCGCAGCAGGGCTACTGTGAAACTCTCTCTCCCTGGGAAAGGGGGAGTGGCCAGCTTGCTGCTTGCTAGAAAAGCCACTGAGTTCTCTGCCCCGAGCTCCTCAGTTGTGACACAACCCACTGTGTGCACAGCTACCGTCTGAGCCTATTATGTCAGGCCACAGGGCTTGGGGACAGGGCAACTCGTGCTTGCTGTGCTGTGAGTGACGAGCTCCCCACTGGGGTACAGTGCACCTCGGCATTCACTTCAGCACCTGCAGAGTCATGGCAAACCCACCCCCAATGCCTTGCTTGCTTCACCATCCACTTTGCAGACTACCTTATTCCTGGCCATTCTTTGTGAGGTTGGAGTTCTTTTCCGACCCTATTCCATTGTATTATGTCGCAAAATAATGTTACCTGAGTTTGCAGTTTTATGGCCTCCCTGTATTCATACAATCAGACTCCTTCAGGATCACAGAAGGACCTCAGCCTTTCCCCTCCTCTGCTGACCTTGGAGAGCACAGCCGCCAGTCACTGTGATGGCTGACAAGCCTTGGACTCACCGCCTGTTAGCACAGGCAGGGAACAAATCTCTGTGGAAGGTTACCCAAAGGATGTCTGCTCCCCGAAATCGACCCCCAGAGTACGGCATGCCGTCAGAGAGGCATGCCGCAGAACCAGTGTTTGGTTCTCCTTGCTAGTCTGCTTTTACTGAACTATTTTGGGGCGAGGGTAACACCATGAGTCTACGCTGAGATCCTACTATGCACCAGGCACGTGAGATACATGGGTTGGTTATTTATTTATTCACATTGCTTCACACACACACAAACTAGTTTAAATCTCTTCTAGGGAGTGTAGTTATAAATGAATGTGAAGCAATGAACAAATTAAATACAGTCTGAAAAACTGTTGCCCATCCAGCTCTGTTTTATAACGATAGGAATAGGAAAGAAAAGAAGAGGTGGGTTTATTGCAGTGTTATGTATAATCACCAAGATTTGGAAGCAGCCCAAGTGTTCATCAGCAGATGAGTGGATAAAAAAGCTGTGGTACATTTCTAAATGAAATACTACTTGGCTGTAAAAAAAAAAAAAAAGAAGAAGGAAGTCTTACTTTGCAACAGCACGGATGGACCTGTAGAGTATTATGTTCAGTGAAATACGCCAGTCAGAGAAAGACAAGTACCATGTGATTTCACTTATGTGTGGAATCTAATGAACAAAATAAACTAACAAAAAAAATAGAAACAGATTCAGATACAGAGAACAGACTGACAGCTGTCAGAGGGGAGGAGTTTGGGGGCTGGCTGTAAAAGGGGGTGGTTAAGCAAAAAAGAGAAAAAAAGAAGGAACTAATTTTTTTTGAACACCAATTGTATGCCAGGCAGCCTTTTTAGGTGCTTTACTAACAGTATTTCACTTAGTCTCTTCTTCATATCAACCCTGTAAGGATGGTATGATTAGTCCATTTCACAGATGAGAAAGTTCTCCGAAAAGGTCCTTGTTATCCAGTGGCCATTTGGGATTCAGACTCAGGAGCATCCTACTTCAACTGAACCACAGAGGTGTGGCAAGCCGACCCACATTCTTTCCTTGCTTAGCCATCATTTTGGAGGCTTGTTAGTCCTTGCCATTCTCTATGAAGGGTGTCAGGATTTCGACTCAGGAGCGCCTGACTCAAATATCTCTGTCCTTTTCAGGACACTTCTCCATTACATTACCCAGAAAATTATTATTCCTTGTGTTCCTCAGCAGCAGTCAAGATAAAAAACCACAGAGCATGAACCAAAGCACATCCCTCTTCCCAGCGAGGTTTTCATGCCAATTTCTAGTCATAATGTGTGCTCCTGCTGCCACCTGCTGGCAGCCGCACACACCCTGATGTTCTTTGCAAACCCCTCTATAGGACGGAGGAGCCATTCAGCTCCAATAATGACAATAATCATTATTATTGTTATTATTGTTATTATTATTATTATTTTAAAAAGGACAAGAAACTCAATGCAGACAACCAGCTGATAAATGCTCCCAGAAGCTGGTAAATTCCTAAGGGAGGAATAATTCCCATATACTTCTCTTGGGGATAAATCCTTTCTCTTTTAAAGTGACACTTTTTTTTCATCAGATTTCATCCGTCTCTAGGTATGGAAAGAAAGAACAAATTCTGTTATCCAGACCGTCTAAATGTGAATGGCAGTCTCTTGCTAAGTGGGGGTATTCCACACCCCCAGCACAAAACACTGACCACCACACTGACAACCAACAAACTGATAGGTAACAGGGCCCTGCTTGAGAAAAACCTAAGTGGTCGGCTAGGCTGTGGCTAGCTTCCTGACAGAGGGTGGGGCCCAGGGCAATCAAGACTTGGCATGTCCTAGTCCTGTACTCTGGGCAGCCAGGACCAGCAGGGGAGTCCCTTCCCTCGGACAAGGACGTCCATCTGTAACATGCACACGCATACGCACGCATGCTACAGAACATAATGACTTGTCTTCTGGGGTGGATTCCTGTATTTTTGTTTTTCTTGGTTTTCCCTTTCTTGACAAAATGGGCAGGGAAACCCTTCCCTGGGGGTGGGGAAGCTTATTTCTGACCGTTGGGGGGAAAAAAGAAAGCAAGAATTGTTGTCACGACAATTAGGAGCTCATCAAAGCCTCATTTTGCTCATCAGCCATCAGCGCCCTCCGCCCTGCACCCCCGCATGTTCCTCTAATTCAATGCCTGCCTAATGAATAACTCCAGGAACAAAAGACCCTTTCAGGCTGGCTCACATAATTATTGGAGGAGACTTGCCTAACCGTCACAGACGACTCATGTTTTCAGGCCTGTCTCTAAATTTGGTTATTCACAACCTTTATAGCTCAATATTATTGCCTCACTGTGATCATTTTCTAATTATCCTAATAATACCTATTAAATAATTCCCATTAAATTACTTGAACCAGAGCAGCACAGGCCAGCTCCAATATAACTTAACCTAATAAGCATTGGTCATTCATTAAGCACCAGGGCAATCCCTTAAAGGGGCTGGATAGAATATTAAACTGGAAAGGAATATTATTGTTGCACAAATGTTATTACAAGTCAGAGTATATTAATTTTGGTGCCTGGCTTGGAAATCTCCTTGCAAAACAGTTCCCTTTGGGGCTGTTCTCCGTGACTTGACTCTTTGCGTCTTCCGCCCCTGGTTGATTTGCAGTTGTCACCCACACGGGGACAATCCAGGAGAAAAAGGGAAATTAAGTTACCAAGGACATGAAGAGAATGAATGGAACCCATCTTCTGGCCAGGTCAGCACACCTTCGAAGACGCCACAGGCTGCCTGGGTTTCTTTGGCTCATAACTCAAAATAGCCTCTCTTCACATTTGGGGCGAGGGAGATTTTCAGAAGTGTCAAAAATTTGGTTTCTAGAGTTTAAACCCGGAGTACTGAAGATGAGAGAGACAATTTGTTAAAAGTGTATGTATGTGGGTATTAGTGTCTTGAAAAATAATATCAGGTAGCATTTATCACCTATACTCTGGGAGACACTTTGCCCACCAATACCCTTACTTCTCCAAATGACCTGGTACTGTGGAGACCATCCATCTTCAGGGAGAGGAATATGGGACCAGAGAAGTTGAGTGATTTCCTAGGACCAACACAGCCTGAATGCAATGGGACAGAATTTGAACTCAGTGCTCTTTGGTGCCTGTAACTCTACTTACCCCACTCCTTCCCACTTCCTCCCCAGCAGACTGAAACATGCCCTAGCTTTGCTGGCGTGACCTTTTTTATTTCTAAGGCTCTCCCTGGAATCGGTGGATTCCTAAAGCAAAGTGCCCGAGCTTTCTTAATTGGGAGTGTGACCAAATGTCAGACAGGGGCAGGTGGCTGTGCCTAAGGCCCCCAGAGCAGCTGCAAAGACAGGCAGCGACTCTCACACCCAGTGGCCAGAAATAGTCACCACTCTTGTAATGAATCCTACTTCCGATGAGTGGACTTGGGTTTTCTTTGCAAGAAAATGCATAGTGTATTTCAGTAAGGCAAGGCACAAGCATTTACTAGTCATCTATCCCATCCATCCCATAGTCAAGGCACCATGCTAGAGCTTCTAAAGTGATATAAATCGCTTTAGCCAATCCTCACCACAAGTCCAAGAAACAGATGTGATTATCACTCTTGCTTTACAAACACGGAAACTAAGGCACAGAAGGATAAAGTCAGACTCCACTGTTTCTCTGTTCTCCAGAAACCAATTAACCGTAGGGCTCATAATTCAAAACCACGGGGCCCTCACTTGGATGGACCCTTGCAAGGCTCTGGGAGCAGCCTGCATGATTTCGCAGGCACGGCATTGTGGGCGCTTCGGGGCTCACAAACCCTGGGTCTGCCCCTGCTAGTACCTTCACTCGCAAATAGCTGCACTTTTAAGAGAAGTGAAATGCTAACCTTGCACTCTGTTGTTTAACAAGTAACACATTTTCACGGCTGCACAGAGAGAAATGTGTTTTCGGTGTTCGGTTTTTCACAGCTTATATTCAAAATATAAAGGGTTAAAGGCATCATGTCCCAAAGCTAAAGAGACAGTACTTTCCACAAACCCTAAGGACCCCCTCCTCCAATTCACTCCCCACCTAGATGCCAGGTGGTTTCCCAAAAACGGTAGGTGTCTAGAAGTCATCCCGCCCCCCAAAACCCTCCTCCAGCTCCTTGTTTGTTAAGGCATTTTATGTTTTTTTTTCACATATGGCCTTTGTAGGGGCTGCCCCCTCCGCCAGAATAATCTCCTCCCCTCCCCGTTAACCCCTGTTCCTCTTCTGGTTCTCATCTTAATAGGTCACCCCTTCCAGGAAGCCCCGCCTGACTGCCTCTCTCCCAGGATCAGTTAGGGACCCCATGATTTGTTCCCATGCACCCTACAGCTTGTTCACATCCCAGCACTGGTCCTCCCGAGTGGAGGTTTATTTCTCCACATGTCTGGGTCCTTCAGTGGCTATGGAGTTCTCAAAAGCAGAAACTGTGTCATCTCCATCATTATAGACCCATTGTCTTCATGTCCAACACATAGTAGGTCTTCACCAGATGAATTCTGTTTGGATCTGAGCATCTGAAACTATCAATAGAATAGCTACCACTGAGTGCTTTACCTGTGCCAGGAAATGTGCTAATTTATATATGTGTGTATAAACGTTATTTATATGTGCATATGTATAGATGTATATATATATATATCTAAATGTACACACACTCATATATATAAATACTTTCTCCTTCAATTCTTACATCAGTTCTGTAAGGTAGGAAACCACTCTTATCTCCATTTAGAGGAGAACACAACGTTCATAAAGATGAAAAACATGACTGGCCCCGTGTCACACAGTGCATAGAGGCAGAGACCGGGATTTCTACTTTAGGTCTGCGCTTTGAGTCTCTACCAACATTGCTTGAAGGCCCAAATGTTTCTCCCAAGTTTCTCCCAAGCCCTGAACAGCAAGGAGCACGCACACAGCAGACCCCTGGCGGACCGGACAGCCAGTGGCCAGGCCCACAGGTCTACCCAAGCCCCTTGGAATTTTAAATGGGGCCATCAGGCTGACTGTGAAGGTCCAAAGTGGTTGTGGATTTCACACTGTCCGTTGATGCTGACAGAGGGTGACAAAGTCTCACTGTTTGGGCCAGACGGGCTAGACCAGCTCTGTCCCCAGACCACGGTTGCAGGGTCCCTTGGGACGCCTACCTGCTTCTCCTCGCAGTGCCTTCTCCAGCCTCACGCCCTGGATCTCGGAGGCCCTCTGCTGCTCCTCCACCTCCTCCAGCTGCCTCTGGATGGCCTGCAACGCCAGGGTCTTAGGTCACATGGGGACTCCCAGTGAGCAGAGTCACACACTTCCAAAGAGGAAGAAGCCCTTTCTTGTGGGATGTCACCTCCTTGATGAAAGGGGCCAGGACCTCTGAGTATCCAAACAACTGTACCCGGACAGCTCCCTTCTTTAGCATAAAGATATAAAGCAAGAGGTCTGTGTGTCAGCTCAGTTTGTGCCCAACTAGAAGGTAAAACCGTCCCCTTGGACCAGGCCAGTCACACAGACATGTTCTCAGGCGGAGGCTGCTGGGCCAGGCTGGCGGAGACTCAGCCCCCGACCATGGTCTTGGCAGAAGCTCCGGAGCTGCAGCCATGACTCAGAGCAGGACAGGGGCTCCGGAGGCAGACACAGAGCACGCTCACATTCCATTTTCCCAAGAAACCCAGCGGATCCTTCCTGAGAAGCTGGCCTGGAGCAGGAGCCCTCGGCCAGCTCCTGGTGTCCTTTCGCCGTCAGTCTGGCTGCCGTCCTGAGCTACAGATTGTACCCCTTCCGTCACTGCACCACGGGGCTGATGCTCAGGAGCCTTTACCGTGTCTGTGTGTGGTAGCCTTGCTACTAGCAGGTTATTAACACACAAGATGTTTATCCCATTAAGGGACAACTTCATACCCTCCTTGAACTGACTATTGGCACTCATGAAGGTTTGGGCTCATGAGTGCATTTGCGTTTTCATTCTTACTTTCACTACTAAGCTCCTTCTCTCTTGTGTATGTTAGGAAGGAAAATCGGGGGAAAGCCTTTCCAATGTGCAGTCTTTTCGTCCCATCAGTTTTCTCTGTTTTCAGACACCATGCTGCCAAAAAGGCATACCTCTGGGTGGAGCAGACTTTGCACCTTGGCAGACCAGGTAAATGTAAGGAACAGGCAGCTGTTGGGGCAGATAGAATGCGTGTGTTCTTTCCCCGCTGCATTAATTACTCTACTTTGTCTCTCTCCGCTTCCTCCTTAATTCCTCATCTTTCTCCGTCTCCCCTGGTTGCAGGGGTACAGCTGCCAAAGCACCTCCAACCTGGTGAAGAGGCCGGAGCAGGAGGGGCCTGGGCTGCCACCTGCTTCCTCTTGCATCATCTCAATGCATTTAAGCCCCCGACAAAATCTGAAATAGATGGCAATTACAACTTGTAATTTCATGCCCCCTTCCTCTCTGTCTCTCTTTTAAAGATAATGATATCTGTATAAATCAGTCTCTTGCTGGCATGGTGTCGAATTGCCAAAGGAAAGAAAACATTTAAATAACTTTATTACTGATTACTTTGTGATCTTGGCTATGTGGTTGTCATGGAGTTAGCAGAGCCTCCTCCCAACACCTCAGGCCCCGCCCCGTTCCTACGTTGAGGCCCTAACTCCCAAAGGGACTGTATGTATGCGGAGACTGGAACTTTCAAGGAGGTAAAGAAGGCCATGAGGGTGGGGCCTACCTAACCTGACAGGACTGATGTCCTTATATGAAGAGGAAGAGGTACCAGAGATTGATCTCAATTTCTCTGCATCTACACAGAAAGAGAGGGCCATGTGAGGACATAGGAAAGCAGCGCTCCGCAAGCCAGGAAGAGAGTCCTCACCAGAAACCCACCCCGAGGGCAACTTCATCTCAAACTTTCCGGCCTCCAAAACTGTGAGAGAATACGTTTCTGTGGTCTGAGCCACGCGCTCTGTGGTATGTTGTTGTGGCAGCCCAGGCTGGCTACCCTAGTGGTCATTCTTTAGAAGCTAAGGACGAAAATCTCCAAGATTAAAAAGGAATACGAATCAAGACTTGAAAGGCCATTGTAATTCTTCTCTTACCGCCACCTACTGTCTGGAGTGAAAATAGGAGGAGGGGCAATTGCCGAGCTGACCCACCCACAGCACAAAGGCTAATCTGGTTCTCAGGAGGGGAAGTTGAAATGTTTCAAAGAAACCTATTTTAGAATTTGGAAGAGGACAGAGGAGCTTGACGGGAATTTTCCCTGTCTGCTCAGTGAAGGGGCAGCTCCCGAGTTAGTCACTCTGAAGGGTAAAGGAGGGTGAGTTAAATTTACCTCCTTCTTCTCAGAAACAATTTACAGGACCACGTGGCCAGATCAAGGGAGTAACTGGAGAAAGGAAGGTCAGGGTACATTGGATTAATACGAATGGTCATTCAAGGCCTTTTGTTCCAAAACCTAACTGTTCTTCAAGGCTGGCGTTGGGTCCTCAGGGAGAGGGGGCATGCCTTGCCTTTCTGCTTCCTTTGCTGGTCTGTGGCAGAGGTGGGCAGGCCAGTCTGGGCAGAAATGTTTGGAGTAGGCCGGGAATCTACACCAGACAGTGGGGTGCTTGTGTGTCAACTAATCCAGAAACAGAGGCGGCCCCTAATAGTGGTCAGTTCAGCAGAGTCACTGGCAGGAAGTTGAGGGAAGGTCACGCCCTCACAGAGGACACACCAAAGACCACTGCCATGCGACTGTCAAGGCCTGGGACGTTCCCAAGGCCACGTGTTGGCGGTCATTTCAGGCTCATTTTGCTGGGAACATGCCTGCAGGGGGAAAGGTGGTGGGAAGCCAGATCAACACCTGGGCTCTCCAAGCCCCCAGAGTGCCACCAGGGACTGAGCCGGCACCTTCAGCATTGCCACAACCTGGTTGCTCAGAGAGGAACCTCCTGTCTCCAGCCCACCTCCCCGATGCAACACAGACTCCCAGAGGGCTGCCAGGTCCAGATCGCCAGGGTCCCAGACCCACTCACTCACACCCAGTTTGCTGTCTGACCTGAGCTTTATGAAGTCTTTTCAGTTCTTCTTGCTTAGCCAATTGTTGTGTTGCTTTTTCCAGCTTCCTTCTTCTCCTAAGCATCTTCCTCTCCTATAAAAGCCAACACAGAAGAAAACAATATGTTAGAGAAATGAGGTTGAAACTTCCAAAATACCGACATGGGCTTCTGCCCCCTCTGCAACCGAACCACTGCTTAACTTCTAGAACAATGAAGGTCCGATAGAACCTTCTGCGATCACGGGAATGTTCTGTATCGGCAACTCTCTAAAATACGGAAGCCACCAGCCAGGTTGGCACTTGAAATGAGGCTAGTGTGATTTAGAAATTGAATTTTAAATTTTATTTCATTTTAATGAGTTTAATAGCCATGTGTAGCTAGTAGGTGCTAGACTGGGACACAGGTATGTGTGGTTGTGTTGGGGTGTGTGTGTGTGTGTAGATATATAGTTGAGAGTGGCTTTATAGAGCCCTCACTTGGTTCAGTTGAAGGTAGGAATAATGCAAGAATTATACTCTTGGTGGTTGCTACTGTAAAGCCCAAAGATGATGGGCCTAAAACACACACACACACACACACAAGTACATGACTTGAAAACAAGTCCTTTAAAGAGTCCTTAGGTTCATTCTACATTGCCTAATTAAAACTGAGAATGTAAGAGCAAATGAGAGCAAAAGTTTTCTTGGCTGGAGAGAGGCATAAGATTGCTTCTCCTCCCTACTTCCCGTTGCTGTGCAAATGCATCGTTCACGGCACTGGGTTCTCGGAGTGCCTGGGCTTGTAAAATACAGAACCTCCAAAACGGATGCATTGAAAAGAGGTGTCTGGATCTTGATGGTGCCATTTCCGGGTTTTGGACACCAGAAAAGGGGGAGTAGTGCCGTGACCTGCTCCACATAGTGGGAAGTTCAAGAGACACTTCTGACTGGAGAAAGAGCAGAGGGCAATGGTTGAGCACAGAAGCCGGAACCTTGCAGAGCTGGCATCAGTTCCCAGCTGAGCTGCACGCACTTCAGTGCAGCGCACACTTTCTGAATGTCAGCATCCTTTTCAGAGTGACAGGAAAGACTTCATGCTTACTTTGTAGGGGTGTAATAAGGGTGAAATGAGATAAGGTGGGTCAAGCTCTTTGCAGAATAATTGAAAAAGATATAGGACAGAAATTCAGTACATACTATGATTTTTATTACCGGCATTATTATTACAAATTAGCATTATTATAATTCCTTACTAAAACATATTATTTTTCATCTATTACATGTGCGAGTGTATGTAGGAGTATATGAATTATACATATGTATACACCCTATATTCACAAAAAAAGTGTTCAAATTGGGCCAGTTTTACTATGAGTTTGCCCTCTCTGAGCGTACGCATCAGTTTTTTATAGCGGCATGAGGATGAGAGTGGGCTAGAGGTTCCTCTTTAATACTGGCAGAAACAAACGAGCAATGAAAAAATGATCCCAGCGAGGCTGGAGCCTGGGTATTCAATAACCATGTCTGATTCGAAAGTTTGCCCATTAAAAGGACCGTCCATCCACAACTGGGCGTAGACCTACCTGGCCTGACCCCAGGTACTGCCAGAGGAATCTGGGTGCATAACAGAGGTTCCAGATTGAGCCTCAAAAGCCACAGCCTTTCCAGGGTTTCACAGACCCTTGTTATCCTAACACCCATTCAGTGGAGAGACCAGCACACTCCTTAGAACGCATCCAGCCTTCAGGGTTCCAGACATCTATAGATCATTGGTGAAAGCATTTACCTCAATGATGAAACTTGGTTTTTATAGAATCCCCTTGAGGATTTAGAATCCTAAGGGTCTCTTGCTCCCCTTCACCCTTGGAAGGAAATAGTGGCTCTCAGAACTGAAATTTATTCCATATCACATCATTGTTACTTCTAGGGAATGACTTCCCGATTGACTGTCATTCTGAACAGAGGTTCCTGGCCACTGGAGTGGGGGAACCCCACTATTAGGCAGCCAGATCTTTCTGGAAAGGCTGGGAGGAGCATGGTGGAGATCACTGGTGACTGTTAACCACAGACTGTCTAACTCAGTCTGTGAAGAGTCAGTGCATTTAACAACTATCTCTGGAGCTTACAATCTCCTAACCTACATAATAAATCCCAGCATTTATTGAGCGTTATGTGCCAGACACTGTGCTGATTACTTCACATGTATCATCTTGACTATCCCTCTAATTGGACTTATTTGACAGATAAGAAAATCAAAACTCAGAGAAGTTAAATTAACTTGCCCAAGAGGACGCACAGTTAGTAACTGGCAGGACCAGGAAGTAAGCCAAGGTAAGCTGAATCTTGCATCCACATTCATCTAGTCTGTTTCACCTTTCCTGTGCCAAATACTGTGTAAGCATAAAGAGGACTCTTGCTTTATAGAAATGGTGAAGTTTTCCTGTGAATTAGGGGCATCTGATACAATATCAAGGGAAGATGCTTCAACAGCACTTCCCAGCAGCAAAGCTGCTACCCCACAACTGCCTTATCAAGAACTGGCAAAACAGAACCTACAGGAGGAAAGAAGGTCCTTTATTGCTTTTTATTAAAAGAGATTGGTATGGAAATGATGGATGATTTATCAATGCTCAGATGGCCTCACTAGGTGTCAGGCATGGTTCTTATGTCATCAATGATGGTGATGACAGACAGAGAGGAAAAGGAAGAGAGTAGGGGATAAGGAAGAAAAAGATAAAGGACAGAGAAAGGAGAACCCTGGTAGGACGAGGACATGCTGCTTGTCCCAGTCTCAGACCCAGAACTGGTTTGGGAGCAGAGCTGGGCGGGAGGGGCAAAGCAAAAGGAAGACATGGAGTATGCACATGGAGTATGCACACATCCTGTCTCCAGTGTCCTGTGCAAAGGTTCATTTGAGCTGACATGGGTTCTGTGTCCCCCATCTGGGGACACACCTGTATGGGGCAGAAGAGAAGGAAACCAGAGGGGGGGAACTCCCCTTGTTCTTTCACCGTGAGCCCATGGGGAGTCCTTGGCCAGCTTTCCTTCCTCTGAGAGTGGTCACATCAGCAGCCAGGTGAAGCAAGCAGGCTTTACCTCACTGTGAGCTAAGCCAGGACTGGCTCTGTCCTGGTGCAGCAGGAGGACAAAGAGCTAGTATGCGAAGCATGCCTTAGGTATCACGGCCTTGCAATTTGGATGTGTTTGGGCCACGCCATTCTTTTATTTGGCGTAAGTGTCAGAATGGCTGATGCTCATTTGAATACAGAAGTAACTTGGGACCACTCAAAAAGATGAGAGGGGCAGTAAGGAAATTCTAGAAGTCAACATGCATGGGATTCATTTGTGTTGAGTAATGAACTAATCAGCAACACCCACAGTTGCACAATTAGGACTCTAGACATAGTCTCTCATTCTTATTCTTTCTCTCACTCTCACTTACACACACACACACACACACACACACACACACACACTCAAGCTGTCTCCCAGCCCCCTCCTGACTTGCTCCAGACTGGGCCTTGGGGAGCTGGAACCCCTGAGTGACTTGAAAAGACGCCAAAGCTCCTAGTGCCAGATATGGAAAAGTTGAGTCTGAGTAAATAAATCTGGTTCTCTCCCTTTCTCCTCTGATCCTCACTGCTCCAAAAAATAAACACGGCCAGAGCAGTGAACTGCATCTCCATCCACCAGGGAAGCATTTTAGGTCCATCCATTCAGCACACCGCCCCAGCGAAACTGCCCCAGCCCCAGTGGACAAAAAATGGTGGGCTTATTCATGGGATGCGTGTCTCTGTGTTTGTGAAGTACAGCTGCATTTAAAGACATATGGCATTTGTGCTCTCTAGTGGGTATTTAAAGTGGTCTCCAGAAATATTAATGTTCATGAAACAAGGAGTGGGGACTGCCGTCTCCCCCACTGGCACACAACTAGTCCCTTCCACAGTGGGGGCCCTCGAGTCTCCATACCTCCGTGCAACTGAGAGGTTCATTTTGTATTTCTAATTAGAATAAACATAGCATGTTGTATGCGACCTGTCTCGAGTGCTTCTTAAATGAAGCTGTCCCCCAGGGAAATAGGCATCTGCGTGTTGTGATTTTTTCAATAGTTTGCTTGTTGGACCACAAACGAAACCCACTTTTAAGAGCTGCAGTCACCAAATGGTTTCAAGTACACACGTCAGGATTTTTTCCCTCCCCTGTTTTACAGCTCTGACAGAGGCAAGCCTACAAAAGTTAAGAACAACAACAACAAAGAGATAATTCTTGGGGTATTCCAGGTAAAAAGAGAAATTGCCGTCAGATGCAATGACACGTGATCCTCCGAACGAAACCACCGCAGCTGGAGCCCACATTGGGTCTCAGATCTCCAGGGTAAACAGCCCTGCAAGCCAAGGCCCCCTTTGGTTTGCCAAATGTTTTTTACCTTCGACTGCAAGGAAAGCTGGGGATCAAATTCTTCATCTGCAGAAGAGGAGGAGGTAGAAGAGGCAGCCCCTGTCACCTGCGCCCTGCTGGGGATGTGCTTGGGACCTGAAAGGGGAACAGAAGAACTCGCTGAACTCTAGTTGTTTTCTTACTTGGTGGCCCAAAGCCGCCTCTCCCTTCTTCCCTCCACCCCCTTCTCTCCCCCCTGCCCTCCCCTCACTGCACCTGCCAGGAGCATGAGGAGGCAGTACCTAAGGGCAACTGAAAATTTGGCCCTCCACGTTAATTACATTTCTGGGTCCCTGCCAAGAGCTTTGCAGCTCTCTCTTCACCTTAAAAAATAAAGGTATTATGCAGAAATCAATTAATTCCTTAAACACCATTTATATGGTGTGTTGCTTGAATGCATTCAGAGATGAAATCTGTTATTAAAATGCTTGTCTGAAGTTAGCTGAGTTACCTAAATGCTTGTGTAAGGTTTGTTCTGCAGAGTAATTGAATGCAAAAAAAAAAAAAAAAGTCAGAGCCAGCTCTTAAACAAATCGCCCTTCTGCGGCTCACAGCATCTGGTACCCATTTTTACTACATGACATCTGCTCAGTGTAAAAGAGCTGGCGTCAGAATGTCTGGTCATAGAAAAAAAAATCCCAAATGTAATCAGAAGCAAAAGGACTCTAAGCCTAAGGTTTTATCACATAGTCTCATGCAACATAAATATTTCATTAATTATGGCTAAACAAATGCCACTTTTATTTTCTCAACTTGCAGATATTATCACATCATCGAAGTGATGATTCAAATGCCAGGGAAGGCAATTCAAGATAGGGAGGGCTCCATGACGCAGGGCCCATGGGACAGCCAGAACCGAGGGGATGTGCGGGCCTCCGGCCAAGAGGTAGACGGTGAGAGGCAGCAGAGTGCCTGTGCTCACCAGCATCTCTGTGTGATCTGGCTGGGGACCGCGCGTGAGAAAGTCTTCCAGGTGCCACAGGAGGCTTTTATTCCTCTCAGCAAGAACATCTGCCCCTACAACATCAACCTGATGCAGAGCTAATGATTAGTATCTGTATTAACGTGCTCTGGACACTGCATATCAGAAGCAGGTAGGACTGACTCCGTGACAGGAAATTCACTGAGTTTTACTCTGCTGTGGCAGCTTATATCTGAGCAGAGATATGTGTTGGGTGGGGAGGAAGGTGGAGAAGCAGTTCCAAGCCAACTAACATTCCCTCCCATCTGCCTTTTCCTATCCATAATTTTCAACTATTTACCTCGTGGGAGAGGCCAAGTTTATAAAAATAAAAAATAATTTTAACCTCAAGGAACACATTTACATATGCTGTTATTTGAGTCAAAATAATGCAAAACAGCTATATAATAACACAGCCTCTCTGGGGAGGGAGCCGACTGTTTTTGCATTTTAATTTGCCAGATGGGAAGCTCAGGTGCGGAGGGAATCAGGGAGCCGCGTGACCGTGGAAGGAGGCCTCGTTCCCGGTGAGCTGGGATTGTTCCCCAGATGCAGCAGAACTACCGCCACCCAGGAATTGAGTCTGAGTGTGTGAGCCCGAAGAACGAACTTTCACCTTCCTGAGTTTCTGGGAGTCATGATTTTCTAACTTGCAGATTGGCGCTGCAAGGTGAGGACGTGTTTCTGTGATGAGCCTAACACCATGCCCAGTTCACAGGAGGTGCTTACGTGTGTGTTTATATATACGTATACATATACATATACATATATACAATACATATATACACACACACACACACATATATATATATACACACATATACATATATATATGCTGTTATCAGCAACAGCAACAGCCGCGGCCTCACCATTGTCATTGATGAGAATTAACAATACTGAAGTATTAGTAAAACTGCCTGATTCACCTTCATTCAATGGAAAAACTATAAGCTAAGGGTAAAACATTTTCTGAACCCTCAAAACCAAATTTAATATTCCCACTGAATTTCATTTTGAAATTGAGGAGAAAATGTTTCCAGATATATTTCTCAAACTTCTGGCAAAGTTCTATAAAGTGATAGAGGTGCCTCTGAATCTCTTCGCCTTTACCCTGTTCCTTCATAGAAACATCCATTCTAGGCATTCATTCACTTTTCATTTGCAAAGTTTAAAAAAACTTGGCGGGATTGTTTCACACTGGCTATAACAGAGTGACTGATTCTGGGGTTGATCTCCCGTCGCGAAGCCTTAGAAGCAGCTGTCTCCAGGCATTGGACAATGGGAAGTGCAGAACTGTGATAAAGGTGAGGACAGAAATAAATGAGGTAAGGCCTACAATCCCAATAGCTTCCTCTGCCTAAAGGCACTTTCTTCCAGATCTCAGTGCTGCTGGGAAGAACCCTCACAGAGCAAAGTCATTGGGTTGAGAAGACGGAGGTCATCAGAAGGAAGTGTGTGAGGGAGAGTACTGGAGAGGAGGGAGCTATGCAGAAAAAGAGCCTCAGAAATGGGCATAGAGGTCCCCTTGAGACTATTGCTTACTAGTAAACTATGGATGCACAGAGAGAAAATGCATGCGGCTGGGCAAATAACTGCTGGGGAGTTGTGGGCTGAATGAGATCTCACACTCCTGCAGGACTGGGGCATGTCCGAGTTCCACCTCGCCAGGGTGGGACAAACGGACGGGGCAGGAGTAGAGACCACAGGAGAGTCCCACTTTGGTAATAGGAACAAAGAAGCCCTAGAGTAAAGGTTATTAAAGGCTCACCTTAATACGCTTGCAAACAAGCCTTGGAAGAAATGAATTGATCTGCAAGTATTTTACGAACTTTCCATACATTTTTTATTGCCTTTAATATTCTTTAAATGAAGAAAGAAAACCTAGACGCAAAATCTTGCAGCTTAACCCGGAACCCTAACCTTAACCCATCCTCACATCAGGGGCTGTTGAACCCCAACTCCACAGGGACAGAAGCCCCTGCACTTGGGACCCTCCTTAACTTCACCCTCTGTGACTCTTCATCAGCCGTTCATCTGTAGCCTTTATCACAGCCTTTATAATAAGCTGGTGAGTGTGGGTTTTGTTTTGTTTTTTAGTTCTGTGCCATTCCAGCAAATTATTGGACCAAAAGAGGGGTTATGGGAACCCCGATTCAGAGTCGGCTGGTCACAAATACAGATGACAAACCTATAAGGATACACAAGATTTGAGCAAACTCTGCTAATACATTTGACCTAGTTGATAAGAGTATGTAGAATGACATCCTCCCCCCCAAGAACTAGAGAATATACTTTTTTCTTATCTATAGCCCATGGCACACTTACTAAGTTGGAGTTATGGCAAGCCATAAAGTGAGTATCAACAAAATTCAAAGGACTGAAATCAAATCTAGTATGCACTCTGATGACAGTGAGATTAAGCTAGAAATTAATGATAAAAAATCACAAGGAAAAATGTGATTTGAAAAATCACTAGGAAATTTCAAAATGAGATTGCCAGATGGAAAAGCACAGGTGAACCAATACTTCTCTAACAACCTATCGGTCAAAGAAGAACTAAAAATAAATTTAAAGTGATGATTAGAAACAGCAAAGCAAAATGACTAGGATGCAGCTAACACAATGATTAAGGGGAAATATAGAGCTTTAGTTATATAGATTATGCAGAAGAAAAGTTGAGAATTAATGCTCTAAATTCTATTTCAAGAAGCCAGAAAAAGAGCTACCAGTTGAAATGTAAAGAAACTAAAATGAAGAAAATAATCAAGAGACTATGAAAGCTAATAAAGACAAAGCAGAAATAAAGTAGAAAATTAACAAAGCAAAAATGTGTTTCTTTAAAAAGACACAGTTGATAACTTGCTATAAAAAATGAGTATGACTTCCAATCAAAATGGAGGTATAGGTAGACAGGCTTCACCTCCTCACACAACCACAGAGAGAATTACAACTAAACATCAAACTAAATAATATCCAGGACTGTCCAAAAATCGACCGGTTTGGAAATCTAACAACCAAGGACTTAAAGAAGCCACATTCATCTATCCAGCAAAGCTATCCTTTAGCATGGAAGGGCAGATACAGTGTTTCCCATATAAGGTAAAACTAAAGGAGTTCATCATCACCAAGCCACTATTACAGGAAATGGTAAAGGGATATATTTAAGAAAAAGACAATCAAAACTATGAACATTAAAGTGGCAACAAATTCACAACTATCAATTATTGAATCTAAAAAAACAAACTAAGCAAACAACCAGAATGGGAACAGAATCCTAGGTATGGAGATCATTTGGAGGGTTATCAGCTGGGAGAGGGAAGGGGAAGATTAGGGGGGAAAAGGTGCAGGGATTAAGAAGTATAATTGGTAGTTACAAAATAGAGGGATGTTAAGAATAGCATAGGAAATGGAGAAGCCAAAGAACTCATGGACATGAACTGAGGGAGGGATGATTGGAAGGAAGGGGGTTAGCAGGTAGAGGGGGAAAGGGGGCAAAAATTGGGGAACTGTAATATCATAATTAATAAAATATATTTCAAAAAAGAATGACCATGAAAAAAGAGAGACAGAACACAAATTAGCAATATTGGAAATGGGATTAGAAATATAATATTTCTATTATATAAACTATTTTATGACAATACATTTGAAAATTTAGATAACATAGACACATTTATTGAAAATTACCAAAACTGACATCAGATGAAAGACAGTTTGAATAATAATATCTATTAAAGAAAATGAATTCAAAATTAGAAAACACCCTACCAAAAAATTCTAGGCTAGATGACTCGATTTGTGTTCCAGTGTTAAAAAAAATAATAATAACACCAATGTTAAAAAAAGAAAAAGAAAAAGAAAAACTCTTTTAGAGAACGAAGAAAAATGGAACACTTCCCAACTTGTGTTGTGAAGCTAGCACAAGTTTGATAACGTAACTAGACAAGGATATGCAAGAAGGAAAAATTTCCAACCAATCTCTCTCATGAGCATACCTGCAAGACTACTAAAAGCAATGACCAAACCTGGTAACAGTGGTATATAAACAGGCCAAATAGGGGCTACCCCAAGAACTCAGTAATGATTTAACATTTCCAAATCTATATTAAATTGCAATCAATGTATATAATTCAGCACATTATTAATTGAAGTAAAAAAATATGATGATCTCAATAGAGGTAGAAAAAGCACTTGATTAAATGTATACTTTCTCATAATGAAAGTTCTTAGTAAGCTAGGCTAAAGTGAAATGTAATTCTATCAACAGCAAAAAATATTTAATATGCTTAATAGAAAACATTTTACACTGCTTCCGTTTTAAATTTAAATACGTTAACATTAAATAAAATTAAGAACTCAGTTACTCGCTCACACTAGCTGAATCTCAATTGTGAAACAGCGGCTACTATATTAAATAGCACAGATTTAGAAGGTAACATAAGACAACATCTTTATGACCTCAGAGTAGGAAAAGATTTCATAAACAGAATATAAAATCAGGAAAAAGGACTCATGGACATGGACAACAGTGTGGTGATGGCTGGGGGGAGGGGGTATAAGGGGACTAAATAGTAATGAAAAAAATACAGTAAAGGTTAAATAAAAAATAAAGGAAAATATTGATAAATTTTGCTCCATAAAATAAGTACTTCTTTTTATCAAAAGACACTCTCAGAAAGTGAAAAAGTGTGCCAAAGAGTGGGAGAAGAGATTTACAATACACATATCTGACAGAAGACTCATATCCAGAATCTAGACAGATTATAAATCAATAAGGAAAGGACTATCTACACAATAAAACTATGGGCAAAACACTAGAATAAAGACTTCATACAGGAGAATATCTAAATAAGCCTGTGAAAAGCAGTACAACATCATAGTCAGGCAAATGCAAATTAAAACCAATAACAAGATACCACTACACCACCATAAAAAGGGCAGCATTAAAAATTTTTTAAAACCCTGAGGCTACCAAGTGTCGATGAAGATGTGGGTCAGAAGGAGCTCTGATTTCCTGCTGGAGGGCACATACATGGGTGGAATCACTTTGGAAAGTGGTTTGACATCGGCTTCTAAAGCAAATCACATGTGCCTGCGCCATGGCCTCTAAATCCCACTCCCAGGTACGTATGGGGTTGGTGAAAGTAGGTTTACAGTTGTGAGTACACAAAAACAGTTTATTCTTGTATTGTTTATTCAGTACAATATTATTTTCCATGAGAACAGCTGTGAACCTACCTTTGTCCACCCCTGTACTGACAAAGCTTCTCTCTGTGAACAAGCTTTAGCCAAGCTCCTCTGAGCCCTTTTCTTGACTAGGCCTTAACCTTGGCTTATAAAAACTACAGACCCTCGATTAGCTAAGAGCTTCTGGCCGAGATGAAGAAGTAGGTAGATATGCTTCATTTCCTCGCACAACCAAAAGAAGGATAACAACCAACTTTAAAATAAAAAACAACCAGAACTGCCAGAACGTTGAACTGTATAGAAGTCCAGCAACTAAGGAGTCCAAGAAGAAATGTTCATCCAGGTGGGTAGGAGGGGTGGAGACGGGCAGCTGAGGCAGAGAGGACATGCAGTGAGGTGGCAGCTGGCTGACTGGGTGGTCCCATATTCATGTGCAGATAAACTGGAACAACTGGGGAGCAAGACAAACCCCACAACCCAGGGTTCAGTGTGGAAAGGGAAAGCTTGAAACCCCCTGGCTGTAAAAACCTCTGGGGGTCATGGCAGCAGCAGGAGAAACTCCCAACCTCACAGGAGAGTCCTTTGGAGGGGCCCATGGGGTCCTAGAACTATACAAGCCCACCCACCTGGGAATCAGCTTCCGAAGGGCATAATTCATCTGTGGATAGTGGGGGAAGTGACCAAAAATGGGGTGAGAGCTAAGTAAGTGGCATTGCTCCCTCACTGACACTTCCCCCACAGACAGTGCCACAACACAGCAAAGTGGGTTGCCCTTCCCCGGTGAATACCTAAGGCTCTGCCCCTTAGAATGCGACAGGTACACATGACAAAGAAATATGGCCTAAATGAAAGAACAGATCAAAACTAAAAAAAAAAAACAACACACCCCAAAAGTGACATGGAGATAACCAAACCATCATATGCAGAGTTCAAAACACTGGTGATCAGGATGTTCACAGAAATGACTGAGTATAGCTGTAAAATAAAGGAAAAAGTGAAGGCTATACAAAGTGAAATAACGAAAAATATACAGCCCTGGCTGTTGTAGTTCAGTGGATTGAGCACCAGCCTGTGAACCAAAAGGTTGCTGGTTCTATTTCCTGTTAGGGCACATGCCTGGGTTGTGGGCCAGGTCCCTGGTTGGGGACATATGAGAGACAACCAGTTCACTCACACTGATGTTTCTTCCTCCCTTCCCCTCTTCCTAAAAGTAAATAAATAAAATCTTAAAAAAAAAAAAAAGAAAAATGTACAGGGAAGCAACAGTAAAGGGAAGAAAACTGGGACTCAAATCAACAATTTGCAGCAAAGGGAAGAAATAAACATTTGACCAGAACAGAATGAAGAAATAAGAATTCAAAAAAATGAAGAGAGGCTTAGGAACTTCTAGGACAACTTTAAATGTTCCAACATCTAAATCGTAGGGGTGCCAGAAGGAGAAAAGGAAAAGCAAGAAATGGAAAACTTATTTGAAAATATAATGAAGGAAAACCCCCAATGTGGTGAAGGAAATAGACATACAAGTCAAGGAAGTTCAGAGAATCCCAAACAGGTTGGACCCAAAGAGGAACACACCAAGACACAACATAATTACATTACCCAAGATTAAAGATAAGGAGAGAATCTTAAAAGCAGCAAGAGAAAAGGAGACAGTTACCTACAAAGGAGTTCCCACAGGACTATCAGCTGATTTCTCAAAAGAAACCTTGCAGGCAAGAAGGGGCTGGAAAGAAGTATTCAAACTCATGAAAAGCAAGGACCTACATCCAAGATTACTCTCTCCAGCAAAGCTATCATTTAGGATGGAAGGGCAGATAAAGTGCTTCCAGATAAGGTCAAATTAAAGGACTTCATCGTCACTAAGCCTTTAATATATGAAATGTTAAAAGGACTTATCTAAGAAAAATAAGATAAAAACTATGNGGCAAGAAGGGGCTGGAAAGAAGTATTCAAACTCATGAAAAGCAAGGACCTACATCCAAGATTACTCTCTCCAGCAAAGCTATCATTTAGGATGGAAGGGCAGATAAAGTGCTTCCAGATAAGGTCAAATTAAAGGACTTCATCGTCACTAAGCCTTTAATATATGAAATGTTAAAAGGACTTATCTAAGAAAAATAATAGTTTTATCTAAGATAAATAGTTTTTATCTAATAGTTTTTATCTAAGATAAAAACTATGAACAATAAAATGACAACAAACTCTTAACTATCAACAACTGAACCTAAAATAAAAACAAGAACAAATTAAGCAAACAACTAGAACAGGAACAGGGTCACAGAAATGGAGACCACATGAAGGGTTAGCAGCAGGGAAGGGAAGGTGGGCGATAGAGGAAAAGGTCCAGGAAATAAGAAGCGTTGGTAGGTACAAAATAGACGGGGGGAAGTTAAGAATAGTATAGGAAATGGAGAAGCCAAAGAACTTAGACTTGCCACCCGTGGACATGAACTAAGTGGGGGGAAGGAGAGAACAAGGTGGAGGGGGATAAAGGGGAAAAATGGGACAACTGTAATAGCATAATCAATAAAATACACTTTTAAGAAAACAAAAACTACAGACCCTGAATATAGATGATTTAGCCCCCTCACTCCTCCCTGCATTAAAAGACACTAACCTACTTGTTGACAGTTCACGGTCACATCCCTAGGATGAACTCAGCCCTGTTTAAAGGAGCTGAGAAAACTCAAGGCTGACAAAAGAATTTCCTGTTCGAGTCACCACCTTCAGACAGGCCCCTGGCTACCCACCCTTTGTTAGAGTTTACTTAGAGGACTTACAATTGAGAATCCTTCCTCTGTCTCTTTGAGATATACATGTATCCACTACCCCTGAAGAGTGTCTTCCGAATGCCATCACCAGGAAGCATAGGGCCTCTGTCTCACAGTCTCAGTGGCAGGCTAGAGTCCTAACACCAGTAATAACCAGCTAACAGAGGCAGCTGGCACGATCCGTTACAAAGTGTACTTTGTAACTTTTTTCACTTCCTTCACTCTGCAGGTCTCCCCACTAGGCCCCCTCCTGACTCCCTCATTCTCCCTGTAGATCACCGTGCCTCTCTGCAAAAATCAAAGCTGAGTTCAGGCCATGCTGGACTCTCTTCCCTACTGCAGTAGTGTATTACTAATCAAAATCTATCTTTACCACTTTAACTAGTATCTGCCTTTGTTTATCTTTGGTAATAACCAACAGAAAGGATATGTACGAGTGCTCAAAGCTGCATCACTCACAATAAAAACAACTGAAAAGAGCCTAAGCACCCAGCAACAGAACGCACAAATAAACTGTGGCATAGTCACACAAGGAAAAGAGTGAACCACCACTGCCTATAACTATACGAATAAATCACCCCCCACCACACACATAATGTTTAATGAAAGAGGTCACACCCCAAAGTGTGGAGAAGCAGCAAAAACAAATTTAGCAGTTTGCAATAGCACCCATTTATTATTGCACGGTTGTGCAGGTCACATGTGCAAGCATGGCTCAGCTGGGTCGCGTGTCTCCCAATGCTGCAGTCACAGGGTCTGCGTGGCTGGATTCTCATCTGCAGCTCAGGGTTTTCTTCCCACTTATTCAGGTTGCTGGCAGAATTCAGCTCCTCCTGGTTACAGCACACAGGGCCCTGCCTTCTCGCCTGCTGTCAGCTGGAGGTTGATTGTAGCTCCTAGAGTCCTCCTGTTCCCAGTACCCCCTTACAATGTCACAGGTTACTTCTCTGAGGCCAGCAGAGTCATGTCTCTCTCACACTGTGAATATCTGACTTCAGGAATGGTCCATTCCCTGTTAATGGCTTGCCAGATGAAGTTAGGCCTACCTAGGATAACCTCCCTTTTGAATACTTCAAAGTCGGTTGGGTTGGAACTCAGTGACATTTGCAGAAGCCCATCACCTAATCGTGGGGGTGGAGTCCATCATGTCTACCTTCCCTCCATACTCACGAAGGAAGACAGGATGGTCCTAGGCAAGCACACCAGGGGTGGGAAGCAGGGGGCCCTCTTAGAGTTTTGCCTACCCCAATACTGAATGACTCAATTTTCGTAAAGTCAAAAAAACAGAAAAGAAATCTATGATGATAAAAGTCAGATGGTGAATGCTTTTGTTTGGCGGCCCCTGTATCTGGGGCGCAGCGTGAGTGAGGCTTCTGAGGGCTGGCAGTGTCCTCTGTCTCCATCTCAGAAGTGGTTACACAAACGTGCACTTTGTAAAAATCCACCATTTGTGTACTTTATTGTATGTATGGTTCACTAATAGTGCAAAAAAAAGGTTTATGCAAAAATAAAAAGGAGATGTTCTCAGGGTACCTTCTTTAATTATACATAAGAATAATAATTAGCATTAAAATTGTATAAAATAGACACTGGTAAGTATTTGAAATAGGTATATATTCCTAAGTAATTTAAACACTTTGAGTTTATGTATAATATTATAGAAAGTTGTGTTGCAAAAACATAAGAAAAATTAAATTTCAGCTGGCTCTTATTCAAGGGATCACAAATTCAAGGCACTTCAATTGGAATGACTTGAAAGTTTCTCACTTTGTATTTGAGTATTTTTTTCGCTCCATTGCGTGATGCGCACAAGTTAACTGTGGAGAGGGCAGTGTCTATGTGCCGTGCGTTTGGTGGGTTGGTCAGCGGTAGGGAAATAAAAGGAAACTAGTGGGTTTCATCTGATAGGGTAGGTACCATCATAACATTGTTATGATATTGACCTAAACTCACTGGAGAGAAACAAAGGTTTCCTACCAGATGGGCCCGGACGCCATTTCCACCCCTGGTCAGCCTTACCCTAGTTCCACTCTCTACATTCCCATTCTGTCCCAGCCAAGGAAGTCACAGGGTTTCCCTAATGAATATAAACAAAGGCAACCAGCCGGCCAGAGCCAGATCAGGAAAACACATGCACCCCAACTTGCTGTGATGAGCACAAACAGAAGTCATATATGTGTGATGTAAATGAACTAAAGGCTAATCTTACCTAGGAATTTGATACAAAATCTTAAAATATTAGAAAATAGGAAAGTATATTGAAACAATAAAACATCATAACCAAGTGGTATTTATTTCAGCAATGCAAGGATAGTTCAATATCAGTAAATCTACTATAAATTCATATTAATCAAAATAAGAAAAAAACCGACACGGTCATCTCAAAATGTGCTACAATGACATTCAATTAAATTCAACATCCATTTGTGTTGACCTTGATGGAGGCACCCAGCACCTCCCTACACAGTGGAAATTTGGCATCTTCCTTAAGCTGGCCCTCTGACACTTGGATTCCCATTCCCCAGCTGACCCGGGGACAACCCAGCTGTGAACTGCCTGAGTCAATTGAGAAAATCTGCATATTAGTGAATCTGCAGTGCTCCCACCCTTGTTGTTCCCATGTTGTTCGAGGACCGACTATACTTTTAATAAGACATGACTAGCTGGCTCTTTCCTTAAAATGGTTAAGGATGTATACCTGGGCCAACCGAGAAAACGTTATTGTCATTAATGAGATGCATTCTCACTAAAGTTTGAAATGTAACAATGAAATGATTATCACTGTTTTTGTTTAATATTGTTTCTAAAGATCCTGGAAACCAAAGTAACTAAGGAAACAGCACAAGTCAGAGGCACATGACTTCAAAACAAGAGGTGAAATGGTCATTGTGTGCACATGTTATGATTGTGTATTTTGGGGAGGACCCAGGGGAATTCACTGGAAAATTTTACAAGCAAAGAGAATCCAGTCAAATGGATGGATACAAAATTCCTGTATAGAAATCAATAACTCTCATGCACACAACCAATAGTAGCAAGGTAAAATATAGATATTTTATGTACAACAGCAACAAAAATTAAACAAATCTAATAATACTTAATGATAAATATGTAAAAGCAACTTCATTTACAGTTTAGAATATTCCTGAGGGTCACAAAAGACAGGAACAAATAAAAAGTCAATTCATATCATAAGGTTGTAAATTCTTTCAAGTTAGTTTGTAAACGTAACTCAATCCCATAAAAGTTTTGGTAGGATTTTTCTTTGTGGAACGTAGACAGGCTGAGCCTCAATTCATACAGAACATCAAACAAGCAAGCAGAACCAGGACATTTTTAAAAGAGATCAATAATAGAATACTCTTTCTATCTGATAGTAAAATACACAAATTTCAAAATACATATAAGTATAAAGTAAAATAATTAAAACAGTGTGGTACCAATACATAAAAGACAACTCAACAGAATATAATAAATGGTGTGGACATCAGTCCAGGTACTGGAATTTGATATTTGATAAAGATGTCCTCTCACATAAGGGAGGAAAAAGATGAATTATTCACAAAATTATGTGAAGATAACTGGGGAAGTATCTAAAAAAATAAGGTTGGATCCATATCTCATATTTTACACTAGTAAAAAGATAAATACTTAAATGTAAAAAATTAAAAACAAACAAAAGACTAAAAGAAAATATAAGAAAATTCTGTAAACTTGGATGACGCTCTTTCTGAACTACTATATAAAGCCCGGAAACCATAAAATGAGAAGTTGCTTACAACTACTATATAAAAATAAAACTTTCACACGACAAAAACCA
This sequence comes from Sturnira hondurensis, assembly GCF_014824575.4. Lineage (NCBI taxonomy): Eukaryota > Metazoa > Chordata > Mammalia > Chiroptera > Phyllostomidae > Sturnira > Sturnira hondurensis. The sequence goes on from NW_028079136.1 coordinate 4,873,380, forward strand.
CCATAAGTAAAGTTAAATACTAACAAAACACTGGGAGGAGTATTTGTAATTCACGTCACACAAAAAAGGGCTAAATTTCCCTTTTAAAATAGTCCCTACATATCCTTAAAAAAATACCAACAACCCAGCAGAAAACTAGATAGAGAACAGAAACAACAGTTCACAGAAAGAAAATACAAGTGACTATGGAAAAACGCTTGCCCTGGTCGGGTAGCTCGGTTGGTTAGGGCATCGCCCCGGGAAATCCAAGGTTGCAGGTTGATCCCTGGTCAGGGCACATACGAGAATCAACCCAAGAAGGCATAAATAAGTGGGACAACAGATCTATGTGTCTCTCTGTCTCCCCCGCCCGTCTTCCTTCCTCTCTCTTTCTCTAAAAATCAATAAGCAAAATTAAAACAAAACATGTTTAATCATCTATCAGATTGGTAAAGATTTTTTTTAAAGGTTGGGTAACAAGCTTTGTAGAAACAGCACCCTCATACTTCGCTGCTGGGAGTGTGAACCGCACCCCTGTGATGGAGGGCAACTTGGTAACAGCCATCAACATTCTCAATCCACACGTCCTTTGTCCCAGCATTTCCATTTCCGGGAATTTACCCTACAGATAAACTCCCACACATACATCCAATGGCCTAAATTCTTCATTATTGTGTGCAGTTTGCAATAGCAAAGATGTGCAATGACTTGAACTTTCCATCACAGGAGACTGACCACTTAAATTGCAGCACCTGCGCACACAATGGAATACCACGTCGCTATAAAACAAAGCAGAGAGCTCTCTAGGCACTAGTATGGAATGATCTCCAAAACAAAATTAAAGTGGAAAAAAGTGTGTACCACACGCTAGCATGCTAGTAGTTGTGGAAAAAGGAAAATACGTAAATTTGCTTGTGTATTTGTAAGTCCTGTCTGGAAGAAAGCCGAAGAACCTGGGGATAATACCTGGCATCAGGGATGGGACCTGGGCGGCCTGGGGACCAGGAAGGAAGATAGGACATTCGGTGCCTCTTGCACCCTTTCATGTTGAACCACGTGAATGGATTATCTACCCAAACACATGCAATACATTCAGGTTTATGCTGTGATATATTGGCTGTAGTTATATTTCAGCCTGAGCATGCTTATACTGAACTTGGCTGGAAATAAAATCTCTTGTTGATCTACATAGCTTTTGGGCTAAGTCACCAAAGGAGATAAATATTTTTTTGCTTGAAAACTTAAGTTCTAAAATAAGCGTTAAATAAGAAAAGGAATCATCAAAAAATAAAGAAAAACAAACTTGCTTAACAATAGTAGATTAGGAATAGTAGATTCACAGTTTGTTTAAAGCAATCAGACAAATATCAACAGCAGAAAAGAAATCATGTGAGTGTTCAAACTGTCTCTAAGGAGACACACACACACACATATACACACCCCAAACTTTGGCCAGAAGGTGAGAGAGAATACAAGTTACTTTTCTGAGATATTTACATATTGTTGAATTATCCTGATTCCTTAACATATTAATTAATTTTATAATTACAAAATCATACAACTTTTAAACACAAAAGCCTAAGGTTCAATTGGTAAGCAAATATAAGTAAACATGTTTTAGCTAATAATAAAAGAATACAAGTTTGAAAGTAGCACAATTAATAGAAAATTTGTTTTCGTTTACAGCTTACATTCAATGTTATTTTGAGGCACCATTTTTTGGCTGGTAAAGTAGGTGTATTTAAAACCTATGATACCCAATGCAGAGTGTGCTGGAAGAAGTACTTCCCCACTTTAGTGGCGGAATATAAATTGGTGCCTTTTCCAGGTTTTAATTGAAATTTATAACATGCAGTTGTAAGAAATAACACAGAGAGATCCCACGTATCCTTCACCCACACAGGGTTCTCTTTTAAAGAGCAATTTGTCAGTGCAAATTGAGAATCTTAAAAATATTCACATTTTCATCCAGAAATCTCATTTCTTGGAACCTATCCTAAAAAAATTATTCAAAGGAAAGGAAAAGCTATATGCATAAAAATGTCCACCCAAGATCATACATAAGTATATTTATATATATAATTTATATATATCTTATATATATGTCAGTAAGTTTAACCATAACAATCAGTTCATTAAATAACGCAGCCACTAGGTAGACTATTCTATATCCACTAAATCACATTTATGTAAACTATGAGGCAATTGGCTTAATACCTATAAATAATGTTGATTTAAGAAGATGCAAAATTTAGTGCATCTTTTATGTATACAAAATGTATATATGAACAGTGAGTGGGAATGTGGTGACACTATGGTTAATTATCTCTTTCAAAACTCTATAGCATAATTTCAAATTCGATTTTTCATATTTTTCAAATTCAAGTTTTTCTACTTGTGGCAGAATTTGAATTGAGAAGCAAAACAAAGTGTGAGATGCCTGTTTGCGAACCCAGGAAGGACACTACCTGCCGGGCACGGATGGCAGCCTTTGGTGAGGAAAGAGCCACTTACTTGCATCGCGCTCTGGAGAAGGAGGACCGGCCCGCTGGCCCGGGAGACCGACAGGCAGCACCTGCTTCTCCAGGGCCGGGGCGCGGTCCACAGGCAGCACCTTCCCCTTGGGGATGCTAAAGAGGTCACGGAGGTCCTTTCTTTGTCTGGAGTCTTGGAGGGGGCTCTCAGAGGGTTTGTCTTTGAGTCTGAGAGCCGAAAAGAGTGAGACTTTTTTCTTTGGACTCCTGGAAGCATCTGGGAAGGTCTCTTGCAGACTCACTTTCTCAAGGAGCATGGGGACATCTTCCATCTTGTTGCAGGGCGGGGACGCAAATGCAGGGAATGTCCTGGAAGGCCGGTTGGGCAAACTCCGGGAGCGGAGGGCAGGGTGAGGAAGGCCAAGGGCGGAGGTGTGGGCAGCTCTGGCGGGCAGGGTGCCCAGGGAGAAGAGCGCTGAGGCCCTGCTGGCCATGTCTCTTCTGGGGGACTGCTGGTCCCAGTCTTTACTGGGGCTGGTTTTCCGAAGGCTGAACGAACGAAGGCAAGCTTGTGGCTGGCCAGTGGGCAAAGCCAGTGATTCTGGTTTGGTCCAGGGCCTCCTCCCACCTTCCGAGGTAGGGAGGAGGGGCTCCAGCGACCTTCGGATGGCATTGGCAATGAGCCTCAGTGGGGACTTGGGGGGAGCCACGCTTCGCTCCCCTGGAGTCCTTTCAGCTGGGGTCCCCTTCTTCTCCTGAGCCTCTGCCTGGGCCGGCGGGGTCTCTCTCCCGGCCCTAGGGAGCACCAAGGGGCGGACTGGTTTCAGCACACGGCGGCCTCTACCATCGTCGGCACTCTTCTGCGAAAGCTGCAGCCCACCTTCCACGGGCAGGCTCTGGGGTTTGAAGTCATTCCAATCCAGCAGCCTGGTCTTCTGCTCCTGAGTGAGTGCCAACTTCTTCAAGCCCAACTTCTTGCCCTCTGCCAGCTCTGAACCACCCTCCTCTCCCTTCTGGGAATCGCCATTGCCTTCCCCTGAGTTCTCTCCAGCCCTGGGAGGCAGCTCTGGGTCTGGCAAGCACCTGTCCTTCCTGGCAATGACGTGTGGGCCTCTGTGGATGCTTCTGGGGTCCTGACAGCCATCGGAGGCCATCTCTGCAGGGCTGGGTGGCCTGGGGCCTGCAAGGCCATCTGTACCAGGCCTTACCAGGCAGTATTCTGCCCGCTCTAGCACCTGGCCATGAGGCAGATATAGAGGGATTTCTGTGGGTGCTCCTTGGGCTCTGGCTTGCTTCAGAAAGATTGGGGTGGAAGGACTGAAATGACCTCTTGAGACCTGCTGGGGGGGGAATTGCAGGGATTTAGACATTTCTACCATTTATTTTTATGAGGAAGGCACAGCTCAGTCTACAGCCCCCACACTCCCTTTCTCCAGGTCTCAGATACCCAAAGTCAAAAAGAATTCTGCCTAGGATCATTTCAGAGGGCAGCTCGTCATTTGCACGGTTACCTTGGGACTTGCTGGGACCTGCCTGGAGCCCCGTATCAGCATGGATCAAAGGCTTTTCTGGGTCTTGGATTAGGTGGGTAGGAAGCCAGAAGGTAAGACAAAGACATGGACAAGCTCCTGGGCCAGTGATGGTGGGGCTGGCCCGGCCCCTTTGGGTGGTCAGGCACACAGGCTTGGCTTGCCCAGCCAGGGTCCCTACCAGCAGGCACACTCCACACACAGGTATGTTCCTCCAAGTACCACGAAGCAAAGACTTCCTCCTCGAAGGCCCCTGGGCTGCAGCTGTGGTAGCAGGATGGCTGCTACAACCTTCCTGTGACTTTTTACCCCTGATGTGTGCTCCCACCCACCACTGAGAAAGCAGCCCTTTCTAGGAATGGCAGGAACTTGGCCCTTGGCAAAGGCAGACCACAGACAGACTGTAGAAGGCGTGGCTGTGCCCTGCCGAGAGCCATGGCCGGGGGGCAGGTCAGGGCACAGGGGCTTCACGGGAGCAGGTGCCCTTTCTGCCTCATGCACCCTCTTTCCAGAGCCCAGAGCAGGGTCCAGTGGGTCCCAGAGGCCTGATAAACTCACATGAAATGAAAGAGTCCAACCTTGCATTTCTCACAGATGCCATTTTCTGTACAAAAGCAATGCTGCTTCCAAGATTCTCAGCTCCTCCCAAAGGTACCCTGAAGTCTGCGCCCGCCCTCAGTACCCTCGGGGAAGGAGCAGGATGAGCTTCTGGGAAAGGGACTTGGAAGGAGGCCCTGGCTTCGCACATGGGGTGAGAAACCTAACAGCACTAACAAACAAGAGCTAAGTGTCGAAGTGGGAGGCACAGAGGCAGCTCACTTCCCTAACACCTGTGCAGGGCCCTGTGGGTGGCCTACCTGGGGCAGGGAGGAACTGTCCAGAGCACTGCCTGTGACGCTGCCCAAGGAGGATGCTGGGGATGACGTGGCAGAAGAGGATGAAGAAGGAGAAGCAGAAGGAGAAGCTTCCCGGGGAGGCGATGCAGTTCTTTGGTGGTTCACTGGTGTCAAACCTACCAAGGAAAGAACACACGCTCAGCTACAGAGTGGTTATTACCTTATTTCTCGGTGAAAAGAGGAGGCTGGGAGCACCAACTCTACAGAGGCCGAGGGAGGAAGAATCAGAGATGGGTTCGAGGCCCCGAGGCCCATGGCCTGAGACGTGCAGGGACGGGAGCGCCTATGGGGGTCTCAGGAAGAAACGTCGAGGAGCCTCAGTGCCTTGCTCTCCTGTGAGAACATTCCTGAGAATTGAAACAGGAAGCCCCGCCCCCGTGTTTCTTAGAAATGGTCATCTACTGCTAACACTACTGGCCTGCCTCAAGCCACTGTGGCTGGAGCCTGGAGCCGACTTAAACCACTTAGTCAGTAAACCACCTGTGGCCTCTTCCCACACAAGGCCGAGGCTGCATCGCTAGCGGTGGGCACAGACAGGACAGGCAGTTGCCACTTGCGAAACAGCTCTTCCTTCTCACGTGGGTGCCGAGGGGCTCATAGGTGAGAGGGTCCGTGTGGGGTTTTCAGAGAACACACGGGAGGGAGGTTATGATGAGTATCAGACCATCTGAAGCACATGGAGTGAGGCTAAGCCTCTGTTGGTCTGGGAACAGACGAGGTGCAGTGGATGCGCTCAGAGCACCATGAGAAAGGAGTGTGGACAAGGCTGAGAGGACAAGCCTGGTTCCACGGGGGGGCGGGGGGGGCGCGGGCGGGGATGTCTGAAATTGATTTGTTCAGCGCCAGCAGAATTCGGACAGTGGTAGCCTAGAAGGTCAATATTGTTCTCCCGCTCTCACCTTCCCTTCTCTCCTGAGGGCACACACCCGCTCACAGACACCCCTAGGTCCCCGCACCTAACGCTGCAAGCATTTTGTTTCCACACTGTGAGCCATCTCAGGAACCTGCCCTCAAAGGGATTCAGAAGGCGCCATGCTCCGTTTTGCATTTGCCCATCACTGTCTGACCCTGCAGCCTAGTCAGCTCTCCCATGAACCCTCCTGGCACACAAGGCTGCCCGGGGCCATGGTCTGTCACTATCCACTCCTGCCTGGCTCCCTGCTGACTCATTCCCATGTTCCTCTGAGGTGCCCAGCCTTCTGATTTTAGCTCGCTTCCTAACTCAACACAATCCCCTGGCCTCAGTGTCCCCAACGCTGTGGGTAAGAGAGGGGTTCCTCCTCTGGGAGTCACCCAGGCCAGACCAAAGCCACGCCCTGACCCAAGAAGCATTCCTTTCAGGCCCAGATTCACAGGGCACCAGGCAAGGGGATGTTGGCATTCCGTCCTGCTTTGCTCATGCACACGTGCGAGCCTGTGGGAGCAGGCTCCCCAGTCCCGGGCTCTGGAAAGATGGCCACTGGGCACATGCAGTCAGGAAGTCCCCTAAAGGTAAGCTCTCTGGAATGCTTCAGAGGGGAAAGGTAACTCAGGGGAACAGATCTGGGTGACAGGAAGGAGCTGCTGGGGAGAAAGACCGCTGGCTGCCCAGAGCTGATGCAGGGGAGGCAGCTAGCCAGTTACCCAAACTCCCGTCTCAGCCCCTGGGCCCATCTCAGCCCACGGTGAGACAGTTCGAACCTAAAAAGGCAAGAGTTGTGAGTTGCCCAGCTTCTCATGCTCAGCTTGCCAAATTCTTGCCAAATTCCTTCTCCTCCTCTTCCTTGCCCCCTCTGTCTCCTCTCTCTGCCACCTTCTGACTCAAACCCTGAACTTGTCTCAAATTCCCCTCAGCTCAACACACTGCCTTTTTATTCCACCGAGGAGCTTTCTGGGAACCTTCTGACACAGTGCCAGGGCCACCTTGGCAGCCAAGCCCAACAGGAAAGCCTTGGGGTACACAAGGGCCTAACCCGGCAGCTGCTCCCTCTCTCCACCGTTCTCTAGTCCCCACCCTTGCCCCAGCGAGTGGGGTCCCTTGCCACGCACGTTCCTCACACACCGTCTCCAGGAGAACGTGGGGCAGAGGGAAGAATTTGAGGAGACGGGCTAAGAAAACACCTGCCATTCTGGCCTCTGCTTGGGAGGTGGGTGCCACCTGGGAGAGGAAGGTGAGGCCAGAGCAGAGCTGAGTGGGGAGAGGGAATCGCACCTGCCCGAGGTGGCTGATGTCTTTGGGTTCCCTCAGAAAATGGTAGAGGGGGGCCTGGAACCCTACCTCCTTTACATCCACACCAGCTCCCTGACACTGAGCAAGTTTCTTAACCCCCCACCCGTTTCCCCCACCCCAAAGCAAGAAGTCTACTGCTGCTTCAGGGGAGACTGAAGGAATAAAATGAGACAGAGAGATGCCCGGTGCAGGATGCAAAAATGCTACATGCTGGCTAAACAGTGATTCCATCTGCCCTCCCATTCCCAAGCACACATGTGGTGTCTGACAAATACACCACTGAATGCTGAACCGCCGGCCAGTTCCAGAGGGCACTGCTCACCCACCCCAGCCAGGATTTCTCTAACCTGTGCTCCCACGAAGTCCCCATTCATCGGCTCAGATCCTTCTCTGCCAGCCCTATCTTTTCGTTAAGCCCTGACATGGGCCAGCCAGGGCTGCTCTGCCCTGTGCAGGGGCCTTAGTCCTGGGGGCTGCTGGTCCTTCCAGTCCCTTTGTGCAAACAGGGTTGATGAGCCTGGGTCGCTGTCCCACAGCTCATCTGGATCCAGTGCCTGTCCTCTGGGCCCTCTGGGTCCTTGAGGTCATTCAGATGAACATGGTCACCTGGAGGAAGATGCCAAGGGCAACCACACAAGGGCAACCAGCCTTTTGAGGGCAGTAAGTGAACAGAGAAGCTAGTGCCCCATGTTTGGCTTCCTCTATGACAGGACTAGGCTTGCCCATTGAGGCTTCCTCTCGGGAAATATGAAAATGACAAAAAAAAAAAAAAAGATAGCTCTAGCAGCTTTCAGCTCAGAGGATTTTAAGAGACTGGGTCTGCAGGGCATACCTTCCCAGAATTTGGAGCTCAGGGAATGGTCCAAGCACTCCCAAAGTCTTGGAGCGCCCTCTAGGGGCGGCAGCCTGCACAGGCCTGAATGCCTGTGCTTCATTTGTTTCTGCACTCAGTCCAGCCTGCTTGTTTCCTGGTTTGTTCATTCATTTGCTCACTCTTCACTCCTAAACTCATTCATTCATTCATCTATTCATTCAGCAAGGAAGTACTTAGCGCCTCCTTTGGGCCAGGCTCATGCTAGGAAGTAGGCCCACAGAAATGGTCCAAACTCAAGGCCTGCCCTCAAACTTCCTTTTACCAATGCCTGATACTCCTGAGATAACTGAAGACAGGCTGAGGTTTCCAGGCCCGTCCCAGCATCTGTGCTGCTGGCTCCCAGTCCCCTCTGCTGGTGTTCAGTATGGATGACTGGAAGCACTGGGATGGAATCAGCACTCAAACAAACCCACCCATAGAAGCAGAAGTCCCATGACTGGGGGAGGGGATGTGGTGGGGGTAGAAGAGATGGCTTGTGGAAAAGGCTGGGCCCAGGTCCTCGGGAAACAGTCCTTGGCTCCTTCCCCTCACTCTTGCTGCCTGGGGCTGTAAGCTGATCAAGAGTTATTTTAGGTTGTCCCAGGTGAGGTGTCCTGCCCAGGTGTGCAGCTCCGATCCAGCCCCAGAGGCACCCATGTCCCGGCCTGACCCCAGTGAGAGAGGCAGCAGGTCTGGGGGTTGCTGGGAGAATGACTCACTGGAGCTGACTCAGAAGGAAGGAGCCAACTAAATTAGCACTCTGTTCCAACTTCAATAACGTTTCATTTTTAGAAAACTGTGTCTGACCCAAGGCTTTCCTGAGATCATCTCTCCCAGAGCAAGGTCCGGAGAGGGGTGTAAGGGCAGGAAGAGGTGGGAGGCAGCCATGGACTTGGAATTGGAAGAATCCCTGCCCCTTTCCCGGGCTCAGCGAGGAAATCCCTGCTGTGTAATTGCTGCCCAGGAAATGTGGGCAGCCCTGGGATGCTAGGCTGTGGTCGCTGCGCCCCCTAGTGGGAGCCTGCTGCTTTGGCATCCACCGCAGGCCCGGGTCCTCATCCACTCTGCTCTTCTTCGCGATTGGAGGACCAACTGCCTGCTCTGAAAAACGGAGTAGAGCAGTGTGTATTTGCGCATGCGCACACACTTGCAAGGGGGTGGTGTGTGTGTGTGTGTGTGTGTGTGTGTGTGTGTGTGTGTGTGGCTTCCTTCATTGCTTTGCCTATAACTGAATGAAGTTAAACTCCAGCTCAACTCCGAAGTACTGAATCAAAACATTTCAGTGACTCAGGGCCTCAGAATCCTCATCGGTGCTTCAGAAAGCTTGGAGCTGATGTAATAAGGTCTCTTCCAAGTGGAACTTAGTTCTAAGGCTCTATGACTCTGGAGTGGAGACCTGAGGGGGAAGGGAAGGTCCCAGATCCCTTGGGAAGTGCCTCCTCTAGTCAGCAGCGGAAACAGAGTCAACCCTGTATTTCTTTCCTTGCCCCTCCCATCCAGAAGGCCAGGTCAGAGAGGCCATGTAAGGAATGAGAACGGCTGTCCCTGAGAATGAATCAGAGAACTCTTGCCCACCCCCAGGGAGCTCATGACTCACTCGACTGGAATTTTCTTCTCCAGCTCTGGTATCTGCTGGGAGAGGGAGACTGGAAGCTGCTGGCCCGCTGCAGAGCTGTAGTGGAAAAGAGATTGGGGCGGGGAAGATGGGGAGGGAGGAAGAGTGTTAAACATGTAGGAAAAAGCAGGAAGTTGTCTCCTCCAGTCCGTCTGTCAAAAGTTAATTGGCTAATGATCGTGATTGACTGAACCCCTTCCTTCCTCACCCGCCACCTTCCTGTCCCCACAACACGCACCTCCAATTTCTCACTCACTCATTCATTCATCAAATATTTATTGAGACCCTGCTATGGGGTCTCAATAAATACTAGAGGTCCTGCTTGAAGTGCTGCCACCTTGCAGAAAAGGGCTCATATTATGAGCCATCATTAATAAGCACACATGTGTGCATGTTTATTTGCCTACATGTATGAGCCTACACATGCATGCCCACCTACACGCACTTACTTGTTTTTAGCAGAGCTGAAGTCTCACATCAGTGCCCCGTATTTGCAACAGACAAAAACAGCGCTGCTCTCACTGAAACCTGGAAACTGCAGAAAGCTCTAACCTCTTTTCCCCTCCCCCTCGGAGCCCTGGAAATCCTCTGGGGACCCGTTTTAACTGCACCTCTGCACCATCCATTGTCTTGAACATCCCCTTGGCCTTGGTTCCAATGGGAACACGTACAGGAGGCTGTGGACTCTGCACTGGAGGCCCCCCTGCCATCTGGGCCCTGAGAATTAGATGAGCAGAATAAACACATGGGGAAGAAAATGTCCACACTGGGCCCTCAGATTTAGCCTCAGGCCCCAGGTCCCTGTGGTGGTTCCTTCACAGCCTTGAGAGAACGAATGGGGTAGCATGCTGCAATGCTCACACAGGCGCGGCCAGGAGGCATGGAAGGAAGCAAGGCCGAGGGAGTGCTGTGGGTGTAGGAGAATGAGTGCAGGGAAGGCCTGAGTGCAGGACGCTCTGAATCCAATCCAATCCAGCTGGCACAGCCCTGTCTCTCTTGGTACAAAGTCCTGATGTCACTCCCCGGCTGGTGCTCAGAGCTGGTGTCAACTCTTCCCAGCCGGGCTGCGCAGCACGTGTGCCAACCACTATCCGGGGCTGCCTGTCCTCGGGACAAGAGCCTTTGGCTCCTGACACCCACCCTGCACTTACTCTACTCAGAGAGGCCCGGAGTCTGCTCTGACTGGCGGGTCCCCATCCCACAGGCCTGCTTCCATAATCATACCCATGGGTCAAGGGCAGCCAGTGGGGACAGGCACAGGGTGCAGGCTCCCCATCTCCCCATCACAGGGGGAACAGTCTGCCTACAGTTTCGGTCCACTTCCTCCCACCAAGTGCAGGTCAGGGTTTCCCAGTCTGGGTGTTTGGCACTAGGAACAAGCAGACCCTGTACACAGCTCTGTCCTGCTAAGTGAAGTTGACCTGTTCGTCAGCTAATGGAGGAATTACTCCAGAAAGACAGAAGGACGCTTTATGCTCTTATTGCTTCTCCCTGGCTTCCAACTCTGTGGACGGGAGCTTATGAGAAATGGCTAAAGTTCCTGAGAGGTTTTCTGTCTCTGGGGCACACAGGGCAACACACACACATTCTACCACAACAGGGGCAGCAGGGCGGGCAATGGTCTGACCTGGCAGTTCTGAGCAGAGGAAAGCAGGGCTGTTCCCCCGTCCCCCGCCTTTTTTTTTTTTTCTACTATGCATTTATCCATTCACTCATTTATTTATTTAATTTCTTCATACCTATTTTAAGGGAGTGCTTCTGGAGATTTTAAAGGGTATTGAGCCGTATGGCACCAATGTCATTTTATTGTTACAAACCAGGAGTGCCCTCTGTGGATGGAATTATTGTCAGAAAGATGCCAAATTCTCTAAATCAGAGTAATTAGGGGGCCGGATGTCCTCCTAACTCTAATTGGTTTATGTCCAAAAGCCCAGGGCGCTACACCAGCCCATGTAGTTGCTCAAGTGTGCATTTTCACAAGGAGCTCACCCAGGCAGGCCTCTGGGAAGTTTCTCTCCCAAGACTCCCAAAGTGGGGGATGCAGCCCGCCCTGCTGGGAAGCCTTGGTGGGCCAGCAGAAAGTACAGGTACTTGGTCCCCCTCTAGATCCACCGAGTCTCCATTTCTCAAGGCAGGAGGATAGACATGTGCCTTTTAAACAAGATTCTTAAGAATGAATAAGTTAGGTGTTATAGGAGAGCATGGCTGAGAGTTTCCTCTGGGCTCCATAACGCAGGGCTGAAGTCCTGTTTCAACCCGTCACCTTGGGTGTGCTCTGTGCTGAAGAACTTTGAGGAGATACTAGGTTCCTTGGGGAGCTGAGGTAGTCCCAAATTGTGGTAAATATATGTAACACAAAAATGCCCATTTTAGTCATTTTTAAGTGTGGACTTCGGTGGCATCGAGGACCTCCATGTCGTGGTGCCGCCACCCCCACCCTCTGTCTCCAGAAGTCTCCCCTCACCCTGGACTGAACCTCTGTGCCCGTTAAACAGCTCCCGCTGACCCTCTCCCCCCGCCCCTGGTAAACTCCATTCCACTTTCTGTCTCCACAAATCTGATTATTCTTGGCACCTCGGAGAAGGGGAAGTCACACAACACTTGTCCTTTTCTGTCTGGCTTATTTCACTTAGAATGATGACTTTAAGACTCATTCATGTGGCAGTGTATGACAGAATTTCCTTCCGTTTGAAGGCTGAATAACATTTCGTTGTGTGGATGTACCACAATTTGTTTACACATTCATTCACCTGTTGACAGACAGGTGGGTCGTCTCCCCTTTTGGTGGCTGTGAACGGTGCTGCCGGGAGCACGGTGTACCGACAGGATTCTTTGTGAAGCAGTTTATCTTGCTCTGGTCCAGCATTTCCCTGGCTCTCCTCGGATCCACAGATCCGGGTGAAAACTGTGATCCATCAAGCTCCCTGACACCTACAACCTGATGCCAACTCTGCATTATCTGGCAAAAGGATGCACTCACCACAACCAGCAACACCCAGCACAGCGCTTACACCGCACTGGAGGCTTGGTCTTACAACGCGGCTGGCTCTGTGGTGATCAGACCCTGACAGGTGAAGACAAAATTGACAGAAGATGGTCTGAAAGTCACGTGGCCTATCCCCTTCTCCGTCTGCCTTACATTTTATTCCGGGATTAAACTGGACTGTCAGAAACACAACGCTTTGGCTGCACGGCCCTGTTCTCCCTGCCCCCATCCCCCTGGGAGAACTGCTCTGTGGTCAGGCCCTCACCTGGCGGTGAGAGTGTGAATGGAACAGCTGGGGTGGGGACTCTGGCTGCATGGGTTGCAAAACCGCTGTTGGGTATCCAGCGAATCTCGCAACAGCATCTGTTGCCCTGAGCTGGGAAACGTATCCCGGCAGAGCGCTAGAAAGGTGGCACCTGCTCTGAGACCTGCCGCTGCAAACCAGCTTGGTTTTCCCTCCTGAACAATGGGAATAAAATCGTCTATTTCCTTGTTAACGTTGGCTGCCAGAGAATCCAGAATCGAATGTATGACCCCACTAGACCAACTGTTTAGGACTGTGATATTCTCTCGGAGGGCTATACCTTCTCAACTGATTTACCAACCCCGATCTCGAGGGTTCATCTTTCATGTATATAGACATACGATTTTGTTTTATGTCTGTCTTATGCATTGCCTGAAATCCCCTGGCAACTGAAGGGAGAGGAGAAATAGGGGGAAAGAATGAAAGGCAGGTAGGCTTCACATTTATGAGTGAGGAGGTTGGAGTCCCGGGAGGCAGAGGGGCCAACGGAGGCCAGCAGTGCCCAGGCAGAGGCAGGCTGTGCCCCACTGGGCACAGCACAGCACTCGCCGCACTGCAGGTGCTAAGCCTTTTTTGGACAGCTCCACAAATGGTACTTAGCAAATGGGTCCTTTAAAAAAAGAGTGGCTCATGGAGGGTGGTAAATTCAGTTTCCAGGATTCGGGCCTCAGCCTTGGTCTTCCTGGTGCACCATATCCAGAGTTTCTGTGGCACCAGCACCACCTCCCCCCACCCCCCACCCCGTGAGAACATTTCTAGGACCAGGTGGAGATTCTGCTCTCCGCCACCAGAGGGCAGTACAGGACAAGTTGAGCTTCCACTCTCCCAGGCCAGCCTACAAGGCCGTGAGTCCTGCTGGTGCCAAGTTTCTCTTAGCCAGTTCTTCCCACCCAGAGGACTCATGTCGCTGTTGACCAAATCCAAAATACTCACTGAAGCCACCTTCCTGAAAACAAGTTGGGTTTCTAAGGACAACTACTTCTTAGGGTGCAGAGGCACCCAGCATTGGGCCACACTGCTTACTCAAGGAGAGCCCTCAGGAAAGCAGTCAGTTTATTTGCTCACCTGTGCCCAAGGTGTCACGACACCTACCTCACAAGGAGCCAACCCTGCCGACACTGTGACCTCACAGGGTCGTCCGAGGATGGCCCATGTATGGGGAAAACCCCTGCCTGTTCCAGGTACTCAGTGAAAGTGTGTTTATTGTTCTATAGGTCATTTTCCTGCATCCCACAAGCCCCAAGCACTGGTCCTGGCCCTGTGCTGCCCCCAGGAAGGGGCCCTACCTGGGGTTGCATGTGCTCCCACAGCAGCCGAGCCCACCTGACTTCCCTGGTGGAACACCGGAAGGGCCGCTGGGGAGGTACAGAGGAGGCAGGAAGGAGACTACTACAGGCAAGAGGGCCCTGGGGCCTCCTCATGTCTGCCTGCCTGGGACAACCAAGGGCAGCCAGGCCCCTCGGCCACCTTCCTAGCTGAGATTCCAAAGCTTCCCATAAAGAAGGAGGTGGGCCTGGGTTAGCCCTACTTACACCCCAGCCCCCTAAAGTCCCAGCCTCACTGCCTCTGAGCCTGTGGGTCACAACTCCTATCATCGGGGCCTCCCGGGTGGGAGGGCTCTCTGCTCACCATGCAGAGCTCTGGGCTCTTCAGGGCTCTGGGCCGAGAATGTCCTGGTCTGGGCCTCCCTCAGGGAGCTGTGGCGAGTGAGGGGCTGCGTTAGGGGGGAGGGATCTGGCGGAGGGGGTCCTTCCTCACAGGGCTCTGTCGTGGAGGCCTCGCTGCTGCCGCCACCGAGGTCCAACTCTTCGTCCGAGCTGGAAGGAGAGGAGAGAGTGGGTGACGGAAGAGCCCCACTGTCCATCCACCAAGGCCACAGTGTGCCCTGCCCACCACCACCTCCAGCAGGCCATGGGGTTCAAGGGCGAGAGTGGGGTGGTTAGTTACCCCTACCCCCAGCACCTGGCTCAGGCTTTGTTGTGGGCTGAACTGTGTCCCCCCCCCGATTCACATGAAGTCCTAACCCCTAGTAGCTCAGAAAGTGGCTGCATTTGGAGATAAAATCTTTTAAAAAGTAATTAAGTTAAAATGAGGTCATTAGGGTGGGGCTCAATTAACAGGACTGGTGTCCTTACAAGGAGAGGAGATTAGGACACAGTGGGGCAGAAAATGTGAAGACAGCCATGTACACACAACATAGGGAGAGGAGCCTGGAGCAGGTCCTTCCATCCCTGAGAGGAGCCAACCCTGCCGACACCGTGACCTCACACTTCCAGCCTCAGAAATCCCTGGGGTGTAAGCAGCCCAGCCTGTGGTTCTCTGTGGCAGCCCGAGCAACAAGTACAGGTGTGGTCAGAGCAGGGGAAAACAGCCCACAAATGTGCAACGAAATGTTGGTCCTAACCCTTCAGACCTTTAAGTACTGCTTGGGAGTGGAAGGGGAAATGGAAAAGACTGCCTGGGGGTCGGGGAGGGGGAGTGTTTAACCTGGGTCTCAAATGACCAATGACCAGCTCAAGCACAGCCCAAGGGTGAGAAAGTAACATTTTAGTAAATATACATCTCACATACTTCCTCTCTGTCTCCATATATATACCTATACACACATGTATGTATGTATACACATATATGTGTGTGTGTGTATACTTGGTCTGTGTTTATGCATGAGGCCTGTCCTTGTATATTTGTTCTCTCTCTCCATATATATGTGCACACACACACACACGTGTGTGCATATGTGTATATACATCAGTATGCTTCTTTTTACTAGGTCGCTGCCCCTCATCCATCTGTGGGCTTTGGTTAGCTGCCCGCCCAGCAGGCTGCCTGAGCCTTCCAGCTGGCCCTGGAGGTGGACATGTGGCATGGGTGGCCCCTTGGGAGGCCTGTCTTGAAATCCCAGTATGTGGACGTGAATTGCCGGGTGTGGGCCGAGGGAGGCCTGCGCAAAGAGCCGGCTTCTCCGTGGGCTGCTGTAACCCCCTGTGCGGAGAGGGAACCGGAGAGCAGCTGCCCGAGGCCCTGGCTCCAGCCTGAAGTGGGCACCACCCTCGCACTTCCCCATCAGATGAACCAATGTATTTGCCTTTGTTACTTAAGCGAGTTTGAGCTTTTCTACGCAGTTTGCATATTCATTTTTTGATCTTATGCACTCTATGAAACAGGTGCTGCAATTGTCCCCATTTTACAGATGAGAAAGAGGAGGGGCAGAGAGGTTGCACTACAGGTAAGCAGAGAGAAGACCAGCTTCTGTAAACGAACCCCCTCCCTTCCCAGCCCATTCTGCTCCCATCCTGCTGCGGCCTGAGCATACCTGCTGTCGCTGTCATCGCTGGTGACGAGGACACACACGGCCAGCACGTCCTGCCCAACCACATCCTCCCCGGGGCTGATCCTCACGGAGGTCCACTCGGCGGGTGGGGGAGGGGTGGCTTTGCCTTCCCCATCACCAGGCTCGGGCTCCTGGACGCTCTTGGGCTTCTTGGGGGAGGTGGGCTCATCTGCTGAAAGGAGAAGAGGGTCTGGGGAGACAGCGGCATGACAGCCCCGCAGGCCCCTGTTCCTCCAGCAGAAGTTTGGGCAGGCTCCCGGCAGGGGCTGGAATCTGCCCCTGGCTCCACACTCCGTCCCCATAACAGAGTTGGGTTTTGCCCTGTGACCTTGTCATCCGTCACACCACAGAGCTGGGAGGCTCCTCCCTGCACAATGGACACGAGGCTTGACCAGGAAGCTTGTTTTGACCCGTGAAAACCAGTGGATGCAAAGTGACTGGCGGCTTTCAGCGGCCTTGCTGTTTGGCATGTCCACCCACACTCCTGCTCGGTGGCCATAAGAAGAGCTTGTTCCAGATGGCCGCCACCCCTCACACCTCAGTCCCCGATTGCGGGCACACGGAGCAGGTCTGGAGCCAACCTGTGGCCTGAAGCCTGGCCAGCTCCGTAAGAGCCCAGGCCTCCCTTAGACCTCCAGCCTGAAGTAGAGCCACCCAGACAATCTGCAGACCCATGGGCAAAAAAAAAAAAAAAGATGCTACAAGCCACTGAGATGTTGGAGGCTTTTACACAGAATTACTAGGGCAGTCACCTGACTCTGTGCCTGGCTCATATATGAGCTCACGTATGTGCACTTGTGAGATGCACGTACAAATACTTATACATTCAACAGATGCTACTGCTCCAGGCCTGTGCTGGAGACTTGGAGGTGGATCAGCCATTGTCTCTGCCTTCAAGGACCTTTCTGTTTCACAGGGGAGATGAGGCACATTCACAAATGTCTACGTTAGGAGGTAGACCTCCTAAGAGTGAAGCTGAGACAAGGTGGAAGGAGGCAGAGATCTGACTTCCGGGCAGGAAATGCTTGGTGTTGAAGGCTCCACTTCAANAAAAAAAAAAAAAAAAGATGCTACAAGCCACTGAGATGTTGGAGGCTTTTACACAGAATTACTAGGGCTGTCACCTGACTCTGTGCCTGGCTCATATATGAGCTCACGTATGTGTGCTTGTGAGCTGCATGTACAAATACCTATACATTCAACAGATGCTACTGCTCCAGGCCTGTGCTAGAGACTTGGAGGTGGATCAGCCATTGTCTCTGCCTTCAAGGACCTTTCTGTTTCACAGGGGAGATGAGGCACATTCACAAATGTCTACGTTAGGAGGTAGACCTCCTAAGAGTGAAGCTGAGACAAGGTGGAAGGAGGCAGAGATCTGACTTCCGGGCAGGAAATGCTTGGTGTTGAAGGCTCCACTTCAACGCGGCTTGAGGAGGAATAGGATTTGAACACACAGAGCAGAGAGGTGGGGCTCCAGGGGGTGGTCTCCTGAGAGCAAAAGCAGCGTGGGGAAGCCCTGCCATCTGCATGGGAACAGAAAATAAGTCCACAGAGCTGGAGGCAGGATACAAAAAAAAAAAAAAACCAGCTGGAAATGATGGCCTCCACGTCAACCCAGAAGGGCCGCAGGGCGGAGGGTGCACTCACTGCAGCAGCCACTGAGAATTGGAAGGTGCGGGCTGACCTCGTCAGATTTGCATCCTAGAAAGATTGTTCTGGTTGCAGAGTGGAAGCTGGACTGCAGGACCCGCGCGGAGCAGCAAGGGAGGCTGCTGGGGAGACTAAGGGCTGAGGATATGCAGCTGGAGAAGGGGAGTGAGGGAGCCAGGAGGGGTGAGGCAGGATGGGGCCGCAGCAGGCAGAGGTGACCTGTGCCTGGCCACAGTGGCATCTGACCCACAACTCCCACAGCCTAGAGACCAGCCAAACCTGCACAGAACATCCTTGTCCAGCAGGGCTGAGAGGGGGAACAGGGTGGGGCCTCCGAGCAGCTTCCTGGGCTTCTGGAGGGCTGGGACATGGCTGACTGAGGACCCCTCAGTACTGCATGGTTAGGGCCAGCATCTCTCACAGTGGAGCCCAGACATCAGTGGAGGGGCTGGGTGGGGGAGGGGCCGCTGGGAGGCAGAGACTTTGTGGACAAGAAGCTGGTGCTTTCCCTGATCAACACCTCATCCAGGCAAAGGGCCCCACAGGAGGCCTTGCTCTGCCCTCCCTTCTGCCCCACGTTCTGGACCACAGCTGGGTCTCTGGGATTCAGTGCCGGCCCTCGAGCTTGGCCTTCTAGACACTCCCTCTGTTCCCAAAGGCTCCTGCGCACATGCACACACCCCGAGGGCTAGCCCCAGAGGCACTGGTGGGGGCACGGGCAGCGACCTAAAGGCAGTGCCAAAGCAACACCGACTCATCGCCCAGCGCCCACGTGCCAGGTGAACACTTTGTGTCCATCACCTCCAGCATCCTGGCAACTGAAGGACGGATTACCATCTTCATCGCCTGGGTGGAAGAACACGGAGTCCAGAGAGCTACTCAGCCAGGGCCACCCGGTGAGTCAGCTGGATGGCCACTGCGGGGACACGGAGCGGCCCGGGTGAGGGACCAGAGTGTGCCCAGCCAGGCCACCTGCCTCAGGCCCAGCTGGACTTTGCCTTGTCTGCAGTCATAGGAGCTGCCTGGGGAAGGAGGTACCATCCCGCGCCAACCTGGCCAGCTGCCCCTGGCCTCCGGGAGGGAAGCAGGCCTAGTCAGAGCCGAGCATCGCAGCCTCCTCTCAGTGCTCTGGCCACGAACTTGCTCCCTGGTGAAAGATGAGACTGCGGAGGCAGAGCCAGGCACTGCCCTGGGAAGTGTGGGCACTGCCAGCAGCCAGGTCCAGGGCCCTTTCCCGACTGGGCTCCGCTGCAGAGTCAGGGTGGAGACCCTCGTCCCGGTTCCGCTGATGGGATTGTTCGTGTTTCAACCCAACTCTGGAGACCTTTCCACTCTCCCCCAGAGCCAAGGGGGACAACATGTTCTCCTATGTCTTGCTATTAAGCCCGTGTTACAGGTTAGGAAACGGAAGATTGTAGCCCTGGGAAGGCAAAATAGAAGCAAAATCAAACCCCCTTCTCCCAATTGCTCAAAGGGCTCTGTGAAGGGGGCGGGACAGGTCATGTGAGGGTCCTCTCCAGGCCGTTCCTCCCGAGCCATGAACCGAAGCCAGCCAGCCCTTCCCCAGCCCAAGTTGGCCACAGGTGCCCCAGTCTGAGGTCCAGGCCAGGAGGCAGGGCCTGCCCCTCCTTTATTAACTCTACAAATATTTATTGAAGGCCCCATATGTGCCAACCACAGTGCCATCTGTTGGGGTTATGAACGATCAAAAGAAACAAAGATTTTTGGCCTTGAGGAGGTTGTGTTCTAGCAAGGGGAAGAATAAACAATGTACATAATTGCTAAGTGAACTACATAATAGGTGGGAGGTGACAAATGCTCCGAAAAACTGTTTAGTCAGGAGAGCTGGGGGTGCAGGTTGCAGTGTTAAAGGTGGCTCTCACTGGGAGGGAGACATGGGAACAGGGACCTGAATAATGGGCAGGGTCAGCCATGTGGGTGCTGGGGAGGGAAGGGCGTTCCTGGCAGGGGGAACGGAGTACAAAGGCTTGAAGACAGAGAGGAGTCCAGCGTGGCTGGGACACAGTGTGTGAGAGCAGGAGGACAGCAGGTCCCAGTTACAGGGACCAGGCCACATGGAGCTGAGTCCATTGCAAAACTAAAGCGGAACTAAAACACCCGCTGGCAGGTGGCAGGTGGCAGGTGGCAGGTGGCAGGTGGCAGGAGGCAGGGGGCCTCAGGGCTGAGGCTGGGTGTCTGCAGGGAGGGCGGGGGATCGGCAAACTGGAGACAAACAGATGGTGCCTCCCCGTGTGCACCGAGACCTCTGTTTAGTTCCCAACCCAAGGTGTTGCGTCAGGTGCTCGGAGGCCCCGCTGATCTAGAATGCCTAAGGGAGCCTCCCCCAGGTCACGCCCTGCTGTGAAAACGGGGGAAGTACTGTCTAGAACTCAGCCGGAGAACTCCTGCCGCCCTGCGTGTCTGGCAGCCATGCTCACCAGTTCGACCTCCACAGAACCCTATGCTGCTGAGTCGGCACCAAGGCTGAAGTCCAAGTCCAGGGCTCTTCTCATGTGCCAAGGCTGTTCTGAGAGCAGCACCTGACTCCTGGCCCCTGGGACTCTCTGTCCCCTTACAGTTGAAGATACTGCTCCAGATGACCTCTCTGGTATCGGCGAACTTCTCTAGTATCAGTACCAACCTCCGGTTGCCACGAGGAGGTGGAAGAGTTTATGAGATGCCACACATACAGCGCTTGGCCCTGTGCCTGGCGCAGGGGAAACGCTCAGGCGGTAACAGCTGGCCTGGGGCTTCTTTTACTTGTTTAAGCAATTAGAGAAAAAGCTGTAAAAGTGAATGAGTTTGCAGAAATAAAGGAGAACAGCCCACCCACTCTGTTTGACCTGCTTACTCTACTTAACATTCTGGTTGCATGGAGATCTGTTTCTTAGGCTGGATTATTTCTCTAGGAGCAGTTCCCTGGGGCAGGATTAACGGGCCAAGAGGCCAGCGCCCTCTGATGGATCTCAGTGATTGTTGCCATATTGCTTTCCAGAAAAGATGGTCCTCGTTTGCTTGAATTCGACTCGAGTTACTCAGTTCATATACATTTTTTTACAATCTCTTTTACTTTTTTCTTTATTAATTCAGTGGGTAGAGCATAATTTGTTCACATTCCTCTTGTACATGCTTGCTCTTTCTTTTCAGCATTTACTTTCTAACTCGCTTAAGTGTGAGCTGCCCAGGCACAGCCTTTGCCCACCTAGCACTGGGTTCTTAATCAATGAATATCAAACGGACCAGTGACGATGGTGCCAGGTGTCCGGAGACACCTGCTTTGCGTGAACATTTGAAATGTCACAGCAAGGTCCTTCTTTCTTATTACATCTAGTTCAGAATTTTTTTTCCTTCTGACTGCCTTTTAAATATTCCCATTTTTATTGTTCCTTCTATATTGAGTTTTAAAAATGGATGTAGATTCATGCCATGGTTTTCCTATGCGATTTTTTCTGGCAGGGGTTTTAAAGCTTAGCCAGTTAGCTCCCCAAGACAGAATCAATGCTTGGTTCTCCTGAATTCTGTTGTTTCATTTTTTCTTGATTTTAAGCCTTTCATCCAATGTTTTGGGAATGAAGAACACTCTAGTAAACACGTAAAGTGTAACATGCAAAACAAAAACTCCCCCCAAACAGACACGCCGACTCAGTGAGGTGTGGGGAAGTCCGCTCGAGCAAAGCTCATTAAGCTCCTTTACAAGGGAACTTGTCGGACGTGCCAACGCACGGGAAGTTTAGGAGGACTGGCACGAGCGGTACAAAACGTTTCTCGTACTGTATGACTGCGAAAACTTTCACTCACAAAGCACGTCTTGGAGCTGGTGGTGTTCCATTGCCACACTTTGGAAAACGTTACTTTAACCCAACATCAAATGAAAAAAAGCAAAGCCAAACTGTGAGCTCCATGAGAGTGAGGCTGTATCTGTTTCATTCCCCGCTACTGACCTAGCACACCTCAGATGCTCAGTAATGAGTTGAATGAACAAATGAGCACATGTAAAATGAGGTAAGCACACCAAGTCTAATTCACAATACCGAGATACAAGCACTCCAAGATGTAGGGAGAAGCAGGGGCTGTGTGTGGCTCACTGCTATATTCCAAGGACCTAGAATATGCCTAGAGCATGATAGACATTTAGCAAATACCTGACCAGATACATGAATCACGGGATGAGTTTCTTGCCCAATGCAGCTCCTGACTTCAGCCCCTAATACCCTTTCTTCCATGGGATGGGAAGTGTGTTTCACCTTGGTCATGATCCCAGGGAGCTCTGAAGCTGCTTCAGGAGCTTGCAGCTGGGCTCAGAGGCCCAGGATCCCAGAAATGCCCCCTTGGAAGTGCAAGGGCCCTTGGGAAGTTCACAGATGGGTTTTCACACCAGTGCCAGAAGCTTGGCTACACTCAGCCTTGCAGTGGCAGGCATCCCTGCCCCAGGGAGGATGAGGACCAGACACTGAAGGCAGGTGGAACTCCAAAGCCTTCCTTTAAGGGCATCCTAGAGTTGGACCAGAGTTGGCCACGGAGCTGTCCTCAGAGAAGCCCTATGACCAGAGCCCTGCAGCCTAAGACACGGAGTCATTGAGCCTTTGGGGACAGGACAGGTCTCTCAGGATCACAAACGGCTCTTCATCTAGATGAGCACACCTACCATGTTCACTGCCATCCTGAAACCTGTGTGTGGTCCTGCCTCCTGACCTTTCACCTACCACTCAGCTGGGCCAGCGAGCCCCTTTCTGGAGCAAACTTTGTTATACAGGAACCTAAATTAGCATACAGTTCCTAAGTACTGCCCTCCGACAGCTCCATGCTTAGATGTATGGGGGAGGTAAGGGCGAGTAGCTGTTAAGATAGTCTGTTCCTTTAAAAAAAAAAGGAAGGAAAGAAAGATAGTCTGTACCCAACAGATGATGTGACACGGGCCCTCACCCGCTGTGTCCCACATCTGAGCAGAAAAGTGCCACGAGTTTTCAAGAAACAGACCCCAAAGCCTGGCCCAGGAGCAGTGGTGACTTTTTCCAAATATTACCCTTGGGTAATATTTACTTTCAGAGCGCCCAGTGCAGTCCCAGAGAGTCCCAGGTCACCACCAGTGCAAGTCCCGCCAGCAGTTTAGGGAAGCCTGACCCCTAAACTAACTCCC
This sequence comes from Sturnira hondurensis, assembly GCF_014824575.4. Taxonomy (NCBI): domain Eukaryota; kingdom Metazoa; phylum Chordata; class Mammalia; order Chiroptera; family Phyllostomidae; genus Sturnira; species Sturnira hondurensis. The sequence continues at coordinate 4,896,343 of NW_028079136.1, forward strand.
CTGTTTCAGGTTGGAGCAGCTTCCATGGCAAAGAAGAGAGGAAACAATGAGCTTTATAAAGAACCATATTTATTTTCATTTACAGCATCAAATACCATAAATAAAGTTAAACATTGGTTGCTGTGTGCAAAATACAGGGTTCCATGTGGCACTGTAAATGACCGCTAAAGGTCCCAAACATGCAATGCGATGGGGTGGGGCAGGCTAGCTAAGGAGGAGGCTGAGAGGGGAAGAGGACACTCTTTGGTTGACATTCTACAAAGGGAGGGAGACTCTGCAAGAGAAGATAAGACAAGAGCAATGACTTTGTGCTGGCTAGGGTCTGCACCAACGCAGGGAGCAATGCAGCATGCAGGGTAGTGCAGATGGGCCTAGAGGTCAGCGTGGCTCTGGGCCGCATGCAGCCCCCATGCACCACCTGCAGCCTGAGACCAAGAGGACTGGCCTACAATAGCTCCACGGTACTTGGCGTGGTGTTTCTCTCTAAAAGCACTTTGAATGTCCTGCTGCTCCACGTAATGAGTCAGCAGGGAAAGTGTGCTTTGCACAGAGCCAGGGGGCCATTGCAACTGGCTGCTGCAGGCCTGGGGCAGAGCTGAGTCATTTCTCAAAGTCATCTCTGAACTGCGATGTGATTGCCCTCACTGAAGTTCCTCCTCATCTGAGACTCTGGGAGCCAGGGGAGATACAAAGGACCACGGCCAAACCGTTGGATCTCTGGTATAGGCTGTAGCAGAGGAAGGATTTGCTAGGGAAATTGTGACGATGGGTTCGAATTCAGAGTATGGATCAAGCTGATGATGAAACCTGGGAGTATTTTTTGAATCTCTCCAAAAAGAGACACGTCTGGTTTTGATCAATGACAGTGATCATCTTTATATTAGAACGAATGGAAGAAGGTGCTTGTATGCATGTGCTTTTTCAGGGGCTCCCAGAAAAAGGTTTTTTTTTCAAAGGTGACAGAGCCTGCCCCCTGGTACTGTCTCATGCTCAGAAGTGACCCTCCCGGGGAGGCAAGCGGCTTTGTAAGTGCAACTGGAGAAGCAGGAGCGCAGGCCACAGGGGCACAGAGGGCAGGCGGGCATGCACCGGGCATGGGCCGGGCTGCCGGCTTGGAGGTAAGTGGAATCGGAAACACCTTTTGAGCTGGGCACCACCCCGCGCTGTTCACCCACCATGCCCCTGAATGAGTCCGTTAGTGCGCAAGACACTTGGGTTAGCACTGCCGGTGCCACGGCGGGGAGGACAGAGTGCGGAAAGCAGCTTGCAGGTTAGTCCCATTCTCTGAAAATCGGCAAGAAAACCAGTCACCTCAGAGCAGAAGTGTGTCAGCCAAGAAGTGGGTGTAGCACTGGAAGGCTGAAATGAGCTGACGGCCACAGTGTAAGGTTGGAAGGAGAGAGACAGAAAAGAGAGCTTAGTTTGGGAGGAGAAAAGGGAAAAGACCGGCAACAAGGGAAGACACGAGAGTTGAAAATAAGGCAACCATCAAACAAGGGGAATCCTCCCCAAACAAGTCATCACTTGCTTCGGACAGATGAACCTTCCTGGCAGCGAGCGGCCCCTCAGCTCCAAGAGCGGAGGGGTGTGGCTTGCATTTGCAACAACTCACGGCTCTCCACTCAGAGCTCCATGTGCCCTTAGGACCCCAGGCCGCCAGCAGCCCCCACCCCTCGATGGTCCTAATTTTACTCTAGAGTCTCATATTCACTCATGAGTACATTGTGGAGGCTTAGAGGCCTCCACCCCCAACACCCAGTGCGTGTTCAGTGCTGCCCACCAGGAAGGTTCAAGGTCTCAGGACAGTATACACATCTCAGGCTTCGGAGAAGCACACCCTGTCTCACCAGAGCAATTCAAACCAGTCTCTGTATGGCCACGAATAACATTCTCAGAGATGCTAACTGGGGCTCCTCAGGGCGTCCCACAGAGCATCCTAGCCTGCCCTGAGCTGATGGCAATGACAATGGCACAGCTGTGATTGTGTTCACATTATGACCTGCAAGATTTACTTTCTGGAATCAAACATAAGATGAATTAAGGGCTCTTCCCACCTGCTGAACATTAAAATCGCAGCAAAAAATTTGGGAAAATGCAATGCAGGTCATCAGACTGAGAACAGCTCCAACAAGGATGGACATGTCAGTTCCCACAGACTTGGCCACGGACTTGGCCACAGCCATGCCCTGTTCTGCCCAAGGACTTCGGGGAAGTGTTTGTAAAAATGCCTTTCCCCTCTTCTCACCATATACAAACTTGTCATCTCAAAGCCCTCAGGAGCTCTGGCTCCAAACGCACACCAGGCCGCCCCCTGCTAGATCTAGAGGAGATCGCTAGGGTGACCAGTGCGTGGAGCTGTCTCCGGCCCAGCAGCTCCAGTTGAGCTGAGCAGGGCAGAAGGCCTTTTTCTATCAGCCTCTCCATTGTTCAACCCAACCTAGCAACTGCGTGTGTCCAGGCAGGGAGTTGGGGGAGCTTTGGCCTCCTCCAGACGCCCAGAGGGTAGAATGCAGGTAGGCCAATGCTTGTTTTTGCCCCTAACAGGGCATATTTCTTTGCATTAGTCAATAAACAGCTTCCACTCCCAGCTTCCCCTACCAATCAAGACACAGGGGACCTTCCCCCAGGAGGTCAGACACATTCTTTTGCTAGGACAGTGTGAAAATAAGTGGTCTCTGACAGTTCTGACCAAATAAGCACAGTGGCTGAGTGGCTCAGAAGCCAGCATGTCTGTAAGCTGTGCTCACTGGGTCAGCTGTGCTTCCCAAAACATTACCCTGAGCTGCTAACAAATGCCCTCAGTCCCAAAGGACGGGGGATGGGAGGGCAGGTTCTTCCCTCAGCCTGACCATCATGGACCCTGAGTGGCCTTGGCTCAGACTGTAGCTGCAGGGGACACGGCTCCTCCTCAGCAGGTGCTGTGCAGGCTTGACGGGGGTCCTGTGTGGTCCGGTGCCACGGGCTTCTGCTGCCCTTCTCACTATTGCCCGTGCGTAGCCGTCTGCGTGAAACCCCATGGCTCCAGGTCACTGGGCTACGATTTGGTATGGGGCCAGGCAGGGGGGCACGTTAAGCTACTATTTTACATAAAAGCAAGAGAGCGACACAGGCTTCCTCCCTCTGGGAGGACAGGTGACAGCCGCGTACACACTGCCATGTCCTGTGTGATTTTAATTCTGCTTTGTTCTTCTGCTCTGCCGCACTTCCAACGTTCTTCTACAGTTACTACACTTCCACATTGCCAAAAAATTGCCCCCTCTCGACCAGTGGCCTCTGGGTACGCAAATCGAAAGGCACCGGTCCGTCGGGAGAGGGCAGGTTCCCTTTCCTTTACAGAAAACCCTAATCCCTGATGTGGCTCACTGGGGCGTGGAAGGGGTCTGTAACACCGGTTAAAAACTTCAAACTTGTGTTTAGAAAAATGGACACACAGGATTAAAAAACGCTTTTTCTTGGCTTATCAAAAGTTAAAAATTGAAATGTAAACCTAGAGATACAGCTCACTTTGGTATAAAAGAAATGCAAATCTAAAAAACACATCCTTCATGTCGTGCTGGCCCCAGCACTGGGATAGACGGTTGCCCTGACCAGGCCGGAGCCTGTGGCCAACTCTTTGGCGGTGAGCGAACTGGCGTGAGGACCCGACCAGCGCCTTAGCTCACGACCCACAGGAGACCCTCTGCCCTGGAAATGTGAAGGCCTTTGGGGGCGGCGCCCCTCAGCGGAGCTTGACCGGGAGGTACCGCAGCACCCGGTCGCGGATGCTCTCCAGGGACTCCTCCGACTCCCGGTACATGGAAGCCAGGACCTCGGAGAACACCCACAGGAGGGGCAGCCCGAGGCTCAGGAGCTCGTACGTGTAGCAGTAGTTGTAAGCATTGTCCCTGAAATGCAGGCCGACTGAGCGCAGCAGTCCCCGAATCCGGTTAAGCAGGCCCTGGGGCACGTGAAGCAGGCCCCAGAACAGCCTGAGAGGCCAGCTTAGCGCCTTCCTAGAGGAGGAAGTGGGGATACCTGGGGGGCTGCCCTCTGGTGGGCCAAGCACAGCGGCTGCACAAGAGCTTTCCGTGGGAGGGTCTCGCCGAGGGGCTTCTTGCTCCTTCCACATCCCCTTCTCCTGGGAAAGATCAAAGGGAGCGCGGTTAGTCCAGGATGCTCAAAGGACCCCTCTGATAAAGCAGACAAAGAGAGCCTCTAAAAATAGAATTTGGCAGACCCAGCCCCACAAAGAATCTCAGCGCCTATGCTGAAGCTGGGGTGGGGGGACGATGACACTTGGGTGGGACTTTCCTGGGGGGCAAAGTGACGGAAGGGCTCGCTATCCTTCAACGCACATGGCCCTTGACTCCTGCCATTTCTAGTGATCCATCCTAAGTGAGTAATTCGAAATATGGATACATATGCACGTACAAAGATGTTCACTGTAAACATGGTTATAAGGTAAAAATATTGAACAACATAAATGTTTGACAATATGGGACTTATTAAATAAATTATTGACCACTTTTTATAGGCACCAAACATTATGCTCCAAAGGAATTTAAGAAAATTATTTTTATTTTATTTGAGAGAGAGTGGAAAGGGGTGGAGAATTGGAGTGAGAAAGAAACAGCAATTGGCCGCCTTCTGCACATGCCCCAGCTGGGACCAAAGCCCAACACCCAGACACCTGCCCTGACTGGGGTCAAATGCGTGACCTCTCAGCTTGCAGAATGACGTCCAACCAACTGAGCCACGTGGACCAGGGCACTTCAAAGGAATTTTTAATGTCATGGGAAACTGTTCTTTCTTTTCTTAAATTATATTTTACAGATTATGCTGTTATGGTTGTCCTGATTTTTTCCCCTTTGTCCCCCTTCACCCTCACTCCCTCAGGCAATACCCCCACCATTGTTCATGTCCATGGGTCATGCATGTAAGGAAGTTGTCCTTGATACAGTGCTAGTAAAAAAAGAAAGATAAAACTAATAGTGATAGGATTTTTAAAAATATATTTTATTGATTATGCTATTACAATTGTCCCATTTTTTCCTCCCTTTTATTCTGCTCCACCCTGTATCCCCCCCGCCCCCCGGCATTCTCCCATCTTAGTTCATATCCATGGATCGTACATGTAAGTTCTTTAGCTTTTCCATTTCCTAATACTGTTCTTAACCTCCCCCTGTCTATTTTCTACCTACCATTTATGCTTTTTATTCCCTGTACCTTTTCCCCCATTCTCCCCACTCCCTACTGATAACCCTCCATGTGATCTCCATTTCTGTGAATCTGTTTCTGTTCTAGTTGTTTGCTTAGTTTATTTTTGTTGGTTTTTTTTAGGTTCAGTTGTTGATAGTTCTGAGTTTGTTTTCATTATTCTGTTCATACTTTTGACCAACTTCTTTTTCTTAGATAAGTCCCTTTAACATTTCATATGATAAGGGCTTGGTGATGCTGAACTCCTTTAACTTGACCTCATCTGGGAAGCACTTTATCTGCCCTTCCATTCTAAATGAAAGCTTTGCTGGACAGAATAATCTTGGATGTAGGTCCTTGCCTTTCACAAGTTTGAATACTTCTTTCCAGCCCCTTCTTGCCTGCAAGGTTTCTCTTGAGAAATCATCTGATAGTCTGATGGGAACTCCTTTGTAGGTAACTGTCTCCTTTTCTCTTGCTGCTTTTAAGATTCCTTCCTTATCTTTAATCTTGGGCAATGCAATTCTGATGTGCCTTGGTGTGTGATTCCTTGGATCCAACTTCTTTGGGTCTCTGAGCTTCCTGGACTTCCTGGAAGTCTATTTCCTTTGTTAAATTGGGGAAGTTCTCTTTCATTATTTTTTCAAATAAGTTTTCGATTTCTTCCTCTTCCTCTTCTTCTTCTGGCACCCCTATGATTTGGATGTTGGAACTTTAAAGTTGTCCTGGAGGTTCCTAAGCCTGTCATTTTTTTTTTTGAATTCTTGTTTCTTCATTTTGTTCTGGTTGAATGTTTCTTTCTTCCTTCTGGTCCAAACTGTTGGTTTGAGTTCCAGTTTCCTTCCCATCACTGTTGGTTCCCTGTATTTCACTTTTCATAGCCTTCACTTTTTTCTCTACTTTGCTACCATACCCAACCATTTCTGTGAGCATCCTGATTACCAGTGTTTTGAACTCTGCATCTGATAGGTTAGCTATCTCTTCATTGCTTACTTTTATTTTTGGAGTTTTGATCTGTTCTTTCATTTGGGCCATGTTTTTTGTCTCAGCATGCCTGTTACATAGTAAGGGGAGGAGCCTTAGGTGTTCACCAGGGCAGGGCAACCCATGTCAATGTGTTGTAGCGTTGTATATGGAGGAGGAGTCCCAGAGGAAATAATGCCATTTGCTTGGCTCTCAGCTGGTTTTCAGCCCCTTCCTCTACTAACCACAAGCAAATTGGGCCCTTTTGATGCTGATTCCCAGATGGGTGGGTTTGTGTACATTCTAGAACCCTGTGGGTCTCTCCAACAAACTCCTGTGAGACTGGGAGTTCCTCCTGCCACCTCAAGCCCCACAGGTTTTTTCAGTCAGAGGTTTTGAGGCTTTAATTTTCCACACTGGAACCCTGCGTTGTGCAGTCTGCTTCGCTGTCCAGTTCTTCCTCCCAGTTTATCCACATGCAAATATGGGACCCCCCAGTCCTCCAGCCACCACCTTGCTGAGCATCCTCTCTGTCCCAGCTGCCCATCTCCACTCCTCCTTCCAGTCTGGACGAATGTTTCTTTAGCTCCTTGGTTTTCAGACTTCCATACAGTTTGATTTCCTGGCAGTTCTGGTTATTTTTTTGTTTTTAAATTTGTTACCCTTTTTTTGGTTGTGCAAGGAGGCAAAGTGTATCTACCTACGCCTCCATCTTGGCCGGAAGTCCTTGCCACCTATAGTAATAGAATTCTGACTAGGATAAAGTATATTCGCATAGGAAGAAGTCTAGAAGGAAAGGTTTGTTACAAAGTTATGGTTTTCTCAGGATAGAGTGATGATGAGTGATTTAACTTTCCATCATTATCTATCTTAATTTATTTATGCACTTGTCTACATTGAGCCTCTATGAATGTATAATGAGAAAAAAAGTTGTACATTGTGGATCTTTGCTGGTTGTTGTGATTAGTCAAGCCATAGAAGGTATTTACTAAAAGCTGCTGGGGGGGGGCACTGTAACTAGCTGTCCACAGGCTCTGATGGCTCACCACCTTGATGACATCTAAGGACCAGGGGAAAGGACTTGTAAATCTCGTCAAAGGACAGCCGCATACTAGGTATCCCTACAAACAGTGCCCAGTGGTCACATGGTGAGGAGCAGTGGGGAGAAGACAGGACTCAGAGGACCATGGGAAGGTAATCAGTAACTTTTGCACCCCTGGCATATGAGAAAGCTCTTCTGGGCTCCTCATGAGAGGCCAGCACAGCCACTCACCTGGGAGCTGACATCTGGTGGGACATACCCAAGGGGCTGGCTGAATAGACTGAGGCGAAGGGACCCTAGACACCAGGGAGTAGAGCTCTCTCCTTCATTTGTGGGTCTCAGTCCTTCTAGGGTCAGGAATGTTGGCCTAACGTGGAGGAGCCCTTGGAAACCTTCCCCCATCTAAGGACATTCCTTGTCCCAGCAGTTCTTTCAAGGCAAAACGTACCTCTCTTTGTTGCTTCAACTCTGCTCGCCTCTTTCGTTGCTGGCTATTGGTTTTACAGTGAATGAAATGAGCCTTGCAGAAGAACTTGCCTGTAAAACGAAACGCACACACACACACAAATGTTTTCTCCTGTAAGCATGAGCCACAGTAGACCTAAGCCAAGTGCCCGCCACTGTCTAGGTCAGAAAACACCAATAATAGAAACAAACGCAAGGCAGCTCACCCCTGGGAAAGCATTTCTGTTACATGCCTTGAAGTGGCCCCAAGATGAGGCACAGGACCCTTTGCTCCCTCAAGTCAGGGTGTAGAAACGGGGGCTCCCAGGCATGGGGCCAAAACCCTCGGGTAATTCAAAGGCCAGGTTTCTTCCCGTGACCAGTTGTCAAGAAGCAAGATGGACGGCAACAGCATTTCTAGCTCCTTGTCCTTTCTGAGGCTCTGGGGGTGGGAAGGGCTGCAACCAGGGGCAGCAATGAGAAGTAGGCAAAGCCCAGGTGAGACACACACTGAGCCACTGGCTCCTGCCCAGGACCTTGGGCGCTTTCTAGAAAAGCCTTCTTTGCTCACCATTGCATCCGTAATAATAGTGATGGGAATAGTGATAACAGGAAAAACTCACACAGGACTCACAATATACAAGGCACTATTCTAAATGCTTCCCGTGAATTAACAACCTTCTGCACGAAGTATTATTATTATCTTGATTTTACAGATGAGGAAACTGAGGAACTGGGAGGTTAGGGAACACGCCCAAGGTTGCATGGCTAGTAAATGCTACAGTCTAGATTTGAACCTGGCACTTTCATGTGAGGGTCTTAATTCAGGACCGCTGCACTACACTGTCTCTCATTATACCTGAAAGCATAAACGTTAAGGGCTGAAAATTGGAAAATAACCACATGTTCTAGTGCAATTCCTTTATGCACACCCTGTGATCAGCCACATGTCAGAACAGATGTCAGTACAACGTTCCTGTGCCGTCATGTACTGAGCCCTTGTTCCATGAGCAGCGTGGTGCTGAGCTCACGTCTCCACACAGCGGGCGTGGAAGGTGGTGAGACCGAATGAGGAAACATACACAGAGCACACAGCACACAGTGGGCGCCCTTCAGTGCCAGAGCACACCAGGGGCAGTCAGCGTCCTCCCACAGGGGGCCCCCTCTCTATCCAGAGGAGCCCCAGGCTCCCTGAACGGTTTCCAATGACACTACACTCCCTGGGAACTGTCGGGTGTCCCAGAGCCTCTAGAGGACCAGGAACCCCGGCCAGACACCAGCACTGGCCCTGGGGGACGGTGGCTACCTTCGTCGACGTCAAAGGCGTAGGCAGCCAGGCGCAAGGTGGTGGCACAGACGCTGCAGCGAAAACACTCTCGGTGGAAGAAGTGGCCCTCCGCGCTCAGCCGCTCCATCACGTACACACGCTTCTTACAGAAGTAACAGGTGTCGCTGCCACCCAGGTTCAGGGGAAATGCCTTTCGCATCGTTTCCTGTGGGGGACAGGGCAGCAGCAGAGAAGAGCAATGGGTTGGGGCTTACACAGAGTCTTCGAATGCAAGGCTGCGCTTTCAGAAGTTCTGGCCTGAATCATGGGGACATCGAGGGCTCCTGTTTCCTGCTCACAGCACTGCCGGTGCTGCAGCAAAGAGTGAGTGTGGGGAGATATGCCCCCAGCACAGGCCCCCAAACTGCAGGGGCTGCTGTTAATTTTATACCCAGGCAGGCCAGCCACAGGGCAGGCCCGGGATTGACTGGCTCTGCCCTCACCTGGCTGCTCTGGTTTTGGTGGGAGTGATGTCCCCTGGTTGAATGGAGTGGGCATCTTTCACAAACACGCCTGCCCAGTGACACCCTCTGCAGGAAGCTGTCCCGGGGTTAAGTGTTGTCTGGATGCAGGGTGAGCTCCCTGAAAGAGTGTCTTCTACATCCTTGCCCCCCTGCAGCGACTTAACTCAGGCAAGGAAGGCAAGGACAGTTTGCGGCATCCAAAGTGTTCAAGAGAACTACAGAAAAGTAGAGACCGTGTGCCACGGCCCACCAGGCTGCCAGGCGAACTCCCAAATGCACGGGCTGGGGGGAGGGGGAGCAAGAGGGCAGGGGGAGTCTAGGGGAATGTGCCAAAAGGAAACCAAAGGAACTGCCAACTCAAATCCCTGGTGACGGCAGTGAGTGCCCTGGACTGGAGACAGGGAGACCTCAAAGAAAAGGGATGTTTCTCCATTACCGAATTGTCAACCTAGCGCAATGGGCTGCTTAGTTTGGACACTAAACATTGACAGTAAGGCATGGCTGACCGTGTGGACAGACTCTCCTGGGTTTTCACTGAGACCCCCAGAGCCCCAGGCAGGCTGGAAGAGGCCCTGCCTTGTCAAACAACCCCAAGGTTGCCAAGTGAGGTTTGTCTTTAAGGAAATGCACCTGCCCCCACCCTGGCCCGCACTCTGCTCTGGTCCAGCCCATTCTCAGGCCCTCGTGTGCACAGGAAGGGGCACCTTGGAAGAGGGCCAGGTGTCCCCTCTGCATCCTATGTGTCCTCTCTAGGAGTCCAGGGCCGGAGCTTGTGGGAGAAAGCTGAGGGGTGTGTTCTTACCAGGTCCGGAGAGGTAGCCTGGGCCTTAGGTCTGTGATCATTCATGTACAGATTGACCAGGACTTCAGCTGCAGCCCCTATTCCGCTGGACACTTTCCCTACCGTCAGCTACCCAAGAGCAGAGGTAGAGGAGACAGAGACAACGGTGAGGCCAGTGAGCACCGAGAAGGAAAACACAAACAGGCTGGATGTGGGAGAGGGCTCCACACCCACATGCAAAGAGCACCTGACAGGCAAAGCCAGCCAGGAGTGGGCAGCAGGCATCTGGAGATGCAGCAAAGGCGGAAACAGAACCCTGGGACCCTCAGTGAGCCAGGTGACTCTGCAGAACTACAGCCCCTGCGGGTGCAGGGCCTTCAGGAGTCACTGGGCTTCTCCGTGCACAGATGGGGTGAACTAATCCAGAGGGAGGAAGGACCTGTCCAAGGCCACTTAGCGAACAAACGCAAGATTCGGGACCACACTCAGGTCTCCTGACCCCACCCCTGCTACACGGATGCCTCCCCACAGTCATTCTCCTCAGCGCCTGGGACAACTTGGAATGGGAGTGAGGCCGCCCCTCACTGATCCCTCCGGAGGAGCCTCACCACAGGCTTCAGGCAGCAGTGCCCAGAGGGCCCGGGGCTAGTGTTGGGCAAGGCCAGCCCAGAGTCGGGAGGCGGCCATTCCACTTGGGCCCTGGGCCCTTCGCCTGATGACGGTGATGACACTCCAGTGTGTCAAGGAGCCAGGGAAGGGTGGGAGCTGACAGCCCAGGCAAACAGGATACAATCAATCATACACACACTGCCCCCCCGCAATGTGGCCTGATCCCCCTTTCCCCACCAGCTCTGCAAGTCCACCCAAGGAATGCCACGGCCTCCTGTGCAGGGCACCTGACATGCACAGTATGAGATTCTGTAACGCTGCTCCTGACCCTGTGATCCGGGAGNGCCCCTCACTGATCCCTCCGGAGGAGCCTCACCACAGGCTTCAGGCAGCAGTGCCCAGAGGGCCCGGGGCTAGTGTTGGGCAAGGCCAGCCCAGAGTCGGGAGGCGGCCATTCCACTTGGGCCCTGGGCCCTTCGCCTGATGACGGTGATGACACCCCAGTGTGTCAAGGAGCCAGGGAAGGGTGGGAGCTGACAGCCCAAGCAAACAGGATACAATCAATCATACACACACTGCCCCCCCCAATGTGGCCTGATCCCCCTTTCCCCACCAGCTCTGCAAGGCCACCCCAGGAATGCCACGGCCTCCTGTGCAGGGCACCCGACATGCACAGTATGAGATTCTGTAACGCTGCTCCTGACCCTGTGATCCGGGAGGGAGGGAGGCTCCAGGCCCTCCCCCAGCCTCTGAATCCAGCTTCTGGGAGACGTGACAGAACAAGACTGACAGCCACTGGGAGAACGGGTAATAGGGGCTTGTGTGGGGGTGATGGAACACCCTCAGTATGAACCCAAGACTGCCTTTGAGAGGCTGCGTCTAATCCCAGAGCAGTAACCCTCTAACACACAGCGGGAAGTGCGGGGAAGCGCAGCTCCCACAGCTGCCCACCTTCTGTAGCAACGCCCACCCTCGGAACTGAGTCAGATGCCAACAAAAGCACAGGCATTACTAGGGAGTGAGTGGGAGGGGCCGCCATGCAGGCTGGAAGAATGACACTCGCCCCCCCTTCTCATTAAGGTAACCTCAACCTAACAGCAACCTTGGACCCACCACTCCAGCCCATGTTTGTGGTTCCAGGGCTTGTAGAGAAAGAGGCTGCGGGCACCCCACCCCATGACTCAGACAGAGGGGACCTCTAGCTGCCAGGCTGTTACTCTGCTCCCAGCCCCAGGTCCCCCTCCCTGGCTCCAGCTGGCCAGGCCTAGGAGAGATTAGGATTCTGCTTTCAGGCACACTGTCTGCAACTTTCAGGGCTTCACAAATGCCAAGAAATTTGGCTCCTGCTCTCAAGAAACATTCAGGTGCACTGGCTGAGGACAACAATGCCACTGTTTGCCTGGTCTTCCATCTCCCGCTAAGTAAGGCCCCCAACACAGGCCTGGCAGATAGGGGCTGGAGAATACTAAGTACACCTCCTGGGTTTACATCAAAATGAAGAGAGGAAGTCAGATTTACCTCCCTGTGGCCACCTCCCCTGGCTTCTCCGGAAAGGCACCGTGGTGCTGCTGCTGCCGTGACACCCACGTGCAACTACTGCCTCCCCCCGCCCCCAGGTTAGCAGAGATGGAGACTGTGCTTCCTGGGGCTTTACATACAAGTCCCTAACGAGACCTTATTAACCACTTAGCTAATAAGCATTTTGCATCACTGCACTTCTGCGCAATCATGAATTAGGGAGCAATTAAGGAATCATGCAAAGCCCTGTGAGGTTGCTGGGGGGTGTTGCTGAGGCATTTCTGTGCCATTGTGAGCCTGCTCAGTTACTGTACAAGCTCAGGGCACCATCCAGTCACCTGGCCAGGGGATGCGGGTGAAGACTGCACCTCGTCGCTCATTGTGGGCCCCAAAGGCTCCTTTCTCCCAGTTGTACCCACTCCCCACTCTGCAACAACGGCCTTCTGAAGAATGATGGAATGAGAGCCTCCTTAAGGGAGGTAGCAGTGGGTCTCCTATGCACCCTTCCAAGCCTGATGGAAACCATCCCAGAATCACCACAGGTCACTCTCAAGAGGTGGACCGGAACTTGCTGCAGAGGTCACAAAAAGACCAGGTGATGGAGAACTTGACTAAAGGGTGAAAGGGGGCCCATGAAGCACACCCCATAGACCAATGTGAAGGTGACTGTCAAAGTGGGGATCACAGGTTATCTTCCGTTTCCTGAGAGCAGGACGCCTTATTGGCTCCCCAAGAGTGCAGGTGAGCTCAGCTGGTCCTGTGCTGGCTCGGTGCTCCTCAGACTTCTGGTGGTAAAAGTTTTCTTTTGAATCCCTCATCCCCGGTGGCCAGATACTTTGGAACGCGATAAAAATGAATTAGCAGAAATGTGCTCACACACGTGGGTGTGTGGCGATGCCATATCGCTTCTCCGGAGTCTAATGCATCCTCTCACTGACTGTGCTCATTGCGTCACAGACCCGCACCTGCGGGGGCCACGTGTTAAGAAGTCACGCTGCTCTACCTGACCAGGGAATTACCAGGCTCTCCAGACCCTGGGAAAGCAACAGATGCTCAACTCTTGGAGAAACTTCCAGAAAACTCAGCCTGATATGGACCTCAGTAAGATCTGGAGGTTTTCCACACGGAGATTTGTGCACTGAAAGGGACCGTCACAAACGGGTCATCAGGCTGGGAATAGTTTGTCAGATGTGAAGTTGGGCAACCTGATGGTGTGACCAATAACAATCATGCCCCCCGTCTCCAGTCTTTTAAGAATTGGTCATTTTGGAGGGCATGGGACAGTTTTTCATAACTGTTTATGTACTTTTTGATATTCTTGTAAAACTACAGAATTGGGCTACTTCTCACCCCCTTTTTCCATTATAAAGTCTAATTATTTTTCAGTGAATTTGAGCAGGCCAGAATGATTAAAGAATTTGGGGAGTCCATCGTCTTGCATGCCGTGCGATTCACCTCACACACACCGCTTCTCGCTGTGAGCCTCGGCTCCTGCCTCTGCACAGGGGGGAGGCCACCACCATCCCAGCAGGGCTGCACAGAGGGCCATCAAAGATCCTGCGCTGCGCCTCGCACAGCCCTGGGCTCCCGAGAGCCCCTGGAAGGTGCTTAATGAGTCTGAAGCAGCTTCACATGTCCATATTCTGGGCCTTCTCTCCTTGCTAGGTGGCCATCACTGGGAGAACCCCTGGTTGCTTGGGTTTCCTTCTCTGCACGAGTAAGAACAAGGGGCCCCCTGGGATGAGCATCTTGGCTTTGCTCAGCCCAGATGTTAACATGGTGATGTACCTGTCGTGAGGTAACAAGCACCACCTTGGGTTGCCCAAGATGCCTGGACCTCCACAAAAAGGCATTCCTGAGGCAATTCTATCACCCCAGCTCCGGATGTGATGTCGCTGCCTGGCTCCCGGAGCCTTTCTGACCCTGCTCTGAGCCGGCCTCTCTCCCCTGTGGCTGGCATTCCCCGATGTCATGACTCTGTCTCATTCACCTCTATACCCCTTGCTCAAGGCAGATGCTCTGAATGAAGGAGGAAGCAGGCTCCTGAGACCTTTCGTGTGCAAATAATGGTACTGACCCGCCCTGGGCCTGGAACTCTGCTGCAAACACCAGGTGTCCAAGCTGTGCTTCCCGGCAGAGCTGGGCCACCTGTGGCCACCTGGACTGCTTTGAGCATCAAAGACCACACGGGTCAGACAGTGGGGAGAGTGAAGCTTCCAGTGCCTCAGCACTGGGGGCTCACAAGACAGGGAGGTTTCCACAGGCAGGGCCAGAGGACATTCCTCACTGAAGAGTCCCTGCCTGAGAAACAGACAACAGGCTGGTGGACCCGCATCCTCAGCCATATGCACAGGGTGGGGAAAGGGAGGCCAAGGATTGAGACCACCTTCCTTGAAGGGGTCTGTCTACTAGATAGTCAGAGATGGGACACAGGCAGGCCTTTGGGTCTGTGACCTGCCCTCCCCTCAACCAAGGGGAGCCCACATCTGCACCTTTGTCCCCTCATGCCGGGCTGATCATCATGTGCATTTAACACTCATGGCCTGTGAGGCGAGTCTTATGATATGCCCCCCCGCTCCCCCCCAACCTCGGCCGGGGGCAGCTGAGGTCCAGGGAGTCTCCAAACCCACTCAAGGCCTCACTGCTTCTAAGTGGCTGGGATGGAAATGGAAACCTGAGGGTGACTTCTTTGCCTTTAGAAAGAGAGGAATCAGCCTGAATTTTAGGTAAATACATTTTCTTGTAGAAGTCTCCACTGGGGAAAGAGCACATTCATCAGATACTTCAGGCATTTTGACATAGGCTAGGCATTGCGCTATTCCCATCACCCTCCGCTCTATGCTACAACACTAAGGGACTGAGAGGGCCACTGACTTGTCCAAGGTCACACAGTAGTTGGTGCTCTGATGCCAAGTGTGACTCCGAGCCCATATCCTTCTCCCTGCAGCACCCTGCCCCCCGAGACACGCCAGCACTCTGCACATTGCAGTCCCCAGGCTGGAATGCACATAGAGCACGCCCACAGAGCCACTGCACTTTATCCCTGGGACAGGGAGGACGATGAGGTTGGAGGCAGCCTTGAGAACTGCCTTGTATCAGGTGGGACAAAGGTGGATTGCCCCTCCAGATTGCCCAACGTCTCTCTGATATGCAAATCTCTAGAGCAAACCCGGCAAACCTAGTTTTAAAACAAATACCCACAAGGGTAGAGAAAGCTCCTTTTGCAATGCACCTTGCTTTTCTGACCGGGAGGACTAACCCAACAGGCCCCAGCCGAGGGAGGCCATCCCTCTTGCTCAGCTGTGCAAACACTCAGCCTTGGCAAACAGCGAGCAGCCAGGGCAGAAGTCAAATGAGCAGTGGCCTCTCTTCTCAAATAAAGAAGTTAACTAATAAATGACAGGGGCTGACACCACTACAGGCGGGCTGGTTTTGTGGGCTGGAGGAATCAAACGATGCGAAGGATGTAAGACAGGACATTGTTCCACAATCTAAGGTCTTGCAAGACAAGACTCTGGGGTAAGAATCTGGGCCCTAAATGGGAAGACCTCAAGGTTCTCTGTAACGGCTCAGGCCAAAACCCGACAACTGAACCAAGGAACACCCAGCAGGATCACTCTGAAACTGAAGGCGGAATGTGGATCTGAGAGGGTGGGCTCGTGAGGCTGGCCGGTTTGGCAAGGTCTGTTCCCTGGACCCTCAGAGTTGCAGGTAGGGCTCTAGGGCAGGGTCAGGGACATGCCGCCTGCCTGGAGGCTGCTAAGGACTGAGCACCGGTTCCCACGTGCACCTTCCTTCCTGGGGCTCCCTGACCTGAGGTGATCTTGGGTCGCTGGGCAACGAGGGCAGTCTCTTTCCAATCTGTTGGAAAGAACCATGAAGGCCCCAGGTTCTCTCCAGGAGGAAGCCTCCCTAAGCTGTGCCGACACCAAATGAGGTTGTTTGTCCCCAGGTTGTCACCTACTTTAAGGGACAGCCATGTCTCTTCTCAGAGGAGACCATCACTTAGAGGAGATTCTGCTTGTGCACAGCTGAATCAAGGGTCGGGTGTGGTCAGGGAAAGGAAGTTGTGGGGTGGGGGTGGGGTGGGGGTGCAGCTGGCGATATCTTCTCCAAGAACCTCACCACTCCAGCCCTAACTGCCTACGAAGGCTTCGCAGTGAGATCTGGAGGGGTCTGTGGGTGTCAGGCCCAACCTGGGTCCTTTTCACAAATGGAGAGACTAAAACACAGAGAGGGTAAGTGGCTGGCCTAGGGTCCCATGGTGGCCCTTTCTAAGAGCTTCCCGGGCACACTGTGAAAGGCACATAAAGGTGGAAATTATGAAAATACCCCAATTACACCACCACTTGATGGCCAAGGTTGGCTAAGGAGGTGGGGTAAGAAAAAACAACCTGGGAGAAATAAGGAACAGAGCTATAGAGGTGGTGGCTGGGGACTGGGGCTGGCATCCCAAAGGCCACCCCACTGGCAGCCATCCCTGTGCCTGGGTGTGGGGCTCCCCACAGACACAGCCTCTGGGCTGCTCCTTCTGAGGAGCCCCCATTCACACAGGCCTCTGTGGGAAAGAGAAGAGAACTCCGGGCTGGAGCCCGGAGCCCTGGGCACTCGTCTTCTCCCTGCATCTTGCTTTCTTTTCTGCTCCTGCTCAGGCGGCACTCTCCCAGGAAGAAACTCCCATTACCCCATCACAATGGCTCCTTTTCCCTTAGACGCCAAGTCCCTGCTATCTGGTAATTTTCCCATGGAAAGGTCATCTTATCTTCTGACACGTTATATAACTTACTTCTATATTATATGATTGTTGGCTGTTTACTTCCCTTACCAGGCCGAGAGCCTCACCAGGGCAGGATTGTGACTCCTGTTCACTGATGCACCCCCCAGGACCTGAAATGCCTGACACCAAGCTGTCACTCAACAAATATTGTCAAATGAATGAATGTCTACCATCACAGTGACACTGGGTAAAGCTGATTGAAGAGCCCATTGGAGAAGTGGCAGCCAGGGCCTCCTGGGATGACGTGTGATGCTGATGGGACAGGAGACATGCCCTCTGACCAAAGTGCCTGGGGGCAGATGTGGCTGTCAGACTCCAAAGACCACACAAGTTCCCAGATGAGGCTGCCTTGGGCCATCGCCTGGAGAACTAACACCCGCTGGCAACCTCCCCAGGGAAGGCTGGGAAGCATGATGGCTCTACCCTCAACGCTGATAGGGCGGCAACCAAGCCAGGCTGTCCTGAGGTCAAAAGAAAAGCAGGGGTGAGAGAGAGCCTTGACCAGGTCCAGCCAGGGAGAGGCCGGGTCAGAGCTGGGCAAGGGGAGGGCCCACGGCTCAGGCAGGAGCACAAACTGCCTGTCTGGGCCCGGGTTCCCTCACCTGTGTCATCCTGTCAAGGGTGACCATGACCTTTTCCACAGGAGGAAGTGCTCCCAGGGAAGGGCAAAAAGGCTACTCGGAAGCCTTTCAGTGAGAGTAGCCTCTTTGTAAGAGGCCAGAATGACATTCCTCAGCACAAAAAGAGTGGGCTCACGCTCATCCTCATTCTCGGCACCCCTATGAGTACTTTCACCCCCAAGTTCAAGTCACACCAGAAGTCTGACCTTCCATTCATGCAAGTCCTGTCTGCCTTCCCGGGCACACGCTGGACCCTTTCTAAAGTGCCCTCCCCCTCCTCTTCCTCCAGCACGTCCCGCTGTACAGTCCTCAACTCTCAGCCCCCTTTTCCCTGCTCTGTGATTCCTTCCCGGCTTTTCCCTTCCGGGTTCCTACAATCTTGCCTTTTACATCTGTCACAGAATTAATGGATAGGATTGCATTAGGGTCACCGTGGGACGCTGCCATAATGTCAGGTCAAAAGCAGCCAAAACTGGCAATCTTGTATGGTAAAAATTGATGTATTTCCATTCTAATGTGCTGTTTGCCATCTACACTGTCCTGAGAAAACTGTACCACCTCCTTTTTTAGTTCCTCGGCATCTGGCACAGTGGTTGGCATACTGCCAGCAGGTACCTAACTAATGCTAGCCGGGTGAATGAGCGACATTAGACAGGTTTTTGTGTGCTGCCTATTCTGCTCTGTTGCTGGGCCCGACACACGCACAAAAACAAGTTCAGGACTGTTGTGAAGCATCTGACAAATTCCATCCCAGCCGAACCGGAGCTCCCGACCTTGGTCTGTGCTGGTCAAGCAGGGCAGGGGGGCGTCTCAGAACATGCAGGGAGTGGGGCAGCGAATTGTTCGGGATGACTACCTTTCTGGCAGGAGAAACAGAGTCAACGGTCGATGGAGAGGAAGTGGCAGCTGGACCAGGAGATGGAAGGCAGGAGGGAGGAGACGGAGGGTGAGTATGAGACAGGTCTTTAGAGAGTAACTTATTCTGCACAGAACAGAAACAGAGGAAACTATGGTTATCCCCAGGAAAGACGCAGTCATGCTTGCCTCCGCAGCCCCACGCCCGAGCCCCGGGAGGGGCAGAGATACCCAGGCCTGCCTCTCAGGACGAAGCAGGAGCCTGTGTCTTTGGAGCTCAGCAGGACTGTCTGGCTCCTGGTTACATTTTCTGCTACAACTGTTCCGGCTCCCTCGTCCCACTGTAACAGCTGGAGCAGGTCCAGCCTACTGCTGCCCGATGTCTGCCCCAGGCGCCAGTGCTGAGCCCTAAAGCCCTCCCTCTGGAGCTTGGTGCAAAGTGGCAGGTGCAGACTTAGGAAGGATGCTGGGCTACTTTGGAGCGGGTGACCCCAGCAGGGGCCTCTGCGGCTGCAGACAACTGTGCCAGCCTCCCAGCAGCTAGAAATGAACCGAACCTCCTTCCCACATCAGTGACTCTGCTGAGCAGCAGAGGCCGCAGGTCTGGAGGAGACTGAGCGAAAGCCTCAGGGGAGGTTAGGCTTTAAAGACCGGATTTGATGCAAGAGAGTGAGTGCCTTCCACATACATGTTCTACAGGACCTCATGTCAATTCCTTCATCTCCTTGCCAGCACACGCTCTTCTTTTTTAGCAAGTTTCTAAATGAGCGTCTGCACTTTGTACTCTGAGGCAAAGCCATTCTTCTTGGCTCCACACAGAGCCAAGGTTATGGTCTCTGGTTGACTTTCTCATCAGTGTCTCCCCGATCAAGGCCATGAGGAGATTTCTCCATCACGCCCCAAAACGGCTTGCTTTCACCTTAAAGGCACTGTGATGTAATTCTTGAAACTGACCAGCTCTCCTTCCTTGTGTTGGCCCTGAGGAAGCTCCCACCCAGAAGCTGTCTGGGATCTAACAGCCTGTGTTTCTGTTCAGTAACATCTTCTTTTGATCTGACCTCACTTTTCTGAGCCTTGGTTTCCCTCTGTCCGGATTTATCTACTTATGTTGAATGTCCTCATTTGCATATTTTTTAGATAGCACCTGGAATTCTTCAGCAGTTTGAAAAATGAATCATGCCTCGTGCTATAAAAGCAGGAGGAGCTCCAGAGACAGACTTGAGGTCACCTCGCTGGGTGTCCAATGCCCAGGTCCCTGGGGCTGGGGGGTGGTTCTGGAAGTCCCATTTACCTGTGGGAAATCCCCATGTCCAAACATGGAGGCAAGGTGAGCTGCCTTCTCCTTAATGTTCTTTTTGTGGAATTCCCTGTTGGCCAAGTTCTGAGCCCTCTTCTGCAGACAAGGCAAGAAAGGAGAAAGAAAAAAGAGGTAGTGACAGAGAGTGGGATGGTGGGATGTGGGAGGCAGCGGGGCAGGCATGTCTCACTGTCCACACAGCAGGCAGGGGACAGAGCAGGGGATGGGGCAGGGGACAGGGCATGCACAAATGGTAAGAGAAGGAACCCAGCCCAGGCAGGCAGAGGAAGGAGGAGGATAGAAAGCTCCCCAGACACAGGCAGAGGCAGGGCAAAGGGCGAGGCTTTCACCTGGAGAATCTTTTCCTCCACTAGCTGCAGCCTCCGGAGCACCCCAGAGAGGGCCAGCGCTCCCTGGCAGGCAGGAGGAGGGGCAGCACGGTTTTCTGGCCCCCCCAGCTGCAGGTCAGACTTGGCTCTGGCTCTCCAGGGCCGGCTCGGGCACCCTCCAGCGGCAGACACTTGGTTTATCTCTCGGAGCACATGCCCCGTTGTAACCACCACGGGGAACTGGGGAGAAGGAAAATCAAGCTTCCTTTCCTACCACGGCCCTTTCATAGCCCCCACCCCCCACAGAACGTGAGGAACCCCCAGGAGGACCAGGCACCAAGGATGCACTGGCTGCTGCCTGGAGTGAGAGTCCAAATAAACCTCAGGTGTTGATGTTCTGTCACCTGCACCGGAATCACCTGGCATCTCCTTTTATTTATTTGTTTTCAACTTTAAAAATATTTTCTTTTAAAATTACACTGCCTAGCCCTGGCTACTGTGGCTCAGTTGGTTGGGTGCCAGTCCGCAAACCAAAGGGTTGACAGTTCGATTCCCAGTCAGGGCACATGCCTGGGTTGCAGACTTGGTCCTTGGTCAGGGGCGTGTGAGAGGCAAGCCATCAATGTTTCCCTCGCCTGTTGATGTTTCTCTTTCTCCCTCCCTTCCCCTCTCTTTGAAAAATAAAATAAAGAAAACTAAATGGGGAAGAATAGTCTTTAAAAATTAAATGTATCAGAGTAACACCAGTTAATAACATTACGTAAATCTGACTTCTCATTACCTTTAGCCCTGGGCCTCCCTCCGCACCCACTAAACGAAGCCCACGTGGCCCTGGTTCTCCATCCTAGGTGCACACCGAAGCCACCCAGTGTGCTTTCCACGAACAACCCGAGACTGGGCCTGACTCCCAGGGATTCTAATTCAGCTGGTCTTGGGATGGGCACCAGATATTGGTATGGTTTTTAAACATCCCTTTTTTTTCAATTGAAAAAGTTGCTCTTTAAGTAATTCCTATGTACTCTGACAAAATCTCTGCTTCACATCCACACTGGCCTCATTCAACCTCCACTGCCTGGAAGCAACAGAGAATTTCTTATGCTGACCAGACATCTTTGAATGCTTCGGTGGGCAAAAACGACGCTGTTCGGATTCCAAGCCCAGAGATGCTGGCAGGAGAGAGCCACAGTCCCTGTCCCTCCCCGCACGCCGAGCAGCTCCTCGTCTAGTCAGGCCCCCGGGCAGGGCAGCGCCACAGCCCAGCCTCACCCCTTCGTGCATGTGGCCGGTCAGCCACCTAAACACATTCCACCATCACTGCCACCTTTCACTAGTTTAGAAATCAGCCTCTTTACGTGCTCTGCAACTAAAGCTATGTGTTCCAGGGGCATCAAAGGAGACCACAGACCAGGTGGTGTGGTCTGTTTTCCCCCAAGCAAACAGAGTACCAAACCTATAGCAGTTGGTCATTCCATGCCCCTGATTGGCTGCAGGGTCAATGGCATGTATTTCAGGATGCTGCATATTTGGTTATTCTTACCTTGGGGACCTCAAGTTGGGTCTGCCTTCCCAGAGAACCTATAATCAGCCCTACTCAGGGTATGCAGGGGGCCCACAGAGCCCCCCACCCTGCATCCAGGTCCCCTCTGGATTCACCAATACCCCATCCACTGGAAGGAGCCCTACCTGCCTTTTCAGAGGAGGTGATGGGCTGTTCGTGAGCTCTTCTGGCTTGAGACAGCGAGAGTTAACAGGAGGGTCAGAGGATGAGCGCAGGACAGGCTTACCTGTCCCCGAGATGCTGAGTTGCTGGGAGGAGGAAGGTGAGTCCCCAAAAGCAGCCACAGGAAACATGAAGGAAAAGGCTGAGTCAGACTGAGACACTCGGAGGGGGGAGAGTAAGAGAGGTAGGGAGTGAGAGTTTCCCGGTACAGAGAGAGACAGAGAGAGCGCCCTGGGCTGAGCTTAGGCTGGGCCCTGCCAGGAAACCCGAACCCTGGCTCTCTGCCCATGAGGACAGCAAGTCCCAGAGTCCCCTCCTCCGGGACAACGTGTAAATTCAGGGAGGCCGTGGTGTTGGCTCAGACCTGGAGCACTGGACAGGCACTGCCGGAGCCCATGCCAGGCCTGGGTGGCTGGCCCCGGAGTCCCCCTGGAAATGGAAAAGCTTGCTGTCTGCTAGAGGACAGGATGCTACTGTCCATCAGCAACACTTGGGGGCTGCAAGAACCCAAGTTTCCAGAAGAGGCAATTGAAAAAAAAATCAGAGGGACAAATCTCAGGAAAATGACCCCCTCCGATAAGCATCACTTCCTGAGGAATAAGCCTGGCTTCCTGGGGAAGGTCATTTTTTTCCCCTGGAAGAGGCGTGGTTCACATCAGGACCAGGAAAACATCTATGATTACCTCTAAACACCTAGTTAACCTGACTCTGCCCTCCTGCTGAGAGGAACCCAATTCCATCATGAGACAGGTATTCTCCAAAGGAAAACCAACCCCTGCCCTTGGCCTTGGTACCGTGAGAGCGGCACCCCAGAGGAATTAAGGGTAACAGACCGAACCGCGCAGCGCAGACCCCACCGCAGTCAGAGGGAAGTGAGCTCAGTCTGCTGCCTCACCACGGCGCTGATAGCCAGCAGACCCACCTCGACCTGGTCAGACACACAGCCCTGCTGCCTGACCGGAGGGAACATGGGGCGGGGGCACCACAGCACTTGGGAGGTCGGTCCCCATTCCTGCAGGCCCACGTGGAGCGAAGACCCAGTTTTCCCGTGTTTGGATGGGGCTCCTGTCCACGAACTCAGCGCTCCCCGGAGGGGGGCGGGGTGGGCAGCACCTTCCAAGCTCTCTTCGGCTGCACCATCTCATAGGTGGGCTCAGAGCAGGTCATGGCTGCCGAGTAAAACCAAACTAGGGAAAGGGCTTCTTTTCTAATGCAGAACAAGCACGACAAACTACGGTCCTCGGGCCAAGTCTGGCCTGCTGCCCGGTTTATAAAGTTTTACTGAAACACGGCCATGTGTGTTTGTTTACGTATTGTCTGTGGCTGCTCTCATGTTATCATGGCAGAGCTGAGTAGCTGCAAGAAAAATCAGATGGCCCCCCAAGCCTGAAGTACTGGCCATCGGGGTCCTTTTAGAAAACTCCGCCAACTCCTGGTCCAGAAGAAGGCTCACCTGAGCCGGGCCTGGCTGGGCTACCTGACACCCATCCCTAGCCCGAACACTCTTCTGGCTTCTCAGTTCTCAGTCGCCAAGGAGGCAGGTCCAGGGAGCATACGGTGGGACTCACCTGCTTCAGGAGTGAAGGGTTCCGAGAGCTCTCCTCAAACTTGGCCAGCAGCTGACTTGCCATGGACTTGACTTTGTTCTGATTGCCACCTTCTTTACTGCTGCCACACTCTTGACTGGAGCCCAGACTCCGGCTGGAAAAGCCTGAAGGCTGCAAAGGCCAGAGCAGTGCATTGGTGGTTGGGTCCCGGAACCCAGATATCAGGGAAGGGGCCTGGGGTCTGCAAACAGGGGACCACCTTCCTGAAGAAGGAGACCCTCCATGTTCTGAGGAAGTGAGACATAAACAGCAGGCGATGCCCAAGTGGAGACAGTGATCACAGGAGGGTGTGTCTTCCCAAAGGTGGGCACACCCAAGCTTGAGAGCCAGAGAATTAGGGTCTCAATCCTGACTCTTTCACTTCCCAGCCCAGTGACCTTGGCAATCGACTTCCCTGAAGTTTCCTTCCTCATCTGTGAAGTGGGAGCATAACCTACTTTACACGGTTGTTGCAAAAGAAAATCAAATATAGTAATGAAGCAGTGAGCAAAATTATTTTCAAAACACATCCCGAGGCTTCCGAGGGGTGAATAGTGCGGGGAGGAGGGGAACCAGAGGCAAGCCAGTCAGGCACAGGCTGTGGGCTTCTTTCCCCCTTCTCCTCTGCACCCCACTCCCAGCTTCAGCCTGTCCGGCTCTGTTGTTGCTGTCTTTTAAAAACAACTTTAATTCTGCAATAGTTTTAGATTCACAGAAAAGTTATGAAGATAGCACACACGGTTTCTGCACACCCTTCACCAGGGGCACGTAACATCAGCATCTGGAGTAGTCACGAAACTGTTACCATAACTAAGAAATTGAGGCAGGACACTGTTAACCATGGACTTGATTCGGACTGCACCGGTTTTTCTGTACTTGGCCTTGGGTGGCTCCAGGATACAACCCAGGATCCTACACTGAATTCAGTCATTATTTCTCTGTGGTCTCCTCCCACCTGCAACAGTTTCTCCATCTTTCTCTGTCTTTTGTGACTTTGACAGTTTTGTAGGGGACTGACTGGTCAGCTACTGTGTGCAAAGTCCCCTCACCTGGGTTGCTCTGGTGCCTTCTCATGCATGATCAGACCAAGGTCATGGACTCTGAGGAAGGGTGCCTCAGAGGCGAGGTGCTCCTCTCCCTGCTGTGTATCAGGGTGCGTGGCACCAATGTGCCTAATGATTGGGCGATGTTGGCTGTGATCACTTGGTTGTGTGTTTTATAAAGTGGAGTTCCATGCGAGGCTTCGTTAGCGCATTGGCTAAAAGTAAGACTTGGAGAACGACCAGGCTTCATGGAGTGTCTGTTCCCCCTTCCACAGGACTGCCCCACAGGCCTTCAAGTGTAAAGGGCACTGTGGTATCAGGCGGGCAGCCTGCTTTCCCCAGGAGACAATGAATCTCCCACACAAAAGCAGACGTTCTCAAGACAACAAAGGTTGTGGGAAGCAGCAAGCTAGAGTTAATGGTTTTTAAAAAATATCCCAGGAGCAGCAGCTGCATGGGAAGCCTTGTGTGCACAGCCCCTGCGAAGCACTGGGCAAACACCGGCCAGAGTCACTCCCCACTTCAAAGTGGGAAATGTAGCTCTCATAGCAACACGGCCTCGAGTGCGCAGAGGCGGGTTCACTGGGGCGGCCACTGTTTGCCCAAGGCCAAAGCTGGCCAGGACAGCGGGTTGTGCAGACAGCACTTCCCAGACATGAGTCCCAGGGGCTCCTTCAGAAGCAGATTCGGTTCCATCATCGGTTGGGGTTGGGCCTTGAGACTCCACATTTTTAACCAGCTGCCAAGTGATGAGAGTGAGGCCGGTTTGGTTAAATCTGACTTGGAGACAAACCAGCTAGCCCAGAAAACAGCCCGGCGCCATCTCAGAAGAGGCAGGTGCTACCAGATTTCTTCTCACACTCCACTCCTGTGCGGCCATCGATAGGAAGAGCACAAACACTCCCCCCCCCCATATAAGCCCTGGATGAAAGGCAGGGGGAGGCTTCCCTGGGAAAACGTGTGGGGAGCTCCTGAGGCGGAGGTCAGAGCAGATCACAGGCAGCAAGTGCCAATGCCCACCACCAGGGAAGCGGGACACCTCTCCTGCCCTGTTGTTCAGTCTCTGCTTCCTCCTCTCAGTTACCAGCACCTCCCTATCCACTGGCTTCTGGCTCACACCAGAGCCGAGAGAGAAGGAAGCAACTGCTCTAGAAGGGACCACCCAAAGGAGTTCTAGAAAAGGTTCCAATAAGCCTGAGTGGAACTCATCGGATAAAATGAGTTTTTTGTGCTCATTGTAAGACATGAATTAAACTCCAGACTTTTTCATATCAGCACCTCCCTTTGAGAATCCCAGGAAATGGGCTGAGCAACAGGCAGCTCCCCTTTCACCCAGGGTGGGCTTTGTGGCTCCACCTGTTACAAAGTTCAGCTGTGAGAACCAGGGGCCTGCCTCCAGCCAAGGTCTCCACAAGCAGTCAGTCCCAGATGTGAACAACAAGGTCATAAAAATATACAGCAATTAAACCTCTTCCACTATATAAGGTGGACGTCTTCTCCAAGTCCTATAACTCAGGTATCAATGCATTATGCAAACCAGACTATGCCACGAGCTTCTATGTCATAATCATGACAGCAGCCACCAGGCGAGCTAAAGCTGGCGTCCTGAGGCTCACTGACAGTCTCTGGGCCGGCTTTTGAGGGATGAGCACAGCCTTTCAAGTGGAGGGGGTATCTCAGGTCTCGTTAAAGAGCTGCCTGGGGAAGTGGAACTGACACTCTCTTTTTCTGCTGATCAATTTTTCAGTAGGAGAGAGATTCGCGCTTGCTTTTGACGAAGTAGGCTGTAATTTTCTTCTATCACCAGAAGGTGGCACTTGTGGGCCCTGGGACACTGTCCTTACAGACTGCAAGTGTGGAAAACAAATAAATGGTAGAAACAACGTTGAGGAGATAAGTGGGTCAGCTGGTGCCTCTTTACAAGTCACCATTAATAGTGATTATCTCTTGATTAGCATAGGTGCCATGTATCATCCCCAGCATATTATATGACATCTTCGTAGTTAA
This sequence comes from Sturnira hondurensis, assembly GCF_014824575.4. Classification (NCBI taxonomy): domain Eukaryota; kingdom Metazoa; phylum Chordata; class Mammalia; order Chiroptera; family Phyllostomidae; genus Sturnira; species Sturnira hondurensis. The sequence goes on from NW_028079136.1 coordinate 4,922,900, forward strand.
TCTTAAAAAATCCTGCCAAGTTTCATACATTTCAAAGGTATCATTTGTATTTTACAGACACGAACCCCACCCTGGGAGGTTCTGTTTCTGAAGGTCGCAGAGCTGGGAAGTGAGTGGAGGAGGGACCAGAACCCGACTGTTTTTCCATCACGTCAAGCTTGGAGCGGAGTGGTTCCTGAGAGGGGAAAGCAAGGGCGGGCCTGGGCCTCCGGCCGTCAGGCCACAGCCTTTGTTGAAACTGGCCCTGGGCACACAAACCTCATCCAGGTTGTTGAAGCCTTTCCGCCTCCGTTTGTTCATGTCATTATTCTCCTCGGTTTGGCCGTCCACCTGCAATGGCCAGGAAAGCACGGTGAGTTCAGGGCACCAAGGACTGCGGTTCCGCGGACAGCCCTGCACGAGCGCTGGGCATGCGACCCTGCCCGCCCAGGAGACAGGCAGACTGATGCTGTCTCCTGGGCCGTGACTGATGCTGCACAGAGCGCTGGCCGGGAGCGGTGCAAGACACCTCACTCCACCCGGGAGCCATGTCCGTAGTAGGGGTGGGAGTCACACCCCAAACTCTGCTGAACCTTCCCAAAGCGTAAAGACTCCCTGTGACAAGGCGGGGGTGGTCCCCATTGTGGATATCACCTTGGGCTCAGCGCAGTGGTGGTCAGGCCTGCTGAAGGCCCTCAGGGTGCTGCCTTATGGGACCACCTCCTGCAAGGCGCCGACACTGGCTCACCTCACAGGCAGGATTGTTGAGACTCAGAGCAGCCACCCAAGGATTTGATAGTGAATTACATCTGCCATTCAGGCACCGCCTCAGCTGTATTTTAACTTTGTGATGTTTTAACTTCAACAAAGCACCAGATTTTCTCTGAACACTGCCGTGAGGATACAGCCCAGTGTGCCCAGGAGAGTTTTGATTTATTGCCCTTTCCCCCTGGCATAATATAGTGCTGCCTTTCACTCTCAAAAGCACCCTGGTTTAGACAATAAGTTACATGGTTGCCCTACCAATACTCTTTCATAGTCGACTTTCTGATACCTGAATACGGACATTTAAATCGCACTACCCAAGCCTATCACATCACCCCTGTACGGACCACCCAAGGCCACCCACCAGCAGGCTCGATTCTCAAGGGCAGGAGTAAAACGCACAGGCTATGCTGATGCAGTGGGCTGGGATGGGGCGGGGGGGGGGGGGGCTGGATTTAGCCCCTCCTCTGCANGGGGCGGGGGGGGGGGGGCTGGATTTCGCACCTCCTCTGCACCCGGCGGGGCAAGTCCGTTCTCAACACCGAGGTTGGACCTCTCTACTACCGTGCTCCATCTGGGGCCTTTGCCAAAATGCCAGCCCCCCGAGAACCACACAATCATCCCCACCAACTAGGTATCCCTCCTGCTGGGGGCCTCCCTGCCCTCAGAGGGCCCTCCCTCACGAGCCCAGGTTAAACCTGGCCTTCAGTCCACCCTGGATGCAGTAGCAAGGGCTGCTGGCTGCTCTCACCCCTCAGCCCAGGCCCGGAACCCCATCTGCCCCCTATAGCCTACACTTGCCCAATCACAAGAGGATTCTTTTATCTCCCAGTTGCTCTGGACCAACACTAATAATTTCGGATGTTATCGTAACATACGAGAATATACTGTATATAACAGTTAACAGCAATAACCCTGGAGACCCTAGGGCAGTCTGCTATGAACTCACCTGCTTCCCACAGAAAGCACCTGCTTCCCCAGTTCTTACACTCCCCTCACCCCTGATCCCCATATTTACCAGAACCTTTACTTTTATTTTTAAAGACAAGATCAGCCAGAGTTTAGTCACTGATATTTGTTGAAAGCTCTGAGCCTCCCCTTGCCCAGGCAGCAAAGAAACAACAGATCAAAGGGGCCTGCTTTCCCTTCCACATTTTCTCCAGCTTCCAATAAATCATTATTCTGCGAATGGAAGTTATTTCAGCCCCAACGCTTGGGCAAACACCAAGAGAAACAGATGACCTTATTTGCAACAACGCTGGGTCTTAGAGGCACAGGCTGTCTGGGTCCCGGGTCCCCGGTCCCCCGCCTGTGAACGCCTCTCGGGCCAGGAGACAGACTGCGGTCTGGGAAAGCAAAGGCTGCCCCTGCCAGCAAGGACTCTGGGCGCATAATCCGAGCATTTTCTGTGGGTTTTTTGTTGCCGCCTTAAAGGAGGACTTGGCTTTTCCCTCAGAGAGCGACACATCTTCTTCTCTCTCTCCCATTCAAAGCCCCGGGAAAGCCGAGACCCGGGGGCTTTCTGTTCCGACCGACTGTTCCGGCAGGCAGGGCCTGGTTAGGTCCAGACCCGCATGCCAGCCTCAGCGCGTGGAAGGCACTCCCGGGGGAAGCGTGTCCGGTAGCGGCGCCTGAGAAGGCCCCAAGGCCTCCAGAGGGAACGAGGGAAGTGCGAGGGGCAACCGCGGCTCCTTCGCTTCTGCCTGACCCCCGGGGCGTAACACGTGGTCTCTGTGGGGCTGCGAGCAACAAGCACACCAAACGGGCTCTGCTCTTCCTGGTGGGTTTATTCGCTTGATTCTCCATTAAGAGCCAGGTTAAAACGAGATGGTGGAGAAAACACAAACCTAGAAATTTGCTGATTGTTTTCTTATCTGGGTATCTCTATTTGGGAAGTAAAGCTGCCTCAGCACCCCCATCTCCTTGGGCTCTATATTGTCCCACCAAGAACGGGGGTGCGAGGGGGAGGAAAACATACTGTGCCCATTCAGACAGAGCATCAGACTAAACCAATAACTCACTTTGTTTTCCTATTAATTTTTCCATCCCTTTCACTCAAACTCTCTCACCCAGGATTATGTAATGATTTGTAAGGGTCTACATACCAAGACTCATTTATTAAACTAATTGGTATCTCCATTTAAAAAATTAGGTATATACCTACCAATGTGATCATTTATTTGATTGGCACAAAATAACCATGCTCCCATACTGCCTGACATAATGTGATTTTAGCCCAAAGCAAACATGCTTTATCTTTAGTTAGCCAGTACTGGAGAAATTTAGATCAGGGCCACAGGAAGAGAGTTGGCCATTGCAGGCATTGACCAGCCTGAGCAGGGGACCATCAGGAGACACAGGAAGAGGGCCGGCGACACTGGCAAGAGAGCTCTGCTCTTCTTCAGTGGCAGAGCAGTAAGAAGTTGTGGGTTCAAGTTCTGACACTAGTGACTTCCTGGCTGTGTGACCTTAGGGAAATCACCTAACTTCTCTGACTTCAGTTTCCTCACCTATAAGATATTATACTATCTAGCTTATGAATTGCTATAGCAACGAATAAAACCATGTATGTCAAACACTTCTTCTACTATAAAGCACTGTATAAGTGTTAGACACCATCACTTCTGTTGATGCCAGTTAGCAAACATTAGAAAATCTGAATTCTGGTCCTGACTTCGACGTTCCCCACCTGCATGACCTTGCAATTTAACCGCCCTACATCTAAGTTTCCCCATCTGCAAACCTGGGGTGAGAACACACGCCCTGCCTTTCTCCGAAGGCAGCACAAGGGGCGAGTGAGATAGACAGGCAACGGTTTCATCTTCTGTAAAGGGCTCGATCAATCATGACCGCAGCACCAAAGCAAGTGTTCAATCCAGCCAGTCCCAGCCGTCTCTTCAGAAGACTGCGCCTGTTCATTTAATCAGTGCTCGCCGAGGGCAGGGCCTATCATTCCCGGAACCCCTTCTGCGTGCCAAAGAATGTGCTCCAACATGCAGCAGACGTTTATTTATGGTGTCCTCATAGCAATGCGATGTTCACAATTATAATAATTTTTCATACAAGCAAAGGAACTTCCCGAGAGGTTTAAACGTGTGAATCCCCAGCAGACCTGAGGCGTCAATACGCAGGGCCGTTCTGTAAGTCGGCGCAGAATCTCAGGATGTGGCTGTGCAGGGACGGGGGTGGATCAGCCCGCAAACCAAAGGGGCTGGGGGCGCTGCTCAAGGGTGCGGTACCTGCTGAGCCAGCAGCATCAGGGCCTGGTCCCCCTGCCTCTCCCAATCCTTCTTCTGATCTCTGACTTGAGAGGTACTAGAAAGCTCGTGGGGGGCTCTGGCTGCTGGGTAGGTGGTTCTGAGAGACTAGTCGGGGGAGGGGAGCGAGAGAACTTAAGAAGCCCCTCCAGAAGGCTAGCCCCCTTGGGCAGGGTCCTTGCTGGTCTTGTTCTTGCTCAGCTCCCTAGCTCCGAGAAGAGAACACAGCATGAAATAGGCACTCAGCGAATGTGTGTTGAATGGTTGGTGGAGGGAGCACTTTCTTGCGGAGCAACCCTGGCTGTTTGCAGAGTATTTGTGCAGGGGGGTTAAGAAGAGGAGAGTTGGGAGGGAGACCCCGGCTGTCCAGGCCAGACGCTGGCACGAGTCGAGGGCACTCCACTCCTACGGGGGGGCTGCGCTGGAGACGGACCTGGGCCAGGATCAGCCAGCTGAGCAGGATAAATATCCTGAGGCTGCTAACCTGGCTTCTGGGGTGGGCTTTTCAGGGATAAGGGACAATGTTTACGCTGTGTTGTCCATCAAGGAATGGGCTCATGATGGAGAAAAGATCAGCCGCCCTGAGTACATGTGTAACGTAACCTGTGCAATGGCTGAAGTGGCCGCACATGCAGGCATTGTGCACATGTGGCAGGCCGAGGAGAGTGAGGACAGGGACTACAAGTGTTCAGGTGTCACGTGTGGTGCATGGAGTCCCTGAGGATTGGCGCCTGCCCGAGGCTTTTAGATGCTGACCAGGATCTGAGGCAGATCGGCACCAGCAGACCAAGGGCTTGTTAAGAGGAAAATAAAGCCCTGGCCAGGTGGCTTGGTTGGTTGGAGCATCATCCTGTACACCAAAAGGTTGCAGGTTCAATTTCTGGTTAGGGCACATACCAAGGCTGTGGGTTCAGTCCCTGGTTGGGGCGCGTACAATAGGCAACAGATTGATGTTTCCTTCTCACATCAATGTTTGTGTGTTTGTGTGTGTGTGTGTGTGTGTGTGTGTCTAAAATCAGTAGGCATGTCCTTGGGTGAGGATAAAAAATAAAAGGGAAAAATATAATCTCAAGGTCTTTTTTTCACAAGCCTGTACTGTCGGGTGTTCAGAGCTAATCAACCAACCCCATTGTTACCACTTACCAGAGGGACAGCCCTCTTGGTGGATGGATGGGAAAATTACTCTTGCTAAACAACAGCATCGTCCTTGGTGGAGGAAAAGTCTCATTTTCACTAATATTGGTCAGTCTTCTTGGAATTTTGACATTATCAGCATCAGGGATGAGAGAAAAATTTAATGCCAATAGTGAAAACTGTTGAAGGAGGGATATTTTTACAACTGGCTCAGCAGAGAAACAATGAACCTTCTTCAGATTAAGATGCCTCATTGTGAACAAACGTGGGTTGTTCAGCTCCCACGTCACAGTGCAACCCTGATGGTCAGTGAGGGGGTGGGGGGTGCAGGGAGGAACGGGAGAGGTTGAATACAGATGCACCCGTGTGCAGACACTGCGGTGCACCTGCGGTGGAGAGCCATGCACCTGTGTGCAGGGGCCAGCCCTGCCTGCCTCTCTAGTCCACAGGGCACATGAGCTGGGGCATCGAGGGTTGCTGATTTAATTACCCTGGCATGGAGAAGTGGACAATTGCTGGGCATTTCATGATGACCAAGGGAGCATGTGACCCACTGGCCTTGCTAACTTGCCATCCCACCCAGAGAAGGCAATCAATCGGTTTCAAGAGAGGACAAATAAGAGACTTCAATGACCTGATAGTCTCTCTCCCTATCTGAAGAGCAGGGCACATTGGGGGCATTAAATGAGGTTGTGGGGAGATAAGATCTGTGGCTCTTCACTTCTCTCAAGATGGACGGCCCCTGGGCACACCCTCGGGGAAGCCAGACACGGTTCAAAATCGGTCCAGGCTGGTCAGGCAGAGTTCCCCTGCTCCCCTACATCTCCTAGCAGAGCCAGCAGACAGTGGAGTGAGGCCCCAGCAGCCATCGAGGGCCTGGCTGGCCTTGCTGACTACTGACCTTTCACCATCCCACCTCCGGAGCCAGAGCTGGCCAGGCCCTTTCGATTCGGTCACTCTTTAAACAGAGGTGTGGCGTGTGCAAGGTTTCAACAGTCCTCGCCGGTTCCCCCTGCTGTGCCCAGTTGTGGTGCGAGAAACCAGGTAAATGGAGAAAGGCAGTAAATGCTTGGCCCAGACAGCTTCCAGAAAGGCTATGTCAGCTTCCCTAGGATGGGGCAGCCCAGAGTGGGGTCCTCGGGCTCCCGAGGAAACACGAGTGGCGTGGGGTGACACAGGCCTATGGTGGCTCTCCAGAAGTCAGTTCTCACTCCTGGGACATGTGGGGGGCAACGCAGCCCTCATACAGGGATGGGCAGCATGGGGAGCGGAGCAGGACAGAGCAGCTGGGTCTCAGCCTTCCACCTGCCCCGCAGGAAACCCCCGCAGACCTGCACACAGGCCTTCCTCCTGAGGCCTCGCTTGGCTCGCCCATGCCCTCCCCATCCAGGGCCTGGTGGGGCATTAGGCACCTGACCCTGCTCCTGGAGTTAGCACAACTGCTTGCGGCCTTCCAGGGAGTGCAGACCGCAGTGGAAAAAGTGAGCACGGCACACGCAGCTGAGAGAAAGGGAGGAGGCCACACGGCCCCAGCCCCACCCTGGGCGGAGGGGCTGGCAGGACAGGGCATGGCCGGCCAGGGGTTAGGAGACTGTCTGCAGCTCAGAGAGACTGAGACATGCACAGGCCTGCTGAGCGAGGGAGGGCCACCCCGTGTGCTGGAGAGGGAGGGAGAGCTCGGGGCCACCAACCATCCCTGGGCCTCCTCTGTAAAATCTGCACCACGAACACAGTGAGCAAGACAACTCGTGTTGTCCTTGCACAGAGATGCCGTCGCTCAAATGAGGTTATGATTTCTCAGTAGGCCCACACTCCCCAAACCGGGTACCAAGGCAACCCATGGCATCATGGCAAACTCACAGAGGAGCCTCAGAACATTTTTAATATTCTTGGAAAGCATGGTGAAGTCTGTTACATACCTTGCAAAATACCCCTACTAAGTTATTTGAACTTAACTACTTACTAAGAGGAACATCTAGGCATTTCTTTCAATCTAGGGACACTGTGAACAAAGATTACAGAGACTCAGGTACTGTGAGTCAGGAGAGTTTGGGAACCTCTTTCTTAGGTTCTGAGCCTTTCAAAGGCAAGGCCCATATATTATTCATCTCTGTATATCTTCTCCCCTCATCGAAATCAAACATGAAGTTCAATTCAGCCCTAACAGTGGCGTTCAGTAGGGCTCGATAAACGTTTGTTGGATAAATTTTAAAAATGGATAGAACAGGCTGGGGATGTAGCGTCACCATACACGCCTGCCACTACATGGCCACTGTGCCCCTGACGGAAGAAACTGCTTAACAAAGTGACAAAGTGTCTCCTCCTCCCCCCCATGGAGGTGGAGCTGATCTACCATGACCTGCCCTATGACCCCTGTCAAGCCACTGAAGCTGGGCAAGCCAGAAAATGCCTGGGGAAACTTCCAAAATGCTCAGTCACTAAACCGAATTTCACTCATGTCTCCTGCGAGCGCTTTCTGTGTAATTTATCAGCAGAAACAGACCAAGAGCAGGACTTTCTCCAATGCCCTTGTCCCAGGCAAGTGCAACAAGAAAAGAAACAAAAAACAAGCCCAGACTTACTCGTGGAGTCCTCTTCCTTGGAAATGTGAGGTTGAGATAGTTGTGAGGGAGGGAGGATTTGGCCACGCCGAAGTCAGCATTTTCTCCATAGTTTTTGCCCCAAGAGTCTGTTAGGAAGTAAAAGTATGACTGAGTTTTGGATCCTGCCACAGCTACCCGAGGGCTCAGAGGTGTCTTTGCTGTAAGATCCCTCCAAAATAATTCTTTCCCCCAGCTAAAGATGTAAATGGCCTGGGTGGGGAGCTGGTGCAGCTCTATCCGAGACCTCCCAACACAGGGGCAGGTGCCCAGCGTCATGTGGCACCGCACACAGACCAACTGACATCTATGGGTCCAGGTGGGTAGGGCCCACCCCGTTTGGCCTCAAGGTGAAGGGAAGAATTGGGTCAGCCCCAGAAAACACCAGTGTGAAGAGCAGCCAGACATGGGCACGGGGCAGATATGAGTCAAGGGCACCATGAAGCCTGGTCCAGAAGCAGGTCCTTACCCACGGGCCTCAGTGGGGTGCCCCGGAAGAGCTCGTAGAACTTGGAGAGGTACATGACCATGCTGAGTTTGTCGGGCTCCTGGGCTGACGCCATCTCCTTGCCCGTGGTCACTGGGGGGATGCCAAACTCACGCTCGGCCACGTCAAACGCCAGCTGGTTGTTCTCCACAGCGTCATCTTCATTCAAAGAGTCAAAGTTGCTAGAGAATCAAAAGCAAGGTGGTAATCAGGCAGGGGAGGTTGAGATGGGAGGTGAAGGAGCAGTGACTCCAGCCCTTGTCCCAAATCACACCCCTACCCTGCTCCCCAGGAGGCTCAGCCAAAAGACGCTAACGCTGTCCTGCTCACTCAGGGTGGGACAAAACCAGATTTGGGCCATGACAATGGCACTGTTGCCTAAGCCGAAAACCATCGGAAAATGATTCACACCACATTGGGAAATGTATGAGCTACTTTACTTTTAAATAATTCCCTTGTGTTCTTTTTCTTTCCATTACAAGAGCAACATGGGCTTCTTGTAACAAAAAGAGTCACGTTACTTATAACTGTAAAGTAATCAGTGAGAGGCCCACCCCCTTCTCGAGGGGACCTCCCTTCCTAAAGGCACCGACTGATGACCCTTTGGAAGGTCCCTCCCAGCCCTTCGGAGGAACGTGCTCCTGGGTGTGAGGTTACACTGCACATGCTGATTTCAACGCAACATCAATGGGTGCATTGTGCTTTCAACATCACAAGGTATTTCCACCAACCCGATTCAGTCTTCCTAATGAACTTGACATTATTCCCAATTTATAAATGAAGAAACAAACTCAGAGAAGGTAAGTGGCCTGCCCAATGGTACGCAGCTAATCGCTCTGGGTCTCAAATCTAATATTTTGGCTGTAAACCTCGACATAGTCCCCCAGAAATACATCTTGCCCATAATTCCTGCCTCAGAGGGAGAGCGCCCTGGGGCAGATGCTCGAATTTCCCAAGTGTGGTGGTGGAGGGGGTGGGGAGACAAGTGCAACTGCCTTGCCTGGGTCCCTTTTGCTCCTCACATGTTAAGAACACAGATCACATGAGTTGTGGGCTAATTCATCAGTGCAAAGGGGAAAAAATGAACAAGAAAAAAAATAAATAAAAAATGTGCAAAGAGAAATTTTGAACCAAGTTCTGAAGATTCTGCATCTAGTAGAACAGCCCTGGCTTCCCTTGTCTCCAGGGACACCTGCCCCCTCCACCTCCCGGAGGAACATGGCAGGTCCAGCCTGGGCCCCAGACTCACATCAGCTCAGGCCGGAAGCGGTGGATGATGGCACACAGGGCCAGGCCGCTCCGCCAGGAGGTGGTCAGGTCGGTGACGTGGACGTGCTGGTAGCCCTCGGTCTGCTGCTGGCACCAGTTTAAGAGCTTGCTGGGCCGGACGTCTGACTCTGCAGTAAGGGACATAGATAGTGTAGTGCTCTGGGGAACCTCAGGGTCCCCTGTCCACTGCCACCATGGCTGGGGACCAAGAGGAGCAGCACCAAAGCAAGAAGCCCTGTCACGAGCATGGTGGGAGGGTGGGATGCTGGAAGAGGAAGCATGCTCTCCTACAGCAAAGAGTCCCTAAGGCCCCCTCTGGAACACAGAGGTGAGGACAACACGGACTCTGCCAACATTGCACCCAGTGGGGCAGACACAGAAGCAGGTGACAATGACACGGTGCCGCAATGACAGAGAAGTGGCGTGCTGGGGGAGCAAGTGAGCAGGTTTGCCCTGAGTCTGCTGCAGCTGGGGCACTCGCCAAAGAGAGTCACAAAGGAGGGGCAGCTGAGCTGCTTCTTGAAGTGTCTAGCGATTCATCAGACAGAAGAAGGCATCGCAGAAAAGGCACAGAAAGGGCTGTGCCGTGGTACAGGCTCCAGGGAACCTGCTGTGTTTGTGTGGACCTGCTGATGGGGGGGTGGCAGCAGGGGAACATGGGTGTTGCAGGGAAGGGGGGCGGGGCTGGTAAGCTGAGTTGGCCCAAAGGCAGGGAGTGTGCAGGAGAGCAACCTGGGCAAAGCCATGGATACCAGGGACTTATCCATGTAATCATCCCTTCCCTTTGCTACTGAGCACCGGCCTTGTGCCCAGCACTATACCAGGCCTAGAAATCAGCACATGCATGGTGTCCAGCTGAGGAGACAAGACCCCCATACTGGAAATAAAAGGGAGAGAAAAGCAAGTCCCAGGGAAGTCATTCCACAGCTCACTTTTTAAAAAATATTTTTTAAAATTTATTTTTAGAGAGAGGGGAAGGGAAGGAGAAAGAGTGGGAGAGAAACATCAATGTGTGGTTGCCTCTCATGTGTCCCCCATGGGGGACCTGGCCTGTAACCCAGGCATGTGCCCTGACTGGGAATCGAACCGGTGCCCTTTGCTTCACAGGCCCATGCTCAATCCACTGAGCCACACCATCCAGGGCCCATAGCTCACTTTAACGTACCAGATGCTCAACACATTTTCACCCCTTTATGATGAGTGTACTGTAGGGATGTCACTGTCTTGCTCTTGCAGAACAGGAAACTGGAGTACAGAGGCCTGGCCACGGTCACCAGGTCATCGGCGCAGAGCCATGCTGACTGCAGGGCCTGTGACCTCTAGCTGACTGGCAGGGCTCTTCCCCACACAGCCGACCCCAGTGGTCTCACTGGGGTCCCAGGAGGCTGCTTACCACGTCTGGAGAGGCCCACAGATCTCCTCACTGAGCCCAGCCTCTTGAGAGGGAACTGGTGCAGCTCCGTAGTGATGTACAAGTGCTTCACCTGCAAGCAAGAGAGACGGCACAGCTGCCCACCTGCTCTCCCCCAAATTCTAGCCCCAGGGCCTCTGAACCTGACCTACTCTCTACCTGGTGTCGGCCACGCTTTTATTCTACTGCTGGACCCTCAGCAAGGAAACCCAGGCCACCTGAGACACGGAGCAACAGATCTCCATTGTCCCCCACAATGTGGAAGCCCTCAAGTGTAAATACACTCCATTGACTCATTTTTAAAATCCACACCACTCTGCTATTGACAGAAGAGGCTATACGGCTCTCGGTCAAGGGGAGAAAAACAATAAATGCTAGGATGGTGAGGGAAAGGACTTGATATTCAGCCAAAGATTTTGAGAGAGGTATGCTTCCATTCATGTGGGGCTTAGCAACACACACGAATGGTGACAAATAAACACATGTAAATTTATGTGCAAATATGAACATAACACGCGTTCCATTTCTCTCCTGTAGGCCAGAGAGATGCTGATTCAACGCTATTTCTGTGACTATCCTAGAGAGGGGAGCTGGTCTCACCTTTGGGACAAGAGGGACTGGTGGCGGCGGTCCCAGGGACATGCGAAGATTTCAGGTGACCCCTCCTTCCCACCACTCAGTGCTGGGTCACCCAGAGGAGACCCCAGGGAAGGACTCACCTGATGGGGCCGGACGCAGTGGGAGTTGAGGTTTGGGTACCGAGTCCCCGGGTCCAACGTGTACTGATCAAAATTCTTGTTGATGTTCTCTGGGGTCGTTTGAGGTAACAGCCGGTAAAGACTTTCTCTGGAGGGAGGCGAGGCTTGGGGTCAGGGATTGCTCTTGAAGCCTGAGGCCCTTGCCCCCACCCCATGCCCCTTCTCCTGTTCTTGAGGACTTCTTAGATGTGCTTGTCTAACCACCCCCCCCACCCCCCCCACTGCAATGCCTGGCCCTTGTGGTTCTTGAGATCTGCAAAGTGGGAAAAGTTCAAAAAGGCAGAGAGAAGGCTGGAAGGGGTTCAGGAGGTTGGAGTGGGAGGCAGGGATGCTGGCCACTTCCCCAAGCAGAGCTGGCAGCTCAGTGACCTACGGTTTTGTTATAAACGCCACTTAGCCATGTGGCCTCCTGTGGCCTGTCCCCCATGACCACAGGCCTCCACACCCAAGACCAGCAGAGGCCTGTCCCCACCCACCAGGCCTGACTTCTCCCAGCCCACCAGCTGTCACAGCCACGTGGCCAACAGCAGGGTTTTGGGAGGAAGCCCAGGATCTTAGCAGCAGAAGAGGCCTGGGGCAGGGGTGGGGCTGGGGGACAGATCAGAGAGCCCAGCTTGCCACAGAGCAGAAAACTCAGCACCTGTATGGAAGCTTCCCCTAAAGCCCCTTGGGCTCCTGTGCAACTGAGCAATGCCAGACCCCGACTCCAGGGCCACCCCGGACGAAGATTTCTCCTTGGCACTAGGACCTACAGCCCCCTGACAAAGTCACTGAAGGGGGTAGATCACAATGGAGAAAGTGTCCGTGTGGGCCCTGACGATCAAGCCAGCCACATGTGGGAAGGCAGACAAGAGGAACCCGAGGCTTCCTTTGGGTGCCACCTAACAGCCAGCCCCGCTCCCTGTTCCACCTCAGCCAGGAGCCCGGCTGCCCACACTCACCTTTCAGCCAGCAGCTCCAGGGGAGGAGTGCCCTGGTCCCAGTTTTTCACCATCCATGCCGTGTCAAAGGCGGCCAGGAAGCCGCGGGCACAGCCTGTGCCCATGGGCCAAAAGGGCTGCAAAGGAAGACACGCAAGATTCAGGTTAGTCCTAAATTCAGACTCCCGGCCTGTCGTCCCACTCTGCCCAGCCCTCTCCGACTGCCAGGCCCGTGCAAAGCACTGAGGTGGGGGGGCGGATAGAGAGGAGACAGGGGGCAGCCCACTAAGGTTCCCCACAAATACAAATGCCTGCAGCACAAGCCACGTGTAAAGGGTCCTATGACATAGGAACAACGAAACTGCTTTGGGGCCCCCAAAATGCAGAGACACATTCCCACCTTGGGGGTGGGAAATAGGGAATACTTCATTAAAGAGTTGCATTTATGCTGATATTAAAGAATGGTTAGGATTCTCATTTTAATCCATGCACAAATAGGAGGGGGGAAATAGTGGGCAAAGTCTTGGTGGCTGGAAAATGATGGAACCTGATGGGAGACGAGTCCGTCTGGTTTGGATAGAGCAGAGATCATGGAGGGAGGCGCCATGAGATAAGGCTGAGAAAGGGGGCAAGGGGTGAGGTGCTGAGTCTAGCTGCTTAGGTTACAGTCCACACACAAAGGTGAGCAAGCGTTCATTCACTGAGCCTGGTTCTGACTCAACTGTCCCATGTGCACCCAAAGCAGAGTTTAGAATTTGATGCTTCACTTGGGATAAATACATATAAACACATTTTGGTTAGTGCTTACATTAAAGATGGAAATGTATCCCTTCTGAAAGCATTTAATTAACCTAAGGATCCTAGCATTTGTCAATTTTCTGGGAAGAATTTTGAGCAGGGGGGCCATGAATGGAAACTGGACTACGGGCCCATGTGTCTTTCTTGCATCTGACATGATCTCAGTGTTGAAAGGCCACAAAGAACCGCCCACGTGAGGAAGGAAACTTGGCCTGGCTGAGGTCCCAGATGCTCTGAGAGAGATGGCCAGGAAGGCCAGACTGGGCCATCTCAGTTTGTACTTCAGAAAGGGGTCAGCCCAGAAGAACCCCAAGGTAGACGAGAAAGCTTTCTGGCTGATACGGAAAGAACCAGCTCCTCTGAACTTCGCACCAGGGCAGGCTCTGAGGCCAGCATGGGCTTGGCAGCGTCCTCCCAACTGGCAGAGGGCCTGCCCTTCCCCAGTGGCATGATGGCAGATGCTGCGGCCAAGCATAAATGCAGGGACCTATCTTCTAGCAGGAGTGAGGGGCTCCAAAGGCAGGCGGTACCTCCAGCAAGCTGTCGCCCACCAGAGCCACGAGCAGCTGGTGTGACTGACGCTCGCGCACCAGGGCCGCATTCTCTGAGGCGTACATGGAGGTGAAGTCGAACATGGCCACGTCGGGCTGCCCGTAATGGTTCATGGCGAAGTCTAAAGATGGCAGCTGATAATTGGTGGCGAAGTCTGCGGCTTCGCGGGCGTAGGAGAGCAGGTTGTCCTGGTTCACGTTCTCTGCGCACAGCAGCATCTCCGTGTCGATGTAGTCCTGGGGGGAAGAACAGGAGCACAGTGCAGCAACCTGCCCACCCCCGGCAGGGCAAGGATTCACACTCACTTCTTCGCGGAAGGACTGGGAATGGGGTTTGTGTGGTGAGGCTTAATCAAACCAGATTAGAAAATCGGCCGAGGGAAGAAAGAGGAATGAAGTCAGCTAGCTGTGAGGATTAACAGAGTTGTGATTAAGCATGAAGTTTGGCATTGAGCCTCCTGGCACCCAGGGTGAAAGGGTAATGTGACGTATCGCAGGGCTCTCCTTATCAGAAAGAAGGAAGCATAGAAAGTCTTTAGGGAAGGCGATTTTTTCCTGGCACTAAGCTCTGAGAGAACTGTCTCATGAAGCGATTTCAACAGAGAACACTGTGTGGTAATGTACACATAATAACGGTCTTGCTGCAGGCCTAGAAGCATATTTTGTATGGTTGTTTCTCATGATAACTTCAGTTAAATTAAAAGAGAAAAGAATGACTTTACAGTGAACTAAGCTAAGCTACTGTGGTCCAGATACACTGTGTTTAGTGGTCAAACAAGATCAGAGAAGAAATGGGTGCTGGACATAATTCAAACTTTCTCTCCAAAATCAGTGACCCCTTTTTTTCTCAAGAGGCTGGGGGCATGCAGAGCCCTGCTTTGCTCTCACAGTGTTAACTGCTACACTTCCTGCTGGGGGAGGGGGGTGGTGGTGAGAAACCGGAGCCTACAGGACTAGGGTCCCCATCCTGGAGGGACGCTGGCAGTGAACTGTGGGACACCCGGCTCCCAGACTCAAATGTGCTCATCCTATGGGACTGAAAAACTGTATTTCCCAAAAGGTGACACAGACGGTGCACATCCCCGGGAGGTTGTGGGGTCACAGGAACTCGTGTGTACGAGACCAGCACAGTCCTTGGGGTTGTTGAGAGCAACAGATCAAATCCCCCCGCTGCTGTTTACTGACTATGTACATTTGGGCAAGTTATTAAACCCTTCTGACCTTCCATTTTCTTACTTGTTAATAAGAATAACAAAATTTAGTTTACGGAGCCATGTGAGGACCAAGTGAGACTATAAAATCCTCAGCCTGACGCCTGGCACGTTGGAAGCACTCAATAGATAGGACTCCTGTCCTCAATAATGACGACATGAAAGGCGGCATAAGGAGAAGTTCAGCCTGGACGCACCCACTGCACCAGCGAGAGCACTTACAAAGGTCTGAGAAGGCACGGTCTCATCCACAAGCATCGTGACCTACTGGAACAATTAACTGTGATTCCAAACACCTTGTTCCAGGAATGCCAATATTTCCACACCCAAACCCCGTCGCTCAAGTTGCATCAGCATTGGCCCAAGAGCCCTTTGTCAGGTCACGTGTCCAGGCTGGAGCTCCTATTATTTGATTTCCTCTCTCATACCTGTGCCTACAGTTACGTGATCACTTCCTCCCCTCGAAGGTGTGGCGATAAGATAGGGAAAAATGAATGGACAAGCCTCAAAAAGCCCCCTCTTCAAAACATGCTACAAGCACCCCTGAGGTGGCTCAGGTGACAGGTGAATGTGGACACAGTATGATGGCTGGTGCTCATGCCCCAAGTAAGGGTCTGGGGACCTGGCAAAGGACAGGCCCCCAGGATGCACTGGGATGAAGGTCCACCTGGCCTGGGCCTGCCAGGAGGAGCCGTGGGCCTTGCAGGGCAGAAGGTCCCAGGTGAGTGGGTGGATGGCAGAAGCAGAACCACAGGGAGGGGTTGAAAACAAGGATGAGAAGGAAAACAGTGGGAACAAGGCTCTCAGGAAAGTGGGCAGGCTTGGGAAGCAGTTCTAAGTTCAGATAATAATGGGGAGTGAATTTGGGTCCCATTCTCCATAGGGCTAGCATACTGAAGGAAGGCTGAATGCTAGAGACAGGTGAGGCAGCAGAAGGAAGCAGCAAAAATGAGCAGAGGTGGGTAATCGGCAGGAAGAATAGTCACGCCAAGCGTTGAGCTGGAAAGAGGCTGTAGGCCAGAAGCGAAGGTCAGATAGTACCTGCCTGATACTTCAAACGAGGGTGGACGCAGCCTCGGAACAACAGCTCTGATGTGCGTCTACCTCACTCACCTGGCAACCAAGCTCCCATCGTGGTAAGACCAAGCTCACCGCATCCTGGAATCCTAGCCTGAGTGTGTGTGGGCCAGCGGAGTCAGGGCCCTGGGGGGTGGGCCACCCTCCCTATGGGGAGAGCAAAGTGGACACACTTGGGAGCCCAGAGGCATGGTTTCTTGAGGAGAAACCTTCCTGTCCCTCCAATAGCCATAGAAAGAAGCCCAGAGATCAGCAGGAATAGAAGGGGAAGCAGGTTGATCAGTCAATCAGCAAACATGCTCCCAGCACCTTCTGTGTGCCTCTGGGATGATGTGGACCCATCCAGGGAGAGGGAAGCAGAGAGGGTTTGCCATTCGCCCAGGAGCAAGACGAATGTTGATTCAAGTGGCTCAGGATAGGTGGTGCAGCTCCCAGCTTATGCAAATACTACAGAGCTAAGCCGCACCCCTGGGGACTCAGGCCAGAGCTCCTGAACCAAATGGGTGTCTAGTTCTCCCATGTCCAGCCATGGCCTTCAATTTCTAGATAAGAGTTCATGTCTTATACCTAGAGGCCCCTCAGCACCAGCTCAGAGATGTTTCCAGAGTCTCTTAGGGAGAAGAAAGGCCCTGGTGAGGGTGAGCGTGGGCTTGAGATCTGCCCCCCCGCTCCTCCGTGGTTATGATGTGTGGGCCCAGAGTGAGTCACTCTCACCCGTCTGTGCCATGATGGAGAGCCTGAGATGGGAGAGGGAAGGACTCTGACACCTGACAGGGAATGGAGTCACCATAAACAATGCTCTGTGGCCTGGGCGAATGCCCGGGGATGACCCGAGGCCAACGCACCCCAGAAGGCTGGAGTGCTCAGCCAGCGAAATGGGAAACCCAAGTCACACTGTGCCTAATGCCCCAGAGGCTGACACAATACCCGCCCCCCAACCTGCCAAGGTGCCCGCTGCACCTGCACCTGTGAGCCCCAAATAGTTCTTCTCTACCCAGCACCAGCATCCCACCAGAGGTCACAACTTTGGGAGAGACATCTGTGGAGCAGAGGAAAGAAGGGGACATCAGGCCTCCTTGCCTCCCCCAGACCGGGTCACCAGTAGGCACCAGATGCTGAGCCCACTGCTCACACGTCTGCTGGTGGTCCTCAGCCAGCTTCATGCACTGCCCACCCCCCTTCACACCTCCCATCCAGCAACTTCGGTTTTCAACTAAGACTGGACCAACGTGGACGAGGCCCTAGGGAGGGCTGGGTTACTAATGCCAGCCGGCCGCTGCCAGCACGAGCTAGTGAGGACATAGGCACATTCTTCTCTGACAAGCAGCAGTGAATGGTCACCAGGCTGTCCGGGCTGTAGGCCAACGCCAGAAAGCAGGCTGACCCTGGACTGCGCGATCCTCATCGTGAGGCTCCAGCAGCACCAGTGGCAAGAGCTGGGGCTCTGGAAGGGTCGGCCACCTGGCCAAACAAGCTTCCAGCCCAGGGCCCGCCACTCCATGCTCCCTCCTGCCAACCCTGCTATCTGGTTAAGCAGGAAAATGCAGAGGCAGGAAGCAGAGGCCAGAAAGTCAGCAGGACAAAACAGCAGGTGTCTAGAGTGGGCGGAGAAGTTATCGAGAGAATCTACAATCCACTACACGCTAGGCAGGGTGCTAGTCGCTCTGTATATGATTTTAAATGTGCTCTTTCAAACCGCCCTTTCAGACAGAAACTATGATTCCTTCTCTGCAGGTGATAAGACTGGGGTTCAGAAAGGTTAGGCAGCTGAGCCACAGTCCTGAGTTAATAGGTAGCAGAGCCAAGATTCAACACAGGTCTTTTTGACCAAAAGAGTTTTCCTCCTGCACCAGGACAAGGGGGCTACAGTGCGGAATTCGTAAGCGCAAATGTCTCTATCCTGCTAGGATGGAGAAGACCCCCTATCTGCCTCCAAATGACTGTGGCCTCCCAGAAAAGGGGGCCTGGCTGAGTGAGTCATGGGGAAGACGATGACTCAGGTGACCTCTCCGGGGTGGCCAAGACCCACCCCCGCCCCCCAGGTCTCTGCAGAAACACCTCTGCGTGTACAGGTGTGGACTCGTTCATCCAACATTCACGCAAAACCAGGGAGAAGGAAAGTGGTGTGTGGAGTTNTAGCAGAGCCAAGATTCAACACAGGTCTTTTTGACCAAAAGAGTTTTCCTCCTGCACCAGGACAAGGGGGCTACAGTGCGGAATTCGTAAGCGCAAATGTCTCTATCCTGCTAGGATGGAGAAGACCCCCTATCTGCCTCCAAATGACTGTGGCCTCCCAGAAAAGGGGGCGTGGCTGAGTGAGTCATGGGGAAGACGACGACTCAGGTGACCTCTGGGGGGTGGCCAAGACCCACACTAACACGTGGGTTGGGGCTCAACCCCACCCCCACCCCCCAGGTCTCTGCAGAAACACCTCTGCGTGTACAGGTGTGGACTCATTCATCCAATATTCACGCAAAACCAGGGAGAAGGAAAGTGGTGTGTGGAGTTGCCTGCCTCTTCCCCCCTGTTCAGTGTCTGGCAGGGTAGCGCCTGCCCTGCACTGGCCGGTGCTGCCAGCGCAGGTCACAGAGGGGAAACAGGGCGTAACAGCTAAGAGGTACCTACGTTGATGATGACGCCTTTGTCCAGTAGGCTCTGCTTCTTGGCGGTCATGACGAAATAGTGGGTGCAGTCCTTATAGTAAACAATGTTCTCCAGGTCAATCCCTGAAAAGAGAAGCGTTCCCGCACTCAGTGCTGCCTCCTCAGTGCCTGGCTCCACTTTGTGCCAGGACCTCTACTCTGCCCCTTTATTCACCTGCAGAATATTCACACTGGATGAGTGGTTGAGACATACGAGGCTGGAAAAGGTAAAACCAAGTGCCAGAATTTACCCAGGTGAAGGCAGCTAAGCGACATTGCTACCATTTCTTGGCTGTGTGAACACCCAGGGTCTTCGGGAGGAGCAACTCGGGTCAGAGGGCTGGGTCGTATCTTTCCTCACTTTCCACCAATCACAAAAACACTCCAGAGACTAGATGTCTGCATTTAAAACAATGTCGTGAGATGACAGCTTAGCTCAGTGGTCCTCCATGTGGGGACGCCAGCCAGAAGCGTCAGCATCATCTGAGAACTTATTGAAATGCCAGGGCACAACCCAGACCTCCTGGGGGGCAGGGCCAGCAACCCGGGCTTTAACAAGCCCTGCAGATGACTCTGATTTGAGAAGCGCTGGCTTAGCTCCTTCCAGTGGAGGGGAAGGAACAGATGCAGGCAGCTTATCAGCAGCCAACACTGAGGCATGCTGGGTAACCACAGGAACCCCTTTATTACTATTAAATAGGAAATAGCCATCAATGCAGAGGCCCCCCCAGAGAGTTGGAGGAAATTCATCGCCCTTGCTGTGTGAGGGGCAGTGTCGTGGAACAATGGCCAGAGGTGATGACCACAGCAGAGTTTAAAGGAAGCTCATTCAAGTTCTTGGAAAAACACACTCAGCGTCCTCTCATCGGTTATATTTGGTGGTTTATTCAAGCATTTATTTTCTTGGTTTTTGAGGGGAAGGGAGGGTAGGAGAACTCTTAAATCATTCAAAGGGACATAATATGCTGGAAGGAAATACTTTTCAAATGAAATATTGCAACTGCGCTGAATTTCAGAGGGTCATGCGATGGGCACCCACCATTGGAGCCAGTGAGAGGCACAGTCCCATTCCTAGAATCCTATCTTAACAAAATAATCCCGCGGAAGCGGTTTCAGCTGCAACACTAACCAAAAGGCCTGCACCGGGGTCACCACACTGCCTCTGTGAAGGGCCAACAGTCAGGGTTGTGGGCTCCGTGAGCCGTCTGGGCTGCGTTGGCACTGCCTGTGGTGGGGCGGCCGCAGGCAGCAACGGGAACAGGCAGGTGTGCCCACGTGTTCACGGCCCTTTAATTTTAGACAGTGAAACTTGAATTTCACATAACTTTCCATTTGTCACAAAATATTCTTCTTTTGATTTTTCCTCAGCCATCTAAATACATGAAATGATTCTTTGCCCGAAGGCAATACTAGAGCGTGTGGGCAGCCAGCGTACCAGTCCACGGTTCAAAAACGCTTACGCAGAGACAATACGTCCCCTGAATGCACTGTTCTGCTCAAGCTGACTGTCAGGACGACTGGGTAGCAATAGGGACAGTGTTTAAAATGTCAGGCTGAATGAGAAAAGCAGAATAACGAAGAGTGTTGGCACTAGGAGAGCTATATCCATATAAAAAGTAGGCATGCAGGTGAAAAATTACTGAAAAGAAGTATATGAAAATGAGGAGTATCCTGGGCTACGTGGTACTAGGTATGGATGAATTCTTTTCAGGGTAAAGATTTAACATCGTTGTTACACTGTCTTTTCAAGGAGAAATATATGTATTTTTAAATTGGGTTAAAGAGGAAAAAAATACTGGAATTCCCTTAATTGGGAGCAGGTGTTTCATCCCTCACTTTCCCCTCACCTTGCTTTGTTCTCCCTCCCCCCACCATCCTCACAGACCACGTGTTAGTTACTTGTTTATGGACGGTCTCTTTCTACTGCACATGCTCTCTGAGAGTAGGGTTTTGTTGTTCGGCCCGCTGCTCTATCTCACCCTTGAACAGCTTCTGGCACCTCGTAGGCATTCAATACCTGTTGAGTAAGCCAATGAATACCTTCCTCAAGGCCATGCCCGGGGGACAACTGACACCCCTGGGTGAGTGGCAAGCTCCCCGCATCTCTGGACACCCCTCAGGAGGAAGCGCTCCTGGCACAATGCGTAAGCCACCTAGATTTCTTCAGGGACCACCCACAGGTTACTGGCTCCCCCTCAGAGTGCTCCCTGAATCTCTTGCTGGTCTCCCACCAGACTGACAGCCCACCTGAGGATGGGTAATGTGGGTGTCCCTCTCTGAACAGGCAGCCACTTTGGGTGGGGACCATGTTGGCCTTGGTTGTATATGCCACTCTAGTCAGTACCTGCACACAACGGGCACTCGGCACGTGTTTCTCGAGTAAACAAACGTGCGTCTACAGTCACGTACGACATCTAGAACTGTCCCTCAAGAATCGCACTTGTCCTCGAAGATAGGGAGAAATCCCTGATCCCACTCAATCAGAGTGAGTATCCCAGTCACTCCATGGGGCACTCTAGGAAGTGACGATGGCCCGGTCTGGAGAAAGGTGACAGTCTCACCTGTTTCTTCTTTAAGGTCCTGAAAAAATTTCTGATTGAAGATGAAAGCCACACCACTAATCTCTTCCACCTTGGCCTCAGCCGTGCTGTTTCTGTTTATGAAGTTGGCGGTGATGGCGATGGCCAGCTTCCCGCGGAATTCTTTTCTCCTGAACCCTGCATGAGGAAAGGGGGAGAAGTGGGTCTTTCTTCTTGATTTGGCGTGAAAACCGAAAAAGATTACTGAGAAAGCTATTCTCAGATGCCCCAGGGGTCAGTGAAAACAAAATTCTGGGTCTCTAGAGGCCAGGGGCAGGCAGCACGGCTGAGGTTTGCACCCAAGGAAGAAACGCATCACCAGAGGCTTTTCTAGGTCAGCGAGACGTGTTCCTGTTCTGAGAGCTACAGGATCCATCATCCTAGTTAGGCTTCAACAAATAAAAGGCTAAAATGATCTCCAACAGGCAGTTACAGGCACATCCTGTTAAAGATGCGTTAGGCATGCTGGCCAGATACCTCCTGAAAGACCTACATGCACTTTAAACTTATACAATTGAAACTACTTTGTTAGCATTTTTGTGTTTTTTCCTCTTTGAAAAGTAGGATTATGAGGTTGAATCCCTGTGGAACAGGCACATTGACAAACTTTCTTTCTATCCCCAGTCCAGGGACCAGCACTTAGTACACACTCAATAAACGTACAATGAATAGATGGCATTTGAACTTGCAATTAATGCAGTACAGTGATTTCTTGAGTTTTTTATAGATTTCAATGTTTTATACTGAAATTTATTTTATTTTATTTTAATTATTTTTAAGGATTTTATTTATTTATCTTTAGAGGGGAAGGGAAGGAGAGAGAGAGGGAGAGAAATATCAATGTATGGTTGCCTCTCACGTGCCCCCTGCTAGGAACTGGCCTGCAACCCAGGCATGTGTCCTGACTGGGAATCGAACCTTGATCCTTTGGTTCGCAGGCCCGCGCTCAATCCACTGAGCTATGCCAGCCAGGGCTGAAATTTATTTGTAATGGCAGTAAGAATTCTGTACCCAATTACAATGTGGGTTTTCCTCCACACCAACAAGCAACTGCAGAACACCAGCTGGGGGCTCTACGATTCATCTCAGTTCTGACACTGTCTACCCAGATGTAGTATCAGACTCTACAGGTGAAGGGCTCAGTCCCACAAGACTGCCCTCCCCCTCAGATGCCAATTGCAAACCCATGTCTCTGACCAACCAGCAGCAATAGTTTGGAAGTTCCAAGGAGCCCTTGCTCAGGTTAGATTAATTTCTAGAGCTCACAGAACTCAGAGAAAGGCTTTACTTACTGGTTAACTCAGGAACAGCCAGATGGAGAGATGCACAGGGCAAGGTATGGGGCAGGGAGCGTCCAAGCCCTCTCAGAGCATGCCATTGTGCCTAATACCCACCTGGTCACCAATCTGGAAGCTCTCCGAACTTTCTTCCTTTTGAGTTTTTTCTGAAGGCTTCATTACTTAGGCATGATTGAGTAGATCACCGGCCACTGGTGGTTGAGCTCAATCTCCACCGCCTTATCCCTCCCAGGAGGTCAGGGGGTGGGACTGAAAGTTCCAACCCTCTAGTCCTGTTGTTGGCTCCCCTGGCAACCAGTCCCCTCCCCATCTTTGGGTGATTTCCAAAAGTTACCTCATTAACATAAACCCAGGTATCATTGAAGCAGGCCTGTTATGAACAAAAAGGCACCCATTGCACCCTTATGGCCCTGAAGATACTTCAGGCACTGAGGACAAGAGACAAAATATTATAACAGAAGATGCTCCCATTGCTCTTATCACTCAGGAAATCCCAAGGGCTTTGGGAGCTCTGTGCAAGAAAGCGATGAAGATCAAGTGTATGTGTATCCCTTATCGCAAAGCCACAGTCTCACAGGGGGTTATAGAGGAAATCACAAGCAGGTCGTCACATCTCAACAGGCCATTTTCTAATCCCCTTTCTCTTCATCATCAGACTACTCCTTGAGTCCTGAATTTCCCTCCTGCCCCAGGCACTGCGGTTCACTCTAACTGAGGGCCCTCATCTCA
This sequence comes from Sturnira hondurensis, assembly GCF_014824575.4. Taxonomy (NCBI): domain Eukaryota; kingdom Metazoa; phylum Chordata; class Mammalia; order Chiroptera; family Phyllostomidae; genus Sturnira; species Sturnira hondurensis. The sequence goes on from NW_028079136.1 coordinate 4,946,365, forward strand.
TGAACAGACTCATGGGACGTAACCTTGGTCTTCAGTCCCCGTGGGGATTCCCCTCACATCTCCTCACCATACAATTGAGCCTCATGCTGATTCCCAAACATCCTTGTTAAAAATCCTGTTGACTAAAAATCTTGAGTTTCTACTCTATATCCACTCCTTTGAGTCATTTTTCATTAGACCTTTGTCCGAAATGGCCAGAAGTGGACATTATACTCTAGTCTAGCATTTCTTAACCAGGTGACTTTGCCCCTCAGGGGGCATTTGACAAAATATTGAGACATTTCTGGTTGCCACAACTAAGCGTACAGCTGGTGACTAGATAGAGGCCAGGGATGTCACTGAGGATCCTACAATGTCTTGGGGACAGCATGCATGACAAAGAATTACCTGGCCCAAAATACCAACTGTGCTGATTGAGAAACCATGCTTTAGTCTACTTTCTTGGTCCCAAGTTGCCCAGATGGGTCCTCCTTACCACCTGGCTCTTCATGTTCATGAAATGCCAAACTACTCTCAAGCTGAGCATTGAGCTTGAATTTTCGAATATTCAGACTTACAGTTTCCTCAGACCATTCAAATGGCCCATAATCTCTAACAATACAACATCCAGGTTGGCAGCGTAGACATCCTTTGTCCGATATTAGTTATGATCAAGGAGCTGGGGAATAGGTATGGAGGTGACAGGAAAGCACTGTTTGCCCAGCAGGTGGCGAGGGCCTGCGCAGACTAACCTCATATCCTGAACTCTCTAGGATCAGCCTAGTTTCAGGGAGTGTGTTCCATCCTCAGAGAAGGTGCCTTCCCAGTCAGACATCTGCAGCCTGCAGCCCTTGAGCAGGGCAAGCTCTAAGAGCAGACCTGTCCCCAGTCAAAGAGATGCCACATGGAACCACTGTATCCACAACCATGGCCTCAAATTAGTACAGGTAGTGCGAGGTGGGGCTGGGTGCAGGTGACCGAAGGCATTCCCTGGCAATTGGTTCCCCTCTCCACCCAGCTAGGTCCTAACCCAAGAAAACATATTGTGCTTCCAAACTAAGAACTCAGAGAAGCAGTTTTGCACCTTAATAGCTTGGGGAAAACTCATCTTACTGCCCAGCAGTGAGTGTACTTAAAAGTTATGAAAAGAGATAGGGCTCCTGACAGTACACTGATGCCAGAAATAGTTTGAAAATGCTTATCTTAGATGAAGTATGAAAATGTTTAGCACCATGGTTTGAACAGTAGCAGGGGCTCAATACATGTATGTTGATTTTTCCTTTTTATATCTATGGCACTTTACCTTCATAAAGCATTTTTGCATAGGAGTCCTTCCCCAGCCCTTATAGCAATGCTCTAACAGGGTTCTGTCTTCCCTGTTTTATGGTTGGACAAAACAAGGTTCGGAGAGAATTAAATGGCTGCTCTCTAAATGCTCACCTCAGGCAGGACGGGGCCATCTGCCCTTCTGTCAAGACCCCGTCCAGCTTTGGCATCTATCACCTTGCCCCCCCTTCTCCATACCCTTCCAGCTACACCCCCTCCCACTCATGTCCCCATCCTCAGCCCCAAGAAGAGTCTTCACCTTCCAGTGTGTTCCTGCGGCCGTCGGCACCGATGATGACGTCAAACTCAAATTCCGACAGAGGGTGGTCTGCAGGGAGGAATTCTGCTCGCCAGCCAATTTCTACCGGGACAGAAAAATGAGGTGAGTTGGCACAGAGGGCAACGGGAAGAGAGAGTGACTATGTCGCCCGGTGTGGGCATCCCAGGCAGAGCCTCCAGAGGAAAGACCGGAGCTGTCCAGATTCACACTGGGACCTGGGGTCCTTCGGGCTTTAGTTATAGTTCAATCCAAGACCGAGTAAACCAACAGCACCAACTCCATGCTTGGTTCTGCTGGTTTCTGTAACGGCTGGGAGTCCACCCCGAAGGATTCTCAAACCAGTCTCACCAGATTCTCCCATGTCCTCTTTACATTCCCCACATTTCTCAATGCCCTCCCATTGCTAAACAGACCCAAAAGGGTGTAATGAAACCATTTTGAAATGCTACTTCATGATGCCCAAGATATTCCATTGTGCAGCACACAGTCTTAACCACTTTCAGGTGAAGCCCTGATGGTTACTCACAGTTAGAATTTAACACCTACTGGAGGTCTGGGCAAGATTAAGAGCACACAGGTCTCTGAGCTTTTAATGGATGCCCAGCAACAAAAGCCAACTAATGCCTCCCCTAAGTCCTCAATATCCTGAGCTCCCAGAGACAGGAGTAATCAGAGTTGTAGCCCGCGTGTGAAACTATGAGTTCTCCAACACTATCTGGCTCAAGACAGAAATCCTGGTCCAGGCAACACAAAATGTTGATAATAAGATGCAGAGGCATCATGAATAAACACTCTGAGCATGGTGTATACAAAATCAGAATTTACATAAACATACTAAAAAAAGAGGGGAATTACTAAATAAGATATAACTACAATGGGTGAATTTTATGATTTGTAAATTATACTTCAATAAAGCTTAAAATATTATATGCCAAATTATATTTTATATAATAATAATATTTAACATTTATGTTAAATATACAAACATTTAATTAATCATTAAATATTAAATTATTAAATATCAATACTTAGATGTTTAATATTTACTGATATAATAATATTTAATATTTGCTCTAGACACTTCACTTTCCGTACCAGATTTTAAATATATTATATGGGTACAAGTGTATCTACATATCTGTGTGTGCACACAAACATGTTGAGGAGCATATAAATGAATTTTATCAGACAATCAAATCTGTCTTCTATCCTGCTTCCTGATTTGACCTCATTTGTCAAAGGACCACCTCCTAGTGGCAGAGTAATCAAATTACAGGTTTAATGGCTTAACAATATATCCCCTGGGAGCTGAAGAACAAACCTAAAGTGACAGCAATGGACAAAAAAAGGAAAACATCCATTGATGAAATTATGCCAAACAGCCCCCCCGCCCCCGACAAGAATAATTGTCACAGAAACATCCTCTGAGAGCTGCAAATATAATTTCCATTTTTGCTATCTGGTTTCTAGGCAGAAGAGGAAAGTTATACTGTACTCTGATTTTCTTGATCTTCAGGAGGCTCTAGAACCTTCACAAACTCCACATTCACATGGATTTCAACTCCCAAAATCAGGGCCACCTTGAATAGAATGAGCTGTAACTGACGAATACCTGGTAGAAAAAAAGGGTGAGAAAGATGAGTTGTCGAAAGCAATGCCTAGGTGCGTCCTGTGTATAGAATACTACGTGGTCACTGCTGAGTGATCTCCGAGCATTGCAGCATGTCAGTAATGGTCATTACTGGGTGCCAATCCTGTGCCGAGTGCTCTGGGTCTTCTCATTTAACCCTTAGAGCGTTTTATCATCTACCCCTTTCAGTGGCCCTCTGGGATAATTATTCTCATTTTATAAATGAGAAATTGAGGGTTAATGAAGTGAAGTGACTTGCTCAAGGTCACAGGGTAGTTAAACTAGAATGTGGACCCAGTTTGATTCTAAGACTGTACCGTGGCTGTTAGATATGCTATAACGGTGAGGGCTCTCTCTTCTCTGGGCTGTGGGTTTGATAAGATAAAGATGGAAAGAAGGAGTGGGGAGAGAGGGAAGGAGAGAGGGCGGGGGAGAGGGGGAGAGAGACCATCGACTGGCTCAGTCTTTGGGGACATTAGGCCTAAACTCTCAGCCACCCGGCTAAGGTGTGGGGAGTGTGATTCTCTCCACAAAGCTGGGTTTATGGTTCTCCACCTCTGACCCACTCTCTGAAACTCCCCCAGTATGTGGCACCTTGTTTCTATATTTTGTCCCCTACTATTCAGCAAAAACAGGTTTGCCTCCAAATATATTTCTGTAGAGTACAGCTTCAAACTTCCTATGGGTCCCTTTGTATTTTGTGGGCTTTGTTCACTTAACAGTTATTGAACATCTATAACACGCCAGGTGCCATGCTAGGTCTCGGAGATATGAAATACCTCCTCTAATTGAGGGCATGGCGGTTGGGGGGCAGAAGAATAGCAGAACAGGCCTGAGTTGTCATGAAAGCCAAGAGAGGATGGACCAAGAACACCACATCCCACCAAGAGATTAAGGAATAGGAAGACTGCAGGGGGCTGGGGCACCTGGGAGTTAGGGAGCTTCTGAAGACCTTGGTGGAAATCTCTTGAGCTCAGTGGTAGGGGAGAAATCACACTGCAGTGGAAGGAGGCATGAGTGGAAAGTACAGACAAAGTCTACATCTCTTCTTTCTAGAATAAATACTATGAAGTAAAGAAAGGTAATGGGAAATCACAAAAACCTGGAGGAGGAGTGTGAGGTCAGAAGGAGGAAGGCTAAGTGATGGGGCAGCTGAAAAGGAGAGAAAGAATCGAAGAGAAACTAGAGGGGGTGGTCAGCTCTGCCTCCGACTTTGGGTTGAAAGGAAGGAATGGTCCCTTGGGTGGAGGAGAAAAAAGGGGGGCAGGCATGGGGAGTGCCTGCCAGTGTCTGCTCTTCCCCAGAGCATCGCAGGGAGGCCATCTGCTAAGAAGGAGGAGGCTGTGGTAGAGGTTTGGAACACCCATGGTGGGAACTGGAGGAAGATGCTGACACAGGACAAGTTGAGAACTGCTGAGCAATGCTGAGGTCTGGGACACAGCTGGAGCTGGAGGCCTTGGTTAGTCAGAAAGGAAGCCAATTAGTTGGGGCTTAAATAATCCAATCTACCTCCTGCCTGGAAACAGTCGTTGGAGGGGGCCTGCCCTCTCCTTACAGTTTCAAAGTTCCTATATGTTTCCAGCACATAGTAGGTGCTCAATAAATTCTCCCTGCTTCCCTTCTCACAGGTACTGGGGCTGCCCTTGACAATGATCTCTATGAATGTTTGAATCTCAGTTCCATAATCCTGCCAGTGTTTCTGCATAGTGGGATATTTCCGAGGACGACAAGTTCATTGGGAGCCCCCTCAATGGGGCATAAAGGGGCTCCTGGCCAAAAAGGCAGCCCAACAGCCCTGGGGCCCTCACAAGAGCCACCTGTGCCCAGCTGTGTCACTCAGGAGGGTCTGATGAGAAAGTGGTGCTCAACGTTGCCCTAAATTGGTAACCAACACACATTCTCCATGGGTGGTAGGGAATGTCCTGGAAGCTGACACCGCAACTTTCTGGGCGAATCTAAATTACTTTCCAGTGGACCCATGGAATTTCCTCATCTCAGAGTGGGAATAAACTCTGGAGCCACTGCTGCTAAGTTCTCCTGTGCCTGGCACTAAATTATACCCCGTAGCCGAGAACTTTCCCAGCCATCCCCACTTGAATCCCATACCCATCTCCTATTAGTTCTTGTCCTCATAGACACATAGTTTTCAGGGTTAACCCCCCACCCATGTTTCAAATTTTGAATTTGGAAGCTTGGGGACTCTGGCTACTTCCTGCTCATTGTACATCATGAGATGTTAAGCACTTCCTGAGTACCTACCGCACACCAGGCACAGTGATAAGCACATTAAAAAGCTGACCTCAGTTAATCCTCCCTGCAGTCCTGGTAGGCAGACATTAATCACATTTATGGGAGATAAAACTGAAGCTTGAAGAAGGAATTTGACCCAAGTAACACAGAAAAATGGACGAGACAGATTTTGGACCAAAATCTGTTCAACCCCCTGAACTCTCCCCACAGTATTAACCTCCCTAGCTTTTAGGAGTCATGGTGGCTGTATATAAAGTGACAAAGCCCTCCATCCTTCATGGGAGGAGGAGGCTGCTCTCCCAAAATTCATGCATGGATTCTGCCTCCCGAGACCCAGGGTTGACCACGCAGGGATGGCCCCGGACCTGAAATCCATATCCTCTCTTCCCCGTCCTCTTCTGAATACAATCCCATCATGATGCCCCCTCTCTCATGGAAGCTCAAGGAAACCTAGTATGGGGTCTGTCTAGTGCATCATTTCTCTGTTCTAAAAGCTGCTACAGCTCCCCAGAACTTGCAGTACTCCTTTGCCCAAGAGGCCTTCAACGACCCAGTGCATGTAATGGTTTTGTGTGGCTCCCTCACCTGAACTCCTCCAACAAGTCTGACTACTCTATTAAAGCACATTTTATTGTTGACAAAAGCTTGGTGAGTTCTCTAAAAGTGTAGACTATGTTACTTACCTCTACCTCACTTTTCCATATTTCATTCATTCAAGCAACAGGAGTTTATTGAGCATCTATTATGTGTCAGGCAATCTTTTATGCTCTGGAGATACTCTGGTGAGCAAGACATGCTACAGTCTTGGGCCTCAAGGTTCTTACAGCCTAGTGGGGCATCACATAGGGCCTGGCCCACGGCACAGGTAGGCCCTGCACTAAATATCTTCCAGTTGGATGTGTGGAACCCCCAGGGACTTTCAAGATGGAACATTCTGGGGACTCCTCAGTGTGGATAGATGCTTACCAAGATCAGCCCCCACCCCTCATGGGGTACCACCATTGGCCCCACTCACTGATATGGTCGATGGAGCCAGCACAGAACTTCCCATAGAACTTCTTGGCTCCCAGGCCCCTCAGGTCATGGATTGTAAAAGGCCACAGGTGCAGCACGTTGTTCCGGGAGAATGTGTCCCTCTTCTCCACCACGACCACTTTGGCCCCCAGGTAGGCAAGTTCAATGGCAGTGCGCAAGCCACATGGTCCTCCCCCAATGATGAGACACTGCAGAGGTGAGAGAGGGGAGAGATGCTCAGTGACCTCTAGCACTGTAGACACAAGCCCATCGTCAACAGCAAACCCACTCTCCCACCCATCCACTCAAATCAACCAGCAAGTGCAGACTGAGCACCTGTTAGGACCTGCCATTTATCTATCCAGTGTTCATTACCTATGGGTCTACTGGCCCTAGGCACTGTGCCAAGCCCTGTGAGGGATGCAGAGGTCAAGGGACTTGGGGAGAGGCACAGTTAGACATACGTGAGCTTTAGAGTCAGACTGAACTGGGCTTAAATCCAGTGCTGGCATTTGACTTCCCAGTTTCCACATCTGTGAAATGGGTCTGTTCTTCCTTCCTTGGAGGGTTATTAAAAATCAGATTGCTTTCTAAAAGCTTATGGTGCATCTCTGTGACCTGGATTAGGCCATGGTTTCTTAGCTATGATTCCAAAAACATAAGCAACAAAAGAAGAAAGAGGTAAATTGGACTTCATCAAAATTAAAAAGTTTTGTGCTTTATAGGCTACTATCCAGAAAGTGAACAGACAACACACAGATGAGGAAAATATCTGCAAATGACATATCTGATGAGGAATTATACATTATAAAGAATTTTACAACTCAACAATAAAAATCGAAGAATGATGAGACAATCTGAGTAGACATTTTTTAAAGAAGATATATAAATAGATGATGAGCACATGAAAAGATGCTCAACACCATTGGCCATCTAGGAAATGCAAATCAAAGCCACAACAAGGTATCCCTTCCTACCCACTCGGATGGCTATAATCAAGAAGACGAACAAGTGTTGGTGAGGATGTGGAGAAACCAGAACCCTATACACTGCTGGTGGGAACCTAAAAGGGTGCAGAGACTTTGGGATAGTCTGGCCACTCCTCAGAACGATAGACAGGGAGTTACCACATGACCCAACCCCTCTGCTAGGTTTATCCTGAAGAGAAATGAAAACACATGTCTACACAGGAACGTGTACATGAGTGCTCATAGCAGCATTGGTCGTAATGGGCAAAACAACCCAAGTGCCCATTAACCAATGAATATATAAAATGTGGTAGATCCTCACAATAGAGTATAATTCAGCTATGAAAAGGAACAAAGTGCTGATGCATGGATAAATTTTGAACATTAGGTTAAGTGAAAAACACCAGACACAGAAGGACACACTGTATGATTCCATTTATATGGAATGTTCAAAACAGGCAAATCCGTAGAGACAGAAAGTAGAGTAGCTGTTGAAAGGGAGTGGGGGAATGGGGATTGGGAAGTGGCTACCGATGGACCCAGGGTTTCTTTTCATGGGACTAACATGTTTTGGAACCAGACAGTGGGGTTGCACATTGAACTGTACACTTTAAAAGGGCAAATGTTATGGCATGTGAATTGTAGCTTAGTAAAGTAATTATATGAGAGAAAAGCATATGGTATCAAGTTTGACACATGCTAATATAGATTTTATTCTTCTTGATGAGACCTAGACTGAGGGTCCTAGGAACTCTCAGTCTACGTAAACTCGGGCTTGTGAAATAGATCGTTAGGACCCCACACGGTTAGTTCTCTTTGGAGCCCAGAGGGGAAAAGCTAATCCTACTTAGTAAGCTGAAGAAGACTTCACAGGGAAGGTCTTTAAAAACTGTCATCACCCACTATCATGCCCTCTTCCTCCTGCTCCATCATCATCACCATCACTATAACCATCACCAGCACCACCACCATGACTACCATCACCACAGCCTACATTTATTGAGCATTTACTATGTGCCAGATACTGGTTTAAGCAATTTATGTGTTTTTGCTCTTAATCCTCAAAACAAATGTAGGAGGAACTAGTATTGTCCCAATTCACAAATAGAAAAACTGAGGCAAGAAGCAGCTAAGTATTTGGCCCATGGCGTCACAGACTGAAAGGGGCGGAGCCAGGATTCAAACCCAGGCGGTCTCATTCCAGAGCCCACAATGCACTGCTGATTCTGGTTTGCCGGGAATAAGAAGAAGAAACAACATTCCAGCAGCAGCGTGGCCCATCCAGAGGGAAAGGAAGGGAAAGGAAGCCTTAGGTGGATGGAGAGAAGGATACTTTGGGGGAAGGGAGGAAAAGGAGAGAGAGCTGAGAAGTTTGCTAGAGCCAGATACTGAAGGCTTTAAATGGCAGGCATAGGAATGTGGCCTTGGTCCTTTAGGCACTGGGGCCACAGTGAGTAGAGGTGACAAACAGGACTCTGTGCAAGTCCCATGCTAGGTCTTAATGGACACTCTGAGGGTGAACAAGGCTTCCCCAAGGAAACTACAGCCATCTTGGATAGAAGAGAAGACACACAATGACCTAGTGAGTTACTCGGGGCAAAACCCCTTTATTCAAACCAAATCTTATGAGGAGCACCAATGAAAAAAAAAACAGCAAAAAAGGGCAGCATTCCGGCAGAGACAACCAGACGAGAGACAGCACACTGTCCTCAACCCAGGGGGCCCCTGCAGCAACCTCCCACGGTAGGAGTTCACCTAGGGAGTCTAAACAACCAAGGGTGCCCAAACAAGGCACCAGGGAAGGGGATCTGCACCCCTCCTCCCTGCTCTGCATTGCAGAGGCATCCAGAACCTTCCCTCCTGCCTGTGATCAAACCTCGTCTTANATGACCTAGTGAGTTACTCGGGGCAAAACCCCTTTATTCAAACCAAATCTTATGAGGAGCACCAATGAAAAAAAAAAAAAAAACCAGCAGAAAAGGGCAGCATTCCGGCAGAGACAACCAGACGAGAGACAGCACACTGTCCTCAGCCCAGGGGGCCCCTGCAGCAACTTCCCATGGTAGGAGTTCACCTAGGGAGTCTAAACAACCAAGGGTGCCCAAACAAGGCACCAGGGAAGGGGATCTGCACCCCTCCTCCCTGCTCTGCATCGCAGAGGCATCCAGAACCTTCCCTCCTGCCTGTGATCAAACCTCGTCTTAAAAAAACACACTCTCCTTCCCCTAGCAAATATACCGTCATCCAGTTATCACTCATCTGGGGCCTCCAGGGTCCCGAAGGGAAAGAGCAAACAAATGCATCAAAGCTCCCTCACCACAATCAGTGTGGCTTACTGGTTGGAACCTTCCAGAGATTTTTTGGAAACCCCATCAGGGGAAATGAAGTCACTGCTGAGATACGGATCACTTCAGAGGCGCGGGGAGCTGGTGCGCACATCCCTTGGCCGCTTTTCTGGTGGGAGCTGACGGGAGAGGACCAACTCCCCCAGGCCCAGCTCCACTTCTTATCTCGCACCCACAACAGCTCCTCCAGCTCGGACATAGCCAGACCATGACAGGCATTCCAAAGCACGACTCCAAACCCCAATGCTTGTGAGGTTGGCTTTGGGGTTAAGTTTTAATTTACTACATTTCTTTGCAGTTAGTGCATCTTTTCCTGTTTGCCAAGCTCTGTCACCCCAGGGCTGGGATGGAGTGAGGGAGGGGTGATGTGGAGTGAGGAAGGGCAGGAAGAGAAGGAGGGGAGTCTTCCTGACTCCTTCTCCCCAGCAATCCAGGCCCAGGGCGGCTCCCAGGACAAGGCAGGACATCCCTTCCCATCGGCTGGGGGCTGCTGTGCAGTTTGGGTGCAACCAGTAGCTGGTGGCCTGTTTCTGACCCCACCCTCCCTTGCTAAACCTGAAATCCCATCAGTGAAAGCTCAGTTTTTCCCACTCCCTTGGGCCCCAGCATATAGTTCAGGCCTGAAATTTCAGAGACGCCACTCATACCATAATTTAAAGTCAGTAAATACCAATGGGCCTCATTACACAAAGGGAGAAAATTTGGTGCAGATGTTATCAAGACAGGAGAGAACGCTTGTTGGCAGGGGCCAGGCCAGTTCCTCTCAAAACACACTTGTTATGATTAACATGGGAACTCGGAGTTCTGACAGGAGGCCAAGTGCTGAGGCTGCTACACAGCTGGGCAGAGGTGCAGGAGGGAAAGGGGCATCCCGGTGTGCCCTGTGGATGCTCTGGATGCTGGGCATGATGCAAACACCACGGGTGCAAAGGTTGTGATAACTCAACACCAAGGAGCTGTCCACCTTTCCCAGGCCTGGCTGGGGTACCACCGCCGAGGATCATTGTCAGGAAAGAACACTTTTCCTCAACCCGGGAGCCTTTTTTTTCTTGAGCCCTGCATCAGGCCATGCATTCCTCCCACTGGCTCTGTCCTCAGCACCACTGCAAAAGCAAGCTGTGCGAGTCCCAGGTCAGCAGGAGTGTCCTCTGTGTGCCCAGCACAGGGTGTAGCACACAGGAGGCCTCAATAAACACTTGATGGATGAGGGACCTTCCCACGCCCTCACCGCCCACCTAGTTCTGGCTCTCTGTCCCTACCCAGGATGCTCTGTTCACGTCAGCCAGGGTTTATGTCTGCTGATTCCCACCCAGGCTGGGGGAGCTGGGGTCTGCCAAGGCCACCAGCATCACGAACGTCAGCAGATCTGTGCACTCGGGCGACATAAATTCATCACCCAACGGGGAACAGGGCAGCTCCAACCCCAGCAGGAAATCCATTGTATAGATAAGCTTGGCAGTGCTTAGGCCCTCTGGTTCTCAGAGAGAGACAAACACCACATGGAAAGAATCAGCTTTCTATTGTCGCGGGGTGGGAAGAGGGGACGAGGGACTGGCCCACAGTCAAAGCCCAGGGCTGGGGTGGCCCCAGCTCACACACGCGCCAGTGCCATCCCGGAGGGATCCCTGCAAGCAGAACCCACTTCTTGATGACGCATGCCTCTCTCAACCCACAGTGAGTGGATACGCTGGGGCTGCACCGGGAAGGCTGGCGGGATTTGGCCCCCAGAGGGAGCTGCCAAGCGGACCAGGGGCCATGCCAGGGGTCAGCCGTCTAGCTGTCTGGAGACTGGACTTCCGTTTCTGAATTCTGCCTCTGATTTCCTCGGGACCTCTGTGTGTGGACGCCCTGGAGAGGCGGGGTGCGGGAAGCCGGTGCTTGGAGGCAGCAGGTACAGGAGGGCTGTGCTCACTAGTTTGCTTCCCTGGGCTCTGCACCTCACCGAAAAGAGGATGGTAGTGTCTACACTGTAATGCGCCTGCCCAGCACTTTCTACTTGCCAGGCACAGTCCTAATCCTTTTACGTATTTCATCTTTCCAACTGCCCTCCAAAATGTCAGAATCATCTCCAGTTTTTAAATGAGGAAACTGAGGCATAGAAAAGGGAAGCAGTTTGCCCCAGGGAACCCTTTTCATTCCCATTTGTGAGCAGAGAAACAGAGACGAAAGCAGGTCAGAAGCTCCTCCAGGATCATATAACCGGTGAGTGCTCAAGTCTGGGTTGAAACCCAGGCAGGGTGGGTCCCAGGCCTGTGCTCCAAACCGCTTATCCTCGGCGGTGTGGCCGGTGAAGGGTGGCCATTTTTTATTCCTTCCCTGCACTGAGGGCAGAACAGCCCCCTGAACAAAGCTGGTGTTCAGGCCAAGGGCACAGGCCTCTGCACGAAGGGCTAAGCCTGTGTCTGTATCCTGGCTGAGCCTCTTCTGCTTCCCTGGGGTGGAAGTTTACAGGGCGGATGTAGCTAGAGCTCATGTAAGTCCTGGAAAACCACTGTGGCAGGTGCCACGGCAGCAGTGGGGTTGGGCGCAGGCAGCGCAAGCCTCCTCCAGTGCCCAGGCGGCAAGATGAGCCAAGCGATGAGGTCAGGCACAGTGCTGTCTCCCTGGTAGCAGCAGCCCTCCCAGCACGCTGACCCGCAGGCCATCTCCCGGGCATCGCTCTGCTTCCAGGGACGTGCTGCCACACTTCCTGGTACCGTTTCCCGCCTCCCGGACTTTTAGGACAAGCCGCTTATCTAAACCCAAGCAGGAAAGCCCTGACGGTTACTGGGTTACCCTGAGTGAAAACAGCTCACTTCAGAACCACAGGACTGAAAGTTTTCAAGTCCAAGAAGCCACCCACATGCTCTTATGTGGGGTACCACCAGGGGCCTGGCCTTACTGCAGAACGGTGCTAAAGGCGACTGAAGAGACATGCGGTCACCTAAGGTTCTAGCCACGGAGAAGTCTCTGTGAGAGGGCGTGGCCAGACAGGGACTCTTCGTGGTGACTTCAAGGGCCTTTCTGGGCCGAAACCAAATCTCCTCTCACTTGACAGGTCTCCGCCCCCGTCTAACTCTCCTGTATTTCGGTCAGATCCAGTTATTTCTGAGTAACAACGACACACCACTTACTAACCCCAGAATTTTACAGAAAGGGAATGGAAGAAGATCCCCAAGCCCTCTGCCTGCTCTCAACAGACACAAACGTCTCTGAGAAACATCCCATTCTTTGTCCTTCCCTCGCAACCCGAGCTGGCGCCCTCCTCTTGTGAGCAACTGTAACCAGTGGCCACAGGGTCTGGATTTGTGAAGATAGTTCCGTTTGCAAACATTCTGCCCCTTGGCCTTAGGTACATTCCTATCGGGCCCCTGGTTGGAACTTACGAGTACAATCCTCAAGGCCTGCCTCTGGGTCCTGCTCATATCTCATGGTGTCTCCCCACCTAAGGCATAAGTTCCCTCAAGTCAGGGTGTGGGTGATGCCCCCAGACCGGCCCCATGCCAATGGCAGAGACCAGCGAGTCCTTTCACTTCAGACGTCAAAGTGCATGCAATGGTGCCAACTCCATCCCACCTTCACTGGTGCTTGTACTTGCCCTGCTGGGAAGAGCAATAGTAGTAACAGTATCCATAATAGTAATAGTATTTGTAATAAAAGTCAGAGCCACCAGTGATAGCCTGCTTATAATGTGCAAAAACCTTGCTAAGCACTTTATAAGAAATGCATCTCCTTTTATTTCTAAAACAACCCTGGCTTAGGCATATTTGTCACCATTTGGAAGATGAGAGAACTGGAGTTTGGGAAGGTTCAATGACTTGATTCCAGTCACAGTACTAGGTGAGACCCTAACCTCTGAGCCCAGAGTCCCTGCTTGAAGCCACAGTCCCATATTAATTCTTCCAGGTTTCTTTGGGACTTATGTGCTGGAGTACTAATATGCTCCTGCCTCAACTAAGACATTAAGGAACAGTGAGACCACGTAGTATGATTGTAGAGGATGCAAGAGAAGGCTCGGTGTTCCCCGAAGCTCAGGAAACTGTCCCTCTGAGGAAGAAGGAAGAAAAACAGAGACAATGAATGCTACATTGTTTGGGATTACCTGTGACTATGGTAGGATTTGGTTGGAGGAACGAGTTGGTGACTATGACCAAGAGCGTCCCTCCAGGAGATGGGCCATGGGTGCAGAGTTGAAGCTGGGATTTGGAGAGACGGAAGAAACGGCATGCTGAGGTCTGGGCTGAGAAAGAGGGCGGAAGTTTGCAGGGAGTGGGGAGCCTCAGCCTGGCTGAGTGTTGTCCAGAGGGAAAAGGGCGAAATCAGACAGGAGAGGAAGAGGGAGACGGGCTGTGGAGGGTCCGGGATGTCAGACTGAGAGTTTGAACTCCTCCCCTGCCCAACCTCACACACTTTGGCTATTAGGGTTTGGAGTAGAATGAAACTGCTAGTTTCGGACAGCTGACTCCAGAGCAATATCGAAGGTGGTAAAAAGAGAAGGGACACTAGAGGTGAAGAAACCCGCTGCTGCAGCATCTGAAACAATCCATCCGCTCTCTCGAGTCTCCTCCCTGCACGCTGACCACAGACAGCCTCTGCTGGTCTCCCTCATCTTCCTGGTCTCCGCCTGCACTTGGGAGTGCCGGGGGCTCTGTCCTGGCCCTCCTCCCCCTTGACCTTTATTTTACATCCTTTAGTTTCCTGGCTTGAAAGGTCATCTACACGTTGTTTATCCCCAGCCCTGAAACGCTCAGACATATAACAAACAGCTCACTGACATTCCCAGCTGCTCTGACAAGCCCCTCACCCGTAGGAGATCCTCAACCAGACTTTGATCGCCCTACTCCGCCCCTCCCCCCAAACCCTGCTCCTCTCCCAGTCATTGCCAGCTGGGTAAATGCACACCCACGTTCCACTTCTCCAGCCCCGTGAACCAAGAACCTGGAACCAACCTTGACCCCTTTCCTCTCACTTCACAGCCAATCCACCGATACACCCAGACGACTCCACTTTCCGAACAGACCGGGAATCCAGCCAATTTCACCTCCTCTGTGCCACTGCCCTGATCCAAGACACTCCTGACCATTCCCCTCCTGCTCTGATGTGAGGGCTCCTGCCCGGTCTCTGCCTCCATCCTTGGCTAACTCGCAGTTTATCCCCCCACAGCAACCAGAGTGGCCCTCCTGAAGTCAGGCTGTGTCACTCCCGTGGCACATGGGACTCCAAACCAGACCTCACATGGCCTTGAGACCCTACATGACGTTGCTCTCCAGTTTCCTGTCTTCAGCTCCCGCCCTTACCCTGACCCTGACCTTGACCCTGACCCTCCCTGCACTCCAGCCTCCTGTCCTCGCTAAGGGCCTCTCACTTGCTTTGCCCTCTGCCTGAAACAGTCTTTCCCTAAATACAGCTTTATATTCAAATAAAACAAATCTATTGTAAAAAATATATAGGCCTCGTTTTATATTCCTTCGTATTACCATGCAGCTACAACAACACTCTGAATGTTTATAAATATTTCTAGCATCTACTTGCATGTTCTTTCATCGTGGACTTTTGTTTTCTTCCTGTTTTCAATCTAGTAGCTTTACAATATTTCTTCCAGCATTTTATTATAAAACTTGTCAAATACAGGGTGGGGCAAACGGAGGTTTACAGCTGTGAGTATGTGAAACAGATTTTATTCTTGGATTATTCGCATTATTAGTTATTGTATTACTTTCCTTTCAAACACCCACTTCTGTCCTGCCCTGTGTACAGAAAAGTTGAATGGATTCTGGTGAACACAAAAATACCTGCTGCCTAGATTCTATAACTAGACTGTATTCTTGTTTTAACACAGATCTGTTCATCCATCCATTCCTCTACCCATTTACCAATTTGTCAAATTTTTTGGTGTATTTCAAATAAATTGCAGGATCAGTACATTTCTTCCCAAATACTTCAGGATGCACATTGTTAACTAGAGTTTAATATTTGTTCAAGTTATTTTTTAAGGGAAAATCTATATACAATAAATGGATGGATTGGAAACATATCATTTGATGTGACAATTTATAATATATTCTGCTTCTAAAAGCATTAGTTTTTCTCCCTATAAATGCTCTTTCATCCAGTCAACTCCCAGCACCCTCTCCCTGGGAGCTCGCGTTCTCTCTGCCCCAGTGCTGGGAGCTTGGCGCACGGTTATCAGTAAGGAGCTTCCATTCGAGGGGGAAGGGGAGAGGTACGGCTGACCAGCCAGCTGCCTTGCCTAGCCTCCCTCTCTTTGGAAAACAGAAGTCACAAGCCCTTCCAAGACCCACAGAAGCATGTAGAGGAATCTCACATTCCTTTAGGAGGAACAGAGCAAAGGGCCTCCTGAGACGGGCTGATTCCAGATATATTTAAAGCGAAAAACTCTGAGGGCCAGTATAATCCACATATGGGGAAAGAAATAGAGCTAAGTTACACAAACAATGTTGCATCCAGAAATAGATACCCTGGCTCATTTTTATCACTTTTTGTTTTTGGTCCCTTAGCAAGCTTTTGCTTTCATAAACGGTGATGCAGTCATGTAGAGGTCCCCACATTATGGTGACAATAGCCAGCACTTGCAGTCCTCCATCCACAGCAACCCACACCCATGGTGTCATTTTCAGTTGTAACTACTAGGAGATGAAGCCCGGATTCACACCCAGGTGCCTGGCTCCAGAGACCAAGCCTTTAACCACTGTGCCATGGAGACCACTGCAGACACTCATGGGGGGGTGGGGGGTGGTAGACTGGGAACCCACACAGGCCTCCACTGATCCATTTATCAGCGAATAAATTACTTTTCAAGTCTGTCTCTCTGACTTCCTACGACTTCCTCAAAAGTAAAGGCATGCCTGGCTCGCCTTTGCATCCCAAACAACTAGTCTGGCACAGGCGAGCACTCAGGGGTAATTAGAAAGAAGAGGCAAGAGTACGTGGAAGGCCCTGGGTGGGCCGGCACCTTGGAGGGCCAGCCTGGGGTGGAGGTGGTGAGAGCAGCAGGAAATGACAGGACCCAGAAGGAAAGCGACAGCCGTGGCAAGATGCTCCTTCCTGGCCAGGACTTAGGGACTTCTCGAAGGGGCTGACACCATGGGTGATTTAGCCCACGGATAAAGGAAGAGGGCAGGCTGAGCACCCCCAACTTTCCCACCCGAAAGAACCAGCCAGGGCTGCCAGCAGCAGCTGTCAATCTACCTGATGACAAACATTCCCACCCCACAGGTGCGATGACTGAGAGTCTTACACACTCCAGCTGTAGCATTAGTGGAGGCAGCCTGGCTTCCTCACCCAGGTGTCCGGGTAGCTTAGGGAAGCAGTGTTCCCAGGGCCTTGGAGGGGCCTGATAACCAGTGTTCTCATAGCCTTGAGACTGGGTCTGATAACCTGTTCCCATAACATGAAGTGGGCTTGCATGAGTAGAATTATGGCATGTAAGGTTCTGGCAGTGTTCCGACTTTGTTCCCCTGCAGTACTTAAACAAGTAGGGACTCCCTGCTGAAAGTGACAACAATGAGAGACATGCAAGGGGACAGGTGCCACGATGGGGGCCACACTGGGGAGCAGGGGCCGCAACACGAGACATGCAGATAGACACACCTCTTGCAGCGTGTGTGGCTCGCCCACCCATGAATAAGGGCACGCCAGACATCCCAGTGGCTCCATGAATATTTTTCCATCTGTGCAAATACTATGGACCTGCCTGGCCTTGAAGGCTGGCAACACACCAGCCCTGCAGAAGATGCCGGAGGGTCACTAACCCCTGGCCACTGTGAAAGTGCCATTGCCTTTCCCCGTTTACAGTTGGGAAACTGGGGCTCGGGGCTGGCACGATCACAGAGCAGCCATTTGCTGAGCTCTAACTCTGTGTCAAACGCTGATCTAAGTGTCTCACATGGATCGATCCATTCAAGCCCCACAACATCCCAAGATTAGGCATCCCAGGCCCAGAATGGTCGGTAGAGTGCCTAAGTCCACACCAGTCAGGAAGAGGGAAATGGCATCTGGACCCAGGCCTGTAGCGGCGAAGCACAAACTCAGGTCTGCTGTGCTGCACTTGCCTAAGATCCCATGGCTAACAGACGGCAGAGCCAGGAGTCCTTACCAGGTGCCGTGACCCCAGCATCCAGCTCCTCCTTCTACATTGCCCTCTGTGCCACCTTTCTGCCAACTCTTAGGGCCTTTCTGTCCCCTTTTTTCTCTCCCTGGTGGGTACTGTGACTCCTCTACTGGCACCAGCTCATCCCATAACCACTGGGCCGAATGCAGGGCTGACCTTGTCAGTGGACGGCAGGCTCACCCAGGGCTGCCCTCTACATAAAGGCTGCCACGCGCCTAGTATCGGGTGTGCAGGAGAAAAGGCCAGGCGTTCTTTCCAGGTTCACGGACTCCTATTGCTGAGGTCAGCAAAGGAGAGACTATACCTGAGCCCAGCAGCTGCTTCTGCAGCCAGCCCACAGCTGGGCGGAGGCCCCGAAGAGCACAGACACCCCGCCACCCCACAGCCATATCTGGTCTGCCCTGCTGAGAGCCTGGAGTGGTCCCCAAGGAGGAGTTGGCAGGTAAGAATACACTCTGAGAATTCATGTAAGAGTATGCTGGCCTCCTTCCTCTTTTACTGTTATGGGGTCTCTAGCCCCATAAGGAGATGCTGAATAAATACAGCTTAGGGGTTTAAGCACAGCTTAATGGAGGCATGAAAACAAGTAAAGACCCACCAGTCCTTGGTGGAATACTGAGGGGAATCAGCACCTACTGCAGGGATGGGAGGGGCTGGGCTCTGAAGCGGGCAGGCCAGTTTACCAACTGTGTGACTTGGAGCCACGGCATCTTGGTACACTCTGGTTACTTGACCTTGCTTCCCCCAACCATAAAAGAGGAATCCAGGTATTTCTTACTAACTGGGGTTGCTATAGAGATGACACCAATAACCTGCACAGTTGTTCATTAAAGGGCCCAGAATAACACATGCTGAGCATTCAATAAATGGTAGCAATGATCAGTGTCTCCTCTGCCCCTTCCCTTCTTCCTGAGTAGGAGTCCTAGACATGAACCAGCATTCTGATGCCCGAAAGCACATGGCCCAGTCCATCCAGGGATGTGGGTGCTGTGATCCCACCAATTCGAAGGCTGTGGATTGCATTCCTCAGGGCAGACATACTGCTTTTCTTGGGGCCTCTTCAGCCATGGTGCAGGATCCCCAGCTGGAGCCTCCACCCCAGGAGGCTGCTGGCTACTGTCCCCTGCACCAGCCTGTGCCCTGAGCTCACGAGTACGTGCGCTGTCCAGCCTAGAAGGGACTTTAGAGTGGGGGTTGACACACTTTTTCTGTAAAGGGTCAGACAGTAAATATTTTAGACTTTTTGCCAAGCACTAGCTCTGGTCACCCTGCCTGACACTCCCTTCCTTGTAGTTATTTGTCTGTAGCAGGTCCAGGGAGGTATTTCTGGGAGCCCAGGGGCCATTTTCAATGATCTCCCAAAGTCTGAGGCTCCCCTTCCTTCCTGCTGCCTGGGGTGCCCTTCCCCTACATCACAGGTGGCAAACACAAGGCCCGAGGGCTGAATCCAGCCCTTCACCTTGTTTTATCCAGCCCAGCACCTTGTTTCTACTGAGTAGCAGGGCTGAGCTCCTTGCCCCTAGTTAAGGAGTAGTTCCATTTCTACAGTCTTAAAATTACATTCAGCCCTTTGAAGGCGACTGTGAGGTTGATGTGGCCCCCGGTGAACATGCGCTTGACACCCCTGCCCTAGGTCTTTGCAGTCGCTCGACTCCCTCTCACCATTCGGGTCTCAGCGCAAACAGCACATGACTCGAGGCACCTTCCCACCCCACCCTGTTTACTCTGTCGTGTCCCGCTGTTCTACACGGTGCTCATCACAGCCCCAGAGCTTTGTTTGGTTTGTTAACTAGTTCGAGGTGCGTCTCTCCCTCTAGCATGTGAGTCCCGCCAAGGCAGGGGCCTTACTTCCGTTATTCCTGCTGTATCCCCGGGGGCCCAGATAGTCCCTGACCCAAATTCATTTGCCAAGTGAACAAATAAATTTAAATCAATCACAGCTTTACCTCCAATCAGGATGCACAGGGAGGTGAACTGAAATATCACAGCCAATATTCACTGACACACACTCTCTGGGGTTTTACACACATTACCTTATTAAATGAGGCAAAACTAACTTACAAGGTAGGGAGTCTTTTATTGCTCTACTTCTGAGGAGGACACATCTGAAGTTTAGATCCCACTGTCCAAAGACTGTTATCTGGTAAGAGGCCCAGCTAAATTTTGCACCCAGATCTGCCCAACTCTGGGCCCCAAGCTATTAACCACCCATCTTACTTGATTTTACCTGGTATTATATCAATTTAGTGGGAACCCAGATTATCTGTGGCTGATTAGCAATGCTGATGGGCAGTGAAGTACCTACGGACTGGTTAAAGGTGGAGGGATGATATTATCTAGTACACCAGGGTGGGCAACATAGATTAAATTACCAGTCATTATTACCTAAAAAATAAATCATAAGTAAAGGTGCAAAGTAATAATAATAACAACAGACAATACAAATCAATAATACAATAATTAATTTAAAATAATAACACAAGAATAAACACGATTTTGTGTACTCACAACTGTAAACCTACTTTTGCCCACCCGTGTATGCAAGCTTGTCTGTTAAACAGCTTGTTCTGAAGCAGAGGTTTGGGGAGAAGGAAGGGAATCATGGTTGTAGGAAGGGGGGGCTCACATCTTTCACCAGTGAAACAGCTAGGCTCAGGGAGAGGAAACGACTCAGATGTCACCAGTCAGTGGGGACAGCAAGCCCTAAAGTTTCCCGAGGGAAAATCCATTTCATCACCACACCTTGATCCAACTCCTGGGGATGGGATACACATCTGGTACCAACCCACAGAAGACAGCTGTATAGGAAAGCCTCGAATCCAGATGTGGCCACAGCTCAAGACGACAAGCCCCAGTGTATTTACACATAGACACTTCCAGCAAAGGAGTGAAGGCCTCAGAGATAACAAGAGAAAAGTGAGTCCCTTCCAGCATCCTTCCAGGCCAAGGGAACCCATTCTCACAAGTGCAATATAGCTTTGACTCCGCTTGCAGCCGCCACAAAACAAGTGAGCACACTTGCCTATAGGCCCTTGATAACTTCCAAGTGGGTCACTGTACATTACAAAGTGGCTTGTAATTAAAATATTTCAAAACTGTGCCTAGATCACAGTGTCTAGACATGGGGAGACTCCAATCCTACACCATCCTGCCCAACCATGATTACAACCTGCCAAAGAACATGTTTTGTTGTCTTTATCAGAGCATCTTTAAGGGCATGTTTCTGGAAAGCCTCTCCTCCAACCTGCTGGAAGCTGCTTGGGGATTGTTTCTGCCACCAAGAGGAAGACGTGCCTGGGCATCTTGAGGACCTGCTCTCTGGAGGCAGGCCTGGGCCCGCAGATCCGCTGTGGCATCACCCCAGGTGGGCTGAGGAAGCCCATATATGGAAGGTAGGACTTCCGGGACCCAGGGGTGTTGCATCCTGGCTGCAACCCTCCAGCAGAGCACACGCACTCTTTCCCCAGCTCAGACTTGGGAGGGTGGTGGTGGTAAGCGGGATGCAGGAAGAGGCAGAAGACATGGCTTACACTTTGCTGAACTATTCAAAGGAAAATAAAGCATAAGGAAACCACTATCCTCACTCTCTGTATTCTACCCGATTCTACCCATGAGCCAAGGAGAAAAGAATATCTATCATTCATTTGTTCATTCATTCCTTCATTCATGCATGCATAAAGCACTCAATAAACACCTTTCTTTAAGCGTCACATTGGGTGCTGAGGAACTAGAGGACACGTCACGTTTCCGGCCCACAGGTCTCCCACTTCAGTTAAGAAAAAAAGACACTTGGGGCCTCTGAGCAAGCTGAAGTTCACCAACCACACACCCAGAGAGATCAGGACAGAGAAGAGGGAGGCAGGGACCCGGCAGGGCGCCACTCTCAGGCTGGGTGAAGAGGTCCCATGAGGTGGGAATGAAAAGGAGGTTTGCGTGAGACACACTGGCTCCGTAAATGCCAAAGGGTTACAGGTTTGCGCAAGGAGGAGAGAAGCAGGAAGTGGAAGCGACTCAGATTCCCAGCGTGGGAGGGTGCTGCCACTGTGTACTAAGACTGAAAGTCGGAAAGGAGAATAAATTTAGGGAGTGGGAGGGGAGAGGAAGGGTGAAATTAAAAATATAGCTTTCAATTTGTTAAGTATCAGGTATCATAGAAAATCTGGAAAAGCATGTAGAAATTCTGATAGTTGATCCAGGGAGCCACCGGGGTAAAAGATACAGATTTCTTTTAGCAACAATAGAAACTTCTATTTAGTGGAGGTCTAGTGTGTATCAGGTCTATATATTAATCTCATGTAATCCTAACTAGAAGCCCACAACGTAGGGATTATTGTATCCATTTCACAGATGAGGAAATAGAGGCTCTGGCATATTAACCAACCTGTTCATGGTCACAGGTATCTGACTCTGGGCATTTTCGAGTATGTTCTTCCTACTGGTCCTAGGGCCTCTGATTTTGGAGTCATTGCCCATGAGACAGGACTGCAGCAACCAAAATGAGTGTCTGCCAGAGCCTGGCTCCTCAACTTTGGCACTGTGAACACTGGGGCCAGGTCACATTTTGTTGCAGGAGGCTGCCATGTGAATTGCAGGATGTTTAGCAGCATCCTTGGCCTCTCCCGAATAGATGATAATAGCAACCCCCCCAAAGAAATAAAAGTCTCTCTAAATATTGCCAAATATCCCAGGGGCAGGGAGAGTAAAACTTCCACCAGTTATGAAAGAAAGACAGTAACAGAAATATAATGATGTGAGCCACACATGTAATTTTTAATTTTCTGGTAGCCACTTTTTTTTTGGTTTGGAAAAGTAAAACAACAACAAAAAAACCACAGGTAAAATTAATTTTAGTAATATATTTTATTCAATTCAATTCAATATCCAAACTATTATTATTTTAACATGTAATCAGCGTAAAGACTATTAATGAGCTATTATCCAATTATGTTTTCATACGGAGTGTGCAAAATCAGGCATGTACTTCACATCTCAGGCTGAACTTGCCACATTTCAAGTGCCCGAGCCATATGGCTAGTGGCTCCCATAATGCACTGCACAGATGTCGGAAGGAAGAAGGGCTCGCCCACACTTGCGAATGGTGGAGACAGAGGAGCAAAAGGCAATGCTGGACGAGGGTCAGAAGGTCTAGTAGACAACTGCTGGGGATACTGGCAGTTCAAGTTTTTCCTTTCCCCTCCCCAAACTGCCCCTCCCCACCAACAACCCACTACCCCATGGGGTGGGATAGGGGGTGAAGCAAACGGGGAGGAAAGAAAGGTATCTGGTAAGGAGAGGTGGAGGGGAAACCAGAGCCAGAGCCCGGGGCCTCCCACACAGACAGTGGAGAATTACAGAGGCTTTCAGGAAAGCAGCCACCAGGCTCCAGCAAGCGAGGGGCAGGACAGACGCAAACAACTCATCCACAATCAGGAAGCCCCCGTCACCTCTACCAGCAGCTGCTGACGCAGGGCTGATTCCAGCCCTGTGACCGCGGAAACAAGCTCTGAAAACCACAGTGTCTGAGTCAGTCTCGAGTAACATCCAGAAACACCAAGGCCCCTGCCTGGGACCACTCAGCAACAATCAACACATCTCTGGATAATTTGCATGGACGGGCTGGGGTCTTGCCGCTGCCTGGACTCCACGTATTCACTCATTCTTCATTGATTCACTCATTGATGCTACCCTGAGAGCAGCATCATTGTCCTCAGATGGAGACACAGGACCACATTTTGGGTTGTAGCCATGATGCATAACTAATTGTTTTTTAAACTTAACTGAAGCACTTAATGCAAAAGTAAAACTTAGAGATGGTCCCCTCCTTGAACATGAAATCATCTAACTAGTCGGTTTACAGGAGGAACAAGGAACCAAATACCCTGTACAATTAACAAGCACACAGCTCCATGGGATTAAGAGGAAGGAAGAAGACACAGTGAAGGCAATGTGCAGGACGAGGAGGTGATGGAGACCAAAGGAGCAGGGCTCCAGCCTTGGGTGGAAGGCAGAGAAGTGCTGTCCCCCTCTGCTCTCCCGGCCCGGCTCACTGCTCTCTCAGATCCTCTGACATGAAACGCTACTCACCACAGAGGCTCCACCTGATGAGAATCAGGACAGCGGTAGACCAGGGCCCCTGCACATCCCCTTGAGAATCAGGTTAGGGGGCAGCCTGTGCGCACAGCCTCAGGCTCTCCTGCCTGGTCCAGGAAGAGGCAAATCCCACCTGCCGAGCCTGCAGCTCCAGCAGGGAAACTCCCTTTGGCTGATGTGAAGCGTTCCTGTCACCCGTGCTGGGCACCCCTCAACTGCCCGGCCCTCGCAGAGGCGGTCAGCTCCCACTCTCCACTGGGCACCTGAGTAGAAGAGAGGCATATTCTCTCGCTGCACCTCCCCTAACAGCAGCTCTCACCCGCATTTTGCAGATGGGTGCACTGAGCCCAGAGACTGAAAGCCAACAGGTCATCCTTCCACTCTGTAACAGGCAAAATGAAGAGGGGTGTGTTTGTATGTGCATGTGTGTATGTGTGGTGTGTGTACACAATAACCCTAAAGGGGAAGGATAGCTACAGTACTTATACACACACACACACAATGCATCTGGAAAGGGCTTTGTGAACTATAAGGCCTTGTTACAAATGAGAGTTGTTATCATTAAATTCACTCTTACTACAGAGATCACATTGTCCTCCAGACAAGCTCAGGGTCCTCCTTCTGTAGGGACCAAGGCTCACTTATGGAATTCCTTCTAGTCCGTTCTTCAACCAAGTTCCTCCCCCTGCCCTCAAAAAGCCAGATCTAACCTCTCCTTCATCCCTGCATGGGCAAGGTCTTGTTGGTTTTTCAAAACCCACTTATTAAGCACTGGAGAGCTCTCCACCTCTGGGCAGTTTCCAGTAAAAGTGCAGGTTCCGGTCACTCCTCGGCAACCGGCTAGAGGGCTTCCCCTTCCCACGAGAGGTGGGGAGGGCAGGAAACCCCAGCCAGCGCTAGGAACTGGGTCCCAGGCAGAGCACCTGGACCCTCCTCCAGTTCCAGTACTCCTCTACTAAGCACCTACTATGTACCTGGGAGGTATACAGTTTATGTTGGAGAAGGAAGAGAATTTCAAAGAGTCTGGCAATACCTGGGGAATATGACTTCAGACAGTGGGGGTGTTCAATCTGAAGCAGTTCAGAGGAAGCACGGCAAGGCATAGGGGTGCCACCCAGTTTCCCCCAGGGCCTCCGAGGTCCTAGAGCTTCCCCATTTTGGCACCCTGTGTGTAGGCCTGGATGTCCTGCTGCCTCTCCTGGGAGAGCCGAGCACGCAGTCAGTCTGCTCATCCATGGAATGGCACCAGCAACATGTACACACATCGGATGGCTGCCAGGAGGCTCAGATTCCAGCCCCCGGGCAACACAGCGGGGGACCACTCCCAGAGAGCCAGACCCTGTCACCTGGACTGGAAGGAAACACAGGAGAGGCTCTGAACCGAGGGAAAGGCGCGGGCAGGCACGGAAGGTCTTCTGTGAGGGGAAGTGCTCGGAACTGGCAGAGTGTGAATATTTCTTCACTCGTCCCTCCATTGGTAAACAACATCATGGTTTTTACTCGAGCAGCCACTGATGACTGAGTGCTGACTGCTTTCTCTGACCCTGCCATCACGACCCAGTGTGTGCGCGTGTGTGTGTGTGTGTGTGTGTGAGCGCACACGTGCATGCGCGTGTGTTGAATGAAGGGGAATCGGTGCTCCAAGCCCTTTACAAAGAGCTTGTCCTATAAGCAGGAGGAACCTTGAGGGAGGCAGGTGAGGACCCCTTCCTTTGGCCATCAGCCTTTCTACAGCTTTCTAGGCCACGTGAAGCCCCCCTTGCTCCTCCTCCTGCATGCAGGAGAGATTCAGAAGGCCCACCTAACTAGGAGGCTGAGAGATGGGAATGACCACACCAACCGCTGAGGCTTTGCAGGAACGGAAGGCTCTAGGGCCCAATGTGGACTAGTTACCAAAGTTATTAATCTCCAGATTGAACCCCACCCAAGTGCCGGCTCCCAGCACACTGCAGTGAGGGATCCCTAAAGTCACTGCCCCACCGATCACAGCTTGTGTCAGCAGGAATACAGAGTCCCGGGAGTGGGCTTAGTTTAATTCGACATCTGGAATGTATTTGTGAAACCGCTCAGAGAGCCCAGACAATTTTATCACAAAATCCACATGTCAGACATTCTCTGGGACAGATGACAGGGCAGGGCGCTAGGAGCTAGGTAACTCAAAGACAGACTGGAGACTGGCCCAGGCCACCTCTCATGGGCTGGAATTTGAGAGAAGCATCTGGGCACCAGCTCTGCAGCCTCAGTGGGCAGGTACACCCTGTGGTTGGGGCCTACAGAGGAGCCAGCCTTCCTCTGGGATGCAGACAGCGTGCTTACCCACTAGGGAGGAGGCCAGCAAGGACCCGCTCACAGGGCAGGAGTCAGGCACAGGATAAAGAGGCTCACTATTCAGGTCCTTTTCCCCTGACAAACAGTAATAATGGCCAATGGGTGTCAGGCACTGTTCTAAGTGCTTTATAATATTTGCTTATTCAGGTCTCACATTCGCCCGATTGATTGGGTAGCGTCCCCCCCTTCCCCCCCCTGTTTTACAACTGAGGAAATGGAGGCACTAAAAGGTGAGGTAACATGCTGAAGGTCACACGGCATCAGCGGGATGCAAGCCCAGGTGGGTCTGACCTCGAAGACCGTGCTCTGAGGCACAGTGCCACACCCACACCACCGTCCCACAGTCTTGGCGTGAAGAAGCGAGAGCCGCAGGGCAGTCCCTCTCAGTGGTACCCGGGGAACTCTGAACTCTCCTGTGTCCTGGGGCAAGAAGTTCCCTCCTGCCTCAATAGTCCCCAGCCAGCATCCCACCAGTGACACTGGCGACACAAGACACACCGTCAAACCCTCTTGGCTGATCTCTGGGAAACATTTGCTTCCTCCAACCGCATCCTTTCACTGCGGGGAGGGGCCAGTCCTGGGTGTGGAGCTGGAGTGGAGGCCCTAAGTCTGGGCTGGGACAGGGATAAGGACAGGCAGGGTGTGGACAATGGCCCTCCCCTGCTGTAC
This sequence comes from Sturnira hondurensis, assembly GCF_014824575.4. Lineage (NCBI taxonomy): Eukaryota > Metazoa > Chordata > Mammalia > Chiroptera > Phyllostomidae > Sturnira > Sturnira hondurensis. The sequence goes on from NW_028079136.1 coordinate 4,973,354, forward strand.
TTCAAATGGATGTCCACTGGCGAGACTCTAGCTATCATTTTGACAACTAGTGCAGTGGTCAGTCGGGCACACCATGTATTTTCACCTACTCTGGAAATTGAGTTGGAGTAGAATATGATTCCAAGAACCAGGACAGTTAAACAAGCCAGTAATGACAAAGCCTTTTTTGATTCACAGCTTAATTAAGAAAAACAAAAAGGAACAGGATATGGTTTCATGATGGCCTGGAGCCATCCACCCCCCAACTCCTAGCTTCCTGTGCAACGAAGCATGCCGTCACTTTAGCACCTTCTCACCGAGATAACAATGGGCCCCATTTTTTCCACCTAAGAACAGTCAGTTTGAAACAACAGATGGGGAAGGAGCAAGAGTGGATGTGGGTCAGCAGGGCCACTGAGGACAATGACTAATGGGTTTCCCAGGTCTGCTATCAGCTGTTCCAGACGCTAAGTGCAGGGACTGTTCTTAGAACATGTTCCTCCACAGACCCCCTCACGGCACTCCGGGGAGCGGGAGATCGGCCTGCACATTCCCCACCCGTGAGCTCAGGCTGGAGGGGGGCCAAGGGGAGCCCAGGTGGACAGTGAAAGGCCAGGAGGTCTGAGAGCCCCAGTTCTCACTGCTGCTCCAAGGAAGGAGCCTGGCAGTGAAGACACCAGCTGGGACTGGATCGGCGGTAGACTGTCTGATTTGACCTCAATTAAAGGAGAGACACAGGATACAACATATAAGAGAGGCCATTACACCAGAGTGGGGAGGAAGGGAGAGCGGAATTTATGCTTTTGAGGACTTCCTATGAGAGAAATGATTCTTTGTGCATTAAAGTCAGTAAGATATACCTTAATATTGCTGCTTTACAGAGGAATTTGGGACTCAAGCCACTAATGTAACTGACTCAGAGTTACAAACCAGTAAGCAGAGGAGCAAAGATTTGACCCAGAAGCCTCCCAGGCTCTTCCCAGCATGCCCCACGGCCACACACTGGCATCTCCCCCACCCTCACCGCTCCTGACCCCTCTGTTCCTAGCCATTTCGTCCGACCAGGGGCCCTTGGCCATTTCTGTGCCACGGTCACTTGGGAAACCAGGTGAAGCCTATGGACATCTTCTAGGAATAATATCTTTAAATGCATAAAACAAAATTGTAAAACATTTAACGTATTTAATAACACATTAAATAATCAGGCCTAGTTGTAGGTCTAATACCTTATGGAATTTCCAAATAGTAACAAGTGTAAACCAGAGGTATATTGCTACAGCTTTAAGGACAGATGTTTCTGTTGGTGAGCCGACAAATCGCAGGCACTCCGAGTGCAGGCTTGCCGCCCACATTCATGATCGGGGACATGCCACGTATCAGTTAGGGCTTGGTGGGAGTAAAGAGTTTTCTCCCATCCAAGTTCCCAGGCTCCTAAAAATTAAAAAGAAAAAAAAAGAAAAAGAAAAAATGATACAGTCACCAAAAATAAAAGCATACCAGGCTGGCATTGCCACGAACTCCCAATAAGGAAGAAGAGTTACAAACCCTTTCTTTAAACTTTAGGGTCACCATGTACTGAATGCTTCCAATGTCGTAGGCTCCCCACTCAGCGAATTTACAACTCTTTGAAGTGCATACCCTCAGTTTACAGACCTGAAAATCTTGGCTTTGAAGTCCAATCTTAAAGCAAGTTAGACACATCTACCTAGCATGCATTTGAGTTCTCTGGATGATTGTAATTGGGAAGATTGCAAAGTGGGTTTTAACTTTTTTACTTGAAACTCTCTACTTCAAATCTGTGTGAACAAAATAAAGTAAATGAGGTGCTAAAGCTAATACAAGGCTGCAAATGCCATTCCTAACATTTCAATGTACTACGTCCATCAAAAAGCTTCACGGTACTAGGCCATGAACTGAAAACAGCTAATAGGCCAGTCCTCAAATACAAAGTTCTAAAATCATAAATACAAAGTAACGCTGTTATCCACCTTCAGTAGTGCAGGCAGCGTGTCTTTTGAGAATAAAGGGAAGGATAATGTCCGAGCCCCCTGTATGCTTAACACCCAGTACCGCCTGCTGAAAACACTGTGTGGCTGGAGGCCCCACGGATTCGGGATCTTCCTGAGAGGCACTGTCCACACTGAAGTCCTCCCTCAAAGGCCGACCACCAGATACTAAAATCTTGGAACCCTGGTTTTATTGTATTTTTATCCCTTTTATCACATATAAGTTTTTTGTTTATTTAATTTACCTGTATATGTGGTTTTTATGCATTCACAAATAGGTAATAAATGTAAAGCCTTTAATTTTAATACATAATTAAATCAGACAATGTGTCTATAATATAGAATTTAGCATCTTAAACTGTAACAAATTTCCTGCTAAACAGATAACAAATGGTTGGCCATCCCCTGGTTTTAAACATTCTTGCCTTCTTCCCTTTATCTCCCGAAATTCCTAAATTTATTGCTTGACATTCCAGGTAAGTCCTAACATCTACTGAAATTCCAGAAATCATTGCCTAAAATTCCAGGCAAGTCATTTATCCCAGTTAAGCCTCAGTTTCTTCATCTGTAAAGTGGGGATGATAATGCTAGCCCTTCTACCTTGCAGACTTACGGTGAAAAGCAAATGAGACACTAAATGCAAAACTGCTTTATATGCAAAAAAGCTTTCTGCCATTGTGATGCAAATTATAATGGCCAATAAAGTCATTCAGTATGATCTGGAGCCCCAGAGTAAATCGGAAGGGAAAACTCCCAGAGGCTCTTGCAGCACCAGAGGGGATCGTAAATCCACGCCACCCACACCTGTCGCCAAGGTCAGCGGCATCAGCAGAGCCCAATGACGTGCTCTTTATGGAAAAGCTTCCTGCCAAGAAAATGTGAAATCACTGGGAGAGGCCGAACCTGTTCATGCTCAGGTTCACAATTCCTTGCAAAGGAACATAACCGGCACTCTCCCTTCCCATGAGGACCAGGGTTCATGCCTACCTCTAGGCACCTCTCAAAGGAGAATGATCTCAAAGAGATGGTAACTTTTGATGTCCAGGATCTGAAGAGATCAATAGGCAAGGAGGCAAAGTTAACCATGGTCTTGGCTTGCTCCAACGCCCCCAGAGACCCCCCCAAAAGGCATTGCTACTGGCACAGTGAGAATGAAGCCAGGGCACAGTAATAAGACAGAAATGAAACTGTGGGAGCAAGGAACACAGACATCATCTCCCCCTGGAATTTGGTTGGGAAGGAGAGAAGAAACAGTGCTGATGACTTGGGATTTTGAGAGAAACGGGGTTGCTCCTTAAAGGGACAGGCTGAAGGGCAGAGAGGCAGATAAAGGATGGCAACAACTTGGGCAGAAAAACAGGCTGGGTTTCCTTACAAGCCTGTCCTGGCAGCACTAAGACAGGCTCAGCATTCAGTCGTCAGGACTTGGTACGGAGGCCATCCTGTTGAATTCGGCTGTTTTCTCCAGCAGTGGCAGGCAGCCCTCCAGGATGGCACTGTGTCTGAGTCAGACCTCCCAGGGATGTCTGGACATTGAGAAGCTGCAGGAGACAACTGCACAGACAGAGCCCAGGCTTCAGGCTGGGTACATAGAAGGGTGGAAAAGGGCGGAGCTGGCCGAGAATGACACCTAGGCTGGCAGCAAGTTTTGTGAGAGTTACACCGAGACAGAAGCAGGAGCACCGAGCTGTGGTTAGAGAGGAGCTTTCCAAAGGAGAGTCTAGGCGGAGCAGTTCTGGGTGGGGGCAGACTCCTAGGCGTGGCCCTTGGGAGGGTTGCTGGAGGTGCAGAGGTGGAGGGCCTTGGAGGAGAGGGTGCTCAGTTGGTTAGACACGGGAAGTGTGGGAACAATGGCCAGAGACAGGGAGGAGAAGAGGCTGAGATCAAGGAGGGGAGTGTGACTAGCGTAGGGCAGGTGGGAAGAGAGCCTTGGAACACGCGGCTGAGGAGGTAGGAAACAGGAAGTTCAGACAGGGCCGCAGTCCAGGCTGAAGGTGGAACTGTAACTGAGCACCAGTGCTGGGGAGCCAGGAATCTAAGCAAAGAGCCACATTCTGTGTTTGGAAGGATGACTCTGCAGGGGTCGGCAGCTGGGCCGGAGGGGAGGAAAAGTGAAAAGAAAGCTCGGACGGAGACTGTGGACATTTGAGCAGGAGATCACTGCCTGCTCCAAATGGGGGCCATGAGAATGGAGAGAAGGAGTTGGATATGAATAAACCTGCAAAGGAAGGTGCAGCAGGACCAGGCAGCGGATTAGACGTGGGGGTGGACAGCAGATGAAAGACCAAGGTGACTGCAGAGTTTTGAGCCTTCAGGACTTAAAAAAAATACAGAGGAAGAAAATCAGTTTCAGAAAGAAGAGGGTGACTGTTGTTTAAAGGCACCCAAGGGACATCCTGAAGATGTCCATAAGGTGCCTAAGGGTGGGGTCATGGAGCACAAGAGGGAGGTAAGAGCCAGAGATATGAATGTAGAGAGTCATCTCCTTGGGAGGCAGGGAGGGTGACAGCTGAGTGTAGCTGAGATTTCCCTTGCAAAATCACGCCCAGCAGAAGCAATGGAGCCAGAGACAAGCCTCCTGAGGACGCCAAGTACGGCCTCTGGAAAAGGAGAGAGAGAATGAAGACAGCTTTTCAAAATGAGTCAAAAAGTTGTGTCACAAATCTAATAGGATAGTTTTGATAGAGGAACTCAAGAGCTAAAGATTTTAGCTTCAGTCATAGTTGATAGGCTTAAGTGACTCATGCATGTGGAAAGATGTTGTTCCAGGGACTGGAATGCATGACCTACTGACTCCAGGAAGTTGATGGGCAATTCAACCTTTGTGCCCCACAGGGTCTGCAAGGATTGAGATGGTATCTGAGCCATTGTGTTCCAGGGAGGAAATGTCCCTGATGCAGATAAAGAATTGTTGATCACCAGATAAAGTGCTAGGAAAATCTTTTTTCCAAACTCCTTACGGACCCTTTCTTCTCCTTATAAAAAGATCATCTACAGATGAGAGGTCAAGACGGTTATTGAGGGTGTATGACCTACCTACCACCTCCTCAGATTAACGGTATCTGAATAAAGCACCCATAAAGATTCAAGCCTTGTCTCTACTTATTGGTTCTGGTAGTGACAGGCAGCAGGAACACCAGCATTTCGGGTTTTGGTTGCAAGGAGAAAGAGGTAATTAATGGCTACCAGAAGTTTAAATGCTTTATGGGCATCTCACATATAACCTTTAACCTAGCCCTATGAGATAATAACTATTATTATTATTATTCCTACTTCATAGATGAAAAGATAGAGGCTCCAAGAGGCAAGGTCAGTTGGTTGGTGCATTGTCCCATTCACCAAAAGGCTGCAGGTTCGATTTCTGGTCAGGGCAGATACCTAGGTTATGGGTTCAACACCCAGTGAGGGTTTGTACAGGAGGCAACTGATCAATGTTTCTCTCTCACATCAATGTCTGTCTGTCTGTCTTTCTGTCTGTTTCTCTCTCCTCCCCTCCCCCCACTTCTCTCTCTCTAAAAGCAATAAAAACATGTCATCAGGTGAGTTTTTTTAAAAAAAGAAGCAAGGTTATAGCACTTAGTAAGCAGTGGAGCTGCTATTCAAAGACAGTTCTTAAAATAAAGCATAAGTTTGTTACCACAGACCACACGAAAGGCCCTACAATGATCTGCCTCCTGTCAACCCACCTCCCTCCTTGTCCACCTCATCTTGTACCACATTCCCCTTTGCTCACTTCACTCCAGTTCCCTCTTGGCTGTCTGGCTGCTTCTTCCAACTGGCCAAGAGCTTTCCCACCTCAGGGCCTTTGCACTTGTGGTCTTTGTGGTCCTCTGTGAACAACAAGCTGTTCGCTGCCTGGTTGCTTCTCATCTGCGCATCTCAGCATAGATGTCACCTCCTTGACACCCAGTCTAGAATCCCCTCCTTCCAGTTCTCTCTATCATATTACAACACAATGTCCTTCTCGGGATGTCATGATAAAATTATCTTTGCGTGTTTCTTTTCTCTCCTTACTGGATGGAAAGAAAGCTCCATGGGTTTGGGGGACTTCTCTGCTGCCTTCATCCTTCTCTGTGGTGCCCACAGAGAAATGGCATTGAGCAGTCGCTAAGAGAGTGAATAAATGAGCACATTAAATTAAAAAAAAATACTCTTTCCTGGGTAGTGTCAAGGGCTATGGACACTCTGGAGGATTTTTCCTTCCAAGAAGACTTTAAATCAGAACGCCCAGTTCTGTCCTACCCCGGGCAGCAAGCCTGGTTTCAGCCTGTCACCAGTCTGCTGGTCTGTGGGGAAAGGGTGGCAGCCCCTTGAAGACATGACAAGCCCAGGAGGCGATAACTCCATAGGCCTGACACGGCTGTTACTCCCAGATGAGAGAGACTCCAGTCCACCTTGACTTTTTCACCCCTGAGATTTCACAGTTTTTTCCATGAGGAAGTCATACCATGAGATCTCAGCTCAAAAGCCTCCTATCCTATGACTTTACTTCTCAGAGTAAAAGTCTCTCCCATGGCTTCAAGACCCACAGGCCTGCCCCCTCCCCCACTTCCTGGATTCATCTCTTCTCACCGCAGTCACATCGGGCGGGCCCCTGGCTGTTTCGAGAACTCACTGAGCACACTTGCTTGTCAGCATCGCTGAGCCTGCGTCCCTTGTTTAGGCTGTCTTCCCTCTGAGAGACATTCTCAAGTGCTCACGTCCTTTAGGCTCCTGCTCCAATGTCATCGTCTCATAGACATCTTTCCAGCACCCGCAGCCCACCTCGGCTTGGAGCACCCACATCTCCCTTACCTTGCTTTATTTTCCCCCTAGCAATTTCTGCTACACACACACACACACACACACGTGCACATGTGCACACTCAGACCACTGAGAAGAATGCAAACTCCGAGAGGGCAGGAATTTTGTCTGTTCTTATGTTCTGTTTTGTTATTTTTTACTGCCACATTCCCTGGTGCCTGGCATATAGTAGACACTCAAAATGAGTCTATGAATAAATTAATAATTGCAAAAAATTTCACAGAGAGATGGCAATTTAAAGAATATGAGTAAGTGGAATATATCTGAAGATACCTGAAACACAAGTTTGAGAGAGGGGTGAACATAAGCAGCCCTATGTTCACAGCAGTGTTATTTACATAGCCAAGATGGGGAAACAGCCCGAGTGCCCATCAGTAGATGAGTGGATAAAAAAGCTGTGGTGTATTTACACAATAGGGTACTATTGGGCCATACAAAAAAAGAAAATCTTACCCTTTGTGACACATGGATGGACCTCGGGAATATGATGCTAAGTGAAATAAGTCAGTCAGAGAAAGACAAGTACCATATGATTCACTTATGTGTGGAATCTAATGAACAAAATAAACTAACAAACAAAACAGAAGCAGATTTATAGATGCAGAGAACAGACTGACAGCTGTCAGAGGGGAGGGGGGTTGGGTGCTGGGTGAAAAAGATGGAGGGATTAAGAAGGAAAACAATGTCATAGACACAGACAACACTATGGTGATTAGCAGAGGGAAAGGGGAGTGGGGGGAGGTAGAAGAGGGTAAAGGCGGGTAGATGGAGGTAGAAGGAGACTAGAGTTGGGGTGGTGAACACACAATACAACATATGGATGATGTATTATAGGATTGTACACCTGAAACCTATATACTTTTATTAACTAATGTCACCTCCAATAAATTCAATAAAACATTAAAAAAATAAGAGTAAGTAGAGCCCTAGCTAGTGTAGCTCAGTGTAGTGAGCACTGACCTGCAAACCAAAGGGTCACCAGTTCAATTCCCAGCCAGGGTGCATGCCTGGGTTGTGGGCCAGGCCCAGAGTGGGGGGCACATGAGAAGCAACCACACATCACTATTTCTCTCCCTCTCTTTCTCTCTCCCTCTCTTTCTCTCTCCCTCTCTTTCTCTCTCCCTTCCCCTTTCCCTAAAAATAGATATATAAAATCTTTAAAAAAATAAGAGTAAGTGGAAATAGCATGGTGGTTCCTCACAAAGTTAGACTCAGGATTACCATATGACTCAACATATCTACTCCTAGGTATATACCCCAAAGAATTGAAAACAGGAGCCCGAACTGACGCTTGTTCCCCAATGGTCATTGCAGCATTACTCCCAATAGCTGGAAGGTGGGAACAACCCAAGAATCTGTCGACAGATGAACGGATAAACAGAATGAGGCACACACATACACGGAGTATTATTCAGCCTCAAAGAGAAAGGAAACTCTGACACATGCTACAATGTGGATGAACCCTGAGGATGTTATGCTAAGTCATAAGCCAGTCAAAAAAATGTGGCTAGTCTGAAGTGAGATGAGCTGTGACACATGCACCGAATTTCAGAGACTTAATTCAAAAGAAAAGAATGTCAAATATCTCAATCATTTTTATATGTTGAAATGACGGGGTTGTGGATATATTAGGTTAAGTGAAATACATTATTAAAATAAATTTCACCACTTCTTTGTACTTTTTAATGTAACTGCTAGAAAACTTAAAATTACATATGTGGCTTGCATTATATTTCTACTGGACTGCACTGGCCTTGGGAATCACGAAGAATAAATACAGCCCCTGAACCTTCAGCTACCACTTCTCCCATGATGTCTGGTTAGAGAACAAGCCCCCATTTTCTGAAGTCTCTGCAGCCGGATTTCAGTTCCTTGCAGCTGAGTGCAGTCCTTATTGACTGTGAAAGGAGAACAAGCAAAGGGCTGAGTCCGCTGACCTGCCCTGGACCTGTCCTGTGGCAGGAGGCTGAACTCAGCCTGGTGCCCCACCCAGCTGAGTAGGAGGTAGGCAGATATATTAACACTAAGTGAAAAAATTCCTTGCTGTGGAATACACTGATCTCTAAGATATTTTTTATCATAAAAAGCAAAGCACCGAAAGAATCTCAAATGAAAAGGAAAGAGGGCAGCCAGGGGATTCCTCCCAGTCTGGGAAGCAGAACATGAAACGACTTCGTTTCCTTTTGTCCTGCCCCATGGTACACATTTATTTGGATAATTTTAGCCAGAGATTCCCTACGGCCTTGTGCAACCCTGGGTGGGCCAGGAACTGCAAGAGCGTTTTCTTTTTTTTTACTCCAAGAAAAAGAAAGCCCAGCCCTTCCGCCTTCCAGGCCCATTGGCTGATTTCCCTCTCCCCCTTGTAAACACCACAGTAGCCAGATGCTAGTCAGGGTCCAGACAAGACTGTGGTCATCATCCCCACACCGCAGGAAAAGGATGCTCAGGGAGCAAGGCTCCCATGAAAATTTGGACAGATGCTTAAATAAGGAAAGAAAGGGATTGGCTCGTACTGGCTTCTGCTAACCCACTACCAAGGCTCGGAAATACATGACTCACCCAGTGCAGCTCCAGAGAGAAGAATGATAGATGTCGTCTAGTACACTATTTGTACAGCTCCAGAAAGCCTCATAAGCTGCAGAGTTCATTCACCCAGTTCCTGAGCAGCTACCCTGTGTCGATTCCAGTGCCGGGTGCTTGAGACCCAAGGGTGAGCCAGACATGCTCCCTGTCCTCAGGTCAGGCTGCTCACAGTCAATGTGAAAGAGACCCCCCCACTGCCCCCCCCACACACACACACATACCCAATCAATGAAGGGTACTGCTCAGTGACATCTGGTTGGACCAGAGTCTAGGAACTTACAAGGGGCACCAAACCCAGACTAGGGATGGGATAAAGAAGGCGGAAATAGAGAAGAGATCAGGAAGGGCTCCCTGAAGGAGATGGTGATGTTTACTCAACTTGGTCATAAAGAGAAAAAGTTAGCTAAGTCAGAAAGGGGCCCCATTCAGCATAAACAGCGCAGATCCTTCCTGGGCCAGAGCTCCAAAAGCTCCCATTCTTTGATAAAATTTTTAAGAGGAAAGTACATGCTTGTATTTGTTCTTCCCTCAAAGAACATTCACTTTCATCGATAAAGCAAGCTTCTTAATGAAACCATGTATAGGCACTAGGTGAATGTTGGGTGGTAACAGTAATGAATTTGCTGTGACTGTCATTACCACAGGGGTGGCACTGGTCCCTACCATCGTCCTGCTGGATTGCTCTTCTCTCGGTGGCTCTGTTCGAGGCTGCCAGTCCAGACTCCAGGACTCAGAGGATGTCCATTCCAATGCCTCCTCAGTAAGGCTTCGCAACAAAATCCGAGTAGCCAACCACCGGCCGTGGTAGCTCCCTTTTAAAGAGGGACTCTTCCTAGCATTCTCTGGCACTATTAGTGGGAGTGTCCACAAGAAGAACCCTCAGGGGCAGAATTTGACCACACCTGCAATATTGTGAATGCAGTGCAGATGCCTTTGACTCCGGAATTCTCACAATCTATCTCATAGCTACGATTTCAAGCCATACAAAGCATGTACGAGGGAACATGCTGCAGCTCTGTTTAAAACAGCAATAGACTGGAAACAATCTGAGTAGTTAAATAAATTGTGATCTAGCCATAAAATGGGAAGTCATAAAAAGCTATGAAAGTAACTAAAGGATTAACGCCCCATATACTGATATAAAACAATCTCTAACATATATCTTTGAGTGACAGAAAGCAAGATACACAACCACTATGTTCTTAAAGATCCACTAAAAATGCACACATCCATGTGCACACCACGGAGACATACACGCATGCACACGGAGCGACTTTCAGGAAAGGTACGCAGGAAATGGGACAGTGGCTGTCTCCAGGGAGAGGACCTGGTGGCCCAGGGGAAAGAAATTTCTTTTCACAGAAAATTTTCTTATCCAGCTTGAATTATTTTTCTATCATAAGTGCGTGTTTCTTTTTTAATTTAAGAAAACAAATCATTTTTTAAAAGACAAAGAGGTCTTTATTTACAAATGTATTAAAATGAACCACAGTGAACTCAGATTAACCACTTCCTATGAAGACAGCCAAAGAAAAGAGTTGTTTCAACTCAGTTTAATATTGTTGAGAATTGAATTTACTCAAGCTTGAATATAATATCCAATGCACTCACTCACGCAAACCCACACCCTGCCTGTGGAATTTTGGTGACAGGTGTACTAGTTGGCACAGCCCAACTGGTAATCCAAGCTTGGCCATGGCTAATGGAGCAGAGCCAGGGGTCCCTTGTCAGGTAAGTAGACAAAAGCAGAGTTCGCCCAAGCTCTTTGTTCAACTGGAACAGAATTTCACACCCTGGAGACCATCCTCTGCTCTATTCTCACGTGACCATATTAGGCAAAGCAGTACTTGATATGGCCCAGCCGGTGCAGGGGAGCCTGGCTTTGGGGGCTGTGGTGGCTGATTTCAGAGGTCTGGAATGTCAGATAGGCTTATCTAGGCCAGGAGATAGCAGCCTTCCGCTCCCAGCTTCACCCCTCCCAGCTTCCCACCCCAGCTCCTCGCCTCCCTCTGTAGCTCAGGAACCAGGAGTTGGGCTGAGAGCAATACCTAGTCTGGGCTACCCCTCACTGAGGAGCCACCACAGAGGCCAAAATGGGCAAGGGTCACATTCTGGAGCAAAAGCTGTGGGGTGACCCTATGGGAGGCTCACAAAATATAGACATTTCCCTTTCACAAGTTAGTGAAAGGTTTTTATTTTACAGGCAAGCCCCTTTTCTACTAGTGACAAGAGAATCCAGGAATCATTTCCGGTGCCCGTGATATTATGGCAATAATATATACAAATGCCTTCTGTCCTGACTTTGTTACTTATCATGAATGAGCCACCCGGGGAGGGTTGTGGAAGGAACCCTGGACTGGAATGGGGCTCATCCCCAGCGGTCCGCCAGATGCCCTGACTGCAAGACCTGTCTTCATAGCCTGACCCCGGAGGCCTTTCTCTCTGGTCCCCTCCTGCCCCCATCCAATCTGTTCTTTCTGGCTCTCGCCCTCTTACCTCTCCCCACATGCAACTTTATTCCCATTTCATGAGCAACACACTCTGCCTAGATTATCTCTCCGCCTCCTGTTTCCTCTAGCTCTTCCCTCAGCAATGCAAGGCAAACTCCTGCTCATCTGTCAAGCCCCAGATCAGACCTCCTCTTCCAGGAAGCAATTCCGGATGACCTAGGTCACACCTATACCCGCAGAAGAGTGCACACACCTCTCTCACAGCACTTAGGATATTAATGATGATGATGGCTAAATCATGAATCACTAATCATTAATCACTTGTGTACCAGGCAGCCTTATAAACACTTTACAAAAATAACCTTATTTAATCTTCACAGTCACCCCATGAAGAAAGTACCTCATTTTACAGAGAATGCTACTGAAAGTCAGAGATTTAAGTAAGTTGTCCAAGGCCACAGAGATATTAAGTGGCTTATATAGTAACTGCTCAATAATTATTCACCTCATAAATAACCAAGTGAATGCATTTCTATCTCCTCTATGGAAAGTCCAAGTAAGAATTACTTATTAATCTTTCAGACCATATCCACTGTAGACACCTATGAATGTGTAGGGCATGGGAAATACATGATAAATAAATGAATAAAAGAATAAATAAGCAAGCCAATAAATAGGGCCCAAGGCCTGTCCAGGCCACCCACTAGCTTTAGACCAATAGCTTTAGCTTGCCAAGTCCTGTTGGTCACCTGTCATGTACAGTGACGGGACACAACATTCTCTCAAGCCCCTTCTAGCATTAGAGGTACATACACACAAAACAAATGAGCAGACGCCATGATTTTGTGGTTAGGGTAACTCCCACACTAAATTATGTACTGAATTGGTACTCCTGGTTGTTTTCCCCAGAACATCACACATTGGATGTGGCATCTGACCCAGGTACGACCCCAACGCACAGCCAGTAGCAGTCCTGAGAAAGTCAGTTTGGCCTGACCCTTGGTTCCTTCTAAGGCTCATATCTTTGATTCATATCCAAACAGATCACACCCAGGGAAAAAATGATTAAGTAACTGACAAAGCCCTCATAAATAATAATCAATAACAAACAATGATCCCTAGTTAGGTTACGCAACTGGCACCTAAGCCAATGTTCTAAGGACCTCGAAGGTCCTTCTCCCTGTCCCCTGGCACCTGTATCAGAGACCTTCTTCTTCAAACAGATCCTGGTCACCAGTCTCTCCCCCATCATCACCACCAACACACACACACACACTCACTGCTGGCACGAAGAAAGCAGCATAGTTCTTAGCACACAGTAGGGCCCATAAATGCTTATGAAATGCTGAAGCCCAGATACTCCAGAAATGTGTCCACATCAGTGCAAGGTGAAAGGTCTGGCTGAATTTTGTCCATTGCCACTCTGCCTAGAGCTAACCAGGAGCTTGGCTATATGCCTACGACCTGACACACCTGTGTCCCATGGCTTAGCGTTAATGACCAGTCACGTGGCTGCAGATGCCCAGTACTTCTTGTTTGGCTAATGCTCAGTGTAAATGACGACACCTAAATGACTATACCTAAATGAGGGGTGTGAGCAAGACCTTGTGCGTTCATGTCGGGAGAGCAGGAGGACCGTGTTTTGTGTTCTGCTTGACTCACAGCAAGGAGCAGAAGTGCCAGGCTCTCAGAGCTGAGCACTAGCCATCCACATGAACCCAGTATGGAAGGGGCCTCGACCATAACCAAGCACAAGTATATAGTCATTGCAGAAGACACCGGTTGTTTTTCTGTCTCTCCCCTCATGTCCTTGGAGCTCTGCTTCTCCCTCACGTCAATCGTGTGATGCTTGGAAGGACTGCCAAAGGTGGCGTCCAGCTCCCCTGGCTTTGGCTGCAATGACCAGCCCAGAAGTGAGCCTACAGGGATCCTTCCCGGAGTTTTTTTTTTTTTTTTCAATATCAAGCAGGAAGATTCTAGCCTTTTGTGTCCCAGGGCTATAAAGATAGGAACTAGAAGCTACCAACATAGAAACAAAACCCATTTGCAGGGTGAAGGAATGGAGCCAAAACAAAGCAAAACATCCAAGAGACAGATGGAAGGAGAGGGGATGGGACAGACTTTGAGTGTCTGGACCTTCCTGTTTACACAAATTATGTACTGATGTCCCTGTTTTCTTTAGGGTCGTTTGAGTTGGGTTCTGAAATGCACAGTTGAAGTGGGCTCACACAGTCACAACTGTACTTAGAGTGCATTTTCAATGTATTTTCTACTCTTTGGGTAGTTTTTATAAGGTGGACTATCACGCAGTGGAAATGTCTTTGTTCCTCCTCCTAAGAGAGGTGTGAAAATTGCTGGGCAAGAATCACTATTACTCAGCATCACTAGCTAAAGACCTTAGTTCTTCCCTTTGTATCTCAGGTACCAATGGTGACCTGCCAACCACAGGATATGAGGACTCTTCTATTTCAAGCCACCAAAGCTTGTAAAATAGGGGCTGACCAGACAGGCTGGGCAACTGGCTAGTGACTTTCGAAGGAAGGACACTGCCATGGTGGTCAGGCCTCCATCCCCTCCCTCTGCTGGTGACTCCCTCTGAAGGCCTGTCTTCAGATCACCAAGAGAGTTCCCTCAACAGCTCTTACGGGCAATGCATTTCCGAATAAAATAAGACCTTTGAAGACCTTCCCTGAGAAAACACGCTGTGGCTCAGCCACCTGACTTCTGTGGCATCCTTTAAAAAGAAAGCCACCATGCGCAATTACTGAGAAGAGCAATGCTTTTAAACCTAAAAGCTTCTTCGGCCTTGAAGTCTGAGCAAACGCCTAGTGAACTATGAACCATAAAACTGCAACAACTAGGAAGGGAGGTGCTGGGTGGGGCCGGCACATAGGATACTGGCCCCCTTCTTTCTCTCCCTCTCTTTCTGTACCACTTCCAGCTCCTTGTGTGAAAGGCTGGAGCTTCGCAGGTTGTGGGCAGGCACTGCCTGGATGGCCAGGATGCTCTGGGCTGAAGCGACTGATCCGTTTCACCCTGATGCAGCACTCTGCCCATCTTCCATACAGTTGTGCATCCCAGCCTCAGAGGAGCTTGGCAGCTGTCTCCCTGGGGGCAAGAGAAAGCAGCCGTATCCCACAGTGGACTCAACGGCTCCTCATCACCAAAACAAACACACAACAGTCCCGATCACCATGGAGAGTTCAGTCCTCTTGCCTGGGATTGGCACCGACTAGAATTCCAAGGCTCTGGCTGAGCTCTCTCCTGTGAGGTCTAAATACAGAATGTTCACTTTTAACCTAAACATCTAGTCTGGACCTGCGCCCAGGGTGGACAGCCCCCAAGGCCCAGCCAGGAAGTCTTGACTCCTGAGTGTCCATTCAGTGGTGGGCATTGCAGAGCTATCTGAAATGTGATGTGCTGGTCAGCCCCACCTTCACAGATGTTGCCTATGGCCAAACAATGGGGGAAGTAATCAATCAGCTTATGGAGGGTTAACCATAAGTGTGATCTTGAGCAGAGAAATACATCCTGGGGAAGGAGGTTGGAGAGATAGAAAACGGGAGGTTGAGGAGGAAGAGAGAGTGAGTGTGTGTGAGTGTGTGTGTGTGTGTGTGTGTGTGTGTGTGTGTGTATGTGTGTGTGGCAGTGGGGGAGGCAGTAAGGACAAAAGACCTATTTCTTAGCCAATTAAAGTCTGGGCATCTTTCTAAAATGTTTGCTCCCATGCGAACAGAGCAAATGTTTGTTCTGATTATGCCTATCCACAGAATTTAGGGCTTGAGCACTAGATGCAGACCAAGGTTGCCTTCCAATTGTATGAACTTGGGTAAGGTAATTGACTTTTCAGTTTCCATATCTCTAAAATCGCCCAATGGGCTACTGTGGGTATTCATTGAAATCATGTATACAAAGTGCCTGGCACACAGAAGTTGCTCAATAAAGAGTAGCTACTAGCAGTAGTAGTAGCAGCAATGATAGAAGTAACAGTGTCAAACATGTTCTTGTTTCCACTGTTTTTTTTTTTTTTAAACTTTTAGACAGAGAGAAACATCGGTCAGTTACCTCCTGTATGTGCTGCAACTGGGGATCAAACCCACAGCCTGGTAGGTGCCCTGACCCAGAATGTAACCTGCAGCCTTTTGGTGTATGAGACAATGCTCCAACCAACTGAGCCACTCAGCCAGGGCGAGCATGCCTTTCTTTTCTCTGCTTTGGAGAGGGCACAAGAATAGTTGCTAAAGCCACCACGATAAGATGGAAAGGATAAGCTGTGCATGTACATATGGACAAAGAAAACCTTCAACCGAGCAAGGTGATAAAACACACTCATATCTGTTAGAAACCTTAGACTGTCAAGATGGCAACAGCTTCCTGCCCTCTCAACAAGTCAGCCCACATGCCCCATGGGGGTCAGTACTGTCCACGTGTGGGTTCCCTTACCTTGGTGTTCATACACGACTTTCCTCGTTTATACTCTTTGTGGGATCCATGTTTGTCCAATTTGTACCACAAGGCTTTGGCCTTCCAGGTGGTCACTTTGGACTTGAGCTTGGAATAGAAGTTTCTATGGTCCAGAGGGTCGAGGTCCAGGTGCCGTGTGAGGATGTTGAAGGCTTGGAGGGTGCCTTTGCAGGTGGAAGCCTGGACAAAGTTCTCAAAAACCTGCCCGGCCTGGGTCTGCTTCTCGTCCTCGTTTTCCCCCATGGTTCAGGAGCCACGTGGAGCAGATGGAGGAGGACACCATGAAGTACCGGAGAAACGTCACACCTGCAAAGGCAGGGGGAGGCAGAGGTGAGCTCCAAGGGTGGGCAGGGGTGAGTGCTGAGAGATCGGATGAAACTCCTTTAACACACTAAACAGGCTACTTAATACTAAACACAAGTAATCGGTAGAAAATGTCCAACCGTGCTGTCCAACCTGGTAAAAACTGCCTGCTGGCCATCTCTCTCCTCACTCCTCCTGCTGGTTGACACGAACCTCAGAGAGCTCAAAGCTATTCCCTGGCTGATGTCAATGTTACCTGATCAAATCTGCTGTGAGATGGATGATCCTAGAAATAGTAACTGGCAAAAGGGACAAAACAGAAAAGCACTCTAGATATAACACCATTAAATACCTATAATTCTTGCTACAGATCGCTTGGCTAATATGAGGTGCTCTAGCCACATGACACTGGTACCCAGACCAAAAACATCCAAGCACTTGCCTCCCTAGGCTCCATGACCATCTCACCTACGGCTGGACATCAATCTTTACATCTTTTCTGTTGGTTCCCAGCATTCAGGTCTTTCTCCTAGACAGACAACAAACAGCGACTTCTCAAAGCTTTACTCTGTTCCTGGCATCTGCTGGAGTCACAGCATCTGCTGTGCCATCAGAGATGCACAAGAGGAGCCTGTGCTTTGCAAGCTCGCGCTGTGAGCCCTTTGGAACAAGTGCTTGGGCTGACAGGAGGAGAAATGTAATGGGTGTGCATTCACATCACGAAAATAGCTTGCCTGGGTTTTGGCGATCGCCCTTTCTCTCTGTACCACTCTAACCTCAGGCATTTCTTGGGAAAGTCATTTAAGTTTCAAAGGAACAAAAATAAATGAGAGCTGATTTTCCAAAGTACTAGATATTTTTTCCAAAATCCAAAGCTAGTACAAGAAGACCAGCATTAGGGAGCCGGGGCTGGCCCAGCTGTCAGGAGGGCTTGCGGGGGTCTGTAAATGAGAGGATACAGCACACTGAGCTCCCCAGACAGAGGCCTGGCTGGAGGAGGTCAGCAAACACAGACGAGGCCCTCAAGCTGGGCAGCTTCCCACTCTCCAGATGGGAATGCTATTATGAGTGCATTTGGACTGTGGGCTGGCTTTATAATACTACAAGCAGAGAGCGAGGCCAGTGTTTATCTTCTTCCCTAATCCTTTACTCATTCATTCAGCATCAATAACTAGTGTCTTAGCCAGAGCCATGCATCACCCTAGGTGCTGGAGATACAAAGGTGGGGCCTGGTGAGGGAGAAAGGCGCAGGAAGAGTTGATTACAAGACAGCAGGCAGGTACTCGTAGAATATGAACATGGCCATGCAAGCCCAGAGCAGGAGGCAGCCAAGAAAGCCAGAGGAGCCATGAGAGGCAAATGCCAAAATGCTTCAATTTTAGGCAAGTGGTAGATTTCACTAGAAAACTGGGGAATGGACCTTTCAGTCAAAGGAAATTCCATACAAAGGTGTGAGTGTAGAAAGAGCCAGTACGCCTGTGGAATGACAACAAGTTTAATGCGTTGAGAGTTCAGGACCCCTAACGTAGTGTCATGGGGGAGCCTAGAGCCGGTAGTGGAGAGGTCTGGGTTCTCCAGGGGAGCCTGGAGTGCAGGAGACAAAGCAGCATTTGCGACAATCTTTGGGAAGATGAGCGGGCGGAGGGTGGACTGGAGAAGGAGGCAGCTGAGGGGCTGCCCAGGCAACAGTGAGGAAAACAGTGGGGAGAGGAAGCGGGGAAAGCTCACCCGTGAACCTTGCATGGCAGCCTGGAGGAGCACCACCTGTAAGGAGCAGCCTGCTGGGGCAGGCGCACCCACTCTCCAGATGCTCAAATACTGACAAGTGAGGCGGGCACCCGCCACAGAATAGGACCCCACCCTCCCTTCCCACTTTCCCCCAAGAGCTCCTGCCATGCCTGCACCATGCTCAGCTGAAGAGAGAATCGCACATTGCCTGGTCCAGGGCTAAGCAAGTTCCACTTCTCAGCCAGGCCTCTGTCCTCCTTGGAAGGTACCTGGCTGCTCTGGTCCCTGAACCTCAACAAGTCCCACAACCTTGTAAAGCTGGCTCTAGCTTGCCTGGCACTGGGAAGACATGGAGCCCTCACAGATGCTCTCCCAGCTTCTTCACCGTCCCCAGTGCTCACTTTGGCATCACTCACATAAACACTGCCTCCTCCTGTGTTTCAACTCCCCCCATGCAACACTTGCCACCCAGAGAGCATAAACAGAGAACAGGTCTCATGTGCTTTTCAGGGAGTATTAATATCCTCGGCCTCTATCTTTGGAAACACTTCTCTGCCCAGCATTGAACAAAGGATGCAGTCGCTGACTGATGAGTAGAGAAGTGCTTGAATTCAACTGGTATCCTGCAGTCTCCTCTGAGGATGGGCTAGTGGTGCCGAGAAAACCACCCGCTTTGGGGGTATCAGAGTCCAAAGCTCAGCTTGGCCCCTCACTGCTGCCACGGGGCCTCACACAAGCCACAGAAGCCTTAGTTTCTTCTTTCGTAAGAGACAGGTGGCAACCTGCACCTGGCAGGGTTGCTGTGAAGGGCCAGAAACACGTGTGACGGCAGAGCCTGGCACTGGGAGGCATTCGGTAGATGTGGAAATGTGTGCTGCGTGCACCACATAGAATGAGTTTCTCTTTGGAGAATGCACCAGCTTGAAAATCAATTCTTCAAGTTGCCAGCTCCTCCTCATCTAAAATGACGAAGTGCTTAGAGGTATCAAGCCAGACCTGGCAGCCAGGAATCATTTACAAACTGGAAGAACCTGTCTCCTCCCAACCCCAGCTGCCTCCTCTCCTCACCCCCAGAAGAATAATGAACAACTTAATCTTAGGCCTCCAGTGGAAAGACCCAAAGGTGGTGCTGGGGGCGCTGGGTGGGCGTGGGAGCTCCAGGAACTAGCTGTTATCTAGAGGGAGATAAGGGAGGTGGAGGGAGACAGCCAGACAGAAGATAAGTGCTGCTTTGGACGGAACCCCACAGCCCGTACCAGGCGCTGACCTGCCTTCCTGCATCTACAGGGTCTAGTCTCGGCCTCTAAAACCAGCTCTCCGGTTGAAGTCAAAGACCTTAAAAACGACTAATACCTGCGAGGTAGGTTTCTCACAGAAGAACATCAGAATCTTTATAGTGTCTGGCAAACTCGGAGGTGAACCAGGTCACATGCCCTTGCTAGCTCTGTGACCCTAGGCAGGTCTCTAACCTCTCTCAGGTGTTTTCTCATCTGTAAAGTGGAAATAATAACACTCACTCCATAGGGTTGTAAGGATTAAATTAGACCTTGTAGGTGATGCATTCAGCACTTGGTGGCTACGTGATAACCAGCACTCATTACTATTCTTCAAATGCCTCAAACCTTATCAAACCACAAGGAAGAAAAAGGGAACCTAATTGATAAGCATTAGAACTAGCTTTCCAGATCAAGGAATTATATATTAAAAACTAGAGGCCGTAGTCTTTCAATTCAGATCAATTCAGATCAGGGTTCAAATCTACTTCCTATCTGTGTCTCCTTCTACACCTCACTTAACTTCTGAGTTTTAAGTGCTCCATATGTATGTATGTATGTATGTATGTATATATATATATATATACACACACACACACACACACACACACACACACACACAGTGGGGAAGGTTTGAGTAATGAACTGAAAACCTACATAGTACAGGATGGTTTCATTCATGAAATAGAAAGGCTGGCTTAGATGGACTCTGTGAGTCTGAGTTTCAAGCCTTTTCTTCCAGAAACAGGAGTGTAATACTTTTGGTGGCTGCCCCTTTCCTTCTTCTAAAGGACAAGAATTGGTTAAGTCAGAGGATCTTGGGTAATAACCCTTGTTAACATTTTCCCCGTCAACTACCACCCAACTGTTGCCCTTTTGGAGTTTGATATAAAATATAAATAAACTGGCTACCCAAAAATATGAAAGGTTTCTGCATTTTCTGGGAAGAAACCAGATGAGATGCTTTAGTTTCCAAGAATAGCCTTGAAGCAATTCCGTTTTTGCCAACTAAAGTCCCTTATTTGTGGTTCTGCCTTATATGTGACTTCATGAGTCACAAAGCAATTCCCTTCCCTTGCCTCTGGCTGCCACAAACTAAAACCCAGGGCCTCAAACTGCTGGCAGAAGCACTGGTTATGGGCCCAGCCCATGGCATCTGGGAGACTAACCTAAGGTTTGCGCAGAATCCCTAAGTACCTCTCAAATTAGAGAAGGGGGCTCCTGGCCCAAGAGTGGCCAGGGCACTCACATTTAGGACTGTCGCACCTCCTGCTGCCCTGAGCCTCGTCACCTGTCTAATACCATCAGTGAGAGCAGGTGGTGGATAAATGGCAGAGTCCTATCAAAACTTAAGGAGGACTAGAGGGACACTGGACAGAATCTTCCCACAAAGCAGCAATATGGCTCAGGAGAAAAGCTCAACCCTGAACCCCACCCTCAAGGCATAAGATGAGATACCTTTCGAGGTAAAGGCAATCTAAACACCAAACCCTCTCGCTACTGGCACTCCCAAGCTCCCCATTCCAACTTAGCAGCTGCCAGGTCCAACTCACCAAAAGGCCACTGGGCAGGACTAGTTTCCTTAGCAATAAAATGGGTGTTTGCCACCACGCACTTGCAGAGTGGCTGGAGGGACAGGGAGCTCCAGGTCTGCACCTTGAACACAGAAAACCTTCGGTCATGGCTACCTGGACCCAACACCTGAGATAAGGTAGGAGCTGTTGAGAGCTTTGGCAGTAGGAAATGCACCCCCCCACACACACACACTGCTTCGATCTCTGCAGAGCCCAGCGTGGGCACAACACCTAATCTACTGGCAATACCTGCAGACATCACCTTCTCAGCAGGCCCAAGGAGGCCTGGCTTTCCATCTACGGGGCATGTGGCAACCGACTTGAATCAAAGGGGGTAACTCTCAGAGTTGGGAAGGGACCAAAAGTGTCCCCTTGTCCTTCCAGCCAGGGGTCCCCAGACTTCCCTTGGTCACCTACCAAAATGGAGAGCGCACCGCCTCTGGGAGCAGCCTGCTCCACCCTTGCCTCCTCGCACTAGAAGGCAGCCTCAGTGAGATCAGTCCTGCTCTCCAGCAGTTCCCAGTTTTAGCCATTGAGATCACCCACAGGAAGTCAGAGCCCTTTCATGTGGGCTGAACACAGAGGTGCATGCCGTCTTCTTACACACACTATCTGGGGCTCCACTAGCAAAAGCTGATGAAAACACCCAGGAGATGAACTGTGACAGCCCGAACAGGGTCCCGGTCTGCAGCAAAGGCCTATACCCTGCCCTCTGTCTTCACTGTCCCAGGGTAGGGACCTTAGGAAAGGGGCTCCAGGTCCACTGCCAGCCTGGACCCTCCATGAGAGCCCAAGGTCATGTGCCCTTGCCCTTCCAGACCCAGCCCTCTCCTCACTCTTTCTCAACAGTGAGTTAACTCCACTGGTCTGTCCTCAAGTGACCTCACACACTCTCACTCCCTGAGCTCCACCCACCTCCTCATGGAAGCACTTACGGTAACAGATCCCCAGATGACCCCCTCCAGCCCCACAATGACACAGAGACCTGTATGTTGACCAGTCACACTGCCAGGAAGAAGGCCAACACCATCAGAGGCCCATGACAGGCCAGGATTTTTCACCTGCATTATTCTAAGGAATCCTCACAACAAATCTGTGGGGTGAGGTGAGGTGATGTTCTCTCTCTCTCCCTCCTAGTTCTCTCTCTCTCTCTCTCTTCCTAGTCTGTAAGAAAGACCTTGGGCATAAAAAGTCATTCTAGAACTTTCCCAGCTTGCCTTTCTTTAATGCAAGTATAAGTTTGCCATATGTGGTTCCTATTATATGTGTGTACACATATGTAGATGCAGGTACACACGTGCATGTGTGTGCAGTGTGTACATGTGTGTGTATACAGGTGCATGTGTATGTGTGTATGCACACATGTGTGTACATACATTTTAAAACATTTTTCCACAAGGATTTCTGGCCAGTGCTCCACACTTTCCACTTGTACCTCTAAGCCTCTCTTCAAGAAATTTGTAGAAGAACTGGAGCCTTCGAGGGGGCAGAGCTCTGGCCTGGGCATGAGGAGGCTGAGCTTGCACCTTCTCACGGCCCTCATGAGGACAGTGACATCCTCATTGCTCAGCTGCTCACACTGTGCCAGGCCCCCTCCCTGACCCATCATCACATCCATGATCCCATTTAGCCATTCTTCTCTGACAGAAGACAAGACAGATTTGCAGAGGCTAGCCAACTCCTCAATATTCCACAGGTAACCAGTAGAGATGCTGCGAAATGGACCCAGTTCTGTCTCACTTCCAAATCCACACCCCATCGCCAGTCACTATGAGCCACATAGATGGGAATAATATGCCCTGCTGCTCTGCGGCCATCGGGGCAAACAAAAAAGTGGGCTCAGTTCTGTGTCTCTGAAGTGCTTGCAGGCTCCAAAAGTCTACAGATGTCAACGACAGGGCGTGGTTTCATGAGTTATGGTGCGACCAAACAATCAAGTATTAGGCACTCCTTTAAAAATAATATTTATAGAGACATTTGACCCACAGGGAAATGCTTATGCTCCAATGCAGAGTGAAAAGCAGAACACAATTTCAGGTTCTCGGTGAGACCCAACTCCATAAGGTAGTATCTGTAGAAGAAGGAACAAGCCAGACGTGCACAGTGATTGTGTGTGGGAAATGATGTTTCAGATGATTTTTTGTTTTAGCTTTATGCTTTTCTGTATTTCCCAGATTTCCCACCAGTAGCATGCATAACTTTTACAACTGTCACCTAGACACACATTGCAAGTGCACAGGTCTTCTCTCCCTGACTAAACTGTGGGTCTCGGCCATAGGAGGTGGGCTACGGTGTCTTTTCCTCAGGCCCACCACACTGGCAGCACCACTGTTCTCCAGAACCTTTTCTGGAGCGCCATCCTGCAGGGAGCCCTGACCAGTGCAACTTCATGAACTGGCTTACAGTCTGGCAGGGCAGGAACAAGGTCCCCGAGGCTGCCCTGCTCTCTGGACCTCAGGCCCTCAAGTCCAGTGTGGCAGACCCTTTCCCACAGAGCCATGCTGGTGAAGGGAAAGACAGTGTCTTTGACACAACCTCAGCTGAATGCCAAGATCCTTTGCCAGTGAACCCACAAGAAAGAAACCTGCGTATATGTTTATAGGCCAGGATGTGACGAAACAACCCATTTCAACACACACTGAGCCCATCTTCCCAACAAAACAGTCTGTCTGCACGCACCCCAAATCACACCTCAATCATGTGCTGGGTGCCAGGAAAACTGAACTCTAAATCCACATTTCCAGGAGGCCAGCCTATTTCAAAACTAATGGTGGGAGGTACCCACAACAGGCAAATTCATCGGCATAGAAAGTATCCTGTACTTAGCTCTATCATAAGTTCTGTGTTGAAATTAATTTTGTGCTTCCCTACTCCCAGTTCCTAGCACAAGGCCCTATGTACATAGTATGTGCTAAATAAATGAATGAATGTTCCATCCTGAGGAACATGGTCATCATTGACATGTAATAGCATCTATGAAGTCTCAAGCAATGTTTAAAAGCTTTATATATATTAAATAAGTTAATCATTGTAACAAACCAAGGTATAGTTAGTTATATACCATTATTATCCCCATTTTCCAAAGAATTACAAAAGTTAGCAACTTACCCCAGGTCACATGGCCAGAAATGGTGAACATGTTATTTAAAGCCCCATCACCAGAGTTCGGAGGTCACACCCTAAGCCACCATGCCCACACTACGCCCTGGCCAAGTGGACGGAGATACACAAGTGCTCCCTCACACGCCACATCAGGGACTTGGTCTCTGGTCTAGACCCTTTAATCCATG
This sequence comes from Sturnira hondurensis, assembly GCF_014824575.4. Lineage (NCBI taxonomy): Eukaryota > Metazoa > Chordata > Mammalia > Chiroptera > Phyllostomidae > Sturnira > Sturnira hondurensis. The sequence continues at coordinate 4,997,808 of NW_028079136.1, forward strand.
ATATTCTTCCACCTTTATTCCATCAAACTCAAAACACTAGGACCTGGAGTAGTGAGATCCCAATGCAGTATCAGATGAGGACAGTGGCTATTAAATATACCAGTGACACTCAGGGGAGAGGTGACTTTCAAGACTCAGTGGGTATGGCAGAGACAGGCTCTCCGAACACCTAACACACTGCTCCTTCCTCCTGGGCCCTTCTCGGCAGCTGTGTGATCCCACACGACCAGGGTCTGGGTAGCGGAATGTAAGCGGCAGGGCCCCGCACCACTTCTAGGACCAAGCCATGAGAATCGCCCCTGGCCATCCTCTGTGCTCTTTCCACTTCCGCCCGAGCACAGCAGCCTTGAAACACATGTCAAAGATGGCAAAGCCACGAGGAGAAAGGAGCCAGACCCCCTAGAGGACAGCTCTCAATGACCAGGGAAGTTTGAACTTTACATATGTGAGAAACAAACGTAAGTAGAGTCACTGAGAATCAAGGGTTTATCTGTCAGGCAGAAAACCTAGTATTAATGGATACAGTAGAGAAACCAGAGTGGGGTGGACACGTCAAATGTGGCCCATGTCAGAACGCACTCCCTCCAAGAAGAAGGTGGGCCACACAGGAATCAATACCCCAAACAGCCAGTTCTTTCATGTTCTGTCTTCCCTTCTATGAGGATCTTGATACCCTGGAAAAGTTGCTTCACCCCCAGAAATAAATGTGCCCATCCCTCTACTGAAGCACCCTGTGTTGAAAAAGCACACCCCTTCCCTAGTTGGAAATGGAGTAAGACAGGAGAATAGGACAACTAGGCCAGGGCATTTCCAGGGTTTCAATACCTCCCTGCATCCTCAGCTGAGTCCCTGGAAGCCCGCGCGGTGTGATGGAAAAACACGAACTTATGAGTCACTGAGAACTACCTGAGCAAGTCACAAACAACAGAGAGTCCTGTGAGAATTAAATGAAGGTGCCTCTCATATTGGGCTCACAGATGTGTCATTAAGTGATGTTCTGGCACAGTGCCCTGGGGACAATTCCCACTGCCTTAGATATCCCAAGCTAAACCAAGGCAGAAACTGGTGCATTTTCACATAGACGGTGAGGGTGATTCATTCTCTTCTTAGTCAACTTTATGCCGACATGGGACAGCTAAAAGCTTATTTCCGCCCGATCTTTGCCCAGCACACCCTTAAAGTCACTTCCCAGGTGAACCTTTGTATCAGGATGGCACTACATCTCCTGACTTGCCAAAATTAGGCCTGAGGGACTTAAACCCTAGTAATTAGTCTGGAGGATAGAGAGGGATGCTGGGGAGGAGGGATAGAAGTTATGGCAAAGTGAGTTTGAAGAGGATTTCTCAATGACGCTTGTTCTCTCTGCACACAGCCCTGTATCCAGGAGCCGGGACGGCCAGAGAGCAATGAACCTGGGACACTCACAGCCCAGCTGTGTCTCATGAATTTATCTTCCAGAAGCCTCCCTCCCCATTTTGAAGAATTGTGGCAAATGACCACATTTTTCAAATTTTTTAAAAAAGGGAGGGCCCTGGCCAGCGTGGCTCAGTTGGTTGGAGCACTGTCCTGTAACCAAAGGGTTGTGGATTCAAATCCTGCTCAGGGCACTTACCTGGGTTGCAGGTTCAATCCCCAGTCTAGGCTCATACAAGAGGCAACCAATTGATGCTTCTCTCTCTCCCTTCCTCTCTCCAAAAACAATTTTTAAAAATCTTTAGGTTATGAGGATAAAGAAAAAAAAGGAGGAGGATTCTTTGCCTGACTATAGTTTTTCTGTTGTTTTTTTTTCTGATTTGTGAATTTACCAATGTGAAGTCCTTCTTTAAAATGTGACAAATTTAACCACAGTCGGAGCCATACTTGCTTTTACTGGAGAAAACTAAATGGCACTCTGCCATCTTTTCTTTCTCACCTCCACTCACCCTTCAACCCACCACAATCTGGTTTCTGCTCACACACATAGCCCACCCCAGGCATTGTGCCCAAGGTCACCACCAACTCTCTCTGTTGCTAAATCCAGTCATCACTTACAGGACCTTATCTTGCCCCGGTGTCTGCCCATGGTCAGCCTTTGCAAGCTCGTCTCTCTCTACCTGCCTCTGGGATTCTGCTGTGTCCCAAGCTCCTGATCTTCACCTCCTCTCACTCTCAAGGACCTAAACCCCAATGCAGTTCAACCAGCATCTATGTCCCGATGGCCCGCAAGCTATCCCTCCATGAGTAGCTCCCTGCTACATTCCAGGCCCTAGTCACCTGCCAGTTACATATCTCCTCTTACAGACCTCCCATGCAGTCGGTTTGCCTTCCCCCCTCTGCTCCTCCCCCGCACCCCTAACCTCCGTGAACAGCACCTTCTGCACCTGACTGCGGAGCCAAACCGTTGGAGCCACTTTCTCCGGCCCCTTTCCCTCACCTCACAGAGCCAAGTCCTGCCTCCTCGGTAACCTTGTCCACTGCCTCCCACCCTGTCCTTCCTTCTTGCTCTCACCTGGATCTCTCGAAATCTCATGAATGCCTTTCCGGCTTCCAGATCACTTCCCTCCAACCCACCAGCCTGTTCCTCAAGCTGCTGCCAGAGAGACCTGTACATCAAAAATGCACACTTGGTCAGGTTCCATTCCTGTTTCAAATCCTTCAACAGCTCCCTGACAACTCTCAGGGTGGAGTCCAAACATCTCAGTGAAGCAAACAAAACCCACCATGATTCACCCCTTCCCTGCTCTACAGCCTGCTCTCTCTCCACTCCACCCACCCCTCCTACTTAGACTTACTGAGCCAGCCACAGTTCTCAGATAAACCCAACTCTTTCATGCCTCGCTCCCTGTGCCTCTGCTCAAGTGGAATGCCCAGCCAGGCTCTGTTTACTTGGTGAAATCCCAGTCAGCTTTAGAGATGAAACATCAAAGGTAGCAGAGTGTCAGGGGTCCCAGTTTAACTTCTGGAGTCAGGCAGACTGGCCGCAAACCTGACCTGCCACTTACTAGGTATGTGAGCCGGGATGAGTTACCTAACCCCTTTGAACCTCAGTTTCTTCATCCATAAAATGGGGATAATAATAGTTCTGACCCTGTTGGGTTATATGAGGATGAAGCTCAGTGATGCCTGGCTAGGTAGTATTCTGGGCTGCACTGTTCTTCTTTGAAGTCCCACCCTGGACTCCCCTCACCCCCTTTTCCCACACTGTATTCTGTGGAGCTACCAGTGATGGTTTCATATATACTATTGCCTTGATCTACTTGTGGGTCTGCCTGGCACATCAGATGGTGAGCTTTCTGATGACAGAGGGCCTGGCACCTGTGCCTCTAGCAATGGTGGGTACTCAGTAACTGCTTGTGGGTAAAATCTAATCAGGAACAGCACAAAATTCAGGTCATGTGTGGCTTGGATTCTGACTGCCTTTGTCTCTAACCACGACCAGAATCACTGCAGGCACCTAACTAGTATCAGCTTCCCATCACCCACTTCCCACCTCTCAGGCGCCACCTTCATCCTGCTCACAAAGCTCTCAGGGCTCCTTACACCCCATGGCAGAAGTCCAGACTCCCTGACTGGGCTCCTCAGTTCCCCCCCCAAGCACCCCCATTTCCTTGATAGGTTCAATTCCCCAAGGTATTTGGGGACCCCCTGGGACTGCCCATTCAGTGCTCCATGTGTGGTGCCTGCCTTCCTTCTCCCACCCCCCTCAAATCTTACCCATCCACTGAAGCAACATCAGGCCCCCACTGTACTGATTGAAGACCTACTGTGTGCTGCCTCCCATTCTGAGCATCCTGGCCTATTCAAGGAATCAAATTCAAGTTAACAATTTTCAGCAAGAAGTGCAGCAGGAATGGCTACCGAGGCGTGTGGGCTCCAGGTGGGACCTGGCGGGACTGACAGCCTGGAGAGCAGCTCACAGGAGCGGCACCAGAGCTGGGTCTCAAGGAGACGAGCTGGAGTTTCAGGCACAAAACCTCCCCCTCTCTTACTGACCTTTCTTCCCCCCACATTTGTCGAACTCCTGGAATCTATGCCAGGTGTCGCCAACTCTGGCTCTATCACAGATTCACCACAAAGTGACCAGAGAGACAGCCTCCCAGGCGCACTCCCAAACAGAATTTCTGCGGCCTGAGAGTCGACGGTAAAACACTTCAAACTCTGTGGACCAGCCAGGTTTGGAAATGACTGACTAACCACCTTCAATTCCATTCACTGCTTTTACTGAGGACCAACACTGGTCCCAGGGCCTCGCACGGCACTACAGCTACAAGGTGAACTCCATCCCCCCACCTTCTGGGAAATTACTGGTGGGGAGACAAAGTTATAACGTGAGAGTCATACAGGGCTTAGATCAGACTGTTTGCACTTCATTTAGCCTCAAACCCAACCCATTTTTTTCGTACATTAGTCTTGTCTGGACAGCGGGTGTATAAACCTAAGCAAAAGCCCAGTGCCCCTTCTACTCCCCAGAGCACTCAGCTCCGCGCTCGGGGGGCAGCTGGTGTTCAATTGAGAGTTGAAATACAAATAATTCAACTCTTCATACTACGTCTCTTTTTGACTAATTCACCCATTATTAACTTGTCCACTGATCCTTATCGTCATGATTTCAGTGCTAGCGTAGTGAGTGCTTCTAGTCAGTAGTTAGTACGAATTGGCAGAATGAATGTTTATTGGTAAAAACCCGTCACAGGAGGCATGTAACAGCTTACACGGCGCCACCTTTAGAGTTCACTTAAGAGACTTCCAAATTTACCCTTTGAATTTTAGACCTTTCATTTTAGGATGAATTTCCTGATATGTAATTATACAGGCTTTGCTGTTTAGATTGCCATTAATGCTGTCAACACTGTAAATAACGCCCCCTGGGTCTCAGCAGTCGGTGGGCCTCTGTGTGGGGGGGCCCTGGCAGAAGGGGGAATGCTTATCCATCCCTTTCGGGAAGCCGCCCACCCACCAGCCAGCCACGCCCCTCACCCAGCCTCTACACAAGGGTCTGCAAACTGCGTTCAGCCTTTATGAGCAGGTAGGTGTGCCTGCACGGGCCGGTGAGCCCTGCCAGAGTCAAAGAAGCCTCATGCTCAAAGCCTATCGATGTGTCAGCATACTTGGGAAGCCAGAATCTATGATTTCAATATAAAATCCCCTGTCCCACAGAGAAGCAGCATGGCAAAGCAAGAACACCCATCAGGGGGTTCTTGGGAGACATGTCCAAGCATGGACACTCAGCCAAGTGGGGGGGTGGGCAGGGCAGGCCAGGCAGTCAGCAGAATGGACTCTACCCTGCCTTCACTTGGGCCACAATCCCAGCGATTTGCAGATGTTGTTTGCTTGTGTGTTTGCTTTAAGTCACCAAAACAGAACTCAGCCTTGAGGAGCAAAATTTCTGGATGTGGATCAAAGATCATCTGGCCCTCCCTGCGGGCGCCAACCTGGGAGAGGGGAGGTCTGGAACTCCCTTTGCACCCAGGACCACAGGGGTCTTACCTGGAGTGCAGGCCGGGACCTGGACAGCACGCACGCAGCACAGCCTGAGACCTGCTCACTCCCGTGGTGCTTCTGCTGCTTATCTATTTGTTCATTTATTTGTCCCACATGTACTGATCACCATGTGCTGGACAATGTGCTAAACAAACACAGCTTAATGGTTTTCAGATCCAGCTCAGGAGTGAGTAGGCCAGGGACTGACAGGGCGAGGCAGCCCCTGAGAAAGCCTTCACCTCACTGGGACCCGCCCAGGGGGACCTCTGCCCATGATCAATATGCGGGTACCTGGAGGCAGTTCAGGGGTCTGAGCAGACGTGAGAGAAATGGACCGTGTGAGCCACTTCCTTATTGTACAGAGGAATTGAAGTCTCCTGGAACTATTTTCCCCAAAGCTCTGAGAAACCAATTAAGATTCCAGACAGTAAACACAGAAAGGCCCCTCTGATAAGACACGGCAGAACCAGTCCCTAAAATACACTCCGCTGCTGAACTCACTTCTGGGGAGATTGTTGGCTTGACAGGTTGCACTTCACATTCCAGGACGAGGCGTACAAGCCCGGGGTTTGCCAGTCCTGTAAGATTGGCCTATTGGTAGCATTATGGAGGGCAGTGTGGACCCGTGTGGGAGGGCAGCAGAGGTCTGAGGAGAAGGATGCCTGGCTCCCTGGGCGGCACTCAAGGCCGGTTTCCGTGAGCTTAGAGACGCTTGGACAAGCACTCCAGGACCAGTGACTACCGTGACCGTTGCCCCATTCAGTGGGGCCAAAATGCCACTCACTGCTCACTGCCCTAAACCTAAAAAAAAAAAGCTGCCACAGGGGAGGGGACCATAGAAGGTATGAACAAGCTGGTAAATTTTCTGTAAAGGTCAGGAAGACAATCTCTCACTGCCCGTATGTAGTAAGTCGGCACTGGCTGAACAGACACTGGGCTCTCCTCTCGGTGTTTGGGCTTACGTTCTGAAAACCACATTCATGGAAACAAGCAGCAGCGGTCCCCAAATTTTCTCTTTCCTCATGAAGAAATGAAGTCCAGGGGCTACAAGGCATGGACTGTGCTACAAGACTAAGAAGCCTTTGACTTTAAATCACTCTGGGTTCTTTGTTGTCCTCCTCTCCACGAAGGACGAGTTGGCCCAAAGCTCAGTTTCCAAAACGGATTTCCTGGGACAGACCTCGGTGAGGAATTTATTAAAGAGAGAGTCCACAGTTTCTGGAGTGTTCTGTCTCTTCACCATCTCTCTTCCCACCCTAAAGGTTGAGACCTGAAAGATTCTGGCTCATCCTTATGGCAAACAATCTACTTCCCGGATACTTTTGCCTTGCAAATATCATTGTTAACAGCTATGTCTTTCATTGGTCTTTATTTTTAAGTAGCCTTCTCACCCCACACCCGCAGCTCCAACGGAATTATTGTGAGACCCTGTCTGGAACGCAAGCCCCTCCCGGGAGAGACAGTCTGCACATGCACTCACAAGGGTGTCTGCTATCAGCTTATTTGGCAAGAGGAATCTGAGACATTTTAAATATGAACTGGAGCATGGTCTGTCCCACTCCGATGCCTCAGCCATCAATAACCATGTCCACTGGTACGTGAGACGCACAAGGTAGAAAATAAACACACACTGTCTGAAAACAAGCCCCGCCCACATTTCTATGGGGAAAAGTACTTTAGGTGTCTAGAGAGTTCTATCTGGAGGATCTTGGCTGGTCTCCACTGATGGTTCTTTCAAGGCCTTGCACATAATTAGCATTTCAGAAGGACTTTGACAGTTGGGCTCCAAAGCCCCCTCCTTCTGCCCCGGCTTATCTCTCCGCACCACTCCTTACCACTCCTCGTACCTGTCTGCGGAGAGGGAAGCATGTACGTAGCTCCTCCTTACTTCTGAATACTGAATCAAGCCTTTATGAACCACCATACATACCTTTTACTTGGAAGACTCTCTGCCTCCTTCTCTACTTAGCAGCGTCCTATTCATCCTTCATTACCCAGGTCACACAGCACCTGCTTGGTGCAGCGTCCCCTGTGTGACGTGCACTTCTCTCGGTACTTCCAGAACACTGGGTGTGTCTGTCTATGACAATGCTTAGAACAGTGACTGTGACCCTGTACACGTCTGTCCTGCCACCAGGACCACAAGTTCCTGGGAATAAAGGGACTCATTCACTTTGCATTCCCACAACCAAGCCCGGAGCCTGGCACGTGAAAGTCCGATAATAAATGGTTCCTGACTCAATGCCTGGCCCACTTAGCCCAGCACCCCCTTCTCCGTGGAATGAGAGGCTTTGGAGTCGGACGCCCTGTGTCTTGTGGGACATGGGCAAGTTGTTGAAACTCTATCTGCCTCAATTTCCTCTTCAGTAGAAGAGATACCCATGCCCCCCTCTCAGAGGGCGACTGTGGGGAATAAACAAGGGAAAACAGGTAAGCCCGGGGCCTACCCACTGGGAAGACCTCAAGATACATTTCCTTGAGCTCAGTAGAAAATGCTGAGCCACATGGAGTCCTACTGAAAAAAAGTGAAATGGTTTCTGTCTGGTTCACATGCCATCAGCCCAGGACGGGGTGGCCAGGCTCTACCTGAAAGAGCCCTCCTTCAGAGCAAGGGACAGTGCCAGCTGCACAGGAGGCATGCCCTTCCTTAGCTTGAGAGTCTCAGAAGGAGGCCTGCTTAGCAACAGAGGTGATTTTTATCTGAATGACCAGCTCACAAGAGCCCACTACTGCTGAGGTTGGGCTACCACCTCCTTCATTTCCTGTCTGGAATTAACCTTTCACCCCAAGTCATGCCATAAAACCAAACTATGCTGACTCAATGATGTTAAGTCACCAAGCACAAACAGCCCTCCCACTAGAAGCCTCAACCTCTCTATGCTGCTGCACCCAAACTTTATTAGGCTTCAGCAAACAAGGAGGTGGGGGCAGCTGGGGCCCTGCTAACACCGAAGATAATCAAGCGCAGGGTCAAAGAGAGGAGTGGAAAGTGTGGTGGCTGAACCCACGTGAGGAGGCGACTTGGCACTGGGAAACGAGCCATGCGTGTGATGTTTATAAGTCTCTGATGGTTAGGAATCAGGAGACTGGATGGCCACCTCAGTTCCACCACTAGCTTGCTTTATGGTTCGGCTAAGTCATGGCTCTGGACCTCAGTTTCTTTACCCATAAAACAGGAGGGTGAGATGATCTGGAAGATCTTTCCAGCTTTAATGTTCCAAGGTCGTACGTCTTGGAGACAGATCTACCTTCCCTACCTCTGCCCCTTTCTGGGTTGTTGTCTGTGTGAGATAGCTTTTAGCCCCCACTGAGCAGCCTGCTATCCACACTATGACCTTTTTGCTCCAGAGTACCTGGTCACCCCTGAGCACAAAGCCTGGCCAGAGAAGAGAATAAATTTGGGTCCTTATTATTAAACACTTATCTAGTACTTTCTGGTCAAGCCACTCCACAGGGGCCAGGTCCCTTGGAGCATCAAGAGCTTGGATATCCCGATGGGGACAAAAAGAAGGGGTTCTACAGAAAATAACCTCAGAGCGGCGACCTGGTCATAAACTCCCAACTGGGCAGATGGTGATGGGTAGTTACACCCCAGGCATACGGTTTCTGTAGGTAAAAGGCTTCTCATACGCAAGCCCTGTCTATCTGTGTCTGTGCATCCAGGTTAACTCACCTCTGAAATGCCTCTATTCAGACCCCTCCTTGTAAAGTGTGACCACCCTCAAAAAAGTACATAATCTTAACTATCATGTAATCAAGCCCCACCCCCACCCCTTTCCCAGGACCCCACAGCCTGGCCTTCTCCCACCTTCCTGTAATCTTGCTTTTGTTCTCGCTGTAATTCCAAACACATAAAAGAAGCTGCAAACTGTCATTTCCTGGGAGCATTTATCTCAGTCTGTTGAGATCTTGCTTCCAGGCACATCTTCTATTTGGCTCAAACACATTTTCATAATAATTCTCTACAGGTTTGGACACTCACACATCAATACCAACAACCCCTGATCGTCTGAGCTAGCTTCTCTCCACTCAAGGACTTTCCCACTGCCTCCTACACCACCCATACCCCATTGGTCCCTAACACTCTATCAAAGCGACCTTGCAAGGATTTTCCCCAAGCTGCTTGCAAGGATCTAAGACAGCCAAGGCAGTTCTTATTTGCTCTCGCCTGAGGGTGGATCAGGGAAGAGGTGGCAAAGCTACAAAGGGGAAAAGTATTTTCAGAAGCAAGCTCTGGCCGCATGAGGAGGAAGCCGGGGGAGGAGAAGACAGAGCTAGCCATGAGGACAGAGTGGGCTTGGAGAACCACAGAAATCAAGAGGCTCCTTTAAGATGCCACAAACCCTTTATGCCCCTTCTTATTTCCTTAATAACAAATCTGAGGACAGGTAAAATTCTGTGACTGGCCCAAGGCCATGCAACTAAATTGTGAACAACCAACACTAGAATGTGGGTCTCTGGTCTCAGCCGACTCTTTTTTCCACTCTACACTGTTGACTTCAGGAATCTAATTAGGTTGCTCTAATGAGGCCAGCTGGGTCCCCTGCAGATTCTAAGCAACATGACCTAAGTGTCACTTAGGGAAAGAGCAGACCCAGGAGATACTTTGATAACTACCCCCCGCCCCATGCATTCCTTCCCAACCTGGCATGGTCCCCTTGTTCTTTCCCCAGCCCTCGCCGCACAGTCTTGGGGAATTCAGAGGTCAGTGAGGAGGAACAGGTAGATCTCCCTGTACCTATAAAACCATAAATATCTAAGATAACCCACAAGATCCTCTTCCTCCATCTGGAAGAGGCTGCTGGAAAAGAGTGGCGGGAAGGGATCAAATGAACCCGCGGGATGTCTGACCTGATTAGGCCGAGAGTATCCGTTATGGGTATCTGTTAGATGGGTTCTCTGAAGGTTTATGACAAAGGGCAGTAGAGTTTGCATGTATCAGGGACCTTTCAAAGATCAGTGTTGGCCCTGGTCAGGTAGCTTAGTTCATCAGAGCATCATCCCCATACACTAAGTGCAGGCTCGATCTCTGGTCAGGGCACATACAAGAAGCTACCAATGAATGTATTAGTAAGTGAAACAACATATTGATGCTTCTCACACACACTTTCTATCTCTTCCCCCCTCCTTCCATTCTCTCTAAAATCAATAAGTAAAAATTAAAAACAAAGAGAGCAATGTTGGATGGATCATCTTAGCATCAGGAGCAGAATGCTCTGAGTAAAAGATTCAAGGAATCAATTATTTAGTGTGCATGACCCAGTTCCAGGAGGTAAGGCTGGGTGAGAAGAGAACTCACCGGTTCCTTATCATAGCAAGAAATTCAAATACTTTACAGCGTAGAGTTCCCTTACTGCCAAACAGGATCCATTTATGGTTAAGTGAGGCAAAAAAAAAAAAAGGGGGGTGGGGGGTGGGGAATAAAATAGCCAAAGTTCATTCATTCAACAAATATTTACTGAGCTCCTCTTAGGTCCTACACTCTCCAGGGATTTACATATGATTAGAGCATAGTAGAGTAGAAAGATCATTGAATTTATAAACAGGAGGCTTCAGCTGTGTCCCATCTCAGGCCTTAGGCAGCTGCCTTAGCCTGGGCAGGTTACAGCCTAAGTCAAATTTCTCACCTGTGAAATGGGCGTAAATCTACCTGCCTGTTACGAGATGAAATGATCTTTGTAAATGTAAATTGCAATGTAAACCTAAGGTGTGAACAATAATGATATAACACCACACACTTTCCCTGCCCTAGAAGCTTAGACGTTTATAACCTGATCATGTTTTGGAAAACAATCCAAGGTACCTATTAGGAAAACATCACATTCTCTTTAATTTGGGCAAATTGTATGTTTCAACCTGCCAGTTGGGATGGAGCCTGAGGTCAGTCCCAGCCCCTCAATCTGTACGCCCAGGAAGGGGCAGAGTAGCCAGCACCTGCCTGGTCCTGTATCAAGCCTGGACTGAACAAATGACCCAGGAGATCCCTGAGATTCAAGGGCTGGGGGAGACCAGCTGGAAGTGTAGTTGATCAAAACAATAAAAGAAAAATTCATTCAAGCACAATAGGGATAAGCCAGCCAGAAACACACACACCTCCCTCTTCCTACACATTTCAGACAATGATGGGATTCACTGTCCATTGCCTGACCCTCCTCTGTGGACATACTCTACAATGTGTTTCTCTGAGAACCAGGAGGGACTCTCAGGCCACAGCAGAATGGCTAAGCAGGACCTCTTTGCTCAGACAGTACGAGTCAGCATCGCTGGGCAGCTTTCCCCCTGGTCCAGTCAGCCTGCCTCGTTCTGCTGGTCAGGATTCCCACATGGACTCCTCACCCCCACGGATCCTCCATGCCCACCAGGCCAGCCTCTAAATGCCCAGATGTGCCTGCGGGCTGCCCCTCCCTTGGGGCCAGCACCAGGCTCCCACCTCATCGGTCGGACCCTCAGGCTCTCCCCTCACTCTTTCCTCGCCTTCCTCCCTCTACCAAGACCCTGCCCTGGTCTCTCATCTCCAGGGAAGCTTCTGGAGGACAGGGCCAGTTTTGTGCATTTCTGCATTTCCTCTTGGGGTGGTCATTAAGTTCTTCCCCGTCCTGTCCATGGAGAATGATGGTCCCCAAGTGTTCTCTGATGGTTGTATACAGGAGGGAGGCAGAGGAGGGGTGGGGAGCAGTGCAAAGAATGCTAGGCTAGAAGTCCAGAATCTGCTTTCCTACTCTCCATTTGGTACCAGTTAGTTATGTAATCTTGAGAAAGCATCTTTAGGCCAGGCCTCAGTTTCCCTATTCAGTAATGAGGGGTTTGTTCTAAATTATCTCTTGGGTTCTTTTATAATTATAATTATAAAATTTGGTATTACAGAAACCAGACTAGCCTGGACCACAGGAGACATGGGTCCCAGTCCTTATTAGGCTACAGCCCGGGGCGAGCTGGCTGACTGCTCAGACTTCAGTCTCCATGTCTGCAAAACGATGAGAATGATATGACCTCCCTCCCCAGGGTGTGAGGCTCCCACGAGACACTGAGATAGAACTTTGTCAATCGTGAGCCCTGAAGAAACCTCAGGCTTTGAACTCCCTGAGTTAACAGACAGCTGTTGCCCCGAGTCAGGTGCCCAGCGCTAGAACGCTGGAGGTGCTGCTCTGCTCAGACGGGAAGGTTGGAGGGCAGGCGTGTGCTCTAAGGCACTCATGGCTCGTGGGTGAGACGGACAAGGGGACCAACCTTACCTCAGCCAATGATGTACCTGAGGTCTGAACAGAGCGCCATGGGAGTGTAGAGGAGGAAGAGGCGCCACCTTTGCCTGGGGGCATGAGGGAAGCTTCTCATGGGGAACAGTGAGTCCCAGAAGCAGAGATCTGTTCCAGGAGTAGGTGGCCTGGAGCCAAGGCAGACAAAAAGGGGAGGCAGAAAACAAGGCTGGACTGTGAGGCTGAGGCCTGACCGGGGAGGCCTTGAAGGCCAACAGCAGAGGGCTGGTCAGACAGGTCTTCGAGGGAGGTTGTCTTTGGCAACATTGCCGAGGACAGAGCAGGGGGATGGAGCGGAGCTGGAGAGGACAGTGGGAAGGCTCTGACAATAATAGTTCATGAGGGTGACTATGTGACAAACACATCATTATTGATTTCTGCCTATACCTTAGCCTTTTAGACCCTAAGCCTCCATGGACCCGCAGAACCTCCATAAGAAATGTAAACAGGTTCGTTCTCCCCAGAATGAAACCCAAGGCAAGGAAGATGCTGCAATCACATTTTTAAACCTTGGACAAATGGTCTACAGTGCTCTGGTGGCACTCCCTACAGAAGCTGCCCAGCCAGATTCTTGCCTTGGCACCGATCAGGGCCAGCAGCAGACTGAAGCATAGTCCGAGCTTGGACCGGAGTCAGGATGGCTGAGCTGCTGGGCTTACTTAGGGAGAGAGGGGGCAGAGGGTGCCCAGTGTCCACTGAGTTAGACAGGTCTTTCGTGTGCCCAAATACATCTGCCTCTATCTACCTCTGCCTCCCCCCCTCCTCTGACAACCTCCTTGCCCAGGCTGAAGGCAAAGAGAGAGCTTTTTCACTAGCCATTGTTTTTCAAATGGGCTCACAATGACTTGGGCATGTAGGAAAAGTGCAACAAGCGCCCCTACACTTTCCAAAGCCTGAAGCCAGCTTCCCAGGAGCCACTCCACGGCTCAATGAAGGAGACCCCCCACTGTGATTTACTCACTTGATTCTTAGGCATCGAAGTGACTGAAGTTGCTTCTTTCCAGGGCGAGCCTCGCACAGATTGCCATGTTCCTTTGAAAACAAGAGCCCCACAATGAATGCTACGTTATCTTACTGTTACTCCCTCCTATCTTCTCCCCACCAAGAGGGACCACAGCCTGTGTGCTTTGCCCCTTCGTAACACTTGTCCCAACAGGAGGAAATGGTAAAGGACTGTGAGATGGTCAAACAAATTCTATTGTCTGCCACTGCCTGGGAACCCTACAGGCTTTGCACACCTCTGCACAAGGGCTTGCTGAGAAAGTAAGACGGGTCTGGGAATAGTGTTTTATTAGGCACTTCATTAGAATCAGAAAATGCCAGAATTTCTAAGCCTTGGACCTGATATAAGTCAATCCAGCCAATGTAAATACCTCATAACAAGTCACCAATGTGAAATGTGTCCCATTTCCCACAATGCAAAGGTCCAAAACACTGAATACACTAAGAAGTCATACAAGTGGGCCATCTGATCGTGGCCGAGTTCCTAAGCAAATTATTATTTCGGCTTCCAAATGATTTGGTTACATCTACTGGTTCTGCAGAAAATGCCTCTGCACCTGTTTGGAAAAAGGAGCCCAGAGTTACAAGGCATTTCTCCCATCCAAGTACTAACCAGGCCCTACCCTGATCATTTCTAAGGCTTTACTCTCACAATTCTAAATTTGGGGAAAAGAGGTGGCCTCAGGAAGACAGAAGCTCATGCAGACTTGCAATGTGAGATCTTTGAGAGGCAATACCCACACTCCTGGGACGTACATACTCTTGTTCAGCAGGGTGGTAGGCCTATGCGACGACATAACACACACGTTCTCGCTAATACACAAAGATCTGTATTCAAAGCCCACGGATTGGGACTCACTGTTCAGAATTCTCAGACCATTTGTGGAAGAGAAGCTACCACTTCCTGAGCACTGGCCATGCGTGGAACAAGCACAGTTAAAGACCAGACCTGCTTTGTCTCAGTGGCTCCTCACACACAGGAACACAGGCTTGGGGAGCGGCCAGCCCCATGGCATGGCAGCCCTAGAGCCCAGGCCCTGGCTGACCCAGGTATGAGGTGTGCAGCTGTAATGGGCCCACACACCCCATGAGTGGCCTGGTGGGCTTGAGGACAGCCACCTGGGCAGAAGCTGCCATCATCTCTCATCACGATCATTATCAAGCCACTCCTTCCCAGCCCGGGGCAGTTGACAAACAGGCTGGCCTGCCTTGGCCACATTCTATCCACCTGAACTGCAAGCTCTGTGTAGTCACCTGTAGCCAGAAGTCAGGGAGGCTGGAGGTCTCTCCTTCTCCGTCCCCTGCTTCTCAAGGGAAGCTTCTGGGTAGAGTGGGTGGGAGAGCTGGACATTATTGGTCTTATCAGGTTCAAGAACCAGGGACCTCCCCGTGCTCCCTGGATCTCAGGAACTGAAGCCCTTACCCACCCAGGGGCACTACTAAGACCCGCAGCAGGGACTCGGGAGCTCTCTGAAGTTCTGCATGGGTTGTCTGCATGGTGGGTGCAGATGGGCATTTCTGGACCAGCCTACAAAGGCTGACTACCGGTCAGATTCCCACACAGGCCTGAGCGCATGGTGATCTAGCCACTCCTAGTACCAACTAAGAGCTTCTGTCTGACCAACAGCCAAAGATGCTTTGAGCTCCTTTTAATTCCACTAAACCAGAAGGTCCTAGAGCCCAGCACCATCCCTCCCCTAGGGAAGCCTCAGTTTCTTCATCTGTAAAATGAGAAGCTTGACCTAATTGGTGATTTCCTCACTAAGGATCCCTTATAGCCGTCTCCCTCCATGGGCCCTGACTCTTAGAGACATCCACAAAACTAGTCAGTCCTTTAAAGGAAGGACAGGGGTTAATCCATGCGCAGGCATTGCAATGGGTGGTTAGCATCTGCTATTTCAGATACTCTTTCCAGCAACCCGATAAGTCAGGTAGTAAAGTCATGCCGCGGGGGGGTCGGGGTGGGGGCAAGACTGAGGCATGGTACAACCAAGTGCTCCTCACCTGGAGACTCACTCAGCACTGACCACAGCAGCCTGGGACTCACGGCTGAGCGACATGGGGCATGTCCTGTGTCCATGCCCATGCTCACTCCCTGACACAGTGCTCCCCTTTGTAATCAGTCAGAATGAACAAACAACTCTCCTCTTGGACTTGCTATCATGCCAGCCCCAAGCAAAGGAGCACGAGGTCTCCAGGCCCCTGTGGGCCTGACCTGCTGTGCAGGAAAGGTTTTCTGTGAGCTTGAGTGGCTTTGTGGATCTCGGGGAACATAGCAATTTGGAGGGACCAGGACCTTCCTGTCTGCTGTCCTCCAAGCCTACCTCCGTAAAGCTGAGGTCTTCACTAAAGGACCCCAGGCACTTGGAACAGGGCTTGGCACCTACAGGGCACTTCACTGATATTTGATGTATGGAGAAATGAAGAAATCTGGAACGCAGATGCACTGAAGGCTTATTCAGGACCCTTGGGTGTGAGTTAGTGTGAAATACACCAAGACCAGCTCAGAACCACGGAGCCAGGCCCTCAGCAGCATGCACCAAGCTGGGGTCTCCACAGCCCAGTCCCCCAGACAGAGAAGATAAAGGCACAGGTGCTGAGTCAAGTCTGCTCTTCCTCACAGTGACTACCAGGGGAGCTTCTGATAGAGCAAGGCAAGGGTCTGAATGCAAAAGCTACCCACTAAAGTGGTCCTGAGTTCCGGCCCTGGAATCAGGCAAACCTGGCTTCCTACCCCAGCTCTGTCTTTTTAAGTGAGTCAGGTGACCCCTGGACAAATGACATAATCCACAGGAGCCTCAATTTCTTACCTAAAAGTATGGATGTTAGTGCCTACTCCATAGGGCTTCTCTGAAGATGAAACGGGATAATGCTGTAAAGGACCTAGCCCGTGTGCAGTTCAGAGTGCTTGGAGCTGACATCTGTTGTTACTGTCTGCGTCAGAGTGGGTGGCTAAGAGCACATCTGGAGTCCTCTGCTTGGGTTTAACCCCACCTCTCCTATGGGCTAGCTGTGTGGCCTGTGGCAAATTGCTTAACCTTTCTGTGCCTCATTTTCCTGGTGTGTAAAATGGGGTTGATTGTGAAGATGAAATAAGTTACACAGGTGAAGAGTATAGAATAATGTCTGGCACTAAGTAAGCACTCAATAAAAGTTAGTGTTATTCTTACTTATTAATAATATTAGTGTCCTTCTCCCTTTGTTCTGACAACAGATTTTGCCCCATCTTCCACTCCCCAGACAGAAAGGTAGGCATGAGACTCAAGGTAGGTTCGTCAGAGTGTCTTTCCTCCTCGGCCACACTCATGGGTACAAAAGGTGGGCACATGCGTTATGCTGGGAAAAGTTTCAATCTGAAAAATCCCAGGGGAGGCCTAGTCCACTGGGGATGGGTGGAGGGCTGTGGGGGTCAGCTGGGAGGTATCTGCAGCCCCGGGCCACTGGGCAGCGGGTGCTGTTTCCGCGGAGGCTGAGGTCACCTGTCCTCTTCTTGGGGCTAAACTCGAGGGGAGGCCTCCTTTGAGCCTCCCCTAGAACATTCCATGGGGAACAATTCCTTTTTGCTTAAGCTCATTCAAGTTGCATTCCTGTCACTTAACACCAAAGAGTCCTGACCAACGAGAGCACTCAACGACTAGGTTGACTGGATGTTTCACCATCACTAAACGCCAGCCAGGGAAAAGCCAACATGTGCAGCGAGGTGTCTCTACAAACTGAAGTGAAAGGAGGTCATTCCAAGCCCCTGGACCAATCCCCCTCCTGGGAGGGGAAGATGCTGGAACCAAAACAATGAAGAGCGCAGTCCCGCCATCTTCGGCTGGGAACCCAGCCGCAGATGTGAATTCCAGCTTCCATGAGAACTGGGAGAGGGGATGAATTGAAAGGAGACTGGAGCTGATTTCACTGCGTTCACAGTGGCACAGGAAAAAATCCTGTGGAAGGACAGTGGGTAAGGGAAGAGAAATACCTTGTCTGGGCCCTTAAATGTGTATTGGACTCTCTCACTGGTACGATCGCACCTCACCTTCAGCACAGCCCTAGGAGCTAGAGGTTCAGCCAACCCATTTTATAGTTGAGGAAACTGAGGCTCAGAGAGCTCAATAACTAGCTTGCAAGGTCATACCACTAACAACCAGTACATGCCCTGACTGTCACGCTGCCTCCTCAGCACACTGACCCCTGAGCCGGAGGCCTCCTCCTCACACGGGATGTCTGCTGCCACTCACACCTGTGCTCAGACCCGCCCAAGGGAGAAGGGGATGTGCTGCTGCCCCCTAATCTGCAACAGGCGCTCCATGCTACCCAGAGACGGCCTTCAGAGGGAAGGGGTTGCCTTGAGGAAGCTCTGCAGATACCCACAGTGCATCCTGGGGCACGGACATTGCACGTTGTCTGGACGTCGGTAATTTTAATCTCTGAGAGTGTCAGCGCAATGTTAATGAGGTGGCGTTGAACTGGAGGTGCCTGTCAGAATCCCATGGGGAGATTTTGCAGAGGTTTTTGTTTGTTTTTGTTTTTGTTTCTTTCTTGGAAGCTTAACCAGAAGATTCTGACTTAATAGGTACAACGACAATGCTTGACACATAGCATTGTGCTTAACAAAGTCATCTTTGCTTTGTCTCATTTTCTCCTCTTTCTGGGCCACCACCCAAAAGCGGTTTGTTCCTACACCCCCGGGCCTTCTAACAGCACCCTCTCAATTCCCTCCAGGAAAAGGAGCTCCACCTTCAGATATATTTAAAGGATTTTAGAGAAACAAACAAAAACACGCCCCTGGCCTGGCAACCAAAACAAAGAACCAAACCACATTGATGGCCTCCCTCTCCTGCAGCTGTAGGCACAGGGTGAACACGCGAACGAGCTCCCAAGGCCGTCTGCTTCCCCATGTCCCTGGGGCCACACCAAGGTCTGCACGGGGGTAGGCTGAATGACCAGTGGGGTGGGGATGCCGCTGACATACACTCAGCCAGCACCAAAGGAGACTCAGCCGGAGAAGAAAGTGGCAGCTTCCAACGTTTGCTGGGGGAAAACTGGAAACCACGATCTGAAATGATGAAAAAATCTCCCCAACCGCAATCAGTCATGTCAAGAGTGGCCACCCGTAGCCAGGTGCAGGCTGTCCCTGTGGAAGGGCAGGGGAGTTCAGTGAGCCATTTCGAAGCAGCTGCGCCCCATTACCCCACAGGACACACACAATGCCACTCGCTGCCCAGAGGCCGCCTGCCAGCTACCGGCTTTTCTCTTTGTTTCCCAGCAACTGGGTTCAGGCCAAGGCTGCACGGTCACAGGGGATTAACCAGACAGGTATTTCCCTTGCTTTTCTTTCTTTCTTCATAACTTCATGCTCTGCTCTTTGAAAAGAAAGAAAGAAAGAAAGAAAAAGGAACTGGCTGGTTTCCCCTCAGGGCACAACCTGGCTTCATGTGACCTGGGTGAGAGGCCGGTGCCATGCTGTCCAGCACTGTCCAGGGCCAGCGTGCGTGTGGGGCTGGGGCAGAGAGCCGTGGGCAAGCTGATCAGCTTGAAATCTGAAAGGGAATGGAATGCTCAAGGGGTCCGTTTTCCTGCAGCGCCTCGCCCGCAACTTGGTCCTCCTTAAACCAGCTGGGAAAGTTCATTCACTAAGCAGCTGTTGAGTGTCCTGCCCAGGACTGTGAAGAACATCGCAGATCATGGGGAACAGGGTCCCGCCTTAGGAAGCAGAGGCAGTAGGAAAGAGCGCGCTGCCTCAGGGCCCGCCGGCCCTGCTGCCTCCAGCGCCCTGAGACCTTGGACAAGTCGTTTTGGCACCAAGGCTCATTTGCTCCCTTTTGGGGGATGATGTGCAGCTTATCAAGCCAGGTGTAGATTAAAGAGACGATACAGGTCACAGAGTCGTCGCGGCTGGCGTGCTGGCGGCTTACGAGGAGCTAGGAACCAAGTGGTAAGTGCATTGAGTGGATTATTTCACCAGATCCTCACAACTCTCCTGTGAAGTAGGGAAGGGTAGGGGTCCTCAAGTTCAAATGAGGAAACTGAGGCTCGGGGAAATCTAATCAGCTCCCCAAAGTTACACAGCTCATAAAAAATCAGAGCTAGAAAGTACACCCGGGCCAGACCCCACAGTCCTAGTCTCTGCTCTCCCTCCCGCCCGTGCCTGGTAGGCGCTGCAAACCCATTATGTAACATGCAAATGCTGAGCTGGGGGCTGCTGGCGCTCCACCCAGGAGACATATGGGGAAAAAGAGGGGGAGTTTGGGCTGAGAGACTTTCGGAAGCGTTTCTGAAGCAGGAAGGGCTGAATCTCAGTCTCACATGGTGAAGATGGAAAAAGACAAAAGAGAAAAAGGAAAGCATTGCATGCTGTAAGACATGAAGAAAGAACTGGAAGCAGGGATGACCTGGGCAGGCAGGCAGAGACTGGCCAGGCTGGAGGAGGAAAGAAGGGGGCTGGCCTGAGTGACAGATGGGCCCCTTGATTTGGGGAGCCATTCTACCTGGGGTATTTCTCACCCACACCCCAGAGATGCTATGGTGTCTGCTCCTTTGGTCATACCATAAATAACCACAGAGGGAATTGAAAACTGTGGTTGTAAAGACCCAACAGCCCCTTTCTTCCCACTGCAGGCTTAGAACCCAACTCAACGAGCAAAGGGTTTGGCCAGCCCCCAGCCTGCACCGCTGTGCTGACATGCCAGGCCCAGATTCCAGCCCACGCGTCAGGATGCCAGGAATCTGCATGCTCCCCTGTGTACATAGTATCACCATCACCACCCTGGCATTCAAGGCTCCCAGGAGAAAAAAAAAAGGTAAAAATGAGGCCTTAGGACATGAGCTCCTCCTGTCCAGGTTCCTCTCTCACATTCCTCGCCCCTGCTGGGACACTGGAGGTACCTCCTCAACGACCTCTTGTTGAGCTGAACTTCAGAGAAGATCCTTCCACTTGAGGAACCACTCTGGAGTCTGAAGGCCTGAAGTAACGTCTGTCCGGGAGTCTGCAGTTGAGTCCCACCTTAGCCGGAGGGACCATCTGCCCGTTTGCCTCCTGCAGAGGAAGTATCCCTGCTGCAGTCTCTGCTTTGGCCTCTCAGCAGCCCCCAAAGCCTGGACAAAGTTCAGGGCCCCACACCTAGTACCTGCCCTCCTCCTGGCTGAAGGAGTGGGTGCCAGCCTCCTCCACCTCCAACTGCAGGTTCCCCCAAGCACCGCTGTGTTCACACACTGCTCCAGATGCTTACAGCTACGCTGCCTCTACTTAGCCCACCAAACCCAGAGTGCAGAGTCCCAGTCTAGGCCTCAGACTCACGGAGAAGGGAACATGTGAGTGGAGACGATTTTAGCAACTGATCACTGGCTCAGTTCAAGCCCACCATCATGCGCTTTTTTGGAAGTAAGAGGACCTGGAGGTGGGAGGAAGATAAAAGCAGGACTGTAGAAAAGTCTGCTGCTCACAGGGGCTCCGCCCAACCCTCTGCAGGGACAGAGTGGAAAGGAAGAAAAGGCTTTGGCAGGATGGTCAGTCTGAGCCTCCAGACCGCTGCTTCCTGTTTCATGACCTTCCGCCCGTGAGTCTGCGGGCAAACTACTTGACTCTGCGGAGCTTCAGTCTCCTCACCTATTAAATGGGGAGAGTCACCGACGTCCCACACGAAACAGTTGTGAAAACTGAGTGCACTATGAATGTGAACAGTTCTAAACTGTTCTAAGCACAGTTTCCCGTGCTTCGCAAACGGGAAAGCACCCTTAGAAACATCAGACGTTGTCCATAATCCTGGGAGGTGGGGAACCCTGGTCAGAATATGTGGTTTGAAGGGAAAAGGGGAACTAGGAATCCATTCCATTTGTCAAACTTCCTTCAACACCTTCCACGACCAGACACAAGTCTCAAGGGACATAAAAAGCAGCGATTGAGACCTATTTATTTCTCTGACCTCGAGCATTCAGTCTGGTAAGGGGAGGCTCTGCCCACATTTCTGTAACAAGGCAAAACAAAATGTGTTACTGGAGGAATTCTGCAGAGAGGATGGGACACTCTGTTCTGGCCTCACGGGGCAGGGGAGGCTTTTATAACAATACGATACAATGATTATTAGCATAACAACTCTGAGTGCTTGCCACACAGGCCAGGCAGTTCTAAGTGCTTACAAGGTCCATTCCCATTTAATTCTCACAAAACCCGGGCAATGGGTTCACAGATGACAAAGCTGAAGCACAAAGAAGTCCACCCCCGTGCTGGCCTTACACATCTGGGACGTGGTAGAGCTGGCGTTTAACCCACCAGGCTCTGCTCCTCCAGCCCTTTAGGGGCTGGGTCAACCAAGACGGGCCTCAGACAGACGCTGTGTGGCTGAAAGGTGCTGATGAGGCCTGCAGGGATGAGTCACGGAGGGCAGGCTCTGACTCACCCCTAGCCTCTCCTGCCCATGGGCAGCTGACTGCTGGCCCAGGTCTCCCCCTCTGACACTGCCTGGGTCTGCCCTGAAAGTAGGCCATGCCTCCCCACTGCCAAGGCTCTGTGTGGGCACCAAATACCGAGGGAGTCTGATGTAAGAAGCTGTACGTGGACATACTTTTACATATAGATCATTCTTGGGATAGTTGTTACTATCTTACTATAAACAGTAGTTCAATGTTAAAAGAAGAACTACTCTCAAATCTCCACTCTACTACGCAGTGGCTGTGTGACCTTAGACAAATGTTAGCTTCTCTGAGCCTCAGCTTCTTCAGCTGTGGGATGTGGTTAACAGGTACTTATCTCAGGCAGTGGCGGTGAAGATGAAAGGAGATAACGTGTCAAGGGCAGCACCTGGCACACCATGGGCTCCATAAATCGTGGTTGGATCAGATGACTTTACAGAGATTTCCATGGGAAAATCATTTTCTTTGTGGGAATATTTGGTGGCGATGGTACTTTTCACTACTATTCATCTGCCACTAAGGTAGATCTGGTACATGCATTACCTCATTTAGCCCTTAAAAGCACCACTTTCTTCATTGGACTTAGCTTCAGGACAACAGAGAGGGCAATGTCCGACATGTTCATTTGGCTCTCGCACACACACAGGTGTGGGGAAAGACGGAGAGAGAGTCCCACAAGCTGATATTCATTAGGCCCTTACCACGTGCCAGGTGCTGTTCTAAGCACTCTGCGTTCAGCAACCCATTTCATCCTCTCAAAAACAGGCCTATAAGCTAGGTGTTATTTTGTCATTTTTATGTTCAGATATGGAGCTTGAGGTACAGAGAGTTTAGGTAACCTTCCCAAGGTTATTTAGCCCAGATTCAGACCCAGAGCTCCCATTCTTAAGCACTATGCTCGGCTAAAACAATGAAAGAAAAGCCACAGAGACAATGTGTAACTGACCCCCGAGCCCCAGACTCTAGATTAAACTCCAGAGCACTGCGTGTCAAGCTGCCTCCAGCCCAAGCCCTACCCTCATTCCTTTTCTGCACGATCTGTTCCCACCCCCAGCCCTGCGCCACCACGCCTGGGCAGGAAGTGTCAAACCAGTGGGCTTTTTAAAGCCCTGGTCATCTCCTCCTGGGACCTTAGCCTCACTCCCTACATTCTACCTTCCACAAAGCTGCTAGGGACATCTTCCCAAACATGGTGCTCCTCTGCTCAAGAACACTCAAAGGCTCCCTGTTGCCCAGAGCTGAAGACCCAGTGGGTTGAATAGAATCACTTAGGAACTCAAGATCCCTGCATTAATTGGCCTCCTCTCCTCGGCCCCAGAATTGCTGGCCCATGAGTCAAAGCGACAGGGTACTGAGTCAGTGAGGCCCTTCCTGACCAACCATCCTAGGGTCTGGAAACCATAGCCCTCTCCCCGACCAACTGCCTCCCCCTACCCCACCCAGCACAGCCTGTCTCCTTCCCTGCTGTAGTGTTCTCCACCTGCCTCTCATCACCTGCCCTCATGCATTTCACTTACGTGTTTATTGTCTCCCTCTCCATGTGACAAGGCATTTTACCCTGGTTTTCTTTTTCCCTGCTGTAAACACAGCACCCAGAACAGGTTCTGGCACACAGTAAGAATCATAAATACCTGCTGAATGAATGAATGAGTAAGTATTTAAGATGCCTGAGAAGAAAATGTCCCAACAGAACAATGGTGGGGGAAGGGCCAGTGTGCGTCTGGCCTCCCTCTCCGCTCCTGAGGACATTTCTGGAGGACAGGATGGAGACGCCTTGGTTAAAATGCCTGGGGGCCAAACCCTTTCTTGCCCATCCTCCCTGGGGTTTACCATAGGAGTTCCCTTTGTGACTCTGGGCCCTTATCCCTCCCATCTCTATTCTGAACTTACTTACACACACACACACTCCCGCTCTCTGTAGCAAGGCCTGTCTGCCTCAGTCCTAAACTCACTTGCTCAGCCTCAGCTCCCTCTACCCACCTTCAAACCAGGCCGTCTCCCATTTCCTCGGACCTTGACTCCCACTAGAGATGCTCTTCTTTCTCCTACTTATCCATCTGCCCTTTGACTACACTCTGAGATCCAGGTCAGAGGTATTCTCCTCCTCTTTCTTTCCCCTCCTCCTCCTCCGGGAAGCTTTCCAGGCCTTCTCCAGCCCCTAGAAAACACTCCCCACACCCAATGCTGTCTCCACCAGTCATATAGAAATTAGTCATGAACTACCTTGCAAATTGACTTCTACGACTGAGCTGAACTGTTACCAAAATCTCCTGTTACTTAATTTTTTTTAAACACACATCTTGTTTTTCTAAGCACATTATAAACAATTTGGGTGTAAACACTGGGTCTTAGCCACATTGTCAGCCCCAGAGTGCAGGACACACAGTAGGTGCTCAATGTATGCTTCTCAATTAACTGCCCAAGGTAAACAAGTCATCTTCCTAAATGGGTCACTTCCTCAATTACAGGTACCTGGACTAGCTTCTCCCAACACCCGGGATTTTTTCCTCAGGGCCTGCTCTGGCCTGGGGTGTCTGCAGAGCCAGGCATGGGCTTGTGTTTCCAAAGGGCCCCATTCTGGTGGCACTCCCCTGTGCTGAGCAGACGGGCACGACTGGGAAAGAAATGATCTGTCAAGTCCCGCAGGTGTGGAAAAGAGAGGCACATAGTTGTTCCAGGCGAACCCAGACATTCAGAGTGTCTCAATTTCCTTCAATACCGGAGTTCAACAGAGGGGGTGGGGGGAGCCCTGGTGTAAGTGTTCGGTGCCCCAGCTCTGAGTAAACTGAGATTACCACAGAAGCTAGCAAAGTGTCAAGTTCCTTCTGAGCTTCGGAGAGTCGGGTCAGGGAGGAAGGAGGAGGCCCTGCTCTCTGCAGACGCTCCTTGGGTGCGGCCGTGCAGGCTCTGGAGGAGGGTCTCCTTGTGCCCCCATTGCGAGGTAGGTCCGCTGCCCCTGTTCACACCTGAGCACTGAGGTCCCTGTGGCAGCAAGAGGCAGAGCAACCAAGACTCAACCTTTTGAGTCATACTTTTTCCACAGTTCCCCAGTCAGGACTTGTGGATTAGCTAGGCTTCTTAAAAATTGGAATAGAAAATACAGTCAGTGGGTTCAAAAATCAAGAAGCGCAGATGTACACAGGAAATGTGTCCCATCTACCCAGTCTGTCCTCTCTCTGAAACAGGTACGAGTTACTTGTGTCTTGTCCCTGACCACGCTTACATATATCCACACGAATACACATATGTATCTCCTTTACATACACACATTTCTCTGTGACCTGCTTTATCTTCTGGAGGAATGACTTGGAATGGAGAAAGAGGTAAAGTGTCTACCGAACACAAAAGATGTGCGTCTGTGGGACAAGCTCAGGAGACAAGGAGAGGGGAGGAATTCTGGAGAACACACGGTGAAGAGAGAAGATCTGAGGCAGGAAGGTAAAGTCGTCACGGACACCAGTGGCCTGCTGCTGACCGGATCCCAGGCCAAGCAGAGAAGGGCTCTGACAGCTGTGGAAGCCCCACTGGCTAAACCCTCTGACCGGCCTCGCTGAGCGTTTCGTCTTCCAGAAGGCAGAGGAAGCGTCCTTGCAAACAGAACTAACCCAATTCCCACTGCAATGGCAAAGGGGTAGTGTGACCAGGAGCGCACAGGAAGTAACTACAGAGGAAAAGCAATCATATCCTCTGAAATTTGTGAGACCAAGGAGGGGAAGTCGGGGCCTGAGGCTCCAAGAAAACAGACTACAAGTGGCTAGGAGACTAGAAGGTCTCTGGGACCTGAGATTGAGGAAGTAAATGATTCAGACTCTGACATGCGATGCAGTTGTGGGTTGGTGAGGAGTGAGAAGTAGGGGGATGGGAGCAAGAGGCAGGAGGAGGGGGAGGAGGAGAAGGGAAGAGGGGCCTTTTAGGAAGCAGAAAACTCACTATAATGGTTGCAAGCTGGACTAAGGGGCAAACTGACTAGATTCTGATTCACCCTTTTCCCCTTCCTCACTATGACATTTTGAGCAAGTCAATTAAACCCTCTGAGTCTTAATTCTCTCGTTGGTAAATGGGGATAATGACAACATCTAACTCGTAGGATTGGCCCAAAGATTAAATGAGTTAATATTTACAAAGCCCTTACCCAGTCTTGGCTCACTGTAACTGCTCTGTAAGTGGTACAAAATAGGAGCCATGTGGTTACACAGGAAAACCTTGTTAAGAAGCCGGGTCTCCGCCCTGGCCAGTGTGGCTCGGTTGGTTGAAGCATCATCTCGTCGGCCTAGGGGTCATGGGTTTGATTCCTGGTCAGGGCACATGCCTGGGTTGTGGGTTTTATCCCTGATCTTGCTGGACAGCAAAGTAACTGATGTTTCTCTCCTTCTCTCTCTCCCTTCCTTCTTCCCCCTCTCTCTAGAATTGGAGAGCATGTCTTCAGGTGGGAATAGAAAAAAAAAAAGCAACCCATTCTCATCACCAGGAAAAGGATGTAACCGAAGAAGCCCCTGAGACAGTGACGTAGGACCCATCCCAGAGTGTCAACCAGAGGTCGCTGCCCAGCTGAGGCTGCACAACACGCCCTGGGGGCCCGGATGGTGTAGGGGTGGGAGGCTGGTCTCGAGCCAAGGGGTCTAGAGGTGAAAAGGGTCCTGGGAAATTGGGCCTAGGCTCCCACTCTGGGTGCCTCAAGGCTATTGCCAAAAAAAGCTGTTCTTAGCCTGACAAGTAAAGATCCAACATTGAGATGAGACTGGAAGCTGAGAAGGGGGAGGAACTTGATTTTCAGAAAAACGTAGATAGTTTCAACGACTTCAAGTCCGCTGGCCAAGAGCACTGAAACTTCTTGCAGATAGACCACTGAATTGCCTACTGCATCGCTACGGGGCAGCACAGGGACACCTGGAAACAGCTGTGGAGCCCCCAGGGAACTGAGAACATGCAACATCAAGGAGGGCTCACGCTGCCTGTGACAGGGTACTTGATGGTTGATGGACAACTGCAGGAGGCTTGGCACATCTAGATTCAAGAAGGAATCTGGTCACAGGTCAGAACAGAAGGGCAGGTGCTTAGGCAAGGGGACTGACTACCTTTCCCAAAGCAAGCGGATTAAAGATCTTGTCGCCTTAAGGGAGGACTCCAGCGGCATGCCAGAGGCCCCCCCTCCTGAGAAGCATTTTATTGGTGATGTGCGTAATGCTATAGAAGACACATTTACACAGGATCCTGGGAAAGTTCAA
The DNA here is from genome assembly GCF_014824575.4 of Sturnira hondurensis. NCBI lineage: Eukaryota > Metazoa > Chordata > Mammalia > Chiroptera > Phyllostomidae > Sturnira > Sturnira hondurensis. The sequence continues at coordinate 5,025,145 of NW_028079136.1, forward strand.
CAGAATGGGGCTGCACTGAATTTGACAAGTTGAGATGTAACAGGAATAGTCATCCTGCATCAGATGGGAACAAAACAGAGGCTCTGCATCTACATTCAAAAGCCACACACCATCTAGGCCAGAGAAGAAGCAGCTTAACTACACCATGTGTTAAAGAGATCTGGTCAGCAATAACGTCAGCAAAAAGGATGCAGCTGCCAGAAAAGGGGAGGCAATCTTGGGCTGCATTAAGAGGAGTAGAATGACCTGAGCTAGGGAGGTGATAGTTCCCTTCCTCTGCCGTGGTCGTACCACAAATACCATATGTGGTCTGGGCATTGCCCTCCCGGCCTTCGAGTACAGACAAACTGGACTTTGTCTACAGGAGAACCAAGGGCGGGTAAAAAGACCTGGGCCTACACCGTGGGCTGTTAATCTGGAAGAAGTCTCAGGAGAGAACAAAAGGGCTGTCTTTCTATATCATATTTCACCAATTAGAAAATGCAACTTTTTTCATTTATAAAATGTCTGAAAGCAGACGATATCCTATAATCCCCCAGCATCTAACAATCTCTCTGGGCAAGGATGCAGCTGTGGCACAGTTGTCGTTCGGCCTCATTTCGATTGTCGTATGGAAATCTGACTGTTGACATATCTGGACAACTGGCGCCTTCAGCACTTCAGGAGCCGAGACATTTAAGGAGTGTGAGTCCTGCTCAGGGACTAAAAACCCTCCATAGACACCTTCGGATAAAAGTCAAGAAAGCAACATCGTCAAAACTTACAGAATGGGTATCGGTGGTTAGAAAAAATAATCCAGAGACAACAAAGATTAAGAAAGATATCACTACTTTACCAGAATATAACACTATGTAAAAAAAATATATATATATATATATATATAAAACGCATTGGTGACTCTTGGGTCCAACAGTAATTCAGAAGACTTGGATTCTGAAAGTGAAAAGGCTTTAGAAATACCATAACCCATTTATTTTTATACATGCAGGAGTGATGTGGAATGAAAACATAGGTCTAAACTCTAAAGAATTCCTTTGGTAAATATAACATAAAAAATTTCAGTGGTAAGAAGGCCTGGCTCCACAGTTGAAGTGGAAGCATGCTTTCTTTCTTCCAAATAAAAGAATGGCACAGCTTCTCATGGAGGGCACTGCAGATTTGACTTTTAAAAACAGCACCTGAAGACCTGCCATGTGGAGAAGAGATTAGACTCACGCTCTATGGCTTCAAGGAGGAAGAACTGGACCAAATGCCAGAAGCCATGGGGAACCCTCAGGGAGGTGACAGGAAGAGCCATCCAAAGACGCGGACCAGGTCACCTCCAACGGGCAAACTCAGGCTGGACCAGCCCTGAAGTTCCCAGGTCTGGTTGAGAAGACCTCTCCGTGAGGAGAAAGGCATCACCATCTCTCCATGGCCCGCATAGGTGCTTTGACTGAGCCATTCTCTTAGAAGTCACTAGTTCAGGGTAAAAGCCACTCAGGGAACAGCGCTGAGTGGGAGGCCGGAGACACAGAGGAATGCTGCCCACATCTGGGCTCTAAGCCTCCTGTGGGTCAGTTTGGGAAGAGGCCACCTATGTGCCTGGCCCCGTGTCAGGTGTGCTACCCACATTGCCCCATTTAATCCCTGAGAGACTAATCTTTAATCTCACAGCCACCCTGAGAGATAGGTATTATCACTCCCATCTTACAGAAGAGACACTTGAGGCTTAGAGAAAGTAAGTGGATTGCCCAGGCTTTTATAGTAACTCTGAAAACCATGGTAGGTCTGCGACAACACACTTCAAATAGAAGAAACTCCAGAAGTTTTGATTGGCAGAATGAATGATCACTCGATCAATCAATCAATGAACCAACCTGGTCTCATTTTGGAAGAACTGATGGTAGGGAGAACAAAAGGGGAAAAAAAGGTAAGAACTATTTCGGTACCCCTCCCCCACCCTACCCCATCAATAGCTCCCAAAGGCACTAAACTCATGACATTTGCTGCTTGCAGGAACAATTTATTCCATCACAGAAAGCAAGAGTGTTTCTGAGACATCTACGGCAGAGAACAGGTGCCAGCAGCTCTGCTCAAATGTCAAAGCCACAAGTGTACCAGGTTGCCATGCCTCCCATCTGCCAGGTTAACGCTGGTGCAAGCAGAAGCTGAACTCAGCTTTTGTCCAGTCCCTGTGGCCAAGACATCCACAGGGCTGGGGAAAGGCTGGAAAACAGCCAACCCTCCCAGTGTGTTCCAGCTGCCTGGCGACATCAAGTCCCGCCTCAGTCCACCAGCATGCGCCAGCTTCCTCCCACTGGGGAGGTAAACTCAAAGTGTGACCAGAGGCCCAGGGCAGGACCTGCCTGCAGGAGGTGTTCAGGGCCTCATGAGACCACAAAAGGGAGGTCCTTTCAGGTCCTGGCCATAATGCCTGGAGCACATGAGGCCTGCAGGGCCAACTGTCGTTGTTTGGGTTCCTGTCCCATCCCAGCTGTGGTGGGTGTTTCATCCACATGCAGATACATAACTCCTGCTCCTGACCAAGGGGTTCCCACCCTCACAGGGGCTCAGCCCCTAACTCCCTATTCATTCCCCTCAAACTGACCCTGAGGGAGGGGCACGCTCCGCATGGAGGGCTTAGCCTGTAGCAGGATGACAAAAAGTGGGGCACTGACCATTTTCTACCAAGGACAGAGCTGCCAAAGCTCCGAGCAGGCACACTTGGTGGCCCAGAAAGTGACAGATGTCCCATATTCTAAGACCCTAACTAATGAGCACTAAAATGGGCTGTTCTCCTTCTAAACAGAAAGGCAGGGCTTCCCACACTGACTCCCTTCCCACAGAGGGCTGAGGGGCAAAGCAAGGACACAGACAAGGCCTTATTTGGGCCCAACCTTAACTGTCCCCCACCCCACCCCTACTCCCCACTCTCCCCACACTCCTTAGTCCTGATAAACAGTTGCTGCCTGGTGAATGTACACGTCCAAAGCCCGGAGGGCAGATAGCCGACAGATCCCTCCTTACTGACTCCCCCACAAGCTGATCTGCCTGAAGGACAGCTCCAACCATCCCTCTCCAAAGGCTTCCACTGCCTGCTGGGTTAGGGCCACATGCCCACCCCCAGCACTCAGGACCTAGGGAACCTGATCCAGCCAGGGCTTCCACAGGTTCCCTAGGCAGCTCCCATGTTTCCACCATGTGGCACCCCAAACATACCCTCACTTTCCAACATCTCTTTGTGCTATACCTCTGCCAACCTCTGCCTATGGAAATCCTTCCTATCTTCTAAGGTCCATCTCAATGACCAAGTGCCACCTCCTCCAGGAAGTCTCTCCTGGTTCCCCACAGTGCAACTCTCCAAAACACGTTCCATACTCTGTCTCAATGTGCAGGCATCAGTGAGCCTGCCTAGTGCACCTCACTCCGTAAGTTAGATGAACTCCATTTCTGTCCTTCATCACAGTGCTCCCAGCACAGAAACGGTGCACTGTGAACTAAGGAGCCTTGGCCACCGTGATCCACAGCAGCCCCGATAACACCCTATTTACAATCCTTTCTGATGCCCTCCTCCACCTATTCCCAGCTGACTCATCCCCCATTCTCTCAAGGTTCAGCTCTCAGCTGACAGCTAATCGGAGATAACCTAATCTCTGTTGCCCTTCCCAGTTAAATTGCATGCATATATATATTTACAAAGGCCCTCTGAAGGCAAGGGCTGAAAGCAAAGGTAGGAGTTTCAGGCCCCAAGATTCTGGGGGAGGTATTTTTGATAAGGAAAGATCTTGCAACACATGGTTGTGCTAACCAGGCTGCAAGTGTATATATTGTAAAGCCAAAGAATGCGAGAGCAGTTAGGAAGAGGGTATGGGGGTGAGGCTCTGTCCTTCAAAAGAGAAGGCCAACTGCAAGCAGAAGAGCAGCTGGAGACGGTCCTAAGATCATGGCCTGGCAGCATCAGTGGATGGAGAACAGCCTTGATTCAGACCTGGCTGGGTGACCTTGAGCAAGGAACTATACTTCCTAGGCCTCTGCTCAGTTATCAAGAACCCCTGGAGCCTCAGTTTCCCCATAGGTAAAACAAGGTGGCAGGAGTGACATCTGCATGATGCCAGAAGGCTCTTCCAATCTGACACTGACATCCCAAGATTCTGTGACTCGTGGTGTCCATCTCTTCCTCCCTCCCAGGAGGTCAGCATCAGTTGAAACTACCCTAGTTCCATTCCCTCCTGACCTTGAACCTCCCCAAGGTCAAAGGGAAAGGAACTGCTAAAGATATCCCAGCCAATCAGCAGGCAGCAGGCAGCATGCAGGGGGTGGCCTCTCCCATCACAAACTGAAGGAAGCCGGGGAAGCAGGGAAAGTGATTGGTTTCTATGGACACAGAAATGCTACTCTCACTCACGCCATCTGTTCCAGCCCAGAAAAAGACAGTCAGCTGGTTGCCTTTGCTTCTCTGACCTACCTTTTTCAGAGACTACAACTGCCTGCCAAATTTAAGTGCTGTCCTAAAATCGGGACATATAAGGTCTCTCTGGCTGGATCTGAAGGGTTTCAAACGGGTAGAGAGTGAGAGTGATGAAGAAGGACACTTGGAGGCAATCTAGGCCAGACTGTGTGACCACGGCAATTACTGATTTTTAAAAATAGCTTCTCTCTTCTTTCATGCTGGAGATAGAGATGGTGAAGTTTCAGCAATAAACAGACATCTGCCCGGAGCTTCTGAAAAGATCACAACATAAACACCCCGGAGACAGCCCAGAGTCCTCTCCAGGTGGCCAGCAGCGCCCTGCTCACTAAGGGGCTTCGGGGTGGGAGGGAAGAGGGGCCCAGCAGGCAGTGGTGCTAAGAGGCTGGGAGGATGGACTTTTCCCCACAAGCAGGAGGAGGTGGTAGGGGGAGTTCAGTTTGGTAGGAAATGGAGAACTGGCTGCCTTCCGCAAGGAAATCAAAGCTCGGGAACCTGCCGAGAGGATTCCAGGAAGCCATCCAAAGGATTGCATGCCAATGTCATTCATTCTGAAAATGGGTCACTCCTCAGAAGTAGGAAAAAAAAACCCTGACATTTTGGAGTGCTTACCTATACAGAGCTCTTCCCAAATATTTGAATTTCATCTCTACACCTAGAGAGACAGGTGTAAATACCTTCTTTTTATGGACTCAAATACTAAGGTTTCATTGACTTGCCCCACGTAACACGGCTAGGATTTGAACCCAGGTGTCTCTTAGCACATGTGTTCATTTGCTTCGGTCTCTATCACAAGCATCCAGAACACTCCTCTGAGGTTTATTCTCAGTCCCAGGCTCTCTATGCCCACAAATCTAACACACGGATATTTCTGAAAGGGAGAGGTGACAAAGCAGGGTGATAGCTGAGCTGTGGCTAATTCAAGTCCCTGCTGAGTCTCGGCAGCCCTGTGGGCCTGTTGTTTTACAGCCTGGGTGCTTCCCAGGAGGCCTGAGAGGGGCAAAGGGGAACACGGACACAAAGATATGCCTCAACTCTATCTGGAAGGATCCACAGGGGACAGGGGACAGAAGATGCCATTGAAGAAGAGGACTGAGGGCTGGAGGACAGAGGAAGAAGAAAGATTTACCTTCCATTGAATCCCTTTGTGCTGAGTGACCATTTGAAATGCATCCATGTGTTGTGTGTGGGAATGAGTACCACGCTACTAAGTGTATGTGTGTGGGGGGTTGAGTACCATGCACCTATGTATGTTTGTAAAGGTGAGTACCATGCATCTGTGGATGGTGGGGAGTGGGGGGAGAGTGATATACTACGCATTTACATACGTGTGGGTGGGTGAATCATTTTACCAGAGTCCAAGATATCAGACGCAAGATAACAGACCCACTCACACTGGAGGTAGAAACCTGGGCCAAGCAGGGCCTTTTGGGTTCCCTGGTTGCAGCAAGTCTAGAACTGGGAGGAAGCCTGAAATTCATCCAGCGCCTCCTCCCGCCTTCCCAACAGGAATGTGCTGCAGCTTCAGGCAGGTGGCTGAGCAGCTCTCCCAGCATGAACCCCATAGTCCCCAAGGCCCCACCTGGTTGCAGGAGCCCCACGGGACACTTCCTGAGGAAAGAGAATGACTGAATCCTCTCCCCAAGAGTCTGAAAAGAGGCCTTCCGGACCCCTCTATTCTGTTTTCCCTTTCGTCTGGCTCTCAGATTCCTTCCTCCTCCAAGCAGGGAGCTCCTGACTCACCACCTTTACATCAAGTTGGGCAAAGGCCCAGCTGTCCTGATGCTGGAGTGTCAGTGCCCCGACTTTGTAGCAACCACAAACTCCATACCCCACACCTCAGCCCCCACTGGGGTCAGGAGCTCTGCTGGGAACCCTGGCAGACCCTGGGCCCTCTCGGTTCCAGGGAGCATCTCTGGTTAGTGACCAAAAGTCCAACTTTTTTCCAGGCACTTCTTCATCTTTTCTAACACCTCATCCAGGTGTTAGAAAAGACCTGGGCCCAGGTACCAGCTAAACTCTGAAATCCTGCAAATCTTTACTAGATACAGTCGGTACTCAAGAAAGTAGCCCGCGCCAGAGCTGTTTCCATATCTTAACACACTGACACCACAGTGGCGAGGCCAGAACAGGATGTCCCTAGACTCCCAATCCTGTCTCCAGATTGGCTGGGCTCCTAGACTGGGTGTGTCAGGAGCTCAAGCCTGCGACTGTCCCCTAAACCTGCTGCTGTGGCAGCTCTGTGACCAGGGGCCGCCTTCCAACTCCTTGCCACCCGATTCTTGCAGCCAGAAGAAAGGACGTCTGCACTGGACATCAGAAAGGACATTTGCACTGGACATCCCCCACTGCCCAGGAAGGAGAAAAACCTGAGCCCCAAACCAGCAGGAAACGAGGCCTCTGGATTCCCCAGACAGAACTGTGACCGAGCTGTGAAAGAAATCCAAGTGCTGGACAGCCCCTGGGAGGAGGGGATTTAGGGTGGGAAATTACCCCTGACTCTCAGGGGAGAGAAACATGAGTGGAAATAAAGCAGAATAAAAGCCCTGGCCGGGTACCTCAGTTGGTTATAGTGTTATCCATATATGCCAAGTTTGCGGGTTTGATCCCCAGTCAGGGCACATACAAGAATCAAACAATGGTCCTGGCTGGTGTGACTCAGTGGCTTGAGCACTGGCCTGTGAACTAAAGGGTTGCTGGTTCCAATCCCAGTCAGGGCACAAGCCTGGGTTGTGGGCCAGGTCCCCAGTAGGAGGTGCTCGAGAGGCAACCACACACTGATGTTTCTCTCCCTCTCGTTCTCCCTCCCTTCCTCTCTCTAAAAATAAATAAAAATCTTTAAAAAAAGAGAATCAAACAATGAATGAATAAATAAATGGAACAACAAAACTGATGTATTTGTCTCTGTCTCTCCCATTCTCCCTCCCTGTCTTCTTTCTTTCCTCTCTCTAAAATCAGTAAATAAAATTAAAAAAGGAAAAAAGAACACACTGAAAATCCCAGGCCCTAAGAACATCAGCAGTATCCACACATACCACCTCCTGCCAGCTGCCATGGAGACAGGCATGTCTCGCTGTGATGAACTGTAGTAATATTTAGATGCATGATGGATACAGAGCAAGTGCATTTAAGAAGATCCATACCTGATATTTATAAAAGGCTCTTCATATTGGGCTCAGGGATAGATGCTTCCTCAACAGCTGGCAGAGAAAGGAACCATCTCAAAAATCAGACTCCATAGTGATGCAATCCTGCAATGAAGGTCTGTTTGTGACCAGAGGGCCCACACCCCCTATCACCCCCACCAGCTCTGTTTCTGAGACAAGGCGATCTATGCTTTAGAAAGGAGAAGGCTTATCAGCACAGACCAGCCACATTTTCTGCCTCTGGGGAGGATGCACCGAAGAAAACAAAATGGTGAGGGGAGGGGCCAGCCTCCCTGTACACACAAAGTGAGGTGACCAGGGTGGTGGGCTGTCAGGCACTTTCTTTAGAGGACAAGACAGGACATCAGAACCCGAAGCTTTGCCCTGCCAGCTGTGTCTTAACATAGTATGACATACTGTCTTCCTTCGATATCTCAACCTACATAAATGAAAAAATCGAAACCAGGCAGCTAACATCAGAGCAATTGCATGCTGGGGAAATGAGATGAAATTCTCAGGAAGGAAGGGGAGGAAGTAGAATCAGAGAGAGTGTGAGGCCACACGGGCATCACAGCTTCCCATCTCCTAAGCCCCAACTTTATTTTCTAACTTTTAGGAAGCCCAGGTACGTTCTTTAAAATAATATTGTAAAATAAAATAAGTAAACATCAAAATTCCTGTGCCTCTGTGACCTTATCCACATGTATAAGCTATAACAAATGTTTGTTTAATTTTGCCTACCCCTCTAAATTGGTCAAAGGAAATTCTCTTTAAGGCAAAAACACAAATATTTGGGTTTTCTATTAAAAATAGTATTTGTATTATAAAATTTTGGAAAAATACTGAAAAGGAAAAGATAAAGGGAAAAAAATCAACTCTGGTCCTGCCATCCAAAGAGAAAGACTTCCATTTTGTTATATTTCTGCGAAATATAACAAGTAGAAAAGGCTGTCTATGATTAAGAAGAATGATGAAGAGGAGGAGGAGGAAGACAAGGGAAAAAAAAGCACCTCCTCATTTGGGTGCTGTTTGCAAAGGCAGGTCCCTGCTGGGTGGGTGAGAAGAGGACTATGGGAGTGATGGGAGTGATGGGAGTGATGGGAGTGCCCGGCACCCTGCGGAGACTGAACAGGACTCAGGTGTGAAGCTCCTTATCGAGGGGAGGAAGCGCACCTTTCCCTCCCCTCTGAAGCCTCTGGTCTGCCTCGTGGGGACTCCCACAGTAGTGCCAGTGGTGATGCCAACTCTTCCCCACAATTCAGACAAGACCCCGAACGATCAAGTGTCCGTTTTTCTGTCACGGCCCACCAGCCGCAGTTGCATAGTGATTTGAGAAAGACTCCTCAGCTCACCCAGGTGTGAGGCAGGTTGGAGAAGGCTCATGGAGGCGCCAGGGAAGAAACACTGTCCGGAGAGAGGACAAAGAAAGAGATGGACAGTGCTCTCCTTGAAGTCCAAATGCCGAAGGTCTGGGTCATCACGTGGAATCCCTGTGGGTAAGTCAGGATTCAAAGCTCGGGCAAAAATGACCTCAGTCCCTGTCAGCCCCACACGTGACGTGGGGAGGGGTGGCAGTTGCTGATCAGGGCCCAGATGTGGCTGTCTGGGCTCCCCACCACAAACCAGAGCAGCTTGGGTGAACACAACGAACAGTTCTATTATTTCAGGATGTTTACAGACTGACGTACGCTGAGGAAAGTTGACACGCGAGCAAGTCATCTTTCAAAAAACCCCTTATCTAAACACAGGCACAGGCAGTCACACAAAGCCACGACAGGGTTCATTCATTCAAAACGAATTCCCTGACTGGCTAGGGCACAAGTGGACAGATGCTCAGGGAGCCTTCGCCCCATTCCGGACACCGAGACCCAGCGTGGCAGAGAAGCCAACTCCACTCTCAAGAGGTTTACTGTCTGGTGGGGGAGACAGGCACTTAAAACAGAGAGTAATAGCTGGCTAAAAGCAGGGTTGGGTGGGGTGGTGCTGCTCCAGATTAATATAGGCATAAAGGGTCTAACAACGAAACACAGTGTACAGACTTTGTCTGGATCCTGATTCAAACAATCAGAGAAATCTGAACACGGACAGATGAGAGCAAAGAACTGCTGTTAATTCTGTTACATGCAATAAGGGCAATGTGGTATGAAAGAGATCATTCTTTCTAAAATAGATATAAACTAGATTATTAGGGGGAAATGACACAACATCAAAGAGTTGCTCTAAAATACCTCAGGAAGAAAAAACAGGGAAGAAGAAGAAGAGAGGGAGGAGAGGGAGGGGGAGGGAGAAGGAGAGAGAATGAGAAGGAGAGAAAAGGAGGGAGAGGGAGGGAGAGGGAGGGAGAGGGAGGGAGAGGGAGGGAGAGGGAGGGAGGGAGGGAGAGGGAGGGAGGAGGAGGGAAAGGGGAGGGAGAGGGAGGGAGGGAGGGGGAGGGAGAGGGGGAGGGAGAAGGAGAGGAAGGGGGAGGAAGAGAGCACCAGCTTGGCATAATCTTGAAATCTTGATGACTGTTGAAGCTGGATAATGAGTATATGGGGCTCATTATACTATTCTATCTCTCTGTTTGAAAATATTCATGGCATTTTTAAATAGGCTGCAATACATCATGGTGGATATCCTAATAAAGCAAGGCATAAAAACTAAGGGAATACAAAGCAAAGAGGATTTGTGACAACTAGAAAATAAACCTGACAAGTTTATGAATATTTTAAATGATATTTCCTAGTGGGGTGGGAAAAGACATTCAGAAATAATTACAGCAGGTTCTTGAATAAGGTCGTTTCATTCCAAGTAGTTTTGTTACAATGCTGATGAGATGACATAGGAACCTAACTGTTCCTTATATCAATTAGCTTATAGCAAATTTGTTTCACTATATATTATTTCACCTAAAGTCACAGAACTGACCAACTGCACTGAGCGAGGACAACTATACAGTGTGAGGTGGGAAACAGTGCACACAGCAGGGGGCTGCACTCACCAAACCTCCAGCGTTCAGAGGATGGCCGCAAAGTCTCCCCGTTCCCCTTGGTGTTTAATTCACCATGCAGCCCTCCCTCACAAAGGGGTGCTCCCAGGCCTGGGGTGAGCGCAGGCTGCTGGGGGGCACGCGGCGCCTAGAGTACAGCATCGGCCAGAACCCTAGCATGGTTGCTTACCAGTTGTGTGACAGGAGCAAGCTGTAACCTTTCTGAGTCTCAGTTTCCTCATCTGTCAGAAGGTAATAACCCTACCTAGTTCTTCAGAGGGCTAATGTGGGTACCCAAAGATATAAAAAAATGAAAAGCCCCAGCATGATAAACAGTATTCTGTTTCTTGGCTCTTTAAACACCAGAGATCCTTGGTCTGGGGAGGGCTTCAAACATTAGCAATGTTCAGTCCAAATCTTGTACTCCTACCCCACCCCTCCCTTCAGGGTCAAGCCTCTCCACCAAGACAGCAGGACCTCTACTTGTCAGTAGTAAGGAGTAAAAGGGGCAGGCCCGTGACTGGGAGGTACATCCCCACGGGGGTGTAGACATGGGTGGAGAGAACAGAGACACGCCCCAATACTAGGCAGAGAAGGATTGCCCTACCTGTTCCTCTGCTCCTTGAAGCCACAGGGAATGGGCTTGAATGAGCATGGCTACAACCAGCCTTAGTCCTTAAGCTGATTTATGCTAAAGTGTAACTGGTTGTGTTATTAAAATAGTCACAGGGATATAAAGTACAGCAAAAGGAATACAGTCAATAAATAATACTGTAATAACTATGTATGGTGTCAGATGAGTACTAGGCTTATTGGGGTGATCATTTCATAGGGTATATAAATGTCTAATTACTATGTTATACAACTGAAACTAACATAAATAAAACTGTATGTCAACTGTAATTGAAAAATAATTTTTTTAAAAAGTCTTTCACTAGGTTGCCACCTCAATACACACACACACACACACCCCTATTGTTAGTCTCAGGCCTTCCCTGGAAGAAAGAAAGAAAGAAAGAAAGAAAGAAAGAAAGAAAGAAAGAAAGAAAGAAAGAAAGAAAGAAAGAAAGAAAGAAAGAAAGAAAGACAGGTAGTAAGCTAATGATGACTTTTTTTCAGAAGGGCGGGATGGACAGAAAGCCAGAGCCCTGGCCCTGAAGGAAGGTGCAGGGATAAAAGTAATGTTGCTTCTTATGAAGGTATGCACAAACTGTAACTTTCAGTTACCTGATAACCATAACTGGTATACTCCAACACATTTCTCCCCTCCAAAAAAGTAGAAACAAAACTGGCATCAGTCCTAAAGTAGAGGTTATTGCAGCTAGCATGGTTCTCTTTGACCATCCCAGAAGCCAGCTCTCCGAGGTGAGACCATGTCTATGGCATAGGCAAGCTTTGCCCCCAAATAGCACCCAAACACCAGCAGTCGATCCTTTCCCGTCATAGCGTGACAGACACCAGCCATCACCCTTGACTGGAGGACAGGGTGGGGCAAGGGGCCACAGGGTGAACAATCTGGGCTAACCTGGGTCAGTTCAAGTGCTTTACCAAAAAAGCACCCCTTGAATCTTTGGACGGAATCTTTTCAGAGACCAGGAGCCTCCAGCTAGCACATAGTAGGGCCGTGCACATGCAGCAGGACACAGGATCATGTAGCAGGGCACACCATATCCCACAGCCTCAGGGCAACAAGAAATCACTGGTCTTAGCTCTGGCAAAGCTAGGCCTGGTTTAAACCCTGGCTCAGCCACGTTCTGTACGACCATGGGCACTCATCTGCCTTAGTCTCTTTCCCCATCTCCAACACGAGGAGGGCAAAACTCTGAATTTTTGGAGTAACCATGAAAGTGGCTGCAAAAGTACCACACAGCAGGACCTGTCCCCTGGCAGGCACTTAATAAATCTGTCTCCTCTCTGCCCAAAGGTGAGTTCCTACTGCAATTAGAGTCTCCAGGCACCAGATGAGCTGCCCTGGAGAATTGAAGCCTGCTTGTCGGGTCCTTTTCCCCTGGGAAGGGGACAGGAATAGAGCTGGTGCAGGCGTCAGGCGCCCAGGAATGCAAACGTCCGCAGGGCCAACCTGCCACTGGCTTTATTCCCGGGGAACCTACCCGGAAGGGGGCTGGTTAGTGATTTCACCCTTCAGGTAAACCACTGAAGACTGTAAGTGGGCAGGCAAGACTGACAGCGAGAGGGTCCACATGCTGCTGAAGGACCCCCTACCCTACAGAGCCCAACGAAAACTCCAAATAAAAGCTTTTAGGGTTTAAGAACCCAGGCTTCAGAATAAACAACGTGGAAGGAGGCACACGTTTACTCTGGTTTCAACACGCCTCTTCCCCATCCAACAAAGGCCGTTCCCAGCTCTGCTGAGAGGCTAGGCTAGGTTAATTTAACCCCACCTGCCCCAGCCTGGAAGCAAGATCCTCAGCGGGTGAGGCTGCCGGCAAGAACCTACTTCTCCCTAGCGCCGGTCGGGCAACCTCCAGGTGGGCACTGCCAATGCCCTGGCAGGGGTGCTCCCGGGCCTGGGGTGAACGCGGGCTGCTGGGGGGCGCGCGGCGCCTACAGTACAGCATCGGCCCCTCGGACCACCGCTACAGCTCGGTCTTGGCCCCAGACCAGGACACTGACATTTGACCCAACTTCACTTCCTGTTGTTAAGGAGGGAGGGGGAGAGAGGAGGACCGTGAAAAGCCAGGAGAGAATGAGAAAGGCATGGAGCCCAAATCTTCGGAAGCAAAGTTCGGGGATAATCTTTCGCCCTGATGGCAGGAAGATTGCACCCACTGGCGCATTGCACCCACTCCACGTTGACGTTTGGGGATTTTCTAGGCTTACAATTGCCGGGGTCGGGTGTTGGCGGGCAGAGTAAGAGGTAGTTCTGGGCACGGAACTACCTTTTTATTTCGTTCTAATCCGTTCAGAGACTGACAGCAGCAGCCCCGGCCTCCTGGACAGAGCCACCTGCTAGACAGGCGCCCCGTGGGTTTGAGGCGGAAGATGCTGCAGCTGCACCTGACCCTCCAGGGTGCCGGCTGGGGCGCAGAGTCCAGGCTCTGCTGGCACGGCCCCCACACACGCCTGTCCCCGAAGCCCATCCCGGAGCCCAGCGCTGTCCAGCCTTACCGAGAGCCGCACTGGCCACTGAGCCTAGGGCCAGCTCCTGCCTTCGCCTCGGGTAGCGGGCGCAGCAGTCAGGATTCACAGGCCGCCTGCGGAGCTAGGAGCTAACAAGACGGCTCCGAGAAAAAGTAGCCGGGGCGAGCGCCCGCAGTTCTGCGCTGCGCTGCCCACGGAGCTTGGAGCCTCCCCCATCAGAGGCGCTGCCAATGATAGGGCAGCGGGCCTGGGCTGCGACCAATGGCAGAGCGGCGCGGGGCCCACCCCCGCACCCCACCCGCTCCGCCCCTGTGGGGCCAGCTGTCACCGCGGCTGCTGCTGGCGCACGTGGGCTACAGCTGGGCCAGAGCTCAGGGAGCCGATAACGCTTCCACCCTGACCTGCGCAGATTTGAGACCAGTGGGGAGGGCCTATGTGGGAGGGGCATAGTGGCACTGTGAGATGAAAACCCAGGTGCCGGTATTAAAATGCCAGGGGAGAGGCAAGGGCTGGGCCTCATGCTCCTTAGTCTAGGTAGCTGAAAAGCAAGCCCCATCGCACCCTTTGGACTCAAGGAGGCACTTCCAGTAATGACTATGGGCCTACCTCCATGCTTTACACCTCCTGAACACTCTGGGCTTCAGCAAAGTCCTGCTAGCTGATAGGCTGTTCCCCTCACTTGGACTGCCTTTGCTTACAGTAAAGCTGGTGGGAAGTGGGGAAGTGACACAGATCACCTATGTTACCTAAGAACCCTCTGTTCTTAGCTGTTAAGTGTAGACCTTAATCTCTGCTCTGCCCCTCCCAAGCACCCTTCATAGAAAATGCAGCTCCCCAAGCACCATTCACAGATAATGCGGTGTAGATGGGGTGAGGCCTAGTGGTGTGTGAAGCGGCTTTGCAGATTGTAAATACTGCGGACACCTTGGATATGAAACTAAGGTCACATGGGCAGAAGTCATGTCTTGCTCATCTCTGGGGCCCAGGGCTCATCACAAGCTTGGTGCAAAGTAGGCATCAAATAAATGTCCTTGGAACTGAGCTGACACAGTAGGGAGTAGAACAGGCAGAGTGGGGTGATGAGAAAACAGTATTGTGACTCTAGGCTGCTGGAATTTCCACAGCACCAGACCACCCTCTGGAAAGACTATATCCTCTTGCCAGGCAAGTGCAAACAGAGCAGTTTGTCCCCTTCAAACTTGGGGCTTATGACTTTGCTTGTTTCTTTTTCTCTACTCCTTACCAACTGATGCTACTCCAGGCCTTTTGGGTTTGCCCAGGGATTGTCCACCCTGGCACTTCTCTCAGTATCCTTGAGTTTAATCTCCTGCAGGTGAACTTTCAGTAAAAGCCACCCTGCTTAGTTTGCAAGACTGCCAGCGGTTACTCTCAGGGAGCAGCTCTCCACTCTGACGGAATTCTGCTTGAGATGTCAGTTGACGGAGTGCTCTCTGAACACTTTTCTCATTTAATCCTGACAACAATGGATCTGTAAGGCATGCATTCTTATCATCCCCTTTTACGGATGTGGAAACCGAGACTCAGTGAGGTACAGTAACTTGTTGAGGTCACATGGTTAATAAGTATTAGAGTCTGGATTTGAGCTCAGAGCTGTCTGATTCCAGAATCGGCATGTCTAACCACTGGGTACCGGAGCCTGTACAGCCCTGCCCATACCTCACGAGTGCCAGACAGGCCAGGTCTATTTCTGAAGGAACTGCAATGGGGCCTGGCCTGCCCAAACATTCCGTGGACCTCAGGTCTGGGCCCTGTCAGAAACAGGAGATGAGACCAGCATGGCCGTGCCTTACTTACAGAGTGATACAGGAAAGCTGAGACAGAGAGGAGCTTCAGGAAGCAGTGTTACCTCTGCCCCCAGCATGAGGCCTCACTGGATACAAAGCATCTTGCTTCTGGCCTTGGCCTCAGAGACCCGTGTTTGTAACTTATAATGCAGATGATAAATAGAAGTACGTGCTGCTGTGGAA
Source organism: Sturnira hondurensis (assembly GCF_014824575.4). Classification (NCBI taxonomy): domain Eukaryota; kingdom Metazoa; phylum Chordata; class Mammalia; order Chiroptera; family Phyllostomidae; genus Sturnira; species Sturnira hondurensis. The sequence continues at coordinate 5,040,799 of NW_028079136.1, forward strand.
GCTGTATTTTCATTACTTTTAATTTTTATAATATCCATCACCTTATCTATAGCACAGTGTTCTCCAAATGAAACAAACTTTAGACTACTTCAGGAACACGGTGGGCCAACCAAATTTTATAGAGACAGATAACATTGCTCAACACAGAAGTTTCTCATAGCACAAAAACTGAAATTTATCAATGGGTTCCCAGGACCTCTGCCTCCTCCCCTATCCCACTCCCAGCATTTTTCTCTCAGGAGGTTCAGGTAAGAAAACCCTTTCTACGTGGGTCTCAGGACTGAGTGGTGAGCTCTTCCTTGGATACAGGGCAAGCTGGGAGGTGGTGGGGGCTAACTGCATGGAGGCAGATAAACCTTGGGGCCGCTTGAGCCACTGCTCGGAGCCCCTCACCACTACACACAAGCCACCTTGGCTGGCCATCTCCTTGGGGGAGGGGGGACGGAGAGGGATGCGGACAGGAAGTCACAACTCCGCCTCCTCTGGACCGAGCAGTACCATGGGATATCCTTCTGTACTCTGACTATGTTTGGGAGTTTATACAACTAAGATCTTCAAAGAAAAAAAAAAGATGGGATGGTGCAATGTTAGAGTAGAACTTAGAGAAAACATCTAAGCCCCTCACTTAGTAGATTAAAGAAATAAAAAATTAAACAGAGATGGGAAGGCACCTGTGAGCAACACAGAGGACAGGAGTGGGTTCCAGGTTCCCAACTCTTTTTAAAAAAAAATACTTTATTTATTTATTTTTAGATAGAGAGGATGGGAAGGAAAAAGAGTGGGAGACAAACATCAATGTGTGGTTGCCTCTCATGTGTCCCCCACTGAGGACCTGGCCCGCAACCCAGGCATGTGCCCTGACTGGGAATCGAACCAGTGACCCTTTGCTTCACAGGCCCATGCTCAATCCACTGAGCTACACCAGCCAGGGCCCAGGTTCCCAACTCTTAGCGTGCCAGGCAAACTCAACCTCTCTGTGCCACAACTCAGTATTCTATATTTAATAGCAATCTCCTCCCCAGCCCCCTCTTCTAGGATGGTGGATGTGTGTTTGTGAAGGTTGTCTGGGAGATGCAGATGGCCACATTAGCGTCAGAGGGAGGGAAAGAAGGAAGACTCAGACTCATCCCTAAAAATATCTCCTTCTCATACTGGAAGCCATGGGTCTCAACACCACCATGCGGTCCTCCCCGTGAAAGAACGCCAGGTGGCAACCTCCGTCATCACTGGTTACCCACCTGGTGGTGTTCCCAGAGGGCTGCTGGGGTGTTGGGCCTGGCTGCTTTTTATTTCCAACAAGTGGCTTGCACAAAGGTAAAAGTTGAACCAAGTGGGTTCTTGATACAGAAATGTTCTGTAGAGAAGCCAAGGTGCTCCTCACAGTGTTTGCAAGGCAGGGGAAAAAGTCACCACTGTCCCCCTCACCAAATGAAAAAGCGTCCAGGCTCTCAGACCTTTTCCTCACGCGAAATGTTCCAGGAAGGGGTAGAATAGCGAACATGGCTCTCACTAGCTTCCTCCTCAAGCTTCTATCAAAAGGCTTTGGGCTTTTAGAAGGAGGAGAAAGGCTGGTATTTATAGAGTCCAGTGACCTTGTAAAATGATGAGAAACGGCTAATTGGCCTCAGGCCACCTTGGGAAATATCTTTGCAGAAAGACTTTTTAAGCCAGGAAGTTGAAACATTTGTACCTCCTGGAGGAAAATAAGCTCGGGAATGTGTGAGAAGCAAGATTCCCCTGGGCCTCATTCTAGCCTGATATGCTGATAGGCCCCAGAATGCACTATTTTTCAGGGATAGGACAGAAAAGTGGTCAGAGTCTTTTAGGAATTTATCAGGCCTACCCCACGTACAGTGGGTTTTTCAGAGACAGTTAGGGGAAGAAATGGCACCTGTCAAAATCAGTAATGCCCTCAGAGGCACCATGTCACAGCGCTTTGGGGAATGTGTGCACATTGGCAGCAAAGATGGGAAAGTCAGAGCTAGAGGCACTGAGATTACAGGCAGGAGGTGATGCACCAACCAGAGCACAGAGAGGGATGGAGAGCGCATGTGCAGAAGGAGGGAGGAAGAGACCCAGGGTACTTTAGCTCCAGCCCCAGATAACCTGGTCAGATGCACACACACAAAACACTCAAAGCCACCTGTGAAGTCCAAGGGCATACTTCTAGAGAGACTAAACAATGCCACAAAAACCACTGCACCCTCACAGCAGACTGGGCCACACCTGCAGCCCAGGTGGACTGTTATTCATGCAAACTTGAAGCCCATTCTAGAACACACTACTGTAATGGAATGGAGCTGGGGGGCAGCTCCCAAAACCTCCACAGAGCAGCTGGCTGGGGATATTATTCTTTGTTGTAGCCCATGGAGGGGACTTACTCAAGCTCATCTGTTTATCCACCCATGATATATCTACCCCATAAGTATGTACAGTGCAGTTAATCTAAGAGATGGCATCGCCAAGTAACTAGAAACACAGACTCTGAAGTCAAGATGCCTGAGTTTGAACCCCAGCTCTGCCGCTTACTGGGTAACCTTGGGCAAGTGACTTCACTCTCTGGGCAACAGGTTCCTCACCTGTGATAAGGGCGTCGTAAGAGGGAGATATGTTTTATGCACATATCTTCCTCTTATAATGCCCGTAACCACTGGCAGTCTTGCAAACTAAGCAGGGGTGGCTTTTATGGAAAGTTCACCTGCAGGAAATTAAACTCTTAAGGATACTAAGAGAGCTGCCAGGGTGGACGATCCCTGAGCAAACCCAAAAGGCCTGGAGTAGCATCAACTGATAAGGAGCAGAGAAAAAGAAACAAGCAAAGTTATAATCCCCAAGTTTGAAGGGGACAAGCTGTTCTGTTTGTACTTGCCTGGCAATAGTCTTTCCAGAGGGTGGTCTGGTGCTGTGGAAATTCCAGCAGCCTAGAGTCACAATACTGTTTTCTCAATACTGTTGTGCATAGAACCTATCTTCCTGGTACAGAGTAAATGATTTATAAGAGTTTTGAATAAAATAAATTGGGGGCTGATATTGATAAAGGTATAGAGAACTAAAGTCAGTAAGAGGCACCGTTTAAGCAGCTCCAGGTCAGGGCCATGGCCACTTCTACCACCAAACTTGTGTGTTTATTGCTCTGCCACATTTTGAGGTAAATACTATTATCACCGACATATTAGCAGTGAGGAAACAGAATCTTGGAGAAGTGAAGTCGCTAGCCCGAGGTCTCCCAGAAGCCAGCATATAGCAGCGTGGATCTAACTGGCTTGATCTGAACCTGTGATCTTTATACCCTCCTCACTACAAGACTGGGCATCGCTCCCAGGGCTGACCAACCGTATAGCTCCAGTGGTGATTGGTCCAATATGCATGCATGTGGTCCAAGCAGATTTCTTCTTCAGAATCAGCATATGCATACACTTGTGAGAGAAGTTCTCTTTTCCACAGAAGTCAGGGCTTCCAAAAAGTGTGTTCCACAAGCAATGGAGGAGACCTGACTACAATAGGAAAGAAAGAAACTCCTATGATGAAAGAGTCCAGAAGGAAAAGCTCTAGTTGCCCTTCTTTGTGATTCTCTTGGCGCTGCCCTCCTCTCTGTCCTCAGCCTGCTCTTCCTCATCATAGTCAGTGCTAAGAGCTCTTGTTGCCACAAGTTACCTTATCCACAAGAAAACATTTCTGACCCAGAATTCCAAGCAGGAGTTCTGAGATCCACTCTGAGTAGACTGGGTCAACGCCCACTTGAACCCCTGCCACAGCAGGAAGACTGGAATGTGCTCATTGGCCATGACTGTCAGGGACCCCGAGTAGAGCTGGGGTGGGCTTGGCTTCCTCTGAGACTCACAGGCTGCATGGCAGAGAGGTGGACGCCTGACCGAATGTTGAGTGTGGTTAGGAAGGGAAGAGGAGGGAGAGACGGCTATATGCTGGGTAGGAGTAGCAGACGCTGCAGTTGCTCTGTGTGCGTGGCTTTCTATTGCAGGCACCTGCAACTGTCTGCCTGCAAGTTTTCTATCACTTCAGCAGCACACTCAGACAATGCACAGGGCCGGCCAGAGTAACAGAGACTGAACATCACTGGAGCAACCTTCAAACAAGGGTGGGCAAAGGTTGGTGGATACATACACCAAATGTCTCACCACACAGGTGGGTATCTTGGAGCTGTGTGCTCTCTCTCTCTCTCTGTCCCAGACACCTCTAGCAGGACTGAGTCCCAGATACCCACAGCAGTAACCCGCTCATTAACATACTCTGTATTAGTTTCCTACTGGCCACTTCCCAGTCATGCTTCCCCAGTCCCATACTGGCACTTCCTGAGATTACTTCCCAAATAAACTTTTCGCACCCAATTCTCATCTCAGAGTCTGCTTCTGGGGAGACCCATCCGAAGACAGTAGGGTCAGCTCACGTGAGCTTCCTGAAATAAATAACAGTGTGGTGGTCGATGTGCATTGCTTAAATAGCACCCCGCACATGGGAGTGTCACAAAAAAGAGAGGAACCTGCTTAAAAACAATCTACTAAGCAAGGTGTTTGTATCAGCTCCCCACTGTTTGTCCAGTGAGCCTGGATCACAGCTGTAGACATGGGCTCCTATGAACTCACAGAAGGAATTTATGCCTTTTCCCTCTCAGAAAGTTATGTTACCCTGACCTCTTTTGCTCCTGTTGATTTCCCACTCCCACCCCACCAACAGATCACCACCCACTCTCCCTTGGGCTTTTCTCTAAGTTCCCTGCATTTTGTAGCAGATAAATACATTTTAATTAAATTTCTGCCCAACCTCTTTTCTTGTCAAATGTTTCCCCTAGGAGCAGCTGAGCTGGCAAGAGACTACCCAGTGCAGCCCAGCCTCTAACCCCTCGTCAGATGAGTGGGGTCTGCAGGAGCCCTCAGACCACTGCCAGGATGCAGCTGGAGCCCCTGAAGAGAGGAGCCCACATCACCTCCACCGGTCAAGTGCTTGTGGAAAGTACTCAGACTCCAACTATCTGGGTTCCAACCTCTGCTCTCCATAATGGAGTGACTTTGAGCAAGCCCGGTGGGGGAGAAAATAACCCCTACTTTGTGAGAAGAGAGTATAAGATCAGATCACATGAAGGCATATTATTGGCCCCTATTAAAGGTTAGTTGCTTCCCCCCTATCTGTGAGTACAGTGGGTTTGTATTGTAGTGACTTACTAAAATAGACCTGGGTTTCCCGGAACTCCCTTCCCCAGATGCTTCCAAGTTAGGACTGGCCACAGGGACATTTGCGTGAGATTAGGATGGTGGAAGTGACAGCAGGCTGTGCCCTTTGCAGGGCACGGCCCAGGCACTGCTGTGGTACATGCATGTTGTTGGTGTGGGGCAATAGCCAGGCATCTAGACACAGCCCCCTCCAGCTCACACAGGTACTCCTCCTTCCACTCACATGAGCCAAGGGCCCATACGTGGGCACCAGTCTGGGGAAGGTATGCTTTGCTTCTACAGGTCCCTACTTCTCGAGGGTAGAGCTAGTTAGAAATAGACACCAGTTCCAGCTTCTTCTCAGGGTTTCCAGGTTGTTTGCTTTCACTTGCTCTTGATTTCACCCACCTCACGTCCATGTTTTCTTCTCACCTGCCAACCCCGCTGACCAACCCAACTTTGGGCCCACCCAGCACAGAAGCAACAGCTTCCATAGACCTCTTCACCAGCTCCCACAATTGTATGAGCTCTAATTCCTATAAAACTCTCTCATTTCCACACAAATGGCCCTGCTTCCCTGATCAAACCATCACTGATACAATAGGTAGATGAGACAACCACTTCTCATGTGCCTATGATGGGCCCATGCATCACCTTATTAATCTTCTCAGCACCCACACAGGAATACTCCTGAGGATTACTGGTTGAGACCATTAACTCTATTTCATATCTGGTATATTAATTAGGTTCTCCAGAGAAGCAGAACCTTTAGGAGATTAAATAGATAGATAGACAGACATACATTTATCATGAGGCATTTGCTCATGTAATTATGGAGGCCAAGCAGTTGTACAATCTGCCATCTGCAAGTTGGAGACCCAGGAAAGTTGGTGATGTATTTAGCACCAGTATAAGATTGAAGGCCTGAGAACTGGGGGAGCCAGTGGTGTGAGCCTCAGTCCAAGGAAAGGAGAAGATCGATGTTCACCGAGACAGTGAATTCTCCCTTCTTCTGCCCTTTTGTCCAATTTAGTCACTCAAAGGGTTGAATAACCCCTGCCCACTGGGGGAGGGCCAGCTGCTTGATTCTGTCTACAGATTCAAATGCTAATCTCATCAAGAAATACTGTCACAGACACAGCCAGAAATAATGTTTAACCAAATATCTGGGCAGCCTGGTCAACTTGACACATAAAATTAACCACCACACTTGAAGAAACCAAAGATCAAGGAGGTTAAATACTGTGTCCTAGAATAAGAACACGGTATTTAATTGGCAGAACAAGGACACGGTATTTCATTGGCAGAACTAGGGTTCAAAGCCAGCTTGGTCTTCCTCTTCTTCCTAAACTCTTGTCACTTAGTCACTGTGAAACTTCTCAGAAACACATATCTCGTTAATTTTAAAAGTACTGAAAACGTGACCTATACTTACTAGAAATAGGAAAAACTGTGAGACAGGTTGGTTTAAAATGCTTAAGACACCAAGGACATCGCAAAAAGGAGATGGACGTATCTCAAAAGATGTGAAAACACTGTCGAGAGGCAATAAATTGTAGGTCATAGGGCAAGTCACACATTAGGCAAACTGGCTGAGGCCACGTGTCACTGATGGGACTGATCCCTCTCTGCACAGGCATGTCTGAGAGAAATTTGACTTTGGGCAGAAAGAAACACAACAGTTGTCCTCTGCACAGTGCAGCCTTCTGCACTCTCCCACTGGCCAACAGCCCGACAGTCCCACTGGGAGAAAATCAAAGAAGCAATTGAGTGAGGGCTGCTCTGGGTTTCTGCCCAGGAGTCACAGGATCCAGGACAAAGCGGGAAGGCATGGCCACAGTGGCCTTCTAAGAATGCCTGAGAGGCCACTCATCAAGGTTTTCTATTTCCCTGAGGACCGAGGGAAGTGTCTTAGAACAAGGCTGTGGTTGCCCTGTGGACAGCACACAACAAAGCACATTTGTGTTGCGTGGTTCACTCAGGGCAGAGCAAGAAGAGAGGAACCCGAGAGAAGGGCGGAGGGGGTCCAGGAAACAGGTGCCAGGAAGCATCACCCCACTGGATCCAGCCTGTCTCTCTCCAACCCCCCTGGCTTCAGGGCATCACGCCTACTGTTGCCTCTGCAGGAGCCTCCCTCTTCTTTCCCACACAGTGAGGACTGACCTCCCTCAGACTGTGGTCTAGGTCACCACCTTCAGAAGTGTTCCTGTTGCCTTGGTTCACACTCCTTCCATACTCTGCACTCACCTGCGAAGGTTCACATCCTCTCTAGTGGTTTCTTACACCCCATAACATCAGAGAGGGCTGTACCTCTAAAATTTTTTTCTTCCATATATTGAGGTAGGCTTTAGCCTATTTTAATCAAAGCTATGCCCAACAAAAAGAAGAATATACAAAACCATTGATAATTCCAGCACCCTGAGATTTGGAGCATCAGTGGTAGGGCATCAATGGTATCTTGGTAGATATGGATCTTTTCACATTATCGATAAATGCACCTATGAAATCATGTAACTACGGAGGCAATAGGAGACAGGGGTTCAGAGCTTGGGCTTTGCAGTTAAATCAGCTTGGGTTGAAACCTCAAATCTCTTTGAGCTTGGATAAACTAGTCTCCTGGAACCTCAGCTTCTTCTTGTGTAAACGGCAACAGTAAAGTCACCACAAGGTAGTTGTGAGGATTAAATGATATGATCCACATGAAACCCCCAAGCGGAGTATACGAAATCTGTGTGTGTGTGTGTGTGTGTGTTAAGGGACACATAAAAGTTCCTCATTTCAACCATTTCAAGGTGGAAAACTCAGTGGCATTTAGTAAATTCCCAGTATTATGCAACTATCAGTATTTCCAGAACACTTTTATCATCCCAAAAGGAAACCCCACACCCATTAGGTCATCACTCTCCATTCCCCCTCCCCAGCTCCTGGCAACCACTAATCTGCTTTCTATCTCTATGGAAAATCACTCTCTCTTCCGCCTTTCTCTCTCTTTTATGTTTTTCCTGACAGTTTGGTCAAATGTCTCTCATCAAACCAAACAAATCAAACTTTAAAAAGGAAACAAGAATACTACTACAAAACAAACATATAAAAATGATTCGATGTTCATGGATTGTAAGAATTAACATCATTAAAATGTCTATATTACTGTAAACAATGAATAGATTCAATGCAATCTCTATCAAAATACCAATGAAATATTTCACTATATTATAGTGAAATATATTATTATATAATATAATATTAAATATTATATTAAACATTATATTAAATATTATATATTATTATTATATAATAGTATATCATATTTTCACTATATTATATCTACTACTATTACTATATTATAGTAGTAGTAGTAGATATAGAACAAATGTTTCAAAAATTTATAGGGAACCATAAATTAGCCTCAGCAATTTTGAGAAAAAAGAACAAAGTAGAAAAGATCACAGTACCTGATATCAAACTATATTATAAGGCAATAATCAAACAGTAATCAAACGGTCTGGTACTAGCAGAAGAACAGATATGTAGATCAATGGAACAGAACAGAGAGACCAGAAATAAACTCATGTCTGATGGTCAGTTAATATTTGACAAAGGGGCAGGAACATAAAATTGAGTAAAAATAGCCTCTTCAATACATGCTGTTGGGAGAACTGGACATGTACATGCAAAAAAATGAAAGTAGACCACCAACTTACACCATACACCAAAATAAACCCAAGATGGATAAAAGACTCAAATACAGTTGTGACATCATAAAAGTCCAAAAGGAGAAAGAACATAGGCAGGAAAATTTCAGATATTCCATGCAGTAATATTTTCACCAGTATGTTCCCTAGAGCAAGGGACATAAAGGAAAGAGTAAACAAATGGGGCTACACCAAACTGAAAAGCTAAAGAAAACATCATGGAAATGAAAAGGGAACCAATAACAATAAAGGACACGTGGACAAGGGGGGTGGAATCAGGGGAGGGAGGTGGGGATGGCTGGAGTTGGGGGGAGTGGTGAGAAGAAAATACAGACAACTGTAGTTGAACAGCAATTAAATAATTCAAAATAATATATTTGCCAATGATACCTTGGATAAGAGTGATCTCCAAAATATAGAAAGAACTCACACAACTCCACATCAGGAAGACAAGCAATCCAATTAAAAAATTGGCAAATGGCCTAAACAGACACTTCTCCAAGGAAGACATACAGAGGGCCCATATACACATGAAAAAAATGCTCAATATCACTAGCCATTAGAGAGATGCAAATTAAAACCACTATGAGATACCACTTCACACCATTCACATTGGTCATCATTAATAAATCAACAAACAGCAAATGCTGACGAGGTTGTGGAGAAAAGGGAACCCTAGTGCACTGTTGGTAGGAATGCAGACTGGTGCAGCCACTGTGGAAAACAGCATGGAATTTCCTTAAAAAGCTAAAAATAAAACTGCCTTTTAATTCAGTGATCCCACTGCTGCAATTATACCCTAAGAATCCCAAATCACCAATTCAAAAGAACCTATGTACCCCATGTAGCAGCATTATGTATGATAGCCAAGTGCTGGAAACAGCCTTAGCGCCCATCAGTAAATGAGTAGATCAAAAAACTGTGGTACATTTACATAATAGAATACTATACAGCAGAAAGCAAGAAGGAACTCCTACCCTTAGTGACAACATGGATGGATCTGGAGAGCTTTATGCTAAGTGAAATAAGCCAGGCAGTGAAAGACAAATACCATATGATCTCATCTATAAGTGGAACCTAATCAACAAAACAAACAAATGAGCAAAAGAGAACCAGAGACTTGGAAATAAAGAACAAATTGACAGCGATCAGAAAGGGTGGGGAGAAGGATACAGGGAAAAGAAGGGGAAGGGGCAAGCAAAGGAACATGAAGAGAGGACTCATGGGCATGGCCAATATGGGGGGTTGACTGTGGGAGTCGGGGAATGGCAACAGGGTAAGGGTGAGCAATGGGGAAAAGGCTGGACAACTGTAACACAACAACAATTTTAAAAAAATGATTCGACACATCTCCTTGAGCCACTGCCCTAACTGTCTCATCACTTGTTGAAGAGTGATAGGTCTGTGCTTGGTCGATTTCTATCCTCCAGCTCACTCACCCTAAACCCTATAACCTGGCTCTTGTTAGGGTGACAGAGGCCTCCCAGTTGTCAAATCCTTGTCCTATTTCCAGCCTTCATCCTACTTAATTATTTTATACCATGCAAAGATGTGGACCACTCTCCCTCCCTGAAGCCCTCTTTCCTTTGATTCCAGAGCCACTTGTTCTCTCTCTCTGGACACTCTACTTCAGTCTCCAGTGCTGGTAAGTGCTCCTCAATGTTCCTCTCCCTCCACACCTCTCCTTGTGTGGTCACATCCATTGCCCAAGCTACCATATGGACACCAGTGACTTCCATCTCCCTCCTGAATCCCAGATTCAAATGCTGATGTGTCTGTTGGACTCCTGGATGTCCTCCAGACATCTCAAATTCAACATGACCAAACCAAATTGTCCAAAACCCATTTAACCCATTAAAACCCATTTAATTGTCCAAAACCCACTTAACCCATTTGTATACCACACTGGTGGTATACAAACTCCTAAATTTCCCAAACTAGAAATTTCCCAATCATCTATGGCTCCTCTCTTTTTCTAAATATTCTTTTCCAACTGGATAATAAACTCAGTTTATATAATTCAGAAGCATTTCTTGAGTCCTCTTCCTCCTGTCCACCCCTATTGCCACTCTTTTAGTTCAGATTCCCAACAGCTCTTCTCTCGGCAGTGACATTACATTTTCTTTGTAGCCACATATGTCCCTTCCATAACTCTCAGAGATATATTCTTAAAATACAAAAGTAGGCATGTCGTTGTCCTATTTAAATATCTCCCTCTCCTAGAAAATAGTCAAATCCCTCACCTCCACCCCACCTGGCCCTGACTAACCCTTCACCCTCAGTGCCCACACACATGAGGACCTGTCACACAAATCCTCCACTCACCACCATGGGCTTTTAGACCAAGCTGCCTCCAGTTCCTGGCTGCAGCGGTATGACACATGGCTCAGATGAGCCAATCTCCACCTCTCTGGCCTCAGTAATTGGTTCAGACCCAAGTCAGAGCCAATGAACACAATTCTGGGCTTTTACTTGAGCTTTGCACTGTACATGAAGAAAACCTCACCCTGGTGACATCCTTTGAGACTTGGATCAAACCCTACCCCCAAATACATTCCCTCCCAAATACTTTTTCTTTTTTGCTTAAGATAGTTTGAGTTGGGTTTTGGGAGCCTAGCATCAGCAGTATTTAGAGATCTCAGATGATTCCAGTGCATGGTGAAGACTGGGAACCACTGCTTTAAGCAAATCAGGCTGCTTTTTTCACTGATGCCCCAGCTCCCTGCCCACCAACTTCCCAGAGCTATTTTCACACCATGTTATTGCCCTGCATCCCTCTTGGAACTCAGAGCATCTTAATGCCAGATTTATGTCTTTATTCCTCTGCCTTTCTGACGTACCATCAGTAAGTGTTAAAGAATGAATGAGTGACTAAGACAGAGAGAGAGAGTGTGTGAGGGAAGGGGAGACAAGGCCATGCCATCTTCTTGTATATATTTTTTTCAAGGTACCTTGTACTGAGTACAAAGTATAAGGATGTTCAGGCTCTGGAGACAGCACCTTTGCCCAAATCCTGGTTCAATGTCACACCCAGGCAGAACTCAACTGCTCAGTGCCTCCTTTCCTCATCTACAAAATGTAAATAACAATAACACTTACATCACACTGATTTCATAAGTGAACATACATAAAATTCTTAAAACATTGCTTGGTATATAATAACCACACAAAAAATATTAGCCTCCTCCTTCCTTCCTCCCTCCCTCCCATCCTGCTTCCTATTCCTTCCTACTATTCCTTCCTTCCTTCCCTCCCTCCCTCCTTCCTTCCTTCCTTCCTTCCCTCCCAGATGAATATTAAGCATAGAACCCCTTGGCTAACTAAGAGACAAATGGGAGGTAAGGTGGGGCAAACAAATAGTATCAATAACTCCTTGCAAAGCCTCACGTGACTGGAAGGGGATGCCCAGTAGGAAGAGGCAGACAAAACCATGGTTTCTGGTGTTGTCATGTTTTTTGGCTGAAAGCCTTATTTAGGTGCTGAGAGAGGAGCCAGGTGGGGAGGGAGCCACTGAAGTGTCAAGAGGCACAGATTCAACACCTGATAGAACTGGATGCAAGAGATGAAGCCACAGACCAGAGGGACACTGTCTCTCTTGAGACTAGAGGAATCACAGTAAGGCTACAGAGGTATCCACACCCATCTGCACTTTGGAGGTTGTTTTGCTCTGTGTGCAGTCTGTTAATTTAGGGGCATTTTGTGCAGGTGGCTGGAAGTTGACTGTTGGGGTGGAGAGCCAACTACTGCATGGTGGCAACACAGAAGACTTGTTCAGTCCTCAGCACTGCTGGGCTGGCCCTGCCTCAGTGCCAGTGGCACACAGCAGGTGTTTTCAGAGTCACCTGAATAGAGAGCCCATTACTTGGACTGACGTCAGGTGAAGGGCTACTGTTTCGTATTATTCATCTCAGAGCATTTGGCGTGCTTTAAAGGAACTCTTCCTGACTAAGGGGAAGAGAAAGCACTTCCTTATGAAGAACACAGCTTTATAATAGGATTTGTCATGATGGAACTTCACCTACCCAGGCTTTGTCTTTAAAAACCTACATGCTTATGAACTTGGTAGCAGAAAGGTTTGAGAGGCAGTAAGCACCCAGCTAAGGACGTTGTTGAAAATATTACTGTCCCTCTCCAGCTCTCAGTTCTTATCTGCACAAAAGGGAGTGGGTCTGGGGCCTGCCTGCTTCCTTCCTCCCTCCCTCCCATCAGCATGCAGGCTTCGAGCTCCTAGCAGATGCAGGGTGCAACTGCAGGCCTGTGGGTACGCAGAGACAGACAAAACCTGATTAAACCACTGTTCCTACCCTCAGTTAATCTGCAGTTCTGCAGGGAAACTATAACCCAAATCACTGTGCTATAGTTCAGGTTTCATCACCTCTTTGAGACACTTTCAGTATCTTCCCCACCAGTTTCCCTGCCTTTGTTTGTTTCCATCTGCCACTTCCAGGAGGATCTTTCCGAAGCCCACATCCATTCTGGATGCTGCCTTTCAGCCCCATAACACAACAGGCACTCCCATGACTGTTTTCTTACTCATGCTTTCCTCTCCTTATACTCAATGTCTTCCAAACTCCTATCCAATTTTTAAGGCCCAGCTCCTTGCTTTTCCTGCACCCATTCCCCTGGCAGACTGAATTGCCCCATCCCACCGTGCTATCCACACGTCAGCTTTAGCGTTTATCAGAGTATGATGATCTACCTACCTGTCTGTCTCATCCAACAGCCTACAAGCACCTGTATTGGGGAGGAACAGACCCTAACTATTTGGTTTCCTCAGTGTCTGGCACTTAGCTGGTGCTGAATCGATGACTGTGAAGTCACTGAATGGCAGTGACTCAGTTAGGAGAGGCACAATCTCTAGAAACAGTGCTGGATATAAATGTCAGGGTGAAAACATTTCTGCCTCTTCTCTCCCAGGCCATAGCCATGCATTTGGAGGAATCCCAGAGACCAGAGACCTGGGTTGTTTTTTTCAATTTCAAACACAAGAAAACAAAGTATTCAACACCAAACACTCATGAACCCACATACAGTTTAACAAGTCTTGTCATTTTGCCATACTTACTTCAGAGATTTTTTTTCTTTTTTAAAGACATATTACAGGTAATGCATGCCCTGCATCCCAAAGGGATCCATTCTCTTTCTTTGTGAATTTGATATTTATCAGACTGATACATGTTTTTACAACTTTATTACATAGGCATGTATTTCTAAACAATGTTTTGTACTGTTTATATTTTAAAACATATTCACTTGATATAGATTCATACTAAATGTATGAAGTTGCATTTGTTTCCCCCTTAATATTTTTAAGATTTACCCATGTTGATATTTCAGATTTTATTATGAGAATATGCTAATTTGCTTTGATGGTTGCATTCTATGAAGTGAATATACCAATGTTACTTGCTCATTCCCCTGTTGATGGATTTTTTTTTGCTATTATAATTGATATGACAAAAACATCCTTGCGTAAATGTAAGAGAGTTTTTCCTGTGTATTTAGAATTGGCCTTTCTGAGTTTTAGGGAATACTCATTGTCAGCTTCACTAGTGAGCAACACGTTGCCGTCCAAAGTGGCTGTACCACTTTACTCTCATCCATGCTGTTTACCCAGCATGCAGTACTGCCATCCGCACTTGGTAGTATCAGACTGGAAAGTCTTGCCAATCTGATGGGGATAAAATGATGCCCTGCTGTGATTTTAATTTGCATTTCCCCAACTATCATGCAGATGAGCTTATGTTTATTGGACATTTGGGTGACATTTATTTGTGAATTTCTGATTCATACCCTTTGTTTTGTATTCTGTTGGATGGGCTTTTCCTTATTGATTACAGGAGTTCCTTATATATTCTTGGTATAGCCTGTGACTAGTCTTATTTGGTTTATTGTGTCTTGTTTTAAACAAAGATTTTAATCTTAACTCGGGCACATTTTTGTCTCTTATATGACCTGTAGTTTTGCTGTTGCTGTTATTCCCTCTTTAAAAAATATTTTTCCAACCCAATATCATAAATGTAGTCTCTTTCTTTTATAGTCTCTTTCAAAAAAAAATCTTAACATTGTACTCTCATGAGTGTCCCACCTTGGATGTTGATTTTTCCACATGGACAATTAATACCCACACTCTTTATTGGATGCTCTATCCTTCCCTTATTAACTCCACCTCTGTCCTTTATCAGGGGTGCAGGCATAGGCTGGTCTACTTCTGGGCCCTCTGTTCCAGCCGGTTGGTCTATTTGCCTGTTCCCGCACTAATTCCTCCATAACAGGTCTTAGCTGGCAGGGTCAGTCTGCCCTCCTTATTCTTCAAAATCACTTAAGCCGTTCTTTGGCCATTTTTTTTCCATATAA
Organism: Sturnira hondurensis; assembly: GCF_014824575.4. Classification (NCBI taxonomy): domain Eukaryota; kingdom Metazoa; phylum Chordata; class Mammalia; order Chiroptera; family Phyllostomidae; genus Sturnira; species Sturnira hondurensis. The sequence goes on from NW_028079136.1 coordinate 5,056,013, forward strand.
ATTTTACAAGCAGCTTGTAAATGTCTAGGAAAACCCTTATGGAAATTTTGATAGTTTTTTTTAATTAAATTATATATTAATTTGAGAGAAAGTCTCATGTTTATGGTACTGAATCTTCCAACCCATGGGCCAGATAAAGCTCTTCATCGATTCAGGTTTCCTGTCGTGCACGGGGCCTGACAATGACCCCAGAGTGTTGTTCCCAAAGGAATCCCCAGTGAAAGAGTAAAGAGCATCTGAGAAAGCTATCACTGGGTGTGTGCAGAGCCAAGCCAGCAGGAAATGAGAGCAGGCTGTCTCTACCGACTGCTAAAGTGTGGCTAATCCAGGGGTGGCAAATAAACTCCAGCTTCCTCATCCCACTGAGGCAGGTACTGCTACTCCACCATAACAGGCCCTCCATGCCTGGGGCTCTCCGCTTCCTTCCCAACCTGTGGCATTCCTTCTACTTCTGGGCCCTCTAGTAAACCAAACCTCTCTAGGCAGACAAGCATTTGCCGGGACACTCTGACAACCCAACATTGGTTGCTCCAAGGGACTTCACAGGCCTGCATGAGGCTCTAAGCTTAGTCTTTCATAAATAGAAGTGCCGGAACATCAGATACATAACCTCCTCCTATTTTAGAGATTGCTTCCCCCTGGAGAAAGGGTAGATTATAGGCGAACCAATTAGCTGAGTCGGCTGATTGGAGACATTCTTTGCTGTAGGATCTGGTTTGGGCTTTTTATTCCAGCCAAGCAACTCTGTTTCTACATGTACAGAGCCCTTGAAGTCTGGTCCCTGAATGCTGGGCAGTAGAATCTCTTTATGGTTCCTTACACCTTTTATGGAATCAAATCCTTGACAATAAATTATGAAAAGATTACAAGAGAAGCATAAAGATCTCCGCCTTGCTCCCTTCTGGGCCTTTGCATCCAGTGCACAGTAGGTGCTTGTCTGATGCAGATTAGAGTCAGTTAATATCCATTAAGTACTTATCATGTGTTAGGCCTTAGGTTAAATGCTTAAAAGATATGAAGCCATTCTGTCCTCACTTCAGTGGCATTATCTCCATTTTGAGATGAGAAACCAGGGTTTAGGGAGCTGAGGTGACTCATCCCATCAAGGTCACATAGCCAGTCAATGATCAAATTGTGAGCAGAGGTCTACCTACCTGTGACTGTGGCACTCAGGTCTCGTGCCAGTGGAGGAAGGAAAGAAAAGGGAGAGAGGAGGAGAAAGAGGGGCAGGGAGAAACAATGGAAGAAAGAAGCAGGAAGGAGGAAGCTAAGAGTGAGGAGAGCGGCCTGGTGGAGGTGAAGGATGCAGGTCTCCTCCGTCCCCCAGGCTCACGTCCTGGGGTCCTGTGAGTCTAGAAATCCCACTGTGGCAGTCTGACCAGAATGCTGTTGTTTGTCCCTTGGAAGAAGGGGAGAAGGAGGTCAGACATTCACAGAGGAGGATCCTCTCTGAAGGGGGAGGCACAGTTCTTTGAGGGCTGGTGAGGGTAGGGGGGAATCCTGAGTCCGATGACTGAGATAACCCCACCCTTTATGATGGGGACAGAAAAGCCATAGCAACCTCATGACCTCTGTAGCCTAGAAGAAAGGCTCAGCTAAAGACCAAAGGGAGCACCAGAGAGATGATCAAAAGACTATAATTTGGTTAAACATTTAAAAAATATCTTCATCCCTGACTAGGTAGCTCAGTTGGTTGGAGCCTTGTTCCATACCAAAAGGTTGTAGGTTCACTCCGCAGTCAAAGCACATACCTAGGTTGCCAGTTCAGTTCCCAGTCAGGGCACATATAGGAAGCAGCCAATTAATGTGTGTCTCTCGTATAGATCTCTCTCTCTCTCTTCTCTCTCTCTCTCTCTGAAAGCAAAACAAAAAATAAAAACATATCCTCAGGTGAGGATTAAACAATTCTCCAGAATATAAAAACTATTTATTGCTAGGGATAGAACTCTGGAAATTTTTCTTTTTTTTTTTTGTTCAAATGTTCTATTATATGCATGTATCACAATGGATATAATTCCCCTTTGCTTCATTTGCAGGATGTTCAAAGATCATCCCCACTTCTCAGTGGGTGGATGGAATGGGTGTGTGTGTGTGCAGAGGGCTTAGCTGTGGGCTGGGGGGCGGGGGGAGGCCAGTACAGGGAGAGGCTGGCAGTACTGTGAGCACAGACTCAAAGGTGAGCTTTACCATTACATGTCACATTGCTAGGGCATTACCTCAGACAGGAAGGAGCCACTCAGGACTTCTGACTCCACTCTCACCTCCCTCTTTCCTGCTCCCAGCTCCCCAGAACTCCTCCCTTGGCTGATGGCTGCTGAACAAGTTCCCTGAGGCCATCTCTTCCTCCAGGCTCTCTGGGGTATGGGCTTAATTAAAAACCAGTCCAGTTGCCCCCTCAATAGGAAATGGGGCAGACAGGACGCTGGTGCCAAAGCAAGCCAAAACCCCAGTCAGCGTGGGAGGCATCCACAAGCTTCCTGCCGTGACCCACTGGGCCCGGCGTCGGGCCTGCCAGGACAGGAGAGGCTGGGGCCGGGTTCTCGGGGGAGCTGACTGGCTTTAGACCTGGCAGGGGCTCCTGGGCATGTGGGAGGGGCTCTGATAGGAAGAATCTTTGGCATTTGCCAAGGACACTTACCCTCAGGTGGACAGCAGCATCTTGTTTCTGAAGGGACTTTCTGTATGAAACTTCCTGTTTGAAACAGGAACTGGTTTTAGAGTCAGGAACAGGATCTGGCTCACAAGAGGAAAGGTGGGAAAAGTTAGTAACACCTTCGGATCCCAGCCAGAAGAGGCCCAGGGGGCTCCCCGTTCACTGGGAAACCTGGGAGAGTCGGAGCAGGAGCTCGGTCACGCAGAGTGGCCGGGAGAAGGGCCGGAGCCCAAGGACAGCTTCCTCGGGAGCACTTGGGTCCTGAACAGAGACCTAAATCCTCCCTCTCCTACTGTACAGACTAGGTTCCCATCAGGGCTCAGGCCTGGTTTCCCTCTCCTGGGTCATAGGCCTGGGCAGAGCTAAATAGGACAGTTTAAGACCTGACCTGCAGGTAGGCCTGGCTGGGGTGAGAAGGGACTGACACCTTCGCTGTCACTGTATGAGTAACAAAGTGAGAATCTCAAGTGGAACCTCTTAATCATCTGATTTTACCCTCCAAAGTTGCCGATACTGACAAAGCTCTTGGCTAGAGTTGATTCTGTCACTTCTGAAATTGGACAATTGCATTTCCTCATTCCCATCCTGAAGAGCCCTTAGAAAAAAATGAAAAAGAGGAAACCAAGGCCCAGAGGGATAAACAGTACCAGCTAAATCATACCAGGTGGGCCACTTCCTCCCCTCCTGGCCCTTGGCAGGCAGTGAGCACCGCTCAGTCACTGTGGTCTTTCCCACTGAGCTCAGAAGAGTTGACAACGCTCACCAGGGCCCTGCAGGCCTTCCTCTCCAATTGCTCAACTTGAACCAACTCCTGTGTGATGACATGAGGAGCCAGAGAGGACACACAGATAACGGGCTGCAGGGAAGACGGAATCATGGAGAACAAAAAGGTCTCTGTTATCCTTGGCCACAGTAACGTTCTGCTGCTATGACAGATTTCATTTCCCAAAGGGGGTCGCAACATTGGGAACTATCCTCCCACCGGACATTCTCTTTTGAAATGTGATTTTGCCATTTCTGCCTCAAGAGGTGGTATCTATTCCTTTACCCTCTTGAATTTAGGATGATGCTGTGGCTATTTTGGCCAACAAAATGTGGAGGAGGTGATGCCATACCAGTGCTAGCACGCCAATTGGCCCTGAAGCTTCTCCTTCCTGCCTCTTGGAACCCAGAGGTCACATTGTGAGAAGCCATGCCACATGGAAAGGTCATGTGCAGTCAACAGCCCCAGCTAAGCCCCAGCTGACATCTGACTGTAATCATGAAAAGCTCCAAAGGGGAACTGCCCAGCTGACACCAATCAATGCGCAGAACCATGGGCGATCATATTAAATTGTTTTAAGCCACTAATTTTGGGGTGGTTGTTACTGAGCAATAGATAGCTGGAACAGAAATACACTACTCCAAAACACCATGAACAACTGTAAACAACCATAAACAACCACCATAAATTATTTCTCGTGAGTCTAGTTGCTCGTGTGTCTTCAGTCAGTTGGCAGGTTGGCTAGGGTCTGGCTGGTCTGGGCTGGCCTCAGCTGGGACAGCTCAGGTCTCTGTGATTTCTCATTCCTTGACAGGCTGACCCAGGCTGTTCTCATGACAGCAGCAGGGATTGAACAGGGTAGAAAGCACAGGCTTCTTAAGACCCCAGTTTGGAAATGGTACACTATTACTTCCATGAAGTACAGTTCAGAGCAAATCTCCTGGGCAGGGTATGCTCAAAGGTGGTGAAGTGGATTCTGTCTTTTGATGGCAGAGCCACAAAGTCACATTGCAAAGGGTGAGGATGCTGGGATGGGTGGAGAAGTGTGGCTGTTTTTGCAATCAGTGTATCCCAGTATCTAATGAGGATATTAAGAAGAATATCCCAATATCTTCTTCAACAAGAAGAACAGAGACAGAATCATGGATACAGAGAGTGTTTTGATGGTTGCCAGATGGGAGGAGGCTGTGGGGAAATGGAGGAAGAGGTGAGGAGATTAAGAAGTACAAATAGGTAGTCACAGAATAGCCATGGGAATGTAAAGTACAGTATAGCAAATGGAGCAGTGAAAGAACCTATATGCATGACCTTATGGACACAAACACTGGTGTGGGGATTGCCTGAGGGAGTGGGGGGGGGGTGCTGAGTGCAGGGGAGCAAAGGGGGAAAAATTAGGACAATGGTAATAACATAATCAATAAAATATAATTTAAAAAAAGAAGTCAGCTGGGGCCTGTGAGGTTTAAATCCCTATTCTGTTCTGACTGACATTTGTAGTTAAATCTCCATCACTCAGTGTTACTTTTCATTATTTAACTTTCCAACCTACACATGGAGGTAAGGAAAAGAGGGGCCACAAGGAGGAGCTTTGGAATGGCCAGCCCTCTCTAGTCCAGTGGTTTTCAGACAGTGATCTGTGAAGCCCTGCACTTGTGTGGTGTTTTCTCAGTGGCTACTGGGCAGGGAGTGGTAGGTATAAGTGTGAGGTCCTCATCTTAATGAAGGCAGCTCTGCTCTCTCTCATGACTTCCTTTGGAGAAATGTTATAAAGCTTTGAAAACATTTTTTTAGAATGAGTCAAACTCCCCTGAACTAGACCAACCTCTCCATCTTATAGAAAATGAAACAGTCTTAGCAAAGTTGAGTGTCTGCTTCAAAGGAGTTCTTGGCTGGTATTAGAACCCTAGTCTACTGACACGTCATTCAATCTAGTACTAGTTCCCTACCTTATTTTCCCTTCCTTCACTGAGTGCAACACGGGAGAGGATTGATGTAGCCTGGTGGACAGGGGAAAACTGAGGCACACGGAAGGCTATTCTGACACTTTCTCATTCTCTACTTCCCCCAACAAAGAGACCATTCATGGTCCTTGAGCCCTGAGCCTCAGTGACCTTCAACCACACACACACATCCTCACATGATCCCCACAAGACTTGAACCCCAGAACCACAGACAGTTCAGCTCATGGTATTGGCAGATGGGCTGAGCTTGCTGGTCAACCCCAGGGTGGAGCAGGGCACATGGTAGAGTTGACTCCTTCAAGGACAGGTGGAGCTCCATCTGGAAGAAAAGCTTGTTTCTGGTCTTTCTGGGAGCCTGTGATCTTCTTATTCTCCTTTCAGTGCATAAATTCCATTTCTTTCCAAGTTAGTTTTTTAGGACGTGGGCTATTTATAGCTCCTCCTAAGCCCTTTCCAGTCTGTTTCCTGTTCAAGTATTGCATTAGTCACCAGAAAGAGTCTCAGGCAATCTCTGAGTCCCTGAGTAATCTCAGCAACAGAGAACAGGGACGTTGGACAGATTCATAGTGGGTCCTGGTGAGAAGGAGACAAGCAGGAGACAGCAGGCTGGGTAGGGAGGCAGAGGGAGCTTGTCCTTTGCGGCATGAAGCCCTGGGACCTTGTGGCTTCCTGAAGTTTACTTAGCCCTTGGAGACACAGAAACTCTGCATAGGCACCTCCATTTGACTGCATATTTTTGCCATTACTTGCTGACCTATTTGCATGCAGCTCCTTGCAGAGAATTTCCCCACAGGCCATATACGGTGATTTCATTGCACCACAAACAGGCTTCTATTTGAAGTAGTGATGGATGCTCCTTCTGACTTTTCCTCCTGCCTGTCCCCATATCCTTCCCTTTACTGCAGGCTGCCTCTGCTGCTCTGAGCCTTCTCCAAGTTCCAGTCTCATCAAGAGTATTAGTTTCCCAGGAACTTACCAGCTTCATCTGAAGGGAAGGCCCCTGACTTGAGCTGAGTTTTTGTATCCACAGGCCCAGAGAGCAGTGACCTTGAGGCCAAGGGGAAGAAAAGGAGAGATCAGGCAGGTGCGTGGGCAAGAGGGCAGTAACCAGGTCCTCCATGCCTTTCACCTCTCTGTGCCTTGTTCATGTAGGTTCCTTGCCTGAAATGCACGCTCTAAATGGGGGTGAAGGTATCAAGGGATCCATTGCTAGAAATCTTCAGCATGCCACCAACATCTCCTGGCAGACTCTGGCCACCTTGACTGCTTTGATGAACTTCTACAAATTGCTGGTAAAGGAGGTGAGTACAAGTTTTTTGACTCTGCCTTGCTGGGGAAAAAAGAGGGAAAGGTAGAGGGAAGTCTGAGCTTCTATTTGCACAGCAAGTCAGCAGGTGGCCCACATCCCAGACACTATGATCTTTCCGACTGTAGCCTCCTCACCCCCCAGTCCCTAAACACGGGGATTCACATGTTTTGAACAAAGCTCCTAAAGGCTTCAGAGATAATGTACTCGAGGTTCTCCTCAGGGACAGTGGCCTTCTCAGCCCCAGGGTCAGGGTGCAAAGACCACCTAATACCTGCCTGTCACTGAGCACCTGCTTTGTGCCAGGCTGCGTGCCAAGTGCTGTGGAGACAAACACTCCAAGCTCAGAGGTGGTCTTGGTGAGAGGGTACCTGATCTAAACACAACCCTCCTATCTAACTCAGAGAGCTGGCATGCACACCGGTGCCCTGAGCAGAAGAGGAAGAAGAGGAAGAGAAGGAGGAGAAGGAAATTGGATGTGAGACGTGCCTGCCAGGCACCAGCCCAGGTCCAGGCATATCAGAGCAAACTCTGAGCTGATTCACATCAGCAATCTGGCACAGTCACACTTATTTCCATCCTATTTCCATCCTAGGAAATTTATTATAGACTGTCTCCCCATAGAGCATGCTCAATTACATCCTCAGAAGGACAAGAGCTCAGAGGATGCAATCAGGGATGGCTGACTCAGGCTTAGTCAGGGATAGGTTGCTTCTGCCAGCACTTGAGACCTTGGAACTGAGTCCCAAGGGATGGGTGACCCAGGAGCGGGGCAGGGACATGAGGACCAAGCAGGGACATAGCTCCTCTGGGGCCATATAGTAGATTGTGAATCAGAGAGCATCAGAGGGTGAGACCCTCTTTCAACTTTCTGTTAAAATGAGGCCCTCCCCCTCTTCCACCTTTTAAATGATCAAAATCAATACCATACAGAAAAGCACATGGAACATTATACATTCTAATAAGTAACTATAAAGCAAAAGCAAACACACTCAACACTCACATCAAGAAATGAAATATTGTCAATACTGTGAAGCCCCCTGCATGTCCCTAGTCATACCTTCCCTGCCCTTTAGATTTTGTGCTCTCTACTTCTTTTCCTTTTAGTTTTACCACCTAAGTTTGCATCCCTAAAGAATAAATAATAAAACTATTGCCTGTTTTGAGCTTCATATGAGTAAAGTGTTTAGGGGGTTTTGTGAGTCTTGGCTTCTTTTGATCAGCTGTGTGTGTGAGGTTCATCCATGGTGTCATGTGTAGCCGTCCAGTATTTTCACAGCTGTGCGGTATTCCACTGCATGGATACGCCATGTGTATTTATCCACACTTCTACTGATAAACATTTGGGCTGTTTCCAAGTTTTGACTACTATGAGCAACACTTGCAATGAGCCTTCTTGCTATGTGTAATCCTGGTGCAAATGTGCACGTATTTCTCCAGGATTTATTCCTGAAGTGGAATTGCTGGGTTGTAGGATATGCCTGTTTTCACCTTTACTAAATAGTAACAAATGGCGTCCGAATGGCTGCACTGCCTCTGGCTCTCTTTCTCCCTGTTGCTCAACTGTGGGAAAGAAGGCCGTGCATTCAGAACTGCGGGTCCCACAGATACAGCTCAGGAGGAAGAACTTCTGTTGAGAAATCAACCCAAGTGCAACTTAGTTTCTTTCCCTGTGCCACTTAGGGGACCTGTCAGCCACTGCCTCCCTCCGCGCAGCCAGCTCATTACTCCCCAACCCAGGCTCGCTTCATTGTGTCTCCCTGGCCAATCTCATCAAGGGTAGGGTGGGCGGTCGTCATCTGGAGGGTGGGGGACCCCACCCATTAGTTAAGAAGCCAGAGGAGAGTGTACAGGGTAGGGGCTTGAGCAGGGATGGTGGCAGGACGGAACTGTCATGTCTGTGACCTGAGACTGATGGTTTCCCATGGAACCCTGGAGCCAGCAGGGGTAGGAGATATAAAGACCCTCACTAAGCCTTTTGGGGCAGACTCGGGACTGCCTTCAGCATAGCCTATCACTTATTAACCTACCTATTACATCAAAAAACCCAACTTGACTACTTTTAAACAAAAAGGGGAATTTATTGCTTTGTAACAACATATATGAATAGGCCCATCTTCAGGAGAAGCTTGATCCCGAAGCTCTAACAATGTCATCAATGGACTATCCTGCTTCTGCTTTAGGAGAGCCCGAAGTGGTGAGATGAAGGGCCATAGAAAAGATAAAATCCTGGAACAGGAATAGAAACCAGTGGCCCTAGAATGCGGCCAGGCCTCAGCAGGATCTAGAACTGGGGACAACTCAGGAAGTGAACCTTCATGTCTCAATGCAGTGGCTGCCCCAGGGTGTTCCTATTGCTTAGGAAACCACTTCCTAAGTGTGTGGATAGGCAGGCTGCGCAGCACTAAAAGGCATGTTTGCAGCCTCAGATTCCTGGGAAAAATAACGTATTACTATTCTGGGCATCTGGGAGAGGAAAGGAAATAGAGGAATGCTCTTACTAGACATGAACATGTTGCATATATTTCCTTTACTAGAAACGGAACTGAGGTCTGAGTTGAGATTTGGCACTATTCCAGGTGGACAAGGGAATTTAGGTTCCGACACACTGTCAGAATTTCTGGGACATTTCTACGGTGTATGTGACCAAAGGGACGGCATATTCACACTCAGTGCTGTCTTGGAATCTTAGAGGTGCGGTAGCTACATTGATTTCATAATAACATTTGTTCATTTTTTAATAAAGAAAAATAGAAATGAATTGGCCTAAAACCTCACTGATGAGAAAATGTTTTTGACATTAAAAAAAAAAACACCTCCATACGTCATTCATTACAGAAAGGCATAAAGTGAAAAGGCTAAACCGTCTTCCTTAGCACCTCCTCACCCCTCTTCCTTCCCACAAGGACCCACTAGCCAGACTTTCTTAGGCACATTCCACAAAATTATTTCTTCAGCAGCCAGACCCAGCATAAAGGAGCACCAGAGAACTGATGTTAGTTGTCCCACCTAAAGGAGGGGAGGACCAAAGCATTCCAGGCCCTCGGCCTCCTCCCTCGAAGGCCTCACTGCCCCGGCTGCAGACAGAGGAGCTCAGCCGCCTGGCTCCAGGTGGCCTCCCCAGCCGGCCAGCTATCCTGACCCTCCGCCGACCCTCACCTAGCCCCGCCCACACCTTTTATGGAGGCAGCCCCTTCTGAGAAACTCACAGCAGGGGAATATTTACTGAATGAAAATACCCTAATGGGAAAGATTTTCCTACTGATTACGTGTCTGGTGCTCTACAAAAATCATTTTTTTTCCATGGTGATTCATCCAGGGATCATTGGAAACAGCCTGCTGAGGAAGACGACTTCTCTTCCTAAGCCTCGATCAGGGCTATACAACCCCGGGCCGATGTGTGCTTCGAAGCCTCCTCACTTTCCCATTGCCGCCTGCCGCCAAAACTTAGGGAAGAAGACTGACTAGTGCCTGAGGCTTACATTGGTATTAAGTCATGTGTATCCACAAACATGCTTTTGCTTATGTGATATATCACATCCATTGATTGGTGAATATTATACCATCCTTGCATCCCCAGGATAAATCCCACTTGATCATGATGTATGATCTATTTAATGGATGGCTGGATTGTTCACTAATATTTTGTTAAGGATTTTAGCATCTATATTCATCAGGGATATTGGCCTATAATTTTCTTTCCTTGTGTCTTCATCTGGCTTTGGAATTAGAATAACACTGGCCTCGTAAAAAGACCTTGGAAGCCTTCCCTCTTCTTGAATTGTTTTGGAATAATTTCAGAAGGGTAGGTGTTAACCCTTCTTTGAATGCTTGGTAAATTTTGCCTGTGAAGCCCTGTGATCCAGGACTTTTATTTGCTGGGAGTTTTGATTACTGTTTCAATTTCATTTGTTGTTATCATTCTATCCAGGTTTTCTGATTCTTCTTAATTCAGTTTTGGAAGATTGTATGTTTCTAGAAATGTATCCATTTCGCTCAGTTTGTCCAAGTTCTTGGCATGTAATTGTTCACAGTAATTTCTTACAGTCTCTTGTATTTCTGTGATATCAGTTGTTACTTTACCTTTTTCATTTCTGGTTTTATTTATTTGGGTCTTCTCTTTCTTTGATGAGTCTGCTTAAAGGTTTCTCCATCTTTATCTTTGCAAAGAACCAGCTCCTGGTTTCATCGATCTTCTGTGCTGTTTATTTAGTCTCTATGAGGCCGGTTGGGAAAATGTCCAGCCATTATTAATGTAACAAGAATGGTTTGTGTGACATCAATATAACCTAGCAGCCAAGGAGAGTGAACTGGAAAACACAAGTATGAACAATGACGACTTCACTGTACTAGTCAGTGGGAGTGGTAGACGCCACTGAGTGACTATGCGTACTCTATGGCCATCCCATTCAATATGACTGAGCAAGTAGAGCGATGGATCTGCATCGAATTTTGCATTAGGCTTGAGCATTTCCCTGCAGAAACTACTCAGATGATTTAAAAGGCCACAACCATGGGCTACTGGTGATTGACAGCTTCATCACAACAATATGCCCACTTATGTATCACATTTCATTTAGAGTTTTGGGGCAAAACATCAAATCACCCTGGTGACTCAGACCCCCTGCAGCCCACATATGGCACCCTACAACTTCTGGTTTTCCCCAAAACTAAGATTACCTTAGAAAGGGAAAAGATTTCGGACTGTTGATAAGATTTAGAAAAATAGGACAGGGCAGCTGATGGCAAGTAGGAGAACTGTGTGAGGTCCCAAGGTGCCTACTTTGAAGCAGACTGAGGCATCATTGTCCCATGTACAGTGTTTATTGTAGCTTGTATCTTCTTCAATAAATATCCCTATTTACCATGTTACATGGCTGGGTACTCTCTGGAGAGACCTCGTATGTCATTTATTTCTGCCCTGACATTGATTGTCTCCTTCATTCTACTTGCTCTGGGCTTTGTTTATTGCTGTTTTCTAGTTCTTTTATGTGCAGGGTTAGATTGTTGGAGATTTTTCTTGTTTGTTTAGGTATGACTGTAATGCTATGAACTTCTGTCTCAGGACTGCTTTCACTATGTCCCATAGATTTTGGGTTGTTCTGTGTTCATTTTTGTTTGTTTCTGGTAATTTTTAATTTCTTCTTTGATCTCATTGATAACCCATTCATTATTTAATAACATGCTATTTAACCCTCATGTGTTTGAGTGTTTTTGAGTGTTTTTATTGAGGTTGATTTTTTATTTCATTCTATTGCAATTTGAGAAAATGCTTGATGTGATTTTAATCTTCTTGAATTTGTTAAGACTTCTTCTGTGACCTAGCATGTGGTCTGCCTTTGAGAATGATCCATGAGCACTTGAGAAGAATGTGCATTCTGCTGCTTTGGGATGAAATGTTCTGTAAATATAAATTAAAATTAAATCCATTTACTCTAGGGTGTCATTTAATGTCACCATCTCCTTGTTGATACTTTGTTTGGAAGATCTATCCACTGATGAAGTTGGTGGGGGGAAGTGTTAAAATCATTTGCATGGAATATTTTCCTCCATACCTTTACTCTCAGCCTGTGAAAATCTTTCCTTCTGAGTTGGGTTTCTTGTAGACAGCATATATATGGGTCATGTTTTTATACATTTGGCTACCTTATGTCTTTTGATTGGAGCATTTAATCCATTTACTTCTAAGGTTATTATAGATAGGTACTTATTTATTGTCATTTTTAGTGTACCTGATCATATCAGTAGATGCAGAAAAAGAATTCAATAAAATCCAGCACTATTTATGATAAAAACTCTCTGCAAAGTGGGGATAGAGGGATCATCCCTCAACATAATAAAGGCCATCATGAAAAGCCTACAGCTAACATCATTCTCAAGGGGCAAAAACTATAAAGTGTGCCTCTTAAGATCAGGAACAAGATAGGGAGGTCCGCTTTCGCTGTTCTAATTTAATATAGTTCTGGAATTCCTAACCACAGAGATTAGACAAGAAGAAGAAATAAAAGGCATCCAAATTGAAAAGGAGGAAGTAAAACTGTCATTATTTGCAGACATGATATTGTGTACAGAAAATCCTAAAAAACACTCCACCAAAACACTACTAGACATAAAAAATTAAAATTCAGCAAAGTAGCAGGATACAAAATTAATACTCAGAAATCAATGGCATATTTATGCACCAATAATGAACTGTCAGAAAGAGTAACTAAAAAAAAAGTCAATCCCATTTACTATTGCAACAAAAGAAAATCAGGTACCTATGAATAAATTTAACCAAGGATAAAGGCCAGCACTCAGAAAGCCCTAGGACAATGAAGAAAGAAACTGAGGATGATACAAGAAAGTGGAAGCATATACCATGTTCACGGATCAGAAGAATTAACATCATTAAAATGTCTACATTTCCCAAAGAAATGTATAAATTCAATGCAAGTCCTATTAAAATACCAATGGCATATTTCACAGACCTAGAATAAATATTCCAAAAATTTATATGGAACCAAAAAAGATCCCAAATAGCATCAGCAATCCTGAGAAAGAACAACAAAATTGGAAAGATCAAAATACCTGATATCAAACTATACTATAAGGCTATAATCAAAACAGCCTAGTATTGACATAAGAACAGACATATAGATCAATGGAACAGAAGAGAGAACGCAGACATAAACCCATGCCTTTATGGTCAATTGATATTTGAAAAAGGGAGCAAGAACATACAGTGGAACAAAGACAGTCTCTTCAATAAATGATGTTGGGAAAACCGGACTGGTACATGCAAACAAAAGAAAAAGAAACTAGTCTGCCAACTCACACCATCCACAAAAAGAAACTCAAAATGAATAAAAGACTTAAATGTAAGTTGGAAAATCATAAAACCCCTTGAGGAAAACAGAGGCAGTAAAATCTCACATAGCAATATTTTTACTTATATATGTTTTAAGTAAAAATATATATTTTTACTTATATGTTTTAAGTAAAAATATATATTTTTACTTTCCCTTTTCCTTTTACTTTCCTTTAAGCAAGGAAAACAAAGGAGAAAATAAACAAATGGGACTACATTGAATTAAAATGCTTCTCCACAGCTGAAGAAATCATCAGCAAGATGAAAAGGGAACCTACTATATGGGAAAATATTTTCATGAGTGATACTTCTGTTAAGGGGATAATCTCCAAAAATATAAAGAACTAATACAACTCAACACCAGAAAAACACACAGCCCAATTTAAAAATGGATGAAGAATCTGAATAGTTATTTTTCCAAAGGGGACATACAGATGGCTCATAGACATATGAAAAAATATTCAACATCACTAATCATCAGAGAGATGCAAATTAAAACTGCAATGAGACGTCACCTCACGCTTGTCAGAATGGCTGCCATCAATAAGTCAACAAACAAGTGTTGGGGAGGATGCAGAGAAAAGGGAACCCTAGTGCACTGCTGGTGGGAATGCAGACTGGTGCAGCCACTGTGGGAAAAGAGTATGGAGTGTCCTCAAAAAATTAAAAATGGAACTGCCTTTTGACCCAGTGATTCTACTGCTGGGAATATATCCTAAGAATCCTGAAACACCAATACAAAAAATAGATAAATGCCCTCTATGTTCATAGCAATACTATTTACAATAGCCAGGATCTGGAAACAGCCTAAGCATCCATCAGTACCTGAGTGGATAAAAAAAGCTTCAGTACATTTTTACAGTAGAGTACTGTGCAGCAGTGAAAAAGAAGGAACTCTTACCTTTTGTAACAGCATGGGTAGACTTAGGGAATATTATGCTTAGTGAAATAAGCCAGTCAGTGAAAGAAAAATACCACATGATCTCACTTATATCTGGAATCTAATGAAAATAATAAACTAATGAACAAAACGTAAATAGAAACATAGACACATGGAGTAGACTGACAGCCTTCAGAGGGGAGGGAGGACAGGATGAAATATGGTGGAGAGATTAATTGAAGAACATTTAAGCATGACCCTGGGCAGTGGGGAGCTGGGTGAAGATGGGCAGAGGAAGAGAGGGTGGAGACAACTGTAATAGTACAAACAATAAAAAAAATTAGAACTCAAACAAAAAAAAAACATGCCTTTGCATAACATTGTACCTGGAAGAAAGGTGCCAGGTTCTCAAAATTCTCATTATTCATCCATCATACAACTACTGAGAGTTTATCACACACTAGGCACTGTGGTAGACATTTAGTACTCTTGTATTAGGGCTTAAAAGATAGCCAGGTTTTCCTGAGCTGATGAGAGACAGGCAACTTAAACATAAGGAACAGTGGGCTCTCAGGGCAAATTGACTCCTTATAACTTGGTACTAGAGTAAGTGAAGGTCAGTGGCAAGAAACAGGCTGGACAGGTAGATGTGGCTAAATAATGAAGGACCTTGAATCCCCAAATCATCAATTTGAACTTCATTTTAAAGGCTGTGGGATCCTTTGAGGGTTTTGAGCAGGAGAACTGAATCATTCAGGGACCCAGCAGGAGGAAGAGAAGGTATGCTCCAATGAGGATAATTTAATGAGTGCTAAATGAAGGAGCTATTTACTAAGGTTTGAGCAAGGTGTAGTAAAAGTACAAGGTATAATGTTACATCAGGAACAAGCCACACCAGGGCTGTTAGGAGGGGGTCAGGAAATGGGGCAGTGGCTGTGAGTCATGCAAAGGTCACCCTGCCCTTGGTTGGGATGACTCCACAGTGAGGGAGCCAGGGTGTGAAGACCCCAACCTCACTCTCCTCCCCTTTGACCTCTTGCCAGTGCTCTCCATTGGCTAAAACCAACCAGAGACCAGAATCCAGGGGAAGCCATTGTTGTGGTCCCTACAGGTCAGGGCCCAGAGCCGAGAGAAGGGTCGAAGTGGATTTGCAGGGGCAAATGGAAGCTGTCTTCACAAGAGCAGTGTGATCAGATGAGCCATACAACAAAACCAGCTTGGGCAGAGTAGAGGATAAATGAGGCAAGAGGGATGGGGACAGGAAGAGGTATGAGGTCTGGGCATACGTGCATCCCAGACACTGGAAAGAAGAGAAAGATTCAAGCAATATCGAGGATGTAGAATAGTCATGACCCACTGACAGGGATTAAGGACAAGGGGGGTGTCTGGATGGTGACACCATTACTTAGGAGAGAGCTCAAGGCCAAGGGCGAGCAATGCTCCTGGAGAAAAGAAATCACTCTTTTCTAGAAGGAAAGGCCACCACCACGGGTGGAAAGACAGGTGGCCTCCTGTATCCCTGTTCTGGGCAGAGTTAAAACCGCTCTGGCATCTCTTCCATTCCTGCTCCCCTTTTCTCTACCACTCTGCAGCCCTAGGCGCCTGTTTCCATAGAAGCCTGACCTCCTCAGTGTCCAGGCTGCACATCGATTTTGGCTCCGAGGCTTCCCCTTAGCACTAATCAAAACACTAGTTCTTCTTAAAGAAGGAAAAATTACAATGAAAAGGAACTGATTGCTACAGGTAGCTCTCAGTGGAGATACATATTTTAACAAGATCTACTGATATGGATTTCTAATTAATAGACTATGAGGGGGAGCTTTTTATTTTTAACTCCAGACCCACCCAGGGGCACTCCAGAGGCTTAACATCACCCAGTCCACCAACTCCTTCCAGTCTTCCACCTCCTCAAAACAACAAGGTAAGCAACTGGTGCCCACTCTACAACGCTGGCACCAAGCAGCCCCTAACTGGCATTTTGTATTACTCATGACTTTCAATGGTGGGTGAAAAGGTCAAGTTTGGCTCCTAAGAAGTGTGTGATACGTTTGGGCATGGGGGTAGGGGAAACTAAACATATTCTGATACAGCAAGGCAACTTCAGGAAGCTTTGCAAGCAGGGTCTGCAGGGCACCCTCTGCCTCCTCCGGTGAAATCCAATTGTCTCACCCCCACAGAGGTGGTGTTGCTAGGCAGCTGGCTGTGGCCCTGCAGTTGCCCTGGTGATGATGGTTTGTGTGTACAAGGGAGGTGCCCGTGGGTACTTGCTGTGTGTCTGTATAAGCAGGGCAGCCTTTTTCACCATGGTGCGTTCCTGGAAACCATGTCATAATGTGGTTTGTCAAAATTTCCAAGAGGAATAGCATTTGTTCTCCTTGAGGGGTAGCATTCCTGACTGCAGACGCAGGCTGAGAGAAACCAAAACTGTGACCAAAGATCCATCATGAGCAGAAGGCACACGCACCCGCATATCTTCAATGAGGCTCAGATTACACTCCAAGACTCACCATGACGCCATCACTGGACTTTATACGAAGCCGCACACACCATGGTCGTTCATTCTATCATTCGCTCATTTGAGGGCTATAAGGGTAGTTACTGTGGCTCACTCCCAACCTCCATCCACTTCAGATGATTAGTCTTGTAAGCCCACACTATGGGGTGTAGTCCCCACAAAGAATATGTTGATGTCCTAACCTTTACCACCTCAGAGTGTGACCTTATTTGGAGATAAGGTCTTTACAGAATAATCAAGCTAAAATAAGGTCGTTAAGGTAGGTCCAATCAAATATGAGTGATGTACTTATAGAAAGAGGACATTTGGACAGACAGACATGCACAGAGGGATGATGATGTGAAGACACGGGGAGAAGGCCGTGTGAAGACAGGATTAGAGGGTGCATCTACCGGCCAAGGAAAGCCAAGGATCTGGGGCAAACCATCAGCAGCTAGGAAAGAGACAAGGAAGGATTCTCCTACAGGTTTCGAAGGGAGCGTGGCTCTGCTTACATCTTGAGTTTGAACTTCCACCTTCCTGTGAGACAGTTCATCTTTGTTGCTTTAAGCCACCTGGCATATGGTACTATTTTATGGAAGCTCCGGGAAGCTAATACGGTCAGCCATGGTGATCCCACCATCCTGGCCTCATCCTGGCCAAGGAGCTGTTACAGAAAAATGGCTAAACTGGATGCTGAGAAAGGTTTCCGCTTTCCCCTCTACACATGCGTAAATGTGACCTTGGGGATTACTACAGTCATCACGCTGTGAACCTAAGGGAAAAGCCCTCCCTGAGGAGGGTGAGAAGGTCCTGAAGCAGATGACCTTGCTGAGTTGTCATTTCAGCAGAGTGTACTCAGCCCTTGCACGCTGTCTTGTGAGACGATGTTTCCCTGTGATTTATGGCAGAAGGTGAAGCAAAGCCTCCTCACGGACACCAGAGTCCTCCATGTGTGGATCGACTGTCACCTGTGCTCAGCACTTTTTCTGGCCACCTCCCTCATGCTAACGGTGCCTTCAGCCTCCTCCCACCCTCTTTTGTGCACCTCAGTATTGACTATGGCAGATCGTTTGCAAAGATGGCTGCAGTAATGCCTCCCTGCCTGTATACTCTGCAATGTGAATATCCTGCTCCTCCCATCAAGAGGTGGAATTTATTTCTCCATCCCTTGCATCCAGGCTCAGCCACGTGACCTGTGTTGGCCAGTGGGAATTAGCAAACCCTGGCAGTCTGACTGCAGAAGCTTCAGAAGCACTCGTGAATTAGGGCTTGCTCTTCTGGCTACTGTTGAAACCCTGAGACAGTGATGGAAATGGGCCTGTGCTAGCCTGCTCCAAAGGCCACACGAAGGAGAACAGATGCACTGCAGCTGACAGTCAGCATTAACTGACAGGTGTGTGCATAAAGCCATCTTGGATCATTCGACCTTAGTCAACTGCCCCTAACTGCAGCCACATGAATGCTCCCAGGTGAGACCAGCAGAGGATCCACTGCACTGGGCCCAACCTGAACTGTTGACCCACAGAACCACAGCAAATAAAATGGCTACTGTTTTAAGCTCCTAAATTTGGAGGGTGGTTTGTTATACAGAGATAGCTACCTGATACACTGATAGCAATCCCCAATCGGGCACAGCCCTCTCAGGCTCATTCATACACCAGGCACTGTGTACTGTGCCAAAGGCTTTTTAAAATGTTTTAACCCAGATGACAATACTGTAGTTATCACTACAATAATCACTACAGTTATCACTTCCTGCTAAAGAAACCAAAACTCAGAGAAAGTAATGAATTTGCAAATTGTCGCAGACTGTGTTTTTCAAAGACAACTGCAACAGTACCTGCTGTCTGGTTTATCTGTTAGAACCTTGCCACTCCCCACCAAGAGGCAAAATCGAATTCTCCTCTTGGATCTGAGTGGGCTTGTGATTTGATCATAGACTAACAGAATGCAGCAGAATAGACACTATTGACTACTGAGGTTAAGCCATGAAAGAAGCTGTAGTCTCTCCTTTATGATCTGGGGCACTTGCCTGTGAAGCCCTGAGCTTGCTCATGAGGTCACGATCCTCCGTGTGGACACGCCAACTGACAACTCCAGCTGAGGACCCAGCTGGCAGCCAGCCCACATCAAACTCCAAGTGATTCTAGTCCCTAGCAGTTGAGTCATTCCAGCCTTCAAATACTGCCCCCCCCCAACCCGAAGGTCCAGAAATCACAGATCAGAGATAAGTTGTCTTCACTGTGCTCTGTCCGACCAACAAAAGGCAGGAGCGTACCACGAGCACAAGGGTGGTTCTACACCACTAAGCTTCGGGATGGTTTGTCATGCAGCAATAGTAACACAACACCTAAGGTTACACAGCTGGACAACAGGAAAGGGAGTGAAGTCAGACTCTGAACCCTAGCAGTCTGACTGCAGAGCTCAAACTCACCATTAATCCTTCCACCCATCCCCTTGGCAAGCCTTTCACTGCTATGCTTCTTCACTTCCTCCCCAGAATGGAAGCTGGGCTCCCCACACACCACCACATCTCCATGAGGAACCACTCCATTCCCCCTTGCAGGACTCAAAGGGTAATGAGGAAAGAAACAGCCTTCTTATTCTGCTGCTTCCAGGCCACCACTTCCCAAGGCTCCTTCTTTCTGGAAGCTCAGCCCCCTCCTTTACCTTAGCTCCACGACAGTACAATTTCAACTTTAGGAAACAGCCCCACCTTCCTTGATGATTTTAGCTTCTGCTTCACAGATTTGCTTTGTTCCCCATCGAACTCCAGGTGAAAAGATACCTACTGTGGGCCAGGCACATGGTAGGGAAACAAAGTAGAATGAGCTCTGCATTTGTTTCCTATGGCTCTGTAACAAATTGCAACAGACTCATGGCTTAAAACAACACAAACTACTTATCTTAAAGTCCTGGAGATTGGAAGCCTGAAATATTTCACAAGGTTGCATTCCTTCTGGTGGGTCTAGGAGGGAATCCATCTCTTGCCCTTTCCAGCTTCTAGAAGCTGCCTTCATTTCTTGTCTCACAGTCCCATCCTCTCTCTGTCTTCCAAGCCACCAGGGCAGCATCATCGAACCCCTCTCTCTGACTCTCCTGCCTCCCTCCTCCTCTTGTAAGGACTCCACCCAGATTACACAGGAAAATTTCCCCAACTCAAGTTCTTAATCACATCTGCAAAGTCCTCTCTGCATTGCAGGTGACACAATCACGAGTTCTGAGGATTAGGATGTGCATCTTTGGGAGGCCAGCGTTCTGCCTACTACACACTCTTTGAAAGAGCTCACACATGGGAAAGGTTACATATTTGCAGCAGAAGCTGCTGCTCCTGGCCCATATTCATCCTCTTCCCACTAGACACACACTTATTGTCCTTGCTTTCAGGTGCAACAACCATGCAGCTGAGTTCTGGCCAATGTGGTGTAAGCAGAAGGGATAGGCACCACCTGCGGGCTGGCCCAGACAAACCCGTTTACAGGTCGGACTGCAGACCCCTCGCTTTTCCCGTCCAAGTGCTGAGTGAAAAGAACTCCTTTTCCCGTCCAAGTGCTGAATGAAAAGAACTCCAGGACCCAGACGAAGGTGGAACCACAGAGAGAAATAGGCCAGGGCCCCCGAATGACAGTGGAAACCATCTCCCTGCTAACTCACGTTGTATTTTGACAGAAATTAAGACATTGAAATTTGAGCATTGTTTGTTGCAACAGTTAGCCTACAATGACAACATACAGCTACGGAAATGTACTTTAAAAGAACTTGTAAAAATGTCCAGCCAAGATGGAAGTGTATATAGATACACCTCACCTCCTCACACAACTAAAAGAAGGAAACAAATTTAAGAGCAAAAAACACCAGAAGTGCCAGGAAATCGAACTGTATGGAAGTCCAACAACCAAGGAATTAAAGAAGAAACACTTACCCAGACCAGTAGGAGAGGTGGAGATGGGAAGCTGGTGGAGAGTACTCGAGGCAAGGTGGTGGCTGGAGGACTGGGGTGGGCGAGGCAGCAGCTGGTGGACCAGTGGCTCCACGTTTGTGTGTNAAATGTCCAGCCAAGATGGAAGTGTATATAGATACACCTCACCTCCTCACACAACTAAAAGAAGGAAACAAATTTAAGAGCAAAAAACACCAGAAGTGCCAGGAAATCGAACTGTATGGAAGTCCAACAACCAAGGAATTAAAGAAGAAACACTTACCCAGACCAGTAGGAGAGGTGGAGATGGGAAGCTGGTGGAGAGGACTCGAGGCAAGGTGGTGGCTGGAGGACCAGTGGCCCCACGTTTGTGTGTGGATAAACTGGGAGGAACAACTAGGGAGTGAGACAGACCACACAACCCAGGGTTCCAGTGTGGGGAAATAAAGCCTCAAAGCCTCTGACTGAAAACACCTGTGGGTGTTGACGCAGTGGGAGGGACTCCCAGCTTCACAGGAGAGTTAGTTGGAGAGACCCACAGGGTCCTAGAACATACACAAAACCACCCACCCAGAAATCAGCGCCAGAAGGGCCCAATTTGCTTGTGGTTAGTGGAGGAAGAGACTGAAAGCCAGCCAAGAGCCAAGCAAGCGGCACTGTTCCCTCTCAGACCCCTCTGCTACATACAGCACCATAACAAGGGGAAGTGGGTTGCCGCGCCCTGGCAAATACCTAAGGCTCCACCCCTTACTACGTAATAGGTGCACCGAGACAAAAAAAAATGGCCAAAATGAAAGAACAGATCAAAGCTCCAGAAACAATTCAACTAAGTGATGAAGAGATAGCCAACCTATCTGATGCAGAGTTCAAAACACTGGTAATCGGGATGCTCACAGAAATGGTTGAGTATGGATGCAAAATAGAGGAAAAAGTGAGGGTTATGCAAAGTGGAATAGAGGAAAATGTATAGGGAACCAACAGTGAAGGGAAGGAAACCAGGACTCAAATCACTGATTTGGAGCAGAAGGAAGAAATAAACATTCAACCAGAACAGAATGCAGAAATAAGAATTAAAAAAAATAAGAAAAGGCATAGGGACCTCCAGGATAATGTTAAATGTTCCAACATCCAAACCATAGGGGTGCCAGGAAAAGAGGAAGAGCAAGAATTTGAAAACTTGTTTGAACAAATAATGAAGGAGAACCTCCCCAGTTTGGCAAAGGAAGTAGACTTCCAGGAAGTCCAGAAAACTCAGAGGGTCCCAAAAAATTTGGACCCAAGGAAGCACACACCAAGGCACATCATCATTAAGTTATCCAAGATTAAAGATGAGAGAATCTTAAACACATAAAGAGAAAAAGAGACACTTGCCTACAAAGGAGTTTCCATAATACTGTCAGCTGATTTCTCAAAAGAAACTGTAACAGGGTACAGCCAGGGGGACCCCAAGTAGGGATTTTTAATGGGGTTCAGAACTCAGGGTATCCAGGAAATATTAAAAATATGGGATGTCCTCACCCCCACAGGTCTGAACTGGGGGATGGGACACATGGAACAGGGCCATTAAGAGTCATTTTGCATAGCAACAGTTTTGCAAATAACCTTAGGCCTGGTCATTTAACATATCTATAAGTTTTACTTGGTTTCATGGATATGTTAAATAGCTGTGACCACACTTTGAGCCAGGGGGATGGGAGTGACTTCTACGCAGGAAGTAACTGGGAGGCAACTCCCACTAGTTACAGCACCTGTGTGAGAGCTTGCAGATGATTGGCTCCATGCCATGAGGCCACACCTGCCCAGACTTACTATGGCAGCCAAGAAAGGCTAGAAAAAAATACGGAAATGCTGGCAGGTGTAACTGATTGTGGGAGGAGTCCGAAATGGAGCTACAAAGGAAGATTGGCACTGGGATTCAAACCCAGGCATGGCAGTCATGCAAGATGATGGGGACCACATGGCTTAGGAAGCAGGAGAGACCTTGCTGGGAAGGAAAGGGGTGGAAGGACTCTTGCTGGTGGGCCATGAAAAGGTGCCACAGGGTTTTGGATTAGCCGGAGATCGCAGCAGAGCCACAGCTGATGGTGCCAGGAAGCGAGGGGCTACCTGAGCCATGGACTTCTACATCTTTCCCTGAGATACGGTACCCTGGACTTGGCAGAGGGAGAAGGAAGGACTGTGTGCAATTATGGGTATTCTAAAGGACTTTAGTATTTTAATGAAGACACTAAATCATTACTCTAAGTCTGTATAACTTTTAAATAAATAATTCCTTCCCTTTTCACCAATCCCTGGCATTAAGAGACATCTTTCCCTGGCAGGGAGCAAGGTGAACCCAGTAGGGAGGGACCCACGGAGCATTAGAGGGCATCCATTCAGTAATAGTATATTGTTCACCTCCCCCGAGTCTGTTCTGTAACAAAACCTTGCAGGCAAGAAGAGGCTGGAAAGAAGAATTCAACGTCATGAAAGGTAAGGACCTACATCCAAGATTGCTCTATCCAGCAAAGCTTTCATTTAGAATGGAAGGGCAGATAAAATGCTTCTCAGATAAGGTCATGTTAAAGGAATTCATCATCACCAAGCCCTTATTATATGAAATGTTAAAGGGACTTATCTAAGAAAAAGACCAAAAATACAAATAATAAAATGACAACAAACTCATAACTATCAACAACCAAACCTAAAAAAAAAAAACAAAGACAAACTAAGCAAACAACTACGAAAGGAATGCAGTCACAGAAATGGAGATCACATGAAGGGTTATCAACAAGGAAGAGGAGGGAGGAGAATGGGGGAAAATGTACATGGAATAAGAAGCATAACAGGTAGGTACAAAATAGACAAGGGGAGGTTGAGAATAGCATGGGAAATGGAGAAGCCAAAGAACTCATTTATATGACCCATGGACATGAACTAAGGTGAGGGGGATGCTGGTGGGAGGGGGGGCCAGGGCGGAGGGGAATTAAGGGGAGGAAAAAATGGGACAACTGTAATACCATAATCAATAACATATATTAAAAAGAATTTGTAAAAATGTATTTTATAAGTTTTATGTGGTATTCAATTGCATGTCAATGTAAAATTCACTTACATTAATGAGTTAATCTACGACGTAGGCTCTCTGTGAACCAAGGAGGTAACCTGATAAACACAGACACAACCCCCCCCACCCCAGGTCAGCTGCAGGCGGCCCTCTTCATCTCACTTGTTTCTGGGTTTTATATTCACAGTTTGCCCAATATTGAGGAATCCCGATTAATAAGTAACTGCAAACGGTAACAAGTGTATTTTAACTTACTGTGATCTCCAGAAACTCAAGAAACAGAAATCTCCAGAAAATCTTGACTCTGAGGTCAACAAAGAAACTAGTTAACTGAGCACAACTAGTTAACTGAGCAACACAAATTAATATTTTAAAGAACTTTATTTATACATTATTTACTTTCAAAAGGATCAAAGACAATTTATCCCTAAACTTGCAGGACAAATGAAACCAAAACCAGGTGAACAAGAACAACAGAACACGAGGTTGGTGTTCAGACGCTGGAGTCAAGAATTTCATGGGCCGAGAAGCGAGGGAACGTGTGCATGTGAATGTGTGTGTGTATGTGGGGGGGGGGTGCGCGTGGTGGGGGGCAGTGGAAGGGCAGTCAGGAACATTCTGTGGCCTCAGAAACATGTACCCTATTTTCCACAGTGGTATTTCCCAGGCAAATGACTAAAGGGTCCCCAAGTCTAAATGGCCGTGTGCCTGGCTAGAGTAAGAGCTGAGGGTTCCTGCAGTCGTCCATCAGCTACAGTAAACCCAAACACTGGGGTGTGAGGGACAGGGGGGAGGCCAGAGTTCCAGAGCAGTTACCATTAGGCAGTGATCAGTATCTCACCTGTGATGCATTATGGGAGACTTGGTCCATGGCCTCATTAGGACCAGGTGGAAGGTGAGTGCTGCCGAGTCACTGTTTTCTCTGGCATCAAAAGAAGGTTCTGAAAGCCCAGTCAACGAGCAGGTAAGGCAAGTCTGAGAAGCGGCCCCGCTGTGNCATGGGCCGAGAAGCGAGGGAACGTGTGCATGTGAATGTGTGTGTGTATGTGGGGGGGGGGTGCGCGTGGTGGGGGGCAGTGGAAGGGCAGTCAGGAACATTCTGTGGCCTCAGAAACATGTACCCTATTTTCCACAGTGGTATTTCCCAGGCAAATGACTAAAGGGTCCCCAAGTCTAAATGGCCGTGTGCCTGGCTAGAGTAAGAGCTGAGGGTTCCTGCAGTCGTCCATCAGCTACAGTAAACCCAAACACTGGGGTGTGAGGGACAGGGGGGAGGCCGGAGTCCCAGAGCAGTTACCATTAGGCAGTGATCAGTATCTCACCTGTGATGCATTATGGGAGACTTGGTCCATGGCCTCATTAGGACCAGGTGGAAGGTGAGTGCTGACGAGCCACTGTTTTCTCTGGCATCAAAAGAAGGTTCTGAAAGCCCAGTCAACGGAGCAGGTAAGGCAAGTCTGAGAAGTGGCCCCTCTGTGGAGCCCAGGACTGTGGTAGAAGGTAGCTTCTCCCAGACTGGCCTGGCCAGCCCACCCAGCAAGGCCCCTTGGGTGAGGGAGGCCACTCCCAATGACTGAGCTCTGTGCCCAGCTCTCTGCTCTGCTCATAGAGCTCAGCTGAGCCTTGTGTGGTAGGCGCATCTAACCTCCCATTTAGAGATGGGGGATTGAGTCGGAGCCGTATTGAAAAGCCAGCCCAGGCGAGCCCAGCCATGGCCCTTCGTGGCTGAGCTGGCGTTCAGGGTGGCACTGCCAGAGCCACAGTCCCTGAGCTCAGACACCTGCCCAGAGCCCCCCCCCCCCCCCCCCCCCCGTGCCCTTCGGCTGTTCGCACCCTGACTGCCCATCCTTTTCCTCTTGACCAGGCTGGGACTGAAATAGACCGGAGGAGGGAGGTATTGTTGCCCCCCGTTGCCCCCAGCGCCACAGTTAGAGCTATAAATGTTACCGGGGGTGGAAGAGCCGGCACAGCCAGGGTACAGGGCGTGCACTGGTGGCCCTCACCATAGGCACCAGGGCGGCGGGCACGACGTGCTCCCATCTTCACCGCCTTTTGGGCCTCAGTTCACGGGCCCCGTGACACCGACCTTCCTGGAACAGCCCGAGGGCCCTCAGAACACTCGGAACCACTCTGCGTTTACACGTGCTGCTGTAGGCTTCCCGGGGTTAGTCACCGTGTGACCGCCCTGGTAGTGCGGGGACACTGAGGCGCCTAATGCTCTGTATCTAAACCAGAACCCAGAAACTGGTGGGAGCTGACAAACCAGTGGGCCACGGTTCCAGTAGCAGCGGTATTGGCAGTGAACATTTCCCAAAGAGAAGGCTGACTTTACCCCTGTGTGGGCCCTGCCACTTGGGGACCGGGTGAGCAGCGGGAGGACGGCAGTGCTCAGAGTGCTGGTGACAGGGGGCGGGGCGACTGGTGGGAGAAGCGCTCTCACCCACTCCCCCAATCTAGCAGCTGGTCTGCCACAGGAGACACCTCACACACCCGGCCACCTACCATGGATGGGGCTTCTCCCCACCCCGCCTCCCCCAGGGACAGCGGATGCTGTTGGACATAAGCCCCCGAAAGATTGGCCTTGGAAGTTTGAGTTGTTTGTTTTGTGACACCGTGTGATTTTATGTCACCTTTTCTTTCTAAGAGACATTGATAGTTACCTGAGTCCCAGCAACCCAACCAGGGTTTCACGGACAAAACCCCCTGAAACATTCTGTTTTCTTCTCTAAGGAAGTTGTCAACCCCAATCTTTTTCTCCTCAATGCTCCCCTACAAACTCTGCCCAGTCACAGTGATTTCAGAATAATCCTGATGTGCGTAGTCTTCAGCAAGAAGTGACTTGGGACCTTTTACTAGACTGGACATTGGTAAGAGTGTGAGCTTTTCTACAAAACACTAATTTGGGGGCTTTATTATTCTTTAAACATTTTAAAACATATTATTTATTTACTTATTTTTAAAAATATTTTTATTTATTTATTTTTAGAGAGAAGGGAATGGAAGGGAGAAAGAGAGGAAAAGAAACATTAGTGTGTGGTTGCTTCTCACATGGCCCCCACTGAGGACCTGGCCCGCAACCCAGGCATGTGCCCTGACTGGGAATCGAACCAGTGACCCTTTGATTAGTAGCCTGCACTCAATCCACTGAGCTACACCAGCCAGGGCTGTACTTTTTTTTTAAAGAGAGGGAGGGAAGGAGGGAGAAAAACAGGGAGAGAAACGTCAGTCAGTTGCCTCTCGAATGCGCCCCTGCTGGGGCCTGAACCCACAACCCAGGCCTGTGCCCTGACCAGGAACTGAGCCTGAGCCCTTTCGCTTTGCGGGATGATGCCCAACCCACTGAGCCACACTGGTCAGGGCAATTTTTAAAATTTCGTGAAAATTAAACTTCATTTACACATGATTGCCTTTTCCTAGGCATTTCATTTTTATTGTCGAATGTGTGTCAGTTGTCCACACAGTCCCTGGAGAAGGAGGCAGGGCTGCTGGGGGAGGAAGGACAGGGGCGGCCGCAGCGCAGGGCCTGGCTGCAGCGGGCTCAGAAGGTGTGTTAACTGAGTGAGTGAACGGATGAATAAAGGAAGAAAACCAGTGTCCATCAGCAGATTTAACTGATCCGTTTCCTTGCTCATTCCATCCCTTCTTCTTACATGCAAAATAGAATCCAGCAAGATTATGTACTTCACCCAAATGCCCACCTGGTCAGGCCTCAGGCCCGGCTTCAGGGATTGGGGCTACTCTGTGTTCGGGCCAGAGCAGTGGCTGATGTGAGCCGGACACCCCACGGCAGCCTCCAGCCCTTGCCCATGAGGACACTGCTGATTCGACAAGCCCCCGCCTGTGCTTCACCAGGCGCCCTCAGGGCACCCGCCTTCGAGGCAGAGCAGGTGTCAGTCCTGTTGTACCTGGGGTCCTACACCTGGGACTGAAAGGGCCACTGCTGCCAGCTGAGGAGGGGCGGTCGGGATCGACGTATCCAGCGGTACATCGGGGTGGGGAGGCTGCCCCAAGTTCAGGGGGGCTGAACAGGTGCAGAGGAAGAGACTTCATTTCCTCACACTTCATTTTCTCCCCCGACCAGGCAAGGAAGTGTGTTGAATCTTGACTTACAGATCAAATTATGAGAATAAGAATATTGTATATCCATGTTCAAATGCGTGTCCCCTTCATCTCAGGCTCTGTAGCATCCCCCGGGACAAGACCCCCAATTCCCCACCCCTCCCTCAGGTGAGCACTGCCCTTGAAGAGGGGAGGGATGGTCCCCGTACCCTCTGTTGGGTGGGACCACACAATGCAGTCGGCCTGCAGTTCCACCCTTGTCCCCTGGTCCTGAGAGTTATGGGGGGCAGAATCAGTAGAGATATTTGGCCCCCAAATCCAGGGGCCCCTATTTTGGTTGCTGTCCACTGGAAATGTGGGGCAGAGGAAGAGTGAGAACTGGTTAAATGCATCCATCCTCAGTTAAATCCACTGACTCCTCTTCCACCTGGAAAGTCTGAGCAGGAGCTAGTGAGCCACGTGTTTGCTGGGGGAGGAGGGTCTCGAAATCTGCAAACTGCCAAGACTTGCTAAGGGTCTCAAAAGTGTTCATCTAACTCACTGAGGGGCAGTGACCCATGCCAGGCCTTCAGGGGAGGGTGACCGGGATGGCACTAATACATGAGAGACAGGAGAAACAGTGATATTCATTCATCTGGAAAGCATGTGGGTGGCCGTTGTTTTCAAATCTCTGGATGGTCCCGATGGGGGAGGGGAATGGGTTTGCTCGGAGGGTCCCGATAAGTGAGGACAATGAAGAAGGCCACTCAGAGGTAGATATCGGCCCTGAGGAAGGGCCGATAGTCAGGAGCCATTCAGGCACAGGACAGACTGGCCTATAAGGTGGTGAGTTCATCATCCCTGGAGATATCCAAATACCCATTTATTCATTTATTCTGTCAGTATATATGTATCAAAGTCCAGCAATGATTTGAGTGCCAGACAGGCAAGGTTCTGGCTGTCAGGGAGCTTGCATTTTAGCGAGGAAGGCAAAAACCACACACACACACACACACACAAACCTAAAAAAGAAAAAACCCCCACAAAATACATGTTCAGAGAGAGAGTTATGCTACAAAAAAATTAAATAAGGTTATGGCAGAGTTTATGCCAGATGTCACCTTTGGACTGGGTGGTAGGGGCGAATATCCAGCCTCTCAGCACGGAAGGGGTTAAGGGAGCGTCAGGGGCTTTGAAATCCCTTCCACTCAGGGTCTACGATCTGATCTCACATAATACTTTTCGCCAATTCATTCACTAATGACTTTTGGGTGGGTCCCCCCCAGATGGTGGATGCGACTGAAGTCACCTTGAACCAAGCCCCCCGTGGGTGCATGGCTGGGGCCCAGGGGTCCCGGGTACAGTGGGGTGGTGGCTTCCCCCATCTCCCTCCTGCCACCTCCTTGCATTCTGCCTGCTTCATCGGCTTGATTGCGTAACTGCTGGCCCTGGGTTTAGAGCCTAGCACGGCACGGAGCTTGTAAATCTTCTCTCACATCATGAAATGCCAGCAATTTCACAGCCAGGGATTCCTGTTCTCATAAAGTCCCCACACCAGCAGCCTTGCGTCTAAAAGTGTCCTCTGACTGATGGGTTGATGTCAGCGCTGCTGATCTGGAGCCAGACATGGGGCCTGCAGCTTCCACCACCTGCTTGGCTCCTCCAAAGGCCCAGAAGTGAAGGCAGTGATTGGCAGACCCCGTTGCTAGGGCTCTGCCTGCAATGTGACTTTCACACAGCTCTCTTGTTGGAGAAGAGGGACAGAAATGGCAGCCCCACACTGGGAACAGAGGTCATATTTGTGTTGGAGACTATCTGAGGGGAAACTACACTTCTAATCAATAGGCACAGTTGCAATCCCTGTGAGGAAATAGCCACTTATATTTACATTTGCCAGGTGACTCTCAACTTGGCTCCCATTCGAGTGACCTATGGAGTGTTTAAAAGATAGACTTTCAGAGAGAGGTAGCCCCCCCATGGAGTTTCTGACTCAGTAGAACCTAGCATCCCAGGAGGGGCCCTTGTGTGTGTGTGATCTACAGGTCAAGAGTCACTATCTAATTCATAGGAAAAAACAAAACGAACGTGAAGGACCTTGTGCCAGCCCTCTAACCTGGCCCCCAACGATCTCCACCTCCTAGTGTTCATGCCCTTGTGTGATCCCCACCCCTTGAGAGTGGGCTGAACCTAGTGACTCACCTCCATGACTAGACCAAGGCACAAAATGACAGAATGTCACTTCCCAGACTAGGCTGCAAAAAGACCATGGCTTCTGTGTGGGCCCCTCTCTCCTTTTGCTCTGAGGGAAGCTACCTGCCATGTTGCAAATTGATGCAACATGACCAGAAACTGATGCCCCCAGTCAATAGCCAACAAGGATGTGAGGCCCGTCAGCAGCCATGGGAAACGCACGGGAAAGGTGTCGTCTCTCAGTGCAGCCCTGACGGGACTGCCGCCCCACGGACACCGCCATCACAGCGTGTGAGTGGTCCCGAGACAAGTGGTCCGGGATTCCAGATCCACAGAAACTCTGAGATAATAAGTGTGTGTCATTTTAAGCCGTTATGTTCTGGGGCTAATTTGTCAGGCAGAAAGAGATAACCAACACAGATACATGCAACAAAGCATTAATGGTGGCTTGTCTCTGGGCAGTGGGCTGTGAGTGATCTGTATTTTCTTCCTTTTGCTTGTCTATATCTGTTAGTTGTTTTATATTGCTATGGATTACATTCAAAATGAAAAAAATAAACGTCGTTTCCAAATTATGTTCAAAACAACTTCTAGAGGAAAACAAAGGAGAAAATAATTATGACCTTATGCTAGGCAGAGCTTTCTTAGACAACTCATCACAGAGGGTTATCCAAAAAGAGAAACTGGACATTATCAAAATCAAAAACTTTTGCTCTTCAACAAACATTATTTTAAAAATATGAAAGACACCAGACTGGGAGAAAAAATTTGCAAATCATATCTGATGAAGGATTTGTTTTCAGAATCTGTAAAGAACAGTAAGAAGATAAACAATCCAACTAAAAAATAAGCAAAAGGTTTGAATAGACATTTCTCTAAAGAAGACACACAAATGGCCAATAAGCACACGAGAAGATAATCATCCTCAGTTATCAGGAAAAGGTGAATTCAAACCACAGAGAGATACCAATGCACACCTGTCAGAGTGGCTGTGATCAAAACGAGCAGTGTTGCTGAGGCTGCGAACTAAACGTGCAACTTCATCCGTTGCTGGTGCAAATGTAAAATGATGCGGTCCTTTGGAAAAACAGTCTAGGGGTCTCTTAAAAAATTAAATACAAATTTAGCATATGACCTACTCCTAGAGAAATGAAAACAATGTCCACAAAGACTTGTAGGCAAATACTCATAGTAGTATTGTTCTTGGCAGGCAAGACTGGAAATAATCTAAATTTCCATGGACACTGAGTGGATAAACAGAATGTGCTATATCCATACAATGAAATACTACTCAGCAATAAAAAGGAACAAAGTCCGACGCATGCTACAACGTCACTGGACCACAAAGACGGTATCTGCACTGAAACAAGCCACGCAGAAGAGAATACATAGTGTATTATTCTGCTCACACGAATTGACCAGGAAAGGCCAATCTGTAAGACAGGAAGTTGATCAGACATTGTCTGGAGTTTGACTGGGAGCAAGTTTAACAGCAAATAAACAAAATAAAATATTTTGGGGTGACAAAAACATTCTGAAACTGGATGTGGGAATGGTTGCATGACTATAAAAACTTGTTAAAATCACTGAATTATGCACTTACAGTGGATAAATTATTGCTATATAAAGTATACCTCAATAAAGCTGTAAACAAGTTATGTTCATAACTTTGGACCCAGGAATTTCATGCCAAGGGCATAATCAGAAATGTACACAGACCCTGGAGAGAATAGTATGCAGACATTAAAAATGGAATTGACAAAGATTTCTTAATGATCTGGAGAAATGCTTAGAATAGAATAGAGTACAAAGTTGTTCTATGGCCAGATTTCCCCAAGAATAAAAAGAGTCTGTATATAAATATTCATTTTTTAAACCTAGTTAAGTTTATTTGGTGAATATGTATATATATATATATATATATATATATATATATATATATATATAGTAACCAGATGCATATATAAACATAGGGTTTTTTTTCATTCTGGACACATATAAATAGTAAACTGCTGGTGGCTATGTTAGTAATTTCTGTTTTTTTTCTTTGTCCTTCATTCTCTTTTCTGGTTTTTCTTCCCCAAAAGCATGTATTCATTTTTAAGTCTGGGAAAACAAACTGTTAGAAGAAGAGAAAGCAATGGCAGGTCCCTCCTATCCCCGTCAGAAGGGGGCTGCGGTTTCCTCAGTGACCGGAACACCCTGGCCTCAGAGAGCCTACCAGCAGCAGCCTGTACATGCCAGAGCACAGCCGGAAACAGCTCTCTGAGCCCCATTCATCTCAGCTCAGACTCAGCAGGCTGTCAGAGGCCCACTTCCGCCTCATGAGCCGGGAGGAGGAGGGGCTCCTACCAAGGCATGGCCCCCGGGCTGGTTTCTTTGTCACTGCAATGTGACAGGTAGGAAAAGGAGCAATGACCTTAGAAACAGATGCGTGAGACTTACTGGAAACTGCTGGAAACCCAGTTCTCCAAGCTGTGCACCATAGAGAAAGCTAACCTGGAGGGACAGAGAGACCAGGATCAGAGTCCTGGTTCAGCTATGAAGGCCATGCTCTGTGGAGTCTGGGACACTTGTCCTCATAGAACGTCAGTTTCTCATCTGTGAAGTGGGGACAATTAGATTGCTTATTTGCAAAGTGGAAATCTGTATCACTGGTCAACAAAATTCAAGGAATAAAAGGGTCGTATTAGTTCCCCAGGGTTGCTGTAACGAGTTATCACAACCTGGGTGAGTGAAAACAACAGCAATTTATTCTCTCGAGTCCTGGAGGCCAGAGTCTCAAGGTATAAGCAGGGGCGTGCCCTCCGCACAGCCCAGGGAAGACCCTGTCTGTCTCATTCCCTGCAGAAGCCCCGAGGACAAGTGCAGAACCAGTACATACGAGATGCCCAACACGATTTGCACAGAGCAAACTGGTTGATAATTCAGGGGACAGTGGACTCTTGTGTTGTTTTATGATAAACTCTTCCTTAAAAAAGTGACACATTCATCTTATAAAATATCAAACACGCACACAAGCATAAAGATCAAAATACATCAGAATCACATCTTTTATAGATAAACCCCTGCTGATATTTCTGCATAGAGCTACCCAATATACTATTATAGATAGTAATGTTTGTAACTTCATACTGTGGACATATTTTGAAACTAATTTTTACACTTGACATATTATGAATACAGTGCCCCCCTTTATCCTCAGGGGATACATTCCAAGACCCCCCGAGGACGCCTGAAGCCACCAATACTACCAAACCCTATATATATATATATATACACACACACACACACACACACACACACTATGATGTATCCTATACATACATACCTATGATAAGTTGAATAAATTAGGCAAGGTGAGAGATTAACAATAACTAATAATAGAATAGAACAATATACTGTGATAAAAGTAACATGGATGTGGACTCTTTCAAAAGCTCTTGAGGGCTGTACTCCCCTCCTCCGTGCAGTGCTGTGAGAAGATGCAGTGTTACAGAGGAGATGACGAGAGGTGAATGACGGAGGCATGATCACGAAGCCTTTGGCTACTATTGACCTTCAGACAAAACATAACTAGTACTTGACAGCCTCTCTTTGGCATACATGAGTTGCCCTCATTGCTACTCTTGTGCTTTGAGGTCAGTATTAAATAAAATAAAAGTTACTGGAGCCCTGGCTGGTGTGGTTCGGTGGATTGAGTGCCAGCCTGTGAACCAAAGGGTCACCGGTTCAATTCCCAGTCGGGGCACATGCCTGGGTTGTAGGCCAGGTCCCCAGGAGGGGGGCGTGAGTGAGAGGCAACCACACATTGCTGCGTCTCTCTCTCTTTCTCTCTCCCTTCCCCTCTCTCTAAAAGTAAATAAACTCTTCAAAACAAAAGTTACGTGAGCACAAGCACTGTGGTGTGCGGCACTTGATCTGATAAGCAAGATGGCTACTAGGTGATGGACAGCGGGAGCACATTTTTATGCCCAAGGCCAGAAGGAGCAGGACTCTCAAGATTTCATCACATACCTCACAACAGTGAGATATTTCAAAACTTACAGATTGCTTAATTCTGGATTTTCCATTTAATATGTGCGGATTCCAGTGGAGCACCAGTCACTGGACGTGCAGAAGCAAAATCATGGGTAGGGGGACTCCTCCTCAACCCCATCAGTTTCCATTCATCCAGGTTAACTCACCTTTGAAACCGCCACTTTCAGAGTCCTCCTTCCCAGAGGTACCCATCCTCAAGAGAACAAATCATCTTAACTACCCCGTAATCCTACCCCCACCTTGCTTCCTCACACCTTTATGTATATTTCCTTGTCCTAATGCGTGAAAGAAGCCAAACACTGTTATTTTCCAAAGCATTTGAAATCTTTCTCCCTAGCATACGTCATCAATTGAACCCAGATAAACTCTTATAAAACTTCTCTACAGGTTTGGATGGTTCTTACCTCAACAATGTGGACAAGGGACCCAGTACCAACTGGCAAGGAGACCCCATCTGTGTAAGCACCACCTCACCGCCCCCCCCCCCTCACCTCCCCGCCACCACCCAGATACCTGGCACTACACACCTTGGAGAAAGGCTCTCGGCAGCCCCTGTGCTGATTGAGATGAATTTCCTCATTCAGTGAGGTGGGTTTTAAAATATCTCTCATTGCAGGCAATGGAAATTGTGCAATGTAAGCTTCTAGCCCAACTGAGTTAGTAGATCAAAATTTCTACTTGCTACAGTCATAAACTATTTTGTGTTTACTGGTATTGAGAGATGGAAACTTAAAAAATCCACATTTTATATATTAATACCAATACCCCTCAACCCCTTTTCAGATGCCATGTTCAGGCTTTCATCAGTCAGCTGATGGGCCATTTCTGAAAGTCACGCCCAGTGCTGGCCAGCTAGAGTAGGAGCGTGCACTTTGGAGCGAGACTGCTCTGCTGTGTGTCCTCACACAAATCACTTAACCTCTCTGGGCCTCCACATCTTTATCTGTAAAGTAGCAGTAACAGCAATAACATCTCCCAGGCAGCACTGCTGTGTGGGCAGAGTAGACCCGCCCACAGAGTACGGGTTTGTAAGTGTTGGCCATTGTTGTCATTCTTTGTGCACTGACTTGGAGATTGCATTTGGTCCTTACTACTTTATAAAAACCGTAGGAAATAGAGATGTAGTGACCACTGAACTGTGACAAAGATGCACAATCAGGCAGAAAATCATTCTCAAGTGAATACCCTCTGGACCGGTGTGTCACCTGTGGGTTCACTCGTTGGAGAACAAGACTGAGGAAACACATGCAAAATCTAGAGATGCACCGTAACCCGCTCTATCAGTGCCCTGCTCTATCCCCTCAGCATTTACCACATCTGCGCACTCCAGCCGGGCTTCACTGCCAGCTCCGGGGCCGCCCCCCAACCTGGGCTTTCTCTGGCCCCTGGAGCTTGTTCTGTGGCTCCTGCAGGACAGACAGGAAGTGCTGGAAGCCACCCCTCAGGTGCAGCTGCAGCCAATGAGCATGGGAGGCGCAGTTACATGCCCCAGCTCCCAGGCCCCTGGGAGGTGCTACACTATTTCCCAGATGCCCTGGAGAAGTTAAGCCCCGGTTGCCTTCAGGGGTAACTTACTGCATAAATCACCCTTTTCCAGCTTTCCTTCCTTCCCATTCTCACTGCCCTCTTCCCCCACCAGCATTTGCTGGCATCGCCTTGCAAATGAACTACCTGTATTCAACATTTTTGTCTCAAGTGTTAATTTTGGAGAAACCCCAAATAAATCACGTATTATTAAAGATTGTGTCTAAAAGGTTAGGCACATAAGTACACACAACAGGGGCGCACTCAGAGCCAGTGGCACACACTCTCCCTCCTCCACTAGCCCCCACCCCTCCACACATGCACAGGTGAGGTAGCCACGTCAGCTTCAGAGTCGCAGGGGCCTGGGAATCAGGCGTTAAAGGATGTTAGGAGGCAAGATCAAAAAAGGGCAGCTGGAGTATAGGAGGGACAGGACACACATGTGTTCAGAGATTGTGCACAGGCCAGAGTGCCACTTCGAATTTAGGTTAAAATGGCTCTCTGCTACTTACCTGGAAACCCAGAGTCTCCTCCATCCAGTGTGCCCTCACATAAATTAGTGTGCCCTCACCGTGTGGACGCTGCCACTTAGACATACCCTTAAGCAGTATACAGCCTGAATTCCTGAACAGGAGCTACAAGGCATCATTCACGCCAGGCCTGGGAGCTGCATCCTAAGTGGTACCCTAGTGGCGGGCTTCTTCTCCACCCTCAGGTAGGCCGTGAGCTCAGGGATGGAGCACAGGTTTCCGTGACTTGAGTAGGGAGGGGCTGGGGAGGCAGAATCCAACCAGGCCTCGGCCATCATCCGGTAGTTCTCTGGGCTCAGACCTGCCAATTAAAGGCCTCGAAGATGAAAGGGGAAGGCTTTGTAAGCAGCCAGGAAAGATGAAAGCCAAGCCAGAGTGGTGTTTTATGGCCTCCTGATGGGAAGATTCCTGGTGCTCTTATTATGCTCAATCAGGAGCCTGTAATTACAGAAACCCAAAGAGATTCTCACAGAGGAGGCCACCTGGCCTTGGCTTTCACTCCTGACTGGCCCTGACAAATCACGTGTTCTCTTCTCCTCTCCACCATCAGGCATCTGGGGAACATGCTAATTGCCCCACCTGTCTTCTGGCAGCAGGCCCCACCCACTTGAGGACCAGACTCGCACACCAGGCCCCTCCCCAGCCCAGGAGCTGTGAGCCTTAGCTGTGCCTCAAACCAGAGCCTGGGAGCATTGAGACCCAGCAGCCTCCACCCCTCCAGCCGTGTGTACCCAGAGGGGCATGAGAAGTGGGGGTGTCCATGGCTTGGGGTCAGCAGACCGACAAGCTCCAGCCAGACTGTCCTGCCCCCTGCTTCATGCCGCTATATCGCGCTCAGCAGCCCAGCTCACTGCCAGCAGGAAGGAGAGCAACTATGCATCCCACACACCACTATTTTATCTATTTCCTTATTTTCTTTCTCCCCCTATAAAAAAGTGAGCTTCATGAGGAAAGACTTACATTTAGTATTCTCTTGTAGCTAAGAACAAATTCCCACAAACTTAGTGGCTTAAAACAACACAAGTTTATTATCTGACAGTCCTGAAGGTCAGAAGTTTCATGGGGCTAAGTAAGGTCAAGGGCATGGCTGCATTCCATCTGGAGGCTCCAGGGGAGATTCCCTCTCCTTGCCTTTTTCGGCTTCTATAGGCGGGCCACATTCCTTGGCACATGGCTCCCTTCCATCGTCAAAGGCGTCGCTCTCACCACTCAGACCCCTGCCTCGTTACCTCATGTCCTCCCTGACTCTGCCCCTCCTGCCTCCCTCTTCTACCATGCGGGAGCCTCTCGATGCCCTTGAGCCGCCAGGCAATCCAACACAATCCCCCTGTCTTCTGGCAGATGATGGGCAGTCTTCATCCCCCCCTTGACATGTAACAACAAATTTACTGGTTCTGCAGATTCAGACATAGATGTGTTGGGTGGTGGTGGTAGGGACTCAACATCTACCTACGGGGGTCTTGTTCACTGCTGTATTCCCAGTGTGTGGCACATAGTAGGTCTTCAACAAATACTTGTTGACTAAATAAGTGAATGAATACATGAATAAAACATTAAGGATAATATTTAGTATTATGGTAGACAATAATTGTGCTTACTAAGTGCCAGGCACTGTTCAAAGTGCTTGATGTATATTATTAACCCATTTCATCCCCATCAGTTCTATGAGTTTAATTTTGTAATTGTCCACATTCTACAGATGGAGAAAGTAAGGCACAGAGGAGCCGCCTGTCTAGGCTACATGGCTAGTGAGTGGGGAAGCGGGGATTTGATCTCAAATGCCCTGAGCACTTACCGTACTGCCCACCCTGGCTGGGTACATTACATTTCTGATCTCCTTTCATCCTCAGGAGAGGAAGGTAGTTGGAGTGTGAACTCTGATCTCAGGCACGGAATTACATCATGCATTTAGCTAAGGGGTTCTGAGGCATTCTGCAGCTCGACGACTGGGGCAATGGATTGCACGTTGCTTCTTGGGTCTCCTTCAAGGCCAGTCAGACCAGGACCCAGAGCCCTCTGGAGACCATGGGGTGTTCATGCTCCCACCATGAGTCAGGCTCCTGGCTCAGACCCTGCTCTCTGGCTCTTCTCTACACAACCAGTGCCCAGGCCCCCAGCAGGCCTGTAGCCAACCACGACTTTCACCGAAGCTGGGCTAGGCAGCTGTGCCTCCGGAAAGCCTGGCCTCCTCCAGGGACAGGAGCGTGCTTCAGACCTCACCCAGAGCTGAAGTGGCATTGCCTGCTTCCTTGATGTAACCCTGGGGCCCTCCTAGCTGGACCCCACCCATATTTTCAATGCCCTGGATCTGCTCGCTCTCTGCATGCTGGTCCCTGTCACTGTCCCCTATGACAGGCTGTTTTTCCACAGCCCTGCCCAATTTCCCCTGCCAGCCGGCTCTTTAAGGCGCACAGGCCTGCAGGAAGCTCCCAGACGTGGGCCTCAGCTTTCCCCCAGCCCTGCAGGGAAAGTGATGCTGGGGCAGGGAGGTGGCTCTGTCTCCTCTCATTTGCATCTTAACCTTTGGGATCAAAGCCAAGAGGAGCGAAACTCGCCTGTGCCTGCCAGCACAGTGGGGCATCACACTTTCTGTTCCTGCCAGCACATTTTTCTAGGTCAATGTCAGGTCAGGAAAATCCAATTCCACATGTCCCAACTTTTTATTTGAAGACAGAGAAGTTGCTTTCCAAAATAAATAGTGTTTACAAGTAAAGCCTGGAGAAGCCTCCAGCAGAAATGCACTCAGAGGCCAGACAGGCCAGATGCTTCCGGGCTTGGTCGCTGTAAACCCAACTGCAGTCCCACTACTAGCCCTAGAAGGATAGACTGGGTTGGGGGAGAAACACGTATGTACAGTTGGGTTGATGTGTGCATCCATGTGCGTTTGCATAAAAATGCATATGCATGTTACCTTAGGGTCTCTGGGTATGGTCAGCATGTGTGTGTAAATTAGGAGAGTTGTACATGTGTACTTGTGTGTCTGTGTGCATACAGGCATGTGCCCATGGAAGGGTGTATGTTTCTGCCTGGTGATTTTGCACGCGCTGTCCTCTGTGGACACTTTTCTCCTCTCATCAGTGCCACTTCAGTCTCAGCCCTCGTCCTGTTCTTTTCCTCAGCTGAACCTGGTGCTGGGGGTCAGACTTCGATGCGCTCTAAATGCATCTCCCCACACTGTTTCCTCGTGGTGCCCACCCATGGCCCGACCCCACTGGATGTGGACTTGTACAGACCAAGTAAGGATCATTTCCGGTTACCAGGCGGGGCCCAGCAGTTTGAGCTCATACCTTGCTGAGGCCACCTGGACTTCAG
Organism: Sturnira hondurensis; assembly: GCF_014824575.4. Classification (NCBI taxonomy): domain Eukaryota; kingdom Metazoa; phylum Chordata; class Mammalia; order Chiroptera; family Phyllostomidae; genus Sturnira; species Sturnira hondurensis. The sequence continues at coordinate 5,095,523 of NW_028079136.1, forward strand.
GATCTCAGCTCAAGGCCCCACAGGCCTGGGAACCAGCCACCTGCTTCACCAAACCCAACCAATGTCACCTGGCTTCTGAGAGCTGAGTGGTTTTCGTAGCAAACCCTCAGGGTCTCTCCAGGCAGGCCTCAGGGGCGCAGCCCCTCGCTGAGCATTAACTCAGGCCCCGCCCTCCCTTGCCAGCCCCTGAGTCTGCCCTGGCTCCTGCCGCTCCCCAGCCACAACACCGTTCTCCACGGCTGCTTCTCTGCCTCCGCTCCACCAGCCCTCACCCTCTGAGGCCTTTCAGACCAGTTCTACTCTTACCCCTCCCCCCAGGAGGCCTTCTCAGATAAACCTCCCGCCCCACAGAACGCCGTGTCCCTTGGCCCTGTATCACTGGATGACACACTGCCCTGAGTATTACCTAAGAATTGTTTTCAGGTTGCTTCATGGCATGTATCTCGCCTTCCCACCTAGATCACAATCTCCTTCTGGGTGAGAGGCAAGCCCTGTGCTCCCTCTGAATAAGCTGTGGAACCTGACACAGGTCGGACACAGTGCAAACCAGCGATAAGGGCTGTGGGTGAGTGGATCCAAGAAGAGAGAGTCGGGAGTGGGGGTGGTCAGGCCATACAACTCCGTGCCAGGCCCTGTGTTCAGTACTCATCTGCCTCACCTCGTTTAATGCTCCCATAACCGTGAGAGCTGGGTAGTATTATCCCCATTTCATAGACGAGAAAATAGAGGCAGGGAGAGGATTGGCATGGATTTTCCATTTTATTTTGTTTTAATTAATTTAAATGTAAATAATCACCCCTGGCTAGTGGCTATCATATTGGACAGCATAGCCCTGGATAACTGCTTCCCACCCAAGTTCACGCTGAGCGAATACAGGAAATAACAATTCTACTATGAATGAGGCTGCTTGTTAGTGGGGGCACCTGGCCCAAGGGGTCCTGCCCTCCTGGCCCAGTTCAGTCGCCCCAGGGGTCAATGTTACAACAAACCTGTAATCAGGCACACCAGCTCTTAATGATGACCACCTTCCCTGCCAGCTCTAGCCCCCAAGCCTAGCACACTGAAATCACTGTGATTGTGCAAATCCTAGCATAGGAAGTGTGCAGGGTCTTGCCAGTCCTTACGAGTTCATTCCCAACACGGTCAGTACCAGGCCCTGAGCAGGGTTGGAGAACACAGAATGACTCAGAGTCCAGTCTCACAGACCACAGGGCAGCAGTAACGAATGGCACTTTCTTGGCTGTGCAGCCCCAGGCTCGTTGGAAAGCAGACTCTGGTCACCACAACAGGTTTTGTCCAGGGCCTTCTCTGGTCCTGTGAGAGGGGAGCCCGGACACAGAGACAAGGGATCCAGGGTCCCACCAGGCATTCTTCTTGGCAGCACTTTGGCGCCACCTCCTGGGAAGTTTTCATAATGCCAGCGGACCGGTTACCGACGCGGGCTATCAGACCCCCAGCCCGCCCCACCTCACCGCCCCCTTCCCCGCCCAGATCCAGCTGGTTGCTGGGGCCCGAGGGCCGACTGGCGCACAGCAGTCCTGTTGGCTCCCTTCCTGCAAGGAAAGGGCACGTTGGGATGGGAGGAAAGTGGGTGAGGACAGCAGCGCTGGGGACACGGGAGGGAAGGCAGCTCGAGCACTGCCTGAATCTAGAATGGGAACCTTCCAGAATTCAGGATCTCATTCACACCTCCAATACTGAGTTGCCAGGCCCTGGATGTATAGGGAGAAACCAGAAACGAGTTTGGTGGTAACTGCAGGACGCGGGGTGGCGTCTGCGCTGGCTTCTGACGATGAGAAGAGCTGGGCACACGTGGAGAGGGGAGAAAGGCATTTTCAGAGGAGGGACTGGCCTGGGGGTACCACGCACGCCCTGAAGGGGAGAAAGAGGTTAGTCTGCTGCGGGGAGGATGTGCAGAGAAGAGGGGCTGGAGGTGAGGCTCTATGAGGGAGGGGCAGCCAAGTCCAGCTCACCTGGGGCCTTGTTTTCTGCAGCCCCCACCTCGTCCAGCAGACCCCCAGGGGCAAACCCCCCAGGGGGCTCTGATTTTGAGTGGTTTTGTCCGTGGCTACGGAGTGATCAGCAAATGCAGCAGAGGGGCGCAGAGCCTTGGGCTGCCTGGTTTGGTACTGAGGAGGGGTGCAGGGAGGTGAGGGGAGAGCCCCAGAATGAAGGCTGGAGACTCTGGCTGGCTCCGTGTCCTGGCAACGTTCCTCTCTGGGCCTGTTTCCCCATGGGTCAGCTGCAGGCATTGACTGATGGTCTCCATCAACCCCTGTCTAACCAGCCTTCATCCAAACGTACAGGAAGGGAGTGAGGCATGGAGATGTTTGTGCTCTGGGAAATGGCCCCCTGCCCAGGAAGTGTGTCGGGAGGTGCTGTCCAGCCAGGCTCCAGGTTCGTGCAAATTGTAAAAGGGCTTCTTAAGCTGAGTTTGCAGTTCTCCCACTGGGAGAGCTGGGGGTGGGCGACAGCCCCAGGGAGAGTTAGACACCTGGCCAGACCACAGAGGCATACAGGGTATGGGTCTCCTGTTCAGACTCCAGCGTCCAACAATTTCTCTGAAGCAGAGGGGGAGGCCTCTGTCAGGTCCTGGGGTGCAGGGGGAGCCTGGAGTGCTGAGGAGCTCTAAAAGTCGGGGGGCTCACCTCAGCCTTCTTCCCAAGGGATTCCCAGGCCCAGGAAAGAGGGAAGAGACCCCTGAATGGGTCAGAAAATTCTTTTCCAGGAGCTGCAAAATCAGCGACATCTTCAGTGATGGACTCTTCTGGTACACAAGTCAGGATGGTTTCTGGCTATTCCCAGGAGGCTGGGAGGGGGAGATAAAGTCACCAGTCCACAGAGGCCAATTCAAAAGCACTTTCTGGGTAACAGCAAATTCTCACAGGCTGCCCTTAGCTGAACCTCTTATCAACCCAAGCTGGAGGCGAGGCAGGGCAGGGCAGGGGTTGGGCCTCATTTTATGGTTGTAAATCTTCCCTCCAGAAAGAAATGCCAGAGGTCAGCAGCCCAGCCCCATGGTGCATAGGAAAGGACAGCAAGATCACGTTAGGGAGCAGCGTGCGTGAAGCCTTGAGGTGCGCTGGTGCCTGAGTGATCTCCAGGTCTCCTTGGAACAGGGGGGCGGGGAGGGGTGCCCCTGCAAGTGTGAAAGACCCAATTTCAAAGACGCAGTACAGGAAAAGGGGGTTATAAATATCTTGTTACTGAATTTTATAGTAATTTCACATTGTCACAACAAGATATTGGATAGATTGGGTTACATAAAAGATATTAGAAGTAATTTCTCCTGTTTCTTTTTATTTCTTTTCATGTGGCTACTATAAATGTAGCGTTAAATGAGGGGTTCATAGCTGCAGCTTGTGTTATTTCTGCATTGGACAGCACTGCACCAGGTTCTTATGCTGGTGGGGCCAAGTTCATTACTGTCACGCTGATGTCTAGTCCACAGAGTTTGAGAAGGTCAGGACAGGCCTGGGAACCAGACAGGCACGGGGCTAAGTCTCTTACATCTCATTTTACCCTCCCAGAACCCCTGTGCTGGGGAGGGGAGGGCAGAGAGAGAGGTGCGGAGTGGGAGGGTTCACTCAAGGCCCTGATCAGGGTCAGGTGAGGGCACGGGAGTCCTCGCACGGTTGTGCGTTTCTGAACAGGAAGATGCCTCTTCTGGCCCCTCTGTCTCCGTACTTCCTGGTCGACCGTCTTCCCACTTGGCCTCAGTCATGTCGGTTGTAAAATCTGTCCCATTTCCTTACAAGCTCTGCTCTCCTCTTCCAGATCCAGACACTGTTCCACCGGTGACCCTGCCCTGGTGGTCATCACGGCTTCAGCAGTGTGGTGGCTTTCATGCAAGTGCTCCGAGTGAGGCAGCTGGGCCTGCTGACAGGCGGGAACCTGGCCTCAAACCCAAGCTGAGGTGTCAGCCCCTTCACAGCAAATTCGGAATCCCCAGTTCCAGGAGTTCCTTTAGGGACCTACCTTTAGCTCTGGGACCTGCTGAGGAAAGTGGCCATGCTACCACAAGGTGGTGCTGTTTCCACGCCTCTCCACTCTCCAGTGACCTCCCTTCTCACCTGCATCAAAAATGTAACTGAGCATTTGGAAGAAGTTTTTTCCCTGGACCAGCTGTTGAATGAATCTCTTTCTCAGCTTTCAGCTGCTAAAGGTTCTTCAGACTCAGGAATTCTGCCATGAAAACAGGTCATCTCTGAGTGCATCCTTTGAAATAAGTCAAGCAGGCTACAAACTCAAGGTCAATTCCCCTCCGCAAAAGAATTCTGTGCCCAGAGGCCCTCGTGCACACCTAATGCACACAAAAGGAACACACACCCTTTAAGCAAATAGTATGCAGGTCCGTGTGTGTGTGTGTGTGTGTGTGTGTGTGTGTGTGAACGGGGCCCTCAGAGTCAAAAAGATGTTACAGGTTTTCTTTTCCTTTTTGTTTTAGTTCCAGAAATTTTATTCCAAAGAAAAGAAAATGTTACATTGAAGCCAAATATGTAACATGAGGGGAATTTTTTTAATTATGGAGGTTTCAGTTGCAGATGTGAAGATAAAAGAATGTCTCCCCAGGAGTTTTGCGGAGCAAACCTGGAAAACTGTCGGTCTAGTCCCACTGCCGACTTCACTGGAGGGGAACTGAAACCCTGAAAGGAGACCCAACCCTTTCACACATATCAAAATCACACATACACTTGTAAATGTTTTTGCTGTCAGTCTGAGACCCAAAGGCAGATGTTTCTACAGAAAAATAAAATCTTCCCATTTTCTCTGACTTGTACCCAGACTCACTTCAGGTTGTGGTGACAGCCCAAGACAGAACGACAGTGACGCATGGCGCTTGCACCTGGCTCTGTTGGTTTCAAGCCCTTTCAGCCCCCGTTGTCCTGCCCGGCCCTCCCGATGCCCCTGAGAGTGAGGAACGCAAGTGGATAACCCAGGGATCGGAGGAGAAACCACGGCACAGGCTGGCGACTTGACTTGCTCTTGAGCACAGTGAGCAAGTGTCAATAAAAATAACAAAGTAAAAGACTACCGCCCGGGAGCCCTTAGACAGCTCTGCACACAGGTCTGGAGCTGAGTTTTTTCTAGGCTTGGTGGGAATACAGTCTTTTTAAAGGAGGGGCCTGTTAGGTGTAGGCTCTCCGGGTGACGAAAAGTAAAAGTGAGAACCAGAGACTGTGCTGCTTAAGGCCAGGACCCTGCCTTCCTCATTTTTGTATCTGCAGGACCAGGCACATCGGCCGGTACATTGTAAGCCTGTAACTATTCACTGGATGATTGAATAAATGTGACATAGACATGGCCTAGATACTTTTGGCTCCTGAGACAAGAAATTAAGATTCTGCACTGATTAATAGCATCTCCATAATCCCCTAGACAGACTGCCTTGGAAAAGTGTTGAGAGGAGGAAAGTGCACCACACCCAGGGGTTTGTTTCTCTCCTGTTGCTCCAACCAGCCTCCTCCGGGGAAAGGCAGTCTCACCCAGGGCTGGGCTCCTGCCATGTTTTTATAGGGATTCCAAATCCCTCATTTAGCCACTATCTTCTCCCCACTTACTAAGGGTCACTGTGCTTTAGGCCCTGAGGGGTATGAAATAGACAAGTCAGATAGCATATTTAATGATACAATCTTTCAGGACTTAGATTTAACATGACAACATTGAAGAGGAGCCCTGTGATCCTGAGTAAGTGCTGACTCATAGTGTAGGTGGGAACGGGGGGAGCAATCGTTAGCAATTCGGTCCAGCAACAGATCACTCAACCTTAACCTGCCCAAGAACAAGTGGTGGGTACGTGGGGAGGCGGGGATGAGTAAGTCAAGCCACGAAGCTCACCAGATGGAATGAGACAGGCTCATAAACACGGTGTGAGGAGACCCACCACAAAAAATAGCTGTTGTCAGCCTTCCCGTGTGGAACTACTGATCAATATGCTTCCCATCTTCCCCTCGTGGTTATATAACCAAACACGTCCTCCCAATGCATCTTTCCCCCTACAACAATGGAATCTTGTTGTGCACATTCGTCTACCGTCTTTATACACTAACGCATTGTGAGCAGCTTCCTTCACTGTAAAGACTTTCCACGTCAGTCATTTTTCAAACACTGCCCGGGAGCTTACTGTGCACCAGGCACCGTGCTGGGTGTTGCATAATACAGAGTAAAACAGGGTCCCTGCTCTCAGGGAGCTTAAACCATATGAAGGTACCGTAACTCAGTAAGTCATTTCCCTATTGCTGGAGATTTCTGTTGTCATGTTTTTTCTTTGTTGGTAGTGATAACACTAGCTAAGATTTATTGAGCGCCTGCTATATGGGCCAGGAATGAGAAGCGTTTCATGTGGGTAATTTCATTTCATCTTTGGAAACAGCCCGCTGTTGTAGGTTCTGTTGTAGACGAGGAAATGGAGGATGAGGGGTAATAACTCACTCCTGCGGCCGCTAAGGGGTGGGGCCAGGACTCAGACCCAGGCGTGTTGATCTGGAAGCACCCAGACTCTTCCATCAGGAGGAGCAAAGCTACAAGGAGCATACTCATTCATATACCTTTTCCCCCTGAAGAATAAACCCTCTTGGAAATTGGAATCAGTGTGTCAAAGGGCATACAAACATTTCTGTGTCCCAGAGAATTAAGCCTTAAGGCAGAAAATGAAAATATCTGTTATGAATTGCTGAAAGATCATTTTGTGGCCAGTTAAGGCTCCATGGTCCAATATGGCAGCCCCCAGCCGCACGTGGCTGCCAAGCACCGGAAGCGTGGCTAGTTCACATTGAGATGTGCCAATGTTGTGGAACACTCACCAGACTTTGAAGACTTACTAGGAAAAAGAGTGTAAAATGTCTCATTGGTGAGTTCTCTTCAGGGGTGAGCAAAAGTAGGTTTATAGCTGTAAGTGTGCAAAACACAGAGTTTATTTTTGTATTATTATTTATTAATTATTATATTATTTTCCATACAAAGAACTGCAAACCTATTTCTGCTCACTCCAGTATTGATTACATATTGGAATGATGGTATTTTGGGTGCATTGGGTTAAATAAACTATGTTTATTTAAAACTATGTTTATGTTAAAATTTCTTGTATCTGTTTACTTTTATTTAAATTTGACTACTAGAAAATTTAAAATTACATTTGCACTGAAGGGTGCTGAATTAAAGAATGGACCCAAGGGGGTTGAGAGTGGAGGCTGGAAGGCCCCTTTGAAAAGTTTGTGTGCAGATAATGAGGACAAGCTTGGATTAGGGACATTGGGAGTGGAGTGGAGCGTCTCAGCGAGGTAATGAGGTTCAAGCCTGGTGCCCAGGAAGACAGTGGATGTCAGACTCCTGGTCTCTTGTCTCTGTAACACCTCCCCATTTCCCCTACCCAAGCTCTTTCTTCTAAGCAGAAGCCACTGCCCATACCAGCAAGGCTTAGCCAGTCTCCCAGTTTCCAAGTTTAATCCTGAGCTAAACCATGTACCCCAAGGCCACTCCCTCCCCTCCACCGACAGCTTGGCACCTCGTTACCTTTCCCACCCCCATTTTAAAAATCAGTTCTGAAATAAGAATAAGTCAATGTTCACTTTTCACCTCTGCCAAAGAGAAAAATGCGGTTGTGAAAAGAGACTCTGTAATCCTCACTAATATTTATTATTTATTATTTTTTCATTGCAGTCATTCTAATGGGTGTGATGAACTTTGATTTTCATTTCTTCAGTGACTAATGCTATTAGGTGCACGGGGTAGCTGTTGAGTGTCTTTTCCTGTGTTTGTTGGTCATTTGTTCATCTACCTGGGAGAACATCTATTCAAGTCCTTTGCTCATTTTAAAATTGGGCTGTTTGTCTTTCTGTTATTGAGTTCTAAGTGCTGTTTTTTTTTAACCCATTCTAGATGCTAGACCCTTATCGGATACCATTCCTCGCTTTCTTCACATCTGTTCAAATGTCACCTTACAATAGCACACATAAATAGCAGCTCTCATTTATCCTTTTAGTCCTCTTTTCACTTTATTTTCTTCATCATTGATTACCACCTGAAATATAAATACGAAACATTATTTCTCTGTGTGTGTGTGGGTGTGCGTAGGTTTGGAGGTCTCTAGCCTGTGAAGTATAAACTCTGAAAACAGAGGCTTTGCTCTTTTGTTCATTTCTACTCCCAGCCCCAGAGCAGAGCCTAGTACATGTAAGCACCCCCAAAATATTTGTGCAATGAATGGATGCATGAATGAAGGAGAATAGAGATGCTGTATTCTTTTGATAGGTGAAAATAGCATCTCACTCTGGTTTCATAGAATGTGATTCTTAAAGCATAGTGTCTCTTGTCATCTAACTCTAGTTTTAAAAGAATTATGAGGTGGGACCCTCCAAAACAGAATTATCTTCTAGAGGGCAGGCTCCTTGTAGTGCAGGCTGTCCCCCTGCTAGGTGAGTGTTCTAGGAACCCATCTGTATCAGTGGACCAGCTGGCATTGTTGTGAGAGGCTGGGTTCGGCTTCAGTGAATTTTTCTTAAGACTCTTTCAATATATTTGCCCATTTCATGATGGGTGATTTTCAAGTGCACTTGCCCACACGTGCTGAGTATTCAGCAGTTTTTGACCCAAAAATGGCATGACCCTGGTGCCCCACCCTCCCTATTCACCCGATTTCACCCTGAACCACTTTCATTTGTCTCCCCGGATGAAAAAAGTCCTCAAAGGGAAACATTGTGCTGATATGGATGAGGTGACACAAAAAATAGCAGAAGCACTAAAAGGCATCAAAATCGACGAGTTCAAAACTGTTTTGAGCAGTGGGAAAAAAACGTTAGATGTATTGCATCAAATAGAGAGTACTGTGAAGGTGACTGAAGTGTAAACATGTAAGAATAAATGCACATCTTTAATAAATAAATCTCCTTTTGGGGGGTCCTTCCTTGTATGCAGTCCAGTCTGGTCCCAACCCATCAGCTGCCCACTCTAGGGTTTATCCAGCCCCCAGTTCAGGAAGGCAGGCTGCTGCTCCCCAGCTCCCGTGCCTTCTCGGTAGGTTTGGGGCTGCACTGCTTGCCCTGACCTGCCTCAGGCACCACATCCAAACCCGTTTCTAGGATGCTCACTTTTTATCATCTCCCTGTTTCTGACCTCACCTTACCTGGGGTGTGACAGCCAGCCTTCCTTTTCTCAGCACTGTCCTGTGATGATCAGTTGCATGCTATAAATACCTACCTTTGTCCACTTGCTTTCTGGGCCTCTCCTCAATGATCCATTTTCTTTCTTTCTTTTTTTTTAAATGTACTTATTTTTAGAAAGAGGGGAAGAGAAGGACAAAAAGAGAGAAAGAGAGAGACATCAATTGGTTGCCTCGCATGTGCGCCCCGGGCAGGAACCACACCCACAGCCCAGGCCTGTGCCCTGACCGGAAATCAAACCCGCAGACTTTCACTCTGCAGGGTGATGTCCGACCAACTGAGCCACCCTGGCCAGGGCAGCAGTTCATTTTCTCGAGCAGATTGTTCACCAGTCTCTCTTCTCTTGGTTCTATCGTTTAAACTCAGTCAAGAATCTTTGGTGGTCACTTCCGGCAGGAGGTAGAATGCAAAACTTGGAAGTCACTTCAATTTTCCCTTCAGTTTTTTCTGCAGTCTCCATCTCTTTCACTTGGACTGGGGTGCTACCTGCACCTCTTTCACCATCTTTTGACCACCGGGGAAGCTCAATCATCAAGAATAGAGGTTGTAAAGATTGGTTTCTGAATGGATAGCCCTGGCATCATGTAGGAAATTGTTAGAGATGAGAGGTATAGGGGAGTAAGTGTGTTAACCCTGACGCCCCTACGCCCAGGGGACCCCAGTGCTTGCCATTATCTGAGAGCCACCAGCTGAAGCCGTGCTGGGCGCTGGCTGCACGGCCTGAGTGCTGGCCAGCCTCGGCGCCTGCGGGGTGGATTTTCAAAGCAGTGTCATCAAACTAGCGAGGGTCTATCATTTTGCAGAGAGATACTAAGCAAACAGACCCACATCAAGTGTCTGCTTCAAATCGAGAAGGAACAGAGGAATAAAACTAAGACACGATTCTGGCAGTAGCTATCCAAGTTGCTTCCACCATAGCAAGGCTTTCCCACGGGACCAGCGGGGCTTCGAACCAGTCCCCTCCTTTGAATCTTGCACACATTTCTCCAGAGGGCTGGATGGAAACCATGCTGCAGGAAGGGACGGGCGAACCCTGAGTGGGAAAGGAAAGGGAGTCTAAAGCGTGCGAGTCTCGGCAGTGGGAGCTAAGCTGGGTTGGGAGCCTGTTTATCATGTGAACTTCTTCTGACCCAGCCATTCTGGCAACACTATGCGCCAAGACAGATAAAAGGTTTGCCTGTGAAAACAGAAAAGAGCTTTCTGCACCAAGACACTCCTTATCCCTTCGAGGTCTAAGCAAAACTGACTGTGGGCACTCCCCTCACGCGGCCTCACCCTTGAGCCCCAGCTGAGCACACACAAAGGGGGCTCTGTTTGCTGCTGGCCTGGCAGGAGCTTTGTTGACCAGGCCTGGTGGTGGTGGTGCTGAGGGCGATAATTGTCTTAACAGCTAACAACCAATGGGGCTTGCTACGGGCCAGACGCTTTGCTAAGGGTCTTACCGAACTGTTTCTTCTAAGACTCACAATGGTCCCATGAGGCAGATGCCGTCCCCGTCCACCTTTTATAGATGAAGGAAGTGGGGCTCAGAGAAGTGGAGAGACTTGTCCCTGTCACCTGGCGGGACAGAAATGCAGGACTAGGGCTGCTTGCTCCAGGGCCAGTGCCCTGGACAGTGACACGGTAGAACCTCCCAACAAGGACTTGTTTCTTAAGGTCGGCTTTTATTGCTCTCCTTTAAGAAGGAGAGATTATTTTAAAAACGAGAAAACTAGGGTTTAGAGAGATAAATTAGCTTATCCAAGAAATCTAGGAGGTGGCACAGCCGTGACTAGAATACAGTGCTTTTACCCACACCGCGGAGGCTCGCCTCTGGCTCCTTTGTCTGACATCCCTGAGCACAGACAGAGCCCCGTTTCCGGAGACGGGCCACCCTCCCCGTGGAACTGCCGGAGGCTGTGAGCAGCCGCAATGCAGAACGTTTCCAAGGGCAGATGCAAGGGTTCAACGGCCTTGCTGGGATCCCTGGCTCTGACCTAGGGCAAGCCATGTCACCTCTTTTTTACCCCGTTGTCTTTGAATTTGGGTATGATTTACTTACATACACTAGACTGTCTTTTTAGTGTATAGTTCTGTAAGTTTTAACAAATGTATATCAACATCCCCTGCCTACCACCACGGTCGAGGTACAGAATCCCCCATATATTCCCACACCTCTCTCCCTCATCCCAGCCTTGGGCATCCACTGATCCGTTTGCAGTCCCTAGAGTTTTGCCTTTTCTAGAATATCGTATGAATGGAACCAGTATATAGTCTTTTGAGTCTGGTTTCTCTCACTCAGAATAATGCCTTCAAGATGCATCTATTGTCATGTGTGTAAGAACCATTCCTTCTTCCTGCTGAGCATGAGGGACCTTAACCCAGCCGAAAACAACAGCAACCACCCCTACTCAACTGGAAATACCTTGCCGGGCAGTTGGGAACACCACTCGTTAAATCTTAACTCATCATTTTTGTGAGGGCAAAACTATCTTGGAGGTAATAGTAATGAAGGTGACTGGAAACCAGGGCTGAACTTCGGATTTACAAACCCATCTTTTGGGGGACTCCCCAGAGGATCTTCTTGGTGATGGCAGGTGTGGGCAAGGAGCCCTGTGGTCTGGGCACTAACATGCCCGTAAACTAGAGAAGCCTGGGATGTTCAGGTCATGGCAGCTGGGATCAGAGCCAGGACCTAAACCCGGGATTAACGAGCTCCAAATCCAGCCTTCTTTCCACGACTCCAGCAGCTCCCAACCACATCCGTGCGAAAGCAAGCCCTGCTGGCCTGACCGCACTGTTCCACAGATGGGAGGCTGATGGGATGGGAGGAGAGCCCTTCGTCAAGGCCTGATAATAACAGAATCCTCAGCAAGGACCATCCCAAAATGCAGCCCTCGAGGCCCCGCCTCATGATTCGGAGATACCGAGTCAGCATCTCCAAAGAACACTCAGGCATCCGCATTATTTGGCAAGCTCCATAGGAGGTTCTGCTCTGTGCTGGGCATTGGAAATTGCTCCAGGGAAGGAATACGCACATCCTTCTGCCCCCAGGCGATGGAGAGAATCAGGTAGAAACACATTTCCAGGCATCCTTCCTCTGTAGTTGCCTAACAGCACTAATTCTTTGCTTTTCCTCTTTTGACTGCGGCTCCACCAAAATTCTTTGTCTCCTTAGTCAGCCTCCTCCACTTGAGACACTCGCGTACAGTACAGAGCAAGAATCCACCTGCTGAATAAAACGACCAGACAGCCAGGCCCGGAAGCCCTCCTGTGCTGCATTCCGAGGGTGATGGTCAGGAATACGGTCCTCTGGGTCGCTTTTGTTCACCCACCCACGGAAAGTTGGCAAAGTGAATGTATGTTTTGGATCTTCAGAGGCTGTTACTCATGGAAACCCTGAATCCACGTGAAAACTCTTTCCAAAGCCAGATGGAGTTTCCATTCAGAAAAATCTTGGCACCGGCTTCATCAGAACAATCTCAAGTTCCAGGCAGGACCTGGAAAGGCTTGATGAACGTGGTGGCTGAAAGAGGGTCAGGAGGCCTGGGACAAAGGGGAGGGCGGCCTTGGCTGGCACGTCCCTGGCGGCCCTGTGCTTCTAATCCACGGGTCTCAGAGATGGGTAGTAATCGTCTCGAATGCAAACCTCCCTCGAAAGGAATTGCCTTGTTAAAATATTGGCCAGACAGTTCGGTAGCTAGAAACAGAAACTGGCTAAATCTAGCTCCAACAGAAAGAGAAGAATCCAAAAACATCTCACAGCGTCCAAGGGCAGATGGTGCAGCTGGGGCTCCGATTCATAAAAGGACACAACCAAGAACCAGGATGACGTCATGGAATGAAGCAGCTACTCTCTTCCTCCCCATCACCCCCCTCTCAGGCTCAGGGAATCTCTAAATGTCCCTTCCCCTCATTCCCTTTCTGTCTTTCTCTTTTCACACTGGCTTTTGTCCTCAAGCAGCTAAATGGTGTCTCCAGTCTCAAAATCCAATCTTGACTCTGATGAGTCAAGAAAGAATCCAATCTCCAGTTCAATCGAAGTAAATGTAGGCCCTGGTGGGGTGGCTTGGTTGGTTGGAGCATCATCCCATGGACCAAAATGTTGCAAGTTTGGTCTCTCCCCAGTTAGGGTACGTACCTACATTTTGGGTTTGATGCACTGTTGGAGGTACATATAGGAGGCAACCGATCAGCGTCTCTCTCTCTCTCTCTCCAATCAATAAACATATTTCAGGCGAGGATTTAAAAACAAGTAAATGTAGATGGAGAGATATCCATGTGGATACCACATGATACCCAACTCCCACTAGAGTTAATTGGACCCAGGATGGACAACCCCATAGACACTCTGGAAACAGTTAGCTTTTATTATTTTCTCTTTTTAAATTTAATTTATTTTTTAAAGACTTTATTTATTTATCTTTTAGAGGGGAAAGGAAGGAGAGAGGGAGAGAAATATCAGTGTGTGGTTGCCTCTCATGTGTCCCCTGCTGGGAGCTGGCCTGCAACCCAGGCATGTGCCCTGACTGGGGATCGCGAATCACGATCATCTGGTTCGCAGGCCTGTGCTCAATCCACTGAGTTACGCCAGCCAGGGCTAATTCTATTTTTTAAAATTGTTTTTCAACTACATGGACATACAACATTTATCAGTTCTAGGTGTACATCATATAGCCCGGTGATCTTCCCACCAAGTTCTGTGCCCACCCGACACTGCACATAGGTGTCGCACTATTATTTATACTCTGCACCCTGTACTTCACAGCCCTGCGACTGTTTTTGCAACTGGCAATGTTACTTCCTCATACTTCTTTCCTTCAGTGCCACTTTCTCTCTGTGGTTTCCTCCATCTTACTGTCCAGGAATTGTCTGCTTACTTCCTTGCTTTTTCACATCCTGTGGATTCCCGGTGAGCCAGGACCCCCACCTCTGGCAGGCCCCTCATTCCTTAGGCATCTCCTTATTAAATGCTAATGCTCCGCGGGGCCCAGCTGGACTGGACATGGCGGCGGGGACCAGCATCTCCCGTCCTGTGAAATCCCACTTGGCTTGCACTCCGGCAGGGGAAGCAGATACTAACTAGCCGTGCAGATGTGCTGTCTCTGAGCCTGCCCTTCACGCTTTCCCAAGTTATGTCCAGTCCAGCCTGTACAAGACGGAAAGGAAAGAAAAAGGGGGAAATGTATAATCAACCCTCTGCTGGTTTAATTAACTATTCTGAATGGTTAAGTGTTAAAGATCAGGGCATGACCATCACCTGTGCTATCCATACATCCTGGATATCTGAGGTTTCCTGGTTTGGGTACTGTGCCCTCCCCGGGCAGGGAACCGATAAGCCTTATCTGCGGCCTAGAGCCCTTACCTGGCTCCAGCTGCCAGTTCAGCGCTCCCGTCCCCCCACCTCCCCCGGGGGGAGGAAAGCTCCCAACCATTGGAGCAGACAGAGGGCCTTTCATGAAGAGAAATGCCACTCCACCTGGGCCTTGTGTGGACCCCGCCCCCTCCCCCCCATTCCAGTCTCTCACCTCGCGGCAACGCAGGCCGCGTTGCTGGGCCTGCAGGAGGCAAGTATTTCTGTCAAGAGCTGATCTAGGAAAAGTCTGTTTGGTCATTAGATGATTTTTGTTTTGCTTTGTGAGCGGGGAGTGGGGAGCTCACCCTTTGCTTTGTTTGTTTCAATGTCTTCACCAACTGTATTAAATAAACCAGAAATAATACAACAGACACACCATACACCCACGTGCAATTAATCAATGGTGTTGATTAAGTAGATGTGAGCATTGGGACACTTTCGCTTTAGCACCCCCCCACCCCCCACTGGTACACTCTCTTTCACGGAGAGAAACAGAGCGTTATAAATACAGCTGTAGATGGTCCCTGTCTCTTCCTCTGCTTCCCTCCTCAGAGGCAGCCTGCCCGTCTCTGCGCTTTCTTGCTGTACTTGTAGCGCCTATAAACAATATGTACTGTTGATCTGTGTTTTCAGAATACACACACGTAGTATTCTGTACATATCATTTTGCAAATTGCCAAATTGTGTTTCTTTGAGATTTATCCAAACTGTTGCCTAGTAATATTGTTCGTTACTTTAACTGCTGTAGTCTGTTGTTTGTAGAAATCCCAGTTAGTCCATTTTCCTACTCAAAAACACTAATATGTGGGTTTCACACTTTTTGCTATTGAAATAGTGCTTCAGTAAACATCTTTACATGCAACGCCTCCAGCCAGGTTTATAGCAGAGGAGGCTGGCCGTGAAGGAAGGCTCTGGAGCCAAATTCCAGGTTCAAAACCACTTACTAGCTATGTGGCCTTAGGAATGTGTCCTCATTTGTAAAATGGGGAAAGTTGCAGGGCCAACCTCAGACATAAGAATTAAATGAGTCGTACCTGTTCCTGGCACATAGCTGAGTGTTTTGTGATGGTGCTGCTGTACAGATGTATCAATAGCCATTGTTAATTAATTGGCCCATCCATTTCTCAGGGACCAAGCATGTATTATGGTTCCAGCCCTGGTAACACAAAACTGAGCAAGTCTGTCCCTGCCGTCCCCCACCGCCGCCCCCCACAGCCGTTCCCCACCCCCGCCCCGAGAGCTCCTGGTCTCTGGGGAAATGGGCCAGTGACCAGGCAGGCCACAGTGAGCCAGGGCTGCAGCGGGGAAGCTCATGGTCCCGAGACAATGTCCAGACGGAAAGAGTAATAGGAAGAAATAGGAGGAGGTTTAACACAAAACACTGGCTTATTCAAAAAAAATATGTGAGAAATCCCTGTTCTCTGCACGCACATGGTTTTAAAATTGTTTTTTTAAAAAATAGTGCCACCTGTTCTAAGTGCTGGGGAAAAGGCTGTGAACAAGACGGTTCTGTTCCCATTTCGACAGTGAACACATAACCCACGCATGCTGCACACTTCCCATGCCCGTTATGCTCATTAACTAAGTCTTGCACTTGCAACTATAACCTCCCGTTGCAGTCGGGCTCCCCGGAGCGCAGGCAGATCTGGTGACCTGGCCAGACAGACCAGGTTCCGAAGAGCCGAGCTGGGATTCCCCTAGGCGGCCTGGCTGCGGCCGCCTGGCCTTCGCCACTCGGCATCCGCCCTTGAGAGGCTCGCTGACCTTCTGCTGGCCTGTGCTGGGAGCTCCGAGTGGGTTTTCTTGGCTGGAGTACGGTGTCCGCCGGGGCAGACAGGTACAGGTCAGCGTTTGATGGGCCTTCAACACCGAAGTGAGGGCCTGGGATTTCACCCTGTGTGGGCTACCCGCCGAGCGGAGGATGGTTTGGAGAGGGCCCGGTGGGACGCAGGAACGCACCCCTTACGCCACTGTTGGAAGAATTTTAGGAAGAGAAGGCAACGGGCTGGGATGTCGGGATTAAGAGAAAGGGACAGCTTCCTGTAAGACTGGATCTCGGAGGCAGAGGAGGCAGGCCCGGGGCGTGAGGTCGCCGGCGCTGGTGGCCAATAGCGGCGGGCTGGGCGCGGCCTGCCCCGCGGGGCGGGGGCCAGGCGGGCGGGCTGGCCGGAGGGCGGGGCGCACTTCGGGCTCGTTCGGGTACCAGCGCCGCCGCATCCCCGCCGCGCTCCTGCACTCGCGGCCCGCCCACCGCGCCGCTCCGGCTCCCGCAGCCCCGTGGCGGCCTACCCGCGAGGCCCGGCAGGTCCAGCCTGGAGCACGGCTCTGTCCAGTCGGTGGGTGAGGGGCGGCGGCGGGGATGGGGTGGCTCTGCTTGATTCCGTTTGGGTGGGTGAGGGGCCGGACGCTGGATTGGGGTTCGAACCAGGGGGTAGTGTGTGGACCTGCACTCCGACCACCCAAATGGGGCCGAGGTTGGGTGGCGGCGTGAGCGGGGTGGGGGCACTGGAGCTGCGCTCTGACCCGGTCGAGGAGAGGGCAGGGCTCGAACGCGCTGAACCCAGGAGGTGGGGTGAGCTGAGGGCTATTAACGAAGGGAACCGGGGTGCGGATACTCTAAGCAGGGGGCCATCACTAGGGGCGGGTGCAGAGCTCAGCCCCTGCTTGAGGAGGGCGGGTGTAGGGGTACGGAGGGGATCAGAGCGTGGGGGCGCGAGGCTGGATCTAGGCGTTGCTTCTCGGGCCGAGGGAGCTGCGTCCTGGGGGCACTCGGTTTCTCGCATCTTGGGGTGGGTGCGGGGAAGAGGGGCGCCGGGGGCGGACCTGGACTCGGAGTCCCCGGGGAGGCCTGGTGGGGCGGCGAGGCTTGCGAGGGTGGTCCGCGCGCCCTGACCGAGTTCTGGAACACAGGCGGAGGCAGCGGCGTCGGGCGCAGAGCGGAGATGCAGCGGCCCGGGAGCACCCTCCTGTGCCTGCTGCTGGCGGCGGCAGTCCCCACGGCCCCCGCGCCGGCTCCGACAGCGACTTCGGTTCCCGTCGAGCCCGGCCCGGCTCTCAGCTACCCGCTGGAGGAGGCCACCCTCAACGAGATGTTCCGAGAGGTAGAGGAGCTGATGGAGGACACGCAGCACAAACTGCGCAGCGCAGTGGAGGAGGTGGGTGCGCCACGGGGTTCTGGAAAGCACCAGGCTCGGGCTGGGGAAGACCAGGCAGGGCGGTAGCAGGGTTCCAGGCTAGTCAGAGTCCTAGGTTTCGCAAAGAGGCTGCTAAGGGCCGGCCGCAGAATCGGAGTGATCTGGAGGCAGCTCGGGGTGATCCCACCTCCCGCCTTGTCTGCCTCCCTGCCAAACGATCTGGATGTGAGCCTGTCCACCGAGTAGCCTCCGGCTGAACCCACCCACGGGTGGCCAGTTCTGGGTCCTCATCTGCAGGCTGCCCGCCACAACCCAGCTTTCTTCCCCTGTGCCATCCAGTGCCCTCCGCCCCCCCCCCCCCACTTCGCGTTGTAAGCAGATGTTTCTAAGGCCCCTGGTATTCCAATGTTGTGTTTTTGCGGACAGGCTAAGGAGCGTCCAGGCTTTTCAAGTTCTAGCTTGTCCACTGGGCTTTGAGCTTGTGCCATCTTCCCAAGACACAGTTAAGATGCCATGTGGGGACCAAGAGCCCTGAGCTTTGCTGGTCATCTCTGTAGACTTCCCCCAAAGCCATGTGGGGCAGAGAAGAGAATTGGGATCGTGAGCCCAGCAGTGTGAAAGATCAGAAGGTGGTGGGTTGGGGGAGGGGGGTAATATGAAAAGTGGCCCCACCTCCACCCCAAGAATGCTTTGGAGTCAGTCCCAGGCCCAGGTGACATTGGACAAATCCCTTAACATCCTGTACCTCAGTTTCCCGTGTCAAATGCTATGATATGTGTGGGCACCTGGCATATAGCAGCTGATAGTATCAGATACCAGGTATGGAGGCAAAACTGCCTGGCTTCTTCCTTCTGTCATCTCCCAGGTCCAAACACTGTGGTTGGCATCCTCTGTGGTGGGTATACAACTTTGTCAGGCCTGCCAGCCAGAGGGTGCAGCTGGCCCAGCTCTCCCAGCCCTGGTTCCTTGTTTCTGGTTCCTATGGCCGGTGAAGAGCTCAGCCTGTGGGCATAGTCACTGTTAGGCCCAGCTCTGGCTGCAGCCTCTCTTTGGAGAGAAGGAGTTAGCAAGAGATTAGATGTCCAGGCTGATGACGACGGGTCAGGAGTCTTCACACCCATTTGGGTAAAGCCCCCAGTGCTGGCTGAGGTCTCTCAGAAGTTGCTTTCTCCCCTCACCCCTGTATAATTTGGGGATATAGCCCCTTCCTCCTGTAACAGTCAACCTGGAGTTTTCAGTGAGGCAGTTACATGGGCAGCTGTACCTGAACATTCACTGCATGGGCCAGATTCCAAACCCATGGACTTTCTATTTCCTGTTAAAACACAAGAATCATGACATGGAGCAATTAAAGAGGGAGGGCAGTCAGGCCCCCACTGTCCCTAAATTCTGTACTTTCGGATTAAACTGAGCTTGTGATCCTTCCACTCTTCTCTGGATTCCAGAGTTTGCCCTCCCACTCGCAGATTCTCAGTGACACCGAGTAGGTCGCTGCCTTGCTTTTATTCAGCGGGGGCTGGTCCACGCAACGTGGCCCTCGGGTGGGAGCTCCTGGTGAGGGAGCAGCAGGGAGCCTTCAGGATCGTCACTGATCAGAGCGGTTTGGGGCCCAGCAGGACCGTGATGGCGGGGTCCACGCAATGGGAACTGTCCACGTTGGCTGTGCCTAGGCCCCACCTGTCCTCTCTCCAGATGTGGCGCTGCTTACCTTGTGAAGATGGGTGAAAGGAAGTTTGCCACCAGGGGAGGCGCTGGTTACCACTTCCACCCCACTCAGTGGCTATTTCCCAAAGAGTGTCCTCGCTAGCAGTGGGGACAGGTTGAGAGAGGGGCTAAACACCCGAGTGGCCGGAGAACGGGCCCTGGGGACCAACCTCCCTTTATATGATCCCAGCTGTGTCACTCGCTAGTGGTGGCATCCGGGCTCTGAAGTGGAGGGCATGTCTACACCTCAGGTAGAAGAGAGAATTGAATGGAAGGGTGCGCGAATAAAGCAAGTCACCTGGCCGTCTAAAATGGGGTTAAGTTTAATTGGTGTAAGTCAGCCTCTAATGAGGTTGTTTTAAGGATTAAGGAGATGTGTTATTGATAAATAATGACTATTATCATCATCATATCAATAGTATGTCATCATATTAACAGTGCTGGAATGAATAATAACAAAGAACCACCAGTGTGCAATATATAATAGATTCTCAAGAGATTGTGGCTATTGCTATTAATTGTCTTTTTAAAGAGACTGCCAAAAGGCCCCTTCACTCTCATAAACACAGGACAGTTGCTATTTACTCTTGTCCGGGTAAGAACCGAAAGGACCGGGCCAGATGTATTAACTGTTTACATAGCTGCATCGTGAATCTGCTTTCAAGTGACTTCCTGACACTTTAAATATCCCAGCTGACTCCGCGGTGGATTTCTGTAGTGGGGGAGACAAAGGCAACTCTGCTCGGGGCGCCATTATGGGGAGAGCCTATCTGATCTTCACACGGGTCAGTCCAGGCTGTCCCTGCGTTCCTCTCTTACTCTGTAAGTTGCCGATAAATGTATTTTGAGGATAAGACCACTTCACCCCATCCCCCACGCACTCGTTGCCTTGTCTGTCACTGGTGTATTTTAGAATATTCCCAGGAAGGACCCCAATACCAAGCCCGGATTTATCTTTCTGTTTTTCCTACCGCACTTCTTTAACAGATTCAACCAACCACAAATGCCATTTTAAGTAACGTTCACATTCCTCCTCTGTGAAACAAGTCCTATTGCTTACGTTTTCCTTGCTAGTGGCCATAATAGTTGTGGTTGAAATTTCCATTGTAAACTGTGCTTTTAGTTCATGGTGCCATTGAAGAACTGTTAGCTCATTCCATTGAAATAAACCACTGGTTGAGAGGGAGGTTTCATGAAAAGACTGTCTGCTCAGCCCAGAAGAAACTCTGGATTTGGTAACTTGTCAATTATTTGAAAACCGAACCGGGAGATTCAGATTCCCGTGGGAATGTTAAAAACACAAAGACATTCCCATCTCTTTCCGGATAATCGGAGCCAGGGCATCTGCAGTCTCCTACTCTTTTCCAGCTCTACCTGAACAGGCCAGGCTCTCTCTCATGGAAAAAAAAAAAAAGAGGTCGCTTTCTTGCCCATCTTTGTCTCCTTTCTTGAGTCCATTCCATTTCTCCTCCATTGGTTAGCGAACTCCTCAAGCGTATGATAGATAGTCCGCTTTTTCCACTTCTACCCAAACATTCCCTGGCAGGCTACCTTCTGAAACTGCTTTCTTAAAGGGCAACACTGTGAAAGTACTTGCAATAGCTACATACAGCTTTGCTGGTTGGCAAACACTGTACCGGGCACTTGGATTTTGTGATCTTAATTCTCACATCTGTTCAACAGAGTAGGGTTATCCCCCATTTTATAAAAAAAGAAAGCTGGGGTTTAGGAGACATTCGTCATCTTGCCCAAAGTTACTCAGCTGCTTTGTGGCAGAGCCGGGATTTGGCCGCACCTTACCTGCCTCTAGAACCCTGGCACGTTCTACTGTGCTGTCCTCTGAAGACCCTGGTGGTGGTTTGTTTTTTTTGTTTGTTTGTTTTTGTTTTTGCCTAATCCTGTGGCCAGCTCTCAGTGGCTTGGTAAACACTGTCCTTCTAGACATAGTTGGAGCCTTTGCCACCTGGAAGTCTTCTCCCCAGCCATGACTTTCTCCCCCCAGACCTGGTTCTAGCCAGCCCTCTCACTGTATTCTCTTCTTCCTCTGGCTGTATGGTTTCCCAACTAGTCTCCGGAACTTGCTGCAAGTCCCCATTATGGCCTGGAGCAGAGGTTAATACCTGGGAGCAAGTGGGAGGCAGGGAGGACCCCAGAATCATCTGAGAACCTCATGGGTATCTGCAGTCCCACCCCCAGAAGTTCTAATGTCACAAGCCTGGTGAGGGATCCGTATACACTCATATATATTGAAAGTTTGGGCCATGACTGCTATACCCTCCTGGCTGAGAACCAGACAACGGCCTCTGCCTCAGAACTGCCCCTGGATCTGCCTGTTGACCATTTTCTGTTTCATCATCCGCCACTTTACACTGTGTCCAGCATGGACTCTCTGCGGCAGCTCTCAGCACACACCGTTGCTGTCCAGGCTGCCACAGCTTTGCCATCTTTGGGTTCCTCGGTGTCCAAACGCTACCCATTTTTGAGACCAACCAAGTCATGCCTCCTCCTGCTCCTAGAAGCCTCTCTCCTCTTCTTTGAACCCCTTCCTTGCTTCTAGAGACCATCAAAATTATCCTCAGACTGGTGTGTGTGGGGCTCTCCTGTCTCCCCAGTAAAAGCATGAGCCACTCGGGCAGAATCCTGTACTGGGACGGCACACAGTTTGCAGGCAGACAGACTGACCCGAGTTCCAGTTTGAGCTTTGCCACTTACTAACAACGTGATGGCCTAAGGCAGTTTCCTTCGCCTCTCTCAACCTCCTTTTCTTCATCTGCAAAATGAGGGAAATAACAACTCCTTCATAGGATTGCTGTGACCATTCAAGGAGACGTGGTCGGCACCTGGTGCAATGGCTCACACACAGCTGATGTCCAAACACGGAGGCTATAGTGACGATGACGATGACGATGATGAAGCCAGTGATCAACTTTAAATATCTCCGCATTCAACTCAGGGTCAAACACTGACCAAGTCTTCTTATGATTTTCCGGGCCTTTGTGCCTGTCAGGATTTCTCCACACTTACAGTTCAGTGTTTCTGAGACATGGAAATTTGTGTCCAATATCCAACCCAGCTCAGTAAATCTGGTTGGAAGAGGAGGGAAAAAAAGGGCCTCGTGTAGTAAGTACATAAGGAGAGAAAGAACAGTCATTTTTAAATAAAAGTGGTGGTGAGGGGGAGCACGTTTTTGAGGATTAGTTTTAAATAGGGTCAGTTTTCATTAGTTTAAAATGAAAATAGCCCAGAGTGAAAGATAGCAGTGTGGGAAAATTGCCAACTTCATACTACATCTTCTCTTTGTGTCTTATTTTTGACTCCTAGAGAGAGTAGCTGATTGGCTCGACTATTTCATGATGTGGCCTCCCTTTGAGTCCAATTATCTGTGAATGGGTCATGTTGTCAACTGCCCACTCATCAGGGCTGGGACAGGGTGATAAGTCTGGAAGGGGAAATCAGGTGAAGATGTGAGTCAGCCAGCCCTCTCCAAAGGGTCATCTGATCCCCAAGAGGTGGAGTGGGGAAGGAGACACAGCTGCAGCCCTCCCTGCAGGGGGAAGGGGCTGCCCAAGTTTGGGTCCTCTCCACCACCATCACCAGATCTTGCAACAAGGGTTTGGGAACAAATAATTTATTTTAGAAGTGATCCCGGAAACACTAGGAAGAAGTGGAAAAGTGACATGGGAGAGAAGAAAAGCAATAAAGACTGTGCCAATGAGAAGGTTACTGCTCGGGGTAGCTAGGGCTCAATGTTACCAGCGTCCTCGGAGAGAGATCATATGGTTGAGGACGGAAGGGAGCTGGAGTACTGACCCCATCACCCGGCTCACACTGGTTGAGCATTGTTCCTGGGTGTTAACTTCCTCGCACCGGGGGTCTGTACACACTGAGCACACTTCAGTAGCCGGAGATTCCCCGTGGAGAGGGACAGAGTTGGTTGTTGGCATGGAAGGGAATTGAATACAGGTGACCTCCAGATGGGGCCATGAGGAGACGGGCGGGGCACCCATGGTGTTTGTGCAGGGGCCAAGAGTACTCAGTGGGAAGATGCTCACGTCCCAGCTCTGCCCTTTGCTGTGAGTCTCAGAAAGTTGTCTAGTCTCCCTGAGCCTCAGGTGCCCTGTTTATAAAACACCCACCTCGTAGGGAGCTTGTGTGATTTGTGGCTGTGATATAGGTAAAACATTTAATACAATGCCTTTTCCTAGTGCGTACTCAATTAAAGGTACCTGCCATTATTATCAATAGTTGTAATTGCAAATAGGGAAGGGAAAGTAGTTCTTTTTCTTCTTTTAAAAAAATTTCAGGAGAGTGAGAGAAGGCAGGAGAAGGTGGCGGGGGGCATGCATGGTCACGGAAAGAGACATGACTTAGGGTAGTGACCACACATTGTAATATACAGTACGCATGATGTCTTATAGAATTCTCCTGAACCCTATATAATTTTATTGACTAATGTAACCCCAATAAAGTCAATGAAAAAGGTAAAAAAATATTTTCAGTTACAGTTTACATTCAATATGATTTTGAATTAGTTTCAGGTGTACAGCATAGAGGTTAGACAGTCATATACTTTACAAAGTGTCCCCCTGATATTTCCAGAACCCACCTGGCACCATACATAGTTACTACAATATTACTGACTGTATTTCCTATGCTGTACTTTATATCCCCATAGTTTTTTTCCCTAATGGACTCTGACTTGTATAAAGAGAAAACAATTTTGCTCATTTAATGTATTGATTTGATAGATGGAGGCGGAAGAAGCTGCTGCTAAGACGTCGTCAGAAGTGAACCTGGCAGACTTACCTCCCAGCTATCACAATGAGACCAACACAGAAACCAAGGTGGGAAACAGCACCATCCACGTGCACCGAGAAGTCCACAAGGTAAGGGCAGTCGAGGCCAGCACTTCCTTCTTTCCACGGCACCCAGTCCCATCTGAGAACTAAGATTTGGTTTACATATTTGATACACAAGCCAAAAACACAGGTGAGGATGGTACAGCACAGACTGCAGACTAGAGGGAGTGGAAGAACTGTTAAAGGGGAAAGATATGTATCAAAGACCTAAGTTGCTTTTGCACTGAAGCAGTAAGTTTAACTCCAGGCTTCCTGCCAGTCCAATTGCAAAAGAATGTTCAGGGATTTTTCGTTACTTGAAAAAAGGAAAAACAACAACAAGGGCCTCCGGAGATATGCTGTGCTTCCCTGGTGTTGGACTTTCAGAGTTCATCTCGTGGGTTTTATCCTTGTTTCCATGGAGTCGAGATAGAGTTCTGGAGTCCGAGCTACTGTTTCCTTAGGAGGAATTCACATGGGACCTACTCCGTCTTCAGAAGGAAAGCCTCAGTTGCCACAGGATTGAGCATCTTGTTTTCTGGTTGCCCATTTAAAATTCTGCAGCAGGGTTTTTCCAGCATACGACCCGTCTTTTGGTCTAATATCTTGCAAGAAAAGGAAGCAGTTTCATTCCCGATCCAACTTGAGGAATAAAATACTGCAAATCTACAGGCACCTAGTTAGCGTACTCCTGCGGTGAGATGTCCCCAATGAGACTGGGACAGGAAGGACTTTGAGAGCAAGCTCTGTGAGCCTGTGTTAGCTTGAGGAGT
Organism: Sturnira hondurensis; assembly: GCF_014824575.4. Lineage (NCBI taxonomy): Eukaryota > Metazoa > Chordata > Mammalia > Chiroptera > Phyllostomidae > Sturnira > Sturnira hondurensis. The sequence continues at coordinate 5,120,465 of NW_028079136.1, forward strand.
CTGCTGTGCAGACATTCAGGATCCCTGTGCGAGGCCGTAGGGTCTCTGTTCTGTTGTGGCCATCAAGGAGCTTGACCTCTGATCCCATTTCAGCTCCTCTATGCGGGGCCACGACAGTGCTCACAAAAGAGCCTTACTTTCGTTCAAGTGTCCAGGTAACGACTTGGTTGAAACAATAGCATTGCCGCGCCACAGCGCACCAAGGGGTCGATTTTCACGGGCCATTGCCTTGACTATAAAGCAGCTTCTGTGTATGGCTCTTCGCCTGCTGCACACTGATGGGCCCAGCTCCAGAGCGTGCCCCACCCCCGGGTGAATGAACCAGTCACCTGCTGAGGAGTCTTTTAGCATTTCTCATCTAAAGACGGGAATGTTTCCAAAAGTGATTATTTTATTCTCATCAAAACCAGTATTAAGTCACCCTTTCTGACAATAATTAGTGAATAAGTTCAGCTGCTTTATTTATTTTTAGATTTTATTTATTTATCTTTAAAAGGGAAGGAGAGGAGAGAAATATCAATGTATGGTTTCCTCTCATGAGCCCCCTGCTGGGAACTGGCCTGCAATCCAGGCATATGCCCTGACTGGGAATCGAACCGCGATCATGTGATTCACAGGCCTGTGCTCAATCCACTGAGCTACACCAGCCAGGGCTTTCAGCTGCTTTTTAAAGTTGCTCCTTGTAGGTGTCAGAATATTTAAGTGTGCATTTTCCCAGTAACTATTGTGATATTAAAAAATTATGTAAAATCTCCTGACCCTCAGTAACCACACTTATAAAATAGGAATATCAGCAGCTGTATTACAGTATCGTGAAGGTCAAATGGCTTAAAGTCTATGAGCGTTCAGTGTCAACTGTAAAGTACCATGGAACAGCAAGTTGTTTTTATTATTACAGCTGTTATTATAGTAAAGTTATGTTACCAGCACAGTGTAATAGTTCTCCAGTCGGTTCCATGGAGCCCTGTCCTGTGCAATGGATGCTTCAGGACAGAGGACTCAGCAGTGGTAGCACATATATGGAAATGTTCTATAGATTCTTCTCATGTAGACACAAAAATCCACATTAGTATAATAGGCTCTGAGATGTCCCACAGCCTGTATGTATAAGACTGCAGATTTTTTTTTTTAAATACAACTTTGGTTAATTCTATTAAACTTTGGAATACAGGGAGAAGACATTATGTCTTTGCTGGGGAGAGGAACTATTTAGATAAAAAATTCAAAGTATGTGGATGAAGACAGGATTCTTAACTCCTTAGAAAGAGAACTTGATCCACCACCATAAATTAGGCTGAGTTTCCACGTTGTTCTGGCTGCAGGTTTCTGCGATACTGAGCTGGCAGGAACTTTAAAGGTCACCTAGAGATGAGGAAATTGTGAATCAGAGAGGGGAATGACTTGTTCCTGTTACAAAGCAGATGGTCGTTGGCAGCGGAGCCAAGGCTCAAAGATCACAGATCTCCCAGCTCTTGGGTCAGCAATCTTTCCGTTTGAACCTAAACATTAGACGTGGCCTTGACAGGGGCCAGCACGGCCTGGGCTCCACGTCAGGATTGGAAGGCACAGCTCTGAGGTGCCTGCTTCTGTGTACAGAGTCAGAGGCAGACGACAGACAGGCATAGTGGGCCAGGTCTCTCCTGCTACTCAAGTACTTTTTTGAAAAATACAAATTATTTGTATGTATCATTAAATATTTAGTACTTCTATTTTCTTACCACTCCTTGTCTTTTATTCATTTTTTGACATTCAAACATAGACTTTCTTGTACTTCTCAACAGTTCCACACATAAGTTGTCTTCCCCCCACCACTTGACTGAAATTCTCTGGGGGGTAAGGTATGCATTATCCCAGTGGTTTTAAATCCCCAGTGTGCATCAGAGTTGCCTGGGGAGCCCGTAACATTTAACTCACCCCAGCCCAGTCCTCAGGGGTTTTCTGTCATTGATAGTGGGCAGTTTTTAGAACTCCCCAGAGCTTTGATCTAGTTCTCACACATGCCTACGTGCTAGACTCATCTGGGGAGCTTCATGAACTAGCTATGTGTAGGTCCATCTCCTGGGACTCTGGGTTAGTTGGTCTGAGTGCTTCCTTCATTGATCCGAGTGGGCCCGTCACTGATGGAACTGCCCCCTTTGTTGATCTGAAAGGCTCCTCCACCGATCAGAGCAATGCCTTCAGTCATCCCGGGGCGGGGGGCGTTTTTTGATCTGTGTCCTTGACTGAGTTGAGTCACCGGAATCAGGAGTGGGGCAGCTACAGCTAACAGCTGCTCATGAAAGGTGTTCAGTTAGACCCCCCAGACCTGCAGCTATAGGAAAGAAAGTTTACCTTGGGTTTCAAGTGAGGCACCCTGAGAATGATAAGAACAGCCAGCCCTGAGCATTTGTAGGTGACGGGCTCCGCGAGGAGTGCTTTACACAGACCACCTCGTCGCTCCGCGTAGCAGCCCTGGGAGGTAGACTCTGTGACATCTGTTACCACTGCTGGGAGGGGAAGCTGTTCATCTCAGGGCTGCTGCTGGAACTCAGAAGGAGAGGGGAGTGGGCAATCTGTCTGCTTGGCTGGATGCCCCTACTTCAGAAAACAGGAGAAATTGTCACCTTTTCCCAGCATTCCTCCTATTTCACACTCACCGTGCTTGTTCTGCTGCAGATCACCAACAACCAGACTGGACGAACGGTCTTTTCAGAGACGGTGATTACGTCTGTGGGAGATGAGGAAAGCAAAAAGAGCCACGTGAGTTGTCACCTCCCCTGCGCTCACACCCTGAGGCACACACGCCTCCCTGCCCCCTGCCAAGGGTGACCCAGGCTTCAGACCCTGGGCAGGAGGGAGCTGCCTCTCAGGCACCTTTCCTGCCTCGTTTCGGCCAAGAGTGTCTAATTCCTGACTAGGCCAATGCAGTCTGGTAATGGGCTCTGCTTTCATGAACGTTGCCTCAGAAATAACAGAGAAACGACATTCAGTTGTCATTTGCATGGTCTCATCTCAGCCTTGAAAGGGGAACCTGGAAGTACCAGGTACGTTGATTAGGGACCCTGGTCCCAAGACCTGGTGCAACGTCCTAGAGCCTCTGGCCCGTGCGTGCCTTGGATCAGGTTAGCCCTGAGCAGGCAGTTTGAGAGCAGGAAAAACGTGAGTGGAACCCAGTGGCCTCCAGGGAAGAGGGTGCCTTCCCACTGCAGGTTCCTGCTCGGCCCCCTCGTGATTACACCTGCTACTCAGGTGCCTGCCATTTGGTCCAAAAACACAGGGGTTATTTTCTTTAATAGAATTATAGAGGCCTCAAGTTGGAAGGGGTGTTATTTCACAGAAGGAAGACCTGGGCACAGTGACCCCATTGGACTCACTGGTCTCCAGGCTCCCAGGTCAAAGGCGCCTCACCGGCAGTCGATTGTCTCAAAGAAGCGGCTGGCTTCAGCTGCTCATGTGTGGCCAGGCCTGAGCAAGGCGACTGCCTCACCACATGGCCACAGTAAAAATATGCCTCCTTTGTGGACACCGCGAGGACAAGCCTTTCTGTGCCCAGGTGCCTTTTGCAAATTTCCGAATTGTGAGTTCTTTCCCTCCGAGGATCCAGGATTTTCCCTGGCCTCTTCTGGCCTTATCTCCCGGAGAGAGCCAGTGCGTTCGTAGCAGACGGGGGTGGTGCCAACTTGGTCGGGAGTCAGTGGGCTCTTCTGGGCCTGTCTCTGGCACAGTGCTCAGACACACCCTGCCAGCCTAGGGGTCCAGGGGGCTGTGTGTGATGCTAATGACCCGACATTGGTGGGATGGGGGTGGGGCGGGCTGTGTGGTGAAATGAAAAGACCTTGAGCAGCGGAGGCTAGGAGCAGGAGTGGGTCACCTTAGCATTCCCGGCTTCAAGCGGGGCAATGATTTTCTCCATTTCCCCAACTCTGAAAGTACAGAAACCTCTGAAACAAAGACAGGATTGACTAAGGTCAGGAGGGAAGAGAAGCCAGCTTTTGAAGTTGGGAAGAGAGAGGGCAGCAAAACAAGAAACAACCAGTTGCAGGTACCGTCATGTTGCCCAGAAGGAGAAGCTTTGGGGAGTTCTGGGTGTGAGTCTCGGTTTGGGGCCCCAGGAGGGCGGGAGCATCAGAGCAGAAGCCATTGCGTGGAAAGGACCAGGGAAACAGAGCTCACAGGGCTGTGAATTAGGGAGAAAAAAAAACCCCACTATCCTCAAGTTAAAAAAAAACAACCTATGGTTGTACGATGAAGGAGGTTTTCTCCAGGGAGCTTCCTGGAGCCCAAAGGGCAGCAGCACCCCCCACCCCCGCCCTTCCCGTGGTGAGCACTCCTGTACCTGCCAAAGGGCTGAGTACACACGTGACCTGCAGCATTCAAATCACTCCTTGCTCTCCCCTGTGCTCCACAGGGGAGATGGCTGTTTTCCCCCTGCGATGGGGGAACTGAGGCTGTGGTCACTGTGAGCAGGTGAGAGACAGGATTGAAAAGAGTGTGCCTGGGTCAGAGAGCCTGCGCGTGTGTGCTGCGGCCAGGGTCTGTGCTAGCTCTCCTGAGAGTGCTCACTCTCCTGTGTCCCTGCTCAGCGGGGAGGCCCAGACCCTCCACGCCTCTGTACGCCATCTCCTACGTCCATTGTGTGACGCGGACGTACGGCACCGCCTTTGTGCAGTGCGTGATCGGAACCCCTGTGTACATGGTCCTGAGAGTGCAGGAGGCTGATGGGACAAGAGATCCCAGACACCCAGAAGGTAACGGCTCACCAAGTTTTTCTAGATTTCTGCTCGGGCATTGGGAGTATTAACTCACTGAGTTTCTCAGTGAGAATAAATTCAAGTGGGATTGGTTAGAAGGGAGACCTGGGCATCTGATGCTTGGTTGGTTAGCTAGTTTCCGGAGAATGGTTTCGTAGAGAACAGACTGGAGACTTTTCAAGCCACCAGTGATATGGATGTCCTGTTCAGAAATGGTGACGTATGTACCCCACCCAGAGCCTCACTCATTGCCAGAGTGGCTTGCTGAAAGGCAGAGGAGCAAGATCTAGTTTCAGAGGCCCACAGAATTCTTCCCTCTAACTGCTCTTGGTTCCTGGGTCACCACGGTCCTAACACAGCTGAACAGGGCTCATGCCTCATCTTCTCACAGACTCGAAGCTCCTCTTCCTGAGTAGGAAGCTGTAAAGCCTAGATTGCTTTCAGAGGAGTGTGAAGGGCCAAATATTGTCACCACTGTCCCATTCCAGAGTTTTATATTGCAATACTTTTTACAGTTTGCTCTGAAATGCATTACGCGCTCAAGAACTTTCTCTTAAGTGGGAAAGGGACATTTGCCATTCAAAAGGACAAAAATTATGTGCTGTTCCAATGTTCAGTGACTGTAAACAGGGGCCAAATTTTCAGGATTTAAAAGTCCCAGATGAATTCACTTACAAATAATCACCCAGGCACCCCCTATTTTCCTTTCTTCAAATGCTGGTATGCGTATTAATATGTATGGTAACCCGAGGAGGCCCATGGAAAGTTACAGACAGTAATACTATATGCCTGTCTAGAAAACTTAGCACAGCATGTGCAAGGCGTGGGTCTGTTTTTACATTCAAATGGAAAGGGGAAAAGGACATTGCAGCTTGTTATTTCACCCGAGTGCGTCGGCGACGGAGATGTGGCCTGACGTCCTCCTGTGAGGCTTCCGAGCGGGGCCCTCAGCCTGTCTCCCTTCACGGGCCAGTGGGCAGCTGACTGACGTGCTGCTCCTTCTGTGCAGGGGGAGGTTGGGAGGGAGGTGGGATGTTGGAAGCCAGAGAGCGGACACACCACTATGCGTCAGTGGGAAGCTTTTATTTATTTATAGCCCTGTGTCCCCAAATAGGAAGAATCCAGTCCAATTAGTCAAGGCACCATTTTGAAGGGGCACGTCTCCTAATTAAAACACAGCTCACAGCCACCAAGCTCAGCGCGTTGCGCATTTGTTGTCTTTTCTGTTTTTACACTGGAACATGAGATGGAAGAGAAGGCTCATTTGTTTTTCCAGCTAAACGGTTGTTTGAATCTATAGGTTCAACTCCATTATGCCCAACTCCAAATGTTTGGTTCTACAGGTGTGAACCAAACATCTTCTCTGTCGTGAGGGTGCTTGCCTGTTATTTGTGCTGGAGATGGGGAGAAGTGGGAAGGTAAACGGCGGCTGAACTTCTCCAGACGGGTTTGTTGGTTTCCCATTGAACAGTGAGCATCCTGTCACCTCGAAGCCCAGGGAGACCCAACAGGAGTGTGGGAGGAGCCAGGGTGTTGAATGACAGCCTTCTCCCCGGCTTATCCATTCATCACTGAGGAAACATAGGTGGGGTGCTGGCTTTGTTTGCTCTCTATGCCCTGATTTCTTTTTTTAAATATTCTATTGATTAATTTTTAGAGAGAGGGGAAGGGAAGGATAAACAGTGGGAGAGAAACATCAGTGTGTGGTTGCCCCTCATGTGTCCCCTATTGGGGACCTGGCCCACAACGCAGGCATGTGCCCTGACTGGGAATTGGACTGGTGTGGCGACCCTTTGCTTCACAGACCCGTGTTCAATCCACTGAGCTACAGCAGCCAGGGCTATGCCCTGATTTCTGGAGTTGCAGAGGACACTGTGATGACAAGTCACTGGGGGGTCTTATTTTAACAGAAATGCTGAGGGGAAAGGCATAGGCCTGTTAGAGAAACTCAGTTCCCAAAGGTCCCTGCCCCCTGAAGAGTCCTGCTTGGGGCGAGAGGGTGGGGCACCAGGCATGGAAGTCAAACTCTGACCTGACCCTTCCAAGCTCTGCCCTTTATGAATCAGCTTCTTCATTTATCAAATGGGGCTAATAATCCCTGGTTCACAAAACCGGGTAAGCATCTAGGTAGGCAAGGTTTATAAAAGCTCTTTGTGTGAGGCTCATTATTATTGGGAAGTAATTATAAGTGGATTCTAATTGGTTTCTCCCCTGGTTTCCAGCAACCTACTGCCAAGAGAGTGAGTTTTCCCCAGAGGCGGAGGGTATGTTTAAGGACTCCACAGGCCTCTTTCCACTGACGTTTGCAGACGGTGGCTCACTCAGAGCCCCGCCTCACCCTCTGAGCAATGCACTTCCCCTGGGCTCTGTGTTCCTAGCCACAAGGTTGACTCACCTGCTGCCCTTGCAAATTGGATGTGTCTGGTTTGGGCATTAGGGATACAAACGAAAGCAAGGATGGGCCGTAATGAGTGACAAGAAGAGTAGGTGATGGCCAGGTGCTGCCAGGCTCCAGGACAGGCCTTGGGCTGGCAGGATGTACACTGGTCTCTATCGAGAACAGCATAGACAGTAGGTAGAAAATAGACAGGGGGGAGAGCAGGAATACCATGGGAAATATAGAATCTAAAGAATTTGTGACCCATGGACATGAATGAAAGGGGGGAATGGTGGGGGAAGGGGTGTGCAGGGTGGAGGGGAATGAAGCGGGGAATGGGACAACTGTAATAGCATAATCAATAAAATGTATTTTTAAATAAATAAATAAAAATAAAGATATAATCAAGGAAAAGGAAAAAAAGAGAACAGCAGACTTGAGGTTTAAGAGCGATGACCCCATCTTGTGTGAATGTGTATTTCCACCGCCCTGTAACCAGGGATTTGGGTACCTCTGTGATTCCGGGTTCACATTTTGAGTTGAATCTGTGATTTCTGGCTAAGGATGAGGCCCTCGTGCCTTCATCCAATAAGGAAAATTACAGGGAAAATGACAGAGCTCTGGATCACTCTGAGAAATGGATAAACAATCTCCAAGTCAGTAAAGCCGATGCAGGCGTTTCTTTGTGAGCTCTAACCTGGCTGGGTTAAGTTATACTCTCCTCACCCTAGCTCTCCGTCAAGAAGGAAGTCATTACATGTACATAGTCCACGTCTAAATGTGAAATATTGTGAAGTTAGTAAATGAGGTTAATGTAGGTTTCATATAAGTTGGTAGAAAATGATGTCTTCAACAGAATGTTAAGTGGAGAACAAGCGATGTGGAGCAGGATCTGTAGTATATTAGGAATATAATATATGCCTTAAACATCAGTATATTACAAATCTCATTTTTAGGAAAAAAGTATATGCATTAAAAACCTTGGCAAAATATAAACTAAATCACTAATAGATATATCCCTGGAGGAATTGGAATTTGCAGAGACATTTTTTAGAGAGTTCTATATTTTTAAATGTTTTTAAAAAGAGCTTGTGAATTATTTACAGTTTTGCTATAAACAACTATTTATATTTTGGAATGATTTTGCAAGTATTTCTCTTGCGATGATCCTGGAAATTAAATTGCTTAGTCAAAGGGTGCATATCTAAAATTTTGAGGAATACTGCTGAATTTCCCTCTAGAAAAGTTACAGTAATTTTGCTCTTAGCAGAAATTTCTGTGGCTGTGTTTCACTAACCCTTACCTCCAGTGGGTGGTACAGTGGGTGGTTATTTATATCTGTTTTGTTTGCTTCTGTTTCTCTGATTACTGGTAGGGTCAAGGGGAATAGCTGGTTAAGAACTGTAAGCTGTAGCAAACATGGAATGTTCCACAGGTTTATCTCATCCCTCCCTCCCTTTTGCAGGGGGCAAAGTCAGTTTTGCATTCCAGGCTGTTCCCAAAACCAGACCCCATCTGTCCCAGTGTGGGGCAGATTAGGAAGGTGTGGCTCTGCAGTGGCAACTGTCAGAGTGCTTGGTGTCCGTGTGAGGTGGCTGCTGGGCTGTGAGTCACACCAGGGGGAGATGATGGTGGTGGTGACATGCAGCCTCCTGCCTTCACCCCTGTAAACACAAAAAAACAGGCACTTTCTCTTTCCTTCTTCTCCGACCTCCACCAACACCCCAAACACAGGCTTAGGGGCCTCCTGGTCGGAGGAGCCCTCCGTAGGGTGGCTAAGTTCCCAGGCAGGTGGATTCAAAATGCAGCTCTATTGTTCGTGAGCCTTGTGACTTTGATTACGTTTTCTAACTGCTCTAAGACCTTAGTTTCTTCATATGTACAGTGCAGTTAGTAAAAATACCTTCCATGTCGTGTTGTCAGGAGGGTAATGTAAAATAATCTGAGCAAAAAACACCACACGGTACCTAGAATGCCAGAGTGAGTGGTCAGTGTCGGCCACTTACTATTTGATTACCTAAACCCTGGCTGTCAGAATCCCCAGTATTGTTAGTCAATGCATTCATTTATTTGCACATTCAATGAGCCCTTACTGCATGTAGGGCACGTAAATGTAAAAGGTAGTCCCTAACATCAGAGTGTCCCCAGGCTAGCTGTGCACCAAACAAACCCAGACCGTTCCAGAGTGGGTTCCTGTTTCCGAAGGCAGAGGCTGTGCAGGGCATGGCAGGAGCACTGCATGACCACCAGCTCAGGCAGTCCCGGAAGACTTGCTGGGAAGTGGTCCTTCATGGTCTCTGGCGTTTCCGCTAATTTTACCAGCAGATGCGTTAATTGCCCCTTTGTTCCAGACTATCTTTTCAAAGAAGTTTCTACAGCAAGCCGCCTTGGAGACAGAGGCAGCTGTCCCTCCTTGGTGGAGGGGAGCTTTGCTTGCAGCCCATTATAAACAATTTGGGTTCACCAAGCTTGACATTCCTCAGCTGGGGTGTACCCCACTGTAGGCACAGCAGCTGCCTGGGCCCCTCCATGGTGTCACGTGGGCACTGGGGTAGGGGAGCTGTTGAAAACATGAAGCTCCCGCTCCTTCTAAGTGCTGTCAGCAGTAAAGTCCTTTGTCACTGACCCAGGAGTCTCATGTCTTCTGCTGGCATCCATGAAACTGGAAGGCTCACTTGTCACCTTGCAAGTAAATTCTCAGACCCTTCGCACTTTCTGGCAGGCTTCCTGGAAGAGGTGGCAGTTAAGCTATATTTTGAATGATGTCTAGGAATTCTCCATTGTGGACGGGAAAGGGCATTCCTTGCAGATGCCCTCTTTGTTCAAAGTCAGGGCAGCATGTGGAAACAAGGCCATGTTTGAGGAACAGTGTGTAGTTTAGGATTCCGGAGCTGGGGGTATGTTTGACGAAGCAGCAGATGAGGCTGAGGAGAGGCAGGAACCAGATCAGGAACGGCTTCAAGAGCCCAGCCAAGGAGTTAGAAACTCATGCTGAGTTAGGGACGCATCCTACGTCTGAAATGCTTTAATGTGCCCTGTACTGTGTGCACACAGAGTCCTGAGGCTCTGCGCAGTTCCCAGAGGTCTTTGGAGGAAAGAGCCAGGACGATGTGGTTTGGATGGCAGATACGTTGATGAGGACAGAGTTTTGCTTAATCCTGCTGGAGCCTGAGGCCTGAGTCCTGTATGCCCTTCAAAAAGCCTGGCTTCGGGACTTGGAATTTGGAAACTTTTAGTTAGAGGAGGAACACTCTGCTTTTATGTGGTGCCAGTAGGTAGGCCAGATAAGGAACAGGGATTGAACTTGAACTCTCATTAGGCTGAGGGCTGCAGAACAAGCCAGTGTCTGTGGTGTCTGAGTAGCCTGGGGCTGGAGAGCTCCCCCGGGGCCGGTCTGTGGCTGTCCACTGCCCTTGCAGCCTGGGGACCCGCCAGGCCAGCCTGGTCAGTGTTCCCCACGGGGCTTGCACGTCTGGCTGGAAGATGCGTAGCCCTGCCCTTCATTGATCTTTGGCATCATTCTGAAAAACTCACAAAGCTTGTGAGTCTGTTTTGTTTTATTTTTGAAATAATGTCAAGAACCACAGTGTTCCCTCACTTGGTCACTATGACTGTGAAAGTGACTGAGTTAACCACCTCTCTCCAAAGCTGCCTATGTCTCATGTTCAGGTAAATCCTGGTAGCAGTTCAGGCCAACCCATCAGTGATGTGATTAAGTACTCAGCATAATTAATGATCATAATGACCAATAATGATAGATGTTGATGAAGATAAGAATTGCCATTTATGGGGCCCTTGCTCTGTGCCAGGCCCTGTGCTTGGGATCTGACCAGCTTCCCTCACACAGTCCGCGTGAAAAGGCAGATGTGCCCTTGACCCCATTTCATAGATAAAGTGACTGAGGCTCGGGAAGGTACACCACAGAGCTGGGTGGCAGCACCAGTGCTATGAGGGAAAAACGAGTCACTTAGGTCTCAGCGATTCCCAAACTTCCAAACACATGTTCTTAGTGGGACATTTCTAAAAGCTGTGAGCAAATGTGTATACTGTAAAATGTACCTCCCCAACCATGTTTAAGTGTGTGGTTCGGTAGTGCTTCCAGCTCATTGTGTGACCAACCTGTTTTCACCCTGCAGAACCGAAACGCCGCACTCACTAAACAATGACTCTCCACGGCCTCGATCTCCCACCCCTCGCCCCTGGCAACACCCTCCACTTTCTGTCTCTGTGAACACGGCTGCTGTGGGTCCCCCATATGATACAGCCATCCACGAGTTGTCTTTCTGTGGCTGGTTTGTTTCATGTAGCACAGTGTCCTGGAGGTTCATCTATGTTGCAGATGTGCCAGAAATTTCCTTCCTTTGTAAAGCTGAAGAGTATTCCATTGTGTGTGTGTGTGTGTGTGTGCATGACATTTTGTTTCCATGCCTCCATCAATGGACACTCTGGGTTGTTTCCCCCTCTCAGCTATTGTGAATGATGCTGTGCCGAACCTGGGTCCAGGGTATCTCTTTGAGTCCCTGATTTCAATTCTTATAGGTACATACCCAGAAATGGAATTGATGGATTATATAAAAATTTTAATTTTTTGAGAAACGTCCACACTGTTTATCATAGTGGCGGCACCACTGTGCATTCCCCCAGTGGAGCACGAGGTGGGACATTTTTTACCTCTCGTCTCCATGACTGTAGGAACTAGGCAACTCATAGACCCAGATCTGAGCTGAAGGGCTGCACAAAAATCCCCGGCTCTGCTGCCGTTGCTCAAGGCAGTGCCTTCCAGCACCATCCCAGGGGTTGCCTCTGCAGGGTGGCGGCCACGGTCTCAGGGTGCCCCAGCCTCTGGCCAGCGGGCTGGAGACTGCCCTCAGCTCAGACTCTGGCTGCGTCTGGGAGATTCGTATCTAGGAACCAAAGATGTGATTTTTTTTTTTCTGACCATTAGGAATCCATGCCCCTCTCCACTCCCTTCTTTATGAGATCCCCACTGTGGTCTCCTAGGAGACTCCACATGCTTTGGGGGCCTTCCACTTCCCTATGAGGGCTCTGCAGACTCCTGGGGGCTCGGGGAGGGGCTCAGGCCTCCAGGGAAAAGGCTTTGTGCTGCTGCTGGTGGTGGATTTTAAATTCCCACCAGTGGTAGGGAGGGTTTCCTGGGACAAGGGCCAGAGGGCAGAGCCAGTAGAGGCCTTGGTCATTCCCTCTCCAGGGTCAAAGTCAGGGTCAGTGGAAGGGAACTAGATCAGGATGGGAGTACAGGATGCAGAGAGACATGTTTGGTGCTCTCAGGGACTTTGCAGTCTTGCCCCTAATCCGATGAGCTGAGCTCGCCTTCTAAATCAGGTGGGAACGCGTGCTCCGGTCCCATCCCAGGCAGACTGCCGCCTGGTGAAGTGATGGATGGGGGCCGAGTCATGGACGTTTTTGCCCAGATCTCATTGCTCTGTCTAGACCTGCTGTCAGTTCCATTTTCCACCTCTACCTCCTGGCAGAGAAAGAACAAACAAGACATCAGGGTACACTTTAGGGAGCACGGGGCAGTGGGCTTTGGAGTCCGAAGTGCCACGGGCTGGAATCTCTGCTCCATGGGCAGCTTCCCCGACTCTGGGCGCTGGCTCCTGCTCTGTGTGAGGAGAATTTAGTGGCTGGCCCATGGCACGTGTTTCAGAAATAAATGACAATGTATGGAAAGTATCTGGCACTTAATAGATGCTCAATAAATGTAAATTCTCCTTTCTGGCCCTAATTTCCTGGACCTTCAAGGGCAGGAAGCAGTGATATGTTTATTTTTTATAAGGTTGCTCTTACTTGAAATACAGTACCTAAGACAGTTTCCACAGTGGTGGTAGTGAAGGTGCCAGACCACGCATGCAGAGGCTGTGTGTTAAGACAGGTCTCCGTCCAAAGGTAAAGTACACCAGTATTTCACTGAGTCACAGAATTGTGAGCGGCAGAGTCCACAAGGTTCTTCAAGCTCCTGTAGACCAGGGATGAAACCACGTGGCACCCACAATGCTGTGCACCCACCCTCGAGCCTATGGCAGACATCGCTAATCAATTGCAGGTCTTCCCTGGTGAGACCAGACAGAGCCTCAGAACTTGAGAGAACGCAGTGCTTCAAGCAGGTAATCAGTTGGGAAGAGCACTATATGTGAAATCTGTTTCTCACCCCTGCTTTACCCCAAACCTCACATTTTAACGAATGAGAAAACGGAAGTGGGAAGGTGCATAATTTTCTCCAAATCATGCAGCTCTTGGAGGTGGGGCTTCGCATCCAGTCCGTTTCAGCCTTTGGTACGCTGTGGACCTGGAGTTTCCTGTTCAGGGGGTGGGGTCTAACTGCCATGTTTTAGGACAGCTCATAAGACGGTTAGGAACAGGGAAGACATTCTGCCCGATGCTGAGAAAGACGGCGAAGACCAACAGAGAAGGGCCCCCCCCGAAGCCCAGGGAGCAACACCGGAAGTTCACGGAGTGGTGGCCAGGAGAAGTGTCTGGAGGGCTGTGAGCCCTGGGAAGGCAGGGACAGTGCCACACTGGCCTCCGTGTTGACATGGGTAGGCCCTCAGCAGTTGAACGGATTTATGAATGAAAACTGTGTGAACAAGAAGTGAATTGGGGAATATAAACAGAAGCAGAAATCCTTGAAGCTAAGGTTCAGCCAAGAGCTGCAAGTATGACGATGAGTGTTATTCGTTTGAAAAATGATTTTCACTATATTTTTCTCTCATTCATTCATTCACTCATTCATCTACATTGGCAATTTTCAACCTTTTTCATCTCGTGGCACACATGAAGTAATTACCAAAATTCTGTGGCACACCAAAAAATACACTTTTTGCTGATGTGACAAAAAAGTAGGTATCATTTTGATTGATTTTCAAACAATAATAATAGTAATTACCTACCCTTTTTGCTCCAAAGTGACTTTTTAAAAGTCAGGTTTCTATATACTGGGTCCAGCAGAAGTAATGCCTGCGTGAGTGTGGTTGGTAGGGTAATAATATGGGTGTAATAATTTATAGTTTTAATTTGAATATTTCACCTAAAATGTCATATGATATGCTTGAGTGTGATATTATTATGTTACAAAATTACATGCTTATGATTTTGTAATAAAAAATTTTTAAAATGGACGTTATTTGTGCTGGACCCTGTACATGTACACACGTGAAATGCATACATATATGTATGTGTAGATACATACAGATCTCATTGCTCTATGAGATCTATCTACATATCTATGTATATGTAGATACACATACATATATGTGTGCACACACATGCATTCTCCCAATGTGTTTATATACGTGTGTATGTGTGTACATGTAGCACACATGTATTTCAGGTACCAAGAATTAACCAATCAGATGCAACCTTATTATGCAGCATAACCAATAAGATGCAGCTCTATATACAACCTATGTATTAGTGGTTCCAGATAGGGCATTCACACCAGATGACTATTGCTGTGTTGCTGTGGTCATTTTTTATTCAACAGTTTAAGGGAAAATTCAGTGCCCCTGAATAAATAGTCAAGTATTGCATGTCCTAAAAATCTTTGCAGCACACCAGTCAAAAATCGCTGATCTATATTACTGAACACCTACCATGTATACTCTGCTGTATGCCGGGTGTTTTTTCATGTTTTCTAACCCTTTTCATACTGAGAAGGAAAAGGATGAGGACACTGGAGTTTAGAGAAGTTCAAGTCATGGTAGATGTGGAGGAGAAGAACTGCAGTATGAACCCGGATATACATTTTGGCCTTTTCAATAGAAAGGAGTTTCTGATAGAAGAAGTCGTGGAAGTTTAGAGCCATAATCCTAGGTGGTTTTGCAGAGGCTGTCGTGAGCCTTCCACCACCTGCTCATGTTCCTGTCATTTACATCACGTTGTTGAACACCCACCTCCCCCAAACTCCCCAAATGAAAAACTGAGAACCACAGGGATCATTGCCTCCAGGGGTGGTGGAGCCTGAAGGTCACTGGCAGAGATTATCAGAGGAAGGTGGTAAGGACACTGTGGAATCTGTCACCCACTTTTGCTCTCACCAGTGATCGGGAGTGAGACCTGCTGCCACTCAACAGGGACATTCTAAACCACTGGAGTATTTTAAGTGGGTAGCATGTGCTCCTCTTTGAAGAACTTGGCCACTGACACATTGCAGTGATGTGATGTGGCAAATATAGCCACAGGGAAACAGCCTGAATTTTCCAGAGTCTCATAATTCAGGGCCTCCCCAAAGAGGGAGCAGGTATGGAAGGCAGAAAGAGCCCATTGCCTCGTGAGTGGTGGTCAGGGTGGAACACATTTCGGCTGGACGATGGAGGAGGACCTGCAGTCCAGGCTGGCCGGACCCCAGTGGCTCAAAGTGGGCAGAGGCAGCAGGCCCAGTCCTCAAGCCCTGAAGCAGCAGGCCGTGGGCTCAGCCCACATGCACAGGTTCCCACCCAGCACCCTTCTGCTTTTGCTGAGCTTCCGGGGCCCTGTTTTTCCCATCTGCAGGGACCTCCTTCCCCAGAGAGAACACAGGCGCTACAGCAGAAAGGGCAAACCAGAGGCCAGTGGTCACACCTGGTAACTGTCTTGGTGGAGTGGCTCCCCTCCCGCCGACAGTGTTGCTATGATTGAGAGGAAGGAAGGAGAAATAATGTTCACTGAGCATCTACTATGTACCAGGTGCTGTGTGACCACTTCGTATAAGCTCGTTTCCTTAACTCTTACCTAACCACCGACATAGGGGGTACTCCCCCACTTTAACTAAAAGGGAGCATAGAGTGACCTACCAAGGTCACACATCTGGAAAGTGTCAGAGTTGGGATTTGGGAATACGTCCATCCGTCTGACTCCAAAGTCTGGACTCCTGCTCTGTAACACCGCCTACCAAAGGGTCTGATGGGAAAGTCGCCAAGTCACCGAGTGTCTGGCGCATGCCATGGCGTGTGGATACACTGAGCACCTTTAATCTTCCTGGAAACATCGTCGGTTGGGTTTCTCATTCCTACTTTGCAGGTGAGGAAACTGCGGCCCAGGGATAATACCATAATTTGCCGTGTCTAATGCATATTATTTTGCCCACATTTTTGAGGGAGAGATTAGGATGTACATTATGCATGGGTAGCACCTGAAATATTTTGTGTCTGCTCTTGTGTTTCGTAACATTATTTGTTACATAAAATTTCTTGTACTACAATATGTTCAAAATTAAATGCTGAAATTCTTTTATAACACAAAAAACAAGTATCTACAAATTTCATTACCTGGCTGGTGTAGCTCAGTGGATTGAGCGCAGGCCTCCGAACCACACGGTCGCAGTTGGATTCCCAGTCAGGGCACATGCCTGGGTTGCAGGCCAGTTCCCAGCAGGGGACTCATGAGAAGCAACCATACATTGATATTTCTCTCCTTCTCTCCTTCCTTTCCCCTCTAAAGATAAATAAATAAATAAATAATAAAAATTTCATTAAACAATTAAAATGAAAGATTTTTTTTTCCTGAAAGTTTGGGCCAAAAACGTGGGTGCACATTACACATGGCAAAATATGACAATTGACTTACCCGGGCTTGGCCAGCAAGAAGAGCTGAGGAAGGAAACACACTTAGGGAGGTGACTGTGGGGGCCCTTCTGTAGTTCATGGCTGGGGCTCGGCTTGGAGAGTCAGAGCAGACTGGGTGGTATGGGTGCCGGCACCTCCCCGGGCAGCACTGGGGGCAGCTCCAGGGCAGCTGGGGTGCCTCGGGGTGCCCAGACCACCTTCCCTATGCCACCAAGCACAGCTGAAGCTTGCAGTGCTCCCTGTCATCCCACTGGCGTGGAGCGAGTAAGACGTGGCTTCTTGGGAGCAAAGGGAGGCTAAAGCACATTTTTCCAGGCCAGAGACTCATGAAGGCTTTTGTCATGCTCATTAACGTAAATGGTTCAGCTTGAAAGGTTTAACAATTCCACAGGCCCCTTTTCAGTCCTCTCTGTGGTGGAACTTTGTGGGCAGTGCTGGGAGAGAGAAAGAATCAATAGTGAGGGCAGGAAAGAGGCGAGGCCCAGGGTGAATGCCAGGCTGGTTCCCCCACCCAGCGGCCTGGCAGGGGGCTGGGAAGGTGACTTTATTCTGCAAAGGGAAAAACAACTTTGTGTTTGTTTTGTGTTGATTTAAACTTTCTTCTCTAACTTTTTTTTTAAAGAAAGCTGAAGGAATTCTTTGAGCTGTAGTTTGAAAAGAGGGCGATCAACTGCAGGCACTAAAGCAGCAGTTCTTAGCCTTGGATGTGCCTCAAAGCCACCTTCGTACCCTGGGTAGGGTCAGGGGGAAGAAACGCACCCTTGTTTTCACTGACTTTTAAGTTAAAGCAGCACGGGCTCCAATCTCCAAAATCAGCAACAGATGGCAGTATCACTAGCAGTGCCTTTGTCCCCAGGAGCAGTCACAGATATTGCCCCATCTCATGCTGTAGCTGCGGTGCCTTTAAATAGCATGTACGCTCACTGCCACCTAGAAATGAAGATCGTTGTCAGGCTGCCAGTGGATCTCACTATTCAGTGTGTGAGTAGAGAAGCCCATAAAACACTGTGTCTCAATTTGGTAACCGTACTTCAGTGCAATAATTTTTCTCTGTAATCTTGTATTTTCCTTTCTTCATCTAAGTGCATTATTCTGAGCAGGGACCTGCAGCCTTTGGGTAGCCGCCATAGGAGTCCCTGGCCGGTGGCCAGTGCCCACCAATGGTTGTTCAGGTTTAGACAGGGCCCCTCGGGCAGAGGGGAGGTTGTTAGAGGAAGTCGGTCTGTTGCATTCCCTGGAGTGGAATCCCCACCACTGTAGATGGGACTTGAACCCCAGTTTTCCCAGGTAATGCTGGCCTCCATTTAGGTGGTTTGAATCCTAAGGCCTTGAAGACCCACTTGCAGGAAACCAAAATTTGGACAAATTCTGGTCACCAGCAATGCTGGGGTCAGGGGCCATCTCAGAGGCAGGAGGGCACAGGAGATCTCAGATCTGCTGTCTGACACCTGTGTGGCCCAGGTGGGAAGCCTGTAGACTCCTGCTGCTTAGGAGGGCAGCGGAAGTTAGGGAAAGGAAGTCCGGGGGCCTTGGCTGCAGCTTGGACATGTGAAGTTGCCTTCCGAGGTGTCTCCTGACCTCCTTCTCACTCCAAGGCCTGTTTCACCAATGGCCTGGGTTCAGGACCCAGACAAGACACCCAGGTGGAGGTTTTTGATGTGTCAGGAGGCATCACATGCCAAACCCCCAGGGCCTGTCTTGCTCAGAGAAGACATCACCTGCTCCCCTGAAGAGCCCAGCCCCAAGCCTGTGGGATGGAGAAAGACCCAGGCTTCACCTGCACAGGGCTCTCCAGCTCCTGTGCCCAGGGACCGAGTCTCAGAATGCCAGACTCTGAGCAAGTAGGTCTTGTAGAGGCGCCATCTCTAAGTGTTAAGAGTAAGTAGGGACATGATACATTGATTACTTTTTCTTCCCAAGGTAAAAAAAAGAAAAGAAAGAAAACATAGGTTAGGCCAAGGCAGCTCTCTGACTCATAAAAAGAGTAAAGGAGACACCAACTGAGTGAATATGGAGAAACTCCATCTTCAGCGATGGAGGGAGGGTCCTGAATAAACCCAGACCTAACTGAGCAGAGCGTTCTTGGGAGCTTTTTGTAATTACCGAAAAGCATCAGTATGCACTTGCGCCCTAACCCTGAAACCTGCCCTATTTCCCCACTTTGCCTTCGGCATTGTTCTTTCCCTTGAAGGCATCACACAGCCCATGGTGTGAACAATACCAGGCTTGTCAGGTGCAGGTAAACAATGTGAATGTGACTAAGTTCAATGCTGCTCCTTGCTTAGTTTGAAGTAAGGCGATTTCATGGGGGGTGGAAACACAAAGCGGCGGCTACCCCACCAGGCCCCGATGGGATCCTGTTTGCCATAGTGACATGGGAGCATCATCCTGGCCTGGAGCCCAAGGCATAGGCCATGGTGTCGCCTAGTCCTGAAGCATAGAGACCCAGAACACCGCTGCCATGGCAACGGCTCTGCTGGCCTCCAAGGCCAAATGCTGTTTATCTGGGGCAGATGCCAGCACCGAGGGCAGCTCTGATTCTGATTGTGTGTGTTGCAAAAAGTGTCCAAGGCCCGGCAGGACTGGAGGCAGAGGATGCAGAATGCAGATGAAGACGTGAGCAGACACCTATTCGACACCAATCTGGAGGCGGAGGCAGAGGGCGGCAGAGATTTGCCTGAGGTGGCTGAGTTTGTGCATAAGAGGTCAGAAGAGGTAGAGCAGATAAAGCCCTTTGAACCAGTGACATCATCTTATGAGAAACAAGAGCCAAGACCTGCCTTCCCACAGACATTCCAGGTGTGACTTCCTGGAGCTGTCTCCTAGGAGACCTGTCTCCTAGGAGACCTGTCGCCGTGACACCCCAGCTCCCTCTCCCCCTAGGAGGGACCATCCTCTCCCCTTCGGAGCGCTGGCCGAAGTTCTCCATGGATCTCCTCCCCATCTCCTCCCAGCCCTGACTCATCACAGTCAGGGAGCGCTCTGGGCTCCTCAGACTATGGTGGGCCCACTGTCCCTCCCCTCCATGTTGCTTCCTTCCAGTGCCCGCCATTCATTGCTCAGAATGTTTATTTTAAAAGAGAGAGAGAAAACATAAAGACCTGCCCTGCGGGCCTCTCTTCCAGCACCACGGGGTCAAGGCTGGGGTCGGCAGTGGCCTCCTCCTCAGAGGACCACAGGGGCCCCTCTAGCAGGTGACCAACCCCGAGATGCAACATCAACAAAGACTGATACTTTATGAAAAATCGCTTGGATTCACAGGAATGCTAGCCCCACTGGACCATTGAACAGTGAGCGGGGAGCTGTGCAGCCAAGGACAATGGCCTCAAACCTGCTGGGCCAAAGAGGCCGTAGAGTGGGCAGGACCACAGAGGGTCGAAGTGGAGATGGAAGGGATCACGAATCAGCTGCTGAGCTGCGAGGTGACCAAGCAGAGGGGTGTGGAGTTGGCCTCCTCGCTCTGAGTGACTGCCTGAGACTGCTGAGAGAAAAACGCCCCAACCCAAATCTTGGCTTTCCCAGTATGAGTCTTGACAAGTCTTACAAACACCTGTTGGTCCTTTGAGCCCAAACATACTCGCATTTTACCCACCTTCCACTGGGAGGATTCTGAGCGCTGGGGGTCAGGACGGCAGGGAGACAGGCCCCCAGCGGGAGAGTCAGGGAGGGTTCATTGCAGAGGAGACATCTGTGCTGCTCCTTAGAGATGAACCAGCCAGGCGGTCCAGAAGCAGGGCTCGGGCTTGGGTGGGCCAGGGGTCAGACCTGAAAGCAGGCTGGAGACTGCCCACGAAGGGCTCTGTGAGCCATGCAGAGTTGGGAGCCGGGTGGGTTGTCTGAAGGCTGCTGAATGAGAGAGAATTAAGCCTTGGAAAGTCAATACTGTTGAGGGCAGCTCACGGCCCCAGGTGCCCCCAGTGATGGAACCACAGGCCCCCTCTCCCAAGTCATCTGGTTTTTCTCTCACTCCACCCGCGTCACTTCATTTTACCATTCCAGTGTCACAGATGAGTCTGGCCATTCTCCGGGAGCGCAGCCTGTCCCCTCCCATTAGGTGCTGATTGAACTGGTCTCATCTCTCTGTTCCCCAGGCCCCTCGGTTGAAGCAGCCTTCAGAACAATTAAGATTAGGGACATGAGTCATCAGATTTGTGTTTTAGGAAGATAATTTGGGCTGCAGCAAGGAGCCAGGTAGAGAGGGAGAGGCACCCCAGGACCCGGCGCCCTAACATTGTTGGTGCCTTCAAACCCGAAGTTCTCCTCCGACCCTTGATGACTTGAACCACAGCTCTGCTCTGCACGTGGGGCTCTAACTGGGTCCTCAGTATGTGTGGTGGACCTCAGAACCAGGCCCAGTGGCTCCCCAGTATCTGCCTTTGGAATGGGGGGCAGGAGCTGTGCAGACCCAAAGCCCAGGAAACGTTGCCGGGGGAGAGGGCAGAGAGAGCCTCCTCTGCTGTTCTGACTCATTTGGTTACAGAGGACTTGGGCATGTGAAGAAGTTTCCTTTGAAATTGAATATGGCGCAACTTTGCCAAGGGCAGCATCACTCAGACTAAAGGAAAGCGTTGGGAAATCCTGTGAGCGAGGCCTGGCAGTGGGACAGCATCCCTGGAGGAGGGAGCAGGCTCTGTTCTGGGACACCCCCCCTCTTCATCCCCGAAGGTCTCCCCAGGAGGCTGGTGAGGAGAGGGGGGCTCCCAGAGGGTGGGGTCTGGGGGCTGCATATGTTGGGGGAGGGAACAGGAAGGGAGAACTGCAGGACTATTTTCTTGAATGACTCTGGCACGGAAGGGTCCGGAGTGAGTGGTCCCCACACCTGGGACGCCCAGCCTGGCTGCAGGGCACGTCCTCCCCTTTCAGGGCTGTGTGACTGGCAGGATGAATTGGCTGGAGCACCCCCAGGAGACACAGGCTTTTGCAGACACCAGGACTTCAGGATAATAACGGCTGGCATCAGCTCCTGGCTCCCGCCCGGGTTTTTCCACAGGGCAAGTTCTGCATCGTGGGTTAGGCCAGAACCTGTGGTGAAGTTTGGGGCCCCATCTGCCCTGAGCTGGCAGAAGTTTCTAGTGCAGCCTCCAGGAGAGGCTGGGGGTTGGGGTGCCCGGTTATGTGAGAGACAAATGTGTATTTTACAGGTTCCTGTGATTAGCCTGTTCTGCAGGCCAAAAAGGACTCAGAAGAACCTGAAAACCTGATTTAGATTGTGAGTGAAGGGCAGACTTCCTGCTACTCTTCCTCAGCACCTCCCCCAGCTCTCTAGACTCCTGGGACCAGGACCCGGCCTTGGGGACCATGCCCTCTGCAGAGGCGGCCGGCAGCCACCTCTCCCACCAGCCCCGGAGGCCTGCTATATCACACTGTCCTCTCCTCTCCCCTTCCTGGTCCCCAGCCACCAGCACTCAGGGTAACCCTGATCTCTACAGAGCACTGGTGGGTTTGGAAAGGGCCAGCCCTGCCCCTCCTCACCCATGACCTTGATAAGTGACTTCATCTCACTGCCTCACTTCCCTTGTCTACAAAGGGGGCTTCACTTGCTCTCCTGGGAAGATAGTGAGGATGAGACAATGGGTGTCGAGGTGCTGAGCACCCAGAGATGATTGAATTGTGTTGATTTTTTTCCTTGCCCCTTAATGCCTGCTTGTCCTCCTTGGCCAAATGGCCAGTCCGGGCCCCCTGTAGTTCTGTGTGACCGTCCTCCTCCTCCTGCCTTCCCCCGGCACAGCACAGGGCTTCCGGGTGAAGCAGGTTGTCTTGTGCTGATGGATTGAGAGCCCTGACTGGACTGACATTCTGGACTTTTCCGTAGGAAAGGTGTTCATTGCTAGAATGAGATCCACTGGCCCAGACTTAAACTTGGGGGAGTTTTCAAGCCCTTCCCACAGACACCAGCTGAACTGCTGGGGGTTAAGCAGGGCAGATAGAGCTGCACCCTTGGGTTTGAACCTGGGGGCCAGGTGCCATTCCTGGCATGCAGCTATTACCTCTTTTAATCTGTGCCACAACCTCATGAGGTCCTCCGTTTTAAAGATAAGGAACCGGAAGCACAGAGAGGCCCAGTAAATGGCCCAAGATCACCCAGCATGTAAGTGAACCTGCTTTCAAACCCGCACAGGCCTCAAAACCCTGGTCTTGCCCTCCTGCCGCCCCAGGTACGCTGGGCACTGCGAGGGCCTGATGGGTGGAGGAAACACAGGTGTGACACAGGTGCGACCCGGCTGTGTGGTGAGGGTGAGCACAGCATCAGAGCTTCACAACCTTACAAGGTGACCCACTGTCAAATCAAGACAATTGGTCCCCACAGTCCTCTTATCTGTGCAACTACCTCTGCTCAGGAGGGCCAAGGTCAGAGAGCAGCCCTGCATCTGGGAGGGACACTCATCTACCTCACGGCCTGCACCAGGCGCCCCTCCCGGGGTATTCAGGGCCGTCCAGGGTCCGGCACCACCACCACCCAATGCCTGGGGCCAGGAAGGACCATCCACCAAAACGCCCATTAAGCAGAGTGTGGGACTCAAGTGCCAGAGCCTGGAGTTTCCTGGTTGGTGGGGAGGCTCAGCCAGGAAACTCTGTTCCGGTTTCTGGGTGCGGCATCCTTCAGAATGTTCCAATGCCCCCCACCGGCCTCCCTTCTGTCGCCTCCCCCAGGGAGATGCTGAAACGGAGGTGCAGAGTCTGGGTGTGCGTGGAGGGTCTGAAACAGCGACTGGGGCTACGGCTGTTGGGGCCAGGGCAGTACCAGAGTCCTCAGACTGTGGTGACAGAGTGCCACAAACCGGGCACCTCAGCAGAAGTGGCTGTCTCTCAGATCTGGAGGCTGGAAGTTCAAAATCAAGGCATCGGCTGGGTTGGTTCTTTGAGGGCTGTGGGGAAGGATGTGTGCCAGGCCCCCCTCTGGGGCCTGTAGATGGCCATCCTCTCTCCGTGTTTTCACACCATCTTCCACATGCGTGTCCTGTGTCCAAGGTTCCCCATTCTGTAAGGACACCAGGCATATTGGAGCAGGGCCCAGCCTCACAACCTCACCATCTTAAGTAATGACATCTTCAGGGTCCCCGTCTCCCAATAAGGTCCCCTTCTGAGGTACCAAAGGGTAGGATTTCAGCATATGACTCTGCGGGGAACAGAATTCAACCTTTAACTGTATTTGGAGGCAACAGGATGCAATGGAAAGGTGGAACCTCGCTTAGGCATCTGAGTCTTGGGGTCGAATCTTAGTTTTTTAAAGTCCATCAATGACTTTGGGCTCTGAGCCTCAACTTCCTCATCTGCGAAATGGAGATTGACCAACAGTTCATGCATTCATCCCTTTGTTCTTCCTTTAATGGGTGGCAGCCACGTGCAAGCCCGTGCTGGGGAGGTGCACTCGGTGGCTGCCCTCGGTGGGCGCTGTGGCATCAGAGGGCCAGCAGAAGCCTGAGCAGGTGCAGACGCACAGCAGGTGCTCTCTGAGCCTTCTCGGCTGCCCTGCCCGCCCCAGCTGCAGAATGCAGCTGCAGAGCTGAGGGCCGCAGGTTTTGGCTGGTGGCGGTGCCCCAGGCCTCTGTTTCATATGCCCTCCCTCCTTCCCCTGAAGATGTTCTTTCCAGGGCGCAAGGCTGGAGAGGAGGCTGTAGACATCCTGGCCCTGGAGAGTTCTGCCCACGTGGCCTCCTCTCTCACCAGGCTTCCTGTGAGTAAGAATGTCTGGGATTCCTGAGCAGGGTGGGCAAAATGCCCTTGGCCAGTGTGAGAAGGGAAGCAAGGCAGCCTAAGGGCCACAGAGAAGCTGTGCCCCACCTGCCCCACACGTAGACATGAGGACAGCCTCTCAAGGGTCCAGGGCTCTTTTCTTCCCTTCCTTTGGGTACCTGCCTCCTCAAGCTGCTCACTTCTGATAAAATCTGAGTGGGAAAATCAAAGATGCAGAACAGGCCCTTTGCCATTTTCCACTATTTCATGATAGTGTCAAAGCACCAGGGCCATTGCCAGGCCCAGCATTCTGCCAGATCCACGGCATGGTCCCCTCCAGCCCCACCTCCCTGGGGCTCTGGCCAGAGCCTTCTAATCATAGCTCTCTCCTGAGGACAACAAAGACGCTGTCCTCTGAATGGCTTCAGCCCAGACTGTTTGTCCAGCTTCTCCACCAGCAGGGGAGGGAGGAAAATGGGGACAGACAGGAAGTGACTGTGAGAACAGAGACTGGAGAAGAGCTGCTAAAGCCAGTTCATAAGTGACATGGAGACTCAGGCGTCCAGGGCCTATGGCCTTGGTCCCGAGTTCATGCCTTCTATCTGCAGAGAGGTGTGGGACTCAGGGCACTGTCCCAGGTGAGTCCTGTCTCCGAGTGGACTGATGAGTGCTGATGGGAAAGAGAAAGCCTCTACCCAGGAGGGGAGGGGGAGGCATCCTGACTTGAGGATTGGACCACGGCCCTGGACTCCCAGCTTCACCTCTCAGCCCGGAGACTCTAGGCAGTTCCTCTACCTTAAATCTCAGCGTCCACATCTGTGACACGTGGATAATCTGCATGGGGGGTTGAGGAGAACTTGTGATGAGCAGCAGGCGCTGGTGGCCCTCTGGCACCAGGACCCTGTGTAGGGAGGCCTCGGAGTCCTGCACTCGGCTCTAAGGTCAGGGCAGGGCGCAGCAGCCGCCTCCCCCACTGCTCTGGAGCACCCAGGCACCCCTGCCCTCTGCACTGGTGAGTGGCTCTGGTTCCCCTTCAGGGTGGCATAGTGTCCCTCCTCCAGTCCTGATGGTCTGAGAGGTGCCCCAAACTCGGAACCTCCATGGCCTCTCACTTTGTAGCTCACCTCCTAGATGCCCTGTGCCCAGTGTTACTGAGGCTCCTTTAAAACATCAGCCCACATGTGCGTAATTACCTTTGGGCACAGGTAAGAGAAACCAGAATTAAGGAAAAGAATGAAATCCTAGATTTCTCAGCTCTGGGCCTGGCTCTGCTTGGGGGTGGGGAGAGGTGGGGGGTAGCCCACCCATGGCCTCCCCTCCCACCCATTAAGTTCTGTTCAATGGGGGCAGACCTAACCTGTGTCCCAGGCCTCTGACACCAGAAAAGGTGGGATCCTGCCCCTACCCATAAGGGGTCCTCAGGAGACACCCCAAACTAACAACCTTACCATGTGGAAAGCCTGGTCAGCATCCAACGAGAGGCCACTCTGCCCCAGGAACTTGACTCCTACGGGCACACGGGCTGCTATACCCAGACGTGCTCTGCACACAGGTGAGTCAGGGATCAATGTGACAGCCCCAAGTGTTGACAGGGAACGAGATGGCGAGTCACTGGTGGAAACATTAGCCCCTGTGTGGACCTGTCTTTCTGCTAACAAGCTGGTCCCCTGACAGGGGTGCTCCCCGGTGAACTGGGTCATGCAGCTAATAAGGAGCAAAACCAGGATTCAAAGTTCAGGCTCTTTCAGCCTGTAGGGTTCACACTTTGGAGTTCCAAGGTTTCCAGTATGATCACAATTCTTAAAGACCTTTCGTAGGGGCT
This sequence comes from Sturnira hondurensis, assembly GCF_014824575.4. Taxonomy (NCBI): domain Eukaryota; kingdom Metazoa; phylum Chordata; class Mammalia; order Chiroptera; family Phyllostomidae; genus Sturnira; species Sturnira hondurensis. The sequence continues at coordinate 5,146,628 of NW_028079136.1, forward strand.
GCTGGGAATGCGGGTCCACAGTCACCAAGCTGGCAGACTGTTAGAACAAACGCACCGAACTTCCTCGAGTGTGGGTCACACTGGACTCACCTGCCAGGCCTCTGGGAGTAGCAAGAACTGTCAGCAAAGGAAACCAGTAGCTTTGGTATATGTGCTTCAATGTTTCAAAAAGTCTCCAGCAAGGTTCCACGCCAAAATATTTTCCATACCTAGAAAAAAGTTAATTGCTTCACTGTGGCTTTGCAGGGAATGCTTTGTCACACATAGGAGCCAGTTTAGGGGACGAAAAATGTTCCTTAGGATGAATGTGTACTTTTCTTATGGGGAGTTGTAAACAGCAGGACCTCACAGAGATTGGTGCTAGAAAGTCTTAGCTCATGTTTTTTTAATTAAAGATCAGGAAGAGGCCCTGGCTGGTGTGGCTCAGTGGATTGAGCATGGGCCTGCAAACCAAGGGGTCACCGGTTCAATTCCCAGTCAGGGCACATGTCTGGGTTTCAGGCCAGGTCCCCAGTTGGGGGTGCGTGAAAGGCAACCACACATTGATGTTTCTCTCCCTCTCTTTCTCCTTCCTTTCTCTTCTCTCTAAAAATAAATAAATAAAATCTTTTAAAAAGAAAAAGATCTGGAAGAGGAAGCATACAGTGAAAATTCTCAGTCAATAGGATTCCTGGGATATGAGAAGTCAAATTCATGGGATCTGTGTGCTTTTTGCTTTGGTTCCCAAATCTCGGTGAATGAATGTCTTTTTGTTAGCCTGTTTGCCACAGTAACTAATACTCAAGTGATTGTCTGCATTCAACACACACCTGCCACTCACCCCCGTGTGCCAACTCTGCGCTGGGCACCAGCACGCATTGTACATGTTGTTTCTCTGCTTTACAAAAGCGGGATTTCATAGTTTTCCCCCTTGCTTTTATTTACCAATGTAAATATCACGTCTGCCTGGCGGCATTTCCCCGTGACATGACCGTGCAGCAATTTAATCGGCTCCCTCTCGCTGGGCATTTCCATGACTTCTGGACTAGAAATAATATCACAGTGCAGCCTCACACACCCCTGTACTCAGATATTTGTATGTGTGGACAAGTGTGTTTGAGGACAGTCGCCTGGAAGGGAAATCGCGCCAAAGTGTACATGCATTTACATTTTGATAGGTTCTCATGAATCGCCTGCAAGAAACATCTAGTTCCACTTTAATCCCCCCAAAGTGTCTGGTTCTGCCCATTTCCTCAAATCCCTACCAACAGTGGACGTTGCATCAGTTCCCTATTGCTACTGTAACAGCTTACCATACAGTTGGTGGTTTAGAAATAGCACAAACTTACTAACTTACGGTTCTGTCAGTCCCAAGTCTGGCAGGAGTCTCACCAGACCAAAATCACCGTGTCAGCCCAGCTGCGCTCCTTCTGGAGGCTCCAGGGCCGCGTCTGTCCCCAGCTGTGACTCTATCTGCACCGCCAGCACAGTCTGGGCGGCCAGTGGCGTCCCCCCGCCTCTGTTTCTGCCCCTCTTCTATGTTCACAGCCCCTTATGACTACATGGTGTGCACCTGGATAATCCAGGAGTTATCTCCTTATCGTCAGGTCAGCTGACTAGCAATCCCAACTCCAGCTGTGGCTTCCTGTCTGTTGGCCGTGTAGCTGGCCCGTCCACAGGTTCTAGGGAGTAGGATGTGGGCATTTGTTGGGGGTGGGGTGGTATTCTGCCTACCACAGATATTGTCAACCTTTTGAATTGTTTTTGTTTAAGGGAAAACATAGTATTCTGCTCTTTTAAGTTGCATTTTCTAGCTTATTGGTGAGGTCAGACATCTTTTTCTATGTGGAGAGGAAAAGCAATTTCTGTTCCTGGGAGTGGTCTATCTATACCCTCCGTCTCCTGTTCTACTGAGTTGCCTTTACAAAACAAAGAATTATAAATTCCTTGAGGGCAAGGACTTTCTCATATTCGTCCCAGTGCTTCAGACCGTGGCTGGGTTCAGAGAAGAGACTGGACGCCTGTGGGCCACCCCCACTCTTTCCCCCTCATCCCATTCTTGTGCTATTCTGCTTGGGAAGAAAGGCCAGGACGCTTCCAGCTGAACTGGCAGAGTCGAGTCTGTGTCTAGGAGAGCATGGTGGCTGAGACAAAGCTCTTCTTGTGGTTTACTTACAGCCCAGTGCACTTAGGCCCCACGGGCCCCCGGGTCAGACAGGCTGTGCGCCCGCCCCCCGGCTCAGCCTCTGACTCGGCCAGCCATCACCAACCCCCACCACCCACCCCGAAACACTGAGCCTTAGTTTTCTCCCACGTAAACACAGTGATGGTGGCATGCTGACATTGTAGGCTGTTGGCATGGGAACAGGGACAAGCACCACTCCTTCCAGGGGGAGGACCCTGCTTGCCACCTCGATCAGTGGGCTGATATGAGTCAGACTCTGGGGAGACACAGAGAAGAGCGATTTTGGTGTTTTGCAAGGCATCAGGCAACAGGCTGTCCTTTGATGTTTTAAAAGAACTCCCAGGAAAGATTTAAATTGCTTTTCAGTGATGCTGGGGGTCAGCCCCTGTTTCTCCTGGAGCCCCTGGTGCAGAGTGGTGGCTTGTACGACAGTCTCCAAGTTGGCCTCTTCCCATTATCCTTCAGAGGGGGCTGTGGGAGGGTGGTATCCAGTGGGAAGGACAGTCTTCCTGGCTGGGCGAGCCGTGCTTGGTGAGCAGAGCGGGACCCTCTGTCTGAGGTGTGCCTGGCTGGGGTCGGTACCAGGGCTGGTGTTGCAGAAGCCAAGCCCACAACCGCCCCAGATCAAATGCCTGCCTTCTCAGGCCTGCAGTGCTGGCTGGAGTACACCCAGACCTGGACCAGGGGCACTAGTACTTCCCAGGGACTGAGCTCATGGGTTCCCTAAGCTGCCTGGCCAGGGCCTCCCTGCAAACCCCCAGCCTACCCACATGTGCTGGTCCCCAGGGGCCCCAGAAGGCTCTGTTGGAAGTCTCCCTGTCCACCCCAGGTGCACAGCTGCCTCGGTTTACAGAGCAGAGTGGGGACTAGCCTGGACCGCAGGCCAGGGCCCCCCGTGCGGGCCTTCCCAGGTCCAGCCCCACACCTGCTTTGGGGATGGAGCATGCCCTGGTCATTCAGGGGCTGGGTCCCTCCCTCCCCCTAGAACCTTCTGTAAGGTTTGCTAGGGCCCCGGAACCCTGCCTCAGGAGAGTCTTTCTCATCCGCAAGCCTCTGACAGCTGCATCTGGAGCCCTGGGCGCCCCTTCTCCCGGGCCAGCGGTGGAAAGAGCCCCCCTACCCTGAACTAACTATCCTGGTGGGGGTCTGTTAGCCTTTCTGAGCCTCCGTTTTCAGTGTGCAGTGCAGGAACAGTCCACCCGGTGGCTGCCTGCTGGAGGAGTCACCGGGGCATCAGGACCGTGGTCCTTGTCACGGCCTCTCTGCCTCTCCTGCCCTTCTTTCCAGGCAGCTGCCAGTTCCTAGTCTGAGCTGACATAGCCCTGCTCCTGCCGGTGACCCTCCTGTGACCTCTTTCTCTGGAGCTGGGTAGTGGACAGATTCCCTTCCTTCCTTCTCTCTCCCATTTCTCCAGCCAAGCGGGGCCGGCAGCCGTGAGAAAGCACCTGGGCTGGTGGAATGGCGGCCATGCCCGCCTCCCTTTTGGAAGCTGGCAGCTGCCTTTGGGTGTCACTCAGACCCAGGAGCCTGGGGTGGGCTCCCTGTGGCCACCCTTCTCCTTCTCAGTCAGCAAGGCCCTGCTGAAACTGCAGCCCTCCCCTTGCAGCCGCCCGGGGTCTGGAATTCATTAGCTCTTTTTATTAAATCCATCTGCTCTGTGCTGGAGACCAGCTCTGGGTCTCCGTGCTTCCCACCCTGGGTGTGAGGGAGGCTGCACACAGAGGCGATTGTGTGGACTGGGTATGGCATCCCAGAGGGCAGAAGCCTAGATGTACCATGTGGGTGAGGCCCTGCCCACCTGGGGGCCTGGATGCTGGGGAGTGAGGGGCGTGAGCCAGGCAGGGCTACAGGGGAGGGCGTCTGTTTCTGAGCCCTGAGCCTGGAGACGCTGAGACAGGGGATGAATGGGGCTTTGCCCTTTTGTGGGGCATGGTGGGCTGCTGACCTGCCTCTCCTGATGAAGCCGCCCCCTCCCCCACTCCCAGGAGTGCATCATTGACGAGGACTGCGGGCCTGGCAGGTACTGCCAGTTTGCCAGCTTCCAGTACACCTGCCAGCCATGCCGGGACCAGCAGACGGTGAGTGTGTCCAGAGGCCTCGGGGCTGCAGCCCCAGGGCCAGGATGCCCCAGCAAAGAGCCCTGGGGAACAAGGCCAGCAGCCAGCCCCACGTTCTCAGCCAGGCTTCCTGCAGGCCTCCCATGGAGCCCCACCACGTCCCTACTCACTCGGAAGAACCTGTCTGTGGACCGCCCCCCCCCCCTCCCTCCATGGGGCCGACTCCTGCAGTGACCAGGAGGCTGTCTGCAGAACCTACTGCTGCAGGGATGGCAAGGGGAGGCTCTACACCTGTCCCTTCCCCTAGGGAGGCCCATCCCATGGAGACAGCCAGCAACACCACAGCAGCCCCTGGGCAGGGAAAGGGCAGCCCAGTGGCCAGCTCCTCCCCCCACCTGCCCTATCCGAGAGGGCAGAAGGAGAGCTGGGAAGAAGCCAGAAGGGGACTTTTCAGAGAGGCAAGGACCTGGGGAGCAGAGACTCTCCCTCCACACAGCAGCTGTTTGGGAAGGAGCCATGTGGCCTCAGACTTTCCTTGTTTTTTTTCTATCATTAAGACAGTCACACATTTGGAAAATAGAGGACTTCTTGCTACTTACTACTACCCAACCCAGCCTCGTCCACGGTTCGGAGCCGCAGTTGCCCGCTGGGAGCCTTCACTGAGCACAGCCGTGGGGGACCCGCCTTGCTCTCTAATTGCCATTCCCCATGTGCGACTCCCACGTGCCTGACTTCCTGTGGCCTTTCCGGGCTCGTGCAATCAGCTTACAAGAATCACATTGCTGCTTGCATCTGGGGGCCCTGAGCCACCTTCTCTCCTGACCTGGGGACCCAATACGAAAGGGGCAGGGCACAAGTTTGTGGGCAAACCACAAAGGCTACGTCCTTTAAAGGCAAAATCTCAAGCTGTGAGGGAGACTCAGGTGCACGCACCCCATCTACTCCGTGCCATTCTCCCAGTGTTCTGACCCTTCACGTCTGCCATACCAGCCCTGCTCCGATGGCTTCAACGACCCCCATGCCCCCGCCCCAACCTAGGACCTCAGTTTCCTCCTCTGTGCAGTGGACGGTGTGGGTTAGCTGACCCGTAGTGTCTTCGGGCCCTCCCAGGCCTGGGCGTCACAGGCTGTTGTGTCCTCTCACCTCCAGCTCTGCACCCGGGACAGTGAATGCTGTGGAGACCAGCTCTGTGTCTGGGGTCACTGCACCAAAACAGCCACCAAAGGGAGCAACGGGACCATCTGTGACAACCAGAGGGACTGCCACCCTGGGCTGTGCTGTGCCTTCCAGAGAGGTGGGTGGCTCCCTCTTGGGTGCAGCGTAAGCCCTGTCCTAAGCTCCACCCTCCCACTCCACCTCGCTCCCCAGGCCTGAGGTAGCGCCTGGCTCCTGTCCTGTTCCCCGTGAACTGGCTGGCCCCTGTCTCTTCCCATCACCGTGCTCACTGCCCCTCTGGGGTGAGGTCAGCTCAGGCACTCTCCCCTCCCACGAGTGTTTCTGAAAACCTCTCCCTTGGCCGACCTCCCCATCCCTCCGGCCCACCTGGTACCTGCTGCTCCTGCAACTTTCCTCAAGGACGGCTTTCTGGCTATCACTCCCCTGGGGGCTGCAGCCATTCCTGATCTGTCACTTTAGTTTGACCGCCCAGTCCGCCTCCCCAGCCGTGGCCAGCTCCAGCTGCCCTGTCCTCCTGTCTTCACTCCGCAGCCTGTTTGGGATCCTCACGGCCCCAGCCTGAGCCCAACCACAGTCTGTTGTTGGTGCTGTGTCCCAACCTTGAATACCTTTCTTCCATTCTTAATTTCTCTAGACCTTTGGCCTCAAAAACTAGCACATGCTGCCTCTTCCAGGCAGTCCTCCTCAACTGCTCCAGTCCTCCCAGCTCATTCTCTCTTGAGCCCACACTGCCATTCTTGTTTCCTCTCATTCCACTTTTTCAATCCAAACATCCACATTGGGGTTGAGGGTGGGAAGTGGGAGGCTGCAGCCCGTTTCTCTGCTCCCCACTCCCGGTGCCTGCCTTGGTGCTGGGGCACGGGGGTGACTTTGTCCCGTTCTAGGCCTGTTGTTCCCTGTGTGCACACCCCTGCCTGTGGAGGGGGAGCTCTGCCATGACCCTGCCAGCCGGCTCCTGGACCTCATCACCTGGGAGCTGGAGCCGGACGGAGCTTTGGACCGATGCCCGTGTGCCAGTGGCCTCCTCTGCCAGCCTCACAGGTGAGACCCCACCTGTTCTCCTTGTCAGGGGCCAAGCGGGGATGAGATGCCACTCAGGGGCAGGAGCAGGGGGGAAATGTGGATTCAGTTCAGGATAGGTTTGATCTGAAGTGTCCTTGGGTCTTCCAGATGCAGGGGAACAATAGCAGTCAGACCGGTAAGGCAGGCTGAGGAGAAGGTGGGGCCAGGGCACAGAGTGGGGCTCGTCCAGATGGTGGTTGAAGCCTCCTAAGTGGGTCGTCTGGAAGGAGGGTGTGGAGGGAGAAATGGTGAGGGCTGAGGGGAGCCCATTATGATAAAGGACAAGCAGAGAAGGAGCCAGCAGAGGTGGCTGGGAAGGCGTAGTCAGAGCGGTGGGAGGGAAACTGGGGGAGTCGGCCCCCCTGGCGGAGGGCACCAGCGATGGTTGGAAGCTGCCGAGAGACCAAGAAGCACCAGGGCTGTGTGGCCATGTCCCAGTGCGCATCTTCCTAGGCCTCTCAGCAACAGCTCCTCAGTCTTCTCTCCCTGCAGAATCCAGGGTGGCTGGGCTGATGGCACTTGTCCCTGCCCCACAGGCACAGTGACGTCCTGTCCCACTGTTCAGGGCTGCTCCCCCCTGGAGGCCTGATGGGCAGCGGACTGTACTCCTTAGACCCTGTGTCCTCCGGGTCGGCCCCAGGGATACTGAGCCTGGGAGGGTCAGTCACAGGAAGACAGACCTGCCCCTAGAGGTGGGGGAAGCTGCTTCTCAAGTACCTTCTCCAAAAGTGAGCCTCCCTCAGCAACCCTTGCTAAGGCAAGATGTTGACAGGAGGCTAAGACTTGGAGAGAATTTAGAGGAGGGGTTGTGGAGGTGAGACCCGGAGACACACCCACGGCAGCACCAGGTAGAGCCCCTGTCTCACACCCAGGCTCCCCGTGTGGAGAGCCCAGCTTTGCCCCCACGGGGAGCCACCGGCCCTTGGCTGAGCCACAGCCCCGTCACTCCCCAGCCACAGCCTGGTGTACGTGTGCAAGCCGACCTTCGTCGAGAGCCGCGGGGAAGACGGTGAGAGCCTGGTACCCAGAGAAGCCCCCAGCGATTATGGAGTTGGTGGCTTCATGGAGGAGGTGCGCCAGGAGCTGGAGAACCTGGAGAGGAGCCTGTCGGCGGAAATGGCTCTCGGGGAGCCCGATGCCACCTCTGAGCTGCTAGAGGGAGAAGAGATTTAGATCCAGGCTTGTTCTCCGGGTAGACGTGCAATAGAAGTAGCTAATTTATTTCCCCAGCTGTGTCCTCTAGGTTTTGGCTCACCAGACTTTTTTCCATGGCCTCTTCCCAGAACACGTTCCCTCTGGCCCGAAACAAAGTGAGGCGCTGCACACTCGTCCAGCCCCCCAGGCAGCGAGCGCGCCACTCATCACAGTTCTGGCGCCTGGGGAAGGCTCCACTTCCGGTGTGGGGGTTGAAGGCAGAGCAGGGATGCGAAACTGATCCAATTATTGGCCACTTTGCCTCTGTGGGTTGGCAGATGGCACATTTTGTTCTGCGTCCCCCCGGGAAGGGATGGGAAAAATGCAGAACTTCCTTGTGACAGGGTTTGGGGAAATGTTTTTGCTCGTATATGTGGAGTAGTGTGCCCTGTTGCGCAAACGTCAACCTGGCGAAAATGCAACCAATGAACTTTTCTCGCAGTTCTTCGCATGAGTTACAGGTACGCTGTGCCTTCAGCTGCTGCCGGTGAATTGTGCTCATTCGTCCAGCTTTCCAGCAGTCCCTCAGCTCCTGCCTCTGTGCCACGTGCAGTTTCACATCCACGATCAAGTCACACTGTCGCCACAACCCAGGGAAGGGGCGTTGTTCTCCCCAACTGTCAGCATCACAGGGGCTCAGAGATGTCACGTTGCTCGCCCAAGGCACACAAGGGAAGACCCAAGCAGTATTTCCCTCAGGTGTGACTCCAAGTTGGGCTCGCCCACTGCTCCCCACCAGCCTTGGTGCCACCAAGAGTACCCCCTAAAAAGAAACAGAATGTTTTTTTTTTTCTGAGGCACACCTGGCATTAAGGTTAAACCAGTTCACACATCTCTGTCACAGCCAGCTTCTACTCCTAGAAGTAGCGGTCTCCCCAGTGTCGGGGTGGCCATCCCCCTAGTGGTGACAAGTGGTATTGACACTGTCCCCCATGGTAGGTAGTTACATTAGTAACTTTGAAGGTACTTGACTGGAGCATAATATTTAAGTTAACTTGCCAGAAACAGTACTTGGGTAACTGTAGGGCTAGGATTATAAATGAAATTTACAAAATCACTTACCAGCAACTGTAGACCATTATCAACCGCGTGGAGAAACTCAGACCATGCCAGGCTCTGTGAAATATGGTTGTGATACCCACACTGAGAGCACTGAACTGTATGCTGTTCCACAAATGATGTTTTCAGGTGTACACATCCAGAGTCATTAAATTTTACACTTGCACACCATTGTATAAGCATGCTTTCTTCGAGATTTAAATTATGTATAAACACATATGTTGCATTTGGAAATGAAGTATAAATCACTTAAACTCTTTTGTAGTTCTTGGACTTCTTTTTTTCCTTTTGATGTGAGTAAATATAAAAACACTTTCAGCCAGAAAAAATAAAATAGAAGTGACCTGCATCCTAAAAAAAGAGAAAACTCTTCCATGTAACTAAATTTTCCCTGCAACTAAAGCACACCTCTTTAAGCATGAAAATATTTCAGAAATGGTAGCCATTTTTGGATGGGACTCAGTCTTCAGAGTGTCAGTGTTTTGCCGTCTTCGGAAAGAGTAAATGGAATGTGTATGGCTTTTCTCTTGGGGGGGCTTCTTTAGTCCATCAGTTCTGGCCCATAGCAGAGTAGGATTTTCAGGGACTGTCATAATAAAGCTACTGTATATTAAGTTCAACTGGGTGGCAGGCAGTCTGTATTAATTCACTTAATCTTCATGGAGTATTTTCTTCATTTAACAAATGAAGAAATGGAGGCTCAAAAAATTAAGTGATAGAACTGGAAGTCAAACCAAAGCAGTATGAAGTATAGTATGCCCAGGATCAAGTGATAATTTGAATATCAAACATAGAGTTGTTCTCTCTTCAATGTTAAAAATCAGTCCTGGCTGGTGTGGTTCAGTAAATTGAGCGCAAGCCTGTGAAGCAAAGGGTGGCTGGTTCGATTCCCAGTCAGGGCACATGCCTGGGTTGCAGGCCTGGTCCCCAGTAGGGGGTGCAAGAGAGGCAACCACTCGTTGATATTTCCCTCTCTTTCTCCTTCCCTTCCCTTACCCTCTCTCTAAAAATAAATAAATAAATAAAATCTTTTAAAAATTTTACTGAGGACCGACTATATGTCGGGTCTTATATTGTGCCAGGGAGACCATGGAGATAAAATCAGGTTCCTCCCTCATGGAGCTCGTATGCAGGTATATTATCTTGCTCTACTTTGCCATCATAGCCAGAAAAATGCAAGCACAGGAGAGGCGTTGCCAAATAATTGGCTGAAATCCACATATAGAGTAGTTCTTCACTCAGAGTTCCAACTGGGATGTGCTGAGGGTTCGTCGGAGTTGGCACTTGCACCCTACTGCCTGTCTTTCTCCGGGACCCAGAGTCCCTGCCAAGGGAGACAGGGCAGACGTCCTCTCAGCTACCCAAGACTAGCCCCAACCCTCTTTCTGCTCAACTCCTCCCACCCCACCGCAGAGACTGGGAAAGCCCTGTGCCCCCTGCAGCTAGGGATGACCACAGGACCCAGTCTGAGTCCAAGACGTGTGAGGGGAAGGCTGCCAGTTTTCTGGGAAGGATGTTTTCCCTGAGGGACAAAAGGAAAGCGGCCACACCCTCCACCCCCTTCCTTGGTTCCCTGCCTTTGAGTTCAGGGGTTTAGGATGTGCCATTTGACACTGGCAGCATCTCGTGGGCATCCAAGCGCTGTCAGCAGGGCCGCGCTCTTCACTGGAGGCTGTGGGGAAGAAACCAGTTCCCCGCCTCTTTTAGCCACGAGAGGTCACTCTCACCCCAGTCTCGTGGTCCCCTTTGGCTTCAAAATCAGCAACAGGTAGATTGCTTTTCGTGAGTCACCTACCTCTCTGGGTCTGTGCAGCTGGAAAAGGTTTTTTACTACTAAGGATTCATAGGGTTAAATTGGGCCCACCTGGGTAATCCAGGGTAATCTTTCCTGTTAGAGCCCTTAACCTTAATCACAGCACTCGGGCCATGACTCTGCCCACCACGGAGGGAGGAGTAAGACTCGGAGTCCTCGCTGACGTCGGAGGGGAAAGCAAGCCTGCCATCGGCTGTCTCCTTTTCAAGTAAACCACCAAAATGGTTATAAAACTGCTGTTAATCTTTTTGTTATTCGAAGTCCAAAGCATTCTCACCTAATGTGGGAGAGACCGCCCTGGGGAACAAAGGCCAACAGGAGAACAAAGTAGAGCTTTGAATCCCAACCCGCCCGCTTTCCACCCCCAGGGTACAGCTCGGGAAAGGCCAGAGTGGAAAACGGAGTATCTGCCCTCCCGGCCCCCCAGACCGGACCCGCGCTCGCAGAACGAGCAGGAGGAGGAGGAGTGCGATGGGGCTGGACCGGCGGCCGCGGACCTGTTCCGTGCGTCCCGCCCCCCTGCGCCCCTCTGCGCCCCTCTGCGCCCTCATGCCTGGAGAGTCCTGCCTCACTAGCCTGGCGCTTTGGGCTTTGGACACGGTGGGGAGAAAAGGGTGCAGGGAGAAGGAGGGGCGTTGTAGAGAAGCGAGGGCCCTGCTGCGGTGAGAGGGCAGGCAGCGGGGCCCGCAAAGGGAACGTGTTCTGCGGTCTGTGTATCCCCGCCTTCACGCAGTCAAGAGATGCAACTGATTGTTCCGAGATTGTTTTTAGATCATCAGACCGCGTTTCGTAAGTTCAGAGGCCAACGCTGTGGAGTGGGTGCCTCCACGCAGGACTCGCCGAGGCGCCGTTTCGGCGGCAGCACATTTGCCCTAGGAAAACACTAGAAAGGGGGTGAGAACCCCCGCTTGGGAAATTAGTGTTTAGAAAACAGGGTATTTCCTTCTCTGACCTCCCATGAGGGAGGGGACAATTAGACTTACTCCTTTGACTAAGACTCACGGGGAGAACTTCCCGAAATTTTGCGTGGATGCTCTCAACACATGGTAGGGGAGTGGCCGTGCAGAAGCCGCAGGTCCCGCTGACTTGCCAACAACTCACCACGGAAGGAGCATCAGGAGGAGGCAGCTCGCGGGAACAGCCACGCGGCGGGGCAGGCAACCACGAGGCGGGTACTGAGCGCTCATACAGAGACGGGGCACGGGAGAAACACGAAATAGGGTCGAAGACTTGGTGGGGACCAGGGCAGCGTGGGACAAAGTGGTGCCCGTTTCAGAGGGAGGCCCCTTCCCAGCAGCACAGTGGCAAGAGCCGTTCCCCGAAGGGCCACCACTGCTGTCAGGAGCGGAGTTCTGGGCTCCTCGGGCCTGCAGAGCTCACTCTTCACAGTGAATGTTCAGACCAGACAAAGGGGACAGTGACCTCACCACGATCTCAACAGGAGGCTGCCCCTGTCGAGGGATGTCCTCACCCATCTCCCTCCACTCTGGCCAGAGCTGGTGCAGAAAGAGCAGGTGGGGAGAGTGAGCGCTGGGCACACCCTCCTTCCCTGTCCACGAAGAGAGCAGCAGGTATAGCAGACACTGCCGCAGGTGATGGGGGTGGCGCCCGTGGAGAGCTTTAAATCAAATGACTGAAACTTTAAAAAGCTCACTGTTTTAATAGAAAGTGACTTAAAAGATGTAAGATTGTCCCGAGAGCCTGATGACAGCTGACTTCCGGGGGAAACTGCATTCAACAGAGCAAACACGGTTGGCAGCTACTGGAAAAATAGAACCATTGCATATTTGTATCTCAAGTTGACACTCCTTAAATGGGTTACTTAGGCATTATAATGAGGCTGAAAACGGTGGGCCTCCTGTACTGGGGAGGGGGCAGGTTGGGAGCAGAGGAAGCATAATGCAAACGTGGTCCCCACCTTTCAGGCTAGGCCACAGGGTCCACTGGTAGCTCCTGGCGAGGTGGAGACCAATCAGAAGACCAGCTTCCCCTGCACAGTTAGCTGGAGGGGCGGGCACTGTGCCTCAATGCCTTCCCGCCCTCCTCGCTTGGCCCCCAGTGACTGCTGTATTCTTTTCTAAATGGTTACACTTGCTTTAATGCCCTCTTGATGTTGTCAAGCGCTGTTTCTGGAAGCCAACTTTTGAAAATTAACACTATCTAACCATATGATCACACCACCCCTCTTCCCCACCTGATTTCAAGTACTCTAAGTCTAGGTGGGTAGACTTTTCAGTGCCTGGTAGCGTTCTCACTCTATCAGGCAATGAAAAGCAAGCTTTAGCTGGGAAATAAACTCCTTTATAACCCCGATTAAAAAACCACCATACTAACCCCCTGGAAAACTATACACACACACACACACACACACACACAATTTTGCATTTAAGAATCTGTAGCCTTTTGACTGCTAGTGACCAAAGTACTGATTTTTCAAAAACTACACAGAATTGTTTAGGTGAAATAGTTTTATTTAGCAAACAATAAACTTGCGACTTCCGATTCCCTTCTCTGTGTGCTCTAGACTACAATGTGCAAGTCACAACAGCAGACACGGCTGGTTAGGGTCCTGATGCTGAATAAAAGGACAAAGTTCAGAGGGAGGACTTCGGCAGCCAATTAAAAAGGAATGAACTAGCAAATGAACCAGAATAAAAGGTTTTATTGTATTCCATACATTCACAAGTCACTTTCAGACGTAGTGCACTCATTTAGCTTAGACCACATTGTACATTGGCAGCTCTCCTTCTCTCTCGGCCTAGAGATGCATCGCAAGACCATTCCTAACAGTGCAGCCTGGCAACCAACAGCTAGCTCCTTGGGCATTTTCTAGCCGTGGCATAGGGTCACCCCTGCTTCCTCAGAACTCTGAAGTACTTTCCATTACATTACAGAAGAGAGCACCCCACATTCTACCGTAGGGCTCCTTCACTTGCTGTTTCTCTCATTGTGACTGCTAACCTGTTTACTTCCTTAGTTTGTGAAGCAGACCTTCAACTAGCAAACTTGCCAGGTAACCACAGCACCACAGTGCGGTCCTGAAAGCAGGGCTTTTCCCTCTTTGGCCAGAAGGCACCGCTCATCTCCAACACCTGCCTCAGAAATGCAGGTATTTGGTTCTCACAGGGCGTGCTGGTTGGCATAACCCCACCTGCCCAACACAGTAAGAGCACTTCAAAGCCTTGGTGTGACCTGTGGGGAGCCGGGCGAGGCTGGTCAGTGACTACCAGGCTGCACGTCCTGCCCAGCCCGGGTACTTGACCCAGTCAGTGCCCTGCCTTTTGGCCTCAAGGGTACTCATCACTTGATCCTTCCAATCTGAGGGGGGCTGACTCACATTTACCTCCTTTACACAAATGACGGTTCCTATTACAAGTCCATTTGAAAAGGTCAGTGCCCCCTTTACTGAAAATACTAAAGTGCAACACTGTGCTCTCACTCTATCAGGCACTGAAAAGCAAGAGTGTTAACTTTGTTGTCTGGAACAAAATGCATTTTCTTTACTCTTGGTATCTGTAATACGCCTGCAATTAGAAGTAGCAAACACAAAACAACAATCGGGGCAGAAGGCACAGAAGAATTTTACCATTTACTCTGTAGGACACTAAACAAAACCAAACCAAAGAGCCCGCAGCCAATTTTGTTAAGCGACCAGCCTCTGCTCCAAGGTCAGTTCAGTCCCTGGAAGCAGAGACCCAGTTTATTAGCCCCCACGTCCCAAGCAAGCAGGCTTGGGTCAGAAACACAGAGCTGTCACGTTACATCAGAAAATGCATGACTCTAAGAGACAACTCACCCCAAGGCTTTCAGTTTCCCTCTGAGACCACCACCAATGTCAGTAACGCAAACTCAGAACAGTACTTCACACCGAGCAGAAGGCTACACAGTTTACAGGAAATAAAAATGAACCAGAAAAATACCTTAGAAAAGATTTTCTCTTGTGGATGCCAAAAGACTTTTAAGCTATAGTAAGAAATTCTCAATTATTATATTCAAACTGCAGAGCCAACCTCTAATATTATTTTCTAATTATATATTTCTTAAAAGGAAAAAAAGAAAAAATTCGATTTTTGTAATATTGACAGGATCCTCCAAAGTTAAATATTAACATTTTTCATCTCTTATGAGAACTTTACTGTAAACATTCCCTATGATAGAAGTGAAATAATTATTCAGTACACATTACAAAATGTTGTATTTAAAGAAAACAAATCTATTCTTAAACCCAATTCTTCATCCACAAAAGTTTAATGACTAAAATAACACAACAGAATGAACAAATGTTTTATTGGCATGTTCATTGTTGTAAACAGCATCTGGCATGAAAAAGTTTTACCAAAACCTCTTTATTGATTTTTATAAATTAGATGGCATTTTCAAAATTTACGTATAATTGTGTTCATTGAATAGCTGTATTTAGCAAAGCAAAAAACTTGCTGACTCTACTAGACTTTGCAATGAAATCATGTTGACTGCATCAATCAGCCTGTGCTATGACCTGACTTACTAGCAAGTTTATTTCACATGATGGTAAGAAGTTTCCCCAAAGTTAAACTACATGTAACTACAAATCAACGCCCAAAATTAAAGTGGGACTTACAAGGGTTCTATAAGATTCAAACTTGAAGTATATTTTCAAAAGTAATGTACAAAAAGAAATAAAACTGAAGTCACTGAACAGAAAAACCTCATTAACAAGGGCAAATACAATCGTATGGAACCCAGCACTGAGGAACACGTTTACACAGACCGCTATAGCTCTCGGTGTACACCAATGTACATCATGATGGGACACGGGGGAACTGCCATTATGCTAACTCAACACACTCGATTTTATTTACATGCTGAATGAACGAGTGAAACGTATTCTCTACATCCATAGCTTAAGTACAATTATAATTACAATATTCAGCAATTTGAGCTGCCATCTGCTGGGAGTGGTCTAAAGGAAATGTTGTGATGTTCCAGAATAATGTTCTTTATACTTCGCAAAAAATGAAACAAAAAAACACAACTTCACAATTCTTGACTGGGTTACGGCTGGTTCTAAGAATTTCTTTCTTCAGCTCCTATTTTTGCTGCTTTCCAAGAGTCAACACACGTTGCATTTACTTACAAGTTGTCAATGAGGTAATGTGTGTATCAGTGAAATAAACAGAAAATCCATTCATTCATGGCCTTTGCACAGCTTTTATTATTAAACTATCAGAATCCTGTTTGAGGCTAGTTTTACTAGCGGCTATGCGCACATTTGTCCGCAAAAAAGACGTTTGCTCATTCCCCTTCCCCTTTTCTAGTAGCAGGTTTTGCTTTTTGTTTTTATTTTTTTTGCACATCCCTTTTTACTTTACAGTACATTTGACTATAGTGCACAACATGATTCCAAGTCAAAACAGTGGCCCATTGGGCACTGGGCTTCTGATTGGTGAAAGGCAGTCCAATCAGTGCTGGTGTCACGGGGTTACCCCTAACCATGTCTGGCCATAATGGCACTACACAGTAGCAGTGAACCGTCTAATTAAAATCCAAATCCCCCAGGGAAAATGCTACACTAGTAGAGTCAGTCTTGAGTCAGATCTTTATTTGGTGCTCCATCCAGGTATATTTTTAGTGCTTTCTCTTTCCGTGGTGAGTACGTTACACGGTGTCCTGTCTTCTGGAGTCGACTGCTTTCTTTTTTCATCAGTTCATTTCTCTGCTCATCTGTCAACTCCATTAATTCTTCTGTTTTATCCCTACATTTAAAATATTAGTGACATATTAGACCAGGAGAGCCATGTGCCTCTATTAATCTATGCTTCGATACTATAATTCTCCTTAGTGAGAAAATAAAATGTGATGTCACCAATGAAATTAATCTCATATACTAAGATACAGATTTCTAATGTGTTTATTAGCATAGCACTCACTTCTAAAAATGGCATAATTTCCATGTTATCAGTAGAATAGTTGTCACTTATTGAACACCCATTTAATAACAAGCACTGTGCCAATTTTTGAAAATGCGATAAAAGCTCTAATTCTCAAAATCTTGCAAGGCTGACATCACTGCTGCCACTTCACAGCTGAGGAGTCAGGCAAATAACAAAGCTGACTTTGAGCCCATATCTGCCAGGCTCCAGTGACTTCTTTTTCTTCTACATGTGTGTTGTCCACATTAGTCAGTAACCACGTGGGCCTGCCGATCGCCTATAGATGTGCCTGGTCCACACTGCGGTGTGCCAGAAGTGTAACACACACACGAGACGTCTCAGACTTACCACAAGAAAACAGTGTAAAACAACTTGCAAGTCATTTTTTATATTGATTACACATTGTAATCATAATATTTTGGACATGTGGGTTAAAAATATTTTATTAAAATTAATGTTACCTGTTATTTTTTACTTTTTTAATGTGGCTACTAGAAAATTTCAGAATAAAATGTGTGGCTCTCACTATTTCTACTGGTTAGAACCGCTCTCTATAATTACAACAGTGAAGGTGTTTATGAAAAACAAGACACTTATACAAAACAAAAGGTTACATTATTAGAAATAACAAAAACGCTGTGTGTGTTACCTATAAAATATGACTGCACCATCATCACAAATATAAAGAGGCCAAACGTTCAGGGTAGAGACTTTGGGGTTCCAGTCCAAATCCTGATGAATATCAAGGACAGAAATATCGCAGGGGAAAGTCCCTCTACCCTAAGGAAGAAAGAAGGAAGGAGTGAACCAAGCCATCAACCACATTTATGGAGCAACAGTGACCTGGTGCAAACATTCTCAGGGCTTTACCTTGGCAAATTCAATATCTTCCAAAGGAATTCCACTGATTTCACAAAGCTGTGAAAGGAAACATTATATGAGTTCACTTAAAATATACATTTGCTTTAACAAGTTATTTTCCTTTTATTCAACATACAAATAACTTGATTTTTTTCAAGAAAAGGTAGTATTGTTTGATAAAAAAAAATAGAAAAAAAGGACAAAGTAAATTCTCTCCTCTATCTACTTTGCAAATGTTATATCCTGGAAATATCATTTAGTATATTTTTTCCAGAGCTTTTCCTATGCATTTATAAATTATGCAAACATTTAAAAATACATAAAACTTTATTTACAGAATATTTCTACATAATACCTTTATTTTATAATAATAATCACCCTATTATAATAAGAGGATATGGAGTAACCAATTCTCTTCAACCACCAAACTATTTTATTTCCAGCTGATGGAAATAAAACAATAAGCCTGTTTTTAATTCTTCCCAGTCACAATGCTACACTATACACCACCATGAACGTCCTTGCATATTTCTGCAAGCATTTCTTTGGACTGGGTTCTTAGATGTGGAACTGCACATTTGGAATGTTTTTAATGCCAAACTGAACCTTAAAAAATTACATCATTTTAATCTCTTATCAAAGGTGCATGATATTGCCTATCAACTTCACTTTAGGTATTCACTGATTTTCTAAATATCCATCAATTTAAGAGGTGAAACACTGTTTTAACTTGTATTTCTTCAACAAATTGCCTATTCATGTTCTTTGCTCATTTGAAAATTAGATTATTCATCTTTTTCTTTTTAATGTAGTAGCTCCTTATAAATTATGGACATCATGTTTCATATATGTTTAAAATATTTTGTCCCTTATTTTTTAACTAAATTGTTTATTAATTTTTACTATTCAAAAAATTTTTTGGCTATGCAAAAGATTTAACTTTTATGTAAATCTTTTTTTTTAGGTTCTCGTATCATGATTAAAAATATCTTTTACTATCCAGGATGCTAAAAATCTTTTCATCTAGTATGTTTATCATTTCATTACATTTTAAATATAAATTTAATATATTTTGAATTTATTTTTGTGTTTGGTGTGAAGTTTCAAAATAAAATTATTTCCAAAATGTTAGTTGTCCTAGAATCACTTATAAATAATCCACTCTTTCCCCAGAAATCTTCAGAAATCCTACCTTTAAAAATAAAACATTAAAGAGACCTTCATCTGGATTCTCTATCTAATCCTACCTCCCTCATTCTTTAAAAAAATACGTACAACAATTTAGTCTGGTAACTCCAAACTACTCCTAACTATTTAGGACAAAGCTGATCCAAGTAACAGAAATTGACAGTCTACTTCTGGATGGCCTGGAAGCCAATGTTACTTTTCAAGGAATCAGGAGCCCTAAGAAATAACTGGCATGTACGGTTCAAGGTGCCACAAAATGTGACAGAGACAAAGAAAGGCTGCGGCAGCAGTATCTGGCACACTCACTTCGTATGCTACCTCTTAGGCAACGCAGGAGAAAACACAAAACGTACACTACGTCATTTTGTTTAGAAAGAACTGACCTTCTCTCGCAACTCGTCAACACTACTGCTTTCCAACACAACCTCCTGGAAGGGATCCAACTTCATCTCTGAAGGCCTCCACCGTCTTGATAAAACGGCAAGCTGTGACATGGATTTCATCTTCTCCACGTCTGTGAACATGCACGAGTAGGTTATCACTGCATTTTCTCCAAAACTACTTTCTCTATAACTACTTAGAGAACTATTTTCTCCATAGGTTCATAATTCAATCTTTTCTATGTTGCCTGACTAAAAAAAATAAAAAGATTTACTTCAAGTGCTACTCTTAAAAATTGGGCATAAAAGAAACCAGTTATCCCCAGGAGTTTTGAGAATAAAATTTACTCTCCCTTCGGTCTCAAAAGATAATTCCTAACTCTTCCGCAAGCTCTCCTTCCACCGCTATTCTTAATCCCACGCCCTCCTGACTTCCGTTGGACACCAACGACTCTCTTCTCTGGGTCTCCAATCTATGCCTCTCTATTAGCTACTACCCACAATCTAAAATCAGAACTAAACTGTCTTCACTTTACCGTCTTCACTTTTCTAGTAGCCTCCTTTTTCCACTCAAGCTACCTCATTAATCATTCACTCTACATTTTCATCCAAACTTACTGATTCTTCAAAACCCGGCTCAACTGTCACCTTTCTCTCTAGTTTACACCAGAACAAATGGTACTGATTTGGTCTTTAGTACGTATTATTTTAGAATTACAGCTTTTGAGTTCCGGTTCACCCACAGACTATGTACATCTGGAGGGCAACAACCAGTTCTTACTCATTTTTGCAGCACTAGGAATTAGCAATATCTGACAAATTATAGGTCAATAAATGCTTCTTAGATTTAATTCCGTGACTTACTTCTTACTCAACTACTTGATGCTAAAATATATACTGGAACGATACTGATTCAGGCACCCACCTTTCATGACATTTTCTGGCCAATCCATCTCTGCTAATTCACACTCAGTCCTCCCTAAGAAGGGTGACTTCTGTGTCCTTCACAACCCCTTCCTGGCCTACCCAGACACAGTGAGTGTTCTCTAAGGCCCCAGCTCCTTAGAGAAGGAATTACATTCTGAAGCACTCCCTTGCCCATGATAGGACACAGTACCCTTCCTGATTTTCATTCTCTCCGTAACTTGTCAATTAATTAGAATTTCAACTACTGAAATTTAAAGCAAATTTGTCCTGAAATAGGTGAAGAGTTAGTATTACTGAGCCTCTGAAAGCTATCACAATCATATGCAGAAACATCTGGAATTTATGATATATTAACTTTTATGGAAAAAAGGAAAACCAAAATCTAAGTGACAGCAAAGTCACAAAAGAATCTAGGAAACCAGATTGTTTCCTAGATTGTTTCCTAGATATCATGTTTCCCTTGATATCAACTCCTAAAAAGCCAACTTTCCCCAACTGCCTCCTCCAAAAACCAGCACTTTAAAGGTATACCAATGCTGACTGACAACTGCGGTGTGTAACAAACACAAGCGCCTCCTCTAGGCCACTGCTGGGGGTTGAACTGTGCCTCCCCCAGCCAAGACTTACTGAAGTCTTAACCCCCCAGTACCTTGGAATGTGCCCTTATCTGGTACAGGGTCATTAGAGAGGCAACCAAGTTAAAAGGAGGTCACCAGGGTGGGCCCTCATCCAAAATGGCTAGTGTCCTTATACTATTGGGATGGCTGGATAGGGATAGATAAGCCCACAGGGGAGAACATCACGGGGATATAAAGGCAGAGATCAGGATGATACATCTAAAAGAAAGGAACACCAAAGGCTGTCAGCAAACCACCGTAAGCGAGGACAGAAGCCTGGAACAAACCCTCCCTCCAGCCCTCAGAAGGAACCACCACTGCCGACACCTTGATCTCGGACTTCCAGCCTCCAAAACAGCGAGGCCCCCAATTTCTCCTGTTTAAGCTACCCAGTTGTGGTACTTTACTATGACAGTCTAGGAAACTAGTATAGTCATTATTCTCTAAATCTCTGATAAATTATCAATAGCACATCCTCAAAACAAAATAAGCCATAGAGAAAAAAGAAACTAAAGAAAAAACATGGCTAAGAAAATATTACAAACATTTTCTGTAGAAGATACTAAAAATACAACCCTAAAATTGCAACATCCCTGTAAGAAGCAATAGTATTCTAAAATTTCAGAGGAAAAACAAACATTTCAAAGGCAAATGGGATCCAGAGAAAATACAGAAAAATACTCATTAATGATTTAAAAAGCTACAGGCTTCTATGTCTTAATTGTAGATTTTAATTCTAGAGTACTTCTAGCTGGTATTTCCCCCACAAAAATGTTAGTAATACCATCAAGAACTTCAAGAAAAACCTCCCAGTTGCTGGAAATATTAATATCTTCTTCATAAATATGGTAATCCAAAAAGACAGTGCCAGGATTCTTCCATGTCTTTTTCCTTAAACGAAACCTACAAATATGATAAGACATTTTAAAATACTTTAAGTTGAAATTCTTGACTAAAAAAAAGTGACATCGATCTAACACCAAGGAAAAACAAATTATGCTTAAGTCAAGCAATTATTCATTAAAACTGGAGAAAATAAAATGTCCCCAATATTTCAAATTTAATAGTATTCTACAGAAGAAATTTGAACATAATTCTAGTACTTTTGCTTAGTTCTATTAAACTAATTTGCAGTACTAAAATTCTAAATACATATGAATTTTTAATTTTTCTAGTTTTAGAAAATCATACCAATTCGTATCATCTGACCACACGGTCTTTCTTCCCATCACTGATGACACTGTAACTGCACTTTACCTGTCAATACTGAGTTCTAAACCACACTGCTCCCTGAGTTGAGGAATTAACTCCTCTTTCGATTGCCGTACAGTCATTCCTTTAGCAAACACAGCATCCAGCAGAAACTTGCATGGCTAGAAACAGAAATGATTAGAGCTTGAGTTACACATTGAAAGAAAGGATTAACAAGACATTTTACTTGCATTTTATACTGTGACAATTATGGGCTAGAGTTTAGGTTCAAACCCTGACTCCACTAACTGTTACCTTGGGCAAGTTTACTCAACATTTCTTTGCTTCAGTTTTCTATATACAGGGACAATGTCTTATCCACAGAGTCATTGTGAGATGAAGATAATACATTCATATTTCCCTTCTTGTGATAAATGATCACAATTTTGAAAGTAAAAAGAATTATTTTTATGGACTAAAACAAGGGAAATGCATAACTAATTTTCCAAGTACATTCATTAATTGTCTCAAAAGAGAAACAGTACCCACAGACCCCACACTTGGAAGAAACACAAGTCAAAATGACTGTAATGGATCACATACAAGAGATACGATTAGTGCCTGAAAACAATGTCTGCATGAATAGAGGCATTTCATGAGAAATTTATCCCCCTTATTTGCTATTTGTTTTCCCCATTTGTCTAGGTCCCCAATAAGACGTGATAAACATTTTGAAAACAGAGTCTTTGCCTTATTCTTCTGGGTATTCACCACAAGCTTTGTGTATCACAGAAACTGAAATATTTTGATTACTCCCTAAAAAACATAGCCTGGTTAGATCCTTAATCCATCATGTACAAGTTGTATGACTTTGAGCAAGTTACTCAACTTCTCTGAGCCTTGGTTTCTTCATCTATAAAACTGGAATGATAAATAGTAGTTGCAGAGTTATTTAATGAGGATCGAAGGAATTAATACATAAGAGCACTTGGAGCACATGGTAAACACGAGAAAAATGCTTGTTGAATACTAAAAGGATACTCTGAACACGAGAAGAACCCATATACCCTACAGGTCAACTGTTACCACCTGCAGCACTGTACCATCATTCCCAGAAAATAAGCAGATGCAAATCTCCTTTTAAAAGCAGGAAAGTTTTGCCTTACTCCAGTGTTTATAGCTATACTTTAGAGCAGGGGGATGATAAAAAATGACCTGAGAGCTACATTCATCCCATGCCTGTTTTCATAAATAAAATATTAGTGGAAAATAGCCACTCGCACCGGTTTTCTGTATTGCCGATGTCTGCTTCCACGCAGAACAGCAGCAGGACTGAGTAGCTACAAAAGGGCAGCATGGCTGAACAACTGAAAGGTACCCTAGAAAAAGTATGCGGACATGTGGCTTAGAGAGGTCAAAAGAAGTGACTACTAGTAAAATGTCTGCAGCTCACGTTTTTAATAACTACCAAAACTGACCATATCTTGCTCTTAAGTGTATTACTTACCTCCTGTTCATTGACTAGAAGCTGGTACACTTTAACTCTGTATTCTCCTTTTTTAAGTGCTCTCCCCAGTCTAATTGTAATCTAGGAATGAAAAACATTTTTTAGATGTGCTTTCTCAGCAGAACAAACAACCCATTCTCACCCATTGTTTAGCTTGTTTTCCCAAACTCTCTACATAACGGGCTCTTTGAGAACAGGAATATCTTTCACCCTTGATGCCCCAGCACCTAGAACAGTAACTGACACAGTTAACATTTAACGAGTGTTTGTAAGATGAGTGAAAACAATAAAAATAACCACTAAACATCAAAGAAAAATTATACTTTTAAGGTATCTATTCCACCTTACTTCGATGTAGTGTAAGATGTTCTCATATCTAACATTTAAAAGACCAGTTATTCAAAATTATTTTAATCAACCTTATTGTCATCTGAAAATGATGAAAGTGTCTCATTCAGTCGGACGCTCTCAAACTCTTGATTGCTGGCATACACCCGAAAGACCTTGAAGTGAGAGGACAACACTCCAACCAAGGGCTCTAAGTGTTGTTTGAAAGCAGCCAGAGTAATTCTTTTATCAACATGCACCATCAACCCTAAGCACAAAAAAATCAAAACAGAAACAAAACTGTAAAAGAAACCTCTTAAGAATATAAAACAGATCATCTACATGTTATTCTACGGTAAGCAGGGAAAAGCCCCCCCTTTTGGTTACTTGACTTTTAGCAAATATACAACATTAGAGAGACAAAGAATACAGACAATGAGTATATGATAGGTATCATTTGACAACTTAAAATGTTGATATATTTAAGTGCTTATTTATTTATTTAGGCTGCTGAATTAAAAAATAAAACTTCCAGGCAGACTTTTCAAATACACAGATCTGCAGCTGTGCATAGGAAAGTGTGGGCGCTGGCTGGGTTCCAACCCTAGCTCTGCTGCTTTCCTAACAGGGAGCAAGCTGCCAGCCTCTGTACTTGTATTTTTTCACTCAAAAGAGGAGGTAATAACAGTACCCACCTCATAGCATTGCAGTGAATTCAATGAGGTCATAGAGTTGTCATGCTTTTAGCACAGTACCAGGTAATATATAGCAATTGTCTCAACTTTTACTACTAAATGTACTTCTGGGATTTCTACTAGGGAAAAAAATGTCAAGACTGGCATATAGAGATGTGGTTGGACTGTAACAGGAACAGATAGATGTAAGTGGATCAGAAACTCCCACCTCCTCCAAGGTTCAATTTAGGTTTTCTGGGCATTGTAATGTTATGTTTGATGACCTTTAGTTTTCTACCGCTTATTATTTTAATCTTTTGTCCTTTATTATATGAGCCATTCATGAGCAATGCTTCGAAAGTATTTCTATTTACTCTGGTCTTTATACTCTAGTGAAGAGCAAGACCCTCCTTTGTCTTCTCTGTACTAGGCAGTGCAGATCACAATAGCTGCTGCAGGCCCATGGTCTCCCTGCAACCTTAAGGCTCTCTCAGGAAGTCCTTGTTTTTCTGTGAAGTTTACATCGAAGGTCAAGGATGAGGCCCTAACATGACTATCAGGGCTATCTATGTTAATCATTTTACACGAATTGACCCACAAACACATTTGGGGGTATAAATACTACTATCTCCATTTTAAAATGGAGGTATTTGGAGTACAGATAAGTTAAGAAGTCAAAGTCACAAATCTATACAAGGATTAGCCAGAAATTTATTCACCCATGCTGTCTAACTCCAGAACCACCTGGTCCTAATTGCCATTACCAGCTAGCCAATAATCAACAACTGTTTGTGCCTCCCTGTGATCCAGTGTTACTACGAGTTATGAGAGAAACCAAAATGGCAGTAGTAACTTGTTTCTGAGTAATTCTGTAGAATTTAGTACATTTGTTGGAAAAAAGCACAATCAGGACTGGTGTAATGTTCCCATGAGAAAACTGCATCTCTGAGAGACTGGATGACCTATCTGTAGCCCTTTGTCAGACTAAAGAGGCAAAACTACTTTAGCCACAGGTTTCTCATTTCTAATCATGTAATGTCTCCATTACACACTTCTCAAGAAATTTAGTGCCTTCTTGGGAAAGCATAAATAGAGGCTTGTTTTCTTTAAGCCAGATTATTAATATTTACGGCACTCCTTAAAGCTTAGAAATGGACATTTAAAACGTTTATTACCCTGTTTATCTTTTCATCTAATTGGTACTTGTGACATTTCCTGTAGGGAATCAGTATTTGATAATCAGGAAAACAATAAACAAACATTAAATTGAAAAAGTCTACTCAGAAAGACATATCCCCCAAGCTGGGATGTCCTGAAAACATTAACTAACAGTATTTTTAGATAAAGGTATATAAATACTCCCTGAAACAATTCCTGGACTGTAACAGATAGCTTAAAGATCATTCTTTTGAAAGTAGTTTGGTTATTACCTAAATGAATCGCCTATACAGTACATAGAATGTCTCTATTCAGTTTTCAAATTCTTTGTAGCTATTACACCTTGCCATTTCAAACTTTGATGAAGAACCTATATTATTACTCATCGTCCACGTTTCCCAGGCACCTCCGATCACTGGGGACTGTGATAAAGCAGACTTACTACAGACTTCTGAAACAGGGGACTACCATTTCTACTTTCCTATCTCTAAGCCAGTTTTCTAAACATAAAAAGGCATTTTCCAGTTTTCTCTTTTTTGTTTCAAATAAGCCTGTATGGCTTCTGAAAGACTACATAAATGTTTATTATTTCAATGAATGCTAGTCAATCAGCCCACTATGAATTTCTAAAAAGGTTAAAATGGTCAGCACTGCCTTTTAAAAAGATTTCATTAGCCATTCTAAGATGGAAATATGATTCTTCAGACTGTAATTCTTAAGGTTGAAACTATCATGCAAATTTTAAAAATGAATCACTAAAAAAAATGTTAACCTTTCCCTAAAGAGGAGCTACTTTTAATTCTGCAATGCTCTTGAAGGGTTGAGAATGGCAAGAAAACACAGTAGCGACTGGCTAATTTTCTTTTACTACGATGTGAGGGAAGGAAGGAACAGGTGGTAGTAACAGGGTGGAAGAATGCACACTAGGCACGCAGTCAGAAAACCTAAGTCTGATCCCAGTAGTGTGACCTACTCCCTGTGTGACCTCAGGCAAATTATTTAACCTATCTGAGCCAGTATGCAGGCCTGTGCTCAATCCACTGAGCCACACCAGCCAGCACAAAATACTTTTTGGAAAAAGTAACTTATCTCACTAGAGTTGTGACATCATTACTGTTACAGGTCTAAGAACACTGTTCACTATAACTGCATCAAAAATTAAAGCTAAGGCAATAGAAAATAGTCTTATAATACAGGAAGTTACAAGTGGTCTCAGAACAAAGTACCTAATTCTTAGCTGATTCTTTAACTAAAATTTAAATAAACTGAGAATAAATTGATGCTGTTTCAAGGAGCTTTTTCTTTTTAAGTACATACATTTATGTCCTTCCCCAGAACCTTCATCTGCAGCATATGGTTCTGCTTTGAAATACATGTACTGTATTTCTCCCCTACTCTTGCCACTCTCATCATATTCACTATCAGTTCCAGAGTCTTCTTCTGCTGTATCCCAAGTCTCTTTTTTTCCTTCATTTGCTTTAGTTCTTCTACTACTCGTGATGCTATGAGAGTCAAGTCCATTAGCCAAAGGGATTTGAGCATTATCGGCATTGCACAAAGTGTCACTGCTATGACTGGAGCTAAGAATGTCACTGTCCACTGAACTTGTACTCCTGTCATTATTCACATCTGAGTCTGATCGTTCTTCAGATTGGAAATTTTCAGGATCAGAAGTCTGAATATGCTGTTCAAGTTCTCTATTTTCCACTGATGCTGAAGAGTCTCTCTCATTGAGAGGTGACTCAATATTTTCAAAGTCACTTGTCTCAGTACTTTTGCTGCTGTCCCCATTATCTCCGTCTTGCTGCTGCTGTAGTGACAAGCTTTTGAGTTTCTCAGTGCTTTCTTCTAGAATGGCTTCCACAGACTTTAGGTTCCCCGCAGGTCCTTTGACTCTTTCACAATCATCATCCACATTACCAGAATCACCCCCAGCTTTCTGGTATGCTGTCCTTTTGGAATAGGATCCTGGGGATTGTTCAGGTAACAGAACAAATAATCTGATTGTATTTGCATGCCGATCCAGGAGTTTCCACAAATGAGAGTCCGTAAAGGCCATCTGGTAATCCAAAGTCTCAGAACTTTCAACAAACACCTAAATGGTAAGTCAAAGAGTTATACTGCATCATTAATTTTAGTGAAATTCTCATTCATTAGAAGGATAACATCACATCAATACCAGAGAGTGCATAAGTTATAAATTTTGGAGAATGACAATGTTTCTAAAGGACACATGCATTGTTTTTGGAAACTATACAACATAAATTTTATTTTCATATGTCTTTATAATTAGTCATAAAACTGTGCTAAGACAGATGGAACAAACACAAGAAGATATCTTATTTACTGGGTTGCCCATTTTCAGAAAATTTCTGTATCTACATCCTTCTTTTTAGGAAATCAAAGCTTAGCATGACTACAGACATCTTGGGGATGCAAGACCAAAATCTGGATTATAGAAAAAAATATAATGGACAAATGATTTGATTCTATAGCAAATTAAACATGAAGAGAGGAATCTTCAGATTAAAATACACATCAGAGACATATTATGACCTTTATTTGGATCCTGACTTGAACAAACCCTATTGGGGGAAAAAATTTTATAAGATAATCAGTGAAGTCTGAATACTGACTAGCTACTGGTTGATATTAAGGCATTTCTGTTAATTTTTGAGTGTAATAATGCAATTATAGTTATACTTTTAAAAAGACTTCTCATCTTTTAGAGATATATACTCAGATTCCTTACAGATGAAATGATATGATGCTGGGGATGTGTTTCAAGTAACCAGGGAAGCAGGTGGTTGAATACAGACGAGACAAGGGTCGGTAATTACGGAAGCTGGGTGATAAGTACACCAGGGTTCATTACACTATTTTCTCTATTTCTACATATACTTGAAAATTTCCTACACAAAGTTTAAAAAATGAAATGCATATATACAAATTTAGCAATTATAAATAGCGTTCTGAGTTTTGCATAAAATATAACTATTATTCAATAAATGTCACACATCGGGACTAAGAGCTAACCTTTAAAAAAATCTCTCCCACTCCTTACCCTAAACCAGTATGAAGGTAGTTTAGAGATTTTAATGTCATACACCCATACAGCACACAAAAGTACTAGAGGAAAATAGAGCTAAATGAAAATTACACATTGGATTTATAATAAACAATACTAAAAATGGTTAAATGAGATAAAAGACAACGATGAATAAGACTGGAAAAGACAATAAATGAAAGATGACAAACAAGGAAACTCTGACTGAAGTTCATCCAGACTAAACCAACGGTGTTCAGAACAAACACATAGAAGAAATGATAAATAATGAAACACACAATTATATCAAGAGATGAAACAAAAACATCAACACGAACGTTCTCTTTTGTAACAGACATAAAAGAGTAGGCAAAGAAAATAATGTTGGGTAAAGCCAATATGATAATTTTCTCTATATCACCACGCAGTACTACATTATGGGAGAAGCTAGAAAATGAATAAAATTCAGAGGACACAACCACAGTGGATGAAAACTGTCACGAAGGCTTCACCAAAGAGGCAGGAGTAATCTGGGGCTTGAAAAAAAAATCTAGGGAGACGGCAAGGAACACTCCAGGTGGGAGCAGCTTGTGGACAAGGCAGAGAGGAGAACCAGTAAGACCGATTCAGACGACAGAAAGAAGCCAGATCTGACCTGACTACAAAGAAAGGTAATTATTGGGAGAATTTAAAAGGTGGATAGCTCTAGGGGCTGGATTCATAATGCTAAACTTAATTTCATTTGTTATTACCAGAAAATAGTCATGAAAAAATAAAAGATACCTTGTTACTCCTAAAAAACCCTTCGGCTTTCAGGGTTTTGCTGGGCCCAGTGAGAAGACGCAGATCATTGTAGCAGCGCTCCAGCACTATCCTCATTGTCTCAGCGGGCAAACGAACAGCCTGCAATCAAAGTAATGTCACCAAAAAAGTAATTTCTCCATTCTCAGCGGGCAAACGAACAGCCTGCAATCAAAGTAATGTCACCAAAAAAGTAATTTCTCCATGAAATAACTGAACAGACACTTCCGGGCCTGTTTACAATGATCCAGCCAAACACATCACTGTTTTCCACACATCTCACACCTTAACACTTTGGCCCATCTGTTTCTTCTCTTTGAATGTTCTTCTTTCCCAACTACAGCTGCCTCAAGCTATAAATACTGGCTTCTAAACGTAAACCCCGATTCCTATATCTTACTCGTAACTACCACACAGCACTTTGTACAGGGCAGGCACTCAAAAACATTCACTAACCAGTTTTAAAACTTACCTTTGAAATCAGCTGTTTGAACTCTGTAACTGTTTGGTTTAAGTAAGCACGGACCGTGACAGGAGCAGCTACAGACTCTGCCTTTAGATCAACGACGTGAACTTTCACCATCACTTCTGTCACATTTGAAAACAATGAATACGTAACTGGAGGTTAATTTTAAAAACGTATTGCACATAAGTAATGCATTCTTAACATGTTTCTATAGATGGCAAAGGTAACATTTTTTACTAGTTATCAAAATGGTAGATGTATGTTACACATGTTTTAACACAGGCTGTAACTTGTACAATTTGTCACATTACAAATATATATAAAGATATGAAGATGAGCCTAACAAAAAGTTCCATATCACTTTTAAAAAATGACAAAAGTCAAAATGTGATGTTTAAAAAATACATGGTTTGAGACTTTTGGTTAATATGGTGGCATTGGTAAACTGGCCTCTTCACACAAACATTAAAATTATAACTAAAATACAGAACCACCGTCCCTCAGAACCGTCAGAAATCAAGCTGAGTAGAAGTGACAGTTACAGAATTCAAGAAGTCACATGCATCCAGACTGGTAGGAGGGGCAGACATAGGAACGGGCTGGTCCCAAATCCACACGTGGTGGGTAAAAGTTCAGGAGGGCTATCTCAGGAGCAAGGAGTCCCAGCCTCACACCAGGCCCCCCAGCCAGCGTCCCAGGGCCAGGAAGAAAAGTCCCCATAACTTCTGGCTGCAAAAGCCAGCAGGGATTGAGTTAGGGGAAGAAATTTCCAGAGTCCCAAGCAGCTCCTCTTAAAGAACCCACATACAAACTTCATCAGACTCACTCCCTCTGAACTCCAGCACCAGGGTAGCAACTTGAAAGGTACCAGTGTTGTACAGGGAGAAAGTGAAGTGTCTGCATCAAGGTGGGAGCTGGAGACAGGTTTCTCCCAGACTGGGAGACATTCAGAAATGTTCCTTTTCTGAACTCTCCTGCACAGAGCCACAGAGCAAGTATCTGAGACTGCATCAACCTGGTTAATACTGTTTGCCCGGCCCTGGAGATCCCCTGAGACTCTGTCCCACTGAATCCAACTTACGGCCCACACGAGCTGCTTTTCCATATGAATGGCTGGTCTTGCTTCATGCTTCACAACTTCCTAAATCCTCTCAAACAAGCAACAACCAGCCTCAGGGAGCCTGCAGCCCCCCCATACCACTTGGTAAGGGGCCCCAGG
Organism: Sturnira hondurensis; assembly: GCF_014824575.4. Classification (NCBI taxonomy): domain Eukaryota; kingdom Metazoa; phylum Chordata; class Mammalia; order Chiroptera; family Phyllostomidae; genus Sturnira; species Sturnira hondurensis. The sequence goes on from NW_028079136.1 coordinate 5,177,427, forward strand.
CCCAGCCCTAGCATCAACCAGCCTAGATTCACAGCTTGATTTCACCTGGGAATCTCCAAGCCCAGTATGAGTAGCAGCCATCTCAGATTGCTTTAAAACTCAAGCAGGGTGGCACAGGGCAAAACATATGGGGGGACTGACCTTAGCCTGCAATACCCTGGAAACCCCAGAGCCTGTACACTCAGAAGACAGCTACACACCACATCAGAGCACCACCACCCTGCTCCTGCGCAGAAACTTTGCAGAGGTTGGTGGTCAGTGTTCAAAGCCAGTCTTTGCAGCTCACTGGCCTGGGTAAATCCCTCCCATTGACCTGCCAACAGCAATCAAGCAACTACAAGAAGAGGGTGTATCCAGCCCACACAGAGAGCACACCTGGAGTACCCAGCCTGGGTGAAGGGGAGGCTGTGCCACTGGACCCTACAGGACACCTATTATATTACACCACACTACTAAGACATGGAGTCAAAGCAGCTCTGCCTAACACATAGAAATAAACATGGGGCAATTGCCAAAATCAGAAAAAGAAACATGGCCCAAATGAAGGAACAGATCAAAACTCCAGAAAAAATGCCCTGGCTGGTATGGCTCGGTGGAATGTGCACCGGCCTGCAAACCAAAGTGTCACTGGTTCAATTCCCAGCTGGGGCATATGCCTGGGTTGTAGGCCAGGTCACCAGTGGGGGACACTCAAGAGGCAACCGCACATTGATGTTTCTCTAAGTTTCTTCCTTTCTTTCTCCCTCCCTACCCCTTTCTAAAATAAATAAATCTTTAAAAAAATAACTCCAGAAAAAAACCTAAATAAAATAGAGATAAGCAACTTATCAGATACAGAGCTCAAAATACTGGTTACATAGAGATGCTCCGAGAACTTAGTGAGGACCTCAAAGCATAAAAAGATCCAGTCAGAAATGAAGGATACACTAATTAAAATAAAGGACAGTTTATAGGGAAACGGATGGAGCCAAGACTCAAATCAATAATATGGAACACAAGGAAGCAAAAAACAACCAAACAGACCAACAAAAAGAAAAAGGAATCCAAAAAAATGAGGGTAGTGTAAGCAGCCTCTGGGACAACTCAAGCAATCCAACCTTCTCATCATTGAGGTGCCTGAACAAGAAGAAAAAGAGCAAGAAATTTGAAGTCCATTTGAAAAAATAATGAAAGAAAACTCCAATTTGGTGAAGAAAATAGAAATGCAAGTCCAGGAAACACAGAGAGTCCTAAACAAAATGGGTGCAGAGGCCCAGGCCAAGACATCATAATTAAAATGCTAAAGGTTAAAGATAAAGTGAGAATTTTAAAAGCAGTAAAAGCCTTAAAAGCAGTTAGTTACCTACAGGGGAGTTCCCATAAGGCTACCAGCTGATTTCTGAAAAGAAACTTTGCAGGTAAGAAGGGACTGGCAAGAAATATTCAAAGTCATGAAAAATAGAGACATGTAGCCAAGATTGCTCTACCCAGCAAAGCTATCATTTAGAATCAAAAGACAGATAAAGAGCTACCCAGACAATAAAAAACTAAAGGAGTTCTTCATGACCAAACCATTATTATATGAAATGTTAAAGGGATTTAAGAAGAAGAGGATCAAAACTATGAACCATAAAATGGCACAAATACATATCTATCAACAACTGAATCTGAAAACCAAACTAGGCAAACAAGAACAGAGAGAATCATAGCTATGGAGAGAATTTTGATGGTTGCCAGATGGGAAGGGATATGGGGGAGTGGGTGAAGAGGTCAGGAGATTAAAAAGGACAGACAGGTAGTTACGGAATGGCCATGGGGATGTAACACACAGTGGAGGAAGTGGAGCAGCCAGAAGAACCTATGCATGACCCATGGGCACAAACAAGGGAAGGGGACTGACTGAGGGAGTTGGGGGGGTGCAGGGTTGAGAGGGGCAAAGGAGAAAAACTGGGGTAACTATAACAGTATAATCAATAAAATATGATTAAAACAAATACAAATAATAAAAAATAAAAATATATGCTTTGTTTCCTTATAAAACATAATGCCACTGTCAGATTTATTAAGCATATTAAAAATATATCTTCAAAGTTCCAAAATACATGCCAAAAACACAACATTAAATAAATAAATAACTAGAGAATATAAAACAAATAGTAAAGGGGACATAGCAGCTGTGCTTGCTTTTGAATAATCTTTATTAAATCATTCAAGACCTTGTTTATAAGTTTTACAATTCACATTCACATTTGGAGATCTCTTAAAAATGGTTTTATTGCTGGCTCATGTTATTTTTTATCATAATTTTTGTTATCCAGGCTCAAAAATAATCTGCAAGGAAAGGCTCCAAAGGAACTCTTTACCAACAAGGCAGAGTCTGACCTACGAGACTGTGAAAGAATACTGCACTTCATCTCTTTCGGAAAGAGGCGTCTCCAGTAAACAGAGGAGGCGTGTGGAGGAGCCAGAGAGGAGCACGACTTGAAAGGCTAGAAGCAATTCTTATCTATTCAGCTTTTAGGAACAAAAGTAGAGAACGTAAACCTGAGTTCTGATTAACAACCAACACAAGGGAATTGAGGTCAGTAACAGTAAGAATTTGGTTTTAAAAATTTTCAACATTTTGACTCTGCCCTATTTGTTGCAATTTAAATATAATGATTACTAGAAAATTTTGGACATGTGACCACCTTAAAGGATGACTTTGGGTAAAGCTACAGGCACGGTGTTTTGCTTTTCAGACCAGTCTCAAAGAAAAAAATACCTTCACATACTGAAAAATGTGACAGATTTAATAGAAACAAAAAAGGCTAAAGTCCTTGGAACCCACAGAAATGGGAAGGAAGAAGAAAAATGTAAAAGGTTGGCAGCAATGAGTTACGAAACCATTTTTTTCAAAGGGACCCTGAGAAACAGACTCTACTTCTCAGGCTTTGTGGGAATATGTATTTTGTGGTGCAGGGTCTTCTCTATACACAGGGGCGGAGCGGGAGGGGGAGGGTTATTCAATACGGAGGAAAAATCCCACTGAACACTAACTGCTGCTGTATAAATTTTCTGTGTAACTCTTTGAAAGTAATCTAGAATTTAATCCCAAGCTTGATACTATCAAAACATTTTAAGAACATATAAAAATTAAATTCACTTCTAAAACAAAAACTTTATAAAAATGTAAAGCGCACTACTATACAAAATACTGGGTATTCCTTACCCCCAGGTTTATAGGACTGAAAAACTTGGTCAGGTTTTCTGGTTTCCAACAGCAGATCAAACATATACGTGGACTTGACTCCACCCAGTAGAAGTCCCATTGGTGTATCTTCTTCTCCTTCATACGATCGTTCAAGATAATCATGAAACTCATCATATTTAACAAGGCGACAACAATCCATGGGTATTACCTCTTCTAAATCCATCATCTAAAAGAAAATGGCCCCCAAGGACAAATATATAACATTTTATCCTGATGTGTAGCTGCACTCACATTTAGAGTTCTCTTTTATATATAGCACCTCTTAGTAGGACCTAACAAATACAACACCCGTGTTTATAATTTGCATCAAAGCTCAAAGACATTAAAGTTAAAGACACAACTTAAATGCTACTTTTAAATAACCACACTTCATTATCCATCAAATCATACAACCTATGCACTAACATATTTTAAAGACAACTGTATTTTTAAAAGTTAATATTCTAAACTTTAGATGGACTCAGTCAATGTATTATAAGTTATTGCTCTATAATCACTAAGCTGGAAACAAGAGGAAAACCATCAACTAGAATAGACATCTTTTGTTTTCTTAATCCAATCTGGAGAAGAATTGAAACTCATGCACCTAGTAACCATCTCCTAAGTACAGGAGGACAGCATACGTCAGAAAGCTACCATAAAGCCTATCGCTTCTGTGCCTCCCAAGTGCTGCCCATTTCTCGTTGGACTATCCCCTTCAATATTAGCCTCCAGAATACATACAGCTCAGGACACAGGAATCCCTATCATAAAATTTCCCTCTATCCCATGTCACTAGTAGATAGCATGCCTGGATGCAACATCTCTTAAGTTGGAAAGAACCTTCTGGAGAAGCAAAGAAACCTCATTTATGTTCTGTGATTGTGACTTCAAAGAAAAACGCACATGTCCCCCACTGACCTCTACACAACTTCACTCTCATCCCCAAAGGTCAGCTCTATTTTTGGTACATAAGATTGATTATTTCTCTGTTCTGTTTGTTTGATTCTTTATATTCACAAACCTTTACTTCCTACTTCTAAGATAATATTTTTTCTTCATGCATTAAAAACAGATGGAATACAAACTACCCTACTGTTATGTTATCACTGATTGACCTTGCTGTGTAAAATTGTTTAGTAAAGACATTTTCTCCATTTTAGTCTAATTTGGTTTCACTATGATCTTGCAATGATGTCTATATGTTTAAAAGATTTTTACTTTAATAAGGTCAATCCAGAGCCATCCATCCACCCATTTTATTGTTTGTTCATTGACTTACTCACTCACATTACCATATAATTCTGACTCTCCTATATGTCTGGCAAAAGTACTGAAAATAAAATCATGAACAGAACCAGAACACTCACTCTTGTAAGTGCTTACAGTTTACTGAGGAATGATGACATTAAGTCACATAATATAAATTTTCAATACTGACTTCTACAAAGTGCCAGGCACCTAATAAAAAGTGGATCTCAAACTTCAATATGCTTAAAAATCACCTGAGGTAATTGTTTAAAATGCATATTTCCAGGAACCAACACAGAAATTCATAGTTATTTGCAGGAATTAGGTTTTTTTTGAAATAAGAATGTAATTCTAATGCAAGTTGTATGAATCACATTTTGAGAAACATTGTCCGCTATCATGTGTACTATTTCTATTTCTTGCATCGGTTCTAATACAATTGTAAGTAACAGTCTGGTATACAATTTTTTCTCTAGGTAATGACTGCTTAATTTCAGTCAAATGATGTTAATGTTTATAGAAAAGAACACAAAATTTTAAATTTTTTTTAAAGACTTTATTTATTTATTTATCTTTTAGAGGGGAAGGAGAGAGGGAGAGAAACATTAATGTATGGTTGCCTTTTGTGCATCCCCTGCTGGGAGTTGGCCTGCAGGGAACCTGCCTGCAACCAAGGCATGTGCCCTGACTGGGAATCGAACCTCGATCCTCTGGTTCCCAGGCCCGCTCTCAGTCCACTGAGCTACACCAGCCAGGGCTTACAAAATTTTAATTTGCCAAGCATCACAGACCAGATTTAGAATAATCTGGATAAAGAACGCTTCCCTTTCTATTTGCCTTTCAAAACCCACTAATGACTTTGCATTGTTCTTAAAAATGCAAACTTCTATTACTGAAAAGTCTCTAATTTCATCTTATGCTTGTCTATTCTCATTAAGACAATCAAAAGCTAATGCTCCTTTTTTTTCACTTCCTTGATCACGCTAAGCACTTCTTCACTTCAGTCTGTACACACACTGCTACCTACCTCTAGTTAAAATATTCTTCCCCAGATTTTTGCATAGCTGTCTCCTTCTCATGGTGAAAGTTTCAGAATAAATAATCTCAATATAATACTGATTTACTTTATAGCATCTAAACAATAAAATATTTGCAAATTTTGATGTTTAATATGTTTTGTCTGCCTTTTGCCCCAATGGACCATAAACTCAGTGCGGGCAGTGAGCATGTCCGCTCACTCTGGTATCTCTAACACCTTACGCTGTCCTGTGCACTCTAGTGCCTGTGACGTCTCAGATGGTAGGCACTCAGTAAGTACCTGCTAAATGCATGTAAAGAATAAACAAGTATTTTTGAGAAATTTCTCAAAACCAACTCACTATGTTTCAAAAAAGAGGTATAACCTACATTTTAAAAAAGATACATGATTTAAATGAGCTATTAATGTTATTGCAAATGCTTATATTATTATTGACTACAATAAAAAACTTTGGAAAACATGTCAATATCATTATCTAAAATATCATTAATTAAATGCTAACAGTGCAATTAAACATACCTTGTAAGCCATTTCTACTGCTTCCTTTAATGTCTTATCCTTATGAACCTCCAATTTATTCTCCATCATGACTTGTTTCACAGGATGCAAACAGAACAATTTTATCTAGAAATTTTAAAATATCATCAACTCAGCAGGTCATAAGTTGGTGCTTAATTCTTTTGTAGACTGCATTTTCCCCCTAATAGTCAAAAAACTATGTATATTTTAAAAACATAATTGGGATCATTCTCTCTGGTGTCTTTTTCTCACTTAATAATTGATAGTGATTATATTTCATGTTATTAAAAATGTAAAAACATCATTTTTAACAAGTGTATGTTTCTTTTTGAGCATCTATTATAATTTATATAATCATTCCCCTACCAATATACATTCAGTTTGTTTCCAATTTTTCCCAAGTTTGGAAAAGACTGTGATGAATGTCTCTGTTGTCAAGGTGAAAATTTTACAGCATCTGTAATTATCTCATTAGGTGAACTTCCTTAAGAGAATTACATATAAAATAATATGAATTTGCATAAAACTTTTGATAAATTCTACTCAATATCTATGCAGAAAAGTTTTAATTTAGTCTTTCCGTAGCAGGCTATGACAATGTTCATCTGACTGTAACCACACCCGTACGAGTATTACCACGTGTCAGTGTTCTTTAATGCACACTACGAAACCCTGTCTTACACCTCAGCAGTGTGGCTGGCCACCTACAGCATAACCACCTCAATCCCATCAGTGAGCTATGAGAACTGCAGTTAAGCAGACTTCAATAGCACTTTTCAATTAAAAGTTAAATTATGAAATCTAACCTTGCATGTATTGCGCTCGATTTCTCGTTGCCTCTTTTCTTGTTCTTCCAGTTCTCTCTCTCTCTGCACCAATTTTTTGATATGTTCTGGATAGTCATCTACTTCGAGAAATTCTATTAATAATAAAACAGGGTAAGACTTATGAAACTGAGCTTCTTGTATTTTATTTTGCTCTCCTATGTTCCCACTGTATATAATTCTACTATAGCTCTCATCATAATATATCTCAATTATGTAAATCTCTTGATTTGAAACATGAGCTTCTTCCAGACAAGGGTAAAGAGGCAGTTAATAATAACACATAATTAGGTTTCATATTTTAAAAAGACATATATTTACCCATAGTAGCTCCTGGCTCCAGGACAACTCTACGTATATGAATATTTTTAGAATAAAAACGTTTCTCTGAAACTTGGAAATAAAACAATTTCTGACTTCACACTGCATTACCACCATAAAATTATGTGACTGTGGGCAAGTTTATTTCTCTAGAACTTGGTCTCTTCAACACCTACTCCACCAGTTATTACCCAGGGTATAAAAAATGTAATAAATAAATGCTGCTGCTATTGCTACTACAACAAATGCTACTTATTTATTATTCCCTAATATAATTATCCTGTCTTTGTTCTCAAAGCAGTCTTCTAGCTGCCAGAATTCTAATAAAATAATTTCATATGGAACTCAAAGTGTTAAAAGTGACATTATGAGATTATGATACTATTTAATAAAGCCAATGATTATTATTAAATGAGAACAACTTAATATAAATTTAATATACATTTTTAAAAAATCATGCCTCTGTGGAAGGTAAAAATCTATTCTTAAAGGTGCACTCTAATTTTAAAAATGTTCCATGTCATACATAGAGCGCCCTCTGGTGCTTCAGCACAAACCTACAGCCAGGGTAGTGAATAAAAAGAAAGCTGAGTTTTTGCTCTTTTGGACATAATCTGGAATGCTGGGTGTCAAACAGGACACATGAACTATAATCCTGGCTCTGCCTCTCTGCAGCTATGACAGTGAACAAGTTACTTTTTGGATTATATCAAATGATTACTCCTACTCTAAAATCTTTGTTCTAAAATTACTTCTTGTTATAACTTCCTTTCTTTTCATTAATTCTATAATAAATTATTGATAAACCACTATATGACAGACCCTGGACTATGCTTTTGGTGAAAAGATGACAAGTCCTAAGTCTTGCACCAAGTGAATTCACAATCTGATGGAGGTTTTACAAAAATGTAAATAAAATATTATACTGCTTAAAACAGATTTACTCACAGCATGGTAGTTTCTAAATAAAGAACATATGTTAAAACCAATCACAGTGAAAATATTAATTATGAAAAGAAGTAAACATCATCTGTGTTTATAACTACATATATGCACAAACACACACCTCTGTTTTGCAATACTGCTTTAGTCAGAGTTAGCAAGTTAGCTNCTAAGTCTTGCACCAAGTGAATTCACAATCTGATGGAGGTTTTACAAAAATGTAAATAAAATATTATACTGCTTAAAACAGATTTACTCACAGCATGGTAGTTTCTAAATAAAGAACATATGTTAAAACCAATCACAGTGAAAATATTAATTATGAAAAGAAGTAAACATCATCTGTGTTTATAACTACATATATGCACAAACACACACCCCTGTTTTGCAATACTGCTTTAGTCAGGAACTGCAATCTTTAAAAATAATTACAAAACAAGACAATCTCACATGCTTTGTGAGATTATTTGGGGAAATTCTTAATAAAGTTATGACATAATAAAGGAGGCATACTATACTTGTAAAATCTTACTTGCTTTTTAAGCAAACAGCAAAGGTATTTAACTCTAGTTCCTAAGAACATTTCTTGAGTGCTAACTGGGAAGTTTATTCCATCTGTGGTCCCCATTCAAAGCATTTAGATACTAAGTACCCAAAAAGAGTATAATAGAGAAAAACAATAATAGATAAATTTGAGTTTTTACTATGTACCAAACATGATATTAAATGCTTAAAATGGTACCTCATTTAATTTTTTAAAACAACCCTATAAAACACTAAAGGTATTCCTATTTCAGAGATGTAGAAAGTAAGACTTAGAAAAGTTAAGTAATTGGGTCTGGGACACGCACCCAGTGAGTTCTGACTGCTATACAGGCCTGAAGGTTATCATCGCTAAACTGCACACAATACAGTCTTACTGCAAACAAGGATCTGGTTTATTCAATGTAGAATAAGTTCTGTCTCTTACTGTATTAAAAAACAGCTCATTTTTTCCCACGGGTTTTTACCAGTTGGTATTCTCTTTTAAAGAGAATTCTCTTTACAGTCTTTATAACTAATTCTTCCATGCATTAAAAAATTTAACTGTCCTATCAGTTAAAAGTGGTTACCTGGGTTTGCTAAACTTGCAAAAGAAATTAGTTTATACTACAGATTAAAATCAAATTACTATATGTTAACATACTTGCATTTCTTGCTGGATCCTTCAGTCTATATATCAGCATATACGCATTCGTGGAGCTGGTGGAAGTACAAAAATGATTAACAGGGACAAAAAGTAGATTGGGAAGATTCCATTTCCTGGCATCAAATATTTATTTAAAATATTTTTTGTTTCAAACAATTAGAAAATCATGAAACTGTTCTCAAACAGGTTCACATTTAAAACATTCTAGGAAAAAAACCTACTTTGTTTTTACTGATACATTTGAGAAGATTCCATACCACTTCTTGGTAACAGTAAAGTTTTCAACATTCTGTGTTCTAGAATGATTAGTATAGTTGAGTAAGGACTCAGCAAATTTTTTCTGGAAAGGACCAGACAGTGAAAGCATGATGTAGGCTGCAATTACCTAACTCTGCTGTTGTAGTGCAATAGGATCAGCACACAATATTTGAGCAAATGAGCACGCTGGTGTTTTAATAAAACTTTATTTCCCAAAACTAGAAGTAGACTAGAGTTGACCTATGGGTTCTAGGTCAACCTCTAGTTGACCAACCTCTCTAGGTTGAACCTTTTTAATGGTGAAAAATGCTGAGAACCTATCATGAATTTATAAACAATGAAAAGTATGAAGTTATTTACCTTGCAAAAGCACTGGAGTAATACCCTCTGCTCCCTGAAGATCCACCATGTGTTTTCTTAATGTCCTCTTGTGTTATCTAGAAAGGTGGTACATTATTTAGTTTTTAGTAAAATCTGTAACACCACTGCCTTTCTGGCTATATGTAACCCAATTTTAAACCTCAGTTAAATGGACCATATAGATACCAATTCACAAAATTTAACCATAATCAGCAGCTGCTAGTGATCAATCAGTTCTAATGCTCCCAAATGGCCCATATGAAGGCTTAGGACAAGATGAAAATTGAGAGTCTATCTCTAGAAACATTCAGCAGGCCCTGAACAAAATAAGAACAAGAAATAACACCAATAAGCAAAGCAGGAAATTTACTAAAAGCAAAAACAAAAAGTCTGATTTGTTAATGTGTCTTAAAATGCTTCACTGGTCATATTCAGTCTCCCATTTCAATAAACCCTGATATTGATAGAAACATCCTGATCTTGTCTTTTAGAGTAATAATCTTTAAAAATCCCCTCCTTACCCTGCTGACATGCTGATCATTGAAGCTGTACCACTGGTCGTCACTGAATGACTTTATACAAGCATAATAATGACCACCAGCAGCGCTCCCTGAATGAACCATAACGGAGAAGAGCTCATAGATCAAGGAATTCTAAGGAAAAAAAATAAAGGTAGTTCAAGAAGAGGAAAAACACAAAATCCTTATTTGTATATTTTCTAGTCTTTATTAATACATAGTAAAGTAATATTTAGTTATCCTTTATATTTACTATAGATTAACTCCTCTAAGATAATTAAAATAGCAAGTTACCACAAAAATGTATATACTGCAAATTTCACAAGTTTTATTCACTGTATCACTTCACATTTTAATTATGCTACACCCTCTGGAACTATGCACATCTAAATATAATTTATTTATTTATGTAAAAAAGAAAGTAATGGTCTGAAATTTTGGAAGCAAGTGTCAAATATAAGACTAAACTAATATGAATGGTCAAGATCAATAAATCCCAAATAACTGTTTTTGATTCAAATAAAATTATATTTCACTCACAAAGGAGACGAAGGATAGGATAATCTGCAACATCTAATGTAGTTATGTAGTATCTGTGATACTGTGATCTACTGATTTGACATTTCAGGTATGCAAGGCTGGTTCAACATTAGAAAAGCAATCAATGCAAGCAATTTTCGACCTCTTTCATCTCATGGGACACATAAACTAATTAATAAAATTCTGTGGCACACCAAAAATATGATTTTTGTCAATCTGACAAAAAAAGGTATAATTTTGATCCATTCACACTAGACAGCTATTGTTTAAGCTGTTGTCATTTTTATTTGACAATCTCAGGGAAAAGAGGTCAGTGCCTCTGGCTAAATAATCAGGGATTGCACATTTAAAAAATTCTTGTGCCACACCAGTGTGCCACGGCACCCTGGCTGAAACTCACTGATCTATGGAATGCAGATTAAAGAAGGAAAATTACATGATCATATCAACTGACCCAGAAACAGCATTTGACAAAAGTCTACTTCTCATTTATAATAAAAACTCTCTACAAATTGAGAATAGGGAAACTTCCTCAACTTGATAAAGAACATCTATAAGACACCTATAACAAACATCATAATTAAAGATGAGAGACTGAACACATTTCTTGCAAGCCTAGGAACAGTGCTAGAATGTCCTCTCTCACCATATTACTCAACATCGTAAGGTAAGACCTACCTATTTTAATAAGCCAAGGGAAAAAAAACACTTATCTATGCAGAAAACCAGGCACAGGGTTGGGTTTTGCTCTTAAGCCAGTGAACCAACCGCCTGCTTGAATATAATGTTCCTTATACTAAGTTATAATGTATCCCCCACATCATTCATTTCATAGCAATTCATACTCATCTATCTGCCCTGAAAGAAATAGGTAATTTTAAAAGGCAAAGGGTGATGGTGGTGAGAATATTGGTCTTGGGCTAAAAACAGATTTATGCACTTGACAACTCCATTTTCACATATGGCCAAACAAAACCTGCATGTGTAATAAGATTGGGATAGTGATCATGCTAGTGACTCACATTCACATTGTGTTCAAGATATTTGCTCTGTAATTCTCCCTTCATTAAAGCAGACTATGTGAATGTGGAAGAAATGGTTTGATAAAATGTTAAAAATCATTGACACAGTGACAAAAAAGATTCTATCCTAGAGATTATCCAGCTTTGTAGTTTTAAAATTATAATTCATGGAATGGTAACATTTTTTTAAGTGCCTTAAGGGCTGTTGTGGGCTGGGGGCCAGGGAGGAGGGAGCCGACTGAGGGCTGTGTCTCCCCTACCTTAAAAAGATCAGTTCTGAGCGAGACCCAAGATGGCGGAGGAATAGGTGGAAACTACACCAGCCTCCTCCCAGGACCAATCTGGAATTATAACTAAACTGTAACGAACTCATCCTGAGTAACCCACTGAACACTAGCTGGAGAAAAGCTTTATAATCACGGACCAGGGAGAAGGAACCACTTCACCACAGCGTGGTGGGACTAAAATAAATAAGTAAATAAAAATAAAATAAAAACTTAACAAATCAGTTCTATTATTAACTATTTCATAAAGAGTTCCACAGCCAAAATTTTAAAAATCAAAAGATCTAATATTTTATTTTGCTGTATGAGAAAACTCTAAGATACAAGAGGTAGAGAGGTTGCTGCAACTTTAAGGGCAGAAGTCCTGGTTACTAGGGCCCTCTCCATACCATCACCCACCTTGCCTACATAAAGGCAGTTCAGCCTCCCAAAAATTAATGTTCACACCTGTAAGTAGTTTCTCAACTTAAAACGTATAAACTTATAATTATAACTTAAAACATAAACTCATAAATTTAATTATAGTCCCACAAATGCATAAAAAACAATACTTAAAAAAGTCTTAATTTTCCAAAATTAAACTTCTTTTAAAGAGAACTTTATCAGTCACGCAGCCACATAATTATATACATGGGCCCAGAGATACACTATTCTCTCTTTCAACTAAACACCATATACTGTAAAGGGGACCTTCTCAAGACCAGGTTTTGAAATCTTTTCGGTTCCACTGCTGCTCTCAAGGCAGATGCCTTCATCAACACCATCATCATTGGAGAAATCATTGCTCATCTGATCGCTGTGACAACTGCCTTCGTTTTCTGCTCCACTGTCGGTACAACTTTCAGTCTGAGGGGATTTCTTAATAAAACATAAAAATCTCACAATTACAAACTAAACACAGGAAAAATATATACTCAAGTAAACTATCTATATGCTGCTTTTCACATAATTTAAGATGTTAATAAAATACTTATTTTAAGTGAATTTAGTTTTTCTCTAAAAAACAAAAAAGTGTATTTTAAAAACATTTATATTAATTCCTTAAAATTCAAATACAACAAATCAGTGATTCAGATTTCTATGAAACCATACTAATGTTTATGATTGCAAAGTAACAATAAAAAGTATTTCTTTCACCAGCCCTGGCTGGTGTAGCTCAGTGGATTGAGTGCGGGCCTGCGAACCACACGATCGTGGTTCGATTCCCAGTCAGGGCACATGCCTGGGTTGCAGGCCAGTTCCCAGCAGGGGACTCACAAAAGGCAACCATACATTGATATTTCTCTCCTTCTCTCCTTCCCTCTGAAGGTAAATAAATAAATAAAATCTTTTAAAAAAGTATTTCTTTTACCAAAATGAAAAAAAGCAGGGAAACAAAGCTCCATTATGAGCTGCTTTTGTTCTCAAATCCCCAAAGAAGATCATATCTTTCTTGAATAAAAAGTTCAATTCAGTTTATCATTGTGCTAGATATTATAGACAATTAGAAAAACAAGATGTATCTATCCTCAATAATTTTATACTCCAGTATGTAGGAGGTAGAAATATAACAACAGCAAATCATACTTTCTCACGCTTCTATGGTTTTTAAGTACCTATCATGCATATTTAAATTGAAGAAATCTACTTCTAAGACTTCTTCCCCCTTTTTGTTTAATGTTTTATATACATATCTAAGATGTTTTTACTTAAATAATTTTAGAATTCTCCTCTAAGAAGAAGGCATAGAAGTTCTTGAATTAACTAACTAATATAAAATAAGCATCAATTTTTTGCCAAGAACTTTGCTGTAGGGACTGGACTGCATCTGACATGGTCTTCATCCCTTTAGTTGGTTCAAGGAAAAATGGAGGTAAAAAGCAACTTCAGAACTCCACACTAAGTCCACAGAGATCATTCCTGAAACCCCTTTAAGCCAGAGCATCTTCTCTTTTCTTCTCCCAAGAAATGAACTTAAAACTTCCTAAAAGTTCTTGTCAAACTTTGTATCTAGGTTTTCATCCCTTGAAAAAGATTTCCCTTTACAAGAAATATTGGGTTGATCAAAAAGTCATTGAGTTTTTTCCCATAAAACATGACACATTTTTCATTTTCACCCATAACTTTATTGATTTGGATATTCTGAGTATATTTGGATACCTCCCACATTAGAGAACACTGATTGTTCTCAATCAATGTCTCAGTTTGATCGCGACCAACTTTAACTGATCGACCCAACTGAGGAGCATCATCCAGCAAGACATCTCCAGCATGAAACTTAGCAGATCACTTTTGAGATGTTGGATCAGTCACAGCATCTTCTTCACACACTGCACAAATCTTTTTTGTGTTTCAGTTGCATTTTTACCTTCCTTATAATAATAAAGCATCATACAACAAAAAATGTTGCTTTCCTTCATCTTCAGTATTAAAATGGCTACACAAAAATTTGCTAATTTTGATGTTTTTTTAAATTCATGCTGATATGACAGCTGTCACAATACAATCTATCAAAATTGTTTTCAATGAAGTTAAAGATAACTGCTTCTAGAGACAACTTACAGAAAAAACCAAATGAACTTTTTGGCCAACCCAATGTATTAGGAACACTCAGAAGACTGAAGTAATAATGATCTCTGAGTAGAAATCCTACAATGATTCTGTCTCCTTTGAAAGTCTGGTACACTTTGGGTGGATTTCCTAGCTTAAGCACAAGCATCTGAGATGTTATTTTAAACTAAACCTTTCAAAATATTACCCAGTCATAGGTATCATTCAATGAACACCTGCCTGGCCTAAAGCACTCTCTTCTCATAAAAGCCATAAAAAGCCAATTATTATCCTTCCTTTACAGCCAAGAAAAGGAGGCTCATACTTTTATACCACACTGTCTCTTAGCATTCAGCAGCACTAAATGATATTTGATGAATGTTTAAATTTATTTTCTGAGCTTCTGGGAAAAGGCATTTTTATAACTATAGCAATAAGTTCCAATCAGGAAAAAAATATTTCATGACAGTTTGAGAATTCTAAACATTTATCACTCTAACAACTGTGTTAAATACTTGTAAATATTGCCCATAATAAAATATTAAGAGTTTCCAAAAGAATATAGTGGAACTTTATGAACCTTTTACTGGATAGAGAGAGAAAAACCAGAGAATCCAAGCAGGTCAATGAATGGAAAAAACTGATGAGCTTTACCTATATAGTTCAAAGTAACATTCTCAAACTATTTAAATAAGGTCTTAATTTTTAAAAATTAATTACAAAAGGAAAACAGACAAAATATGTTTCTTCCTTAGTGTTCTAATCTAGCCAATAGAGGCAGGCAAACCTTAAGGAAGAATAACCCAGAAACCTAAGTCCTTGAAAAAGACACTAAGACAAATATAAGGAATTACAGCTACTCTACCCAGTTTGCTTGTTCATTCATTCATATATATTTGTTCTCTGGTTTTTTTTTACGTTTTGTTTGTTTGTTTGTTTATTTATTTATTTATTTATTTATCTTTATAGGGGACGGGAAGGAGAGAAGGAGAGAAGTATCAATGTATGGTTGCCTCTCGTGAGTCCCCCGCTGGGAACTGGCCTGCAACCCAGGCATGTGCTCTGACTGGGAATCAAACCGCAATTGTGTGGTTTGCAGGCCCGTGCTCAATCCACTGAGCTACACCAGCCAGGGCCTAAGGTTTAATTTTTTATTTTTTAGAGAGAGGGGAAGGAAGAAAGAGAGGGAGAGAACCTGCAATATGTGGATGCTTCTCATGTGGTCCCCAATGGGGACCTGACTCACAACCCAGGCATGTGCCCTGACTGGGAATCAAACCAGTGACCCTTTGGTCCACAGCCCAGACTCAATTCACTGAGCTACACCAGCCAGGGCGTTCTCTGTTTTTTTATGTACAAGTGCACCCTACCCCTAGATTGGTTTATTTCAATAACTGAAAAAGTATGAAACATAAGATTACCTCTCAAACTAAAGAAATAATTCCAAAGTTTTAGGACTTCTTTATCTTTTCAAAAAATATCATAAG
Source organism: Sturnira hondurensis (assembly GCF_014824575.4). Lineage (NCBI taxonomy): Eukaryota > Metazoa > Chordata > Mammalia > Chiroptera > Phyllostomidae > Sturnira > Sturnira hondurensis. The sequence continues at coordinate 5,193,721 of NW_028079136.1, forward strand.
TTACTTTGATCAAGCAAGACTATTTGAAATACAATTTATGATGGACAGAGAAAGCTTATACAAAGTCAGTTGTTTTTATAGAACTTGGCATTAGAAAATAAGAAAGGAAGAGCTTCCATCAAGAAAAGTCTAGTGGGGCCCTGGATGGTGTAGCTCAGTGGATTGAGCACAGGCCTGCAAACCAGAGGATCGAGGTTCGATTCCCAGTCAGGGCACATGCCTAGGTTGCAGGCTGGTTCCCTGCAGGCCAACTCCCAGCAGGGGACACATGAAAGGTGACTATACATTGATGTTTCTCTCCCTCTCTCCTTCCCCTCCAAAGATAAATAAATAAACAAAATCTTAAAAAAAAAGAAGAAAAGTCTAGTGGGTGGAGGCAGAAGAGGATATGGGGGGATAAATGGTAAAGGAAAAAAAATAAAGTAAGTAAATAAATAGTCTAAACATCAGTGTTAAGCTACTCCACATAACTCTTTTAAACATGACTAACCAAATGGACTAATACAAAAATCTCATAACAAAAAATATAATAAATATTTACCTCATCTTCAACATCAATAAATGTACTCATATCTAGTTCTTCAGGAAATGTCATCCGATCATTCAATTTAATCCTGTGCATGGTTGTATAATCAAAATCAAACCTTTTCAATTGTAAGGTCAGCAGATAAGGGAAATGCAAAAACCGAAGACCCTAAAAAAAGAGGGGGACCTATTAAATACTGACTATTACTTCAGTAAATTAGTATTAATTTCTACATGGCATCTACCTTTCTCGCATCACACTTCTTCTTACAACGTTCACAAAAATATTGATTTGGGCCATCCAGGATCTCTGGCTGAATAAACGCATGCAATGCTTCTTCCTAGTTAGAAAAAAAAAGGTTTCATAACTATTTAATAATATTGTAACATTAATGAAAGTCCTTAATACGAAAACATTGCAATTACCAAAATACTTATAAATAATGGCTAAAAAATTAGCAACTCAAAATGCAAAAAGGAAAAATAAATAGAACAAAATATTATTATGAAAACTGAGCAAAAATATAATTATTGCACTCTGTATGAGCTCTGCCTTTCCTACTATTGTACATCTTAGTCATTTCTACCTAATTTATATAATTTTACATTGTGGTATTTGCCTAAATAACCTAATAAAAATCTTCAATCTTGAGGTTAAAAAGTAATTCCATACTTTTTAGAAAAGCAGTTACACGTACCATTTCAAGCTTCCTCTAAAAGGAGATATTTTCAAACTGTACAGTAAATAACACAGAACTCTAAAGAATTCACACTGTCCCTATACTTAAAAATCTAATAATCATCCTAATCACTATATTTAGAGTCAATCAGCAGTCCACTACTGCACTAGCAGAAAGGCTGAAAAACACTGCAGTCTTCTCACTGCATGTCAGGTACTGCTGCATTTGAAAATGTGTAATGAGAATTCCTGGACTGTTCATCTGTGTACCATGTTGTTCTCTGTCCTCCATATAGCCTTAAGACAGAAGCAGGAAACTCAGTATGAACACTGTTAAAGAATCGGTGGGCATAAAATTAATTTTTAATCAGTAATTTTTCACAATAAAAAATGAATTGTAGTTAACACAACATATAAGGTTGCACAATGTCAAATTTCATTTGATGTTGTCTCTGCATACAACCTAAGCAGAAATACTGGCAATACATATTTATTACATATAAGGAAAAAATGGAATCATTAAAGCAAAGTATTTTCAAATATTTCACTTGTTTCTCAAAAGACATATAAAGGGAGCCTGATCTGGCAAAATGAACTTAGTTGTAAAAGAGCTGGCAAAGTTTTTAAAACTACTATCCACATGTTGTTTGATATAGCTCATTCTGAAATAAGATCAAAGATATGAAAAGATACTAAAAATGCTTCTAACTTCAACCATCTCTTATTTGTTTTCCAAAAGCAAGGAAGCCCAAAGGTGGGGGGAACAATTAGCTGGGGGAGTTTCCACATGACCAATCACTTTACTGGAAGTCATAGGAAGAACATATTTAGAAAATGATTTTTCCTGTAAAGCATATTTTAAGCATGAAAAGGCAAATGCTGTAAAAACAACAGAGTAAAAGAAGCTTTCATAGAAATCACATATACATATAGCTTAACACAGAATGCCATCAAATTAATCATTTTCCAAACAGAGATCATTTGAATTGGTAAAACACTCAATTATCTAAAACAAACAGGGAAGGAGTAAAGGATGGCGGGCAGGAAGGAGAAGAGGGATATTGAAAAATTATGTAACCTGAATTCTACCTTACTAAACTTAGGTGTGTGTGTATTGGTCTCTGGCTTACAGTTTATATCCAAAACTTATCTTTTTTTTTCTTTTCTTAAACTCAGAGAAGTTTCAAGAACAGAAAATTCCCTTTAATCATTTACTCGGACTCACCAAGCTTTAACAGTTTGCTACCTTTGCTTTATCATTATCCCACCTACATACACATTATGCATTTTCCCCAACCATTTGAGAATAGGTTCACACATCATGCTCTCCTCTTAACATCTCAATGTAACATTTTAAAAACAAGAACAGTCCTACATATTAGAGCTATCAAGTTCAGAAAAATTTAAAGTGCTTTTTTCTGTCCATATTCCAATTCTATCAATTATCCTAATAATGTCCTTAACAGTATTTCTCCCCTTCCAGTACAGAATGGAATCCAGGATCACAGACTGCATTTGGCTGGCTGTCTCTGCAAGCAAAACCTTTCTTTCATGACATTAACATTTTTTTTTTGCAGAGGCCAGGTATTATATATATATATTTTTTAAATCCTCACCTGAGGACACTTTTTCATTGCTTTTAGAAAGACAGGAGGGAAGAGAAACATCGATGTGAGAGAGAAGCATCAAGTGGTTGCCTTCCTTACGTGACTGGACCAGGGATTGAATCCACAGGCATGTGCCCTGACCGGGAATTGAACTGGCGACCTTTTGGTTACAAGACACTCCAACCAACTGAGCCACTACAGCCAGGGCAAGACCAGGTATTTTATAAAATGTTCCACATCTGGGTTTCTCTGATTTTCCTCATGATCAGATTCAAATCATGCGTCCTTTCTGAACTACTTTATGTCTCTTTAAGGGCTTCGCTGTTACAGACCATTATGTCCCTACCCTCCTTATTAGTGATATTAACTTTGATCACGCTCAGTCTTGTTCAGTTTGTCCACTATATGAGGGGTACCCCCCCAAAATCCCAGAACTATCTTTCAGAGGGCAGGCCCCTTGTAGTACAGGCTTCCCGTGCTAGGTGAGTGTTTCAGGAACTCATTTATATCAGTGTACCAGCTGGTGTTGTGAGAGGCTGCATTTGGTCTCAGTGAAATTTTTCTGAAAACCCTTTGAACACATTTGCCTATTTCATGATGGGTGATTTATAATCTCACCTGCCCACACCATGCTGAGTGTTCAGCAGTTTTTGACCGACATGAACCCCCATGCCCCACCCTCCCTATTCACCCGATTTCACCCAGAGCGCTTTCCCCAATGAAAAAAGTCCTCTAAGGGAAACGATTTGCCACGTTGGAAGAGGTGAAACAAAAACAGCAGAAGTCCTAAAAGGCATTAAGACTGATGAGTTCAAAAACTGTTTTTGAACAGTGGAAAAAATGCCAATAGGTGTATTGATCAAATGGAGAGTACTTTGAAAGTGACTGAAGTTTAAATACGTAAGAATAAATATAGAACTTTTAATAAATAAATTTTGGGGGTTTTCTTAGTCCCCCCTTATATAGTTATTTTTTCACTTGCAGCTAATAAGAAATCTGGAAGAAGACCCTTAGAAACCATGCAAAAATCCTTAGCCTTAAACTTTCCACCCTAGATTTAGCATCCACTAAGGGATTCTTTCGTAAACCAAATTTTAATGTAATGTTTGCTTTATTAAGCCAACTTGAAATTTTTTTCTTATAATAGGCAATTTAAGCCCATTCATATTTGATACAACTGGTGTTTTGTTTTGCCTCTGTCACTACAACTACTGTATTAACACTTAAACTGTGTTCCTTTCTCTACGTGGAATGTCTTCTTACTGTTTTCTACATTTTCTTTTGGTAGTTAGGGAGGTAATTTTGTTGTAGTCCATTTATACTTTTGTTATTGCTCTCAATCCTCTTAGCCTTTCCCTTTTCTTACTTAAGCTTGTAGTGCCTAGGCTGCCAGTTCTAAATGGTACTGTGTTTCCCACCTATTGAACAGCCTTTGATCTTATCCTGCAGTATTTTCCCTTTCATTCTTTTTTGAGAATGGCATTCCTTGTACTTTGTCTAACACAGAACATTTCACATTATTGTTCTACCCATGTCCCCATCCTTTAAAAATGTACTCATTTCTACAATATTAGTTAGTCCTTAATTCTACAACTCAATAAATCAAATGCTCACAGTCCTTTTCCTGGAGTTTCCCCAGTGATTCCTTGGCTGGATGGAGCTCATTCTCCAATAAACTCTAAAGACGGGCTCATGATTATAACATTCACAGAGCTCCTCATGTTCAAAACTGGTTTTGTATCACCACCATTATTGAAGGAATGCTGGCTGGACACTGAATCCTCAGCCTGCACTCCCTTTGTTTGAGTTTCTTGAAATTGCGATTCTGTTGCCACGATTTAAAATGTTGGCCTTCAGAAGTATGATGCTAGTTACATTTATCCTTAAAGGTTAATGGTTTACTAAAATACATCTGAGAGTTGGTTATTTCAGGCCAATCTGTCCAGATAAATGGTGGGTAGGTTTAAATTTCTCTTATTCCCATAACATTTTCCCAGAATATACTCTGTAAGTTTTGTTTCACCTTGCTTTTATTCTTCAGACTCCTTATGTTGGACACCTCCTTTACTAGTGGTTCCCTTACAATCATTTTCTCTGAGATCCCTTCCTTTCAAGTCTCATTTTCATGTATGTCCCTTAGATTTTTATTCCATTCTATTCTCTTTCAAGCACTTTATAATCTACTCATTTCTAGCACAGTTTTGTCTTTTTCTTTCTTTCCTGACTTTGACCACTATTCACTCCATTTCTTGCTTATTTATTAAATTTCTTAATCCTTACCCAAGGACATGTTTCTTTATTGATTTTTAGAGAAGGAAAGAGAAAGAATATGAGAGAGAGAGAGAATGAGAATATGAGTATGAATGAAGGGCTGCCTCCTGTACATGCCCCAACTGGGGATGGAATACTCAACCTAGGTACGAGCAACCTTCTGCCGTAAGAGAGAACGCTCTAACTGGGTAATTCAGACAGGGCTTGCTTTTGTTGTTGTTATTTTAAATCCATTTCTCCCTCTAAATTTTTGGATACTACGTTGTTTGTTTGAAAAATATTTAAGTTAAGTCTAGAGTACTGTCCTACTTGGTACTATTCTACTTTTCAGCTATTTTCTGAAGGTTTTTATTTGAGGGGAGGGATCTTCATAAACTAAAATGCTTTAACACATATTTTTTTGTCTTTTCTGATAGTGATGCTAATTGTTTTTTTTCCTATTCATTTTGTGGATAGCATTCTTTAGTTTGAGAATAACTTTTGTCAACTTAGGGAAGTGCAGTTTTGAATTGGCAATGAGAGGAGAGATTGGTATCTGCCTTCATTTTGCAGGACTCTTAATTTTTTTTCTTCTTGTTTTCTACTCACTTGCTCTGGGTGGGAGGCATCAGCCCTTCTCCATTTATTTCCTTCTTCCCTAAAAGCAATATTTCTCCAAGGCTGCCACTTCCATCCTGCTCATTCTAAAACTCCTTCCCTTCAGCTGATGCTGTAAACTACCAAGTCGGTCTATGTTGGCACATACTAGGTGAGTACTTTCTCTTTTTGAGGGTGATTCTCTCTTTGTTTTGCCTGAGTCATTCAGTGCCCTCTTCTCTACTTTATAGTCTCTAAAGTTTCCCACCCCGCCCTCTTCCCATACAGACTTGCAGCAGCAGTGCAAATTCTGTTGGAACGTGGTGGCTACTTATTTTGCTACTTACAGTAATTTGAAGTTCATGATATTCTTTCTCCAACTGATACAAAAGGAACACAAATGAAACCCAATTAACCCACACCTGCTAGAGTTTGGGGGAAGGATGTGTGGAGGCAGCTACCATTATCCTTCAGGCTGAGAAACCAGTTAAAGCTACATTAATAACTTTTTTTAGTTTCTGTATTAATAAGTTTCTATAGCTTCCTCCTCACTCTAGCTTTTAAAAAGGTTTTAACCAGGATAATTATAACTAAGTTCAGTCAGTTATAAAAATTAGCTTCAATTCATCCATCCACCCATTCAACAAATGTGTAAATGATATGTAAATAATGGGCTAATACGGTTGTATACATTCATATTCACTTAATGTTATATATAACTAAAAAATCATGCCAAAGTATATTTTAGATACTAAAATTAGTTATGGATCATAAAGGAGAACAAAATATTATCACTGTAATATTATTATTATTTTAAGGATTTTATTTATTCATCTTTAGAGGGGAAGGGAAAGAAAGGAGTGAGGGAGAAACATCAATATATGGTTGCCTCTCGTGCATTCCCAGCTGGGAATTGGCCTGCAACCCAGGCATGTGCACTGACTGGGAATCGAACTGCAATCCCTTGGTTCGCAGGCCTGAGCTCAATCCACTGAGCTACACCAGGCAGGGCTCATTGTAATATTATCAAAACACACACACACGCACACACAAAAACTGTACTGCTTACCATGAGTATGTTAAATTGATGTATCATGCTCCCAAACTAGCTTTAATTATGATTGTTTTTATCATTGCAGAGTGAAGATTATAATTTTCTAGAATTTACTTAAATAGTATACAAAATGTAATTTTGCACATTTTTTTAAGACTGTAATTTTCACAGTTCAGAAAAGAACACAAAGAATTCTGACATCCTTAGTTGCCCAAATAAAAAATATCAGTTGTGGCCCTGACCAGTGTGGCTCAGTTGGTTGGAGAACTGTCCCATAAATCAAAGCATCTGGGTTCAATTCCCAGTCAGGACACAAGCCTAGACTGCAGTCCCCAGGGGGAGGAGCGCATGCAACAGGGACCTGATCGATGTTTCTTTCTCACATTGACATTTTTCTCCCTCTCTCTCTCTCTCTCTCTCTCTCTCTCTCTCTCCATCCCTTCCCTCCTCTCTAGAGTCAATAAGCATATCCTTGGGTGAGATTAAAAAAATAGCTTAACACAACTTTATATTTAATGCTGAAAGTATAGGCACAGTGCAATAAAAAAATATAACTAAAAAATGGTACTGTCTATAAATCCTTTCATTTTTCTTTTTACTCTTAACCTACATATAAAATCTTTCTCCATCATTTAATCTATTTTATTTTGAATGGAGAAATGTGTATTAAAAGGTGACACTTTATTTTTCAAGTTGACAAAGATAAATCAGAACCTCAACTGATAACTATTTCTTGATTTCGATATACTTAGCAATTTTGTGCCATTGCTATACAACAGCAAATATATCCACTTATCTTCCCAGGGTACGGTATATACTTTAATATACATATAATGTATTTCTGTTGTGTTTCACTAGGGCAAAGACTCCAATTATTTTTAACCTAAGCCATCTACTTATTTTAATTGCAATTTTTGAGATCATTGTAGATTTGCATACAATTAATAAGAAATAACACAGGGAGAACCCTTGTAGACTCAGCTTCCTCCACTGACACAACCACCTATTTTATTCCTAGATTTCCCGTTTTAGTGTACTCATGTGTCTGCATATGTGTGCATATCAAGCTCTACACAGTTTTATCACCTGTATAGGATCACATATCCATCACTAGTTGAGAGACTGAACAGTTCCTACACAAGTACACGGTATGTTGCCCTTTTATGGCAACTGTCTGTCCTCCTCTTGACTCCACCAAATCTATAAGCTCTGGCAATGGTTAAGCTGTCTCCAAGTTTAAATTTTTCATAATTTTTTCAAAAATATTATATAAATGGAATCATATCATACATAACCTTTTGGGATTGGCTTTTTCCACTCAGCATAATTCCCTGGAGATTCCTTTAAGCTTGTGTGTGTGTCAGTTCCTTTCCCTTCTTATTGCTGAGTAATATTCTATGCCATACAAGTTTGTTAATCACTCACTTGCTGAATGACCTCTGGGCTCATTCTAGCTTTGGAATATTAACATAAAGATGATATGCACATCTGTGAAGAGGTTTTCGTGTAAACATAATTTTTCATTTCCCTGGGATAAACAACCAAGAGTATAATTGCTGGATTTTATGGTAACTGCATGTTTAGTTTTATAAGAAACTGTCCGTAACATTTCATATTCCCACCGAAAATGTGAATGACCTAATTTATCCACACTCTCGCCAGCTTTAAGTACTGTTATTATTTTTTATTATAACCACTCTGGAGGTACAGAATGATATCCTCATTGTGGTTTGAACTTGTATTTCCCTAGTGACATTTAACACCTTTTCCTGTATTTACTTAATATTTGTATATCCTCTTCAATAAGATGTTTATATCTTTTGCCTATGGTCTAAATGGATTGTTTGAGAGGTTTTTTTTTACTATTGTACTTTGAAACTTCTTTATATATCCTATAAATTAGTCCTTTGTCAGATACGTGGCTTGCAAGTATATTCTCCCAGTCTGTAGCTTCTATTCTTATCCTCTTTGCATGGGCTTTCAAAGACCAAATTTTTAATTTTGATGAGTTCCAACTTTTGGAATCAAACCTAAGAACACAGAGCTTAACTCTAGATCTGGAAAACTTCTTTCCTATTTATATTACTAAAAGTTGTAACTTTACACTTTAAGTCTATGATCCATTTTGAGCTAATTTTTGTATCCAATGTGAGGTTTAAGTGGAGGTTCTTTTTTGTACTTATGGAAAGATCATCCTTCCTCCATTTAACCACTTTAGTATCTTCCTCAAAAGTCAGTTGGGCATATCTGTTGAAACTACTTGTGTTTTCCATTATATTCCACTAACCCCTTCATCTATCCCTCCATCAATGCCATGCAGCCTTTATTACTATAGCTATATAAAAATCAGGTAGACTGATTCCTTCAACTTTATTCTGCTTTTTTCAGAATTCTAGCTGTTTTAGTTCCTTTGCCTTCTACATAAATTTTATGATGAACTTGTACATATCATCAAAAATCTTGCCACATTTTGAAAGTAACTGCATTAAAACTATATAATCTGGGGGAGAATGGACATCTTTGCTATGTTGAATCTTCCAATCAACTGAACAAAGTATGTTTCTTCATTTATTTATGTTTGTAGTTTCTAACACATAAATCTTTTCCCACAACTGTAAATAGTATTGTATTTTTAATTTCACTTCCCACATGTTCTTTGCTAGTATTTTGAAACACAACTGATTTTTGCAAGTTTATCTTATAACTTTCTACTTTGCTCAACTCACTTATTATATCTACAGATTTTTTACATAAAATGTTATCTAAAATTGAGGATGGGGACAATTTAATTTCTTCCTTTAATTGGTATGCCTTTCATTTCCTCTTCCTGCCTTAGTGTGTTGGCTAGGGCTTCCAGTACTATATTGAATAAGAGTGTTGAAAGCAGACATCCTTGACATTCTACAGGCAAAACATTCAATCTTTCACTGTGAAGCATTGTGTTAGCTATAGGTTTTTTGAAAATGTTCTTTATCAAGTTGTAAAAATTAACCTATTCCTAGTATCTACATTTTTTACCATGAATGTTTATAGAATTTTAACAATTGAGTCAATTGATGTGATCAGGTAAATCTTCTTCTTTTGGTAGATTAACTCATTGATTTTTTAAAAAATACTGATTAGCTCTGAGTTCCTGGAATGAATTCTACTTGGCCATGGTATATAATTCTTTTTATATATTACTTATTTCTACCTGCTAATATTTTGGTAAGAATTTTCCTATTTATATGTGTTAAGGACATTGGCTTGGCCATAGTTTTGGTTGGTTGCTTGGTTGCCATTGTCTTTGGTTCACTACCAAGACTCAGCTGTCATTGAGTGCAGAGTTTTATATGTCTATTAGCTTCTGTTGGCTGATGGTGTTGTTAAGTTCTCTATCTTTGCTGATTTTCTGTCTAGAGGTTCTGCCTATCAATTATTGAGAAAAGGGCACTGAAGTCCCAAACTACGACTGTAGATCTGTCAACTTTTCCTTTTAGTTTGGAAAGTTTTGCTTCATATATTTTGCAGCTCTATTATTTGTTACATACAGTTAGGGCTGCTGTCTTCTTGATGAAGTGACCCTTTTATCCTTACATAATGCCCCTGTCTTGCCTATACCAATACACCTGAAGGGAGTTTTTGTACACAGCATACTACTGGGTCATGTTTTTTTTTTAAATCTAATATGCTGATGTCTACCTTTTAGTTGGTATAGTTAGATCATTTATATGTAAGTAAATTCACTATTGTTTTTTTTTCCTTCTCCTGCCTTCTGTGGAGTACTTGAATATTTTTTGAATTCCATTTTGATTTATCTACCCTGTTTTCAAGGTATCTATCTCTCTTTCAGTAGTAGCTCTAAGTATTATATTACATACATAATGCCTTATTGGTGCTTTCCTTTTACCAGTTCAAGTGAAGTAGAGAAACCTTACCTCCCTTTACATCTTTTCTTCCTCTCCCATTTAAATATAATTTCTCACACATTTCCTCTTTATACATTTAGAATCATATCATACAGTATGATAATTCTGGTTCAAACATCAGACATACTTTAGGAAACTCAGGAGGGGAAAGAAGGCCAATTCTATTTACCCAAATTTTTGCTTACCGTGTTCTTTTTTCATTCCCCATGCTCCAAGATACCTACCTTTTAATCATTCCCTTTCTGTTCAGAGAAATTTCTTCAGCCATTCTTTAAAGTTGGGTCTGCTGGTGACGAATTCTCTTAGTGCTCCCCCACCCAAGAATTTCTTGATTTCCCTTCCATTCCTGAAGAATACTTCCAGTGTTCTTTCAACACCCACCTAAAAATGTGCCACTTCCCTCGGGCCTCCATAGTTTTTTATCACAAATCTTTACTTATGAAAAATCAGAGTGGTTTTTCCCTATAAGAAAAGGTGCCTTTTCTCACTTGCTGCTTTCAAGGTATTTTATTTATCTCTAGTTTCTAGAGGTTTGATTATAACTGGACTTGATGTAGAATTCTTTTGGCTTATCTCATCCGGGGTTTGCTCAGCTTCTTGGATCTGTATGTTTACCCCTTTCACCAAGTATGGAAAATTTTCGACCATTATTTCTTTGAGTATTTTCAGCCTTGCCTTCTTTTTTTTTCCTCCTTCCAGGGCTCCAATGAAACAAATGGTAGATCTTTCACTATATAGTCCCGTAAGTCTCTGAGGAACTTTTTCCCCCCAATCTGTTTTTCTTTGTTACTTAGATTGGGCAATTTCTATTGTTCCATCTTGAAGTGAATTCACTGATGCTTCCTACTATCTTCTACATTCTGCTGTTGAGATTTTTATTGTTACTGCATTTTTCAGTTCTAAATTCTCATTTCATTTTTCTTTTTATCTGCTATTTCTTACTTGAGGCTGTTTATTTGTTTCAAGTGGGTTTGTAATCTTTCATTGAAGTACTTCTATGGTGGCTCTTTAAAATATTTGTCAGATAATTCTAACATCCATTATTTCAGTGTCTGTGTCTATTGACTGTCTCTTCTTTCACTCAAAATAAGGTATTTATGGTTCTTAGTAGGGAGAGTGAGTTTTTTTCTTTTTTTACTAAACCCGAACATTTTAGGTATTCCGCACCCTATAAAATCTTCTGATTTGGCTGGTTCCTTTGACACTGCTCATTACTGTCAGGTGGAAGCAGAAGTCTAGGCTTCCCACTTGGTCTCTGTTGTCACCTCAGTTGGGGAGAAGCTCTTCATCACTACCGGGCAAGGGTATGGATTCTGGCCGCTCAGTGGGCCTCTGCTGATGTCACTTTGGCTCAGGGGGCTAAGCGCCTTACTCACAGGAGGTGGTAAAAGTCCTGATTCTCCTTTACTAAGCATTACTCCAGTGTGGGGGGGAAAAAGGGATGACTCCCAAGCCAGGCTCCCCACACAGTCTCTAGTAACAGTGAGCGAGGGAAACAGGACAATGGCAGTGGGAAGATTAGATACTGCCCAGCACAGACAAAACTCCCCGGGTAGCTACTCAGCCTTCTCTGAAACCATCCTGGTGCAAGTTGAAGAATTCTATAATAATTTGATGACGGTGGAAGCTTAGGATCCGTACCAGCCTTGGCTGGCAAGGGGTAGGGCAGGGATCAAAGTCCTTCTGTGGTGTTTGGCTAGAGCAGAGCTGATATTATATAAAAGTCTTGAGCCTTACTAGGCTGCCCTTTTCCTGGTCTTTTGATTAGAGAAAGCAGGCTTTTTAGTCTGTACCTATTACTGTTTCCAGGCTGCCAACTTCTTCAGCTCCAAGTCTGGGATATATCAGGCAAAAAGAAAACCCAAGGAACTCACCCATGTCATTCTTTGAGTCCTGAGGTACCTACTTGTAATGCCTTTTCTCGACCTTTCAGAGTTTTCTTATATTTGTTTTACATATAACATTCAAGACTTTTAGTTGTTTTGGCAGAGGGAACAGGGAAATTGTACATCTACTGCATTTTTCTGAAAGCAGAAATCCCCACTTTTTAAATTGGCTCTCACTATGTCTAACCACACAAATTCCTGGAAAAATGAGGGTAGAGTCTGTAAAAGAGATCTTTTTTTAATGAAATGCTTACAAATTTAGTTCACTCCACCATCCAAATGAGTTATTATGACTGAGCCAGCCATACAGGAATGTCTAAATCACCTGTTAAATCATGGACTATGTCTAAGGGCATCTACTTGTATGCAGTGCAAAGTTAACATCCTTATGATTTCATAAATATTTAGGAATTTAACAATTACCCATTCAAAACTTTAAAATAATCATTAAACTATGTTTACTTATGAAATGAAGTCTTTTATATAATCTGATCTTTCCAAAGACACTATATGAAACTATACATCTAAACCCGTTTCACACTTTTGAACACATATCATTACAATAAAGAGATATTTAAATGTACTTACCCAATAATAGAATAAAAGTATCCTAATAGAAAATGGCCTAGTACAGCGCCAGTCAGAGTAGACAATTCAGTAAATATGTTAAATGGCAAAAAGATACCCATAAAATATAGTGTTGAAAATCTTACTGTTAAATACAAAAGCACCTCTCTGGTTAATAACAAACATATGATGCTCTATCATTTTTGTTGAGTTTGTGAAACAAGTTTTCATACTTAACCAATAAAAATATTTGTGATCTTTAGATATCATTACAATATATTCTGTATTTAGGACTATCTTCTTGTAATACATTCTCAAATTTGCCTGGCAAAATGCCAATTCAAGGTTTCTTTGATTATTAAATTCAGTAAGATTGGTTGTATATAGACAGCTCTAATCAGTGAAAATAAAAGATTCCAATTACCTAACAAATAATTAAGAACAAACCTTTTAAAAAGACTAATGCACAAAGTTCCAGCTGATGTTTTTTAAGGGTAATAATAAGATTTATAAAATGAGGACATTATAAATTAATATAAAATTACTGTATTTTAGTATTCTCATTTCCCCTTAGCATCCCAAGGACATAAATGTTAATGTAACAAAGTAGAAATAGTCCTTAAATCAGTCCTTAAATAGTCCTTAATCTACAGCAGTGCTTCCCAAAATCTGCTCCTCAGAATCTAAGTGTCCCTTGAAATATGAACAGGTGTCCCACAGAGAGAGACAATGCTAGGTTAAACACAGTTAAACAAATTTCTCTACCATAGGACTCCTTGGAAAATTTAAAATAAAATATGCACCTTGAACTTCACAAAGATGACTATAGGTACACAGTTTCCCAAATTCAGTCAAAGAAACCATCTCTCAAACATCTATTAAACCCCACTGGAGACTAGTGTTGAACAGAACTGAATCTGAGAGAAAGAGAAAGGCAGGAGAGTCCTTGAACTCTGATGCCCTGCTTGGTCAGGTAAAATGAAGGCCAGAAGTTTAATAAATACCACAGTTATAATAACTAAGTAATTCAATAAGGAAAACATAACGCTGAAAAGCATTTTTAAAAAACTATAGGCAATTCTAGTACTCATTAAGAAAAGTCTTCTATCAATCATGCTGAAACTACCGTAAAAACTGGTTATATATGGTATAAGGATAAAATAGCTAAGTGTTAATATGATTCATATCTTAATCTTAAATATTATTCTCAAGAAATTTATTTGAACATGGAAAGAAAAACTCCAGAAACTGGATGTTTTAGATGAAGGTTAAAAATAAAACCCTTCAGTTTTTAACAGAACCTCATACTTAACTATCTAAAATTAAACATCAGGTGTTATTCAACCTCACTGTATATATACACATCTATACTACGTTTTGTTTGATGTATACATATGATATATACACATCTATACTATACTTTTGTTCTGGTGGTTCACGGAACAAAACATACAACGAACAGAACATATAACCATCAATGTTGTGTTATACATGTGTGCATGTTGGTTTTTGTGTGTGTATACATCCAATCAGACAAAATACCAAAGTCCAAAATTAAAAGCAGGAAAATAAATTTTTCAAAGTTCAATTCAAATTATGGCCAAATATAAAATATAGCCTGGATAAGATTTTATAATGCTCCTTTTAACTAGATTCTTATAACCCACATTTATATCAATTCTTTAAACACATAAAACTAACAAAATACACAATGGCAAGCAGTGATATAAAACTAATTTTAGATGCTGTACGATGATTTCTGTGAATTAAGAAGTGTTTTGAATTCAGAAAATAATGGGAAATCACTTACCTCTAACTAAAGTTCTCTGAAGGTAGTATCCTCCTTAGAACCCCTATCTTGGGTAGTTTCACCTGCTGTTACTTCCCTCAAGAGACTCCAGCAAATTCTAGGAAGTTTTGAGTTGCCTCCTGCAAGCCCTATTAGTGCATGTGTGCTGAAAACCCGCTCGCATACTGCCTCCTAGATAAAACTTCCAACTCCCGCTGAATCGCCACCACTGCCATCTGTGTACCGATGGAGGATATTACCTTTGGAAGATTCCACTTAGAAATGTGGCTTTTTTCAACTCTCCAAAAATATTCTCCAAATTGCTCCACTGCTGTGTCTATAATGTACTTAAGAGAGTGGTGGCAATTCAGTAGGTGATTAAATCATGACAAAGAAATTAGCTAAGCAATTATATTTGCTGAATACTCAAATATAACAATGCAATGAAACAAATAAAACTAGCTTCCTCCACATTCAATTAATACATAAAAAGCCTAAATGTGTATGTGAAAAATCTTTCATAAAAAGTACTTTTTTAAACAAAGGAGAAAAAATATTCTATATCACTTGGGCCTATCAAATATTTTCCTAGTATATTTTGTTCAAAAATGCCCATATTTAAAAAAGAGATAAGAAAGACAAGTGTTAACCAATTCCCGATGATTTTTCAGTTTATCACTTCTAACTGCCAAAATAAAGAAAAAGCAAAACAAAAATGAAAAACAAAACTAGTTACTCAAACCACAGCCAATTTCATATACTAGAAATGGCAATTTATGAAGGTACAATTGAGCACTTAACAAAATTTTTCAAATCTATTCAGGAAGCAGACTGAAAAGTAGTGGAGGAAGAAAGGAGACCTCATCTCCCGCTACCCAGAAAAGGTCTTTTACTTTGGATTTCACTCACAGATTCCACAACTGCTTGCTGATTATTTCTGATAGCCATACAGAAGTAGGAAAAAAGAGAAAAAGAGATCAAGTGTCCTACAGACCAGAGGACTAAACCATACATATCACACTATTTTAGAAGATTAAGTATGAACTAGCTTTAAAAACACTGATTTTAGGAGTTCCAGCCAAGATGAAGATGTAGGTAGAAATACTTCACTTCCTTGTACAATCAAAAGGATAACAACCAATTTAAAAACAATAAACAACCAGAAGTGCCAGAAAATCAAACTGCATGGAACTCTGACAACCAAGGAGTTAAAGAGACATTTACCCAGACCAGTAGGAAGAACAGAGATGGGAGACAAGCAGTTCATCACAGAGGATGACTGGGCTGGCAAGGCAGAGCTGGCTGAATGGGAAACTAAAGACTCAAAGCTAGCTATAAAACACTGTGGGGTTGCAATGGTGGGAGAAACTTCCAGTCTCACAGGAGAGTTTGTTGGAAAGTGGGGCTAGAATGGAGCAAGCCAGTGGCATTGTTCCCTCTTGGACCCCTCCCCAACAGTGTCACAACACAGCAACCTGGGTTGTCCACCCTGATGAATACCTAACGCTCTGCCCCATACAACATAACAGGCGTGCAAAGACAAAGAAATATGGCCCAAATGAAAGAGCAGATCAGCTCTGGCTGGTGTGGCTCAATGGATTGAGTGCCGGCCTGTGAACCAAAGAGTGGCTGATTGGATTCCCAGTTGGGGCACCTGTCTGGGTTGTGGGCCAGGTCCCCACTGGAGGCCATACGGGAAGCAACCACACATTGATAGTTCCCTTTCTCTCTTGCTCCTTCCCTTCCTCTCTCTCTAAAAATAAATTAAAAAATTTTTTTCAAGGAAGAGCAGATCAAAACTCTAGAAAAAGAGCTAAGGGATGAGGAAATAGACAACCTATCTGATGCAGAGTTCAAAACAATGGTAATCAGGATGCTCATAGAACTGATTGAGCTTACTCACAAAATGAAGGAAGGAATGAAGGCTACCCAAAGTGAAATAAAACAAAATATTCAGGGAACCAACAGTGAAGGGAAGGAAACCGGGACTGAAATCAACAATTTGTAACAAAAGGAAGAAACATCCAACAGGAACAGAATGAAGAAAGAATTTTTTTAAAAAGAGGAGAGGTTTAGGAACCTGTGGGACAACTTTAAGTGATCTAACATCCAAATTATAGGGGTGCCAGAAGGAGAAGAACAAAAGCAAGAAATAGAAAATTTACTTGAACAAATAATGAGAAAAACTTTCCCAATCTGGCAAATGAAATAGACTTCCTGGAAATCCAGGAAGCCCAGAGAATCCCAAAGAAATCAGACCCAAGGGGGAACACACCAAGACACACCATCATTAAGTTAACCAAGATTAAATATAAACAGAGAATCTTAAAAGCAGCAAGAGGAAAGGAGACAGTTACCTACAACAGAGTGCCCATAAGATTATCAGCTGATTTCTCAAAAGAAACCATACAAGCCCCTCCTTAGGGGCTGGAAAGAAGTATTCAAAGTCATGAAAGGCAAGGACCTACATCCAAGATTGCTCTATCCAGCAAAGCTATCATTTTAGAATAGGGGGGGCAGATAAAGTGCTTCCCAGACAAGGTAGAGTTAAAGGAGTTCATCATTACCAAGCCCTTATTATGTGAAATGTTAAAGGGACTTATCTAAGAAATAGAACATCAAAACTGTAAACAGTAAAATGACACAAACTCATAACTATCAATAACTGAACCTAAAAAACAAAAACTAAGCAAACAACTAGAACAGGACCTGAACCAAAGAAATGGAGATCATATGGAGGGTTTTCAGTGGGGAGGGAAAGGGGAAGAATGGGGAGAGGAAGGTACAGGGAATAAGAAGCATAATTGGTAGGCATAAAATAGATGGGGAGAGGTTAAGAATAGTATAGGAAACAGAGAAGCCAAAGAACTTATATGTACAACCCATGGACATGAACTAAGGTGGTGGGGGAATGCTGGAGGGTTGGGGGTGCAGGGCAGAGCAGGGATAAAGAGGAGAGAAAAAAACTGGGAAAACTATAATAGCATAATCAATAAAATATACCTAAAGAAATAAAAGCTGATTTTTAGCTAAGAGCCATCATCAGCTTATAAGCATAAATAAGACCCAAACAACATCCTGATGAAAGTCTACTTTTTTAGAGGTCTCAGTTAGCTTTGAAACTTTCCCCTTGCCAAATAAATATCACTGAACACTCTCATTTTAAATATCAACTAACTCCTTCCATGACTCTCCTTTTATATAAGTAAACACAATGATAGAATACAATAATAAAATTACCAAAAAGCAATTAAGAAATGGATAACAGGAAAACTAGGAAAATCTTAATCTCCCACACACATACTCAATATATAAATAAACTAACCATATATAGTTCTGATTCTTTAAATTATCTATGCTTCTACGATGCATAGATTTAAATTAAATTTTAGAAAAAAAGATGTTCCTTTCAAAATGTGCCTCTGTTGATCATAAAACCAAATGTTATTTTTCCAATTTTAAAAGTGTATGGAACAGCAGGGGCCAGCATGGCTCAGTTGGCTGGAGCGCCATCCCGTAAACTGAAAGGTCACAGGTTCGATTCCAAGCCAGGCACATCCCTTAGATGTGGTTTGGTCCCTGGATGGGAGGACCTACAAGAGGCAACCAATCAGTGTTTCTCTCTCATGTCATTGCCACTCTTCCTCTCTCTCCACCTACATTCTCCTCTCTTTAAAAACAATAAGCATGTTCTCAGGTGAGAATTAAAAAAAAAATTGTATGAAAGAAAATGTCCTCAAAACAAAACATATCTTCCAATGCAAACAAAGGTCACAAAAGAGCACTTATAGAATAGATTGTTTAGAGGTAAAAATAAAATGACATAATCTAGTCACTTATCAGAAAGAATAAAATACTGAGCCATGAAGCAGTACACATGCATTCACTTTCTTTTACACATGCACTATTAGGACTCACTGAAGGGTCAAAAATCTTCTAGATCTTGCTAGTTTAAATGCAGGAATGACTAACAACCCAAGAAGGTGTATCTAGGATGATACTTACCTTAGGATAGGTTATACCACTGTGCTATTGTGTATTCTGCATATGGATACACAAGCAGTCGGCGGAAAAGTACACACCACACTAGCAAATGCTTGGCTGGACCCATAAGGTCGGATGACCAATGGAATATCAAGATACGTGTCGATTCTCCAGCCCTCATAACCACATTCCAGACATCTTACGTAGTCCTTCAGCTTGCCTTGATATAGTTCATTTATAAGATCAGCCTAAAAATAAGAACATTTACATTTTAAAGTGTGAAGTAATTTTTTAAATATGTAAAAACACAATTCATGCTTTTAAAAATGAAATTTCAAAAAGATACTCATTTTGTTGAACTTTTAAGAAAGCTTTAATTTAAGATTTAGCTAAAATCCAATAGAAAAAATTCAAGGCTTGATAAAAATCAACCAAAAATGAATAAAATTAGATTAAACACTAATTTAAAAATCAATGTATAAAAATTAACTACTTTGATTCTCATATATTAAAAACCCTATGACTAAAAAATATTCTGTTGAAATCAATTACCAATTTATTATACTGTTAAGCCTCATATCTTTTCAGTTAGCTGAAAATACATCGTAATCTATCACTTTAGGCATATTAATAATTAAACAGTTAAATAACTGGATGTTTTTATAGCTTTATATATGCATATCACCACTCTTACAATATTATATTCTGATTTCTAAAATCCTACCTGCTAGCTCAAATAAAACTTTTAAACTTTCAGTAACATATGTAAAACAATTTTAAGGAAGATTATAACTTTTTAAAAATGTATAAATTTTTTTTAAAAAACCTTAAATTCCATCTCCCTTAAAATATCCTCACTTAAAAGAATGAATTTCTCACCTATGCCCCCAAACTTAGGCAACTAGGGCTGTTCTGGCCCAAAAACGGCACATAACTTCCTAAGTACAGACCCTCCATGTGAATGTCTTGCCTCAAGATTCTCGCACCCAAACTTTGGAACTCAAAAGGAATGCTCCAGCTGATCTAAACGAAAGTGTTAACCCACAGAAGGATGTAACAAGAAGGAGGATATCTTCAGAAAAAGAAACAGGCCACTAGTACCATCTACATAAATTACTAAAATACAATCCCATGGGGTTATGTAGAGGAGCTAGATCATTAAATAAACTTATTTTTTTCAAATCTCTTAGAGAAGAAGAAAGCACAATACAGTTTACCTCTTTCATAAATTTACATCTCTTCAAATGTCTAGGTCTTAAAGCCTTCAAGCTAGGATCCACCATCACTGTCTACTCTAATATTTAATGAAGCCTTCTTCATTCACTTGCCCCAGTCACATCTGATTTCGTCTTCTGTATCATTTCTAGTGGTTCCGTCCTGTGTTTTTCAGTTTTGATAGTAACCCACAGGAAGAAAATAATTTCCATCGCAACCCAGTATATATAATTGTAACAAAGGTTAACATAACAACACTTGTCCTCACTTATGTGATACTCTTACACTTTTCTACATTTTTTACATTTTCTACATTTTTTTAAGTGCTGGTATATATTCACTAAACTGATTTCATAACCCGTGAACAGGTCACAATCTACAGTTCAAAAAACTCTGGTCTAAGCTATCATAATAGTTCAAAGGAGACATCAGACCCTCCAGGCTACGGTCCAGATTCTCCGCCTGTCCCCCTGTGTCAATCCCTGTCACCCTCCATTACTATATCCACTAGTTACCCCTCATCCCAATGACATATCTAATGTTTTTCCATCTTCTAAACCTGTTTCATCTTCTGTTGGATAGAAGGGTCAGAATAACAAGAATTCAAAATGTTAAAAGCATATGACTGACCATACTTCATTGCTCAAAACTAAGGTAATGCTCAATGAATATACTTCATAATGTGCTACAGACTGTAGGACAATTTACTTAGTAAATATCTGAAAATACTGTTCAAAAACCATCCCCCTAAATTATATATACATATGTAGAATACACACACACACACACATATATATATATACACACACTATACAGTTTTTAGCTAAAAAGAAACCACCTAGATAATAGAGCTCAATTTCCTTATTTTAAAATCAAGATGAGGAAACTGAGGTCTACAGTGGTTTGATGAGGATTTTTATGACTCAGTTAATGGCCAACTGAGAACCTAGTATTTTCAACTTCCCATTTTAGTACCTTCACAATTGAACTATGACCAAGGCAAAACATTCCAAAAGAACAGAAGTCACTTTAAGGTAATAAATGATTTATCAGAAAACACTCCCATCACCTTCACAGCATTACCTGCTCTGTTTGTTTCCATTTCTGCTCTAAAGCATCAAACATGACTCTGCACAGTTCTTGTACATCATGCTGCTGCCAAGCTATTTTAAGACAAAATTTAATTAAAAATTGCAATAAGTTTAGTGTAATAAAATGTTAATTTATTGTTTAAAAACGAATTTGTCAGAAACATTCAGAAGTCTACACAAAATAATGCTAAATTTTAAAGTAACACAAAATGTATATTACAGTCATTAAAAGGCAACCATAGGAAAAGAACAAAGGGGTCTTAGCATTTACAAATAATATACACTTTATAGTGCTACGTACGATATTTGCTATCTTCATTATTTTTCACTAGAGTCAAAAAAAGATGACAAACTTCAAAATGTTTAGTTGAAGTGCATGTAAATAGAGTATATCCAAATCTATTTTACAGAAATTTTTTAACTGATCAAAAATTTACCCCTAGAGCTTAAATTTTAAAAATAAGTTGTTTTTAAGCCCCAGGAAAAAGCAATGAAAATGTTTACAAAAAGTTAATGATGCCCTTAACACAAATGCTGTGTTATTTTGTTCTTTGTTTATAATACTGTCTGCCAGCATTCCTTGGAGTATTAGAAATTCTTATCATGACAAGAGAATTAGTACCCTCACTACTATCCCATCCAAAGCTCCTTGTCACATCGGTGGTTTCAATTGCTCTCTTTTTACTTGTTTGTAACAAGACAAAAAGCCTTTGTAGTTGATATGGGATACTTGTCACTGGATCTTCTTCAGATTCTTCAAATTCCCACCTATTAAAATAAAACGATTGAAAATTATTCATAAAATATTTTTATTCTTTAAAGCATAATTAACATTAACATCATAATATGTCAGATTCTATATAGAGTCTGAATATTAACTGAAGCTATCACTATCTAATGAAACATTAATCTTTCTCCAATTCATAAATTCAGAAGAAACTCAGACTTTAATAAGAAAAGACATAAGAAAGCAACATGAATGAAAAATAACTGTCAAATTTGAATCAGATCAAGACTCTTGTCCTAATTATTAACTCACAAAAAAATACAAGAAATAGAACAACATTAATGGACACCATGGCATTCAACCATCAAAATCCAAACTTGCAAACTACAGGACAAATGACATCAGTTATATATATATATATACACACATATGTACATATACACACACATATATGTGCATATATGTATGTATATATTTTTTCTATTTTCTATTTTTTTCAAGGAGGAAATTACAAGGGGAAAAGACAAAGAAATTAAAAATAGATTAAATGTCTTATCAATCAATTTCAATGCATGAATCCTATTTGGATCCTAATTTGAACAGATTGTATGAAAAAATTATCAGGCAATTAGGGAAATCTTAGCCTGACCTGCGATATACTTCACAGATGGTATGATGGGGGGGTGCTTCCAAAACACCAAGAGTGGAAGATTATAGATAAAAAAGACTGATCATGAGTTGATAATATTCAAAGCTGGGTGACAGATACAGATAAATCCATTACAGTATTTCACTATTTTTAATGTTTGAAATTTTCTATAATAAAATGTTTTAAGAGAATATAAGTAAATAAAATAATCCAGATACAATATGTACCCTCATATATTTCTGATAACGTTAGTCTAGCCCTAACTACAGCGACTATCTCGATAACAAGCAAATTTCTAACAAAAGACCTTAAGATCAGATTCAAAAAATAATATTGGTGGAATGAAAGTTTGTAATGTACCAACAAAAGTCCTTAAAATAATTTACATACAATAAAATAAATGCCAAAGACAATATTAATATTAATAAGGATAATATTAATCATTCTTTTTATCTTAAGTTGGCAATAAGATTATTACTTTCCACCTTCCTCACTCGATTCTTAGAATCTTTTTAGATTCAAAAGGAGGCTGGAACGTAACTTTCCTATAATCCAACTTATACATATACTAAAAATCTTTTATTTTTTCTTCTTTTGGTATGGCCCTCTGTTAAAGCATTCAATACTTTTCTTATTTGAGGGCTTAGAAGTTGCAGCTCTGGGATCCTGTTGCGTTTTTTTTACACACTGAAGCTCCCTTCTGTCTTGCAGATGTCAGTGGAGTACATTTTGTTTTTTTCTTCTCAAAGCTTCCCTGCAAACACCTCTACTCATTATCCAACCTTGTATATTCCATCCCTAGCCCTCTTTTATTCTTATTTTTCTCGATAGAAGGAAGTTATACTTGACATTATAGGATCTAAAATTCTCCCAGGAGCTGTAAAGAAACTGTGAAGTCAAAATAAAGAATGCTTAAATTTCTTGCCAGGGGAATTCACTAGTGGGGAGGAATTACTGTACACAAAGCTGAATTCTCACCTGTCCTTTAGTCCTGGTGCAAATACCTTAAAAAGGTCTTAAATCTTGTTGGTACTTGCTGTTACTCCAGTCAGCTAAATTAGAAACTTTGGTGCCATATTTGATTCTTCCTTTTCCTTTACTCCTAAATAAAATTTGTCACTAAGTCGTACCAGTTTTCAACCTGAAATATAATAAGCACTACCACCAGCTTCAGTCTGAGCCTCATATATCTGTGCCAGGTTTAATAACAGATTCCTTCAGGGTTCCCTTATCTTTCAAATCAATTCTGCATGCTGCAATATATAAACTTTCCTGAAACAATGTATTTAACACATCACTTACACGCCTCCACACCTAAAGTGGTAGAGTCTCTGTTGGCTATCATATAACAAGCAAAGAAAAGAAAGAAACTCTATCCTTTCATAGTAGTGCTACCCTGTCTGAAGTGCAGGGTGTCCAGGCTTTTTAACAAGCTATCCCTTCCTTGGGTCTACATTAGGAAACATCATGAGGCTCTCTGGCTTTGTTTCCCAACTGGCAACAAACATCACTCTATTCTCACAAACCCCACAGCATTTTGCCTTCATGTTTAACCTTATGTCTCACTTCCCCTCCTCACTCACTGGGATCCAGACACAATGGATTTTTGTTCCTCAAAGGCCTTTGTACATGCAGTCCTGTCTGTCTTGAATGTTCTTCCCCCAGATCTTCACAAGACTGGTTCTTGTGAAGTCTATTCACATGGTAAGAAGTTCCTTAGAGGGAGCAATTCCCTGACTTCTCCACCTGTTGACAGTTACTCTTTCCACACTATCCTGCTTTATGTTCTTTGTTGCATACATGACTATGTAAAATGAACCCATTTATATAAACTGACTTATGGAAGCTTGGAGGGAGGGCCTTTGTCATATTCACCACCGTAATCTCTGCACTTTAAAGAGTGCTTAAAACACAGTAAGTACTGAATATTAATTTGCTGAATGAGTAGCCCTGGCTACACTCTTAGTCTTCTCCACAATACTATGTATTTACAGACCATTTTCAGGGATTAGGACTCATGATTACTAAGACTCCTGGGATCCCCATTCCCTCTTATGAACTATTTGCCAAAGCAGGCACAATAGTGCTGTTTAGTTTGTTCTAGTTTTGAGGGCAGGTTCCAAACTCTACCTACTAACTTCAACTTCCAGTACTCTGACAAAATTGCAATTATGCTATCTCCTGGAGGCCCCTAGGACATACATGTTGGCATCGGCTATAACACAGGAAGCACAGGGAAAAGGACTGTGACGTCTGCTGGGCGTGCTGCTTCTAGCATGGTGGACCTAGCAAAGTAGTGAACCTCTCTGTGCCTTCGATTACCTCCTTTGTAGACTGTGCATAATAACATTGTGCAATTCATGCAGTTACCATAAGAATTAAATGAGTCTATACATAAAGTGCATTAAATGAGTCAATACAGTATCTGATACAAACTAATAATAACTAACATTCAGGTAGCACTATTGCTCAGTTTAACTCTTAAAAGTACCCCCATCTGAAATACTTTCTCTGTCTTTCCAACCTGGCCAAATCATACCTAGCTTTATATCCTCAAATTCTACTTTCTACACTAAGCTACTTTTCCAGGTTTCACTAATCTCTCTTCTTTCTAAACCCTCATGGCATTTAGCTGTCCTTAGATGTTATTTAAACTATTTCATAAATATACTTGTTGCTATTGATGTAAAGAGATCTGTAACTTACTCAAGAACATAAAGACCTTACTCCATCTCCATCCACCAAGTGCCTAGTATACATAAATGCTACTAAGTAACAAATACTTGCTGAATGAAAAAGATAACTTTTATAAGTAAATTGAGCTTACATATGAATGAATGGTAGTATGTTGTTTGAATACCAAAATATTAAAAGTTTCCAAAAATACTTTAAACACATATTTATAGAAATTTCAAAGATGTTACTCAAAAGTTACATGAAAAAGGAAAGAAATTAGTTTATTTGTACTTTACAATGTTTTTTAAAAAGTAAACTTGTGTACATCCTAAAGAAAATATAAGAGGTAAGGGTATATGAAAAAACAAGGGTGTGTAAATAAACTTTAGGGTTTATTTACTTATGGACTTCCTTCATAAAGCATTTAAAAATATCTGATGTATACAGTCTTTTAAAAACACACATGCAAACACAAACACAGAACAGAGGCTTCATATATTAATTAGAAACAAAGCCCACAAGTTTAAAAAGACAACTTTGTTTCTTAAGTTGAGAAGTGAAGAGAAAGAAGATGCAGCTTACACATTCAGATTATCTCAAAAAGCAGGTAACGTTTTTCTTCATAAAGGTGTTAAAGCTTTAAGAAAGAGAAGCTTATAAACAACAGTTTATCCCAAATGTAAATCTTATCAATCTATTTGCTGTCTATGCATTTCTGATTCTCCCTCACCATAAATTTTTCATAAGCCAATCTCTCATAAAATCCTTTTCTTATATACTATTCTGGTGTGTCTTATGAAGTAAGAAATACCCCAAACTTTACAAATAACTGTACAAAGATAAATTAGATTTTATTCATTGAAAACTATATTTTATTTAAGAATTTAAAAAATACTTACTTATACAATGCATTCCTAAATTCAGGAGTCATAAAAAGTGTTTGCAAAAGGCTATTCAAATAGCAAGTCATTGCTTGATTTACTAATCCCACATATCCTTTAAAGAGAGAGCACAAAATATACATGAGTCAGCATTTACATTAAAAAATAACAAAAAAGAACTTACTACAAATTTAAAACAGCACACATGGAGACGTTAAGGGCACTTCGGTGGAGATTATTTTCACTTTTCTCAACAGCACCTAAGAAATGCATGCACTATGTACACCTTACTTCTCAGAGAGTCAGGATGTCTTGTTACATGTCCAGAGATACTCATGAACACTTGGTAGCACTTAATAAAACTTTAAGAGACATATGTTTAATATAGCACATTTAACTGACATAAAAATAACTTTTGTTCCCCAAATCTGAAAGTTGTGGTTTAAAATTGAAAAGGATAAACATACTCAGTTTAACTATCCTACCTACGCAATCTAGGAAGGCCAGGCTGATCCAGCTACCTGTTATCAGGTCCTATAACCTGATTTCCTACCAAAAATTACTAACATGAGATAAACTTATTATATAAAAACTCAGGATTACTTCCTCTATTTTAACAAGCCCATAAATTGCCAGAGTCTATAGGTCAGCATGTTCTACAAAGAGTGACTATAAAGCAAGAAGAGAAGAATACAGAAGTAGAATTAGAAAAGATCAGAGGGATGGCAGGAAAAAAGGAAAAGGAGAAACTTCCATGAACCTAAAATTGAAGCTGAGGAGAAGATTAAGGGTGTTGGGGAAAACTGTGTCTCAGTAGACTGAAGCCACAGAGGGAAGTTCATTAAATGTTCACAAGTGCTTTTCAAAAATAATTATAATAAAATAAAAGTATTAGTTTTCTATATCTAACTGAATATAGCTACCACTGTTGAGAACATTTTGGGAACTTTTCTTTAGAAGTAGACCACGGGCCCAGTTTATGAGATGTACATATACTTAAAAAATTCAGTCTCATTATTTTAGTTATACCTCACAATTTGAGCAAAATGTAGTAAATACTTTGCCTAATAATTAAACTTATTTACTATTACTTAATACCAAATAACTGGATTCTTAAAGAAACCTTAAATCTGCCCTGGCTGAGTAGCTCAGTTGGTTACAGCATCGCCCAGATATGTCAAAACTGCAGGTTCGATTACGGTCAGGGCACATACAAGAATCAACCAACGAACGTATAAATAAGTGGAACAACGAATCAATGCTTTTTTCTCTCCCTCTCTTTGTCTTGTCTCCCTCTCCCATACACTTAAAAAAATCAATAGAAAGAGAAAAGAATCAAAACTTAAATCCTTTCTCAAAAGATGCTGAAGGTGTTCCAAAGCTTTTCTAAAGCTTTTCAGTTTTCCAACAATTATTAAAAATGTTTTTTAGAAATGATAGGCTATGTGGATAACTATACTGCCAAAGAAAACAATGAATGGACCAAAAAATATGCCTGATGAATCTTGGTCAGTTGTGAAAAAGAGGAACAGATTTCACACACTACCTGCACCCGCACAATCCTAAGAGACCAAGTTACCTTTCACTTTGGGCGAAAGTTCAAGCTTTGATTTGTAAGGGCTTTCACCTTTATTTTAAGAACACTGTGTTTATATAGTTTACTTTACATTTTTTAATAATTATAAACTGCTTCAATTACTACCCATCCCCCACATGAGTTTTTTATAACACCCCATCCTAAATCTAGATTAGAGATTATAATCTCACTATTCTATAATTACCTATTTACTCATATTTCTTCCCCATCAGACTTTAAGGGCAGGGTTCGAATCTGCAAGTAGCAGGTGCACATGAGGGGAAGAGCGTATGATTTACAAGTAACTCAAGTCTGTATGAGAATTATTTCATTCTTAGTTCATATAAACAGACTCTTCCCCACAAAAAACAAAACCAGAAAACAGTGGTCTACCAGGACACCACTGCACCCATAGCTTTAAAAATCCTACTACTGTCCTTTGTGCACCTACAGACCAGTCATGTATCATTTATTTGTGATCGTTAAAGACTTACAGTAATTTCTTAAGGAAAATGCAAATTCAATAGTGACTAAAAAAGTAAGAGTTTTTAACTTAAATTTTATTTTTTTAATTACAGTTTACATTCAGTATTATTTTGTACTAGTTTCCGGTGTTCAGCATAGTGGTTACACAATTACATACTTGACAAAGTGTTCCCCCAGTATTTCCAGTACCCACCTGATACTATACAGTTATTACAATGTTGCTGACTGTATTCCCTATGCTGTACTTTACATTCCTGTGATTATTCTGTAGCTGCCAATCTGTACTTCTTAATCCCTTTACCTCTTACCCAATCCCTCAATTCCCCTCCCCTCTGGCAACCATGAGTCTGTACCTATTGCTCCATTTTGTCTGTTCGTTTACTTTGTATATGGTATTGGTCTTTTGCTGACTTATTTCATTTAGCATGATATGCTCTAGGTCCACCCATGCTGTCACCAATGTTGAATAGTAAGATTTCAGTCTTTTATGGCCAGGTAATATTCCATTGTCTATATGTGCCACTGCTTTTTCATACACCTGTCTAGTGACCAAAATAAACTGTGAAGCATAGGTCTTTGGGATGCTTATAGACGATTTCAATTCAGAAAGGCAGTGCCCCAGAATACTGGAGAAAAAATGCAGGTCAGAAAAAGGAGTGGAGTAGAGGTGTATGAGGTACAATAATTGGAAATAAAGACTATGATTACATGGCAATGTATTTCAAAGGCCTCTAAATTTTTTAAAAATAAATTTCAACTCAGTATTTCAATTTCTGGGAACTTACCTTAAGGAAATAATCTGAGATGAAAATAAAAACTTATATGAAAAAGTGTTCATTATGAAACCAGTAACAGACAGTTTAAAAACTTAAACCATATACTGAAACACTAATTTTCAGCCCCATTCTAAAATACTACTGAATAATTGAAAAATGCTCGCCATATAGTATTTAAGTAAAAAATATACAGACTAAAAATTTGCTATCATGATTACCCTCTTTTCTTAAAAGCACACATGTAGGGAAAGATAAATAAGCAAAGCACTATAAGTAGTTTCTGCTAGGAGTACTATCAGTTATTTTCACTTTTTCATTTTATTATATGTCAATAAATATGTATTACATTTATATAATCAGAGAAAAGGCATTTTTAAAGAATGTTTCAGTCTTTGGGAATTTATGGGCATCAAAGAGCCATACAGCACACACAACAAAGTAGCAGTTTTGTAAACACTGTTTACAGAAAGGAGGAACTGGGTGTTAGAATACAAAGCAAGTATTTTAACAATCTTGATGTGTTAAATCTGGAACTTTCTCAGTATTCCAACTATCTCAGAATAATCTAGGATGCTCATTTAAAACAAAACACAATTTATCCAGCCTGCTCCAGAGCAGCTAAATCAGGACTGCTTTGGAACCTACTAACAAGTATCCCCAAATGATTTTTAAAAAAATAAAAATTTGAGAATCACTTTCATAGACAGTGTAATGAGAAACAGCTTTACTGTCTCCTATTCTCTGAAACAGAAGATAATTTTGCATTCCTTTTTATTCCTGGTAGTCAACTACAAAAAGTTTTACTGATGTAAATCATCCTAAATACCAAACATGACCAGTTTTTACTGCAGTTTGCAGAACAAATACAACATTTAAGCCTGAACAAATGATTAGCTATGAGAAAATTATTCTGTATTTTAATTACAAAATATAGTAAATGGAAGATTATAGATCATGTTCAAATGCAATGTGCAATGTAACTCAATAGTTTTTTTATTCCAGATATTTGTATGCAATATTTCAAATCATCTGTTTGAAGTTCTAAGACTAAAGGTTTGAAAGGCACACTGAGCATTAACTAGCTACAAAATCGAAGGCTTTTCTGTACCCTGGTTTCCATTTATTTTAATATGAATAATATCATCTAATGCAAAGGTTTGTTGTAAGATGAAATGTTATGTAAAAGTATATACATTTTATTTTTAGGCAATTTACCAATCATATGTAAAGGAATATCATTTGTATTTAAAAAGCAATTTCACTAGCTTAATTAAAAAATTTCAAAAATCTAGGTTTAATCATGTTTGAAAAAAAATTTTGACAAAAAATTTAAATTACAAGATTAATGATGAATATATGATTAGATTAAACTGAAAGATAACATAGTGGGTCTAATAAAATAAGCCTGGCCTATCTGCTTCAAAACGGAAGTATCCCCCAGTCTCTTCTAATCCAAAAGGAGATAACAAGAGACATTCCTTTCCAACGAAGTCAATGTAAAAAATTTAATGTTAAATTCCAAATAAAAACTTACCAAAAATAAAAGTCTTCCTTCAAAATACAAATTCAATCTTTTTTAACTTTATTACTAAATAGTGGCAGTAAGAATATGGTAAAAACAACAAGTTGAGGAAAACAGAAACCACATTCTTATTCTAACTTTGCTTCTGCTAACCACTGATCTTACTCTGGGTCTCAAGTTTTCTAACCCATAAAATGAGGGGATTAGGTTTGAGATTGCTAATATTACTCTGGCCTAATGCCCTTTAGTTCATGAAAATACAGAAAAGACAAATCTTACCAGTTTCTGACTTGTTCAAAATAGATGAATAGGAGTAGCTTTGGCTGACATAATCATTGGTGGAGCCCACAGAACCTTCTCTTGGAAGTGGCCCTATAAATCTGTCCTGGACACTGTCATCCCCAGCACTGGAATCCTCCTAAAATGCAACATAACCAATATTCACTAAATGGCAAATGTTGCTGAAACAGTAAAAACAAAAACATACTAATAATTGCTGAGACAAGGGAAAAAAGATGAGGCATTATTATTACTGTTACCACCAAGACATTCAAAAAAGTGTCTACTCTGAATGTTTCCTGTAGAGATGTTTGAAAGATGGCTGATACAAAATACTTTGGAGAGGTGCTCATGTCTCCTTCCAGAGTTCTTGCTTTCTCAATTTTCTTTTCTTTTTTTAAATGGATTTTATTTTTAAATATCATAGACATTTTACTATACTGTTGTTCAGTGTAGTCGTCTGTCTCCATTTCACCTCATCTCAGCACCCCCCACCCATCCCCACCTCCCACCCTTGAACCACCCCCTTTGGTTTGTCCCTGTGTCCTTTATACATATTCCTTGATGGACCTTCCCCTATTTGCCCTCATTATCCCTCTCCTCCCACCCCTCTGATTACTGTCAATTTTCTACAGTTATCTTTAAAATTTCATTTACATGAGAAGAAGATTTGTTGGTACTAATAAATCAAAAGTACCATCATGAACTACAGCGTCTATAGCTCATTTTCACATCATCGTTGCCAACAGGCTTGGCTGGTACGGGATATTCAGTAAGTGTTGAATTGAATGGATAGTTTCCTACTGCCTCCAATAAGAAATCTCCCATCAGTGACAAAAATGTTGAAAAGGATTTAGGGATATAAAATCAGTGCAAACAATTAACACGGAGCTGAAGTTAATTACTATGAATTTTAAAACATGGATTCCCAAATTGTGAATCCAGAGGTTCCGAAATTTTTAGCTGATTTCAATGTCAGACTAATCAAAATCTTCTCATACTGTTACAAAAATAAATGAGATTTTAAAAGGTTGGAGAGCATATTTTAATACTGTCTCAGTATGGATGGCCTGTTTAATTACTACCTACTGTGCAGAGAGTCATAATAATTCACAATAGGCTTCTAAAGGAAAAGCATTAAACGGAACTTTTCCTAAGGAAAGTTTCACTGAAGAGAAGGGTTCTGAAAAAGTCCACCAACTCTGAGCCTGCCTTTCTTCAGCCCATAAAATAGCAAGGTTAAATCACACCAAGTCTTCTCAATCTTTTTTTAAAGAATGCCACTCCAACTGGGAATTACTGGGTTTAATCATCTCTAAGACCACTACACCAGACAGGAAATCATATCGAAATATGAACTGGAGTAAACACTAAAAGAATATAAATATATCATATAATCTACAAACTATTCATTCTCCCAAAAAGCAGGAAGGGGGGCAGACAGTAGGAGTGAAAATGGCAGAGCAGAGAATTCTGGGGGTCTGCCCTTTCTCCAAAATATCAAAAAATGTGGAGCAAAACTGTTAAAGATTTACAGCAACCAAGAGAATGCTTAATCAAAGGCCACCAAAACACAGTAGGGGATCTTTGTGTCATTTTAACTTATCCTAAACCCACCCCCATCCATGCTGTGGTGGTGGTTGTGAAGATGGTAACCTGTATTCCCCATGGCAACAGGCCATATACATAAGCAACAGTGCTATGGATGCCCACTGTAGCCATATGAGCATCTACACTGTTAACCAACCAACATACTTTATTATAATCAATTATTTTTCTTTAATTTTATTTTTTTATAATAAATTAAATATATAAATTAAAAACACATCTCTCCTTTTTTCCTTTGGAAAACTGCTTCCCAAGTAGTAGGTAACAATGCACAAAAATATGAATGGCTTTCTACATAGTTTACCAGCAGTATTTGAGGCTGTTCACCATCTTTATCTGTCAAATGAAGAAAGTTCTTCTTTCCGGGCTCAAAATTAGCATCAAGAAGAGATTTGTCACTAGTATGATCTAGTGGAGCCTACAGACATAAAGTAAAATATCTCAGATTATGAAATACATTTGCTGCAATACTAAAGTAAAATAATATGCAAATGAACACTTATCAACAATTATTGGGCTCAAATCGTTTTTTAAACAAAAAAAATCTGGTGAAGTTTATTAAACTACATGTGGAATTAACTCATCCACTCATGTATTGGGATGGCCAAATCCAGTGACAGTGCATACACTGACAGGCATCCCAGACACTGCCATTCCCCGATGTCTAAAACACTAAAAAGGAGAACAGGTAAAGGTTAAAGCACTCCACAAAAAAAGAATTAAAAACATTTGTGGTTTATGCTCTGTAAAACATATGCAATGTAGTATTTCACAGATTTTCATGAAAATCAACTAAAGATACTTCCATATAACTAAAAACATGTTTTATATATGAATATATTAAGAATTCTCAGATAAACACCACACTAAACAAGCCAAAATAATTATGTACTATAACAAAACGGGCACCTTCAGAAAAACCCCTTAAGGAAAAGCCTGTCCTAGTAAATGATACTCATTTTAAGTCCACCGTCAGGACACAGGGGATCCCAGGAGGATAAAAGTGATAACCCTTTGAAAATTAAACATCTAAGATATTTAGTCTCTACCTAACTTTTTTATGTGTTAGAGTAATTTCAGCATTAGCTGGCATTCTGATACACTCTAACTGGTGAACGTGAGATGGAGCTCTGTATACTCCAAGCCCTACTCACTCACACTGCAGCCCAGGGGTGTTCGACCTTTTAGTGTCTCTGGCCACACTGGAAGAAGAGTTGTCTTGGGCCACACGTTAAATACATAAACACTAACAAAAACTGATGAGCAAAAAAAAGGTCCATGTATAATTTTCATGATATCTGCCACCACAGGTAGGCAAAAAATGTTCTCATGTAATTAACCCTAATTATGCAGCAGCCTCATAGTCACCTTGGGCTGCATGTTGCCCACAAACCATGGGTTTGACATCCCTGCTCTACTCAATTGTTGAGAAAAATGCATGATGGGATGAATACCTTATTCTTGTTTTAAAAAATTGTTAAACTAAGAAATTTTTTTATGTTTCAAAGACATGAGAAATGTCTCCTTAAAAGGACTTATTTTATGGAAACATTTTTATTTCTTAGAAAAGCAATATTTTATAGAAGTATAGGTATTGAGCCCTGGCTGGTGTGGTTCAGTGGATTGAGCTCTGGATTGCAAAGCAAAGAGTCGCTGGTTCGATTCCTGGTCAAGGCACATGCCTGGGTTGCAGGCCAGGTCCCCATGAGGGGACACACAAGAAGCAACCACACATTGTTTCTCTCCTCCTCTTTCTTCCTCCCTTCTCCTCTCTCTAAAAATAAATATATTTTTTAAAAGTTCAGGTATTGAGGACAAAAAAATTAAGTGATTTTTCCACTTGCTATTTACTTGTCTTTGGGCAAGTTAAAGTTACTTCACTTCCCCATCACTCAGTTGCCTCAGCTGTAATACGAGGATGTAACATCACCTACCTTATAAAGTAGTTATAAGGATTCAATGAGGTTATAGTTGTATAGAGCCTAGTATCAAAAACAATACTGGATATTTAGTAAGTGCAAAAAGTCTTAGGGAAATAAAATAAACTACATGATATATTTCTTATCTCTGGCTCTAGAAATCCATGGGAAAAATAGGAAATAGTAAACCTGAAGCTACAAGAAGTCACATAGGAGGAGGAAAGGTTTTGGGTCCCTTACATTCTCTGGCAGAAATAAAAGATCAGATGATACAGTCTGAATATATAGTAGTTTTACCTCAATAAATGTGTCTATGTGTACCAGACAGCAAGTAGCTAAATGTGCTAGGTTTTCAGAGAAGCGTATGCTCAGCATTTCACAGTAAGCAGCTGAAAGTTTACTTTCAGAAATGTACAGTAGGCAAACAGGGAAATTGAGTACTTAAGAAGAGCTAAAGTATAGCTTAAAGAATAGCTAAAGAAAGAGAAATAGTAATCCTGACATAGAGCTATTTGAAATTATGTAGATGTTAAATTAATAAACTTTTTGAACACTTAAGGGGAATATCTATGGAGGACATAAAATTAGTGCTGTGAGGTCCTAGCCATCAAAATACAGTCTACCAAATGGAATGACACAAATGAGTGACAACTATAATAAAAGGAGACTATGGTAAGTGGCACAGCAGAAGAAAAAATTGAATAGGAGGACAAAGATAACGAGATTACATTTAAAGTTGCATGAGGAAAACATCAAGTCTGTCTTCGTAAAATTGAAATATAGAAAGGACTTGGGTAGACATATATGGCAGTATAGAGCTATACCTTAAACTGAAAAAGGCAACACTAGAAGTTACATGGTGATATAACACGTGATATTCAAAGTTTCAGATTAAATATTGTTTCTCTTTGTATACTTTGTTGGACTACAAATTTCACTGATCAATTTCAAAGGGAAAAGCTAATTTAAAATATTAGTTCTATATTTAAAAAAACAAATATGGAACAGAAAGCAAAATACCATGAATTTTAAAGGTGCATCAAGCAACATCAAAGAGCTTTGATTATTCTATAGAGCCAATGAAGCTGTGCCCTCCAAATACCAGGGGATACACATTTCATTTCATTTGCCATTAGACGTATTTTCCTGAAAAACTTAAGAGCAGCAACAGCAAAGGACAGAAAGAGGTAATATAAACAAAAACATGGATATGGAAAAGTATAGAAATTTGTGTTGGGAAAATAAATTAGTCCAGTATCTGAGAGTTAAGATTACAAAGACTTAAAGGACCAAATGTAGCTTGTCTTGACTGCTAACCTAGGGAATCTGATTTTTAATTGTGGGCACTGAGCAGTCACTGAAGATTTCTGACCTGAAAGGTGACATGAGCGCTATGATTTAAGATGACTGAAGGTAACTCTAACAGTAGTATACAGAGTGAATTTGGGCTGAGAGACAGGAAACAAAAAGACTATTCAGAATACTAACAGTGCAGTTAGAGCCAACTCAACAGTCCCCTTCACCACTATCCCATGCAAAACTGATCAGTGCCTCCTCTTTGCACTCAGGGAAAATGTGTACTATAGTACTTAAAACATAGTAGTGTAATTATTTGTTCATACATCTGTCTCTACAACTGGACTGAGAGATCCTTGAAGTAGATGTCATGGTACCACCAAACTTCTTGATCAGGGGCTTACCAATCTATCTAGTGTGTAATCTCTGTTAACACTGGTGTGTACACCCTTTACTCATTTCTCTTTCTATATACACTTTTTTCTTATTTTCAAAAAATTAGATTATAAAATATGTATGACTTTATACATGCATTTTTTTCATTTTAAAAATACAAGAGGAACATCATTCCATTCAGTAAATGTTGCAATTTTTTTTTGTAGTTAACAGAATGTGATAGTTGTATTACATGAATTAAAAAAACTGAAGGTGCAAACTTTAGGATAAGCAAATACTGAAGCCAGAATGAAGGCAAAAGGGATGAAGAGGGATACAATTACTAAATTACACATAAGCTCTTAATGTTATAGTTTAGCTTGTATTAAAAAGGGTTCCAGGATTTAACATATTCACTTATAAGAACAATAAAAATGACTATATTATTATTAGCCACTTAAGAGAAGATGCTTTTTAAGGGTAGGGTTTTACCATATCAGCAGTATTGATTCCATTTCCCCACACCAAATCAAAGGTTCCATTTATGTAGCCTACTTTATTGGCCACATCTTCAAAGAGCTTTCTGAGTGGAGTAGAAGCTGGTAAATTTAAAGTGATCCGTTCATTCACTGTCTTTGAATTAGTAGTATCTTGTATTATACATAAGACTCTAGGTTCTTCAGCAGCATTTTCTATCTGAAATAAAAAATATTTATCTTTAAAGGAAAACAATTATAATTATCCACATTTTCTATGGTTAAATGTTTTTAAAATCCCACAAAATATTATTTTCTTTGTGCTAGTAAATGCATATGTCAAACACAGAAAGCATCATATCTGTTTGTTTTAGAGAAACTGGGGCATATTTAAAAATCAACAGTCATTCTTGTGGATATTTGCTTTCACCTCTTAAGCCTGTACACCAATGGCCAACAAGCCATGCAGACAGTATACATGAGCAATTCTCAGTTGAAAATAACAAAATCTGATCCTTAGTAATGTGTCATTACCTCACTAGCACAGTCAAATCAAGCATGCCTGGGTCTCCTGAAGAAACAGAAAGGGAACTATGTAGAAATGCATGAGGACTGTCTAAGATTACAAAATCCGCAACTAAGAGACACACGGGCAACAAGGCCTCCAGACCTCTTTGCTGCTGTACCCATAAACCAGAAGCCCAAAAAGCCATTACCATTCTTTGTACTGGGAGCTGACAAGGTTGCCGAAACAAATTGGCCAGCAGAGGGAGGAAGTTTTAAAAAGCAAGAAAAAAATCTTTTCGATTACTAACGTAGAACAAAGTTAGGGTCACAAATTCTCCTTCCTTCTTTCTCAGTAATTATCAAGACAAAAAGAACTGTCCCGTTTTTTTGTTTATCACTTTCCACAGGGATCAAGAGGCCACATCAGATACTTGTGGAAGCTCTTTCCCTCCTTCCCCTGTACAGCCAACTCAATGAATGGCACCTGCATTCACCAGCTGGTGAAATCACAGAGGGCTGAACATCTTCCTGTCCTTTCCTCCTCCTCACCAGCCCACAATCACCAAATTCTTATCCCTTTCCTCTTTATTTCTGCCTGCAGCAATCAGAACCATACACCAAAATTATGGCAATGGCTTCCTGAGAAATGTAACTTCTTCCAATGTTATCTTTCTTCAATCCAAAATAGTTATTTTAATATTCCAATCTGATTATGTACATCTTGTGCTTTCCATCAAAGTCAAGTGCAGCAGTCATTTTACTGGAGGACCTCTGAGTACCTCCATGATAGGCTTTTCAGAAATATGAACTGTACAGATTGCTACACTATGCAAAAATTTACTTCTTTCCTTCTTTTCTTACAATATAACCTTTTGTTTCTTCTATATATACACTTTTAAATAGGAAAAATTATCATTTATGAATATTGAAAAAGAGAATGGCCATAAGGTTTGTTTATTTAACGGGTTGATACAATTATAATTTGTTTCTGTCATATACAATTTTGAGTTTGCAAGAGACTACTGAAGTTAAATTTAATCTGATTAGTTTAGAACAGAAATAAGTTGTTATAAAAGTATAATGTTTAAAACAGATTGGCTGGCACTATATTTTGAATAAATCAAAATATTTAATTACCAATAACAATCCATTTAAAAATGAAAAGGGTAATAATTTCTATAAAATAAGCAAGTAACAAAAAAGAGTATTACTAATATATTAATACTTCTGACAAAGGAGAAAAAGCTTTCCCTATAAACCTAAGGTGCCATATTGAACATAGAATGAATTGTTTTACACATTTTAATCCCAAACTATAAAGTTTGAGAAATATAAAGTGGGCCTTTTAAAAAACTAGTTTATAATAAAAGAGGGAGCAACTACATTTCAACTACAAAATATCTCCTTTTGTAATTTCAATAATATACTTCAGAGGTAGGTCCAAGTTTTCCGGGTATAAAATACTGTGGCGGCCAGATTTTGAACGTTTCAGATAGGTTGGAACTGATGGTCCAAATAAGATGGCCTTATCTAAGGACTCAGAAATCGGAAGTGCGGATGCACCACACCTAAGAATAGTGATGCAGCAACATCAAATGGCCAAGCACTGACAGTTCCTAGTTCTTTCCCTAAATACCTGAACACAAGGAACAGGCACTCCAGTCTCCCCACTTTTCACCTAAAAATGTGGGGAAATTATCCCCAATTGAATCTCTGAAGACTTAAATGTACAGCAGTAAACACAACATTTAATTCCATGTG
Organism: Sturnira hondurensis; assembly: GCF_014824575.4. NCBI lineage: Eukaryota > Metazoa > Chordata > Mammalia > Chiroptera > Phyllostomidae > Sturnira > Sturnira hondurensis. The sequence continues at coordinate 5,232,387 of NW_028079136.1, forward strand.
TGCCTTTTAATCTTTTTAGTGACAAAAGTTTTCTTTCCTGTGCAGTGCATATAAATCATTTTGCATTTTTTAAAAAGTAGGAAGAGTATAAAGGAAAAAGTGAAAATCTCCTGCAATCCCATAACACAGAGATAATTACTACCATTTTAGTATATATCCTTCCAAACTGTTTTCCTACACACACACACACACGTATGTTTTTAAACACAAACACTGGTTTAGGATATACAGCTGTTTTGTAACTTCTTTCTTTACTTATAAATATACCATGTAATCTTGCCCTATCAAACTTTTTAAACTCATCATTATAATAATTGAATAGTATTTTATTACATTATAATTTGTTCTAGCAATTCTATTTTACTAACTCTTGGCATAGACTTTGTTACACATCAAAGTAATTTTGTGAACACATACATAATAACACTTTGTATACTTTCCTGTTTCCTTAAAATTTCTATAAGCAGAATTTTTGAGTCAAGACATTTTACTTTTAAGTTCAACTCTAGGATAATTTAAACAAAAATCTCTGTACTTCTTTAAAGCTCTAAGATAGTAGTATCTGTAAACTGTATGATTTTATACCCAGACTTTTGGCCCATTCTTTATTTCTCATTTAACTAGATAGATGGTTATCATCCATGGACTGCATCTAAATATGTGATATTACTACTGTCAACACTAATCACACTGAGATGAAGCTTCCTTCCTATCCCCTACCTCCCAATGTGGGAACTCACCTCCGCCCCCCCCAAGCCCCCAATCTCACAATATTATATTAAACATGTAGATTTCTAAAACATTTAAATGTAAATTAGTTGTTAGAACTGGAAAAATAAAGTAGCTATCTTTATTTCTTTGGAGCTCTACCCTTCATTGAACCTACTTATACCCAAAGAAAAAAGCAGCAGCATCTTGAAGATGGCTCGAAATCCTTTGCTTCTCTTCTTCCTTTTTTTTCTTTTTCCTCTTCCTATAATTCTGGGCTGGCTTTCTGACCAGCTAGGACGAACAGTTTGTGACAGAAGTGACACTGTGTGGGACCCTAAGAAATCAGCAGCTTTTGTACTTCTTGGAACATTTCCTTTTCTCCTAAGCCAGCCACCACAAAAGAAATTCAGCCACCCTGGGACCACCATACTGTAAGGAAGCCTTAACAATTCAGACAGAGAGAGGTGGACACTTAGGGAAACAATGAAGTGCCTGATATTTGGGGCGGGCTTCTCGCATATTCCATCTAAAGCCAGCTACCAGGCAAATGGAGCCCAGTAATGATCCCAGATGATGCCACGTGAAGCCAAAAAACTGAGGGGCTGAGTCATTGCCCAAATCCAATCTTGAAAGAACTGTGAACAAATCTAGTTGTTTCAAACACTAAATTTTGGGGTAGGTTTTCCATAGCAATAGATAACAAAAACACACCTAAATATAGTTAAGCACAGACAAGCTCTAACTGGGAAGGTTGGTGATGGTGGATTACTGAGGGGGTCAGCAGGGAGCAGGGTGCCCATTTAAATATACACCCAACGTAATTTAGGGAAGGGAGCACAATTTTTTAGTTAAAACAGTTCTATGAGGAATACGAGAAAATAGGTAAGAGAACAGTGCGAAGTTTTAGAAAAATCTAAAGCATGTCCCACTAGGGAAAACATTTACTATCTTAGGGAAGCTACTTGAGGGGCACAAAGTTTTCTACACAGAAAATCTAGTCAAGTACAGAAAAGGCACAAAGCATAAAATTAAAACTACTTATTTTATGTACAACTCATAGCAACATTATTCTTGTAAGAATAAGGAAAAAGCCAACACTACATATGCTAAAAGAGTGTTCTTTCTGCTTCTATGCTCACTGTAGAAACAAAGCTAGATTTTCTTGGAAAGTCTGAAGAAAGTGGCTGGAAAATAAGTGAAAAATAAACCACAGTGTTGTTCACAAAAGGTAAAAAATAATGGGATTTTTTATTGAAAACATTTTTCTTCCAAAGATCGTCTCACTGCTAGAAACATTTAGAAATGGTTGACACAGGTAATTCTTGTAGTAAATCTCAGAGCCTGCTTAAGCCATTAGTGTTTGCCTCTTGAGTCATTTTGGCTTTTCTTGGCTTTCCCAGTAGTGCTGATGTCAAATCTGAGTTCTTTGAAGCTAACATCAAAATTTTGGTTTCCTAAAAAATACTTCCTAGGCGTTTCTTACTAAAAAAAGCAGAAAACAAGGTGTATAATTCATAGTATATGTTCAGAATGGTATTAGCATGCAGAAAACAATTTAACGTCAAATAAAACTCAAAGTTATAAAGATTCAAATTTTTCCTAAGAGAGAAAAATTAAGATAATGAATTTGAAAACATTAGAAGGGACCTCTTTACCTACAAATTTAAATTGGTCCATTTTCTCTCGAAACTTCCTTTCAATGTTATTACAAAGAATGGTATTATGGTTATAAACTTAAAAATACACAGACACACACATGCACACGTTAAGTCCACCTACATAACACTGTGTACTTTTTAAAATCTACTTCTTGATACAGGATCTTCTATGAGCTAAGAAATTAGGCCTTAACACAATACACCTCTGAATCTCCACAGTTCATTTTTAATATACTATAATACACCTAAAAAGAGAATTGATGGTGTACTTTTACTGATTGAAATTTATTAAATGTATTAGCCTCATTCAGACTGTGTATTTTTACTTTAACGAGTGACAATTCTTGGTGTAGGGATGTCAACCCTAACTTATATGGGGAAGAAAAGAGATTATTTTAAGTTCCTCCCACCACTCCACACCAACCATCTCAGCAAACTCTGATGTAATATGATTTGTGTATAAGCAGTGTCTTCCCACAGGTGTCTTGGAGAAGATAGAAGAGGTTAAAGGAATAATACTGGGGAAAAGAACTTAGAGCTAGAGGGACCTGGAAAAAATGAGGTATTAAGTAAAAGTCAGAATGAGATGACACACCCCAGGGAAGTTTAGGTTTGTAATGCATAACAGGCTGCCCGGAAGGTAACAGGTTCTACTTAATTCTTCAAATAAGATTTCTGGTTTTGACTCTGTAAATTATTAAATGATTTAATCCCAGAACCATTAGTATTTCAAAAAATAAATGTCTGCTAAAAAAAAGAGACAACTAATATACTCAAAAGTTAAAGCAAAGGGTTCTGGTGGTTTTTATGTCAGTTTTCCCCCTCATTCTATTGCTAAAAAACAAGGGACTGTCAAGCATATATTTATGTAAGGTGACTTTATTATTAAAATTGGGTAGAAATAATATAGTCAAACAAGCATAAAACTTAACACATGCCTTGTTATTAAATAAAAATATTGACATGCTGTTACTTGCTCTGCTGATTATTACAGTAATACAGTTACATCAGCAGTCTACCTGTAAAAATTTCTTCTTCATTTCATCAAAGATATTTTGTCTGCATCTCCAAAACACATCCTATGGTATACAGAGAACAAAATGAATTACAAATTATTTCTTTAAAATATGGAAGTTAAACAGCAAAATGAGAACAATTAACCTAAAGACATCTTTTGTAAACAAGTTTTCTAGAATTTTATTCATAAATTAGATTTACTCTTATGAGATTACTGAACATTTCTGCTATAGTTATAAAGAATAATATTAACATGAAAAACAATTACATTTTTAAAAAGAGTGGTACCTTAAGTCTTGGGTATAAATCAGAAGTTCTAAGTCACAGAATATTTTTCCCAGTTTTGCCCTGGCTGGTATAGCTCAGTGGATTGAGCGCGGGCCTACGAACCAAAGGATTGAGGTTCGATTCCCAGTCAGGGCACATGCCTGAGTTGCAGGCCAGTTCCCAGCAGGGGTCGCACAAGGGGCAAGCATACACTGATACTTCCCTTCCTCTCTCCTTTCCTTCCCCTCTAAAGATAAATAAATAAAATCTTTGAAATACCTTTAAAAATGTTTAAGTAACTCATGAGAAGACAAGTAATAGACAACAGAAAAGTGGAAAACAAAATAAAATGGCAGACTTAAGCTCTAACACATTAATCATTAAATACAAATGGTCTAAATAAACCAATTAAAAGACCAATTGTCAGAGCAGATTTAAAAACATGACCCAATTATATGCTGTCTCTATGAAACTTAATACATACACACACACACACACACATCAAACATGTGACATTAAAATTTGTCACATGAATTGGTATATAAAATATATTTTACATAAACTATTTTATATGAAAATAAAAGGGTTGGGAAAATGTACCATGCAATCATTAATCAAAAAGTGGGAGTTAATTTAAAAAATTAATAATCCGATAAAGTAGACCCCAGAATAAAGAAAATTATCAGAGATAGACAGATTATATAATGATAAAAGGGTCCATCCACCAAGAAGACATAGCAATCCTAAATGTGTACGAACCAAAAAACAAAGCTTCAAAATGTTTGAAGCCAAAACTGGTAAAGCTGAAAGAATTAAATAAATCTAAAATTATAGTTAGGAGATCTCTCTCTCTCTTTCTCTCTCTCTTTCTCAACAATTGCTAGAACTACACACAAAATCAGCCAGGGCATTAAAAAACCAACAATACCATCAACCAACAGGATCTCATAACCAACATTTACAAAACATTCCAACCAAAAGACAAACTATACATTCCTGTCAAATGCCCAAGGAACACACAACCAACACAGACCATATTATGGGCCATAAAATAAACTTCAACAGATCCAAAAGAACTGAAATGTAGAAAGAAACTGTACAGTGCATTCTGTGATCACACTGGGATAAAAAAGACCCAAATAAATGGAGAGACATAATGTGTTCTTACATTGGAAGACTCAACCTAGTAAAGATGTCAATTCATCCCAGATAGATACACACTTTTTAAAAACCACCCAATGGAGGAAAGAGTCTTTTCAACAAATGGTGATGGAGCAACTGGACATCTATAGGCAAAAAATAATAATCCTCCATCTAAATCTCTCACCTTAAAAATAATTAACTGAATACAGATCACAAATATAAAAAATATAAAACTATGAATTTTTTAAAGAGTCATAGGAAAAATTTTTCCAGAGCTAAGGTTAGGCAGAGTTCTCAGACTTAACATCATAAATTGGACTTCATTGAAAGTAGAAATATTTATTTTGCAAAGGCCCTGTTAGGTATGAAAAGACAAGCTACAGACTAGGACAATATATTTCAAAGCACATAATGAACAAACAACTAGGATCTAGAATATCTAGAGAACTCTGAAAGCCTAGCAATAAAAAAGCAAGCAATCTAATTAGAATATAAGCAAAATTCATGAGAGACATTTCAATGAAAAGCATAACAGATGGCAAGTAAGCACATGAAAAGATGTTCAACATCATTAGCCAATAGGGAAATACAAATTAAAACCAAAATGAAACATAACACACACCTAACAGAATAGCTAAAATTAAAGTGATTACACCAAATTCAACAAAGATACAGAAGAAACAGACATGCAAATTTAACAAGCCCCATATAAGGAGTATATGGAAAGACTATACTTAACAACTGCTATATATATATTTCTTTTAAAGTATACATAGAACATATATAAAAACTAACCTGATATTGGTCTTCACTATAAAGCATATCTCAGCAAATTTCAAAGGACTGTTATACAGAACTGTCTCTCACTATAATGCAAGTGAATTAAATATCAATGACAAAAAGATGACTGGGAAAACCATTTATAATTGCAAAATTAAGAGACACTAAATCACAGGTCAAAAAAGAAATAATAATGGAAACTAGAAAATATTTAGAACCAAATGATGATAAAAATATTACATATTAAAGCTGATACAGAGTATTGGGGGAAAGCAGGGAGTCTTCCAGCAGAACAAGGGCATCTACATGGGAATGAGCAGAGGCAGCACGAAGAGTGATCTGCCCAACTCCAAATAAAGAGCTTGAAAAACCTAAACCTGAAAAACAGTTCTCCGCCGCTAATGGTGTATGGGGCTGTAGCTGGTCCCCAGAAGGCAGAAAACAAAACCAAACAACAAACTATGTGCCATACTGCTGAAGCAGAAGAAGAAATAAAAAGGTAAAAGCAGAAATTAATGACGCAGAAAATAAAAATACTATGAAGAAAATATCAAAGCAAAAACCTGGTTCCTTAATGACAAACTACAAGTATAAGATAATCTCCCAAAAAAGAAGAGACAAAATATTATGAATAAGGCAATAGAAGTATATATATACACAACAACAAAAATAATGTCACCAGCAAATTTATGCCAATATATTTGAAAACATAATGAAATGGAAACATTTCAAAAATATAACTTATCAAACTCAAAGGAAGACAAAAGAAAACCTCAATAGTCCTAAAGTCATTAAACAAACTGAGTTAGTACTTAAAGATCTTTCAATAACAACAAAAAATTCCAGGCCCAGATGATTTTTTAAATGTTTTTACCAACTACTCAAAGAGAAACCATTCAGGTTTTACAGATATTTTTCAGTTACAGAATATGAGGAATGCTCCTAAATTTTATCATGAGGCTAGCATTTGGTACTAAACTGTAAAATACTAATATTAAAAAAAGAAGGTTATAAACCACTATCACTTATAAAAACAACTGCAAAATATCTGAAACAAATTATTAGGGAACTAAACACAGCAATGTACTTTTTTATGACTTTTTTATTTTTCATTGCTGTTCGGTTACAGTTATCCCCATTCCCCCCCCCCCCTCCGTTGCTCTTCCCTGCACTATTCAATCCTGGCTCGAAAAGACAATCCCCACCCCACTGAACTTGACCTTGGGTTCTTTGTACGTGTTCCTTAACTTGATCCTTCCCCTTCTTTTTCCATTATCCCCCTCTTCTCTTCCCTCTGGTCACTGTTAGTTTTTTCTTTATTTCCATGTCTCTGGTTCTTTTTTGCTTATTTGTTTGTTTTACTGATTAGGTTCCACTTTTGGGTGAGATCATATGGTATTTGTCTTTCACTGCCTGGCTAATTTCACTCAGCATAATGCTCTTCAGTTCCATCCATGTTGTCTGTCTCAAAGAGCAGGAGTTCCTTCTTTCTTTCTGCTGTGTAGTAGTCCATTGTGTAAATACACCACAGTTTTTTGATCCACTCATTTACTGATGGGCACTTAGGCTGTTTCCAGCACTTGGTTATTGTAAATAATGCTGCTATGAACACAAAGGTGCACAGATTCTTCTGAACTGGTGTTTCAGGATTCTTAGGGTATAATCCCAGTAACTTAATCACTGGATCAAAAGGCAGCTCCATTTTTAGATTTTTGAAGAAGTCCCATATTGTTTTCCACAATGACTGCACCAGTCTGCATTCCCACCAACAGTGTAGTAGGGTTCCCTTTTCTCCACAACCTCGCCAGCACTTGTTTGTTGATTTGGTCATGATGGTCATTCTGACTGGTGTGAAGTGGTATCTGATTGTGGCCTTAATTTGCATCTCTGATGGTTAGTGATGTTGAGCATCCTTTCCAATTTTAGTATATGTGCTGCCAAAGTGAGCTTAAGCATCCTTTCATATGTCTCTGGGCCCTTTACTCCTCCTTGGAAAAGTATCTGTTCAGGTCCTTTGCCCATTTTATAATTGGATTGTTTGTCATCCTGGTGTGGAGTCCTGTGAGTTCTTTATATATTTTGGAGATCAAACCCCCATCCAAGGTATCTTTGGCAAATATATTTTCCTATGTGGTTGGTTCCCTTTTAATTTTGCTGATGTTTTCTTTAGCCATACAGAAGCTTTTTCATTTGATGTAGTCCTATTTGCTTAGTCTTTCCTTTACATCCCTTGCCCTAGGGGATATATCGCTGAAAATGCTTCTGCATGGGATATCTGAAATTTTCCTATGTTCTCCTCTAGGACTTCTACAGTGTCACAATTTATATTTAAGTCTTTTATCTATCTTGGGTGTATTTTACTGAATGGTGTAAGTTGGTGGTCTAATTTCTTTCTTTCTTTTTGCATGTACCTATCCATATTTCCCAATACCATTATTGAAGTGGCTATTTTAACCCATTTTATGCTCCTGCCCTCTTTGTCGAATATTACTTGACCATAGAGACACAGGTTTATTCCTAGGCTCTCTATTCTGTTCCACTGATCTATGTGACTGTTCTCATGTCAGAAACAGACCATTTGAATACAGTAACCTTGTAGTATATTTTAATATCAGGTATTGTGATCCCTCGAACTTTGTTCTTCTTTCTCAAAACTGCTGAGGCTATTCGGGGTTATTCACTGTTCCATATAAATTTTTGAAATATTTGTTCTAAACCTGTGAAATGTCACTGGTATTTTAGTAGGAATTGCATTGAATCTATACATTGCTTTGGGTAGTATGGACATTTTAATGATGTTAATTTTTCCAATCTATGAACATGGCATATTATTCCATTTATTTGTGTCTTCCTTAATTTCTTTCTTCAGTGTTCTGTAGTTTTCTGAGTACAGGTCCCTTACCTCTTTGGTTAAATTTATTCTTGGTACTTTTTTTTCTTGTTACTACAGTAAATGGGGTTTTTTTCCATTTCTGTTTCCAATATTTCATTGTTGGTATACAAAAATGCCTTTGATTTCTGACTTTGTATCCTGCTGTTTTGCTAAAATGAGTAGTTTTTTGGTGGAATCTATAGGGTTTTCTAGGCACATTGTCACATCATCTGCAAACAAGGACAGTTTTACTTCCTCCTTTCCAATTTGGTTATCTTTTATTTCTTTTTCTTGTCTGACTGCTGTGAATAGAACTTCCAATATTATGTTGAATAGAAGAGGTGAAAGCAGACACCCCTGTCTTGTGCCTGATCTTAGGGGGAAAGGTTTTAATTTTTGCCCATTGACTATGATGTTAGCTGTAGGTTTCTTGTATATGGTCTTTATTATGTTGAGGTATGCACCCTCTACTCCCACTTTGCTGAGTGTTTTTATCATAAATGGGTGCTGTACTTTATTAAATGCTTTTTCAGTATCTATATGATCATGTGATTTTGTTTTTCTTTTTGTTTCTGTGATATGTTTACTGATTTGCAAATATTATACCATCTTTGCATGCCTGGGATGAATCCCACTTGATCATGGTGTCTGATCTTTTTAATGTATTTCTGGATGCAGTTTGCCAGTATTTTGCTGAAAACTTTAGAATCTATGTTCATCAGTGATACTGGCCTGAATCCTGCAATGGTATTAAAGCATAATATATCATAACCACGATCATAACCAGGATCATTTAACATTGGAAATATCAATTTATATAATGCAACACATTAACAGATTGAGAGAAAATCATGTCAATGCATACAACACAAAAGGTACTTGAAAAAAAAGTAAAAACATCTTTTCATGACAACTTTCCATAACTTTGTGAACATCTTTTGATGATAATGCATAACAAAATAAAAAGAGTGTTTAAGTGGATGAAGCGCATCTGCAAAATTGCACAGCAAACATATTTAATAATAAATTTTTATGCTAAAAATTCTCACTTTAAGAATAAATATATTTACTTTAAGAATAGAGAGATGTCCTGGCTGGGTAGCTCAGCTGGTTATAGTGCCATCCCGATACATGAAGGTTGCAGGTTCAATCAGTTGTCAGGGCACATACAGAACTCAATCGATGAATGCATCAATAAATGAAACAACAAATCCATGTTCTTTCTCTTTTTCTCCTTTTTTCTCTCCCTGCCTCCCTTTCCTCTCTAAAATCAATCAATAATTTTTTTTAAAAAGAACAGAACCAAAACAAGGTTGCATACTAGTTATCACTTCTGGTCAACACTGTTGAGAGTGCAATAAGCAAATATATGCAGTGGAATATCATGCAGTCCTTAAAGATAATGCTATGTGATATTTATTGACAAGGGAAAACATTCACTATATATTGCTAAGAAATAAGGATAGCCTTACAATACAAAATAAAAGAGCCTTTTTAAAAATCTGTATTGGGAAGGAGAAGAAAATATGTACAGAATAAAAGAATTACGTCAAAATGTTAAGAGTTTTATCTTTTTTTTTAATGATAGAACGAGAGATGATTTTTTTCCCTTTTTTTTTCTGAGACTTCCAAATGTTCGGCACTGCACGTGTGTGTTTTTACAACTTAGTGTAAACCACAAAAAAGAAACCTACGCACTTAACTTTTATATAAAATAAACATTTGAAAATGTTAGCCCACTCACCCTATCAAAAGCGACAAAACAACTAAGTGCAGAGTAAGGGAAGGAAAGCACATTACCGGGCAGCAGTACACATGTCAAAGATGTGCAGAGAGTTAGTTCAAGGACTACACTCTCAGTGTGTACAACAGGCAGAATGATGTGTCTACAGAAAATAAACAAACAATAAAAACCAGCATAATCAAGATAAGGCAATATTAACAGATACTAATATATAGGTTTTAGGTAATTTGAAGTTACTACATAAAAATATAATGAAAGAAACTAAGGATGTCTAAAATAGAGAAGGCAATAAACTTCAACATCTAGGATTCCTCTACTTCAAGTAATATATACTTGGAAGAATACGGGGAACGAGGAAGGGTGAAAGCCCCTTAAAAGGAAATTAATGAAACACAGCATTCATTTAGTACTGGTTAAAAAAGAATTATTGTCACTTACAGACTTAGAGCCATACTCACAATATGTGTTACATAGTTTAAAATATCTAATATTTTAACTTTTGGAAGAGGAAAGGGATGCATTTCTCCCTATTCCTCCTACTAAATAAAACTAAAAATGTTATGTATAAGGAAAATACAAGAAGACACTGAAATGTGATGAGAAAGCAGACTGGCTAGGGGCCTAAGGAATCAATGACATGGTGGTTAATTTCCTGGATTTGTTTTTTGCCTACTACATCCTGGTCTGAGTGGGCACACACTAAAAAAGCCCCAATAAAAGAATGTCCTGCTCTAGCTAAAAAATCAGGAAAGGGGCACCCTTATAAAACAAGAAACTTTTACACAATAACCACACTATACTCCAGCCAAACACCACAGGGAAAAAAAAAGCTATTGCCCTAACTCCACTCTCCAAATAAAGTCTGACAGAGAAGCCTGGATTTCCAAACTTGCTGGCTGTGTAACAAGGCACTCCCTTCCCTCCAGCAGGGTGGTGTCGAAGAAGACCTAGTGGGCAGTAGGGTCTTCCATCATAGCCCAGTGGTAAAGACAGCTTCTGCTGTCTTTGGAAGCCACATGGAAATAACAAAAGGCCCCACCGCCTCCCAACCAAGCAGGTGTCCACAGAAACTTAAAGGGAGTACGAACTTCAACACCATCAGCAGTAATAAGGCACACTCCTCACACCAGACTGTGAATAAAGGTGGAATGAGGAACCTGGACTCCCACCCCTACCTCCAGGTAACAAGGAAATGCCCCCTTTTCCCTGTTGGCATGCCATTAGAGGAAGTCTGTTAGAAGATTTAAATAAGATCCAAAGTCTCATAACATAATACTCAAACTGTCCAGAATATAATAAAAAATCACTTGTCAAAGAACCAAAAACATGTCAACTCAGAGATGAACAAACGTTGAAATTATCTGACAAGGACTGTAAAGTGGCCATCATAAAAACATTTAGCAAGCAATTATGAACACACATAAAATAAATGACAAAAAAAGTCTCAGCGAAAGACTACCAGCTAAAATACAATAACCAAAATTAAAACTCACTAGGTGGGCTCAATAGCAGAATGAAGGTTACAGGGGAAAGAAAGATCAGTGACCCTGAAGATAGGAACAAGAGAAATCTTCATCTGAAAAATAAAGAAAAAACAGACTTAAAAATCTATCTCAAGCATCTGTAAAACTATAAAAAGATCAGTCTCAAGCACCCATAAGACTAAAAAAAGATGTAATATTTGTGTCATCCAAGTTCTGGGAGAAAAGGAGAAAGAGGACAGGCCTGAAAAAGCTCTCAAAGAAATAATGGGTGAAAACTTTCCAAATTTGACAAAAGACATAAAACTACATATTCAAAAAGCTGAGTGAATCCCAAAGAAGATGAACTCAAAGAAAAACCTGCCAAGACACATCACAATCAAACTCCTTGAAAACTAAAATCAAAGGGAAAGCCTTTGAAAGTAGTGAGAGAGAAATGTCTTATCTGTTAAGAGCAAAACTATTCAAATGTATTAATAGCCTATTTCTCCTCAGAAATCACAGAAGCACAGGTGGCACAATGTTTTCCAAGTGCTGGAAGAAAAGAATTGTCAATTCAGAATTCTATATCCAGCAAAAATATCCTTCAGGAATAAAGGGGAAATAAAGACATTTTCAGATGAAGTCAAAGAGATTTGTTGTTAGCGGACCTACCCTAAAGGAATAGCTAAAGCGAGTTCTCTAAACAGAAACAAAGAAAATGTTATGAAACCATTTTATAATAAAAGTGAAATATAATTATTATTACCATAATAAATGCTATGTTATGTAAGTAATTAGAGTACTGCCCTCATTAACACACTGCAAAACTCCACACTATAAAATAATTTAGAGTTGACTCAATGTGATATTTGGGCTATTACCACAAAAAGCTAGACATCATGAGCTCTTTGTCAAGGCTATAAACTCTTGTTGTATCTATCACTTACCTATGCTACAAAGTCAAATTCAACTTACGTCATTTCAGCTTTCAACAGTTTTCAAAACATATGATCCTATATAGATCATGTACATACATATACAAAAATAAGACTTAATAAGGCAGTTCTAGTACATACTACGAATTGGATAAACCTTGGGAAAATTATGCTAAATGAAATAAGCCTGTCACAAGAAGTCAAATACTATATGATTTCACACTTATGAAATAAATGTGGACTCGGGAGTAGTCAAATTCATAGAGGCAGAAAGCAGAATGGTGGTTGCCAGGGATCAGAGGCAGGAAGGAAATGGGGAGTTATTGCTAATGGGCAGAATTTTGTAAAATGAGGAGATTTCTGTGGGTGGGTAATGGTGTAGCACAACAATGTGAATGTACTTAGTATCACTGAACTGTATACTTAAAAATGGTTAAGATGGTAAATTTCATGTTATATGTATTTCACAATTTTTTAAATATTAAACTTGAATAGAGAACTTATGACCATAAATTTGTAAAAGTAGCAAAATTCCCTATAAATTTGGTTTCAAATTTATAATTTGAAATTCTAATGCCTTTAATGAATTCTCTAAATCAGTGATAATCAACCCTTTTCATCTCACAGTACACATAAACCAATTACTAAAATTCTGTGGCACACTAAAAAATACTTTATATTTTTGCCAATCTGACAAAAACAATAGGTATAATTTTGATTCATTCACACCAGATGGCTATTGCTGTGTTGGCCATTGTCATTTTTTCATTTAACAATATAGGGGAATTCTTGAAGACACTGTCCAGTGTTTCTGGTCAGCTAATGTCAAAGCAGATCAGCACAGTGTCTGAATCAGGACAGGCCAGGGGCCAGCTGTTATCACAGTAAAACAAACCTGAAGTGTCCTACACATTGAGTTCAATGAGGCACCTGTCTATCTCAAAGCGTGTGGTGTAGTTCTCAGACACAGTGGGGACATAACTCCCCTGGTAGGCATCCTTGGCCAACATTTGCAGCAGCACCGTCTTGCCACACACAGTGTCCCCAACCCCAACTTAAGCACCACCACCAAGCAGCCTCCCTCCTTTCTCCTGGGCACTGCTGTTGCCAACAGCAGCAGTCTCAGCTCACTGGCCCCCTGGCCACTTAAAAACTGTGTCACACCTTAAAAACTGTGTCACAGTGTGCCTCTTACAGCATACCAACTGAAAAAACTCTGCTCTAAACAAAATGTGTTCATTCAGGAAAAAAGTTTCATGGTATGTTATAGTTGAGGCTTTTGGAAACATAGTGCTTCTTAAAATTTTCAAGTAAATTTCTAAAAACTAATTATAAAACTGAAAATTTTCCAAGCACATTTTAAATTCTAAAATTTTTTAGTACATGAGCTTTTACTATTTTTTTAAAAACTTTATTGATTTATTTGTAGAGAGAGAAGGAAGGAAAGAGAGGAGGAGAAACATCAATGTGTGGTTGCATCTCACGTGCCCCCTGCTGGGGACCTGGCCTGCAAACTAGGCATGTGCCCTGACTGGGAATCGAACCACGATCGTGTGGTTCTCAGGCCCACACTCAATCCACTGAGCTACACCAGCCAAGGCAGAGCATTTACTATTTAAAGTAAGTTTGAGAATAATCATTCTCTGTTTTAACTCGCTTTCTAAATTCAAATCTTCATAAGAATTTTCTAAAAGATGACTTTGTACCTGGTTCTAAAGGCTTAGTTTGAGACATAAAAAAATTGTAAGTATATTTTATTGTAAGTACTTTACTTAATAAAAAAAGCTCCCAGAGTCCCCATGATATAATTAGAAAACTAAATACACAAAACTCTTTGGAAACTGTTTTACTTGTAACAAATTGTATCAAGTTCTAACTCAATTAGGAAAAAACTAACAATGTAAACTTTCAAAACTTTATAGTTGTTAAAGTATTCTTTTAAAGTTTCAGAACTTTACATTGTTAAATGTAAAGAACTTTTACAAAACTTTTACAGAACTTTAAAAGAATACCTTATTTTTAGGACCGTAAGATAGACCGGACCATAAGACGCACTTAGGTTTTAGAGGAGAAAAAAAGGAAAAAAATTTTGAAGCAAAAATATGTGGTAAAATATTTAATAGCCTGTGACCCTGCTCCACTGACGCCTCCCCCCAGAGCAAGCCAGGTAAGTTACACTCAGACTGTAAGACGCACCCCCTTTTCCTCCCAAATTTAGGGGGAAAGTGCATCTTATCGTCCAAAAAATATGGTAGTTTAAAATCTAACTATCATCAATAAATTAATTTGACAGTTAAGAACCAATCAGCTGAGTCATCATCACATACAACACATTTAAAGCTGGATGGACCTTTGGACATCAGATTAAACTCCTTATTTTACAGTCGAATAAAAATTAAGTCAGGAACCTGAAGGCACTTACCTAAGGTCACATACAAACACAGACTTCCTAAGAGATACAGGCTTTCTGGAGACTTTATAATGTTTGTGGCATTAAAATTGTAAGAATACTGTTTTTCTCCTCACTTTTATCCTAACCTCTTTCCATTTTTGCTTTATTCCTTTAATAGGAATTGTTCTCCTGGTAATGGGTAACTCACTAATAATGTACCATAGGTATCTAAGCTTAGAAACTAAACAAACCCCTCTCTGGAGGAGAAATAATATGCCCTTTACTATTCCCATTACCTTTATATTTCATTACAGCTAAGTTTTCTTCAAGTACAATATTGCTGATAGCAGTGACTCAGCTTGTGATAAAACTGATTTGTTTGAAGGTCTTGAATATTCTGCATTATTATTAAATCAAAGAAGCTGTAACCATGCTGTTCATTTAGAAGCATGAATAATAATCTTCATGTAAGATTACATTCTTACATACTCTGAACATGAAATTGTACAACTGAAAAAGTGTTAATGTTATTTAAAACTACTTAAAGACTGTTTATTTTCTATTGGAGTAAACTACAGTCCAAAGAGCAAGATAACGCAGAGGCAAAAAATCTAGACTAGAATTCTCAGGTGAAAATGGCTGGCTACTCTTCTTTTAACTGTGTAATCCTAAACAAGTCACTTATCTGTGACTCTCAGGCACTACAAATAAGGTTTTCTGAAGATCAAAAGAGAATAACTTGAAAATGCTCTATAAATTATAATATAATAGTCCCAACTGGTGTGGCTCAGAGGATTGCAAGACAGCCTAGGAACCAAAGGGTCCCTGGTTCAATTCCCAGTCAGGGCACATGCCTGGGTTGCAGGCCAGGTCCTCAGTAAGAAGCATATGAGAGGCAACCACACACTGATGTTTCTCTCCCTTTCTTTCTTCCTCCCTTCTTCTCTCTCTAAAAATAAACAAAATCTTTAAAAAATATAACAATAATACCATATAAGAGGTACTACTTAGAATGTTACTATCCTTATAACAGAATTTAAAAATCTGTAATCCTCCACTCTAATAAGTATATATAATTTATATTTTCAAAATTTCAAAAAGTAATAGAAATTTCATCAGATGGGAAAAATTGGCAAATATTTTTTTATATTTTCTGATTGCACAGCCTTCTCACAAAATTAAAAAACCTACTACTAAAAAAAGTTGAGAAAAACCTACTACTAAAAAGTTTATGTAGATTTATAACTTAGTGGCAAATCTTATACCATATCTGGTCCAACTCCCTTATTTCACAGATGAAACAATTTTTTTTAATAGGCCCAAAAGGATTAAGCAACTAAGGCAAAGTCAAACCAGTGAGTTTTCTGATTCCCAAAGCATTGTCCTTTCAGCCAGACCAGTTAGTATATAAACCACATTTTCAAAGAGCCTACCATAATTATAACCACATTATCTTTTACATAATTACCTGTTTTCCCTATGTTAATCATTAACTCCTTGAGAATAGGTACTTTTCTCTCCCTCCTATCAGTACCTAGCAAAACTTTAACCATATAAAATCTTCATCAAGTATGCTTTTCACACCAGGCTTAATAAAAAAAGCTCAGGCACCTAAAAAGATGCTTTACCTTACTAGGCATTAGAAATTGCAAATTAAACCCACAAAAAGGTATTGCTACACTGTTAAAAAGCTAAACTAAACTTAAAAAATAACTGACACTGAGAAGTACCAAACAACTACAATGCTCACACACTGATGACTGCAATGCAAAATGGTACAGCCACTTCAGAAAAGAGTTTAGCAGTTTCTTACAAAGTTAAAGATTCATTTACCACATGAAGGACATGAAGACATGTCCACCCAAAACAATGTACAGAAATATTTGTAGCAGCTTTTTCAGAATCACCCAAAACTGGGGGAAAAACTCAAATGTCCATCAGCTGGTGAATGGATAAAAAAACTGTAGCATTCAACAATAAAAAGGAAGACTACTAACACATGCAACGACACAGATGAATCTCAGTTTTATGCCAGATGAAAGAAGTCAGATTCAAAAAGCTACATACTATATGAATTCCAGTTATGTCATATTCTGGAAAAGGCAAAATAAGAGGGCAGAAAACAAATCAGTGGTTTGCACGGCCAAGATGTAAAAGGAGGCAATGACTGCAAGGTGTGTGAAAAACTTTAAGGTGATGGAGATATTCTGCATCTTGATTGTAGCAGTGATTATACAATGTATAAGTTTGTCAAAATTCATAAAACTGTACATCTTAAAAGGGCAAAATTTTACTGTCTATAAATTACACGTCAGCAAACTTGACTTTTTAATAGATTTTATTTATTTATTTTTAGAGAGAGGGGAAGGGAAGGAGAAAGAGGGAGAGAACTATCAACCTAGGGTTACCCCTCGTGTGTACGCTGCTGGGAACTGGCCTGCAACCCAGGCATGTGCCCTGACTGGGAATCAAACCTGCCACCCTTTGGTTTGCAGGCTGGCGCTCAATCCACTGAGCCACATCAGCCAAGGCATCAATAAACCTGACTTTTATAAAAAGTTCTCATTCTAGCTCTTCCACTCCTGAGACCTGGAGGAAGCTATTAAGTTTTTACAGCCTTATATTTTTTCACCTAAAAATGGACTATAATACCTCACTACTATTCTTCCAATGTTAAATTATATTACTGAACTGTAGAAACATTTTGTGCTAGTTTTTTTGAATTCTTAAAATTATATTTGTATCATGTTTATGGTAAATAATGTAATGGTAAACAAGTATTTCAAGACACATGAATTTTAAACATCAAAATTAAAGCAGTAATGGGAGGGAGGTGGGGAGCACTGGGGGGGCAGGGCTGGGAATATAAGACAGAAAACTGTACTTGAACAAAAATTAAATAAAAATAAAAATTTAAATACAAAAAAATTAAAGCAGTAATATTTTGCAGATGTCCTTTAATAAGAAACTTCATTGTTAGGTATCTAATTTTTTTTTACCGATTCTCTTTCATTACCTCTAAGTACTATAAATAAAGTAATATATTATACAAAGGCAAATTAAAACACCTATACACATAATAGGGTAGACAGTTTATATCTGTAAAATGAAAGAAATGTATATAAATTCATAGATAACTTATTTATATCTATTAAAGCAACACTTATCTTTCATGAGTTATAACAAAAATTCTACATTCTAATCCAGCCTGGAACTGGCTATAAGCAAGAGCTCCTCTTAGTTAAATTATTAAAGTCAAATTTGCTTGGAGCATTGGGGATATCCTTGGGAAGATTTCATTAATCCCTTCATTAGAAACATTCCTTGTGGTATTCTCAGATGCTGCTGCTGCTGGCACCGCCACCACCACCAGAATCATCCCTCTCTAGTACAGGTGACACCTATAGCCTGCTGAACTTCTGTCAAAAAGAAGGGGGGTACACAGGGAGTTCTCTATACTATAGCTCCTACCAAGATAAAGGCCTGCAAACAGACCATCAGTAAATCACTCAGGAAGCAACCAGCTACAAATGTTGCTTTGAAAAGGTAAAGGAACCACATTATTACAAGCCCAGTACTGTGTTTGTCCATGAAAATCCTAAGTACACTGAACTTTTCCTTTGCAAACTTCCCTTCCGGCAGCAAGTGTAAGAAACTGCTCAGGACTTCCAAACAAACCTAACCTCCCAAGAGTGCAGGTACTGGCTCTTTTCTGGAGGAAAATGAAGCCTATTCTACTTAGCCTATTTGAAGACACCTACCCATGCATTATCCATATCAAATGTGTAACAATTATACCAAATGATATCCTGGCAGCACAATTCATAAGTGGAGAATATGTTTAAAATGCATTATAATGAGAAAAAAATATTCTTAAAATGCAAAAAAGTAGCCTTGCCATGTAACTCAGTTGATTCAAGCATCATTCTGATACACCAAGACTGCAGGTTCAATCCCTGGTCAGGGCACATACAAGAAGCAACCAATGAATGCATTAATTAGAACAACAAATCAATGTTTGTTTCTCCTTCTCTCTCTCCTCCTTCCTTAAAATCAACAAATAAAAAAGTATCTAAATATATGATTGCAAATAAAAAAGAGAAACACATAAGAGAATAAAGTATTAGTAAATTCCCCTTTCCTCCATTTTCATTTGTGTGTAAATTTTTAATACTAATTCAGAATATAAAACATTAATGTGAGTAAAATGCTTCAAGGAACATGTTTCAGCAATTAAATTTCGTAGCAATTATAAACAAATCTGTTAACCTGTTCTGGGGAGAGAGGTGGACATTTTCCTACCCCGTAATATCTACATAATAAAAATTTAAATTCCTTATAGGTGTACAAATCCTTCAGATTTTTAACGCACAATGTGCCAGAAGTATTTTCTTTCACTCAACCACAGGCCTCCTATGCATCTATACTAAACTTTTGCCACTTCCTAAAATGCATTACAAATTTTGTGTTTTAAATGTTATTCCTTCTAACTAAATGATCTCCTTCTTTACCTGTAATTAAGTCATCCTTTGTGACCTAGTTCAAATGTTACATTTTCACAGAATCCCCTAGATAAAGCCAGTTGTGTTGGATTTGTGCTATACACATATAGTTATTTAGCTGACAGGTCATAATCAGAACTGTAACTTCAAGTAGCATATTTAATAGCTAAAATACAACTTCATTTTCACTTTTTTAATCCTCACCCAAAGATACTGTCATTGATTTTAGAGAGCGAGGAAGTGGACAGGGGAGAGAAACGTCCATGTGAGGAACACTGATCAACCGCCTTCTGTGTGCACCCCAACCCTGGATCAAACACACAAGCTAGGTACGGGCCCTGACCAGGGATCACACTCACAGCCTCCTGGTATATGAGATAATGCTCCAACCAACTGGGCCACCCAGCCAGGGTTGACTTCATTTTCACTTAATCAATGAATATTTGTTGGACAACAATGTAGAATACATTGTGCTGGTGCCTAGGGAGAATATGAAATAGAATAAGGTGTGAGGGAAGAAGAAACTTTCCTCTACCCTCAGGTTCTTTCGGCTGGCTTAATAATCAAATAGACACGAGACAGATTAGCAAGAGAATATAACCAAATTTAATACATACACATGTATGGAAACCCCACATACACAAGATTCAGGGACCATATGCATAAGAGGTTCAAAGACAGAAAGGAAAAAATGGGTATATGTGACATTCTGAGCCAGGGATGAGGTAAGGCACCATGGGGCCTCAGAGGGTCACTGCAGAAGGTCAAGAGAGACTTGTTTAGCAATTAGTAGTTTGCCCTGCCCTACATACAAATTGAAAGAGGTTATTTCTGATAACCCTTTATCATGGGAAAGGGACCTAATTCAAGTTCTTCTAGGTAGTTAAGAGAGGGGCAGACGTTTCCTTTGAGCCCACAGCTAGAGTTGCCATTAGCTCAAAACTACTCTCACACCACAGAGGCACATCTTTGGGTGACCCATTCTGAACCCCCACAAAGGTAATAACAGTAATGATGACGATCACAGCGATGATAAGCTAACATTAACAAAGTGCTTATTATGCAGAAGACACTTCACATGTATTAACTCATTTAATGTTCTCAACAAACCTAGGAGGCAGTTACCAGTATCTCATTTAACTAAAGCACTGAGAAGGAACTTGCCAAAGGTCACAAAGCTGGTATTTAAGCCCAGGCTCTCTGGCTATCCTGACTTTGAAGAGCTGCTTATCTAATAAAAACATTAACACAAGTAACAGTTAACTTATAATAAAGGGGTATAAGTTTTTAAATGCCAAAAAATTACAGTGCTATGGGATTTCAAGGTTAGGAAAATGGAATCAGATCGACAGAGGAGAATCAGGAAAGGTTTCTTATAGAAGAGAAGTTAGGCAGGATTTTAAGAGTATATTTTTAAAAATCAACAAAGTTCAAGACAGGTATCTCAGTAATTTCCATAAAAACAGTAATCTCTCAAAAGTGGGTTGTAGGAAGTTTCATGCAAATAAAAATGTTCATATGCATGGCTACTTTACATATGCATGGTTCAGTTTAGCTTCATCAAACAAAAGAATAGAGCAATTGTTATTGCTTCCACACCCAAAGTAAATGGAAGTACACAGTAGGGCAGAGAGGAGACACCTGTTTACTTACACTACATCAATAAAATCCAGGGTCAAAAATATAAGTGCTCTTTAAGAATCTTGGTGTAAAAGACCACATCATTTTGCTAATCATTTGCCATCACTGTCAAACACAATCATTTTGCCAAACACTTTTTAGCAATGGGCAATGCTTGTACAAAATTAGATCTTAAAACAGCAATACCTGGGCAAAACACTTTAAAATCTGTGTAATAAATCTTACAGAACATGCCTCTGCATATCATGACACCTAAACATGGCGCCCAAACCGAAAAAGGTCCTTAATATCCATGAATCAGTTTTTTTGTTAAATTTATTGAGGTGACATTGGTTAATAGGGTGGTATAGGTTTCAAGTGTATGTTACTGTGATATATTATTTGTGCAAGGTCTGTCCAGTAGAAATACAGCCATGTAATATGAAAAATAGAGACATTTATTGAAGAAGATGCAAGATACAAGAAACACTGTACATAGGACAATGATGCCTTAGTCTCCTTCAAAGTAGGCACCTTGAGACCTCACACACTTCTCCCAATTGCCATCAGCTGTCCTGTCATATTTTCCTGAATCTCACCAATGGTCTGAAATCTCTTCCCTTTCAAAGGTGATTTTAGTTTTGAGAAAAGCCAGAAGTCACAGGGTGCCAAATTTGGGCTGTAGCGGGGCTGAGTCACCTGGGTGATTTGATATCTTGCCAAAAAACTGCATGAGATGTAATGCATGAGCAGGCACGTTGTTGTGATGAAACTGCCAATCACCAGTTGCCCACAGCTGTGGCCTTCTGAATCATCCGAATAGTTTCCACAGAAGGATATTCAAGCTTAACGCAAAATGTGATGCAGATCCTTGCTCTAATTTTAAATGTGAAGGCCACACAGTGCAGACGCTCACTCAAAGGCATCTACCACCCCACCTGACTAGTACAGTGAAGTCGTCATTGTTTACGAAAGCACATTCCAGTCTACTCTCTTTGGCTGCCAGGTTACATCGATGTTGTGCAAACTGTTCTTGTTATATAATGCATTGTGTGTTCACCACCTAAAGTCAAATCTTTCTTTGGTCATCATATTTTGGTCCCTTTACCACTCCCCCATTCCACTCCTTTCTGGTACCCACCATACTGTTGTCTGTGTCCATGTAGCTTTTTAAGGTACCTCTTTGAAGTGTTGACTTCCAAGGATCACCAAACATCCAAGGAAAGCACCTAATAGGAAAGACAAAGCTCAAAGCAAACAAACAGGAAATCTGGAGAAAACAGAGTCTATGCAGAGAAAAAAACTATCAATATTTCTTCAAGATAAAAGACATTACATCCAAGAAACAAAAATAGGATACAATTTAAAACTTTTGCCAGAAAAAAAATAGTGCTTGAAATTTATAAACATGATAGCAGATATAAAACCTTAGTAGAACTGAAAGACAAAGCTGAGAAAAATCTCTTAGGAAGCAGGGTGGGTGGGGGGGGAAGAAATGGAAAATAGATGAAACAAGAAAATAGATGAAGACAAAATTAGAGAAACCACTTAGTATAGGGCCAACATCTAAACAATAGGCATTCCAGACACTGAACAGAAAAACAAGGGGCAAGAAACGAAGGGGATTTCTCAGAACTGATGAGAGACCTTTTAGATCAGATAAGACTACCCTGAAGAGCAGACACGGATAAAAAGCAGACCTATTCCAAGGAGCCTAGTGCAGGAATTTCAAAACTCCAGGGGGAAAGATTACCAACGCTTCCAGAGAGAGGGAAAAAAGTTTTGAAATAGTGGAAAACAATTTTGCAGGAATCTCATATCCCAATAGCAACACTGAAAAAAAGTAGACAATGAACCAATGTTTCCAAAATGCTGAGAGAAATTATTTCTGATGCAGAATTATCCGGCCAGCCAAACTATCTTATAAAGCAAGGAGACAGAAACAACATTTTCAGGCACATGAGGTCTTGAAAAAATTATATTCCATCCAGGAAGCTATTGAAAGTGATCCTCCAAAAAATGAGAAAGCAAGCAAAGAAAGGTGATGATGTTAGATACAGAACCAGGAGCCCCAACACGAGAGATATGAGGGGAACTACTAAGGTGACAGTAAAGGCAATCTAAAATAACAGCCTGAATTCAGGAAATTCAAACAAAAAACTGGTAGGTTTGAACACAGTATGAGGAGATTTTATATACTTGAGAGAGAAGAGTAAATCAGGGTTTCTCAACAGTGGCAGTATTGACATTTTGGGGCATGTAATTCTTAGCTGGGGAGCAGCGCTGCCCTGTGCAGTGTGGGGTGAAATTTGGTAGCATGGCTGGCCATCTACCCACTGGGTATCAGTAGCACGCTCCCTACCCTCCCTCCACCTCCCTGACAATTGCCAAGTGCCCTCTAAGTTGAGAGCCACTTGGCTAAATTGGTAAGTACACAGAAAACCAAGCAAAATCAAATTTAAAATATTACATTAAAGAAAACAAAATGTTGTGCAAGAAAGGAAAATAATCGAAGTGAACTAGACGGCTCAACTACGACTACTTTGGAGTCACAATGATAATAAACTTTGAATAATGATGTATCCAAACAACTTGCAACATGACAATATTGGGAGGATTGGGAAGATTAGAAAGTGCTTCTCTGTATAGTTAGGGATAGCGTTATAAACATTTCTTCCACTATGAGAAGTAAGTAGGCAATCCCTTAAGCTGGAAAATCAAGAAGGAAAACTATCAGCATGCTATTTTGAACTATGGGAATAAGTATCAAAAGAATGGATTGAAAGTAGTTGCCTCTAGAGAGCCTGAAATAAAGAAAGTAAAATGGACTACAGGTTTTGTTAAGCAATCCTGCAGAATTCAACTTTTAAATGTGTCCATGTATAACTTTGATAAAAATTACATTTTAAAAAACCAACTGAGCCTAGATTATAAAGGACTTTTCTACTGGTTAAAGCCAAATGAACATAAAATCAAATACCTTTAGAACTTTGAGCAAGCCACTTAACCAAATTTTACTTTGTTTATCTACAAAATAAATAATGAAAAACAGCTGTCTTACAGAGCTGTTATCGAGATTAAATGAGATACTGTCTACAAATTGTTAGCACAGTGTCTGATACATAGTCGTGTTTATAAATAGCACCTATTATTCAATTTGCAATGGAAGGTAATAATTACAAACTTTAAAACAGGTAAATCCCAATATTATCTGCTTTAGAAAGTATTCCTGGCACCTGTGAGGAGGATGGCTAGCAAAGAGAAGAGCTTAGAAGCTGAGAGACCATTCGAAGAGCTACATTTGAATGAGAAAATACAGTCAGAGGCAAGGATAGAAAAATAAGGAGACTGGAGATATTTTCCAAGTGATGAACAAACTACAGTATATATGAGAAAAGGAAAAAGGTGGAATCCCCAAAATGCTCTTTTTTAAAATTTTATTTATTTATTTTTAGAAAGAGGGGGAGAGAAGGAGAAAGAGAGGGAGAGAAACATCAATGTGGTTGCCTCTTGAGTGCCCCCTCCTAGGGACCTGGTTTACAACCCAGGTATGTGCCCTGACTGGGAATCGAACCAGGGACCCTTTGTTTCACAGGCCAGCACTCAATCCACTGAGCCCCACAAGCCAGGGCCCAAAACATGTTCTTAACTGAAGCAAAGAAATAGATGGTGATGATACCAACTGAACAAGAGAATACAAAGAATTATGTTGAGAGAAGGATGTGAGAAGAGGGAAAGAAGATACATGAGATTGGCATTATTCACATTTAATTTGTGGGTTGCACAGTACATGCAGGTAGACATCTGAATCTAGAGGAAGAGAGGTCAGGGCTAGAGATATAAATGTGTAAATTACAATCAAAAGCTGAAGTCCTACAAGTGGATCATATTACTCTGTGGCAAATATACGGAGCATTGAAGACAGGTGAAAAAAAACCCATAAGCATAAAAAGCAAGACAATGCTATATAAATAACTACCTCAAAAACTTCAATCATCTAAATCGGATGATTTAGATCATCTAAATGCACATGCCTCATTGTTGAAATACGTAAAGATAAAAATCTAAATATAGTCCAATAATCTAGATATCCAGAAACAGCAATCGTTAATATTTTAAAGTATTCTTTCTAAATCTTTCAATTTATATAACCCTAAATTGTCTATTTTTTCTTGACAAAATTGGAATCATATACAACTCCGCATTCAGTTTCACTTTATTAAATTAGTATTTCCAATGCTATCTGAAATATTAATTATTTTTATTAAACACTCCAGTCTTTGTAAACCACTGACTAGTGTTAACCTAACATACTTGCTTCTTACTGGAAAAGGAGAATCCACACCACAAATTTAAGGAAAAAGGGCTAATTTTAAAAGAACCACCAAAACCAATAATGATCATTGCAGTACATTTTCTCAAGTGATTTAATTAGGATATATAATATTAAAATACACATTTGACATGCTCCATAATAGATACTGATGAATTTTACTTAAAAAACAAAGTGGGAAAAACCCAGACAACAGAGATGAAAAACAAATTGTTTTAATGTTTGGGGGGGGCTCTCAATACCCATGGCCCTATATATATAATCATGAGGTCATTGTGAAGTTCAAATGAGTTAATACACAGGAAGAACATATAACAGTACCTGACATATAATAAATGCTTAATAAATATTGGTTATTACTACCATCATCATTAGTCCTAGATGGAAGTAGTGTTTATTACATGGAAAAGACAGGCAGAAAAAAACCCACTGAGAGATGGAACTGCATTCTTTTTCTTTAATTTTTCCATCTTTTCTACATTAATATACTCCTTGGTCATCAGTTTAAGTGTTGCAGTGAAAATATTATTTTAAAAGCATTAGTAAATATGTACCCTAACCTTAATTACACTGTAAGATACTTGAGGGAAGAGTGAATTTTTTTCTATTTCTTCCAAATTTTCACTATATGGCAGAGTGCAATTAATATGCACGGTGAATACTTAATAAATAATAATGTTACAAGTCCTTATAAGAGAATAATAAAAACAACAAAGTAATAAAAAGAAATTGTGAAGACATTAAAATAGATATTTCAAAGCCAATATTGATACGCAACAATTCAAAGACCACACTCTCTTTGCTCCTTTCTGGGCACAACAATTTAGGAGGAATACTAAAAACACTGAAATATGCCCAAAAGAGAGCAACTGAGAAACAGTTCAAGAACTGAGATGCTCAGATTACATGTAGAACAGAGAGGGTCTGCCCTCCTGCCCCCCTCGCCCATCTTCATCAGTGAGAAAAAGGCATCCTACCGAAAACGATTGAAAGGTTTCTCTATTGTCCAAAGGCAACTGCCAAAAGATGGCTGCAACAGAGATCTAGACATCTCTAACTCAAACACTTAGTACATCTCTTCTAAGCCAAAGATATTATGAGAGATTAGTCATGAAGGTATTCAAGCAAAAGCTAAAAAACAGCTTGCCAAGGATTCTGTGGAAAATACCCAAGTAGGGGGTAACCAGTCAGGATTCTAAGTTTACATACAACCCCCTAACCACACATCAATGACTATTTGCTCCAGGAAGGGCAGTCCTAGACCTAAAATATATGCAAAACGAGAGAGAGACAGAGACAGAGAAATAGAGAGATAGAGATCTGCCACCAAGAAATTCATAATGTCATATATAAAATATATATTAGAGTTTGGGACCATAATAGATGTCACAAAGCACTATTTGTTAAAGATAGTGAAAGAAGGAGAAATTCCTAAGGTTAAAATGCTCAGAAAGGCTTAAGAATAAGTAAGATATGAGATGCTTGTGGGTAGAAATGTGTATGAAGGTTTCTGAACAGGTGGCGAAAAGAAGGAAAGAGAAAACAGCAGAAAAAGAAATGAAAAGCAACTTAGAAACCTGTTTGGATACATTAAAAACATGTTTCACGGGAGAAGAGCTAAGCTGAAAGGGCAGGTTGTGGCCAGAATCAAACTGCACTAGGCCTTGAACATCAAGCTAAGTAGTTTCAAATTTGTCCTGCACACACAGCAACTGTAGCAACTACTTGACTCTGCTGCAGCCACAGACAATGGTAAATAAGTGGGGGCGGGGGGGGGGGCCCGGCGGGCGCATGGCTGCATTCCAATAAAACTTTACTTACTGACACTGATATTTGAATTACACTTATTTCTGTATCACAGAGTATTATTTTGATTTTTCTCAACAATTTGGAACTCAACTCTTGGGCCACAGAAAACCAGACTGCGAGCTGCGTTTGGCCCATGGGCTATTGTTTGTCAAGCCCTGTCCTACACTAACCTGCCTTCTTCAGTAGCACTGTAAGGGACATCCTTGAGCTTCAGGGACCAGAATCATAAATTCCTCATTCAACATGCATGAAGGCACATACCTAACCAAAATCTACATCTAGTCGGGGTCAGGGGTTCCCTATACAAAGGTTCTCAAACAAACAAAAAACTCTCCAAACTGTTGGTAAACAGAAGAAATTTTAAAATTTTATTATTTATTTTCTCATAGTAAATGCACTTAGAGAGTTACAAACTATTCTTACAGAGCCTCTTTATACTTGGAAGGGCCTGTAGAAGACAGTTTAACCAAGGAGTTTCTCAGTTTTACTCCTGGCTCTGTCATTAACTCGTTATGTGACCATGAACAAGTCATTCTCAACCCTCTGGCCCTAAGTTTCTCACCTGTAAAGTGAAGGGATATAAGTTATTATATGATCGCTGTCCTCCTTCTCAGCTTCAGCTCTCCATGATTCTACTACTACTTAAGAAGACCAGAGAGAAGAAAACACACACCAGACAAAAGTGATGATTGAGGACACAGAAAAGAAGAAAAAGGCACTGACTAGATGAGTGAGCAGACAAAACAGGCAGGGAAAAAGGCCAGAGAAGTACAGTATTACAAAAATCAAGATATTTTTTTAAGTATCAAATGCAAAAGAAAATTAAAAGAAGACAAGCAAGTAAGAAGTAGTCAAGGAATATGGCCACTGAAAAAGAAAGAACTAGTTAGCTAGATAAAAAAAGGCAAGGACTTCGAGTGGCAGCCAAGGTTTAAGAGCACAGTGCATGCTCCCAGAAATCACGAGAGGAGCTGGGGAAAGACCAAAGATGAGTCTGGGAAACAGAAAATAAAGGCATATGGTCCTGAGAAAGTAGAAAGAAAAAAAAGTTGGGCTAAACTTGAAGCCTCAGGTAAAGGAGTTAGTCTTAAAGGACAGGCATTTTATCTCTAAAATCCAAAAGACAAAAAAAAAAAAAAGCAGCATTACAGTATCAGTTTTCATGTTTTCTATACATCCAGTTAGGGAGACACTGGCTTTTCTTAAAGCAGAGTTCCATCTGTTAATATTTTGTAATGGTCAAAAACTTAAGAATTAACTTCGCTTTTCATAAGAATGAAAGCCAAGAATATATAGTTCTAAAAGAAAATGCATATTTAAATCTTCTTACAACACCTATCACTTCCATTCTTATATAAGAAGAGTTACTTTTGTAATAAAGTACCTCACCCTTAACTGGGGCTCAATAAATACTACTGTTCTCTTTCTTAGTAGCTCTGAAAGCTCCCAAAACAAAACTTCTGATTAATTCACCTGTTTATCTGCTTTGCACAGGTGATGGTTTATGAATACTGACACAACTGAATTAAAATTGTCCTTACAAAACAATTATCATCTGATAAAGTTGGAAAAATATTTATTATCATAAATACATAATTCAAATATCAACAGAGCTTGCTTTAAGTAGCAACAAATTACTATAAAGCAACTAAAAATGAAGAATTTTTAATGAACATCACTCATAAATATCAAGATCACAGCTAATTTCAACAGACACCTGCCTCTTTTTAAGGTATATGGGAAATAAAAATCCAAAGCATTAGCCTGAAGATCAACCAGTTAAAAATACACATTTGTATATGCTGAAAATATTTACAAAGCCAACAGAGATACTATTAATATATTGAAATTCACTGGCCAGTGCTGCATTCTACCATTAATCTTCCAAAATTCAAGAGAAGCCAAGAAGTCGAGGCTTCTCATATCACTTGCTTTTAAGAAACTTAGTGAGTCACCCAAACTGCCATACGCAACCCAAGTTAGCAAAAAGTAGTTCAGCTCTCCATACGTTCACGTTAAGCTCTTGCCTTTACGTCAAAGTCACATCTACTACTCTTCAAAGATATTCGGTAGGCCCCATTTAGGCAGGCCATTAGTGCTACCCAGTAACAGCAGTTCATAAAAGTCTTAACAGTTAACTCTGCCCTCCCACAGATCCCAAGTCGGGTATAGATTTCACAAGCCCTGAAAGTTATACACGGCCACTGTCAAAACCAGAAGAAGCACCGTCACCCTGTCGAGCCCATCAAGAACTGTTGCAGAATTTTTTTTATTATTATTTTTTTTGCAATTACCTATCTTGGCTCGACATGTTAAATAAGGACTTAAAAGGCCACCTCCCCCAAAGCGGGACTTGATACCTTCCAGTCCGTTCCTTTATTTGTCCAGCCCCACAAATCTGAGGGGGGACGTCTCTGCTTCCCAGGACCCCTAGATCCAGTCGGGTCTCCCAGCTGCTCGCCGCACCCACTATATACCGCACCCCCCACCACCACCTTTCACGTCCTCCTTGCCCCACACCCGGGCAGCACACGAGCTGGGCCTGCAGCCGACCCCTCGTCCAGGCCCGAGCTGCCTCCAGTGGCCGCAGGCCTCAGGCCTAGCGGCCTCCGCTGGCCCCTCACCTCTTTCGGAACCAGTTGGTTCTCCTCTCCGGGCACCATCGCTCCGACTCCGGCCGCTCCTCTCCGCCCTGCCGGGGGAGGGAGGAGGTGGCGGCGGCTCCCTCTCAGGAGAGAACAGCAGTGGCAGTCATCCTTTCCACCGCTTGCGCTCCGACAACCTCGGAGGCCTCAGCCTGGGCCTCAGACACCAGCGCGCAGATAGCGACCCACCGCTCAGCTGCCGCCGTCGCCGTCGCCTTAGTTGTCGGCCCCTCCCCCAGCTCGCTGCAATCAATGGAAAAATGGCGGAGTCCGCTCTCGCGAGAATTCGGGTTTCAGGGCTCCGAGCCCGGCGCCTGGCGCCGGAGGTGGCGAGGCAGCTGTCGCTCGCGTATAATTATGTCAGCTCTTCTTCAGCCTCAGGGGGTACAAAATTGGTTGAGCAGCTAAGGAAACCCTTTTCGATCGAGGGAGTTTGGACTGTCCATCTTGGCACTCCCTTTGCCGGGAGAGAAAAAGCCAGGCCTTAGAGTCCTCCATGCCTTCTCGGACTGTTCCTACTCCCTGCCCACCAAGGAAAGACTGGTGCCTAAAGCCCCTTCCCCTACCCTACCAGCAATACTGCTCGCCCTTACGGTTAGAAAAGTGCCCGAACTTCATCCCCTCTTCACTTACTCCTGGCCTCTTCCTGGAAGAGAGAGCACCACGGCTACCTCCCAGCCTCCGCCTTCAAACACAGCACAGCCAGAAAGAACTGCGTTTTCTTTTTCCTCATCCCTACCCTCCCCACAGCCCTGGCTGGAGGGACATCAAGGCCCATCTCTTGCTAAAGGGAGGCAATAGCCCTTGCCTCAGAGAAGTGGTGTCACATCTCCACCCCACGTACACCTCTTTAGAGCGGCATTCCCCTTCTCCAGCAGGTTCCAGCCTGGGACTGAGATGGCTTCAGAGAGTAGGGCTGGGGTTTGAACCTATGATCCTCTTTAAATGTGTTTTGCTAGAGGGCTTTAATCTCCTCTACTAGTAAGCATTGCTCTGTTTTACACTAAACAAATTCTGCAAGTTATTTTTCCAAATCCTATTTATTCTTTTTTTAAAAAGCCTTTATAAAGAATCAACGTTTTTCATGACAATTTCCGTGGATACGGTGACTTTACAGCATGCTGGGATAATATAATCCTGCCTTGTTCCTAACTACCTGTACTTGTGCTCTCCAAACTTTTTTTGACTACACTTTATTACCTACAAGGAAAAGAAAGTCTATACACTTATGCAAGTTACATACACATCCTGCTAGCTATAATGTAACACATCTTTAATATAAAAAGGATAAGATAAAGATGAAATAAACATTTAAAGTTAACTATGAGTTGTTTTATATTAAAAATCCGACTTCACCTGGCTGGTGTAGCTCAGTGGATTGAGTGCGGGCCTGTGAACCAGAGGATCACAGTTTCGTTTCCCAGTCAGGGCACATGCCTGGGTTGCAGGCCAGTTCCCAGCAGGGGCCAGTTCCCAGCAGGGCGTGCACAAGAAGCAACCATACATTGATGTTTCTCTTCCTCTCTCCTTCCCTTCCCCTTTAAAGATAAATAAATAAATAGAATTTAAAAAAAAATCCGACTTCAGGTCAAGATGGAGGCGTAGGTGGATACACTTTGCCTCCTCTCACAACCAAAAGAAGGACAACAACAAACAAAAACAAAAACAAAAAATAACCGGAACTACAAAAAAATCGGCTTGAACATACACAAACCCACCCACCCACCCACCCAGGAATCAGCAGCAGAAGGGCCCAATGTGCTTGTGGGTGGTGGAGGAAGTGACTGAAAGCCAGCAGAGAGCCTAGCAAGCAGCATTGTTCCATCGCTGACCCCTCCCCAACATACAGCACTGCACACTGCAAAGTGAGTTGCCCTGCTCTGGTGAATACCAAAGGCTACATCCCTTACAATGTAACAGGTGCACAGAGACAAAAAAAAATATATGGCCCTAATGAAAGAACAGACCAAAGTTCGAAAAATTGAACTAGGTGATGAAGAGATAGCCAGCCTCTCAGATTCAGAGTTCAAAACACTGGTAATCAGGATGCTCACAGAAATGGTTGAGTATGATCCCAAAATAGAAGAAGAATTTCAATGCTAGGCAAGATGAGATAAAGTAAAATATACTGGGAACCAACAGTGAAGGCAAGAAAACTGAGACTCACATTAACAGTTCCGACCATAAGGGAGAAATAAACATTCAGCCAGAACAGAATGAAGAAACAAGAATTCAAAAAAATGAGGAGAGGCTTAAGAAACTCCAGGACAATTTTAAACATTCCAATGTTTGAATCATAGAGGTACCAAAAGGAGAAGAGGAAGAGGAAGAAATCGAAAACTTGTTTGAAAAAGGAATGAAGGAGAACCCCGATCTGGCAAAAGAAATAGACTTCCAGGAAATCCAGGAAGCTCAGAGACTCCCAAAGAAGTTGGACCCAAAAAAGGAACACAAGATTACATTATAATGTAATTATAATGTAATTATAAAAGGCACATTATAATTACATTACCCAAGATTAAAGATAAAGAGAGAATCTTAAAAGCAGTACAAGAAAAAGAAAGAGTTAGTTACAAAGGAGTTCCCATAAGAATATCAGCTGATTTCTTAAAAGAAACTTTGCAGGCAAGAAGAGGCTGGAAAGAAGTATTCAAAATCATGAAAGGCAAGGACCTACATCCAAGATTACTCTATCCAGCAAAGCTTTCATTTAGAATGGGAGGGCAAATCAAGTGCTTCCCAGATAAGGTTGAGTTAAAGGAGTTCATCACCACCAAGCCCTTATTACATGAGATGTTAAAGGGATTTATCTAAGAAAAAGAAGATGATTAAAAATATGAACAGTAAAATGATAAGAAATGCACAACTATCAACAACTGAACCTAAAAAAAACTAAGCGAACAACTAGAACAGGAAGAGAATCACAGAAATGGGGATCAGCACATCACACGGAGTGGGGAGAATGGGGGGGAAAGATACGGGGAATAAGAAGCATAAACGGTAGGTACAAAATAGACAGGGGGAGGTTAAGAATAGTATAGGAAATGGAGAAGCCAAAGAACTTATATGCACGACCCATGGCAATGAACTAAGGAGGAGGGGGAATGCAGGTGGGAGATTGGTACAGGGCAAAGGGCAATAAAGGGGGCAGGAATGAGACAACAGTGATAGCATAATCAATAAAATATTAAAAAAAATACTTGTTACCCTCAGTGAAAATATTTAGGGAAAGCAATATGATTGACTAGGTCTTGGTGCTTTAGAAAATCTTTAATATCTTGTGAAAGTTATTAAAATGTCTGATTCAACCTTCAGATTATTTCTGTAGTTCATTGTAATCACTGTCCTAAACTGAAAAAGATAGAAAGGTATGTAGATCCTAATGGAAGAAATATATCTTTGGCTGTTCTTACTAATGTGGTTCCATTTTTATCACTTGCATCCATCAACCACGAAAAGTTTTTGTTGCAATTTAACTAGTAACTCTATTTTACCTGTTGTCAGCCAGGTGATGTTGCATTTTTATATTTTTAACAAATGGGTCCAAAACTGTCTGGGATTAACCCTGGCTGGTGTAGCTCAGTGGATGGAGTGCGGGCCTGCGAAGCACACGATCACGGTTCGAGTCCCAGTCAGGGCACATGCCTGGGTTGCAGGCCAGTTTCCATCAGGGGACTCATGATAGGGAACCATACATTGATATTTCTCTCCTACTCACCTTCCCTTCCCCTCTAAAAATAAATAAATAAAATCTTTAAAAAAACTCTCTGGGATCATTGCTTAGAGGATTTTTAAATAGGTGGAAAAATTCTGTCTTCAAGTTTTAGTGTACAGGTATAACTTTTTTAAAATTACTACTGATCTTGTCTTTATTTAAAATTTTAATACTTTTCTTCATAACAGATTTTCACATTTTGACTTCTTAAAATGTTACATTAAGATAATTATCTTGCTTCCTGACTTTGGGGGACTCCCTTAAATTGTGTACCTGAGATGAACGCCTCACTTGCCTCACAGCAGTCTCAGCCTTGGGGAGCATGCATACATGATTTTTGCATCAAAATCACGTAGTGGAGGTGTCTCCAAATCCCTGACTCCAAAACTTTATCCCTGCTACTTGGTAAGATGACTTCTACAGAACACATGCTAGAAGTAGACATGTCCTCTCTAGTACGGTCCTTTTGGCTTATGCTTGCATTTTTACCTCCACCTCATGTTTTCTTTACAGAAATCTTTTTTAGCTCCTTTCATTTTAGGGGGGGTTAGTTTAATGAAATAATAATGCAATTGGTAAATGTACTTAGCCCGGGACACATAAACCAGAATAAATCATAATATGTTAAAAAGAAAGAAAATAAATTCCCGAATTATTCTCCATATTGCATAACTTGCACTTTTCACTCAACAGTGAGATGCCAGTATGAATCTATATACTAAATATTTGTAAGACATTTTGTAGATTAAAAAATATTTTTAAGGTACTAATATTTTCTTCCCATGAGCTACCTTCTCTGGTTATACATTCTTCTCTTCAGAGGCCATTAGCATGACTGTACCTATCAGCTTATCATCCTGATATGTTGACAGGCATACAATAAATATTTCTGGATTAAAAATGTGAATGCATTAATTTATTAGTAAACAAATGAACCAGTAGAGATATAGGGTTACTCTTCCTAGCAAATGAGGTTACTGATATTATGTATACATATGTTTATTTTATAGACTGATTCTGACTCCAACCCTGACCTTTCCCATGGGCTCCAAACTCATACAACCATCTTTTTGATGACTCTACACATCTCGAATTTAACGTGACCTGAGCAAAACATTTGATTTCTAAGCCTCTCCCACCTTTCTCCTGCAACATATGTTCTGTCAGTTCTGCCACCTCAAGAGATTGCACCATCAATTCAGTTTATCAAGCCAGAAAAATGAGAATCTTCATCTTATATTTAATTCATTAATAAACACTGTTGCTTCCTCCTCTGAAATATAACCAATATAAGCACTTTTCCTTGTGTCCCCTGCTGCCCATCCCTTTCCAATCATCATCTTTTCTTCCTGGACTACTGCAACCGTCTCCTAACTGGGCTCCTGGCTTCTGCTGTTACCCTCCAACAATTTATACTCCACACAGCATCTTTTAAACGTATGTCAGATTATATGCTTCTTTTAGTTAAAACCTTTCAAAGAGTCACCACTCCACTCGGCTTGAAAACCACATTCTTAGCCATGGCCTGTAAAACCCAACAGAATGTAGCCTGTCTGCCTTGCTCATCTCACGTACTGCTCTTCCTCTTACAGCAACGACCCACCACTCAGTCTTTATCGAAGTTTTTCAAGTACATCATGTTTATCTCTGCTACAAAGCCTTTGCACTAGTTATTCCCTTTCCCGGAATGTTCTTCCTCCAAATCTTTTCTCTTAAATTTAGTTCTACCTTGCCATTTGGGCCTCTCAAATGTTACCTCTTCAAAGAGGACTTCCATGCCCATTCAATCTAGACTGGTTGTCCTTAATGTGTATCCTCTGTGTCTAGAACAGTGCCTGGGACATAGTAGGTGCTTAATAAATTTTTGTTAAATTAATGACCTTTTAAAGATAAGATTCTCATTTTTAAGATGCCAGGACTAGGGTACATCATAGGCTTGTTGCTTTTCCTTATACATTTTTTTTGGATTATTTTTCTTTTCCCCTTCACTCTAAAATGTTCATAATATAACTTCAGTCAAAACATAAATATACACCACACAAAACCAGATTAAGGGACATTCTATAGGACACCTGGCTGCTATCCCTTAAGACAGTTAGCTCACAAAAAAAACAAAGACAGAGTAGTTGTCACAGACCAGAGGAGAACGGGGAGATGTGACAATTAGATGCCATGTGGTACCCAGAATTGGACCCTGGAACAAAAAGAGAATATTATAGGAAAAGCTGGTAAATTCCAAATACAATTGGTAATTTGTTTACTAATAATGCTTCAATGACAGCCTCTTAGTTTTATAACTGTATGATGGTCATGTAAGAGGTTGACCATGTAGGAGGGACCTGGGAGGGGTACATGTGGACTCTCTGCTCAGTCTTAGCAACTTTCCTAAAAATCTAAAATTTGTCTAAAATAAAAAGTGTGTTTAGAAATGTTCATGGTAACAAAAATATTTCTTTCTTTTATATTTCAAGACCCTTTGTGAAACATTTTTATATTTTCAAGTATTATTTTTTAATTTTTTTAAAGATTTTTTTATTTTTAGAGAGAAGGGAAGGGAGGAAGAGAGACATCAATATGTGGTTGCCTCTCATGCATCCCCTACAGGGAACCTGGCCTGCAACCCAGCTATGTGCCTTGACTGGGAATCGAACCAGCAACCCTTTGGTTCACAGGCCCATGCTTAGTCCACTGAGCTATACCAGCCAGGGCTATATTTTCAACTATTTTTAAAAAGCCACATAGTCAAAGTCATATTGTACAATTTAAAGAGCTAGTGATAATGTTCACCATTATAATTGTAACTATTAGTAATAATGTTAAATGTATTTCATTAATGTGAATAGAAATTTAACCCTAGTCGTGTTTTAATAAGGAGTGATGTGGCTTTGGAGACTGACTGACCTGTTTTGAGACCTAAGCTCTGACACTTTTCAATCTAAAACCTCTCTGAACCTCTTTTTTTCTCAACCAGAAAATAGGGATGATACAGTAGACCCTTGGCATTTACCAATTTAATATTTGCAGTTTGAACCAGAAAAGTGCATTATGTATAGCCTTCTGTAATTGTGGTAAAGGAATTTAAATTTTATACATTAGCCAGAATACAGAAGACTGTATAGCTGAGTGCCTGAAAGAACAAGCTGAAATCTGGTTACCTGAATTCGAATCCTACTTCTGCTATTATTAACTATATGGCCTTCCTTGGATAGCTCTCTCAGGTGCACTAAACTTTTGTCTTCTTATCTATGAAAGAAGATAATAATAGCCCCACTTTATAAGGTTACATTATACAGTAAAGAAAATAATAATAATCACAAAACTTTAACAATTAAGATTGGTTAAACATATATATATATATATATATATATATATATATATATATATATATGTAAACAAAGCCTAGAAGTGTAGGGAAAAATATGGTTAATTTATATGTATAATCTCCAGCCCTGTTCTAGGTGCTGTACACATGTTATTCCATTCACTTCTATCAACTACTCTGTACATAGCTACTACTACTATCCTTGTCTTACAAGTGAAGAACTTGATATGAAACCTTTGAAACCTATAGCACACTGTCTAGCATATACTAAATAATTGATATATACTGCTTATAATTATTCCAACATTAGACTGATCTCCACTATGCAGCCCTAACAATACCTAGCATATAGCAGTTTCTTTTAAATATTTGTTGAGTGAGTAAATACACTCGTCATTCAGTTAATGAATAAATCTTGTTAATCACCCCACGACTATACTTGGATAGTTTCATTGGTGCCTACTCTTTTCCACTTACATAATACCTCCCTGAAAATGCTTAATATTTATTTTTTTGAAAATGGGTCTGAAAAGAAATTCAACTATTAGCATGAGATTGAAAAAATTAATAAAGTGACAGATCTTAGCCATGAGATAGGTTCTTTGATTTAGTTAGAGTAGAATCTAAAATGGTTTATATTTGTAACAGAAATGACATCATCAATAAAGAAACAAGGAAAGTCAATTTGGGAAACTATTTCAGTGAGTGTTTCCACCACTACAAAAAAAAATCATCAATTGAATAGGAAACCTAGTAAACATTAAAAAAATGACTAATTATTGGTGTAAAATAAGAACAGTAAACATGATACTAAAAATATATAATCCAGGAGAAACCTAGGAATGTGTACAAATATTTTTATGAAGCAATGGAGTGAGGACATAGTGGAGCTCTCAATTCACTTTGGCTGCAAAGAAAAATTGGTTCAAGGACCTAACCTAGGAAACTTAAAAAAATTACTCTTACAGACATGCTTGCCCTTTCTGAGGTGAAGTTCATAAAAAAAAGAAGTTTACAGGTCAATGGGCTCGACAGCACAGGAAGTGGCTCACACCGACAGAAAATGCCTTAGCAAACGTGTAGAAGACGACGCAGGTATCAGAGCTCACGGCAACCAAAGACAAATCGACCATGATTCTTTCTAGCTTTCTCTAGCATTCTGAAAACCCTCAAATTTCAGGTCGTAAATAAGGAGCAATCCCATAAAGTATACTTGGAGTCATGGTGTTAATCTTTTAAAAATTATTTCGTAAGATTTTTCAATAGAGTAGTATTTATAAATTTCGTGTTTGAGGCGATATCAATATTCCTTGAAAATATCAGGTGTTCATTGTAATAATTACTTTATAGAATTGTGAGGGTGAGAAGTGATGTATACAAAGGTGAATATTTTATAATAATACTGTCTTGGGACAAAACAAAAAAACCCAGAAGTGTAAACAAAGATGATAATTTAAAACTTTTAGGCTCTGCCCAGGTAGATCATTATTTGCTTAGAATGTTGTCCCTATACGCCACGGTTACAGGTTTGATCCCAGGTCAAGACACACACAAGAAGCAACCAAAGAATGGGTAAATAACTGGAACAACAAAAACAATGTTTCTCTTCCTGTTTAAAAATCAATTAAAAAATAACAAATTTTAACTTGTGTGCAGCAAAATATTAATATAAGCAAAGTCCAAAGATAAAATATCACCTTGCAACAAACATGACAATGCCTAATTTCCTTAATATAAAACAGCTGTTGTAAATCAATAAGGAAGAAATGAACAACCAATAGAAAAATACTTAAAGGAGATAAATTGGCACTTCATAAGAAGTGAAACATGAATTGCCACTCAATATCTGAAAAGAGTCTCTAAATTATTCTTTATTATAAAGAACTACAAATGGAAACAACATAATGCCATTTTCACTCTCAGATTAGCAAGGCTTATGGGAAAATAGCTCATTTAAATTTTGTGAACTAGTATAAACTTCTTTAAAGGCAATATGGCAATACGTATATCAAAATCACACAGAAAATGTACACATCTTTTACCCAGAAGTACTATTTCTAAGGTTATCCTACAAGCACAAATGAACACAGATATACATGTCATGATGTTCATTAAGGTATTGTTTTTAATAGTTAAAAACTAGAAACAACATGGAAATTTATCAGTAGGGTTATGAAAATTATGGTACACTCATACTGTACAACACTATGCAGTTGTTATAATGGAGTGAGGTGGAAACATGAAAACTGACATGGACTAAGTGCAGTATGGTATGCTGACTTGGATCTTGGAATGAGAAAAAGGGTATTAACAGAAAAACTAATGAAATCTGAATAAAGTTCATAGTTTAGTTTATAATAATGTATCCATATTCATTTCTCATTTTTGACAAATGTACCTTGTTATATACTATGTTTGTATTACACATTTTATGTAAGTTTCTATCACACCTTTCTGTAAATCCAAAATATTCCAAGACAAAAAGTTTCTTTTTTAAAGTGATATAGAAAGAAAAACCAAGACATAATAAATGGAAGAAAGCAAGGTGCGGGGTAGTATGTATAGCATTTGTGTACTAAATGATGGGGATTCTATGTGTATATTCTATCATTGGCATAGAAACCTCTAGCAGCATGTGATTGTGCCATCAAGAAAGAGAGTTTATGGTGGTTATCTACTTATCCCTGGAATAGAGGTTGCCAATGTCAATATTAATGTTGGCTGGGCGATTTCATTTTTCACTTTCACATTAAACTGTGCTGTATTCTTTCAATTCTTTTACCAGGGAGCATGTGTGTCTTACATAATTGTAAAACAACAAATTTTAAAATGTATGAAAATCACCTAACGGGATGACTAACACATTGTAGATGCTCAATATTTGATAACTTTTATGGTTTTTTATTTTCTGCTTTGATGTGTACATTTTCTACTGTATCTCTAATAACAACTGTAAATTTTAATAAAGTATTTACTATGGTCCAGGCTCTGTATTATACTTTACAGATAGTATCTCACAACTTCTCACAACAACATTTTGAGTTGGGTACCATTGATATCCACATTTCTTAAAAGATTTTATTTATTTATTTATTTTTAGAGAGAGGGTAAGGAAAAAAGAAAGAGAGGGAGAGAAACATCAATATGTGAGAGATACATCCATTGGCTGCCTCTCGCACACCCCCAGTTGGGGATCTGTCCTGCAACCCAGGCATGTGCTCTGACTGGGAATTGAACCAGAGACCTTTCGGTTTGCAGGACAGCACTCAATCCACTGAACCATACCAACCAAGGCTGCTATCCACATTTTAAAGAAAAAGAAATAGGAATAAAGAAAGTAAGAAATTTGCCAGGGTCAGAAGGCTAATAAATGGTGGAGCTAAGATTTGAACCTAAGCAGTCTGAGTCTAAAGACTCATCAAAGGTAAATCATTGTTTGCCTCTATAGATGCTAGAGAATATATTTTAATATATAGAATATATTTCCATAGAATGTTTTTTAACTTCCTTGATGGTTATGTGATGAGTATAATTTATTTTCAGTGGCGCAAAGCAGTGACTAATCACTTTAACTTTTAACAAAGTTGAGTGATTCAAAATCTCTGGGCCTTTTAAATTTTCAGCAAATAAATGCAAGATGGCAGAGGAGGAGTGGAAGTTACAGTGAACTCCTCCCAGGACCAATCTGGAATTACAACTAATTGTGGAGAATCATCTGCAAAAAAACAAGTGAACAATAGCGAGAGAGAAGTCTTATAAACACAGACAGTCAGAAAAAACAGCTTGAGCACAATGTGACTGGTAGGGAGTGTGGGGGAGAAAGATGCCAGAGGGCTGGCTGAGTGATCACAGGCAGCAGACGAAGCATCATAGGAATATATAAGTGGCTGGTTGGATCCCCCTGAGAAGTGTGGAGTCTAAACCCTGAGGTGGGATCCCCAGCCTAGAGCACCAGAACCCCAAAAGTACACAGATAACATTGAGCTGCAAAATGTGCAGGGTTTCTATCTGCCAGAGCTAGATGGCTGGAGATACAAAGAGCTGTTTAAAGAGCCAACGGAATGCATAAATTTTCACTTGTAGCCACTTACCCTGGGATCCAGCAAAGGGGAGGGCAGAGTGGGTGAGTGACACCTGAGAAGAAACTGGAGATGGAAGCTTTTAGGTGAGAATTTAGAGAGTAGCCACCAGGATCCTGGTGCCGAGTTATCCCCCATACTGCAGCAACCATTCTGCTCAGGCAGACCACTCTCCTCCAAGTGGCAGCAGCCTGAGGGAAAGCAATAGCTCCACCTCCAAGATATACTTGGCCCCACCTGTGGTGCTTAAGCCTGACTGCTGAATGAAGAGTGGCTAGATTAACAAATAAAGGTTCAGCCACAGATAGTAGATACCTGGAAGTCTCAAACAGGCTACCTAAGGCCAGTTGGGGTCATCATCTGACATCACCAGAGGTGGATCCAGAAAGGAAAAACAGTGGTAAATACTACATGCTACTGAGACAAAATCCACTTTGGTCTTTTCCATGATTTGTGATATTTTCTTTCCTGAATAGCTATTAAACATTCATTTCTTGTCCTTCAAGTTTGTGCATATTAAGTCACTAGACTTTATATTACAGTTTATTTCAATTCACATATTTTGCTCCTCATTTCTCTTACCCCAATTTACCTTCTTTTTTCTCTTGTTATTTTCATTTTGAATTTTGTTTCTCTCTTGCTACAACTTGTTTCCATTCTGCACTCTTACTATTTCTCCTCTGTTCAGCTTCTCAAAACCAATTTTCTTGTCAATGGTCATTTCACATTCTTTTCCCCCATTCTTAAAATACCCGTGTTATCTCTCCACCTTTAGCAATCTTTGCTCATTGGTTGTGGATAGGGTACTTGTTGTTGTACCGTTTCAGTTTTGTCTCTAGATCTGGTATTTCAAATCTCAAATTTTACTGTTCTCCTCTCCTACTCTTTTTTATCTCAAAAATTTTAATTTTGTCTCAAATTTTAATTTTTCCTTGTCTTAGACTGTTTTTCACTCCTTACCCTTAGTATTCTCTCTGCCTCCATCATCTCAAAATCACTTTCCTTTCCTCTGGACATCTCTTAAATCTTTCTTTCTTTTTTCTCTCTTATTCCCATCTCACCTATATTAATTTTAGCTCATTTGTTGTTGATAATGCTGTAGTGGATCTTTTTCTCCAACTTGGTTCCTACTTCTTTATTTACTTTTTTCCTTTTTATTCCTCTCTTTAATTTTATTCGTTTTTATTGCTGTTTAAACCTAATACTATACACTTCCCTCCTTTTATCACTTCCCACCTTCTTCATTCTTTTTTATTTATGATGTAAATTTTATTTTTTCTCTTTTCATTGCTCCAATTTCCTGCTCTTATTAGTGCTCCTCCTTCTACCCTTTTAAAATAATTTTTCTTTCAGTAGGTGATCTCATATTTTCTCTCCTCTCTTATAATAGACTTCATCTCTATACACCCTGATTCATACTGGTTCATTTGCTGTTGATAGTGGGATTGGGGATGGGAGTTATTTTTGTGGGTGTGGGTTTGTTTCCTGGGCTTTGTGGTTTTCTTCTGGCAGCACCTGCACAACAACACACGAGACATGATGGGTGGAGTGACCCCCAGTCAACCAGTTGGATGCAAGACCCACCAAAGAATGACCCAACAATCATCAAAATTCAATTACTTCCAGAGAGCCAACAAAAATGATATCCTAAGAGCATCAAGTTCAGGAGATTGAGGAAACTGCACCACTGAATCACACAGGTCTCCTACACAGTTCGTACTACAAAGACAGGAAGTCAAAGCAGATTAATTTAAGAAGCAAAAGCAAACAAGAAGAGTCTCCCCTAAAATGGGGAGACAAAGAAACAACCCCAAATCAAAAGGAATGGAGAAATCCCCAGAGAGTGCTACATGAAATAGAGGCAAGTAAACTCTCAGATACTGAGCTCAAAACAATGATTATAAGGAAGCTCTATGAGCTTAGTAAGAATTACAAAAAACTACATGGAAGCTACAGGGAACTTACTGAGAACTACAGCATGAAAAAGAACATAGAAACTATTAATAAGAGCCAGGAGGAAATGACGAATACAATTTCTGAAATGAAGAACACAGTAGAAGGAATCAAAAGCAGCCTAGATAAAGCAGAGGATTGAATCAGAGAGCTGGAGGGCGAGGTAGAAAAGAATTCCCAGGAAGATCAAGAAAAGGGAAAGAGACACAAAATAATGAAGAGGAGTTAAGGGAACTGCAGGACAACATGAAATGAAAAAATACCTGTATAATAGGCATACCAGAAGGAGAAGAGGAGCAAGGGATAGAAAAGCTGTTCGAAAAAGTAATGATGGAAAACTTTCTGAATTTGATGAGAGAAAAAGTCATACACATCCAGGAAGTAGACAGGATCCCAATCAAGATTAACCCAAGAGACTCTCTCCAAGACACATCATAATTATATGGCAAAATTAAAAAACAAAGAGAAAATCTTAAAGGCAGCAAGAGAGAAACAGGAAGTATCATACAAGGGAGCTCCAATAAGACTAGCAGCTGACTTCTCAACAGAAACAGTACAAGCTAGAAGGGAATGGCAAGAAGTATTCCAATTAATGAAAAGCAAAGGCCTGCAACCAAGACTACTCTGTCCAGCAAGGCTCTCGTTTCAAATGGAAGTTGAAATAAGGAGCTTCCCAAACAAACAAGGCTAAAAGAATACACCCTCTCAAAACCAGCCTTGCAAGAGATGCTACCGGAATTGCTTTAAGAAGATGAAGAAAAAGAGTGAGGGAGAGAGAGAGAGAGAGAGAGAGGAACACAGTACAAAGGGGGAAAATGGCATTGAATAAGTACCTAGAAATAATAAC
The DNA here is from genome assembly GCF_014824575.4 of Sturnira hondurensis. Lineage (NCBI taxonomy): Eukaryota > Metazoa > Chordata > Mammalia > Chiroptera > Phyllostomidae > Sturnira > Sturnira hondurensis. The sequence goes on from NW_028079136.1 coordinate 5,276,194, forward strand.
CTTAAATAATAATTGCAAATGGATTAAATGTTCCAATCAAAAGATAAGAGGTGCCCTGGCTGGCGTAGCTCAGTGGATTTAGCAGGGGCCTGTGAACCAGAGGATCACGGTTTGATTCCCAGTCAGGGCACATGCCTGGGTTGCAGGCCAGTTCCCAGCAGGAGACTCATGAGAGGTAACCATACACTAACATTTCTCTCCCTTTATCCTTCCCTTTCCCTCTAAAGATAAATAAATAAAATCTTTTTTAAAAAAGACAAGAGGTAGCTGAATGGATAAGAAAACATGACCTGCATATATGCTGCCTACAAGAGACCCACCTCAGAACAAAAAACCTACACAGACTGAGAGTGAAGATTTAGAAAAAATATTACAATCGAATGGACAGAAATAAAAGCTAGGGTAACAATACTTATATCAGACAAAATAGACTTGAAACCAAAGACACACTTCATAATACTCAAGGGAAGAATCCATTAAGAAGACATAAACATTGTAAGCATATATGCACCCAACATAGGAGCACCCGGATACATAAGGAACACCTTGGAAACTTCAAGAAAGATATAGACAGCAACACATTTATAGTAGGAAATTTTTTTTTTTTACCACCTCACTGTCAATATGGATAGATCTTCCAAACAAAACATCAAGAAAGATATTGTGGCACTGAACAGTCCACTAGATCAAATGGAACTGATATATACAGAACCTTTTATCCCAAAGAACCAAAATACACATTCTTTTCAAGTGAACATGGAACAGTTTCAAAGACAGATCACATGATAGGACACAACACAAGCCTCAACACATTCAAGACAGTTGAAATCACATCAAGCATTTTCTCAGACTATAGGGGCTTGAAACTAGAAACCAACCTCAAGGAAAAAAACCACTCAAAACATTCAAGTTCATGGAGACTGAATAGTACGAAATTAAACAATGAATGGATTAATACTGAGATCAAGGAAAAAATCAAAAAAGTATCTAGAAACAAATGAGAATGAACTTACAACACTCCAAAATTTATGAAACACAGTGAAGGCAATCCTGAGAGGGAAGTTCAAAACAATACAGGCCTACCAAAAAAAAAGATAGAAACATTTCAAATAAACAACCCTACATCTACAAGAACTGGAGGGACAACAGCAAAAACCCAGAGCAAGTAGGACAGACACTTCTCCAAGGAGTACAGAGGGCCCAGAGACATATGAAAGGATGCTCAACATCACTAGACATCAGAGAGGGGCAAATTAAAACCACACTGAGATACCACTTCACACCAGTCAGAATGGCCATCATAAACAAATCAACAAACAAGTGCTGGTGAGTTGTAGAGAAAAGGGAACCCTGGTATACTATTGGTAGGAATGCAGACTGGTGCAGCCACTGTGGAAAACAATATGGAATTTCCTCAAAAAACTAAAAGTGGAACTGCCTTTTGACCCAGCAATTCCATCGGTGGGATTATGTTCTAAGAATTGTGAAACACCATTTCAAAAGAACCTCTGAACCCCAATGTTCATAGCAGCACTATTTACAATAGCCAAGTACTGGAAACAGCCTAAGTGCCCATCAGTAAATGAATGGATCAAAAAAATGTGGTACATTTACACGATGGAATATTATACATCAGAAAGAAACAAGGAACTCCTGCTCTTTGAGACAGCATGGATGGAACTGGAGAGCATTATGCTAAGTGAAATCAGCCAGGCAGTGAAAGACAAATACCATATGATCTCACCCATAAGTGGAACCTAATGAACAAAATAAACAAATGAGCAAAATAGAACCAGAGACATGGAAATAAAGAACAAACTGAGAGTGACAAGAGGAGGAGGGGGAAGGGAGAGAAGGAGGAGGATAATGGGGGAAGAAGGCAAAGAGTCACATCAAGGAACATGTACAAAGGGCCCATGGACAAACACAATGGAGGAGGGAAAATTGAATGTAGGAGGTAGATGGTCAGTAAGGAAGGGGAGAGTAATGGCGGCGGGGGCGCAGAATGGGGACAACCGTACTTGAAGAACAATAAAAAAAGGAAAAGAAATATCAATGTATGGTTGCCTCTGGTGCATCCCCTGCCGGGAACTGGCCTGCAACCCAGGCATGTACCCTGACTGGGAATCAAACTATAGTTGTTTGGTTCCCAGGCCCACACTCAATCCAGAGCTACACCAGCCAGGAGAAAAAGAAAAAAAATTTCAGTAAATGACTTTTGCTGCTTGATCTCTTACATTTTAAATGTTCATGCTGGTCTTTAAGTTATTTGATGATTTTTCACTAAACTAAATGATCCCACTCCTTGAACATTTTTAGTGGCTCTTATAGTGGCTCTATTCTGAAAGATTATCAGTCTCTCGGTATGTATCCTAAAAATGAATATTTTATTTAAAAAGATAAAATAGTAGGTGTCGATTCTTCTCCCCTCTTTCTCGTCTTCCCTCTTTGTATAGAGCAGGCAGTTTCTTTTGCATATTATCATCTAAATTTTTCCATCAACCTTTCCCAGACTAGGACAAGTGAGCAAAGGAATGTTTTTCTCATTAGTTTACATCAGTCCTCTGGTAGAAAAAAAATAAAATTGACACTTACATTAAGCTATTGATAGAATTTTCCACGTGCACTGATAAGTAGCTCCTTTTCTTTATTTAAAAAAAGTTTCAGAAGCTTCAGCTATTATCTGATTTACTTGTCTGTAAGCAGAATATAAGTTTTTTAAGTATTTAATTAATTTATTTTTAGAGCGAGGGGAAGGGAAGGAGAAAGAGTGGGAGAGAAACATCAGTGTGCGTTTGCCTCTCATGTGTCCCCTACTGGAGACCTGGCCTGCAACCCAGGCATGTGCCCTGACTGGGAATCGAACCTGCAACCCTTTGCTTCACAGGCCCGTGCTCAACCCACTGAGGTACACCAGCCAGGGCCAGAATATAAGTTTTGAACCCCAATTGTCATCATGATTTTCATCAGAAGTCAACACGTATTGGATTCCTGCTGTGCATGTGGCACTCTTTTGAGGAATCGTAAATTCTTAGCCAGACTCAGTGTCTCATTAGTTTAACTACAAAAACTTCAAAATTTATTGTGTGTGAGAAATATAATAATAAAAGGTTGTTTGGAAGCTAAAATATAATAAATAAAACTTAGGAATTAGATAATAAAACAGATAAGAAAATGTGATGGAAAGAGTGAAAAGCAAACAAAGATCATTTACAATCATAAACTAATGTCCACTAAATATTCCTAAGGTGTGATGGATGATTAAGAGAACATAAATCCAGTGTGGTCACTGACTTTCTGCATAATCGAATAAAGATTTAAATGACGGAGCCTGTAAGAGTTTTATGAAAATGTACTCTGAAATTCAATTCAGCAGAAGTTTATGGAGTGTCTTGGACAAGGCATGGTGCCAAGAGCTGTGCCTGATGACGTACAAGTGTGTTCTCTGTTCTCGGGGAGCTTACAGTCCGGTTGGAAGTGTGCTGGTCCATGCGTGCATTGGGAGAGGCACTTCCTGAGTGTGTAGAGCAGTGTTTGGGCTACACTTCAGCCTCCACTCATCCTTAGCTGGGTGCCCTTAGCTGGGGACTGCATAAGTGCACAATCATGTAACTAAGACAAATATGTGAAAAAGATATAGTAGATGCACACATACAGTCCTGAGTGTGTAGAGAAGTAGGGTCTGTCAGGACAGGGCAGTCGAGTCTTAGAGGATTGGTGAGGTGTGTGATAGTGAGAAAAAGGAATCCCTCTGTTTATGATTGGCTCTGTTTGAGTCACATGCCTAATGCACTGGTCAAAGACTGAACTGAGTGGGGACAGCCAAATGAGGCACCAGTGAGAAGAGATCCCTGAAACGCAAAGCCACGGGGCATTCTGCGAGCTGTAGAAGAGAATCGTAAACATTATGGAAGATCCTAAGCACCATGCTAAGAATTTAGGCACCTTGAGGGTGTTAATAGAGATATAGAGATAATTTTTCCCATAAATTTTCCTTATAAAGTGTTTTGTGGTTGTTTTAGAAATTAAAATATTATTTAAATCTAGAGGTAATAAGTTGAAATTTTAACTTAAAACTATTCTGTGTGCCCAATCTCTTTTCTCAGGAAATAAGCACTATAAACCATTTGGAGTGTAAGCTTCTGGACACTCATAGAAAGTTGTTCAGCTCTCTGTTAATCTCTAAGGCAGTGGTCTCCAAACTTTTTTGATCTGCTGTTTATTTAATAAAGTGCTAACATATGTTGATTCATTTAGTTGTAAGTTCAATACAATTCAAAACACTTCCTACTAATTTTGGCTAGTATCCCAAGACATAATCCACAACTTAAGGCAAAGTTCACCATTAAGGATGGTGAATGCAAATCTGTATTTCAAATACCTTCTTGATAGTCCCATAAAACTTTGTTTTACTGCCACACTGGTCAGGCTTTTAGCTTCCTAAGATGTCTGACTGAGATGTTGTACCAAGAGGAGGAAGAGTGTCCACTCTGCCATTTTCTTGTTTCCCTGTGCTTGTAATGGAGTATCATGTTGTGGTCAAGAGAACTGTCTGAGGTGAATTGAGGCTCTGCCATTGACTAGCAACTTAAACTCTTCCTGCCCCAGTTTCCTCATGTTTAAAAATGACAGTAAAAGCAATAGCATTCTCACAGGGTTTTCGTGAGGGTTAGGTGAACTACTAGAGGCAAAGCACATAGGATGATGTCTCCTGTGCAGGACTTGCTGCCTAAGTATTTGGTATCGCTGGCAGTATATTCCTCCTTGTAATTTTTTAGTTTGAATCTTTTAAAGCCACTTCTCTGTTTTGTGAGGGCAAGTTAGTTAAAACCAGATAACACAATCTGTAAATCTAGCTCACTGAACCCTCAGTGACCCACTCTTTGCCGTTGGAGCTCCCCTCCCGCTCCCTTCTAGTGACCTGGGTGTAGTATTGGCCAAGAGGCCATCAGACATGCAGGCTGAGTGGGAGTGAGGGCTGACGTCAATCCATACACAAAATGTTAGTAAATCTTAACTTTTCTTTAAAATGAAAATCAAGTAAGTACCTGTGTGTTTCTGTGTGTATTCTAATATTTCCTTCTTACACCTCATGGATTTCTAGGGTATTTCCTGTGATGCGCCCACCCACTCTTGGGACCCCTCTGCGGGGGGATGTGCTGAGAATACACCCGCAGCCTTGGTGAGCTGACCGCTGTGGAAGCAGGATGTGAGCAAGGTGGGGGCATGAAAGGGCAGGTGGGGGAAAGGAAACCTGGCAAGAGCCTGCCAGTGGAATTTTGGCTGTAGGCAATCCTGCTCTGAAAGGTCTCTGGGCAAGTTGGTGAGGTCATGGGGTTTCAGATCCAGCATTTTCCCACAGCTGGGCTGTAGGCAAGTTTGCACGCAGCCCCCACCGCCCAGCACTGTGCTATGGGCCTGAGGGTACGAGGTCACTTCCCCAAGGAGTTTATTGAGATGACTAACACCAACCTAGAATTTCAATATAAATTACCTATGTTTATTGATGTGTAAATACACATATACTTTTTGAAGAAATCACACAGCACAAAAGGCTGTAATTTACAGAAAGAGGAACTACTGAAACTTACTTGAGTTTTCAGAGGAATTACTTTCTGGAAGAAGGAGATGGTGCCTGGGATAAGTATTGAAAGAAAAAATTCTCCTTCATTAAAGCTAAAAAAAAAAAACCCTTACAAACAAACAAAACCTCTTCTTTTAACTGTTTATCAAAGATGCTATTTCCAATGACCCAGATTTATATAGAGCCACTACAGGCACTGGGATATAAATTTCATGAGGATGTTTGTATTTTTTTCACTGTTGGATACTTGGTGCCTACACTAATACTTGGCATACAGTGGGTTCTCATTTTTTGAATACATTAGTGAATGATTAGTGAAACTGTCTGTGAAACGTTAGTTGAAAGTTTCATTGTCTCTCTTTGAATCATGGTAGGACTATTATGGTGACTGCAGACCAAATTTAGTCTACATTCCATGGCTGAAAAACCAAGGCCCAGATTGTTCAGTAACCTACTCAAGGCAATCCAAGAAGCCAAGTCTATAACTGGAGTTAGAACTCCTATTTCCGAACTCCTAGCCCAGTGCTTTCTTCACAATCCAATGGCACCTCCCCAGAAGCACCAGATGGCCACAACTCGTCTTTCAATATTCAGACCTTCTCAAGAGCCAGGAAAGAATCTGATTCCAAAGGTGGACAGAAATGAAGACAGGGAGAGATTTTTCCCTCCAGCTGCTGTGTCTGGCCTCCTAGCCACCAGTGGTTTCCATTGTTATATGTTTCTTTTTCCTCTCAGGAATGAAGGAAAAGGAACAAAACAGCATTAAATTATACTATTTAAGTATGATTTAAATTACATAATATGAAGGCATTATGTAACTATGTCCATTATTTTCCAAGCAAATTAACCAGGCTAATTAATAACTCTCTGTGTAGCCCAATGCTCAACAGAAATATGACCCGAATATCTCAGAGTTCTCCTTGCTCTTAAGGGTAGATTCTGAATATGCATATATTATGAATATATATGTAATATGAACACATAGTCACATGATTCTTAGGAATATATATGAAATAAATGTGTAATCTACAAATTATTATATTTCATATAAAATAAATTATACACACACACAAACATATATGCCCAATAACCCAGGTTTTTAAGTTTTAGGCATAAAATCTGACCTTGTCATAACACCCTTTTGTTTCTGCATGTATTTTATTGTCTCAAAGTAAACTCTGTAACCCTTTCTAAACAGGAGTTATCTGAACCTTACTAAGTTTCCACCCCTTTTAAAGTTAAATTCATATCTAATAGTTTGAATTTTCCCGGCCTTACTTTTTATTCTGTAAATGGTTCTTATAAAATATTTTGTGGTTCTTTTAGAAATGCCAACATTATTTAAGTCTAGAGGTAATAAGTTGACATTTTATCTTAAAACCCTTCTGTGTTGTTTGTCAGTTCTATCTCCTGAAAAGAATTTGAAACTGCCCAGTTTCGTCCATCTCTGCTGTCACGAGCTAGGCCAACAGTTACTGTCTCTCAGCTGAGACTAGTAAAATAGCTGCGTAGTTCTACTCACTCCCTCCAGTACTTTTCCCCCACAGAAGTTAGAATAGTCTTTTTTTAAAAAAGAATCATGTAGCTTTATTGGTTGCAATCTTTCCATACTCCCCATAGCTCATGAGGTGAAGACCAGAGTCTTATTTATTTACTTATTTTTAAAAGGTGTTACTTATCTCTTTTTGGAGAGAGGGGATGAGAGGGAGAAAGAGAGGGAGAGAAACGTCTGTGTATGAGAGAAACATCAATCAGTTGTCTCTGGCAGGCACCACATCCGGGGACCTTGTCAGCAACGGCAACCTGGGCATTGCCCCAATAGGAATTGAACTCAGCAACGTTTCGCTTTGCAGGACGATGTCCAACCAACTGAGCCACATGGGTCAGGGCAAGACGAGGGTCTTTAACGTGGCCCACAAGGCCCGTTATGATCTGGCCCCTGCCTGCTCACCAACAGATCTTGGGTACTCTCCCAGATCTTTGCATTTCAGCCACATTCTTTTAGTTCCTGTGAGGAGTCAGCTTTTCCCTTTCCTAGAGTTTTTGCCCATGTTGTTTCAATTTCTTAGAATGCTGTCTATTATAGTAATCCCCCCACCCCACACACCTTATGCATTTCTGTGAGTGGGGAGTGGAGCTGGTGGATGCTAGAGAGCCCTCTCTAGTGGCTCAATGCAGGGAGAAGTATGAAGAGGAAGAAAAGACTAGTTCTTGGATAAACCATAAGATACTAAATTTATATTTCCCATCGAGTATGTGCGGTATATAGGTGCTTTATGTGTGTTCATTTACTTGAAATAAATAGGACAGCAGAAACAGTTTTTGTCTAGAATGTCTAAGAATATGTTTGAAATAATAGTTTCAAACTGCACGCTGCAATTTTGCAAACTGTTTCATATTTAAACCTCATAACTAAGTGAAGGTGAATATTTTGAAGTTCCTATTTTATAGAGAAGGATACTGAGGCTTAACAGGTTAAAGCACTTGCCTCAGTCACAGCCAAGAGTCAAACCAAGAAATGACATATTCTGTCTCATATTGCCCTGCCTTTCTGTATTACTGAGCCATCAGGACTAAGATAATTTTCCAGATTGTTATTAATCACATTTCCTGCAGAATTATTACTTATGTGTCTCTGTATGCTGCTAATCTGTGAACTCCTAGGGTGGAGAGAGCTGTTTAATTCCTTGTTTTGTCCCTACTGGTTAGCCTAATGACTGGTGCATAATAATAATACCATTTATTGAATATTAGGTGTTAAGTATGGTTCAAAGTACTTTGTATGTATTAACTTAATCACCACAATAACTTTATAAAATAGACACTATTATCATCTTCATTCTACAGATGAAGAAATGGAGCCACAAAGAGGTTAAGTAATTAGCCCAAGATGTCATAGAGGCCTTTGGTACTCACCCTTCCTGGGTCTCCTCTCTTTCTAAGCATATGGGAGGACCATTTTTCCTACCCTCTTGTAGTTAGATGGCCTTGAGGCTGGTAATGTGCAATAAGCTAAAAGTAGAGTTGATACGTGTCCCTCTTATGCTATAGGTCACGTCTTGCTAAAGCATGTGATTGCTGATGTGAGACCCTCTAGTGCTCAAAAAGCTGAGTGCACACACAGCTGCAAGATGCTGGAATCTCCACGACCCTGGATTTCTGAGCGATTATGTGAGAACAACTCCCTCTCCCTCATAATGGAAATGGAGCACGAGTGACAAATAAACCCTGATGTTTTAAGTGACTAAGATTTCCTTTTTCACTGGTTACCATATGCTATAGACTAAAGATCTATGTCCCCCTCAAAATTCATACATTGAAATCAAATCCCCAATGTGATGCATGTGGAGGCAGGGCCTTTGACAGGTGATCAGGTCATGAGAGTGGAGTACACATGAATGGTATTGGTGCCCTTATGAAAAAGACCCTTACTGACGTGTCAGAACACAGCAATAAGACAGCCAACTGTCTGTGAATCAGGAAGCAAGCTCTTGCCAGGTACTGACTATGCTGGTACCCTTATCTTGGAATTCCAAGCCTCCAGAACTGCGAGAATGAAATATTTGTTGTTTATAAGCCACCCAGCCTATGGTATTTTTTATTATACAATAACAGCCCAAAGGACTAAGTACCACAACAAACATAACTTACGTTGATTAATACACAGGATCAGAACTCTAGTAAGTGGTGGAATGTAGGTTTAAATCCAGGTAGCTCTGACTCTGAAGCCCATTCCTTAAATCACTATCTTGTAAGTTATTAGTAAATGTCAATTGACTAAATGAACGAATAAACGTCAAGAGGCCTTCGTTATTCACTCATGCTTAGTGATCAGGATCCAGCTTTGGTGGGGGTGGAATGCCTTCCTTCATGAGATGAACGTCTCTAATTAGCACAGCATTCATCTTGACCTTGTCTTTTGAAGGTATTCAGCCAAATTAAAGCTTTCAGATATCATAAAAATCGAACCGTTGGTTTTTTTATTTATCTTTAGAGAGGAAGGGAAGGAGAGAAAGAGAGAAATATCAATGTATGGTTGCTTTTTGTGTGTCCCCTGCTGGGAACTGGCCTGCAACCCAGGCATGTGCCCTGACTGGGAATTGAACCACGATCGTGTGGTTTGCAGGCCCTGCGCTCAATCCACTGAGCTACACCAGCCAGGGCCCTATTGGTTGTTTTGATTTAGTCATATTTGGCGCCATGTATTTAAAAATGACAATACTGTCATCAAATGAAATATTAATCACAATTGCAATCTTAAAAAACTAACAAAAGGCAAAGTCAATTTGGTAATAAATGACAGGTCTCCAAAGAACATACCCATAGATAATTTTGAATTTACTTAAAAATCAATTTCTTCTTCTTGCTATAAGGCCACAGTCCTTTGGAATTAGGCCCCAGCCATATGACCTCCCTTAAAGTTAACTGCCTCCTAGAAACCCTATGCAGACACAGTCACATGGGTAGTCAGGGCTTCAACTTATTCATTTCAGGGGGAGGGGGCCAAATTCAGTTTACAGCGGAATGTCACTAAGGAGCCAGTCTAATGGTCAAAGAGAATGGGTCACGATTCAAGTTTGACAGGTTTTTACATTTTAAACAAACATTTTCTATTTTCCGATGGCAGTCATGCCAGGTTATCAAGTTTCCCTCTGGGCCTTTAGCGCCAGGAAGCCCCACCCCTGGGCCCATCCCAGTAACTAAAGTGGCCCCTATGGAGAGAACAACTGGTCTTTCCTTTTTACCTTGATTGTTTCCCCTGTTGCTATATTTGTCTCTTTTTGTTAGTCAATTTATATTTTTTCCCAGATGACACAAAATAAAAGTTAAAGACATAGATAATGATTTCAGTAGCCATGGGTTTTTGTTTCTTTTTTAAGCATATTGGCAGTTTATAGTGGTACAATATTTTTCACTGGAACATGTTGTACTTAATAATAAAGAATCAATGGTTAAAATATGCTTTCTTCCTATGGGGGCTTAATATTTTTCCCATATCCTGTGTATTACTCTGTGTCTCAGGCTTTTATCTTTTCTAACATTTAAATAACCTTAAGGACTGATTAAAGTTCATTCCACTTAAGACATTCATATCCTTTGTGTAAAAAACCAATATGAGCATAATTAATTTGAGTGTTGAACTAAGTTAAGTTGAAGGTCCTGAAAATACCAAGTTATAATGAAAACATCTCCTTAACCATGACTGCAGTGCTGTAAATTTAATGCAACATTAACAGTGAAGTATGAGTCTTCTAATGGTCTTTGCTCCTGCTTTGTGGAAGCTAACGCAGGATTTATGCTACAAACAGGACTCTGTTTTCACGAAAATATGGAGTTTAGTTTTTAAATACACTCAACACATAAAAGGACCATTTGCTCTGTTTTATGTTTTCATGTATTTATTAGTTTGTAATAATAACCATGCCCTCCAGAGGCTGGACATTTTCTGGGAGCTAATGATCTGTCAGGGTTAGAGGCTCAAGCTTCATGCTGGGACCATTAATCAGCCCACCAGTTCCTAGCTTATGGGCAACACCTTCCATCAGTCATTGTGACTCAGGTCCTGCAAGCCAGAGCATGAGGCTTGGAAAGCTTATCCTATGGGCAGGCTTTGCTGAATACCACAGCACACTGCTAATCATATCCATGGAAACCAGTGTCAGACACTTCACACCGCAGAGGACATATCTTGTATGACTGTCACTCTTTTAAGGCCTAAGGCTTTGAGACTGCATCTCAAAAGGTCAGAATATGAGACAGCATCATTAACTTCCTTTTCAAGCCATTGGTCAAGCAGTTTTTAAAATACTTCAAAATATTTTCACATCATTGAACCCTATTAATCATTTAATCATTTAAAACCTAGGATGGGCTTTGTAAACAGGAAAATTTCAAACAAGCCCAATATTCCACTGTTTTTGCTTATAGTCATATGATGATCGACAGCTCTAGGGAAGGGCATCTGTCGATGGCACACCTGGCTCCGACATCTCACCCCCTGGAAGGTCTCAGAACACTAAAGAGGCCAAAACCAAGGGACGTTTCCTCTGGCGGCTGCTTCCCCTACCTAGTTCCAGCTCAACTATTAGGGGCCTCTTTAGAGCCCTCATCCTCCACAATCTCTCTCTGAAATACTGACCACTTCCTGCTCCCTACCCCCACACTGCAGTTCATTCATTTGATAGGAGTGTATTTAGCTCCCACAATGCACCAGACGCTTGTTCCCCCACTGCCTTCTGCACCATCTTCCTTTCGTAGTTCTCACACCTCTCTAACTACTCCTCTCCACATACCCTGTTTCTACTTTGTCTTTTCATCTCTGTGTTATCCAGGTTCTCTTTCATCCTTCTTACTATTTTTGACGTTTTTGAGGTACACTTAGCATACCACAAAGATCAACCATTTTAAGTGCCCAGCTTGACGAGTTGGGGAAAATGTACACAGTTGTGCAACCACTATCACAATAAAGTTTTGAAACACTTCTAACACCCCCAAAATGGTCCTTTCTGCCCCGTTTCTGGCCCCAGGCAACCACTGATTTGCTTTTTTTGCTATTGTTTTGCCTCTTTGAGTGTTTTATATTAATGAAATTATTGAATATGCTCTTTTGTGTCTGGCTTCTTTCCCTTAGCATGTTTTCAAGAGTCATCCACTGAGTGTGGATTGACTCTTCCACAAATTACTGAGTGTGTCAGTAATTTGTACTTTTTATTGCTCAGTAGTATTTCATTGCATGGACATAGCAGATACTGTTTTATCCATAAGCCTTAAACTTTTTAACCACCCTTTGCCTCAGTCTACCAGTTTGTAAAACGGGCACAATACTGGTAGCTTAGAACAAAGACTGGCATCTGTTAGGTTCTCTTTTAGCTCATATTATTTTATTTACTTATCCACTCCTGGGAGATACAAATGTCTTATCCCAGGGGGCTAAAATCAAGAACTCTGAGGGCAGAATTTGACTTCATGTACCTCATTACTCAGGCATGGGGGTCTCTCTGGGTCAGTCTTCACTGGGCCAGGGAAGGCTGGATGCGAGGGAGGGAAGTGCGGTGCACCTGGGCAGGGTTCAAGGCAGCATGGGAGAGTGGGGTACGGCAGGGAGGAAGGAAGGGTAGAGGGGTAGGAGTGGATGGAACAGCAGACAGCAGGGTGAATAGGTAAATGAGAGCTCAAGGCACTGGGGCTGAGTTTGTGGGGCGAGGCTTGGAGAGAGGTACTGGCCCGTAGTGTTCCTGCCCCGAGAGCTGCAGCGCAGTGGCCAAGACCCGGAGGGCGCCAGGGTCTGCTTCCGCTGCGCGACTGCGGAGCATGCACCGAGGCGCTTCTTGTCCCCTGAGCGCCCGGCCCCCCCTCCCCCGCTCCGCGTTGAGTCAAAACCCCGAACGCACTCTCTTTTCTTCCCTGGAAAGCAGCCCAGTAAGCGGGGACAGGGGGACAGGGGCCGACACAACTATAACCCTCTGCACCTTCCCCCTCATCCTGGGACTAGTGAGCGCCTTAATCCTCGGATCCTAGATGCATTCTCCCAGACTCCCCCTAGATAGAGGAGGGAGGAGAGGGCTGTATTTGGAGAAGCAGGGAAGGCTGTCAGGCTGGGGAGAGGGTGAAGAGGGTACAAAAGCTAGGCTGGTGTGAGAGGATGTCAGTGGAGGATCTAAGGATACTTTAGTGATTCCAGGGTACAGACCTGAACAGCAGTTTTGGGACCAGGTCAAGCACATCTCCCTGAGGGGCCCCAGTCCCCATTCCCTGACAAACAGTTCTAGACATGGATGACAAGTGCAACTCTACCTTATCAAAAAGCCCTGTGGGATTGTGATTCACATAAAGGGGGCGGGACAAGGGGTGGAGTACTCTTGTGTGTGGATTCTTTCAGGTCTGTATCTCACTCATCTGTTTCTCCCAATGTCCCTAGCAAAGAGTCTTGCACATAGCCGATTCTCATTTGTGTTTTTAAAATTAATTCCAGAATCACACGATGAAAAGCATGGTGGGTTCTCCTTCCCACCCTCACCCCTGCAAAAAACAAAAACAGAGAACCTCTGATAACAACAATAGAAACCCTTCTCCTGTTCATATGACCTTGTTGCTTGCAATTCTTTTCATGATAGACAATGACTTTCATTCTGTATTTGGGCCATTCTTGCAATGCTGTGTTCCTTTCTGGGTGATGCTTTTGAAGAGGCAGTTTATTGAGCTGTAACATGTCCAAGAGAGGGTGAGCAAGATGGTGAGGAGCCTATAAACCACGACACATGACGAGCAGTTAGGCATATTTGAACTGCAGGGACATAGCCCTCAGTGGGTAGGCACAGCTGCCTTCAAACAAAGTAAAAGGCGGAAAAGGATCTGTTATGTGTTTTGTAAGGGAGGAGAAATTGTAGGGGGCTAATTTTGGCTAACATGACTGAGAACATTTTAATTATTAGAACAATCCAGAAATAGAATGGGCTGTCCTAGGCGGCCTTGATTTACAATCAGGGGAGGTGTTGACTCAGGCTGGGTTCCATGTGTGGGATTGTTCTGGAATTGATGCAGAGGGTGAAAAATTAGAGAAAAAAAGACTTCTAAGGTTACTTGCAGACATCTGATTCTGTTGGTTAAATTCTGGTTACAGCTATCTGACCTCAACGGAGTCAGGTCAGATGACTGACTTTTCCTGGATATTTCCAAGCCCTGGGAGTTGGGGGTTAGGGAGTATGAATGGTTGGTGTTCAAGTGGGGGGACTGAAGAACTGTAAATAAGAGAAACTCTTGCAAGGTGAGAAAGAGTCCAAGAATGGTGGGACTCCTAAAGGAAGGCTGCCTTAGCCCACTTCACAGATGTGCATTTGTTTGTTTGTTTCTGGGATCAATTCTGTTGACGTTTTTAAAAAAGATTTTATTTATTTATCTTTAGAGGGGAAGGGAAGGAGAGAGGGAGAGAAGTATCAATGTGTGGTTGCCTCTCGTGAGTTCCCTGCTGGGAACTGGCCTGCAACCCAGGCATGTGGCCTGACTGGGAATTGAACCGTAGTTGTTTGGTTCGCAAGCCCATGCTCAATTCAGAGCTACACCAGCCAGGGCCAATTCTGTTGACTTTTGCATGGAGAGGTAGCTACACAAGCGTATGGCTTCACAAGCATGTTGGTGCATAGCTTTTTCTCTCTCCTTCCTAGTAGGCCTCTCTGTAAACCATACACTATTTGTTTGTTGCCAACCCTAATAAGCCAGACTGGCAGATTAAGAGATGGAATGACAAGCTGTTTAAATTAACTAGTGGAACCCAGACTTGTGTTCTATTTTTATTCTTTCCCTGTTATTGTGTAGGTCAGTGCATAGAGGTTTGATTCACACGTCCAGTGTGCTTCTTCTGCCTTGTCTTTTAGTTAGTTTTGTCAGTCTTGTTTGATTCTGTTTTCATTGGAGCCCAGCTTCATCGTCTGGGGTTTATCTTCACATAATACAATGTGCTGAAGACAAGCTGTCCTGCCTGCAGTCGCTGCCTAATGGTCCAGACATTTTTCCTCTCATTTTACATGATAGCTGCATCTGGCGCACTGTACGACATCCTTTTTCATTTACTGGTATGGGATGTGAAAGCATTTCAAAAGTAGAAACATGCCATATAAGTATAAATTACTATTATGAATAATATGCAATTCTTAGGGGCAAGTTTATGTAGATATTTACTAATACCTTACCAGTAGAAGGTGGCTTTTTGGGTTTTATGGTATGTTAGTAGATGGATAAAGCCATTCTTGTAAATTGGCACCTTTAATTTTGGATGACTAGATGTGTCTGTCCTCCGCGTATGGTTCCCAGATGACGTTTCATCATCACCGATGCTTTTCTTTCTTACTCAAAACATCACATAGCACTTTGATACACTTTATCAAATGGAAACATTCTCTTATTTAAACTTGACTGAGTTGGCAAGTTGGCAACAGAAACTTTTTTCCTGCTTACAAATCAAAACCACAGCTTGTACTTTGTTTGGCAGCAAATGCTTAGGAATGTAACTATTTCTACCTAAAGTACATAATTGTTTATAAATGGTATTTATTATATGGATGAATGGAGCTTATTGTTGTGGGTTGTATTTTAAGTATCATCAGTTGTGACCAGATGACACCAGTGTGAAAACTCTGTTGTCTATAAAGGCAAATCCAGGGCAAGTCATCATCATCAGGGAAAAGATAAGGCAGGTAAGGCCGGAAAATCAAGTAAGACACGGAAGTTTCCCATGGATCGTTGCAATATGTTTTAGCTGTAAAGGAAATGAAGACATGATATATTCAGAACATGTGAATTAAAAAATCTCAAACATTTCTAATGCCTTGTCTTATAGAAAGAATAAAACTCCTAAAAACAAACATTTTGAACATGACAAAAACCAAACATTTTGAACATGATATTGCCTAGGCTCTAGGCAATATCAGACCCACCAAGGATTATATTTATCAGGATCAAATCTTTTTCATCCTCATTCTTAGTGATTCCTGACAAGGAAGCAAAGAAGAGACAACATACTGAAAAGTTTTAGCCAAGTCTCGTTGTCAGACATCACTTATAAAAGGTTTTGTAGAGCCCTGGCTGGTGTGGCTCAGTGGATTGAGTGCCAGCCTGGGAACTGAAAGGTCACCGGTTCGAATCCCAGTCAGGGCATGCATGTTGCAGTCAGGACCTGGGTTGCAGGCCAGGTCCCCAGTTGGGGGGCATGTGAGAGACAACCAATCACTCTATCGCTCACACATCAATGTTTCTCCCCCTCTCTTTCTCCCTCCCATCCCCTCTCTCTAAAAATAAATAAATATAATCTAAAAAAAAAAAAAAGAAACCTATCTCTTCCCCTAGAAAAGTGAGACCAAGACAAGGCCAAAGAAGTGTATAAGTATTGTATACATTTGTCTATCAAAGATGAAGACAATGAACACCACATAGCTGGTACTTCTAGAGATAATTTCGATGAAGATGGAAAAACTGCCTTATACTGTTTTGATGACAGGACCCTAGCAGATTTCAAAAAGCAGAAAAAGGACCACAAGGAAATCATTGTTGGCCTGGTAGCGGGAGTTGCCATGCCTATGTCAACAGCTGTCCTCGTAGCATAGAGCTTCCTTTGTCATCCAGTCTGTCTGTGCTGGGATTCAAAACCTGTAACTCTGAAGATGAATTTTGGGTGGAGAGCCTGAAATATAAGGGGACTTCTCAAACCCTGAAAAAATAGGCTGCCGTTTTGATCACAGTCAGAGTTTTCTAACTCACAATACTTAAAAAAATAACACTGGGTCTTGTCCACCGTAGCCACAGAGGTCTCTGTGGTTATGGGTCCTTAGCAACTCCTGAGTGCGTCAGGGATGGGAGCCGAGAAGGGAGTCACCATTGTGCGGTTCTGCAGAAATGGGGCAGAGATCTCTAAGTGGAGACACAGTTCGAGAGTACAGCCACCTCAATCAGAGCAACTTAAAATCCTCTAAGAGAGCAAAAAATAAAATAAAATTTTTCAAGAGAACCAGAAGCCATGTGGACACACAAGAGAAGGCTACTCAGATGTGTTTTGTTCTTCAGTCATAGCTACCTCCTTTTTTCCTCTTTTTAAAAATATATTTTATTCATTACGCCATTACAGTTGTCCCATTTCCCCCTTCATTCCCCTCCACCCTGCACACCCCCTCCCCCCCACTCCCCCCCCACTTTAGTTCAGGTCCATGTCTCATAAGTTCTTTCGCTTCTACATTTCCCATACTACTCTTGCCCTCCCCCTGTCTGTTTTCTACCTACCGTCTATGCTACTTATTCTCTGTACCTTCTCCCCCCTTCTCCTCCTCCCACTCCCCTGTTGCTAACCCTCCATGTGATCTTCATTTCTATGGTTCCACTCCTGATTTAGCTGTCCTCTTAGTTTGCTGTTGTTTTAGGTGTGGTTGTTAATAATTGTGAGCTTGCTGTCCTTTCACTGTTCATATTTTTTATCTTCTTTTTCTTAGATAAGTCCCTTTAACATTTCATATAATAAGGACCTGGTGATGATGAACTCCTTCATTGTTCTATCCAGCAAAGCTTTCATAGCTACCTCCTTGCTCTTCAGAAAGAAAGTAGATCTGGATAAACAGCATCCGGATTTGAATTTGACTAAAAGAAGCAGGTCATGGCTGAAAGGACCTGGGAGTATATTTTGGATCATGCTGGATGCTAGTGATGGAGTTCAGATGATGCCTAAAAATGTCTTGGAGACTATGGGCCTTATGTAGAAGACAATAATGGAGTCTCAGAGAAAAAAACGAGGTCTCAGGTTATCATGACTATAGCCCTTAGCTATTACAGCTGGCAAGAAGAAATGTGTTTGCATCAAGCTGGGAAAAACAGATGAGATAAAATACATTCAGGCAAAAATAAATTCATCTTAAAAAGCAAGCATGGTACTAATATTGGTACTAATATTGCTAAAGAGCCTTTAGTGAAAATGACAACCATGTGATTTTTCTTTAACGCGTGATGTTTCTTCTAAGGATATTAAAGGCATTTTCTTTATTTCTTCCTCTTGTTTGACCTAATTGACCTTTTCCCCTACCATTCTCCTGAGACCCTGAGATCTCTTTTGAAGTGCATAAATAGCATCCTTCTGGTAAAATCCAATGATCGGGTCTCAGTCCTCCTATAACTTGAACTGTTAGTAGCGTTTGATGCAGTTGGTCTTTTGTCTTTTCTTAATCACTTTTTTTTTCTGTTAGTTTTGGCAGCACCACACTCTTTTTGGCTTTTTTCTCTTTTGGCTGCTCCATCCCCATCTCCTTCCCCAGCACTTCCTCTTTTCTTCTGACTTCTAAATATTTGAGTGTCTCTGAGCTTAGTTCTTGGCTTCTTCTGTGCTCCTTCTTTCTCACTAAGACAGCTCCATGGCTTTGAATACTATAGGCTGATCGTTCTCAAGTGTACATTTTTGCCTTCAGACTTTCTCCTGAATTCCAGACCTGTATTTTTTAACTGTCTACAAGGCATATTCCCTGGGGTCTCTAATAGGCTTCTCAAACTCAACATTGCCAAAAAAGAGTTCTTGATTTTTCCCTGCCAAACTGCTCCTTCACAGTCTTCCCCATCCTTTTTGTCCAAGTCAAAAAGTAGTCATCCTTGAGTCTTCTCTTTCTCACCTTCCACATTCAGTCTGTCACAACAGATCCTCAATCCATTCACTTCTCTCTGCAAAAATTTCCCCACTTGCCCTGCCTTCATTTCCCATATAGAAGCCAGAGCGATCCCTTAGCAGCTTAAGTCAGGTCAGATCACTCGTTGAGTAAAACCTCTCATTAGCTTCCCATGATACTTCAAATAAAATTGAAGTTTTAAATCCTTATTCACAAAAAGTTCAATGTGATCTGGCCATTGTCTAACTCTCTGATCTTATTTTGTTCCCTTTTCTCCTCTGCCTGTTCAGTTCCATCTGCGCTGGTCTGCTTTGGAGTCTTCCAGCCCAGTAACACACTTCCTTCTCCTGATTTTCACGTGAACTTAACAGCCCTGAATGGCATCTCCTCTAAGAGGTTTCCCTGACCACTCGTTCTAATGGCACACAAACCCTAGTACACCACCTTAATTTGAGGTACTGGGTATTTTTCTTCTTTATTTGCTATTATCTACCCCAGCTAGAAGGTGATCAGAAGCTCTGTTTATTCCTCTGTTTCCCTGGCATCATTTGACATAATTCATGGGCCATGTACGAGACGTTGGGTATGTGAGTCTGAGGCACAGTGGGAGAGGTTGATGTCATTAGCTGAAATCTTATGCAAGACTCGCTGATTTTATCTTCTGCATATTTCTCTGTTCCGGCGCTTTACCTCCATCACCAAAGAGGTGGAGAAGGCACGAAGACGTCATCATGTTTTCTCAGTATTCTGTAATTTTCCAGCTGGTTTTTCTGCCTTTTCTTTTGACCCCTCCCTCCCATTCTCCATCTCAGTTTCCAAAATGCAAGTCTGATGTGTCACTCTCCTGCTTCAAAAGCTCCTTAAAAATCTGCAAGATAAAGTTATTTGCTTAACTTGGCATATAAGGACAACTCCTCTGTCTGTGCTCGTTCTTCATGCTGTATTCTCCAGGAGTACCCAGTTGTTTGTAGGTCCCTGTGAGACCCTACATCTTTTCCTCATCTTCATGTCTTTGCTCTTGCTTTCTACTCTGCCTTGGAATGCCCATTACTTAGAAGCTGTGTGCCCATTACTTAGGAGCTATGTGACCATGAGACATTACTTATTTTTCCAAACCTCAGTTTCCTAATAATCATTATTCCTCATAGAAGGAGCATAAGGGTCAAATGATATCATATACAGATAATCCAGTATAATGCCTGATATATAGCATGTGAAAATTATTTATCAGTAATGTTCGTATGAATGAGAACAATAAATAATAATATCATGGAACTAGTTAGAATTTCTGTTAGTTTCCTGACTTGCTTGCCTTGGTGGGAAATAACTGGATCTGGTTAAAAATTCAAACTGTCACCTCTGACCCTCTGATTTAGTTCCCCCTCTCTTGCCTGGAAACCTCGCCATTGGTATAACTGCTGCACCAGGAACCTCAAATCTGCAGGGACAAGATAAGGACTTGTTTCTTTGGGATGCCCCTTGGCTGTCCACACAAGTGAATGGTCAGTTGGGATTGCCCTGCATTCCTGTGTTTTGGTATTAAAAATCAAGAATTTGAAGTTTTTCACCAATCTTTACCTTTGAAGTCCCCCCCTCCCCGCCACTGCCCCCAATCCGAAAAGCCTGGTTTCAGGGAGATTCTGAAGCCTTCTAGTGGGGGCTTTTGGGCATGGGGATAGTCATAACAACAGGGTGAAAGGGACCTGTCAAGCTCTGAGTCCTTTGGCCCCAATAATCCTGTTATCATTTCAAAGGGTTTAGGCATCTGCCTAGCATCTTGTAAACTGAGGCATAAAGAAGGGTAATAACATGTTCTGACCTTCCAGGGTGGGGTGGGAATGACGAGAAAGGTCTTTGGTGTAAGTGGGACAGGTTAGCCTGGAGTGCTCCATGGGAGCAAAAAGCAGGATTGCTGTGTGTAATGACAACCTTTACTGGATCAGAGTGGGACCAAGTGAGCCAGGTCTCCTGGTGATTTTGGTGATTTGAATCTGCTCTCCAAGTTTAGTTGCTCTGAGACCTGTGAATTTCGAATAGTCTAATAAGCAGTTTGGCTTATACATTAATTTACTTAGAGACTTTAAAAGTTAGGCCAACGAATACCTACTGAACACCTACCGTATGCTGGATACCATGTTAAACGATGTGGCAAATTCTGAGATGATTGTTGGTTCCTGCCCTCCAGGGACTATGGTCTTTGTAGGAGATATGAGACGTGTAGTCCAGTATCTGAAATAGAGTGGGTGGTGATGATTCAAGACAAATTTAAATAAAATGCAAAGTGACTTGAGAGGAGGGGAAGATACCCAACAAGGACTGGTGGCTACTGTTCACATGAGGTAAGAAGTTAATGTATAGAGTATAGAGAAAATACCATTAAATTTGGAAGGGGAATATATTAGTTTGCTAGGGCTTCTATAACAGAATACCACAAACTGTGTGGCTTCAACAATAGAAATATATGTATTATCTCACAGTTCTGGAGCTTAGAAGATCAAGTTGTTGGCAAGGTTCATTCCTTCTGAGGATATGAGGAAGAATCTGTTTCATGCCTCTTCCCTGGCTTCTGGTGGTTTGCTGGCAGTCTTGGCATTTCTTGGTGGGTAGCCACTGTACCCCAGTCTTTCTCTTTGTTGTCACATGGTGTTCTCCCTGTGTGCATCTCTTGTGTCCAAATTTCCCCCCTTTTTTTAGGTCACAAGTTATATGGGATTAGGGCCCGCCCTACTCCAGTATAACGTCATCGTAGCTAATTATATCTGCAGCCACCCTATTTCTAAATAAGATCATGTAATGAGGTACTGGGTTAGGACTTCAACATAAGAATCTGGTGGGGACACAGCTCACCTATAACAAGGAAGGTGGCCTTTAAAAGAGCAGTTTCCGCAGAGATCGGATTGTGCACAAAACGAGAAGTAAGATACTCGGACTCAGTGGGGGGAGACAAGCAGAAGAGCACGGGATAAACTGAAGCGTATTGGCCATGAGGGTAGAAAAGATGTTTGTACCAAGGACAAAGCAAAATGGATGAATGAGCAATAATCTGTGTCCATATCTAAGTCCAGAGGGTGGAATTTCTTGCACCCTCCTGCCAGGCCCTGCACTCTTCTTTCTGTTTGATTGTTTGTTTTTGCCTGAAGTACATGGAGAATTGGTTTCTCTCTCTAATTTGCTCATGAAAAAAAATTGTTAAAAAATGATTGCACAGAGAAAAAGCAAGCAAGCACATGCAGACAACCCTGATTGATGTTATATTGCAGAAATATGCGTGTGGGAAGAAGGGAGTCTGCCTTTCAATGTAACTTGTAGAATTTCAGGATTTCTTTTACAATACATTTTTTTCCAAAGGAGATATGTAGCTTAGAATGAGCTACATTTGAGAAGAAGCTTTAAAGATAGTAATAATCTTAATTAAATAGTTTTTCATATTCAGAAGGGAACTGAATTATAAATGTACATACAACTTTCTCAACCATATGTTCTTTTTAATGATGTTAGTATGTCTCTAGAGATTATAGTAAGGCTTATTCCTAATTAGGTAGTAATTTATTAAACTGAATGTAATCTCATGTTAGTTTGAATACCATTTTCAAGAGTCGAATAGCATCCATATTCTCAGATAAAGAGAGTTTTGCTTTCTTCCATGGAAATTATTGGTGCTCATTCAGAAACCAGTTTTAGGATGAAGGAAACAATGAGTCTGCTTGTGAAATGAAGACAATTTAAATTTACCAAGATTTTACAAACCATGGACATATTATTGCTGATTCTTCTTATGCCCAAATAGCTATTTTAAGCAAAAATTAGAATAGACTTTGTAAAACTCTAATTTCTGTCATTGTGCGATGCTTTCAGTCTAATGAATTGAAGTGGTTTCCACTTACAGATTCAGCCTTCCTTGACCCCTGAGGGGATTGTATGGAACAGAGGTATGAGGACCGGACTGCAGGCAGAAGGGCTAGGGCTCAAGCCCTGGTTCCATCACTGAAACAAGAGGGAGAGCGACACGTATGTAAAATTGGGGATAGTAAGGATTAAAGTCATCGTAAGGAGTGTTATATGCATCTCTATGGCAATACATTTGACAACAGAAATAACAGTTAATTTCCCAGAAAAAAAATAAGTCCCCAAAGGAAATAAGCTAAAGCAGAAAATATGAATGTACCAATGACCATTCTAGATATTGAAAAGGTGGGTAACAAGCTATAACTGAAGAAGACAACAGGACTAGACAAATTCGTAACTGATTTTTTTCCTTCATTTTTAAAGGATAGCTCAAATGTTTTATCAACTAGCCTAGATCATAGACAGTCATCGCATGGGACAGTAGATGCCGAATGTCCAAGGAAAATATCAGCAAATAGACTTTAGTGATGTATCTAAGGGCAGTAAAACAAATACAGCTTATTTCAAGAACACAAGTTGAAGTTCAATAGTGGAAGTTTATCAACAAAATCTATAATAAACAAATTCAGGAAGAAATTAATGCATTGATTAAAAAGACATTTGATTAAACTTAGTAACTATTCCTAATGAAAACTGTCAATAAAAGAAATCTTTTCCAAAAATGAACAGCAAATATTATCCTAAGTGGCAAAATAGTAAAACATTTTGATTCAAACTAAGAACTAGACAGGAATGCCTTTTCTTGTCAGAACTGCCTACTCTCACCATATTTTTTTAACATTGTCTTGGAGGTTTGTGCATTTATAATAAATAAGTAAAATAATTAGTAAAAATAATGGGAAAGAAAAGGAAAATAATCTCTTTTTCTGACCATATGATTATATACATGGAAAATCCAGTAAGCTGTAGTAAATATCTCCTTAGAGTTAATAAGATAATTTGGCTAGATGTTTAGTTGCGAAATAAAATATACAAAAATTAGTAATCTTTGTCTATTGTAAAAATAAACAGGTACAAATGGAAACATTACCATGTACTTAATAACAAAGTTATAAAACAGGAAGAAATCTAACAAGAAAAGCAGAGGATTTACTTTTTTATTTTTTAAGAAGATTTTATTTATTTTTAGAGAGAGGAGAAGGGAGAGAGAAAGAGAGAGAGAGAGAAATGTTGATGTGTGAGAGAAATATTAATTGGTTGTGTCTTATACACACCAACTGGGAACCTGGCCCACAACTCAGGCATGAGCCTGACTGGGAATTGAACCAGTGACCTCTTGATTTGTGGGATAACACTCAACCCAGTGAGCAATACTAGTCAGGGCAAAAAGCAAAGGACCTATATGAAGCAACTAATTTGTTAGAAGTCATGTGTCTTATAGAATGAAAATAAAAACAAGTAGAAATACCATGTGTTTGGATGGGAAGACTTTATATTAAAATTATCAATTATTTCAAATTAATATATACATTTAAATCAATTCTTATTAGGATCCCAGTGGATTTGCAGTGGGGAGGATTTTATAAAATAGCATTAAAGTTTATACAGAAAAATAAATGCCCAAAGTTGGCCCATAACAATATGACAAAAAGACTAACAAGAGAGAGTTTACAAGATGTCAGAACATAATATAAATTAAACATTATATTAGCATAAGAATACTAGTAACTAGATTAATAGGATAGAATAAGACTCTGGAAATAGATCCTGGAATATATAAACATCTCCTATATTAGAAAGTTGGTAGTTTAGTTCAGTGGGAAAATAATGTATTCTATTATGAATGATCCTGGCAAAACTGGCTATCCATTTGGAAGAAAAACTTGGATCTCTATCTTATGCATATTTGAAATGAATTAAAGATAGATATAAAAACTAAATATAAAAATTAAACAATAATATCCTGTAAGATAATTTGAGAGATTATATTCCTAGATTTTCAAAGAATTGGGAATGATGGGGAAGAACCCTCTTAGCCAGAGGTTTAATCATAAAAATCCACATTCTTATATGGCAAAGATGTCATATGCAAAGTCAATGAACAAGTGACTGATTTGGAAAAAATAATGGTAATGCAGGTGACAAGATTTGTGAAGAAAACAAATCAAGAATTCCTTACACATGGCGAACAAAGACAAACTACCCAATCATAAATGGCCAACTCATATAAACAGGCATTTTGTGGAAGAGCGAAGCTAGTTGCCAGCAAACATATGAAAAGGTACCCAGATCTATACTCAGAAAACTATGGAACACTGAAGAAAGAAATTGAGGAAGACACAAACAAATGGAGGTGAATGTACTATTTTCATAGATTAGAAGAATTAGCATCATTAAAATGTCCATACTACCCAAAGCAATCTACACATTCAGTGCAATTCCCATTAAAATACCAATGGCATATTTCATGGATCTAGAACAAATATTTCAAAAATTTATATGGATCCAAAAAAAGACCCCTAATAGCCTCAGTAATCCTGAGAAAGAAGAACAAAGTTGGAGGGATCACAATATCTGATATAAAACTATACTAAAATGCCACTGTAGTCAAGACAGTCTGGTACTGGCATAAGAACAGACGTATAGGTCAATGGAACAGAATAGAGAACGTGGAAATAAACCCATGTCTCTTTGGTCAATTAATATTTGACAAAGGAGGCAAGAGCATATGATGGACTGAAAACAGCCTCTTCATAGATGGTGTTGGGAGAACTGGACTGGTACATATAAAAAAATGAAACTTGACCACCAACTTATACCATACACCAGAATAAACTCAAAGTGGACAAAAGACTTAAATATATGTCATGATACCATAAAAGTCCTAGTGGAAAACATAGGCAGTAAAATTTCAGACATCCCACATAGCAATGTTTTTACCGAAATATCTCCTAGGGCAAGGGAAATAAAGGAAAAAACTAAACAAATGGGACTACATCAAATTAAAAAAGTTTCTGCATAGCTAAAGAAACCATCATCAAAATGGAAAGGGAACTGACTGTATGGGAGATCATATTTGCCAATGATACATCAGACAAGGGTTTAATCTCTAAAATATATATAGAACTCATACAACTCAATGCCAGGAAGACAACCCAATTTAAAAAATTGGCAAAGGACCTGAATAGACACTTCTCCAAGGAGGACATACAGAGGGCCCATAGACATATGAAAAATTGCTCAACATCACTAGCCATCAGAGAGATGCAAATTAAAACCATAATGAGATACCACCTTATACCTGTCAGAATGGCTATTATTAATAAATCAACAAGCAACAAGTGCTGGTGAGGATGTGGAGAAAAGGGGACCCTGGTGTATCATTGGTGGGAATGTAGTCCGGTACATTCGCTGTGGAAAACAGCATGGAATTTCTTCAAAAAATTAAAAACAAAACTGCTTTATGACTCAGCTATTCCATTACTGGGAATACACCCAAAGGACCCCAAAACACCAATTCAAAAGAACTTATGCATCCCTGTATTCATAACAGTGCTATTTATAATAGCTGCATATTGGAAACAGCTCAAGTGTCCATTAGTAGATGAATGGATGAAAATACCATATGATCTCATCTATAAGTGGAACCTAATCAGCAAAACAAAGGAGCAAAATACAACCAGAGACATGGAAATAAAGAACAAACTGGCAATGACCAGAAGGGAGGGAGGAGGGGTATAACAGGGGGAAGAAGGGAAAGGGGCAAGTCAAGGAACATGAAAAAAGAACTCAAGGGCACAGACAATGGGGTGTGGATTGACTGTGGTAGCAGGGTTCAGACAGGGCAGGGGAGAGCACCTGGGAAAGGATAGGACAACTGTAATTGAACAACAATAAAAAAATTGGTACATTTACACAGTGGAATGCTACACAGCAGAAGGAAAGAAGTCCTACCTTTTGTGACAGCGTGGATGGAACTGGCGACTATTATCATGCTAAGGGAAATAAGCTAGTCAACGGAAGACAAATACCATATGATCTCACTTATAATTGGAATCTAATGAACAAAATAAACCAACGAGAAAAATAGAACCAGAGACATGGAAACATGGAAGAGGCTGACAGCTGTAGGAGAGGAGGAGGGTGGGGGAATGGTGGAAGGTAGGGGCAGGGATTGGCCAAAGAACACGTGTGAATTGCTCATGAGCATGGACAAGGAAGAGGGGACTGACTGTGAGTGAGGGGGGTGGGCTGGGTGGAGGCGGGCAAAAGGGAAAAAAATGAGAGCGCTGAAAAGGTGCCCAAATGGATCACAAGTTAGATAAACGCAGATTAAAGCAGTACCAATCGTAACCTCTGCCAGACTGGTGGAAAGAAGCACTAACGCCAACTACTAGTGGGATACAGATCAAAAGGTATTTTTATACTTTGCCAAAGGAAATGTGAGTTCTTTCAGTTCTCTAGAAAGTAACTGGCAACTTCTTTTAAAAATAAAAAATATTTTTCCTTCAACATAGCAGTTCCTCTCATGAACCCATTCTGATCTGAAAGAATTTGTGTAAGATATTACTTAGTGAGAAAAACAAAATGCGCAGAATTGTGCATGATATGGTTCAATTTTTGTAAGACAAACGATGCAGCCTCCAGCAATATGAATATGAGTGTGTGAGATTATGGAAATGTGGAGAAATATATGGAAGGATACCTGCTGGGTTACTGACATGGGTTTTTTTTGTGTGAGATTGAGATGAGAAAGTCAGTCAGTAAAACCAATGTAGTTTCTTTAATAATTTTCTACATGACATCTCTTTCCTTTTCTCAATTAAAATTCTAATTTTACTGAATTTTTATAATAAAGGTCAATTTTTCTATATACAATTTTTGATGACGGCTCAACTAATGAACATTTTTTCCCTATCAAGCTTGAAGGATGACAGCTTACTGTTGTGAGTTTTCCCTCCGGCTATTATTTTTACCAAGTACAATTCTTTTGGGTCAAACTGTCAGATCAAAATTTTATGAAGATTATGTTTTTTTACACAAAGTTTTGGGTTCACATATTGGTGTATTTAATATTACCTAAAATGTGATTCTTTTTGTCATTTTAAAATAAATTTTTCGGCTTGAAGCTTTTGCCATTGCAAGTCTTACTTCGTATAGATCATTTCTGCAAGTAATACTTGTTATGAATTAGATATGCTACTGACTATACTTTTTGGCCCAGAGAATGAAGCAAATGCATAGAGCAGAGATATAAGATCCAAGAGCACAACAGGATGAAGTTACCTTTGAGGTCAGGTATTAGGGTTGAAATGCTCTTATTTGTGACTGACACAGTCTAAGCCCTTGGTGATTACTGTTATTATTACTTGAAGGTGTTAATACTCTGTTCAGCTGTCCTTCTCTCTGTAAGACTGTGGTTGGGATTTAGAGAGAACACAGTTTTTGTAGAGCTGGGGTCAAGGGGTCAGCCATGTAACCTTACTAGATGCGGTAGGCCAAGTGGACGTTCCGGCAGGGACTGGTAGTGTCAATCTGGAGGAGGCCTGCTCAGGTAAAGGGGCTTCTGCTGCTCAGCTCTAGGCAGCTGCTGTCATGAAGGAATGGGGTTCATGTGTTGCAATATCTCTAGATTTTTCAACAATCTGAAAATCCACATTTTCAAGGTGAAACCTGATATTTAAATATTGGTAGGTCATTTGAATTTTATGAAACATGGTATGGGCCAATATTATGTAGTTTCAGCGAAACATCCCAGCAGCATGCAATGTACTTTCTGACCCCTGGTGCAGTTCAGCCCTTGTCTGTCCTCATGTTTCCAACGTTGGTAAATGTGATGATCTAGGAGGGACATGTTATCTTCTGTCTGAAAAGTCCCTCTTGCCAGGGAAATTCGGCTGTATCTCCAGGATCGGATAAGTCAGGTGTGTCCTTGGTCCAGACCTAAAAGGTGGAGATGAAGGGAAGAATACTAGGGAGGGATTTGTTTAGATGCATCCCCTGTGGTCCCCCACTTTTTTCATTGCATCCTCTTGAAATAGCTTGTGGGATGTTGGCCGTCCAGCAGCAGGTGGCAGCATTAGAACAAAGATCGGCCCTGTTAGGGCCCATGAGCAGCTAAACTTCTTCCTTATTTGTATATGAATAACAGAAGGAACAGATTACCCCAGATCACTTTCAGAGAGAAGAAAATTATCTGCCATGCATTTTCAATTTAAAAATGATTGAAGCTCTTACTAAGTGCCAGCCGCTGCGCTGTGCATTTTCTCAACAGCTTTCTTGTTTAATCCTCACGACCTGTGATGTAGGCAACTCTTTCTTCCATTTTAAAGTTGAGGAAATTGACTTTTAGAAGGCTAAATGTTGTACTGTTTCTAGAGACATAGCTGGGTTGGGAACAGACTACTAGATTCTTGACTCTTTTTCATGGAATCACACCTGTCATTACCAGCCTTGCAGTCATGTTGCTGTCTCGATTCTGTTAACATTTTGTCTGATTCTTGTTTTGAGAAACTTGGGCTGTATCTTGGGGCAGAGCAAGCCAACATAATGCAGGACATTTGCTCCAGATGCCAACCTGGTGGTTGTGCCCCGGAGAGCAGATGGGTGAGAGAAGATGGGCGCTGTTATGGAGAAATGCCAGGTTGTTACAGTCTGCGGAGTTGATGTGGAAATTGGATGTCTTTTTCCTTTTTATATAGCAATTCCTGCAACAAGAACAGATTAACCTTTCCTTTATTTCTTACTGTTCAAAGATAAGCTATCTCAGAAGTTTAATGCTTCTTGTGATATAGGGGAAAGGCTGACCATTATTCCAGCCCTCTGGTAATTAGGGCTGCAAGATGTTGGTGGGGCAGACTACACTGGCTATTTCACACTGTGTCATATTGTGTGTGATGAGAGAGGATTACTCTCACGATTTTGTACAAGTGGCTTAAATCTGTTAAAGAGTTTGCTAATTAAGTTTGATCAATCAACAGAGTTCATAATTTCTTCCAGCTAAGGCAGTGTCAGGTAGAGGGCAGATTCAAGACAATTCTTTTCTTCATACGTGACCCTGAGCAAGCAACTCATTCTTCACCTGCAAAGCGGGGGACGGAATGGATGGCATCAGTGTTTCTTTCCTGACTCTGAATGCACCCTGTATGGCACCTGTGCACGAACAAATCTTTTTGTTGTGCCTTCTATTCACTGCTGCAGCTATTCCAAATGGTCAGCCTGCCTCTTGGATGATATTCAAATAGTTCACATCTATTGGTATTTTAAAAATACTTTATATGAATTCCATTATATAAACTCTCTAAGAAAGATACAATTATTTTTTGCCATATTATGCACTAGAAAACGGAGGCACAGGTATATTTAGTAACTTATTCCATGGCCATCCCACTGTGAAGTAGTGGAGCCATGATTTGAATGAACTCTGATACTCTGGCCCAAGAAGCCTTGCCTTTAATTCTCTCAGTGAGCTTTTAACCACCCTGAAGATGAGCTTGGAGATGACTGGGGTGGAAAGAAAAGCAAGTCTACGTGGCCACTTCTCAAATGCAGGACTCCTAGCAGAGGACAGCGGTGTCCTCAGCACTGGCCTCCTGCTTTCTCTCTCATCACATCCCTGGAACATGCTGGACACAAGGCCACTCACTGCCTGTAGGTCACTGAGCCTGCTAAGGGGTTCCATTGGCCAGAGCTCAGAGCTGTTACTGTCATTTTAGGTCCTGGGCTCATCATCTTTCAGGCTTCCCCAAAGCTGCCACTGGTGAATTTTGTGGCTTTTGCTCAAAGATCTGATGTAGAAAACCACAGTGGAGGGGCAGAATGCCATAGAGGTTAAGAGTGTCAGCTTTGGTAGCAGATACCTGGGTTTGAACACTGACTTTGTTAATTATGGTTTGGGTGAACTTAGGTAACCTTCGCCTCAAATCCTCACCGGTGAAATGGGGATAATTGCAGTACAACACTTATCTCAGAGCGTTGTGGTGGTGAGTACTAGTAACACATGCATGCAATAGACCAATACTTGCTGAGTTCCCAGTACATGTTGGCTGTTATTATACAGTGTCCATGGGACAGGGTAGAATACTATAATGGTAACTGTCTAGGAGTGCACCTCTTCCAGAAAAAGGACTGAACTATATATATAGTTCTGTAGCAATATACTCATAAAATTTCAATAACTTGCCATCCGTATTGTAATAGAAATTATAGATCTTGATGCTCATGTAATTTATTTCAGGAATTCTGCAATTTGATAGAAAAATGTGCATAGCATATAATAAATATTCATTAACTGAATGAGTGCAACGTGAGGAGAGGCCCTGGCACTGCAGAGAAAGGGGAGCACAGGCTGGTCGAGGGAGGTCTGGGCAACTATGATAACAGAGGGGTCAGTTGTCCAAATCTCTGAATCTAGAGGAAGTGGTGAACTCCGATCCAGTTCAGACAACAAGTAGAGAAATGAGAAGGCAGTGCGCATCTCAAGACTCTCACTGTGACGACTAGTGGTGGAGATGTCTGGGCGAAGGCATCGCTGAGCTAGAGGAATCAGGGCTGGGAGAAAGGGCAGCAAGAAGCGAGGGGACAGGGGCAGAGCCCTCATCAGTGGGGCTCCATTCCAAGTGCGGAACTGAAGGGAGAGCCAGGGACCAGGTCAAAAGCTTGTCAAGCAGACAGAAAGACTTCAGT
Organism: Sturnira hondurensis; assembly: GCF_014824575.4. Lineage (NCBI taxonomy): Eukaryota > Metazoa > Chordata > Mammalia > Chiroptera > Phyllostomidae > Sturnira > Sturnira hondurensis. The sequence continues at coordinate 5,307,436 of NW_028079136.1, forward strand.
GGGAATTAGAGATGGCTTCTGGCTCTGTGCTCACTTTGGGAGGCCCCATTACTCATGGGATCTCCAGAGAAAGGTCTGTGGTCAGTGGAAGCATTGCAGCCCGTGATGGTTATGTGAGCCAAGCCTGCCTCCTGTACACTGAGGACAGGTCTTTATTGCTGACAGCTGGGGGACATGGGACACCTGGGCTAAGAGAGAGTGCCAAGGACTGGATTCCAGTTCACAGACTGTAAGGCACAGGAACTACGCCCATGCCTGGAGTGAATGGGCGCTCCCATTCTGAACCTGAAACTTGCATTGTGAATGTCCTACCTCCGGAATTTTAAAGTGGATTTAATTGGTGGCTTTTCAGAAACAGTGGAAAGATTTGTATTGTGTGTGTCATTAAGAAGTGGAGATTGTTATCTTTTTTTGGAAGGTAGTTTTGCAGCATTATGAAAATTTAAAGGGTGTCAATTGCCATGTTGTCTGTGGCAGTGAAAAAGTGAAAATGACTTAAATGCCACCAACAGAGGGCTAGTTAAATAAATAATAGCTCGTCTGTACTCTGGAACGATGTAGTAAAGACAATGAAGTAAACACAATAGTATAGACATGGGAAGGTGGCCACATTACATTATATGAAATGAGCATTCATCAGAAGAACGAATCAGTATTATCCTGTATGTGTATAAAAGTATGTGCTTATAATAAATATGTTTGGGTAAGGAATAGAATATATCTGAAAGGACACAAACCAAATGAGCTAATTCCAGAAAGAAGGATTGATGAGAGATGGGGGAGCAGGGAATTTCATTTTATACTTAAAAAGATTTCTGTACTATTTGCTTGTTATTTTTTGTTATGCATATTTATTGCATGTTATTTTAAAAATGATGGGAAAAGATCTCAAAACAAAAGTTCATTACCTTGGTATTTGGAGTTCTATATTTCTTGGCTGTCTTCAGGTTCAGAACAAGTTGCTTATTTTGATAAAACGATATTATGTGGCTTTTTAAAGGCCCCAAGGGCCTGTGGAGAGGCTGTCTATGGGGTGGAGTCATACGGAGGCCGGAAGGACAGTCCCAGGGAATGGTTTAGGGGTGGTGGGCAGGAGAGAAGCATCCTAGTTGCATCACTCTCTGGGTTTTGAAGGCCATTCGTTGGGTTCCATAGAGGCCAACAAGTGGTCACTTGCTGGGCCCTAGGCATTGTACTTAGCACCATGTCGAACCTCTCACTGGGCACAGCTCAGAATGCTTTAAGGGGAATTTTGCTGAGCACGGTGTAGAACTGCTGACCAGATATTATGTTTGGGATGGCTGAGGTCATCTCACTGGCTTTTCCCAGGCTGTCACACATTGCACCTCACTGGGCTCAGGGCAGTCATTGTGTAGAGCCCCTGACTAGGGCACACACTAGGCACAGGATGGAATTCTCTGTGTGCCACTGAACTAGACACTCAAAAGAACACTTACTGAACTCTACATGGACTGTGCCTTTCTGCATCATAGTTGGCCTCATGCAGAACTCTGAGCTGATCCCCAGCAAGCACGCTTTTCTGGACACCTCTGTGACCCCAGTAATGGCTATGGATGGACAACTGGAGTCTGATTCTTGCATCCCTGGCTCTCTCGGTGGACATCTTCCAGGAACAGAGCCCATGCTAAGGATGAAACTGAGCTACAAGCCCACCAGGACAGCCATGTCCTCTCTGCCAGAGCTCCCTGTGAGAAATATGGCGATGAGGAAGGTAGACTAGACACAGTAGAGCTCACTCACATGTGCCACCTCCTTCTTGCTTCTGGAAAGGCCACAGGTGTTTTGAAGGGTCAGTTTGCTATGTGAAGCTCCAAATAAACAGAAGCCACTGTCAACAGCACAGATACTTCTGAGAGTAGCTTGAAACGAAGGCAAACAGTTCCCAAGGAATTGGAAGGAGAATGGAGCTTGCAGAGGTGCCCAACCTTTTGGCATCTGTGAGCCACACTGGAAGAAGAGTTAGTTGTCTTGGGTCACACATTAAATACATTGCAACATGTAGTCACAAAAAAATCTCATAATGTTTTAAGTAAATTTATGATTTTGTGTTGGGCCACATTCTTAGCCATCCTGGGCCTGCATGTAGCCCAGGGGCCTCAGGTTGGACACCCCTGCATCTAAGGTCAGGTCTGTGTCCAGGATTCCTACTGCTTGGGTGACAGACCCTTGCTTTTTCTGAGGCCTTGGCAAGTCCCCATTTTCATGTTGCCTATGATTGCCCACATAAAAGGCAGAACAGCCAAATTAAGTGTCTCGAGTGACCCCTCAGGCCCTTTCCGAGAATTTCTGCCCCCTCAATGCCAAGAACAAAGCAGAGTTGAGATGGGATGCTGGCTGGCTGGCTAGGCACCTTCATTAAGAGATTTTCCTATACATTTCAGAGTCCTAGAGATTCAGAGGTGCTCATAAGTAACTAAAATGACACAAAAATGATATTTTATGGGCCTGTAGAGTCATTTGAGAATGATCAAACAGAATTTTGGGTTATCTGTGTCTAGGGGACCCACAGAGGGGTGACATCTACCACTCATAAATATCCCCAGGGGCATTTTGGACCATCGTGGGCAGCTCCTTCTACTGTGATTAACAAACACAGGTGTTGGTGCCAGGGAACTCTCCCTCTCAGCTAAGGAGAGGTATGCCTTTATTCAAATTCTTCACTTGAATCAGGAAGGAAATGTTGGCTTACTCTGCTGCTTCTCTTGACTCAGGCACCTCGCTGTCCCACAAATAGGCTGAGGGAATTCCCTTCAAATTCCCCTCTCCCCCCAGCCCCTGACAGGCACTAGGTTTCTGTCTCAATAGATTTACCCTTCTGGATGTTTCATATAAATGGAGTCCCACAACACGTGAGCTTTTGCATCTGGCTTCTTTCACTTAGCACAAAGTTGTTGAGGTTCATCCACATGACCCTAATCGCTGTTTAGGGACACCCTGTGTGGTATGAAAGGAATTTAATATTTGGAGTCAAGCAGACCTGGGTTTTATTTCTTGGTCCTAGGAAAGTTATTTATGACTTAATAGTCATGGATCCTAGGAAAGTTATTTACTATTTCAGAACTTCAGTTCTTATTCATGAAAGGATAATAATAATCCCTACCTCATATATAGTTGTGAGAATTAACAGAGCACACAGGGTGGGCAAAAGGAGCTTTATAGTTGTAAGTACACGAAACACAGAGTTTATTCTTGTACTATTGTTTATTAACTACCGCATTATTTTCCATTTGAACAACTGTAAACCTACTTTTGCCCCACCCTGTGCATATGAAATCACGTGGTCAAGTATCTGGCACATAGTAGGTGTTCCCTAATTGTTAGAAGACAAGAAATAAGGTTAAGTGAAACAGTGTGTGGTGCAGAGCCTGCTGGTTCCTTCCATTTGCCTCCTCTTTCAGTCCCTTCTTTAATGCACGTCCTTGCATAGCAGGCCCTTATTTATCTGAATCCCTATAGCCTCTTTTTCCCTAATCTTAATAATGAACCTTCACTGAGGTACACTTCCTTTTTTTCTTTGCATATGTCTGATCTCTCCAATGTAACTGTATATATTTTTTTAGGTCAGAGGATTTTTTTTTCCTAGGGAACATATATTTCAGATCCTTCAATCCAGTCCCACTTTTAAATACTGTTGTGTAGTCCCCCAAACCACTGGGGATGTCACAGAAAATCTAATAGTTTGGCATTTAAGCTAGGAGTCCCTGACCTCTCTGGCATGTACAAGTAGTAGAAAGTCCTGTGGCCTGGGTTTGGACAACAATGATCTCTTTCAATGCTTGGTGAAAGTGTTAGTCACTCAGAAATGCCACATCTGCCCCTTGTCCCCCACAGAGATACGGAATAAGCAGCAGGTCAGAGCCCCATCCTAATTATCTGGCCATAATTGAAAAGTGCAAGTTGGCATTCTCAGGAAGGTGCTTCTTCAAAGGCACTTGCTACAGAAGCTTAAGTGCAAATTAAAATGGATGTACTGCCTCATAGAAGCAACAACTGTTATCGAGTAGGTTCTGATAAGGTGTGCATTACCAGAGAATGAGGGCAGGTATGGGCAGGGAAAATGTCTTTCAAAGTTTCAGAATGCCTTAGACTCATAACTGGATTTCTATGTTGAGTTTTTACTACAAATAACGTAATAATGTTTACATGTAATGTAATTACAGCACCATTTAATATTTTTGACCTTGTTTTTTTTTTTAAATAGGAAGTTGGTACTTAGAGAAGGAAAGAAAACAGAAACCGAGTCAGAAACATGTACGAAGGTGATAAATTTCTAGAGTAGTTGTTTTTAACCATTTCTTGGGTCACAGAGCCCTTTCAGGATGTGACAAAGGATATAGACCTTCTGCAGCAGAATGGTGCACATGCGTATAGGCACAAAATTCTGCATATAATTTTGGGGGGATTTGAAGCCACCCCTGAAGCCCACTCCAGATGAAGACTTCTTTGGGGAGAGCCACCTGGGTTAAACTCTAAGGACACAAAGATAAATAAGACATGGCTCCTGCCCTCAAGGGGCTTATACTCTGGTGAGGGGATCAGACATATACCCAGACAGTGATAGCTTAGCTGCTCAGTTGCAGAAACCTACTCATTTTCTCTGAGCTTTTTCTCCTTTGGCTTCCTACTCTCTTTACCCTGCTTTTGTCTCTCATTTCTGGACAGGTAGCAATATCTTCCAAGCTGGTGGCCTATTGTTAATTTCTCCATTCTTCACATGGATGAGCAGTAATCATCCGAAAGCTCATTCATCTGGGGCAGGTTTGGATTACTCCTCCCTTGAGAAACTGTCCACGCTGCTTTTCCAACCCCTCCAGAAGGAAGACCCAACTCCTTACCACAGCACTCAAGGCCTCATGGTGGGATGTCATTGCACATTTCAGCTTCATGTCCTATCCTGCCTGGTACACTCTTTATTAATACCAGATCTCTCATTGTTCCCTTAATAAAACTTACATTTTCTTGTTTAAAAAACTTAAAGTTTATTTTTCAATTTCAAAAGCTTGCCTTTTCAAGCATCTCTGGCTGGCTCATTTTGCTCCCCTACCTTGGAATGCCATTTCTCTTATCATCCATCTATTAAACCATTCTTATCCTCAAAGGACCAGATCAAATACCTCCTCTGAGAAACTCTCCCTAATCCACTGAGTCAGAATTAATAAGGACTTTTTTGAACCTGTGTTTAGCACTTAGTCTATTCTGTCTTTTAAGAGTGTTACTGCCCATATCAGATTCCTCCAGCAGTCCATGGCATTTTGTGAGTCAAAGCTGGCATCAGACTTATCTCTGGGGTTTGGAGTCCCTGTCAGAGGGGTGGCCTCCTAGAGATCGAATGTGTGCATTCTTTCTCTTTTTTAGTGGCAGGGATGCAGGAAGTCACCCATGACTCCCTGAGGCTGGCATTCCTTGGAAGTATGGCAGTGAAATCCTTGGGAGGGTCTCTCTGAGAAAGGCAAAGCCCCTTGTAATGACTAAAAATAAATTTTCTTAAAAGAGGAGGTGTAATATGATCAAGGAAAAGGGGCATTACAAAAGCAGATGTGTGAGAATTCAAAATAAAAGCTGCTCAGTTCTGGAAGAGGGAAGAGGATGATGATTGGTGGTCCGAGAAGTCGGGGACCCTAGAACCCACCCCAGACCAGCTCATTCTGAGCTAGGCTTCTAACAGAAAGACATGCTGCGTGAGAACTGTGTCTGGGCTGGATTGACATCGGAGGAGAAGGCCCATCTCCTGGGCCTTCTCCTGCCTACTCTTACAGGAGGGGCCCTTTGCCAGCATAGCTAGCACTTTGCTCCCCTGGAGGTTCTCTTCTGCCAAGCCTCCAGGCCCCCCACATGCCCAGAGGCTAGAGCTTTCTGCTGTCATGGCTTCCAACCCATGCCGTGCCTCCAGTTGGGGAAAAGGTTAGCCTGAGGATCCTGCTGGGTCCTTTAGGGTAGCTTCCGGTGGAGAGGACGCACCCTGAAAGGAAGTATTACTGGAGCTGAGGACTTGGAGACACTTCTGTGGTTTGAAGACAACTCCCCCAGAGGAACTTCTGCTCAGACACCAGTGCCCCTCCCTGAAATCAGAACAGTGAGGTAGAACCAGGGAGGTCTGGGCTTTTCCTAACCTCTAGGGATGGCCAGGTGCATTACTAGAAGGATATTACTATGGAGTTTATGCTATTGTCAGAGTGCAACCTGGACAATCAGAATAGAGTTTGTAGCTGGAGGAGTCTCCTGCTACATCTGAATCTCCAAGCTTGTCCACAGTGGGGCACAATAAATGCTTGCTGAATTGAAATCCAAGTGCTTCTTAGCTGGCTCTGAATGTTGATTCTGCTATGCAAACATTTCTTCCCATCCTCCTCAACATCAAATGCCACCATTCTGGTCCCTTTCCAAGGTCTCTGTCTCTAAGCTCTTAATTAGAAAAAGGAAGCAGTAATTATTAAAGTTATTAAAATATGGAAAATTGCAAAGGAGTGGATTAGAAGTCTTCATGCTAATCCAAACAAATTGTGCTAATGTTACTCTGATTCTAGCAGAACCAAATCCACAGAGGAAGATAAAAGCAAGGGCTTGTTTTCTAAGTGGAAGTTTTAGCATATTCACTAAGCTAGGATTCATTAAGCATTCACTAGGAATTGCAAAGGAGGAGCATGAGGAGATGAAAGCAAGAAGATATGAATATGATAGAAAAGATGAGGTGGGTGGGGAGGAGAGCTGTGCCAAGAGTCAACCCAGTAGCTGTACCCCAAGCTCCTTTCTCTGCTGGGGGAACATTTTCCATCTCTGAATTAGCAATTGCATTCATGACAATGACTGCTCAAACCCTCTGTCTAGTGTGGACACACCTGCAGGTCTACTGGACATCATCCTTATGAGACAGAAGGATGTACATTCCAACCAGCATGGTCCCCAGAGCTTCAACAGAGTCACACATTGAACATGTTTCTGTCTGAGAACCTGCCTTGGCCTGGAAGGTCTCCACATACATCTCAAGTGCAGCATGCCAGACTGAGGTGAAAACTGATGCCCCCTACCTGTTCCTCCTACCCATGTCACCTTCATAAATGTTTCTGTCTCCTACCCACTCAGTCATCCAGGCCGAGCACCTGAGAGATCTCTTGGGCAAACAACCCTCTGCTGACGTCTTTTGGTTGCTAAGAATTGATGATGCAACCTCAGAAGTGTCTCATATCTTTTCTTCCTCTTTACCTTCAGCATCACTGCTCTAGTTCAGATCTTTATCATCTTTTCTTATGCTGCATCTCCAATCTCTTCTCCAACCACTTTTCTAACGTATTTCAGTCAACCCAAACTTCTCATCATTCACGTTTCTATTCCTTTACACATAACACTTCTTTCCTTTCCTTGACAAACTGTCAGACTCTTTTCCATCCTCCAAGGCCCAGTCTAAAGGTCATCATCTCAGGCTGTGCAGTGTTGATTCTCACAGAACTTCAGGTATTATGCCATCAGAGCCTTGGTGTGTGGCACTGTTGATGTGAACAGGTCTGTCTCCCTCGAAGGTTGGGGACTGTTCATTCCACAATTACCTATCCCAGGTGCCTTACAGTGCTTGTTTGCCCATGGTACATGTAGTACACCTTTACTGACTGAACACTTATTCCAGAGAGTGATTCATCCTATAGATACATGCTGCTATGAAGGACAAAACTGCTAGTTTGAAAGCAAGAAGCTTGGGAGATGCCGCAAAGAGCTATTATGTATGATCTAGTGATTTGATGAATTACAACACGATGTCTGGGGAGGCAAGAAGCATGGGTCTGAGAGGAAGGAAAGGATAACGAGTTGCTGCATTTGAATCTGTCAGCTGGTTCGGACTTTATTTCATAAAAAGATCTTGGTAGTGCTAAAAGATCATTACCATGGTTAGGACTTGAAAGTCTTAAAATAAACTTTCAATTTAGAATGCTACAACTTATTGAGCACCTTATCTGTCCAAATACTGTTTTACCTATTTTGTATTTAAACCTAACAGCTCTAAACGTTATGTGTACTTACTCTTATTTTGTAGATGAAATTGAGGCTTGGAGAGGTTAAGTGATTCACCCCTGGTCACACTGGCATAAAGAGTGGAATAAGGATTTTCTAAGAGTTGGAACACGGATGTGATTTTAAAGCCTGATCTCTTCATATGAACCATATTTACCCGGGAAAGTGGAAATGTATTCCCTCTCCAGGTCCTGTGTAATCATATCTTCACATTATTCTCTTATCAGAAATACTATAGGATTAACAATACCTGATAAAGTGGACTGAGATTTATGTCAGTTTGCCCTCCTTCCCTCCCCTCACTCTGGTTGGTACCAAAATAGAAAAGATAGATTCCGCCAAGATGGAGGCATAGGTGGAAACACTGTGCCTTCTCCCACAACCAAGTTTGAATACAACAAAGGTTTGGAGAACAAAGACACAGCCAAAGAACAGAAAATTGAATTATACGGAAGTCCGACTGCAACTAACCATTTCACAGGGACGGTAAGAGGGGTGCAGCCAGCAGCAGAACAGGATTGGGCAGGAAAGATCCCCAGACCTAGGTGTGCAAGTGGCCCAGACCCAATCAGGGTGTCAGGCAGACTGACCGTGGTTGCATATTCTTGCACAGTGAGACGGACCACGCAGGCCCCAGGGGGCGAGGGCTGACGGCGGTGGCACACTCGTGTGCAGTGGGATGAAATGTGTGGGCCCGGTGATGGTGGCAGCTGTGGCACCTGTGGCTGCGGCAGCGGGAGGCGGCAGATGGGTCGCCATTGTTCCTCTTTGACCCCGCCCCCACATACAACATCACAACCCAGAGACTCAGTTGCCCTGCTCTGGTGAAGACCTAGGGCTCCGATCCTGCTACTTAACAGGCACAAACAGCCCAAAAGATGGCGCCAGAAGAACTCAAAGTCCCATAGCCGATAACTCTAAGCGACCGAGAAATTGCCAGCCTCTCAGAAGCACAGTTCAAGACACTGTTTATCAGGCTGCTAACAGAACTGGCTGATTATAGTCACAAATTAGAGGAACATATGAAGGCTAAACTAATTGAAATGAAGGGAAATGTCTAGGAAACCAATAGTGATGGAAAGGAAACTGGGACCCAAATCAATGGATTGGACCAGAAGGAAGAACAAAACATCCAACCAGAAAGGCATGAAGAAATGAGAATTCAAAAAAATGAGGAGAGGCTCTGGAACCTCCAGGACATCTTTAAACATTCCAACATCCGGATTATAGGGGTACCAGAGGGGAAAGAAACAGCCACGAGTGGAAAACGTATTTGAACAAATAATAAAGGAGAACTTCCCCAGTCTGGCAAAGGAAATAGACTTCCAGGAAATCCAGGAAGCTCAGAGAGTGCCAAAGAAGTTGGACCCAAGAAGGAACACACCAAGGCACATCATAATTACATTAGCCAAGACTAAAATGAAGGAGAGAATCCTAGAAGCAGCAAGGGATAAGGGGACAGTCACCTACAAAGGAGTACCCATCAGACTGTCAGCGGATTTCTCAAAAGAGACCTTACAGGCAAGAAGGGGCTGGAAAGAAGTATTCCAAGTCATGAAATCCAAAGACCTACAGCCAAGATTGCTTTATCCAGCAAAACTTTCATTTAGAATGGAAGGACAGATAAAGTGCTTCTCAGATAAGGTCAAGTTCAAGGAGTTCATCATCACCAAGCCCTTATTATATGAAATGCTAAAGGGACTTATATAAGAAAAAGAAGATGAAAAATATGAACAGTGAAAGGACAGCAAACTCACAGTTATTAACAACCACACCTAAAACAAAAGCAAACCAAGAGGACAGCTAGATCAGGAGTGGAACCATAGAAATGAAGAACACATGGAAGGTTAGCAACAGGAGTGGGAGGAGGAGAAGGGGTGAGAAGGCACAGAAAATAGCATAGATGGTAGGCAGAAAATGGATAGGGGGAGGGCGAGAATAGTGGGGGAAATATAGAATCTAAAGAACTTGAGACACGTTATAAACTAAGGAGGGGGGAGAATGGTGGGGGAGGGAGTGTGTGGGTGGAGGGGAATGAAGGGGGGAATAGAACAACTGTAATGGTATAATCAATAAAATATGTTAAAAAATAAAAATAAAAAATAAAATTAAAAAAAGAATAATCATTATTATTTGCATTGACAATGTGATAGGTACTCTACAAAGTGCTTTGCAGAAATTTTCTCTCTTAATTCTTATTATGACTCTACAATGTGGGAACTGCTATTAGTCCCACTTTACAGAGAAGGAAATTGAGGCACAGAGAGATTAAGTCACTTGCTTAAATGGCAGAGCCAGGATTTAAATCTGGTTGTCATGACAGCTGAAGCTTTGCACTTGAAAGTGGATAACAGACCGTTCTGTGTCTACTAGTCACAGAGCACCTTCTAATTATCTGCCCACTCAGAGGAGTCCACTGCTGCTTTCCTGTAGGGCTTGGCTTAGAAGGGTACAATCGTAACACAGCAGGGCTCCTCAAGTCTTTTCTCCAGATCTGGAAAAGAAGTAAAATCAACCCCTTTGGAAAATGGAGGGGAAAGATAGTTGGTGGCTGGCTTTTCATTAGTCAGTACTAATTAATACCACTTTTTAGATGCCCTGGGGCTAAGTGGTGGATATTTCCTTGTATTTCATTTGAGTTGTTTGCTGAATTCTGAGATGAGACTGTGCAAGCAATGACCCACGCAGAATACGATTTTCATTCTGTTAATGGGTTGTACTAGCTAAGGACAATCCTTATAGGGTTTGTATCTCTGTTTTCATAAAAAGTCCTGAAAGGGAATTTGGGAGATGATGGTGATGTGGTGATGACAACTATGCCTCAGATTCCCCAGGTCCTGTGGCCTCTTTGTTTTTACTGCCTCTCTCCCTCAACTTCGTATTTCAGCTTTTCATGACCCACGGCTTTTTGAACTTTCCATCTGCTTGTCTGCCTAGCTCTTACTCATCTGCCAAATTGAGCTGAGGTGGGAGAATGATAATAATAATAGTACTGGTAGTAGTAGTAATAGCTGCTCTAACCCTTATATCTTTTGTGTTTCTTAAACTTAAAATAGGATGGCTCTAACCCCATTCCAGCTCAGCACATATCCAGTGGACAACCCAAGATATTAGAGCATTCCCTAGTTGGCGTCAGGGTTCTCAATCTCACGGTCATCTTATGCTCTAAGCTCCTCTGTTTGTACAGTCAGTTCAGTTTCACCTGTCCCTGGCTGCTTCTGAAAGACAAGTCATTATTTAATTCTGCCTGGTAGCAGCCCTGGCACCTGTCTTTTTATGTAAGTGTGGCAGCTAGAGTAGTTAAATCAGTCAAAAATTCATGTAACAAATGGTACACTAGGTCTGTCTGGAAAAAGTCCAGCCACTATTAATATAACGAGAATGGTTTTTGTGACATCAGTGTAACCTGGCAGCCAAGGAAAGTGCACTAGTCTTAACCCATGGCTCCCCATGGGTTACTGCTCTGAGGGCTCCCCATACTGCTCTGAGGGCTGGAAGCTTGCTGCACCCCAGCTTAACTCCTAGGGCAGAGGGAGAGTGAGGCAGATGGTGCTCTTCGGTTCCAACTCTTCTTACGTTTGAGTATTCTGGTAGGTGCTGGGACACGTCTGTCATTGGCCTCTGAGTGCTTGTCCTTTAGTGAGAACACATAGCCCTCCATCCCTTTCTTCCTTCTCTCCCATCCTTGGTCCTATTCCCTCCACCAGAATGTGCCCTTCTAAAAGCCCACACACACTTCTCCACAGCAGACCCTCCTTAGGCATGACTGTTGCCATAAGATGATTATTGTGAGGGTAATGTCATCCTCACCTGGTCCCCAAGGCCCAATTTTAGCATATTGGTGTTTTTAATGTAGAAAATGAACACAATCGTTCTTGACAATACATTCTTGATATATGTGAAAAAATATAGCTCAGGTCAAATGTTAGTTTTTTTTCTTCAAGAAGGCCCCCTTTCACCACCCAAAATTAAAGTGAACCCCTCTTCTCCAGTTACTCTATTATATTTAAATCATTTATTTAAGTCATATTTGGATCAAATTGAAATGATCGGTGTGATTCTATTTATGTGAAATGTTTAGAAAAGGCAAATGTACGTAGTCAGAAAAGAGATTTGTGGTGGCCTGGGCTGGGCATGGGAATGGGATTAACTGTACGTTGGCCTGAGGGATCTTACTGTGGTGATGAAGACTCTAAACCTGATTGATGGTGATTATTGCACCACTCAGTAAATCCACTAAAAGTCATCGAGTTGCACACTTAAAATGGGTGAATTTTATGATATGTAAAATATACCTCAATAAATCTGTTAGGAAAAAGAGATTGCCTTGTTCAGTTTGTTCCCTTTATTACTGTCATGCGTTCTTTGACTAGCGTCAGGCCACGGAGAGCAGGGCCCTTGTTTATCTTGTTCACCAGGGTGTCCCCAGCACCTGGGCCAGCACCTGCCCCATAATAAGAGCTCAGCAAATGCTCAGGGAATGAGTGAATAAAGAGTCTAGCAATCTCTCTCCTTTTCAAGGACTCAATGCAAACCTGCGGAAGGAGATAAACTCAAAATGGAATGAACCACTAACACACTTCAAATCTACCAGTCACATGCCAAGGATTAAAAAACTGGCAAAACCCTCATCAACGGGGTTGCCAGATTGTCTGTTGTTAACTCCGTATCTTCTTGTCTGTTTCTGCATTATCTTCATCATTGCATCATCATTACAGAGAAGTCTGCAAGTACATTTCCCAGACTTCCTCTCCAGGATGGTTTTGTGTCAGATTCTGTAAACTCATGTACAACTTGAAGTGTGGCAGAGCAAGCGAGGCCATTATGCCCTGGCACAATTGTGACAGATGGGAAAGGGGCAAAGGAGAGGTTGGCAGAAGCTTCCAAGTGAGTACCGGTGAACCACCTGCTATAGGAACTGAGATCGTAGCTTCTCTACAACTCCGGAGATGTGCAGCACCTTTGGGCAGACTCTCTTATCACTTGCTTTGAGCTGCGGACAGCAGAAATTGTCAGCAGCCACTTCCTTGCTCTGGTTTTTGATTTCATGAATTTCAATAGCTGCTACCCCAATCTTTGTCCCTCAAGTTCTTTCAATGGCTGTGTGTGTGTCTAATTCCCTATACTCAAATCTTACCTATTTGGAAAACCTGGAGGAATCTCTTTTTTTCTGATTTAACTCTGACTCTACAATGGGTATAGAGTATTTATCTTTAAAAACTCAGAGTTGGATGATGGTGGGACCTGGGAAAGGTAGAGATTCTGTGTCCTTTTTTAGAATCCAGTTGACCACAAGAGGCACACCCATCATTAATCCCTGGACACCTTGAATCTTGAGTGAACAAGTCCCTTTCCTCTTCCCATAGTGACCTCTCTTTCCTACTCTCTGTGCTGTGGTCATTGTGCACGCTTTCTTTTCTCCTGTCTCTCCTCACCAACTTCTAAAAGTCACCAGCACACCTCTCCCAGATAACTAATTTATGGAACCTGACCAGCTTTTCTGCCTTTACAGTTTTGATAAAATCATCTGGTTGCCTGGTTACACTGAGGGAGCACAGCCAACAATGGGCAAGATTCCCCAAGATTCCCCCAAAGCAAGACACATCCAGCCTACTCATTAGTCTTCCCAATGCAGTGCCAGATACTTGAGGAGTCAAGAACTTAGATTTGCTGTCTAGAAAGGAGATATCGTGGAACCTGCTCTTTTCCTTCAAATAACAAAGAAAACGAATCAGACCAAGATCGTATTCTAATAATAATTCTGCCAGAATATGTGGTTCTGGTTCAAATCAAGGCTGAACTACCATGTTTCTGAACCCTCAGTAGAAATCGGTCAGAGAGGGGCTACAGGTTTTCTACTGTTTGTATCTTGGCCTTGATTAGCTCCTGTTACCTGTGGGTCCAGAACCTCATAAATCTTCCAGCCATTCCTGACTAAGACAAAGCTTACATCTGTAGCCTGAACTTATCATAGGGTGTGTGTAGGGGTGGTACCTGGAGTTAAGTCACAAGCCCAGACTTGACGTTTGAGTGTCAAGAGTGAGTACTGTTTGTTTGAGGGACTGCCTGGTCCTGGTACTTTCTGATTCAGTATTAGACCTTGCCAGACTGTGCATTTGTCTCAACCTCTGTAGTTACCTAAGTATCACGCCTTGTATTATAATCTCTCTAGGACTGGGGCCCGACTTAAACTCTGTCTCTGAGATTGGCACTTACACCCAGTTCAGTTTTTTCCATGCCTGTTGGGGATGGTGATATAACGATGCTGAAATCTTTCTGAAATGCCCTTCCCAAGTTACTACCTGAAGTCCTGCTAGGAATGGACAGGTAACTAGAATTGCCATCACCTGTCTGTATGTTTCTCTCCCAAGACCAAGTTCTTCCACTTCAGTACACTGTCACCCCCTGCACTCTCTCTCCCACTCATCACACCATCACTCCTTCCATTCTCTCTCTCACCTGTCACACCCCAACAATCCTGCCTATGTCAGAATAAACTGTATCTGTCAGACCCTGAGCCTTGGGCTATCTGGTTGCTCTTACTGGAATCAGACTCTTCAGTTGAGATGGATTCAAAGAACTTTGGCCAGGTGCCGGAGAATAGAGAACAAGTAAGTATAAGTAAATAGAGAACAAGGTAGTTCCTACCTTCAGGAGGTCACAGGATGGCCCACAATAGTACTCTCCCCATGTTGGTGGGCCCCCATTGCAGGAAGCCAACCATGCATTGCATTAAAGTCTCCCATCCAGTATGGTAGAATTTCTCACAGCTGGAGAGAAGTATGAAAGCAATGCAAAATGAAATCTTGTTAGTTCAGGCAAAAGCAACACTGGGGTCTGAATTCTCCAGGCAATAATACTTTCATTTGTCTGGGGGAAATCCGTGGAGCTTGGGAATACTTCTCTGTTCACAAGCTAAAGGGAGATTTTTCAGATTTCTGGAGAGTCTTAGTCTGATAGAAATAATAATGCAAAAATGATAATATAAGATCCATCATAGGTATACTAATAACTTAGGGAGAGCCTTGAAGACTGTGAGTTTTTGATGGCTTTTTGCTTGAGGCAAAACTAGTGCCTAACCTAACAATGATGGCAATAATGATGATAATGCTGGAAAGAAATCTGGAAAAAAGCCATACACTGTGCTTCTGAAATGTGCCAGTCACTGTGGAAATGGAATCGTCAGATGCTGGGAGGATTTTCTGCTACAAATCTCAAAGACCCTGGGTATGGATAGGAGAGTTCATTTTGTGTAAGGGATATGGGAAATATTTTTTAACCATCTCCAGCTTCAATTTTTCTTTTTTCTCTGAAAAGCGATACATTTTTCATGCTCTAAGCTGCCTTTCTTTATAGAACTATGAAAATCTCCATCAGATACAGTCAGATTTTATTGCCAAAATGCAGAGGATAAATGGGGGGGGTGATAAATACATCTCTGTACTCATTAAAACCCTCACTCCATAATACGAATTTTATTCTCTGTTAACATTTATCCTGCCAGCACTGGTTATGGGTGAAAGTGTGGGGGTATGTACCAGGAGATGCTGACACATGGAAACAAAACAAGGAGTTGCTACGCTCAGTCCTTGTTCTTTGGTACTGAGCACCCTCAGTCCCCCCACAGGGACTGATCAGCCTGCTGATGATTAGAGTGCCACTGATGGACACGTGCACAAAGTGTTCTGGACCCCTCTGAAGGAAGGCATGGCAGTTTGGACTGAGCTTGTCATCATTAAGCTAAACTATGGCAGAAAGCCCTAGGCTCAGTGGACTCAGTTATTTTAAACCAAGTGTGTTATCAACATATCTTGGGAACAGTAACCTTCAGTCCCGCAGACCCCCACAGGCATCGCTAAGGTGCTTTATTGATAGTAATTCTCTGATTCATCTTCGTTATGGATACCAGTTTCTATTTAAGGTCTGCAAGCAGCAAGGAGCGTCCTCTCTACAAAGTATCTTCTATGTACCTAATAACCCCATATTGTCTGTAAAGGAACAGTATGACTCTGAGACCAGCGATGTGATGGGCTAGAATCTGATCAGATGAGGTTTTATGGACCTGAGATATAGGGCATCTATTCATTTATTCTATTGAAATCTGTCACTTTGGAAGAAATTACTGATATTTCCCAGTCACGTATCTTCAGTGCCAAAAAGCTAAAAGAACTTCTTGGACATGAAATAGTCATGTTCTTCAGAGGAACTCAATTGCTACTTGGAATTTCATTATTATCCTGTCCCATCTCTCATCATTTATTGATGAAAGCTCTTTGGCAGCAGGAACATTCCTGGTAAGGTAAGAATTTAGGTTTTAATCAAAAGAACATAGATGAACCTTGAAAACAGCTTGGGAGTCTTTCTCCTTGGGAAAATTTATACACAGTGAGCCTCCCAGAAAGTGCAGTTCTGTTCGAGAGAGTCTAGAGCTAGAAACACTTACAGCAAGGCAGAACGGTGGTGCAGCTAACTGATCGATGTCCTTTGCACATGAACTTCCTCTCACTGCAGGCCAGATGGGAGCACTTTAGGGACTGAAAAGTTCAAAGCTCTCCTAGTACTGCCATCCGCATTCAGTATCTTCAGGGTCCAGTCCACCCAGAGGGAGGATCCAGGCTCTTCTTAATCCGTATGCACTTGTGACCACCACCAACTGGGTTTAGCAATAATAGCAACAATGACAATAGGAAAAATTGCCAACTTACGAAGAACTTATTATGTGCCAGGTGTTGGGAAAGGTGCTTTTCACACTTCATCCTGTGTAATTCTCACAATGACAGTGAGAAGTAGGTATTGTTTTTATCCAAATTGCACAAAAGAGGGAATGGAGGTGCAGAAGGATGAAACAACAGTACACCCTGGGATGCAAACAAGTCTACCTGAGTTCCAGTCTTAACCAGTTGCTGGGTTGTGACACTGTATGTGGGACAGGGGTCTGAGAGGGAACAATGGCACTTTGCTCCACTCTCTGCAGGATTTCAGTCCCTTCCGCTGCTTCCCCCAAGCAAACTGGGCCTTTTTGGTGCTGATTCCCGTGTGGGTGGGCTTGTGTACGTTCTAGGACCCCATGGGTCTCTCCAGCGAACTCTCCTGAGCCTCAACCCCCACAGGTGTTTTCAATTGGTGCTTTTAGGCTTTATTTCCCAGTATTTGGATCCTGGGTTGCATGGTCTGTCTCGCTCCTCAATTTCACCTCATTTGTCTGCACGTGAATGTGGGACCACTTGGTCCACCAGCCACCTTGTGTGCAGTGCCTCGTTTCACAATCCCTGCCTCACTGGGTCTGCCAGCTGCCACCTGTGTGCCTCAGGGTGCCTTGTGTGTCCAGTGCCACTGCTTTTTGTGCCATGACCCCTCTTCACCTGGCTGCCCGACTCTGCCTCAGCTACCGGTCTGGATGAATGTGTCTATATTATCTCCTTGGTTGTCCAACTTCCATACAGTTCAATTTTCTGTCAGTTCTGGTTGTTATTTTGTTTCTAAATTGTTGTTGTCCTTATTTTGGTTGTGTGAGGAGGCACACTGTTTCTATCTACGCCTCCATCTTGGCCGGAAGTCCTCCCACTACACTCTATTTTTGCTAAACTTTTGGAACCATTTGGACAGACACTTTTAAAAGGTTTACTTTTTTTTCTGTTATAAAAATTATATTCAGTGTAAAAAATTGGAAACTAGAGAAGCCGAAAGTAGAGAAAAATACAACTGAGCTGCTATAACAGAAAACCATTTACAGGGTCAATTAAACAACAAACACTGATCTCTCACAGTTCTGGAGGCAGGAAAGTCTAAGACCAAGGCATCAGTTGATTGGTGCCTGGCAAGAGCCTGCTTCCTGGTTCATGGACGGCTGTCTTCTTGCTCTGTTCCCATCTGGCAGGAATGGTGAGAAAGCTCTCTGGGGTCTCTTTAATGGGGTTTACTAAATCCATTCCTGAAGGCTTTACCCTCATGATCTAATCATTTCCCAAATGTTCCACGTGCTACTAACATCACGTAGGGGATTAGGGTCTCAACGTGTGGATTTTGGTGGGCATCAACATTCAGTCCGTGACCATGTCCTGTAGCCTTACGACTCAGATAATCCATGGTTAATATTTAATTATAATTCTACCCAGCCTGCTCCCTATTCTCTTATAGTTATTCTCATGTGGATGTGATCTTTCTCTACTGAAGATTCTGCATACTGCATTTTGTTGTAAGCTTCAGAGATGTCACTTGTAAAGGCTACATAGTATCCTAGTTAATGACTACAACATAATTTTTATCATCTTCTCTTATTGGACATTTAGAATTTTTCCTATTTTATTTTATTTTATTTTTTTGCTTTTTCAGTATTACAGATTATTTCCTCTAGGAGAGATAGTCTTAACTGCCCAGAGTGAAATGGAAATACCCAGGGAGGGCGTAAAGAGAGAAAAAGTAGCTGTCTTCATGGTGCTTCCTACCTTCTGAAGGAGAGAATTTCACAAGAAGCAGGAGAAGGGCTAGGGAATCATGATGCATGGAAGCATCACTGGCTCACCTTGACCTGCTGTTTTCTACTATTGACTGTTTTCTGTCACCCTTCCTCAGACTCTATGCATGAGTGGGGGAGGGAGGCAGAGAGAGAGGGGGGAGAGAGAGAGAGAGGAAGAAGAAAAGAGAGAGAAAGAAAGAAAGAGAAATAAATAAATAAATAGATCTTCTGGAGCTTTGACAATAATCTCACGGGGTATCATGACACTGACAACATTCTCAAAATATAAAGTTTCATTAATGGTAAAAACATTGTCCCCCATAACATCATTGTTTGGGAAGGCAAGAAGTTTAGGAGGAAGGTTAGGTAGTTTAGCGGGGGGCCTGCTGAGGTGGCAGAGCACCAGATGGAGAATCTGAAGGACAGAGTTAAATAAGGGGTCTTCTGGCTGCCAGCTGTGTCATTTTCTGTAAGCTGGCCTCTCTGAGCCTCAGTTTCTCCATCTGAATATGGTAGGGCAAGAGCTAATTTTCAAGTATCTGCCTCTGTTGAAGTCAGTCCCTATCGGGTCACATGAAGCTTACTGGAGACCCCAAGATTCCATTTGCTGTGTGCGATGGGGCATTTTCCCAGTTTCCTGAGATGGAAATCACCCACTTGAGCCCAGGACCTGCTTGAATGTGTGCCCCCATTGCGTTACTCTAAAACACAGAAGAAAGAGTTGGTTGTGAGGTAGAGGTTCTCTAAAGGTTTAGTGCCTTATCCTATGGAAAAGAGGAATGTCCTAAGGGCAAATCTGTTCCCAAGTTCAGTAATGGAAAACCCTGTGCTTCCTGTCTGTCTCCCTGCTTTCCACCAGTCCTGCATGCCGTGTCTCTTGTGTGTCCTCAGAAATGAGACTCTGGCCACACACTCATTCCATTCTGCTCCTTCCATTTACCTCCAGATTTTGGTTTTGGCATTCTGATTCTATCTCCCACAACTACCCTCTAGATCCTTCCTCTGATCTCTTTACAGCACTTGGTCATCCTGAGTTTTGAGTATGCCAAGCCCTTTCATTTGAGTCAGGGAGAGCCCTGAGCTGGGAGCCAGATCTGTGTTCTAACCCTGGCTCTGCTTCTTGCTAAGGTTCTCCACTTCTCTTGTTTTGGTCTAACCACGCCAGACTCTAAGGAAGTAGGAGTAGGTGAGTGGACACAATTTCCTCAGTCCCAGAATCCTGGTACTTGGTGAGCAGGGTTGAATTCTGAGCTTGTCAGAGAAAGAGAATCTCACAGAAAAACAAAAGGCATGGAGAAAAGATGGGGACTGGAACTTACCATGCTGCAACCCTGAATAAGTTTGCAGCAACTTGGGAGAGTGGAGAGTCTCACTCTAACCCCCCCTAAGGGAGCAGTCTCCTCCTGACATTCCACATAGGGCTGCAACTCACTCAGAATTGTATTGAGGTTGTAAACTCTTCAGAGCTCCTCTTGAAGATTTTATGAGGGGTCTGAAAGCTGTATATTTACTCTAGAGACATTAATTGTTTGTTTATAATGTGTTCGTGTTTAATTTACAACAAAACTGGGAGACATTACTGTACAAACAAACAATTCATCCACCCTTGAGTTCTCTGTCTTAGAAGGAGGAGGATGGTGGGGGGCGGGAGTGGTTCAGGGAAAATTGACCAGGTGGTCTGTCGGTGGAAGGATTTTTAGTTGTTGTTTTATTGCTAAAGGGCTGTCCTGTTATGCTTGTCAGATAAATGACTCTGTTCCTGGGGATTTTTGAATGTCTCTTTATCCCCAATAGTCCCTTATCAGAATTCCATACAACCTGAATGTTCTCTTGGGTCTGCAGGTAAGTGAGGGGGGCTCACACACCTGGAGTCCTAGGCACATACCAGGTTCTGATGGTTATCTGAGGACAGAAACTAGGTGCATGGGTGGAATTGGGTGAAACAAGCACTAGCTTGGTAGGGGAAGGAAGCCTGTGTGGGGTATCTTAGAGCTGAAGTCCCCGGTCCTCAGGCAGCAGTCTGGTATCAGTCTGTGGCCTTTTGACAACAGGGCTGCAGTCAAAGCTCGCCTGAGCTTCGCCTCCTTTTGTTCCATCTTCCACAAAACCCTGGTGGGGTCCCCCAAAATGTTGGGGGCCGCTGCCCTAGAGGATCATCTGTGGTCCAGGTCAGGGGTGGGAGAAGGGAGAGTCAGCCTAGTGGCAGAAGGGAAGCTGCTGAAATTTGCTGAGTCTCACATACCACGGCTGGTGCAGGTGCTTTCCACACAGGACCTCTTTCAATGCACTTAGAAACCCTGGGAAGTTTGAGTTATTGTCTTCACTTTACACGCAGGGAAACAAAGAGTTGGTTTTGAGGCACAGAATGAGTGGTAGAATCAAGTTGTCTGACTCTGAAAGCCATTGCTCTGAGCCAATATGACATACAGTCTGATTATAAGAGGATAAACTTCTTTGTGGGCCAGGATGAGAGACTCAACTTTTTTTCCCAGGGTGGGCTCCTAAGATGCTGATTTGAAAGATATACTCTTGGGAGGGGGTAGAGAATCTTCATGATTTTGTTATCAGAAAGACTTGAGGCTTAAAGCATGGTCCTGCTATAACAATCTTTCCAAAAGAATGTGGTGCTCACATCAAGTTTTGTTAGTCAAAGACCCGAAGGCCTTCGGCGGATGACTTGATAAACCCATGTGGCACATGCACACAAGCCTCCTGTGAGCCCCCTGGGTAATGGCGCTGGGTGCCTGTGCCCCACATTCATTTACATTTCAGTGGGCAAAGGTGCCCTTCGCCTTAGAATGTAAGTTCCATGACATCAAGGGCCATCTCTACTTCTCACCCTTGTTTTCCTGGGTCTAGCACCATATCTGCCACATGCGTAATTAGTGTTGCAGACTGTATTACTGAATAAAAGAAGAAAGGCTGGAGACATAGCTCTTTGGGAAGTGGGGAACTTTCTGTGCTGTGTATGGCCCAGTGGTTTGTTTCCTACGCTTTAATGCTGGGGCTAGAGATACCACACTTTATAGGTCACTTGCCACACCAGAAATTCTTATTCCCAGATTGCACTGTAGGCCCTTGAGCTTTCTCTGGGGTCAGTGGAAGAAATCCCCTCTCTGGCTGCTGGGGCAGGAGGCAGAAACCCCTACAACGCATCTCCTGCTGTCAGGACCTGTGTCCCTCCCTGGTTCGTTCCTGCATCAAACCTGTAGAGGTCCTGCCTGTTGTCCCTGATACAGTTGAATTAGGAGGGCATTTGGAACCTCTGGGCTCCCTAGGAAGGGGTGGCTCACTCTTATGTGGTGTCGCCAGAGGGATCCTCCTGGCTAGGGTTCAGTGGTGCTGGCGGTGATGATTTATTCTGAGGGCTAACTGAATGGTAGTCCTTACCAAGGAGGCAGTTTCTTCCTGACCATTCACTTTCCTATAGGTGACTCTTCCAAGCCACCAAAGATTGCTTTCCCAACCAAAACATACAACAATGGTAGCATCTACCTTGATACCCTGCGATCTCAGTGGTCTCCAGCATTAACAGCATCAAAGTTCTCACCCATCTGTTCTCTGCTTTGTGACCCCAACTCCTACGATCTTCCAGTGACGAAGATGGCCCACACCTACAAGGCTGACAAAGGGGATTAGTAGCTTCTTTGGGTTGCCATTGCACCATGGCTTCCCCAGACAGCCTTAGATGCTACAACAGATTAGCAAGGATGGACCCAGGAACATGCTGTGCAGGTGCCTTGGGAGTCTTACAGGGAAACATCGTCTGAAAGAAACTACCCAGGCAGAGCAGTCCCTTGCCTGCAAGTCCGAGCTGGTGGTATTTGCCTTATGCTATGAGCCATTCACAAAGACCCATGAGCTAAAGTTGGCTGTCTACTTTCTCTAGCAGTGGCATGTTGGTGACTCTCTCAGCCATTATAGCTTTTTTTTTAATTGTAGTGAAATACACATAACAAAATGTATCATCTTAACCTTTGTAAGCTCACTGTTCAGTATTGCTAAGTACATTCACACTATCGTGCAACCAATCTCCAGGGCTGTTTTCACCTTGAAAAACTGTAACTACATCCTTTAAACAACAGCTCTTCATAACTCCCTCCCTTCAGCCCGTGGCAACCACTATTCACTTTCTGTTTCTATGAACTTGACTACACTGGGTAGTTTATAGAAGAGGCATCACACAGCATTTGTGTTTTTTGACTGGTATATTTCACTTAACATAATGTCCTCAATGTTCATTTATTTTGTAGTATGTACCAGAATTTCCTTCCTTTTATGGTGGAATGATATTCCATGGTGTGTATGCCACATTTGTTTATCAATTCATCTGCCAATAGACATTTGGGTTGTTTCTACCTTTTGGCTCTTGTGAATAATGCTGTTCTGAATATGAGTGTAGAAGCACCTGTTTCAGACTCTGCTTTTAATTCTTTTGGGTATATATATACCCAGAAGTAGAATTGCTGGATCATATGGTAACTTTAATTTTGTATTTTTTGAAGAACTGCCATACTATTTTCCTTGGTGCCTGTATCATTTTCTATTTTCACCAGCAATGCAAGAGTTCCAATTCTTCACAACCCCGCCAACACTTCTCTATCTTATTTATTTTGATAGTAGTCATCCTAATGGATGTGAGATAGTATCTCAATGTGGTTTTGAATTACATTTTCCTAGTTAGTCATGTTGAGTACTTTTTCATTGTGTCACAGTTGTGGTTTTGACTTCATTTATTTGATGCCACAATCAGCAGCCACTGTTAATGAGGCAGAGCCTTCCTAGCTACAGCTGGAGTCAGTGCCGCCCCCACATTAATCTGCTCATCTTTCAGGAGGCCAGGGACTTCCATGCCTCTTCTGTCTGGCCTCAGGCAGGAGTGGGGTTTGCTCGCCCGATGCATCACTTAGGACCTGGTCTCCTCACTGTATGTCCTTTGCCTTTTAGAACCGAATGCATCCCAGTGTGCCCAGGGAGGAGCTGGGAGGACTTTTCCTGAATCNTGTGGTTTTGACTTCATTTATTTGATGCCACAATCAGCAGCCACTGTTAATGAGGCAGAGCCTTCCTAGCTACAGCTGGAGTCAGTGCCGCCCCCACATTAATCTGCTCATCTTTCAGGAGGCCAGGGACTTCCATGCCTCTTCTCTCTGGCCTCAGGCCTTTGCCTTTTAGAACCGAATGCATCCCAGTGTGCCCAGGGAGGAGCTGGGAGGACTTTTCCTGAATCCTGGTCTGTAGCAGACCTACATCCAAGAGGTATCTCGACTCATCTTGGAAGGTGGGAACAAAACTGCATTGTGATGTGGATGGCTGAGAATTAAGATGCTTCCCTGAGATGCTTTAGGAGCAGCTGCTTTGGCTGAATGCATAACTAGATGCTCTGCAGGCCGGTTGGACCCCGCTTCCCCCAGACTGGCCCACTTGGAAAGACACAATGGTTTAAATTAGAATCCCAGAGGATGGGATTCTTGTCAGCTTCCTATCAGTTTTCCTGGTACATCTCACTCTGCCACCGAACTCCTCTCCCAGTGTCTGGGTCTGCCTGTACTTCCAGTGGGGTTGGGCACTGTCTAGAGGACGAGTCTATCTCTACCACTGTGGCAGAATCCTGCTGCTCTCATTACCTCTTAATTTGGCTTTCAGCCCATTAGTTAATTAACCAATTCATTAAATAAAATTTTTTTTAATATCAACCTAGTGCCAGATTCCATGAATTACTAAGGTTTCTTTGATTACAAATATAAAAATTGAATTCAAGCTATTTTACATAGCAAAAGGAAGTCTGTCATAACGACGGAGGGATGTGTCATCGAACTCAAGTACAGGAACACAGCCAGGCCTCAGGAAAGGCCTGAAAACATCATCAGACAGTGTCTGGAAAGCCATCAGGCACCCAGAGATACTTTCATCTGGCCCTTAGTCTCTGCTTGAACATCTGTTTCCCTCTCATTCTTGGAGGATTGGCCTTCTCTGCATCTCCATTCACGTGGTAGGTGCAAGAGGCTGTTCACAGCTCCCAACTCCTATGTGCCAAAGACCAGCCCACGCTGACACAGAGTCAGTCTATCAGTCTCAGTTCCAACAGGAGAGAGAATCTGATTCATTGAGTTTGAATTAGGTACCTGCCATTTCTCTAAGAAACTATGGCCAAGGGACCAGGACTATGAAGCGCAAAAGCTCAGAGGATCGCTCGTGGGAACAACAGGTCAGTTTAAGTGGTCACTGTAAATTGAAAGGTCTCTACTGTGTCTGCCAGATTTGGGGATCAAAGAGGTAAGTGCACCATAGCCCCTGTCTTCACCCAGCCCCCAGTGAAGGGGAGACAGATAAGTGTACATTAGATACAATGTAATAGAGCAGCAGTTGTCAGCTGGGGACAGATAATTTTGTTTCCCTGGAGTCATTTGGGAACCTGGAGACATTTTTTGGCTGTCACAACTGGGGGGGAGGGGTTGCTACTGGCCTCAGTGGGTTGAGGACAGGGATGTTGCCACACATCCTACAGTGCGCAGAACAGCCTCCGCAACAAGGGCTTATCCGGCCTCAGGTATAAATGGTGCACAGGTTGAGAG
The DNA here is from genome assembly GCF_014824575.4 of Sturnira hondurensis. Taxonomy (NCBI): domain Eukaryota; kingdom Metazoa; phylum Chordata; class Mammalia; order Chiroptera; family Phyllostomidae; genus Sturnira; species Sturnira hondurensis. The sequence goes on from NW_028079136.1 coordinate 5,332,489, forward strand.
ACTCTGAAAAAAAATGTACAATATACAAAGACCATCTTAAATTTGTTTCTCTAACACTCCTTCACTGTTTCTGTTAGTGAGCCTAAGATCTTTAAGGAAGGGGGAGCCTACTGGCCTGACTACTCAGTTCCTGAGGTGCATATACAGATTAGACACCTCTTCCCATCCCTCCCCCAAACATAGACACACACTCACCCCCGCACATTCATATTCACGACCCCCCAGTGTGTTCCTATGTGAAGAGGAACACACTCATCCCCAAGCATAGGGCCAGGTTCTGGAGGAGGGCTTTGTGGGGGAATGCAGCTGTTCTTAGCCCTGTCTGCATCTTAGAGTCCCCCAAGACACTGTGGGCACAGCCAAGGTACACCTGAGGTCAGACTTCAATTTCATAACTTTTAGTCTAATCGGTAATGGTTTTTATTTTCAGTAGAAGAAGCCTGGGGTGTCTACTCAGTAGAGCCAGGTTATGTGATCTATAGAGTTCTTTGACTTTGGCAAAAAGACCCTCATCTTCACCAGCCTTCATTTTCTGATCTGGAAATTGGGAAAACATCTAGTTCCTTGAATTGTTAAAAGCCCCAGAAGAGGAAGTGAATGTGAAAACAGTCTGCAAACCTAAAGCTCTAGATAGGTATTAACACTCATATTAGAGCTGGCTCTTGATAACACACTTCCAAGGTTCTCATTAACTGGAAGGGATGGTGTCCTGAAAACAGGCTGACTCACCCCAAAGATGATGTGCTGCTCACTCTGAGCACAGGTGAGGAACAGGAGAGAACTTGCGTCCTGGGGATCTTAATTAGGTAGGGACTCCACAGTCACAGAGCCACAACTCACCCCCTTTTCAATGAAAAGTGCTTACTTCTGGAAAAACTAAGGAGAATGTTCAGGAAAGGAATCTCTTAAATAGCATATGAATGAGGGTACCTGTGGAGACCTTGGAAATGAAGGAAATCTGTGGGGTTCTATTTTTAAAGCACACAGTTCCATGACTGCATTTTATCAGCAAAATGGTGCTCCTTAAAGGCCAGGACCCACGTGGGCAGGGTGAAAACTCATGCTTCCCCTTGGGAAATGTCTGTCAGAAGCATTCATTTGATTCCACAGAGGTGTCTTGAAGCAAAAGAGGATTTCACACAAGACGAAAACATAGTATATTTCTGACAGACAGGTAAAATGCCTTTTTGCGAAGGCAGTAATAACACGTTTGTCAGGGAGGTGAGGAATCTCAAACTTATTTTTGAAACAGATTCAATGGCTCCTTTAATCCCGAATAACCACTCTATAACTGTATGAAACAGAGCAGCCCAAGGATAATTGCCGAAATGAAGAAGAGGCAAACCCACCACTTTCTATCTTGAAAGGGTTTAGCCTGCCTTTCAAAAGTGGTGTATGTAAGAGCTGCTCACAGCTCGTGTAATGCCTCCTCAGCTCTTCCTGCTGCAGGCGTGCTCTGAAACCAGCCATCCATCACGCACCCAGGAGAAAGGAAAGTGCTCTTTTGTAATCAGCGCTATTCTTCCCAAAGTACACAGATTGAAACATCAAAAGTTCATAGTGTAATATGTGTCGAAGAGGAAAAAGATGCACAGGGGTCATAGATTCTGACTTCAGTGGTCCAGACAGCGGAGATAATGATCATTCTTGACCCAGACAGCACCTTGCACTTGCCACACAGCTAAGGCAGCACAGAGTGCTTGCACATCATTTTTTAGGTGGAAGATGTTTACTCTGCCACAGGCTGTCTCTGATAATGTTCAGGTTGCACTTACTCAAATACTTATTTTCTTCTCCAGATATTTCTTTAGGGTTTTGAGACTGGTAGCTCAGCAGAAACAAGTCTAGGTCAATATTAGAACCATGTGAGTCCATGGGAGACTTAGTTCATGGTCAAGATAATAGATAAAGGCCAAGAGCTGGAAATCACTGGGAAATTTTGACACTTGTGCCAGGAAGGTCCCCAAAGTCATGGTCCAGAGTTTTGTACTAGGATCAGTGATACTGAAATTGCTTTTTAAAAATTTTTATTTATTTATTTTTAGAGGGGAAGGGAAGGAGAGAAGGAGAGAAATATCAATGTATGGTTGCCTCTTGTGAGTCCCCTGCTGGGAACTAGCCTGCAACCCAGGCATGTGCCCTGACTGGGAATCAAACTGCGATCGTGTGGTTCACAGGCCCGCGCTCAATCCACTGAGCTATACCAGCCAGGGCCTGAAATTGCTTTTAAGTGTGTTTTGACCATGACTATAGGTTCCTGAAGTCTAATCTATGCCAGGCCCTATGCTAGGCTGTTCCTGTGGTGCTTATACAGATCAGACACCTTCTCCCATTGCCTCCCTCCAAAAGAGACACACACACACCCCCACATATCCATACACATGACCCTTGGGGATACAGTGATGAATTAGATAGAGAAGAGACAAAATGACCCCAGTGAGGCTTATACACAGGGAGTTTTAGAATAATTAGAAGTACAATGACAGAAAGATTCATGGTGCCTCCTGGAGCACAGGAAAGGGGCCTCTGACCTAGCCTGCGAGTGGGGATCAATGGTCATTAGACCTACATTAGGACAAATGGACAAGAACTTCAGGACCAAATTGAAGACAGCAGAAAAAGAAAAAGAGCCTCAACTACTATAAGACAATGGCTTGGAAGGAGAAGGGGGGCATATTGTATCCTTTTACATGTCGGACCTTGTAAGCTTGGATATGGCTTTGCTTCCATCTTTTACAATATTAATGTAGGACTGATAAGTACATCAGCATCTGAAATGTTTAGTTCTGATCATCAAGACTCTCAAAATATCAGGGAGGCTCTTTTAAAGGCTTGAGTCACTGCAGGAAAGGGACTCATGCAGACGAAGGGGGTGGAAGAGCAATGTTTGTACTTGTAATTTCATGACCCAAAGCATCCCTTAGACATGCGAAGTTGGCAAAACTAAAAAATGAGCAGTGAGCCCTTGTTTGTATCCTTTTGGGGGGAAATCCTTTTTAGACTCTTTAGGCAGCGGTTGAAACACAAATATGTCAAAATAGCAAGTCATGGCCACAGTGTTATCTATGGGGCCCGCCCTTAAATACGCACAATGCACCCCAGCCTTAATTTTTCTTCCCCTGAATTTTATGCCCCTGCCAACAGTGGGATTTTTCCATTTTATCTTCTCTTACTTGGCTTTTTTTCATGGGTGCCTCTATGGCTTGAGGTTTCTACTGATAGCTTAGTCTACTTTGGTGTGTATGACTTGATACTCTTCCTGAGTTCCTGTCTTTGGCTTGATATTTGTCTATTTCCCTGAACCTGTCTGTGATTTGACATTTATTCATTTGATGTACAGATGAACAAATAGGGGTAGTAATCGATTTCTGCTGGTGTTGCTGCTATTGCCTCAGTTTCTTATTTTGTTTTGTTACCATTTCTACCATTCATACTAAACCTTGGCTTTCAGGGAAAGGAGGCCATGGCAGAAATGGGAAGAATATCAAAAGCAGAATGAAATATCTTCACATAGAAACTGGTTTGGAAAAATACTTGGCTAGCCAGTTCCCCCTTCTCCCTATTTCTATTAATAGAAGAGAAAGAAAAATCTTTGTACTTGAAGAGAGAAAGAGTTGGGAGTGAAGGAAGAGAGCAAGTGAGTGAGGGTCACTGAGAACGGTTTCCCCAGTGTTAGCTTCAAGTTAGTTTTGAAAGGGATGTAACCTGAAGAAAATATCAGGGATCTGAGAGTCAGTGGGATCCTAGGAGATGGCAACCTATTGGTAATTCTCCTACTGCCATGGCATGGGAGTAGGATAATAAATAGGGGTATTGGGGTAGAGAGGACCTTAGACAAGCTACTGAGTTCCCGCTTGCCCAAGAAATATGAGAAAGCACTTGGATTTTTCATATATTCTTGAGAGGGAGGTGGGAGTTAGCCGAGAGTATGTCAGAGAGCCAGAAGATTCTCTAAGCCAAGACCAGAAAAAGCTCTTTTCAAAATTGGCTTACTCATGCCCACTCACACTCACTTTGGCAAAGCAAGTCACGTGACAGAACCCAGGTTTGGGACAGAGTAGGGGTGTGTGCTGGAATATTCTTTGCCTTTTTAGTAGGAGGAATTGCAGCATCACAATGAAAGGGAATGGATTCAGGAGAGATTGAGATTTGGAGTTATTGACACAATCTACCAGATAAGTGAGAAGAGGGTCATGATTCACCATTGGGAGAGCCATCTAGAGTGACTGCTACATTGAGCTATGTTGGAACACTTGGAAGCCAGTCAGAAATGTTTTAGGAAAAGGATGGAGTAGAATATAAAAGTGATATTGCATGTGTACATGGCCAAACATCTGGCTTTCTTCTGAGTTGCTTCGTACCTTGGGTTAATTGCAAGGATGATGCCCCAGTTTGAAATGTTGCCAAAAGAGTTACTAAGAAAGTGGGTTCATGTTTACCACCTTGGGTAATTAAAAAATACTGTCTGTCATTGAGTGTCCCAAACCCATTTCTCTTGCATAGTGGAAGGATGGTCAGTAGATATTGAAAACCACACTAAGGGACTTAAAGATATATAGGCCATTGATATTATATGTTATTTTAATGGTTAAATTTCTTGCCAAGAAATGTCTTGTTTGAATCAACTCAGTAGAATCAGTGCAACAGTCAGCGTGAATTAGGAGCCTGGAATTTCATAGTAACTTTCTGTCAAGCCTCATTCCTTTCATCTTGACCAGCTCCCTCTGTGACCTTGGGCCCTCTCCATTAATTAGCCAATCCTGACAGCAGGAATGAAATTTGTGTTGTATTAGACCCACCATGATGGATGAAGTTCATTAGTAAGCTGTTGTTGTAGAACTGCTATTCCAGGGTGATTGGTTGCTACAGAGTACCTAAACCCAGCATTTCCAATCCCAACCCTCTTAACACTTGTCTGGTGGGAGCCTTTCATCTTGAAACCTGTTTACTGTCTGGGCAGTAGGGACCCAAACAGCAAGTAAAAGGATTTAGCAGTTGTATTTTCAAGACTAATTTCTAAGCTGCCCCACTCCATATCCACTCCATATCCAAAGAGTCTTCTCTCTCTGCCTATTTGTTATCCAACCTCTTACGTCACTGCAATGTCTTTTCCTTCCATCCCATTTCTTTCAGCATTTGGACGTGCACATCTTCTTCTGGCTTTTGACTATTCTCCTCCTGCTTGATTCAAACATGGCTTGGATGGACTTGGCATATTGGTCTTTTTTCCAGGGCCCTCACTCATGAAATACTCCATGAATGGCCCCATACCGATGAGCCCATGTGTGTGTTTGTGTGTTGCTTTGACTGCAGCCACAGAAAAACCGCAGTCAGGAGGTACTCAGGCTCCCAACTCAATCCAGGGCTCTGATATGAGCACCATCCCAGTCGATTAAGTTTATGAGAACATGTTCAGTCCTTGTCAATGCCTTTCCTCTGGGAACTGGATAGACCTGTTTCTTGAGTTCTTTCATGATTGGTGGGAGTCCTGCTGTGAAAGACCTGATTGGACACAACTTAATGCTGCTACTGCCTGAGCATCAAGTCTTGCTTGCCATCAGAGCTTCCCCTCATCAATTTTCTCAGTTACTCAACTGGAGTCTTTCTTTTTGAGTCCTGTGCTTTGGATAATCCATATATCTCAGCTAGATCAACCACCATAGCCAGGTCACTTCCTTAATGTTTAGCCAAAGTAGTCCAAGCTTCATCTGCCTCTACTCTGCTTGTGTTGCCAATGTTCCTTACTTTCTCCCCTGCTAGAGGGAATGATACTAGTAGAGAGATGGTCAGGCTAAGACCACAAAAGATAATATTGTCTCTTTCCAGATTCATACTTGCAAATCTATCAATAACAGCAATGCAAAGCTAAGAAGATGCCTCAGAAAAAGAATCAGAGCTGTAGGTGGAGAGGAAATCTGAAAATAAAAGATTGCTAGATATTTTCCTAAAAACCACAATCTACAGAGACAATCACTTTGTAACATTTACTGAAATGTCAGTGTTCTCTAAGCTCTCAAATATCCATCCTGGTGATTAAGAAATCAACAATTAACATGCAAATCTGAAAGCTCTAGGCAAATTGAATATTAATTACTGACTTCATAAGTGGAGGCTGCTTGGCAATAGGAAAATAGTTCAGGATAATTAGGATTTAACAACCTTCAGACATAAAGAAAATATATACAAGGTTCTTGATGAATGACTTTGTTTTTATTTCATTATTGTATTATAAACATTCTTGGTTTTTCAAAGACCAAGGAGAGATAGAAAAGGGGTGGTTTTGAATATGTGACATCTATCATGGTGACAAGTTCCTTCCTCCACTGAAAGCCTTTGGGGATGGCCAGATAGAAGTTAAGTTCTACAGTCTTCAGATTGCAAGGTGACCTGTGTTAGTTCAGAAACAAGTACTGCACAGTAAAACTAAAAAATGACTAGGATGAATGGCTAAAACAAGTCACTATTTCAGATCACCTCATTGCTCTATAATCCTTGTAGTAGATGATCCCCCGGGTGCCACTTCCTTCCTTTGCAGCTTCCGATCTCATATTTCAGCCCGTGTATTTTCGGAATCTTCCTGCTTCACCTCTTCTTGATCTGGCTTTGGGCCTCCGTTGCCGCCCTCACCTGCTCCTGGTCTCGGGCACTCACCCTGACAGGGCCCTCATTTCCGGGCATCTGGCCCCCTCTGTGGTTGGTATTTCCTCACATCCTCCATGGACAATCTCCATCTAAGTTTCTTCCCTCTTTTGTGTGTAGTATTTGCTGGTCATCACCACTTCAAATTTAACTTCTTTGTACAATTTTTGTGGAAAGGTAACATTCTTACAGAAAAACACATAAGCTTAAGTGAGCTAAGTGAATGTTTACCAAGGAAACACACTCATATCACCCACATACAGGTTAAACAATAGAATGTTTGCAACACCCCGAAGACACCCAATGCCACCTTCCAGTCATTGCTCCCAGTCTTCTTTTTTAAGATAAACATATAACTTTGAATTTGATGTCATAGATTTTCGAATGTTTTGAACTCTATACCTGTATAAATAGAATCACCCAATATTCTTTGTGCCTTGTTTTTTTACTCAGTTTCATGTTATGAGGTTTGATAATGTTGCTGTGTATAGCAAGAGTTCACTCATTTTCATTGCAATATTCTGTTGCATGATATACTGCAATTTATTTATCCATTCTGTTATTGATGAGCATTTAGATTGTTTCTACTGTCTGAGGAAATTGCTGAATTATGAGTTGTGAATACAGTTCACTTCTATAGACATTGCTGAACAGTTTTCTACAGTGGTTGTGAAAATTTGCACTTGGAGCAGTATGATCTGAAAGTTCCAGTTGCTCCATGTCTTTGACAACATTTGATATTTAAATAGCAGCCATTCTTTTGGGTGGACCTTGTGATTTTAACTGGCGTTTCCTTGAAGTACATCTTTTTATATGTTTGTTGGTGATTTGAAAATCCTCCTTTTCTATTTGACAAACTGCCTCTTCCTTATTTTTAAGGGATTCTCTATGTGTTCTTGATACAGTTCTTTGTATATCATATATTCATATTGCAAATATCTTTTACTAGCCTGAGGCTTGTTTTCATACTCTTGCATCTCTTGTCTATGTCTTGTCTTTTTGTAAATAGAATTTCCAAATTTTAGTGCAGTTAAGTCAAAGACAAGACAAAGAAATATGGCCCAAATGAAAGAACAGAGCAAAGCCTCAGAACTAACCAATCAGGACATTGCCAGCCTAACTGATGGAGAATTTAAAGCTCTGGTAATCAAAATGCTCACAGAACTCATTGAGCTTGGTTGAAAAATGAAAGAACAAATGAAATATACCCCAAATGAAATAAAGCAAAATATTCAGGGAACCAACAGTGACAAGAAGGAAACCAGGGTTCAAAGCAATGATTTGGAACAAAAGGAAGAAATAAACATCCAACTGGATGAGAATGAAGAAACAAGAATCCAAAAAAATGAAGAGAGGCTGAGGATTCTCTGGGCAACCTGAAACGTTTCAATATCTGAATTACAGGGGTGCCAGAAGGAGAAGAGGAAGAGCAAGAAATTGAAAACTTACTTGAACAAATAATGAAGGAAAACTTCTTCAATCTGGCAAAGGAAATAGACTTCCAGGAAACCCAGAGAGTCCCAAAGAAGTTGGACCCAAAGAGGAACACACCAAGGCTCATCATCATAAAGTTATCCAAGATTAAAGGCAAAGAGAAAATTCTGACAGCAGCAAGAGAAAAGGAGACGGTTACCTACAAAAGAGTTCCCATAAGGCAATCAGTTGATTTTTCAAAAGAAACCATATAGGCAAGAAGGGGCTAGAAAGAAGTATTTGAAGTCATGAAAGGCAAGGACCTACATCCAAGATTACCCTATCTAGCAAAGCTTTCAGTTAGAATGGAAGGGCAGATAAAGTGCTTCCCAGATAAAGTCAAGTTAAAGGAGTGCATCATCACCAAGACCTTACTATGTGAAACGTTAAAGGGATTTAGCTAAGAAAAAAGATAAAAAATATGAATAATAAAATGATAGCAAACTCATAACTATCCACAAAGGAACCTAAAAGAAATGAAAACAAAACTAAGCAAACAGTCAGAACAGGAACAGAATCAGAGAAATGGACATCACACAGAGGGAGTTCAGTGGGGAGGGGGAAGAAAAGAGTGGGGGGGGAAGGTCCAGGGAAGAAGAAGCATAATTAGTAGGTTTAAAATAAATGGGGAAAGATAAAAATGGTATAGGAAACAGAGGACTCAGAAAACTTATATGTACAACCCATGGACATGAACTAAGTGGGGGGATGCTGGAGGGGTGGGGGGGCAGGGTGAAGGGGGGATAAAAGGGGGAAAATTGGGAAAACTATAATAGCATAATCAATAAAAACTACTTAAAAAAGAATTGCTAAAGGGAGTTCTCCAAACTGAAATGAACATATGCTAAACAGAACAGGACAATACATGAAAGTAAAAAATCACACTGATAAAGCTAAATATGTATATAATCAGGAAAATGTGTTAGTGGACACAATTTATTAATGGATAGACAAAACAGAATAATGTAATACTGTAATGGTGTTGTGTAAATTACTTTGAAACCCAGAATAGAAGTACTAAAAATAACTACAGCCATAAAAATTTGTTCATGGATACACAACATAAAAGGAGTCAGTTCTGACATTAGTGACATAAAGTTTGTATAGGAGGGAGTAAAAGGGTAGAGGTTTTGTGTGTGACCTTGCAGACAGAAGATGCACGATCAGGGAAAAGGTTGGCATCTCTTTCGCTCAGCTTAGGGGACACTGAACAAGCAAGGGAGTATCTGATCTATGGGGTGGGCACAGGGTGGTGCACAGGTTGTGGAGTCTTACAAGGTCATAACCTCTTGTCTGCACTGGCCTCCAGAGTTAGGCTGGCATTTTTCCTAGCCAAAGAAAAGAACTAAGTAAAGTAATGGCCATGAGAAGGTGAAGAGCTGGTCTTCTTGTGTACCTGATATATTTTAATAAGGCAACCGGGCAAGCCATTCTTTTATTTTGTTTTTTAAATCTCTCTATTCTTAAAAAAAACCTTTAAGCCCTGGCTGGTGTAGCTCAGCGAATTGAGTGCGGGCCTGCGAACCAGAAGACCTTGGTTCGATTCCCCATTAGGGCATATGCCTGGGTTGCAGGCCAGTTCCCAGCAGGGGCCAGTTCCCAGCAGGGGATGCACCAAAAGCAACCATACATTGATATTTCTCTCCTTCTCTCCTTCCCTTCCTCTCTAAAGATAAATAAATAAAATTTAAAAAAAAACTTTAAAACATAAGGCAACCAAGCTTTTGGGGGTGGGGGAAGGGTGTTAAGTAGCTTGCTCAAAGCCACACACCTCAGTGGCAGAGTAAAGACTCAGGCTGAAGTCGGAATACCTGAAAACCCAGGGCCTTTCACCATAATATCAGGACGCCAAACTTAATGCCGCTTGGGGTGTATTGCAAGCTGGAAGGTGAACTAGAAATCAGCTTTGTTTCATCTTTCCTATTCCTTGGGTGATAAAAACATATTTTAAGAAGTTGGCGAGAGCAGTGTCTCCCTGCAAGCTGGGGAGCCTGCTGAGTCGGTCATAGGGCGGAGACAATAGTCATGCCCGGGGCAGTCCCATCACATCTGCCCGGCACACAGGCCTGTTTCGTGTGTGAAGGGAAAATGCCTCCGGAGGAGTGGGTGCTGTGTCGCCCGCTCTCCCAGTTACCTCATGTGATGAATGATTCAGGCAGGAGACAACTCCAAGAGGCCCACTCTAATTACGCTCATGAAAGAGGAGCTGCTGAAAGCACCTCTGCTGGATTATTAATGAAGATGGAGAGGAAAGAGGCTTGGAAATAAAGACCTGTAGTGAAAAGGAGCCAGGTGATGCAAAGGCAAGGAGAGAGAAAGGCACTGGAGAGGGGAGAGGGAGAAGAGAAAGAGACCAGGACTGCTGCTGGGGTTGGGGCGTGGAGTGGGGGCGTGGGTGAGGTCAGCGGGAGAAGGCAGCTGGGAGGCGCCGAGTGAATGGCAGCCCCGCTGGTCTGTCGTCGTCACAAACCGTTGGGGCTGGGATCTCAGCTTCTGCTGAGAAGAGATGTGTTTCTGTTGATGCTCACGTTCAAGCGGACCCCCGCTGACGATGGAGGGGGCCCACCCTCTTGGTGCCGGCATGGGAGAATTCTACAAAGTAGAACTAACCCCACAGCTGCCATGGAGTGTAAAAAACGTCTTCCGTCCTGTGGGATTTTGTCCTTCTGAAGTGACCTTCCACGTACATCCTCTGGGACGTGGATCCATCTTCCTCTGATCATCATTCCCCTCCCTCGCTTTTTAAATCTCAGTTGTCCCCTCTCCTCAGGGACCTTCTCTCTCAACTTTAAAACAAAACTCCGCTTTCTTTAAGCTTGCTTAACCTCTTCAAGCCTCAGTTTGCTCCAATGTCAGATTGGAGCTAGTGCCGTCTCCCTTGCAGGGCTTTGAGTATGTAGAATTAGGTAGTATTACGTAGCATGGCCGGTTCCCGGGAGGTTTCCATCACTGGGTGTATTTTTCTTTTCTTTTCAGTTTTTCTTCAAAAACTGAGCTGTCCAATATGATGGCATCAGCCACAGGCAGCCACAGACACTGGAGATGCGGCTGGTGCATTTGAGATGGACCAGCTATGTGGGAAGCATCAGGACTGCACCCTAACTCCTGAAAGCCCCTTTAGTTGTAATTCCTGCTCTGGGCCAATCCTGAAATTTAGTTTCTTTTTTCCATTCACATCATCTTGATTCATGTTACATGTGTTTCTTTCCAAGATATTTCTAAGGTACATTTTATATAGGTCACATGGCATACACACATACGTTTTTTTAATTGTTGTTTCCCCCACCCCAGCCATCCCCACCTACCTCTCCTGATTCCACACCCTCCTTGGTTTTGTCCATGTGTCCTTTATAGATGTTTCTGGAATCCTTTGCTCCCCTTTCCCCCCATTATACCCTCCTACCTCTCCCCCTGGTTACTGTCAGATTGTTCTTAATTTCAGTGTCTCTGGTTATATTTCACTTGCTTGTTTGTTCTGTTGATTAGGTTCCACTTAAAGGCATACACACATATTTAATGTAATAGCTTATTGACATATAATTCACATACCATAAACTTCATCCCCTTTAAAGTGTGTAATTCATTGGTTTTAGAATATTCAGAGAGTTGTACAACCATTGCCACGATCGAACTCCAGAACCTCTTCGTCACCCCTACGAGAAACCTTGCACCCGTTTCTGTCACTTCCCATATCCCCATCCCCTTAGTGGGTATCCTCTGGCACCCACTAGTCTGCTTTCTGTCTCTATGGATTTGCGTCCTCAGAATATTTCATACTAAATGGAGTTATACAATAAGTGACCTTTCACATAGCTTGTATTTTATAGGAGACCATCCCATTTATAATCTCCACATCTGGTGACAATCCACAAAATGTATTTTGTGTGATGCAGTGACAAGTAAATGCACGGAAACTTAATTTTATTTCCATATATGTAATGTTAGGACTGCTTTGGAAAATGCTGTCTCCATGTCACAGGTGAGGAGCCTGAAGCACAGAGAGGTTCTACAGAGGCCAAGGGTCCCCTTTCTATTAAATGGAAGAGCAGGGACTCATGCCCAGATTGTTTTTTTCCCTTTAATCTCCAGTGTAAGGTATGTGGGGATCTTTTTAAAAATCTTTTTCAAAATCTTTTTCTCTCCTATGAACAAAGCAGAGTATATGGCACTCATGTATGTATTTATGAACTGGATGAATAATCCAGGCAATTAATCAGCTGAGATATCAGGTGGCAGAGAGAGGGGAGTGGCCTCTGAACCCCAGGCATCAGCCTGCCACACCCCAGGCTGGCTGATGCTGTGGCTGACGCTGAACAATAGCACAGGCCCAGCAGGCCTTGTCACTCCTGCTGTGTAGTAGGTGCTACCTGTCTGCCCAGGGGGTGCGCTGCTGTCGATCTTGGCTCCCCTCCTTACTGGGCTATTCGTGTGTCACTGGGGTGCATCCGCGAAGCCTCCCAGGGCACCCTGAGGGCTGCATGCTTCAGGAGGACAGCTTCCTGCAAATCAGGATAGGTGGAAATAGGCACCCAGCAGTTACTTGGGTCACCTAGAATAATTGAAGTATGAATTGATTTCTTAGCTGGAGACACTATTGATGTCTTGCCTCTCATTTGCGCTTCATCGTGCGTATTATCTCATGTGGAAAATTAAAGGCAAATTAACCCCTCTGTGCAGCCTAGGCTGGAGGAATGGACAAGGCTCCTGTTCAGAATGCAAAAGCTTAGGGTAAGAAGGAGGCTGGCTACAGGGCCAGGGCACGGGGGACACCATGTCCCTGGTACCTGGGAACTTTGGTCACATCAGCCCTATGGGCACTGGAAAGGGAGCACCATGAAATTCATTGAGATCTGTGGCTTTATGGTGACTGTGTTGTGACAACCAGGTGGGAAGGTAAATCAGACAAAAATAAACAAATTAACAGGAGCTCCAATCCCTGGCAAGGCTGCCCCATTTCTCCCAGAATTCTAGAAACATCTTACTTATTTTTTGTTTTTGGCAGTCTCTTCCCCATTACTTGTCATGTCATCGTCTGGCTTCTGATCGTATCACTTTCTTAAACCTTTGGTCTTCCCCGCTTGCCGTCCCCTCCACCCCTGCTCCCCCAGTGCATCTTTAGTCTCTGTTCTAGACACACTGACTTTCAGTCCTCCCCAGTTTCACTCAGCCCCAGAGGCTTTGTACACAGTTTCCTCTGCCTTGCATTCATGTATCTTGTATTTTGTCTGAGCCAGACTCCATTCAGTTTCACTTCCTTGGGGAAACATTTTCTGATTTCAGACCTCTCACCTCAAACCGTTATATGGTCTTAGTCTCCTATATTTCTCTATTAATAGCATTTGTCAAAACTGCAATTAAATAATTAGTCTGTAATTAGTTGTTTTATGACTGCCTTTCCTGCCACACTGTTAGCTCTGAGAGAGCAGAAGCTGTGTCAGTCCCGTTCACCTTTGTATGTCCAGAGTCGAGCACATTGCCTTGGGTAGAGAAAGTCCTCAAAAATGCATTGGATGAATAAATATCTTTCTTGTATTTTTTTTTTTTTGCCTTGACAGGTGGTTATTTCTGAGATTTAAACTTGGCATTTCTAGGAGAAACTAATTACTAAGTACATTTAGTTCTGAGAATCACATTTTAGCCTGTATGGAAGCCAAAGTACTGCACAGTTTAATCTCGGTGCAGTGTCACAGGCAAAGAAGCACAGTTCAACACCAAAATAAATGTTCCTTCCATTTCTAGCTCATCTTTCTCTCCCCGTCCTAACCTCTAATTTCTGACAGTCTCTTTACTAGGCAGATTGACTCTGGCTCCTTGATTGAGCTGAGTGTGCAATGATAGCCCTTACCCCTCAGGAACTTGTAGCTTGATTGGTTAGCTACAGTAACCAATATTCCATGCAAGAGATTACAGTAACTTGGCAACCCATGAAGTGGACACATTTAAGATATATTTCAGGAGGTAAAATTGATGAGGGTTAGAAAAAACATTAGGGTTGACACTCCACATCAGCCATAATCCAGATTACTAGTCCAACTTACTCATGGTAATTTCATCATTCTATTTTCTGGGGATTAATATTACAATGGTCATGTGATGGTCATGTGATTCAGTGCTGTCTGTTTCTGAGACATGAGAAGTCCAATGGGGGCTTTTGGGGAACAACAACCCTATTCTTAAAGAGAGACTCAGAGGAAAACGATATCATTCTTGTGCTGATGAATGTGAACCAAGAACTTGTATTTGACCATGGTCTTTGAGTACTTGTGTCTCTGACCACCACTGCTACAAGACTGGAGGGGACAGCCACAGGAAGGCCGATTTACAGAAAGCGGCTGAGCCTTTGCTGACGTTGTTGAGTTGCTGGTTGTAGGGCATCAGAGCCCACCCTACCTGGAATTCGGATGTGTGATACAATAAACTTTTCCAGTCTTTAAGCCATTTGGCTAGATTGATATAAAGTGGGTGGCAATGGGAGCTCAGTGGACACAAAGGTGTCTTTGTCTTGCTGGCAGCTTTCCAGAAACAGGGACCAGGGGTAGTAGCCTCATGTCACTTAGTTTCCTTATAGGGCTAGAGCTCCCAGTTTGCCTTCTGCCCAGCTCAGGGGTGGAGCGGAGGCAGCGGGGGAAGGCCTTCATGCCCATAGTTGGGAAGGGATGGAAAATGACCCAGATCAAACAAGAAATAGTGATCAAATAGCCCTCTTTTGGGCTTTTAATCTGCACTGATATGGGAAAGTCGTTACTTAATAATTTATTTATTTTTAATCAGCTTACCTTCTACTCTTACTCTTCTCGGATAAGATATTTTGAGGCATTTCCTCCACACACACAAAAATACCATATTACAGTAACAGTAAAAGAAATTGACATGTAGGAAAGGGCGAAAAGAATTTTCTATGATCTCACAATCAACACAAATTGTTTTCTTTGCCCATGCTTCCTTGAAATTCTTGTTCATATTTTTTCCAAAAAATGAACAGAATGGTAATCAAAGCCCGGGCATCATTAATTTTTTTTGTGGTGTGCATGACATTCACGCTGCAAAATGCCCATATTTGTACCGCTTGATGATTTCACATGTGTTCACTCTTGTAACTGCCCCAGTTCAAGATACAAAACACTTGACTGGGTATCATCATGTAGTTTGATTTTCAAATTTCATGTCATATAGAATCATGTTATCCTGCCGTTTAAGAATTTTTTAGTATGCAACATTGTCTTCATACTGCTGACTATTAAAGGCTTTAAAAATTCAATCAGATATCTGAGCCAACCCATATTACCGCATATTAAGAATGTTTACAGTTCTCCAGGTCATAAATAACGCTTCAACAATCCGTACAGGAGAGGTCAGAAACTGGCAGCCAGCCTGTAGGCTGGATTCTGCCCACATACCCATCTTGTGAGCCTTGCACAATGTCAGCATACAATCTTTTTAATAATATCTGAAAAGAAATTTTAAAAAGAATGCCTGACTTTTGTTATAAACTTTTAAAACCCGAGGGAACTCACGTGGGAATCTGGATTTCTTGATTCCTGATGAAACAGAAGGTCTGGACACGTGGTCCGCATTCCTAGGAGTGGCAGTCACGTGGAGATGAGAAGAGGCTGCCCTTCCTGGAAGGGGGTGTGCTCCCCAGTGCCACAGTCCCTGTGACTCCTGATTTTTCAGGCCTGTTCACTGATTAACAGCATCTGCCTCGGTCCAGTGGGCACTTGATTTTGCAGTCCCTGGCATATGGCTTCTTTTTCCCTGATTCTTGTAAAGATGTCAATTATGCATGAGGTTGCTGATAACCCCAAGGAAATCATAAATAGAAGCACATTCACAAGAGCACAGTGAAAAAGAGCATGGCTATTGTGCCCAAGGTCCCCTAGTAGCAATTGCTGCTCGTGTCTATGGCCCAGTCACATGCTCTGTGGGCTTCCGTTTTCTCAGGCTTCAGGTAAGAACAATGGCTCCCACTTCATGGAGCAATTGGGATGCTCTAGGAGAGCTTAGCGCATAGTAGGCCGTCAATAAGTGGTTAGGTAAAAAAAATCTATTGAACGTTGTTAATGGATTCAGTTCTAGTTCTTGAAGAAGAACCAGAACATTTATCCTCATAAAAATAAGATTCAATCTCTTCTGGATTTCTAGTTTATCCAAAAGGTCTTCAGAGACACCTATAAAGTTTTAGTAACAGCAACAGTAGTAATGATAAGTGGATAGGATTTAATAATGTTGTGTCTGAGTGTCTAAAGAGTGACCTTCATATTGTGATTTAATTGAGATGGCAAATTAAAACCGCGTTGCGTTGCTCCACTGTATTAAGGAGGTTAAAACAGGAGGGAGATGGTCCTTAACGTAATTGTTGGAGCTGATTTCTTTTAGGAGAATCATAATTGCCAGCCACTCTGTCTGGCCATTTCCAGTTGATTTTAACAGGTCCAGAGATTCTTTGGGGAGAATCTCTAGTAATACAGAGACTTATGCCCAGCATTTTGAGAGCATGCACTAGTGGCCTCCATAGAAGAAATCTTTCCCAGGAGATGATTCGTCTTTGTGTTAGTTCATGGTCCCACCACCTACCAGAAACCTGGGAGTCATACTCAACGTTTTTCCCTCCTCCACACCCAATCTCTCAGTGAGGCTGTCAGTTCTCCTTCCTAAATCTCTCTCAATTCAGTTTACTTCCTCCCGTCTAGAGCAATGCCACCCCCACCGAAACACCAACAGGGTGATCTTTTAAATATGCAACTCATATCACCCTGCTTCTCAAAACTCTTCCATGACTCCTATTTCACTTCAAATAAAATTTAAACCCCTTATTATTACACACAAGGCTCTGTGTGATCTGTTCCCGAGCAACACTGACCATTTTTTATACCAAGTTCTTACTGAGCTCAGAGGCTTCGCACACACCTTGCCTCTGCCTGGAATCCCAGCTCCCACCCCAGGTTCTCCATCTTTCTTTGTAAGGCTGGTTCTTCATGTCTCAGGTTAAAAGTCATGTTTTCACCCCAAGGAAGCCCTTCAAGTATCCTGCCTTACAGCATTCTGTGCCTCATACCGCTCACACACTGTGTGGCGATTTCATTCCCAGTTGGTTCTCTGTTTCCCCATACTAGTGTACGTTTCACAAGAACTGAGGCCACGCCTCTCTCATTTATCAGTTGTATCTCCGGCTGCCAGCACATTGCTGGACATACCACGGGCATCAATAAGTATTAATTGAACAAAAGAAAGAATAGATGGATGTAATTGCTTGTAAAAATTTGAAGTAGTCTCTGGAAGACTTTTCTTGAATGTGATAGCTAGAAAGAGCTTTAACCTAACCAGCTACACCGGTGTGTGTATGTGGTTTGGTATTGCTCACAGAGGGGAAGGTTTCAAAGGATCCAGAAAAACTGAGAACAAGAGACCAAGATATTGTCAACTTATCTAGCATTGTAAGGGGAGGTCCTGGGTTCTAGACCAATTACCACTTACGATTTTCTTTGAAAATCAATGGCTCGGTATTTGGTTTATTAATCAGTACCCTATAAGTTCAGTTAGCATGCATTAGAATGCTTAACCTGATCGTTTCTGAGAGCTGACAAATCTCATCAGTGGAGGGTGTTTTGCACCTTCGTCTCTCATGGGCACTCAGCCCTGATAACTACCCATCGTTTGGCTCTGACCCAGCTCCCACTCTGCGCTTACTCAGGATATTCAGCTCTGGTCCTGCCTACTCTGTCGCCACTTTCTGGCCCTGGGCCTTTCTCCCATCAGCTTGTACCAGCTCTCTTCTTCCCATTGTATGCCTTGATATAGTAAACTCGATGGACACATTTAAAACTTAAGAGCCATTAAGTCTTTGTATCAATAGAGAGAAACTAATTTATTAACCTGGCAACCCTTGCTGGTGAAATAGGGTATTATACTCAGCTCTGTCACATGTTACAAGTGTCCAGGTGAACAAAGAAGGCATAATTCTGGGAGATGTGAAGTGGGACTTGTGGACTGCTCAAATGTAGAATACTGAGTTCTGGAGAGTAGGAACAAGGCAGAATGAATAAAATGAGAATATGTACAAAAGAAAAGTAAATTTCTGGATCTACAGCATATCTCTCTTGGGGCCACGACCAGCTAGTTTCCTTCCATTATTCTGGGAAAAAATGGAGGAAATTACTCTTCCTGGTCTTTATTTTCAGGTCTTTGGTTTGGGTTTAATCATTATTTCCAGACCGAAGGGATCTTCTATTGGGAGTTTTTGCTTTGATCTGATAACTTGTAGCTCATGCGAATGAGAGTGGCTTGGAATCCCAGATCAGACCAGTCTGGCCCTGATTGTTGCTGGCTGCTTTCCGCTCCAGGCCTGTGCTCATGTGTGATCTTAGGGAAAGTCATGATGTTGAACGTATTTATTATCTATGAACTTATTATAGCTTGACTGTGCCATATACAACTCTCTGAGTCTTCACCACTTCCTCTTCCTTTAGGCCCACTTACTCTCATACTTGCAAAAAGGAACAAAATAGAAATAGGGATAGTAACAATAATGTTAATGGTATCACTCAGGATTCACTCAAGAAAAAGTAAATGACAAAGATCTGGGTTCAAATCCTAGCTTTGCCACTTATGAACTGTGGTTCAATTTGCTTTTAGTAATATTAAAATTGCAAGGTTATTGTGAGGATTAAAAAAGTATGCAGAGTACCTTATATATTGTTTGCACTCATTGCTTTTTTTTAAGTTATCTGTATATGCAAGGATTAAAACCAAGATGCTGCTTTAATGGTGTAATTTCAGGCAATGGGTGGCATAGATATTTTTGGATTGCCCTTCCTCCATGTGCTCCTGACATTATTGCATAGAAGTGACTTCTTATTCTGCCTACATATAATGGCATCTGGGCTTTGCTACTGTGATTTCAGTCTGAGGATCATTCCTGGTCCTTGGCTTCAGCCTATGTAATTGATCCTGTTCAAAGACGTGATGGAAGAGAGTGAGTGAGTTTGGTTCAGTTCTATTTGGTTCAGTGAGTGAGAGAGTGAGTGAGTGAGTTTGGTTCAGTTTTATTAAATATTTTTTGAATTCCATTCCTTCCTCTCCAGTTCCTCACCACTGTCATATTTAGCAACCCATCATTTCCTATATGCACCACTGCACCATTCGTGCTGCTGGGTTCTAACTCTCCTGTTCATCCCTCACATAGCAGACAGTGATCTTTCAAGAACATGCATATGATTCCGTCAACTCTCTACTTCAGAGCCTTCAGTGGTGGTGTGCTTTCTCGCCTTCATGGATCTCAGCCTCTGTTGGTATAACATGCTGGTTCGTCACATCAGTTGTAAGGCAGATTCATCCATCTATCCGTTAAACAAATATTTATTGAGCATCTACTATGTGTCAGCTACTGTGGTAGGTTAGGTGCTTGAAGGGTACATCAGAAAAAGAAAAGAAAAATTTCCGCACGTTGTCAGAAACTTCTTAGAAATAAGAGTTAAAGTCTTGAAGATTGTGAGTGATTTATCTGTTTGGATACATAGTGGATACATATTTATTTCCGCAGTAACATTTCCCTAAATCACTTGCATGGTGAGGTGTTCCTTAATGGGGAATGGAAGGGAAATTTATAGCTACTAGTCGGGGAATTGTGTGTAAATCTGGGTATGCCTTTGGCAGTGCGCATCTGAACCGTATCATCATTTGTCTACAGAAGAAATGTTAAGTATTGCTACTTGTCTACCAGATAGGCTACAAAGCTTTTAGCCTTCATTATTTGGCATCGGCTTGCTCCATCAGACTCATTCTCTGCCATTTGCTACCTTATACTATACACTCACTAGTCCTTACCTCTTGTTTCATATTGATTTAACTTTCTACCAGTAGAAAAGTTTGGCTTATAAATAAGTGAAATACGTAAAGACTTTTTTTTTATAAGCCAGAGGTTGTAGTCTTGGGTGAGAAGGGGCCCATATTGTAGTCCATATTATAAACTGAAAATGTGGGCTAAAAGGGGGGGGTGGTGGGACCATCAGATTTCTGAGAATAAATTACGTTTCTAGTATTTTAGAAAGGTACATCTCCTGGCGTTTAGACATGAAATAGACACAGTCTTCTGATAATAAATCTGAAAACATCTGTCGATATTGGTATGTTATTATTCAATCACAAATATAGCAAACACATTGAAAGATGAGATAGTTGTGGAGGATGAGACAGAAGTCAAACTTTGTGTAGGGATTAGTCTAATTTGCTCCATGTGTGGGAAAGGAATGGCCAACAATGACCTGGAGAAGACTTTCACTACCCCCAGAACATAAGAAAACTCTCAAAATATGCAAAAGGGAGCCAAGGCCGGGTAGATCCCTGCAAACATCCGAATCGCTCCCCATCACAAAGTGGACTTCCAATCAAGCCTCAACTCTGAGCCGCATGCCTAATTCGTCTCATTCTCAGAGTAAAGTCTTCCTCCTAATTCTTTCCATTTCTGACGTTGGAACTTGTCTTCTAATTTATGACATCAAAAGTGATGCTGGACACAACTATGGCAGCTTGAAGAGGGAGAGAGTACGGCATCAAAGAAGCTGCTCTTGCTGGGTCTTTATAGAAAGGTACGGAAGGGGAAACCTGAAGGAACACAGATGCGGCTTTTCAAAAGTGACCCAGCTGGGAGCCCACGGATGATGTCGGATGGATATTCCCCTATGTTGCTTTTCCCCATTATACTTTCATGGCTGGTTGGTGGTTCTTTAGGGCAGCACTCACTAAAATGTTTAGGAGAATTGAACATCAAAGAGACCCCTGGGAGTATTTCAGCATCTTGAAGCAGGACCCTGAAATAGGGACTCAAAGCCATGAATCATTGGGGGGGGGGCTAAGGAAGAGGAGTATAGCATGCAGGTCAAAGGGTAACCCCGGAGGGTTATGCCACAAGGTTCTCAGACACAGGCGTATCAGAGAGCCAGGCCGCTCCCTATCTCTTTCTGCCCCCACAAACAGGGCTGGACAATTCTCTTTCCAAAAGGGCCACTATAGAGTTATTTTTGTCCTTGTATCCAAGGCTTTGGTGCCTGGCCTCTCTCCAACAGTGGGTGAAATGCGGTGAGGGGCCATTCTGGAGTGACTCTCACTTTGTAATTAACCCTCCTATTAGCATCTCACTTGCTTCTGATGGGGCAGTGCACACATGTTTGTGGTTGTGTATCTGCCAAATAGGGCTGGGCCAGCTGTTTGTTGGCATCCTAATTGTCTCCAATCACAGGGAAATGAATTGCAGTGAGAAAAGTAATGAGTGGAGCACCCTGGCAGCCAGCCAAGGGCTCCACACTGTCAGCTGCAAAGCCCAGGAACCTGCCATCAAAGTAGGACACTGGAGATTGGCCGGAGCAAGGGAAGTCAGAATCCAGGTGCCAACCTGTGTAAGGAGGGGTGTGGGGATAAGCGGGAGGGGGTTGGGAACCCAGGGAAAGAGAGCACTTGAGTGAGGTACAGAGGAGGAGAGATTGAAGCACCTTCTCTTTATGACCTCTCCTTCTTCCTTTCATTCCCTCCTATACCACCTTAGCAGTGATCTTGAGAGCACAGGGGAGTGAAGAGAAGGCAGGGCAGGGCACAAAGAGGAGATTAAAGAGGCCTGCATGGATTTAAATGACGAAGAAGAGCAAAAAAAATCTCAAAGAACTGTTATTCTCCACCTCACTATGAGTTGCTGTTGCTACTGCCACTAAGGTGATGGGGCAGCTGGTGGTGCTTGCCCCATCACTGAGGTTTTGGCTGCTGCTGAGGCTGTTGGTACAGTTATTTCGATGATGGGGATTCCATTGGTGAGTGACAACAGACACGGAAACCCTGCAGGCATGTCCAAGCTGTGGCCCATAGGCCAAATGTGGCCCAACATAAAATTGTAAATTTACTTAAAATCTTTTTTTGCTCATCAGTTGCCCTTAGTGTTCATGTGTTTAAAGTGTGACCCAAGACAACTCTTCTTCCAATGTGTCCCAGAGACACCAAAATGTTGGACACCCCTGCCTAGAGCTTTAAGTCAAGGTTACCTTCTATCAGTGAAATTAGGAAGAACACAAATGTCACAAAATGAGATCATTGCTTTATAGAAATGTCCTGTAGATGTCCTGAAGAGTTCATAAAATGGGAACTTAGTAAAAGGCAGTCATTAAAAAGGAATTTAGGAGAACCTAGTCTATCAAGCCTCAGTCAAGCTAGAGAATCTCACATATTCATGAAATCTAACCAGGGGTTGATGACCAAAGGAGATTTGCAGTAGAGAAGGCTGGTCTGCAAGGGGCTTGCAGGGGGGGGGTCCCTTATGGCCAGATTTGCCACCAAGTTCCCAGCATTGTCCAGGGAAGCAGGTCTGAAAATCAGGAAGACAGAGCATTCTTAATCTGGAGAAACACTTCTGGATACAGATGGGGATGCTTCACAGGTGTTCACAGTGGTTGGGTATCAAGTTCTTCAGGCCTATTCAGTTTCTGTTGATGGATTGTCTTGTGAATTAATTCCATATTTATTAGGCACAAGCTGCATGACAAATGCTTTGTTGGTCCCCGGGAATAAAGAAGTAGAAAAAACAGATAGAGTCCCTACCATGGAGCTTTTAGTTGAGCAGAAAATACAGAGAGTTGTGTAAGAAAGTCCCTGAGGAGGGAGTGAGCATGGTGTGATCTGGGCACTGAGACAGGGAAAGCGGCAGTCTGTGACACAGGTGAGGAAGTTGGGCCCAGGTCACGGAGGGCCTTTGCTCCCTGCCAAGGGGTTTGAGCCTTATTCTGAGGGCGACTGTGTTAATCAGAACATATTTCATTGCAAGTGAAGGAAACTTAACTTGAATGACCTAAGGCCAAAAGGGAAATTGAATGGTCTGGCATCCAAGGAAGAGATGAACATTATACACTGATAGAAGGATCTGAGAGGAGGGTGAACCGAGGACTCTAGGGGATCCAGAGCTTGAACCTGGCTAAGACTTTCCCTGCCTCTCACATGTTGCTGGATTCTAGCTCTTTCCCTATACCTATGATAGAGAAAACCATAGGTGCAGGGTGTTCTTCAAATGGTAGAGAAAATGGACACCTGTAGCTTTTGAGTTTTATCTTATAGCCTCCACCACTAAAGAAGGATTCACTCTCCTTTCTCCTGTCCCAGGTCACACATCCTGGGGAGGAAGTTTATGGCTCATTTGGGCCAGGTATCCATCCAGGACCATCATGTGTGTCTAGTAAAGAATGAAGGTGAAGTAAATGAAAGAATTCAGAAGGTATACCAGGAACTATATAAATTGGGTAGGATGAAGTGGGGGTGCTAGATACCCCATGGATGGGTCCAGTATAACCATCAGGGCCCACCAAGCAACTTCTGGACTTCTAAAGCCGGTTCCCAAAATGTGCTGATTATGGAACAGATGCAAATAGTAGGGTTAGGTCATGGGGAAATGTGATCACATTTGGCAAATACTTGGTGAATACGTCATCTATTTTTGACCGATGACTTAGAGTAGTGCCTGAAACAGTAATATTATCTAGGTGTTAATGATTGTCATTGTGGTGGTGGTGATGATGACTCATCTCCTTTGGGTATATGTGCACAATTCAGTTCTAGACTCACACAGTGAACAATCAGGGTTCTGGTGACCCCATCAAAGCAGGGACAACCTGAGCCACCAGCCAGTGTCCTCCATATCACAAGCTCATCTCCTTTAAGTTTCAGCATCAGGGAGTTTATTACTAGGAAGTAGTGACAAATCTCCTGCAGGAACCACGTTTTCTTCCTGCCATTCACTACCAAACGTGGTACATGCTCAGTAAATACTTGATAAAGGTAAGTGATAAATTAAATCTGACTAGAGAATTCTTCCTACTAATTGAGTCTGTATTTGAATAAGCGAGGCTCTTCCCCTAAACTTCCCCAGAATCTGCATGCATCCTCTAATAACAGCCTTGACAGGCAAAGCTCCAAACAAACATTAATTAAGTCTCTTAACACCCTGTAAATCAGTGAGCCATATGGCAATTATAAAAAAGGGATAATTTTATGGAGCAAGAAATTTAAAAATGATTGTTTACTTTATCATAACAGAGAAGTCATTTACATACACATAAAAATGAATATTCAGAGCCATAGGTAAGTTAGAAATGCTTAGCTGATTTTTGATGAACCAGAATCAAGTAGGTCAGATTTTGACCTTTTGAGGACAAAGGCATACATATTCTCTGTTTTATATCCCCAATCCATGTGTCTTATCTTAGGCCTACACTATCTGATAATACTTTCTGTGATGATAGAAATGTTCTATATCTACAATGCCCAATATGATAGCCATTAGTGGCGAGTGTGAGCACAGAACTAAAATTTTAATTTATTTAATATAATACAATTTAAATTCTATCTGTGGCTAGCAGTTACCATATTGGACAGTACAAACTTATGCTATGGTTCATGGATTTGGAAACTTATTGTGATTTGGGAGGGGATATACAAGAGATGTAAATACAGCATTAACAAGATTGTAGTCTACATGCAGGGTACAGGGATAGTCATAATGGTGAGATTGTGCATTATCTCAATCATCACAGGTCACTCATTCATTTCTTCATTCATTCAAAGCCCATGCATTGAGTACCTGTTGTGTGCCAGGCTCTGCAATGATCAGAGGGGCTATAAATAAAGACTAATTATTGTCCTGACTTAAAGGTAAAGGGAGAAATAAGCAGACTAAAAGCCATTCAGAAGGTTGAAGTGTTGTTTATATTAAAGGCTAGCATACGAACTGTGGGAATATAAAGGACGAGCCACTAAATCACCCTGGGGGGTATGGAGTGGGCTAAGTAGGTCACAGTATACCTCTCAGGGAAGTGGAGCTGATTCTCAAAGGACCAGTAGGGGTTCTCCCAGGTGAAGAAGATGGGGGAAATGGTCTTCCCAAGCAG
Source organism: Sturnira hondurensis (assembly GCF_014824575.4). Classification (NCBI taxonomy): domain Eukaryota; kingdom Metazoa; phylum Chordata; class Mammalia; order Chiroptera; family Phyllostomidae; genus Sturnira; species Sturnira hondurensis. The sequence goes on from NW_028079136.1 coordinate 5,357,514, forward strand.
AGGAACTGGCACAGGTATGAGTACAGTACTAAGAAGTTTTCACCTTTGGGAGGACTTCCAGATGTGTGAGATATGTACTATAGGGTACAAGTGGTGAATAGTCAGCCACGACCCCTAGGAAGAGGGTAGGAGTGGAATAAAGGAGTTTGGATTTTACTCTGAAGGTAGTGGGCAATCATTCAAAGGGCTTTAAGTAGGGAGCACAAGATCAGATTTGTGTTCTAGAAAGACCCTTTGGCAGCAGTGTGGACAATGATTTAGAGGAGACAGGAGACAGGAGTCCCTGGGGAAGACAAACTTTTCTTTCTGTGAGAGATCCTGAAGTCCCATCTAAAGTAGTAAGCGCTGCTGGCCAGATGTAAAACTCACTGCTCTCTTCTGAGACATGGTGGGGATGTCTGGGGTGCAGGGTGCTGGAAGGTCTGAATCTGGCTTCAGGGAGAGCAAAGAACCTGGCATGGCACCAGGAAAACCTTCCTTTGGAGAGAGAAATGTGTTTGCCTGTGGTACACGAGGGTGGGTAACTTGAGCCGGGTGAACCTTGAGGTGAGAGCTGACTGGATTACCCTGCGTCTTTCATTCCTATTCTTCCTATGCATGCGTGAACTTTTCTCTGGGTTACCTGCTGTATTAGTTTTCCTGCCATCACAAAATCCCATAGACCGAATGAAACAACAGATATCTATTTATCCCAGTTTTGGAAGCTGGGAAGCCTGTGATCAAGGTGTGGCCAGCTGGGTTCATGGTGAGGGGTCTGTTCCTGGCTTGCAGGTGGCTACCTTTTTACTACATCCTCACATAGTCTTTCTAGTCCATCGGAGTAATTTTTCTCCTCATCCTCTTTTAAGGCCACTATTCCCATCATGAATGTTCCACCCTCATGGCATACTCTAACTCTGGTTACCTCCCGAAGGCCCCCATTTCCAAACACCACCATGTTGGGGATTAGGGCTTCAACATACACATTTGGGGGTGATGCAAAAATTCCATCCATAATACCTGCATTGGACAAACAGCCAGGTTTGGGGCTTGGAACACACATTTGGACTTCCCAAAGGTGCATGCAGCATTCGCCTCTACCTAGTACCACAAGAGCACTTATAAAAACTGGACAGGAGCAGGGGGGGCTTCTGTTCCTAGATGTTGCATAGTTGATACTCTCCCTGCTGAGTGGGGGCCAGGACCCAGACCCGGACCCAGAGCCAACGACATAGGCTGGGCCCAAAAGAGATTTATTCATCCCTCCCGTGATTTACCTTTCTTATCACTCATCTCTCATCCGGAAAGCAAGAGTCTCTATTCCCTGAATATGCACATCTGAGTGGCCAAGGAGATGTGAACTCAGAGGAGTTTGGGTAGTTGGCAGAAGTCAGCTTGTGTTGAGAATGTTAAACGAATCTGAGCTGCTTACGTCTACCTGTCATTCTGGCAATGGTGTCCCCCAGGGGTAAATCCAGAGTCAAGAAGTGGTTAGAAGGAGGATGAGGAGTTACTAGGAGAACATAACTTTAACTCTCCAGTGGTAAGATTGAGGTCTTGAAATGTAGTGGGTTCTCCATTATCGAAGTCATTAAGGTAGAGTCTCGATGACAATTTGGCAAAGATGCTGTAGGGACAAAAGTAACAAACAAGGAGTTAGACTGGGAGAGCAACAAATAGAACAGACTGTGGATCAGAAGATTATGTACTTTCTCTGCCGGGTCATCTAAGTAAACAGACTATAACAAGATAATGCTCTGTAGGGGAAGTTCAGGGTGCCTTGCGGAGGATATGTCATCAAGACTTCAGGAAGGCTGGGAAGACCACCCAGAGGAAGTGACTTTAGGTAGAAATCTAAAGGATGAGTAGGAGTGAGCTAGGGAGAGGGTGGTGAAATTGAGGGACACAGACCACCCCACTGTGTAATTCCTAGAAAGTATTATCTGGCTCAAAATGTCAATAATGTGAAGTTTAAAAAACCTTCATCTAGTGTCAGTTTGAAAGTCCTGTCTTTTCAGAGATGCAGGACCCTTGATACTATAAGCTATTTGAATGAGCTTTTTTTGCTTCCTCATTTTAAACATGTTCTATGTTCATCAAATGTAACAATTTTTGACAGGACCTAGTCAAAACACATAGTAGTGTAGAAAAGAGAGCAGGGCTATCGGGCCATTCTGTGTGTCTCTCGCCTCTTGGCATCTTCTTGGGGATGACGCTGTCCAGTCACAACATATTGCAGCGCTGTTTCCCACCATCCCCGGTGATTTCTCCAGCCCTACCAGGCTGTCAGAGCTCTGACAGGCCCAGGCTGAGCCTGTGTTGTTAATGAAGGAAAGGAATGGAGAGTGCGAAACAGACTTATGGGAGGCACTAAGGCCTCTGGAAATTTTTCTGGAGGAAAAAAGAAATCTTGACCTGGTTTCCATGGCCAAATGCCAAAAATATGCTTACAAGTTTGGACTTTGTCCCTAGGGTAATGTACTCATAAATGTTCAGTTAAATGTTGAGAGAACCAGAACTCAGTTTTATGAATAACTGAACCTGGCTTTATTTGTCATAATCTTTTATATTGCTCACTTGCATATTTTATGGTCACATCTAATATCCTTTTCTCTGTGGTTATTTGAAAACTTATCTCGCTTTAACAGGCTGGAAGAGAGCATGGTAAAAAAAATAGCATGGAATTTAGAGATAGGTTAAGAATCTCAACATCCACATAATTAGCTGTGTGACCTGGGTCACTAATGTGACATCTCTGAGAGCATCTCCCCATTTGAAATGTAGGGGTAACCTCTGTCTCATAGAAAGTGTCTGGTACAGAGGCTGATACATAATATCAATAGATGCTCAATAAATATCCCCCATTTGTGAGTTCATAGCCATTCTTTCTCTTTCTTTGCTGCTATGTCTTAGGTCCTCTGAAAGTTTGCTACCTGTAATGGCTATAAATCATGTGTCAAATGAGGAAGAAAAAACCCTGAGCCATATGGCTTAGAGTATCAAGAAGTGTGTTGTTGCGTCTCATAAAATGGGAATTACAACTTGACTCCGGAGAATATATGCCGTTTGTCAATTTCAACACCCATTTCCTTTTAAAGATTTTTGTAAGGATGAAGGAATGGAAGACATGTTTAAACAATCACATATTTGACCAACCTTAAAAATTCAGTAGTACCAACTTTTTATTTTGAATAATTTCGATTTAAAAAAATCAAAGGGCTGTTCATTTCTTATGCATAATTCAAAGCTAACTCGATAAAATGTTGTAGACTCTTTGAACTGGAATAAATCTTAATGATGATCTGTAATAAATGTGACAGTGTCATAGGCTATTATTAGGGATGTTTGTTGTCTTGTAAACTGGTCCAATAGGGAAACTCAGACTCAGCTGAGTAGAAATGTCTTGATTAAGACGTGGTGCAGGGTTAGTGACAATGACATTGCATTGGTCTGCTTCAGGCTTATTCCTCATATTGCAGTTGGGAGTCACTTGCCTTACTCTTGACCAGTTGGAAACAGCAGGACATGCAGGGACACTGGCTTCTCTGGCCTCTGACCTTCCTCTACGCCCTCCCACTGTGGACTAGATTCACCTGCCCAGCACAGCTAGAGTGATACATTGTAAGTTGAGTGTACTTACCAAGCTCCCATATTTTTCTCATGAACTACTAGAAAAAGGTCTAGTAGAGATGGAAAGTCAAAGCAAAGGAGCATCTTGGTGGGGCTTACACATGGCGGGAGCTGGGTCAGGTCGGGCAGCCCAGCAGGAGTAGTGTGGGTTGTGCATAGCTCAGAACTGTGGACGGTCTCTGGAAACATGCTCAGATGGGAGGTAATTGTAGGTCTGTACAGCAGCTATTGAGACTTGTCATTCAGCAGCATTGCGGTACCTTGACAAAACATTGCTGGTTGGAAATTTAAATGTGTGGAATTGTGTGGGGGGTGTTTTCAAGAAGAAACAGAATCAAGTTTGTGACACTATTGAGGCTCCTATAGCCAAACACCAGATGCAAGGATTGGTCCAAAAAGCCACAAGTCTCTCTTCCTTCCTGGAGCTGAAGTTTTGGTGTTTAGGTTGGTTAGAGTAAAGCTGTTCAAGGAGACATTGCCAAAGCCTGAGCAAGAGGTGTCTGAGAGTTGTGTCAGAGTTGATGCAGACCCAGCCTTGGGACCAGTTTGGACAAGCAGCCTTTTGATTCTGTCTTGATCTTTTTGCCCAACTCACTGGTGGAGGTGGGCTCCTTAGGTCATCCCACTGTCTCAAATCAAACATCTGCTGTGCTATGGGGACCAGGGCACTTGTGTGTCCAGTGACTCACCGCTCTTTCCCTCACCCTGCTACATTGGACTAAATCAGCGATTCCTGACTGCATGGAAAAAATGAGACTTGACCTCTCCAGATCTCTCATCTTTTGGGCAGGAGGCCCAGCCAGGTTCCCTTTTCCTAAGCTCAGATTTCTTTTATCAAAATAATATATGTTCGGAAATAAACTTTACATCTAATGTGCTGTGAAGGCAAATGTGCTGTTAATCAGTGTACATTATCTACGTATAAAAATGACCACATCCTAATCCCTGAGACCTGTGAATATGTTGCCTTACATGATAGAAAAGGACTTTGCAGATATGATTAATTGAAGGATCCTGAAGGGAGGTTGTGTTGGATTATCTGGGTGAGCCCAGTGTAATGGCAAAGTCCTTACAAGAAGGACAAAGGAGGAGTCAGAGTCGGAAAAAGAAGATGTGGTGATGGAGCCAGAGGGTGCAATGATCCACGTTGCAGGAGGAGGAAGAGACCATGAGCCACGGAATGTGGGCAGCCTCTAGAAGCTGGAAGGCACAAAGAAATGACTCTTTCCTAAAGCCCTGCTACCACCTTGGTTTCAGACTTCTGACCCCCATAGCTATAAGGAAATTTTTATCACTTTAAGCACTAACTTGTGCAATTTATTACCACAGCAATAGGAAACCAATGCTACATATATGTATGGCCTGCATATACATGTATGTGTATGAGCATATATATACATACATACTCTGAGTTTAAAAATTCAAGGAATATAAAACTTATATGTATTTGTGCATATTGTATAAAGCAAAAATAGCAATAACACACAGCACTGGCTGTGACTTACAGCTGTGGTCCCTGCAGCCAGGCCTGCCACATTCTAGCACTGTGATCAGGCTGGTCACGGAGCCTCTTTGCATCTCAGCTTCCTCCTCTCCACGGTGGGAATGTGATCCTACCTCACAGGGCTGAAGCGAGGGTTCAGTGAGGTGGTACAGATAAAGTACTCATGAAAGTACCTGGCACACAGGAAGTACCATATTGGACCATAATATTATCCTGATTTTTCAGATGGAAAAACCGAGGTTGACTTTCCGCATGACAGTCCTGTGGCTCTGAAGGGCCAGAGCCGGGGTTAGAACGCAGCCAGTCCAGCTGCGGCATGGTTTCCACACCATACTTACTCACCGACAGAAGGAAAGTATCTGTTACGGAGCGAAAGTTTGTATTCCCTCGAAATTCACGGGTTGAAGTGCCAGTCTCCAGTGTAACTACATTTGAGGATGGGCCTGCAAGGTTAATTAAGGTTAAATGAGCTGAGGCCCAGATCTTCCAGGTTTAGTGTCCTGTAAGCTCAGTCCCCCGTGACCCTCTTTCCCATACATAGGAGAGGAAAAGGCCATTGAGGACATGGCAAGAAGACAGCCATCTACAAGTCAGGAAGAGAGGCCTCACAATAAATCAAATTTGCCAGCACCTGGAGCTGGGACTTTCAGCCTCCAGAACTATGAGAAATTGATTTGTTGTTGAAGCCACTTCGTCCATGGTATTTTGTTATTGGCAGCCTGAGTGGACTCATAACACTATCCTTCCCCAGGCCCCGACTCCTGTCCCACAAGCACACACTTGTGTTAACGGTCAGCATATTCCCTTTCAGACAGACACATTTGCACACACACAAACTCACACAAAAATAATACATAATAATTTTTTTAAGATTTTATTTATTTATCTTTAGAGAGGAAGGGAAGGAGAGAAGGAGAAAACTATCAATGTATGGTTGCCTCTCTGAGTCCCCTGCTGGGAACTGGCCTGCAACCCAGGCATGTGCCCTGACTGGGAATCAAACCACAATCATGTGGTTCGCAGGCCTGCGCTCAATCCACTGAGCTACGCCAGCCAGGGCAAAATAATACATAATAATTTAAAATAATATATGTGGTTTTCTAACTTGGTCATTCATGTAATACATTATGAATGCCTCTTTTATTAAATTTATTTTAGTTATAGAATAATACACAGATCATTCTTTTCACAAAATTAGAACATTATGGGTAAAGCTACAATCCCCGACTTTCAATGCTGCCCTTCTCCTCTGTGCCTTGCGAGGACAGCTGTGTGAGTTTAATGCTTATCCTTCTGGATTTTCCTTTAAATACCTTTGTACACATGCACAGGTATCCACAGTCAATGTACAATGCTGCTTGTTGTTTGTGTCCATGTTCTTACCTAACCACGTCATACTGTAAAAGTTGTTCGGAGACTTGGCATTGTGTTTCTGAGATCTGTCTGCACTTAAAAACATAGATGTGTTTTATTCATTTTCGCTTCTGGACTGCATTCCCTCACATGAATGTATTGAGTAGATTTGTCCATTCCATCACCAACAGACCATTCGTGCTATTAGGATGCTTCAGTTGGCTTCCTTATTTAGTCTTCTCCCATGCATGTTAAAGTGATTCCCTGGGGTAGAGACATAGAAAAGAAAATTCTCGGTCATGGGATATGCACATTTACAGTTTTAATAGACTGCCAAAGGACCTCCCACATTTTTCATCCTTATTATGTTTTTTCCAGCAGTGTGAGAGTACTCTTTTCTCTACAGTATCACCAGCGATTGATATTGTCAGTGTTTTAAATTTTGCAGGTCTGATGAAAAACACAGAATCTTCTTGTTTTAGTTTCACTTAGAAGTTAATCAATTTAGATAGTTGAGCAAATATTCACACTGCCTGTTTGAATTTTCTCATTTATGAATTGTCTATTCATATCCTTTCCTTGATTTTATTGCATTGTTCACCATTTTTATGATTTGTAGGAGTCCTTGTGGATATCCTTCTGTCTAAATGCATGCACACACACAGGTCTATTCTACTTTTTTTTAATGCTTTCATAGCATTTAACCATATACATCTGGAGTCAGCAAATCCTGAGGCCAAATCTGGCCTTCCTGATGTCTTTGTAAAGAAAGGTCTTATTTTTTTAGACAGAGGCATGTCCATTCTTTTTTGTATTGTCTGTGGCTGATTTTCTGCTGCACCAGCAGAGCTGAGTAGTTGTGGCATAGGCTGTATGGCCCATACGAAATTTTATAAACTGACTTTTTATAGAAAATAATTTGCTCTGATATCGACAAATTATCATTTTTTCACCATTTTTCTTTTGATGCACATGGCTTGTTTCTCATTATTTTTATAAATCATCTGTAGTTAATATCATTGCACACACATCTTTCTTTGCAGATGTGAGCATTTCCTTGGGCTGTATTCCTAGAAATGTAATTGCTGGCTTATCAGAAGGCTGCATTTAGTGAAAATTGCTTATTTGAACTGGTAATATGTCTAAATTGGAGGATATTTTACAGAAATATAGTTCATTCTTAAGAATAATGACAGCATCCATTTTTTAGTACCTGTTAGGCACCAGACATTGTATTAGGTGCCTTACATATATTATCTGACTTAATCCTCCCAGTAACTCTGAAGTTGGTATTGATAACTACCTTTCACATGTGAGGAAATTGAGGTTTGATGAAGTAAGGAGATTATCCAAGGCCACAGAACTGGTGCATGGCGGAGCCAGGATCTGAACCCTTCAAAACTCCATATTTGCTGCTTGCTACACAGTGATGTCTCTCAGTAAGAAACCAGGCAGTGCGCACAATAGGCATAACATCATATTATAAGTAGCAATTATACATATATTCTTCTTTACATGAACAGGTAACATTTGTAATTAATGTAGTAATTTTTTTGCAAACAGATGAGTTACATTTTTAATTTACTCAAAAACTGTTAGCTTTCTTAAGTAAGCTAAACGTTTCCTTTGCAATCTTATTTCTGTTTCTATAAATAAAGGCACAGCTGTGATGTAGAAGGAAGAATACTGAATTTAGAAAGCTAAATTTTAAAAAATCATGTTTTTTTCCCTCCTCCCAAGGTTGCTGTGTGACTCTGCTCAAATTTCCTACCCTCTCTGTGCTCCAGTTTGTTCACAAAGTTGTGAGAAATCAGCGTAAATAGCTGAGAAGTGCTTGACACAGTGCCTAGCATGTAATTAGGGTACAATGTGTGATGCTCCTTGTTCCCTGATGATATTTTCAGGAGGAGGACTCAATCTAATAAACCCTAGGCACCCTTCAGGGAGATTCTTTTTTTAAGTTCCACCCTGCTCTGAAGCCCTAATATCACGCCCTTGGCATAATAGTAACAGAGATGCCAGACACTGTCTATTGCCAGGAATGTACTTTGTGCCTGCAGTACAGAAAGGGAGGCCAGGCTGAGCCCTCTCCCAGCGTTTCATTATTGCTCTACCTGGTCCATGCTCTTTTGAATGCCGAAAACCTTTATACTAACAGCTAACACTTACTCAATGCTTATTGTATCAATGATCTTGTTTAATACTCACCACAATGCTGGTAGACCAGTACTCTTTCTAGTCCTGTGAGGGACAGAATGGATCAGGAAATAAGAGACCTAGATAGATTACAGAGAGGCATGTACCTAATGGGTAGAAAAGCTAGAATTTGAATTCACATTTCTCTGACAGTTACGGCTGAACATCTAATCACCGTGCTGTGCTTTGCCCCTCAGTTGGGAAGCCTTCCATAAGAGGATCCCTTGCTGGGACTATGCATATGCTTATTTCAGTCGCAGGCTTTGAGTTGGGAGGATTTTCCCGCTTACAGTGCATCAGACCTGCGCATGCTAAATTGCCATCTCTTGACATTTGGAACATAGGATTGCTTCTCTCGACCGTCTGGTGCTTTGGGTCAACATGTCTGCCTTAGACAAAATTGAATTTTCTTGCCATCTCAGGCCTGCCTCCCCAAGCATTATAAGCATTAGAAAGTGAAAACTGATGGCTGACAGTTTTGCTTTTATCATTGCCTTTCTCTTGTCAATGAAGGAGTCTCTTTCCCTCCAAAATTGCTACCTAGCACCCAAGCCAGAGCCAGATCAATTTGTGCCACTCTATTGGGGTTGCTATCATCTTTTTGGTTTTAGCTGGCTCCCAGACCATCTTGTCTGCAATATAAGCTTCAAATGGCCTGGAACTCATCTTTTATGGCCTCTGCCAGATTAAACATTTAGAACATCATATACCCGGCTTCAAAAACAATTGCACAGCCTCCCAACCAAGCAACATATTGATTTTAATTTGGGCATTGCCCACATTTTCAGGTCTTAGGGCTTCAGACTGCAGTGGCTCACGGGCCCTGCCCCACCCCACTCCCACTTCTTCCCTTGGGGCAGGCAGTGCCTAGAGATCACAGGGTTGGAAATATAGGCCTCATCTATTGCACCATGTTTTCTCTTTTGGAATTGAGAACATCTGAGCCTCTTTTCCAGAACAACTATGAAGCAGAAAAGCAGCAACATGACTTGCCCCTGCCTTAGCCCGGCCTTACTGCAAATAGTACATGACTCTGGACAAATGACTTCACCCTCCGACCTCAGGCTTCTCGGCAGTAAAGGGGATATTTCACTCACAAAGCAGATGTTAAGATTAATGATCAAGTGCTATCAGATTTCTCAGTAAAAATTTGCTTAAAAAGTGGACTAGGCTATAAACCATATAATGCTTTTTCACTGAGCAGCTAATCATAGCAGAATATTATAATGCCCAGGAAGGTTTTTTCTCTTACCCCATCGAGGCATTGATTTAACAACCACTGCATGGAGTCCATGGGAACTGTATATTTTGCATTTTGGTAGCAATAACAGTATCCTACGTACAGGCCTCATGGCACATAGCTTGATTAATTAGCCAATTCCAGGGACTCAGTCATTAATGCCAGACCCCAGCCCAGTTTTCACTAGTTCATCCAACAGATATTTGCAGAGTTCTCACTTCACTAGGTGCTGTTACATAACTGTGAATGTTTGCTTTTAAGGGACTCACTATTTCAGATGAAAATCGGACACACATAATAGTAATTTCAATGCACCGCTCTGATGGCTGTTCCCGAAGAAACATCTGCCAAAGCTGGACAAGGGTCCCCTCATTTTTCCACTGTCACAGGGGGACTCACAGTAGCAGAGCTGCTAGGAACTGGAACTTAAATACAATGGCTTAACCACCCTATTGGATCGATTTGCGACTTGTAAACGAAGCCTGGGGGTCAGGGGCTAGGGCTGAGGCGCTCCAGCTGTCACGTCAACATGCCGGCAGGAAGAAGAGAAAAGATGAAGGGACAGAAGTTGCTCACTCTCAGCCGAGTCAGCCCTTTTTCGAGTGGTTTCCTGGAAGCCGTGGCCACCTACCTGTTTGAGTCTGTTTGCTGGGCACTTTGCTGTCCCCTACAGAAGAGCGAGGGGTAGCGGTTGCTGCAGAGACAACTATTGGTTACTGCAACATCCACCAATTGAATGTTAGCTCTTCCCATCACCTCGAGATTTCTCACATCTTGTTCAAAAATAAAGATGGATGAGAGAGAGGTCACACTGAGCCAATGACAAAGTCTTGTGGTACTGTGGCTTTCAATGGCATGATTAATGTTGATTTGTATTCCTGGGGTGATGAGTGGGGACTCATCACAGAGTGAAGGATGGAGATGAGGTGAAGTGGCAGAGCCGATGGGAGGCTGACTCAGAAAGAAGTGGCGTCCTTGGGGCAGACTTTGGGGAAGAAGCACGCGTGAAGCTGTGTCTTCTGGAGTCGAGGGGCCACTCTCTGTCTGAATCGGAGATGGGGAAAGCTAGAGAGACTACCAGGAGGTCGTTGGCACTCAGGGCCATTTCTCTGGCTCAAATGTCCTGAGCTGAACCTATAGCAGTAGTCAAAGGAGTTTTGCTACTTCAGCAAACTGCCTGAGAAGCCCCGAACCACTGGAAGGAGTTTTAGCTCTTAGAAATGTGCCTGGAATTACACTATCACCCTCTTATCTTCCTAAATTGACCTGTCATGATGGTATGAAGCAATTGTGTCTTTCAGATCAGAAAAACTTTATGCTTGAAAAACACTTCTAACTCTGGTTGCAGGGAAATTAGATTAGAATAATGAATAGAGTTTGATAAGTGAAAATCTAACTTTGCCTGCTTTTAGAGAAAGAGCTGAGTGTCAGCCCAAAATGAATGTTTCGGTACCTTGGAGAGTGTGATAAATAATGGATAACAATAACTCACTCTGTGGAGAGAGGCTCAGAGGCAGGGGAAGACACAGTGGGGCCTGCTGCAGCGTTCACCCTCGCCCCCTCCCACTGTGCTCGCACAAAGCTCTTGGCCACCCAGCCATTGTAGAAGTCCGCACATCCAAATGCCTGTCCTCCATTCCCACTGGGACACCCCAAACTCAGCATGTCTAAAACTGACTGTCATCCCTCCCCCCACATGCTGGGTGGCATTCTTGACTCCACCCTGTACATCTGATTCTGATCAATCACCAAGTCCCACTAGTTCAAATGCCAGAATTTCTCTCAGCCGTTTTCTCCTTTCTACCCTTAGTGTCGTACAGCAGCCCAGTTCAGACTTGTCTCTTTCCTCTTCTACTACCAGCCTGCCACTGGACACTTCTTCCCTCAAGTCTTCCCCCTCAACTTTGTCTCTGCATGCATGTGATGTTCCCACTCTCTGCATCAAATTCTTCAGTAGCTCCCTTTTCCCCACACGATCACATCGACTCCCCTAAGCATGGCTCGTTTCAGTAATCTGCCACAGAGGTAGTGGAGTGGGACAGATAGGAGTATATCTGGAGCCAGCCTGCTCCTTGCTGTATGATTTGGTGCAGGTGCTTATACTGCCCATGCCTTGGTTTTCTCATCTGAAATGGGGATGATCATCACACCTCATCATTAGGCTGCTATGATAATTGAGTAAATAAAATAAAAGTGTATACACAGAGAGAGAGAGAGAGAGAGAGAGAGAGAGAGAATAGTGCCAGCCACACAGTAAGCACTGTGTAAGCATTTGCTGTTGTGACTCCTTTCCCATACACCATGCTCCACAATTCCTCATGCTCTCCTCCCCACAGTGTGGTTTCCTCTCTCAGTAAGGCTCTCCCTTATTTTTGTTCAACTAGCCTTTGCTTGCATTGACCCCTTGGCCTTGGACGTTCTCCCGCACCTGGCTCCCTCCCTCCCATCCTCTGTGAGTTCAGGAATTGTCTTCCAGCCTCCCGCAATACCTCAGACACAGCCTTAGCTTCCCATTTCACCTCTGTGTATTGGTTACTAGCCTATATCCCCCAGTAGTTTATGGAAAGGAGGGATTGAGTCTTATTATTATTTTTTATTTCCTGCCCCTAGCTCAGTGATTGGTATTTTAAAAAATGCAGTAAAGGTTTGTGGACTGGAAGATATTATAGTACGCATAAAAACCACACTGTCAGAGCTATCTTTCCAAGCACAGATCTGATGACAACTTTTCTGTACTGAGATGTTTATTCCGAAACAATGAGGACTATGTTCAGAATAAACCACCAAACTGGAAGCCCACTTCCTTGCAGGAGCAGGGAGAGCCTAGGTGAGGACATCTTTAACCCAGGTGACCTGAGGCAGCAGCCTGAGGGAGAACAGAAATCAGGAGATAGGGAAGCAAAGTCCCAGCCAGGTGACCGTTGTGCTTTGTTAGCCACTTCTGGAGGGAACAACTGTCTTAGTTCTTCTTGTGACAAGCCAGCTGTCTGTTCAATCCCATCTGCTTGTTGAGAACCTCCTGGTGGAGCATCAGAACCTTCTTCACCCCCTTCAGTGACATAAGGTGGGGGAGCTCTCAGTCATGTCCCTAGGAAGTCAATAAACACCTGGGAGAGCAAGGCCCATGGCAGGGGTGTGAAACCCAGCCCTGGGCGACCCCCAAACCTCACTATGCACAGGCTATACCCCCGATAACTGAACCAGAGTGCCTGGTGGTGGGATCCGGTGTCAGTCATGTATAAAATCCTCCAGGTGACTCCAGCGTGCAGCAAGGCGGAGAACAACTACCCCAGGAAGGGGGTGATGCCGCAATGGGTAGGAAGAAAGAATTAAACCCCTCACCTGTCCTTTTATTTTTTTCTGGGCCAAATGGGCTTCCTTTTTAAATAACATTTATAGATGAAGCCACTTTCCCAAATCTAGTCTGTAATAGGCCAATTGTTGTTTACTTTCTGGCTTTTATTCACCTCTTTGGCTCACCCGCTTCCGAGGTGACCTGGGCTAGCCCATTACTGCTGCGACCTGCAGCGGGAGCTCCAGCTCACCTGGCGGAGCAGGCAGGGTCTCGGTTGCAAGCAACAAAAATCAATTTTTTTGTTAATAGGAAAGGAAAGTTAAGTAGAAAACAAATTTTTATAACATGGAGACACATAAATATATATAACCTAAAATTTGCAATTTTAACTATTTTTAAATTTACAACTCAGTGGCATTAATTACATTCACAATGTGCCACCATCACCACTATTTTCAAAACCTTTTCATCAACCTGTGAGGAAACTCTGTATCCATCAAGCAATAAATCTCTATTTTTCCTCTTCCCCCAGCCCTTAGTAACCTGAATACTACTTTCTGTCTCTGTGAGTTTGCCTATCCTACATATCTCATGGAAGTGGAATAATGAAATATTCATGGGGTATTTCTGATCTGCTTACTGCCCTTAGCATACTGTCTTCAACGTTTATCTGCATCATAGCATGTATCGGTATTTCTTTCCTTTCAAGGACTGAATAATATTTCATTGAATGGGTATATCATGTTTTTAATCCAAAAAAAGAATTTTTAAAGGATATTGAGTAGGTTCTGCAGAAGAACGCATGGATCCTGTATAGCTGACGTGGGGCTTCAGGTTCTGTAGGACCTTTGGCTCCAAATAAACAGCGGGGTGTTGAATTGAAGCTGCCTCTCTATCGTGTGGTCTGGGGTAAAATACTCTGAGCCAGTCCCTCATCTGTAAAATAGGGATAAAGCACCTTGTTTAATCATTTGAGATAATCCATGTAAATTACTCACCATAAATTGTGACATGAATAAAAGTGTTTATGAATGTTACCTGTTATTATGGCTCATAAAATTATTGTTTATGTTTCTTCCTAATACAAAATCTGACAGGTAGAACTTCTTCTAAAAGATCTCCACCTAAGGAAAGAAATAAAACCCAGTTACTTTTTTGTACGTGATTTAATTGTTTTGGGAGGCGGGGGTGGTACTTAGAACCTCTGAGGAAAGGAAGAAGACTCCTTTTCTGACTGAGGGGTACAGACACTACCCTGGGCCTTCCAGTCTGTTGCCCTCTTTAGAGGGGGCAGCTTTAGGGCTTTGCTTTCAAAATACAAGCCCATCCCGTGGAAGCAGAAAAGGGCCAGGTGGGCGAAGGAGATGTCTGATGAAAGGAAATAAGACATAGTTCCTTTGGACCTGAAGTCCTGTTGACTCTAACTGCACTTCCCTGCAATGGGAACTAGTTAGAGACTGGGGGTATGTTATGGTCCTTTGGAAATAGATGGACCTGGTTTTGAACTCCAGCTCTGTTGGTCACAGGTCAAATTTCCCATCTGATAGGGCTGAAAGGGGTCACCTCTGGGAGACGCACAGGGTGTGTAGCACCCAGGAGATCCACCGCACAAGGGCACTATGGCCAGAAGTGCCACCATGGAGCCCCCAGAAGAAGCCAGATATCAGGCCGAGGCATCTTGTTGCCCATTAGTTTTTCACTCCCTCTGGCCTGTCTGTGTAGTTGGCTCAGCATCTTGGCAGTGGGGAGCCTTTGGTGTGGTCTCTTGTCCTCAGTCAGGAAGGAGCACGACAAGCTTCCATCCACTGCTGGTTGGGATCCAGTAATTCCGGGTAAGTCCTTGAGCCAGCTTGAGCAACCTTGTAATGCAGCTCTGCCCTCTGATTCCTAAAAGTGTTTTATTTAATTGTAACATTTTTTTGTATAAGCTTTGTTAAAACAAAATAATATTCACCTACAATTCAGAAATCAAACTTGTATGCTGTGTTTTCACATTGCTCTTGCCACTGGCCAGCAAGACCCTGTGCGTGCCGGCAGTACACTTGCAGGTGTCTCCTGAGACCTGTCACCGGCACTGCTAATGGAGGTATACAGGGCTACGTTGTAATAGTGGCTATAGTAACAATGATCTCTCCCACAGTACGCATTGGTTAATGCCATCACTTAATTAATTCTTTTCAAAAACCCTTTGTGGTTAGCATGTGATGGAAGACTGGCCTCTTTTCACAGACATGAAAACTGGAACTTGGACATCGATTACTAACAAATGGTCTATCTGGGGTTGGTGTACACACTTCTGACCCCTGGTCCAGCGGCCAATGTATTTGCCTCAGTAAAAGTGGGCAATGTGGGAACTCCAAATTTTATTGACTTGGGGGTTTGTGATATGATTCCAGGGAGGTCACCTGACTTCCCTCTGCCTAAAAGGGGGACAAATCTGTGATCTTTCTCTTTCTCTCCAAATTTCCAAAAAGGAAACACCTCTCAGCCTGAGCAGCAACCTGCGCCTATTTTGTAGGCAGTGAGGTATACAGGTGTCTCACTGCCTGTGCCCCGGGGCAGCAGTAAATTGATATTTGCTGATCTCCAAGCCTCTGACAGAGACGGGGAGGGAGGGAAGGAGAGAGGGAGGGCTGGGAATGTGACATTTCTTTAAATAACCACACCTGGTTCTAAGAGCAGAAGGTTTGGCATGTCCCTGTAGCCTCATCAATTACCATCAACCTTTGCAAAGGGAGCCCCAGGAGAGAGAATCTCTTCACACTCTTAATATTATTTATAGGCACCCTATCCTGTCCATACTCTGGGGGGCATATGGTTTCCTCTGCAGCAGTCTCCTTCCAGATGTGTTTATATTCTTCCAGGCCCAGTGAAATGCATCCTTCAGCCCCTCACTACATGCAGCAGAGCGGATGCTCAGCGCTGGAACATAATGAAGATGTGGAAGGGGAGACATGGGCAGGATGCCTGAATCCCTCAGTTAGGGTCATGTATCTCCCAGCAAACACTGACTGAATGGCCACCTTGCTTCTGAGGAGGCAATTCAGTGTGGTGGTTAAATAAATACACTTTGCAATCAGATAGACCTGGATTTGAATGCCAGCTCTGTCATTTACAAGCTGTGTGGCTTTCATTAAGTTACTTAAAGCTTCCACCTCCACTTCCTTATCTGTAAAATGGGATAATAATGCCTTCTCGCAGGGTCATTGTGAGGCTTGAATGCAATGCCTCACATGGCAGGTGATAGATAAGTATATGGTGCCTATTTTTTTTAAAAAATTAAAATACGGAATACTTCATGAATTTTTATGTCATCTTTGCCCAGGGCCATACTAATCTTTGTATCCTTCCATTTTAGGATATGTGCTGCTGAAGCAAGCACTTCTGCCTTGCCTATTCTTATAAGGCACTGCTAGCTTCTCTCTCTCCCTCTCTCTCTCTCTCTCACTCTCTGTGTACAGAAACCCATGGATAGGAAAGGTCAGAGGGGACTTCTTGGTGGGAGAGGTGACTGAGCTGACTGAGTGTTGGAAATATGTTGCTGCATGTGCTGGCATGGTGCCCACCGCCTGACTGTGGGTTGGCGGAATGCCCTAGCCCAGATTTTAGGAAAAGCTGTTTTAGCTTGGGAAAGTGGCTTGGGCTGCCAGTGTCCAGCAGGAAGGCTTGGCAGCCTCTCCAGACGGAGAGGTCTGTCGGCATGCCGCCCTGAGTGGAGCGTTTGTATTAACAACTCATCCAGCCCTAGCAAAAAGTGAGGCTGCCTAAAATGACAAAAAGAAAAGATACAATTTTGGGTGAGTTATGTGCAGTTAATGGATTTTTTACTCAGTGCTCAAATTTCCACAGCTGTTTCTGAAATTTTTTTCAGTTGAATAGAAATAAGATTCACACACATAGCAAGTGGTTGGTATTTCTCATAGTCTCTTCAATTGATAGATTCCCCCACTCTCTTTGTATTCCCTTGCAATTCATTTGTTGAAGAGGCCAGGTCATTCCCCATTTTGCAGATAGAATTGCATTTCTGTCGTTCCTTTGCTGAGCCATAAAACCTAAGGAAATCTTGCCATTTGTGACAACATGAGTGGACCTTGAGGGCATTATGCTAAGTGACATAAGTCAGGCAGGCAATGATAAATACTGAATGATTCCACTTGTATATGGAATCTAAACCAACGGACCAACAAAACAAAACCTCTGAATTCTCAAATACAGAGAACAGATTGGTGGCAGGGTCCCAAATGAGTGAAGGTGGACAAAAGGTACAAGCTTCAGTTAAAAAAGAAGTAAGTCCTGGGAATGTAATGTATAGTCCTGGGTGACTATAGTTAATAAAACTGTATTGTATATTTTAAAGTTGCTAAGAGAGATCTTAAAAATTATCATCACAAGAAAAAACTGTAACTGTGCAGGGTGACATATGTTAACTAGACTTACTGTGGTGATAGTTTTACAATATATGAAGATATCAAATAATTTTGTCATACACTGATGTAATACTCTATGTCAATTATATCTCAGTTCAATTTTTTTAAAAAATAAGGAAACAGTTATTTTTCCAAAGTGTTTTGCCACTAACAGTCCACCGAAGATATATATATATGGATGTTCCAATTGCTCAGTATCCTCACTGACAAACAGAACCAGCAATCTTTTAGTCATTCTCACAGTTCCGGTACTGAAGTCCAAGATCACGGAGTTGGTGGGTTTAGTTTCCTTTTGGCTTGCAGGCGGCTGCCTTCACGTTGTGTCTTCACATTTCCTTTCCTCTGTGTGTGGTCATCCTTGGTGCCTTTTTATGTGCCCAAATGTCCTCTTTATATAAGAATGCCAGTCATATTGGATTAGGGCTCACCCCCAAAGCTTTATTTTTAACTTAATTACCTCTTTAAGGCCCTGCCTCCAGATAGGTCACTTCTGAGGTGCTGGGCCTTAAGGCTTCAACATATGATCCTTTGGGAGGACACAATTCAATTTATGACAGGACTGTATTGGGTCTATAAATTGGTGTTGAGATGCTTGATCCCTTAACAATATCGAGCCTTCTAATCCAAGAGCATGTTATATCTCTCCATATATCTAAGTCTTTCATTTCCCAGAGATGTTTTATAGTGTTTAGTGTAGAGGGCTTGCATGTACTTTGTTACATTTACTCCTAGATATATTTTGTGGGTCTTTTGCTGCTATTATAAATGCTATTTTAAAATTTTCCAATTGTTTATGGCTAATGTATAGAAATGCAGTTATTTTTTCTATGTTATATCTTGAAATCTTGTTAAATTCATGATTTTACTAGTTTCTTTGTGATCTTTATACCTTTTTCTTGCTTTTTTGCATTGGCCAGGACCTTCAGTATAGTGCAGAACAGAAATGGTAAGAGTAGACAGCCTTGACGTCTTCCTGATCTTGGAGGAAAGTATTATAGGTGTTAGCATTAAGACTGAGGTTGATTTTAGATTTTCCACAGATACCCTTTACCAATTTGGTAGCTATGTAAGTGTATCTTTCAGATTTCCCAGTGTGCGAAGCTTGAGGGCCGAGAGCCCAACAGCTGCATTCTGAAATCCACCCCTTCGTTTGGGCCGAGGCCACACTTCCCACAGCCCCCTCCCAGCCAATGCCTAGGAGCTGTGGCATTCCTCGGGTGGGTGACTTTGGCTTGCAGGCGCCCTGATGGCTTTGCCTAGCTCTCTGAAGGCTGCACTGGAGTTTCAGATGCTTCTCCATCACCTGCCCTCTAATCTCCTCCTGTTTCACCTGGGGTCAGATTTGCACGGTGATCTGGTGCGTCTCTAATTCTCTTCTAGGCCTTTTGTCCCCATTCTCTCTCACAAGCATTTCCTCTAGTAAATTTCTTGCACGTCTGATATTGTCTTGTGATCTGCTTTCCAGAAGACCCATACTAACCCGGAGATTAAGGAATTCCTGTTCTATTCCTTGTTTGCTAAAGGGTTTTTTAAAAAAACTTAATCCTGAATATGTATTGAACTTTGTGAAAAAATATTTCTGCATTTACTGAAACAATCAGATGATTTCTCTTTTTTTTGTTAACATAGTAACATTAATTACTTTTTGAAAGTAAAGCCAACCTTGCATTCCTGAGATAAATTTTAATTGTCAGGAAGTTACATTGTTTTTATATACTGTTGTATCTTAGGTGCATATTTCAAGGTTTTTTTATCTTTATTAATGGGGATATCAATCTTTAATGTCTAGTGTCTTTGTAAGGTTTTGGTACCAACATTATTCTACTTTTTAAGAGTTTTAGTATGATTGACATTATTTCTTTGAAATGTTTTGATAGATTTCACCAGGGCAGCCATCTGTGCCTGGAGTTTTCTTTCTTCTTTGCATTTTTAGTCTTTACTTCTGGCATGCTTCATTGTCTGTGGAGGCATTATTCTGCTTAATTTTTTTTTTCTTAAAATAACTTTGTGTGGGATTGAAACACAATCCATTTTTGCTGTTTATGCTTAAAGGGCAGGAGTTATTCTATTCACTTTGGTAAGGAGAGTGGGCTGGGATTGTTTTCCTAGCTCTTTAGTTGTGGAGTTCACTATTCTGTTGTTATTACCAAGTGTTCAAATATATAGCTTATGTATTCTAACATCTGCTGCCTCAGTTAACCTCCCCCAGTTTTTTTTCTTTCTTTTCTTTTTCTTCTCCTTTTTGTCCTCAGCTGAGGATATGCTAATTGATTTTAGAAAGAGGGGAAGAGGGGGAGAGAACAAGAGATAGAAATATCAATCAGTGCCTCTCACTGTGCACCCCAATTAAAAACCTAGTCCACAACCCAGGCATGTGCCCTGACTGGGAATCAAATCTGCAACCTTTCTGTTTATGGGATGAAGCTCCAACCAACTGAGCCACACTGATCAGGGAAACCTCCCCCAATTTTATCAGGAAATTTTCTTTTCATTTTTCCCAGTGCCTTGTCCTATGTAAGTTCGATTCTACCGCAAATAATTTCTATCCAGCGCAGGACTTTGTCCTAGAAGGGAGCTCTTGTAAGTCCTAGGAGTTCACAGAACCCAGACAGCTTCAGCATCCTCTGAGCACATATGTAGTCACAGACTGAAGCCTGCAAGGCCCCTTGCAGGTCATGGCTGTTTTTCCCAAATTGTGTTTCCCTTCCCTAAGGCATGTCTGTTGGCAATTTGGGGTTACCTGGCTATCAGGTTCGACATAAATCCTGTGTCTGCTTTGCTTTCCCTACACACTTGTTGATGTCAGATGGTCCAGGTGATATTTGTGGTTTTTTCTCAATTGTTTGTATTTTTGAGCTGATAATCTTGTTTTGCTGTAGATGTTGTCTGCGGGATTTTGATGTTGCAATCTTAGACTGTTTTTTTTTTTTTTGTAGAGTGGCTCAAAAAGATAAAAAACTATACCACTACGGCTGACACCTTCCTAGAGTCCCTGGATGTATCTGGAAAGTTTATGGTGAAGGTGCACATAGAGATAGCGAATTACATGCCCACCTGAGGAGTTTAGGCAATATATACAAGCCACCAAGAGCCCTATTTCATTTTGAAAGTGTTAAAACTCTTCTGAGAAACTACAAAAGACCTTCAGATTTGATGGTGATAGGCCCAGACACTAACAACAATAACACTTGTGAAATAAAAGTAGAGAGTAAAGTAAGATGCTTCTCACTGAGTTCTTCTTGGTACCCGGTATTGCATGAAGTGTTTTGGATGATTTTCTTAATTAAGTTTCTCAACCACCCTATAAAGCAGGTACTGTTATTACCCCCTACTTTGATCACTTTTATTATAAGGCAGGTAGTGTCCCTTTTACTTTACAGCGTTGAAAATGAGGGGTAGAGTGGTTTATAACTTTTCCACAGTCACACAGATCTCTGGCACTTCAAAGCTGGTGCTTGTAGCCATTCTACCGTGCCCGCCTCCCATCTTTGCACATATACACCAGTGGATGAAGGGCTCAGAGAGTCAGGGAACCACTCTCATGTAGGTACCTGGACTCCTGCCTGAGTCGTGGGGATGGCCCCAGGTGCCTAGCCTTAATGACTTATCTGGAGGACACAGTGCAACTCTCTACCCAACCAAAAGAAACACTTTTGAAACGGTATCATAAGAAAGAGGCCACTCAATAGTTCAATGGTAGGAAGAGAGGGCCCTCCCCAGTCAGGCAGGGCAGCCAAGGTGGACGTTCAGTAGAGACACGGCCACTAGTAGAAGCTTCAGTGCAGGTCACCAAACGACAGGCCAGCCTGGGCACAAGTATCAGGAGAGCTTTCCTTGCTCTGATGAGCCAGACTCCCAGGTGGCAGTCGCTGCCTGGACTCACACCCTGGCTCTGTCACTTCGTGGATGTGGGACCTCCAGCAGGATCCTTCACTTCTTTTTGCCTCCATTTCCTGAGTTGTGAAATGACACAACGGTAGCATTTGCTTCACTGTGTTGTCGGTGGGATTAAATGAGTCAATACACATAAAACTCTTAGAATGATTCCTTCTGCCCTGTGAGTCTCTATGTATGTTCTTTCTAATTATAATCCATCCTTGTTCTTTGCAGATTCTGTGTTTGCAATTTGCCTACTGGCTAAAATATATTTGTGACCCCGGCGTCAATACTCATGGTGTTGTCGTGTCATTGGTGGAGAAGAATTTAAGTTGCCCGATGTGTGTGTTCCCTGCTGAGGTTGAACTGAGTGGATGCTCTGCCTTCTTGTTTTAGCGCTCACACTGTGAGTGTCCTTCCCACAGTCTAGTTAGTGCCAGGTTTTCTTTTGCATGTTGTGCTCTTTGATGGCGATTTCACTGTCTAAAATGCCCCCAGTATAGTGCTATCTACTGTTCCTAAGCACAAAGAGGCCATGATGTGTGTGCCTTACAGAGACAAGATGCAGGAAAGGCAGCCTCACACACACCCACTGCCACTCCACGTTGCAGGCTCACACAGCCAGAATACGGCAAAGTCACCGTAGCTCTGGAACATCCTGGCAAGCTGGCACCATACCACTGTGACACGACTGCAACAGCCTGTGACCAGAACACTATACCCTGCCAGAATCGGACTTGGCACCAACAAAACTCCACTCTGTGATATTATAACCAGGCTCCACCCCAGATACCACAGTGCTCTAAAGCTGGGATTATAATGCGACAGCCTCAGAGCACCACTGCGCACATATCATATTATCACATGCACATCACGATGTCATAATGCCCTGACAATACGCCACCATCTTGCAAAGTTCTAACCCCTATTACCTGTTTTGACCAATTTCCTTAATGGAGTCTCATCAGCTGAGAGTCCAAGTATTTTGGGGGTCTTTAAGCCCAGCCCAGAAGCACCGCTGACAACATCTGAAGGAGGAGTTCCTTCAGGCCGCTCCCTCCCTTGTGCTGTTGGTGGGTGCATCTGCCTCCTCCCCTGGATGTGAGGAGGACAAGGCCACGTCTTCCTCATCTTTGTGTCTCTCAACACTTAACATAGCACCTGGCTCAGAGCGAGTGGAAATAAGAAAAGGGCTGTTTGGCGAACATGGCATTGAGTTAGAGAAATCCAATGACATGGAGGGGGTAGTATGCAAATCCCAGCCACAGGTCCAGAAGATCCCCTAGACCAGAATCAGTGTTTTTCAGAGTTTACCCATCTCTGTATGCATTCTTGCCATACGGATGCACTACCAATTTTTAGCTCAATGTCTTTTAATGTACTCATTTGAAAATGCACAAATTCCATTCCTTAAAAAGAAAACAAAAGTCCAAAGAATTGCTAGCCCCCTCAACCCATCTCCCTGTGGGAGTTTTCCCAGCGTTGGCCTCTGTGCCCTGCTTGGCGTGTGAGGGCTGCATTTCAGGTGCTGCCGGTGACTAAGTGAAGCCCGAGACAATCTGTGCCCCCTGAAGAATGAATGGCTCCATGGACTTGGTGGGATCCACTCCAGCTGGGTGGGGGTCTTTGGGGCTGTGTGTGACCGAGGCTGGGGAAGCAGTTGCCTCGGGGAGACTAGGAAAGTTAAATACGCCTCCAGGGGCCTTCCTGAATGGAGGGTCTCGCAATTTGCTGGTCGGGGCTATAAACCTGGGTCTACTCCTTGTTCCCAATACCACTCTCTAGCTAGAGTCATTTATTGAGACCTTACAGTAGAGTGCCCTATTCTCTCTTTTTAATTTTCACAGCACTTGATCGGTGCTTTTCACTATCCCCAGTTTGACCCTTAGAAAGCTTGGGCTTAAAATGGTTGTGTTTCACAAGATCACACAGTCAGTAAGAAGTGAACCAGGGGTCACCACAAGCTGGTGTCTCTGCAGCTCCAGAATCTGGGCTTCTAACCACGAAACTACACTCCCCTCTGTCTTCCCTGTTTGTATCTCGCTGCTCAGGAGACGCCAATAGAGGTAGGATGATGCCTAGTTTGCCCTCTTTGCTTGGATGAAGCCATTCTCTGGGGGTTCGGAGAAACTAGTTGGTGAGACTTGGAGCATCTGGGAGCTGGTGGTCAGCTGAGTTGCACGGTGCTATTTTTGAACATGTCTGGGGCCCCAGCCAGAGCTGTACCCTGAGGTGCCAGAGAAACACAATGGGGTGTACTCACAGGCATAATGAGTAACAGGAGATCACAGGCATATATAATGAATAACACGAGAAGGTAGCATGTGGCTAATTCTATCGCCAGCACTTGCTTGATTAAATGACACTCCCAGAGATGTGTAGTAGTAATTGCTTATTCTCTGCCATGGCCCCCTTTCCTCCCACTTCTTTGTTCCTGAAACCCACCTACAATTCAAGGCTTGTGGTAGGTGATTATTTCCCAATCTACAATCCTTTTCATCATTTGAGTTGCTGGGGACTGTGTCCTAGTTCGCTCCTGGAGGTGGGGGTCCCCAGATGCGAGCCTTGAGATGGCGAGCATAGATATTTTTCTTAGAGTATAAGCTCATTAATATGACATAGGAATCAAGTACATGCTCACAGCAGCCCTATTCACAGTAGCTGAGAGGTGGAAGTCACTCTAGTGTCCATCAGTGGATATGCGGATGAACAAAATGTGGTAGATTCCTACAACCAAATATTATTTGGCCGCAAAAGGGAATGGATCTTGAAAATATTGTGCGAAGTATCAAAGCTAGACTCTCAGCTTCACATGGTTCCATTGATATGAAATATCCAGGATGGGTGAGCTCACGGGGACAGGCGCAGGTTGGTGTTGCTAGGGGCTGAGGGGAGAGGAGAATGGAGAAGAGCTGTTACGTGTATCCTGCTGGGGTGAGGGAAACACGTTGGAACCAGATAGAGGCAGTGGTCACAGAGCACTGTGACTCTGCTAAATGCCACTGAATTGTCCACCTTCAGACGGTTAACTTTATGTTATGTGAATCTCACCTCATAGAGCAGGCTAACATTTTAAAAATGCTGTGTAACAGATACTTGATTAAAGCATCATGGGTTTGAAGTCATGTCAGCAACTACCTAGTCCTTCAGAGGAAGCGCAGTGTATCTCCTCCTCCTCCCACATTCCCAGCGAGCGGCATGCGCCCCATGGCAGCAGGGCAACCGCATGTGTTAACCAGGGGTATCCCGGGACAGTGTTCGGGGTGAAAGAACGTGACGGGGACAGGACAAGAGGCCAGGCAGAGGAGTTAGACTCCGGTTCAAGACACACTGGGGCATTCCTTCCGCCTGGCACATGGAAGGGAGGAGACGTTTTTTCCATTCAATTTCTCTATGACCAAAAAAAAAAATTGATCACAGGGTATATAATTAAAGAGGAATATATTTTAAGAGAAATGAAAAGTGTTCTTTTTATGGACTTTTCTCTTAAAGTTTATTGTTTTACTTAATTATAAAAGCAGCATCATATTTACTATAAATTGGGAAAAACATACAACATAAAGAAAAAGGGTAGAAATCACCTAATACCTCACCATGTAGAAGCAGCTATTTTTAACAATTTAATATATCTTTTCCAGAATTTTATCTTTACCCTCTATTCACCTAGCTAAAATCATATGATGCACACAAATTTTTAATCTAGTTGTTTTCCCCATAATATGAAAGATTAAACGTGTTGGCTGCACAATATTCCATTGTCATGAGGTATGGTTTGGTTAACCAGTCCTCTCTCATTAGACTGTTTCCTGCCTGAGAGCTAAATACTGAAAGCTCCTCAAACACCACAGGCGTCATGGGTGGAGCGACCCCACAGGTCCCATGGAACTGATTATGTGTCTGCAGATACACACAGCTTCAGTGGAGGTGACTGGCCACACTCCTGGGAAGGTGTGTGATTATTAGTTTGCTAGTAGGAAACAAACTCACAGCAGTCAGTGTCCTGTTTGGATGACAAACAAAAGGGTGACGTTGGCACACAGCCTGGACAAGAGAAGGACCCAACGTTGACAGACTCATTCAGGCAGCTGACCAGTGAGGAGGGAGGCCTTGTGATTCTACAAAGATGTAGAATCTTCATGTCTCAGTAAACATTTCCTGAGCAGCCTAGCAGGTGGTGGGGACATGGTAGGGATAAGGCACCCTCCCGGCCTTCAGGAGCACGACATGCAAAGGAGTGCAATATGCAGAGGGCAAGCAGACTGCTGTGTGACTGTGAAGACCGCTGAGCAGTGTGGTCAGAGCCATGAGGGGACCGTGTGCTCTGGGGACACAGAGCAGTGTGCTGGGCCCAGCTGTGGTGTAGGGGCTGGGAGATGCGGACAGAGCAGTTTCCCATAGAAGGAGGCTCATACGCTGACACTCAGTGGATGAACTGGAATACAGAGTCCTCTGAGCTCTACTGTGGATCCCTGACAGTGGCCACCCCCCTTCTGATTCCATACTCTCTAGGTGGCCAGGGATGAATAATTTGGCTTTCAACATCCATAGGGCAACAGTGCGCTGTGCAGGTCCAAGTGGTGGGTGCACTTCTCATTTCCATGGCCATGTTAGCATCTGCTCTTAAGCTTGGTTCCCACGAGTCTGTCCCTGAGAAATAGGCCTGCCCTTGGTTTCAACCTAGTGAGTTTTCTGATCCTGCAAGACCAAGGAGGCATGATGAATTCACCAAGATGGCCCAAGTGCCCAAAGAAGGCCTCTCCCAGAATACCACAGCTTTGTACGTGTGTTTTCCTTTCCAACCGCAATGGCTCCCTCTCAAGGGGGTTGCGCAGAACAAGCACAATGGTGTGGGCAGGGAGCCTGGCTCAGAGCTGGTGCTTAGCAGTCTAATCTTGGCCTCCCCGCTCGAAGACTCCCCTGCTCCTATTTGAGGGTAGCTGATGAGTGGAGATGAGTCACGTAGTTCACTAACACCCTCAGCTAGTCCTCCCAGTTCATTAACCAAACCATCAGTCAATGGGGCTAATTGTTACTTTTTGAGATAAATGTTTAAAATATCATCTCCTGTGACAAGGTTCTTTAATAGCTCAAGGACTTGTTGGGGGTGGCAGGAGAAGACAGTACACATGCATGGAGCAACCAGAAAGTACTTTTTGGCTGTGAAGGTGCCCTCCTCTAAGCCCGGGCTAGAACGCACCAGCACAACCCACATGGTTGTCTGTGGTCAGTGTGGGAGCTGACCCAGTGGTGCCTATATGGTACCACGTCCCCTCAAGACCCAGTACGAAGGCTGACTTCTTTCTAGACTCACCCCTGCTCTGCATCTCTCCTAGCACTGGCGCCAGTCAGCTCTCCGCCCTAGACCTCTGTGCCTCAGTGGTACACCTGAAACAGTTCTATTGAAAGGCCTGGTGTGGGCTCCACATGGGAGCGACAAAAGGCCCTGCTTGCTGTCCCTCTTGCAAGCCTAGAGCTAAGTGAGTTTGACTAAGCTTGGTTTCTTAGGTCGTGGGAGACAGATGCCTTAGGTTGCAGTTAACATCATTTCCATAGACCTAGGTAAGGTTTGGGGAACTTCCACAGATTTCCAAGGTGGTCTTGGAAATGAACTTGGATCTTGAGTGGGTAAGGGTCAACTCTCATAAGAGGGGTTCTGGGTGAACTGAGCCAAGACCACAGCCCTGAGATGTCAGACCTGTCTCTGCCTGGAATGGCCCTGATCCACACACACACACACACACACCTAGAGTCACCCACCCCTTTCACTTCCCTCCCCCTGCCTGCTCTTCCCTTCACCTTCTTTCCAGGCTCTCCGGAAACGTTTGTTATTTAGAGGCCTGGGGTCACTGTGGCTACACTGAGAGGGAGGAGTTCATGCCGAGACTCTTGCTGTAAATGGAACTCGGTGCTTGTGACCCTTGGCCGCACAAAGCTCTAGGCCCTGACAGGGCCACACAGATCCTTGCAGTTCATGGTTCACAACACACTCCACATGCAGCAGTGGACCGGCCTGCTCCCGCTGTCCCTGGTCCTGGATGCGTGGGATGCTTAGGGGCTTGTCTGCTGGCGGAAGACCTCACTCCAGGCTCCACACTTAGACTTGTGTCTAGGTGTAAATACCCTTTCTGGGGGGTGAAACTAGCAGGTGATAGTAAACCAGTCCCCTGTACCGTCACAAACAAGAAAACATAAAAAGAAAGAAGCCGATTCTACCGCTCACTTCCTGATGTAAGGCTCATGCCGATTGTTTCCCTCCTGCCACCCCAAAATGTTGCTTGAGTTTCCTTTAGGGGTTCTGAGGTCTCAGCCATTTGCCCCTGCTCCTGCCCAAAAGGCGAGGCCTGCATCTGGCCCACAGGTCAAGAGCAGAGATTCCGAGGCTTTATACTTGTGTCCAAATCCTGGTTCAGCAGATTATAGCAGTTTGATCTCGGGCTAGGTATTGTCCTCTCCGTACCTCAGTTTCCCCACTTGTAGAATAAAGATGGTAATGTTGCCAACATTATCATAGAGTTGCTGTGAGGATTAAATGAGTAAATATACACAGAGCACTTCAAACGTAGTGCTGGGAGGATGGGAAGCTGTGCCAGGGTTTGAAGTTGGAAGGTTCTGGGTGGTCCCCGGGTTTCTGGCCAGGGCCGGGCCACTACTTCAGGCTTTGGGTCTCTCTCCCCTGTGCTTTGAGCAAGGAGTCTGCCATTTTTAATAAAAGATGATATTTATTGCAAGGGGTTTAATTAGTGGGTCATTGGTATTTATTCTCCAAAACAACTGTAGAATTAAAAAATAAAATCTGACTTAGAGAAGGTCAGTAAAGTAAGTAAAGTAAGCTGAGACCGTGGGCCTCAGCGGAAAGACAACTGGAGCCATTTTATCTCCTTCAGTGGCAGCCGAGGTCTTTGAAGCCACCCCATGCGTTCCTGACTGTTGACCTTGGTTTCTAGATGCAGGCACGTGCCAAGTGTGTGGGGCTCTCGGGAGTGCCAGGCAGTTCCCTGTGCTCTCCATGCACTGATTTTTAGCATTAAAGCTGACCTCTGACCTTCAAAATAGTAATAGTGCCACTGAGGGATGTGTTGGCTGCTTGGCTGCATTAAAGCTGAAATCTCTGAAACTGTGATTGATGTACGTGGAGTGCTCAAAGCGTCACTCAGAAAGTTTCTGGACAGCATTTGTGAATTTAATGAAAGAAACACACAGTCTTTGGCAAAATCTTCAACTACCAATAAAACTTCCCTTTGACAGAGTATTGACCCGTGCTGGGAGGGGTCTCCTGGTGACCTGAAGCCCCACACGGTGCATCTCCTCTGTGTCAGCACAGACTTCTTATTGGCCGAATTATGTCTTTGCCTGCCCTTTTAGTGGCTGATGAGAATTACAATAATTAAATACATTAAGCACTTACTGAGAGCTTTTGTATCTTACAACACTTGATCCTTCAAACTAACTTGGAGGCGGGTACCATTATCACACCCATGTAAAGATTCACAAACTAAAGTTCAGAGAAGCAAAGTATCTTGTTCAAGGCACACAGCTGGTCGGTCACCGGCAGAACTGCAGTTTGAATCTGTCCTGTCTTTCTAACCCCAAGCGGCTGCATACCTTTGTCTGCTGTGTGTGGGGCCTTGGTATGAGGAGAGTGGACAGAAAGGGCGTGAATTGTGGTGTCAGATAGGCCTGGCTTCACCTTATGAGCTGTGTAAACTTGGGCAACAGCAACAACTGCAACAGCAGCCGCAGCTACTCGTATAGCACTTGCTAGGAGCCTGGTGTGCTTTACTGCATTAATTTTGTTTAACTTGCAACAACCCCAGAAGGTTGAAACTGTTATTTTGCCAGGGAGTTAATAACAGCAACCTCAGTATGAGCTCATGAAGATTAAATAAGATACTATTTATGCAAGTACTTCACCTGGCAGTGAGTAGGGGCTAAATATTAGGTAACACGGTTGATTGTAGCTCCAAGAAAGACACACGGGCCAGCTCTTCTCTGCCACCATCCTCCATTTGTGAGCAGAGCCGACCCTGAGCTGGACAGATACCTGCGTTCTCTTTGATTTTCTCCACTAAACATAATAGTTCTGTTTCGTGAAGCTTCTTGTCCCCTTCTTGGGAACAGCCCGAGCACTCCATACATGTCGGTTGAATGACTGAGCCAAGGGGTCATCAGTCACTTGTAGCTGTTTTGGGTATTGTGTATTCCAGGGCAAAAGGCTGTTTCCTCACGCACAATCAAAGCTCATCTCTGAGAGAAGGCAGAGGGGCCACTCCTGAGCTTCTGGTGCATCTGTATGGTGTTGGGGGGCATTCTACTTTTTAGTATCAGAAAAGGGGGACACGTGCCTGGTTCCCCATCAGCCCACTCCCAAAAGGATGACTTCTGTTTCTGCACACAATTCTCAGATTTTTTCCCCTGGGGATAGGAGGTGGGATGGGGGTCTGGAGTAAGCCCGAGGGGCCTTCCCTGCATCAGCAGGAAAGAGATTTGTCACCCCGGTGAGTGGGCGTCCATGCCCACAGCCGGACCTGGATGGAGGCGTCCTCATGAACGCAGGAGGCTGGTCCTGCGGGCATCGTGCTACACCTCTAACGCATCCACTCCAATTCCTTTAGTGGCCCCTTTCCACTCTGACAGGAAGATTGTTCTTTTTCATGTTGTTTTGTTTTTAACCTGACCCGAGCATCTCATCCTCTGGAGTGTAAACTCATTTCTTTTGGTCCTGTGCTCTGAGCTGAGAAGGGCCACCTGGTCACCAATTTCGATATAATAACCCTTCAGATCCTCAAAGACTGTTATTAAATCTCTCCCTGGCTGCCTCTTCTCCGACTAAATAATTCCTGCTCCTTTCACCTTTCTCCGCAGGTCCAGTTTTTCCACTCTGTACAGATTGGTCCGAGCCCCTCCATCTTCCCTACGTGACCAGGAAACCAGGAAGCTGAGGTGTCAGCCAAACACTAGAGACCACTGCTTGAGGAGGGGTAAGGGCCAAGGGCAGCCGGGGTGGGGGACAGCCCACAGCACTCTCTGTCGCCCCAGGTCAGCTTGCACACAACCTCAGCCTCTTCCCTTACTGCCTCCGCCCAATGGATGAAAAGAAGAAAGATGCTTTCCACCAAGGGACAGCCTCCACCCCAGCTCTTCCTTCCAGCTCTGCCCCTGTCCGTGCTGACCACAGCCTACCAGCTCCACTGGGTGCAGGTGGCAAGAGAAGACAAGCAGAGAGCTGAAACAGGCAGGCAGCAAGAGCAAATGACCATGGCAGCTAACACTGTCCATGAGCTGCCAGCCACCTGCATGCTTCATCTCCACCCTTCAAACAACCTGATGGTCCGTATTTAATACAAGAAGGTTCTAAAGCTCAGCTATAGAGCCTGCAAGGCACTTGTCTGAGAACACACCTAGGAGTCAGTGCAGCCAGAATCGAAAGTCAGGCAGTGGTACTCAAGACACAATGCTTTTTAACATCTACTGTCTCAATCTGCTAATTTTGGAGAAAGTGTATCTGGGAGGGGAAAAAGCCAATGATGGGCCCACTAGAAGCAGGTGACTACTGTGGACAACCAGAGCTAAAGAAAGGGACTCTGAGAAACAGAGAGGTGGGCGAACCGGAAGGGAGTCTCTCGAGAAGGAAGACGATCAGTGTCAAGTGAGCAGAAGGGCCGAATGGGATTTCTCCATGCTGGTCTCCCATCCAGGCCCAAGGGGACCTGTCCTCACGGAGCCCATTTTCTGGTTTCTGGAAGAGGCTGATTTGTGTCCTGGGCCTTCCTCTGACTACACGGATGTTTCTGGCCCTCTTTTCCACAAGGGCTCTCTCCAAGCTCCTCCAGCTCTGAGACTTCAAATCCCTCCCAGTCTTGGTTCCTGAGGGGGTGCTCCGAAGCCAGGCCCATCTCCTCCCCCCACACAGGCCTGGACCCAGCTCTCCTGCTTTCCAGTTCACAGGACCTGGCCTCTGACTCTATTCCCAGCACACTCTTGATTCCCAGTTCCTCTTCCTCCTCTGCTTCCTGCCCAGGGATCTTTACTCCTTTTTTCAAGTTTTCTCTTACAACCAACTGGGGAGTGGTTGTCTGAAATATAGCCCTGTAATAGACACCCACCTCCTAATCCCTGGAATCTTCTAATGCTACTGTAAATGTCAAAGAAGAGATATTTACAGACATGAATAAGTTAAGGATTTGGGTATGAGTTTATCCTGGATTATCTAGGTATAGACACTAAATGCAATCACATGTCTTTATGAGAGAGAAGCAGAAAGAGATTTGACATCATCTGGTGTCAAAGACTGAGAAGAGGAGAAGGTTATGTGAAGACAAAACAAAGGTTTGAAGGTTGGCGAGACGTGGCTGTGAGCCAGGGAGTGTTGGCAGGCACCAGGAGCTGGAAGGAACACGGAACAGATTCTTCCCTAGACCCCCTGCACGAGCAGAGCTCCACCAATCCTTTGATTTGGGCCCAATGATACCAATTTCAAACTTAGGACCTCCAGAACCATAACAGAAAAAATTTCTGTACTTTTAAAGCACCAAGTTTGTGATGATTTTTTTACAGCAGCCACGAGAAAATGAATGTATGGGCACCATCGGTACATATTTGCAGGTTAAAGTCTACTACCAAAAATGCAGACCCCATTTTTGCTATCCAGTGCCTGGGGGTGGGGTTGGGAGTTGGGGATAACTCAAAATTTGAACCCATAATTTTAGGGAAGTAGTATTTTGCTATCATTACTTCATACTCTTCCATCTCCTTTCTTCCATGTTCAAGGCACTTGAGGCCAGAAACTTCTCCCATAAGAAAGGAGAAGAACTTGTTAAACTTGCTAATTTGTGCCTTCTTAGAAATGCTTGCATTTTAAAAAGAGTGTTGTCTTTCTGGTCTCCCCTCCCCCCTCAAAGTACAATCTTTAATCTTGTGCCTTCCCTAGGCTTCCCAGGGATCTGAGAACTGGCCTTTCTGTTGACCCCTAAAGTGCTAGAAAGGAAATAAAGATAGAGAATAGTAGAAAGCAGGGTGGGTGAGGAGATGAGTCTACTTGGTTAGGGTAGTCGAGAAAGGTTTTCTGAGGACATGGCTTTTATGCTCAAAATCTTGGTTATTCCAGTCAGAGAGAATGACATGAGCAAAGGTTTCAAGGCAGGAAAACAAATCAGACCTGTTCTAGAACCCAAAGGAGGCCGGTGTGGCTAAAGAGTAGAGCTAAGTTGATCGTGCAGAGCTTTGTCAGCAACCCCAGGGAGCCTGGATTTTCTTTAAGTAAAATGCAAAGCAGACAAAATCCCGGAGTCTTTACAGTTTCTAATTTACCAGAAATATCTTTTTTCCATCGCACGGATAAAGAAATCAGGACACAGAAAGATTAAGTTAAATAACTTGTTCAAAGTCACACAACCAATGAACAGAGTCTGGATGGAAGACCAGTTCTAGGCGACCCCAGGCTCCATGCCCCTCACCCCTCAGGCCAGGGTCTCCAGTGGATTTCACTGAGATGCACAGCTCAGCCTGGCTGGAAGCAGAGATGGACCTCTCGGCGCACAGTCTCCAATGTTGCAGATTTAATTATGTCAGAGAACTGATCACTCAAGCTGTGGTCAGGAAGTATGGTTAACTCATCCTGTGGTTGGACCCATTGGGCCCATGGCTTTGACTTCTAATTGTCTGAAATGCCTTTGTAATCTAATGTGCTCTAATGTGGAATGTTAATGATCCAGAGACTGCTGGCTGATGTTAGGGAGGAGAAAGGAAGAGATAGAAGAGAAAGAAGAGAAGTGGAATTGGTGGGGGAGGGGGTGGAGAAGGATGAGAGTGAGGGGAGGGGAGGGAGAGAGAGAGAGAGAGAGAGATTCAGTCAGCTCCTTGCCCGGAATCTATTTTCAAAATGGTCTTCTCATCCTTTTCCTATCACTCTTGCTGCTCAAAAAATGTTGCTATTATTATTATTAGTTATTACTTTCTCAAAATAGTGAAATAATGGGGGAACTCACAGAAGAGAAAGGAAGCCAAGAAGATGGGGGAAGGGAAGATGTCCCCAGAGGGGCTTGCCTCATGGGATGGGTGGGGGATGGGTGGGGCCAGTCCTGCTGAGTCTGGGCTGAGCCTGGAGCACCTGGAGGGGATGGATGGAGTGAAGGGAGCCAGGGGCCCTTGGGCTGCACCTCCTTGGAAATTGTTTGAGTTAGTGGAATTGTTGGTTTTATGGCTCCCTGTGTGCTACCAGGTACAAGCACAGAGGAGGAGGTGCTTTAAATGTGGGGAAAGATACCCAGCTTTGAAGGTGAAGGTCGGAGGTAGGGGCAGGGGAAGGGTGAGGCCCTTTATTCATCTCTGTTCCTGTTGGTGGCCACAATGCCGGACACCTAAGAAGGTGTCCCCTGATTGACCCCTAAGAAGTGCTACACTATGGTAGTGGCAGGAGTTAAATAGGTACTGTCCAGTCCTGCTGCCTGTTCTCTGAGTGACCTTGGCTAAGTTACAGTGCCTCTTTGAGCTCAGTTTCCCCATCTTCTGAGGAAGAAAGAGAGTAGCTGCCACCTGTCACAGTTCATCTTGGGGAGGAGACGCAATGAACACACCATATAAACTCCAGAGCTCTGAACAATTCTAAGGCACAAAAACCTCCCAGACTGTGTCTATTGTTCCTTCTTAAGAGGTCTGTCCTGTCCCAAACCCCTGCTCAGACAGATGATTGGTCTAGTTGTTGGCCATGCATTGCCTAGAAATGGCTGCCTCTGGCATCTGGAAAGCACTGCAGAACCTTAGAGAGCTATACGCTTTAAGGTACTATTCTAGCTCATTCTGCCATCCCTTTTGGGCCTGGCTGAGTGGTAGGTGAGATCCTTAGTTCCACCTGGTCAGTGCTTCATCCTCCCCTAGCAGGCCCGGGCTGCAGAGGCACCCACTAGCTCCACTGGGCTCTTGGTGTCCAGTCACGTGGGAATGACTACAAATGCAAATGTGGCCTGGGCCTGCAGGGTGATGGGGATGGGCAGGGTGAAATCTGGCCCTAGATGGGACGATTCCTTTATTCTCTTGATCCAAGTGCGCTGGATTTGGGAAGCCCCTGGATTTCTTGCTGCCTGGTGGATTCCCACTTCTCTCTTTCTGCCAGCGTGGTTTGTGTCATGTTCCATAAATCTCTTCTAGGGTTGGAAACCTGATGAAAATGGACCACTGACCAGCTCGTTACTCAGTTCCCCGTGGGTCCAGTCCTTAGGCGCAATCACAAGGATCATCTGTGGATTGAGCAACCCTGTGCACTTTCAATTCACTGCCTCCAGTTAGGTTTTATTGGAGGAATAACAATGTTTACCATGTCGACACTCAGAGTGGGTATTCTGTAAATGGTTTTTTTAACAAAGAGTGATTAAAGTGAAAGCAGATAGCCTGCTGCCAAATAGGTGATCAAGGTAATCAGACAAATCTGAGTGTCATCAATTTCCTTATCTGTGGAAATGAGAGCACTATTAATCACACCTGCTCTGCACGCAGCTGCTGTGAGAACAAAGTGGGACAGTCTGTGCAAAGAGCCTAGCTGCGTGCCTGTCATACACTGGGTGTGCAATATCTCTTCCCTGTTGTTATTATTATCGACTGTGCAGGCTTGGGGAGCTTTATAATGTGGTTCATTTGAAAACATGAAACGATAAATAACACCCCTCAGGGGCACTCGGCTCTCCCCACTCCAGCCGGCCTGGGAGTGTTAGGTGTGGGGGAATTGGATGGAGAAGCAGGAGAAGGGTCAGGGATAATGCAAAGGACATTTTGGCCTGCTAGGTACTTTCGAGGTGGTAGGATTCTAAGTTCCAAATGATGCTTCCCCCGCACCCAAGAAAGAAAGAAATCAGAGGCCTTAGAAAGCCTAGTGTAACCAAAGCCAGGTTGCTGTCTTTGGTATCCTGGGAAGAATTCAGGGGACAAGTCTGATTTTCATCTGCTATATAGGACTCAGAGCACTCATGACAAATGGCTTCGTTCCGAGGCATAGCTGTTCACCTTGGAAAGCAGGAGCAGAATAAGGCAAGGCCTGGAGTGTCTGCTTAAAACTGAGTCCCGATCATTTGAGCAGATTTGCAAGACTAGAGCTCTAGTGATGATCGTCAGACCCATCTTGATGCCTATTTGACATCAGCCGGGACCTCCCTGTCCCTTAAGCTCTGGAGGAGATTGAAGTAAGTAAATCCCATTCCAGGACTGGAGAGTCCAGCTTCTCTCTAAGGTTTCTGTAATCCCCTGGGGCCTTACACCTGCAACTGTGTACTCCGATTGTGGAACTCATCCCTCTTTTAAATTTACACACACACAAACTCACACATGGAGCTGTGTGTCTACCAGACTTTACGGAATATTTGGATACATAAAAAAGGCACATAACTTAAAATGGAATAATAGACATCCCTGTTCTGAGAATAAACCTTAGCCATCCTCAGCTGGGAGCATTGCTTCCTATTCTTCCCCTCCCCTCTTTGCTTCCTCCAGTAACTAACCACTCTTCTTCAATTCAGCTCCCAGCCGCTTTTGCATTTTCTTCTGGAAGGGGCTTTCAGCAAAGGGGACCCACTCTCCTCAGGTGGGAGGTGTGCTTATAACTTGCCCCGCACCCACTGCATACTCAGACCAAGAGGGTTTCCAGACTTATGTGTTGAAGAAGGACAAGTGAGGATGCTCCATGAACGGGAAGACACTTCCTCTTGATCGGAGCAAGACAAAGGGTCAGAACCATCTGTCTGGAGCTGCAGGCCTCCCTTTTCAGCCTGGAGAGGAGACTGGCCAGACTGGCTCCTCGGCCTCCAGTCTGCACACAGGGCTGCATCTGTCATCAGGCATGTCTGCTTGCTGCCTCGGACTAATCAGCCAGGGTGACAGGTGGCAAAGCACAATATTATAGGCTGAAGGTTTCTGCCACAGGCCAACACTCGTGCTGATCAGACCCAGCTCTCCAGAGCAGAGCTGGCACCCCCTTTCAAATCGTACCACTGACATTTGCCGTTGCTCCATCCTGTGGTGTTACAAGAGCAAATTAAACACGCCCAGTCGTTTGTTTCTTCCTGAAGAGCAGGGGGGCACACAGCTTTCTTTTTGCAGCGTTTGCTAAAGGCCTGCTCTGTGGGGTGCTCCACAGGTGCCCTTGCAATAGCCTTCTGGGGGCGAGGGTCTACCCTTACAAAGGAAGATGCCAGCGGGGGTTCTGATGGGGCTCCAGAGCTTGCTCACTTCACTGTTCCTGGTGATGATGGCCCTTCCTTCCTGGGAGAGAAGGAAGGACACTGGCATTTCCTGGGCTCGAGCTATGGTGTCTGGAGCTTCCACATGTATGTCAGCCGCTTCAGTTCCCATTGCACAGCTCTGATATATTATTAGCCCTACTTTTCAGACAAGGATTCAAGTCTCAGAGAAAGAATTGTCAGAGGTTGTATTATTATTCTGGCTGCTGCTCTCCTTGCTGTCACCCACAGAGTAGCGACCCTATGCTCAGCCCATTGTGTGTGGATGCCATTGGGAACCCCACCAAGCTCCCCACCAAGCTGTGCTGGCTTACTGTTTCCAGGCCTCTCCAGCTGCCAGGTTTCATAACCAGTCACTGTGCCCAGGCCCACAGCCACTGGGAGCTTAGTCGGGCACAATGAAGATTAACCCCCATCAGAGAGTGACTTCTGCTGCCCCATGGCCTATAACCAGGTTGTCCAGAACATGGGAGCTGAGCAGGAGGTGACTGCAGGCACATCCAGCTGTAGGCTCCCTCCCAGACCCCTCTCTGCCTGCCTCACCTTATGCCAGGACACTGGTTTGCTGCCCTTGTATCACAGCCCTCAGTGGGCCTGGAGAATGGTCTTGACTCTCAGCCTTTGATCTGGGGCTTTGATCTGACTTGAGCATATCTTGGCCAAGCAAGATAGATGCCCCATTACACAGAATGAGGTACAAACAGCAACCCCAGTGCATTCCAAGAATGCGATGCTTGAGTACTTTATTACTCAGGGTTCTACAGAGAACAGAGCCAACAGGTTTCATACACACAAATGTATATATACATATATGTAGAGGGAGGGTTATTTATTGTAAGGAATTAGCTCAGTAACTGTGGGGGCTGGCAAGTCTGAAATCTGTAAGGCAGGTTGGCAGGCTGTAGACTCAAGCAGAAGTTGGCATTGCGATCATGATTCTGAATTCTTCACAGCAGTGGGCTGGAAACTCAAACAGGAGTTTGAGTTTTTATATTGCAGTCTCAAGGAGAATTCCTTCTTCTTTGAGAATCCTCAGTCTTTGTTCCTAAGGCCTTCAACTGATTACACGTGGCCCACCCATGTTATAGAGGGCAATCTGCTTTGCTCTAAGTCTACTGATTTAAAATTTACTCACATCTACAAAAATACCTCCACAGCAACATCTAGACTGGTGTTTGAACAAACAGCAGGGCATCACAGCCTAGCCAAGTTGACACATACAGTTAATCATCACAAGTACCCCTTGTGAATAACAGCAGCAAGACCAGAAGTGCAGTCCGGCCCCCCCCTCCCCCCCACGGCTCCTTGGCGTATGGGGAGTGCCTCACACAGAGGCAGCAGTAGTGACCACACATAGGAGTCACCATAAATAGCAGTAGAAGCTGTCCCCAGCATTTCCCTAAGGGGAGGGTATGCAGTGAGACTGATCAGCTCCCTTCAGGTTAAATTCCCAGGCATGAAGAGGTACGGTTCGCTATGGCAGACCTGTGTACCTGGAAACAAAATGCCACTGGCTGGGCACCACGACATTTAGGAACTAAGCGATTGAATCTCAGCAGCAGGAAGCAGAAGCAGGTCGGCCACCCCGGAGGTAGTGTCCGCAGCATGACATCGGAGATGGAGCCCTCTGCTCCACCTGCCACCTCAAGTAGCCGTCCATGGCCTGCTATGGGGCCCTTCTGCCCTCAGAGGCCTAATTCCAAAGGGAAACAGAAAGAGAGATGTCAGGTTTTGATGTTCCCGCTCCTGGTTGTAACTGTAGCAAGGTGCCCTACCAGAAAGTCTTCCCTCCCTTTCCCATAAAAGAGGCCGGCTGCTGCTTTCAGTGCAGGCAGTGCTCAAAGGCTACATTTCTTTCTTTCTCTCTTTTTTTTTCTCCTCACCTGAGGACATTTTCATTGCTTGAGAGATAGAGAAAGAGAGAGAGGGTTTAGAGAAAGGAGAAGGGTGGGAGAGAAAGAGAGAGAGAAACATTGATGTGAGAAACGTTGATCAATTGCCTCTCATAAGGGTCCTGACCCAGGACTGAACCCACAGCCTATGCATGTGTCCTGACCAGAAATTGAACCCGTGACCTTTTGGTTTGTGGGATGACACCCAACCCACTGAGCCACACTGGCCAGTGCTAAAAGGTTACATTTCTTAACAGAGGTGACCTGGAGATGATCACCGAGAATAATAATGCAACTGTCAGGCCTCGCCCACAGCTGTGGGGCCCAGAGAAAGCACACAGATGGAGGACAACATACCATATGCTAAAATATTTAAGAGTTATAAGCCATGGAAACACACTGTTAAATAAAATATGTTCTATCCTGCCTGGTCAAATACACCTTTGTAGGCACCTGGAAGGCCTATTTGAAATGAGAATCGTTGGCCTCCTCTGAGTTCTGAGAATATGCTGCTAGAGGGAGAATCGACACAGGCCCCCAGCCCCCAGGCTGCTTCTCTTTTCTTTCCTCTTTCCAGCTCTGGCCCCCTCACAAGGGCCATTGCCCACACTCGGGAGACGTCCCAGCATGCTCGTCCAAGCTTCGTCTGTGAGCCCTGCGAGCTCAAGCCTAGGGGTGTCCGTACTATCAGAATGGTCTGACTTCAGAGGGTGGGTCCAAGGAGGAGGTCTGCTCAAGCCTGGGAAGCAGACTCAGGCTGTCTGGGGAAAGCATTTAATTCAGGGTGCCCAGAGCGCTTCTGGGTGCAGAGTGTGGGACAAGCAGAGGGTGGGCTCATCCTCCAGACCCTGGGGACTCTTTGCTTCATAGAGGGGGGCGGGGCGTGGAGAGTGGAGATCCAAAGCAGGGCTCTCTAAAGTGTGGGTGCCATGCCAGGGACCCCTCTTGCTTAG
The DNA here is from genome assembly GCF_014824575.4 of Sturnira hondurensis. NCBI lineage: Eukaryota > Metazoa > Chordata > Mammalia > Chiroptera > Phyllostomidae > Sturnira > Sturnira hondurensis. The sequence continues at coordinate 5,397,080 of NW_028079136.1, forward strand.
CAGTGGTCCTGTACTAGCTCAGCAATAGCTTCTTGTTCTGGGTACCAGCTATTTTGTGATTTGTTACTCCTTCTGTTTCCATGGTAATCACTTCCTCTCTCATCATTTCTATCTCTTTCTCCCCTTATCTCTAATCTTGGAGATTTCACCAAGTTTGTCCTATATCGCAGATTAGTTTTTGGGGGGGGTGAGTCAATTTTGCTAATCACTGCCATTTAGGGGTATTTTTTTACGGTTTTATTTTAGGTTCTGTAATCTTTCAAACTCCATCCAGTTCCCTTGGCACCCCAGATTTTGTCTGAGCCCCGTTTCCACTCGTGACTCTTTCAGTGCACTTTACAGAGATGAAGACTTCTCTCATGGTGTTGAAACATCAGGCAGGTTTTAAATAATTCATTCTGTCTCTTGTGGTAAATAATCTTTCAAAGATATCACTTTATCTTTCTTTGTTGTCTTCATATTGGATTTTTTGGTTGTTTGTTCGTTTGTGAGAAGAAATTAAACTAGATTGTCATTTTGCCAACCGACTTCCCAATTCCTCTGGGTCCTGGCATCTCTGCCCGCATCCTGAGCTGCTGAGTGATGGGAGGAGCGTGGCCTCTACCCCAGCGTCAGGTTCCCCGCAGCCGCTAACCTGCCTTCACACAGAGGCACCATGTCTTGTTCTGAGGTCTCTGTTTTCTAAACACGAGCTCAAGCACTGTTCTTTCTGTCTGCATGTCCCACGTAGTACGCCCTGAGGTCTGGCCCCACTGGCTCCTAGGGGTCTGTCTCTGCCCTCACTTATGGTTTTCTAAGGTGCAGTATCCTCCACTTTCAACCCTATTGTATTAGAGTTTTTGTTTCTGAACAGTTCCGGAAAATAGGGCTGAGGGAGGTGAATTTGGCTGTCTCCAAATAAATATTGAACAGTAAGTTGGGGAGCTCTCTTGCATTCGGCTGATACTCACATGCCCAAGCCAGGGGAAAATGGTGGGGGATGGGAGCAGCATATAAAGCTTTTTACTGCCCTCACCCCCATTCTCTGCCTTGGGTTCAGAGGGCAGAGTATTTAGTCACTACTGCATATCTCGATCCAACCTTGGGAGGAGCAAACTAAATGTTCGCTTTTTAAATCAGCTCTTTACCTTGGAGAAATTCCTACCTTGGTTCAGGCAGTAATCTTTTTTTTTAGTCCTAGTTTATGCCTTGTTCAGAGATTATTTAGTTGCAAGTGACAGAACCATGAAAGCTACCATAATTTAAGGGTTAATTGGAAGGACGAAGGAGGTGCTCAAAACCCAAGGGTAGGAAATGAAGTTAAGCCCCACGAGGGACTGGGAAGCCAAAGTGCTCTGATTTATACTGTGGGATGTGATTAGCACGTCTTGGCCAAGAGTCAGAGTAAATGCTCCCCATGCTGGTTGTAGTGAGAAGCTCAGAAATCCAGGTGAACACTTGCAAGGCCTCAACACCTCTCCCTTTATATGTACAGTGCTTATGCCTCTAACTCAGGGGTCCTGTTCGTCTCAGCGTGGTGCGCACTATGGTAGGAGGGTGCTGGCCGCTGAGTTAAAGCTGGCCCCAGGGAGTCAGGTCTGAAGCCTGGTGGCTGCGGCAGGAACCAGAGCTCTGTCTTGCCCCAGCCATTGTGAGGAGTGGTGAGCCCCCTGCCTAGTGAAAGGGACCCCCAGTAAATTAACGGTGCTGCCCAGGCCTTCCTGCAATGTATGGAGGCTGCACCATGGGCGGCTCAGTTTGCACAGGTTTCCCCACCTTGTGGGTTGTTAGGGTAAAAAGCAAACCCTGCTCTCTGCTGTGGGAAATAATTCGTGGAGCATAATGATATCTCAGGTTTATCTTCTCTCAAGTCTCTGCTACTGATGTTGGTGTGGAACCCTCTTCGACTGCTGTGGCTCCTCAAGGGTTTTAGGTGGGACAGCTCCATGTTTTAAGCCTGCATGTTAGAACATTCAGTAATTGGCCTTTTCAGTTCAATTCATGGCCCGAGAATGAGGCTCACGGCAGTTCCTGAAAGACCTGAGGCAGACCGGCTTTAGTGCCTACTGACCCACAAACCTCGCTTCAGTTGGGACTTAATGACAGGACAACAAGACTAACGCATAAGTTCTACTTGTCTTTTACTCTTACTGGCAGCTTATTTTGGGGCCTTCCTGGGGGGATTCTTATGCCTGTCACTGCTGCTGGGTTATATTTAGGGGCATCTAAGTTTACCCTAGAGACATTCCTACCTCAAATCTTGAAGGGAATGCATTAGAGATATGGGTTTCTTCCTTCCCAGAACTCGGAGTCTATTATGCAAATTTTCCCACTTTCTCACCAGAACTCTGCACACCCTAAGCAAGTAAAAGGGGCCCACTGAGTCTTCCTCCTGGCTGGGACCGCCTGCCTTACATCTACATAAATAAGAGAGGTCCTCAGGAGCAGACCGAGGCCAATGTTAAGTCTTCCTTTTTCATCAAAGGAAAAGACTAACGCACCCAGATGAGGCATTCCAAAATAACCTGAACCAGGAAGTGAATATCATCAGCGTCTAAGGCGGTGTCTCTCTTCCCCTCCTGTTTCCTGCCTCATCACCGCTGCTGTCTGCTTCTCTCAGTGGATCTGTCTCATTCACCCACTTTTGTGGAGTGCTTTCTTCTGTTCCACTTCAACGTGACGTGAATATGGCTGCCCTAGCCCCAGCTTTACACACTTCCCTAGTTGAAGGGCTCTAGAGAGACCAAGTAGAACTCCTGTGTTGCAGTTTTAAAGTCTGGAAAGAAAGAATCGCATTGGTCAGTTTGGGTCAGGAGTTCTTCAGTGGGTCAATCAGCTCTAGCAAGGTTGTGGGCCCACAAGCCTACTGACCAGTCAGTAGAGGCCACGGTAATCTGGGAGTGAGGATGGCAGGGCAGGGAAATGAGGACGTGTCTGCCACAGTGGTCATCGGTTTATTGCCTTTCTTTCTGGTATTTTGACAAAAGGAAGAAGAGAGCTCACCGGATGCTCTGTGTTAACCTGAGAGAGGAGTCACTTGGAACACTTCCTGTGGCATCCAGGCCTGTCATCTGACTTCAGGGAACAGAGACTACCAGACTTTGAGGATGTGAAGGTTTTGTACCTAGAAAGCCACTGCACTTTGATCACAGGTAATGTTTCTCTGGTACAGTGGTGAATAATTCCAATGTGTGATTTTTCATCCTTTGAATTCAAAGAGGACAGCAAACAAGAATGAAATGATGTCTGGAGTATGGAATTGAGGATGTGGGGTATGAGGCTGTAACAAAATTCCACTTTTCCTTTTATTTTATAATTTATCTAGGTCACCATGAAACTAATGCAATATATTTATTGCCATCCTAAGGCCCCCAGGCAGAACGTGTTCCTCCCCTCTGCCTTCCACAGCACTTTGTTCATATCTCAGTTTGCTATTTATCACACCGCATGGTCATTATTTGCTGATGGGTCTATTTTCCTGGCCACACCAGGTTCCTCTAGGGAAGAATCTGTTTGGTGTTCCTTTTGTATTCTTAGCACGCTTTGGACTTAACACAGTAAAGGTTCAATAAATATTTGTTGAATGAACCAGACCCAGAACCAGATGACCCCAGGCAAGCCTTGGGTATTTGTGCAGCACACAAGTTGAAGAATTCCCTGCCTTTCTGCTTCTTATTATGTGGACTCCATCCACGGTGTGAAGTGCTGTTGTGGCTTTCTCTCAGATTAGGGTCTTCCCTGAGCCCAGCCCTCTTGGCCGAGCCTTACCTAGCTGTCACAGCCCTCTTCCTGAGGGACCAGACCCAACACTGCTTGAATCCAACCTGGACAGACAGATTTCTGGCATGGTGACGTTGCCCTGTACAAGGCGTGGTACAGCTTCCTGTTCCTCGTGGGCTCTTCTGTTTTCTTCTGCATGTCCATTTAGACAGCAAACCCGACACTCCCTTTCTGTCCCTTACTCCAATATGGAGCATATTTAAACTCCATCAGCACGTTGGTTAGTGTAGCCCCTCCTCCTACCCAATTTGACATCATCCCTCTTCCACATGCTATTGGTTGACCCCTGCTTTCTTCATTCTGTGCCCACCATCAAGTGCATTCAAACACCATGGCACAGAATGGCCCTAGTTTCCCTGGTCCACTGTGCAGGGGGCTCAGGGTGAATCCCTCCTGATCCCTTTCAGAACTTTTACCTACGTTGCTAGAAAAAAGAGTGGCATTTTCCCGCTGGCCAACTGGACTACTCAGTGTGTCTTCATCTCGATAGTCGTCATGACCACTGTGTGACATTGACCCTACTAGGAGCTAAGGCTGGGATATGTTGGCCCTCATACAGTCAAAGCAAATTTGTGTCTGACTAGCTAACCTAGCAGGGAGCTAAGCCCTGCCAAGGCAGCACAGGAAAGATGTAGGACCTGAAATGCAGCCACCCACCAAAAAGGGAGCAGAACACCAGGCAGTCAGGTTCTGTCACTCAGGGAAGTGTCAGTCTGGCATGAAAGCAAGTGTCTGTGGGGACCACAGTAAAAGCAGTAATTGCATTAGTGTCTAGGGCTGCCATAGCAGAGTACCACTGCCTGGGTGGCTTAAAGCAACAGAAACCAACGGTCTCAAAGTTCTGGAGGCTGAGTCCAAAATCAGCATGTGCGCAGGGCCATGCTCTCTGACCTCTGCAGGGGAGAATCCTGCCTTGCCTCTTCCTGGCTCTGGTGGTTTGCCAGCAATCCTTGGTGTTGCTTGGATTGCAGCATTTCAATCCCTGCTGCTGTCACCACCTGGCATTCTTCCTTCATGTGTCTGTCTGTGTCTCTTCTCCTCTATTTCTAAGGAAACCAGTCATATTGGATGAAGGGCCCACCCTACTCTGGTTTGACCTCACCTGAACTGATTACATCTGCAGTGCCCCTATTTTCAAATAAAGTCACATTCCGAGGTACTAGGGGTTAGGACTTTGGGCTTTGGCATACCTTTTTGGAGGACACAGTTCTATTCATTACAGTAATATTGCAGAGGGGGTCAGAATGAAGGTTTGGGATCTCATTAAGTGGGTGGAACTAAATGATGGAGAATTTGGGATGAAATTTTTCAAGAATTCTGGTAAATTATTAAATGGTTCAGGATTCACAGGGAGGGTTATATTCCCTTTTGATGCCATTCTGGCCAGGTGCACAGGAATGCCTGGCTGTTGACTCTTCTTCCCACTTGACTCTTCACCAAAGGAGGTACCCACAAGCAACATTAGCCAAATTGGAGACTAAACACTGGGCAAGCCAATGGACTTCAGTGACCATTAGTAAAGTATGGCACATTGACTGTCCAGGTTTTGATTAATCAGGTTACAGTGTCTCCTCCTTTAGGTCCAGTCATACGAGAGGCAGAGAAAAGTGTGTGGTGGGAAGGATTGAAATGAGACAGTTGGGGAGCAGGTGGTAAGACTTTGACCAGCAATCTGAAGGACTCCACTTTACGGGAGCATGGGTCTGGGAAAGGGACTCAAGGTGGGGACAGCCCAGTTCTGTGAACCAGGGATATGGGACTCACTCTGGGCACATGCACGGATTGATGCAAATGCAATATGTGGTGCTCGGGAGGAGATGGGAGGGAGGCGAAGCACAGACACGGAAACTAGAAATTGTCACAGAACCTCACCTTCCTATCTACACGTCCCTTCTGCTGAGCACCCGTCATGTAGTCCTTGGCTTTCATCACTCCATCAGTCCCATGTGTCTCTCTACAGTCTCTACATGACGTGACTGTAGAGAGACACACACTCACTTGGCAAAACTCCAGGCCTAGATGAACTCAACCAGCCACCTGCATGAATTTGAATAACTAATTATTGCTATAGAAAAAATCATATAACTAAGAATCTTCCCTTTAAACTTATAATTTCAATCCACTGCTGAGAATTTCTAATTATCTAATAAACTTGCTATTTTGTCCTTTATGACATTTCGTAACATTCACCTTTGTTCTCAGATCTCTTACTTCATTCCTGCACCACTCATTCTTATCTAATTATCCCAAGTCAGTCGTACCTAATTGAAAAATTAGAACCATCAGATAAGAACTCCCCTCATCTACATCTGCGCTCATTTGCATTTTCCCCTTCTGCCCTCCTGGAATGAGGAGAATGTGCTCTTTTGCCGTCACAGCCCAGCTCCTCCTGGAGCTGGATCTCATTCTCTCTCGCTTTCTAAAGGTTTAAATTATCTCCTATCTCTAATTACCCCCCATCCCTTGTAAATGACCAGTCTTCCCCTTTTCTATGGGGCCATTCTCTTTAGCTCACCAACATGATTAACTCTCCTTTATCCCTAAAAGTCCTCCTTTGGGTCCCTCACGCCTCTCTAATGACTACTGATTTCTCTACTTGCCTTTACATCTTAATGCCTCAGAATAGTTGTCATGTCTTATTTAGTCTCTCAGTGACGTCAGACCCAGATAACCACTCCATTATTGACATTACACCATTGGTTTTCTTCAGTTTCTTTTCAGTCTCTCTTACAGTTCCTCTTCTTTCCCAATATCCACATTTTGATGTTTTCCAGCACGTGTTTTCTTTCTACACTGTTTTCCTCAATAATCTATTTTTCTGGCCTAAAATATCATCTACATTCTGACGAGGCTGAAGTTGATGTTGCCATTTCAATCTATTATTTGGGGCTTAAACAAGCATATCCAACTGTCTACTTAAATTTTCCAGTTGGGTACCTTGTAGGCATTCTCAGTCCAACTATACCCAACACAGAGCTCTTGATTCTTTCTCCCCTCTATCTCCTCCCAAATGTACTCCATTAACAGTCTGTTAATCCATTTCAGTAAATAATGAGTCTATCCACTCATTTGCTCAAACCCAAAATGTAGCTGTTATCCTTTACTTCTTCCTCTTTTTTTCTAATAAACAAGTCCTGTCTTTTCTATCCTCTAACACATCTGAAACCTATATATCAGCTTGCCTTATTCTTCATTAGTTAAAAAGTCTTTGGCATTTTTTTCTGGGACTACTGTAATATCCCTTTTAATGGTCACCCTTTTTTTTCTAGCTCCCTTCAAATCTATTTTCACAAAATGGTCAGAGGAACCTGTTAAGAACAAATCAAGTTACATTTCTTCCTCACTTTCAACCCCTTTTGTATATTTCCACTGCATTGTAAAATATTGAGCTGTAAGTTTCATGCAGTAAAGGGTGCAAATCTTATATAGTCCATTCAATGAGTTTTCATAATTATGAACATCCAAGTTGTTGCCCACCCAAACAAGGTGGATCTTGTAGGAGTAGTTCGTTCTTTTTACTTGCTTAGCAGTATTCCCCTGGGTGCACACACAACAGTTTGTTTATTCATGCTCTTATTGATGACAACTGAGTTGTTTTCAGTGTTGGGCTACTATGAATAATGCCACTGTGAACATTCACATACAAATCTATATGTAGATACGTGTGTTCATTTCCCTTGGGTAGTGTAATTACTATCCAATTAGTAGTGTAATTACTGGGCTGTATGGTAGAATTTTGTTTAACTTTTAAAGAAACTGCCAAACTACTTCCAAAGTGGCTACATTTTCATTCCATTTAACATGAAACTTAAACTCCTTATGAGGCCCCAACTTCTTTCCTCTGTATCCTTATTTAACTCTACCCTTCACCTGCTCCACTTGGTCCTTCAAATACATGAAGCTCTTTCCCACCTCCAGGCCTTATCTCATGTGTGATTATTTTTGAAGTCCCATATTTTTTCTCTCTCCTCCACTAGACTGTGTTCTTCTTGAAGGCAGAGCCATGTCTGTTTTCCTCACTCAGCTCTCGGTGCCTAGCATGCAGTAGGTGCTCAACAGGATTTGCAAAACAAATGAATATCTATTGACTGGCTTTTAGATCGCCTTGGGAATGCAGGTCCCTGGATCGGGCAGGATATCGCCCAGGACTGTTAACCACTTTAAAAAATTAGGGCTGGGTAAGAACATGAGATTTCCTTCTAGGAAATCTGAAAACATTTAAAATAAGTGTGCCTATTCATTTATGTAATTGCACAGAGCACTTTCCAAAAGCTCTCATTCTAAGTACTTCAGTAAAATAGGGTAATGAGTTAGAGTGGTGAGGGGAGACAAACTGCCTTGTAACTTGAGGTGTTGGGAGAATCAGGACAAACACCCTAATCGTGTCTGATAAGGAGGGATGCTGAAGGGAAGGACCGGAGTGGCTACATCATCAGAAACTGGGACACCAGGCTCGAGGCTGGGAGATGCCCTGTCAGCTAGGGTGCAAACGCTGCTTACCCCAAGAATAAAGTCTGTTTTATGTTGCTATAGAAAAAGTGTTAACTTGGCTAAATAAAGTTAGTCTCTGTTGCCTGGGTTCTCAAATACTTAATTTATGTTCATGACTTTTTCATCCCAAAGAGCCTTAGGAGATGAAGATGGGGTTGTAAATAAACAACTGAGGCAGAACCAATGGGTGCCTCTTACATAAAAAGTGGCCTCGAAGGCTGGGTCAGTAACTAATACCAAAGTAGACAGCAGTGGAGCAACCGATCAATAAAGAAATATTTTACTTGTTTCAGACATAATATGCTTCAAAGATAGCTGCTCTTTCCAAAAAGAAAGAGGTATTCCAGTTATTCTAAAGGGACCACAGGAGAAGCTGGCCTTCCTCGGAACCAAGCTATATCAGAGAAGATTCTTAGGTTGAAAGTAGTAGAAATGGACTCTGTCTACTTAGACAAGAAAAGGAAACTTGTTGGAAGGATAGTGAATAGCCTTAAGATTGAAGAAAACCCTGAACAATGTGAGCCCTAACAGGCCAGAAGCCAGGGGAGATCCAGAGTTCTCAACTGCAGAAACTGACCAATCATTTTTAGGGAACTTCATGCCAATGACTTAGATTCAATATCCTGGGGGTGAACCTGACTGACCTATATTGTGGACCATGTGTCTGCTTCAGTAGGTCAGGGGTGGAGGCCTGAGATTCTTTGTCCCATCAGAGCCACAGGGAGTAGAGAAAAACCTGTTTTACAATGAGATCAATGTAGGAAAGACAAAACAAGTGATTCATTATTCTGATAGTCTGAAAGGTGTCAATAACCAGATTAATGAATTTATTCATTATTAACCTTATCAACATACATTTAATTCCGTCATGGCACTATGCATTGTTTTATGCAGATGAAATAAAATATACTGCTTACCCTTAAAAAAGTTACTATGTAATGTTGGGATACAATTAAAAGGGCACATGAAATTGTTCAAATTATGATTGCCAGAAAACAAAACTCATTAAAAATTACTCAAGTAGAGATTAGTGTTTATGGCAAGGATACAGAGTTCTCATAGAACCAAAGGATGTGAAATCAGTTTCAGATGAGCATCTGGGGAGACTGAGAGGAGCTAGTTACTACCTGCTCTTCCCTCTCTTGGGCCACAGGCTCACCTCTCTGCTTCTTTTAAAAATTGTATTTTAAAGTATATTTTATTGATTATGCTATTACAGTTGTCCCATTTTTCTCCCCTTTATCCCCCTCTGCCCTGATCCCCTCCCACCAGCATCCCCTCCCCCTTAGTTCATGTCCATGGGTCATAGATACGAGTTCTTTGGCTTCTCCATTTCCTATACTATTCTTAACCTCCCCCTGTCTATTGTACCTACCAGTTATGCTTCTTATTCCCTGTACCTTTACACCCACTCTCTGCCCTCCCTGTCCCCCCTCATAATCTTCCATGGTGATCTCCATTTCTGTGTTCCTGTTCTAGTTGTTTGCTTATTTTCTTATTATTTATCTAGTTTGAGTTTTTTTAAGGTTCAGTTGTTGATTGCTGTGAGTCTGTTGTCATTTTACTATTCATAATTTTGATCTTCCTCTTTTTCTTAGGTAAGTCCCTTTAAAATTTCATAGAACAAGGGCTTGGTGCAGATGAAGTCCTTTAACTTGACCTTATCTGGGAAGCACTTTATCTGCCCTTTCATTCTAAATGACAGTTTTGATGGGTAGAGTAATCTTGGATGTAGGTCCTTGACTCCCATGATTTTGAATACTTTTCTCCAGTCCCTTTTTGCCTGAAAGGTTTCTTTTGAGATATCAGCTGACAGTTTTATGGGAACTCCTTTATGGGTAACTTTCTCCTTTTCTCTTGCTGCTTTTAAGATTCTCTCTTCATCTTTAACTTTGGCTTTTTAATTATGATGTGTCTTAGTGCATTCCTTTTTGAGTCCAACTTGTTTAGGACTCTCTGTGCTTCCTGGACTTATATGTCTATTTCCTTTGCCAAATTAGGGAGGTATTTTTACATTATTTGTTCAAATCAGTTTTCCATTTCTTGCTCTTTCTCTTCACCTTCTGGCATCCCTATGATTCAAATGGTGGAACATTTGAAGTTGTCCCAGAGGTTCCTAAGACTCTTCTTATTTTTCTGAATTCTTGTTTCTTCATTCTGTTCTGGTTGAATGTTTATTTCTTCCTTCTGCTCTAAATCGTTGATTTGAGTCCCAGTTTCCTCCCCTTCACTGTTGGCTGCCTGTATATTTTTCTTTATTTCACTTTGCATAGCCTTCACTTCTTCCTTTATTTTGCATCCATACTCAATGATTTCTGTGAGCACCCCAATTACCAGTGTTTTGAACTCTGCATCTGATAGGTTGGCTGTCTTCTCATCACTTAGTTCTATTTTTAGAGCTTTGATCTCTTCTTTCATTTGGCCAAATATTTTTGTCTTGGCACACTTGTTATGTTGTAAGGATTGGAGCCTTAGGTATTTGCCAGGGCAAGGCAAACTAAGTTGCTGCATTGTGGTGCTGTATGTGAGTGAAGGATCTGAGAGGGAACAATACCACTCGCTTGGCTCTTGGCTGGCTTTCAGTCACTTCCACTATCCACAAACAAACTGGGCCCTTCTAGTGCTGATTCCTTGGTGGGTGAGTTTGCATATGTTCTAGGACCATGTGGGTCTCTTCAATGAACTCTCCTGTGAGGTTGTGAGTTTCTCCCGATGCTGCAACCCACACAGATTTTTACAGTCAGAGGTTTTGAGGCTTTAGTTTCCCACGCTGGAACCCTGGGTTGCACGGTCTGTCTTCTCCCCCCACTTGTTCTTCCCAGCTTATCCACACATGATATTAGAATAGCCCAGTCTAGAAGCCACCGCCTCACCTGCCTGGTCCGCAACAAATGTCTTCTTTGCCTGGCTGCCCATCTCCACCCCTCCTACTAGTCTGAGTAAATGTTTCTTCTTTAACTCCTTGGTTGTCGGACTTTCATACAGTTCGATTTTCTGCCACTTCTATTTTTTTTTAAATTTGTTGTTGTCCTTTTGGTTGTGTGAGGAAGCAAAGCATATCTACCTATGTCTCTATCTTGTCCAGATGTCTGATCCAGCAAAACTATAACTTAGAATGAAAAGTCAGATAAAGTTCTTTCCAGATAAGGTCAACTTAAAGGAGTTCATCTTCACCAAGTCCTTATTATATGAAATGTTAATGGGACTTATCTAAGCAAAAGAAGAAGATAAAAAAATATGAACAGTAAAATGACAACAAACAACTATCAACAACTGAACCAAAAACAAACAAACAAATCAAACAAACAACTAGAACAGGAAGAGAATCACAGGAATGGAAATCATATAGAGGGTTATCAGCAGGGAGTGGGAGGGCAAAGAATGGGGAAAATGTGCAGGGAATAAGAAGCATAATCAGTAGGTACAAGATAAGCAGGGAGAAGTTAAGAATAGTATAGGAAATGGAGAAGCCAAAGAACTTATATGCACGCCCCATGAACATGAACAAAGGGAAGGAATGCTGGTGGGAAGGTGCAGGGAAGAGAAGAATAAAGGGGAGAAAAAATGGGATAACTGTAATAGCATAATAAATAAAATATACTTTAAAAAAGAGTTTGGGAGTCTTCCCTCCTCTTGAATTTTTTGGAATAATTTGAGAAGGATAGGAGTTAGCTCCTCCCTAAATGTTTGGTAAAATTCACCCGTGAAGCCATGTAGTCCAGGGCTTTTGTGTACCAGAATTTTTTTGATTACCGCTTCAATTTTACTAGATATCATCAGTCTGTTCAGGCTTTCTGCTTCTTCTTGATTCAGTTTGGGAAGATTATATATTTCTAAAAATTTGTCCAATCCACCCAGGTTGTCAAATTTCTTGACATATAGTTGCTTGTAGTAATCTCTTATAATCTTTTGTATTTCTGTGGTATCAGTTGTAATTTCTCCTCTTTCATTTCTTATTTTATTTATTTCAGTCCTTTCTTTTTTTTCTTGATGAATCTAGTTAAAGGCTTGTAAATTTGCTCTATTTTTTTCAAAGAACCTGGGTAACAATCAAATGAGATAATTGTATCAGGTTCTTAAGACAAGATTTGTTCAGCATGGCTCATCTCTTGGTGCAAAGTCACACAAAGTCAGATTTTTAACCAACTAACATTTGGCTACTTTGGGGTCAAACAGTCATCACTAGTTCAATTCAGTGCTAGATGTGTGTGTGTGCATTTTTGGGGGGTTGGGTGTTGGGCAGATGGGGCTGAGTATATGAAGCTATAGATGGGGCTGGTTCTATGGAACATTTTTTTTTACAATACAATTACAGTGAGTTGAAGAGGATGCATGACTGATGTTGATAAAAACAGCCTATTGTATCCATGCTTTGGAAACTTAGAAGAAGGAGGAAGATGGAATGGAAGCTTAATAAAGTAGTAGAACAGAGGGAAGATGTGGCAAATATGTTCTCCCATTCAAGGGGTTGTCTTTTATTTCTTAATTATGTATCCTTACCCAATGACAATTGTTTTTATTGCTTTTTTTGTTTTTATTGTTTTTATTGCTTTTCCCTCCCTAGAGATGGAGGGAAAGAGGAAGAGAGAGAGAGAGAGAGAGAAACATCGATTCAAGAGAGAAGTGTTGATTGGTTGTCTCTTGTATGTCCCTGGACTGGGGATTGTACCCACTGGGACCAGGGATTGAACCTGCAACCTTTCAATTCTGGGATGATGCTCCAAAACCACTAGGCCATACCAGCCAGGGTCAGTGGGTTGTCTTTTTAATTTCTCTGATGGTTTCCTTTGCTGTGCAAAAAGCCAAAAATTAGTTTTTAAAATAGTCTTCAAATTTATAATTGCTTGATTTAAAAATATATGCATATTTTGCTATTCGTGTGGTCTTAATTTTATTCCAAATGCTCCAAATATTTTTAAAAATATTATATGGAGTGTCCCTCACTTTTTATTTGAGGTGACCCTCTTGGAATTCTCTGTGATGCTGGGAGGTTACACATATATTACCCAGAGGTCTCCCAAAACCCTTTTTTAACTTGGAATCTTTGCTCCCTCTTTCCTGTTATCATCTTTCTTGGTTTACTTCCTCTCCTTTGTGGGAGTTTGTCTTCAAATAGATTCCAAACAAATGAAAATAATTTGGGGGTTATGAAATGCCTTAACTCTTTGTTCTATCATTAAATTTGTTGGATAATTTAACTATGTGTAAAATTTTAAGTTAAAAAAGTTTTCAGTAGAACTTTGAAAACCTTGGTTTACAGTCTTCTGCTATGTAGTGTTGCTAAGGAAAAGTCTGAAGCCTCATAATTCTTACTCCTTCTTTGCATTTTAAAAATTTTTAGAATATCTTATAATTGTCTCTTTATTCCCTGGTCCCTGAAATTTCATATTCATGAACTTTTAATGTGGTTCTTCTTTCACTTATTGTGCTAGATAGCCCATGGGTCCTTTCAATCTAGAGACTTATCTTTGAGGAAGTAATAATACCCTCCAATTCCTTTTGCCTCATTTTCTCTGTTCTTTCTTCCTATAGCTCTTGTAATTTGTATGATACAGTTATCTTCTCTCTAATTTTATTTCCCCTTACCATTGGTAATCTCTTGGTGTTTTGTTCTATTTTTCTTCAAATTTCTTTTTGACTTTATTTTCCAGGAGTTCTGTTCAAGTTTTTAATTTTGTCAACCATGTATGTTCATTTCCAAGAGCTTTTTCCTACCCTCTGAGTGTTTTCTGTCTTGGTTTCTACTGCTTAATATATGTATTTTTTTTTCATATGTAACTCAGGATAACAATCAGGGGAAATCTTTTCTTCTGTTTTGCATTATCTCTGTTACATAAAGGTGCTTTTTCTGTTCGTTTTGATCTTCCACTTTCATATTAGAGATTTTTCTCAACTATTTGGTAAATCTTAATTTTTTCATACATATTTAAGAGTAAGTCATAAAAATGTGAATGTGTTTGTCCGAGTAAAAATATGTACGGGACTTGATGGTGGTGCTTTTTAATCGATGGGTTCCACCCGAAGATACTCCAACAATTCATTGATCGTTTTACTGCTGCTCCCCAAATGCCAGAGAAGACACCTCCAAGCGCCACCAGGGAGATACTTGGTAATATCTGGGTGGTGGAGGAAAAGGATGATGGTGGAAAAGGACTTAGTCCCATCTTTTCATTTTACGAACTTCCAGTTAATCTCTTTGTCATGACTCCTGCCCTCCATCTCTAAGGGGCTTTGGAGCCCCGCACTTCTCCTGTTAGTTTCGCCAGAAGAGAAGATTCAGATCTTCTTGCCTGAGGAAGAAGTGAGTATCAGACATCTTCTTCATTTAGGTGTACTGGCTCCACTGAATTCATCAACTTTCCAGGCTTTTATGGAGTAAATTGCTGGGGTGTTTTTGTGCCCTTCTTCTGCATTCTTTTATCTTGCCAGATTGAGTAACCATTCCTCCAACAACTTTCGTTGTTCTAAAAATTTAGAGATTTTTTCACATGCTGATGTCCCCTTTTCCATTCTCTATGTCATTCTAAATAATTATTTTATTATTTTAGTGGGAGCACAAAATGACAAAGAAACAACACATGCTAGACAAAGTGTGCCTTTTCAGTTGCAATTGGGTAAGGGCAGTTTCTGGAGTACAGATTGGGATAAGGGATATAGGACTTCTCTTGGAGCATTTTGCAAAGTATTTATTTATTTATTTATTTTGCTCCAGGATTAGGTTGCCATTGAAGTCACATTGGGTCCTTGAACTCTAGGCCTTTGTCTAAAGCCTCAGCTCCATTTTTAGCTTCTCTTTCGGGAAATGTGAGGCAGCAAGGTACAGAGGCAAAGCCCAGTGGGGAGAGGCAGAGAAGCTGGTCTAGCTCGCTGTTTCTAGCTAGCTCTGGGACTATAGGCAAGTCACTTTTCCTAGTCTTAGTTTCACTACCTGTCAAATGGGTTGATTTGACATTGGGAGACATCAGTGACTGTCAAAGTGGGTCTAGATGTACTGCTCATCTGTCCACCTCCCCGTTTCCCTAATTTTAAAACTTACTTTCATCACTTGCTTTAGTTCTCCTCCTCACTTTGGTGTGGCAACCCTTTCATTGGAGGTGCTCTGAAATGTGTTGTAGGAAGTCACTCACTCACTGACCCTTCCATCTATTCATCCAACTTTTAAGTGCCCATTTGTGCAAAGAGAGCAAGATACATCTTCTTAAGCCTTATATTTAGGTAGGAAGAAAGTACAATCCAGATTTACTGAGTTACGTGTATAAGGGAATGTCTGAACTGGAAGGACAGTAAGAAACCATCAAGTTCAATAACCTTATTTTTACAAACCAGGAAACAAAAGCCTAAAGAGATGAAGCAATTTGCTTAAGGTCACATGGCTAGTGAATGTCAGAACTGGGAACAGAATTAATTTTCCAGTCTTCCAGCCCAGTTCTGCCTTCTCCCTCCATTACCTACCACGTTTTATTAACTAATTGGAAAACAAAACTGCAATGAGCCCTACATTATTTTCTCCTTGAGCACAAAGAATTTTTAATGGGGAAAGGATGTGCCCAAATTTGTGATGAGAAACAATTAACACAGCCTCAGTGGAGTTACTGCGCCATGGACCATTGTTTCAGCAAAGGCATTCTATAATGGAAGGAGAAAGAAGATGAGGAGAGGGAGAACGCTGTCCTTTGTTCTCAAAGTCTTTTGTCTGTCTATGAGGCTGTGTCTGTTTGCCCAACATGAGCCTAGTGAGATGCACAGCCCAAACAGTACCAACTATCTACCTTAATTCCTCAGTGCTGCATTTGGCATCTGTTATTCAGTTCCTGTTGCCAAGCTGGATAAACAGATCTTGGCCAAGTTCTGGCTGTAAAAAGAGGTCTTAGATACAAAGGCCCCTTCTGCAATCCAGTGGGGACAGGTTAGTGCCTGCCTTATTTGTCCTCACATTAAGCCACACACCACGGAGCCATTAAAAGTGAGAGACCAGTCTCACAACCGCACAGGGCAATTGCCTTCGACTTCTCTCTTCACTCCTGCTCTGTGTTTTACTCTCTACTCCATTCTGGTTTCTATAGCTTTGTCTTCTATTTTGAACCCCACTGAGTCAACATTTAACTTAATGTCCAGATTGATTGGCTTCAACTCTTGGTTCTCCCTGAGACATCGATTACACTCCTCCTTTGACATTTTCCACTCCTGGCTACTTTGGACGAAAGCCCAACGCAATTTTTCTTGGATCTAGTTCCCAGAAACCCTTTATCTTTACTCCAGGGATCACTATGCTGGGTGCACCCCTGTTGGCTTGCCTGAGTCCTCTACAAGCAGCAACTAGGTGTGTAGGCCACCGTGTCTATCCCTAGGACTCACTCGGATCTAGCCTCCAGCTCACTGCCTGGGTTTGCCATTTGTATGTTCACCCTCTATCCCTCTGCCCTTAAGCTTTACATTCAGATCCTGCTTTGGACTCCTTCCTCACCTTGGTTTGGAGACCCTTTCATGTTCTTTTTTTTAAGATTTCTTTTTAGAGAAAAGGAAAGGGAGGAAAAAAGAGAGAAACATTGATGGTGAGAGACAAATATCAGTCTGTTGCCTTCTGTTCATGCTCCGAATGGGAACCAAACTGGGGACCCCTCACTTCGCAGCATGGCACCCAACCAACTGAGCCACACTAGCCAGGGCCCTTTCATGTTCTTGATTCACCCACCACAGCTACTCACCCGCTCTTGAC
Source organism: Sturnira hondurensis (assembly GCF_014824575.4). Taxonomy (NCBI): domain Eukaryota; kingdom Metazoa; phylum Chordata; class Mammalia; order Chiroptera; family Phyllostomidae; genus Sturnira; species Sturnira hondurensis. The sequence goes on from NW_028079136.1 coordinate 5,414,046, forward strand.
TCTGTTTTGGCATCACTGGTGCCATTAGTTAAGAGACCCTCCCTCCAGTCTCCAGTTTGTGAGAGCCCTTGTTGGCTGAGCAAAATCTTAGCTTCTTCAAATGCCTTGGCTCCCCTGACAGTAGAGGAATATTTAAAAATGACCAGAGCTTTTGCCCATGGTAATTTTAGCCGAACTTTTAAACTCTCTTGCATATCTGAAATTTGAAATTAACCACAGTTGCCTAGAGTTTTAAAAAGCTTAAATAGAATTTCTCAAATTGTGGTTCTGTGATGACCTGCATTGAGTCAGCTTATGAAAAGTATGGATTCTGAGCCCTAGAGAAGCTGAACTGGAGACATTATTAGATAGATGATTGGATACAATAAAATTGGATATTTGCTTATTTAATCCATCTCAAAGATGAGTTTGAGATGGTAGTAAAGCCACCCGTAGTAGTAAAAGGACCCTTCTGGTCAGTGTGGGCCTTGAAAAGGGGAGGTTTCTTAAGTCAGCAGACGATCAAACAAACAGAATTGATGTTACGGGTATCCACTGTTTCCAAAGAAACCATCGATAAATTTACTGAAAACCTTATTTGCATGGAACTCTGACCGGACACAGTAGAGGACAGTAGTTGACTAAAACACTCAGACTAGCTGTTACTTTAGAGTGAGGACACGTATTTTCATTGGTGTCTCAAGGAAACAGTGTGGGGACAGCTTGCAACAAGTCCCACCTTGTCAGAGTGTAATGGTCAACTTTGGCAGGTGAGTCTGCTTCGGTGGCTGTGATATGTGCAAGAATGTGTGGTGCAGAAAATGCAGGTCACCATTTTCAGACCAAAAAGTGACAGACATTTTTTTTGTGAAAGTAAATATCCATGGGAGGTACCTATCAAATGAAGAAAAGCTTACAGAAATAAAGTCAAATATGTAAAGAGCATAGGAAAGATAGCTTAAGTGTTAGAATCTGTATAACATCATGGATTTCTGATTGGAAAGGTCCTCAGAAATCAAGTTTTAAATTTTTAAAAAATTTTGGGATGCACTTGTCAAACAAAATCTTACCCAGAAGTCTAATATCTAACACAGATAAGTAGAGAGTTGCTCTGGTTGAGGTGTGACTGTGTGTGTGTGTGTGTGTGTGTGTGTGTGCCCTTTAGTCGGGCTAGGCTAGATCATGGGCAGCAGAAAACCACCCTCTACTCATCAGCTGTCACAAGAAATGTTTACCTTGTTCATGCTGTGTTGTCATCCATGGACCTGGGCTTGGCTCAGCACTCCTCACTCTAGGACACCAGCAAATGGGAGAGCCATCATCTTAAACATGGCTGGTGGCCCCAGCAGAGGAAAAGAAAAAACTCTGAAGAGGACTGCATTCGCCATTAAATTCTGTGATTTGGAAGTGACACATAGCACTAATACTTCGTCACATGGGTCAAAACCAGTCACATGCTCCTACTCAACCCCAAAGGGGTCAAGAAGTACAATCCTACCATGTGCCCAGGAGGCATTTCCTAGTGAACATGTCTGGGGGACACTACCATTGACTATCACAGTGAGTAAGCATGCGCATGTGAGTGTGTGAGTGTGTGGGTGTGAGAGCCAATAGAGCAAGGGAGAAAATGAGAGGGAGAGCAAGAGCAAAACAGAGAGAGGGAATGGTAGCTCAAGAGTTAACATAGAAAAAGACTCATTTTGAAAGGAAATGTGAACTTGAAGAAATTTTCCATGAAGGCTTGCTATGCATTCCAAGTGACAAATAGATGCAGTAAAGACATTATATTTGCTCTGATTACCCAGGGGATGCTGGGCAATATAAAGAGTTTTTGAAGAGAATAGCAATTGGTGATGAAACCTGCTATCTCTAATGTACTCAGGAAGCCAAGCAGAAATCACCAGCTTTGCTGAGACCTGGGAGAAATACTCATGCCACGATCACAAGTGAGGAGGACTTCAATTGATTTCACTTGAGTCAAGGGCATTCATTGTACAGGGAACATTTATCCCACAGGATTAAGCAGTCTCTCTGGGTTCAACAAACAGTAGCCATCACCCACTCTGTTCTGAGCACAGTGTCAGGTGCCAAGAATTCAAAGACAAATAGCACATAGTCTAAAGAGAAAATGGTGAGTCCTGCACTTAGAGACATAGGAGTAGTGGAAGACACGGAGCTTTGGAACTATGAATATGTGTTTTCATAGGGAGAGGGGTGAGGGCTGGTGATGGGAAAGACCATCCAGAATCATGCCCAAGTTTCTCTTTCTCTAGCACCAGGTTTCTCACTGAGCACCATGTAGAGCAGGATATGTGACATCTCTGGACTCAAGGGCTGCATTCTCAGTTATTCATTGAGACCATCCCCTCCTCTCCACATACACCATTTCCTAATGTCCCAGGGGGACAGTGTCCCTCCCTCCTGTAAAAACACCATCTCATCATTCTTACCCTCCACACTACAGCCTGAAAAAATCTCCCTAAAACACAAATATTGTCCCATCCTCCTCTTTACCTGACTCCTTCATTGCCTCCTCATTTCTGCCAGGAAAGTTAGGCATAATATGAGGTTGCCCCAAATCTGGGTCCTTTCGGTATTTGTACCTCATTATGCTCCTCTTTCACCCCCGTCCTTCATTTTCCCACATCTATGCTCCAAATGTGTGAAACTGTTTGCAACATTCTTGGTGTTCTATGCTCTTTCCCATCTCTGGTTTTTTGGGTTTTTTTTTTGCATGGGCTCTTTATCTGGATGTTCTCCCTCATCCACCCAAAGAAATCCCGATCCTGCTGGTCTGATCACTCTTTCCTTGTGCTGTCTAGCCAGTGTCTGACTGTAGTCTGTCCTGACCATATGGCTTGCAGTTCCTTGCTTACTTGGAGGAGACAGTCGGTGCAGGGCTAAGAGCCCGGGCTCTAGATATTTAGCAGCTGTAAGGTTCTTGGACTCCCTGAACCTCAGTTTGTTCTTCTGTAAAATGAGAATAATAATAATAATAACAACAGTAACAATAGTATTTTCTGCACAGAGTTACTATGATGTATAAGATAATGAAAATAAAGTACAAGCTAACCATAGATGTAAACCACCACCATCATGGTTATGATGACGAATATTATTTTTGGATCTCCCCTACCAGACTATGAACTTCTTGAGGGCAGATGTCTTGTTTTATGCAATTTTGTACTCTCAGTTCTTAGCACAGTTCCAGGCCTGTAGGAGGGCCTCCAAATATTTTCGAATGAATGAATTAGTCAGAAAAATGTTATCTTGTGTTCAGTGAGCAATCAGTTTAAGTAGGCAGGAAAATCTCATATATGTTTAGGATTTCCAACTAACATGTGTAAAAAACAAAGACTTTTTTTCCTTGAAGGGTGTGCTTCATTTATTCAGAAACTTCATTGATGTGTACGTGCTAGTTTCTTGATGGTGCCAGCATGACGACCATATATCCTTTCACACTAGAGAGGAGAGTGGAGACTGGGGAGTGGGGGTGCGCAGTTAGCCCCACCAAGGTCATGTCCCAACTCTGCTACGTTTTAGTTACAGGGCCTCGGAGTGGTGGCCTAAGCTTTGTGATCACCCATGGCCTTAGCTGTAAAGTGGTTGTAAATCTAGCAACCTTGTTGGATTGTTTAAGATTAGCACTGGTGCATTCTAATCCATAGCTCACCATAGTAGGTGCTCACTAAATGTTAGTTATTTTACCTTGCGTTGCCAGGTGAATTATTTCTTTAGTAAGCTTGTGAGTAACATGGAGGTAGGGACTTTAGTTCTGTGTAAGTCAAGGATCTTTGTGTGGCAAGGATGCTCATTCAGTGAAGCCCAACTAGGGTTAGGGACATCTTATACAATCACAGAATCAATCTCTCTCTTACTCCTTGCACAGAGCCCACAATGGCTCCTACAATGGCGCTCGCCCAGCTGTGAACCACTACCCCCCTTTACTCCCCACTGCTAAGAGATTCGATTTTTTGTCCCTCAGTGACAAATTCTGGGGAGAAAGAATCTAGTTGGACTAAGCTTTGGCCAAGAGGTCCCTACCTCTTGGCCAATCAACTTTATCAGAAGTCATGAAAGGCAAGGACCTATATCCAAGATTAATCTAGCCAGCAAAGGTGTTATTTAGAATGGAAGGGCAGATAAAGTGCTTCTCACATAAGGTCAGGTTAAAGGAGTTCATCATCACCCAGCCCTTATTATGTGAAATGTTAAAGGGACTTATCTAAGAAAAAGAAGATAAAAAATAAGAACAGTAAAATGACAACAAACTCACAGTTATTAACAACCACACCTAAAACAAACACTAAGCAAACAACTAGAACAGGAACAGAATCACAGAAATGGAGATCCCATGGAGGGTTATCAGCAGAGGATTGGGAGGGAGAGAGAGGGGGGAAAGGTAGGAGAATAAGTAGTATAAAAGGTAGGTAGAAAATAGATGGGGGAGGGAGTTAAGAATAGTAAAGGAAATGGAGAAGCCAAAGAAATTATGTATATGACCCACGGACATGAACTGAAGAGGGGGAATGTGGGTGGGAGGGGGGTGCAGGGCAGAGGCGAATAAAAGGGGGGAGATGGGATAACTGTAATAGCATAATCAATAAAATATGTATATATAAAGAAGTGGGTCTGAGAGTGGTGGGAAAAGCGGGGTGGCAGAATGCACCCGCCAAATCTGAGGGTTGCTCCAGGAAGAGAGTGTGGGTGCTTCTGGTCCAGTGTCCTGCCCTCTTGGGCTTTGCCTCCTTTCACTGTTCAGTAAAAGAAAGAGGAATGAGGAGGGAAAGATGAACGTTTTTTGGCAAAGCAGAAATGGCTACCGTGTCAACTAACTTGACTTTTATTCCCTCTGACTATTGCACATGTTGTCTTTCTTGTTTCTTTAAATTTGTTTTGTGTTTGCTTTTAACCCTTTTGTGGTGCCACCAGGAACATCTGCTCAGTTTTGACAGGATTCAAAGAAGTCCTGTCACTTTGAATCCTGTCAAAACTGAGCAGATGTTCCTGGTGGGGCTCCCTCCTCAGTCCTGGTCTTCTCAGGGTCAGTCCCCTGAGGGCAGTCATTGAATAAATCCTCAGGAGGAGGCTTAGTCGATCAAACAATTACAGAGAAAATGAAGTTACAGATGTTAGCAACACCTAAGACAATGGGCAGCCTCATCCCCTTCCCTTGCCCTTCTTCCCCCGTTGCTGATAACATAAATTCACATTAATGTGTCTGATAGCCCTGAATCTACATAAATGACCTGTGGTCTGAGGCACACTGGGGTTCGGTGGCTGCTGGGAGAGCTGGGTCTCCAACGGGGAGCCTTGGAGGCCTGGGGCCGACACAAAGGTAAGAGAAAGTGGAGTGCTGTACTGGGCTTTGTACTAGGCTCTAAGGTAGTTCAACAGGAAGGGCTGGAGGAGGGGCTGGTCATGGTCCTTTGAGCCAAATGAGAAGATTCCACCTTAACAACCCAACACTAATTCCGTGTTCCTGTTTGCTCACTTCCTCAGATGTCCCTGGTCAGGGAGAATTTATGGTTTCCTTTTCCCTCCCTTCCCTTTCCCTCTCCTTGCCTCCTCTCCCCTTCCTCTCTTCCTTTTCCTGCCCTTCCTTCCTTCCTTCCTTCCTTCCTTCCTTTCTTCTTTCCTTTCTTTTCTTCTTTCCTTTCTTTTCTTCTTTCTTTCTACTTGCTTCTTTTTTTTAGCCCTTCCCCCCAACACCAACCTGGTGTCACAGAGACGGAAAAATCCTCAATCCTAAAGTTGATGGGAGCAGATCCAGCTGTGCCCATCAGCTGCTGGGCTGCTTTTTCGAGCAGTTTGGAAAGTCCCAGCAAAACGCCTGCCTTTGAGCCAGAACTCTTCTGCATGTGGATCCTTTGTAGTGGAGGCAAAGACCTTTGTTCTTGATAAAAAGTAGGCTAACTCTCTTGTTAGGCCCTTCTCTCTGCTGAGACTTCCAAGTAATGCTCTTTGTTCTTGAGTGCATGCTGTTGCTTTAATATTTGGCAGAGCCCAGATTGTAAGCACGTCATTAGATAGAAGAGATGCCCTGAGATGGGGGCTGGAGGAGAATGGGCACTGAAGAAAAGAGGATTTTTGGTTGAAAATGAGCTGCTGAATAATTTATCATGAATTAAAAAGTCAGTACCTGTGACATGAAGCAGGGTGAAGCTCAGGAACCCGAGGTAAACACTGTGAGGACGTAATTTTTGAGAGAACATTATCAAAAGGAATTCCTCTTTGGAAGGAGCAGGAGGCAGGGAGACCCTGACCAGGGGCTGGCGTGGGGATAAGGGCACAGAAGGAGAAGTAGAACAGAGCTTGCCTTCAAGGCCACTGCATGTTAACCGGAAGTGAGGTGAGGCATGAAAGAAGTTGGGAAATGATGGAGAACAGAATGGGTGATGCTAAGTAGGAGTTCTAAAAACATCTGAACAGTGGGCACAGGAAAGCTTGCCAGAGGAGGGAAGACTCAGGCCTCAGGGAGGATTTGATGAAGAGAGGAGGTAATGGGGATTTTCACCAGACAAGCTGTTAAGGTGCATCAGAGAGAAGCAGAAGAGGCTGGTGGTGGTGCAGATTGAAGAATACCATGCAGAAGAATGGGCCTGTGTTCACGTTCGAAATGGGAGCTCCTGCAGATTTTGGGGGGGGGGAGGAGGGTAAGAAAATGGACATTTATTCATTCAGCAGATATTCACAGCATATGCTTGAATGGCTAGCTAGGCTTCAGATTTAGTGTTCAGCGCTGTGTGTGCCACAAGGAGCAAAAGACAGGCATGACTCCTGGCTTCACATGATTTGCATTTTGGCGAGGAAGACAGAGAACCAAAAAATAGTAGCCACGTTTATCGTGCTAACTGTTCTATGTACCATTTCAGTCTTCGCTGGGAGGTTGAGAGGTAGGTGAGATCATTATCTCCATTTTACAGATAAAGCAATGGGGCCTTAGAGAAGTTAAGTAATTTGCCCAAAGCAACACAGCTAGGATATGGTGGAGCTACAAATCTTTCATGCTGTTAGTCAGTGATGACTTTGGACTCAATGTTTGAATGGGGAGGTAGACGAAAGCATGGGTCAATGTTGGGTACAGGACTTTGTTCACAGGGTCAGGGAGGCTTTCTAAAGGAAGGAGTTAAGATGAAACCTGTAGCATGGACTGGGGTGATGAGATCAAGTAGGAGTGGCCCAGAAGTGGTGAAGGGGGCCGGCAGGAGGGGACAGATCTGACAGAACTCTGAATGCTCGGCAGGGAGACTAGACTTCATGCTGAGGTCAATGAGAAGCCACTGAAGGGTTAGCTAAGTGGGGAGGCATGTGTGTGTGTGTGTGACAATCCATTTTGTATTTTTAGGAGATCACTCTGGCTGCCTTGTGGGGAATTGATTAGTGGGGCCAGGAATGCAAGCAGCTGGAACAGTGAGGAAGTTGAGAAGCAAGAAATAACCGAACCAATAAATATGTCAAACCCTTGAATACTTTATTCATAGGAGAGTCTCTCAGTCTGTTTCTCAAAACCTTTTCCTCCTCATTTACATCCGATTCTAATAATTTAGCTGTTCATTTTCCCAATTGATAGCAGATTAAGAGAAACAATTTAAGAAAGAATTTGGGAGTGCAGTGGGTAAAAAACACTAGAAATTGTGAAAACTGACAGTTTGATTCCTAGGAAAAGACATAGGTTAAAAATATTAAACAAACCTAAATTGCTCAGCAGGTTGGTATTATTTAACTGAAAGACAAATAGCCCTACACCAATGTCATCCTCACATTTTAACCGAGTATTTGATAACCTTAGTGATTAATTTGAGCCAACAACAAAGTGTGATCTGAAATAGCCTCTCTTTAATTTAAGTCAGGGGGAGAAAAGCAAGCCTCCCAGAAACCCTTGCGAGCTGTTGGGGAACAAAGTGTGGAGCTCGGTGTTCCAGCTCCGGTCTGCACAGCCAGCGCTCTGTCTCCCCCGTGGAGGGCGTCCATCCTAGCATTGCTGGAGTGGAGGGCCTGGGGGTCGGTCAAGGCCTCCCTCCTCTGTTCAGTGAACCTGGAACTTGCGCCGAGGCAGGATGACAAAGCGGCCACAGTGGTGGTGGGCCTCCTCGGTCAGAAGCTCCGCCAGAACATTTTCTATGCTGCTGCATCCTTCTAGGGAGTGACAAGAGGTTGCAGCTGCTAGGGAGCTGACGCAGAGAAGCACAGCATGTACAAGACTCCTCTGCGCTTGGAATCTCGGATTTGACCCCGGAGGGCCTGGCCCCAGCCCCGGCCCCGCCCTCTCACGGCGCCTTAGTGGGCGGGGGCCTAGAGAATGTGTGGGAATTCTCCGGATCTTTAAGGGTTTGGATTCGCTGTTCTCTAGCCTTGGTGGACTGATGCTCCCAGCGCCGCGGAGCTCAGCCATTCAGGCAGGACACACCATCACACGGACCACACACCCCCTTGCACAGTTGGCAGTGTGAGAGGTATGGCCCCTGGAGCTGGGTAGGTGGAAGACTCCTGCACCACTTCTATTTCAGGTGACTTACTGTGTGGTTGTTAGCGTAAGAGACTTTTACAAATGTTATTTGCGGAGTATCTAGGCGGCTGTGGTAGGAAAAAAAATGCTGTCTGAAGACTCGGGGTGCTGCTCAGGCCTCCATTCCGTAAAGTCTTAGATCCCCTCTTGCCTCCTCCACTGAGTTACTGGCGGTAGTCTGGCTCCATCTGGGAGGCCCACTAGTGTAAAAATCTCCAGGAGGAGATAGTTGGGTTGGTCTGAGACGTGAGCCTGGACCTCAACCTTTTGCTCAGTTACGGCCTTCCGGCTGGGAACTGTTGGATGTAACCCTCCGCAGTGTGACTGCTGGAGCTATCGCGTCTCTTGCACAACTTTTACTGGCTTGCGTTTTAGGCATATGCAATTTTTAAATTGTTTCCAAATTGTTTTTAGGAGTGTAGAAAAGCAATGGACTTTTGTTTATTGATTTTTTAGTATCTAGCGACTTGTTAAAGTACCTTATTAATTATAATAAATTGGCATTTATTTGGAGTTCTTTATGTGTATAATCTTCTCAGAGTAGTGACAGTTTGATTTTATCTTTTTGGAAAGAAAAAAAAGGATATTTTAGAAAGATTCTTTTCCAAATGGATTCAAATATAGGGGAACAAGTGAATCAAGTTTAAATTACCTGCATATCCTTATATGTCAGATTTATTGTTCTCTGACACTGTCAAATAATACATGATTTAAGTAGAAATATTATTCATTAATCTATTAAGTATTTAGTACCATGATAGGCTTTAGGAATATTACTATGAGTAAAATTCAGAGCATTTCTGCCCTTCTGAAGCTAACAGACTAAGGTTTACTAGTGAATGGTCCAGGTGAGACACGAAAACAGTTTAGTTAAGATCATAGTGGAAGACATGGAATGTTGTGCAGGGATTTGTGACACAATTAATAGTTAAACCAGCCCCACTTGGTCATGGATTGGGAATGAGGAGCAGAGGGTAGGGTGTCTGGTTTGCACGACTGAATGGATGCTGTCATTCCCTGAGATGGGGCACACTGAAAGAGGACCAGATTTGGGAAGGTAGGGAGGAGGGAGTGCTCTTGAATTTGGTTTTGCCATTTTGGTTTTGAGATGCTTATGAGTCATTTCAGGAGGGATGTTAGCAGGCAATTTTCTACACTGGTCTGGAGCTTGGAGGAGCGACCTGGCTGGAACCCTCTGCCTGTGGAGGGTAATTGATGGTTTGGTAACTGATGAAGTTGGCTAAGCTGGAGAGAACAAAGGAAGAAGAGAGAGGCTCGGATGGAATCTAGAGGAGCTACCACGTTTAATGGGCAGGTGAAGAAAGAAAGGCTGGCAGTGGGGAGAGGCAAGAGGAAGTCTAGGAGAGTGCGTTGTCCCAGAAGCTAAGGAAATGGCATGTTTTAAGAAAGGAGAAATTTAACAGTCTCAGAAAGAAATCACTGAAAAGTAAGGTGAGGACTGAGAAAGGAATGCTGTTAGATTTAACCACATTGTAACTGTTGGTAACATTATTAAGAGCTCTTTTGAAGGTGATTATTATAGTTGAAGACAGAGTGTGAAGTGAGATTTTATTGGAAAATAAATGAATTTGCATTGTTGTGTTTTGATACCAGAATACATTACAAATAAAAATGTTCCCTGTTAAGGCTTACAGAAATAAGCTTGATGAATGAGCACAACCTTAAAATACTGGGCCTACCCCTTCAACACCATAGTCATCTGCAATGAAGTTAGGGTGGGTTGCCAAGGAATTGGCTATGTCTGTCAAACTACTAGGGAACCCTGGGGTCCTAAGTACTTTATTCTGGATTCTGTCAGCTCCCTCATCACGCTGGCGAATGCCTGGGTAAGGGGGCCCACACAGCGTGGAGAATTACTAGCAAATTTCCAGACATTCTTTGGGTTTGGACTCTGTCAGAGAGCGATTATACTGGTATCTGCAAACACATCCTGCCACACCAACCGATCCATTGGCAGCTGCTGAGGCTGCTTTATCTGGAATCATCCATTTGAGTACTGTGTACTTTCGTACACCTGCATGCGTTCTGGAACTAAGTTTAGAGAAGTCTTTGGATGACAGGTCACACGGTTCTCTGTGCAGGGCCTCTGGGCCTGCTGCAAATGCAAGCCGTCCCCATCTCTGGTCTCTGGCTCTGTCACGGGAAGCAGACTGTTGACTGTCCTCCAGCTGCTTCTTGCCATGTGCAATTTGTGCTTTCTACAGGATAATTCTGTCCTGTACAAGCCAGTCACCTCACTGCTGTGAGAAGGTTGTGTGTTTGCTGAATATTTTATTTACCATCTGGCTGGCAGCACAGCACAGAACATACTTAAGGGCCAACAATGCCCCAGACCATCGTACACCCATCCGGAAAAGGCTGCTTACTTCTCCTGGCTGGTGGGCACCAGAAATCCCTCATGCCCAGGGTCCTCTGCTCCCTCTGAGGTTTTGGAAAGGGGAGCTCTCTGTGGTGAAGCAGCTGAAGGAGCTTCTTCTCCTTTTACCCAGGCATTAGGGTAGTTTCCAGCCTTTTCCTGAGAAGAGGAGCATTTAACTACCCCAGATCCTCTTTACCCTGTGTTCCTAAAGCCTGCAGAAGTTTCCAGGGGAACACCTTTTATGGGTATGAGGAAACCTGTGACTGTATTTCTGCTCCTAGTAGGGGCTCCATAAATGACTTTCCTCCACTCTACCAACCAGATTCTCTTTTTTGGAAAGGGAAGCCTACTAAACTGAGTTTAGTAGGCTTGTCCTTGCTGGAGGCGGGGGTGGGGTGGGGCGGGGTGTCAATATCCTGTTAGGGTTTGTAAGTAGTTCTGTTTTCAGCCGTCCTTCTTCACAGATGCAAATACTTGAAGAGGTCTCTCACTTTTGAGACTTAATCAGCCAGTAATTTCTTCACTGAAGATAGCTATCCCTTAACAGATATCAAGGAGGGCTGTGGTTTATAGGGAGAGTTCAAGGCTTGGCGTTAGAAGCCCTCTACTACTTTTGCATATCAATGTTTGACCTTAAATGCGGTCTTCTCGTCTGTAAAATGCTCAACCAAAGGAATCAATTTTAAATTAAAAAAATAATTCAAGCTTCAGAAGTTATTACATTAAGAAGGATTCATTTTTCAGATGTTACAGACGAACCTGGTGAGAAGTCCAGAAGTTGGCCACTACCCTTAATTATAGATCTTTTCCCAAAGAAAGCTGATGGTTAACAGTTTTGTATGTATAGCTTCTCAGAATTTTGGGGGGGTATGTAACTGATCTGGAGATTTTGTTAAACCCTGGGCTCTGATTCCATATATGTGTGACGGGCCTGATATTTTGCAGCTTTAGTGAGCACTGATCTGGTGCTGATGCTGCTGGTGCATGGACCACACTTGGAGTGCAAGGTCACAGAGTATGTGCATTTTTAATTTTGTCATCAACGCCAAACTGCATGTCAAAGTGATCGTACCAATGACACTTTCATCTGCAGGATATGTGAGTGCTTCTTTCTCTTACATGCTCTCTAATACTTGAAATACTCGAAAATTATCACATTAAATTTGTCAATCTGATAAGGTGAGATATGGTGTCTCTATTTTAAAAATGCATTTTCTTGAGTTCTAACAAGTTTAAGCATCCATTCATCTATTTATTGGGAATTTATGCTTTCTCTTTAGGTAATTGCTTGCTCATATTCTTGCTTCACTTTTCCATTTGTGTATTTTTGCCTCTGTGTTTTATTGGCTTGCATGATTTTTAATATGGTCTGGATACCAATCCCTGGCCTATTAAATATCTTACAAATATTTTCCTCTAGGTCTAAAGAACAAATTCCCGCTCAGCAGAGCTGTCTAGCCATTAAATGGAAGCAGAGCCATTCAGAGATTACAGAACTCCTTGTTGGGAAGAACGTGATGACTTTGTCAACTGCCGATGCCTCTGTCTTTCGTACTAACGTAATGTATCAAATTAGAGCATATCTGACTGGATCACAGTTGTTTATTTGTTGGCCTCCTCCACTAACCAGCGATCTCCTCGGGAACAGGGTGCAGGTCCCTGAGCCATCTCTGCATCTCTGCATCTCTGCATCTCTGCATCCTCAGTACCTAGCATTGGGCCTAGCACAGAGCAGGCACTGAGAAATATTTAGTGAATGAATTAGTGGACAGATGGCTAAATGGGTCTAGTTGCAGGATTCCTGTCAGGATCTGTCCTGCAATTCTGCTAGGAATGGCCTTGGGCCCTGCAATAAGGTGAAAGAAGAGAAGCCAAGAATTTGTTTCTTAGATTCTTTGCTCCTGGTTATGGTAAAATTTTCTCTGAGTGGCTTATCTTTTCTCCTTTTGTTTACCTTTCAGATACTGTGGTGCTCAGAGATAGTAATAAGAACAATAGCCAATACTTATATAGTGACTTTAATGCATGTCATATGCATGAATTCATCTAATTCTAAAAATGTTTCCATACAATAAATATTACTATTATTATCCCCATTTATAGATGAAGGAACCAAGGCACAGATTGGTTAAGTAACTTGCTCATGGTCATGCAACTAGTAAGTGGCAGAACTGGAATATGAACCCAGCTGTTTGTGCTCAAGAGACAACGTATGAAAAGCACTGGGCCTGACATGATGTAGGTGGTAAACAGATACTGCTCTCTCTGTTCCCCTTCCTCCCCAAGAAGTGTACCTTTTCTGTCAACGGCTGCTCTCAGTCCTGTAGCTTGGAAGAATCCAGTCTTGGACCTATTGTTCCTTTATCTCCTTTGTCTCTGAACCTTAGATCCATTCTTGCAGGAAGCCCCAAAAATCTCTTTTGTTCTAGGGATCCAGAAACCCTACTTCCCATGCAGCCAGGCCAGGAATTGAGGCTTTCCACATTCCGGGCCCATTTTTGTCCTATAGCCCCCAAATTCCAGCTGGTACCTCTCTGGGCCCACAGCTTTGCATAGTGCTGCCATCTGGTGGAGGTAGATGGCCACTGATGTCACTCTCTGATAAGTGGACCCCTACCATTGGCGGAGATTGGTCCACTGTACCCTTTTTAACCCCCAGGCCACTTAGAATGTATTCAACGGGTAGTTCAACTCCAGTAATGACTGGCTTTTCCAATCCTGGTATCAAAGATATTCCAAATGAAGGCTTAGTATTGGTGGGATAACAGTGTGGCTGTCCTTAGGGTGAGAAGTCCTACTTAACTCGCCCTCAAATCACACGAAGAGGGCAGCTGCTTACCCAGTATAAAAGATGTGTGAAATCCAGAGGCTGTGCTGGGAAGACCTTACCAGGAATCTCCAGCCACTTTTGTGGATTCCTCAAGGCACTTACTTTCCTCCTGCAGCAGGAGCAGAAGGAGACCCAAGCTTAAATGCTAGGCATAAATTTAAAGAAATATATTGTTCTCGGTTCTGTGCTAGGCCTGCTCACATCCATTACCTGATTGGCTTCACAGTGCTCTCCTGAGGCAGGACTTATTTAAAAGAAAGGTAAGGGGACACTTAGGAGTTAGATAAATGACCTAACTTGAGAATCAGAAACATTCTTCTAATTCAAGGAAGATTTTTAGCTGCTTTCCAGGCTCAGAAAGGAGGCTGGCCTGGAGACTATGAGACTTAGGCTACACCCGCATCTCTGCAGTACACTGGGCAGGGCTCAGGGCAGCTGGTTGTTAGACAGAACCTCAAGGGCTCAATAATTATTTGTTGGATTGAATGCAATTGAATCGAAGGGCAAAGATGTGAGCCTCGATGCAGGTATTGTTTACAGGGGCTACCTCTTTCCTGGCCTGTGGCTGTAAAACCTTTGTGGGTAAAGTGCTTGTGCTCCCTCCCAATGTACTGGTTTATAGACATGGGGTTGGGGGTCTTAAGTAGAAGGGTGAGGGTACCGAGAGCAACAGTCCCTGAAAACCAGCTTTCCATTTTGAACATCCTATCAACCTACGCAGGTCACTGCGCTACTGCTGGTGAAGACACACATTATGACTAGAAAACCAAGGTGGGGGAGCACTAAATTTGGCGAGCTGAGCACCTCACTGCCTATGGCTTTAGCTCCTGTTAGCTTACATTAGAGAGAGAGAGAGCTCTGATGCTAACTGGTGGGGAAACCAAATGTTGCTATGAAGCAGACTGCCGTTCGGGGAGTTGAACTCTGGCCTGGGAGGAGAGGCACCCGTTCCTGGAAAGAAATTCATCTGATCCTGAGAACCCACTAGGTGTTCTGAACCAATTAAAGCCCTTTCTGGTGCATTCTCTCATTTAATCTTCACAACCAGTCCCTTCAGAAAATCTTGTTTACAGTTGACATATGGAGAAATTGAGCCCCGGTGGCTTTTTGAAACGTGTCCAAGCTCACATAACTAATAAGCGGTGTATCCAGGATTAGAATTCTGGAGTCTGGCTCAACCTCAGGTGAATATTCTTTGAGCTCATCAACTCGACCCTGTGACCTTTGGGAGAGAAGAGCCTGTTCCGCATTCATTTTTGTTGCATTCATCACCAGTTATCTCAGAGGGCACACAAAAATTTGAGGGAAAACATTTAAGGGCACACAATCCACTTTACCGTCTCCTTGAACCTTACTTTTAAACTTGGGGCATTTCCCCCCATTAAGAATGTGAAAAACGAGTAGTGGTCTTCTGTGTCTAGGCCTGTGGCAGTTTAGGAAGATTCCGGAAGCAGCCAAACTTCCAGGGCTCCTCCTGGGAGGGCGTAGACTAGAAGGAAGAATTAGACCATTGTCATTAGCTGTACTCAAGGCCACAGCTTGTAAATCTAGCCAGCGAGAGGGAAGTCCAGACCCTTTATTTGTAATCTGGTTATACTTCCAGAGGAGAAGAAAGAGAGAAATTAAGTTTTATTCCCTTAGTAAAGATTTGTTAGTAAAGATTTCTATACCTTGATTTTTTTCACAAATAGTATGTTCTTTTTCTCTCTTACTTCTTGACACATACATACTATCCTTTTCTCCTCCCCCCCGCCCCCCCGCCCCACATCTGTTGTTCTGTCTTCCAGCTGTGGGTAAAGAGAAATCTTCCAGGATCCCTAGTTGGTGTCCATTTCCACAACATCTTTTGGGGGCTTTTGTAAGCAAAGCCTTAGTCGAAGGGCCCCGGCTGATGGCCATCGAATGCCCCTTCTGTGGTTTGTGCTCTCCTTCTTTTGTGGGCCAGTCCCCTGAATCTAGAAGGTATCACCCGAGGGAGCCCCCGGAGTGGTAGCACCAAGACTGGTTGAAGTGCTGGCGCACCCGGTGGGCACGCAGCGGGCTGCTGCCCTGACTCCTCAGGCCAGTGGAACGCATGCCACAGAGAAGAGGGAATAAATGTGTTTTTAAAAGTCTTTGTTTAAAGATATTCTATTCAGGTGCTGAGAAGAAGTGAGTTCAGCCAAAGGGGATGATATGAATATTTGCTCTAATAACAAACAAAATAGTGTCAATCATTGGAGTCCAGCCTTGCCACTTTGCTGACGGTCACGGTTCTAGCTCCAATCATACGCGCGCACACACACAAAAAAATGCGTAGGGATCCTACCGTGCACAGAGTTTAAACCCCGCCCCCCTTCCTCAGGGATAATTCTGTGCAGGGTTTTCCTATGCTGAGATAAACCTGGTCCCCCACGGATGACAACCGGGGTTTTGGGACACAGCTTTGTCCTGGGAATGCACAGACTTAAAAAAAAAAAATCTAGATTCAGGGCAAGAGCCTTCAAGGGAGATAGATGGTGGTGGTCCAAAATCTAGGAATCCTGAATTCCTAGGAGGGTTCCTTTGACAGTTGCCAAATTTGGAGACATCCAGGGGGCCAGTGGGCAGGGTGGAGGTCAATGTGAGGTCGAGGAAGAAGTGAATGCCCACAGGCCTTGAGCAAGGGCGGGACAGGACAGTCCAGGCTTTCCTGGTCTCTCTGTCTCCTGCAGCCAGAAAAAGCAGTTCAGGAATCGGCTGGTGGGACCAGCCAGAGAGGCCTCATCCGGAGGTTCCTATGCAAGATTAAAAGGTGGAATTTCTCTAGAGGTAGAATTGTCCGGCCAAGGGTGGGGACTGGCTGTGCGTCCTCTTCGGGAGCTTTGGGTCTGGGGCCAAAAGAATAGGCACCGGGCGAGGGTGTAGACTCAGGCGCGTCCCTGGAGGGCGGGAGCCAAGCGCAGCCAGCAGGTGGGGCCTGGGGGCTGGACTCCGCCTCCTGCCCCGGCGCCCTCCGCGCTGGTCCTGCCGCCGAGCACCGGCCCCTCTCCCAAGCCGGAGTGCGATTGGTGGCAGCGCTTGTCGCTCGGAGGGGGCCGGGCTGCTTGGTTCCGCGGCTCTTGCTGCCTCTGCTTCTGCTGTCCTTCTAGCAGTGCGGGCCGTTTGGACCGCCTAGGCAACCAGCGCCTGGCTATGGGAAGTGGCGCGGTCGCGGACCCAGGCTGTGGCAAAGTTTCCCAGACGCGTGTATCGGGGCTTGCAGCTGCTGGCCACCAGTGACTGCTAAAAGAAGGGCTCGGAGATTTTTAATTTGGAAAAAAAATCCACCTCATATCCTTTGTCAAGCTCTCTCCGGGCGGCCAACGGCGGGAGCTCCAAACTTGGGCACGGCAGCTCCACAGTCAGTGGACATAGCTTTGGAGAACCTCGGGACTCAGGTGCTGCGGTGCCCAGCTACCCACGGCGGGCTAGGAGGTGTAAGCGCGGGTAGTACAGGGCGCGCACGGTGAGGAGGGGCCCCGGGAGCTCTATATGGAGGAGGGAGCCCATAATGGTGTGCACCAGGAAGACCAAAACTTTGGTGTCCACTTGCGTGATCTTGAGTGGCATGACCAACATAATATGTCTGCTCTATGTGGGCTGGGTCACCAACTACATCGCCAGCGTGTATGTACGGGGGCAGGAGCCGGTGCCCGACAAGAAGGTGGAGGAAGACAAAGGGGACACCCTGAAAATTATTGAACGGCTGGACCACCTGGAGAATGTCATCAAGCAGCATATCCAAGGTATACGGGCGTCCCGGGAAACTTGGGCAGCCCAGGAGGCCTGGGAATGCTTAGCGCAGCACAGGGTGCATTGGGGCTGGTTCATATCCAACTAGCGAATGCGGGGCTAGCCGCAGATGCTTGGGGGCTGCGTGCATGCTATTGCCTGAGTGCGGGACCCTCATGTCTGCTGTCGTGCGCGCTTCTCCAGGGCACACGTGTGTGCAGCTCACTGGCAGTGTGGGGGCGCGCTGCGCACGTGTCCAAATGTACGTGTGACTCTGGGCTGGTTGCTCGCCGGCTCTCGGAATTGCACACAGGTCCGACCTACGTGTGAATGCCTGTGTGTAAAAGAGTGCGCACTCGGGCTACCCATCTCCTTTGGCCACTGTAGGGGTCCACGGTGAGATGCCTGTGCGGCTCCAGACATTGGAATTTAGAATCCACAAGCTGCGGGACTAGCTGGAGCTAGGAGGATTGCGTAGCCCCAGCCCCAGCGTGCTTGGTCACTAGGGGGAAATGCAGGGGAATCTGAGGCTAGGGGTGCTGCTTGCCTTCACCTCCATCACAGCCATGGGCTCTAAGACCCTCTCCAGGAGCAGGTGTGGACGTGGAGAAGAAATACTGGAGCCTGGAGCTCTGTGCATTGCGGTGGCGCCTTCGCTCAGGACCAGGAGAACCCGCCCTGGGCTGCGCCTTCCTCACAGAGCCGCTGGCGGCTGGGTGAAGGCTGTTCCTCTTTGTAGCTCCACTCCCGGGTCCAGGGAGTGGCTGGGGTGGAGCAGATACACCCGCTCCCAATGAGTGTGGAGTCTAAGGCTGTGCTGGGAGGTTGCGCTCCAGCCCAGGGCGGGGCCAAGGGGAGGGTGGGGTACCCCCCCCCCCCCCCCAACCATAGAGGTGCCCATCCAAAGAGCTGTCAGAGGCCAGGGGTGGAGAATCCCCGGCACTCCCAGTGCCAGCTATTCATACGCACGCAGGTCTCTCACATTTACACTTACCTTTTCTTCACTGCTCACTCCCCCTGCTTTCTAAGGGCAGGTCCAGCTGAACCTCGTTCGTCTGTAGGTCTGGCAGGCCCAGGAGGTTTTGATTCCAGCAGCCCGGAGAAACACTCCCTTTTGATTACACGTGGGTGTCTAGATCCAACTCTTGCACCTTCTGCTCCTGCCAGGGTGGGGGCAGCTGCTCTGTCCACATTTGGTGTTTCCTCGCTTGTCCAGAATAGTTCCTTCCCAAGGGAGGTTCAGGTGAGCACAGGAGAGATGTACCTATCCGTTGCTTCCTGACTGTTGACTTCAGAGCAAGTTCATGGCTCTGACACTTGCCCAGAAAAGGAGACTGTTGACAGCTTCTCCTCCATACCTGCCTCTGCCTCTCAACCTGGCACTGGGCTTGGCAGAGCAATTTATCTTCCTGATGGTGCCTGTTGCTGCTCCCATTTCCTTGTCCATTTCCACCCCATGGGTCTGGATTGACAAGTCATCAGCAACAGCAGTACAGTATTTGCCCCGAGATGATTCAGAACCTTCCTGGGGAGATACAAGGCCATTCCTTACTTTGATGTTTCCAGTTTGCCACGGATTTTGAGAGATTTTTATTCACAGAATCTGTGTGTGTATGAATATGTTCCGGGAAAATGATTCTCTGTGCTTCCCAGGCTGGTCAGGGAGGAAGTGAGCAAAGTACTACTTTGAAAGGCAGTGAGGAGACCACATCACATGGCGGAAGGCTCTACATGAAAATGAATGCAATGTCGAAGTTGAAAGGAGACTTTGTGATTTTTTTTCTCCCAGGAAACCTTATAACTTTGCATCATTTGGAATTTTCAGTCATACATGTACACCTGAAAACAATGATGGGGTGGAATAAGAGGGGGAAGCAGAATCCTTAAAATAGGTGTTGATACAGTTCTCTTGCTTGTGTGAGATGACTGTATTATGACTCCTGTGGATATTCGGAGATGACCAGATTCTCAGGACAGAAAGCCACAACCCACGTGGAGATGGGAAGGGTTGGCAACAGGGAGAAGATTGGGCCCCAGGCAGGTGGAGGGCAGAGGTTACATGGTCGGTTGGACCATGGTGATATAGCGACGACTAGTGACAAATCCCTTGGTGGTGCCAGAGCTGTGTCTGAGCTGGGGTTTAGGGAAATTTAGGGATTTACCTTATTTAGGTTAGGGGCCTACAAAGCTTCGGACTGGCGAAGTGCATCTCTCTGAAGGCAGACGATGGGAAAGCACAAGATTAGACTCTTATAGTTGATGATACGGGCTGTTGATGTGTATACCACTGTCAGGTTTCCTGTGGTCAGTAGAGACTTTTGAGCAATTCAGTTTACTTTGCTGAGTTGGGGGGATAAAGGATAATAATAATAATAATAATAATAATAGCTAAATATTATGCAGCACCTATTATGTGCCAGACACTATTCTAAGTACATTATGTATATTGACATCTTTAATCCCCACACCCATATGAGATAGGTAATAGTAACTTCATTTTACAGATGGAAAGGTTATATGACTTGTTGAAGGTCACACCACTGGCATGTGGTAGTGGATGTAAACCCAGCTACTGTGGCTTTAGAATATGTGTTTTTAATCTCATACTTTATTGTCTCCTAAGAGGGCCAGTGGGTCAAAGGGGAAACTGTGCTTCCCTAGAGTCTTTGATGGAATTTGATATCAGAGTTAGAGACCTCAAAGGGTGGTCCAGGAGTGATGACATCATAGCCTCACAGCTTGGAGACTTCCTAAATAAACTCAGGAAGCTCTGGGGTTTTGGTTGTTGTTGTTTGTTTTGTGTTTTGTTTCACGCTTAGAGGCAGAGGTTACATTCACTTAAAAAGTGTTTGTGGAACAGCCAGGCATTCACAGAGTAGGTATTGGACGGACAAGTGGGTGAATGAATGAGTACATAGTGTGGATGCCCTGTGCACCGATTAGTCATTAATGAAAGCATTTCCATTCTTAAATGAATGTGTTTTGCTTTGGAGCCTTGCTCAGGCTCCTCTTTGCTTTGGAAGGAGAGTTGTCCCGGAACTTGCAAATGTCACAAAATGTTCTGCAAGATGTTCCATAGGACTTGCAATTAGAAGAGGCTTTGGATCATCACCCTAGAGGTCTGCTATAGTCATGACTGAAAAGTTTATTTCCCTCATGGGGGTTGCAGTGGTATTTCATTTTAATTTGTTTTCTGATTGAATGATTTAATTAGATGGTGTTTGGGACTCTCTTGAGAATGTGAATTGTAGTTTTGAGAATTTTGTTTTTAGCCAAATAGACGGTAAATAAATTCAGATTTAAAAAATAGCATCCTGATGGTTTGGAAACACAACATAATTATTAGAACAGGTTTGGTGTTAGGAGGAGAAAGGTCAGGTTGCTTGTGTTGTTGAGGTGGATGAAGTAAAGGTGGGCTAAAGTAGGCCTGAGTGTCGGAGGACTTAGGACATGGAAATGTTGACTTGCTTATTTTGGAAGTCCTCAAACAGCATTCTCTTTTTGTTGATTAGCATCTTTTTGAATATGTAAATGAATGTGCCCATATGAAGGAAAATATTTTTAAATGGATGAAAGTGCCTCTAGTTTATACAACCCTAATACGATTATTTGCATTTTGAGCATTTCCTTCCAGCTTTGACCCTCTGTCTCCCCACTTAAAAACAAAGGTATATTCGTGTTGTACATGCAGTTTTAATACCTTTTTTTCAATTTGCTTTTCGTTAGTGGCATTTTTTTCCCATGTTTGCTACATGGTTGAGTCCTTACTTACTGGAGACTCAAATGTGCCAGGCACAACCCTGGGTTGGTAACTTTGGGTACAGAAGTGAATCAAGACACTTTTGGTTCCTATCATAGTTGTAGATTTGTTCTTCAAGAACAGTGTAATCCCTCCTATTCAGCAGAGTTAGGGCTTGTTAGTCAGTTAATGGAAAAATTGGTTGAAATGGAGAATAAAACAAGATAGTATATACATGTAATTAAATATTTTGTTTTACTTGCATTCAGTAGGTACAATCATTTATCAGCCTTCCCATGTAAGGCCAACCATGCTTTCTGATCTTCTTCCTTGTATAAATACTCCCATAATGTGCTGTTTACAAAGTCTGAGTTTTTATTTTTATTTTTATTTTTTAATTCATTGAGAACTTAAAGATGCTTCTGAAGCAATCTCAGTGCAGTAGGTTAAATTTTTATGATTTCTGTCTGGTATTTTGCAGTCATTTTGCTCACGTATAATTTGACTGCTATTTAAGTGACTAGCTTTATAAAGTCTTTCCAAGTATTTAAATTAATTTTCTTAGAAATAGCAACTCTCATCTTTTTAGTCATATTGCATTGGTTCGTGTAATACATAATAAAATTATGCTGTTACCGTGACAAGTACCACAAGTATAAACACATTTGGGAACAAACTCACTGGAAAACAGCATGCAACTCAGTTCCTAGCGGGAGATCGGAGTGGGGGTAGGAGAGAAAAGCCGACAGGGACAGAGGAGTCCTGGGTCTGCTTCACAAGGGGAGCGAGAGCTATATTTATGCTGTTGCCCAGTGGTTCCTCTGGAGGTGATTCAGTGGAGGGTTTTTAAAGGGAACGTTCACTGTATTTTTACTGACTGCATAGTATTCCAGCACCAGTATACCATTATTGACTTAACCACTTCCTTATTCTTGAGCACTTGATTTTCTGTCACAAATAATGCAGAAATAAACACCCTCACCTCACTGTTCTCTTCATTTGAATTACTTTTAAGGGTGTATTTCCAGAAGTAGAATTATTAGTGACTCCAGAAATGTGAACATTTTTGTGAAAGATTGTTTTTCAAAAGCCTTTGGGCGTAGCTGCCAGCAGTTATTATTGTACTGGCTTCATGGAGCCTGGCCAGTGTTGGGTGTTGTCATTCAGCATTTCCTGGGCAAATATAATCACTGACAAATGTTCTATTTTTTAAAATTTCTACTCCTCTGATTACTATAGAACATAATATCCTCCCCCTGCCCCCATGTTTGACTTCACCTTGCGTTGGTACCCTTTTGTCCCATTTTCTCTTGGGCTATCAGTGTTTGTGCTTTGTGTTTTTGGATAGTTGTATTCTGTTTTGATATATCATAAATAAATAATGCCCTAATATTCTCTAATATAATAGGCAATTTTTGCTTTACATAGATACCTTAGGGCAGGGGTTCTCCAACTCCGTCTGTAGGAGCCCCAGGCTTCTAGGAGGTTTGATCTGGCCCTAAGAAGTGAAGGGGCGCGCTTCTCCTGGGCCTCTCCTGCACCCGTCCTCTTCCCTCGTTCCAGCCAATGCAGCTCCTCTCTCAACTGTCTTGTGCTTGGTGTTGTGTGAAATATTTCAGTTTTAGAAAGGCTCTTTTTTTTTTAAGTTGAAAAGTTTGAAATCGTGACTTTCGAGCAGGAAATATCAGACTGTTACATTTTTGTGAGGGATGATAGTAGCATAGAGAATTCAGAAAAGTAAACAGATCTAAAAGGAAATTGAATTCCTGGATGGTGTTCTCATAACAGCTCTTTACCCTCCTGAATACTGTGATTAATAATGCATTACAATTATGACTAATTTCTAAATCCATTATCTTACTTCATTGACTCAAGATTATCCCAACAATGGGAGAAATGGATTATTAACTGCTTTTTGTTTCCTAAAAGTTTATTAGGTATATTATGTGCATATTAATGTATATCAGCTCAGTAACCGCAGGTTGCTCATGGTAATAGCAGACCAGATATGGTCCTTAAAAATCAGAAGGTGTTCTAGGTTAGGAGGCTGGGAGGTATTTTCGCTTCCTAAAGTTTTTAGGTGTTACCTGGAATTGGCTGGTGTCCTCCTCGTCTGATCTCTGACTTGGCAAGGTTGTGAAAATGTTTGCCAAATGCTTGTAGTTTGCTTGAAGAAAGGGTGTCACTTAAACAATAAGACTGTTTTTCCTTCAGAATGAACTGTGGCATGTGAAATTATATGGGTAACAGTGCTGGATATTTTGAGAGAGTTCAATAGCACAATGTACAAGTTGAGCCCAATTACCTTTATTAATAGCTCAGGACCACATCTTTATGGACTAGAAAAACCTTGCCAAAGAATACAACTTTTTCCGATGGCCAAAGAATTTTTATTTTTATCCAGAAGCATGTAGGCTGTAAAATAAATGAGTTCCACATTCTTTCCCACTCACTTGACATAAATTGTTGTTTGCCCTTGATAAGTAGGTTGATGTAGAATCTCAAGGAGAATTCAGAATGAAATGTCGGAGAGCCATGGTCTGGTTTTCTGGTTTGTGAGGGCCTTGAAGGTCAGCTTCAGTTGCTTGGGTTGGGCTGGTCTGTGCTTGTCCAAAGATATTACTTGGATTCAGAGCCACATACAAGGTTACTGGAGTGTCTTCATTACCATCCTGTAGGATTTCTGACTTCTCTTACCTTGAAAAGCTGAATGGGCTATAGCCTTGACCTGAGGCTTGAAGGTCCCTTTATCATCGTTGGCCTTTTTAGTTGCTTGGGTTCTGTTTAGGAGTCTGGGATAGGCAAGCTGCCCTGTGGAGAGTCACACGGAAAGTGGTCTATTTGTAGGTGATGTTGCACAGAAGGTCCTTTGGGCAAGAACTAAGCTGAATGTGAGTGATGGGGGCAGCTAGAAGTCAGCGAGGTGGCATTTTTGGAGATAGGGGATTAGGCACGGAGCTGAAGAGGCGGAAGTGAGCACACGTTGAATGAGCACTGTGGTGGGGAGCAAGGGGCAGCAAGGGTTAGGTCTGCCAGCTGATGATCCAGATTTCATGAATGGTGAGCTGTACTTTTTATGTGGGTCTTTAAGGCCTCTCTAGGGCTGGGAGTGCTGCCTTGAATTTTCAGAGATGTGATTATTTGTTGGCACTGACAATAGTCATCTTACCCAGTTTGCCTCTGGGGGTGGGGCCTGCTCCATTCCACAGTACAGTGCTTGAGCAAGGAATTCTTGATTATTCCCTTCCCCACACCCACACGTGCCTCCACATGCAGGGCGCATGGCCCAGGGCAGGGCCAGGATGCATGTCCCAACACATCGCATTTACTTTCTCTCCATTTCTTTTTCCTCCCACTTCAGAAAGCATAGTAGTATATAAGAGAGTGTGATAACCTTGAAATTCCTTCAATTCATTAAACTTAATCGTTCATAAGTATTGGTGCTTAAAATATTGTTAATAATGAATTACTGAACAAGTGTTCCCACGTACGGTATGTAGTGGCAGTGATTGGGAACAACTAGTGTTCTGGAATCTTCTGTGTGGGTCTATGCACTTTTTGTGCGCACAGCTGAGTGTAGCCAACAGTAACTTTAAGCAAAGGACACCTCATTATAGGATGCTTTGGTAGTTTGTCTGGCTACATAATTACAGATTAAAATATGTTGATCGAATAGATCATCCCGTTGCTACGCAGCTCTGAGATGTAGTTCTCTTTCGCTGCCTGACATTCATTTTCAGTTATGTGAACTGGGTTTGCTGAGAGCCCTCGGTGTCCAGCCCCAATGAGACGGTGACAAGCTTCTGTGTGATGCCACTGCTAAAATGGCATTAGACCAGCCAACATACTTTGCTGGGTTACGTCGTGTTACACTGCTGCTTAAGAGCTCACAAAAGTGCAGTGTTTGGAAAGATCCAGGGAAGCGGCATCGGCAGACATCTCAGGACAGAAGAGGACAATGAAAAATGGTGCCTGAACAAGAGACTTGGCGTAAAGTCTTTGACATGAATGGGCTCATTTCACCAGTGTCCAGAGTTTGTCTTGGAGCGGAGCACCCTATTTGAGGTGGCTGGGTGCTGCATCTGAGCAAGCTCTGGCACGTCGTTTGGCTTCAGCAGCCTGACGTGCCCATCTCTGTCCTCTGGGAACTTAGGGTTAAAGGCCATTGAGATCCCAGAGGACTGGGGAGGTGATTCAGGGACTCGGGCAGGACAGGATTGGAAACGTAGGTTTATGAGTGTCATCTGGGGATCCAGGGGGACAGTCCCAAAATTGTCTGAGCCTATGAATATGTGAGGAAGGAAGCCAAGGAGAGAATTGGAGCTACAGAAGCGACAAATGAGAATTCTAACCAAACTCTTGATTTATTTTAAGAGCAACAGGTATATAAAGAGTTGAAGATTGGATCAGGGGAATGGAGGAAGAACTACTTCTGAGTGCCAGGGCCCAGGCTAGGTACTGTCCGTGCGTATTGCTTTGTATCTTTGCAACCTAGTGGGGAGAGTTTTAGAGGGGAAAACATTGAGGCGTAGAGACTCAGAGAGTTTTCCCAAGGCCACAGGGCTGATGAGTGGTAGAGCCAAGGAGGGGTGCTGTCTCCAACGTGTGTGCTCTTTACAGAACAGAAAGTATGACTATGGCACTGTCACCGAGACAGGGCCAGGAGGTCATTTTTATCAAAGACTGTGTTAGAGTCTAAGCTCAGAGGCCTCTAGTCAGGTGGGAGACTGGTGGGCAAGAGAGACAGGCAGGTGGTCCCGTCGGTCCTTGTGTGAGCAAGGAACCTGGAGGCTGGGGTGCCAGGGGGAGAAGGCCTTGCTTTGGAAAGCAGTGTGAGGTGCCGCTGTGAGGGCTGTGGGGAACCTTTTTTTCTGGGCTACCCTGGATCCATTTGGTTCCTGTGGGGCCCCCGCAAACCTGTTCTTGTAGAAAAGTACAGTGTACCAAGTGCAGGCTAAAGCTCATTCAGGTTCTACACAGGACTTTTGAGCACCTGTTGAGTGCCAGTCACTGTGCTGAGTACTTTTCTATGCACTGGCATAAGTGACATGCCTTCCAGGGTGACCAACTCGTCCTGTTTGGCTAGGACATTTGGTGTTTTAAAATGAATCGTGCTGATTCCCAGGAGGCCCCTTAGCCCTGGGCAGACCTGGACGGTTGGTCATCCTTGTCTTCTCAGTGAGTTCTGTTCAATGGTAACTCCTCGCAGCGGGGCAAAATCACCCTACTGATTGCACCGTGCCTGTGTCTTCTGCTCTCTGTGCTTGAACGTTGACTTTGTCCATGAGCAATAAAGAGGACAGCCACCCTTGTCCTACCCCCTTCTCCCTCCAGCCCACACGTGTTGCCTCCTCTCTCCATTGTTATCCGTTCCCCCTTGGCATTCTTTGTTTTTCAGTGGTCCAGCCTCTCAGGATTTGGGAAGAAAAAAAAAGCCCCAACAATTGCTGTAAATGAAAACTCTAATAAAGTGGTTTGGGCACAAAACATCAGCAGCAGTTTATTTGCCCAAAACAGTGGGAGTCTGTATTAATAACCTTGTGATAGATGCTGGAAAGTTAAAAGTAAGCAGAAATCTTACTTGAGCCCTGCAAGTGTGACTTTATCCCTTTATTGAACCAATCTCTCTTCCTGTGTGTGCTGGTGACATTTCCTACTATCCATGTGCAAGACTGTTGGATCTTCTGTTGCAGATTTACTTAGCTGTGTCTTCGTTAGGGTCCCAGAGCAGAGGAGTGGGTTTTCTGGTTTCTCTTGATTGCGGTATGATAATCATCATATTGTCTCCCTGGTGGGAGAGAGGGAGCCATGGGGGAGGGGGGAGGGGGTAGTTTGGGGGGCTATGGGAGAGGCTTTAGACCTGCCTCTGTGTTCACGGACTTGGAGAAAGTCTTTTAGCATTTGGTTCCTTCTGCTTCTAAATCTCAGTTTAATAATGAACTGATCCTCTGATTTGTTTTGTTTTCTAAAAGAGAGTGTGGAGGAAAGTATAACATGCAGGAATTATGATGTAGACCCTCCAAGTCTAGAATTGGGCCAGGCTTTAAAAAAATTATAATCGGGGGAGTTACGTTAGAAGGGGAAGCCAGTGGAAAGTTGGTAAAAGAAACTTTCATTAGTGATTCAAAAACTGGAAGAAAGCACCAGTGAGGAGATGTAGAAATTGGTCTGAGCTTGCCTGGGAGATGGGAAGGGGAGGAGAATTAGTATTTGTTGAGCACCTGTTAAGTGCTAAATGCCTTACATTTGTTACACTATTTTAATGTGGAATGGTGTTGGTACCCCTCCCGAAGTTTATAGTTGAGGAAACTGAGGCTTAGCACCTGTCCTTTGCCTGTCCTTTACTGTCCCAGGTCATGCAGTGAGTAGGAGACAAAACCTCGTTACTGCTTGTCAGCCCCTCAGGAAGGGGCTAGGGACCCTCTTGTTTTTCTGCTCTACTGATGCTGATCCAGAGAAAACAGGCTCATCCCTTTCTCCTAGCAGGTAGTTCTCAGATGAGACTGGAAGAAGGGTTCACGAGAGTGGCAAGCCTCTGAGATGGGTGCAAAGCGGATGTTCTGTGTCTCCTTCCCGGGAGACACAGGAGCGCACCAGGGACAGAGCCGCCTAGAAGGCTGAGCGGGACTCCAGACAGGGCTCTCGGCAGCGGGCAGTGTTGCTTTTTCCAGGAGAGGACTTAGTGTGAACAGGACCATCTCTTCCACTCATTCAGATCACAGCTCTGTTCGGGGTCCTCCAGGCTCAGCGTGCAGTCAGGTCAGGCACCCCAGAGAGCTCTGGGGCACACAAAGGAAACACCAGGCGTGTCAGTGTCTGCCAGGAACTTCCCATTTAAATGAGGAGGATTATTCAGGGTGAAGTGGATAAAGACAACGGGCCCCAAGCTCTGCGGGCAGATGTGGCAGGTAGAACTCAAGGTTCACGTTGTTTATTGCAGCCTGGGAGCCCAGTGAGATGGTTGGGAGAAACTACAGACCTGCTTCCAGTTTCTATTCTCCTCTACTTTGGTTGGGAGTTTGGTGGTGGCCTAAAATGTACTCCTCCCTTCTGACAGTCACGTGCTCGCCTTCTTCCCTTCCTTCCTTCGACCAGCATGTTCTGAACACCTATTAGGGCTTGGAAACACATCAGTGGAACAAACGCAAAAATGTGATGGGGTTACAATGAACTGAGGCAACCAGGGGCTCAGCTACAAGTGGAGCCTTGAAGAAAGTGAGGTGTGAACTCTGTCTAGGGCAAGAGAGTTCCAGGTGGAGGGAACGGCCAGTGTGAAGACCCTGAAGCAGGAATGTGCCATTTGTCTTGTGTGTTTAAGGAACAGTGGCGTGGTCGGTGTGGCCAGAGTAGAGTAATGGTGGGAGAAAGGACTGGGGGAGGGGCAGATGGGGGCGGCTGGGGAGCAGGTTGTGCAGGCTTTGGAGACCACTGCGTGAGGACTGCGCTGGAAGGAATGGGGAGCCGCTGGAAGGGGTGAGAAGAGGAGCCTGGCTCTTAAAGGCATCAACCCAGGTGGTTCTGTGGCTGCTTCCTGAGCGCGGCTCATGGTCTCGGCACTGTGCCAGGTGTGGTGGGCGAGGACAAAACATAGAGGACAATGGCCCTTTTCTTTTAAAAGCTCACAATCAGGCCGGAAAGACAACACAAGAAACAGTTGTGGCTTGTTTGTAAGCTAATGCAATGAAGGGAAAAATTGAATTCTAGAAGAATGTGCTGTTGGAACAGACTTCAGGGAGGAACTGGGATTTATGACACACCTTTGAAGAATGAGTAGGATTTAGAGTGGAGTTAGGAAGATTATCAGGGTGCAAGTTAGATATTAAGTAAAATCAGCAGTTTCCTTGTAGAGGGAAACCTGAGTTCTCCCATTTAGTGTGCATGTAGACCGCGATGGAAATCGGCACTGCCCTTTACATGCTGGGTGACCTTGGGCAAGTCTCTTCACTTCCCAGTGCCTCAGTTTCCCTAACTATAGAAATGAGAACAGTTACTCCTTAAACACTGCAGGATTGCTATGCCGTTTAAATGAGGTGACCAGCAGGAAAGCAGTCCCACCCTACCTATCACCAGGTAGGCACGGGGTGCATGTTCTTTCCTTTAGTCTTTCTTTTCCCCCCCTCTTTCCTTCACTCCCACTACCTTTCCTTTTTGGAGTTTGCATAGAAAATGTGGTCAGGAGTATATTTTCTTGTTGTAACACCTAGTGTATCAGATTAGAAGCCCATTGCAGTGCAGTTAGACACCATGTGGGTGCTCGGACTTCCCCAGTAAAATCCAGGCTGAGGTAGTCTGGTGAGATTGGGGTGAGTCCAGACCGACGCTGGTGACAGCTTCTCAGCTGAGACATGTCGCAGTGGCTCAAGTTGACCTGACTCTTCTGAAATTCTAAGCCTTCCAGATGGGGACCTGCCCCTGTTTGTAGAGAAGCATTTATTTTGGAAGACCTACTTGTCATTGCAGTAGGCAGCAGACGATGTCAGGAATGTGTTTATTGAAACCTTGGCTGGCGGGAGAGTTATGCAAGCTGTCCAGTTACCTGGCCAGAGTCTCTGAGGGGGAGTCTCCTTGAGGAGAGACTCGTGTTTTCTTCTGTCTCGACCTCCCAGCAGAATTGGAGCCGTGTCAGCCTGTCTTCCTTCCAGGGTGCGTATGATTTAACTCGAAGCAATGTGACTTATAATTTCAACTGCAGGCAGGAAGGTGTGATTTAAGACAATTGTCAGGAAGATTCAATTTAATTTTTTTTCTTCCCCCTCTACAAAGTGTGCATTTTGTTGCATGATATAATTTTAGTATACATTCTTTACAACTCAGAGATAGATGTAGTTTCACACTGGGACAGCACGCTCTAGTTTTTTTTTTTTTTTTTTAGTACTTACCTACTTTAAGTCCCTTTGAAAAAGATTCCTTTCTAGGATGAGTTTTGCTTTCTTACTAGAGAGAACTTCAGCAAATCATTAGGAAACTTCCTGGGCAATTAACCATTTCTTGATTAGCAGGGGTTATTTTGGTCACTTATTAGTAGGAAGTTAACTGTCTTAATGAACCATAAAAATTATTATTTTATTTACTTAAAACTGTACAATTGTGGATTTTGAGTATTTTCAACAATAGTCAGATTTTTTTAGCAAAATGTATATCTTTGTAAATGCTTTAGAAGTATAGAAAGTATGCAGTTATTTTTTTTTAAATAGAAAATTCAATGTCTTATTTCACCCTGACCCATCTTAGAGACTTAGAGTATTGTGTTGTGCAGCTCCGTGCAATCCTTTCCTCTTTTCTCATTTATTAGCAAGGAAGAGTGAGCTTTCTCACGTCAAATCTCAGTTGTGAAGGTTCTAGTTCGAAGGATCTGTGCTTAGAATCGGAGCCTAGAGCCAGTAGGCAACATCAGCATCCTCCCCTCAGACTGTTTGCTGAGGGCCCCAAGGCTTGCCACATGGTGACAGCTCTGGGTGCCCTCTCTTGGGCTCTGGAGCCTCCAGAATGGCGACCCAGGGCTCCCGAATCAGGTCTAGAAAGTTTCCTTCTACATCCACTTACTTCTCTCAACCTCAGAAGAAACTTCTGCCATGAGAAGGTAAAATCCTTAGTTGTGCATTCTCAGATGA
Source organism: Sturnira hondurensis (assembly GCF_014824575.4). Lineage (NCBI taxonomy): Eukaryota > Metazoa > Chordata > Mammalia > Chiroptera > Phyllostomidae > Sturnira > Sturnira hondurensis. Next base: position 5,444,826 of record NW_028079136.1, read on the forward strand.
AGGCAGGTGATTAAGGGCAGTGGATGGGTAGATTTTCAAATGGGCAGATTTCCTTACATGGGGTCCCAGGGGATGATGCTAGAGGGGTCCTCAGTCCCCTTTCCCTGGCCTGTCCGGGTCCCTGCACCCTACCAGCTGGGATTGCTGTCAGGGTTGGGCGTGTAGCACCCTCGAATTGGCTTCGGGTCTAAGAAGTGCGTGGTGGGGCCTGATGCCGTCGGTCTCTGTATTGGGAGCAGTTTTCTTCCCAGCTTTTCAAATCCCAGAGGTGGTGCGGATGGAGGAGGAGCAGAGATTTGATATCAAGGAGAGAAAAAGACAGAAAATTGACATTTATCAGGCACCAACTAGATGTTTGGTGCTGTTCCATCCACTTCTTCTCATTTAACCCTTACAATAAACCTGTGAGATCATTGACCCCCTTTTACAGATGATGAAGTTGTACTATGCTGTAACTACTAATCTGCTTTTCTCATCACACCACGAGTTCCTTGGGGGTGGAGACAAGGTCCTGTTTTTTTCCCTTTTTCAGTTTCACACAATGGCAGACATGTAGTTAGGACTAAGTAGGAATTTGTTGAATGACGGAAGGAATAAATAAGCAGGCCTGCTTACAGCCACGTAGTAAGAGGATTCATGTCCATGTCTCTAGCTTCCAAGCTGCCTGGAAGGGAGGTCAGGGGACTGAAGAGCTGGTTCTCATCCCTCCAAGCTTGCGGGTGGTATGCAGGTGGCTTGTGGGAGGTGATCTCATATTGCTTCCTCCTTGTAATTCGGGGACAGGAAAACACATGCTTCTGGGTCTCTTTCATGGCACCTCACAGCTTATACTGTTGTTTCAAGGTTTCATACCAGGGAAGCTTCAGCTCAGTGGTGTGTGTGTGTGTGTGTGTGTGTGTGTGTATGTGTGTATGTGTGTGTAAAATGTGCTTTCCTACACGGAGATTCCCCTAGGAGTCAGCTGGCGAGAGAAGCATGAAGCCTTCAGGGGACCCTCAATGTCTTTATTTTAATAAAGCTGTCACTTGTGGTCACTTTCAAACAAAGGCAATCTTGTGGGTACAGAAGGGGGAAAATAAACCTGAACCAAAAGCAGAAACTAATGCCAGAATAGATGCAGCTGAGCAGGGATACTCTGCTGCAAAACCAGGGGCAGAGTTGAGGTCATTTAAATGGGACCTGGCTTCAGGTCTAAGAAGGGTCAGTAGGGAGGAGGAAGCATGGTTTGATTGCCAAGGAAGTAAGGACTTCCTCCGGGCTCTTGAGTGAAGGGAAAGTTGTCATTTGGCTTCCCAGCTTAAGTGGCGACTTCTTGGCTTCCTGTCCGTGCTGTGGCCCACCCTCAGAATGGATTCCACCATCCTGAGGTATCTTTAGGGTGGTGGAAGTGAGTTGGGGCTTGTCCTTTTACATTCAGGAGAGAGGTGGCAGGAACTGTCTGCAGGGAGGGGGAAGGACTGTCAGAGAGGGCAACTCTGGAGTCAGGAGATGGTCTTCCTTCAGCCCCTGTTGAAGTTCTTTGGGCACCACAGGCAGGAGATGAGCACAGGAAGAAGTTTCTTTTCTGCCTCAGCCCATCTGGACAGAGCAGCCTGCTAGCAGGAGCCATAGATTACTACCGTTTTTCTTTTCCTATTATGCCCTGATATTTTCAATTTGGGAGTCATTTAAGTGGTAGGGTGGGAGAGGGCATAGTAGGCATAGAAAAAAATTGAAAATATCATTAAAAATGACTATCCCATTCTTTTTTTTACCTTAGCAGACAGATGGCTGCCTCACCTTTTGCCCACAGCCAGGAGCGATAGCCCAGTGGGTCAGCAAAAAGAGCAGTGATTTTATTTTTCTTTTCATTTCAAACAGATTGTATAGCCCTTGGGGTGTAGGGGACCAGTGGAATGAAACTCTGGGCTGGGAAACTAATTATGCCTCCCTGCATGGCTGAGCTAGTTAATACCAAACTGTCATTGGGGCTGATTCTTCCCTGGGGCAGAAAAGCCTCCCAGATTCCTTATCTCTTTCTCTTTGCCTAGGGAGAGGGCACCTTTTGGTTTTTGCCAGTTTGAAAGAGCAGAAGCAACATCCAAGAAGCTTCTGGAAGCTCTGAAATGGCGCTCTGGGTTTGGTTTGCAAAAGTGACCTTCTGGTACACAGCAGCCCTGCCTTTTCCAGCTCGGATGAGGTGCTGACTTTTGGAGTCAGATACACTTGGCTCAAATTCTGGCGCTACCACTCACTGGCGTGATGTCACCCGAGGCTGCCCTGAGTATCTAGGACTGGAAACAGATTGCTGGTCCACCTCGTCCCTATCCCCTTCACAGCCACGTGGGCTCAACAAAGTGTCACCTGAATAGCAAGGCTGCCTCACTTGACTGATCTGTATACAGAGACCCAGGCAGGTGCATGGCATGGTCAGCGTGGTGTCTGTCACCTGTGGAGACCACACCTGACAATGCATAACCAGAAATTCAGTAATGATTTAAATGGATTCTTAACTTATTAATCAAGCCAATACACATCTTTGAAAAGTGATTATATAAATATGAGTAAGACATATTTATTTAATCTATAGATAAAACAGTTGTTATGCTTTGCAATAATTCTGGCTCCAGGACACTCTGTCCCCCCTTCCCCCACTCTGGAGATCTGTGGCCCAAAGTCCATGCGGTCCCCAGCTAGCCAGACATCTCAGGTAGGAGTGGGTCTAGTAATATCTATGGGTCTTTTTAGGACAGAAAAAGAGTTTTAAATATTGATGGAAGCACAGCTTTTGTGACAGCATGAAAATCATGACTATTCAGCTTGCGCACAATCTCAAGCAATTAGGCAGATGCATATTTCCGGGGGGACGTGTTGCCCTGGTGGCTGAGGGCACTAGGGCTGTCTGTCATTTCAAAACCAGACTTCCTTGGTGACTTCAGAGTCTTATTTTAGTGAAATCTGGGAATGAATTCTCTCAGACAGTCCTATTTCCTTCCCTTCCTTTGCCAGGCCGCATTCCCCTTGCCTACAACCATATACCTTGACTTTAGTCAAGAATTTACCAAGCTGCCTGAGAAAAAGTTCCCTAGATTCTGAATGCTAAGGAGCTAACCGGAATGGAAGCAAAGCAGCCAGCTTCCAGCCTTGGAGGATGGCTGTTATGTGGCAATGCTTTTTCTTGGCTGTGTTTTGTTTATAGCCCAGTTCTCTCATGTTGAATTCCCACTGGAATTAATTGATTGTCTTTGGAGAAGCACCAAATGCATACTGAGATGGATGATGGGAAGACACAGCTTAGAATCATCCCCTTTCAAAGGAAACTTTGCATCAGTCCGGAATTTCTTCTAACTTTTCAGGAGAATCAGAGTTTTAGCAACTGCAGGATGGGGCAAAAGTAAGTTTACAGTTGTGAGCAATGAAACAGTTTATTATTATATTATTATTTTATTAATGATTGTATTATTTTCCACTCAAATAACTGTAAACCTACTTTTGTCCCACCTTGTATGTATCCTTAGGTTTTCTGGGACAAATCAGTGTTAAATATTCTGATCTACTGTCCCCAGAAACCACCTAGACAAATTGTAAAAGCTAGTATTTCCAAAGTTTCCTGCTCATATTGATTCCTGTACCTGGAAGCAGTGCAAGCCCTTGCCAGACCACACACGCCTTATTTTTCATTTAGACAATATGGTCACAATGAAGTAGGCAGAACACTGGTAAACGGAGCCAGCTGTTCCCTAAATGATTTTTTCCCCAGTGCAGATCACATGGGGTTAGGAGAAGCATTTCAACAATGGCAGTGTAAGGAACTCTGTGGACCCTCTCCCCAGTTAACAACAAAAAAAAAAAACCCAAAACCCAACACATTAAAGTCTCTGGAAGTTGTTATAAGAGCATACGCAGAACGGAGAAACACTTTTTCAGGAAAATCTAAGTCTCAGTGAGAAGAGCAGCAATCCGTGCCTTTGGAGCTCCTTTCCTGCAGCCCAGCTCGAAGAGGTAGGAGCTGCTCCCTGGGCAGATGGAAATGAGAACACAGATCGATAGGGATTATGAAATGTGAAGAAAAGAGATAAACTGATTTAAAGGGGAACAACATAAAGCAGTGTATATCATATTGTATAGCTGGATCTAGAACGCAGAAATATAATATTTGATAATAATAGCATAAAGGAATTAAGCACCAGAATTAAATGAATGGAGTTAGATGCATTACAATGTATATTGAGAACCCTAGCCACTAAGAAAATAACTCAAGAAATGTAGTTAAAAATCATTAAAGAAATAAAAATGTTGTGCTTTATTCACTGAATGCCCAAGAAAGCAGTAAAGGAAGGAAAGAGGGAAAACAACAAACGAATAAATGAGGTATATAGGAAACACAAAGTACAGTTGCACATGTAAATCCGACTATATCAAACTATCCACTCAAAAAGTAGATTGTAATGGGAACGCAGACTGGTGCAGCTGCTGTGGAAAACAGTACGGAATTTCCTCAAAAAATGAAAAATGGAACTGTCTTTTGATCCAGTGATCACACTGCTGGGATTATATGCTAAGAATCCTGAAATACCAATTTAAAAGAACCAATGCACCCCAGTGTTCATAGCAGCACAATTTACAATAGCCAAGTGCTGGGAACAGCCTAAGTGTCCATCAGTAAATGAGTGGATCAAACAACTGTGGTACATTTACACAATGGAATTCTATGCAGCAGAAAGAAAGAAAGAGCTTCTACCCTTCATGACAGCATAGTTGGAACTGGACTGTATTATGCTAAGTAAAATAAGCCAGGCAGTGAAGGACAAATACCACATGATCTCACCTATAGGAGGAACCTAATGAGCAAAAGAAACAATGGAGCAAAATAGAGCCAGAAGCATAGAACCAAGGAACAGACTGATAGTGTCGAGAAGGGAGGGGGGAGGCAGATGAAGGAAGAAGAAGGGTGTGGGGGCACCTTTGCCAGCAAGTCTCCCCATCCCCCACGGATGAAAGTAACACTACCAAGACATGATCTGCTTGGGGGAGAAGAAGTGGCCAGTTTCTTAGAGGGAAAAGGCCAGGAACCCCTTCCTCAAGGGGCTTTTATTGGATTGTAATACACAGGAATCCAGGCGGTAAGGATCAAATAGTAGATAACATTTCAAAAAAATCTGAGGGCTTAGTCCGAGTCAGTGTCTGTCAGGAAAGGGGGTTGCAGAAACTTTCGGAGACATACTCATTTCCTGCTCGGACCCTTAACATATGAATGAAAGCACTCTTAGCAAAGCAGGCTTCACAGGACTTTTAGGAATTCTTTCTTATGCCTGATCACCCTGGATCCCGCTCTAGCCAGGCAAGGGGCTGTACCTCCTCCCCCATCACAGGTTTTCAGGGTTAAGTGGATTAGAGCCAAGAAGTTCTTCTCCCAGAAGACATGGGGACTGGGGTATGTCAGAATAACCAGGGGGCGAGGGTCCATCACTCCCTCTTTATTATAGCCCCCCGAGTCCTTCCATGATGGCCTCCCAAGTGATCGTGTCTGGCTTAGGTTGCCCCTCCTCTGAGGGGTCTTACTGGTCACTGACTAACCAACCTTGTACTGGGGGCAGGGGAGTAAGCAGAGGCAGTGTTTGATACCAAAGACAAGCTTTGTCTCCTTAGTGGCTCCCATTCCAGAGGTCGCTCACTCAGCCTTAGCCATGGGGGGTAGTTACAACTCCTGAACCCAGGCAGAGCAATTCCCAACAGAAGGGGAGGGCCCCAGTCAAAGAGCAGGTATAAATGACCATGGACCTGGACAACAGGGTGGGGATTAATTCTGGGAGTGAGGGTGGGAGGGGGGCTAGGGTAGGGGTGAGCATGGGGAAAATTGAGACAACTATAATAGAACACCAATAAAAAAAGAAAAATGAATGTAGATTGTCAGACTGGATGTAAACATAAGATTCAGCTATATAATGTCTAAAGAAGATGTGCTGTTAAATCAAAGTACAAATTGCTTAAAGAGGAAAGGATGGAAAAAGATATAAGAATAAGAAAGATGCAGTGGCTATATTAACATCAGACAAAATAGACTATAAAATAAAAAACTTTTGAGCGCGGGCCTGCGACTCAGACGATCACGGGTTCGATTCTCAGTCAGGGCACATGCCTGGGTTGCAGGCCAGTTCCCTGCAGGCCAGTTCCCAGCAGGGGACGCACGAAAGGCAACCACACACTGTTGTTTCTCTCCCTCTCTCCTTCCGTTCCCCTCTAAAGATAAATAAATAGAGTCTTTAAAAAAAAAAACTTGTTGCTAGAGAAAAAGACGTACATTTTATAATAATAAAAATAGCAATTATAAACAACATATACACCTAGTAGCAGAGTCCCAAAATGCATGGAGCAAAAAAGGAAATAATTGAAAGTACTTATAGGCAGTTCAACAATAATAGTGGGAAGACTTCGTTACCTCCTTTAAATAAGGAATAAAACAATTAGGCAAAGTACAACAAGGATGTAGAATACCTGAACACAGCTATACACCAACAAAACCTAACAGATATCTATAGCACAGTCCACTCAACAAAAGCAGAATATACATTTTTCTCAAGCACACATGAAACCTTTTCTATGCTAGAATATATGTGTGGTCATAAAACGAGCCTCAATAAATTTAAGGACTGAGCTACAGAGTCCATTTTCTGACCACAGGGAGTGACATAAGGAATAAATAAGAGAAGAACATTTGTGAATTCCCCATCTCAGATGGGGATGTCTACATTTTGTTAAATGTAGAAATTTAACAAAACATTCCTGAATAGTTAATGAATTATAGAAGAAATCAAAAGGGACATTAGAAGTTGTACCCCTGCCTCACTCCGTACATAAAAACTAAATCAAAGTGGATCATAGACCTAAATGGAAGAGCTAAAACTAAAACATTCTTAGAAGAAAACAGTCATAAATCTTTATGACCTTGGGTTAGGCAGAGGTCTTAGATAAGATACGAAAAGCACAAGTGACAAAAGAAAAAAATAGTCATTGAGTTTAACTTAATGAAAATTAAAAGGTTTTGTGCATCAAAGGACACTATCGAGTGACTGAAATGATAATCCATAAAATTGGAGGAGATATTTGGAAATCCTATATCTGTTAAGTGATTAATTTCACTTAAAAGTATATAAAAAGTTATAACTCGGCTTAAATTGTGATAAATAACCCAGTTAAAAAATGGGCAACATGTCTGAAGAGACATTTTCCCAAAGAAAATACACAAATCTTCAATAAGCACATGAAAAAAACGTTCGACATCAAGATATGGCTTCTCACCCACTAGGACCGGCTTAATTAAAATGAGCTATAATGAGTGGTGAGAGGATGTGGAGGCACTGGAATGCTGCCCACTGCTGGTGGGAAATAAGATGGTGCAATCACTTTGGAAACAGGCTGAGAATTCTTCAAGGTTTTACACTTGGAGTTATCATATGACCTAGTAATTTCACTCCTACATGTATACCCAAGGTAATTGAAAACATATGTCCACACAGAAACTTATATGAATGTTTATAGCAGTATTATTTATAACAGACAAAAAATGGAAACAACCCAAATGTCTCTCAACTGATGAACTGGTAAACAAAATATAGTATGTCCGTGCAATGAAAGGTTATTCAGGCAGGACGGGGAATGAAGTACTAATGCATGCTACAGCATGGATAAACTTTGAAAACAGTGTGCTAAGTGTAAGAAGCCAGATGCAAAAAACTATATACTGTATCATTTGATGAAAAGGAATAGGCAAGTCCATAGAGACAGAAAAGAAAGTAGATTTATGTTTGGCTAGGGGTGTGGGTGGGAGTAGAAAACGGGGAGTGGCTGCTAGTGGGTACAGTTTGGGGAGTGATGAATATGTTCTAAAATTAGATTGTGGTAATGGATGTGCACAGCTCTGTGAATATCCTAAGAACAATGGAATTGTACCCTTTAAGTGGGCCAGTGGAATGATGTGGAGATTATGCATTAATAAAACTGTTGAAAGCTGCATAGGGTTATTAATGTTAAGATCTGATTTAGGCTAGTGGTTTTCCGTTGTTGGTGGATGGAGGAGAGTCTTTCTTCATTCAAGATTTATTTCTGGAGTGAGGTTCACCTGGGGAGGAACTGCAGCTACTAATAAACTGTGGTCATTTAGACCCAACAGTCCTTTAAGAACTGCACTTTCTTCTCTCTCTTACAGGCAGATACACACGCTCAGAGTCTGGTGCAGAGTGGAAACTATTTTCACTTAAAAAATAAGTATTTACTAAGTTTCTTTTCTAGCAAAAGAGAGGAGTTGAGAAGCCATAGAAGCGTACCCCTTGTTTAAAATTCTACCACTCCCCATACTACAAACATAAGGACCAGTTCTTTGAAAACCCACAAATAGCACAGGAAAATCACGTTTCCATGAGCATGGGGCTTGTCTTTGAAATCTTATCCACAGAACTTGAGAGTGCATTTGAGAAAGCCTGGGAAATTTTAAATGGGAAACATCACTTGTAGTATCCACTGGAGATTGTAGGAAAACAATCAGATATGGTCCAGTTACATAAATATCTCACTGAGGTATTTTGAGATATTTTATGTGGAGAAAAGGGAACAAGATCCCTTCCACACCTTACAACCCTTTTGTTAGCATCAGTGTGTCTCCAGAGAAGAAAGGCCAAGCTTCCTGGTGCCTTTCAGATTTTTGGGGAATTGAGTGTGAAATTTAGTATGGACTATTCATGTCATAGATATTTTAGCTCATTAGCTGACAAGCTGGAAGCATCCCATGAGACCCTCCAGTCGAGGGGCCACAAATTCAAATGCCAGGCAGGTAACTTAAATGGGTGATAAGGGTTTGTTATAATACAACAGGGAGCAGTTGGGACCACAGAGAAATGGACACAGTGTGTCCCGGCTAGAGATGACTGCAGTGGACATATTTAAAGGAGAGCTTGGGTGACCTTTGTTCTGGTCTGACTCCTGATATTTTATCTACAAGAAAGGTGACCAGATGCCTTGAGAAGGAAATGACTTCACAGGGTACTGTGCCTTCTTTTTACACTTTGGAGCGACATAAAAAGATTTCTGATGATTAGTCTCGGACTCCTTCGGAAATGAGCCTCTGTCCTGCCTTTGGTGTTTTACAGAGCTGGGGCTCCCAAATGTGCTTTGGGGAGTGGTAGAATGTTTATGTGAAGCATGTTCCCACTAGTTCTCACTTCTTTGGTTTTCTAAGGAGGAGCTGTAGTATGCATCCTTTTCTGCATTTAATGTTGTTTTGAGCTTGTGCCAGACTCAAGATGTGTCTGGTGTGCCCATAAGTGGGGGCGGGGGGCATGGGAGGAACTTGGGGGAGGGAGCCCTTATTTGGCTGGAGGTACCCTTTGGCCCTGGGGAGTGGAAGGCAGTAGCGGGAAGGATCTAGAAAACTCAGCCCATTTCCGTACAGGAGCAACATGTCAATATGTTTTTGTTTCGTGGACAATGTATGGGAAACATCTTTGATTTTATTTTTTGTAATTGTGCATGTATTTCTTAGCATTCTATTTCCGGGAATTGATTAAAGCTTTCCTGTCTCTAAAGAGACTCTTTAGGGTCATTAAATAGAAAAATGTCTGTTGGAGGTGAATTAATGGTGTTTCTAGGGACTTGCTTAGAGAAATAGGAATTTCCTTAACAGGTTGAAAAGTTTGTTCTCATCTGTGCTGAACAGAAAGAAGTGGCTAATGTTTATTTAGTGTACTGTGTGCCAGGAGTCACGCCAAATGGCATGTACAAATTGTCTCACTTCCTAGAAACAGCCTGAGAATAGGTACTTTAAAAATTTTCCCTTTTCTACTATTAAAATTGAGTCACATGAATATTAAATAACGTAGCCAGGGTCACATGCTTAGCACATGGTGGGAAAGGAATCAACCCCTTGTGATCCGATAGTAGAGTCTGAACTCTTGACAACCGTGTTACATGAAAATGAGAATTTTAAAGTTGTTGTAGCATATAATCACAGCTGGGTATTGGATTTCAGAATTACAGGTGTGTTCTCAGGGAGAAACCTAGTAACTGGTATATTTTGGTCCTTTTGGGTAGTATCGGAGCCCAGTGGTATGGCTGGGCTTATCGTATTTATATGTGACACTAAACAGAATGTACTTCCATCACTGTCTTTGATACCTTCCTGCACATTCACCCAGAAAGGAGCATTTCCGTAAAACGGTTTGAAAACGACAGCAGTATGCCGCTAGGGGACTGCTGTCCTTGTGGACAGAATGACTGGTTGAAAGCGTGAGCTTATAGAGAACAGACTGACAGCTGTCAGTGGGGAGGAGCGTTTTGGGGATGGGTGAAAACGGTGAAGGGGTTAAGAAGAAGAAAAACTCTTAGACACGCACACGCACTGTTTCAAAAGATCTGGCCATTGTAAAATAAAGCTAAAATGAGCTTTAATAGCATCCCGAAAAAAAGACAATGTAAGTGAAGAAGAGAAAATTTAGGCTGTTAAGGTCTTCTTCACCAGTTGTCTCTAAAGTAGAAAGGGAGTGTTTAGAACACCTTTCAGTTTCAAATGGGGAACCTGAGAAACATAGATGAGAAGGAACTCAGTGAGGTCCATCCAGTTCAGTCAACCAGGGGCCAAGTACCACGCTAGACACTTTACATACCTGATCTCAGTCAGTCCTCATAATAACCTTGTTGAGAAGATATCTTTGTTTCATCAGTGAGGAAATGGACATTTCAGAAGCAAGTTGGGGGTTGATATCCCGCTAGTATATACTAGGTACATTGGTGCAGCATAACAGCCAGGGCCCTTCTGATTGGTTGGTGCCCTTTTTTATTTAAAGAAAGTTAACTGCAGTACCAACTTATGAACCTAAGTGGCTTTGACTAGTAAAAATGTATTCCTTACTTACCCAATGACCAGTGTAGAAATTTATGGTGAGCCAGAAGTTCCTTCCATCCCAGGATACTGGATCAGGCCACGAAGACTTTTCCTGAACCCTTTGCATACAGCTGACAGGCACAGGAAGAGAAAGAATGTGGAGAACTTTCCAGGTGGGTTTCTATGGGTCAGGAATAGAAGTGGAACACATAATTTCCACCATATTTTACTGGCGGGAACTCTCTAACTTCAAGGGAAGCTGGGAAATGTAGTCTAGCTGGTTGCCCAGGAGGAGAAGGAAAGGAGTTGTAGTGAGCACACAGCAGTCTGTGCCTCAAATATACTGACGGTTGTATATTTGAGGTTTGCCCTAGATGAAGTCACAAAGCCAGCATGTGTAACCCAAGATCTGGATTCCTTGCAGTCTCTCATTTTCCTCTGATGGCTGGATCGAATTCTGTGGCCCTGGACACTGTGGGTACTGCACGTGGCATTTGCCTTCCTGGGTCACATCAGTTCTCTGAAATGTAGATGCCCTCCCTGTGTCCTGCCCTGGACTATTTGGGCTGTGGATCTGAGAATAGGTTGTTAGGGATTTTTGTAAGCAGCTGGCTCAAGACCAGTTCTTTGGAGCTCCTAGCTTATATGGTGCTCAGTGGCTAAGCTGGGCGTGATGAACGGTGGACTAATTGTGTCGCACTCCCCAGCAGAGCTTGGGTTGTCATTAGCATTCAGCAAAGCTGTGAGTCTTGTACAAATCAGCTGTTTGAGGCTTTAAAACTGCTGAATGCTTCTCTTGGTTGAAGCTCCTATGAGTGAAGCTACCAGTTTCTCAAGATTGTTGAACAGCAAAAGGAGAACCATAGTATAGTGTTTTCCTTTGGGAGCATATTTAGGAGTCATTTTCAGCAACATGGCTAAATATTAAGATGCTCTTGGAATGTGGGCATTTTCTATCTTTAGCAAAGGGCATGGCTTACTCTTTTTTAGAGCTCTAGACCTTGCTTATTTGGAGGGGCAAGAAAGATCTATTGGTTTCATAAGTGTGCTTCTCCCCTGGAGAAAAAAATGCTGGACTTACCGCCTCTTCACACACCTTTGCACGGGTCCATAGCAGGAGACTTGGGTCACAGAGGGGATCTTTGCCTCCAAGCCTCTCCCTCCACTTTTCTGGGGACTCTCAGGAGAAGGGCTCACAGCTAAACATCATGGTTCAAACACTTCATCCCTTTATTCATGGCTTCAGCATCATTTCATATTCTGCTGTCAGTTGAGAAAGTGAATCCAAGCATGTAGTCCTCCCAAAATAAAGGCTTAGTTGTACCATGTCAGTTTTGACCGCAGTCACTGTGGTCACTGGTGTAACCGATCCCACTTCCTCAGTCCTGGGCCGAGACAGGCCTTGTAGGTAAAGAGTTCTACTGTTGGGTGGTAATTAAGTGGGCACTGGGAATATTTCTAGTTCCAGGTATCTGGGAGTTAGAGACAAATGACATCTGTTCTCATCAAAAGGGAGAGTGGAAAAGTACAAATCACAAGTCACTCTCAATCAGTCCTTGAGCTGGAGGTCTGAGATCAAGAGTGCAATCTGTTTATCTTAGTACCTAGGGTGTTCGCAGTATTTTCTTTGAATAAAGAAAACAATTAAATTGCCCAGGATATCAGAGCTGACCCAGGAGAATCTCTTCTTGCTTCATGGCATCTAGCAGATTTGGGGGGAAGAAGATAGGCTTAGTCAGGATGCTGAGGTACAAAGAAAGAGCGGTATTGCTGAGCCTTGGATCTGCCTGATCTGGGGATAGAATTCATAACCAGTAGGCAGAGGTAAGAATTAACTCACCTGGCAGAAAGCAAGGCATAACTTCCCCTCCCTCCCTCCCTCCTTCACCCCTCCCTCCTTTCCTTTCTTCCCAACTGATTCATGCATCCATTGATTTGGTTAACAGACAGAGCCAGATTCTATGCTAGGTGCCCAGAGGAATGCAAATGAGCAGATGTAGTACCTGCCCACAAGTTCATAGACTAATATGCGGGTGAAGGCAAGGACAGATGTAATCCAGCCCCTAGGTGGGATGTGTGACCCAACAAGACCAACAAAGGGACCAACAGGAATGTGTGAGGGAAGGTGAGCAGTGGGTGGGCTCACTTCCAGCCGAACAGGTGTGTGAATAGGTTTGGAAACTTTCATGAAGAAAGGGGTAGCTGAATTCTGATCACTGAAAGATGGTCAGATTTCAACTACAAAAGGTTGGGGAAATGAGTTAGGAGTTTCAAGGCATAAGGACCTGTCTGTATAAATAAAGGTGTGGAAGTTAGGAAAGAAGATATAGATTTGTGAAATGCCTAATCTATAATCAATTAGTAGAGATACACTACTCAGGGAATTGGAGGAAGAGCTTTCTTTGTCCTTCTTTCCCTCTTTTGCCTCCGATTTCTGGAGTTTGAGTTCGTGTTACTTTGGAGTCATGAAGAGGTCTTTGCAATGGGAGTGCAGGGGCTAAACTGGGAGTGTGGCTTCACCTTGCCTTCACCAACCGTGGGCTTTACCCTCCTTTCATTGTGAGCACCCATCAGGGAAAGTCAGGGAAAAAATTGCCCATTACTTTTCCTTGTTACAGGTTGGCTTTAAGGTTGCAGACCGGGATTCCTCCACTAGGATATAACTTCCGAAACGGAACTTGTGGGGACATTGGATTTTAAGCATCAGTCTTGGCTTTTCCCTTTTTTGAGTGTTTCCCCTGCTTGACTGTGGGTAGTCCTGCAAAGCTGTGTCTCGAGCTCCTGTTTAAAGACTAGGCTGAGCTACAAGGAGCATCTTTCCAGACCCTGGCTTATGTATGGTTGCCGCTCATTCTCATGTCACAGAGAAGCTGGGAGTCTCAGCAGCCACCTTTTGCAGCTGTCATTGATCTGGTATATAACTCATTCATTAGAGACAATCTTGCTTTGCTGATAGAGTTAGTCCACCTGACAGTGACTTGGGCATCTTGGTGTTTCCAGTCAGTGTTCATGCTTCCGGAATGTTGTCCCCAAGTTACATGTCTCAAGTTACATCCAACTTTTCTCATCCTTGATGGAGTGAGCCAAAGGAGGTTGCTATTCAAAAATTTGTACAACTGACTTGGCATCTGGCAGTGTCCAATCAGAACACATCCTGATTTGGCAGTGTCCAATCAGAACACATCCTGGCTATAATGCTAGAGCTGGTGCTAGAGACCTTCTACAGTGACAGATAGTAACTGTTTAGGTGCTGGTTTCTGAGGACCATTGGAATATTGGGGAAGGGGCCAGGATAGTGGGTGGTGGTGGTGCAAGGTTAACTCCGAAGTGACTTTTTGTCAAATGGAAAGAAATTATTTTTGTATTTTAAGAACTGATATGGTGGGGCCAGTGTCTACCAGCTAAATACCAACTCTGAAACAAATTATTTTATCAACCTGTCCTTGACTGTTTACAGCCCAAACAGAAAGGTCCCAGATGGCTTCCGCTTGTTGATACAGTAAATCTTATCACTGGGACTTGGGGGAGGCTGAGCCTGAATCTTACAGTTGTTAGGTCTGAACAAGTAGAATTTCCTATCTTCTAACAATAATTTAAACCTATTCTTTTCAAGTATTTTGTTACAGGCCTCTTTTATGCTCTTAAAAATTATTGAGGAGCCCAAAGAGCTTTTGTTCATCTATTTAGCACACCAGAAATTTAAACAGAAAATTTAAAAAATAATTATTTACCAATGACAAAAATAAACCCAATTGTATGTCAAGATAAATAACATTTTTTAATGAAAAAGAACTGTAGTTTCTAAAACAGAACACTATTGAGAAGAGTTGCATTGTTTTGTATTTTCACAAATTTCTTTAATGTCTGACTTGAAAGAAGAGAGCAGGATTCTCATGCCTGCTTCTGCATTCACTCTGCCGCAATATGTTATTTTGCTTGAAGAACATTCTTTACATGGATATGTAGATGGGAAAGGGAGGAGTACTTTAATAGCATTTTCAGACAATTATGGAAATTTTTCTTTGATGCTATACTCAAAGAAAGGTGGACAAAAGGTAGGTTTTTAGAGGCTAGTTGCAATGTGTGAATCTGAAATTATAGAAATATATTTTTTCAAATTTAACATTTTTATTAGCCTGAATATTTATTATTACTATTTTTTACATTTTATTGATTATGCTATTATAACTGTCTCAATTTTTTCCCCTTTGTCCTCCTCCACCCAGCACCTCCCACTCTCTCAAGCAATCCCCACACCATTGTTCATCTCCTTGGGTCATACATATAAGTTCTTTAGCTACTCCATTTCCTATATTGTACTTTACATCCCCAAGGCTACTACCTGTTTGTACTTCTTAATCCCCTCACTTTCTTAACCGTTTCCCCCCACACAGCCCTGCCGTCTGGAAACCATCAAAATGCTCTTCGTATCCATGAATCTGTCTCTGTTCTTGTTTGCTCAGTTTGTTTTTTAGATTTAGTTCCTGACAGGTATGTATTTATTGCCATTTTATTGTTCATAGTTTTGATCTTCTTTTCTTGAATAAGTCCCTTTAATATTTCATACAGTAATGGTTTCATGATGATGAACTCCTTGAGTATTTCTTGTCTAGGAAACTATCTGCCCTTCGATTCTAAATGACATCTTTGCTGGGTAGACCAATCTTGGCTGTAGGTCCTTGCTTTTAATGACTTTGAATAGTTATTGCCAGTATTTTCTAGCCTGCCAAGTTTCTTTTGAGAAATCAGGTAGCAGTCTTATGGGAACTCTCCTGTAGCTGACTAACTGATTTTCTCTTGCTGCTTTTAAGAGTTTTTCTCTTTAACCTTTGGCACTATAATGATGATGTGTCTTGGAGTGGGCCTCTTTGCATCCGTCTTGTTTGGGACTCTCTGTGCTTCCTAGATTTGCATGTCTATTTCCTTCATTAAATTAGGGAAGTTTTAGTTCACTATTTTTTCAAATAGACTTTCAATATCTTGCTCTTTCTCTTCTCCTCTGGTACCTTACAATGTGAATGTTGGAATACTTGAAGTTGTCCTAGAGGCTGCTTATACTATCCTGATTTGTTTGAATTATTTTTTCTTCTGGTTGTTTTGATTTTTTTTGCTCCTTATGTTCTATGTAAATCATTGATTTCATTCTCAGCTTTATCCACTCTACTGTTGTTTCCCTGTAAATTGTTCTTCATTTCAATTAGCATATCCTTCATTTCTGATTGGAGCTTTTTTATGATATTGAGGTCCTCACTTAAGTTCCTTGAACATTCTTATAACCAGTGTTTTGAACTCTACATCTGATAAATTGCTTGTCTCCATTTTGTTTAGTTGGGTTTTTTTTTAGTTTTGATCTGTTCTTTCATTTGGACCACATTTCGTTGTCTCTTTATTTTGGCAGGCTCCTTGTGTTTGTTTCTATGTATTAGGTGGAGCTACTAGGACCCCCTGTCTTGGTTGTATGGCCTAAAGTAGTAGGTGTCCTGTAGGGTCCAGTGGCACAGCCTCCCCTATCACCCAAGGTGGGTACTTGAGGTGTGTCCTTTGTGTAATCTGAGAACACCCTCCTCTTATAGTTGAGCCTTGGTTGCTTTTGGCAGGTCAGTGGGAAGAATTTACCCAGGCCAGTCAGCTGCAAGGATTGGCTGTGACCACTGACCACCAATTTTTGCCCTCTGTGGAGGCTCAGCTGTGCAAGGACAGGGTGGTGGTGCTCTGATGTGGTCTGGAGCTGTCCACTGGGTGCATAGGCCTTGGGGTTTCCTGGATGGTGCAAGGCAAGGTCAGTCCCCTCCTGTGTTTTGCCCTGGGCCACCCTGCCTGAGCATTAGAGTAATCTGGGATAGCTGGTACTTATGCTGGGCTTAGAGATTCCCAGATGAAGCCAAGCTGTGAATCTAGGCAGGCTCTTCCTTGTGCCAAGGTATGGGGTGGGGTGGGAGGGGGTTGGGGGCTCACTGAGGCCAGCTGTTGCTTGTTTGAAAGGATTGAGGAAGTTGTGAAGCTTGAGCCAAGACCAGCCATTCATATGGAAAAGCTACTGTTAGCAGCTATAAGTTGGGTGGGACACAGGGAAGGGCCAACATGTTTAGCCAGGTTGACAGAGTCTCAGATATGGCACCTTCCAGCCAGCTTTGTGGCTCTGCCAAGTTTTCTGTCTGCAAAAAAGCTGTCCCCCAGCTCTCACCCTGATGCCAGACACTTCAGTTCCTTCCTGTATGCCACTGATGCCTTTCAAGGTGCTACCCCAGTTCTGGAGCTCAGAGGGAGTGAGTTTGAGTAAGTCCGTGTGTGGATTCTTTAAGAGGAACTGCTTGGGACTGTAATGGTTTCTTCCACCAACCCAATTCTCTGCTCATTTCTGCAGTCAGAAGTTATGGGGATTTACCTTCTTGGCACTTGTACCCTGGGCTGGGGGGCCTGGTTTGGGGCTTGGACTCTTTGCTCCTGTGATAGCCCTCTGGAATTTTTATCCACCACGTGTGGATGTGGGGCCATCCTGTTCTGTGTCTCTGCCCCTCCTACCAGCCTGGATGGATGTGGTTTATTAATTCCGTAGTTGTCAGACTTCTATTTAACTCAATTGCTGCTGGTTCTGAGTGATGGCTATTCTATAGTTTAGCTGTAATTTTGATGTGGTTGTGTGAAGAGGTGAGCCATGTTCACCTGTGCTGCCATCTTGACCTGGAATGTCCTATAAACTTTTTTACACTCTTACATTACAGTCCTCTGATCTGTCTTGTGCTTCTATGCTTGTATCTTCTACCCAAACAATGATTTTACAACACTCTGCACTGTTCATTTGGAAAAGATAAATTATGAAATCTAAATATTTATACATTTTTATTGCACAGTATCAACAATCACCTTTATTAATATTACTGTTGATCTCATCAGAAATCTTTGAATACTAGGAAGCTGTCAACCTCCTGATGGTGGATGCAAGTTTTCCAAAATTCTAACTTTTGCTTAAGATCTTAAATTTTATCATTGGGATAAATACTATCAGTAATGTTTCTTGAATTGACAAGTTCACACCCTTTATTTATGCTAAAAATCTAGCAAGTTTCTGACTTTGAATAATTATGGTCTGTCAGTCAGTTGGTCTTTCATGTAAAAACAGTGTTCCACGGGATAGGTGGCCAGTTCAGTTGGAAACTCAAACACCCATACAAGCCCTTTTTTCTCAAGATGACCATCATTCTTTAACCTGCAGCAGAAGTGCCTTATGTGTGGGTGTGTTTAAAGATACTGCAGAATAATAGGAATAATTTAGACTATGGCTCATTGGTTTTGCCTGTTTGTGCTCCATGCTCCCCAGGGATATAGAGAGCAAACGACTCTCTGGGTGTTTTCACTATAGGCTTTTCCGTCCACCCTTCTGTGTTCGGAAGGGCCCCTCTGCACGCTGCCCGCCCCATGCACAGGCCACTTGGAATGTCCTGGAGAACAGGAACCACTCCCTGTCATGGAGTCTGCAATCAGCTTCCCATCCGTCGGTAACCTGATGTCTCCAAGGTTCCTATTTACTTTGGTTTACTTTTTTAAGAGTGTAAAATACAAGCTATCCCCTTGTGTTTTTTTTTTTTTCTTTCCTGGACATAACTTCCTGGCACAGCACAGCGTCTGTCTATCTTTGAGCTTCCTGTCCCTAACTGTTGGCAGGACAGTTTGCTTTAATTTTATTGCCTCTGGCCACTTGTCCAGCCTTTTGGAAACAAGTTCCTGGAATCCAGGGGCCACTTCTACTGCACCTTTTTGCTTCTCTGTGTGTGTTCTCTCTACTCCTCTCTGCCTGCTTATCCTCTGCAAGGCTTAAATCTCCTCCAGCCAGCCTGCTCATGATGTCATGCCTTTCTGAATTCTTATGCCCTCTTGAGAATTTGTTCATCTCCATTTCATGGTGTGACCTTGTGCTTTCATTTTGTAGAGAGATGTTAACTTACCCAAGACCAAAATTCACTTACTTGGGTCTTCTATTGATGTTGAGACCATATACTCTTTGGACACTAGACTTTGCAATTGACAGCCTCATCTCTCCTTCCCGGTCCAGCTAAAGCCCGGCACATTGTGAGGATTCAACCACGACTGGCTCACAGTGCACAAATTGCCAATTTGGTTTTTGCTTTACTACAGGAGCTGAAGACCTCAGCATTTTCCATTGCCACCTATGCTGTGTGTCCCTCTGAAGGTCTGCATTTAAAGAAGTGACACCTCGTAGGACCTCTGGTCTTTGATGTTCTGCCTTTGGGGAATGAGATGTAAATGTGTCCTTTACTGCTGCCAGGTGGAGAGGAATTTAGTGCTACAACCTTTTTCATTTATTGATTAAACCCAGCTTTCATGTGCTTTGTAGCCAGAAACAGAACTAGTAACCTTTTCACCCTCTGAATTTTATTTTGGCTTGTGGATTCTGATAGTATGCATTTACTCATTCATTCAAAATATGCTAATTAAACATCTACTATGTACTGGGCACTGCATGAGATGCTATGAAGAATACAGAGGCATTGAATAGGTCATCATCTGTCAGAGGATGTGATATATACACACAGAGAATGAACATCCAGGAGGACCAGGTGCCGGGAGAGAGAACCCAAGAGATGGTCCTGTGAAGAACAGAAGAATTGGCTATATCTTCCATGACTGGTAATTGAGTGGGAGACCTGGATCTGTGTTGATTTGGAAAATGCCCTCATATAGTGACAAATTGAGTGCAGCTTATTGGCGAAGGTCTGGAAAGTACCATGTCTTTGCTGGCCCTCACGGCTTTCTCAGAAGAGTGTGTGAGCATCCTTTCCAAGGCGTGTGTGGACAGGACTTATAGAAAGGCCAGTTCCTTTTAATTTGGGATACAAGCTAACATGGGGGATAAGGTGGCTTGGGGGTGTCTCAGACCCCTCCTGCTGCCGGCTGAGGGTGGCTGCGTCTTCACAGGGTGTGTGGCAGTGGACATGCTGTGTGCCTGGGGTGAGGGTGGGGGTAGTGTGGATACAGCTGATGTGGGGAATGTCTGCCCTCCACTTAGCAGACAGGGCAGTCTTATAAAAACACAGTCAGGGTTAAAGCCCTTTAATGGTTATTCATTATATGAAGAATAAATTCTACCTCCTTTAATGGGTCCTGCAATGCTGCATCAGTGAGTTTTTTAGGTTGTGCTGTAGTAACATCTCAACCTTGTGAATGTATTTCTCATTCACATTGAGTATCAGCCTTACTTCACATGTCTTCATCATTCCAGGATCTAGGCTGAGGGAGCAGCAATGGCTGAACATGATACTGGATCATAGAGCTTCAGTTCAAAGTGCCATTCATACACCACTAATGCTTATATCCCACTGGCCCGTGCAGGTGGAGGTGGGTGTATAGACCCCACTGGATAGCACTGCAAATTACAGGGCAATAGATGGGCATGTTTAACTCCCTTACAGGAGGGTAGCAAATAATTGGGAGCAACAACACAGTCCCTGCAATGGCCCTTTGCTCTCTGGTTTTGCCCACCTCCCCCCGCCGCCTGCCCGCCACCACCCTTCCCTCTGACCTCTCATTCTGCTCGGGCTCCATCAGCCTGGCAGGGTTCCTCAAACACACAGCTATGTCCCTGCCCCAGGGCCTCTGCCCGGGATACCCGGTTCTTCACACAGCTCCTCTTCACTTCATTCAGCTCTTTGCCCAGATCTCGCCTCCTCTGAGAGGCTCTTTCTGACAACTGTCCTCCTCTTTGCCTCCGCCTCTGCTTAGTTTTCCTTTGTCCATGTACAACCACTGAGGTTACGTGATATACCTGCTCATGTGCTGTTTTTCTGCTCCAGTAGACTTAACTGTCATGAGGGCAGGGACTTGGTCCTGCTCTTGGCATCTCATAGGACAGGTGTCTGACCTTGGGCAGGCTTTCAGTAATACATGTGGGATGAATGGCTGCTCACCTGCAGGATAACCAAAGCAGTCCCAAAGCAGACAGGCTTCTAGCACATGGGGGCCAAAGGTAGCAGCCCCTTTGGGAATAAGCATAGGCCTCCAGTCAGCCTGGATGCTTCCGCCCTGCCAAACATAAGACAGCCACATGCATCCTCTTTAGGCCCCTCTATGGGGACTTCCTCCTTCATATTCTGGTTTAGCCAGGAGGGGTAGCTGGAACCGGCCATTACAAAGCACACCATCAGCAGTAGTCCCTGTGGAATTAAGGAGCTGAACCCTTCTTCAACCTTGCTCTGTGTGACTGTTGTAGATGATCTTGGCTTGCAGCTGGGTTGGTGTGTGGGATGAAGAGGATGGTGCGTGGGTGGCTGGGGTTGTAGTTGCTCCTATTTCTGCCTGGATCATTTTTAGACTGAAAGTAGCAGAGAAGTTAGCAACCATTACATGTAGGCAAGGAAAGCAGAAAATCCTGGTGGGCATCCCCAGAAGGCATGAATTACACATGCCCAGCACCTGGCTCTATTTAGAACCTGTTTGTACCCAGATGAAAAATGAATTTGTCACATCAGTCAGATCTCACGGGACTCAGCAATTCCCTGAATCTAGGGAACAGCCAGAAAGCCAGGCCCGCCTGGGTCCTGCCTCTTGCCCAGGCTCTCCCTGCCCTGTATCTCCCCTCTCTGCCCTGTGCTTATACTCACCTAGCATCAGTGTGGGCTATGCTACCTGTTAACCTACCCCTGAGTTCAGGCCCCACCCCTCAGGCCTCAGGGCACTTCTGTCCTGTGTCTTTGAAGAATTTAGTAAAGATGAGGCCTTTCTAGCTGTGGCAGCTGGAGCTCAGCAAACCTGCTTTGCTTGGGACACCAGCAAACAGTCTAAGCTCACATAGGGCGTGTGTTGTCCTCATCAACACACTCACTGTCTCTTTCACCAAGAGCCACTGGAAGCTGCAAAGCAGGCTTCAGGGTGGCACCATGGAAGAGGCACAATCCTTGCTGTCCTTTCACTGGGTGCCCTTGGTGCCCTTGTACTGGAGGAGGGTAAAAGTCACCGGAGCCCCAATGTGATCTTTTCAATGTGATTGTCCCATCCAGAGCAGGATAGAAGTAACCCCCAATCCTGTGTTTATGTCGACTGCCCTCAGCAGTGTTTGTGGGCTGGTAGAGAGTCACTCACCCTCTGCCCTCACCCCTGCTGAGCCTAGGAATGAGTGAGTTCCACTTTAGGTCAAGAGGAGAGAGAGCCCTGGAATTGGGCGATGACAGGCAGGGGCAAAGCAGATGGTCACTACAACATGCTGGTGTGGCCATATGGGCCATCTTGATCAGTATCTGGATTGTTTGTTGGGTGTTCTGTTTGGGCATTGCCCACCCTATTCCACTATCAAATATGTTGTATATTATTCTTGCGTGGGGTTCTCATTAATCTATAACTTATAGTAACTGAACTCTCTGGCCATAGAACTGTAGGCATTTGAACTTGAAAATGAGTAAGAGTTCAGTAGCAGAATGGTGAAGGGAAGGATTCCAAGCTGAGGAAACAGCCTGAGCAAAGGCCCAGAGGCATGAGAAAGCCTGAACTATTAAGGGGTTAACATCTTGGGAATTATTTATGAAAGCCTTTGGTAAAGAGAACCCAAAGTTAGGCCTCGGGACAGAGAATGGAGATGGAACAGGGTAACACCTTCCTTAGCCTTTAGGATCACTAACAGATCAGATTTGCCCTGGGCCCAGCAACGGACTTTCACAAAGGTCTTTCCCTGCCTGTTGGGAACAGACTGGAAAATGTGGACCCAAACACAGAATGCTACATGTCAAAGGGGACAAGGTGAGGGAGTGGTAAAGTCAGAGTTTATCAGATTGCTGAATGTAGCCTTGCTTGCTCCTTCCTTCCTTCTTCCCTCCCTCCTTTCCTTTCTTCCCTCCTTCCTTCATTCCTTCATTTCTTCCTTCCATTCATCCTCTGCCACCCTGTCTGTAATCCTCTTACCCTCTCTTTTGCTTTCTTGTCCAAAGTTGAGTGACACGGGACTTTCCATCCTCTAAACTCCCTCCATTCTGGCCTTCTTTTCCATTCCTGTAGGAAACCCACCACACTGAGGGTGTGGGGAGCATCTTTCATTGAGTTCTCAGGCCCTGTGAAGCCATTCTACAGGTGGACTTACTGAGTCACAATTCAGCTGTAAGCTGGGTACAGACCCAGGCTATTAAAGCCACATCCTGACTACCTCCCTCCACAGCGCTCCTAGGACTTTCCTCACTGAAACAGGGTTAAATGTGGGAATTAGTTCTTGAGCATTCCAGGGCTTAGCACATTGATTTACAAAATCATCTATTAGCATGGCTTCAGAGTACACAGGAATAAGTTTATTTAGAATGAGACAGATTATCAATTAATCTTAATCATACCTGCTTTTTCATTTCCCCTCCCACACTGGACCTCTGGTGTCAGTTCCAAAGCCAGCATATAATCTTCCTGGTTTCTAATTGTGCCCTATAAGGTCCCAGGGGACCTTGACAGTGACCCAGGAGCTGTGGGCCTGATGGGGAGGGGGAGGGATAGAGACTTCAACTCAACCCCCTTTCACCGGAGCAGCTGTGCTTTATCTGTATTAAATGTTGGGGTTCACATAGGAATTTATGTGGACACATATCTCATGACTAAAACAGGCTTGGAAGTCATTAGAATGAGCAGGCCAGGCAGGCTGCTGCCCATCTCCTCTAAGCCCTGGTCGAGCCTGGAGAGATGGCGGCAGCTGGGCCTCACCAGAGCGAGCTGTGGGCAGGCCAGGGTGGCCCCATGCCCTGGCAGCAGAGCGAGATGCTTCCCCTGTTGTCAGCACTGGGCCAAACGTATGCCCAGACTTCCATTCCCCCCCACTGAGGCTGTGTCTATCCACGGTTTCCAGCCACCGCTGTTTGTCTGCCGGATACCACTGGGCAGGAAGCTCCAGTCGCCCTCCTGGCTGGCTACAGATCTGGAAGTGGCCTGTCCCTTCCCCAGCTGCCCAGTGGTGCCGCTCTCACCTCCTTCCTTCCTTCCTTCCTGAGGCCCAGGCCAGGGAGAGGTCAGTCTACCCCTTTTGGATCTCCAGAAAGCCAGTTGGTCCAAGCGTCAAGTTCCTTGCTGTTGATATACCTTTTCAATGTCCAAGAAAGCACAAAGCATCAGAAGGCTAATTTTAGGAAACAGCTGGTAGGGAAAGGTGGGTTGGGATTGCACTTTCCTTTCTTCTCCTTATCATTGCCTTTGCATACGCAGTAGGAGGCCAGGAGGAAGGCAGGTGGCAAGGAAGTGGCAGTGCCCATTTGTCATGCACATGGGAGGCCTAGGCCTTCCTATAACATGCAGCCCTGATGCCCTCTTTCCTCTGACTCCAGGAGAGGGGGTCTCTTCCTGAGACACCTTGGTGCTTTTTCTCTTGTTTTTTTTTTTTTTTTAAGTCAGTCAATAAATCCATCTTGACAAAGGAAAGGATAAAAGAGAAAACCTCTTCTTAATTGGCTGAAGGCCATTGCACACATTACTAGGTGCACTCAAGCTGCAGTTTATTTTTTAATTAGTTTTTTCTACCTCTAGCAAAGCTGAACATTGGCCCAGTGTTCTCTCACTTGAAAAGGGTGTGTTGGGGAGCAGTTACAGGAGAAAGTGAGGAGATCACTTAGCTTATTGAGTGTGATTCCCCCCCACCCTTTTTATTCCTTTCGGTTCCTACTCAAGGGTATCAGTCTTTTCTTAGCCAGTGACCTATGGGAGGGTCTGCTTAGGGTCCTTGCACAAACCCAAGGCTGGTAGGGTACTCTTGGCTCACTTCCTCCCAGTCCCGGATTCCATGGCCCAGAGATGTCATCAGCTTGCACGGATTTCAGCGTATCTAGGAGCCCATCTTGGGGCCTCTTCCATGTCTGGCTGTGCACCTGTAGGCTCTGCTTTGCCCCAAGTCAGCACAGGAAGAAAACCTTACCTACGTAAGGCATTTTCAGCACCTCCACTTTACAGAATATTGGAAAGGCCATGGGGAAGGTCACGTCCTAAGACCAAAGCCTTGCTTGCGCCTTCTCCTCCCAAATAGCGACGACTTTCCTCTCATTCTATAGGGTAGTTTCCTGCCTCTTGGAAGCCAGTCTCTGTCTTCTTCCTTTTCTGTAAGCACTTCTCAAACCAAGAGTCTTCCTGAGAAAGACACTTTCTTCCTCAGTGTTCTAGCTGAGAGCTTGTCTGCATCTTCTTTCTACTAAGATAAAGGTTCCGTCTGCCGATCTCCAAATTGTTCTGTCCCTCTGGCTTCTGAGTGTAGAGCCCAGGATCCTGTGAGCTTCACTCAGAACCCCTGGGTCAGAGGGGAGAGTGGGTACGTGCCCTTTACCAGTGACACTGTATCTGATGAAATAGAAGCTGGAAGGGGCAGAGTCTTTTTACTTTGGGGAGATTGTGAATAATTTCTTTCTCAGGATCTCAGTGGTCTTAACTTCTGATATACCAGGAATTTTCCAGAGAGTGGGCAGGGAAGGTTCAGAGGGTGCCTGCCCAGGAGTAGGGCTGGATGAACAGGCGTCCCCTGTAGGGCCCAAGCTCTGTTCTGTGGCCTGGCGTGATGGCTGGTACAGTGGTTCCCACATTGGTCTTCACTAGGACCTGGTAGGTGTGAAGTTGGTGGTAATAATCAGAATAATGGCTAACATTACTGTACCCTTGGTATGGCCCAGGTACTTGCTGAGCGCGGCCCATACATCATTTTATTTGATCCCTACCACCACCCTCCGAGGTGAGTGTCATCAGCCCCATCTTACAGATGAGGAAACTGAGCTCAGGCCACACAGCCGGTCAGTGATGCAGATATGTGGTCTTGCCTCAGGGTGACAGTCTGGTGGTCTGAGAGGCTACAGAGAGAGACTACAAAGAACTGCTGAAGTCTGAGTTTTGGGGGTGTGTCTAGAAGAGACAGCCCAGACCCCCAGCAGTGATGGTCCAGGACCAGGGTCCTTCCCTGGAGGAGTGGTGACAGCCTGCCCTCAGCTAGCCACCCCACCTTGTTCCTTCTCTGGGGCTAATGGTGTCTGTGCACACTGTGACAACTGGGACTCAGGCTGTGGCCAAAGAAGAGATATTTATTCTGTGCAGAAATAAAAACTTTTAAAATTATTGGGTGTCAGTTTACCAAGCACATTCTCATTCTGGGGTAATTTGGACCTTGCACCCAGAGCCCTGACCTCACTGGCACCACGTGCTAACCCAGCTATGGTAGCAGGCTGACCCCAGCTTGAGCTTCTGAGCTGGTGGGCATGGGGCTGAATTCTAGCCCCATCTCCTTCTAGCTGTGTGACCCTAGGTGGAATATTCAGTCTCTCGGAGCCTCAGTTTCTTGATATAAAATGGGATGGTAATTTCAATGTAAGACTTAAAAGAAGGCCACACAAGAGATACCTGGTGCGATAGAATGTGTGACTGCACATTGTAAATGAACATGTCAGTGAATGCTGATACTTCCTCTTCCTCCCCCCGTACCCCTCCACCTTGCTCTCTTCTTTTCCCGCTACCTCTGGTTAAAGCAACATCTTGTGGTTGTTCCCTTTGGGGAAATTTATTGGAATGATATGATGCTCTATCATTTAGATTTTTCTGTTTGTTATTCCAAAGCCAAGTCACGAAGCCAGGATGAGGCTCTGCACAGAACTGCAGGTTGGCCAGCAGGGATGGGGGACCCGACCAGCACCCCACCCTGGAGTCAGTGCTCTGGGACCTAGTCGGGTGCAGTCGCAGCTCGGGGCTCAGCTGGCTAGAAAAGGGCACCGTGTACTCTTACCTGACCGGGCGTTAGTGCCTGCCAGGCTGCCTTGCCTTCCAGAAGCAGACAGACTATTGATAGCCAGGTGGTTCCACAGAAGAGCCCGAAACCCTGGCTGTGTCTCTTTCTGGGTCTGGAGGACCCTGGTTTCATTGCCGCACCTCTATGAACCAGTTTGCTCTTCTGTGAAATGCTGGTCAGGTCACTCCCTCCTAGTATCATTGTGCGTTCTTAATACATACGGATATTACTTTCGACATTTGAGGTTGATATCACATTTCCTCCTCAAAGGAGCGACCACAATGATAATTTGTTTGCTCTAGAACGGTTTATGGCTCATAAATGGAGTCACTTACTTAGCTAAGTGGCTCACTTTCCTTCCCCCTTCCCTCCTTCTCTTCCTTCCCCCTATCCTTCCTCACTCCCATCATTTCATGGCATCTGCTGTTTGCCAGACACACTGTTGTAGGTGCTGGGGAGCAATTTACATACTTGAGGAACTTATGGCCTCCTAGAGAAGATAACGTAGGGCATAAATTCCAAGGCACGGGAGCTACATTCAATTATTGCCTAAAAGGAACTTTGAGGCCATCTTATCAAATGAGGAAACTGAGGCTTTGGAAGAAGAGATGGTGCCCAGGGTCTGCTAACTCACATGTAGCCTCTTTATCTGCCCTTGTTTAGGTTGGAGAGGCAAGAGGGAGGGTCTTGCCTTGGGTGATCAGGACAAGCTTTAGTGGAGCAAGCCCTTGACCTGGGCCTTGAAGACTGTTCAGAATTTTGGCAGGCAAAGGTATGGTACAGGGAGGCCATGCTAGGAGGAAGGAGAGCTTGAGCAAAAGACTGGCAGCCTGAAAGTCAAGGCTGATCCAGGGATGGTGAGTGGCTCTGGAGTAGGGAACGGCGACTTGGGGGCCCCACAGGGACCATGAATGACCATCCAGTGGCTCACAGAGGCAGCGGACTGGCTTCTACACTCCAGTGCCCTGCCAGGAATTAATTGTTTTCGTGGTAATGAATTTGGACCCTGGACACCAGGCCGACTGAAATAAACCTCTCTTAAATGTTGGATTTATGATGCATTTTACATAGCAGTAGCAGTAACTAGACTGGACACATGCTAGACAGATGAACCCAAATACTTAAAGGAACCTGGTCCAAGAATGCTGGTGAAAAACACCTCATGATAAATCATGGCTATTAATTTGCATGCTTTGGGTCTGCTAGGCTGCAGCAAACAGTTCTTTAGCTTCCAGGGACTGTTGAGCATCAAGCCTTTGTGAACATTCCGAGTAATTTATACTAATGCTTCTGTTCCTCCTTGCTTTCCCAGCATGACTGTCTCGCTGGGAGAGGGATGGAACTGGCTTCACCTGTTTCGTGTGGCTCTCCTGGTCATCACGCAGAAGCAATTTCCCTTTGACACTGGCTCCTGCCTGTGTCCAGAGTGGCTTTTGCCATCTTGGAAAGTGGTCAGTGCTGGTGGGTGTACTTTTCGTGACATGAAATAGATGTTGACCCTAAATAAACCTCATGTGACCTCCTGGTGGCCGTGATGCTCTGGGTGAAAGGTGAAGCCAGAGGCTAGGACTGATTGCCTCCTCCTGGAGGATATACCTATGGGATTAGCCAGAGCTGGGGTGTGGTCGGAGATTGAGGGAGGGTCTTGTGTTTTGATATTGTAAAGGTAATGCAGGATTATACAAAAGTATAGGACTATCTATCCCTGAGTAAAGGGAAGGCTCATTCTACTCACCCAGTCTGAGGGAGCAGCTTTCTGGTCCTACCAGGGCCAGTGGCACATTCGCAGCCTTCAGAAGCCATTTGCCTTCTCTGGCCCCCTTTTGTAAAATGGGGGCCCAGTTTCTTTTGTCTGACTCACCCAGCAGTTGTCCTACGGAGAGGCCATTTCCCTGCAGGCAACCACTGGGAAAGGCAGCCTCCCTGTCAGTCATGCGATTAGCAATCTCCCTCTCCCGGGAGAGGAGGGAGCCATACCCACAGTAACTGATTTGCTTAGGTTCTCATCCAGCATGGAAAGACCCTGCGGTGCCAGGTGGAGAGCTTAGTTAGGCTCAGGGGCCTGGATTTAAGTCCCGGTTTCACCTGGGACTAGTTGGGAGGCTTGAGGAATCAGCCTAATCCCCCTGACTGTTTCTTCTAAAATGAGAATCTTGATAGAACACGCCAGCCCGTAACATCATCATGAGCAACAAATGAAACATCACAGAAGCCCCAGGACAGCACTTCAAACACAGTGGGGACAGCAGGCCAGCCTCCTGGGGAGTGCAGGATTGAGGGTAGCCTCACAGAGTGTCTGCCTATGCTCCATGGTGTCTTCCAATTGGGTTTATTGAAACAATGGCTAGGATAAAAGATAGGAAATAGAACATTTGCTGAAATCACACAGAACCCTTAGTGGAGAGAAAAATCTGCCCTCACATCTAATACTTCCCCCCTAGGAGTCTGAAGATTTGTTCACAGCAGCTCCTTGTTTCCCATCAGCCTTTTGCTGACACAGGCGAGTGTCTTCCTAGGGAGGCCAAGGTCGTTGGGGAGGTGTGGGGTTGAATAGTGTCCCCACCTCCCTCTTTCCCTTTCTCTTCACAGAGCTTCAGGTTATGCCCCTGTAAATGGGATAATAAAACTCAGTCTGGCATGGTTGTGGTGAAACGTTAATGCTATCTATGAACAAGTTCCTAGTACTAAGCAGTGCTTGCTTCACTGTGATTTTACATCTTGGCCTGACCCATTGAGGTGGGCACCTCTGCCTTAGCATAAGGCTGAAGGCCCTTTCAGCCAGTCTTCTCAGCCTGGTCGTGAAGTGCTCTGTGGGGAGTGCTGTGGCTCAGGAAAGGCAGGGCTGCAGAGTGAGGCCCACAGTGTCCTGTGTCCACTGCTTGCTGGCCCTGGGACACCTTAATTAGTACCTCTGAGACCTGGGTTTCTCACCTGTAGAACAGAATATGAAAAAGTTCTGCTTCAGGGGGTTAAAAAAGTAACTTGAAAGGGTTTGTATAGAGTTGGTTCTCCATAAATGGTAGCACTCTCTCTGCTTTGTCAAAGGTATAAGCAGAAGCTGTTAATTTAAGAATTCTTCTCAATGTGTTTGCCTTCTGGCCTTGTAAATTCAAAATGGCAACCTGTGCCCTAGTCGGAGCTGTTGCTGTCCTTGTGTTTTCCTTCTTTCCCGTCAGCAGAAACTGGTGGCTGCGCCTGCACCCCTGACAATGAGCAGGAAGTCAGGGCCACTTGAGGGCCATCTGTTCCTTGCCCTCCTGCAGAAGGGCATTGGCGGACCATGTTTAGTGTTCATGGCTCCTCCTAGCCCACCCCTGGGCTCAGACCTCACTTCCCGATGCTGTCAGTGAAGGATAGGGCAGGGAAGCTGCATTCGGATCTGCCATCTCCCACGTGCCAGGTCCCTGCCAGGTTTCATGGGTAGGACTGGAGAGGAGCCTGGCCCTGGACTCTTGCCAAACTTACATCCCAAGCTCAGCGACTTTGGACAGGGGGCAGCCTAGCCTCTTGGGGCCTCAGTTTACTCATCTTTAAGACAGATAAAAATCGTAACTCCCTCGTATGATTTTTTTATGAAGACTGAGTGATGCAGGCAAAGTGCTTCCTTTAGTGCCTGGCATATAGTCAATAGTTAATAAATGTTGGCGATTTTAATATTTTACTTGTATCATTTCCCATGATCCCTATGAGCCACTCAAAGAGCAAGTAGGCCACTTATCATATTCTCTAGGTAAGGAAACTGAGACCGAGACGTCCCACGGTCAAGGATCTCACTGGCAGGAGTGACCAAGCCTCCATCTCTGTAAGACACTGAATGACGGTAGCATCTGCACCACTACTTGGTGATGTCCAAACATTGCTCTACAGGCCTGTTTGCATCGGAAGAAACAGATCTGTGGGCCCCACCTTAGACCTGCATCTCCAGGGGTGGGGCCTGGAAATCTGTATTGCAAAGTGCCTTCCAAGGGATCCCTACTAATGCTGTTGGGGATCCAGTCAGTGTTGGGGTTGCGACCTCCATCTCTGCGTACACAGATTACTGTCATTCTAAGACAGAGGGACAGGGCAGGGAACCTGGAGTGAACAGACACCTTCACGATGTGCAGCCCAGGAAGACAGGCCATCTGCAGGTTAAGTAGGGGCTGGCAGAGATGTTTGTGAAGGAAAGAGTCACTTTAACACACACCAATTTCCTTCCAGGTCATTGGATTTCTTTCTAGATTGAATAACCTCATTAGGTATTATAGGCCCTGTGGAGAAAGTCTATTCGAATTGAATCGAACCATTCTTTGTCAAGATGTTATGTTTGGCCTGCACACAGTTCATTGACAGGAAGTTGCCAAAGCCAACCCAGCCCGTTGCAAAGGACCCCTGGAGAAGTGGTTGATCTGAAAATTGTGCAGCACCCCCCACAGCACATTCTCCCTGCCTAGGGAAAGGTAGCTGTGACCAGAAGAGCCTAGAGTTCATCAGGCACTTCCTCTGGCTTTGATCTGACCTAGTTATTGGGCGAACTACAGCCTTGGGGGGCTTCTGGAAACACAGGGGCCCAGACCCAGAGGGTGGCATTAATTTTGAAGAGCTACATTTTATCACCAAAATAGCCTTATTTCCTAGCATACTAAGGAACAGCATGGCAGGCTCATTGGTTTTCTTCTTCCATCACACAGAGCCGGGAGTTGATTCTCCAAAGACACACATCCTCGGGACCTTTCCCTTTGGTGTCCTAAAGTTTCCGTGTTGGTGGTAGCCAGACACGTGGGCCAAGGATCAGTCTCCGACACTCATTAGCCATATGCTCTTGGGCAAATAACTGAATTTGCTTTAAGCCTTAATTTTCTCCTCTATAAAATGAAAGTCCCCAAGAAGGAAAAGAGCCTGGAGTATTCAAGAAACCTAGGCTATGAAGGGAAAGAGGCCAGAGGAGGGTGGAGTTGTGGGCAGAGGTAGATCATGCAAGGCCTGGTGGGCTGAGCTGCAAGAAGAGGCCAGCAGATGTGGGCAATGCCAGGCCAGCCCGGGCATGTAAAAGGGAGGAGACCTAGAGATCAACCGTATTAAAAGGCTTCTCTGACCGCAGCATGGAGCAGAGAGGGGATGGGAGCAAGGAAGCAGCAGGGAAGGCTGCTGGAGTGGTTCATGGCAGCCTCAGTCTAGCACGTCAAATCTCATACTGTGTGCTCAGCCCACTGCTGAGCTCTCCAGGGCAAAGAGTGATTCATTAGATGGGGTGTGCTCTTCCAGTCACAGTCGAGGGCTCACCTTTACTTTGACTCTCAGCCTGGCTGAACTCACTCACGTCTCCTCTCCCAGGAATCTAGGCTCTATGTGAGTGGTTTTGTAGCCCAGGCTGCCTTTCCCATGAAGCAGGGCCTTACTTCCTGGGCAGCCTGCTCTGCTCATGTCTGCCTTATATAAACCTCTCCGAGCCAGAGTTTGTTTCCGAGGATTTCCTGTCTCCGTGGACCAGCTTCTGTCTGTTTCAGTTAATGGCTTCTGGCTGCTCCAGCAATATGTCATATTTTCTGGCACCTACTTATCTTCACCCTGTGTGCCCACTTATCAGAGACTTGAACGTAGATCACGGTCACCCCTGGTTCTGCACTGGTATCCAGACCACCCCCTGTCTCATGGTCTGTGGTGGGTGAAAGAAAGATTTCTGGCCTCATTGAGTATCATCCAGTCATTTCAGGAAGCACAGTTTTCCTGGGCAGACGGGCTGTGACCCTCGGTGCAGTGAAAGCCTGACAATCAGCACTCTGCCCTGTTGCTCTGGGCTCAGAACGTGAGTCTACCTACAGGGACTTTGGAAAACCCAGAGGCTCTTTGTCCCTGGAGTAGAGACCCCATGACTTATATGCTCCCTGAGACAAAAGGTTTTTTTTTTTTAAAGAATTTTGGGAGAATGTGACAGAAAGCAGGGAGTATGGCAGGTGAGATTCAGAATTTGGATCGACAGATACCTCAACAAAGTTTCACACCCTGAGATAGTTTTCAGGGCACTTTGGCCATGTAATGTGGTCTCAAAGTATGACTCTTACTCCAAAGGACCCTTTTCCAGTTGGGATGTTGGGGGCGGGGCAGGCAGTGGTCTTACCCAGACACTCTAGGCAGAAAGTGAACCTCAAGTAGAAAGGTAAACCTTTGTGCTTTCTTCCACAGTAGTGTCTCTGAACTGGTTTTTACTCTAGCCTTCCAAAGTCCAGAACTAGGGGCAGTTCTTTTATAGCTCTTACTTGAGTTGTTGTGAATCTACCTCATTGTATTCTTGCTAGTCAGTCAGCTGTCTCTGGCTGCCCTCTGGGGTGTTAGTAAATCCTTAACTATAGCCCGTGAAGCAGGTGACCACAGAATGCACAAGAAGTAGGGGGTTGGGAAGACTCACAGTGAGTGCATCAGAGCTGAAAATGTGCTCAGAGATCACTGGTTTTGAGTTATATTTGTCACAGAATTTTTGGCCGAACAAAATCTTACCTGGAAACCTAATGAGTATAATGGATCAAAGCAGAACTGACCTGGCTAAAGCAAGAGATGAGGGCCCACTAGCCACAGGCTTCTCGCCTCAGGTGTCTCCTGAGGCTTCTCTGAGGAATCCAAGGCTGGGTTTGAAAACCACTGATTAGTTCAGATAGGAAGAGTGACTTGCCCGTGTCACCCAGGCCCTTGGAGATTCATGGTTTAAGGAGGTAACATGGCCTAGTGACTTTGCCCGAACTGGAGCTGAGTGTTCCAACTGCTACCCCCATGTTTTCTCCCGTATATTGAGCTCTGTTTCTTAGACAACGAGTATCCATCAGCCCTGGGTGCAGAGTCTCTCTGGGAGAGGAAAGCAGGGGAACATTCACTCTGAGATCCCCCATGGTGTTCTTGAAACATCAGGCCTTTTTTTCCTCCTAACTAGAGTCCTTAGTAGAAATGAGTCATGAGCTAAGATCACTGCTGGAAAGATTCACTCCTTAAGGAGTCTTCAATGTAAATGGATGGAAAGTGAATCACAGTGAAGATATTAGGCCTGGGCTTTGTTAGGTGGCAGATATGAGCCATAGGATATAGGTATAAAGAGCTGGCAGACTCCTAGCAGCCTACTTGCCACTTCTATATTGAGGGTGATTAATCAGTTGTTGCTAAGTTTGGCTGCATAACAAACAGCCCCCAGATCTCAGTGGCTTACAAAACAAAGATTTATTTCTTCCTGTGTCACATGCGGGTTCTGAGTTGGCTCTGGTTTTGCTCCATATAATTTTCTCATTCCACAGCATGACCGTTTTATTGCTGTTGAGAGAACTAGAGGCTGAGCCAGATTTGCATAGTCACGTTTAAAACTTCTGCTCAGAGTTGGCATACTTCGTATCTGTTCACATTCCATTGGCCAAAACAAGTCACATGACAGAGCCTGTCAGTTGGGGAGGGGATGCCTTTGTAAATCACAAGGCAAAGGGAAATTCTCTTATAGATGAGGGTCAGGGTAGTGTGTAATTGCAAGTGAATGATGTCTATCACAAAGAGTGTTTGGGGGGAATTGGTGGGAGGCATACAGGGTGCTTATTTCCACAGGACATTTTCTTTGGAGATAGAAAGAGCCTTTAAGGTCTTTGGATCCCAGTGCTTGAAAGAGCTACAAAAGTCTGTGCCAAGCCTCTCAGAGCTCTGGTACCCAAGCAATACCACATGTCTCTTGTGAAGGACTTCTCTTTTCCTCTCCCCACCACCCCCAGAAGAGCATAAGGGCCTGAGCTGCCTTGTGGAGGCAGTGATAAGCATCCCTGGTGGGGCTGGCCAGGTGTGGTGCCCAGGCAGGCTAAAGGAGTGCCACTGACCGACATTGCTTTAAGGCCATGCTTTGCAGAGAGTTGGAAGGCGGGAGGCCTGGAGGGGTCATTCCCACTAAGTCTCCCCTTATCCCTTCCAGGAATTGTACATTCTGTACCTGATGGTATTGTTTTGACAGAAGAAAAGTCAAAACAGAAGCGATTTGAGATACGAGGCCTCCAAATTACTCTACCTTCCTCATGAAAGTCAGGAGATGCCCACTCTAATGGAGATGTTAGTTTTCTTCATTCTATTTATTATTGATAAGTCAAGAATTAGGAATGCTCTGCAGTGGGAGCATTGGAGTCTGGGGTCTGAGTTACTTGGGAGAACACTGCCGACAACCTTTTTAGCAGTATCAGCGGCTCCTGGCTCAGCAGAGAGGGCCGCACTAAGCACCTGTGGGTTCCAGGTGGCCTTTGATCAGACAGAGTGCTTAAGACCTCCCTTTCTCAATCACTGCTCCCCCGAGTCTGTCTTCTGCAGAAAATCCCACAATGGGGCGCGTTCACGGTTCCTAGGGCTGCTTGTTCTCCCACTGCTTCCGAGGCCAGTGTCAGCGGGAAACTGGGCTCCAGGCTGTGGCTGAGAAAAACAAGGATTCAAACAAAGAGTCCTGAGAAGGAGCCAAGAACCTGCACCCATTTCTGCATCCAAATGACCTTCTCTGGTATTGCAGAGCTAATCAGAAAGGCGAGGCACACGATCCACAGGGAACCCGCACCCCTCCACAGAAAGACAAGCCTGTGCTAGGTGAGGTCAGAGAGCTTGGAAGGATGAGGGAGTTCAGAACAGTCTGTTCATGAAGATCTTTCTGTTCCTTTGAAGCGGCTTGAGTTGTTTTTCCTTCAAACTTTTTACTTCGAATTATTTCAAACCTAAAAGAAGTTGCAAGATGAGTACAAGGGATATTCATCCATATTCTCAATGTGTTGCCACATTTCATATTTGCCGAATCTCTCTTTCTACGTATGCTTGTTATCTCCCTGGATGACTAGAGAATTAGTTGTAGCCTTTATGCCCTCTACATACTTCAGCGTGTGTCTCCTAAGAACACAGACATCTCCTGCAGAACCACAGCGTGCCTATCACACTCGGGAAAATTAATGTCAGCACGATACTGGTACGTAGGATTCTTACTTATATTTCCCTGCTGGAACCAAGGATGTTCTTTTAGCAGGGATTGGCTCCAGGGGCCACATTGTGCCCCCTGCCTGTTTTCATGAATAAAGTTTTCTTGGAACACAGCCATGGTCAGTCACTTCTGTATTGTTTATGGTGGTTTTTGTGCTATAGCTAGAGAATTGCGTAGCTGTGACAGGGACTGTATGTCCCACAAAGCCAGAAATAGTTCACTATCTGACCCTTTAACAAAAAGTGTGCTAACCTGTGTATTGACTGTATCTGGGAGCCAATCAAGACTCACTCTTTGCATGTTTTTCATTTTTAGAAAACGTATAAATGATCCCCAGCTTATGAATGTTCCCCACACACAATGACAAGGGGCTCCCTGTTGGAATGTGAGCAGACATGAAGTATGCCGAGTCTGAACAGAAATTGGAGCCCTGGCTGGTGTAGCTCAGTGGATTGAGCGTGGGCCTGCGAAGCACATGATCGCAGTTCGATTCCCAGTCAGGGCACATGCCTGGGTTGCAGGCCAGTTCCCAGCAGGGGACTCATGAGAGGCAACCATACATTGATATTTCTCTCCTTCTCTCCTTCCCTTCCCCTCTAAAGATAAATAAATAAAATCTTAAAAAAAAGAAATTGGAAATGTGACTGTGTGACTCGGCTCAGCCTCTTGTTCTTCTCAGTCCCCGTGAAGGGGGCCTGTCGTGGAATGAGAAAACGTGGGGCGGAGCCATGGCCTGGTGTCCTAAGACTTCAGGAGCTGCTCCCTCCACCCTCATCTCCTGTCACTCCCCCAGAAGCCCCTGGCTCTGTGGAGCGGCTTGATGTAGTGACACAAAGTACTCACAGCCCAAATATCTTCATTCCTGCAGTTTCCTCTGCCTGGATGTCGCTCCACACTGAAGAGTTCGAGCAAGCACCACCTGTGGGACGCCTCCCAGACCCTTTTCACTTCCCATGCCCAAGGCCCCTTTACCCACCACCTGATTGTTTAAGCAGGTGAGACGCACTGGATTTTTTAGTATCAGAGTACTTACCACACTAATGCACAGATTCCTATTCTGTTGGTCTCACCCACCGGTTTGTGGAGGCCTGGAGGACAGGGACCGTGTCTTATTCATCTGCATCTCCTTGGTTTCCAATACACAGTCCTAACAGGCTCAGTAATTG
Source organism: Sturnira hondurensis (assembly GCF_014824575.4). Taxonomy (NCBI): domain Eukaryota; kingdom Metazoa; phylum Chordata; class Mammalia; order Chiroptera; family Phyllostomidae; genus Sturnira; species Sturnira hondurensis. The sequence goes on from NW_028079136.1 coordinate 5,481,512, forward strand.
TTTATTCAGTCAATGAATAGATTCTTAAATGGCTCAAGGGCTTCCTTCTCATTCCCAGGGGCACCTCATGGGATTTCCTGCCCTTTCCCTCCCAGTGCCTGTGACTGGGTTACATAGCCTTGTGGTGGGTGACTTCAAAGTGGCCTTAGATCATTGTGAAACAGACGGAAATGAGAGGAGAAGGAGCGACGACAGCAGGGCACAGTACGGAGGCCGGAAGCCTCCCAGCGCCCTGCCTCCCCACCACTGCCCCTTTGCAACCCGGAGTCCCATTTCAACCCTCACACCTCTGCTCCAGACTGTGGCAGTCATTGGTGAGTGCTGAGAGTTGGGGTCCCCGAACACCGTTATGTGGCCGGTAGCATTAGTAGTGGACAGAGGAAGCATTAGCTATGTGCTGAGCACCATCTCACTTGGTCCCCATAGATACCTGAGAAGAGGGCATTGTCCTCATGCTCCAATGAGGCAACCGAGGCACAGCGAAGTTAATGGTATGGCTAGGAAGCATTAGAGCTGGGGCAGACTGGGAGCTGTGTGATCCCGAAGACCCCCATCCCTGTCGTTTACCATGATTTCCCTCAGAAGGGGTGGTGTCCTCCTTCTGAAAGAACTGTTCTTGGCAGTGTTACATTTGGGGTTAGGATTTAGATCAGGGCTGTCCAATAGAACTTTCTAGAATGATGGAAATATTCTAGATCTGCTTGGTTCCACAGGATATCTATCCAGTAACCATGTGCTACTTATAAACGCTTGAAATGTGGCTCATGTGACTTATTAATTTTAATTAACATATTTAAATAACCACATGGGCTAGTGCTTCCTGTAATGGATGGTGCAGACTAGAGTAAATGTTGGCAGAGTTCATTCTGGGTAAATGTGCTGTGCGGGTTGGCTGGCTGGAGACTTCTCCTCGGGTTAGCATGGTTCTCATAGAAAAATTAGCATTAAATTCCAAACAACTTGATTAGCAACTGATTTGTTCTGGAGTGGGGACTGCCTGCATTGCCACCACACTGATGATGAGTGACAGGTTTCAGGTGTACATTTGAGACAAATGAATCCTCCAGCCCTCACATAGGCAGAGGACAGGCCTGGGCCCATGAGGAGGAAAAGAAGGGAGGCGTGGAAAAGAGGACCCAAAGACCTGAGTGGAGGAGCTGTTACACGTTTACTTTAGGTCAGCTCTTCCAAGTAGTTGCGCTCCATCCTTCTGGGGACCTGGGAGTGCAGGGCTGGATGTGGGCTCTCAGCAGGAATTGACAGTCGAGTGTGGATTCCCTGGAATAGATTTGTCCTCGTAGGACCTGGAATGGGGTCCTGGTGGAGAGTTGGGTGTGTGGCCTCTTAAGCTGGGCTGTTCAGCTGGATGCAGTAGAACACAGTGGCCATGAACCTGGACTTCGGAGCCACATGTCCTGGCGTAAACGCTTACCAGTGCTGTGGCCTTGGGCAAGGCATTTCACCTCTCTGTGCTCAAGTTTATCCATCTGTAGAACAGGGGTGATGTCAGTGCCTAACTCATGGGCTGTTGTAAGAGTTAAACAAGCTAATGTATGTTTAGTACATGCCTCCCTGGTAGTCAGCATCTAGTAGGTCTCTGCTGGTTTAGGGTGTTGGGCCAGCCATGATGCTTCTGGTTACATGCTTCTGGCATAGCGCTTTTTTCTGCACTCTGCTTTTTCTTTTTCTTTTTCTTTTTTTCTGTACTGACAATTTCTTGCTTTCAGAACTCAAAATGCTTTTTAGGATATTTGCAAGAATTTGCTCCCAAATCTTGGGAAAGAATGTGTTTTCTCATCTCATTTCATCTCTCTGTCTCTGGGTATTTATAGTTCTGGGTAGAAAAGAGTTGCTTTGATTTCTCAGAATAGTTTCCACAAAAGCGTGGTGTTGAGAGGCAGGGCTGGGTAGACAGAGTGTTGGACTTGGCAGCAAAAGACCTGGGCTTGAATCCCACTTACTAGCTGTGTGACCCCTCACCTCCAACCACAAGTGATGTAAATATTCTGAGCCTCAGGTTCCTGACTTGTGAAATGGGCATAGAGTGATAGTCAAATGAACTAACATCCACAGGTATGCCCAGCCCTCTGCCTGTACATAGAAGACACTGTGAGTGTCTGTTGAATATGAGCATTTAAATCCTTTTTTTGACTTAAATGTTCAGGCCCAATGGTTGGAAGCTACTGGGGCCTTGTATAGTAGGGCTCCCAGATAGAAGCAGCTCAGAGGCAGTTAAAGGCAGCAGAGCCTGTCTTCCCAGCTTTCCCCCATTCCTTTACCAAGGGGCCCTATTTAGGCTACTGGGACCAAGCTTCTGGAAAGAACAGACTACAGACTGAGCTAAAGTGGTACCATGGGAGCAAATTCAAGTCCCCAGACCCAGGGAGGCATGAGACCAACAGCCACACACTGGAGGAGGACCAGTTGGGACATTCATTCTCCTGCAAACTCAGGGACTTCCTGAGGGTGTCTCTGCTGGGTGCGGTGGGGGTCAGGGAGGCAGCTCCTGAGCTGGTGGTGGGGGTCTTATTTGCAAGGGGAAGCTTAAGCAGGAAACATCAGATAGCAAACTGGAAAGCAGGGAGAGAACCAGCACACAGTGGCAACAGGCAGTTCCATCTCTTTATCCGTGAACTTGAGGACCACAGGGGAGTGAAAGAAGCCTCAGCCATTGTGATGTGAAGAGAAGGCCAAGGTCCCAAGCTTGGCAGACCAAGGTCAAGTTTGTTTTGCCACTTTCTTCCATGTGGCCCAGGTTAAAATAGTCTCCCTCAGCCTCAAAGTGCCCACCATTAAAGTGGGGGTTAAAGGCATGGCACTTAGTATTCGGGTGAACTTAATATATGATTGATTCTTCTTTCCCATAGAATTTCATAGTAAATAATACATTAGTTGCTCATCTACTGAATGATTTTGCTCTTCACAAAGTCCATGGGGGGCCATGCATACAGCTTTGAAATTGTGCCGTTTACCTTGGAATTGACGGGGGACAGAGGCTAGCTTGGCAGAGACTGTGCTGGTGGGTGTTTCTTCTGCTTCCTGGAAGACGCAGCATCTGGGGGAGTGGCCCCCACCCCTTTAGTAAAGAGCAGGCGTTAAGGGTGTGGTCTCTGGAGGCATTCAGATGGCTTGGCTGGAGCCCTGCCCTTATTCACTGGGTGACCCTGGGCAGGTCCCTTCACCCCTGTGCACCGTGGCTTCCTCATCAGGACATGGAGTGATAAGCTATCTGCCCTCCTTGAAGATCTGTGGCCAGGTGAAATGCAGCGGTGTGTGGTAACTGCTGTTCCTACTCATTCCCCTCCTATTCGGACTTCCCCTTTCCACACAGACGCCTCCCCCTAAATTGGCTCTGCCCAGCAGCTGATTGCTCCTCTGCTGTTTGGAAGCTCAGGATTTCTGGAAGCACTGCCTTGTTTCCCTGGGAAAGCCACACGTATGGTCCCTGGAAGGCTTGGAGGTGGACCCTTGGGCTCAGTTCTGCACTGAAGTTTATTGACTCTCCTACCCCTGCTGCCACGCTGGACCAGAAAGGTTTCCCTCAGCTGCGTGCTTTTGGGATGAGTTAGTGAAGCAATCAGCCTTTACTGGGCATCTGTTTTTTGTCTGACTCTGCTAGGTGTTTTCACATTTGCTTTCTCGTTGAATCCTTACCGAATTCCTGTGGAGTAGGTATTATCAAACCCATTTTGCAGAGCTTAAGTGGCTTGCCTGAAGTCAGATGGCTTATAAATAGCAGTGCAGGGATTTGAATCCAGAACTACATGATTCATTTCCCTATAACATGGTGCTTCATTGGTAGGAAAAGTATTGATTTTTGGTCCCAGACTTTGGAGTTACAGGGATGGGGTTGCAGGTGGGGTTGCAGGGCTGTTGTGCTCACAGAGAATACAGATTTCCTTCCCCTCCCTTCTCTTCTCTTCTTCCCCCCTCACCTTCCTGAAAAAGGCACCAAGCAGTTTCCAAGGCCGTGGTTTCTTCATGGATTTTTAATGAAGATGATAAATGAGTCAATAATTGATAAGAAAAGGCAGTTGATATTTGGGTTATGCATTGTTCTAGTAAAATGTGTTTTTTACTGCAGGCCCTAAGTGACTTCTTAGTTTAAAAAAATGCCGAAATGGAAAAAAAGTTTAAATAAAATGAGTTTTCCACGGCAGAAGTGACAACCAAGGGGCCTCTGCAGGACAGGATCCTCGGGCAGCCGAGCTGTAGGCTCATCAGCTCCCCAGTGGCAGAGCTGGGGAATCTTGGGCCAACAACACCTTTCTCCCAGCAAGAAGGAGGGATTCCCCTAGAAAGGCCCGGCGGCAGTCTCAGCACCCTGGGGACCCCCTCAGGTCAGAAGTCCCAGGAAAATGGTCTCCGTCGGCCCTGCCAAGTGGGCAGGCAAGCAGAGCTGCCAGTGGCTGCTTGACCCGGGTCAGTGCCCAGCCTGGTGAGTGGAGCCTGCAGCCTGAGAGGGCCTGGATCTGAGCTCCCTGCTGGCTCTGCAGGAGGCTTCTCCCACGGGAGGTGCCTGGAGGGCTGGCAGGAGTCTGATGTCCCCAGACCTGCTTGTCCCAGGCCTTGAAGGCCTTGAGTACCCATTGGTGAATTGCCTTCCAGATTAAGGTTATTTTTCTTCTTGAATTTGCCTTAAGCAAGTGATGCCTTAAGCATCATTGATTTAATCACCTCTTTGTTGTGATTTGAAAAGATCTTATCACAACTATTTTGTTCTATCCCATTGCATCTTATCCCTGTCCCATCCCATCCCATCCCCTCCCCTCCCATCCTCTTCCCTGCCATTTCATTCCAGGCCGTTCCTCCCTATGCTTTAAATAGTCATGAGGGTGCACTTGGTTCCAGGTCCTGTATTAAGTATTGGTCAAGACTTAAGTTCGTGCCTTTATGAAGCTCTCACTCTAACAGGGGACATACACAGGCAATTGCAGTGGGTGAAGACAATAGAGATTGGCCTTCCTCTTTCTCCCACAGTGTCAATCATGTGTATACGTCCAAGGAGAAGAGGCTGCTGGAGGAAAAAATAGGGTAGTTGGGGTAGTCAGAGAAGGTTTCCCAAAGGTGATTATTAGGTTGACTTTTTAAAGGATGAATAGGAGTTTATCAGGTAAACGGCAAATCTCTCAACTAGAGCTTAAATGGAACTTGCATTCCTGGCATTTACCTGTTAGAACTAATCTACTCCGCATAACAGCCCCTGAGGGAGGTGCTCTTCTCGTCACCTCCATTTTCCAAATGAGGAAACAGAGGCACAACGTGGTCCAGTTTAGTGGTCGAGCTGGGGTTCAGACCCAGGCAGACTGCGGCTTCAGTCGCCAGGCCTTGTCACCGCTCTGCTACGGCAGGGAGGACATCGCATACACAGAGGTGAGAAGCGGTGCTGTCCTTGATCTCGGTCGGGGACAGTAATGGGGACTCCAGTAACCACTCCTGTGGTGCAGATACAATTTCCTCTGTGCGGTCTCGCTGAGCCAAGCTCTCACTCTCCCTGTGTCACAGTGGAGCAGCAGGAGCCAGGGCCACCTTTCCTCCACCTCTGCTGTGTTTTCCTGCCAGGGAAGCTGGGGCAATCCGGCAGCTTCACAGCTGCTGGGGCTCTAGGCCAGGAAACTCTGAGCCTGGGCTGGACTTCCCATCGCTGCTGTTTGTGGAGGAGGGTGAGAAATGCAGCCTGGTTCCAGGCTTGATGTGTGCCCATGCCTGCCCCTGCTCACCTCTGGCCTGGGGCACACCCAGGCTCCACCCACAGGGACGAGAGCTTCCTCCTCGAGAGCCCTGCCTCACCCCGCCTGACACCTCGGACATGTGTGAAGCACACAAGCAGGGGCATTTGCCAGCTCTCCACGGTAGGGCTTAGCCATTCTTTTCTCACTCGTCTTTTTCTAGAGAAAAGCGAGAGTCCCACTGCATCTGTTGCAAGGTATGATCTTTTCTCAATTTTAGCATGCCACCAATTATAAGACTCATCATTGATTTAATAACAGTTTTTCAGAGGAAAAAAAGAAACTGCCACATTAAGTGTACACATTGATTGTAAGATTTTTCACCATTTCAGAAACATTGGAATGTAAAAGCAAAATGAGCAGCTTAGAATCCAGAGAATGTGGTATTTTCTAAAAATAGTGTTGCTGTGTGAAGGCACCGGCGAGGGGGGCTTGTCTAGCAAGGGGCAGGGGTGGTGCCGGCTGGCAGGGGCAGGGCAAGGCAGGGTGGTGGCTGTCACTTCTGTCTGAGCCTGCGTCAGCTGCGTCCAGCGTCCATCATGCAGGCCCACCCTGGGGACCAGGAGCTCAAAAACACTCACAGCTGAATTCATTCTTCCATCGGGTTTAACAAACAATCAGCTCCCACTTCAAGCTGGGAAGTGGCGAACTCAGTGGTTGCAAGGGTCCTCTGATCAGCAGGCACCTTGCCCATCTTCTCGGAGGATGAGTGGTAATTGGAGCCTGCTGGGCGACATGAGAGCACCTTGCCCTTGGAGCCTTGGGGTCAAGGGACCGGAGCTCTAATCTAGGCAAACTCGGATGCCTTGCTTTGCCTGCCTGTGGCCCAGATTCTCCTTCTATATAGTGAGGATGCACAACAATAGTTATGGCAGCTAATATCGCTGAATGCTTAGCACATGCCATGCACTATTCCATGTGTCTTATAAGTACTAGTTCATTTAATCTTCACAACAACTCTGTGAGTTAGATACTGTTACTATTTCTGCTTTCAAAATGAAAAAAGGAAGCGCAGGGCAATGAAAGAATTTTTCCGAAGTCACACAGCTGCTAAGTGGCAGAAATAAGAGTTGAATCCAGGCTCTCTGGTTAAAATGTTCATGCTACATTAATCATGAGGGTACTAGGTTAGAGCAATTGTGATTTTATTTAAACGAGTCAACATAATCCTTTTAAAAGTAAAATCCAACGTAGGGCTCCAAAAATAAAACAAAACAGCAGACTTTCTGGTTGGGCAGAAAGCCTGAGACTATCCTGTTTGCAGGGGCCTGCAGGCACCCCTGTGACATCATGGGGCTCCTTGAGACCGTGTGTAAACGGCCAGACTGGACAGTCTTTAAGGGCCACCAAAGGCCCACATCCTAGGGTTGTTAGAAAAGACAAAGGTCGGGCACCGGGCCCTCCCTGAGATCCGAGGGCCTCCAACACAGGCCAGTGATGCGGTGCACCTCTCCTATCTAATGTTTTTGAAATATTTGTTTAACATTTATTTGTTAGGACCAGGGAAAAACAAAATTTTCTAGTGATAAAATCACAACACATTTTCTTTATGTTTCTTTAGGCTATAACAGGCACTGAACTTGATATTTGAACTCACTTGGAACTGTAGTCTAGTGTACACTTTTCTATCACTCGTAGCCAGATAGCATCAGTCAGCCTTATTTGCCAAAGATAGTGGTAGCTTACATTGACTGACGCATCATACGATGTTTGCTCCCTGCAAACAGTGCTGTGTTCTGCTTTACTCCTTTCAAAACCTGGGTTGACCGCTGCTGCAGCGTTCAAGCTGCTGGCAGCTGGCATCACGCGAGGTTGGTGGCATGGTCTGCAACTTCCACGTGCAAATTGCAAAAATACTCAATGGAGACGCAAGCTGGAGCCAGTGAGAAGTCTTATGTTTATGTCTAATTATTTCTTTCCTTGAGGAACCTGTCTTGTACAGAGGTGAGATTGACCCACTTTCCACCATTTATGTCTGTTCCATAGTTGCCCGTGGAACCCTGAGTTAACTGTTGCCATATTGCTGATGGACTCCAGTGACATTTTTGCAATCCCTACAGGTGGCAGTCCAGATGCCTGTCAGGGCTGCCATGTTTGGGGTACAGGGTGTGTACTGCATAATTCTAAGGTAGATGGTGTACCCTAGTTTTATCACCTGCACTTACAACCTGCTGGGCTCTGACAATGACTTCTCAACCGTATGGTGGAGTTTCAGGTTTGTTCCGTGCATTTACCCCAATTGCTCGACAGCGGGAATCTTGGGTTCATCTCTTGCTCTATCTCACTGTGCATCCTTGGGTAACTAATGCCACTCCCTTCTCTGGGTCCCAGTTTCTTCCTTTATACTGAAAGTGTTTATGCAAGGTGACCTTTCAGGTTTGATCAGCTACATGTGATTTGCTTTATTCTTGAACTTGGTGCTGATGATCTGCTGATTTCTGGTTTTGGCTTATGTCTGATCTGCGTTATAGGACTGCAAGGAAATGAGAGAAAGTAGACCAGATTAATGCTCAGGTGGTCCTGCTCTGCATTGCCCTGGACCTTAGCCTTTCCTGTGTCATGCTGGAATTCTTTGGAGAAGAGTCCATGTCCCTGAGAAAGAGTCTACTTGGTCCAGCACCTCCTTAGCCAGGTGTTTCCATTTGACCAGGGGGCCTGTTGGCTGAGGGAGGCACACCCTTGCAGGAAGCAGGGTGGCCTATATGCTCCAGTAATTCTGTTCAAGAAGCGTGGTAAGTCTGATAGGGTGTGTCCTTGGTGGGTGTATTGGTTTCCTGGGGCTGCTGTAACAAAGTGCCACCGAGTGGGCAGCTTTAAACAATAGAAATTTACTCTTTCTCAGTTCTGCAGGCTGGAAGTCCAAAACCAAGGTATCAGCAGGGCCATGCCTACTGATATGGTTCTAGGGAAGAATTTTCAATAGGTTTCTGGGGAAGAATCCTTTCTTGTTCCTTCCTAGCTCCTGGCTGTCAGGAGTCCTTGGTATTTCCTGGCTTGTAGGTGTATCGGTCCAATCTCTGCCTCATCTTCACATGGCATCCTTACCTGTGTGTCCCTTCGTCTGTTTTCTCTTCCTATAAGAACGTCAGTCATTGGATTAGGGCCCACTGCAATCCAATGTGACCTCATTTTAACTACATTTGCAAAGACCCTATTTCCAAATAAAGTCATGTTCTGAAGTTTCTAGATGGACTTTTGGGGGGGACATTATTCAACCCAGTGCAATGGGCCATCTGGGCTCCTAATGCTCAAATACTCACTGGGATAATTCTGCTAGACTCTCTCATGGGCGCCACCCCGTTCCAGATTCTGCAGTCTAGAATCCACTTACTCTCCACAGAGACCAGAGCTGCAGGATGCTTGGTGCCAATGTTCCCTGCTCTTCAGGACTCGTTACAGACCTCTGAGAAGAGCCTGGTGCTTCCACACCTTTTAAAGCCCAGGAAGGCAGCCTGGTGAGGAGGAAAGAGGTTGGCTCCTGGTCACAGATCAGCATGGATACGCGACGCTTTCCGAGTAATTTAACTTGCCTCCACTTTGGTCTCTCCTCTAAAAATGGGGATACGATTGCCTACCTCGTAGCATTACAGTGAAGATTCAGTGGGGTGAAACTGTGTCACATAGCCGGTGCTCACGAAAATTAGCCCAATTCCATTTACTTTTAACTGAGACCCCATCAGACAGGCATATTTTGTTGATCAGGGAAACTTCTGGAGTCTTCCCTTGGCACAGTGGGTGCTGAATAAAAGTTTGTGGGCAGATGGGGCAATGTAGTAAAGGGCTATCTGTCTTCAGAGGGTCTCAGCAGCCCCCGTGCTCTGAGGGTCCGGAGTGTGAGCCCTCTGCTTCCTCTGGCACTGAGAGTCCTCTCCCCGCTTCCTCTCTTCTTGTAGAACTTCCAGGCCTCGTGGAGGCTGGGAAAGTACCGTGTGTTGGGAGGGGCAGAAGCTGCTCCTGAATGTCTTTGCCAGGCACAAGACTGAATCTGTTGGGAATTATGGGGAGCAGAAATTACTTTGCGGAGAGTAATTAGATTTCCCCGTACCAAGCAGAGCAGGTTTAAGTCAGAAACCAGAGCCCAGGTAGGTGTTGTCACAGGGACGCCTGCTACACCGTGTTTTCACATGCCCACTCCTGGACCATGCTGTCTCGGTCTGACTCTTCCAAGCACTGGAGCGCAGATTAAGCTGGGGTTGGGGAGGATAAGAACCCTGTTCTTGGCAAATGTTTAGACCGTGTCAGAAAAATGCTCACAAGTCAGATCTGATAAAAGCAGCTCCTGCAGCCTCTGGCTGGCAGAGAGGGGCTCTGTCCTCAGCATCTTGCTTGGCAGTCGGCTCTGCCTCTGCCTTCCCCAGCATCCAGGGCTCCCTCCAGAGCATCTTTGAGTCTCGGTTTCTACATCTGTAAAATGACAATAATGATACGTCACTGGGTTGTTGGTAGGATTTCACAGGGCACGGTTTCAAAGAGCCTGGGAAGATGCCTGCGACAGTAGGTGCGAGGATTACAGTCTTCCTGACGAGCGGGCTGTTCAGGAGCAGCCCCGGTTGCTCCCTCCTCCGTGCCTGCCCTGCCAGAACACCCGTCCTTCTGCCGGGGGACCACAGGCTCCTGCAGGCAGTGCTGGCAACAGGGCCCTGCAGGCCCCGCGTCTGGCTCTTCTCGCCTCTCCGTTAACACTGCCATACAGGGTGTCTCCAGGAGAGGTGGGTGTGTATGTGTGTGTGTGTAGGAATCATGTGTGGGAACCAGCCACACTTCCCACAACACAACTGCTGTGAGAGCCCCAGATCTCAAAGCATGTCCCCTGGAACACTAATCAAGTTCCATGGGTAAATACACTTGAAAATCTTCTCTTAAAGACCACCTAACTATAGTAACTGCACCGAAGGCTCTTATGATACCTTACAGCAAGAAAACCTGGTTCTCTTCCAGGGTGTCCCAAATGAATCGGGTCACAGAAGTCCCCTAACCCTTTTTTTCCCCGTGTAACACCTGCTAACAGCCAAAGGTTATGTCCTTCATGGAAAGCACATTAGAAAACACTGGAAAAACAGGTTATAGGTGCTTCCTGCTGTATTTTAGACCATGGCACCTCTGAGGCTGCTCTGTTCCCCTCACTCACCACTGACCCCCATTTCTCTGCGGCCCCCCGTCCTCACAGTGACAGTGCTTCCTCCAGAATCCAGCTGCTCTTGGAAAAGAGACAGGGCTGACGGGGCAGTTGGGCAGCGTTTGGGGGTGGGCTAGGGCAGAGAGGAGCAGGCAGGCTGACTGGGGAGACGTCTAAAGAGGGGCACAGGACAGGAATGGGAGCCGCTAAGGTGGCCACAAGCCACGGCTCCAGAGATGTTGCTGTCACAGGGATGCGTGGCCTCTTCTGATAGGGACACCACCCAGGGGCAGAGAGATGAACCTGAGCTGCGGGGGCAGTGGCGCAGAGAAATCCACTCACCTTGGATGAATTCCTGGCCCTTAACCAACAGATCCTTTTGTGGTTATGAAGTGCTGAGCAGGGGCCTGCGGGGGGGAGGGCTGTAATCAATGCATGATTACAAAGTATCAGGCAGACAGAGCTGGAGAGGCTGTGTCTTATGAGGCAAATACTCCAGTGCTCCCTTAGGGATGTGCCCATGCATTTTCTAGGAGTTAAATGGATTTCTGGGCTACATTTGTGGACTTGCAATCAGGGACATGGCAGGCAACCTTGGCACCCAGCAGTGAGCGATTGCGATTGCGCTGAGCAGAAAGTGAAACTTAAAAGGAGGACTGATAAAAGGGCTCCGGGGGGGAGCAGCTGGTTAGCAGGGCCCTTTGTGGGTCGAACCCGGGACGGACAGACGGTGTGGGAGCCTGCTGTTCCTTAGCCCTCTGCATTCCTCCCTTCTGCTCCGGGGCTTCCATGGGTTTCTCTCATTTCTTCCTTCAGTGACTTCCAAAGGCATTTCCCATCGCTGGGCTGTTGTCCCTCCTGTCTCTGCTGTGGATCCCCCTGGCTACAGGATTCTGGGAGGGGCAGGTGGGGGTGGGTGTGTGATGGAGGCCCTGGCTACGTCTGTATGTGTGTGTTGTGGGGGGGGAGGGCAGCTGTGGCTGTGCACATGGGCTTGGGGGCTGGTGTCTTGACTCCAATAGCGGTTGGCCCTGGGCACTGGGTCAGGAAGGCGAAGTATACCTAAACGGGGCCAGCTTGAAATCTAGGCAGCAGACAGGAAGGTCTGCTCAGGACCTCAGTGCCAGCTCTGGCCGAGACATTGGAGGGAGGCCCAACTGGGGGACAGGAAGAGGTGCCATACTGAGGAACAAGGCAGGGCTTCAGAGTTGTTCTCAAACTTGAGAATGTTTTAGAATCCCCTGGAGGGCTTGTGAAAAATGTAGATTTTTGAGCCTGAGCCCCACCTCCTGTTGTGGTTCAGTAGGTGTGAAGGGGGCTCCGTAATTTGCATATCTAGGTGGTGCTGGTTATGTGGTTCTCAGGTCAATAGCTCAAGAATTACTACAAATAGGAAAAGCACAGAGCTGTGATGGGAAGGTGAGCCCAGTACCTGGGCTCTGGGGTTGCTAGTGATGGAGGCAGCAGCCTGTCTACCCAGAAGGCTCCTCCGGTGGGCAGCTGTGTCTCCTGGAAAACTGCTTCTCTGTCTGGAGTGGCTTCTCTGTGGGTGGGGCATCAGGACTGGGCCGGGGGGCACAGGCCTGGAGATGAGGTGGTTATTTAATCAAGGAGACTTTTGTATTCCCTGAGAAAAGCCAACAGAATCCTGTTGAAGCTAGCAGGCTAGGCCCAACTCTGGCCAAAGGCAACTTCTCTAAGTCAGGGTGAGGTGTCTCTGGGGAGTGTTCTGCGTTCAGTGGGATCTCACCTTCCTCCAGCTCTGTCCCAAATAAGCCCCCACCTATGGAACCCTTATCAGGAGCCAGGCTCCAGGCTGTGCCTAAGTTGCTTCCTCATATTTAATCCTAGCTGTAAGGCTCTCCAAGGTTAAGTAATTTGCCTACTTCTCACAGCCATTAGGAAGCTGGGATGGAGTTTGAACACTGTGCTGCCCGTATCCAGTCGGGCCCTGCTCTGGCTGGGCGCCGGGTGCTGGGATGGATCAAATCAGCACCCACCCTGCGCAAGCCTCTGTCCTCTCTGAAGTGCAGGAAGCATAAACATAACACAGACACATGTGGACGGACACATATGGACTGTCACTGCTGACATCCGAACAAAGAGTTATGTGGGCCGGCGGGGCAGAACTGTTTCTGGGGTCCTAGGCTCCTTGCCACAGTTTGGCCCTGGCAGGGGAATGAAGCAAATGCCACAACTCACACATGCCACCGCTTGCTGCCCGGAACCCCCTGACCAGAGGGGCAGAGGCCTGATTTCCTGCCTCGTAGGAGAAGACGTGAGCCTCCAGAGACATTGCTGGCTGCGGTCTCCTTTTCCTTCTTTTTAGCGAATGCATTTGTAAATATTATTGTCATGTTCCTTTTTAGGAATTCTTGTTTCGGTCCAGGAAATGAGCAGTAACAGCAAATCTATCCACCGGCTTTTTCCAAAGCCTTCAGCCTGCTCTGTCCTCACCAGGAGAGTGAGCAGTAACGGCCCTTCAGGCAAGGCCATTGCACCCTTAATTCTAAGGAAGCCTAGAGAGGCCAAGGGTCATGGAAATTGCTGGGCCTTGGAAATCTCTGGGCTCCCTGGGCTTAGTGACTAGGCCCCAGTGGCTGTAACGGTGGGAGTCAGGGCATGGAGTTTGAGGAGTCAGGCCGAGGCAGTGGTCCTGAAGCCAGCCTCTCCGCTTTCTCCGGGATGTGGCAGGGAACGCTCTGTTCTCTGGCAGACCTCTGTTGCGTAAGAAAAAAGAGTCAGGTTGGCCCACATGTAAACAGACACAACTTTATTTTGTTTACCTTTCCTCAGAAATATATCGTGTTGAGCTGACCCACTTTTTTAAAAAGTTTATTTTTCTTTATATAAATAAAATGAAATTTAGTATGAAGCATTTAAAAACATTTTTGGTGTATTTCCTTTCAGGCTTTTGTTTTCCTTGTATAGGGTTTTGTTTTTATGCCTATAGCTGGGTCACCCACTAAAAGCCTGCGACAGCTTCGCAGGAGCGCTCCCTCACTGCCAGGGAAGATGAAATGCCCTCATCCTCCCTCCGCACCGCCGACCCCTCCATGGTCCTTGTTGCAATCAGTAATGACTAGATCTATATTAGGACGGCTATCTGCTTATTTGTTTGACTTCTCTAGATCTGTGGCGTTCAAGATGGCAGGCACTAACTACGTGTGGCTATTTAATTTAAATTAAATTAAATCAAATAAAATTTAAGATTCGGCTTCTCAGTTGCACGAGCTACATTTCGAGGGCTCAAAGCCACATGTGGCTGGTGGCTGCTGCCCTGCCCGGCGCAGGTGCAGACCTTTTTGTCAGGAGAGCTCTGTTGGACTGCAGTGCACTAGACTGCCCCGTTCCCGTGTACCTGTGATGCTCACGGCCCTTCTTTGTCTTATAGAGTGAATATTCCATGCAACTGGGGTCGGAGGGTCTAGTGAAACTTTAAACATGCTTATTTCTAAATTATAGGGGGCAGAGAGAGAGGAGAGAGGGTAAGGCAGAGAGAGCGAAAGGGAAAGCGGGGAGGGAAGGGGGAAATAGAGGAGAAAGGCTCTTGGAAGAACAGTGTGGGGGTGTGACAAGAGCACGGCTTGGGGATTGCTCAGTTCTGGGCCCCACATAGCAAAAGGTTGGTCAAGGGTTCCCCAGCTGCAGGATGCCATGCTCAGCACGTTTATTTGGAAAACTGGGAGAATGGGACTGAGGCCCTTGCGTCTTCCTGTCAGAGGTCCCAAGCATGTAGTTCCTGGGGAGACAGGGACCATTAACCTGCCTATCCAGGAGACTGGAGCCCAAGGAGGTTTAGAAACTGTCATGTGGTCTGTACTCAAGACACTGCACTGTGTGGTCCCACCTGGGCAGAGACTACCTGTGCTACTCCCAGCAGGGGCTGAGAGCTGGGCACTCCCGGCTTCTGTCTTTTCCATAGTCTTTCCAATGTGACTTATTGACTTGTAATCCTGTAATGCTGGCTGATTCTCTGCTCCCCAGGGCTGCCACTAGCGCCAGGTCGAGTCAGCAAAGCCTGCCTTTTCAATGGCATCTGCCACTCCATTATGTGAGCCCTCCTCCTCCCTAGCTAACCCAGATCAGGACTGGCTGGAAGCTGGACGTTCTGAGAGGCAAATCAGCCAGAACAGGCCCTTATCTTTGTTTCCCCACCATGTCTTAGGGTACATTGAATAATGAAGGAGGCAAGTCCATAAAGATCTTTGTGTGGGCTGGGCTCTCCTAGATGGGGAGGGCATGGGGGAGGCGAAAACCTTAGTGTCCCAGCCCAGCCACTGGGTTTATAAGCAGAACAGTTCAAAGGAGCTAGTCACCTGGAAACCACCACACGAAATAAACACTGCCTGTATGCAACATGGAAGAGGAACTGGGAATAACAGGAAAGAGCTGTAGGCTAGAAGAGCTGGCCAGTGGATGTCAACTGCAAAGTCAGGGCAGATAGAGGAGTGGAGAAAAAAACTCAAGGACCAACGGAGACTTTGCCAATGTCAAGTTCTAGCTAAGAACCGGGATCACATAGTCCATTTAGATGGAAGTGGCCTCTTAAAGAAGCCCGTGCGTGTGGGACAGAGGAGCCCCGCATGAAGTGTTTGGCACTGATGCAGAGGAAGACGCTTAAAGAGGCAAATCAAGCCATTTTAGGTCATCTGGGCTATCAATTAAAAGTAGGTTCAGCAGGGAGTTGGCAGAAAACTGAATATAACCGTGGCTTCAGAAGGATGGGAAGTGTGTTTGGCCCTCACATCCAAGAAGTCTGGGGTGGGATGGCTGTTTCAGTATCAGGGGCCTGGACTCTTTTTTAGCTTATCACTGTTACCCTCAACACGAGCCTTCCAATTCGTTGTCCAAAATGGTTGTTTTAGCTCCAGCCATTTTATGGGCATTCCAGCCAGCAGGGAAAAGGCGGGAAGAGAAGGGCACATCCTTACCCTTGCAGGACAATTCCTGGAAGTTACACATACCATTTTCTCCTATACCCTATTGTCCAGAATATAGTCATGTGGCACACCTAGTTTTAAGGGAAGCTGGGAAATAGAGTCTTTTTTTCCAGATAGTCTCGTGCCCAGGCTGTTCTAACTAGCAACCTCTGCCACACTGTTTACCAGGAAAACATCTATCATGATCAGCTAAATAATTTTGTATTTGTGTTGAATCTTCTGCTCTCAGCCTAGAGATCTATTTATTGAATTTACAGTTACTGCCTTGAATAGGAGACTTTTAGCATGCAAAAGTCGAGTTTGTTGAACTGGGAAAAGTAATACGTTGTATATGTGTTTACCCTTGTGTGCCTGACACTTGCTGTGATTCAAAACTTGTTTGGCTGTGAGGTCGTTATTAATGGAGGGAAGTGATGGTTTTGTAATCCTGGCCAGAAGACCTTGGGAGGAACCTCCTCCTGACAGATGGGAGGTTCCTGGTCCAGGGGCCCCAGGAGGTCTGGATGTCAGAGGGAATGGAGGCTGCAGAGGCGCTTCTGTGAGCAGAGTGGCAGGACTCAGAGGGCCGGCTGGACAAGAGTCTTTGTGTTAGATGGAGCAGTTTTATCTCAGCTTATGGTGCCTTCCCAAAGGGAAGGGTGCCGCCCCTTTGAGTGCCCTCCCCTCCCTGAACTTCTGCCTCTTCTAGTCCCACGAGGGTATGCCACACCGTGCACAGTGACGAGGGTAAGAACAAGGTTAATTGGAAATGTCAGCCTGCGTTCTCTTTTGCAGCTGAGCTATTCAGACCGTTGGAACTTTCAGCCTGTGCTGGCTTTATTTGGGCAGCCATCAGCTAGGTGCTCACGGTCACACAGTGATTTGTTGTGGGGGAAAATTCAAAGAATCTGGGACATGAGAAATGGCCAAGGTCTGTCATGGCATCTCAGCACCGCGGTGCTGGGCTGTGCTGGGATCCTCAAGCTCTTCCCACCCAAAAGGTGTGCAACTCAGAGTCAGAAGGAGGGGCCTGAGTACCGGCTCTGTCACCTTCCTGCTGAGTGACTCTGGGGGATTCCAGGCAGAAGGAAGAGCACACACAGATGCTGCGAATGTGAGTGAATGTGGCGCGTCCCAGGAATGGCAGGCAGAGTGTGTGGGGCAGGATGAGAGGCCAGAAAGGCTATGAAGGCCTTGAATGATATGCCAAGGAATTTGGACTTTCCCTGGAGGGAGGTAGGGAACCACCACTGAATGGTTTGTGGGATAGAACTAGATCTGTGTTTGTACTGCTCACCCTGGGTACAGATGGAAGATGGGCTAGAGAGTATGGTTGCAGGGAGACCTGTGAGGGCCCCAAGAATCATGATAGCAGGAGCTAGAGGGCTGGTTTGGATAAGCAGACCTTTGTGTTATGTGGAACAGCTTTGTCCTAACTCTTCCTGCCTTTCCATATAGGTACTGGTGAGCAGCTTCCCTCCAGCCTGGGATGACAGCGTTCCTTAGTTTGTGGTGTGGGGGGCATGCCTGGCAACTAAGCAGAGGCCTGAGTTGCAGGCACCGCCAGAGGCTGGGTGAGAGCCCTGGGCCCCCTGGCGGAGCAGCCCCTGCTCGGGAGAGCTGTCCTGGGCACCCTGGCCTCATTATCTGCAGCAGGCTTTGAGTGATCTTTGCATCACTTACTGTCTGGAGCCTTGCCCAAGCCTAAAACTGTGCAAAGTAGGCCTCTGTGGCTGCCCTTTACCCTTCACTCCAGCCTTCAGGGCAGATCCATCTCACCCAGGACTAGATGAGACTGGAGGACCTGGGTCCTGCCCACTGGAAGGGGCTCACACGTAGGCCCTCGTTCCGGCAACAGTGTCTGCTGATTACTGTGCACCTGCTGTGTGCTGGGCACAGGGCTAAATGCTTTTTCTGCACGTTTTCTCATTTAATCCTCACAACAGCTCTACAGTGCAGGTATGATTATTTCTGTCTTTTATATTTATCCGTTTAAAAGTAGAAGCTAAGCTATTGTACCTCTGGGTTTGAAAATGTATACTTACACATTTAATGCACACAAGAATCTATGAGCAAGGTCCATTTACTTCCCCTCTCTCCATATTACAGTTGGGAAAGTGGATATTCTGAGAGGTGAAGAGAGTTGACCAAGGACACATAGCTAGAAAGTGGTGGAGATAGGATTTGAACTCAAGCAGCTTAACCCTTAACCTGTTTACTCCATAATCTCTTCTTAATACCCCAGCTCTTCCTCTTTGAACTTGGCATGACTGTTTCTGTAACTGGGGTGCAGGAAAAGTTATTTATTGGCATGTTAAAAGTAAGTAGCATGTGGCAGTTTCCTAATTTATGCATGTACGTATTCATTCGTTTTTGAAGAATTGTTAAGTGTTTACTAGCATTATGCTCCTAGCTGGGATGACTGGGATAGGGCGTCTGCCCACAGAGAATTCATGGTATGAAGGGGAGACATATATGAAGAAACATTCAGATCTCGCAGAAGGAGGGGAGCTACGGAAAGGAAGCCCAGGTTGCTATGGTAGTACAGAGGTGACCATGGCTTGCTCTGTCTAGGAGGGTAGAGTGGGTGAGGGAAAGCTCTGATAGGAGGAGGGATTTGAGATAGATGAACTGTTCCCACCGTGGGGGGGTGGGGGTGGGTGCCAGCTTAGGAAGGGCCTTACATGTCCTGGCTAATGGACTAAGACTTGATGTTGTAAGCCTTGGAGAGAAGGGGAAGAGTTTTAAGTAGGGAGTGACATGATGAGGTCCGTGGTTTACAAGGACCACTCTGGTGGAGGATGGTTTGGAGAGGATAAGACTAGAGGCCAGGAGCCCAACGGGGAGATGGTTGGAACAGTGCAGGTAAGACAGGCCGTACCTGGAAACTAGGGCAGTGATGGTGGCAATGGAAGTGCAGCTGGAGGCGGATTTGGTGACTGATCAGGCACGGGAAGGTGAGAGAGATGGGGGAGTTGGGGACGATTTTGAGTCTGAAGCATGCGTGGAAATGCTGGTGATTATTCAGGTGGAGGCAGGCTGCCCCTCTTTGGGGAGGGGGTGGGTGAAAGAGCTTGTAGGGGTAGAGCCTCGTGGTGAGAAACCTTGGCAGCCACAGTGTCACGCCATTAACCTCAGCCGGAGGGGAACACTGCAGTCTTAGGACTGGCAAGTAAGGACGCCTGTTGTCTGCCCCTGTTTCGTCAGGAGCACCTCTATACAATCACATTTCTGTTTTCCAAAGTGGCTGTCTATTCTAGTGAAAAGAGAACTGGCCAGTGCACAAACCTTTCAGCAGGTCAGATGTATTTTATAGGGTCAGTACAGAGGCCTTTCCAACCCATTTCCCCTCTGACTTTCACAAATTCAGAGTCTGAATAGGCAGCACCACCAACATCGGCCTTTCTGCTAATTTTGTTTCAATTCGGGGCCTCGAAGACCTGCTCTCCGACACATATTTCTGCCGAGCTGATGTGTCTTCATCATCAGAGTGTCACATAGAAATGCTGTCAATCTTTCAGTGCCTGTGCAGGCACTGTTTTGAAGTGGACATTTCCTTAGAGGTCGCGGGAAAGTTGTAAAGCTTCATGCCAAAGTCACAGAGCAGCTGCAGGAAGCCCGCAGAACACAAGACTGGGCATCGGTTGTCAGGGCCACGGGGTGCTCTGATTGTGGTGGCCCTGCGGGGCAGCCTCAGAGCTGCCAATGTGATTGCCGCATGCCCAGATCCCAAGCTTCCTAAAACAAAACTTGCTAATTAAAGAGGGAGCGGCAGCAACTCGTATCAGCAAGCCATCCCTCTCAGCTCTGAAACACTTCAGTACTCATGCGACGCGTGTGGACAAAACAAGCCCAAACCACCCAGGAGCTCCGGGCACACCATTCTCCTAGCATCAGGGATGGAGGAGTTGCAAGTTTCCATAGCAACGAGGCAGAGAAACAATTATCTCAAACCTTCTAGGGCCCTTCGCCAAGGTTACAAGGACACCATCCAAGCCCTGGAGAAGACGACGAAACTGACTTTCTCCGTCTTTGAAGTATCGACCTGGAGGTGAGAAACAGTTTTTGAAACCATAAAGTAGGTTTAGAATAATCTTGTCCAACTCTTTCGGTTTTCAGTGAAGGAAACTGAGACCCAGAGGGGTTAAGCCGTGCCCCCAAGTTGCCCAGCTTGGGAGGGGCCATCCTGGCTTTCCGGTCCCCGCCCAGTGCCCTTTTCTACTCTCCCTGGAATTGGTACTGGGAAGGCAGGTGCCCCTCGCCTCTGCCAGGGGCTGTGTCTCAAAACTGTGCAGAGCAAATTCCTGCCTGCCATTGACTTCCTTTATAGTCTAAGAGACTCTTTTATCTTTATTCTGATCAATCTTCTTGGCAGAACCATCTAGTACTTTGGAGATAAGGTTTCGTTTTGCTTTGCTTCCTGTGATCCAGACATGGCTTTTCTTCTAGACTTTGGGCAGAGTTTGTAATGATCAGTAAACAAACTTAAGTGGTTGGGATGGATCCATTAGCTCATTGGGGGGGGGGGCAGAGGGGCCTGGAACCTTCTGCAGCCTCCCCCGTGGCCAGCTTCCCTCAGTGTTCCCAGCAATGCTCTGTTGTAGCTGCTTGACGTTTTCACTGTTGAGCTCTGTCCTCCAGGGGCCTCCAGAGGGGAGGGTGTGAGGCTTCTCCTTGGCTGAGACTGGTATCTCCATCTGACTTGCCTGTAGATTTTTCTGTTGGAGGTTGTGAGCAGTGAGAATGTGTCAGGACAGCTCTTTGAGGGGTGGCCGAGCTCCCTCTTTAGGAGAGGCCTCTGGGCTTGGTTCCAACTCTGGGCTTACATGGAAAGTTCCATAACAAAGGGGTGGTCTCAGCACCTCTCTCTGGGAGGCCTGTCTCCAGGACAGAAATGAAGGGAGGAGTTGGGAGGAAAGGAGCACACCTTCACTGCTGACTTAGACACACTTACAGGCAAGAGGAGCTTGTGGGTGGGAAGGGGTCTTTGATTAGTCTTGAGGCAGTGAGGGGGAGCCTTAGGCATTAGATCTGAGGGTGGATTGTCTGAGGGTGGGGTGAAGACAATCCACGTAGGATTGTCTTCAACACAGGGCCCCACACAGATCAGGTGTGCACAGTGCCCATTCCTTGAATGACTGAATTCACTCATTTTGTATGTTGTGGGTCCCTGCTCCCTGCCAGGCACTCTTCTAGCCGGGGGATATAGCAGAGGACAAGAGATTGAAGTTTTGTTGGACTCAGGAAGCCTATATCCTGCAGCTGAGCAAATAAGAAGAAGGGACCAGCACCCCCATAGCTCTGGTGGTGGGAGGAAGGGGGCATGGGGGGTATGCCAGCTAGTGAAGGAGCCCCAGAGTTTACTGGAGCCTCTGGCCTGAGGGCTGGGTGGGAGACCTGGCAGTGCCGCCCAATGGAGATGACACCGAGAAATTAAAGACAGCAACAGCAATAGTAAGCTGAGGAGACCTGCACACCTACAGCATGTGGGCAGGGCGCCAGAAGCCTTCCGTATGGTGTCTCCTGTAACCCTCCCAAAGACCCAGTGAGGTCCTTTTTGTTATCGCCACTTATAGATCAGCTGGGAGGGTGAACGGCACGCCCAAGGCATACATCTTGGAAGGCCTCTCAGGTCAGCCAGACATCATTCCACTGAGAAGGGGAGCTGTGTGAGGTCCCAAGAAGAGGTCCTCAGTTTTGGGGTCCCTGGGGTCATTGTTTCCAACAAGAAAGTATTTGCTTCGGTTGCTAGTACTGGGAGGTGCTGGCAACACCCTGGTCTCTCCTACCCTTCAGGCTCAGACGTACCAAAGCTGGCGTTGGTCCAGCAAGTTGGCTGGTGTCAGAATAGGACAGGTGTCCCAGGGGTGTCAGTTGACATGGGAGTGCAGCTAGAAGAGCAGCTCCACGTTTCCTGCTGGACAAGGACATTGGGCCTTTCTCACCCAAGGGCCTTACCAGCCGCAGTCATGGTCCTGGGGACAGCGGTGGTGGGTGGGCTGCTCACAGCGCTTGCCTTGGGCTCAGAGCCAGAGTGGTCAGGGAGACATACCAGGTTTGCATGCCGTCTCCCAGCATGCTTTTGTTTTCCAGCCCGGA
This sequence comes from Sturnira hondurensis, assembly GCF_014824575.4. Taxonomy (NCBI): domain Eukaryota; kingdom Metazoa; phylum Chordata; class Mammalia; order Chiroptera; family Phyllostomidae; genus Sturnira; species Sturnira hondurensis. Next base: position 5,503,378 of record NW_028079136.1, read on the forward strand.
GTTAGTTACCCAGACTTCCCTTAAAGCCTTAATTTTATCATCAGCACAATAAAGTCGACAGTAACCACGGCACAAGGCCATGATGAGAATGAGCATAAATAAGATTGACAAAGCACTCAGCGGTGTCTGGCATCTGGTGGGTGCTCAGAAATCGGTGGCTCTCTTCATTGTTATTGTATTATGCTAGTATCAGATTCAACTTGGTTGTGGGCTGGGCCGTAAGTCATGGTTTATAACGGTGGTTGAGTCATATTTCCCAAGGGTAAAGGAGTCACAGGGTAAGGAGACTTCCGGCAAGTAGAGCTGTCAGACTTAATGGCAGAAGATTCCAACCTGCCACCAGAACACCTGGGAGCTGGTTGAAGTTCAGGTTTGGGGATTACCCTCCCCCCCCGTTCCCTCCCCCTTCCCCAGAGATTTTAATTCATGGGTCTGGAGTAAGGTCTTGATTCTTCATTTTTAGTAAGATTCTGAAGTGGTTCTGTTGCAGGAAGTCCCAAGGACAATGTTCTGGGCAGCGCTGCTTTCTAAGCTGTTTCCTTTAGCCCTGGCGGTCCAGCTTGGTGGCTGACTCCCCTCCACGGCTACCACGGCCGAACTATTTCTGTCTAGTCACTAGAAGCTGTTGCCTTAAGTCAGGCACCTATTCCCTGGGCTGCCCTGGAGACAGGCGGGCACACCCTATCTCCTCGTTCCCTGTCTAGACACCATGTAGGCCAACAGCATCTTTTCTCCTTATACAACATGATCGCCTGTCTCCTGGTGACCACATTTTCTAAACTCTCCCCTAAGAAACGTGGTTAGAGGGTTTTTTTTCTTCTGTCTTGGGAATCTGTCTTACAAGTGTTACAAAGGTGCAATATATTTGCTTTTATTGGTATATTGAACAGATAGCTAGCAGACGCAGAGTAGGGTAGCCTAGTAGTTAAAAATATAGACTGTGGCTCTGGACAGCCTGGGTTTAAGTGATAGCTTGTCTCTTATTAGCTCTGTGACCTTGGGCAAGTTATGTAACATCTCTGTGCCTCAGTTTCCTCATCTTTATCACAGGACTAACACCAATGCCTGTCCCATAGAGTTGTTATGGGGACTGGCTGAGTTAATATTGGTAAAGCACTTACAGAGTGTCTTCATCACAGAGAGCAAAATGTAACTGTATGAGACCACCTGGACACACTCGGGGAGCGTGGACATTGCAGACACGTGAGGAAATTAAATGGGAAACTAGACAGTGGTGCTGACTGGCTTCAGCCAAGCCCTGTTCTTTCCTAATGTATAATTGTGCCTTTGAAGTGCCCCTTTGCTACACTCCTGTCATTGTTTGTGCAAAGCAGGAATGAACAAGTCACGATAGTGGTGGAAGAAGCCATCCCTGTGACCACCATGGGTGAAGCTGAGTGTCATTTTGGTTAAACCTCATTAGGAAACTCCACACAGTCTGTTCTGCAGAATCAGTCTAGCTGTGACCTCAGGGGCATGAGGGACTGGGGACTTTTTCTCTTCGTCTCATTATCATTTCTAAGATGCGGAGTTGCTGAAGGTCTTGGTTTCCTCGACTACAGAGCTGTTGAGGGAGAATCTGAGGTAATGAAGGGAGGAACCAGCAGAGGCCAGAGCAGCAGTGTCCATCCCACCCTTAGTGGTGATGAAGGGCAAGGGCACGGAAGCCCCACTTTCCTCCCTCTCCCTCCTGCCAGGTCAGAGCCTGCCTTTGGGAGGCAAGATAACAACCTGGCTTAGCACTTGGACCCTGGGCAGCCTGGCCTGGTACCTATTAGCTGTGTGATCTCGGGAACTTTGCTGACTAGCCTAATTCTTCTCTGTAGAATAAAGATAATAATAGTACCCATGTTGCTGAATTGTTGCATCAAGTTCAGCAAGGCAATGTATATAAGGTGCCTGGAATGCAAAAAATGAAAGCTTTTTATTTATTAGCGAGTAGTCTTTTCCATGTGCCCAGTCTAGTCCAAGGTCTTGATAATTCACGTGTTTCCCTCTATAGGCTCCTTAAAATTATAGTCAAGAACAGCTAGAGAAAAAACATAGATTGAAAGACAGTGTACTTGGGCCAGCCCATGAATTACTGTGTGTGTCTCGACAGGAAGTGGGTAGGAGACTTGGAGCCATTTGTGCAGGGACCACCTTCCCCATGGTAAAGGCCTTTTTAAAGTATTTCCTGTGACTTTACTGGGTGTTCCAGAAGCAGCTGCGGGAAGTGAAAGAAGAGGCAGAAGAAGGCATCTCAGCAAGCAGGCCCCAGGGGGCAGGGCGCAGCACGGTGTGGCAGACGATCCCCAAGGAAGATGCAGAGGAAGGGTGGGGCCTGGCCGCGCAGGCAGGGTGGGCTTGGACCACTGGGGTGGCAGAGAAGGTCGGAAACACACCTTCCGGCAGGCAGCACCCGCATTTGCAAGGAGGGAGTCACTGCATTCCAGTCACGCAGGCAGACCTCACAGGGCAGCCTTTGGGAGCTCAGGAGGCCTGGCCTAGCCATCGGGCTGGTGGCAGGGCAGGACTCTGCTCACTGGGAAGGAGCAGCATGAGCTCAGGGCCCAGCTCTGGGAACTGGAGACCATGCAAATGGGGGAGTCAACCTTAGGGTACTGGAACTTGGTCCCAAAGATCAACAAAGGCAGGGCAGAAAAAATAACACAGAAGATTGTTCTAGTAATGTAGAACTTTACCGTGTGCCCAAAATCACATTATTTCAAACGATTTTCATACCAACCCAATGAAGAAAGTGTTATTATCTCCATGTTACTGGTGAATAAACTGAGACTCATTTAAGGTAACTGCCTTACCCAGGGCTGCTCAGCACAGAACTAGGAATTGCCGGGTCTCCCTGCTCAGATTCTCAGGTTCTTCTCCAGGTACGAGAGTACTTCCATCTCCAGTTGTCCAGGGGCCAGCATCTGCTCCTCCTACAGTTTTTTATACTTGTTCTTTTGTGTTGTGTAAAAAGCACAACTGTGTGGACTGAGAGCCTGGTAGTGCTCCATGGGACTTTGGAAGGAACCTGACAGGGCTCCTTGTCCAACTCCTCAAATTAAAGGAAAGGAAAGGAGGTTCAGAGAGGCAACAGCCTTGCCTGGGTTAACTAGAAGACAGTAGCTGAGCCAGGACCTAAACTAGGTCTGCTGGCTCCCTGCACCCCATTGTCTCCACTGCATGAATCGTTTCCCTCCCGTGCTGTAGAAGATATGGGCAACTCATTATGTGCCGGGCTCCACGAGGAACAAGAGCAGCATCAAACATTAGAGACCACCAGCAGCACGTCTCACAGGACAGGTGGCAGCAGTAATGTGGGTCTGTAGTTGCATTTGTAAACACAGCATGAAGAACACATCAAGAGGCTGGCAAAGATTGCACAGGCTCTGTTTGTCTGCTAATTAAAACAAGGGAAATGCCAGTGGAGAAGAAGATGGATTGGGGAGAAGACGGCAGTTTTCGAGTCATGCAGAATGGCAGGAGGGGCAGCGTACCGTGTCCTGCGTGTGGACAGACCTGTACCTCACTGGGAGGGTGTGTTCGTGACTTTGGTTCAGCCACCTCCTCACCTGTCTGGCTGACGGGCTGAGCATCTCGAGGACAACACTGTATTCTACTAACCTTGGCATCAGCAGCAGGTCTGGCATGGAGCAGGCATTCAGGAAATGTTTGTTGATAACTAACTGAATGAATGGTTGCAAACCGTTACTCAGGTAAGGGTGAGACCAAATGGCTGGTCAGTAGCTCTCCCCTCCTTTCATATTATGCCTCCTGTGATCTCCAGTGCCTCCAGGTTTGTTCCACACGGGGCTCTGGGAGATCCCACAGTGATCCTCTCCTCTGAGCATCAGCCTTGAGAACCATTAGCTTGGTGAGAGGGATCACTGCCAGAGTTTGTCAGTGCTGACTAGTGCGATCGAAGGCCTGGATCAACTGGCCATGGTCAGAGGCCTACATGCCAGGGTCAGGTGGCTTCAGTTCAAGTCTTGGTTTTGTCACTTTTTAGCTGTGTGACCTCTCAAGGGTCTATTTTCTAGTCTGTAAAGTAGGTGTACTAGCAGGGGAAATGCTGAGGACTGAATGAGACTGTGTACATTCTGGTACCGAGTAAGGGCTCAGTCCGTGTTAGGTCTTTGTACTGTCATGCTGGGAGGGGCTGAGGGAGCCCAGGTCTCGTCCCACTCCCTCTGCCAGCTGGGCAGTGAGCAGGCCCTGCGTGTGTGCCCACGTTGTCTCTGATTAGGAGCACAAAGGAGCACAGGAGATAATGAAGCAGAGAGGAGAGGAGTCTAACAGAAAGGATGCTGGGAGAAACGGTCAGGTGCACAGATGTTCGTGGGGGCAAGCCCACGACTGGATATTATTTCTGTTCTGTTTCCTTCATCCATAACCTGTTGAAAGTGCAGGGGGAAAATGAGAATACTCTGCTATGATTGTCCAAATGAGGTTTATAACTATTCTGGAGAGCAGGCAGCATGGAGAGGTTGGGGTGCCCACAGTGAGCCCTGACTCAGTGCCCTGGGCCCCGGCTCTGCAAGCCCGGTGATGTTACATGTGTCTGCCTCTGAGGGACTTGCCTCACTCCTGGTAGCTCCCTGGGGAAAGCTATGTGCCTCAGCTTGGAGGATAAGGAGCACTGGGGCATTTGAATGGGGTTGGAGGGCATGGGATCATTGGGGATGTCAAAGACGGCACGGTTTAGAACAGGGAAGACCTGGGTTTGAGTCCCGCTCCATCACTTGCCAGCTATGTGACTGTGGGCAAGTGGGCCAGGCCTCATTCTCCCTCTGTGCACTGCAGGTAGTGGTACATGACTAATAGGTTGCTGTGGGCATGGAGTTTGTTCCTGGGGGAGGGCCAGTAGGAGTTCTTTCCAGCTTTGGCAAGATAGGCAGGTATTTCTGAAGCCAGACGGTTGTAATATTTTCAGGGGCCTGGAATTACCTAAAGGCTAGGGAATGGCAGGGACAGCCAGGGCTTTAGGGCTACATGCATGTCATTAGGATGCTGTGCAAAGCCCCAGCTTTGGCTCCTGAACAGACCCCAAGTGGGCTCAGGCCCTGAGCAGTGTGGCTGTCTTCATGACTGGCGGTCTTCCTCTTTGGGTTTAAGCATGCTCTTGGATGTCCTCCTCAGCTTCAGTTCAGTTTTGCAAGCATTGATTGAGCACCTACCTTGTGTTTATAATTGTGCTCCTACTAGGGGAGCAAAAATACAGCATGGAGCACTGGGAAGGGCCAGGGCCCTGAATCACTGTGGGCGAATGCCTTCACACTGTTCATTAGCTGTGTGGCTTCAGAATAGTTACCCAAAGCCTCTGAGCCATGGTTCCCCACTTGTAAAATGAGAATTTCTACATGGTTTTTAGAATAGAAAAAATGCTCCATCACAGACACTTAGTGAATGACAATTATTTTATTCTGCTCTTCTTGCCTCTCTCCCACCCTCCTCCCTACTTTCTCCCACTCCCCCTTCTTTCCTTGACTTCAAGGAGTTTATCATTGAGTTGTGGGGCCAGGCAGAGACCTAGACCAGACACTTCAAATGGCATCAGGTTGGGAGTAAGTACAGTGAACTCTGAGATACAGATGTCCCCAGATGGCTTCCTTCTGTCAGCCTTGGAAGTTCAGGGTAGAGCTGTCATGTGAGTATGTCAGGATGCACCACGTAGGTGAATGTGTTTGTAGCTGCCTGTGCCCACACTCACATACATGTGCGTCCATACATATGGACGCACATGCATTCATACTTATCAGAAGGGCCTGACATGAAGTAGGACTTGCGCCATTGGTTCACTTGAGGAGACCTTAATGAAGAGAAAAGGACAGAATTAAGGGTGCAGACAAGGCGTGGTGAGGTGCCCAGAGACTCATGATTGGAGGAAGTTCTGCTACACGTAGGTTCTTATGGGACAAGTGGGGAGACAGTCTTACCAGGGCAGGAAAGAGCGTCAGCCTTGGCAGTGATGCCGCCTGGAGGGAGTGAGAGCCACAGCGGGACACAGCTAGTGCCAGAGATGTGGCCCTGAAGTGCTGCAGGAGGGGAAGAAATCTCCTGACTGCTCTTCCTCTGATCTGCTGATGCCTCCCATTGGCTGAGCCCCCACGAGGGAGGCAGTATGATACCATGGTCAGGAGCCTCCTTCATGGGCATATAGCCCAGGAGAAGAGTAGAGAGTGGAATCTTGGAAGGGCATGCAAGTGGGGAGGCAGGAGCAGGGATATGAATGCATTTATGTGTTCTCATGTACAGGCATGTACAGGCTGGCCGGAGCTTCTTCCTGCATGACCCTCAGGTTGTGAGGCGTGAGGGTGGCAAGGGCAGGGGTGGTTCCAATGGATGGTTTCCAAGCCCGTCCCACACGTCCATAATGCTGGGCAGGGCTCCCAGAGACCTCTGGGCGGGGCTTCCTGCAGGGTTTCTCAAAGCCCATACACTTTGTTGCTACAGTTTATGAGAAACCAAGATTGGCTTCCAGCCTCCCTGGTCTTTGCTCCGGCAGTTGTGTGTTTACATGTATTTGAGATAAATCCATGTGTAGTATTTTATCTTTCTGCCCTAGCACCAGGCTCAGCAGGCATGAGAGGCACAGTGAAGGCTCAGACAAGGCATGTCCTTGGAGCAGGCCCAGCTGCAGGCATTCCAGCGCTGTCCTCAGCGGGTGGCTTGTTGTCTCCCTCACCTTCTCAAGGACCCAGCAGTGATCTCAGGCTCTCTCCCACTTGACCCCAGCTCCCTGGCTCTGCCTCGCAACACTGCTAGTCTCATCGGGGTTTTGCCAGGAACTGTCCAGCCGATGGACAGTATGTCTGGCGTGTTGAGTGATAAGGGCTCTTGTGCCCTCCTCATTGGCTGGCATAGCTGACCAAAGTGGCCTTTGGGTGTGAACACTGAGGGACCCCATGGGTGGTTTAGTTCAGGTGGTGAGTAGCCTAGAGTGGTGGTCTGGAGCTTGGTCTCAAATCTCGGCTTGGCGTGGCTTGTGGGGACTCCACAAGTGTTACGTCAGTTGTCTGCCTCTGCGTGCACGCCTGCAGCACGCCTGCAGCACGCCTGCAGCACGCCTGTTTTGAGCAGGTTGGCTTCCAGAAGGCTTAACTGCAAAATGCACCCAGGATAACAAAGCCCAATGAGCCTTTTTCAAATGAAAGTTGTTCATTTCATGTCGAGTGTGTCTGCCCAGAGTGGCTTTGGAGTTTGGTTCAGGTGACATGGCCCTGCTGTTGCTGCGGGGGCCCTGCCTGAATGCCTCTCCTGTAGGCAGAGGCAAGACCTGTGGGCAGCCCGGGGAGAGGACTACCTTACAGTTTCCTGTGGAGGGAGAGCATTTGCTCACTTTATTTTAAAACTGCCTTAAGGTATTGACCATATGTTAAAGGTGGCAGGGAGCTAGTTCCTCTCCCTGGCTATTTTAGGCCAGCCTTCTCTCTGGCTAGCTTGGCCTTGCTGTGAGTCTTATTGCAAGTCCGTGCTGTGAATGAGCCTGTGTTGGGGAGGAGAGGCAGAGGGCCTGGCTCACCAGCCCTGAGGGATGTGGACGGTCTTGGCTGCAGGACAAGCTGCCCATGTGGGATGCGCTAGGGTTGTGGCACTTGAGCCTTCTCCCAGCTGCCCTGTCCAAGAGTCCTGCAGTGCTGAGGACTGGACTCGGAACTTCTGGAAAACACAGGAAGATTTCTGTAGAAGAATCCATATTGAGTTTGGAAAACCAAGGAGAGCTATACACATGTATATACATACAGGCAGGTACCAAAGGCAGTCATATACATACACATACTAACATTCACACACAGATACACACAGTTAAACACAGCAAACACACTTATACATACATACACACACACACCCATATGCAGGTTCTCTGTTTCACACTCTCACACATACATATATACTTACTNCCAAGAGTCCTGCAGTGCTGAGGACTGGACTTGGAACTTCTGGAAAACACAGGAAGATTTCTGTAGAAGAATCCATATTGAGTTTGGAAAACCAAGGAGAGCTATACACATGTATATACATACAGGCAGGTACCAAAGGCAGTCATATACATGCACATACTAATATTCACACACAGATACACACAGTTAAACACAGCAAACACACTTATACATACATGCACACATACATGCATTCGCCCACAGTGATTCAGGGCCCTGGCCCTTCCCAGTGCTCCATGCTGTATTTTGACACACACACCCATATGCAGGTTCTCTGTTTCACACTCTCACACATACATATATACTTACTCTCACACACACTGTCTCTTACACACACTTTCTCTCACACACACAGCCTCATTCATTCACACATATACAGACACCTACACACACAGAGATCGGGCTTGGTCAGAACAGTAAACCTGGTAGTGGAGGTCACTGCCTGTCTGCCGCACCCAGCTAAATCTGCTGACTTAGATTGACTTAGGTTTACTTGCTTGGCACAAAGTAAGGACAAAGCTGGTGACATTGTGCCCTGGACAAAAGCCTGGTGACAGGCTTTTACCACTCACAGTTAAAGCAATAGAGAGTCATGGTGTCCATCAGGCAGTAAATAGGAAACAGCCCATGTGAACGCCTGCCTTGGTGGGCCATTGCAGGATTGGGGAATGGTTGGGTGGGGGGAGTGGGGTGGGGAGAGGGATTATTTATGCCCAGAAAGCTCTACTTGAGAAAGTAGAACAGAGAAAATGAAATCTGACTTAAGGTTTAAATATATGTGTATATGTACTTACTCTTGAAGGAATTTAAATATCTCACGGGTCATTGCTCATGGCCCGGCACCTCTCACTGGTGAACTGTGGTGGCAGAGGCAACGCTTTGTGTCGTCTGTTGACAGTTGGGTTGAATGAAGCTCCCGTGCACATTTACTTAGGAAAACTCTGTTTAATGCAGAACAACCAGGAATAATAATTATTGTTCCTGTTTGGTGCTGAAATGAGTCGGCTGCGTCGGACTAGAGACTTGCAAGGCAAACGAGTTTCTGCAGGCATACAAAGAAACCCCCAACCCAGCAGTAAATAATAGGTGACATTTGATCTAACAGTGCCTCCGATAGTAAAATGTAGGTTCTGTTCCAGTTTTTTTTTTCCTCTATGCAGAGAAAGGTCAGAGTGGAAGCAGAAGCAGATACTTCTTGGCTCCATCCTTAGTCCAGGGTTAGGTGCATCTCCAAGATAATTAAGACTTTGGAAGGTTTATACTGCAAGGAGTACAGGTGCAGGCTGAAGTATTCTTGGCTGGGTGTACTAAGGCCATTGGCAGTCTGGAGCCAAGAGCTGAGAGATCCATTTCTAAAAGGAAAAATGTAATCCCTGTATTGAACTCTCTCTTGGAAGCGATGTCTACATTAAATGAGAATTGCCAGATTACAGGTGAAACCCATTGTGGACATCAAAGAAGCTAGCCACTTAGTGTGTGGTATGTCAGAGACTGCCTTGCTGCTCAATGAGTTCTGATGCACTCCTCTGAGAGGGTACTTCCCACTGCCCTGCGTGCCACACTTGGCTGTGTGACTTATTTTGGACAAGGAAATGTGAACAGAAGTGACACGTGTCACTTCCAGGTAGAAGCTTTAAGAGCCGGCCTGTGCTTCACCTTCTTCTCTCTTCTCTCTGCCATAGACACGGAGGTCAGTGGTACAGGTGCTCTGTCAGCCTGGATCCCAGTGGGAGGATGCCAATGACCACAGGGAGTCCTGGCTGACTCCTGACGGATGTGGCACCAGGAAGAAGTAAACTTGTGTTGTGTAAGCCGCTGATATTTTGGGAGTGCTTATTACTGCAGTCTTATCCAGTCTCTCCGGACAAATATGCAATATTTATAAAAGGAAGAAGCATATGGTATTTATTACTTCTGTGAATAACTAGATATATTCTGATTTTTATAGCAGAAGGACAGTAAGAGAGAGAAGTACATGCCATAAATGGATCAACAGCTGAGTTTATAAGGGAACATCAAGGACCCAGGAGTCTACTTTTAAGTGTCTGCAAATTTGTTCACAAAGCCATACTATGTCACTGTCACACAGACATTCTCTTACTCACGGAAATGATCCGTTTGTGACGAGCCCCATGGATTGTGGGGAAATGTCACAAAGGGGAGCCGTCACATGTAGGCTTCGCTCCCTTCAGCCGTAGCCATTACTGGTTCTTCTCTGATTACGTCGTGTCTTCATGCCTCTGTGCCTGCTCCACACCCTGCCTAGAGCACCGCCATTCTCTTCTCTTCCAGCATTTTGTCCCCTTAGTAAATACCTAGTGTACTTCATGCAAATGTTAACACGGCCTCCGGAGCCTTCTCCAAAGCCTTCTCCCACGCCAGGCAGGTGGGAATTTCTTCCATGTCCTCTAAGTGCAAACTGGACACCTCCACCAGTTTTTCCCAGAGACAGCTTAAATGTGGTATGTTCAACACCAAACTACCTTTCCCCAAGCTTATTCCCCATTCTGCTTCCCCCAATCCACGAATGACTCCACCATCTATTTAGTGACCAGATTTATAACATTGCCTTCTGCGCCATCCTTCCTTATATCTTGTCTCATCTCTCATCCCACCAAATCTTACTGATTTCACCTCTGAGATGTTTTTGAAGATATAAGATATATTATCACGGTAGCAGTTCAGGTTCTTATTATCTGGCACTGGTTTTAATGTTGCAGCTTTCTTGTTTGTTGTTCTCTCTGCTTCTCACTCACCTTCTACTCTACCACTTCTGGGCGATATTTCTAAAATGGAGGTCTGCTGGAAACTTTTGTCACTGCCCTTGTCTTGAGCCTGAGGTTGAAATCTGACAGCATGACATTCTGGGCCATTTTCCATTTTGAAATCTGCTTTTCCATTTGGCTTGTTCTTCTTACCACTTCTCCTACTTACTAGCCTATGCTCCAGCCAAACCAGAATATATTCTTTTTTTTTAAGATTATTTATTTATTTTTTTTAGAGGGAGGAGGAGGGAGGGAGAAAGAGAGAGAGAAACATCAATGCGTGGTTGCCTTTCCCGTGGCCCTCACTGGGGACCTGGCCCGCACCCCAGGCATGTGCCCTGACTGGGAATCCAACTGGTGACCCTTTGGTTCGCAGCTGCACTCGATCCACTGGGTTACACCAGCCAGGGCCCAGGGTATATTCTTGTACGTATATGTGCTTTTTAAAATTGTACTTCTCTGAATTTTCATATTGTTTCCTCTGCATGGAATTCCCTCCTCTCTTTTCTTCAACCTTCTCTGATAACACTGGACTTAACCTTCAAGGTCCAGTTGAAGTCTCACATCCTCTGGGGGGCTTTCCTGTAAACCCCACGCAGGAAAAGCCATGCAGGCAGAGACGGGTCCTACTGATTGATGTATTTCCTCTGTTTAGTAGATGGTGGTTCGGAGTGGTTCTCAATATGCATGTACCAGATAATTTTGTTGTAATAAATGCTCCGCCAACCCCGACCCGTGACTGAGAACAAGAAGCATTTACTTCTTGCTCATGTATTAGAGCTGGAGGCTGTGTGCACCGGCTGTGGTTGCTACCAGGCTCTGCTGGGCTCTGCTGCTCCATGTGTCTTCCCATTCTGAGGTGCGGGCTGAAGGAACAACCCTTATTTGGGCCATGCCATGTTCCCGGAAGGGGCAAAAGAAGCCTTCTGTGCAATGGCTCCTAAAGATTCTGTTAGGGCACAGTTTACATTATATCCCAGTACTCACTGTTGGCCGCGGTGGAGGTGCTGGGGAGCTTCCACTGAAGGAAGACTTGGGTGAGGTGCTTGGCGACATAACTGAGAGCCTGGTCCTCTGGCTCTCCTGGGAATTCCACGAGGTGACCAATCTCTAGTAATTCTTTCTGATTCAATCAGCCAGTGCTGTTGCGGTTGCTCACAGCCGTGTATCCCGGCTCGTCCACCACCTTTCCTGGGGAGGCAATATGTTAGGTTGTTGAACGTCAGCTTTGAAAGGACTTGAGTTGGAAGACCTCTGGCTTCCTGCTACCACTTGGGGTCACCTACTTAACTTTCACAAACTTTAGTCCCCTTATCTGCAAAATGGGAACATTAACAAGACCTGCCTCATAGGGTTGTTGTATTAAAGGAGACAGTACACATGGAGGGGGGGCCAGGAGCTAGTAAGATTATTGTGCTTTACCAGAAGGCCGAAGGACACTCTCCAGTGCATAAAGGATACCGGTGGCCAAACTGAGTCCAGAAGGTGGACCTGCCGGCTCCAGAAGTGGTGCCTGTAGACNTTCCTCTGCATGGAATTCCCTCCTCTCTTTTCTTCAACCTTCTCTGATAACACTGGACTTAACCTTCAAGGTCCAGTTGAAGTCTCACATCCTCTGGGGGGCTTTCCTGTAAACCCCACGCAGGAAAAGCCATGCAGGCAGAGACGGGTCCTACTGATTGATGTATTTCCTCTGTTTAGTAGATGGTGGTTCGGAGTGGTTCTCAATATGCATGTACCAGATAATTTTGTTGTAATAAATGCTCCGCCAACCCCGACCCGTGACTGAGAACAAGAAGCATTTACTTCTTGCTCATGTATTAGAGCTGGAGGCTGTGTGCACCGGCTGTGGTTGCTACCAGGCTCTGCTGGGCTCTGCTGCTCCATGTGTCTTCCCATTCTGAGGTGCGGGCTGAAGGAACAACCCTTATTTGGGCCATGCCATGTTCCCGGAAGGGGCAAAAGAAGCCTTCTGTGCAATGGCTCCTAAAGATTCTGCTAGGGCACAGTTTACATTATATCCCAGTACTCACTGTTGGCCGCGGTGGAGGTGCTGGGGAGCTTCCACTGAAGGAAGACTTGGGTGAGGTGCTTGGCGACATAACTGAGAGCCTGGTCCTCTGGCTCTCCTGGGAATTCCACAAGGTGACCAATCTCTAGTAATTCTTTCTGATTCAATCAGCCAGTGCTGTTGCGGTTGCTCACAGCCGTGTATCCCGGCTCGTCCACCACCTTTCCTGGGGAGGCAATATGTTAGGTTGTTGAATGTCAGCTTTGAAAGGACTTGAGTTGGAAGACCTCTGGCTTCCTGCTACCATTTGGGGTCACCTACTTAACTTTCACAAACTTTAGTCCCCTTATCTGCAAAATGGGAACATTGAGAAGACCTGCCTCATAGGGTTGTTGTATTAAAGGAGACAGTACACATGGAGGGGGGCCAGGAGCTAGTAAGATTACTGTGCTTTACCAGAAGGCTGAAGGACACTCTCCAGTGCGTAAAGGATACTGGGGGCCAAACTGAGTCCAGAAGGTGGACCTGCTGGCTCCAGAAGTGGTGCCTGTGGACCTTCACTCATGTGGACTTTACCTTGCAGACCTGATAAAAGGGCTCGTGTGAGAAAAGAGCACAGAAATTGCTACTCTCCTGGCAACTACCTTATTAAGGAGAACCTCCATCTGAACTGTTGGTGACGGGCACTGAGCGCCATCCCTTACTGTACTCTCATCTGCCCCCAATCTGAGAGGAGGAGTGATGTCCAGGATTTGACAGCTCTGTGGGAATTTCAGCATGAATGTGGTAGCGTGCAGAACTGAGCTTTGGGTAGGAAGTGAGTCTATTCCATGCAGTTGGCGTGGCAAATGCGTGCTCCGGGGTTCCTAAACACAGGTGCAAGCAGTGCACTGCTGGCTACACGCCAGCGGCCAAGTGCCCTTGTCAGTAGAGGAGGAGCTGCCACTGAGACATTGGAGACCTGGGGTTCCATGGATACAGTGAGTTGTCTGTTTTCCAAAATGCAGGGAAAAAAGCAGTTGCAGTGGTTGTATCAGGAATCTAGCATTCTCTGAGCTTTCCTGTAGCGGTCCTGAGGAGCTTAGTGTGTGGCATGGGCCAGTCAGAGGTCTTCTATTTGCCTTCTGAGCTCAGCAGGGGTGGGACAGCAGGGCAGAGCTGTGCATTTCTGCGGGCATGCTTCTTGTCTATGCTGTGTGCCAGCACCCTGGGTCAAGAGCAGCTGCCGAAGATCAGCGCAGGCTCCCATCCCCTCCTCCCCTCTGGGGGGAGGACTGTCCAACATGACTCCATCCCTGTCCTCATCCATACACCCTTATTGGCTGGTAGCAGGAGTGCAGGTCAGCTGCAAGGGCTTCAGGGAAGGGCAGACCTCTCTTGGCGGTGCAGCAGCAAGCATAGAGTTTGTGGGGTAGGGATGATGTGTGTGGGATCTGGTGATTCTCTGGAATGAGGACAAGCTGAAGTGGGGCCAGAAGCCCTGTGAAGGAGTACTCCTGTGAGACAAGAGGCCTGGGGCCTCGCTTCGCATATCGTGGGGTGAGCAGCCATCTCTCTCCAGGGATGGCCGATGTGGCTCTAGGGTTTTCTCCACTTTAGAACCACCCTATGTCCCTGCTCTTTGGTTCTTGCCTTTTCTGGGAACCCAGGAAAGTGGTCCTGATGGTCGACTCTTGGGACAGCTGGTTCTGGGTCTCCTAAACCAGTGGTTATGGTGCAGGAGCAGGGGCCGAGGGCTATGGCCACTGTGGAGAAGGTCAGGGATTCCTTGGCCAGGGTGGCGCTGGTTGGTGCTGCCAGAGGGCTTGTTTGAGCCACTCTGGTTCCCTTCAGTTAAGCTACCAGCAACACTGTAAGGGTAGTGTAAATTATATTTAGGATGAAGGTAGCTTTGAGTAATTGTTTGGATTTTCCCCACTGGAACCTTCTCTGGCATTTTCTGATTGTGAATAAAGACTGGACAGTTTAGAGGCAAAGTCAGAGCTCACGAAATTGGTTGGCCTGTCTGGCATTTCTTCTGAGAGGCAGACAGAATGCTCTTGCCCCTCTCAGAGCACTCCTTTGCCTTCCTGGAAAGGCCTGCCGAGTCCTCAAGAACTGGAGAGCAAGCCCAACTGATGGGACAGAGGGAGCCACAGATATGGACCAAAGAGCCAGGGATGGCGAGTAAATCCAGCCATTGGCCAAGGGCTTACTGAGAAGGCCAGCAGGCAGGGTTGGACCTGCATGCTATAAATGTCTGCCGGTTTGTCACTGCTATCCAGACCATTGTGATCTTTAAGGCTTTTAGAGAACTTTTAGCTCAGGAGTAGAGGTGTCAGTGCCCATTATAGAGGATAAAAGTGAGCTAGAAGGTGGTGGCCTTGTGTTTAGGATTCTTAATGCCTCTGGGGTCTTGGCCTGGTAGTCAGGACACAAGGGCTTGGAAAACTTCCTTGATGGCTGTGGACAGGCAGCCAGTCTCCGATTTACTCGCTGTGACACGTGCTCAGTGTGCTTCCCAGATCCCCTCTGTGGACGACAGACTGGTTCCCCGTCGTGCTGAGAGCAGCAGAAAGCCGCCGCTGCCTACAGGGTTGCTGCAGCTGAGAGGGCTGCCTTGTTGGCCCAGGTTGCGGGCCCTCCCCAGGCGGTTCTACATGAAATGACAGCCAGTATGGGGCACCCTCACCCCAACTCACAACTGTTCTGGGAGGTCACCCCATCTTTAAAACTCCCCTCAGGGTCAGCCATGTTGCCTTTGCAGTTGCATCGTAGCCCGGCTTGTCCTTCTGCCCCGTCCTGCTTCCTCCCACCTCTGGAGGTGTGGGTTCTGAGTGCTTTCCCTCCTGAACTTCCGGCATGCCCGTTTCTGTCTCAGAAGTTGCCTCCCAGGAACCCTCCCCAGCTCCTCCTTTCAAGCTAGAGAGGCCCTGGGTAAACTCTGAGACCGTTCCGGTTTGCTTCATGAGTAGCAAGTGGTATTTCCAGAGATTCCTTAAATGTCTGGTCAGGGAGGAGTGCTGGAGGGCCATTGAGCTGGCTGACCATTAGTGTCTGGCTGCCAGGACTAGGAAGGTATACCCATCGAGAGCAGAGCTAAAGGCCAGGTTGCCTGACTGTGAATCTTGCTCTACCATTCGCTTCCTGTGTGATCCATCTGAGGCAGGTTATTTAATTCCTCTGCACCTCAGTTTTCTTGTCTGTAAAGTGGGGAAGATAATTACATCTCCCTCCTAGTGTTCTAGTGATGTTAAATGGGGAAATCTTTGTAAAGCTTTTAGAACAAACAGTGCCTGCAGGGCATGTAGTGAGCACTGTAGAAGCGTGTGTTACACATCACCCAGAACACTCACAGGGACACTCTCTAGGCGGCTGACCACGGAGGAAGGATGGATAGGATGGTGAGCTTCTTGTCGTCCTTGCTGCCCCTTGCTCCAGCACGCCATTTTGGGGGGCAGCTTTTGTTCAGTACTTGGTTGGCAGACCAGCACCAGTTTCTCTTCTTGTATATAAAACCAACCCCTGGCAGGGCCTGGGGGCAGTTGCTGGGCCACTTGCACAGCAGGGAGGGCCCATCTTACCCACAGATGCTAGGGGAGAGAGCAGAGTGGGTCCCCAGGCGCCAGATCATCTCAGGGGACTGTCTCCAGATTTCCTTGACTGCACTTTAATGATGGGTTACTGCCTCACCTTCCTGCGATTTCTCCTGCAGACAGGGAGGGATGGGGTGGGGGCATATGGAAATGGGAGAGTGCCTGGAATGTGGTGGTGGTGGTGGGACCAACTACGAGAGGCCCCCTGAGGGAAAGATGGGAGTGAAAAGAAGATGCAGATGGGTCTTGGCCCGTACGGCCCTTGTGGAAATCAGAGGGTGGGTTCCTGGCCTGGGAGAGTCCCCTTTGCCTCTCCACGTCCCTTCTCCACCTTTGTTGACGCTGCCTCTGGCTTCCAGGTGGGAGCAGCTCATGGGCAGCACCAGCAGGAGTATCTGAAGGCAAGAAGCAGGGCATTTCCTCTCCAAGCCTCCTCCTGGCAGGGTCTCTGTTGGCAATGGCTGTGTTCTACACTCACCCCCTTAGCCACAGCTCCGCCAGCGTCCTCAGAGGGCTCCCTCTCCTAATCCCATCAGGCCCGAGGTGGTAAGGCTCCTCTTCTTGCTGGCCTAGGCTGCCTCTATTCCTGTTGACTTCCCTTAACACTGCTCACTTTTATAAACAGTTTCTTATTAAACCTTCTTGGCCAGCTCCCTGCCAGGACCCTGAGTGACACACAGCCCTCTGGGCTGACTCCACCCCACATACCCTTGGTTTAGTGGGTGGGTGTGGTCTGGACTGCAGCTTTCCCTCCATCCCTGGGTGCCCACGTGCAGGGCACAATCCACACAATTGTGTGTGGCAGCACTGGGTGGGAACTTCTTTGTTCTCTTTGAGGAGTGTCCCTTCCATTGTCAGTAGCAGAAGATCTGAGTTTGGTTTCATCAGGGAAGCTGCAGCAATGTTCTGAGGGAGAGAATGGGACAGAAGGAGCCTGGCGGTACAGCTGGTGCAAAGCCAGGAGAGTAGGCCCTGGGGTGTTCTCAGGGACGTGGGCCTGGGCTGCTTTCAGTTTTCCCTGGTCTGTGTTTAGAGAAGCTGATGGCTCCAGGGCTCCCTCCCTGTTCCAAGTGGCGCTCTGCTCCTGAACAGGCGATCTACTCGTTCTGGCTTATTTCTCAACTGGAGTCATTTTCTAATGAAAAGACTCAGACCACAGTGTCCCTAAATCGGTTTCATTCTATGTCCTTGTATTTTCAAGAAGTTGCTTCTCTGTGTCTTCAACTTGGCGGGAAGACCAAGAGCTGTTCCCTCCGTTTCAGTTTAGACATCAAGGTCTAGTTTATTCTGGGCTTTAGCCCCAGGATTTTTTAGTAGAAAACCAACCTCTGTAATCAAGACACCCAAAGACACATTGTGTCTATTAGGAAGGATTCGGGGCAGTGGAAAATCCTGGAAATCCCAGACCCAATTAATAATTCTGTAAGACAGCTCATTAGAATACACAGTGCTTAACTAAACAAAACCATAATCGAAGCTGTCAGAAGTGATGCACGGTTGTGTTAGCGTTTTCTCATTCACACATCATTTCCTCTACAATTTAGTTAGATAACAAACACTACTTATCCCGTCACTGGCTTTTCCAGCCATGAAATGCAGTTTGTGTCTGTATTGGGCAAAGGTGGAAAAGGGGCTTTTAGTTGGTGCTAGAGGGGGTCCAGCCTCGGGACAGGCAGGGTCCTGTGCAGCCAAGCCCAAAGTCAGACTGGTACGCCATGGCCCCTGAGAAGTTCTCTGGAGCTTGGCATTGTGTTAGAAGACGGTACTCTTCTGCTGGCGTCTTTGGGGCTCTGCCACCCTGCGGATTGTGGGAGGAAGACAGCCTTTTAGGGCAGAGCCGTTGAACTGGTCCAGAGTAGGCCCAGGGCCTGGACAAGCCTGCTGCTCCTAGGGTGCCTTCCACCCCCCATTACTGCAGAATCCCTCTAGCTGAAGCCGGTAATAATGGGACAATGCAGACTGTTTGTCTCAGGAGGCTTTTTTTGGAGGGTCATCAGTGTCCTCACCTTGGTGACAGTCGTTGTCAAGCTGCCTTCTGAGTAGGTTTTGAAGCTCAGGGGCTGGGGGTTGGTATCCCAGGGAGTGAGAAGAAGGGACCCTGGGTGTCCCACCTGGGTGTCCCAGGGCAGGCAGGCCGCTGGGGCTGGAGGTTGCAGCGGGCGCTCTGTGACTGCCAGCCCCATCCAGGTAGCCAGCCTCTCACAAGAAAACAGAGGAGAGAGTGATTGCCTGGTTTTAAATATCTTTTAGGACAGATCAAATCTGAGCAGCCCCAGAGCAGGGATGACAAAGCTGTGCGTGAAGGTCTGCTTGGCCATTAGCTGTCTGAGCACAACTGATGCACCACAAATATTCGTTGTAATTGATTAAAATGAATCCATATGTGCATATATTGGTGTATAGTTCCTATGCACCCTCCTTTCCCCTCTTTGTTTCTTCCAGGGTGGGAAGAAGCGTTCTCACAGAGCAGTGAAGTGGCATGTGAATGCTAACAGGGTAGGCAGTCCCGGCAGTTTGGGGTTGGTAGAGGCCACATCGCAGGTTTCACTTGAGCTGTCTGATTGTCCCCTGACCACAGTGACCTCCAGGTGGCCTTTTTTATAGGATTGACTGTCTGGTCATGTTGTGGCTTGGTCAGCCAACATCAGCCATGGCCTTGGTGTCTCTCTTGGCTTTAGCCCACCTATGTGCTGCAAAGGCAGCCGAGACAACTACCGCTTACAGAGGACCTACTGTGTGCCAGCACATGCTGGGTGCTCAGAAATGCCTGAAGGTGGGTCTCGTTACTGGTAGGAAATGGAGACTCAGAGGGGTCAGCACTTTCTTAAGACCACTAAGTGCAGAGCTGAGAATTTAAGTCCAGGCCTCTTTCACTCCAATTGTCCAGGGATGGGGCTATTGGAGGGAAATTCTGTTTGACATTTCAGAGTCTGTAAGATGTTTGCTTTTCAGTGATCTACATTGCATACAGTGGTTTGGCTTCCTGTCTCTGATCTTTCTTCCATTGCAGCTGGGTTCTCTTCGCAGCTTGCTCTGTGGTCACTGTGGGGCTGAGTGCGGACTGGAAGGAGGCTGTGGAGAGGATCTTTCTCAGTGCTATCCCTGCTAGAGTCAGGACCCAGGTCCCTGTGCCTGGACTGCCACTCTGGTCTACCCAGCTCCTCAAAGCTTTGCCCTTTCCTTATCCTCCTAGTGAGTAGAGCCCAGTTCCTGAGTTCCTAAGCTCCTGACCAGTGTCACTGTTCCTCCCAACACACCTGCCAGAGCTCTGGGCTTGAAAAGGAACCCTGGCCCCCCATCTCTGCTGGGGTGCCTTGCTGATGGTGCTTCTCTGCCCCTGAGGGAGCCAGCTCTGCTCTCACTCCTGTGTCCCAAGCACTGGGCCTTCCACTGTTCTTCTGCCACTCCGCCTCCCTGGGGTCTCTGCACCTCCTCTTCCTCTCGGCTGATGTCCATGTGGCTTCTTCCCTCCCTTCCTTCCTTCCTCCAGGTCTTTGCTCAGGTTTCCACTTGTCAAAGAGGCCTTCCCTGGCCACCTATATCAAATAGCCCACTGGCCCAGTCACTCTCCATATCGCTTACCCTGCTTCTTTTTCCCCGTGACACTTAGCACTGTCTGAGGTGTTTCCTTCCTCCTAGAATGTCAGGTTGTGAGGGTAGGGCCTACATTGGTCTCATGCACTAGGCCTGAGGGGTAGCTCACCTATGAAAAGAGCAGAGGACCTGGGGGTCAGACAGAGACCAAGATTTCAAACTGCCTTTGCCACTTACAGGTGTGTGACCTCAGGTGTACCCCAACCTCCCTGTATCCAGTTCATTTATCTGCAAAATGGGCATACTAATTCTGACTTCTTGGACTATAGTGAAGATTCTCAATAATAGCTAACATTTACTGAGTGTTCGTCATGCATGCGCCAAGCATTTTGCAAGGATGACCTGATTTCATCCTTGTAATACCTCAGGAAGGGGACCATTACTTTCTAGCTTTATAGATGGGTTACCTGAGACACAGAATGGTGAGGTGACTTGCCCACTGTTCTATAGCTAGCAAATGGCAGGTTCAGCACTTGAGCCCAGGGTCCAGATCTAGACACAACACTTTCTCCTCTATAATGCCTCTCATTGGGCAACGTGTGCCCAGTGCCGATGAGGCCCCCAATAAGTGGTAGCTCTTCTCCTTAATAAGATCTGCCTTTTCCCATGGCTAAATTATCTTCTGGGGCCAGGCCTCCTTTTGGATTCCTGGTCCCTTGTCCTCCCAAGAGTGACCAGACCCTTGGCTTTCCATCACCCCTGGGACCCTCTTGGGCTCCAGGCTTTAGCCTGCCCTGGTCCAGTTGTTCTTGCCTCTGTAGGTACACAGTCCTGGCTGTCATAGTTCGGTCAGATGCTCCCATGTTCTCTAGTCCCACTGCCTGCCACCAGGATGGCAGCAGCTGCAAGACAGGTACGAGCTTAGCGCTACCTAGGGTGGAAGTCTGTGAGAACGTCTGATAGCTTCTCTGAGTTTACCATGTATAGGGTAAGAGCGGGAGAGGGACATAGGACCAGTGACTCATGGCCATAGCCAGATTAGTGACCAACAGTGAGAAATGTAAATTTCACATTCAGAAAAAAGAATGATTGGTGTGATTGTTCTTTTTCTTATCCGGACTCAGAAATGCCAGGGTTGGTGACCCTTGAGCCACTAGACAGTCCTGCCACCCACTTGTCACTGCAAAAGCAGTACTCGGGAAGCTCCTTCCTAAGGGACAGTTTAGGGATGCAGCTGGGTGAAGGACCAAGTCTGTGCCATTTTACATGGGAGCCTCAGCCTCATGTCAGAGGCGATTTCCCGGAAGGGCCGACCTGGGGCAGGCAACTGCAAGCATGAGCTTTGGAGTTCTAGAAACCTAACCCCAGTTCAAACCCAAGCTCCTAAACTTACTTGAGTAACCTTAAATAAGCGACCTCAGACTCCCCATCTGTGATGTGGGAATAGCTGAGCAGGTTTGGGTCCAAGGTTCTCTTTAAGTGAAGGTGTTTTAGACAACCTCCTTTCCGGTTGTGACCCCTCTGGGGTCATAGGAGGTCTCAGGGGAGAGGCCCCTGCATTCTCGGTGGCCCTCCCTTAACCCCACTAGGGCCAGCACAAAGGGTCTCAGCTGCCCACTGGCCCCTCAGCCCACTGGCCCTATTCTCCATCTTTGATCCATTCAAGCCTGATGCTTTCTTTTTAGAAGTCCCACCAGAATTGGCAAATGGTAGCCTGTAAGTGCCTAGAAATATATTTTCAGTCTCATATACAATAAAAGGACAATCTTGAAAGTTCCACAAACAAAAATAAATAAATAAATTACATTCCTTGTGAACAGTCCCTGGAGAAATGTCATTGCAGACCTACACTGCTTTACTGTGACCTGGTAAATATCCCAGGAAATAAACTGACTTCCCGTTCTTTAAAACCCATTTGCCCCTTGTCTTGAACAAAACAGATTAGATTACTTGAGAAGTGGGAGCTGGAGGCTTAGCAGAGAAGACAAAGTGCACGGGTAAGGCAGGTGGGCGGCGGGATTTACGTTAGTGGGAAATTGAGTGTGATCACTTTCATCACCCAGGCCCTCTTTGAGATGGGCCATTCATGATGTGGGAGCATCCTTTGTGGGACTCATGCCTTTGAAAGAGGTGGACCCTGTGGCAATGAAGGGTTTAAAAGGCCAGAGTGAGATTTCTACCCAAATGATTCCATTAGGAGTTGCTCGGGAGTGGAGCAAGGTACAGAAAAGTCATGGACTGGTACTGACATCTTCAATATGCCAAGCATGGTGCTAATTCTTATCTTCGGTTCTTGCATTTATTGCTCCCAACCCCATGAGGCAGGGTCTGATCCCTGTATTACAGAAGAGGACATTGAGGTTCAGAGATATGCAGTGCCTTCTCTAAGGCCACGCAGGGAGTAAGTGCTGGAGTCTGGACCTGAACCTGGGTCCAGGTGTCTCTGATTCGAAAGGGTATGAGAATTCTGGACAAGATTTCTTCTCTGACCCAAGCTGCCCTTTTCTTCTCTAATGTGTACCCATGGCCCAGAGGGGAGGGGCAGCCCATTGTTCCAGGGTCTGTCTGCTAGGAAACCTACATCAATACTTACTGTCCATTGCTTTTTCTGTGTTTAACCTTGAATGTGTATGCATACACATACAAAGACACCCACACCCATATACCACACACATACACACACACAAATACACACACAGGAGCCACCTGATTGATGAGAGGAATTAGCTTCATTCTGGGACTTTGTCAAAAGGCATTCTTTCTCTAGCCAGCACCTCGTGTCTTGGTTGCATCGACAGAGGGACTAAGAGGCTAGCCAAGCACAGATAATACCCCTGGCTTAAGGCACATAGTGAGCCCAGGCCTCCAGGGCTGCCAAACCCTCCACCGCACCTTCTAGACACTTAGTCCCTGCACAAGCTGTCAACCAGAATGAACTTTGGGTTGTTAGGTTCCTGGGACGATCTAAAAGCAAGGATTCTTAACCTGGACCTCATGGATGGGAGTATTTTGGAATGAAGTATCTGTCACTTAAATCATGTTGGATAAGGTCAGCTGGGTTGAGCCATCCCGAGGAAAGGGCTAATTCGCTGTCACTGTCCTAGGCACAGAAAGAAACTACGTTTGTGTGTAAGCGTGTGCCTTCCCTCACACAGACCCCCACTCCACGTCTCTCTCCTGCGTCCCCAGTGCCACTCGGAGTGAGGAACTTCTGCAGTACTGGGCCGCTTCCCTCCGTCTCTAGGAGAACCTGGGGCGAGTGCCTGTGCTTGACAAAGGGCCATGAACTGTTCCCACAAAGGGGAGCACAGTGTCCGTCGGGCAGATCTGCGTCGGCAGCGTCTGACAGCTGTGAGATGGGGGTCAAGGGTGCCCGCACATGAGACAGACTGTCCTCCACGCCGCGTGTGAGGTCACATGCCACTTGGACCTGCGGCTGGATTAACTCTGCTGATCCTGTGGAGGCAGGAGGTTTCACATGGAAAATTGACTTCTTCTTTGGTGACTTTAATGAAGGAGATTGCGAAGAACTTAGGGTTGTTAGGTCCCTGGGACAATCTAAAAACAAGGATTTTTAACCTGGACTTCACGAATGAGCTTTAGTGAATTTGTGAACATGAAAAATTATGGGAATAATTCTGTTTTTATATGCAAAAACATGCACATATATGAATATATGCAAGTATGCACATGCACGCATGTATATAAGCACACGTGCATGTAAACATGAGCAAACACATATACATGTGTAGGTGTGCGTGTGTGAACATATACCTTGTGTGCATGTATGCATGTGTGCATATGCACACATGTGTGTGTACATGTGTGGGTGTGGGTGTGCATTTTCCAAGGAGATGGTCCAATACTTTCCTCAGATTTTCCAAGGGGTATGTGACCACAAAGAAAAGAACACTTCATTAGCATAACTATGGAACCAGCAAGGTTTCCCAGAATTGGGGAGACCTTCTCTGAGGATCACGTGTGTGGGGTTTGTCCCTGTCCACTGCAGATTACTGGCTGGGTTGGTCTTCATTGGTGACTGTGGAGGACAGAGAAAGCTCAAGATGGAGCTTTCTGTGGACCAGTCTATGAGGTTTGAGACCAGGGCCTGGTGGCAGGGGTAGCTTTGGGGAGCTCTTTCCACATGGCACTGGACAGCTGGTACTTCCTGTCTTCAGCAGATTCCTTGGCTGAGATTTCAGGAGTCAGTCCCTGGAGGCGGTCTGTGGACACACCAGTGTCCTGATTCCCAGCAGAAAACCTCAGTCTATCCAAGGGGAGGGCACCTGTTTTTAGAATTTCCAAGAGAGTAGGCTCTCAGCTGCAGCCTGCCCCTCCTCTGTGCCATCCGGCTGACCATGCTCTCTTTGACAGGGGTCATGTGGAAGGTAATGCCAGCTGCACACCCACCTGAGACAGTAGGGTGCCACCTGGGTCTGCAGGAGCCTCACTGAACCAGGCTTCCCCAGGCACCTCCCTCACCAGTAGAGCTGTGGAGAGTGTATAGAGGCTGCAGACAGTTGATCCTGGCAGGAGGGCCTGCAGCCTGAAGGGTGACCCCTCCCCTAAACTCAGTGGGCGCATGTGCAGGGCTGGGCTCTGAGACTGTCTCTGAAATCAGTTGCAGTGTGCTCAGCCCTGAGATTTGCCCTGAGGCTACAGAAATTCCCCTTTTCCAAAAAAGATTGTAGCCTGGAAGAAGAGACAGATGGGGCAACAGGTCCCACTAGATGTTGTGAAAAGTGAATAATAGCTGGAGAACTCCTAATGGGCAGGTACTGTTATTTCTGTATTTCTTGCACTGAGCCCAGAGTCAGGCCCCAAAATTGTGTCACTTAATGAATAAATGCCTTGTATATGGTCAGTGCTCAAAGGGACTTCCTTTGTCCCTAGTGCCTGGTATGAGGCCAGAGGGTTAGTTGTACTCATGGAAGGTTTGCAGAGTGAATGACCCACACAAAGGTAGGAACATGGGGAGACTTCATCAGAGAAGACACAGAGGGCCTAGGCCTCTTTCTTCTGATAAGACGTGCCGAGGGTGGTGGGATAGCAGAGTGGGAGAAAGTCATTCCCTCTTCAAAGGAGCAAAAACAGTTGGTGTAACCCAGTTTTCTCTCAGTCACTCAGTACCTACCTATTGCACAGTTACCGTGCATAACACATTGTGCTGGGCCCGGGGCTAGGGAAGGAATAACATGAATTCTGTTTTTGGAGTTTTCAGCCAGGGCTAGATTAAGATATATAGGGACCTATGAATTATAGTTCTCCCTCCCCCTCTCCCACACGTGTAATTCAAAATAAAAATGTATTAAATTATAAATATTTATGAGGAATACCAGTCAGTTCTAATTTTTCTCATGATAACTACTTAAGTGCTTAAGTTTTACATATATATCAAATTCTTTCGAAAGTATTTTGGTGCTTGAGCTTCATTGGTGTCCCAAGCACAAGCCCAGTGTGATGTTTCATCACTGCAGCCCTGTTTCAGCCTACGGTGAGGTAAAACACACAGAACACTGACGTGTACTGGTTGCTCTAATTGCCATAGGCTAAGACAACTCAGACAAGGGGTAGTTACTTTTTCAACAAATGCTTGTGGATAAGCAAAAACCTGGTGCTGGGCTTCAAAGCTGGTTAAGGTTTGCAAGTTCCTGATGGAGATCAGGGTATTCCAGCAAAGGAGGAGGAATGAGCAAAGCAAAGCATTGGGTCGTGTAAAAAGAGGGAAGCTTCATTTGGTGGGGATGAGAAAGGGAGGCATGGGAGACAGTATAAAGGTGTGGGCAGTCCTGTCCCTGAGTGCCAGGACACAGAGTTTGGATTTTATTAAAATGGTCCCTGGAGTCCCTGAATGTTTCTGAGCCTCCTATGGTAGAGTGGTTTTCACCCTCAGGATATTCAAAACCATCCTTACATTGCGTACGAGACTATCTACAGTGATGAAGTAATACCAGAGTAACTGAGTATTGGTAATCGCTTTCACTGTGCTTTGGTGTGATACATTTTTAAAATGAAGTTCTAGCCTCTAAGCGCATCTATAGGAAAAAAGTGCCAAAGGCTTCATTATCATTAACCAGTGCCAAATGGGATTTGCAGAGATAGTGAAGTGAGTGCAGACCGTGCCTCTGTTTTCTCATTACGGTTCAGTTCTGTTGGGGAGGGATCATAATAATTACAGTGATTAAAAAACAACAACAGTTTGGGGAAGCAGTATTTGCATGGCCTCAAAGTTAACTCCCCACCAATTACTTATTAGTTACAAAGGAACAAAGCAATTTTACGGTGGAGAAATATGGCAGAAACCACTTTAAGTGATCACACTTGGCATTACCAGTAATGGGATAAATGTGACTTTTGATGGAATGCAATGGGAAGGATGCAGCGTCTCTTAATAGTATTCCTGCCAAAAAATATTTGACCTGAATATAATAAAGAAAATTAATCAGACACTTTTCATTGTAGGATATTTTTCAATTCAAATCACATAGACTCTAAAACTCTCAATGTTTGTTGGGGAAAAAAGTGTGTTTGCACCAGACCCTGTTCCCAGCATCAGGGCACCAGGGTTTCCTCATGGATACAGATGACAGGGTGGTGATGGCCAGAGGGAAGGCGGTGGGAGATGGGTGGAGGTGGGCAAAGGGAGGAAGATGGGGACATCTGTATCAGTGTCGACAATAAAAATAAAGGGAAAAAATAAAAATAAAAATTTTAGAAAGGGTATGTGTGTATGTGTGTGCAGATGAACTGTTCTAGGTTCAAGGAGACTAAGGAGATAAGAAAACAAACACATGCGTAATCTTTGGATCATGAATTAGAAAACTGAGCAAAGAGCTATAAAGGACATTACTGGAAAATTATTATAGGATATTTTCAATATGGAATGTATAGTAGGTAATAGTATATTCTATCAATGTTGAGTTTCTTGGTACTTAGGTGATGCCTGACAATATATTTAGAGATGTGGTGACAGAGAGAGAGAGAGAGAGAGAGAGAGCGCATGAGCGAGATCCTAAGGGCGGTAAGATGTTAACAACTGATAATCTAAGGGGGAGGCTGCACAAGAGTTCGCTACTCTTAACTTTTCATAGGTTTGAAATTTTCAAAGTGCTATCTCAAAACAAAGCAATAGCAACTCCTTGCGCAGCCATATAGAATAATGGGAGTGTTTAGAACTGTGATCTGAGATTTTCATGAAGTTAACTTGATGTGTTATAAAGCTACCCTGAGCCAAATATACATACCCCTTGGTTAATAAAAGAGATGTGTATTAGAACTGACTGCAAAGTGCATTATGGCAGTAAATCCTATTTTCTCTTTATCCCCATTGCAAAAATGAAGAATAATCTCGAATAGAGTGAAGTGACAATGTTTGCTAAGAGAACAGTTTGGAATGAACCATTAATTACAGGGATGTTTGTACAGGTATTTCAGGGCTTTGTGGAAATGTTTTTGATTAGATATTTTGCTTCCCTTTGTGTGTCTTTTTCGCTTTACTCTTGCTAAGATAATGTGTTCTGCCATGCTGGGGTGTCTCCAATATCTAATAATGTGCAGCCCTCGGGACATTGTTCTGACAGTCGTCCCCCACCCCCCAGTGTCTAAGAGAGCTAGGCTGCCCTGCCATCATTTGCCAGTAAGTGTCGCTGAGCAACAATGTGAAACTTTTTCTAAGTCTGAAGCTACATGATGTAGAATAAGAATTAAATAAAAATAAATAAATAAATAAATAGGCTTCGAAGAAAAAAATCAAAAACTAAAACTTAAATTTTATTAAAAAAATACATTCTTAATAAAAGATGCTTTTTCTCTCTTAAAAAATGTCTCTGTAATTTTTTTTTATCAATGCTGTAAACGAAAGTTGAATTCAGGTTTTTACTTAAACTAGAGGACTTTTAGAAGAACTGTAGCTCCAGGTGTTTCATGATTGCGGCACCTAGTTAACACTCGGAGACGAGGACAAGCCGCTCTGCACAGTGTCCTGGGGCAAACAGAGGGTCAAGGTCAGTCTCAAAGAGAAGCTGATAGAGCTGGAAAGGTGGTTTATATGGTTTTTTAAAAGATTTTATTTATTTACTTTTACACAGAGAGGAAGGGAGGGAGAAACAGGGAGAGAAACATCAGTGTGTGGTTGACTCTCATGCGCCCCCCCCACCCACGGGGTACTTGTCTCAAAACCCAGGCTCGTGTTCTGACTGGGAATCAAACCGGCGACCTGTTGGTTTGCAGGCCGGTGTTCAGTCCACTGAGCCACACCAGCCATGGTGGAAGTTGTTTTTTTCATTGTTGTTTTTGTTTATGATATTTAGTGTCATTAATAGTACATTACTTGCTATTACTCTACTGTTTGTTACTGCTACTTTCACTGTCTGTTGCCTGCCAGACACTATAGTAGGTACTGAACAGTTATATATGTAATTCTAAGAAAAGTCCTGTGAAGTGAATGTTGTTATTTACATTCTACAAGGATAGAAACTGAGGCTCAGAGAGGCCGAGTAAGTTGCCACAGTCACGTGGTGAGAGGCAAATGCAGAACCAGGACTTAAACCTTCCCAGTCTAGCAGTGAGGCCTGTGCTCTTTCAACCTTTAGTGACTGCAGTGTGTCCCCTCCCAGGGAAACTGGCTTCCATGCTGTTGGTCTCTGAGTGGCATGGGGAGAGCTTTTTATCTCATGAAAGGCAGTTTAAGCAGACAGAGCAGATAGCGGATGCATTTGGGTAGTTGCTTTGAGTAGTTATCTGCTGGATATCTGCAGATGACAAATAGGGGTGGGATTCGGGCATGGACGCTAGAAGCACTAAGGAATGGGAGGCTTGGAGCCTGGTTGGGGGAAGACGAGGGCCCTGTGCTTTGAGCCCAGCCTGAGCTCGCACTTAGTGTAGTCAGTGTCATTTTCTCTCATTAGCAGCTCTGACCATTCTTAATCGTCCTCAGGGTTCTCTGTCCTCATGTGGCCTGAGGGCTAAGGAGTGAAGATGGGTGTCCTGGGGTCCAGAGGGTGGTGGGTGGTACCCAGAGAGGATCCTCCTACTGGAACCTCCTCATCATTTGGTCCTGATTTGCGTACAACGTTCCACACCCTAAGTCTCTTCTCCTGGACTACAATCTTCTTGTCCTCCCAAACTCTCACTGGGCTGTGAACCTCTGCTTTGAACCTGAGGTTCCTCGAACACATCTTTGCTATTCTTTCATTCATCAGCCTCATCATGGTCTCATTCCTGCCCACTTCCCAACAGATACTATTCTAGGAGTATCCTTGTAATCTCTGTTTCCTCCATACCTATCTTAGCAGCCGCAGCTGGAAGTGTGGTTGTGATCAGGGCTGGAAGCAGGAGTGTTGGTTGAAGACCCTGAGGTCTCCTCTTTTGCTCTGTGGAGTCGGGTAAATAGATGCCATCCCCCAGCAGCGACTTTAACAGAGAACTGGAGGTTTGTTCTCTCCGGACAATAAACAGGTTTTGAGTTGAGGGACACCCAGCACAAAGTGGGGTGCTATACCAAAAAAGCAGGACAAAGTAAAAGCCTGTCTCACACTGAATAGAGAGGCCTCCCCAGACGTTGTCCTTTAGTTGGCTCCTAGAACAGGGAGAGCCAGGTTTTTTCATTCTAGTTTGGTTATGAGAAGATTCTTCTCTGGGGAACTAGTCAGCCTTTCAAACCCCCACTGCCCCACCAAAGATATTGATCATGGGTATTTTCCTTACAAATGGGCCAACCAGGATACTCTGCTGTGAGGCTCATAGTCACAGAGCCCCCCACCAGAGTTTCCGATGAACCTTTTAGTGCAACCACTTTAGATAAGACGAGGCGCTCCAGCGTCACCCGACGTCAAAAAAGAACGGCAAGAAGCAACATGAAAGACAGACATAACGCAAACAAACCAGGGAAGGCAACCTAAAGCAAACGGACAATCCAGGGAAATGGAAATTTTTTAAATTTTTAGATATTCTCAGATAAGAGCGGAAGTTGCATTTGGAAAGAAGGTGCTTTTTAAAAGGCTAGACCGCAATCAAGGGCTCTTGGGAATTAATAATATGTTAGCAAAAATGAAACACTTGGCAAATTTGTTAGAAGCTCAAACACTGAGGTATCTTTTAGAAAGTAGAGACAAAGACAAAGTTATGGGAAGTAAGAGAAATGGCAGTAATTAGAGCATCATCCCTGGAGGTCTAAGTAACAGGCGATCCAGACACAAAAAAAGGAACAAAGAACTCGAGAAAATTTTCCATTACTGAAGTACATCTCAGGGTTGAAAGGTTCCACTGAGTGCTTATCATAATGGATGAAAACTAACCCAAATCAAGGCATATGAAGCGAATTTTAAGAATATTGTGAACAAAATGAAACTCCTTGAAGCTCCCATACATTGAAAGAAAAAGGATTGCAAATTATAATAAGTTCAGATTACTCAAAAACAATATTGGAAACTAGAAGATAGTACAATGCCCTTAACATTCCGAGGGTAAATGGTTTCCAACTTGGTATTCTATACCCACCTAAACTATTAGTGTAGATATGAATCAAGTCACTCTCAGAAATGAACAGTGGGAACTGGGTGGGGAAGAGGGGCAGAAAATGCTTATGGAAATTACATTTTTATCTTTTATTAGGTAAGTCAACAGATAATGCTTTAAACTGGAAAAATTAGGGAGAATATAAACATATTATATAGAAATAGGCAGTCAAAACTGAGAGGAAAAAGCTAGAAGAGTTTAAAGCACTTGCCTTAGGAAATTTGAGAACTAGAGGTGGAGCAAGGTAAAGAGGTGCCTTTTGCAAGGTTTATGAAAGAAATTGGCCCTTTTAATTTTTGTACATATAAAAGTGGGATAATATAAGAACTAAAAATTGGTGATGAGGGGAAGAAGAAGAGGAAAAGAAAGGAGAAAAAATTAAAAGGGAAGAGCTTTGGGGACGGGGGTTTGGAGACTGACTCAGTTTGGGGTTTTTATCAGCCTCAGCTTCCTCATTTATTAGATAGGGGAAATATGTCTTTTCTGGTGGGTTTGTATGAGAATTAAATATTTCCTGCTACAAAGTAAGTCTTTAATAAATGCTTATTTCCATGATTTCTCCTTTTGTTTTGAAAGACTTTAGAAAGTAGAAATTCTTAACGGAAAAATCTATCTGTTCACTCATTACTCATCAGACAGTGGTGTCCACGTGATGGCCCTGGAAAGCAATGCCATGACAGCCAGCCTGTGTTGCAGGTCACGTTTATCTCCGTTTGCCTGTGTTTTCAGGTCCCCAGTGTATAGGGAGCTGCCTCCGCCAGTGAGAGGCCTTCGTGCGGTGCCCTCTCCAGGAGCAGCATCCCTGGGGGGGTTGCCCTGTCCGTTCCTTGCTCTTGTCTCCCTAGTGTGGAAGGGGAGAATGCAGAGTGTGGTCCAGAAAGGGATGTAGGACTGTCTGACCTCCTGAGTGAAGATCGGCAGGCCGTTTTACTGACTTGCTATCTACCCTCCTCTATAGCTAGCCATCCCCAAGGACACCAGGGCATCTCTGCCCCCGTCCCAGCCTGACCTGCCACGAGTCTCCTGAGCATTTTTTGCCCACTGACTAGACGTTTTGTCTACTTGGAACCTGGAAGCAGCATGGTCTTAGAAGTTTCTTCACTTGCCTTCACATTTATAACGACACCGCTCTTTCTCCTAGTTCATTTTTAATTAATCTAAGACAGATGCCCTACTTTCTAGCAGAAACTAGCAGTGACAGGAATCAATAGTGCCCGTTGATTCACGGTCGGCCCTCTTCCAGAGAGCCTGAGCCTGAGACAGGAGTACTCCTCAGTGTAGTCTGGGGAGGAGGGAGGTAATGGAAATTTTCAAGAGGACAGTTTCAGTGGAGTGACTGAAGCCAGGCTCTGGGGCATTTATGAGGAGGAGGTGGAAAAGCAGTGGAAGTCATGATGTGCAACCCAGTATGGTGCCAGCTTCTATTACTTGTTGTCTTGCCTAGAGCTCTTTGTGGAGAAGGATTATAAGGTTGCTTCTGGGTGAAACGGGTAGGAGTGCTTTGATTGATTATTAATGTCTGACACGGGCATAGGAGTGGGCATAGGATGTTGGCATACCTGGCCCCTCTGTACCATCCTTGGCAGAGATAAGATGTTCAAGGAGCTGGTAATTCATCACCATTCCCTGTGCATGGCCTGGCCTTTCTTGTCCCCCTGTTTTTACTCAGAGCTAATATTCGTGATATGTCACAAGCAGCCCACGACTAATCACAGCAGACACTGGCGGTAAACAACCAGTGTGCCCACAGGGGAATGTGTCGTCAAACATCGGCCCCGTGTTACTTGTGTTGTTTGCTGAATCTGTCTCGTTCTCCCACTGTGTCGATCTAGTGAAACCCACTCATTCTTAAAACCGTCTTTATATTTTGTCTTCTCAGTGTGGCATTTCCTTTAGGCTTTGCACCTTCATCTATGCCTCCGTGACACATGGTGTGTATCTGGATGATAGCACTTACACCCTTTAACGTGGCAGTGGTTTATGTGCCCGCATCTTCCTCTAGCTGGAAGCTTCCTGTGGGCATCATGGGGCCTGATTCGTCTCTGAGTCATCAAAGACAAACAAAACGCCAAGTACGTAATTGCCACTCAGTGAACTGCCTCTCTTCCCGCTTAGCGGAGGCTTCATTTCATGTTTGATGACCTGATTTATTTGTGGTCAGTTTTCTGCTGCTTTTTAATAAGGAAAGTGTGAATATGTTCAAAGGCAAAACAAAAATGCCTGGTACTCAACAGAGCTTCAGTGAATCAGGAATAGGCCTGGGCTCTCTAGTCCAGAGGACTAAGTGACATGGAAAAGAGGCCTCTGGTCTATAGCTCCTTCTAAGACCTCATCACCGTAACCTTGTCCTGTGAATTTGTGTGCTCTGGTCCTCCTTTTGGTCAGGAGCAGTGACTGTTGAGGAAGCAGGTGTCATCATTCATTTACTCAACACATACTGAGCACCTACCACTGGCAGGCACTGGGGACACAGTCCCCACCCCCCAGGGGCTCCTCAGAAAAGAAAACTATGTAAGGATAGAACTTCATGATATAAAAGGAAACCTTTTAATTGTTTGCCTTTAAATGCCCAACTTATGTGAAAGCGGACCGAGAGAGAAGAACCCAGTACAAATACTTTTTTGAAGTATATTGTCAAAATAGTGAACCAGGCAAGTGAATGTATACAGCCAGAATTGAGCATTGCAGTTATCCTTGGTTGAATGATGTTGTAGGGAGGGCTAGGGGTGTCTGGGGCACTGGTGGTGATCTTGCTCTGGGTGATGGTTATATGGAGGTGTGCCGCTTGTGATGGTTCATCAGACTGTACTGTTGTTTTAGGTGTACTTTTCCGTGTGTACATCATATATCCAAAAAAAAGGGGGAAAGAAGATGGTGCTTGGAAATAAGTTGGAACATTGTGGAAGGCAGTGGAGTTTTCTCTTAACCCTCCCCAACCACGGGGAACACTGTTGCATTGTGATCGTTTTGACTCAAAATTATGAAATTCTGTCTCATTACCCACAGATGAACTCAGCTTTTTGGAGGGAGCAGGAGGAGAACTATTTTTATTGGTTGCTGAACCCATGGCGCCAGAACAGGGCCTGGTCTGGGCAGGTCAGCACTGTGTCTTTGTGAAATGATGGAAAAATGAAAGCCTGCAGCCCGAGGTATCAGCCAGGCTTCAGGTGGAGGTTGCAGCAGAGATGGGCACCTGATTGGATTTACTTCAATAATGGTGATAGCAATAGCTATTCTTTATCAGGCAATTCCAGTGTGCCTGCCAGGTCCTTCACACACGTCCTCCCTTGCCTTCGTAACAGCCTTGCTTACTTTGAAAGAAACTGAGGTTCGAAGAGATGAAGTATTTTATCCGAGGCAGCTCACCCAATAAATAGGACAAAGCTGGCATTTGAAATCCAGCTGCTCTTACCTCAAAGCCTTGCTCGTTCTCCTATAGCACCTCAGATACCTTCAATGTCTGGTCCCAGCCCTGGCATCCTGCAGCAATTCTTAGAGTCTGTCTACTTCCTCAGGGTTGGCTGCTGGGAAGAGCAGCCTGTTTGCTTCTGCCCTGAAGACAGAGGTGAGGCTGTCAGTGTGTAGGGACCGGGCCCCCCTCTTCTCTTTGTGTTTGCCTGGCCTGTGTATTGCAAACATTTTAATGGGCACCAGAGTCTGGGCCAATGGGGTGCTCATGGGTTTAGGCCACAGTCCAAGAGTGAGTGACTATGCTTCTATCTCAAACGGTTTGCCTCCTGGGCTGGAAAGTACATTTCCTGAATTCAGAGAGAGTTAAGGTCTGAAGCTGGTAAGAAATTCAGCTGTGAATTTGTGGATGCGCTGTGCCCCTCATGACTGGCAACTTATTACAAATGTCACAACTTATCTGCAGCTGGAGGGATAATTTAGCAAACTGTGCGTCTGCCAAATGAGGATGTTTGCATTTCATACCAAGCATCCTGTTCATGTGCTAACAGAAGCGATCAGAGGAGGAGGTCTCAGTCAAACAAACACACGATTAACCTTAAAAAACAGACACATAAACACAATCACAAAGGACAAATTATGCAGCGGGCTGTCCCTGCTGCGGACACCAGCCCACATCTGGTTTTTCCGCTCAGGCTGTTCCTGTAAATGACTTTCCTTCCTGTGCCTTTCCTGGCTCTCTCTACCTGTTTTCCTTTACACAGAAGCCAGCGGACTGTGTCAGAGGCTTCCTTTCTGTGCTCCCAAGAGGGACTCAGGGACTCAGTCCTCTAAAGGCCACACATGACCCTGCCTGCCGCCCTGCTCACCCCAGGCAAACACAAGGACCTTTTACTCCAGCCTTTGTAGCCAAGGCCCGCAGTTCACAGAAAAGAGGAATGTCAGGTGCTATTGGTTTAAGCTTGTTTGCAAGGGGCCTCAGAGCACATGAATCCTGCCAGCCCCAGCTCACCTTAGAATCTTGTTTGTGCAGTCTGAGCTGAGCTTTATGAGGTGCTGAGCTGAGTCAGCGGGAAAGCACTGATCCTCAGATGGACTCTCCACGAAGCGCTGTGGGTGTGTTCTTGCAGACTTCCTGCTTTGGGCCAGGCCGGCATTTGGCATCGTGGAAAGCTCCTCTGGGCTCCTTCCAGAGGAGAACGCTCCAGTTCAAGGCCCTTACAGAGGATCTGATGGGGGATGCAGAGTGTATGGGGCAGCAAGGCACTGGGCAAGGGAGCAAGGCCTCGGAGAAAGATCTCAGGTTTTCCTGGACTGCACTTGCTTTCATCTTCCCTGGACCAGAGAGTCAGTAATTGGGAAAAAGCACAGGCTTCTTAGCTACTTGGAATCCGGA
The DNA here is from genome assembly GCF_014824575.4 of Sturnira hondurensis. NCBI lineage: Eukaryota > Metazoa > Chordata > Mammalia > Chiroptera > Phyllostomidae > Sturnira > Sturnira hondurensis. Next base: position 5,538,507 of record NW_028079136.1, read on the forward strand.
ATCTAGAAACACCACCAGAATCTTGTTCCACCCCCTGGGAATTTAGAAATTATGGTGGCTACTACTGATAATAGGAGCCAGTGTTTGTACCAGGCAGTCTGGTTCTCAAGGCATTTTCCCCTTGTATCCCCTGAGATACTCAGGGTATAAATAGGCGTTTTTGAATTTAGGAATGAGAAATAAGTGGCTTCACTTTGGGCCTTCTCTATGGCAGACTCATTATTGTATAATATAGGCAGATTGTGAATTGGAATGGTTTGTTTATGAGAGAGTAACGTTTAAAAAAATACTGTCCTTTAGGAACTCAATGAATCATCTTAATAAAGAGAGAGTGAATAATAGAATAATATTAGCTTTTGCTGCTTTATCAAGTGGGTTTTTCCACCGTTTTAAATGGGGCTGGTCACATCCAAGATTCTGTGAGATTTAAACATCTCTTTCCCTTGGTTACTTGTTCATTCCCATCGATGTCTTGTTTAAATAGTTACAGGGCTGGAAAAATAATAACAGAACTTTTTCTAACAGATCATTAACGTGCTGTGCACACCACAGTATGAGATCAATGTTTGTTGAATAATTGAGTGAAGGAATAAATTCTGACTTCTACCTTTTGAANACGTTTAAAAAAATACTGTCCTTTAGGAACTCAATGAATCATCTTAATAAAGAGAGAGTGAATAATAGAATAATATTAGCTTTTGCTGCTTTATCAAGTGGGTTTTTCCACCATTTTAAATGGGGCTGGTCACATCCAAGATTCTGTGAGATTTAAACATCTCTTTCCCTTGGTTACTTGTTCATTCCCATCGATGTCTTGGTTAAATAGTTACAGGGCTGGAAAAATAATAACAGAACTTTTTCTAACAGATCATTAACGTGCTGTGCACACCATAGTATGAGATCAATGTTTGCTGAATAATTGAGTGAAGGAATAAATTCTGACTTCTACCTTTTGAATATGGAATTGTTATCAAGTCTCAGAGAAATAGTGCATTCTGGGTCAATTGGACAATTGTGTGTGTGTGTGTGTGTGTGTGTGTGTGTGTGTGTTTTGTCTCTGTGAGTGAGAATAGGAAAGGGGTCCTCTTAGAAGTACCTCCCAGGCCCAGCCTTGCTCTCTGAGTTCAGCCTCTTTGCAGCTTCTCTCCAGTTTCCAGTTGAAGCTGGTACTGCACAGAGGCCTCTGTGCCAGTCAGCTAACAGGTCTGTCTCTTATGCATCCCTGCTGTGTACCCAGCTGTGAGCTGGGCACAGCTCTGCGGAAAGACCAGGCAGGAAAGGAACTGCCAGGCACAGAAGGAGCTAGGCACTGTGCTGTGCTTAGCACCTTACCTTCTCCATTTGTATGGACAACGTAAGAAAAGGAGACCCCTGGTTTTTTAGCTAATGAGATGCACTGTCCAGAAAGAGAAAGAGGGAGAGAATGGGATAGGGAACTAATGCTTGCTAGTCTCTACTCTGGGCTTCGAAAAATTTCTCAGTCGTGGCCCAATTGATATTTTGGACTGAGCTGGTTTTGTTGTGGAGGCTGTCCTGTTTGTGGTGGGATGATTACTACTGTTACCAGCATTCCTGGCTTCTGGCTTCTGGCTTCTACCCATTGATGCCAGGAGTGTGCCCTCCCCTCCCACTACCAAAAATGTGTCCACAAACCAATGTTGCCACTGGTTTAGGTACTTGGCCTGTATTAACTCATTCAAACTTCAGTAATCCACGAGTCCTCAGGTGTTCCTATTGTGGTCTTCCACTTGATAAAATGAAGCCTCGCAGAAGTTGACACGTGCCTAAGGATAGAGGAAGGGGGCGTGATGACCCTGGAGTTTGAAACCCTTGTCTGTCAAGTAGTGCCAGGAAATCCCGAGAGGCTGGCCTCTTGCAAGTCCTCCAGTGATCTGTCAAGATTTCCACTTGCTTGGAGGTCCTGTTTGGGCTGCCAGTGAAGTTTTTTTTGCAGAAGAGAATGGGATGAGAACAAATGTGGTGAAAGTGTCGAGTTTCAACAACATTTGGCCTTTCTTTTGGCCTTTGCTCCCATTCTCTTGATCCTTTTTCTGCATCTGTCTTTCTAGGTCTCAGTTTTAATCTCTTTGATAATTGGAGCCATTGAGTCTTTTGGGTTTGGGGCTGTTGGAAGCTAACTGCTTCAATGGCTGGGAGGGCTCCATCTCTCCCCATACCTATTACCCACTCCCTATAAACCCTCCACCTTAATATTTTCATGGGCTGTGTCAGTACTAAGTTGGGGAAACAGAGTTTGGGTCTTTTGTGGGGGTCACACTCAGGGGCCATGGTTCAGACCAGAGCTTGGGTCACCAGGATATAAGGCATGGCTGTGGGAACCATGTAGAGCACAGGTGCACAGGTGAATAGACCAGGTGGGAGGTTGTGCTTCTTGGAGGGCAAGGCTGGTGCTCTTAAAGGTCAGGGCTGGAGTCATGCAGAAATCCAGGTGGGCATGGGGCACACAGCAGAGAGCAGGTCAAGCAGTCCACAGTCCAGAAGGGAGGCGAGACAGAGTGATGCAGGCATAGTCTCAGGAGGGACATGCCGATGAGGCTGCATCCGCCCCAGGATGGGGGTCCTGAGCCCATAGGTGAGGAAGGTGAATGACGGGCTGCGGCCAGGGGTGAAAGGGCAGTGGAAGCAGGAGAGGGAGGGCAGAAATGGTGAGGAAAAGCTTTGTTTCTAATTAAATTGCAAAGCAGAGGGCAAGTGACGTCAGTGAGGATTTGGTCAGGCTGATGGCTCATGAACTTAACCCCCTGCCAACTCGGGGGGCATGCTGACTGCATTTGGTGGCTTCATGGGCCAGAGAAGGGGATGTGGTATTGGGACGGAGATCAGGGCTTGAATTTTGAACCTAATAAGCGAACAGAGTCCTACAGTCATAAAGCTGGGCATCATAGCACCTGCCTTGCGGAAGGAGCACGGAGACAAGAGGCAACGTGTAAATTGCTGGTGTATGGCAGGAGCTCCAGAAATGGCAACTCTCAACAGCATCCCTCGACTCAGCCAAGAGCAAAATTTACTCCCTGCTTTTGTGAAATACTATTTGTAATGTTGTCAAAATTTGAAAGATATGGGAAATTGTTAAAAAGGAAAATAACTGTCTACCATAAAAAACATTTGGCATCTTTCCATTTAATCTTTTTTGACTACAACTGTAATTACTGCTATCAACAACTGCTCCCACTACAACAGAATCTCTTTGAACCCATCCCTATGTAACCAACTCATGAACTCACCGATGTTCTCCCTCCCCTTCCTTCTGTACAGCCCGCTGGCCCAGGCCCCTGGCCCACGGGGCTCTCACAGCTCAGGGGTGCCTGGTGTTCCTAGGAGCAGCTGCCCTCACCTTGTGGTGAGTGCTTACAGGGGTCGGAGAGCCGCCTTCATTCCCCATCCTTCTCACACTGGGTGAACTTGTTATTGTAGTAAGTAATTCAATGAACTATTAAGTGACCCAGTGAAATATGAGTGAAAAGAGCTGTTTTTAGGAAAATCAGGTTACATGTGTTGAATGGCTTGACAAGTCAGTCAATATCAATGTCAAATGAGTGGTGGGCAGGGCAGCTGATATAGATTAGAAGAAGTTTGTACATAATCCTAGAAAACTTTTGCACTTAAATTATTTCATATGGGAGTTTAAGTTATTTTTGTCTTCTAGGCCAAATTTGAAAATCACAGATGATATATAAAACTTATGAATTCGTAAAAAAATACATATAGCAGCCTTATTGCTTCATCAAAAGATTAGCCAGAATAAGTTGAAATAGCTTTGTATAGTATATATGTATAATTTTAGTGATCTCTCTGCTATTCAACTTTTTTGATGAACTAATTCACTGGTCCTTATTATGTTAGATAAGGGAGTCAGTACTTGGATTACTGTGTTTTAGGTGCTGATTACACTCCAGGGCCTCTGCATGACTCATAATATATAATTATCTCATTTAATTCATAAAGGACTCTTTCGGGTACTGGTTCATCCAGGAAGAATTTATTAATTAGCTATTTGGTGTGGAACACTGCTCTGGATACTGGAGATGTGGGTGAACGAGGTTAGCCAGGTCCTTGTTCTCAGGGAGGTAGATTCTAGTGTTCATGTGCTGGGTGAGGGGAGGCAGAATATAAATAGCAAACAATATCATTTTATGTAATAATAATTGTTGTAAAGAACACAAAATGCAAAGTTATGATGGAGCTACTGGCAAGGGAGCAGTTCAGGGTCCTGATATCAGTTGCCAGGGAAACCCTCTCTGTAGCAGGCAACAAAGGGGCTGAGACTCGAATAACAAGAAGCACCTGGTCGTGGGGTCACAGCAGGTGCCAAGGTCCTGAGGTAGGAGTGAGCCTGGAAGAAGGAAGGCCAGTGAGGCTGGAGCATAGTTAGTGAATGAGAGGAAGGGTGGGATGAGCAGGAGCAGAGAGGCCCCTGAAGACCAGGGTGAAGAATTTGGATGTCATTGTGATTGAGAAGGGAAACTACTGTTGAGTTTTAAGTGAGGGAATGACGTGATCTGATTTATGTTTTTACATGTCTACCCTGGTTAGCGTGGCTGAAGGATTGTAGAGGGCAAGGGGACAGGCATAGAAGTGGTTAGACTAGCTAGGAGGCCATTGCAGGCCAGACCAGAAATGCTGAGCATGTAGACTGCAGGGTGAACAGCAGAGGCAGAGGGGTAGGAATCAGAGTAGTATGAGACCTGCACAAGGAAATTCGGTGCCTCTGCCAGCTCACTCTGTATGTAGGGCTGCCCTCCCTCGGTACGATCTTTCCTCCCTCCCACCCTCTTTATAATAACCCTTCATCTCCTCCTCTGCAGTGTCTATCAGAACCCACTAAGAGATAGTGAGCTGCTATTCTTTAGAAAAGTGTAATTGATGAAGAATATACCTCTTTCCGCACAAGGACAAGTGTCTTCTTTTGTTTTCCTGGCATGCCCCATTATTGAAGTAGATAGCAGTCTATTGCTGGGTAACTGTGGGCTGATGGCTAAACCCAGGAGCTGCTGATTCAGGCAATAGCTCATCCTCCCTATAATTGGACCCAGTTTGCAGTTTGGTGCTCTCTGGAGTATTGCTGATGGATGGGGGAGATCCCAGGTTTCTTGGTGATGGGGACGGGCCTGCCAATTTTCCAAGCAGACAATGACTGTCTAGTAATAAATCAAGGTCAGTAAGTCATCAAAATCTTATTGCTATATTTTTAATTATATTTTATTGAGTATGCTATTACAGTAGTCCCAATTTTTCCCCTTTTGCCCCTATCCACCCAACAACCCCCACTCCCTCAGGCAATCCCCACACCATTGTTTACATCCTTGGGTGGTGTATATAAATTCTTTGGCTACTCCATTTTTTTTTTTAAGATTTTATTTATTTATTTATCTTTAGAGGGGAAGGAGAGAGGGAGAGAAACATCAATGTATGGTTGCCTTTTGTGCGCCCCCTGCTGGTAGTTAGCCTGCAAGGAACCAGCCTGCAACCCAGGTATGTGCCCTGACTGGGAATCGAACCGTGATTGTCTGGTTCGCAGGCCCGCGCTGGCTACTCCATTTTTTATACGGTACCTTACATCCCCATGGCTATTCTGTAACTACCTATTTGTACTTCTCAGTCCCCTCACCTCTTCACCCACTCCCCCAAACCCTTTCCTATCTGGCAACCATCAAAATGCTCTCCATATTCATGATTCTGTCTCTGTTCTTGTTTGCTTAGTTTGTTTTTTAGATTCAATTGTTGATCAATATGTTTATTGCCATATTTTGTTCATAGTTTTGATCTTTCCTTTAGTTATTTTTCTCCTTTGGGAAGCTCTTTATCTGCCCTTTGATTCTAAATAATAGGTTTCCAGGGCAGAACAATATTGGCTGTAGGTCCCTGCTTTTCATGACTTTGCATATTTCTTGCCAATCCCTTCTAGCCTACAAAGTTTCTTTTGAGAAATCAGCTGACAATCTTATTCGGACTCCTCTGCAGGTAACTAACTGCTTTTTTCTTACTGCTTTTAAATTCTCTCTTTATCTTTAACCTTTTGCAATTTATTATTATGTGTCTTGGAGTGGGCCTCTTTGCATCTATCTTGTTCGGGACTCTCTGTATTTCCTGGACTTGCATGTCTATTTTCTTCACCAAATTAGAGATCTTTTCTTTCATTATTTTTTCAAATACATTTTCAATTTCTTGCTCTTTCTCTTCTCCTCTGGTATCCTTATGATGTATATGTATATGTTGGAATGTTTGAAGTTGTCCACTGGCTGCTTACATGATCCTTATTTATTTTAATTCTTTTTTCTTATTCTTGTTCTGATTGTTTGTTTTTTGCTTTTGCATGTTCCAAATCCTTGATTTGATTCTCAGCTTTATTCACTTTACTGTTGTCTTACTGTAAACTGTTCTTTCTTTTAACTAGTGAGTCCTTTATTTCTGACTAAATTTTTTTAAAGATTTTATTTATTTATTTTTAGAGAGAGGGGAAAGGAAGGAGAGAGAGAGTTAGAGAAACATCAGTGTGTGGTTGCCTCTCACATGGCCCCCACTGGGGATCTGGCCCACAGCCTAGGCATGTGCCCTGACTGGGAATCGAACCGGCAACCCTTTGGTTCACAGCCCATGCTCAATCCACTGAGCTACACCAGCCAGGGCCTGACTGGATTTTTTTTTATGCTGCCAAGGTCCTCACTAAGTTCCCTGAGCATCCTTATAACCAGTGTTTTGAATTCGGCATCTGATAGATTGCTTATCTTCATTTTGTTTAGCTCTTTTTCTGAGTTTTGATCTGTTCTTTCACTTGGGCCATATTTCTCTGTCTTCTCATTTTACCAGCTTCTCTGTGTTTGTTTCTATGTATTAGGTAGAGCTTCTTTGACTCCCTGTCTTTGTATCATGGCCTAATGTAGTATGTGTCCTATAGGGCCCAATGGCACAGCCTCCCCTATCACCCAAGCTGGGTACTTGATGTGCACCCTTCTTGTGGACTGAGTATACCCTCCTCTTATAGTTAAGCCTTGGTTGCTGTTGGCAGGTCAAAGAGAAGGATTTACCCGGGCCAGTCAGCCACAAGGACTGGCTGTGACCACTGAACACCAACCTTCACCCTTTGTGGAGGATCAGCTATGCAGGGACATGGTGCTGGTGCTCCAGTGTGGTTGGTAGCTGTCCACTGGGTATGCAGGCCCTGGGGTTTTCTAGGTGATACAGGTCAAGGTCAGCTCCCACCTGTGTTTTGCCCAGGGCCACTCCTCCCTGGGCTATAAAGCAATCTGAGGTGGTTGCTACTTATGCTGGACTTGGAGGTTCCCAGGTGAAGCCAAACTGAATCTAGGCTGGCTGCCGCTAGTTCCTGGGGCCACTTAGCAAGAGGTACATGGGCTGGGGTGCTCACTGAGTTTGGCCATTGCTTGTTTAAAAGGAGTTAGGAAGTTGTGAACCATGAGCCAAGATCAGCCATTCACATGGGAAAGTCTCTGTTAACAGCTTGGGTGGGCCCATAAATTGGGTGGGGTGGAGTCTCAGGGGACCTCCAGGGTGGGGCAAACAGTGTTAGCCAGGTTGATGGAGTCTCAGATATGCAATGGCCTGCTGGCTCTGTGGTTTTGTGGGGGTAGGGTTCAGAAAAGGAACAATGGCCTTTCAGTCTGGGAGAAAGCTTTCCCCCAGGTCTCACCTTGGTGCCAGACCTTTCACTTACTCCCTCTGTGCCTATGGTGTCTTTCAAGCTGCTACCCTAGTGCCAGAGCTCAGAGGGAGTGAGTCGGAGGAGGTGAGTCCATGCATGGGTTCTTTAAGAAGGACACTTGAGACTCTAGAAGTTTCTTCTACCGACTGAGTCCTCACTGGTTTTTTGCAGCCAGAAGTAATGGGGACTTATCTTTCTGGCACTGAAACCCTGGGCTGGGGGGTCCTCGTGGGGGGCTAGGACTCCTTGCTCCTGAGACATCCTTTCTGAATTTACTCATTTACCAGCCCGTTCTGCATCTCTGCCCCTCCTACCAGTCTGGATGGATGTGGTTTCTTTAGTTCTGTAGTTATGTCAGACTTCCATTCAACTTGATTTCTGATGGTTCTGGGTGATGGTTGTTCTACAATTTAGTTGTAATTTTGATGTGGTTGTGCGAGGAGGTGAGCTGTGTTTACATGTGCCACCATCATGACGTAACTTTCCTGCTATATTTTATACGAGTCTTTCAAAGTATGTGGAAAAGTGTTTGCAAAGACCATTTTGGCATATTCATTCATTCATTCATTTGTTTGCTTATTCAACAGACTTGTAACAAGCTCCCAGCTTATTCCTTGCTTTTTGTGTCCTTAAACAAGTAACTGACCTTCCTAAGCTTCAGCTATGAAATATGAGGGGGGACCAAAATAACTCTGGAATTTATTTATAAAAAATTGTGTATTTATTCTTACATATTTAAACTTCAGTCACCTTCAGAGTGTGTGCCATTTGATGCAATGCACCTATTGAGACATTTTTTTCCGCTACTCAGAACAGTTTTTGAACTTGTTGATTTTTATGCCTTTTAGTGCTTCTGCTGTTTTTTGTTTCACATGTGCCACATCAGCAAAACATTTCCCTATGAGGACTTTTTTTATCCAAGGAAACAAAAAAAAAAGTTCCTGGGACCAGATTGGGTGAATAGGGAGGGTAAGGCATGAAGGTTATGTTGTTTTTGGTCAAAAACTATGGGCAGGTGCACTTGTAAATCACCCATCAAGAAATGGGCAAACACATTCAAAGAGTCTTTAAAAAATTCACTGAGGCTAAATGCAGCCTCTCAAAACAATGCCAGCTGGTACACTAATACAGGTGGACACTCAACTAGCTGGTGGGGTCAGTACTACAAGGGGCCTGCCTTCCAGAAGATAATTCTAATTTTTAGGGGGGTGCTCATAAGGATATTGATAGCACGTACCTCTTAGGATTATGAAGACGAAAGGAAAGAATGGGTGTAATACACTTTGCAAAATGCCTGGTGCATATTCAAGTTGGGGTCTCAGAGAAGGTAAGGGAGGAACTCATTTGGTTTCCTCTGGAGGGCTTACAACCCTGCTTGTACAGGTTCCTTGATTCCTTGACTTGGTGGTTCTTGGTGTGTGGCCTGTAAAACCTAATCCCACAAGTCACCCTTCTCCAAATGTTAAATTCATTTGGGGAATATTTGTATTCTAAACCCCCTACTGGAGATTCATAGTCATCCTTAGCATAGTCAAAGCTTTGAGAAATATTTCACTTTCATAAAGAAACATGTTTAATTTTGTGCCCTGGCTGGTGTAGCTCAGTGGATTGAGCGTGGGCCTGCGAACCACACGATCGAGGTTCGATTCCCAGTCAGGGCACATGCCTGGGTTGCAGGCCAGTTCCCAGTTCCTGGCAGGGGATGCATGAGAGGCAACCATACATTGATATTTCTCTCTCTCTCCTTCCCTTCCCCTCTAAGATAAATAAATAAAATCTTTAAAAAAAGAAATATGTTTAATTTTGTTTAACCTTCCATTCCTGTCCCCACTTTGGAAATCATTTCTTTTTTAAAAAAATATTTTTTATTTATTTATCTTTAGAGGGGAAGGGAAGGAGAGAAATATCAATGTATGGTTGCCTCTCGTGCATCCCCCGCTGGGAACTGGCCTACAACCCAGGCATGTGCCCTGACTGGGAATCGAACCGCAATCGTGTAGTTCACAGGCCTGAGCTCAATCCACTGAGCTACACCAGCCAGGGCCATGGAAATCATTTCTTTTCATCTTATTTTGTAGGGTGGACTTTAGGAATGAAAGTCGGAAATCTGAGGCTCCAAACCCTCAGCTCAGAAGTTCAAATGGCTAGCAAAATTGCTGACCTGATTCCTAGGACCTTTCTAGTCACATATCATGGGCTTGATCAGATTTTTCATTTAAGATGTAATTTCAAAGTTTATGTAGGCACTCCTCATTCTCCCCCTTCCCTTGGAAACACCAAGGTGATCTTGAAGATTCATGTTGAAACGTCTACATTCATATGCTCAAACCTCAGGGAGCATGATTTGCTTATAACTCTGTGGTGTTGCATTTTCCTTTGGTAGAAGCATCTGATTTGTGACACTCCCGGATGATCATGGTTGAGGTTGTGAGATTAAAATACTTTCCCTCCAATGAGAACATGAGTCTTAGACCAGCTTTGAATAGTGGCACCATGGGCTCAATTTCTCTCTCTGATCTGCTACAGTGGGAATGCCCTAAGATGAGTGTGCCTACCGAGAGAACGGGAGGGGAAATGCTGTCAAACTTACCCTCATTCTCTGCAGACTTGAAAACAAAAAAAGGCCATGGCTGTGTAGAAATGTGTGTGTGACATGTTACAGAAGGAAATAGGGAAATTAACAAATTATGAGGCATGTCTCTGCACCCAGGTCACCCTGCAAAGTGCCTTCAAGGTGGCCGAGCTGGGTGAGTCTCGGTGGTGGTTAGTGCTGTGGGGAAGGCAGTGAGTTTGAACTAAGCCTTGTACAGCACAAAGGTCATTCCAATAGTCCTGGACACGGTAGCTCGGAGCATAGCCTGGAGTCAGTTGTTGTTCTCGGGTAAGGTAGCCCGGGACAGATAAAGAGTGGGGGAAACACTCTCTGGGACACATGGGCTCCTAGACTGGAGGTTCTGGGGAAGGGACGTGCACTGCCCCTTAACATCATTAATTTTCTGTTGGAAACTTGAATGTCATCTTCCTGTGTTCAGATTCTACTCCCAGCACTTTATTCTTTTCTTCCTTCTCTTAAGTGTGTTGCTGGTGATGGTGATGATGATGAGGTTGATAGTGTTTAACGTTGTGATACTGTGATTTATAATAAGAAAAATAGAATTGATCTTCAGCTAAGTTCCTGGCACAGAGCTCCTAAACCCTCAAAATTTCCTAAGTGTGGAGAACCATAAATGTGTCTTTTGTAATGTTAATGTGCTATCTTTGGAAAGTTCCTAAGCCACCTAAATATGGGGGCTGGTCAACAGAGGAACCAAACCTGTAATTGGAGGGTTAGTGAGAACTTTTAGTCCTACCCCATGATCTCCTGGGAGGGGAGGGGAGAGGGACTAGAGATTGAGTTCAGTCACCAGTGATTTGATGATCAGTCACGCCTAAGTAGTAAAGCCTCCATAAAAATCCCAAACGACTGGGCTCAGAGAGCTCCAGGTGGGTGAACACATGAAGGTTCAGGGAGAAGATGAACTCAGAGAGCAAGGAAGCATCACACCCCTTCCCACACACCTTGCCCTGTGCATCTCTTCCACTGGCTGTTTCTGAGTTTTATCCCTTCGTAGTAAACCAGTGATCTGGTAAGTAAAATGTTTCTGAGTTCTGTGAACCATTCCAGCAGATTAATCACACCCAAGAAGAGGGTTCTAGAACCAGTTCATCAGAAGTACAGGTGACAACCTGGACTTCCAATTGGCATCTCAAGTGGGATGAGGTGGGGGACAGTCTGGTAGGACTGAGCCCTGAACCTGTGAGATCTGTCAGAAATTAGTTGAGTTGTAGGACACCCAGCCAGTGTCGGAGAGCTGCTTGGTATGGAGATACACTTGGTATGGAAAGACATAAACTCGCATGCATCATAAACATTTACTGAGCACTTAATAGGTGCCAGGTACCAAGCTAAATTATTATATATCATGGTGTCGTTAAATCCCTGCAGCAGCCCTCTGAGCTACTTTTTTTTTATTAAGCTCAACCTCATTGTGTAAATGAGAAAACAGAGGCACCAAGAAGGTAAGTAACCTGCCCTCTTGGATCTGAAGATAGGCAGGCTGATACTGGAGCCAGGCTCTGCACCATTATGACATGGCCTCTGGTCTGCTGCTCCGAGCTGGGATGTGAACATGTTGGAGATTCCTGCTCATACCCCTGTGGTAACCAACTTATAGGCCCCGTGGTGCCTGTTCCCCACATGCTTTCTTTAAAAAAAAACCCCTGAGATATAGACATTATCATTTCCACATTGGTTGTTGGTTTTGTAACCAACAACCACTCACTAAGCACCACGGTGCTCTGGAGACTGCCCTAGAAACTTCCAACCTTATCCCTAATTCTCCTCGCGATTCTTCAATCTGCTAATATTATCCCTTTTTACAGATGAAAAAGCTGAGGCTTCCAGGAGTTACACAACTTCCCAAGCTTGTGCAACAAAGTTGAGCTTGTGTACAAAAACATGTGTGCAAAACTATGAGGTTTTAATGAATGAGAAATTCTGTTTTCTTGAGTTGTCTCTGGCATTGGATTGTGAAGAGAAGCCAAATAAAAAGATTCGTCCAGCTGAGGGGAAGCTGCCCTGCTCTCTGGAGCCCAGAGATTGGAGAGTTCTGGGCAAGGACTTGGCCTTGGGAGCTTCAGAGCATAGGTTCATCACTAGCCATGTGCTTTTTTGTGCTGCTGGCTTGGGCTACTTCTTCCCTCTGTTCACAGCATTCTCGGCTTCTGTGGTGCAGCTGTTGTTGGCTCTAAGCTGGTGGCTGCCAGGAACTGGAGACGCCCTTGTGGGACTGTGAGATGAGTAGGAAAGTGGCCTGGAAGGCAGCGCCTGGTGTCCTCTCATGTCTGTGTGCCTACTGCCTGACACTGAGCTGGCAGGACATTGGTGCAAAAACCTTGGCTAAAGTACTTGGTGCTGATAGAAGGATGCCTGGTAGTTCCTTAAACACCAGGATACAATTCAGAGTGATTTTCCTCTGCCCTGAAAGACCTTGTCCTTTCCCTTTTTCCCCCATTAACTTATTAATTCTGGTTCAGCCAATAAAACTCATCACACATTATTCATTTTAGAATTTAAAAATCAAATTTGGGGTCAATGCTAAATGGATCACAGATAATCTTTTCTTCTGTGAGAGATGAGCTTTTCATTACCCATTCTATCCATTTGAATCACCTGTACTGGGCAGGCTTTGTTCCTCTGGCTAGCAGAGCTGAGGATGCCAAGTGAGATGGTCTTGCTTGTGGAGGGAAGTGGTGTCCCAGAGCTCCCATTCTGAGCTTGCTTCTGTGGCTGTGGGTGTAGACTGCGCCAGCAGAGATGGCTTGGTCCACGCAACCTGCTGCCCCAGCACTCTGCCATCAGCCTTCCCAGGGCTCAGACTCTGGAGCGAAAGAGCAAAGTGAAATTGTGTTGAATGATTAAACAAGTATGCATCAGAAAATGCCCAGTGAGTGCTTTGAAGCGTAGAGATTATCCGTATACAGAGAGAGCCATATGAAAACCAAGTCCATCGGGAGGTATTAGATCTGCTTTGGGAAATGCAGAGAAATGGCTCAGCAGGAAGAGAAGCCACAACCCACAGTTTGCTCCTTTGAGTGAATCAATCGGCTTTTTATAACTCAGGCTTTAATTGGTTATGCCCTGGGAGAGGGTTTTTTGATACATACCCCATCTGGCAAGACTAATTGTTCTTTGCATTCAGTGAATAGATTGGTGCTCTGAGCCTGGGAAGGAGGCCTGGAAGATGTTCATGCCTTTGCATATCACTGCTTGTGGCTCTCTGATGACAGTGAGTCTTTTCTGCCATCTGACTCTTGCAAGTGATTCCTAAGATAAGTTTTACATCTGAGTAGCCACAGGGCTCCTGGGATGACAGAGAGGCAAGGTGTCCTTGTATGAACATGACACCTGATGTTCTGTAGTACTGGCATCTTGAGCCTGGCCTCCCTCATGATAATGACCCCATGTGGGTCAAAGAGACAAGTGAGATGGACCAGAGAGGACCATCTCTCCCTGGACACTTGCTGGGCTCCCAGATCTGGCTCTATGGGTGCTCCTTCCTGCCTCAGTGGACACATTTCTGCCCTGCACTGAGTTCCATGACCCAGTATTTTTCAGAGCCATCCTTTAGGGACTGGGCTCTCAGGTCTTGTACATGTGGCTATGCCAGAGTGATAATGCCCTTAGGTTGCCTTATCCAATTTTGGGTACAGCAGACAGACCCTATAACAGTCTATGCTGAACTGTCTCGGTTTCCTCGGAGAGAACCAGGCCCAGGACAGCATGATTTGGAAAGACCACAGTCAAAGGCATCACAAAGGTTCTTGGCTGCATCTGCTAGTAAGGACCTTCTGGGCAGGGCTGTTTCTGATACACAAGTCAGAGATGGTCCCACAGAGGGCTTGCATTCCTCTGAACCTCTGTCACACCATCTGCCATCCTGGAAACAACAGTGTCAATCTCTGTGGGTCCCTGAAGACTGCACTGAGGTCTCACACACTGAGTGACTCACTACAGGTCAGAAACTCTGTGCCTCAGAAGGATATCTTGCCCCAGAACACCTGCCCAGTCACTGATCAGCTCCTGTAGCAGAGTTTGCCTCTCCCCACCTCTCCCCTGGAAATCTGCTCTGCCCATCCTTTTCTAGCCCAGGGGACCTGGGCTTCTGGCACCCCTCCCCCCACATACAGCAAAAGGACTGGAGTGAGAGTCCCAGCGGGCTGGGTGGGCTCTATGTTGCCCTGGCACAGCCTAAGAGGCCCGTGACATTTGCTGAGCCAGTGATCAGCATAAGCTACTTGTAGCAGCAAAAAGAAAGTCAAACCCTGTAGGGAAGAAATGTTCATAGTCTTTGGAGCAGAACTCATGTGCACGATGCTCTAATTTCAAACTCTAGACCAACACACGGTCCCACATTCATGTGGCTACATGGCTTTGGAAGGGATGCTTTTGCATATCTCTATAAACAGGCAACTGTGCTGGCTTTCTGCCGGTCCAGACTGGCTTTGCACTGGGTGTTCCTATACTGCAGGCCATTGGGACACCTGGCCTGCCTTGACTTGTCACCTGAGTCAAGCAGGACAGGAGACACTGTTGTCTTCCCAGAGCACAGAATCATGAATAAGAATGGCTCCCATGCGCCTTTGCAAGCCCTTTGCATGCACCTCATTCAATCCTCCCAGCCGCCTAGTGGGGGTATGTGTTATTGTTCCCTTTTGTCAGATAAGGTTAGGAGGCCACAAAAACAGGCAAGCTTCAGGGCAGGACCAAAAAGACAGATTTGTCTGACTTCAGAGACCCAAACATTATCTATTTTTATCTACTATTTTAAGGATTTAACCACACCAAAGAAGGCAGGGCCTGTGGAATCACCAGTTAGAGGTAGAGGCAGTAAGGGCAGAGTGGGAAGAAGGGGGAGAGGGTAGGAAATCTGTGTGCTCACTCACTCACTCACTCACTCACTTGTTCATTATAGATGGTTTGATTCTGGGCCTTTGGTAGGTCAGCTACTGAAGTGAATTAAGACCAGCCTCTATCCGGAAGCATCTTGCAGAGTAACCGACAGCTGTGCTGAGTGGAACCGTGGGCAGTCTGCACACAGGGCAGAGAGAACCGTGTAAGCTGAAGCCCAGAAGTCGAGAGTCATACTGGCTAATCGGGGAACAGTGCCTGGTTATTCCCAGGGAGGAGAGTGCTGGTGGAGGGGGCTGGATTGGGAGGAGCCTTGGCCGTCCAAGCAGACCATGTGGTGGGGCGAACCAGGAACATTCCCTGCCTCCTTCACTCACTCAACTGTTATTAACTCCCTTAACAAACATGTGTCAGCCACTGTTAGCAGGTTAGGAGTCTTGGCTGGGTTGGGTTGTCCATCAGTTTGGACAAAGGCATTCCAGGACTGCTTTTTGTTGCTGATACTGAAACCATGCCAGAGTGCAGAGAATAGGCAGGAACTCCTGTTGGCTGTCAGGCACATCTCCGTGGAGGGGGCGGAGATTTATTGAGTGTTAAATGTCAGTATCTATGTAATAAAGATGGTACACTGGAGGTAATAAGCACTTTCCAGGTGAGGAACCATTTTCAATAAGTTGTCAACCTGTCTGGCACATGAATTATTAAAAATAGGATGAAGATGAAACCCTTCTCAGGGTTACTTAACTTTCAGATCTCCTCCTTACCTCCATCCCTTCTCGACAGGAGCACTAGTGCCCTGTGGAACACAACGACCTTGGAGTTTTATTTTAAAACTCTGCATGTTTCTTTTGTTTTCTTTCCAGTGGTGGGAGTAGACTTGGTGGAGAATGCATTTCTGACCTTCAGAGAGCCCAGTGACAAGCAGAAAATTCGGGGGGAGATGAATGCAGGAGAAAAAGGAAGGCAAGAAGGGCCAGAGGTGTGAGGCACTGGGGATGGTCAAACATCTGACCAACATGGCCAGGGGTCAGCTGGAGCTCATTCACTGCTCAAGGTCTACACATCATTCTGGCTAATTCCACAGCCCCCGGGAGTCCAGTGTCCTCCTTGCAGATTCCTGCTCACTCCCAGGGACTCCAGGCTGCCCTGACGCCTGGGCTCCTGTCTTCCTTGGACTCCCTCTGAGATGTGCTCGCTGTGCTCATAGTTGGGGAGTTCCACCGGAGAATTCACCGAGGGTTCAGGGACATGGTAGGCCTTCCTGAAGAAGATTTCGTAGTGCAAGCAGCTTTGTCCTCAGAAACCTGGACGTTCTCAAAACGCCTGCTGACCCCTTTACCTCAAGGGGTTTTACTACCCATACTTCATCCCAGTTGCACATCATCTCTCAGGCCTGGCACTCGCCGTCCTGCATTCTCTTTTTTAGGAGTAAATGCCCAGTCCTTCACCCTGGCCCAGGAGGGCCTCCTCCCCTCCTGTGACTCCTTAGCCTCAGATGGTGCCCTGGTCTGAGGGGGAGGCCGTGTGTGTTCACCTTCCACCCGGCACTCATCAGATTGGCTTCTAAAGACTACTCTTCCTAGGAGCAATTCTGCTGTAGCCTTAACATAACAAACAATGGTTATCCTTATGTTGTCTCATGACAGGCTCACCTGAAGATTGGCATAATGATAACATCTTACTGATGAGAAAACTGAGGCTTGAAAATGTTGAGCGAGTTGTTCAAGGGTTCATGCTGAGTGGCATTTCCAAGGGCCATGCTCAGCTGCTCAGTTTCTCCTCATGCCTCCCGGACCTGGTCCTAGCTCCCCTCTCCCCTTTGGCAGGGCTGCTGAGGGCCTGTCCCTCCAATCCCTGGGACTCTCATTCCTGTAAACCACATGACTCCACACACTCTATCCTGTGCACATTCCATCATTGAAGGCAGCAGATACCTTGGGGTGTTTCATTAACATCTCAATGGTCTATTTTTGAAGACAAGCACATTGCTCAGAATCAGCCTGAGTTCCCAATGGTTAGCAGGAGGCCTGTTGCATTTTGCCAGAGCTCTGTCCTTAGAAGGGGCCCACCCCAAATAGCCATCCAGACTCAGGCACTCACCTGCTCTGTGGCTTCAGGTGGTCTATTTTTAACCACTCCAAGCTTCTGGTTCCTTATTTGTAACATGCAGCAAATAATGGATAATCTCACTGAGCTTATTTAATCTCACTGAAAATTAAGCGACAAAAGGGGTGGAGAGGCTTTGGCACACAATAGATGCTGTTTCTTGGGGTGAGGGAGGTTTATGCATTGCACCCAGTCTGCCCAGAGATTGCTTTCTTGCTCTGGGCCTTCATTTCAGCCTGCACAGCTTCTCTTTTAGGGCCACATTAATCAACCCTCAAAAAGCACACAGGAAGGAGCCTAAAATACCAACTCACCCACAGATATTGAGCTTATTATTTATTGAAGAGCCTTTGGTGCATCCTGGGTGCCCATCTACTTGCCCTCCTGCAACTCATTTGCATCACCAAGAGCTGGCTGCGGTGCCTGCTGCCCTTTGGAGGCTTGCCTCGATTGAGAGGAAACGTGTGTTTGAGAACACTCTGGCCTTTCCCAACTCTTCTGGTGCCTTGGTTCCCAGGAGCTCTGTGTAACAGTCCAAGGGCAGGCCAGGGGCTTATTTTCAGATCCACTTTTCCATGGGCTTCTCCAGAACGAATTGACAATTTGACCCTCTGAGAAACCTCCCATGGGCATTCTTTCACCTTCAACCAAGATGTTTTAAGTATCTTTGCTAGCAGTTGGTTGTATGAAGGTGACCACACAGCTCCCAACGATGAGCGAGACAGAAAAGTCAGCACCTGCACAATCTGACAGAGGCTCTGCTGAGGCTGGGTGCCGAATGTCACGGGGGAGAGAGGAGGACCTCTCCCAGTCCCGAGGGTCAGGAGCAGCTTCCCAGAAGCTGAATTTTGGAGGAACATTTAGCCAGGCTAAGAATAGAGCTGGAAAAAGGAGGGTACTCTGGGTAAAGGGAATAGAAAGGGTACAGAGGAGGGGCATGACTCTCTCTCTTAGGCACAATGGTGGACATCAGATTGGACTGTTGGGGAGGCAGTCAAGATTTCAGACTGGCAAACCTATAAGCTTTTTGTGGTTTAAAGAAGAAGACCCTGAGCCAATGGAGTGAGTCTGAGCAAAGGTGCCTCAAATTTTAGTGTGCATGTGAATCACCTGGGGAATTAGTAAATGCACATTATGCTTAGGTAGGTCTGGGCTGGGATCCAAGAGTCTGAATTTCTAACAAGCTCCCAGGTGAAGCTCATGCTGCCAGTCTGCAGACCACACTTGAGTGTGGGTAGTAGTTTGTTTTTATCCTCTTCTTAGTGACATTTGCCTTCAGCAGCCATGTTTCTGAATGCCCACTGGGACAGGGCAAGGGCCTCCATGAGGAAGACAGACTGTCCTGTCAGTGGGAGCCCAGGCTGGTGTGATGGTCCGCATAGCTTCTGTGTGAACATAAAGAGCCGGGGTCTCACCCTTGTGGGGGATAGCTCCCCTCTTTCAGTGACTCCAGAGATGCCATCTCTCCTTCTCTCTGCTTCTGGGCATTTTCCCACACTGCACAGTAATTTAAGCCAGGCCTCCTGCCCGGAGTCCTCTGGTTGCCTTGACCCCTGGCTCTGTGGGGCTATGGGTTGACAGGGAGCTTTAATAATCGAGGCCCTGTGAGCAGTGTGGAGGCCCAGCTCCAGGGTGGAGCGATGCACCCAGACAGGTGTGCTGGTCTCACGGAGGCCAGTGTAGCTTGGGGAGGGTGACAGCGGCGTCGTCTCGCCCTCAGGTGCAGTCTCGCTGTACCTAGGCTTCTCGGCAGCCAGTGTGGAGCATCATGCCCACCCCCTCATTTTTTATGGCATGCTGTTTTTTCTTACCCTGGGGTCACCATCCCCAAGGTTCTAGTGGGAAGTTGGTTCCATTCAGTCCAGTTTAGAAACTGCATGTTAAGTATCAGTCATGGGTGGGGAAACAAAGGTCCTTCTCACGAAGTCACATCTCAATAGGAAAAAGAGATAAGGACATTGACATTATTCACTGTTGTTAGAGGGGAGTAAGGGGACTATGGGGAACTAAATAGGGGGCGAATGATTCTGCGGAATAGGATGGATACATTCAGATGAGATTTGGTGCATTCAGGGTGGTGTGGCCATAGACTGGGATGGATAAATTCAAAATGTATGTAAGCTGCACTTAGTGAGATCCCTTCATCCAGCAGATACTTACGCAGGCTGACACTGAGTGAAGCAGTGGGATACAGTTATGAAAAGAGACAAGGACTGAGCCCAGAGGGCCTGCTAGGGTGGTGGCGGGGTGAGGGTGGGGGAGGATCTGGCAGAAAAAGGCTCCAGGTATCTCCGGCCACTGCTGGTCCCAGTGCTGGTTTGCGACCTGACTGTGGGATGTACTGGCTGCCATTCCTGCTGGAAGACTCTGACAGCAGGAGTGAATTGGCAGGCCAGCTCCAGCCCTCCTGAGTCTTCTCCGACTCCCCAGGTGAGCCCTCCCATCCTACATCAGCACTCCCTGCAGTGTGCTCTGCAGAACCTTCCTTCCGTGCAGAGTTATTAAGTGCTGTGAAATAGGAGGTTTCATGGTCAAATGACTATGGAAATATTGGTCAATCCTGGTTAAGTGATCACCTAAACGTCCTGGGCAGGTGTAGCAGGATCTGTCTGTGCCCAAAGCCTCTCCCCTGGCTCGCTCAGTGCAGCTTCAGTGGCCCAACTTCCAACTACCAGTGCATGCGTGTCTTTGCTCAGGTGTTGTCTCTTTCCACTGATGTCTCTGCTGAGACAAGCCCGAGTGCTGGGAAAGTGATATTCCTGCCCCCCACAGCAGTTGTCAACCAAAGACTGTCAGGACATGGTGTAGAAATACCCGAGGCCGCTCGCCCTAAGGAAGACAACTCTGAGGTATGGGGTCTACACTGAGTTTCCCCAGCAGGATTCGGCCCCAGTCACCCACAGTACTGGCTGCCTTCCCTTCCTTGTCTCACTGTTCTCTCTTACCAGGATTTTCTTCACCTCCTACTCAAACTCTAATGCTTGTCCCAGAGTTGGCTTTTGGGCAAACCTACACTGAGACAATAAAGAAGGAGGGGTCTGTATTTCAGAAGAGGCAACTACAGGAGCGAGAGGGGAGAGGTGTGGAAGCAGATAGTGTATAGAAAAGTGTGGGTGCTATGCTGTAGGTGGGATGGCGGTGGCCCGGGCTGTTTTCTCTTGTAGGAACTTAGGGAAGACTTGTCTTGCCTTGGGAAACTCCAGCACCCTCCCGGTCATGAGCTCTCTCACCCAGCTCCTGTGTGTATCCTCTTAGACCCACGCAAAGCCTGTCACTGGGGTCCCATTGGAGTAGGCCTCTGGAAGCAATTTAAACAATTTCATTTGATTGGAGGATCAGTGTTCAATAAGTTGGGGAAAACTATTGATGCAAACACTTCTCAGAGCAAGTTCCATAGAGCAGCAGGCCTGAGATTTGCCCCTTAAAGGATGGCTCCCCGTTCACATGAGCTTGCCGAGTGCTGCAATTATACTTCGCTCTTGGAGGTTCCTGGTGTACATCAAAGGCCTGAGAAATCCTGAGTCACTCACAATTCTCTTTCACTTGAGCAGGATTAACCAACATTTCCATAGTCATTTGACCATGAAACCTCCTATTTCACAGCACTTAATAACTCCGCACAGAAGGAAGGTTCTGCAGAGCACACTGCAGGGCGTGCTGATGTAGGATGGGAGAGCTCACCTGGGGAGTCGGAGAAGACTCAGGAGGGCTGGAGCTGGCCTGCCAGTTCACTCTCTTGCTGTCAGAGACTTCCAGCAAACCTGGCAGCCAGTACATCCCACAGTCAGGTCGCAAACCAGCACTGGGACCAGCAGTGGCCAGAGACACCTGGAGCCTTTTTCTGCCAGAGACTAGAAGCAAAGTTTCTAACAAATGCATAATGTGCACCAGACACAGTTGCAGCTGAGAGAAGGCAGCCTGAGAGATGAGAGAAACCACTCCCTGGAACTAAATCAGACCATTAGGCCAATGAAAGATGGATAGACAAGTAAGAATGGACAGAGCATGTCCAGACCATTATTAGAGGGATAAACTAAAACCCAGGATGAGCAGAGCAAAAAACCCAAATAACAGTGACTAAGGGTGAGTTATGGCATATAACTGAGAGAGAGAGAGATAGGAATTTACATTTCTGTCCTGGGCCCCACCAAAAGAGGCTTTGCAGAAGGTGACTTTGCCAGAGAAAACACTGGTACATCAACCAAGGACTCGAGGGTGTGGTAGGGTGTCAGACAGGGGGCGAAGACCATAGATAAATAAATGTGTTGATTTTTCCCGGGGGCAGAAGGTCAGCTTTGTAAATGATGTGCTAGTGAGTTTAATGTCATCCCTCAAGAAACTGTAAGAATGTATCATGATTTTAAAAATCAGTCTTGAATTTTACCAAAGTAATTCTTTACATAGTAGAAAACCTCAAGTAGTTCCCATAATAAAATAAAATAGTTCTATACTTCACCAGACTCATCTTCCCAGTCCTGACCCCCAAAGTAGTTCTGTTTAACGCTTTTAGCATATTTGCGGCCACATTTCTAAATAACATGCTATTACCACTATTTCCCGATTTGCAGTATCAGGCACTGTATATATGGATTTTCTGTCATGGTCCTTGGGGGTTAGAGTTTCTTACATTCTCCACTTCTCCCAAACACACACCTCCTCTCCCCCAGTCCTCACACTTTGGGTTAAAACAGTGGACAGTGTTTATACTGTATACTGTGAAAGCATCACTCACTGTTAAGTAGATTTCCACAATGTAAACATTTGTTTTCCTGGTTGAATCGGGGTCCACTTGGGTAAACAGAAATCACTAAGCATTTTAATGGGAAGGGAATAAGGTAAGGAATTGGTCACATAGGTGACGGAAGAGCTGGAAAGGCAAACAGGAGAACTTTCAGGCCGCCAACAGTTAGCACATGCAGGAAGCTGCTACCATGTCTGAGGCTGGAGAGCCAAGGGTGTGGGCAGTCTTTCCTTCCTGGAGCCCAGGATACAGGGTCACCTGGCAGAAGGTGGTACCAAGTGGGCCTGTGTGAGAGGCATCGAAGCTGGTGAAGAGGTGCCACCTCTGTGGGAGATACCACACGAAGCAGAGAGCAAGGGGTAGAAATACCCTGGCTTCTCTCTTCCTCCTACATCTCCATTCAGTGCCTCCCGTTGGCCAAATGCAGATGGAACACAGTTGAGAAACATAGTCTTCAGGAGTCCACGCCCCTCTCCCCTATTTAATTCCCATAATACAGAACAGGTTGGAGAAGAGCAACAAATGGATATGAGGGAAAGCAGGCTAATACCAGGCACACTAATATTAACATTTGCCCTTTTGATTAAAAATAATTACATAAATATTTCGCATTGATTTTTCTCTATGTGCCTCTATCAAGTCTGTTGTACACATTTGATATTACTTTTCAAATGTTTGAATATTTCATATAATCCATTTATTCATTGGGTTTCCTGGCTGATCCTTCCGCTGCAGCCCGGGCTGTGGCTCCACCGTTACACCCCATCACGCCATGCCAAGGTCGCTGTGGAGTGGAGTAGCCACCTGAGACAGCTGGTTGCCTCCAAGCAACGGCCCCTGAAAAGCCGGGGTGGGGGCTGCAAATCTGATTCCTTCAGAAAGAGAGTTTCCTGTAAAAGGACATTGCAGTTAGTGAGCTGATGGCTCAGCCTTGTCACTGGAGCTGTCGATAGCGGAGCAAGAGTGCCAGGCCGTGCTTTATGAGCCAGTGAAGGAGGATGCCACGGCACCTCAGGAGTCAGACGAAACACGTTTTGTTTGCTTATTTACTGCCTTTAATTTTATAGGCTATGGGAGAAATTTCTCCCTTCTGAATGTGTCCAGTTAGCTCTGTTTACCCAAGAGGAATCATGTTCCCTGGCTCTGAGTATTTCTGAATAACCACAGGAGAACACAGAAGGAGACCAGAGATATATATATTCCAGGGACATGACTCTGAGGGGCTACCTCTTCCTGCTGTCATTGATGTTACGATGAACCTCAATTCCACTGCTGCTCGTGAGAACCTGGGCACTGAGCTAGTTATCAGTTGGGTTGGGGGAGGACTGACCTATGGTTTCTGATTTCCATGGACCTGGCGGGAAGATAAGGGAATATTTGATTCTTGAACAAGTATGATGGGAGATCATAGCCTTGGGGGGATAAGAAGGGAAGGTCAAACAGAGAAGTTCTCCATGTCCGTGTTTCTATTGTATGAACCATCTTTCCATACAGGAAGGAAAGTGTTGAGCTTAGAGAATGAAATGGGTTGTGAACACCATGGCTTCCAACTCTGTTCCTGGATACGGTGCCTGTTGTATCCTCTTGGGTAGACAGTGGACTCAGGGTCTGCAGGGCTTGGAGGTCTATGATGCCAAGCCTCCCGTGTGGCAGATAAGTGGGGACCACGTCTATGACGACCCAGAAGGCCCCTGGGGACGTGTTTCACCTGAGGCTTCCTGTAGAAGGGCTGTTGGGGATGGGACATTCAGACCAGCACATTTCCAGTTTTCTAATGTCACTCTGCCCAAAGATGAGCATCTCCTGAAAATACAATTAGCAGAAGTTGGATGGGTACAGCGGTCTGCACGGCTCCTCTCGGGGTGGGTGGGCAGTGCTGGTAAAGCGCCATGCTCAGCAGAAGCAACAGGACCCAGCGGCTTCTGGACAAGTTTCAAAGACTTTGTTTTAAAGTACATTTTTGGACTTTAACATTGTTATGACTAAAAGGAACAAATTTCAAGTTGGGGTCTCGGGAGCTGTAACTGTAAACTCTCTGGATGTCAAGAGCTGTGCTCTTGGGTTCTTATCCTGCTGTTCTAATGAGGTTAGTGATTATTTTTCCACTGAGCACCTACCTGTGATCTTCATAAAAAATGGAATGAATGGCTCACATGGAGATTGAGAAGGATATCACTGTGGAAAGTGGATGTTAATATGCTCTAGAAATATGATAATTATCAGCTGTTTGTGATGCAGTGACTGTAATATGATAATATGAAATATGATAATAAGATGTATTATGCAGGTAGAAAGCACCAAGAGAAAAGACACCAAGCAGAATTAAAAGAAATAGGAGATTTTGTTTGGTTATTCTCTTTATTGAGATGAAATTAGAATGGGAGAAAGTTGAAACCTACATGTTGAAATTTACATGGTATTTAGTAGTCCCTTTATTTTTGTTTGTTGAGTGATGTGCTATCTTTCCCCTGGACAGTGGATGTGTGCGTGTGTGTGTGTGTGTGTGTGTGTGTAATCCGTGGTGAATTTAAGGCTTCTGACACCATTGTCTCTGCTCCAGCAATTCTTCCTATGGTTGAGAATCGTTCATTTCTTAATCTTAAATGTTTGTATAATGAATGAATAATGAATTCACCTTTACTAAACTTTAAAGCCTGGTGTTTCTAATTCCAAAGTGGACTTTAACTCCAACTCCTCTCTCCATCTCCAACTACTAGCCACATTCAGGCCACTCACCTGTGCTACTCAACAGCCCCTAACTGGGCTCTTCCTGTTCCTTCTTGGACCAGAATAAATTTTTTAATGTTAACCAGATTGTGCTGCTCCTTTGCTAAAGTCCTTCAAAGTTTCCCCACTGCTGTTAGAACAAGACCCACTCTCTTCGGGATCTTGCATGATCCTCCCCCCAGCTTCTAGTCATGCTGGTCTCATTTTAGTTCTTTGGACCCCTGAGTTCTTTCTGGCCACAAGACTCTCATACTTGCTTCCCTCCTTGTCCTGTGGCTGACATTCTCATCCTTCACGTGCCAGCTGAAATGAGTCCTTAAGTAAGACTGGTCCGGACCACTCTATCTAAAACATTGCCTCCCTTCCATCTTTCTTTATTATGCTAAGTTTATTCCCTTCATAACAATGAAGGTCACGATCTGCAGTGACCTCCATTCTTGGTTTATTTTACTTAACGTTTGTCTCCATCAATAGAATGGAGGCTTCACTTGGCAGATTTGCCTGGCAAGTTCAGTTATAACCACAGCACCAGGTGCTCAATTAGCATAACAAAGTTAATGGCTTGGGAGTGAGCTTGCTTCTCTCTCCCCCTGCGCACATACACTCCTTGGCTTTGCCCAAAAAACAGCACTGATGCTGCTGTCCCTGGAGACTTTCTTTAGAGACGGTACTCAAGTTACTGAAAATGATGCTCACATATTTCACTCTACACCGTCTGTGCACGCTGCCACCTTCAGGCCTGTAATGAGCCTTCTGGAATCCTCTGGCTTTCTAAATGCTAAATACGTGACATAATCGAATCTTGCATCTCTGGTGAATAACTAGACACCGTTATGTTAAAATGCAGATTTTTCTACTGAAAGGCAAATCTTTCTTCTCCAACCTTTGAATAAGACTGGGTTTGTATTTATAAAGTCAGTTATATGCAAGAGCATATTCTGGGCCCTGAGCACATTCATTTTATTACTCGGGGAACACACTTTCACTTATCCAAGCTCTTGCCTCAGAGTATTTTGCACTGAGATAGTCAAGTAAGTGACAGTAGCCTACTGAGTCCTATTTAATATTTTTAAATAGTTTGCTTGTTTATTTCTAGAGAGAGGAGAAGGGAAGGAGAGAGAGAGAGAGAGGGAAACATTGTTGTGAGAGGAAAATCATGGACCAAACCTGCAACCCAGACATGTGCCCTCATTGGGAGTCAAACCAGTGACCTTTTGCTTGGTGGGATGACACCCCACCAACTGAGCCACACTGGTCAGGGCAAGTTCATTCTAATTTGATTCAATAATGTTCTGCCTGGTTCCAGAGATTTTCTGGGCCTTTGTGTCCCAGAGATGTGTTGAAAGTGTTTTGTTTAGTACCATGTGGGGGTGGGGGTTGTAATTGGGGCAGCAGGGCCTAATTGGGTAAGGTAAGCTCGGTGACATGGTTGGCACCCTGCCCCCTACTTCCTGTATCATCTGGTCCAAGATACTTCTTAGGGTTTTCCTTTCCTCATTTATCGAACAGGTGTAGTAATTCCTATCCCCATGGGATTATTTGGAAGACGAAATGATATAATTAATAACCATGAAGACACTTAGCACACTTTCTAGCACATAATTAGTGTTTTCACAAACATAGCATAGCTGAATTCATTTTACTTACACAGCCTAGTCCACCTAGATTTAGTATATGAGGTCTGCCTGGAAAAAGTCCAGCCATTGTTAAATAACAAGAACGGTTTACACAACATGGATGTGACCTGGCAGCCAAGGAGAGTGGACTGGAATGCACTTGCATGAAAAACAACAACTTTGGAGGTGGGGGTACAGCTCAGTGGGAGAGCATTTGACTGTGGATCAAAAATGACAACTTCACTGTATTAAGTAAGTGGGGGCCGTTGATGCCATTGAATGAGTACTTGTACTGTATGGCCTTTGTATTCAAAATGACTGGGCAAGTAGAGCAAGGAATCTGCATCAGATTTTGCATTAAGCTTAAACATTCCTCTTTGGAAACTATTTGGATGATTCAGGAGACGGCAGCTATGGGCAACTGGTGATTGGCAGCCTCACCACAATAACGCACCCGCTCATGGATCATGTCTTGTGCAGAGTTTTCTGGTGAAACATCAAATCACCCAGGTGACTTAGTCCCCCTATGGCCCAAACTTGGCACCCTGTGACGTCTGGCTTTTCCCAAAACTAAAATCATCTTTGAAAAGGAAGAGATATCAGAATGTCAATGAGATTCAGGAAAATGCAACAGGGCAGCTGATGGAGAGTGGGAGAGCTGTGTGAGGTCCTAGGGTGCCTATTGTGAAGGGGACTGAGGCGTCATTGTCCTGTGTACAACGTTCCTTGTATCTTCTTCAATAAATGTCTCTATTTTTCATATTACATGGCTGGGTACCTACCTTCTGGACAGACTTCATGTAAGTGTATCTTTGCTCCATCCTATACATTCAGTAGAAGCTCAATAAACCCTTAAAATTGTCATTTGTTATTTTCTCATTATAGAACTAATAATCATCACCCACTGAACAATCCAGAAATTAGTGCTAATGCTTTAGTATTCTCTGCCTCTCTTCTCTTGCAGTGGACCTGCCTAAAATAGACTTTATTTAGATTTACTAGGGGTGTAGAAAGGCAGCCATGAGCAGTAATGAGGCCAGAGAGAAAATGAGGGAAGGGTTGCCCCTGATGCACCCCAACTGGCATGAGCCCCCTCTTTGCCTTTCACCCTGGGCCTGCGCAGAGCCAGAGTCTGACTCCGAGCCTTGGCCCAGAGCCCTGCAGACCCCGTCTCCGTGCCTCTGCCAGGCGGTGCAGAACCATGGGAAACACGGCCCACATCCAGACAGCAGAGCACCTGTCCTCCCGTCAGATTTAGGTGCTGTCAGCTGCTCCTCGTGTGAGACAGACCACCCATTCTTTCCTGGCCGCACACCCCAAAGAAGCCTACTTAGCCTGCAAGTCAACTCCAACTAAAGGACAAGCTGCTCCCTGCAGGTAGCTTTCTGCTGAGGCCACTGCTGTGCTCCCTGTTGCTCAGTGGTGCCCCCTTCACTTTCTGGGCCTCTTGGCTGGGCTCTTCATGAGCCCTGGACAGCTGTGCTGCTGACAGAAGGAGTCAGGCTACCAAGCTGTTTTATTTGTCAGGGTCAGAGCAGAGCAGGAGCCCAAGAGGCTAATGAGCCATGGGGCAAGAAGAGCTATAGAAAAAGTATCCCAGGGTTTGGATCCCACCAACCTTATTTTCTTGCTGGGTCTCCCCAGACAAGTTATTGAACTTCTCTGAGTCTCATTTTCCTGCTTAACATGGTTCTATAAGGTTTCTCTTTTCATGTACCAAGCCCTGTGCTATGAATATTATAAACATGATCTAAATTATGAACTCAAAATTTCATGGCAGAGCTGGTGTATTGAACAAAGTGAGAAAAAAGGAGGTTGGGAAGAGAGCCAGGGAATCACAGCAAGAAAAAGCTGCCTGGGATTAATGTTGCTACCCCCGTGCCCACCACAGGCAGGTAGCAACTGGCTGTGCCAAGCGGCCAGTTGCTACCTGCCTGTCATAGTGACATGGAGAGGGAAGACCCAGAGCAATGCCATGTCAAAGCTAGATCAGGCCTCCCTGCCTCCCTGCTTTAAAGATGAGAAAATGAAGCCCAAAGTGGGGTGTGAATCATTTCAGTGTTGTTCACTTGCTCTTTCATTCATTTACACATGCATTCATTATTCATCACACATCTGTTGGGCTTCTGTCATATCTAAGCCCTGCACCATGTTCTAGGGATACAGGCATGCCTTCAGTGTGCAGTCTGCACCCAGGGAATCACTCAACCACGAGGGGGTTAGAGAAGGACGCAGTCGACGTAGACTTCTTCTACAAGAAGACTGGACTTGAAAAAACGGGAGAAAGTGAGAGGAGAGGGTGAAGGGGACCCAGGACAAGGTTCCATCAGATGGGGGAGCCTGGGCATGTAAATTACGTAAGGAGAGTGATTCAGAGGAAAGCTGGGGGCTGAGGATAAGGGTGAGAGTGATGACTGATATGCAGGGGCTCTCGAGTCAGCTCAGGAAGAATCAAGAAGTCATTTGGAGGGACATTTAACCCCCAGGCAAAGATTTTTAGGATGGAGACATAAAAGGGGGAAGCATCCCATGGGTCACAGAAGTTGTGTCCTAGGGCCAGAAGGCTGGAGGCCAGTAGTGCACCATGGGTTCTCCATGGCAGGTCCTGGCAGGTCCTTCCTGGTGTTTAAACGTGGGGACAGGCCCTGGGGAGTTGCTGCTACAGGCCAAGCGTGGGGCTCACAATGGCAGGAAGAAGCTCTCTGGAGAAAGGAAGGGGTCTAGGAATTGGCTAGGGGACCTAGATAGTGGAATTTTAAGGAAATGCCCTACATCTGCCAATATCTCAAGTGGTCGAATATTAAAAAGGAGGCATAGAGAGATCAAAACTTTGCCAGTGAACAGGCATCCTATAAGTGTTCCCAAGCCTATGTGGGAAAAATCGCAAGGTCTTCAGCACCCTGCCAACTTCCCCAGCCAACTGCATGGAGGGCGGTGCCCACCTCACACCCTCATGATTGAAAGTGAGCTGTATGGGAAAGGGTAGGAAGATTTTCCCCGTCTTTGGAAAAGCCAAAATTTCCCATCAGTGGGCCAGGACAGAATTGTGAGGCGTGTCAGAGTTAATTTCCTCTGTGCCAGCAATAGGATCACGCATGGACAGAAAATGTGGGGGTACAAGATCTGGCCTGAGCCAGGCAGTTTAAGGGGTGTAATGAGAGTAACAGCTGTGGCCAAGCATGAAGTAGTGGCTGACCCCTGCAAGGCCAGAAAATACCATGGGTACAGTCTCAAAATCATCCCGTTCTGTATGTCCCTGTCAGTTGGCAAAGGTGACATGAGAGGCAAAAGCAGATCAGAGGGACAGTCCTTCTGTTTGATGTGGTTACAGCTGTCTTGGTTTAAGTGCATTCTCTGAAGGTCATTACAGGAAGTGGTCAAGGAAGCAAGAGAATGGGTCTTTGGTTCATTCAAAGGACAAAAATCTATTTGGAGACTGAATTTTGGGGAAGCTCATGACTAGGGACCTTGTTCCTGGGACCTGAGGGAATCACTGATGTTTGTGAATGTGCACCTGTCCAATGGTGCTCAGGGGGGACAGGAAGGGGGGTTCTTAGGTCATTCCTGAGGTCCAAGCCCTTCTCTGTCAGCCACTGGAGCCCTCCAGCCCCCCTTGGAAAGGCTGCAAGAGGAAGCTGGAAACGCCACACAGAGTCTGCATTTATTTCCAAACAACTAAGCTATACCCAGCCATCAGCAAATCTGATTGGCACTGGCTATGACACCAGCCTTGGGCCATGTGGTGCTGTGAATCCAGAGTTGAGCAAGGCAACTCAGAGAGATCCCAGTCTACCCGAGGAGCTCCAGGTGGCCCTTGCAGACCAATCTGAGAACAAGTCAGAGATTAACCTCAAGACACAGACCCAGTGTGCTGACAGAGTTTAGAGAAGGAGAAAATGAGGGTTTAGGGACCAGAAGACAGGCCTCCAGCTGGACTTTGCTTGACCCCTTTCCCACCTTAGAGATTGCTGCCGGACCCTGTAAAAGACACAATCATGGCAGTGGGCAGGGGCGGTGCCTCCCTACCCCTGCTGGTTAACCACTGAATGGCCCTTTGAATTCCTCGGTTGTCTTTAAAACAAGATCCCTCCAGTATTGCTGGGGAAGGAAAAGTTACTGTTGCAATGGGCTGCTGTCCCATTAGCTATGCTTTAGGGTGGCAGACACCACACGCCTTCCCCAGGCTGAGGGAGAGGAAGAAACTATGCTAGATGTGCTGATAAGAACTTGCACAAACACAGAGTTCAACACACACATGCAAACCCTTTGTAGCAGACAGGGCAAGTGTCATTATCATGTCCGTTTCAGAGAGGAGGAGGCTGAGGCTCAAAAAGGTTAGGTGGGCAGGTCCTGCAGCTAACACAGGACAGAGCAGGAACCTGGGCTCGGGAATTTTGCTTCTCAGACCTTGGTCTTTCTGTATTCTGTGCTGCCCCCACTGCACGTAGCTGACATCACTCGGATGCTTACTGTTTCCCAGGCATTGGAGGCACTTCTCATTAAATAGTTCATGTACTCTTCCCAATTCCTAGGGTTCTTTTCATTCTCTTTCTACAGCTGAGCAAACCAAGGTGCTGAGAGAGATTCAGGAACTTGCTCCAACTCATACAGGTTGTTAGTTAAGGAGCTGGGGGCCTAACCCTGGCCTGTTAAATTGGGAGATTGTGTTCTTAACCATTTGGCTGTGCTCCCACATGAAGTGGGTATCAGTGATGGCTGAGTGGTGTGTATGAACAGGGCCTGAGGATGCTGGCGGGGAAGTGCCGCCTATCCCCTGCTGCTCCTGCTGCCTCACCTGCCTCACCTGCCTCCCCTGCCTCCCCTGCCTCCAAGGGCCTCTCTGGGCCACTGCAGAAGAGGAAGCCTGTAGATGAATACAGTGAGGCACACCAGCTGTGTGAGACTTCGCATTTAATGGGGGCAGGTGTTCAGAGCTGTCCCGATGCCTTCCATCTGCTCGCATTGTGGAGTCCCCATGCAAGGTCTGGGACTGTGGTTTGGGGCCTTCCTTCATTAACCTGGCAACATCTGAGACATCCACAAAAGCAAGAAAGCTGACTGGCTCCTTTCAGTTTATAGCAACTCAGACCACCTTTTCTGGCTCCTGGGATCCAAAACAGTATCCTCAGAGCTGGCTTATTTACAGAGATGCAAAGACTGCTGCGTTCTGCTGGCCCATCCCAAGAGGCAGCAGCTGTGCCTGACATACTCTCCCTACCAAACCCTGGCTGCAGCTGTCTGACCATCTGTCTGGATGGCTGTCCATCCACCTAGCCAGCCCAACATGGAATAGTGATACATTGACAATGCAGCTGTTTACCTGTTCGTCTCATCCCAGTGTGTGAAGCTGCTGATGGTGGGAGCCTGTTGGCCTTACTCTGTAGCTTTCCTGCAGTGGTTCACAACCTATCCCATCACCTGCTAGACCTGTGGAATCTGCTACACACTGTCTGTGTGGCTGCTCATTAATCCAGGCATTCTTGAAGGTTTATACTGATTTGGGGGGATCCTGTTTGTACAAGCCCCTAGTCCTGAGAGTCCTGAGAGTCCTGCCTACATGTGACTCAGGTGACTGGGGCTCAGTGAAGAGCCCATGAGGTCCTCCATCCCCCAATCTGGTCTTGCTTTTATTCCCCAGCAACCTCCCTGCAGCCCAGTCTCAGTCACCCTGTTTCTCAAAGTGTGTTCCGGGGAACACTGAGTCAGAAACACCACAAGGGTTAATGGTGTAGAACAATGACCCAGAATCTTAAAACAAGACCTGGGCATTTATAAGAACTGTAAGGCAGGTTTACTCTCCAAAATATAAAAAGAACTCACTCAACTCCACTCAAAGAAGACGAGACACCCAATTAAAAAAATGGGTAAAGGACTGGAACAGATACTTCTCCAAGGAGGACATACAGAGGATCCAGAGACACATGAAAAGAAGCTCAATATCACTACCTATCACAGAGATGCAAATTAAAACCACAATGAGATACCACTTTACACCAGTCAGAATGGCTATCATAAACAAAGAAACAAACAACAAGTGCTGGAGAGGTTGTGTGGAAAAGGGGACCCTAGTTCACTGTTGGTGGGATTGCAGACTGGTACAACCACTATGGAAAACAGTATGGAATTGTCTAAGAAAACTAAAAATGAACGTGCCTTTTGACCCAGCAATTCCACTGTTAGGAGTATATCCTAAGAACGCTGAAACACCAATCCAAAAGAACCTATGCACCCTGATGTTCATAGCAGCACAATTCATGATAGCCAAAAGTTGGGAGCAACCTAGATGCCCATCGGTCAATGACTGGATCAAAAAACTATGGTACATTTACACAATGGAATTCTATGCTGCAGAAAGGAAGAAGGAGCTCCTACCCTTTGCAACATGATGGATGGAACTGGAAAGCATTATGCTGAGCAAAATAAGCCAGGCAGTGAAAGACAAAACCATATGACATCACCGTTAACAGGAAGCTAAACAACAAAACAAACAAGGAAGCAAAATGTGACCAAAGACACTCAAATAAGGAACAGGCTGACAGGGACCAGAGCGGAGAGGGGAGAGAATCACAGGGGAAAAGGGGAAGGACTCACATGAACAAGTATAAAGGACACATGGACAATAACTAAGGTGGGGGGCGAAAATGGGAGGGAGGTGGGGAGCACTGGGGGGGGCAGGGCTGGGAATATAAGACAGAAAACTGTACTTGAACGAGAATTAAATTAAAAAAAAAGAATTTTAGATACACAGGAAAAAAAAGAATTGTAAGGCAGGAAGGAAGGAGGATTGCACCCACCAGCCGAAGGCTAGGGACCACCATAGCCCGGGTCCTTGGTGGGTTTCCTTCTTCTCTATATCCAAGTGTATTCGAGAGCCCTCCATGATTTGCTTTGGGGAGGAGGGGCCTATGTATGCTCAGGTAGGAAAATGAGACATCATGATGTTCAAATGAGGGAAATAGGCCCTGAAGTTATCAGTTATTAAACTTCCAAAAGACTTTCTAAAAGAGGGTAATGATAACATTACCATCTGAGAGAAGGCATACTATCTGTCTAATAAAACATTCATGGTATATGACGGGATTACAGTATTTGTTCAGGGGATTCAGGGTTGCTTTATTATTTGAGATGTGAGATGTTAATAATTACCCTGATCCAGAAGTTCTGCTTCAGAATCTCTGGGGATCACCCAGCTCAGGGTGAATCTGTGTTTTCACCAGACTTTCCAGGTGGCTTCTGTGTTCACACCGAAGTTTGGAGGCCTTTCCCCAGACACATGGCTCCAAACCTTGGCTGCATGCTGGAGTCACCTGGGAAGGTAAAAGAATAAAAATGAAACAAAACGAGTTGCCTGAGCCCACCTCCAGACAGTTTGATTAGGTGGGGCTTGGGCATCCATAATTTCTGTCATTGTCTTGTTCCCCAGTAGGTTTTCCTGTGCAGCCAGAGTTGGGAAGTCAGGGTTACCATATTTTTCAGATTATAAGAGGCATCTCACCCCTCAATTTGGGAGGAATAATGGTTGTTAATGCTGCTGTTGAGTTCTGTTTACATTTACATTGGTGAAATATTATGTTATTTATGTTATTAAATATTTTACCACATTTTTTGCTTCAAAAATTCCCCCCTATTTTCCTCCTCTAAAACCTAGGTGTGTCTTATGGTCTGAAAAATACGGTAGCTCTGCCCTGGTGGGTGGTGCCTGTCTGTGCCCTGCCCATACAGGAGTGTGTCAGGGGTGTCTCCTAGGCTGACTCCAACTCGTGGAGGCATTTGTGGCTGGGAGCTGTGCTCACTCCAGGACACATGTTGGTTCCCTTTAAATGCCTTTGCCTGGTCACCAAACCTTGTCACAGCAGCCTCTGCTTTGACTGGAGGATCTTGCTGAGGATCTTGCTGGATCCTGTCTGGCTGTGGGTAAGGAAAGCCCCTTGGAAGGAGCAGAGAGTGGCAGCTGCAGCTAGAACCAGTCAGTCCTGGGGGGATCTAACCATCAAGGCCACCTGGCCTAGGGCAGCAGCACCTCCTATAGTGAGTGCTGTAGGGCCATGGGCTTGATGCTCTGCATCAGCTTCTGCCTGTCAGTGGAAGAGCCAGCGGAGCCCTCCTGCCCACCCTCCCACTCCCACCAGGGCCTAGGGTACGTGGCCAGCAGGGATGCCGGTCTTCTCTCCATCAGTGGCCTCCTGCCTCCCGGACCCCAGGTTGGGAAGGTGCTTGTCTTCTAAAAATACTGCCCCTATTCAGAGATGATCCATTTATTTCCCACATTTTATCAATGGAAGGCATGTGTAGCTGTTGTGCGGGGCTTCTGACTCCCAATAGATACGGCATTTGTTTTACCCCAAGTCTTCTAGAAATCTAACCGAAGCCAAGGAATGGGGTTCCTTCATTGATCTGTGTGTGTCCTTATTGCTAGACCTTTGTGAAGTTCGAGGACCCTGGGAATTCTACGTCCAGGACTCACCTCCTATCCTGTGTCCCTCTTGCTTCTGCTCCAACCTGGCCTCTGTGTCATCTTTAGCAAGTCCCTGAACCTTTCCAATGGAAGGACTATTGTGGCCTCATTCTCTCTCCTGGCAAATAACACACACAAACTAACTCAGTAACTCACTAGCTTGTGGGATTCAAAACATCTTCTTTAGCCATTAATGCTCTCTTTAAAGGGTTTCCTATGAAAAAAATCTGATACGTAATAACACGAAATTAGAGGCTGACTGGTAAAAAGGGAAAGAATGACCTCAGACCTCCCCTACCCTCCGCTCAGGGCCTATCTTCCACCAGGGGCTTCACAGAAGCTCTTGAACAGCACTGTCGTGGGTACGTTATTTTCAGTGGGTGTGGAGGTCCATGTGAAAATCTTGAGCCAGTAGGGTTAAGTGGCGTGCACACTTTAAAAAGTGTGACCATTGTTTTTATTTGTTTCCAGTTGTGACATTCAATTTTTTATTTATTTCCAAATTTCAAGTGATATGGAAGGGTAGAGAGTTTTAACATTTGTGAAAAGTGGACCCTGATTCCTGAAAGGTTGTAACCCGTTGATCTAGATCAGAGCTTTTCAGCTGCGGGTTACCGCCCATGAATGGGTCACGGAATCAGTGTTCTCGGTCGGGACCAGCTTTCCTCCTTAGCAGGACATTGTAGCATAAAACGGAATACACCACGATTAGTCACGCAGAGCAAATCGTGGTTTCCCTTGTGTACGTGTGTGTGTGTGTGTGTGTGTGTGTGATGCGAAATGTGGTTCTTACTGTGGGTTGTGGTCAAAAGGAGCCAAGAGCTGGTCTGAATGGATGGTCCCTGCTGTTCTTTCGGGCTCTGACTATACCTCACATCTGCATTTGGGCAGCTTCCAACCCGCCGTGCTGAGCAGGGTGCTGGTAACCAATGCACAGAGATGAGGGGTCAGGAAGGCAGGACTGCTGGGGGAGGGGTGAGCCCCTCCCCTCAAGGGAGCCCAGCGCCCCACAAATGTTTGACAATAGCATTCCTCCTACTGGCACCTGGCAAGAGGCATGGAGGTGAGCACGGGGCCAACTTTGCCTAAATCCATGGTCCAGGGAGCTAATCATGGTATGTCTTATACAAGGCAAGTGATGCGGGTGTGTGAGGCAGGGTAGGGGCCCGGCCTTGATTATTCCCAACTCCAGAGAGGCTTTTCACCTCCAGGTCTCTCTGGTTCCTGGAGGTGCTCTCAGGACCCTGCCTGAACTGTGCCTCCTCCCAGCCTCATGCTCCAGGTTGCCTCAGCTTCTGTGGTTGCCGAGGTGCCATGAGCCTCAGGAGTGGAGGACAGTCTGGAGGATTAGTGCACAAGCCGTAACAGATCAGTGGTGTCTCCCTGCAGAGTGATAGCCCCATGGGGTGGGAATCCTGTTTCCTTGCCCTGGGCTGCACAGCATGGCAGATCAGCTTGGCAGGAAAAGTGTCCACTTTCTGCCCAACTCTGCAGCC
Organism: Sturnira hondurensis; assembly: GCF_014824575.4. Classification (NCBI taxonomy): domain Eukaryota; kingdom Metazoa; phylum Chordata; class Mammalia; order Chiroptera; family Phyllostomidae; genus Sturnira; species Sturnira hondurensis. The sequence goes on from NW_028079136.1 coordinate 5,574,779, forward strand.
CAGGGAGGATCAGTATGGATGCTGAGGCCCTCAGACGATGGCTCTGGGCTCCCCCACACCCATGGGGCTTCCCCAACTCCCCTTCCTCCCCTGGCCTTGGCAGGAGGGGGTGAGGAGCTGGGAATGGAGGGAGACCTTCCTCGGCATCCCAAGGCAGCTCACTCCAGGGTGCCAGTGGGCTCTGGGTCCTCTTCTTCCTCTTAGGGAGGGTGGGGGAGCCTTGTTTTTCTGTGTACCAGACACTGGTATGGAAGACAGTAAAGTGATGAGCAGCCACCTCAATAACACTCAACCGTATTTGCTCATAATTCTGTCCCAACCATCAGCACAGTTCCTGACCCATAACAATAGCAATAACCGCCAGGATAATATGGTACATAGAATGTGAGAGGCTCTGTTAACTCATTCAATTCCCAGTAACTGCACAGGGAAGCAGTATTGTAATCATAATGGACCCCGGTTTTCCCCCAGTTTTCCATGTTAGGAAACCGAGGCACAGAGAGGTTAAGTGACTTGTGCTGGGTGTGCCAGATTAGGCTCCCCTCTGCACAACTGCAGCCTGATGCATATTCTTTGAGTAAGTGAATTAACTTTCATTCATAAGTTCACATGCGTGGAGTTTAATGTTCGCCTCTCTGTGGGTACCCAGGAAAGGTGGGACAAGCCAGTGTATCTTCTTCAGTGTGCTGGGGTCCACCAGGGAGCTCCCGTCTGAGCCACTGCCCACAGGTAAGGGAATTAGAACTGGGTGCATCTTCCTGAAGAAAAGAAGGACATGCTCAGGATCCCAAGAGAGGCTGTGCCTCCAGGTGTCCTCTCTGGTCACCCATGGCCTAGAGGTGGAACCTCAGGGCCATAGGGCCTCTGCTCTGAACAGAGCTCTTATCCTCAGGTCTGAGCCCGGCGGACTCAGGTCCCCCAGGAAGGCCATCTCGCCTCTCGTGATTCTTTACCGGCATAGGAACAGGCTTCCTCATGCACTTTGAAAATGCATTTTGTAGAGCAAACACTCATGACTCTGAAGGTCCATGAAGGAAGTTCAGATCCTGTAGATAATCCTGAGACCCCATAAAGTGACATTGTCCGACCTTGTGTACAAGATATTAGTGTGGATGCTTTCCAAGGCCCATGGCTGACAGACACAGATAAGCATGGGGCCACTTACTCATTGTGTCCCGGACGTGGAGAGTTTCTTTGTCTGAAACTTTGCTTATTTTGTCTGGCTGAGCATTGGGCCCACCTCCTTCCTTCTGCCTCAGGTGCCTGTGCAGCGCAGCTGGGTTGATAAAGTAAGACTTTAGCAGATGGAAAGGACTAATTTTTCCCCCTTTCAAAATTATAGGCATGACGGTTTTTCTTCTCTCTTTTTTTCTTTTTTGCACACATTCTGCTGGACACATCTGCATTCTTAATACAGAGTGTTGAGACATCATAAAGGTTTTCACATCTTTCATGGGATAAATATTTTTAGCATCATGCTCAAGAAATGGATTTTGTTTGAAAATGGCCTATTTCTTTTGATGGTTTCTTTGACGTGGATTCAAAGCTTTTTCTGGTCCTGCAGGAGCCTGAGGTTGGAAGGGTCTCTTTGTTAACTTTTTTCAAAGGACAAATCTACTTCTTTTCACCAAAATAGAGCCATGGCTGCCAGGGCTGGGAGATAGATGACCGAGGACAGTATGAAAAAATGTCCCGTGAGCCAACAGATGCTGGGAGTGATGGCAGGCTCAGCCCTGGGGCCCCCGCAGCTGGGGCCCCCAGACCCCTATGAGCAGACCCACCAGGGCCCTGGCTCCTGTGTATCCTTCTTTGCTGTAAATTGCACTTCAGGGATGCCAAAGTCATTTTCACCGGGGGCCACATCAGCCTTGCGGTTGCCTTCAAAGAGCCGAATGTAATTTTAGGACTATATAAATGTAACTACTCCTTAACTGTTAAGCGAGAGCTTGGAACTGCTGCCAAGTAGAAACAAGGTGCTGGGCCAGATAAAACAGGGAGGAGGGTGGGGTTCGGCCCGCAGGCCTTGTGTTTGCCACCTGCGATAAAGATTCAGATGTGGCTATTGAGCCAGGGTGGAGCCCCATAATACTTCTTCACGCAGGTTTGTCTTTACAGGTGTTCCTCTCTTGTCTTTGAAATGTAATCTTTTTAGTGGTCTTCTGCATGCAGTGAGCAGCCACTTGGGACTACAAGAATCTGTTTTTAGGACAAGCCTTTGTGGCAGCTGTGGCCCTCTGTGACCATGTGCATGTGTACCCGTGTGAGGACGCAGCTGGAGGTAACTGAGAAACACAGGAACCCTGCTGTCCTCTGGGAGCCTGGGTTAACAGTCAAGGGATCTTGTGATTAATACCCTTTCCATGCAGACCTGCAGAGCATCTCTTACCTTCCTGTCAGCCTGACACATAGGTTGCAGGTGCTTCTGTAGATCAGACCCAGGTACCAGCACTGGTGAGGGTCACCGAGGGAGGATTTGCCAGTCTCCCTGGGGCTCAACCTGTGGGGTTTGGCTACCTCCGAGGTGCTGGAAATACTGGGTGGTCAAACAGATGCTGTTCCTTAGAGCACTGTGCAGGAACCTCCTGTGCGGTGGAGGGAGCCCTGAGCAGGGATTGAGGGCATTCAGGGTCTTTGTCTCCTCTCCTAGTCCGAGACTCAGCTGTTACCTAGCTGTGTTACATCTGCAAGTCACTTAACCTCTCTGGACCTGCATCCGTGTATTTATACAATAAAGAGTTGAACAGGAGGTACAAGGATTCCACTGAGCTTTCTGTTTTCAAGTGAAGCCACCGGTCCCTGTGTGAGGCTGAATCTGTAATCTGAACCACTTTATAACAATGGCATTTTAGGATGGGAAACATTCTCTGATTCCCCTCCTTTCCTTTACCCATAAGAAAACTTAGGCCTGAAGAGAGGGGGGACTTGCCCAAGGCCACAGGAGTGAATGAGTTGCAGAGCAGGACCTAGACGAGCCTGTGGTCCCCAGTCACCTCTTCAACTCGATTCTCAGGGAGGGGCCCAAGCAGCAGCCTCAGCACTCCCTGGGAATTTGCTAGAAATGCACATTTTCAGGCCACACTCCAGACTTGTGAAATCAGAACTCAGGGGTGGAGTCCAGCGATGGTCTGTGGATTTACAACCCCACTGGTTCCGTCTGGTGCTTGCCAACATCTGGGAACTACTGAAATATGGCACTTGGCTGCTCCTTTAAGACCAGAAGAAAGACATTGGAAACCAGCATGCTTTCCTGAGACACCGGAGAGAAAAGGGTAGAGCAACATTACACAGGAAAGGCGCGCATGCTCTTCCCAGCTAACGTCAGGCTGCAGGTTTCCCCAAGCAAGGGCTCTAGTGCAGCCTATCCCGGCACTGAGGAGGCACAGGCTTCTGCAGGCTGGCATCTGAAGTTGGCCCAGCCACAGGCCGTCCCACAGCAAAGCGCCTCCTTTCTTTCTCCCGGCTGAACCCAGCTGTTCCCATCTGAGCCTCTCTGGCAGGAGAAGTCTGCCGTTTTAACATCCACAGTGTTGGCCAGCTAGTTCATTCCAAGAAATTGATGTGTAGAAACACTGTTTTATGTGTGAACAGTGAGGTGTATATTTAGGAGTCCAGGTGCTCAGCTCCACGCTGTCACCTCTCAGGAAAGAAAAATGATGGTATGTGCTTCAGACTTCATTATATCTCCTAGGCAGAATTGTAGGTTTAAAGGGCTATTTTAAAGTAGCACATAACGGCGCCTATAAATCCTGATTCCTAAAGATATGGACATTTGTCACTCCCTAAAATGAGTTTTTCACATGTTCTTTATATTGGTTGGCTTGGAGCGTAAAATCTTGGACTTTTAATAGTGGTTTTCATTCTGCGTAATTTCCAACCGAAGTCCATTTCCATGAGTGTGTGTGCACAGAGCTCTGGCTGCTGCTACCTGCCCATTAGTCTCAGCCCTGAGCCACACCCATGCCCAGAGCCCACCCTGGGCTGGCAGGGGAGGGCAGGGCAGCCCCGGCCCAGCACAGGAGTGGGTGTGGGATTTGGCTGTGAGAGGCTGTCATACAGTGTATGGAGTTGGCTCCCACAGTCAGAAGAATTCCTGTTCCTTGCCTGCTGTGTCAGCCCAGATGGAAATGGCTGAGCTTCGCCCTAGTTCCCTGACTTATTCTCTGTTCCTTGCTAGGACTTGCTGCCACCCTTCCTGAATCCTAGCCCTCGTGGCTGGGGCTGGCTCCCCTAACCCTTGCCAGCTCCAACCAGGGTGTGGGGCCTGATTCGTCGGTCCTTGGCCTTGCCCAGGGTTTTATTCCCAGCGACTTTGAACATCTGGAATCATAACTGCCTTTTGTTCTTCCCAGCTGGGGGTGAATTCAGCCACCCCTGTTCCAAGCTAGGTGGGCTGAGGTTGTGTCTTTTGAGGCCAATACCAGGGTCCTCAGCGGAACAAGGCAAAGAGGTGTATCAGGGCCAGCATCCTGGAGACAGAGGCCCATGGCCAGCAGGCAGATCCTCCCTAACGCTCTCAGGCCTGACTAGGTGTCAGGCACTGCTCTGGGAGCTTGACGCAGATTCTTTCCTTTGTTCCTCACCACGGCCACCTGAGGCAGGGACTGTACCATGAACAGAGCAGCAGCTGGGACCCGCAGTTTGTGCTGCCACTAGGCCGGGGGTTGGGAAGGTGACGTCCAAGAGCCGGGTCTGACCTGCCGCCTGCTGTCGAGAGTTTTCTAAGAATGAAGCCACACCCACTTGCTCACGGACAAGTGGTCTCCCCTTGTCCTTGGTTTCACTTCTCATAGTTTTAGTTGCCTATGGTCAACCAAGGTGTGAAAATATTCAATGAAAAATTTCAGAAATGAACAATTCATAAGTTTTAAATTGCGTGCCATCCTGGGTCGCGATGAAATCTTACTTCCTGCCGCTCTCTCCCACCCAGGACATGACTCTATCCCTTTGTCCAGTGTTATACACGCCGTAGGCACCAGCCACCTGGGTTTTGGATCCACTGTCATGGTATCGCAGTGCTTGTGTTCAGGTCGTCCTTATTTTACTTAATAGTGGCCCCAGAGCCATTCATGCAACTTTGATCACAGTGGGGTATTATATGTGTTCTATTTCATTATTAGTTCTTATTGCTAATCTCTTACTGTGCCCAATAAATTGAACTATCATAAGAGTGTGTGTATGTGTGTATGCATAAAGCATAGTATATATAGGGTTTGGTACTATCTGGGGTTTCAGGCATCCACTGGGGGTCTTACAACACAGCCCCCAGAGAGAAGGAGGGACTACTGTATTGTCTGTGGCTACTTTCTCAATACAAAGGCAGAGCCGAGTAGTTGTAACTGAGACCAGGTGACCTGCAAAGCCAAAACTACTCACAACTGGTCCTTTACAGAACAAGGTGAGCCAGCCCCTGTTCTAAATCATACTGCCACTCATGACTTTTGTGAATTTGGAAGCAGATTATTCTGTGCATGTGCCAATGGACATTTTTCTGGGGAGTGGCCATAGTCTTCATCTGACTCGTAGATGGGAACCCCCCCAAAACCTTAGAACTGCAGCTTTAGAGGGGTTTGGGGTAGCCAAGTGCTGGCTCCAGTCCAAAGCAGAGCAGAAGGAGGCAGGGTCAGATGTCAGGAGCCAGTTGGAAAGCGAGACTGAGATGAGAGTTCATCGATTCAATTAGGGCTAGTGGGAAGAAACAGAAGCAGGTGAGTGACTGCCTAGCACCGTCTGAGACTCTCCTTTGTTGTTTATTAGCTCGGCATATGAGAGAGGCAGAGCCACTGTGGCCTCAAGGTCGAGTGTGAGGCCCCTCAACAGCTCATGGCCACCTGCTGGCTTCATGTGCACCTGCTTGTTTGGAGAACCTGGCTGGCAGCCCTGCCCTGCTTGTACTGGGGGTACCTGCCTGTTCAGTCTCAATGCAGTGTCAGAGAAAGCCATGCAGGAGCATGGCTGGCTCTCAACAAACCAGAACTCTCTTGTTCCTTTGTCTCACTACAACCCTGAGGCCAGGTATCAGAATCTCCTTTTTATGGATGGCAAAAACTCACAATGATGGAGGTTTTACTGGGGTAGGCAGAATAACGGGCCCCTGAAAGATGTCCACATCTTTATCTCTGAAACCTGTGACTATGTTATCTTAGATGACAATAGGGAATTATGGTTGTTAATCAGCTAACAATAAGATTATTATAATAAAGAGATTGCCCTGGATTATCCAGGTCAACCAGGGGTTATCACAGGATCTTTGAAAGTGGAAGAGAGTATCAGAAGACGAGGTCAGAGTGGTGCCACATGGAAAGGACTCAGCTCACGGCTTTGACATTGACCATGGAATGCAGACACCCTCTAAAAGCTGGAAAAGAGGATTCAAGTGTTCTAGACTCCGAGGAAATGGATTGTCCTCTAGAACACCCAGAAAAGAACACAGCCCTACCAGCACCTTGATTAATCATGGAGACCCTGTCAGACTCCTGAACTCCAAAACTACAAGAGAATATATTTCTTATTGTCTTAAACCACTAAATGTGTGGTTATTTATCAGAACAAGAGCAGGAAACTAATCCACTTATCACGAGTGTGATAGTTTGCTGGGAGCTTTACTGGAATCCACCCCCTCACTTACTCTTTGCAATGAGCTGGAGGTGAATATTCTTGTTTCCATTGAACAGACTAAACAGATGACTGGGCTGAGATTCGGAGAGGTTCATGAGCTCGCTGAAGGTCACATAGAGCTGGTCAAGGGCAGAGCTGATGCCAGAGCAGAGCTCCCGCAGCAGCCTGCCTTTGCAGTGCAGGCCCTGGCCCTGCCTTGTAACGGGGCATTCGGGGGAGCCTCTCTTCTCCCCCCAGACGCTCTGCCAGAGGAAGCTTTTGCCACAGTGAATAAAGCCAGTGTTCAGGGGCGTTTAATGGTGAGGGATGGGAAACTGTCAGGGCTCCTTCCTTCCAATTGGCTCCAGGCCCTTTCCCTTCAGATTCCACTTCTGTCTCTTAACAATTCTGAGGATCCCTGGAAGAGAAAGTGTAATTGTGGGGGGGCTGCTGGCAAAAGACTTACAACTCATGTTCTAATGCACCTCCAGAAGTCGGGAATGGGGAGACCCCCCCCCAACACAACAGAGTATTGCACATCAAATGGGGGGGGTGAGGGGTAACAATATGAACCTTTTCCCTTGGGAACCCAACTACAAGTGGAGTCATAATGTATCACTTTGCTGGATATAAGAAAAGCACCATGATGATGTGCCAAAAATCCTCCTTTTTCTCCCAAATAAAACCCAAACACTGGCTCCATGTTACAAAAGAGAAGCAGAGGCCTAGGGATTAGGGGGTTTGCCAGTGTTGGAGGGGAGGGTTGGCTGAGGCCTCCTGCTTCCCAGGCCAGCCTGCTGCTACTGCCTCGCTTTGGCTGGCACCAGGCACAGTGGCAGGGCTTTGCCCCCTGGGTCGGGTGTTGCAAGAGGAGGAAGGGGAGACACAGAGCAGAAGCAGGGAGCAGCCTGGAGGCAGCCAGGGCCGGCCTGCGGTTTGGGTGTGAAATCCCTCTCTGTGTTGGTGTGTGCATTCTTCCTCGTCAGCCAGGCTCCAAGGAGTGAGCTTTGATGCTCTACAAATGCAGCCTGAGCTTCTGGATCAAGGGAGGCACAAGCATCAGCCTGTTTAGTGGAGATAATGATGACTTCACATTAGCAGGTAGCCAGCAGGCAGGAGTTTACTGAAAGTGACAAGAGAAATGTACATTTCTGGGCATTCAATTAGCCCCTTGCTTTTTAACCCAAAATAAAACATGCAACAGGGCACCTCAAGAGTGGAAGGAAGTTTTGTAAAAATCATTGAATTGTACATTTGAAAAAGGTGAATTTTGTGGAATGTAAATTATACCTGAGTAAAACTGTTTTTTTAAAAAAACAAAACAAGTGCAAGAAAAGGAAACGTCCTTTATGGAGTTTTATCAGGGACATTCAGCGGTGCTCACGCCACCATTTAACGCTTAGCTTTCATCTTCCTAGAGCTGACATCACTGCCCCTCATTGTGGCAGCCTGACCCATTTCCCAAGTGAAGACAATGGAGGCCTGAAAGGGCCGCGGGACATGTCCAGAGAGAGTACATAGCACATCCAGGAGTGAGGAGAGAAGGGGCCCCCACGACACTGGTGTTCAGGACACGAGACCCCCTGCCCGTTCCTCAGATGAACTTTAGACACACAGCCCCAGTGTCTGAGGACAGACCTGCCTGTCCCTCTTCCTCCCTGCCTCCCCATCCCTGGGTTCTGGATCTTGTTGTCAAACATGCAAAGCTTCAGCTGTGAGCGTGGCCTGAGGGCAGAAACAGAAATAGCAGTGGCTGGGAGACTGGCTTCAGGGCAGAAGCTAGGCCCCCTTCCAACCACCCCTGGAGCCTCCTTAGCTGTCTCCTATCCCTGAAAGAGGGACACACAGCAAACTGAGTACACCCACAAGAAACTAGAAGCCTCCACCTATTTCCTGGGAAAGTATCCCTGAAGGTACTCAAAATGAGGGTCTAGAAGCAGACCTGCCACTTCCAATCAGCATGTGGTCCAGCTTGGGCAGTAGGCTAGGGGGAACTCAGGAATATGAGCTGTGTCCCAGTTGGCTGTGTCTGCACCCTTGGCTCCCCTGCCCAACCCCAAAGTGGGACGCCAAAACCACTTTGACCTCCAGCAGCAACCGTGCAATGTCACCCCTTCTATTGCCTTTTAGGATTCATCCCAACATCCCAGGAGCAGAGGTGGATGCTGGCTTCTTAGTTGGAGAGAGCTCTTGACTTTTAATTCTCCTGCAGCTCCTACAAATCCACCAACACCTCAAAGTTGCCACTAAAGTGCATGGCAGGAGCTGGCAAAACCCCAGCTTCAAAAGATGGGGTTCTCTAGATGCATGGTCCTGAAGAGGACAGGCAGTTGGAAGTGAACAGGGCTAGGCAGCATTACACTGTCTGTTTTACTCCAAAATGTGTTTCCCTTCTGCTCCATCGTGCAGCCTCAGCAACACCAAAACCCGGGGAACAAAAGCAGCTGGGTGAGCCCCCACAGTGCTGCTCACTGAAGCAGCCACGCTGCTGCAGGTATCCTTTCTGCTTTCTGCAGCAGTGGCTTCGGGAGCCTGAAAAGCTTTGGCAGGGCCTGCAGATGTGCTTCTCATGCCTGGCTGGTGAGCCTGTGCACAACGCTCAGAGCTACGGCTTTCGTTGCATTAAGTGCTCCAAGCTTCCCATGCTGCCTTCCTGCCCCACTTCCCTCCTGTCTCCATGAATCAGCATGAAGGCCGTCAGGGCCTGTATGAGTGTGCTGCATGTCAGGCGTGGTGGACACCTCTCTGAGACCATCTTGTGGCATTTCCCCAGTGCCCCATGTGGCAGAACTTTCTGGAAAACAGGTCATGCACAATGAGGGGTGCAGGTCATCTACCAGTGATCACATTCCATGGAACTATCTGAGGGAGTTAACTGTTTAAGAAGGGCCTTGCAGAGCAAGTGACTTTTTTAAAAACTTCATTTTAGAGAGGAAGAGTGAACAAGAGAGAGAAACATCAATTTGCTTTTTCTCTTACTTATGTATTTATTGGTCGATTCTTGTATATGCCCTGACCAGGATCAAACCCACAACCTTGGCATGTTGGGACAACACTGTTGGCCAGGACTAACAAGTGACTTTTTTAGTAAAAGATTTTAGGAGGCAGGAAGAGAGGGAGAGAAACACTGATGTGAGAGAGAAACATCGATTGGTTGCCTCTTGAATGCAAATGGACCAGGGACCAAACCCACAATCTAGGCATGTGCCATGACTGGGAATTGAACCAGTGACCCTTTGATTTGTGGGAAATGCCCAGCCCATTGAGCCACACTGGTCAGGGCAGCAAGTGACTTTTGAGTAAAGAAGTGGGGGGAGTTAGCCACGAGTGGGTAGAGGGAAGTGGGAAGCACCAAAGGGTCTCAGGTGAGATCCGCCAAGGGGGCTGCAGGGTCCCCATCACCCAGGGCCTTGTGGGCATTAACAGAGACTGTCTTTTATGCCAAGGGAGACAGAAGGCAATCAAAGGGTCCTTCCCAGAGAGGACATAGCATGGTAGTGTCTCCCCCAGCCTGTGGATCTCCTCGGCCCTGCTGGGGGCTCCCCTCCTGCCCACACCATTTGGCTCATGGTGGGTCAGGGAAGGTGGAGGGATGCCTCCTGCCCTGGGTTACACAGGTGCCATCTGGTGAAATGGCCATTCAGTTTTCTTTCTTAGTCTATTCCTTCCTACGACCCAGCCCAGCACCTGGCTGGTTCAGAATGGGCTGGGATGACGGCTTCCTTCTATACTGAGAAACCCTCCAAACTCTCTGGTTCAGCTACTGGCTGAGTTCACTGTGCCCTGATCAATGTCTGCCCTGAATGGGCTCTCCCTTGGGCAACCCTCAGCCCCCTGGATATATGCTTCTCTGGAGTCACTCCTCATTCGGTCAGGCATGCTCATATAGGTCTGAACCCTAGAAGGGGGCCACAGCCAGAGTCTGCTCCTGGGAGGAGAGCACCATCCATGGGTCTGGCCCATCACCACATGCGTCCAAACACTTCTAGGTCCCTGCAAAGGACCCAGCCTAGGCACTTCCCTGAGATGTCTTTACCACCTCAACGTGTTAAAGGTGTTCCTCCTTTGCTGATGACCAAATAGGTCTGATTTCTTACTGGAGAGAGAAGGGAATCAGCCTTGGGTGGATTCAGGTAGGCCTCTGTCTTTGGATGCAGAGACCCTTCATCTGGGGACTGGACGGCAGCAGCATCTTCCAGAGTCAGGACCTCAGGGAAGGGCCATCTTCCCCACCTGCACTCAGGAGGTGTTGGTGGAAAAGTACCCTGGTGGGGCTGTGGGGCTTCATGTGTCCTTAGCAGCTAACATTTATTGAGCCAACAATATGTGCCAGGCACCGTGCTAAGCTCCTTCCATGAACCATCTCTTGAATACACACACATGTTCCATGAAGAAGGGACCACTGTTATTATAGACGGGGAAACTGAAATGTAGGATGAGCTAGACTAAACTGGGAAATGGTAGAGCTGGAGTATAAGCTCCAGGATTCTGCCTCTATAGCTGCTGCTCTTACCCAGTTCTTTGGGAAGAGATGGAGTTAGCAGAGGCAAGTCCTCTGTACGTAAGAGATGTCAAATGTAAGGTGGAGAGCGGGGGACAGCACACTTAAAGGGCCGGATGGTCTCTGTTGTACCTGCTCAACTCTGCCCTCCTAGCTCGGAGACTGCGTTTCAGTAAATCCGTATTTACACAATAGGTGAGGGGCCAGATTTGGGCCGTGGACCATAGTTTGCCCCTCACATTGGAGAGAACAAGAATGTGGAATTTGGAGGAAGCCAGGCCTTTCTTTGATGCCCCCAACACCTGGGTGACCTTGGATTAGTCATTTATCCTTGTCTAACAACTGACCACTATGGGGTACATATTAACTAATTTATTTTAAAACATTATTTATCTATTTATCTTATCTTATCTTTAGAGGAGAAGGGAAGGAGAGAAGGAGAGAAATATCAATGTGTGGTTGCCTCTCATGAGTCCCCTGCTGGGACCAGGCCTGCAACCCAGGCATGTGCCCTGACTGGGAATCAAACTGCGATCGTGTGGTTCACAGGCCCGTGCTCAGTCCACTGAGCTACACCAGCAAGGGCTAACTAATTTATTTTAAAATGACATATGGAGTCTCTCAGAAGAGCTGCGTATTATGCTGGGAGCCAGGACACCTCAGGGAACAAGACAGACGTCATCCCACCCTCACGGAGTCCCCAGTCATGAGCATGACAGGGGTAACCTGAGGCATGGACAGCAGCCAGCACTGTGCTGGGCTCTGGGCAGGAGCTCAACAGAGAGCACCTTCTTCCTGCTGTGACAGCCTTAGCTCGTTCCGGACGCAGTGCTTTCAAGTTCATTATCATCCGTATGCATACTGAGTAAAAAGGTAGAAGCATGTGGTAGAACTCAGGACTTTAATATGTTCATAATGCAATATTAGGCAACACAGGTTTAATTAGGAATTATAATTTTTCATTAACTGACCCCACTTTACTTGGCAACACCCCTTTAGGTACGTGAGGGCAGTAAAGCAGCACTTCTCCTCCGTATTGGGTTGGCTCACTGGTTCAGGTTTCTACTACCCCCATTCCAAATGAATGAGTTACGCGTCTTTTTCAAGATAAAAAGGATCTCCAGGGCCACGCGAGCCCTGTACTTCCTTTCAGTACGTCTAGTCGGGGAGCGCAGGCAGGGGCGTCCTGAGTTCTGGGGTGGAGCTTTGAGCAGCCACCACACTAACATTTGTTTCGTGATAGAAATGCACTCATGATCTGCATTTGTCTCCTTCATATATCCTGATCTATTTACAGCGTCTGAGTTTCCTTCTGTATCTTTAGGGCTAGTTGGCCACCAAGATGGCATACCCGACCTTGAGGACGCTAAAACCCTAGACCCCTGCCTATCCCCAGCCTGTACCTTGAAGTTACCTGGCATGGGTGTGTCATACACCTACTGGCTCTATGTGGACACCTGAGGGGACGTTGGCAAGTGCCCCGAACCTGTCTCTCCTGATCCTAATTTGCTTCTTTCTGGTCTCCCGGCTCTATCTTACCTATATCACGCCCCAAACCACAGAAGGCATAGTCCAGTGGACGAGGCATCTCTCCAGTTTCTCTGATTTCTGACTTTGAATGGTCTACCCTGACTACCTGTCTCTGGGAACAAATTTCAAAGTCCTGACCCATCAGCCTAAGTCCTGACAAGACCTGCCTATCACCACCATAAAGAAGGGATTCAAATGACCTGCCCGATTTCCCTTCCTATAACAACCTAATTGTCATATTTTATGCACTTATTTTGAGACATAGGCTGGTCTAAGTGCTTTATATACATTATTTTATGTAGTCCTCACAGATCTCAGGGTAGATGAGTGAGTATTATTACCCTCACATTACAGGTGGGGAAATTGCAGGGTAAAGAAGTTGAGTGTTTGCTTGTGGTCATGTAGCCAGTGCCCCGTGGAGCAGGGGTTTGTTTGACACCACGGTTGTGTTAATCCAAAGACTCTGTCTTATTTTCTTGGAGAGTTCCAGGGAAGCCGTGAGCTCTTCTTGACTTGTGGTGGGGGCTGCCCCTCAAAGTCTACCAGGGATCCAGTGAGCAGTGCCCCGAGTGTGGGGGCTCTGGGGCTGGACTGGCCATCTCCTGTGCTGCTGACTCCCGTTTCTGGTGGGCAGAGTCTGGAAGCAGCAGGAGGCAGTCTGTGGGGGGCCCTGGGAGCCAGGTGAAGGTCATGTGGTGGGGCCAGGTGATTCACAGCAGGGCCAGACCGTGGAGGAGGACGTGGGCTGGCAAGAACTGGGTAAGGGAGCAGACCCCCAGCTAAGGGACGAGGGTATGGGCCAGGCTCAGGACTGGCAGGGAGTCGGGGTACAATTTGAGAAAAGAAAAACAGATAGCCCCTTGTAGGGTCGAGGCCAGCATTCTGGCAGGAAAGCAGACTGAGAAAGGACGGGTTTCTGACTGGAAGCCATTGGGCATCAGGTCACATCTCTCAGCTCCTCAGAAGACCCTGGTGGGTATATTTCTATATCCCTTGGGCCTAGTGCTTATTGGGTAGAAGAATGGTTGGACAGAAGAATAAACGAGTTTGAGGAAGGATAAAGATTCCAGTCTTTTCCTCCTGCCCCCAAAGATGGAGCAAAAATTGTTTTACCCAAAGCCATGGTGAAGATGAGAAAGGGGTTGTCATGGCACATGTCGGTGTGCACTCTGACCCACTGTCTCCTTATCCCTTCTTTCTCCAGAGGCTCCCGCCAAGCCTGAGGAGGCCGAGGCTGAGCCCTTCACAGACTCCTCTCTGTTTGCACACTGGGGCCAGGAGCTCAGCCCCGAAGGCCGGCGCGTGGCCCTGAAGCAGTTCCAGTACTACGGCTACAACGCCTATCTCAGTGACCGCCTGCCCCTCGACCGGCCCCTGCCTGACCTCAGACCCAGTGGGTGAGCAGAGCCAGTGGCTGGGCTCTTGTTGACCTGCCTGGGCGGGGGGTGGGGGAGATGGGGGTCACCGGGGACAGAGCCAGGACTGGGCATTTGGATTCCTGGGTCCTTTTCCTGCTTTACCCGGGGTCTGTCTCCTTGGCCAGCACTGGGCAAGTCCCTCTCCCCCTTCACCTTCTTTAGCCTCGGTTTCTCCATCTGCTAAGCAAGGGGAAGGCTTTCTTCCATTCGAGATTTTGAGGATGAATAACCTAATTTACTTCTTAAGGGCACTAGAATCATCTAGCATTTCTGTTAATAAGTTATTTTAACCCAATTAGTTGCATTTGTATGGACAATTATATTTTTTTCTGTAAATTAGGTTTTTAAAGTGCATCCGTCTTCCGGAGCTAACAAGTCATTACACCTGATAGAGAAGTCTGTCTTGACTTCTCTCTTTGTCACAGAAGACATTCCTTTAAGGTTCAGTTAGATTTTTTATTCCTACTAATTATTAAAAACGTGGGCACGTACCACAGCTGAGAAAAATCTCATTAACTTGTGTGAGCTCCCCCCAACACACCTTCTTTTCCCTTCTCCTTATTTTAAAAATTGTCTTAAAGCTTCAAACCACAGTAAGCTTATACCTGGAGTTTTCAGGAAAGATCGTGCTGCTGGGTTTGGCTGCTGGGTCTGGGTTCTTTGGGGAGGAGAGCTCAGTTCTGCAGACACTAATTGAGCACCTGCTGTGTGCTGTATAATTAGATATCATTTTTTCCTGGCCTGGGGAGAATCTGGGTGGGCTCTAGAGAGGAAAGAGAAAGCAGCTGAGGACCTACAAGGGAAGAGAAGAGTACGTGTCCACGTAAGGCATATTTACTGAGCACGTACTGTGTGCCAACAGTCTAGGCATGGGGACAGCGCAGTGAATAAAGCAGGCAGGAGCCCTGGCCCCCACGCTCTTGCATTCTAGTTGTGGGGAGGCAGATAATGAACAAAACAAAGAAGTCTACTCTGCTGCATGTTAAGTGACAGCAAATGCTATGGAGAAACACAAAGTGGGAAAGAGAAACAGAGACTGCCTGGAATAGGAGAAGGGGTTGAATTTTTAATGAAGTGGTCAGAGAAGGCCTCAGTAAGAAGGTGACATTGGAACAAAGACCCAGAGATGAGGAAGCAAGTCATGTGAGTGCCTGGGGGTAAAGCTTTCTAGGCAGAGAGACCAGCAAGTGCAAAGGCCCTGAGGTAGAAATGTGTTTGGCGTGTTTGAAGAAGAGGAAGGAAGCCCATGTGGCTGGAACAGAGCAAGCAAGAGGGCAGTAGGTGGAGATGAGGTTAGAGGGGCAATAGGAAACGGGTCAAGTAAGGCAATGGTTCTCAATCTGGGCTGTGCATTGGACTCATCCAGAGCTTTAAAACGATCCTCACGCTGGGCTACACCCAGACCAATTAGACAAGAGTTTCCAGAGGAGACACTCAGTATCGAGTTGTTTATAGTTCTCGGGTGATTCCAATGTTCGGCTGATGCAGGGAAGGCTTCGCAGGCAGCTGCAAGGTGTGCGGCTTTTACTGTGCTCTAAGGCGGGGGTCCAGGGAAGAGCTTGAGCAGATTAGTAGGGCGCTTTGGTTGTCCTTTACAGAGGTCCCCCTGGCTGTGGCATTGAGGAGAGACCGAAGAGGCCAGGGAGGAGGCAGGGAGACCAGTTAGGAGGTTCCTGCAGAAATCTAGGTGAGAGGTGGTGGTGGCTTGGATTGACAGCTGTGGGGCAGCTGAGACAGGGCTGGGTTCTGGGAACGTCCTGAAGGTGACTTCCACTAGGTGCCACAGGGTCTCAGCCGCCCGGGAGCACTACAAAGAGACCACCCCTAGGGCTGGGAGAGAAGCAGGTCTGATGTAGGCAAAACCGAGAGACTCTGGGGAAAGGGTCCTCAAGAGGAGTTGGACTCCTACAGGGGTCTTGGCCGTGACTTTGCAGCCAGCTCTGATGCATAACACAGACCCAGCTCAGTACATGTTTTTCTAAACTAAAGGGGAAATAAGAAGGAAGCCAAGGAAAGAACGGCTCCTACAGACTCTAGCATGGCTGTAACAATGACGGGTAATTACACAGGGTTGGCCTATAGAGAATGCCCTTCCCCTTTGGACCACGCCAACCTGCAGTGAAGGAACTGGTGTGCTCTTCCCATTCAGAGGCATGGAAACCGTGGAGCGGAGAGAGTAAGAGTAATGTCTGAGGTCACACCTTCCCCTTCACCGAGAGAGGTGCCCTGTGGGCCATTTCTTTCTACTTCCACGGGAGAGGAACAGGAAGCCAGCGGGTGGTGGGGACAGAGGCCATATGGCCTTTCTCAGCAGGGCAGGGCGCCCTGGCAAGCACATTCCCCCTGAAGGAAGTACATTTTCAGAGGCAGCCGAGACCCCTGACTTTGCTGAGAAAAGGTCTCTGAAGGACTCCAGGGGGTCGGAGCCTGCAATTTCTTCCTGAGCTGTGGGGCAGGGACAGACTTTCCCTCTGTGCAGAGCTGTAGTTTATGGAGCTTTCGCGTCTCCCTGTGGGGCAAGGCCATGTTCACCAGCCCCTTTTTATAGCTGGAAGAATGGAGCATCTCTGATACGAGGTAGAGCGCTCCTGCACCGGGGCTCCCTCAGTGGCATTAACGATGCGGGTTCTCTTTGCACAAATACTCGGGGCGCTGTGCACAGCCTCCGTGCAGACACCCCCTCGGACTGAGGTGCCAGGGAACACCCCACACGAGCATGTGTGTAGGTAAAACAGCGCTTCTCCGTTATTTTCGTAAAACATCCCTGCCTTGTAACAAGGTCATTGCTTGGCTTACTCTGTTTAGCTCATTTTGGAAACATCTTTTCAATATCCGTTACTATCATCCTATTTCAAATTATACTGGCCAACACCCAGGGACACGTTTGGCACTTTAATTGTATTAACTCTTGACTCATTCATCACGGTGGCCTTCTGGAATAGGGCCTTGCTTCGGAAAAATGCCTTTCCTCACTCTCATACTCACAATACTTCTGGCCCCAAATGTGACTTTTTTTCCCCCTATACAACCCACTCCTCTGACACCAGCTGGGTGTCCACAATTCAGTTCAGTTTTGACACTGCGTACCTGGAGTTAGCATCATCCCCCACAGTTAATGGCTCAGTTCCCCCAGATTGCCCCCATTTAGATGTCAGTCACAAGTCCCAGGTTGTCATTGTCATTGGTCTTTTGACCAACTGACAATAAACTGGGGTTCCCATAACCCCCTCCTTGGGTTCAATAAGTTGCTAGAATGGCTCACGGAACTCAGGGAAACATTTACTGATGCTTACCAGTTTATTATTGAGGAGAGGATAGGAGATAGAGATGAACAGCTTTTGAAGAGATACAGAGGGTCCCAAGTACAGTCCCCTTCCGTCCTTGTGGAGTTGGGGTGTGTCACCCTCCCAGTGAGTGAATGTGTCCACCAGCCTTGAAGCTCTCTGAATCCCATGCGTTAGTGGGTTTGATGGATGCTTCGTCTCATAGGCATGACCGATTATTAACTCATTTCCCAGCTCCTCTCCTCTCCCCAAAGGATAAGGTGTAGGGCCGAAAGTCCTGAACTTCCAAGCATGGCTTGGTCTCTCTGGTAACCAGCCCTCCTGCAGGAGCCTAGGAAGCGCCACCTCATTACACTAAAAACTAATTTCTTATCAGGTGAGAAATTCCAAGGGTTTTAGCTCTGTGTCAGGAACTCCGGTCAAAGACCAAACGTTAGCAGGCACTGGGGGCAGACCAATACATATATTTCTAATAATTTCACTGAAGATTTTTAGCCTCCACTTTACAGAAGAGGAAACTGAGGTAATGAGATACGGAGAGATTATATAATGTGTTTATGGTCACCAGTTGGCAGAGCTGGGGTTTGAACCCAGGCATCCTGGCAAAGGAATCTGTGCTTTACTGCCTTTGGGTGTCAATTTGTGTCACTCTGACAGGGATGGGGGTAGCGACTGCTTCAACAGTTCTGATCAGTTCTGATCAGTTCTGATCTGCTCCAAAGAGCTGATCAGTTTGTCTGGGTCAGGAAGGTCTATCTCTTAAGTGTTGGAAACATTGTGTTAGTGGCCATTAGACCTGCTACCCAGGAGGAGAGAGATGCCGCAGCCACAGCTAGGGTTGGGATTCGGAACGTGGTGGGTGGGGGTGGGGCAGCATCTGGAGAGGAAACACCAGGCCAAATGCCAGTCTGCAGAAGAGCCGCTCCAGGTGGATCTGGCTTCAGCCCCAGGCGCCGTGCCTCTCCCTCCTGTTCTTTCGGTTTACCCGTGGGGACATCTGCTGCCGGAGGTGTTGTTGGGGTCAGCACTTTGCTCTTTGTGTTCTTGGTTTTGCTCTTCTTGACATTATGCTGGACTTTGGTCTTGGACCAGAAGGTGGGTGTTCTGAATCCTGCCCCATTCTTGCTCTCCTCACCTTTGGCCAATTCCTTGTTTTATCTCTTTCTTGGTGCTGAAAGATGACTCACCTTGTCACCTATCTGAGAGAAGACTGAACTGTACTTAGTGTCTTATATGTAGGACAAGACATAACCAGAAGGACAAATGTCCATCCCACTAGTTGTTAGGCTTCATTAATTTATTCAGTCAATAAATATTTATTGAGCACCTAGTGTATGCCAGGCACCAAGTAAGAGAGAAAAGGTGCATCTCAGCCGGGCTGGACTTTGCTTTATCACTCAGGTCCCCAGGTTCGAGCTCTAAACGTTCCCATGCTTCTGCTCCCAGAGACCACGCTCCTCCACCACCTCTGTAGGTGCCCAAGGACCAGCCTCCTAGGAGCCAAAGAGAAAAAGCTAAAAACAAGTTTTGACAGACATGTGGACTACATAAGTATATACATTTGTCAAAACACATCAAACTATGTAGTTAAGATTTGTACATTTTTTTGCATGTAAATGAAACATCAATTATTTTTTAAAAGTGAGTGTGAGAAAGAAATCAGGGAAGCCCTTTGGAGAGGGAGGATGGAGGAGACACGGGGGAGGTTGGTGGGTTTTGAGAGGACGGGTTGTGGCTGGGGAGAAGGATGATCCTGGGGGCAGGGGTTAAGGCAAGCTTGCCATCTGGGGCAGGGGGGGTAGAGGTGGGCCCTCCACCCCAGATGCGGTGGCTCAGGCAGGTGGGTGACCGCCAGTCTACAACAGCAGGCACATACTGTGTTTTTTCTACAGGCAGTGGTTATTTCCAAACAGGGCCCTGGGGTGTTTGGGTAAGAAGGAAGGGGCTTTCCAGTGTCAAGCTTCAGGGCTATCATGTTGCCATGGCAACTCCCTGACCTACCTCCAAGATGGATCAGGGCAGAGCCTCCAGCAGGTGCTGCTTCCTGCCTCTTGTTAGCAGAGCTTCAGAGGCTCCTGGCTAAATGATGTCACCTTTCTCTCCTGCAGTCCCCTGAGGACCACGCCCTCCCTTTCATAGAACAGGCTCTCCAGGTTGACTGATGGGTTAGAGCCTAAGGCTGAGGCATGAGGGATTGGTAAAGGAGATGGACTATTTTCTGCAGCCCAGGTGGGAGTGGCTGGGACAGATCCACACACACTCCCAAGGGTGCTCTGGGTCCTGAGCTCGAGAAATCTTGTGTGAACATTCAAGTGGAGAGGAGCAGGACAGGATGAGAGAAGAGAGGATGCAGCCTGGAACCAGGGCCTCAGTCCATCTGGGAGCAGGTTAGGGTCCATCCAAGGTGGCTGTGGTGTTTGCTGCCGCCACCCTGGGTATGGCCACAGGTGTGTGTGTATGGGTTGGAGGACTGGGGGGATCTTCATGATCTCTAGATAGACATCTAAGACCTCAGTTTCAGGGGCCAGCTGGGCTGGCTTCATGGGTGTGTGTGGCAGGTAGAACCAAGGCCCCCCAGGGATGTCCTACTGCCTGGAACTGATGAAGACAGTGTGTTACACGGCTGCGAGTGACGGTTGCAGATGGAGTTAATTAGGGTGCTAATCAGCTGCCTTCAACATAAGATTATCCTGGCTTATCTGGATGGGCCCACTGTATCAACTGTGAGGGCACTTAAAAGTGGAAAAGAGATGTAGAAGAATCAGAAGTGGCAACGTGAGGACTTGACCAGCTGCTGCTGGCTTTGAATTTGGGAAGAGCCATAAGCCAAGGAACGTGAGCAACCTTCAGATACTAGAACAGGCATGAAAACAGATTACCTCCTGGAGCACCCAGAAAGCAACAAAGTCCTGCCAACACCTAGATTTTAGCCCAGTGTGGCCTGTGTCATGCTTCTGACCTCTGGAACTATGAGACAATACATCTGTGTTTTTAAATTTATTTTCATTTGAATTTTCCTTTATTTTTATTATTGACACTATTACAAATGTCCCCACTTTAAAGATTTTTTATATATATTTATTTTTTAGAGAGAAGGAAAGGGAGGGAGAAAGAGAGGGAGAGAAACATCAATGTGTGAGAGATACATCCATCGGTTGCCTCTTGCACGCCCCCAACTGGGGACCTGCTGCTTAACTCGGGCATGTGCCCCGACTGGGAATTGAACCTGCGCAGATGTCTCCACTTTACATTTGTGTTGTTTTAAGCCACCAAGTTTGTAGTGATATTTTACAGCCACAACATTAGTATTAGGAAACGGACATAGCATGTGGCCTATTGCAGAGGATCCCAAGAAGACTGGAAGAACTCTGCTTGGCTTAATGCTTTTCTGTCACTTTGTTAAAATTCTGAATCATTTTTGAATGGGCACCACCATACTGTCTTTTTGCACTGGGCCCCACAAATTACGTAGCTGGTCCTGGGGGAAAGGGGGTGGTTCTAGGGGGAGCAACCGGGATCATGCCTGCGGGACCCTCTGGGATTTGCCCCCCAGAGGCTGATGATTTCCACCAGGGCCACCACTCACTTACTTACTTACTGTGTGCCAGGTGCTGTGCAAACAGCCTGATGTCTGCTTTTATTTCTTTTACTTTATCCTCACTTCCCTCCGAGGTAGTTACTATTTCCATTTTATATAGTAGAAGACTGACTATTTGCAAGGTTAAGCAACTTAGTTTAAGTTCCCACAGGCTGTATGGGGCAGAGTTGGTAGTTTTACCTGGGGCTTGTGTCTGCAGGGCACTACCTTGGCACCCGGGGCTTCTCCAGGTTTGGGAGCTTGGCTCTGTGGAGAAGACCTGAAAGTCCGATGAAAGTGTGTGTTCCTTGACGGCAGCCTGAGGACAAAGGGGCCCAAGAAACACCCTTGGGTAATGATCCTGCTGTTGCATTAAAAATATGAACTGCACAAACACAGTCACAAGGAAATAATTCTGAAGTAAAGCAGTCTGGGGAAAATATTTCTGGTTCTTGGTAAATGTTAAGCTTGTTATGGGCCAGTAGTGTCATGTGGATGTTCTTTTTTTTCCTCCCAAGAATAAACACCTTCATTACAGGAGCTTTTCCCCCTGCTTTAAGGAGCTTTTAAAAAAGAGGGGCAAGAGGATTTATTTGCCTTTCCCCAGGCAGAGCTCCAGCCCCTTGCCCTCCAGCACACGGCCACCTGCTCGGCCACAATGCACGCAAGCAGCTCGCCCGGCCAGGCCTGCTCCTGTGGAGGACCGCTGCTTGTGCCGTTCCTTTCCCTTTCATCTTATTTCTTCTGGATTTTCCTTGATGGTTTTTTGTTTAAAATCTCTTCCTCCCTGAGAGTCAGCTTGGCCTGCTTCTTGCGGCCCAGGGGCAGTGCACAGCAGGACTCGTAACACTGTCAGTGCGGTGTGCCGCCAATGAGCACAAAGCAGTTCTTTACTAGGGTCTTGGTACGGAGCGGTTTGTCACTGGATGCATTGTGGACAACATCGATAATCCTCGCTGTGCACGTACAACACGCGGAACCCCAGGAGCAGTCGCCCACGTCCAGCCTCCAGGCTCGGAACTTTCTGTTGCCTACCCCACACAGGCTGTACGTACGCGGCAGGGGCACATCCTAGTGTTGGCAGCAGGACGTCCCAGCTCATATTTTCGCTTCTTGTGGTGGGGCTTTCGCTTGTCCCTGGTCTTGCAGTGCTTGTGCCAGTTGTCCTGAGAGATGCCCCTGGCTTTCAGTTGTTTTTAAAGGTAATGTAATCTTGAGCTATATTAATAGAGATAGAAGGTCTTTAAAAGGGGATGTGACAGTTTTATTTTACTCTGCTACTCAAATCACAACGGCAGAAATGGATTGTAAGGGAAGTAGAGAACATACATGCTTCAAAGAGAACAACCTGGCAGAAACACTGGGTAACTTGACAAACAGATGAAGCTTCTGCTTAGATTTTAGAGTATTTAAACCCTGATTACCTGGGTTCCAAAGTCGGGTCTCTCATTTACAAGCTGGTTGACTACCAGCAAATTGCTTAGCTTCTCTGTGCCTTGCTTTTCTGTGAATTAGTGATGGTAATACAAAGATTAAATTGGAATAAATGTAGAACCCTTAGAACATTGCCTACCGTGTAATAACTGCTATTTAGCTTTTTGTTACTTTTATTAGCTGGATCTCTGATTTTTCAAAGAGATGGCTTGGAGGATGCTATCCTGGTTTTAACTATCTGAAGGACCACTGTGTGAACAAGGAGCCACACAGGACAGGCTACCTGCCCTGGCACTGGAGAGAAGAGGGCAGGCCCTGCAAGACCAGTCAGACAGAGGTCCTGGAGAGCGATTTCTCCCCTGTCTGTATTCTGGGCACCAGAGGCTGCGGCCAGGCTCTGCTGGACAGCAAAGATGCCCCGTCCTCCTTTCTCGGACCCATGGGCCCCACCTACCCTTCCCCCACATCCCTCAGCTCTCCTTGCCACAGACCTGTCCAGCTCACCGACAAATGCTCAGTCCTCTTCATGGCTTCTCCACCATAGCCAGCTGACTTTTGTCCCCTGAGTGGCCGTCCATGGAGCCCCAGGGATCCCATTGTCCCCATGTTTCTAAGATATAGGAACAAAGAGCCGCCCGGCTTTTCATTGACTGTTTATATTTTAAACTGATAAGAACAGATACTATACTTGATCTTAGCCAAGAGGCCGAGAAGCGATGTTTATATTTTAAGTGATTTGTTTTTCCGTTGTCCTACTTGCAGTCTACGTCTGACAGAGCAGATCCTTTCCCAAATAGGTAGCGTCACCTGAAAGGATGTTTGTAGAATTTCGCCTCTGGTTGACAGTTGGCCGTCCTGGTGATCACGTGTACTTAGTAGTTTGGTTGTGAGCGATTCCCGTGCTGGATTCTGTTCCTGGATCCGCTGGCTCCTTTCTCTCGCCTTACAAACTGTTCAAACTCCCCATTTTCAGGTGTCCACTGTCTCCTCCACCTCTGAGTGAGAGGGGGTGTTTTGCCAGATCCCCGAAGGCCCTGGCTACGCTAAGTATCGCTATCCTGCCAGCATATCCCCTCCTTTACAGACCCTTTGGCTTGTTGGGTTGTTTGTTCTTGGATTATTATTGGATTATTGTTGCAGTCAGGCAGGAAGTACCGTATTTTCGGACCATGAGACGCACCTAGGTTTTAGAGGAGGAAAATAGGGGGAAAAATTGAAGCCAAAGATGTGGAAAATATTTATTAACACAAGTAACATAATACTTCACCAGTGTAAATATAAAGCTACATTTAGACTGTAGACTAAATTTCCTCCCAAATTGCGGGAGGGCAGGTGATGTCTTTTAGTCTGAAAATTTGGTGCATGTTCAACTCAAGGGTTTCTGTTCCATCAGATCACAGTGAAATTCCCTCTCACAGAGCTTGCATAAGCCTGAATTCATGCTACTATTCACCATTCTAGTATTTATTAGTTTATTTATTTAGCTGGACACCCAGTGCTTTCTGGGTAGACATTGCGGGAGGCACAGGGGGTACCAGGTGAGCAAAGGAGATGTGGCCTTGACCTCACTCAGCTTATAGTCTAGTTGAGACAGTGCTGTCTTAATACCATAAAAACGTATTGCAGTAGTATATATGTGTCGTGAAAGAAAAGCAAAGGATGCGGTGGGAGTCTAGTGGGATGAATTTCAGCCCAGGAGGTTCAGAGGTCAGGCATGTGCTCTCAGGGAGGAACTGAACTCACAGATGCCTGCAGGTGGCTGGGATTCCTGGTAGACTGATGCCTGCACATGATCACATAATCACACAATCAGAGGCTGCAGGTCTAGACTGTGGAGGGGGATGGATCGGTTCAGGACATCCTCACCTGTGCATCCTCTTTGCTCCCTTCTCAGAGAGCTGTATCTCTAATGGGGACTGTCTGTGTCCACAGCTTGCTTGCTGCCAACGTTCTGCTTCCTGCCCCATCTGCTGTCCTGAACTTCTGCTTCTGCCTTCTTAGGTAGCTCACATTTAACTTCCCATTAACAGTGGCTTGATAGGGTGGCTGGTCCTTTGATTGCTATTAAAAAATCATATTTCAAAAATTGGAAAAGGCATGGCATGCTTAAGGAATCATTCTGGCCTTTCTCATTAAGGCTCCCCTCCACCTCCCCATCTCCTTGGTCCCTTCACTGCAGTTAAATGAGCTGCTTCCCTTTTCTTGCCCCTCCTCCATCACAGCACGGTTCCCTGGGCCCCACTGGCCTTTGTATGGCTCAGCTTCTGAGTGCCCATTGAGTTTCTGATCAAACCTCTCCTCCTGGCAGAGCCCTCCCCTGACCACTTCTAGCACAACCCACTATCCTCTCACCCGGTGTTACTTTCATCTCCGCACTTTCATAAAACTGTTCACCTGTTCACTTCCATGTTTGTCTGGTTCCCCAGTCAAAGCGCAAACTCCACTAGGACAGGCACTTTGTCTGCATCCTCCTGCATCCTTGGTGCAGAACCTACCTCCTGGAAGAAACTCAGTAAGCATTAATTCCATTGAATGTAAGAATGAATGAACTCTGCACCAATCTGTTAATCTGATGGCTTTATTAAAATTGTAAGTAGGTAGTGGATTTAGGAAAAGGCTCTGTTCTTTCCCTTGCTCCACCATTTTTTTTGATGAGAGAACAGGAGAGCTTGAAATAGAAGGGGAGAAGTTTCTGTAAATTTCTGGTAACCATAGAGACGGTGATTATAGTTTATTAATTTCCTCCTCTTAAGCAGGCTGGGGCCCCGTGGCGATTTCGCCAAATTGCTCGGTGCTGGTTGTCCCCCAGCCTTCCTCATTAAGGAAGAGCAGGCCTGGTCCTATTCTGCAGCACTTTAATTACTGACAAACAGAAACCCTGTGTTATTATGCTCATTATTTCATGTGCTAACCTAGCTGTGCCTCCCACTTTGGAGCAATGCAACATGGTCACCAGCCCTGAACCCCTGGAGCCTTTGGTGGCTGGTGGTGGGTGTGGGCAACCTCCTCTCTGAGCCCAGGGCCTGGGACAGGGCTGTCATTTCTGCTCTGTCCTTTCCTTTAACTTTCCCGAAGATGGGATCTCAGTGCCTTCTGGAACAGTGTTTACTTTCAGCCAGAGAAGTGCATGGGCATGGTTTCCTGACCACTAAGGCGATGCTTGCAGGGGAGGAACTGGACATGTCCCTGGGGAACCATGGCACTCCTTCTTATTTGGAATCTTTAATGTGGTCTGATTTCAGGGCTACATGTTCCTCCTCCCACAGGGAATGACATGCAGACTTTCATGAGTTTGCCCCATGTCCTTTGGATAAGAGATCTCCAAATGGCTTCAGGGTTTCAGTGGAATGAGGGGCAATGAGACAGTTCAAGGCAGTCTCTTCTACACTTATTTCTTCTTAAGGAAAACACCCTGGTGTAGATATCAGAACAGAGTTGATATCTTGGCAGCCAACTGATGGTGGGGACTCAACCCCTCTGAATCTCAGTGTCCTCATCTGTGAAATGGGACTGCACTTGTCCTTCCATCTCTCATTCATTCATGCTGAGACTCTGACCCTAACTTCATCCTTGTTCTGAAGGCTGGCCCCCTGTGATGAATGAAGGGCGGTATGCCTGCTGGAGTGAGCCTGGGTGGGTTCTGGCAGTAGAAGTCCCTGGGAGGAGACCTAGTTCCCTCCTGAGGCAGATCATCTGAGGTCTAGTAGCCTCATCCAGGCGTGGCTACCATTTTAGAAAAACTAAGACTTTCTGTTGGTTGAATTTTCTATCCCATTGGTTTTATTTATTTTTTTATATATTTTGTTGATTATGCTATTACAGTTGTCCCACTTTTTTCTACCCTTTATTCTCCTCCACCCTGTATCCACCCTCCCACCAGCATTCCCCTACCTTAATTCATGTCCATGGATCATACATATTAAGTTCTTTGGCTTCTCCATTTCCCAAACTATTCTTAACCCCTCCCTGTCTATTTTGTACCTACAATTTCTGTGTCTTATTACCTGTACCTTTCTCCCCATTCTCCTCTCTTCCCCTCCACACTGATAAACCTCCATGTGATCTCTATTTCTGTGATTCTGTTCCTATTCTAGTCATTTGCTTAGTTTGTTTTTGTATTTTTTTAAGTTTAGTTGTTGATATTTGTGAGTTTGTTGTCATTTTACTCTTCATAGTTTTGATCTTCTTCTTTTTCTTAGATAAGTCCCTTTAACATTTCATATAATAAAGGCTTGGTGATGATGAACTCCTCTAACTTGACCTTATCTGGAAAGCACTTTATCTGCCCTTCCATTCTAAATGAAAGCTTTGCTGGATAGAGTAATCTTGGATGTAGGTCCTTGCCTTTCATGACTTTGAATACTTCTTTCCAGCCTCTTCTTGCCTGCAAGATTTCCTTTGAGAAATCAGCTGATGGTCTTATGGGAACTCCTTTGTAGGTAACTGTCTCCTTTTCTCTTGCTGCTTTTAAGATTCTCTCCTTATCTTTAATCTTGGGTAAGGTAATTATGATGTGCCTTGGTGTGTGCTTCCTTGGGTCCAACATCTTTGGGACTCTCTGAGCTTCCTGGATTTCCTGGAAGTCTATTTCCTTTGCCAGACTGGGGAAGTTCTCCTTCATTATTTGTTTAAATAAATTTTCAATTTCTTGCTTTTCCTCTTCTCCTTTTGGCACCCCTATGATTCAAATGTTGGAATGTTTAAAGTTGTCTTGGAGGTTCCTAAGCCTTTCCTCATTTTTTTTTGAATTTTTGTTTCTTTATTCTGTTCTGGTTGAATGTTTGTTTCTTTCTTCTGCTCCAAATCTTTTATTTGAGTCCTGGTTTCCTTCCCTTAAGTGTTGGTTCCCTGTATACTTTGCTTTACTTCACTTTTTCCTCTATTTTATGACCATACTCAACCATTTCTGTGAGCATCCTGATTACCAGTGTTTTGAACTATGCATCTGATAGGTTGGCTCTCTCTTCATCACTTAGCTCTATTTGTGGAGTTTTGATCTGTTCTTTCATTTGGGCCATATTTCTTTGATTCAGCACATGTGATATGTTGTAAGGGGCAGAGCCTTAGGTATTCACTAGGCAGGCAATCCATGTTGCTGCACTGTGGCACTGTATATGGAGGAGGGGTACAAGAGGGAACAATGCCGCTTGCTCAGCTCTCAGCTTGCTTTCAGTCACTTCCCTTGCTACCCACAAGCAAATTGATCCCTTCTGGTGCTGATTCCTGGGTGGATGGGTTTGTGTACATTGTAGGACCCTGTGGGTCTCTCCAACACTCTCCTATGAGGCTGGCAATTTCTCCTGCTGCTGCAACCCCGACAGATTTTTACAGTGCGAGGTTTTATTTCCCCACACTGGAACTCTGTGGTCTGTCTTGCTCCCCAGTTACTCCTCCTGGTTTAGTCCTCACACAGATGTGGGACTGCCTGGTCTACCTGCCACCACCATGCTGTGCGTCCTCTCTGCCACCACTGCCCATCTTTGCCCCTGCTACTGATCTGGGTGAATATTTCTTCTTTAATTTCTTGGTTGTCAGTCTTCCATACAGTTTGATTTTCTGAAAGTTCTGGTTATTTTTTGTTTCTTAAATTTTTTGTTGTCTTTCTTTTGGTTGTGTGAGGAGGCAAAGTGTATCTACTTATATCTCCATCTTGGCCAGACATCTCCTATCCTGTTGGTTTTAGAAATGTTGAGTCAATCTCCCAGTAAATATTCAGTGACTACTTACTGGGGTTCAGGTACTGCACTAGGTGCCAAGGGTCTATTTAGCTGGCATAGTCATTGACAAATTCAGACTCTGCTGTGGGGAGAACAGTTTTAATAATTGGGAGCCAGTCTGCCATACGTTTGTGGCCTGTCTTAAGTGTATCAAAGGAGGGGTCTGTGGAGGAACCTGGAGTTCTGAGCCCTCCAGAAAAACTGGAGCCGAGACACAGGGTATACAACACCTGGGGTGACTCCAAAGGAGTCATTGAAAGATGTAAGATCCTAGCTATTCTTCTTTCCAGGTGCCGCAACCTCTCATTTCCTGACAGCCTGCCAGAGGTGAGCATCGTGTTCATCTTTGTCAATGAAGCACTCTCGGTGCTCCTGCGCTCCATCCACTCAGCCATTGAACGCACGCCGTCCCACCTGCTCAAGGAAATCATCCTGGTCGATGACAACAGCAGCAATGGTGAGTGATTGAGCCCCTTGCTCTGTGGCTGACATTTATCATGAGGGAGACAGGCAGGGGACTGGCTTCCACATCTTCAGTGGCTACCCACCATCACCTCGCTTGTGTCCTAGGAATGCAAGCCTAAAAAACTCTCATTCCCCAATGGCTAACATGAGGATAGCCTGTCTAGCCACCCTACCTCGCTCCACCCACACCTGCTGTCCCCCCTCACCTCTTCCACTGTAAGAAGCCTAGGAATGGAAAAGCCATCCTTCCCAGAGTGAGGGCACGCCTCAAGCAAGATGCATCCCCAGGCCTCATTCCACTGCAGTTCCTCGTGTCACAAAAGAGGGAAGGGAATGAGATACTAGAAAGAAGGAAGCCTTGGAGTCTTTCATTTCTCCTGCAGTGAGAACCTTATCGTGGCCTTAAGGATGCCTTTGTTCTTTGGTTCTTATGGGGGGAAGAAAAGGGAAACTGATATTGAATTTGAGACATTTGGATACAGAAAGTGAGCCAAATAGAGAGGACTTCATATTTGAATTTAAAGAGTAGGACTTTATTTTGTAAAGGGCGATGACCACTGAAAGTTTTTGGTAAGAGGAATGACGCAGTCAGAACTGGCCAATGGGGAGGTTTGGCTGTGGTTTATGGCATTGGTTGTGGGAAAGCAACAGCTAGAAGAAGGAACTAGATGAGAAGGCAATTGCAGCACTACAGCCAAGCAATCAAGGGGCCTGGGGTTGTTGTGGGTGTGGAAACCGAAGGCAAGATATGGGCCTGAGAGATTCTAGGAAGGAAGCATCTACTGGATCTCTTGACTGATAGGCCATGGGCAGCTGGGCCAAAGGTGGGCTGGTGAATGACTCAGCTTCAAGCCAGGATGACTTGGGATGATGGTGCATTCCCGGAAAAGGGAGGCAGGAGGAACAGTGGGATGGGTACAGTGGTTTTTCATCAGAGATGGGGAACGTGCAAGCACAGAGCTTTAGGGAGTATTGTAGAGGTGGTACCGTTAAGTGGCTTAGCTGTGGTGGTGATAACCCAGAGCCATACATGACAAAATATGGATATAGATCTGCAGAGAGAGATCTGAACAAGCTCTGCAGATTGTGGGAACATCAGTGTCCACATTTACATGTGGTTCTCCAGTTGTGTTAAGATGTTAATGTTAGGAGAGGCTGGCTGAAGGGTGCAGGGGACCTCTTTGTACATTTCTGTGTACTTCCCTGTAAAGCTGCAATTACTTCAACATGCAGCATAAAACAAACAAGTCTCTCCCAGAAGAGTCTAATTCTGTGTGAGGTGGAATCTCACCCCCTCTGGTTTTAAAAAGCATCCTTAGTGACTCTTCTGTTGCACAGCTCTGATTGAGACCCTCTGACTAAATAAGAAAGATGTAGGTCTGCTTTTGCACATGGTGAGTTTCAGTGCATGGTGTGAAGAGAAAGAACTCTGGACTAAAGTCTAAAGTCTCGGGTTCTAGGACCTTCTTGACCATGGATGAGTGACCACAGGAATGTTTCTCAACTTCTCAGAATCTCAGTTTCTTCCCCTGTAAATGGGGCTGATAATCCTCCCTTGCCTGCCTCACCTGCCTGTCATGGTCAAGTGTGGGGCTGCGCATCGAACGCTGTCAGTGTTACCCTTCCCCAGCCCCTGCCTCATTTCCAGGAGACTGCCACATAGATAGCATACTACACAGCTGGAGCTCAAGAGCAAAATGTGGGGACATGAACTTGGAGCCTTGTACACAGAGTAATTGAGGCCATTGACTGGGAGGAGAGGGTGGCAAAGGGAAGAGAGATGAACAAAAAACAGAAGTTGAGAGAAAACTGAGTATACGACAGGTAGGACTCAGGAGGAAGAGGGTTAACTGGCGAGAGGCAGGAGGGACGGCAGGAGCATCTAGAGGGTGACACGGATACACGGGCAAGAGAATTTCAGGAATGAGCATCATCTGTTTGGATGAATCCGCAGACAGGTGGGAGGACACAGAGGCTGGGGAGGAGCCAGAGGATTTGGAAGGTTTGGGGCATGGACACCTCAGCAAGAAGCTTAAAGTGTTGGGATGGGGCTGCAGAAGCCGGGTCAAGGTGAAGAGCAGGTGTGGAGGTCGATTTTCTGTCAGGAATTGCGACTGTGAGAGGGATCAGGAGCTGAGGCAGGAACCGGAGCAACATTTTACACACACACATTACATTGTAAAACAATTTTAAAATTTAACCATAATCTACAGCAAAAATACATTTATATCATGACCCAGGATGGCACGCCTACTCACACCCAATTACATGCACGTACCACTGAAACAAAACATTTAAGAAACAATAGTTAACCTTATAAATGTGTGAAGCATGCTATTTTCTATTGTAGTCTGGTCTATGTTACTGTATTGTATTGTATTGTATTGTATTGTATTGTATTGTATTGTATTGTATTTCTCTCTTGTTTGAAAGTCAGGTTGTTCTCAAGACCCTAACTGCACATTAGAATTGCTTAGAGAGCTTCTAAGAAATCCACAGGACCATCCCTTAGCTCTGGTCATTTGATTGGTCTGAGAAGCAGGTGCTTGAGGCCTTTGGTCTTGGGTGGAATCACTGAGTCCCCTGAGGCCAAGTGGTGGAGCAGGGCCTGTGAGGAGGGCAGAGTGGAATCCTGGGCTGGGAAACCAGTGTTGCCTCTGGGAAGAAAGAGCCCATCTTCCTCCCCCTCAGGAGGATCTGATGGGGGATTAGGGAGATAGCTAGAGGCAGTGAGGGTGTGGCAATGGGGGCTGAGAGGCTGGCGGAGCAATAGCACCACCCTCGGGTTTGCAGGACCCTGAGGTGGGGTGCAGGGCCTGGTGGTAAGGGGTCTGGTGCCTGCTGGAGTGCCCCTGTGTGGAATGGGACAGCGAGGTGACCAGTCATGGGACTCCCTCAGAGCAGCCTGAGCTAAGCTCTTAGGAGGGGAGGAACAGGCACTTCAGGTTATGGCTCTTGGAGGAAGTGAGCTGCTTCTAGCCTCAGCGGAGGGCTGAAGGGTCCTTCAGAGCCTCCCAGCCTGACTTGGGAGAGGGCAGCTATGGCCCCCTCCTGGGCAGGCTGCCTTTGGGGCCTGTTTCTGTCCGGCATCGTCTCACTCAGCACAGGACTTCCACTGATCTCACACCCGGCCAGCTCAGCTCCCTTCATGCCACAAAGGCAGAGTGCCCTGCCTGGGCCAAGGGCAGGAAGGGAATGAATGACAGGTCCCATCCAGTTCCTGACATCAGGGAATCGTGCAAATAAATGTAAAATGGGGATGAAACGTAACAGGACTTGGCTTCAGATCTCAGCCCTACCACTTCCTGGTTGTCAGTCTTTTGCTTTGTTTTTTTATATGAGGACCTCAGGCCCTGCCCTGCCCTGCCTGTCCCTCAGTCACTGAAGATCACGTGAGGCAATGAGATTGAAAGTGCCACGGAAGCTGCAAGGTTCTAAGAGAGAGTTAAAGCAGCAGTAATAAAAATAACAACTAGAATACCTGGCATGTAGCCACTGCTTAGACGCAGCCCCTGTTTTTGTCTTTCCTGAAACAGTGTGCTTGCCGATGAGAAGGGCATGGAATTTGGCATTAGGCCAGCCTTTCAGTTCCAGCTCTTTCTAGCTTCTTCCTAGCTGTGAGTTCTTAACCTCTGTGAGCCCTATTTTCCTTATCTTTAAAATTGGGATGTATAATTCCTACCTCTGGGATTATTTGGAGGCTTGAACAAGATAACGGAGGATGCAAGGACGTTGGCATTTAAAGCTGAAAGTGAATCAGGAGTACGGAGCTTTCAGAATGTCTTCCTTGTTAAGCCTTCCTTCCCAGGTGTTGGTCACAGTTCTGTGTGTCCTGGTTCCTTGCGACCTCTTCTGCAGGCACCTTTGCTTTGGGTTTGTGCTGTGTTTCCGTAAGTGCGGGAAAGGGGAAGTTGATTACCGCTTCCTTTATCCAAGCCCTTCGGACCTTTAGCTGGGTCACAGAAGCCAAGGGCTGAAGGCTCTGCAAGTGCTCCCTGTGTAGGAATCTGAGGGTCTGTTCTCTGCCTCTTAAGCAATTTCCTAAACAAGCTTCCCTCTTTCGGGGACTGACTCCAATATAGGATGCTGACACTATGCTAACGTGATCTCAAACTTTAGTGTTTAAGCTTGACTAAAAATAGGGAGATTCTGATCAGCCTCATTCCTGCGTTAGGATATTTGTTCTTGCTGTTCTCACCATCTAGAATGCTCTTGCCCCACCGCCACCCCTCCCTCCCCCCATATCTGTACAGCTTGTTCCTTTGCCTCTTCAGGTCTTTGTTCAAATACCACCTTGTCACCCTATTTAAAATGGCAGCCCTTACCTCTATTACTCCTCATCCCTTCCTTCCTTCTTTTCCTTTAAAGCACCTATCACCATCTGATACACTGCACTTACTTGATGACTTCCTTATTTACTGGGGTGCTTTCTCTCCACCAGTATGTAAGTTCCATGAAGACAGGGAGATTTATTTTGTTTATTGCTGTATCTCTAGCACCTAGAATAGTACCTGCTACTTGTAGGTGTTCAATAAATATTAATTCAATGAAAAGAATGAGTGAGTTTTGATTCTGTGGGTCTGGAGCAATTGCTAGGTGTCTGCATTTTAATAAGCATCCCAGACCATTCTGATGCAGTGGGCCATTCTAATTGTCGTCCTCCATTGGCACTGTGGACTACAGTGTGTTTTCCTGGGATGGGGCCCTGGGACCCCCTGCTGCATCCCGAGGAGATGGCATGAGTGGTGGGTAGAATGCAGAGCAGGGCAGGGACCTTCTCTTGCTGTTACCTGAAGCAGGCCTGAACTTAGGACCCATGCACAGAGTCACATGGCCAACTCTGAGCTTCCCCTTTCAGTGTCACCCAGCCCCCCGGCCTTGCCCTGTCCTCCTTGCAACTCCGGGGCAGTGCTTCTCCTCCCTGGCTCCCCTTCCTTGTTATCTCAAGGAAGTGGTGGGAACCCGGCTTGCAGCCTCCTAGTTTTAATTACTGTGCTTTTCAGTGACTCCCAGTGGGCCAATGTCTTTAGCTGGGGCTGAGTGATTCAACCTTTACAGACCTCCAGAGGGAAGGAAGCCCCAGGATTTACAGCTGATAGAGTCATCTCTGCCTTTAAGTCTTGGCATTCATTTTCTTGTTCGTTCCTTTCTTCCTTCCTTCCTTCATTGCCTCATCAGGTTTTTGATGACCATGAATTTTGTGCCAAGTCCTTTGACACATGGCTAAGCCATCCCCCCTTCCCTTGTGAACTCACTCATGTGACACAGGTGTTCCTGTAGACGTCACAGGGCAGGTGCTCAGTGAGATGAGCCCGTTCAGTCTCCTTCATCAGCTGCCCCAGAGTCACCACATCCCACCATCTAGCCACTCCCACTTCCAAAAAGTTTGTTCTTTGTATTCAGTTTCTGTTTCCTTTTTAAATTCATATCCTCTTTTGATAAACTTAAAAGTTACACACTCTTCTCTCGTGCTACTTGGCCCTTCAAAATGAATCTGAATTTTGTGACTACTACTACAAATTCAAATACTTTTTTTAAGAATCCCAATCCCTGGAGACTTTGACCTGCTCTTGGCTGGCAGTGACTTGCTCAGCCTAACCCAGCTTGATGTCTGAACTCTCCTGCTGCTTTCCAACAAGAGAATGGCTGGTTTCTAGCACCTCACACACCTGAAGCTGGGATGAAGTGGCCTCTCCCATGGGCTATTGAGATCCTTTCCTTGTAATTCCTACCTTCTCACTGACCTCATTTGCTCAAAGCTTCCCATGTCTGTTGGCAGGAAGAGGCAAAGAACTAGACAGGCCCTAAGAGACAAGGAGAACAGAGGTGTCCCTTCCCCAGTACAGCATCAGGGAAGCAGATAGGCTGCTAGTAAAGTCCCAGCTGGCTCTTGGGAGGAAACTGAGGCCCTACATCTGGCAGAGACTCACCAGGGCCCCACAGCATGTGAACAGCAGAGCTGAGATAGGACCTTCAGTCTTCTGACTCCCATCCCAGCCTGTGTCCCTGCTTGGCCCAGTGGCCAACCTTCCTGCTGCCTCCACTGTATGTGGACATGGTGGCCCGCGGCAAGGAAGCCCAGGTTTGGTTACGGTGGCTCAGAAGCAATTGCCCTGCTTAGCCCTTTTCTAGAAACTACTGCCCACCCACACTTTAACCCCCTTTGCCCAGCTCCAAGCTTCAGGGTCCACTCAGGTGCCACCGCTTGCAGAAAGTCTTCATCACTTTGCACTGCTCCCGCACAGGCTGGATCCGGGAGTGCACACACAGGCGCTACCTTCCTCCCTCTCACAATGTTTGAACTGGTTATTTGCTCACTAAATTTCAGTGAGCCACTTAATACAGACTAGCTAAGGTGACTGTGTGGGAGGGACACAGTGCCGAGCATCTCAGTGTCCCTCCAACTAGCACGGTGCCCTGCACATACGAGTCACTAAATCAATTTTGTGACAAGTGAACAGGGAGGTAGATGTGATTACTATCTCCATTTCATAGATGAAGAAGCTAAGTCTCAGATAAGTAAAAACAATAAAAATTTTTAAAGTGACCAGGCAGGGCTCAAGTTCACATAGCCAGAAAGTATTGGGCTCAGAATTCAAACTCAGATCCTCTGGCCCTGGAATCCATGTCTCTGCTACTCATCACACTTCTGGGAGCCTGGGGGACATGTGGGCATAAGTTCAGTCCCATGTGGATACCCCTGATAGCCAGCCACCCCACTGCTTCTTGGGGAGGGCAAATCAGAGCCAGTGTGACCCATACACACATTGGAAAGGTGTGCCTGTGTCCTAGAGTCCCGATGTGGGTTACCTCCTCCATTCCTTTCTGGGGTACAGGTCCTGGATCCACTTCAGTGCCGGGCAGCAGGCAGGTGTCACCAGCAGGGGTTCCCCAGACTGGCTTCTAGGCCCCTGGCTAAACCACTGAGGGGGCTACCTTTGCCCAGGGTCATAGTTTGACCCCTGCTAATCCAGAGCTGGGCCTTACACCGGAGTGACTTCCAGTGCTCGCAAGTCAGAGCCCTAATTAAGCAGCCCAGTCAGTAAGCACTTAGTATGTGCTGGAGACTATTCTAAGAACTTTATAGAAATTAATTAGTGCTCCATGACAATAGTAAGAACCATTATCAATGTCATTTTATGTAACAAGGAAGCAGGCACAGAGGAGTTAGGACCTTGTCCAAAGTCACACCGAAGAGGGACTTGAATCTAGGTCTCTGGTTTCAGAGCTACACCCTTGACTATTTAATGAAGCTGCCCCTGGTGCACTGCGGTTCTGTGACTCCAGATGACTTTGAGTTTTCCCCTCATTCTCTTCCCTCCATGGACTCTGGAGAGAGAGATGCTGGGCAGTGGCACCAGTGGAGAAGAAAGCAGTGAAGGAACTTGAGAGAAGGGTGTGGCTCTTTTCCTCAGCTGGGGCTTTCCCTAGGGTCAAATAAGGTGAGGCGTTCCCACAGAGGCTCCTGTTGGGGTGAGAGGAAATCAAAGAGTTGCCAGCTATGCTCTAGGTCACTTTGTGAGAGGCAGGCAGTTTCCTATTTCCTTTGAAATACGGAGAAGTTGGCGTGCCTGTATGTGTGCACATCTATGTGCAGGTATTTACACATGTGTGCATCTGAACATGTGGGTGAGTGAATGTGTACCTGTGAGTGCACATTTATGCAGTGTAAGCATGTGTAAACAGGATGTGCAAGCATTTATGCACCTGGTCCATTAGGGTGGCTATAACAAAATACCATAGACTGGACGGCTGAAACAACACATTTACTTCTCAAGTTCTGGAGGCTGGGAAGTCCACGATCAAGGTCAGTAGATCCGGTGTCTGAGGAGAGCTTGCTTCCTGGCTTGTAGACAGCTGCCTTCTCTGCGTGTCCTCACATGGCCTTTTCTCAGTGTGTGGGTGTAGAGAGAAAGTTCTCGTATCTCATTCTTTTTTTGTGAGGGCACTAATCCCATCATGGGGGTTCTATCCTCATGACCTTAATTAACCCTGATTACCTCCCAAATGCCAGCATATTGGGGAGTAGGACCTGACATCTGAATTTTGGAGCATGCACGTTCAGTCCACAGCACTGGGTGCGTGTGTGCTCGTGTGAGCAGTGGTGTGCGTGCAAGACCACACCAACAGTGGCTTAGCCTCTTCCATCACTACCTGGAGCCATCCTCACCATCCTGATGAATGACAAGTAATTGCACAACTGTGAATCATTGTTATTTTTAATTGTTGGTAAGAAAATCCCAGTTTAGTGATGAAATAGAATCAGTTCCCCAACTGCTTGCCACCAGCTGCTGGGTCCCCTTCCCCCCTCCCCCCTGCAAAGCCCCTGCCATCCCTTGGCCCAGAGCCTGCCTAATCATTGTTTAATGTTTCAAAGATGCTGTCCTACACAAGAGATACACATTCTAGGCTGTAAAAATACCAACAGCTTTGCATGCAGCTGGAATAATTGCAAAAAAAAAAAAAAGCAGAGGAAAAGAACGGTCAGACAGTATTGTATGTTACGGAGCTTAAAGAAGCCGTATAGTTAATCTAATTATAACCAAGGCTCAGGCAGCTTAAAGGTGTTTATACAGCCAGGCCTGTGGGCTGTCAGCTCGCTCAGCTGAAGGCTTTTTGTCACCACCCACTACTATTCCTTTGACCAGAGTGACTGGAGTGGCCCACCCACAGGACTGGGAGTGGGTGCCCAGCAACCTCGAGATGGAGGCAGCCAGTGCTGAATTCTGCAGCGGTTCTGGCGACGCTCACCTTTGCTCCTTACTGCCTGGGCTGCCTCTACCTCTGCCGAAGTTCATCATTCATCGCCAGCCTGGATTACTCCTGGCCACAGCCACATATTGATGTCCTTGGGTGTTGTCCGCCATCACTCTCCTGAGGAATGGTGTATATGGCTCTTGAACTTCTGGCTGCTCCTTCTGACAAATGCCCAGCTCTCCCTGCCAACTCAGGCCCTGACCCTAGGGCTGGGTCCTACCACAGCCTGTGAAGATGGGGTGGAGGGGAATCAGAGAAATATCTGATTTCCTGTGTCAGCTTCTGAGCAAATCCTCACATGCTTCTGCAGGCTGTGCCCTTCACCGGGGTACCCAGACAAGGAGGACTTGGGGGAGATACCATCTAGCCTATGCTCTCTATTTGCTAAACCGTGCATACAGGTATGCGTCTGTCTCACAGGTGCCTTTTTATAACGGAGGGTCCCAGAGGGAGTGCTTTTCTGCGATGCATATCAAGGTGCCAGGTGTTTGCCACCCAGCCAGCCCTGACCTCTGCAGAGAAGAGCAGCAGTCTCTCTTTGCCAGTGGGCAGCCTGGGCCCAACAGAGCTGCTGCAGGCTGGCGTGTGTTCCTCGCACCTGCTGACCTCCAAACCCCAGCTTTCCTCGACCTTCTCTGAGTCGGTCCTACACGTGGCCTTCTGCCTCTGTTCTCTATCAGTCCTCAGTTCCCTGCTGGGATGGAGTCTTGTTCCAACACCCCTCACCTCCTAATCTGGGGCCTGGCCCCCCATCTAGCCCTGGCCAACCCTCTCCCTTGAGAGGCTGACCTCTGCACCCTGTACCACCAAGCTGGCCCCTGGTTTGATCCACTTGATTTCCTGCGTCCTGAGGGCTGGGACCTCCCACTGATAGATCCCTCCCCCTGGAATGAGCATTCTTAGTTAGTAATGCCTGGGTGTGCCCAGTCCCTGGGGACACTGCCTCTTTGTGGACTTGCCCCAGAGCTCAGTTTCCCCAGCTCCAGACTTGCTTATTACCAGCCCGTTTTCTGTCCTCACTAGCCACTCTGCTGAGGTCCCAGCACTCCACACAGCCAAGCCTGCCTGAGTCCAGCAGTAGTGAGGGTAATTAACTCATCACCCCTTTTGGGTTCCTATTCTGAAAGAGGAGACTGACTTAGAGAATCAGGAGCGCCCCAGCACACTTCCCCACTAACCAAGAACCAAGAATAATCCCTAGAGGACTGCAGACCTGCATTTTTATGTATTTATTTATTTACTTATTTTCTGATGAGCTCCCTGTAAGCAGTCTGCTACAGTGGGCTTTGGATCATTTTGCTTTGCAGACCAGTCAGGGTGACCAGTATGTGATTAACAAAGCTGGCAGGAACCAAAGACAAGGCCTCTTCCCCTGGTCAACTGTGTGAGCATCTGTCAAAGGGGAAATTCCCAGAGTGGGAGCAGTGAGTGGAGTGTGGGAGGAAATCAAGAGAGGTGTCTCTTGCCCTCAGGTGAGGGGCCCCGCTGCCAGCAGCTGGGGGCCAAGCCTTCCCTGGGAAAGGTCAGGGACACAGCCTGCCACGCAGACAGCAGAAGTCTCCTTGCTCACTTTTGGCTCCCACCCTATCTTGCTCAGCAGCTTGAAAAGGCAAACTGGGGCTAACCGTATAAGAAGAACTGAACTCAGGCTCTGCTGGGAAGCCCAGATCCTTCTCTGCCTTCCCAGACAGTGAACACAACTCAAGACTCAGCAAATCAGATACTTCCTGTGGATATCAAATATTTGGAGTGTGGAATGCCTTCTGGTGGGGTTGATTTTGGAGAGGCTTTCCCAAACCGTACAGTGAAGCAGCTCCTAGGGCCAAGTGCTCAAACACAGGTGTGTGTGAAGGGTTGGAGCCTGCAGTCACCTCAACTGCTGCCCAGATCTCTCCTGCAAATTAGCTTTCCCAGCTCTCGGGAGATCACCGTGCCCCTGGTGTGACATCAGGGTGGGAGGGTGTGCAGGAGATAGCATTCAGGGTAGGGAAGCCAGTACAAATAACTGGGACCTGAGGGCCTAACGGCAGGTGTGGACCCACCTATGTGGCATATGAACAGAAATTGGCACTTACAGTGGTGGTGGGGTGCAGGAAGGGCAGGATTTTATTTTTCATTTTACCAGGATTCTAACCCACTCTCAGGGGCCCTAAATTGTGGGGGGGACTCCATTTTTCCCTCAGGGACTGCCTCACCAGTCTGCTCAGGCTTACAGGGACTTATACCTCTTCTGCTCTGACAGTCATTCACATGCGTCCATTCAACAAACCAAGTACCAAGCTCTAAGCTCTGAGCTGGGGGACAGTGGTGAACCACGTGTAGTTCCTGCCTCTGATGAGTTTTAGTTGGGGATGGCAGCAGGCAAGCAGCCAGGCTCCACGGCCCTCATTTGACACAGATGCAGAAATGAGCTGCCTCATTTCTAGTTGTTTTTAGAAGCTTCTATCTTGGGAGCTCAAGATGGAAGTAGAATTTTAGGGAGAGAGGTCCTTGCACAGAAAGAAACCACGACAATGTCAGGTCAATGAGCAGGAAGGTTGTGGACTCAGATGCCATTCTTGGTCCCATTCCTTCATTTTAAAAAAATTAAATTTTTATTTATTGATTTGAGAGAAAGTGAGAGAGAGGAAAAGAAACATCATTTTGTTGTTCTACTTATTTATTCATTCAGTGGTTCTTTTTTTTTTTTTATGCTCCCTGCCTGGGGATCAAACCTGCAACCTTGGCATATTGGGACAACACTCTACCCAAGTGAGCTTCCCGGCCAGGGACATCCCTGCATCTTGAGACAATATAAGCAGCTTGCATCAGAAACCCTGTGTCAGGCTAGTAGTGAGAGAGGAGGATGACCAGAACCCAGGAAAGCTGACCAGGCTGAGACAAGACACGTAGTGGAGACTCACTGACTGCACCACGTCAGTCCCGTTAAGCTCATCTCACGGGACTTCTCCCAGGGCAGGAGGTAGGGGAGGAGCCAGAGGAGGGAGGCAGAAGCTTAGGCCTTCATTCAAAGCAACTTTGGGTGTGGGTGACTGTGATGTGGGTGTGCCACAGCCCACCAGGGCTCACCCTGGCTTGCCTAGTTCTTTCCCTCTGTGTCGGCTCCTCCTCTTCACAGTGACAGTGACCTGCCACCCGTGAGGATGGTTGTGGAGTGTGCTTGTGGTCCTTGTGGTTGATGCTGTGTTGGTTGTCGCCTGGGAGTGAGTAACCAAAGCATTTCAAAGCTGAACAAGAACCAGGGAGAAAAGTGCTAGGTCTCATGTTTCTCTCACATGGGGAAAGGAGTATGAATTAGAACTTTACAAGCCCAGATCTTTAAACCCTTTCTCACCCGGTGAATTTGTTGGGGAGACAGAAATGAATTAGAAATTAGACCAGTGCTCGGCGTTTACAAGGGTTCCTAGCCAAATGGAAACTAGAAAGAGTGTCTCTGGTAGGGTCAATGGTGAAGGTGAGGCTTCCAATATGTCTTGGCAGAGTGCCCCGCCCAGGGTCTCAGAGGGGAATTGATTGAAGGATCCCACTGATGAGATCAAGGTGGAGAGAGGGTTCTCTACCCAACAGTGGAAAGGACTGAATTTGTCATTAGTTGACACTTAACTGATGCAACAGAAAATCCCAGCCACACGGCAGACCTCAATGCCAGGCTGTGCAGCGGCAACATTACCTCGCTCTATCTGCCCTAAGGTGCTTAGGCACTGAAGAAAGGGATATTTTCACCTGCATTGAAAGAGGGTTCTGGCTAAGTCCTGTGGACTGAATGTGTCTGCAAGCTTGTCTGTGTTGTCAAATTTCATTTGGCTTAAACATGAGAACTAATGCAGAGAATCAAAGAAAACAGAGTTGCTTGCTGAATGCTCCTGACTGAGGCTGCTCAGGCATGAGGCTTAGATATTGGCTGAAGTGATTATATTTCCTCCAAAAAGAACATTCAAGGTTGTTGTTTAATCTTTCTGCAGTGAGTTTCTATAATCTTAGGTGTCCGACTAATGCCCTCTGATCCTGTGTACTGTGTACCCCGTGATACATCATCCGTCCATCGGCGGGCGGATTCCCACTGTTCACTAAATTCCGGAATTCTACGTGGCAGGAAAAACAAGCCCCATTCTCCCACTTCCCAATTATTCAGCTTCTACATTATGCCAGGTGCATCCACTAGGGAGGGAGAGAGAGGATGGATGGTTGGGTGGAGGGAGAGAGGGAGGGAGGGAGGAGAGAAGGAAGGAAGGGGAAAGAGAGAGAAAGAGAGAAAGATGGATGGATGAATGGGTCAGTGGGGAGATGGGTGGATGGATAGATGAATTTAATCTTCTTTCATTCCATGACATAGGCATTTTATGTTTATTTTAGAGATGAAAGAATCGGGGATCAGAGCAAATTATGAGAGAATAACCAAAGTTCCTATTGTAAGATGGTGGTAGAGCTGGGAATTGAGTCCACATTTCCCAATTCCAAGTTCAATGAGTCTCACTTGTCCTTTCTGTTGTTGCCTACTAGGCTTTTCTTAAAAAAACTGCCTGCCTTGTACCTAGAAATGAACTCACATGAGTTTGTATGAACTTCTTCTACAAATAGTTGGCCAGAAAAAGACCTGTTTTTTCGTTCAACAATATTTATTGATCACTGTGCAGGCAGAATTCCAAGATGGAGCCTCCAGACTTCTGGCCCCTGGTGTACCCTCGAATCTGCCAGTTATTCAATCAAACACTGATCTAGGTACTGTTACGAAGGGACTTTGCTGATGCAATTAAGGCCCAATCAGTTTGGTGGGCCTGATCTAATCGCATGAGTTCTTTAACAGCAGTTTCCTCTGGCTGGTTGCAGAAAAGGAAGTCACAGAGCTATACTCTGGTGGGCTGAAAGAAAGCAGATGTCTCTGCTGTGAGCTGTCTGTGGGGCCGTGTGGCAGAAACTGCAGGTGGCCTCTCACTGCTGCGAGTGGCCCTGGCTGACTGCTGGCAGGAGAACATGGATATCAGGCCTACAGTGGCAAGGAGATGAATTGTGCCAACACCTAGTAAAGCTAAAACAGGACCCCGAGGCCCAGATGCACACTACAGTGCTTGCCGACACTGATTTCAACCCACTGGAACCCTGAGAAGAGGATCCCGCCACACCACACCTGAACTTACGACCCATAGAAACTGTGAGATAATTAATGTGTTGTTTTAAGCTGCTGAATTTGTGGTATTTTGTGACACAGTAATGGAATCCTAATACAGCCACCTACAGCATGCCAGCCACTGTGCTGGCCACTAGGTATGTGAGGTTGGCATGGTCCCTGCCCTCAGGGACTTCCAGTCCGGTGTGTTAGACAAATCATAAGCAAATGATAATAGACTGTGGTAAATGCCATCAAATATATAAATATAATGATCTGAAATAAATCAATGTGGAGGGAAACATCATTCAGATTAGATGACTAGAGCTGGCCCCTCTGAGTTGAGCACTAAATGATGAAAAGGAGTCAACCACATGAAGAGCCATGGAAAAGTGTTTCAGGCAGAAGGAACAGCATATGCCAAGACCCTGAGGTGGGAAACAAGCCTGACATGTTACCAGTCACAAGAAGGCAAATGTGGCTGAAGGGTGGGAAGGGAGGCAAAGGATGGCTTGAGATAATGTTGAAGAATTAACCAGGGCCTGCCATGCACGACCTTGTAGTTTATTTCTCTCAGTGCAATGCGCAGCATCGATGAGTTTTCTGATCGACATTTTTGGGAGATCTCTCTGGCTGCTCTGTAGTAAACAGTTTGGATCATGGGTAAGAGTGGAAGCAGGGAAATCATTTGGAAGGCTGAAAATACTCCAGGCCAGAAATGGTGGTGCTTTGGAATATGGTGTCTGTTTAGAGAGAGAGAGAAGCAGACGATGGACTGAGATGTTACTGGATTTGCTGGTGAATTGGAAATAGGTGAAGAAAAGGTGAGAATCAAAGATGAAGTTCAAATTTCTGGCTTGAGTGATGAGGTGAATGACAATGCCACTTACCGAGATGGGAAGGACTGGCTTAGGGGGACAAAAGGTTTGGGGAGTAAGACCAGAGTCATGTCTTGGACATGCTGAATGTGCAACACTTGAGGGGACAGCTCAGGCACC
The DNA here is from genome assembly GCF_014824575.4 of Sturnira hondurensis. NCBI lineage: Eukaryota > Metazoa > Chordata > Mammalia > Chiroptera > Phyllostomidae > Sturnira > Sturnira hondurensis. Next base: position 5,618,158 of record NW_028079136.1, read on the forward strand.
CATTTGGACAGGTAGTAGGCACTGCTGAACAGGGGTGGTGCCCACGCTCAAGGACATCAGGACCAGCTGACCTGGCTTGGCAGCACAGCCAGCTCCTTGGTCATCCCCTGGAGAGTGGCAGAGTACCTGGGTCTATACCTGGGCCCACGCCTGGGCCTCCGAAGCAGTCACTCTTCCTGGGCCCCCCTGTCCCTGTGTTGAGCCCTGGGTGCAGCCACACACCCAGAGGGGGATGGAGGGGCTCTGCTGTGACGCTGACACCTCAGTGAGCTAGTTCAGTTGTTCTGGGCTAGTAGTTAGGCACGTCAAGCACCACGTTACATAAACCTGAAATTGCAGTCTAGTGTTACGGGGCCTAGGGGAGCATGGGAAGAATGAGCTTGAACAAGGAATTGTCTGCAGGATGATCAAGTCCCTGATTAAAATCACCTCGCAGGATCCAGTGGCCTCTAGAGAAAGTGGAGAGTATCTGAATCCTAATGGGGTGTCTGCAATTCTGACAGGATGTTTGGCCAGGCTGCCTCTTCCTTTTCCAGGGCCACCCGGTGCAGCACAGGCTGCCGTGGAAAGAGCTCCCACAGGAATCTGACGCTTGGGCTCAGGGAGGTGGTGGCTCCCGACTGAAGCCCTAGGCCACACATGGCAGGTTGTGCTCTGGCTTCTCCACCATGCCTTGGAGGGGCTGTTCCCCTGCGTGTAGCCTCTGAGACATGGATTCAACAGCAAGTAGTTTCTTTAGGAAGTTTGAGAAATACCATTAGTGTGGGCATTAAGATAAGGGAGGGAAATAGCCAATAAGAATATGTTAACAAATCAGGCACCACCGTGGGCAGGTGGAACTTAATCCTACAGGGAAACGCTGGAAAACGGTGTAAAACATATTCTAGAATGAGCACCCCTGAGAGGTGTGGTGGGAGATGGGGCATTTATATGCCAGCTCCCTTCAGTTGTTTGTTCAGGGCAGCACTCAAGGGGTGTTAATTTCTAGCATTTCAGCACTCCAAGTGCTGGGACAGAGCAGTCTTCTGTGGCTTTGAATGAAGCTCATGGATAAGTGTACCCTCGTTGAACCATGGCGGGGGAGACGGGAACACTGGCAGAGTGAGGCTACAAGGATATGGGTGGGCCATTGCATCTACCACAAGGGCCATGAGGTATATGTTTTGAATACTTTTAAAGATTGTATTTAAAAAAGCCCAGTACTGGCTCCACCCAAATCTTCATAGGCCAAGGCATGCTGGAATCTGTGAAGCAGGATGGAGCTATCCCCCGAGTTGAGTAAGCCCAGGGTTAGAGTGTCTCCTGCCCCGTGAGGCTGACTTGGTGCCTGTAGGCAGAGCCCATGGTGCTCTGAGACACGGGGCTCTGTTTCATATTTTGTCTGTCCAGCAGGTGCAACCAACAGACAGAACACCTGCAGGAAGCTGTGGTTTAGGATTATAGATACTTGCCGGGCAGGGGTAGGGACAAGAGAGCCACAGCTTCAGCAATTTTGAAGCACAAGCCCATCTAGGTCTGGGAGATTGAGGGTAAGGCGCAGTGTTTGGGGAAAACCGTGACAAATTCTAGTGAAGGTTCAGGCCATAGCCAAGAAGGGTCTCAGGTAAGTTCTAAGAATGCAAACCAGAAAACTGTGGTAGAACCCCACTTGTAAGGTCTGTGTATGCTTCAGGGGAGTAGGAGGAAGCTGCCGTGTTCCTGGCAACAAGGGCTGAGGGCACTCTATCCGCTCCTCAGGTGCTGAGCTGTAGCCTTGGTCGGAGTTGTGCACACTGTTGGTGCCCACCCAAATCCCCTTTCCTGGCCAGTTCACCTGTCCGCCAGGTTCTGTGAGTGTTGGTGGCCAGCAGCTCAGAGCTGCATCCTTCTCCTTGAACTTGCGCTCAGTAGAGAGTTGCCTTGCCTAGACATGCCTGGGAGAGTCTTCTTCCGGAGATGGCCCAGAACTAGTGCCTGATTGTTGTGGGTATCTAAAACACCACCCCTTGCCTCAAATGAGATAACCCTGAGGTGCCATTCGTGCTCCAGAGCTTCCTGTGGGAGCACTGAGCCTCGACTGCAGCTGAAGTCAGATCTTTGCCCAGCTTCTTCCCCCACCCCAACCTGCTTCCCCCACTCTCTTAAAGGAGATAATCACGAGCCCTGTCTCCAATAAAACCACCCACCCGAGAGTCCCTATCTCAGGCTCTGCTTTTAGAGAACGTGGTCTAAGACTTCTGAAGTGTGTGAAATAAGGCAGCAGTACCAGGCTGAGTGGGTAAGAAGTGTGCTAGAGATGGGCATCCAGCCCTCCCATTGTGTTGGGATGGCGGGAATTTCCAGGCCAAACCAGAGCCTCCTGAGCAAAAGAGGATGGGCGGTCACCCTGTCAGCCAGAGTCTCCGTTGGAATGAGCTGGGTTCCTGTGCGAGCCCAGAGCTGTGCTAGATTCAGTGGGGACTGAAAGTGAAACACGAAAACGTATCTTCCGTGAAATTCAACTAAGCAAGGGTTTATTTCTGTTAGCCTCTCCTTCCGTCATGGGGATTCCACTTCTAGTCATTTTAGTCACTCCCTGTGGGTAGGTGTCCAAAAAAATGAAAGAGGGAACTGGAAGTTGGGACAAGGAAAAGGGAGATAAGGCAACAGACAGAGTGGGTGAGGAGGTTTTGGCAACGTGATCTTGGGATAGATGAAGGAAACCCAGGCCAAAAAAAGAAAAAAAGCTGCGATTCTCCCCGACATTTGTGCTCTTGTGAGAGGGATAGACCGAGCCAACCGAGGGCTCTGCCATCTCCCACAGGTTCCGACAGGAAGCTCTCCTGGAGAGCGATGGCCACAGGACTCTTCTTCTTTTTTTAGATATTCCCTCATTAATTTTTTTTTCTTAAATTTTATTTTTCAGCTAACTGTTGTGTATACTGGGGAGGGTTTGAGAAATACCGGCTCAGTGACAGGGAACAGTCTGAGATAAATGAGGGTCGCTGAGGCCTTCCACCTGAACCATCAGGTGCTGCTGCCTTTCTGCAGCCACGTTAAGACAGGAGGCAGGAGCCGCCAGCTCTGAGCCGTACAGTTAGACAGTTAGTGATCATTGAACGGGAGCTCCAGACTCAGGGGAAATGCTGTGCCATGTGCATATTCTTTGCCATGAAGCAAAACAGACTTTCATGTGTGCCATTGAAAACTGGGAGAAGGGGGAACCCTGGCTGTGTGGCTCAGTGGATTGAGCTCTGACCTGTGAACCAAAAGGTCACTGGTTCAATTCCCAATCAGGGCACATGCCTGGGTTGCAGGCCAGGTCCCCAGTAGGGGGTGTGTGAGAGGCAACCACACACTGATGTTTCTCTCCCTTTCTTTCTCCTTCCTTTCCCCTCTCTTTGAAAATAAATAAATAAAATCTTGGAGAAAAAAAGAGTTCAACTTCTGATTTCTCTGATGGCAATCAGAGGGGATTGGAAGGGTTAGTTGTGTCCTTGTCAGTGTGTGTTAGTCTCTGTTTGCTGGAGGCATAGAGAGGCCCTTAAACAAAGAAAGAAAACGTTCATTAGATGTCAGCCACCAGAGACCAATAGAGCAGGGGGACAACAGAACTTGGTTCAGTCCCCTTATTTTTCAGATGAGGAACGGAGCCCTCAGAATGGAAGTGACCTGTTCAAGGTCACACAGTGAGTTGGGGACAAAGCCAGAAGCCAGGTCACTGCTGAATACAATGCAGGGCAAGGTGAGATCTGAGATTCCTGTGTGGCGCTGCCCCAGGTGATGGGGGAGGGCAGAGCTGGGGTGGGACTGGACAGAGGGGAGAAGAAGTCTCTGGGGATGGGGTCTACCTATGGAGCCTCATTCTGTGGGCTGGGTTCTCCCAGACCTAAAGGCCAGGCCACAGTGGAGCTAGTGTGCTGCTGAAGCCCAGGACTGTGGCCAGGCAGTGCCCTGAGCTTTTTCCGGGCTTTTCCCCTTAGCCAGACCAGACTATGTGGAAAACAGGGGCTGTTCTGGCTCTGTGACCCCTGTTGAGCCTGCCCTTTGGGTCAGGGGTTACACACTGCCTTCGGGATGCTCGAGCTATGGGAACTAGGGAGCGAGCTAAGCCCTCTTCCCTGCTGACCCTGAGCTCAGGAGAAGGGCATGGGGGTCCCCCAACAAGTCAGCAGCTAGAAGGGTGGACAGGCCCAGAGAGCTGCCAGCCTGCTCCCTGTGTCTCAGCAGGGGAAAGAGGTCTGTCAGTAGCATTTGGAAGCGAATACTGATCTCACCTTCAGGCTGCGATTGGTACCTGGACTGTTCTTAATTAAAAATGTCTTCCCTCTAAAAATCCACATTGACAACTTAGTGCCACCCCACCAGGTCAGAAATGGCAGACGGAGGAGATTAGGATATACCTTGGTTCATGGGACACAGCCGTTTTCACTATGTGGGTTCTTCTGTCTGCCTTGGGAACAGTCTTGGAATTCAGCTTGTACCTGACCCAAATCAGGCAGCTCCTTCACACAGCACTCCTGTAACCCAGGCACTGGCACATTCTCTGTTGCATAAACTCAGCCCTTGTCCTCAAGGAGCTCAGAGTCAGTGGATAAGGACAGGAGCTCAAGAAGCCACGAAAACCAGTTTTGGCCCATTAGCCAAATGGAGAGGTAATTAGGGAAGCTGCCTTCTCCTGAGGGAGTCACCACCCCTGAGACATAACCTGCATCCCTTAAGCACACACATCTCTGCTCTGCAGAACCAGAGATAAATAGCAAAGGCCCCTGACCTCCAGCCCCATTTATTATTATTTGGAAATAGCCTGTGGAGCTTTCTCAGAGTCAGCTGCACGATGTAGCCAGCCAATGGCTAATCTGATTTTTAGCACATCAGATCAGTGCCTAGAACATAGCAAAATTAGACCTCTTCCCTCATGACCAGGAACAGGGCATGGGTGTTTCTCCAGCCACTAACAGAGAATGAAGGAATAAGCAGTTTTTATTTATTAAAGAAATGTTTGTTTAACAGGGAGAGTAGGAATCACACATGTGACCCCACAGAGATAGCAACTCTCCAAAGGAGAGTCTGAATTAGTGCACATATGCCTTCTCCCATCTGGAGTAACTCCTTCCAGAGCCTTCTCCGCATAGGACTTGGGGGTTCTAGGACCTGTCCATTGAGGGGAACATTCCCCTGGGCCACATAGTAGATAGATGCGTTTTCGTTCTTTGTCAAGTTCTCTGATGTACTCTTTGTATATCTTCTCCAGCTAGCTGTGTTGTAAATTTGGGGGGAAAAGAGCCACATCTTAGATACAGTGTCTCCCACAGGACGCCCTTGTTCAAGTTGTGAATGGTTGAGGGAGGGGGTCTCCACTCAGTGCCTCTAATGGGTAATTGGGAATTTCTACCTGCCCTTCTCTCTCTTCTCTGGTGGCTTCCAACTTTTCACCAATGGAGCTCACGTTCCTGGGGGATTTGATCCTTTCTCCTTTAGCCTAGTAAACCTTTGTTTGGACATGTTCCTCCATCCACTGTGCCCTCCCCTTAGGTTTATTAAGTTCAGTAGCCAAATGAAGCTCTACGTTTTCCTTGTCCCAATGACTCTGACTGAGTCATTGCTGGCTACATCGTGCAGCTGACTCTGAGAAAGCCCCACAGGCTATTTCTGAATAATAATAAATGGGCCTGGAGCTCGGGGGCCTTTGCTATTTATCTCTGGTTCTGCAGAGCAGAGATGTGTGTGCTTAAGGGATGCAGGTTATGTCTCAGGGGTGGTGACTCCCTCAGGAGAAGGCAGCTTCCCTAATTACCTCTCCATTGTGGGCGTTGCCTGGCCTGTTTCCTCAAGGGACAATTTGCTCGCCAGCGTACAAGCCGCTTTTAGCTATTCAGCTCCAGCCCTTTGCTTGGTCTGTCAGAAAGCCAAACAGTTACAAAGAGAGGCTGAATGGTAGCCCTTAAAGCCAACCCCTGCAGTCCACAGCCAGCCCTACACGCTACCATCCTCCGCCCAAGCACCTTACTTCAGTCCATTGTATATGCAGCCTGTTCCCCGTTCCCAGGATTGAGAATCTGTTGGCTCACATCCGTGTAGGCTCTGCACCTTGGCACAAGCTCACCTCCCTCCTTGACTCTGATTAGGAGTCTTTCCCCAGTGATCCTACTGGAGGTTATGCTAGGTAAGTGTCCCTCCTGGTTCAGCCTGGTCCCAGGACTCTCTTGTCAGCACCAGCCCCCATGGGTAATACTCAAGGTTTGAGCTGCTGGAAAGGACCCATGGCAACAAGGCCTTGGGCTTTAACAACGGAAATGGAGGGAATACCCTCTGGTCAAGGAGATGATGCTAGACTGTGTCTGAGGACTCTCGTGTCCTTTCTGTCCTGCTGGGTTTATCGTGGGCTTTCTCCATGAATTCTGATCGTCAGATTTGTTTTGATGGTTGTAATTCTAGAATATGGCTTTGGTCACATTCTGAAATTATTTTGGTATCCAGCCCCGGCTTTCGTGACATTTTGACTCTTAACTCTATGGCCCCCTCATGTTCAATTTTGCCTTTATTGCACTACAGTGGCCCCTGAGAACATCCCCTCCTTCTGACATGGTTGAAATAACATATAGATATTGAACCATTTTTGTAAGTGCCTTTAGAGATAGAAACAGGCCTGGAAATACCAGTGTTTTGTGATGTTTACCAGCTTAGTGTACTTAGTATAAAAGCTAGCCCTATGGAGACAGCATTATTTAAATCTTCACCTGCAATTTAATACTTGTCCCCAGACGCCAGCATGGAAGATCAGAAAAGGTGCAGCAAATCGCTGAGTTATTATGATAGATTCTGATGTTGGAAGCTGCGGGCATCATGATGATTATCCTCCTATTTAATGAAGGATTTTTTTTACAACAATCCCAGCAGCTATTAATCCAGCCTACACACTTGGCCCATAGTAGGTACTCACTAAATAGGAACTATTATTTTAAAATTCAATGACCGATTTATTTCTCTAGTGGATGCAATTTTTATCAAAATGACAATGTAAGTTACAGAGTTATTCACAATAAGAAATTTGCAATAGGGAGACATATAATGGGAAATGCCTTCTCTGCTTATAGCTCATTGAGGCTTTCAAATCTCTCCAATACAAACCTCTAGGCCTCTGGTTCAGCAGGACCACTGACACCCTGCTCGGTGTAAAGCACCACACGGAGGCAGCTAAAAACCAAGTTAGGACCAGAGCATCAGTAAAGCTCCCTGCATAGAGAAAGACAGATATGCAGGGGTCCAAACCATACCCACTTAGGTAAAAGTCATATTTCCTCACTCTGATAGCTTTAACTTTAACCTTCCCCACTCTGATAGCTCTTAGGCATTGAAAAGGCATTTTCCAGCTCCTGGGTAGGATCAAAGGAACCCTCAGAGGGCTTCCACTTGTGGTCTTCATTCAGCGTTTCTCTCCATTTTCCTAAGGAGGAAATACTATACTTTCCTGTTCTGTAGACCTGGGAGACTTGACCCCTAACAAAGAGTCCTCCTGCTTCTGTGGCTGGAGGAAGAAGCCCCGTGCCAAGGCGTCCTGTGCACCAGCCCCCACAGCCCCCAGCCAGCAAAAAACTGCCTGGCCCTCTTCACTTTCACCTTGCCCCTTACAAGGCCTAGCCATATCAAATTCACTTTAAAATTATTTCCCCGGTCTCTGCTAGGAAAATAACCACAGTCTTAGTTTTATCCTAAGAACATTTTAAATATAATTGGAGCAAAACCAAATGATTTTTAAATCATGATATGGTGATTTCCTCCCATGTCTTCTTCACAGCCTAGAACACTAAGACAAAGGGAGGGAAGGGAAGAGGAGATGGTTTCCTGTATTCACCTTGCCCTGACCACCTGTCTGCACCACCCCCCCCCCCCCCCCCCCCCCANCACCTGGCTGCACCCCCCCCCCCCGCCCCCATCACACAGTAGGAGGGAAGGAAGAGTGAGGGCCAGTACCTGCAGCTGAGTCCCATGACTGAGGACACAAAAGCAACACACAACCACGTCGGGCTCAAGGAAGAAGGTGTCCGGGCCACGTGAAGTGTACTGGTGTGGGGGAGGGTAGGGGTAGGAAGGAGAAGCACATCATGGCAAAGCAGTTCTGTGGCTTAGAGTCTGTTACACAGCTATGGGTGGGCCCCTCCCATCCTCTGCCTTCTGCAGCAGGCCTCAGGCTGGGAGCGGAGTCAGGCCTGCTGAGGGCTGGATTAGGCTGGACGTTCAGGTTGAGGCCAGAGTGGTGCTCAAGTCCTGGCTGGTGGAGTCACCAGGATATGGTCAGGGTCCGGGTGGGGTTGGGTGGTGGTATGGTCGTGCTCAAGGGGAGATCAAAGTCAAGGTGAAGTCAGAGTTAGGTTGAGATTAGAGCTAAGATAAGGCAGAAGAGCACTTGAATCGTAATATGGCTGTGGGTGGTAGAGTTTGAGATCTGGGTTAGCTTTGGGGGGGTGCTGTGTTTCCAGAGGGTCAGATTCCCCTTAGGCTTCTAACACCAATGTTTGGCCCACTCCCCTGGGGGCTGTTTGAACCTTAACTCCCTCAGGGCACAGGGCTCCTACCAACATTTGAGTGCTCCCGTCCCTCCTGCCTTCCCATATTTGGGGAACATTAGCTTTTCCCTGAGAGAAGGCACAAGAATAAAAGTGGCTGAGCTGAATCCCACTAATACAGGCCCTTGTCTTGCCCATCTGCAGATGGATGGTGCTGGGGGGGCACGGGCACTGGTGCTGAGGGGCCCTCTGGGGAGTCCAGCGATCGACGCCATCCCCATTTCCTGGAGCAGAGATAATTGGCTCCATGTCGTGCATGCATGCACTCCTCTTGACAGTCCTTTTCAGACAAAAACCCACCTGGTAAGGAGCCCACGAGAAATGGGGGCACTCTTCTCCTGCGGCCAGGCATGTGGCAGGACTTCAGCTCATCATTTGCCTGACATCTCTGGGCACAGGTTCCTCGAAATGGCCAGGCTGCCTGGAAGTGACTCTGAATGTTGTTTCCTAAGTTCTGCCCACTGCGCACCACTCCCTGGGAGCAGGGGCTGGGGGTCAGGGACCGAAGTCCCCTACCCGTCTGGGGAGCAGAGGCAGAGGTGCTGGCCGCAGGGTGGAGTTCTCTTAGCGCCATCCACAGCAACTGATCTCAGGATCATGAGCAACCTCGCCCTTTTCAGCAGTGTTTGGCCAGGGTGAAAGTAGGCATAACAGTCGACAGAGTGCATAGAATGGCTGAGAAATGACCACAGACACTGCTCAGAGTGAGAAGAGGCTGCTGTCTGCTGGGCAGGCTATCTGCCCCAGGTGCTGGACACTAGCCTGGATCAAAGCCTTTCTTTGCCTTCACAAAGGGCAACAGTAGGAGCGGGTATAGCCCAGGATTAAGACCCCACTTGGGGATTTCTAGGAAGAGGAAGTCCAGCGGGAGGAAAATGTGTTCTGATCTCTCAGCAACAAGGGGTAAAAGAGTAGTTGAGAGACTCAGAAGTATTCTGCTTCCAGAAGGAGGGACTCAGAATGTCCAAGGCATCTTCACATTTCAAAAGGTCTGGCTTGTAGCAGAGTTTACCAGGGCAAAACTTAGGGCCAGTGGGTAGAAGTGACAACAAGGCAAATTTCCTCTCCTTGAGAAGGCACTTTCTTTTAGCCAGAGCTATTCAACAGGAGAATGAGCTACTTAGTGAGGTACTGACTTCCTCATGACAGGAGGTAATCAAGCAGAGCAGGGACCACATATCAGAAATGTGAGTCCAGGACTCAAGGCCAAGTGCTTCATTACAGGTCCTACTTGGCTTTCTGCATACTTCTCTACTGTCTAGCATCTACTTCTTGCCTTGTATCCTACTCTCTCCTCCACACTGTGTTTGAGCATTGCTATCCTTTCTGCCCTGAGGAGAGCACGGGTTTCCCTAAATGACCGCTTTTCTTTCCTGGCTTTGAGGATCATTTTCTTTTCCTCAGGGAAGTGCTTGGGGCAGGGAAGAGAGAAGCACCCACCTGCCAGACCTGCGCTGCCTCCAACGAAAAATAAGCAACACACCATCCCCAGGGCCCACAGGGACACCTGAGGCTCCTTGTCAGGCACTAACAGCACTACCCCAGGCCTTCATATCTCCCCATTTCCCTCCCTCAGCCTCTGTTCCTGCCTGCAGCTGCAGCACAAGTACATCAGGATGTCACACTGTGGCCGTGGAAAGGACTGACACTTAGTTCCCCAAAGAGGGCTTGGGATCCTGGCACATCCGCGAAGAGGAGGACTTAGGCCCTCAGATGGTGCCATGTGAAATCCTTCTCCACAGGAGCTGTGGCTGCTGTCCTCGCTCTCACATAGCTCCACGTACTGAGCACAGGCCCATGGGCACCTTGACAAAAGGAGCTCATTATTTTGCGTCCCACTGCTGTGAAGTTCTGCTCAGCATGGCTGCCAATCAGAGGAAGCTGCCTGCCGTCAAAGCCTGGTTCAGTAAGATACAAGCAGTGTCCGATTCAAAACAAACTGTTATCACGGATTGAAACATGTCTGTGCCCCGAACGACAACAGTTATTTTTTATGAGGATACTGAATACGTTGCTTACACTTCATAGATGAGGGGGAACGAAATCTAATTCCACTGGGCTGGATCATTTAAAGACAATCCCCGTTCTATAAACACACTGAAGGGTAGGTAGCATTCCCAAGGTGACATAAAATAAACCGTGATTACGTGGTTCTTCGGTCGCCCTACTGTTTGCTTCCCAGCCTTTCGGCCTCATTCTCTTTTACGTGGAGAATTTGGTGCCAGCCACCCGTGGTTACTTTAATTTGCTCAATATATAAACTCATTGCACAGCTTCTGGCTTTGGTGCCTGCTATTACTGTAACTAGGAGGATATTTTCACCTTTGTTCATCTGGCAAACTTCTCTTCATCCCATAAAGCCCAGCTGAGATGCCACCTCCTCTGTAAAGCCCTCTTTATTCTTGAGAATAGTTAGTTGTTGGGAGTCCCCTGAGCTGTTGGTATTTACCTCTACTGCAGCACTAACCAGTTAGAGAGAAGCCTGTTTATCTGTTGTCTGCATCCCATGGGGCTGGAACTCCTTGAGACCAGGGACTGTGCCTCTGCCGTGCTAGGGACAGTGCCTGGCACATAGTAGGTCCTCAATAAGAGTTTGCTAAATGTGCTTTTTCTACTGTATACAAAGCAACCTGGCCTCTCTCTTGTTATTTTTCTCATTTTTTGAAATCGTTACCTGAGGGCATGCTTATTGATTTTAGAGAGAAGAGAGGGGAAGGAAGGAGGGAAGGAGGGAAAGAGAGAGGGAAGAAATATCAATTGATTGCTTCTTGCACCCCAACTGGGGATTAAACCTGTTGCCTAGGCATGTGCCCCAACCAGGAATTGAACTTGCAACCATTCAGTCCAGGCGATGACACTCTAGCCAACTCAGCCACACCAGCCAGAGCCTCTTGTTTACTACTTTAAATGGTGATAGTAAACATGTAAAAGTAATATATTTGCTCAGAATAACAGAAGGGTCTATTCTCTAGTAGAGGGACCCCAGGAATTTTATTCCTACATGTGTTTTATACCTGGAATATCTGAGGGGGGCCCAGAGAGGCCCCCGCTCAGCCTCCCCCAACATTACAAGAGCCAGCGCAGTGGGGACTGGGGGCCTGATGCTTTAGGGCTGGGTGCTGGTACCAGGCCAACTTGAGCAGGCCACTCAGCACCAAAGTCCCGCAGGGAGTTCACACTGTACCTAAATCTTCACTTTGCTCCCCCACAAAAGCAGGAAGGAGCACATTTATCTGCCACATCCAGGAGGTTGATCCGAGACTGTGTATTTATATTTTTTTGTTACTTAGGAAAGAAGTTAAGTTTTCTGTACTCTGAGCTCCCAGGCCTGGAGTCTCTGAGGGCAAACACGTCATGATTTCCTGGCCTTCCTGTGGATGGCAGAGGACCCAGAAGCACCAATCTCCCTGATGTGGGGGTTTGGAGACCTGCAATGGGCCAGATAGAGAGTTTTTTAAGGAGCCAAGCCAGTTTGCCCTACTGTCTATTTCCTGCAGACTTAATTCAGGGGTGTGGGTGTGGGTGTTCGTCTGGCTGCACGGAGGAATGTAGAGCTCATCAATCCTACAAGTGATCCCTTGAGTGTTTTGATAGAAGCAATAGAAAAAATTCACCTGATTGGGTGCACCGCCCACCTCCTATAGACAGGAGTGAACCATTTGCTTTGCTTTTCAAAAAGCCTCTCTGGATCCCATTCTCTCTACAAATTTCAGTACGAGGCTCTGGAGCTATCACTGAGCAAGCGTTGGGCACAGCCGTTGAGGAACCTACCATCTACTGGGAAGGTGGACTAGGAAGCACTGAGCTTCGGGGGAAGGGCATCCAGCCCAGTCTTTGCAGGCTTAGTCCAGAAGTGAGGACTTCCTGACACTTGAAATTAGTCAGACAGGCCAAAATGAAGAAGGAGCTTAAGTGTACTGTGATTACTATAAGTGGCCTGAAAGCTTTGGTTTGTGGGAATTCTAGGGCCCTGCTGGTCAACTCCAAGATGAAGGCAGCTACCCCCTTCCAACTGGTGTCTCCCCAACTCCTAGAATACACCCCGTTGCTGGAAGTGTCTTGCCAAAGGAAATCTCCGATCACATTACACCCCTGTTCAAAACTGTTCTATAGCTTCCTGTTAGGTGGCAGCTTAAAGCCAGACAGCTTAGCCTCTTGTTGGCATCTTCCGTGATTCGACTTCCACTGTCCCCCCTGGGCTCATCTCACTTCTGTCTTCTGTGTCCTGTATCCAAGAACTGCCTGAGTTCCTGCCCCAGTCTGCCTTCAACCATTGAAGAGCGGGGTGCTTAGCCCTGCTGCAGGCACTGGAGCCAGTTTTGTCCTGAGTTTAGGGGAGATTAAGGGTTTTAGATCAGTAACTCAGTGGTATAGACTCACAACATGGTTCCAATAGAAAGAAACTGGCAAGAAATGGAACAGGAGCTGGAGACCTGTTCCGTCCATGACCTTCCAGCCACTTAAGTCAAGTCAGGATTAGCCAGGGGAGAGCACAGATTTTCATGGTGACATTAAAGCCAGGTTAAGAAGTATATTTAAGAGGGGTGTGGGATCCAATGCTGAAGTCTGAGAACTCTACCGGTACCAAATGCGGCGAATCCCCAGCTGGCTTCCAGGTGCCCATCATCATGGCCCCCATCTGGACTCCTTCCCCTTCTCCCCTCCCAGTGCACCTTAGTGAAGCAAGTCTCCGGCACAAGTTAGAGGATGACCGTGGCAAGTGTTTACAACTTGCTTGTTGAATGCTGGCCGTTGTAAATGAGTTGAAACTGAGTTCTTGTTTTTCCCAGGTGACCAAGCCCCTGACTCCTATCCAGGTAGATGGGCTATGTTCTCTGCTGGGGAGTCCATCCTCTGAGTTTTGGACTGTTGTTGGCTGTCCATCACCTGGAATGGGATCCCTGCCATACCTACCCTAGGTACCCCCTTCAATCTCGTGCTGACCACTGACTGGGACCTACCTATTGCCAGACTCCCCTGAGCCTGACTCTATGTCTAGTCCATCTTCTTCCTCTCTGTTTCTAGGACCTACCCCACCCACCCAAGGTCAATGGCGTATCTCACTTACCCCTTCCCATATGAGCTGCCTCAGGACCAACACATAAATTTTGGCTCCCACTGTCTGTCTTGTGCACTTGAGTTTGAGGCATGGGTGCACAGCTTCTAATTTAATGTCTGTCATATTCCATCTTGTTAGATTTGATGCCTCATTTTCTCTTATTAAACTTTTTTCTTTGGTCTACTACCATTACCCTCACCATCTTATAAGTTCCAAATTTTGAGAAGTATTCCTTCTTTATTTCTATCTAAGCTACCAAGAAAAAATACATATCTGGGAGGGAATTAAAGACAGAGCTTTTTGCCTGCTGCTAGAAACCCCTTTTGTGTTGATGTGGAACCGTAAATCAATCACTTTGGACATAGTCATTCAATTAGTGGCTGTTCCACTTGAATATAGAAGCATCCAGTTCAGATTTTCCAAGCTTGCAGTCCATATGTTTCAAAGTGATGGCTTTCTGGCAAATTGTTTTGTTTGGCCAGCACAGTATTTCTAAACATTTAAATCAAATTTCTCACCAAGCTATTCCGATTTCTGGCTTCTTTTGAAAAGTCCTTACTAATGATCAGCTGGAGCTGAGTGGCAGGTGCCTTGGTTAGACAGGCACGTTCCCTGAGGCTCAGCACACTCTTCCGTTACCCATTTAGGTCTTGAGTTTACAACCGTCTGAAGGAAAAGAAAGGAGACTTTGTCTAATGATCATTGTATTAGTTATCTATTGCTGTGTAACAAATTACCCCAACTTTAACAGGCTAAAACAACAAATATTTGTTATCTCGCACAGTCTTTGAGGGCCAGGAATTCAGAGCGTTTGAACTGGATGGTTCCGGATCATGAGGCTATCGTTAAGGTGTTGGCTGAGGCTTGACTGGGGCTGGAAGACTTGCCTGGACCTTCCCTAGTGACGCGGCAGCCGGCTTCCCCCAGAGCGAGTGGTCCCGGGGAGATGGGCTAAGCTGCGGTGTTTCTTACGACTGAGTCTCAGAAATGACACACTTCCACTTCTGCCGCATTCTGTTCCTTCAGAGCAGGTCACTTAAACACGGTGTGCGGGGCCTCTTCTGCGGGGGTTCGCCCGCCCTCCCTCGCACTCCACCGCACTCCTCTCCCCTGCAGCACTCTCTGCCCTGGCTTCAGCAGCTTCAGCCGATCTTGAGCGCCATCCCCCTTCCATTTTCAGGATACTTGCACAGGCTGGTTTTATATGCCTGCGTCATCGTCTTTTCTCTCTTAAAAAAAGAATGATTGACTGTGTGTGATACTAAATTCCTTTTTGCCTGTATGTGAATAATTCTTTCCCTTTTCTTGGGTCAGAACACCACCTGTGCATCTGGTTCTCCAGCCCCTTTCTTATCTGTATCGGTTCAGAGTTATTGTCTCCAGTGGGTCTCGGGGTCCTGAGATGTGGTCTTCTGGGCCAGGAGACTGGAGCTTCCTGGGAACAGACAGGCACTCTCTTCATGTTCATTTTTACCAATGTGGTTAGATACCCAGGACTGAAACCTGGCTCCCTGGATTCAAATCCTGATCCTGCCAGTGAGAAGCTGGTGACTCAACCCTGATGTCGCTGCAGTTTGAATTTCTCATCTTTAAAATAGGGAGACTCATTTAAAATAAACTTTCCTATACGCTTGCCGTGAGGAGCAAATGAGTTAGTTGTGTAAAGTGCTTAGAACATGCTCACTGACCCACAGTCAGTGTTGAGCTCACTTTGAAGACTGGAATCTAGCCTCTGCTGCTTATTAAGTATGAAATCTTGGACATNCTCAACCCTGATGTCGCTGCAGTTTGAATTTCTCATCTTTAAAATAGGGAGACTCATTTAAAATAAACTTTCCTATACGCTTGCCGTGAGGAGCAAATGAGTTAGTTGTGTAAAGTGCTTAGAACATGCTCACTGACCCACAGTCAGTGTTTCCTGCGGCGATTGCCTCTTCCGTCCTCCCCTTCAACCCTCTGCCCAGTGAGTTCAGGCAGAGCTGGCACAGGGCGGTCATGCCCAGGTGCGGGCTTCATCCCCTGACCTCTTAAGACTTTGAGAGAGACAGCAGAGGGCAAGGAAGGAGCTCACTTTGAAGACTGGAATCTAGCCTCTGCTGCTTATTAAGTATGAAATCTTGGACATGTTGCTTAACCCCTCAGTTTTCTCATCTATAAAATGAAAGTACCAATAGCTCCTCTCAGGGTTGTTTCGCAGATTAAATAATGCCTATAATGTGTGAAGCACTTTAGCGTGGGAACATAGCAGTTATTTAATAAATGTTAATTTCTTTCCTCTTCCCTTCAAATCAAGCATTATTCTCGTGGGCATAGATAGTAACTGCAGAATGGAGGCAAAGGCGCAGGGCTTTCTCTTGGGTATCTCGTATAACATGCCACTGGCCCCAATTATAGGCCCCTTCTCCCTCCCCTTCTTAATTCTGTTCTTACAGATTCCAATCAGCTGAAAATTTGAATCTCCTTTCTGTTTCCTCTACATGACCTTTTAAAAACATGAGCCTCCCCTCCAGAGTTTCCCAGGGTCTGATTTTCTGGATATTATGATGTGTTCTCCTTGTTTTGGGTCATTGCTGGTTATACAAGCAGCATTTTGTTCTGAGGGCCTCCTTCCAAAGCCTGTCATCCATGGAATCACAGCTTTCTTTTCCATCTATTCTTTGAAGTCTGTGTACTAAAACCCAGGCTTTGGGTATACCCGGCTACCCATCTCTCTCTAACAGGCATAGAGAGAAGATACAGACATTTTTCCCAAGATTTCCCAGCATTCCGCTTCACCAACTCTTCATGGTTGATAGAAATTGATAAGCCCAGAAGAGCAAAATTTTTAAAAAATATATTTATTGCTCCCCTACTGTCTATCAAGCAGTTTTAGCACTCATAGATCATACATTTTAATTGCAGACACCACCAACAACATCAAAATAACCAAATAAGGACTAATACACGTTTTAGATAGTTAAAAATACTTGCAGGAAAATAAGACGGGGTCGGTTACAGAACATGTAGGGATGGATGGAGAGGAGTAGATTGGAGGAACGTGGTGGTGAGATGGTCAGGGAAAGCCTTCCTGAGGCTGTGATGTTCAAGCAGAAACCAGACCCAGGGAGTTAGCCCTGCAGAGACTGGAGATCTGTGAGGTGGGGAGCACCACTGCACAGGTCCAGGGCTGAAGAAAGAAAGGGTTTTAATCAGAGCCCATAGAAACCTAGAAGAGCCAGGAGTGGCCCTTGGAGACTTCCTAATCCTCCTGAAATAGGCAAAAGGGTGCCTTTGTGTCTGTGTATCTGTGTGCATGTGTGTGTCTGTTTGTGTGAGTACTTTTTTTCAGGGGGGAAGACCAGTAGGTTTCATCAGACTCTCAGATCTCAAAGATGCACACAGAGTCAACAACCATGGCGTCATTCCCTCTAGCCATGGGGGGAAAGAATAGTTAGCTTATATGTTGTCGAACATTCTGGTTTGAATGGGAGCCTTCCCTTGGCATCTGGGCAGCCAGGGCCCTCCCTCTGCTTCCCCACCAGCCCTGCGAGGGCCAGAGGGCCAAACACAGCCTCCCTCTTGCTCCATCTGGTCAGAGCACCAGTGGCAGATTAAAGACCCAGAGCCCTTGCCTCTGTTTTTCTCCCCTTTTGGCTTCACTCTTGGGGTAGGTGGTTCTGGGCAGGAGGTAAGCCTTCCCATTTCAGCAGCATTATTCCCCAGACTCAAGTCACAATCAGATCTTTGCAGTACCTGTGGGATCATCCCCTTGCCTGGCTTCCAGCCTCAAGTGCTCCTTGCTCATTGCCCACGCTGTCCATGTTGCTAAGTCGACTGCTGAGGAGAAAAGGTTCGTTTTCAAATCCCACCTCAGTAGTTCCTCCTCTGACTCATGGTCCCTTCCCACGTGGGCACTCTTTCTCTGCCATCCCTGCTGCTCTCCGTAGTAACCAGTGCACACATTTCTCCTCTGGCATCGCTTAATTTCTAAGCAAACCCCTCTTCCTCTCCTCACAGAAGTGTTGCCCTTCTTGGTCCAGCATTTGTGGATTCTAGTCCAGAATCGAGAACGCCAAGTACTGCTCGTAAACACCGTTTCAGATGCCGCTGATGACCTGCCAGTTCTTTGCCCTTTGAAAGTCAGTGGGGAAAAGCAACAGAAGTACCACTGAGCCATCCCAGTTCCTCAGTGTCCTGCCCGGCCCTTAAAGATGTGCCTCTCTCTCTCTGGGGTTGTCCAGCCCCAGGTGGGTTAACAAAAGGAAAGTAGCAGGGTGTGGTTGGGTAAGGCTCAGCCATACCCCAGGGAGGTGGCACCTGTCCCACCTGGCTATGACCCTCAGCAGTGAGTGAAAATGCTGTCCTTATACCCACCAGTGCTGGGGAGTCGCTCTTTATTGCCATTTGCATCAGGTTGATGGTCGACATGCTGTGCCTGTGGAAGGTCTAGCTTTCCACTCACATTTTCCCAGTGTTCCACAGCTTCCTCTTCCTTCTCCTTGTCTTACTTCTTCACTCGGAGTTTGGTTCCCTCTCCTTCCTCTTTCCCTCCCTCCCTTCCCCTTCTCTTTCTCTCTCTCTCTCTTTTTTTTTTTTTGTATGTTCCCTCTGCCCTGTAGGAAGATACCCTGTTGGTAGCTGGATTTTCATGTTTCCTCTTCTTCTCGTCAAGGGTGGTGACCACTTACCCCTGATACACATCCAGCAATACCTCGTCTCTGGCAGGAAGACCCAAAGCTCCCGAGGTTCTGAAGTTGCCTCCTCCCCTTCCTGCTAGTTTGTGGGTCCCAGTTTGTCTGTCTCATGAGATTGTAGTAAAGAGCAAATAATGCAGATGAAGCACCTAGCCCACAGTAGGTACCCAGACAGGCCAAGTTCCTTCTCCTTCTCTTCTTTCTGCTTTCTCTGGGGCCATGCTCTCCACTTCCGGTCACACACAGTTACTTCACTCTGACCAGCCTTTCGTCTGTAGCTTTGGCTGGCAGCATTGTAAACCAGTCATAGACACAAGAGACCACATGTATGTGCACCTGAAGTTCTAACATGGGAACCTTGCCAGGCCCAGCTTGTCAGAGACTGGATCTTAGCTGAGGGGGGTTGTCTGGCACCATGTCCTCTGTGTTTATGCCGAATGAGTGAATGAATGATTTGAGAAAGGTGGCAATAAGCCCAGATTCTGAAGCTGGAGTCCTGTGCAGGCTGATGAGATAGAGCTGATTCTATGTGCTGAGTTCTCATCGAAAGACTGGGTACCAAGTCAGGTCCTGCTCGGGGGCCAGGCTTGTGATGAGAGCATCAGGGGAGAGTGTAACTTGAAATTTACCGGGGGAGTAAGGAATCCACCACATGCTAGGCAAAGTCAGGACATGATCAGGAAAGACTTCGGTGGTCCTGGCAGAGGCCTCTCTGTGCTGTCTCTATCATATCCAGCATGCTGAGTTGGCAGTGGTCTCCGGCCCCTGTTAGAGACCCAGGATAGGTCCGATTGAGGCTTAGAGCTGAGTGGGGAGCTCATATCTTATATTATTTGGGGGAGAAAAGCAAAAACCAAAAACCTCACTTGCTTGGGTTTCTGGAATTGGGCAGTTCCTTTTGCTGTTGCAGTACATTATGAAATTAATGCATTGGTTACAAAAAAAGTCTTTCCTGACACTTCAGTGCATTCTAAGAGAGTTTAGGTGGGAGGACTCTGAATAAAGCTTCCTTGCAGCCTCCTAATATTTTCTGGCCCAGCTTTCAGGGCTGTTTGCAGTCTGCCCACCATACACATATCCAGTATCCTCTCCCCTCATTTAATCTGCACCCCCAAGTTTGGCCAAAACCCACCCCTGGGCACACCTGCTCCTCACCACTTCCTGAAAACATGCTGTGCGTTCACTCCACGTGGCCTGTATGCATGCTGCCTTTTCCAGCCGGACACTCTTTTTCTTTATCTTTCTAGCAAAGTCTCCCATCCATCTGTTTGAGACAGACTGAAATATCGCCCTGAAAGCTTGTCCCGTCCTGCGCTAGAATAACCCAGCACCTTGTGACAACCACTTTCAGCACATATTTCAGTGCACTGAAGCGATCTGTCTAATTATTTCCTCCTACCACAGTGTGAGCTTCTTCAGGGTGGGACTCTGACTTACTCTGCATCCCAGCACTGACTGCCGGGCCCGTCACACGGCATGTGCTCAGCACACATGGGTGAAAGGAACACCATGGGGCCACGGAGTGAGGGGGGGCCATGTTTCCAATATTGGGGGCATGTCTACCAAGGAAATAATATTTCTTTGGCTTTCTGGAATATGTCTCACTAGAGAAATGTGATGATAGATGTTGCTGAAATAGAAGGGTCTGAAAAAAATCAATACTTCCAAAAGACCTGGCAAAAAAGATGCTGGCAGCATGCCAGCTGCAAAGGTTTTAGACTCCAGAGGGCAGGTCCTCGCGAGGTGATTCACCTCCCTGTCTGGATTCTCCTGACCAGTGGGTGCCACACCTGTGCTTGCCTTTGGTGGGGCGTTCTCACAGCACCCCTGAGCCCCAGACTTTGCCTTGGTGGGGGAAGAGAAATGCACAAGGGGAGTGGGCAGGGAAGCCTGGGTGGTCTGGGGCAGCGCCCAGAAGCAGACCCAGGTTAGCACTCTAAACATAAAAAGAAAAAAAAGAAAGGGTTTTCAGCAGTTGATTGTTTTGAGTGACACTTGGGATCCAGTGCAGGCCTAACCAGACTCAAGCATGTAGTGACTTTTATCGGACAGCTCTGTGCCAGGAGTGTGGGCAACGGCCCACCCGGAGTCCAAGGCTGGATCTGAGCCTCCCTCAGTCCCAGCCCATCCCCGCCGACTGGAACCTGAAGCATGCATAGAAAGAGCTTTGCCTTGGGGGGCTATGCTAGACCTCCTTTCACTCAGCCCCATCTCTGCTCAGTTTCCTGGCTAAGGCTAAGTATCTTCAGGCCCAGAGAGCCTGGAGAGACTCCTGAGAGCTGACCCTACCTTGTGGCGGGGCAGCCTGCCTTGTTTATCTGGATGTGCCCTGCCAGGCTGAAAGAACATCTCACTTCACGTCTCACCTGGGGACCTTTTCCCTGCTTAGGAGCTGCCCCAGCTCCTTGCTTAGGCCAGACCGCGTGCCTAACCCTTTGCTACAGTTTCTCCTGAGGTCCACAGCCATGACTCTGGCATCACAAACAGCAGCAACTTCCCCCTGCATATTGGATAAGTGACATTGCTGTCCCTCTGTGGTTAATGTTACCCCTGCCTAGAGACCACAGCTGCTAGATCCCCTCTCCCATCTCTGTCTGCCCCTCACTGTGCTCACTTTCCCCACATGGCACAAACTCACTGCCTGACACCATAGAATACATTCATTTATGTATCTATGCATTGCCAGCCCCCCCTACTAGACTGAGCTCCTTGACGGAATATTTGTTGAATGAGTAGATGCCCAGACAATGTGATGTCTCCCTCTCAAGCCAGAGTTCACCATGTCCACATTACTCTGTGAAAGGTCCATGTCCTAGTGACTGGATGCTGGCACTGGACTTGAGTCAGACAGATGTGATTTGGGTCAGGGCTTTACCACTAGTGGTGGGATGTTGGGCAAGGTCACTCTCCTTTCTCATCTACAAAGTGGAGATCATAATAGTCCCCTCCAAGGGCAGGGCAAGGACTTAGTGTGCTAAATCACGTGAAGGCCCTAAGCCATTGCCTGGTGCATATGTACAATACCCCACACTTGATAGCTCTCAAATGTTTCCAAACACCATGGCCAAGATGGGTGGTCTGAGGGAGCATGGCCCACTTGGCTTGAGCCAACCCCCAGGAAGCAGCGGGCACCAGCAGAAAGCCCAGTGGCCAGCAGGGGGACTGCTGGAGAAAGGATGTCATCTTTCCCATTCTTATTTCATTTACCCTTGAAGTGGCTGAACAGGCAAAATTTCTAAAGGTTAACAGTACTCTTAAGGAGAACAGATGACAAAACTCATCCTCTGACCTGCCTTGTGGTGCTGGAATTGAAGGTGGGCCTTGACATTCATGAGCTGTATGGCTTCAAGCAAGAGTCTAGTGCTGTTGAGCCTCAGTTTCCTTCTGTTCACAATGGCTACAGTACGGTTTAACTCGCAAGGTCCCGTAAGGGCTGAGTGGGATGATGTGTGTGAGACAAACCCAGTGAGCCCACGTGTCCACCATGTGTCAGGAGCCATGTTGGTGCTGAAACTTCAGAAAGCAGGCTGCAGACAGAGTGGCTCTTTCATTCCTAAGGAGTCATGAGGCTTCACAGTAGGACCACTGGGGTTTTCTGGTTATTTTCCAGACAGAGCCTTAAACCTCAGTCCAAGGTCTTCTGTTCCATGTGCTACCCAGCCAGCCAACAGCCCTCCATTAAACAGCAGGCTAAGTACCAGGAAGAGGAAGAGCCCATTTCCTCCCAAGGAACTCACAGTTTAGCAGGACATTTCAACAGACCACCACAGTGAGGGAGATAGGGCCAAAGGGCAAAAGGAACTGAAAAAAAGAGAGTCCCTGAGTCTTCCTGGAGGAGTTTAAGTCTTAGTCACTAGAAAGCACTAAGCTGAGACATCACTTATCATTCTTTCATTCTTGTAAACATATTTATTAAAACAAAACAAACACCTACGGTATCCCTGCTGTGGGCCAGGCTCTGTGAGCGCCCTGAGCCAAGACTGTGCAGAGCAGGTGGTGCTGAGCCACATGCTGCCCTTGCCTCTTAGGTGTGCACAGCCCACCACCCATGGCCCACCCCTGCCTCTCGTTACCTGGGAGCTTCCTCCAAAGCCATGGGAGGTTTCTCTGCCACGCACAGAGCAGGCTGGGTGTGCTGGGAATTAACACCCAGGAGGGGACCTCAACAGTGACAGCAGGAATGGGCATGTGAATACCCTGGCACCCTCTCCCTAGCCTCATTTCTTCTATTTGGAAAATGGGCCTAAGAACGTACCAGGTTCCTGCCTCATGGGATTACTGTGAATGAGAACAGATACAATGTAGGCTTCTTTTATTTTTTTGACCTGCTTTAAATCACAAAGCAAGACAGCTGAGATGTTCTGAGTTGCTTATTAAATGCACCCTCCCACACTTAGTCCCAAAGATAGGAAATGTGTTAAGAACATGGACTCTGGGGCCAAACCGCCAAACTTGGAATACTGGCTCTGCCACTTGCTAATTATTTGAACTTGGACAAGTTTCTTAAACTGTGTGTGCTTCCATTTCCTCATTTCTAAAATGGGCTACTGGTCGGACTTACCTAGTAGGGTTCTTAGGAGGGTTAAGTGACTTTAATAAACACAGAGCTCTTAGGAATGCCTTGCACATAGAAATTGCCGTATAAGGGGTTGTTAAGTCAATGGTTGACAGACTGGGGTAGGAAGGGGGTTGGGGGCCAAACGTGGAGCAGCCAGATTTTGGGTGGCCCTTGAGGAGGAGCAGTAGTGTTCTGTGCCTGGGAAAATCCTGGGGTAATTTGCTACAGTCCCGGCTTTCCAAAACTGTGGGGATCCCTGCTCCCAGGCTTAGCATCTTCTTTTGAAAGTGAGGAAGGGAACAAAAGTTCAGACTAATGGACAACTATTAACAGTAATAACGGTACTACTAGGAAGCACTTACAACTTGTCAGGCATTATCTCACAGAACCCCACAGCAACCTGAGGGGTAGATAAGATTTTTCCCATCTCCAAGATGAGGAAACTGAGGTTCAGAGAGGTTAAGTCATACAGCTACTAAGTGGCTACACTGGGAACTGAAATGAGGTCTGTGTCTCCCCTGAGCCCTGTTCTTTCTGCTCCACGTGGCATCTTTCAATAGAGAACTAAAATGGAGGGCTAAGAGCAGGACACTTGGGTTCTGCCTTGTCACCCAGTCTTACATGGGATCCTTCCTTTGAGAATAGGTGGCCTGAAGGTGTTCTGTGAGCTGAGGGAAAGAGCGTCAGACCTCCTGATCTGACAAACACCGACAGCAAGCTGGGCTGTAAATGTGTGTGTGGAGCCCACTGGGCCCGCTGAATCGGGAGGACATGAATCACCCGCAATGGCAGTTTTAATAAGTCCTCGGATTCCTGCTGAAAACCATCAGAGTAGCCAGAGTATTTTATTCCCTGTAAGTAATTTCACAGTGTTTGGGCTGCAGTCCCACCTTTGCTTTATAGGAATCTCCTCCTTACACAGCCCCAGGGAGCTCAAAAGCAAGCTGGCCCTTTTCCGAGGTCATTTAGTCCATGAAGACAACTGAATTCTATTAGTCCATTATTCTCATTTTCATTTTTATAATCACTCATGGTGGTCAAATAGAGTTGGTGGAATAGAGAGCCTGGAGGTCTGGCCCTGGGGGAAGGAGGGTTGGATTCTCTTCTTGGCCATGCTGATTACCAGCTCTGTGACCTTGGGCAAGACTGGGGCCATCAGGAGCAGAGGATGTAAGAGTTCAGAATCCCCTTCCAGTTGACGAGTGTGGTTGAACCTGTGAACACTCAGATTGATTCAGGCAACCTTTTGTCCTGGGACGCCTATTAGATGGAATCCCAAAAGTGAGAAACAAGCACTCCAGGAAAACTTTACCCAAACTGAAGCCCTTTCTGTTATTCCTTGGTCTTGCTTGCTCAGGGATTTGTATTCCAGAGAAATTGGATTTTGTGTGTGAATACTCTATATCAGCCTTCTAGTCAAAGAGAAGCTGAACTTGGCCGTCTAATCCCTTCGCTTGGGTTCTAAGCATATGTCGTTGTAAAAAAGAGGAACTTTTCTTCCTGAAATGAATCCCTGATCAGAGAGTGCCGTTGAGGCCTGGGATACAAGGCTCCTTTGGCAGGCTGTGGGGCTGGGGGACAAAGAGTGAAGCCTTAGATAGGGCAGAGGTGAGTTTGAACCCCTGCTCCCTCCTTACCGTCCCTATTGTTTTGGGTGTGTCATTTAAAGTCTGGTCCTTGAGTTTTCTCCTTTGTCACTGAAGATAATATGAGGGATTAAGAACATGAAGAACCAGGCAGGGTGCTTGGATTTACATCCCAGCCCTGTTCCTGAGCAAATCCCTCCACTCTGAGCTCTGATTTCTTAATCTGTCGAATGGGGATAATAATACTACCTACCTAGAGTAGTATTATGGTTGTTAAGGAGATTGAATGAGCAATACAGCGGGAAGAAAAAGTAGGTTCACAGTTACTCTTACAGAAAATAATACAAGAAAGGGAAGGGATTAGTCAAACAACATGTATAAATGACCCATGGACATGGACAGTGGTGTGGGGATTGACTGTGGGATCCGGGGTGGGATGAGCAGAAGAGGGCAAAGAGGAAAAAATTAGGAAAACTTTAATAGAATAAATAAGAATAAAAAAGAAAATAATATAAAAATTGATAAATAATAATACAAGATTATTCATGTGCTCATAATTATAAACCTACTTTTGCCCCACCCCCACTTCGTATATAAAGTGGGTTTAGAATGGTACCTGGCATGTGCTTAGTTAGCACTAAATAAGTAAGCATTAGCTATAGATGTCATTGTTTGCAGGGATTAGTGAGATTTCAATAAGATGAGAATATAGAATAATAATAATATAGAATAATATGGGCTTAATGTGTAATTGCTGAATGAATGAATAAAGAGTGGGGTGTGTTGATGTAAAGTACTGAGCCCGTTACACAGTGAGTCAGGGAGAGGCCCACAGAGCAGCAGCCTCCTGCCCGGCGTCAGAACCAGTGTGCGGGGGCCTGGCCCGGACCATCGCCTGCTGGTCACGCGCACGCTTTCCTACCCCTGCACGTTTCTTTTCAACTCAGAGTCAGTGGCATTAGGTTAGTAGGGTGAAGTGAGCTGTGGTGGGAGTATTTACACCACTGACATGGGCAAATGTTATAAATCAGGGCTTTGATTGTCCTTGAGAGAGAGAGAGAGAGAGAGAGAGAGAGAGAGAGAAACTTTGATCAGCACCCAGCGTATCCCTGACTGTTCAGGGGACCATTTTTATATCGTCTACCACAATCATCTTCAGAAACCAGTTCTGACCATTTTGTTACAGCATACAGGATTTTTTGGAAAATGAGCCATTTTTATAACAGGTGAAAGGGCATTAGTGCATTTTGAGAGCCTGGCTTTGGAGAACACTAGTGAGGAGTGCATATTGCTTGTGGGTGTTTGTGGTCACCAATGCCTGGTTATGACATGGAAGAGTAGACCTAGAAATAGGTGGCTATCAGGTGCTAATTTGGGGTCTTTCTAAAACTTGCTAAGGCTGAATTAATGCAAGGAGCTTCCCAGGAAGATTGTGACACTGCTTAGGTCCTATAGCCATATTTATATGCCATCAGTGGGGGTCCTGGGTGGAGCTTTTCTTTCCCCAAGTCCTGAGTAAGGGGAAAAATTTAAGACCATTTCAAATCTACTTCAGTATCAACTGACTTTGGAGAAATGCCACTATTAAAGTAGCTGGACAGAAGTGCAGCTGTTAAGGGTATTTATTGGACAGCAGAGGAAAGCCCATGGAAGGCATTTGCCAACTGCCTGGGCTTTGAAAGCTTGCCTGGAGTGATCTTTGAGAGAAGCGCCCCAAACGAGGCTGCCCCCAGCTCAGGCTGTCTGTTCTTCCCTGGATCCTAGCTCTCCAGGTCGGGCTCACCATTGTTCATCAGCAGGGCCACAGGAGTCCAGAGACCTCCTCCAGATTCTTCAGAGGGTGAGGGTCTGGTGGCATCTATATGTATTTATTTCTGTGCTTTTCAGGCGAGTGAATGCTCATCTAAATTTGACAGTCCTCACATCCTAATGAATAATCTCTTCTGAAAGTGTGTTGGCATACCATCTGTGTTTCAATGGCCCTGAATGGCTTTAGAGGAAAGCCAGTTAATCTTCTGATCTAAGGAAGACCAGCTACTGTTCTCTTAGAGGAATAAACAGAAATGTACTGTGCTTTTAATCTTTAAATTAGCACCACTGGAGACTAACAACTATTAGTGCTTCTCAGTGGGGTGTTCACCCTCCCTTTCCAGGCAACCGGAGAGAGGAGGTGGCCACGCTAATCCAAGATGGGCTTGTGGGGACAGCACTGAGTTAGAGGAGAGCTGGGCGGGCCTGAAACTGTCGGGGTAGGAAGAGGGGACAAAAGGCAATACTCTGTGCAGGGCGTGGGGGCAGCTGGGGAACTACAGAGGAACAGTCCAAGGCATCAGATCCAAAGAGGGCCACACAGTAATATGGAAACGGACCGCAAAGTAAAGGGTCTGCAACTGGGGGCAGCAAGACAGAGCCCATGGGCCTCAGAGAAAAAGGAGGAAAATGATCCGGCTAGGTATTGGGGAGCCTTTTTCAGAGTCTGAGGCCTTTAGTTAAGGGCTGGAGCCTCACATCATTCCAGAGGAGGCTCCTCTCACCCACTTACAGAGCCCATCTTCATTTCTGTCAGTTGTTACCAGGCTTGCCTGCCTATCAGAATCTCACAGGGAACTTATATGAAGTTCAGAGTCTCTGGCCCTGCCAAGATCTGCTAATCAGACTGTGCATGGGGTGGTGCCTGGAACCTGTGTTTTTAACCAGCTGATTCTTAAGCAGGTCAGTTTTTTATCCTAGGGAGGCAGTAAGTGTGGAGGTAAAGAGTATGGACTCTGGGGACAGCCTGGTTAGATTTAGGTCCTGACTCCACCACTTCCTACCCAGGTCACAGTGTACCTTAGTTTCCTTATCTTCAAAATAGAATGATGATAATAGAAAGTACACCATAAGGTTGTCAAAAGGCTTAAATGAGATATGTGTGCAAAACGCTTAGAATAATGTGGAGCATGTCACTTTTATTATTGTTTACTCTATTAAACATTAACCAGTTGATGCAGAGGTGTAGAAGTAGAGGGATGTAAGTGAACACATGTATTTACATACACATGGTGTGCATAGGTTAAGGGTTGAAAATAAACATGGTTTTGAGGACCAGGCAAGAGGGAAGCACCTCCTGGGACTGTAGTGACTTGGAGAACATATGACTTAATTTGAGTTTTACCAGAGATGGACCTTGAGACCAAGGAGTTGAGACCAACTCATTTGTCTGGGAGAATATCCAAGGAGAGAGTGGTGAGGATGCGGGGACGTGAGACAGGGCAGAGAAGAAAGCTAATATCATGGATAACGAGCAAGGTACTGCTATGGGCTCTGGGTCCCAGTCATCCTGGGAGCCACCAGGAGGCTGTGTACAAGCTGCCTCAACAACGTCCCTCCTGTGGAGTGAGGGAGCTGGGAAGTATTCATCTCCTAGGACTGTGATAGCAAAGGACCACCAAACAGGTGGCTGAACAACAGAGCTTGTCTCATAGTTCTGGAGGCTGGGAGTTTAAGATCAAGGTGTCCCTTGGCTTGTACATGCGTCACTCCAATCTATGCCTTTGTCATCATGTGGCATTCTCCCCTTGTGCTTATCTTCATACGCTGCCTTACTCTAAGGACGTCAGTCATATTGGATTAGAGGCCCCTCTACTCCATTATGACCTCATCTCAGCTAATGACTTGTACAACAACCCTATATACAGATAAGGCATACCCTAAGATACTGGAGGTTAAGACTTCAACACATGAATTGGGACTCAACCCATAATAAGTGGTATTTATCTCCCAAGCTCTAGTCCTAACTGGACAGTCTGTGAAGGTCATGTCTAGTGGCCCCTGTGGTGGAGAAAGCCCTCAGGTGGAGAGAAGGAAGCCAGCAGTGTGTGGGGGAAGCTGAGTGCCAAGGGGGCACCGTAGTCAGGAACATAAACCGCGTGCAGGCCCTTCTGGGCTTGGACCCTGGCCAGCCGGCAGTAGGTGTTACGGGGCCCTCCTAGAGGGGCAGCTCCTACCCAGCTCTGGCCAGTCATCACCAAGCAGGAGTGTCGTACAGGACAAAGATGTCTCTGAGCAGATGCAGACCTGGGGCTGCCAGTTTGAAAAGGCAGCAAAAGTCCAGGCTCAGATTTCCAGAATAAGACCCCCCTCATTAATTACAGTAGTTTACCCTTATCCATGGTTTTGCTTTGCATTGTTTTGACACACACACACTCAGTCACAGCCCAGAAATATGAAATGGAAAATTCCCCAAATAAACAATTCGTAAGTTTTAAATTGAGAACCATTCTGAGTGGTGTAGCATGATGAAATCTCACACCATCCCCCTCCAGCCCATCTGGGGTGTGCATCATCCCTTTGTCCAGCTTATCCAAACTGTAAATGCACTCGCCACCCATTAGTCACTTAGTAGTCATCTTGGTTATCAGATGATCAGATCAGCTGTCAGAAAGAGAGAGAGATCACATTCACGTAACTTTTATTACACTATACTGTTATAATTGTTCTATGTTATTAGTTACTGTTAATTCCTTACTGTACCCAGTTTGTAAATTAAACTTTATCATAGTGTATATACAGGGGAAAAAACATAGCCTATATAGTGTTTGGTACTATCTGCTGTTTCAGGCATCCACTGGGGGTTTTGGAATGAATCCCCTCTGGATAAGGGGGGACTACTTACTGTAAGAGCTGTGCAAGGTTTCTCCGATACAGTGCTATTGACACTTTGAACTGGGTAATTCTTTACTGTGGAGGGCTGTCCGTGCATTGCAGGATGTCTCATCCATGCCTAGTAGTCCCCTCCCAGGGGTGCACCAAGCACTGCTTCTCAGGCCCAGGAGGCCCATCGTTCAAGAGGCCTCTGTGTCTGGAAGCACTGAATTAGTTTCCGATTTTCTTTTCTTGTTCAAAAATCTCCTTCTTCCTCTTCCTTTCTTTTCTCTGCCCCCATTCTTCCTCCTTTCTCTTCCTTTTCCTCTTTACACCCCTTCTTTCTTCCCCTCTTCCTCCATCTTTCCTTCTCCCTCTCTCCCCAAGCTCCCCTGCTTCTTCAGTGGAGTACATCATATAACATACCTTTGAAACATCTAGTAGTAGAATGAATGTTTCGTAGGGACTGTCTTGTTCACAGTTGTTGTCACAGCAGCTAGATCAGTACTAGTTGTGTAATGAATGTTCAGTAGTCATTGAATGAATGAATGAGTGGCCTTGCCCTTCACTCCTGCTTCCCCCAAACCAGTAGCAAACATGGGAGGCAATCCCCTGCACAGTGAGGGGAGGACGGGGAGCTGAACCTGCTCTCTGCAGCAAGCTTGGGGGGCCGTTTTGCATGATGTTTGTGCAGCTGCCTTCCAAAGAACGAAGCCCCATTGGGCATTGATTTCCTGATTCTTTATTTCCTTTTATGCAAGAGATAAAGAGTATCTCATTAGGTGTTTAAATCAGATTAACAGTCGTTGGTACCAGACTTCTGCTCAGTCTGCGTCTGTTTTCTTTTAGGGTGACTCCATGGAGCTAATTGCTTTTTATGGGATCAGTACAAGGGACATATATAGGGAGGGAAGAAAGGGCTCTGTTTGAACAGGCTGGTAAATTTTGCATTGTTATTTGGCATGTAAGTTTGAAGGAGGGAGAGCAGGCAAGCAGTCTGCACGGAGATGATGGAGAGTGGCCCGTGACCTCCTCGAAGGTGGAGGCAAATGGTGTTTTATCAGCACGGCTTCTGGGCGTGCTGATTTACAGAGCTCATCCCAATGTCAGCAGAGCAGGGATTTGTGGACAGCAGGAGAGGGCTGGAGGGGCAGTACAAGCAGGATAACACCTGGCCCCATGTAGAGTGCAAATTGTATTTCTTTGTTAATCCTGGCCACTATCTCCAGCTCTGCGGTCAATTCTAAATTTGGCAGAGTCACAGAGGGCTGACTCCCTATGTCCCCTTTCCTCACCATATTAAAACAAACACGAAGTACAGTTTTCCTCTTCTTTCCACAATTACACTCCTGTCATACGCTACCAAGACATTTTATTAAAAGTTATTTATAAATATTTCAAAAATAATTAAGAGTAACTTATGTAGGGGAAAAGGGGAAAAGACAATGTAGCTTGTAGGCTAGAACTTGAAAATCAAAGCTTTAGTAGACGTAGAGAAGCCAAAATGCTGGTAGAACCCTGTGATTAGTCATTATATTTGTCTCTGAGCTTCCTGGCAGCCTTGGCAAAAAGGTAAATACAATGGGTTATGTGGGTTTTTTTCTTTAGGTATAAAGAAGAACACAACTCTTTATATGCTTTTTTAAGCTAAGTTCTGAAAAGTATGTATCATATATTATGTGTAAGATGTAATAAGCAATACTTTGGACAACATTTTTCTAGCAAATACAAAAGTGCTACTGAAATCTTTCTTGCTTTTGCAATTAACAAAGATTGAAGGAAAACATGAAAACATTATCAAGCAAAGGTATTTTGCAAAAACTAAGCCAGTGTTATCTAGGGTATTATAGGCCTTTTAAAATCTTTTATTTATTTATTTTTAATCTTCACCCAAGAATATATTTATTAATTTTAGAGAGAGAGGGGGGAGGGAGGGAGAAAGAGAGCAAGAACAATAGATAGAGAGAGAAACATCAATGAGAGAGAAACATCAATCAGTTGTCTCTTATACATGACCCTACTGAGGCACTGAATCCTCAACATAGGTATGTTCCCTGACCAGGGATCGAACTTGCAACCTTTTGGTGTATAGGACAATGTTCCAATCAACTGAGCCATCCAGCCAGGGTGGCCTTTTAAAAATTTTTGACAGCAGTTGTTTGGTTGAGGCTAAAGGAATCCTTTCTTCTAATCAACAGCCAAGGTTCAGGATGTAGCTGGCAGAGAACAGAATATTTCTCTAGCTGAGCCACCTGAAACCTTTATTCTAGTTCACTGTTGACAAAGCTCAGAGGTACAGAAAGGCAAGCAGCTCCCACGAGAAACAAAACCTATTCATCTCTTGCTGCCAAGTTCTAAGCTGGCTCTTCTGTGTCTGAATTCATTTCCTGTGCATCAGGAGTTCACAATCTAACTTTAACCCTAGCATCATACTGGAACAATAGATCATGTTTTGATGGCCTTTGTGTATAACAAACCATCCTAGAAGTTAGTGGCTTAAAAACAGCAACCATTCATTGGCTCATAATTCCTCAATAATGGCTAGAACCATAATTCTATAATAAGGGCAGTGTGTCTGTGCTCTACGAGGTGTCAGCATTCACTGTCAGCCAGTGGCTGAAGGATCTGAGACATCTCCCATGTCCGGGGTGTCAGCAGGGTAGGCTAAATGCCTGGAGACCCTCTGTGCCTCTCATCCACGAGGAGTATGGCTTGGGTGTCCTTACTTAGGGCAGCAAGAGAATGAAAGCAAAAGCTACGAGGCCTCCTAAGGCCTGGGACTGACTAGAGGTCCCTCTGGCTGCACCCTGTTGTCATATGGTCAGCCCAGATTCAGCAGGAAGTACCACACAAGGATGTGAATTCAGAGGTGGATTCATGGTTGATCATTGGTGGCAATTATCCAGAGCCCTGTCCCATCAATAAATACCATAGTAATGGTGGTCCCCACGGGCAGTGATTCTCACCTGAAGGCTGAGGTAGTACCCAGGTCTCACTCTAAATTCTGTGCCCTATTACTGAACTGACAGATACCAGGCCGATGAGCTCTCTACTTAACACTTTCAAGAAGGACTTATGAGGTGTGGACTCAGAAAAGATGAAACAGTAAGTGTTTTAAGAGGCCTCCTGTCAACCATACCCGAGGACCTGGTAAGCCCAGGGCACATGGGGTTATGCTGGTCTTGGCCAACTTCCTGGTCTTTGTGAGGCAGTGGCATTTCCAGGCCACCCCAGTCAGCTATGCAGTCTGAGATCACAGGGTCGTTTTCATGTCCACTAAAGTGAGACTTTTGGGAGTTAGCCCAAAAGTCAGCTGAATTTCCTCTGGGCTGGAAAGGGAATGCCTGACAGCCCCCATTAGATCTGGACCAGGGTCATGCTTTTCTTTTAAAGATTTTATTTATTTATTCTTAGAGAGAGGAAAAGGGAGGGAGAAAGAGAGGGATAAAAACATCAACGTGTGAGAGAAACATCGATTGGTTGCTTCTTGCGCATCCCAACTGGGAACCTGGCCCGCAACCCAGGCGTGTGCCCTGACTGGGAATCGAACCAGCCACCTTTCACTCTGCAGGACAATGCCCAACCCAACTGAGCCACACCGGTCAGGGTGGTTCACACTTTCTTAAAGAATGACTTGAATGACAATAAGGTCCATGTGCTTATCACTTGCAGAAGCTGAAAACTGGAAGGGCTGGTAGGAGACATTGGACGACAGAACTGGCAGGTTGGGAGAAACATATGGACATTGGATAAACACTGTAAATCTATAAAAAGATTAATTAAAGAGAAATAAACAGAAGATCCTGTACTTTGGCTCAGAGCATGCAGGTACACACACACAATAAGCATGCATGCATGCACTCACCCACACATGCATCCATGAACAGATGGAATGGGGGAGGCTTGACTTAGCAGCACCACGTGAAAAGAACCAGTAGGTGTGTGTTTCCAGTAAACCCAATTTGAGTCAAAAGTAAGCAAAGTTAATGTGATCTTGAACCACATGAGAAGGGACATAGATTCCAGAATAAGGGGGAGATGATTAGTTCCCTCTATTCTGTATAGCCCACTTTACTCCAGAAGTATTAGACCAGTTTCTAGGTGCATAGTTTAAAGGTGTTAGAGAAAAACGAACATATTTAGAAGGAAGTTCACGACATTGATTTCAGATCTTATTACGCATGATGCTCCCAAACCAACAGGCCTGGATGGATGGGCAGGACGTGGCCCTGGACTGCTTTCTGCGCCCCTGGTTGAGTTATCATCCAGGAGGCGAGGGAACTGGACCTCCGAGGCAGAAGCGCTCATGGAGAAGTGGGAGGCTCTGGTCCTGGACAGCTGCTAACGTGCTCTGTGACCTTGGGCAAGTCCCTACAGATCCCAAGACCTCAGAGTTAGTGGGACAGGATTTTAAAGTCCGTTTTGAACCAATTACCCACCTCAGGTTTGAATGACCTGTGTCTATCCTGGTGAGTGACGCATCCCCTCCAGTGACAAATTCTCTGCTGTCCTCATGGCGCCACTCCAACTATGAGATGTTCTTTTCTCTTTTGCCCTCCAAGTACCAGGATCCCTTTACCTTCTACTCCTTGGTCCCAGCCATAGTGGGCCGATCAAGTCCATTTCCCACACTGCTAACCACTGAGAGTTGAAGACCTTCCTTCAGGCCTGACTGAGGATGTCTTTCGGTCAAATGAATGTCTTTAGTTCCTCCTCCTATTTCCTCTTATATCCTGTTTTGATTGTCCCCTGCCCCCATTATGCTAACGCTGCATTTTCTCCCCCACAGAGGAACTGAAGGAGAAGCTGACAGAGTACGTGGATAAGGTGAATGGCCAGAAGCCGGGCTTCATCAAAGTCGTGCGCCACAGCAAGCAGGAGGGTCTCATCCGCTCCAGGGTCAGCGGCTGGAGGGTGGCCACCGCCCCAGTAGTGGCACTCTTTGATGCCCATGTGGAGTTCAATGTGGGCTGGTAAGTGCTTGTCAGGGGAGGAGGATGGGTCCCAACATGGACCAGAGACTTTGGCTCAAGTGGGTGCAAAGCATGCTGGGATCTCAGGCATAGCTGGGGTAAGCAGAGAATTCTCAGAACAGGTGAGATCTGGGTGTGTGAGTGACACAGGCAACAGGTCTGGCCCTTTAGGGTGGGGAAGGGTCGGGGGTCAAAAGGGTCAACACAAAGTGTCTAAAAGGTATGATGACATTAGGTGTGACTCTGGCTGCTGTGGGACTGTAGGGGCCATGATCTGGCAGAGGGGTAAATGCTAAGGACAAAGCCAAGAGTGCCGGTCTACCTGGGGACAGGGCTGCGACCCCCAGGAAAGTGAGAGCTGGACCAGACAGGAGATGAAAGACAGGGCCAACCACACAGACGGGGCCAAGGCCTAGTCGGCAGAGGGGGCTACAGTGGTTTGATGTCACAGGTGCTCTGGGTTCCCTGGAAGCCAGGCCAATGGTAGCACAGTATCTCAGATTCTCCCTCCTGGTGAAGCTTAAGTCCTAGAAAACCTTTCAGGGTTGCTCAGGTGCTGCGAGGGGGAAGAGAACAGATATGAGGCTTCCGAGGCTGCATCTGAGCCGGCGTGGGACACCTGACACTGAGATCCCTACAGGCCAGAGGGCATGCTGTGGCCCACCATGGTCTCTTTGCAGAGAGCCTGGGCATGCGCAGTATAGGCACGGGGCGAAGTGGGGGGTGGGGTGGGTAACTGAGTGCACCATCCTGCTAACCACTATGCCTGCTCGCACAGGGATCTGCTCTCCTCCCCAGCCTCCACGTGCCATCCTCTGCCTCTCTGGAGTGGGGTGAGAAGCACCATTTAGCAGGGAGGAGCGGCAAGGCTGGATCTGGAGATACTTTTACATAACAGGCCAAATTAAGATTTGCAGTGCCGCCATTTATCATCGCTGAAGTCTCTGCTTGCCATTTGTGACTATTTAAAAAGCATTTTCATTGGATTTACAGCCAGGAGAGGAGAAGGACACATACTATTTCAAGCTGATTTAAATAAACAGTTATGCAACAACTGCATTATTAATGAGAAGCTTATCATTCCTGTGTGCAAACACTTTACTCACCTGGGCCCTTGGCTCCCTGGAAGCCAGACCTGCCACCTTTTTTTGGGCAGAGGGGAACACATGGGGTGGGGGTGGGGCACAGATGGAAGGACCTAAGCAACATGAAGTAAGTTTGTTCTCACCTCGTATCTCTGCTGTCTTTGTATGCCTTTGTCTCCTGGTTAATGCACCAAATTTTAGCAAAACAAAAGGCCATGTTGAAAGCTTCCCATGGAACCTCAGATCTGTTTCTTTCTTCGTTCTTAAATCTTTTTTCTTTTTTTTGAGTGGAAAAAGGGAAAGCAAGCAGACATAAATATGTAAGGCACTAAGACTCTCTTAGCTCAGCCCAGGAGGTACTGGAAGAGTGGTCAGGCCTCTTGCCAGCCCAGAAGTGGGGGGGATGGGAGGTTGCCAGGGCCTCCTCCCTGGGAGGGAGAGCAGCTTTCCCCTGGAGGAGATGGCCAGGTGTCCCCTTCTCTTTCTACAGGAGAGGGAGCTTCAGGAGTTGTTAGTATGGCGTTTGTCCACCTTGGAAGCAGTGACCCCTCTCTCCCTCTCTCCTGCTCAGGGCTGAACCCGTGCTCACCCGAATAAAGGAGAACCGGAAGCGAGTCATCTCACCATCCTTTGACAATATCAAATATGACAACTTTGAGATAGAAGAGTACCCCCTGGCCGCCCAGGGCTTTGACTGGGAGCTGTGGTGCCGCTACCTAAACCCCCCCAAGGCCTGGTGGAAGCTGGAGAACTCCACAGCCCCGATCAGGTAAAGCCTCCTCACCTGCGGATCACTCTGCCTTGTCTTCCAGGTGAGGGCTCCCCTCCCAGCCCCTAAGTCCAGTCCCATCATTGGACAGCCAGGTAGAGCGAGGTGGGTGGTGGTGGAAAGGAGTAACAAATGGCCTTCAGTCACTGCTCATAGGCTTTGGTGATTCCTTTTCAAAGAGCCGTGGCTCCCAGAATTCATTCAGAAGCTCAAAGTCATTCATTCCAACACATCACTGTGGAACACCTGCTGGGAGCCACCACTATGCTGAGTGCTTGGGATCCAGAGTGATTCAGACTCAATCCCTGCCACCAAAATCCTAGAGTCTAGCACAGACAGACAAAACAGTTAGAATATTGTTATTTCACCATGCTGGTAGAAACTGCATGGAAACTGGGGAGAATCCTTTTCAGAATCCTTGTTTTCAAAAACAAGTAGCATTTGCACTTGTTTCTAAGGGCAAGTTGGAGATTGTAAGCTTGGGGCAGGGGCACCCACATGTGAAGGAGTAGAATGAGTTCATGGGCACAGAGGAGGTTCAAAGGGTCTAGAACAAGGGTGTCAAACTCATTTTCACCAGGGGCCACATCAGCCTCACGGTTGCCTTCAAAGGACCGAATGTAATTCTAGAACTGTATAAATGTAACTACTCCTTAACAGTTAAGCGAGAGCTTGGCACTGCCACTGGGTAGAAACAAGGTGCCAGGCCAGATAAAACAAGGTGGAGGCCGGATTTGGCCCACGGGTCTTGTGTCGCCACCTGTGCTCTAGAAAGGGGACCAGACTAGACAGGGGCAGCCTCAGATCATGAGGCTGGAGGGAAGGAGAGGCGGGCCCAGACCTCACAGCACCGTAGGCCCTGCTGATACGTTTGAGCTTATCCTATAGACTCAGACAAAAGGAGCTTCAAAGTACATTTCAAAGGCCCCAAACTGAGCCTTTGCTGCTGCCTTCACAGACCACCCAAATGACTCCCCTGTGCAGCCTCTGTTTTACGGCTCAGGGCTCCCGAAACAGCCATCCCCACAAGCCCTCTTCTCTGTCTGGTTAATCACAGAGCAGGCACCTTTATGCTCCCTGCTAGGTCCTGCCTGTTAAACACACAGCCAACACCAGA
The DNA here is from genome assembly GCF_014824575.4 of Sturnira hondurensis. NCBI lineage: Eukaryota > Metazoa > Chordata > Mammalia > Chiroptera > Phyllostomidae > Sturnira > Sturnira hondurensis. The sequence goes on from NW_028079136.1 coordinate 5,655,126, forward strand.
AGGTGGCCTAGGGGACAGTTCCTGGAATGAAAGAGATTAGAAACTGATGTCGCTTTGCATTATGTGAGGAAGCAAGATTATGAAAAATTTAATTGAAAGTGGGTGATTATGATCTGAGATCACATTTTCCTTGCCAGAAGTAAAAATAAACTATATTCATATATATATAATGAGAGAATGAGGGGGAAGAGAACTCCACCTGGCTTTCCTGTGGTTATCTCTGTGGCCTGTCAGCTAGTCACGTGCCACAATTTTGTGTTGTTCGGTATTTCTTTGAAGGTCCCTGTGTACAAGGGCCTTTCATATACATGGTCTTATTTGCTCCTCATTATAATCTGGTGACAGCTCATTGTGTCATCCTGTTTTATACCATATGGAAAGCAAGGCTGACAAAAGAGAGGGGCCCTGCCAAAGGCTCTGGGCGGTGGAGCCAGGGTCCAAACCCAGGTCGTTGTCACCCCCCTAGTTGCCCACTCCAGGGCTCAGAACTGGAATGGCTGAGTCCTTCCCCCAGGTCTGTTGGATGCTCCTGGGGGGAGATGCATGACCATGCAACAAGCATTCTTGCAGAAGACTGCACTGGTGTCAGCTGCTTCTGTTCAGCTCATCTCCAAATGTATCAGCCTGGTCCTCGTACACTGCCTTCTAGGTCCTTCACAAAGAATATTGTCTCAATCCCAAATTTTCCATCACCTAATTTTTATCAACAGCTTGGCTGAGATAAATTATATTAATGCAATGTTTTTGGAAGAACATTCCTGGTTTTATCTCTAGATAAAGACAGCCCCACTGAAAGTTGTAGGTTATATACATTGACCTTGTCCCCCTTGGCTCCTGTTTCCGTGGAGCTGAACTTGAGTGCTTTGTCCACATGCGGTGTAAGCTATAAAATGTGCCCAGAAGTACCTCCTGGTGCATTCTAAAGGGAGGTCTTTGAGGCGGTTGTTCACGACGTCCCAAAGTGATCTTTTAAAGAAGACTGACAAGGACTTTCTTTCAAATTCACTGTTAGTCAAAGAAAGCCTTGTTAGCCCTGAGGAATTAGTGTGATATTTCCACGTGGGAACTGTAAATCTTATTTCCAAGAACATGTATGTCTGTTTTCCGCTCGGCACCGGGAAGCTCAGACAGAGTCTCCTTTGTGGATGCGCTTTAAGAAGCACGAAGGAGGACCTAATGCTACACAGGCATTCTACTAGCCCTCTATTCCAGAGGTGCTGTGACTTCTGGGGCTTTTCAGACATTTATCTATTTTATTTTCCAATGTATTTTACATTTTTATTGTAAGCTATTTCTCATCTGTATTTCTCAATGAGACAAGGTATAAATCAATAAGACGTTCAGGCTGACTCAGTCCACCTAATACCCCAGCCAGTTAATAATCAGTGGACAGCCTGAGCTGGCCTGTGCCCGCCCCAGAGGAGCCGTTTGGGATTCTGCCTTTCCCTGACGGGGTCTGGCCATGTGGGCAAGGCCACTTCCTGCATATCCAGTCGTGCCCAGCTAAGTACAATGTTTCAGGAATGCTGAGGAAAAGGCCAAAACGCTACTCTGTCCACCTGTTGGGATGATGTTTTTAAGTCATCGTGATTTGGAGAGGAGATTCTCTGGGCTTCTTCAGTGTGCGGTTCATCTTTTAAAAATGATTTCTAAGTAGCAGTTAGTTCCCAGAGGTTTTAAAGTGCTTTACTTAATTTAATCCTGTGAGGTTGCATAGTTTATTCTACGTCACTGATTTATTCTACATCACTGACAGAATCAGAGGCTGCCTCAGCCCCCTGCCTGAGGCTAGGGGACTTTGCTCAGATACAGCCAGAAGGGGGTTTATTCCCCCAAAGCCCTGCAAAACCAGGATCAAGCATCCCCTACCAGAGGCAGGACCTCAGTCTACTTTAGGAGGGGCAGGTCGAGGTGGATTGACCTTCCTGGGTATCTGTGGTCTATGGAAGGTGAAGCCATTCAGAATGCAATGCCATGATTTAAAAGGCAGAGGGGCAGGGACCCCAGGGCACCAGTCTCCACGGAGCTGCCTCCTGCATCAGTGTTCTCCAAAGACAGAGCCTGCAAAAGGGCTGTTTCTCCACCTGGGTGAGTTTCCAGTTTCAAAGATAGTTGTATTTGCCCGTGACTAAGTTTTCTTATGGCCGAAGAGTCCTCATTTCTCCATTCTTTTCTCTTACCTTCCAATCCTTCAGCCACCAACTGACAGATTGCTATACAAAAGCTAGAACTGGTAGCAGTGTGCAGTGGAACCATCCAGAGTCATTTGCAAAAGTTAGTGCTCCCAGCAGAGAAGCAGCCCACACACGCTTGTGCTGATCCGCCCGATGTGGGTCACTCCCTGTGAAGTCCTGTACTGGGTGTCTGCACATAGCCAGTGAGCCCTGCACTCACATGCCCACTAAGGAGGGCTTTCCAGCTTCTGGACCTATGAGCTGTGGAGGTGTTGCTCCAGCCTAAGACCCCTGTTGAATTCCAGATCCAGGCGGTCTATCTGAGCCTGTTGAATATTTCCCCCTAGTGTCCCACAGGCACCTTATGATCAGCGTTCCCAGCAAGGAATACTTCTTCCGTCTAAAGCCGGCCTTTTCTCTCTGCCGATATTGATGTGTGGCCCCCACCCCACCATCACCCAAGCCAGAAAAGCCAGCTGCCATCCAGATTTCTGTGTCTCTCTCTCACCTTCATAATTCATTCATTTCACAGTTCTGCTGATTTTATATCAAAATATATCTTCAAACAATTTCCATCTCCATTCTCTTTTTAAAAAAGATTTTATTTATTTTTGGAGAGAGAGGAAGGGAAGGCGAAAGAGAGGGAGAGAAACATCAATGTGTGGTTGCCTCTCACACCCCCTACTGGGGATCTGGCCTGCAACCCAGGCATATGCCCTGACTGGGAATTGAACCAGTGACCCTTTGGTTCATAAGCTGGCACTCAATCTACTGAGCCACACCAGCCAGGGATCCGTCTCCATTCTTGATACTATGGTCAGGTTTTCATCATTTCTTACCTGGATATAGCAATAAGCTTCCCAACTGCACTCCTCAGCATCACCCGTTCTGTCTTCCTCCAACCTGTCTTCCCTCAGCTACCTAAGGATTAAAATACAGATCTTTAAAAACACAGATCTGCTCATATCACTGTCTGCTTAAAAGTCCTTGTTGATTCTCCATTACCTATAGATAAAATCCGAATTATTTGCCATGTTATCCAAAGTCTCAGCTGATTTTTCTACTTGGTCTGTGTGTAGAATCCAAGTTGGGGAAGGACAGAAAGTTGGCAGAGTGCCCAGGTAGAAACAGACTGGCTTTGCAGGTGAGAGTTCAGGGACCAGGAAGCTAGAGATAGAGATGTTCAATTCAGACTGACAGTCTGAGTACTGCTTCTATGGGCTAATACCAATGCAAGCTCCATGGGAGTGGTGGCTGGGCCCAGGTTGGGACCTGGCTGAGGCAGCCCTGGTGAAATACACTCCCTGGAGTATCTGGTAAGGGTAGACCTAGGAGGGCTACGCGGTGAGTGAGCTCTGCACCAGCTTTGGCAGCAAAGGAAGGAAAAGGACCTGAGGCTTCTGGTAGAAAGGAACCTCTTCTCTCTCTCCTCTGGCCACATCATGGTTCTACCCCTCTGCTAACAGCTGGTCCATCTCCCCTCACCCCTGCAGGAGCCCAGCTCTCATTGGCTGCTTCATCGTGGACCGCCAGTACTTCCAGGAGATCGGCTTATTGGATGAAGGCATGGAGGTTTATGGAGGCGAGAACGTCGAGCTCGGGATCAGGGTGAGCAGGGTTTCTCACCCACAGGTCTTGGCTCAGCTCCCCAAAGTGTGAATGAGTCTATGGGCTGGAGAAATGGAGCTCAAGTTTGAGTGTCATGGACTGATTCTGAATGACCATTCCCTAAGTTTGTGGTCAGGGCTAATGGGGATAGGATAGAGACACAGGATGGGACCTACAGAGTTTTCAGGAAGAAAAAGACTTTAGAAACTGCTTTGGCTGGAGGTGGAGACATGGAAGAGTTGAGCTCCCAACTCAATGGAACAACCTTTTTGTTATACCCTAACCCTAGCCCCAGGGTGGTCCTCACTGTCCACTCCATGGGGATCTTTAAGCAGCCTGACACTTCCACACATTGCAGGCTTGCCAGCCCTTGCCAGCCCTTGGAGGAAGCCCCATACCTGCTAGCGTTCATGGTGGTCAAGATGTTCTTCCTCACAGTGAGCTGTCCACAGTGCAGCCACACCTGCCTGATTCCTACCGGTGATGCCCCTCGTACCCCTTTGGCCTTTGTGTCTGTATCTGGCATCTCCAGGTCCTGATGCTCAGCCCCACAAGGACTCCAGCTTGGGTACACCTTCCTGTTGACTCTGACCCCCTGAGCCCTCCCACCCACACTGGGCAGTCAGTGGGCCCCCCACAACTCTCATCCTGCCCTGAGAGGAGACTGAGTGCCTTCAAAGAGATTCTCATATCACCTGCAGTGACCTGACTTGTCACTCAGACTTAATGCCAGGGCTTTGAGGACTGACAGCAGGAGCAGTTTCTCTGAAGTTAAGCTTAGAAAACACTCCCAGACAACTGTTTTCACGAAAACCCAGAGAAATTGCTGTGGAGGCAGTCAAATGCATGGGCTTATTGGGAAGCTAATATATTCATAGAGGATAGTGCCTGCATAATCACCCTCATTTTTAAAGCTCTCCCTACACTGGTTATTTATCCACCACTTGCATCCTAACCATCTCATTTCAGCACCACTCCTGGATAAATGCTTGCCTCCAAACATAGTATTTTTCTCCAGGAGCTGCCGCCAGGAATTGGCTGAGTGGACAGGATCGCCTCTAGTCACTTATGCACTCTGGATAAAAATGTCCAGGAACAGAGAAAGGAATTAGACTTGTGAACTCTGCTTCCAACATGTATGTGAGCCAGTCACCAAGTGGTGGGAGATTTCTGGCTTCTCCTGGCCTAGATTGTAAAGCTCTGAGTGTGGGCCTGGGTGAGGCTTTCAAATACCTATTAAAAATCTTTGAGTGACTTTGTGTTCAGGCTGTAAAATACAGTATGAAATGTTGCCTGGCTTTCCCCCCCTTGATCTTAAAGGATCCAGAGCCACGGAGCATCTCTAAAATAGATTTTCACATTTTGTGTGGTTATCAGTGTCTTTCTTTCATGCTTTATGAGTTCAAATCTCAGGACCTCACTTTCCTCTTGTAGAATCTCCCCTCAATTTCCCATAGGATTTTGTGTAAAACTGAGAGACATTGCTTTTCTCACCTGATTTAGTCACAGGGCATCATTCAAAGTCCTTACCCATTGGTAACACAGAGATAGAGTTGTTCACAGTTATTCAATGACTACCCTGGGCCAGGGATTGTACTTAGCACTTTACTTATGCCGTCCATCTATAAAACACCCTGAAAAGTAGCTGCTATATTAATACCCCCTTTTCAGATAAAGAAATTGTGAAATTAAGAGCTTACATATGTTCTCAAGGCCCTATAATTTATAAGATGTCGAGAAAGGATTCAACCCCAGGTCTTTATGATTTGAAAGACCAGATAGATATACCACAGTGATCTGGAGATAAAAGCCCTTAGAGCTTAAAAAAAGGTGGTACCTTTATTAAATTTATGATTTCTAAGTCCACAACTCAATGGGAGAAGGAAGAGAGCCACCACAGCCAAGCAGAACAAAGAGTGAGAAATGAGACATTGAATAGAATTCACAAAGATTGTATAGTTGGTGATTGTATAGTTGGTGGCTATAAAAATGCTAGAATATATAAGAAAGCATTCAATAGCTGGAAAGGGATTAAAAATGTTAGAGAATGATATGGGTTGAATTGCATCCCCTCAAAAATATGTTGAAATTCTAACCCCTTGTACCTGTGAAATACAATCTTATTTGGAAATAGGGTCTTCACAGATGTCATTAGTTTAAGGTGAGGTCATACTGGAGCAGGGTGGACCCTAATGCAATGTGATTGTGCCTGGATGAGAGACACAGACAGACACACACAGGAAAGATGACAATGAGATGATGGAGGCAGAGACTGGACTTCTGATGCCACAAGCCAAGGAAAGCCTGAGACCACCAGATGCTGAACGAAGGACCCTCCTTTCCGGGCAGGTTTCTTCCCTAAAGGTGTTGGAGGGAGCATAGCCAACACCTGATTCTAGACCTCTAGCCTCCGGAACTGTGAGAGAATACATTTCTGCGTTGTTCTGTTTCATTGTTTGTTTTCTGGTTTTTTGGTGATCTGGGCTGTGGTACTTTGTTATAACAGCCCACAGAAACTAATACAGAGATGAAAAATTAAGTGAAAGTAGGAACCTAGAGAAAGCCTGAGTCTGTTATGTTTGAAGAACCTGGTGACTTTAAGCTTATGTTGTCTCAATTTCATGGAGTACAGGGAACAGGATATAAAGCCTAAGGCTTGCCCAAGATGAAGAGTATAATAAAATAAGCAGCACCCCCACCCACCACACACAGCTCCCATAAAGCTGGGGCTCCAAAGGCCAATTGTATCAGTATAAAGATGAACTACAAATGCTTCCATCCTCACCCCTGGTGGTAGGTCAAAGATTTCCTGTCTCAGTCTTGTGCTGTGAAGATAAGAAAAATTGTCTTCTGTGAATCCCTTCCTTAAATTTATACCTTAAAATCAAAATACTTACTAGTCCGGGAAACCTCAAGAATAATATTTAACTTAAAGTTATTGGAAGTTCTTAGGCATCTGCAAAAGCACATACAATTTTCTCTGGCAAAAGACCCTTTTAACTTGGAACGCAAGCTTGCACCAGCTAGACCTCCAAGGAATGGGAAGTCACTTACACACACACACACGCAAACAAAACAGACAAGAGAAAAAGTGCCGAGAGCAAATACCAGCAGAAACATTGGACAGCAATTTTGTTTTTGCTCCATTTTTTTTAGAGAAAGGGGAGGAGGGAGGAAGAGAGGGAGAAAAACATCAATGTGTGAGAGAAACATGAGTGCGTGGTTGCCTCTTGCACACCCCCAGCTGGGAACCTGGCCCACAATCTAGGCATGTGCCCTGGCTGGGAATCAAACCAACAAACTTCAGGTTCATAGGCTGATGCTCAATCCACTGAGCCACACAAGCCAGGGCTGGACAGCCAGATTTGATCCACAAGGCCTTCAGGTATGGAATCTATCAGATACATGATATGAAATAAGTTGTGTAATATATTTAAAAATATTTAACAGATTGAAAATATGAATAAGAAGCAAAAATGATACAAAAATAGTCATATGAGGATAAGATAGAATTTCAAGCATGATAAAGATAAAAAAATGAAAGTAAAAGCTTAATGGATGGGTTAGACAGCTAGATGGACATTATTAAAGGAAAGAAATTAGTAAACTGGACAATAGACCCAAAGAAATTATTTAAAATGAGCCTGGAAAGATAAAAAATACTTTCTTTAAAAAAAATTGAGAGACATGTGGAATTGAAGGAGAATGTCTAATACTTTAGAATTCCAAATGGAGACAATAAAAAGAGATTAGACAAAAGCAATATTTAAATAGATAATCACTGAAAATATGTCCAAACTGGTGAAAGATCACTCCTCAGATTCATGAAGTCAGTCTATTCAAAGCAAGATAAATACAAACATATTCACATTCGATATATCATAGTGAAACTACAGAATGCCAAAGACAAGGAGATCTTGTAGCAGAAAAAATAGATACCTAAAGATTGATGGTAGAATAACAGTTGACTTTTTAAAGGCAATAGTAGAATCTAGAAAACCATAGAATCATATTTTAAATATGCTAAGAGAAAATAATTATTAACATATATGTATACTCATTAAATATCTCTTATAAATGAATGTAAAAAAGAAAGTCATTTCCTTTTCAAAAAACTTTTTTATTGTCCAATTACAGTTGTCCCACTTTCCCCACTGCTCTCCCCTGCCCTGTTCACCCCACCTGTTCATCCCACCTCCCGATGTAAGAGTTTGCCACTAATAGGTGAATGGAACTATAAAGGATATACTTTGGATGTAAGGAAAATGGTCCCAGAAAGTAAGCAGATAAAAGAATACTAAGTTCACACGAGTAGTACTTACATGTTTAACTTTAAAGAAATATTGATGATGTGTAGCACAATAGCAATGTCTTGTGGGGTTACAAAAAATTAAAACAGCAATGCATGATGTAAATTGCAAATAAGTTGGGAGGGGTGAATGTATTTAAGGTGCTCTAAAATGCTTATGTTGTTAATGAAGATAGGATACTAGTCAACTTTAAATTATAATAACACAAGATGATAGAAACAAATTTATATTTTTTAAACATTTTTAACACTTTTTTTAGATGTTTATTTATTTATCTTTAGAGGGGAAGGGAAGGAGAGAAGGAGAGAAATATCAATGTATGGTTGCCTCTCGTGAGTCCCCTGCTGGGAACCAGCCTGCAACCCAGGCATGTGCCCTGACTGGGAATCGAACCGCGATCGTGTGGTTCGAAGGCCCATGCTCAATCCACTGAGCTACACCAGCCAGGGCGATAGAAACAAATTTAAATGTGTCAGTAAATGCACTAAATTAGCATGTACTAAATTAAAAGACATTTTTAGACTAAATTTTTTAAATTATAAGCTATTTATAAGAAACATATCTGAAATATAATACAGAAAGGTTCAAATCTAAATGGATGGAAGGAGTCATAACAGGCAAACGCCAGTTAAAAGGAAGTTGCTGCCCTACCTGGGGTAGCTCAGTGGATTGAGCATGTGAACCAAAGTTTTGCCAGTTCTACTCCCAGTCAGGTTGCAGTCCAGGTCTCCAGCAGGGGGCATGCAAGAGGCAACCATGCATTCATTTTTCTTTCTTTCTCTTTCCCTTGTCCTCTCTCTAAAAATAAATAAATAAAATCTTTTTAAAAAGTTGCTGTAGTTATATTAACATTAGAAAAAGTACCATTATAGCATGCTTTGGTATAAAAAGGAGATTTCTAAATGTGCTAATATGTCCAATTCATCAGGAATATATAATGATTATAAGCTTTTGTACACTTAGTGCTACAACTTTAATTTCTATGAACTAAAAATTAACAGAATTATAAGATATCAACAGCTCCACTGATATAGTAGAGGATTGTAATGGATTTTTCCAAGTGATTGAAAGACCAACACAATTAATAGTTTGAATCAAATGGGCATATATAGAATATTTCATCTAACAACAATAAGATTCAACAAATTTCAAGGGATTAACATCATGTAGATTATGTCCTTTGACCACAATAGAATTAAATTAGGAATCCATAACCAAAAAATGATAGGTGAAGCAATATTTTTGGAAATTGTGAAATACTTCTCAATAACTCACATATCAAAGAAGAAATTACTTTGGAAATTTGAAAATATTTGGAATTGACTTAAAATACATATACTATATATTACATTATATGAAATGCAGTTAAAATAGTGCTTAAGAGAAATTGTGTAGCATCATATTCTTGTATAAAAAAGAAAAGCTGAAAGTTAATGAGCTAAATATATAATTAGAAAATAGTCAAAATAAAACTAGACAAAAATAATAAAAGATAACAGAAATTAATGAAATAGAAATATGTATTAAAAAGAACTAATAAAACCAAAGCTTGGTTATTTAAAAGACTAATAAAATTGACTAACTTTTAGTAGGATAGAGAGAAGGAGAGAGGAAGAGAGGTCAATAAACAACAGTATGAAGAAGTTTATAGAAAAATATAGCCTATGAAACTGACACAGGAAGAAATCAAAAACTGAAGTTGTCCTATAACCATGAAAGAAGTTGAATTGGTAGTTAAGGATATGTTCATAAATAAAAACTTTCTCACAAATAAAAAAACTAAGACCATTTATTTTTTTACCATCAAGTACTGCTTAACTTTCAAAAACCAAAATATTTCAAACTTATGTGAATTATTTGGACATAGACTGCAGAACAGATACTAAGTGACCAAAAGCACAGCAGCCAGGGTCTCTTTCTTGTAGGACCAAACATCCAGGCAGATCCCCAGGTTTATAGCACAATTCTTGATCTTAATAATAGTCTTGAGTCATAAAGAAAAGTTTAAACTGTATTCTTTGTACTCTGTTCAATACGACAAAAGATGCATATACATATCTAAAGATTTCTTTGGGAAATGTAAAATGTGTTAAACTTGAGATATTGAAAGAGGCAGCTCCTTAGTTATGTGGAACTGACACAGGAAAACGGATCTGGACGCCTAGGCTGTTTATTATTCCTTGGAATTAAATTCTTTAATACGAATAACTGCTGTCTCCACTTTTCTGGAATGCAAAGCGTAGAAGGAGGAGGGGAAGGGAAAGCACGCCGTCACAACTCAGCCTGTGGCCTACCCATGGTGTCCAGAGTAGGCAGTTGAATGAAAGAGACCCACTGCTCCCTGTCCCACATGAGCTGTGGCTGGCTCTTGACTGCACTGAGCTCTTTGAAATGTATCACACAGAAGGGAGTCTAGCCTTCCAGACAGGACTCTCTGTTGGATCCCCATTTAGGCATATCTGCAAGTCACCGATTATTTGGATATCTGTGCTTTACTTATTTGGGGGTCTCTTACTGGCATTTTAGAGTCTCTATCTTTGACCATTTGTTATGATCTGTCTCTTTTAGAATATGGTCTGCTATTATAATGCCCCTTAAACAGCATTTTCACCCCTGGGGCTGACTGACCTTTTATCATCTATGCCAACACTGGACAACTACCTTTACTCTGGCTCACCCAGGTCATCCTTGTGCCAACCTCACATCTTTTAACTGTTCTTGCGTAGCCTCATCATAAGTCTGACTGGGTGTAGGATAGCTCCCTGTCAATGAGTCAGCCTTTTCTCTCTATGCAGCTGAGCAACATCTACAACAGGAGAAAGTCCAGCCAACTCGCACCACGTTTTAGCCTTGAGGTCACCAAAAGATTGTTAAAGGTTCTCCTCCCCTGGGTATCTTTATTTAATAGCTTAATGAAGCAGAAATCTGCATTCGAGATTTCTCAGTACTTCAGACAGTGACTTTGTTTTAAATCTATGACATCTTTCTATTGTCCTAGTCTACCAGTTATCATCTTCTCTCGTACATCTTTCCCAGCCATGGAGAATCAGGGATCTCTGCATGCCCTGGGAAAATGCCAGTGGCTATTCCACAGGGCATGAGGGATGAAGGCAGCAAAGAAGGTATGGATACAGTGGGAGGAGTAGGCTTCGAAAACTGCATAGTCACCAGGTATCAAAGTGTCTTAGTCCCTGGACTAGGTTCAGCTGCGGCTTCTGTATCAACTAAGTAACAGTGATAATGCCTTTCATATATGATTTCAATACTTGTCCCTATTAAATGCATACAGCAATCGAGTACTGTAAGCCAAATATTAAAACACCCTAATAGTGTTTTAAGATGAAAAATATTTGTGTGGACCAAAAGAGTTAATTAATTCTCATACTTTATTATCTTGATATTATAATCATTATTTTAACAATAAAGATAATAAGAAGTCAATTTAACTACTTTGTAGACTATAAAATGCTTCATCTATACCATACAAAACATATGATCATATCTATTATACATGTAAATATATATATTGTATAAATATACTACCATACAGTTCGTGTAGTGTCTTATTTTTAAAAACATGCTTTAATTCATATTATTGTAGTTCTAGTGAACTTTATATTCAGATAACACTCAGAAATCTGTGTCATAAGCAAAGAAAATTGACTCAGGCTAACTGAAAGAGAAAAGGGGATGTGCTGGGAAGTCATTGGATATCCCAAGTAATTAACAAGTCTAGAGAAGCAGATTCAGAAAACAAGCAGAAACAAAGAAAGACTAGATAGCAGAAACCATAGGCAAAGTCCAGTGGTAAGAATGGTCTCTTTGGAGTAATATCCTGACTGCTTTGCCATGACTAGATGTCCTACAGCTGGATAGTGGGCACCGTTGCTCGGGTATCAATGATCATCACCAAGATGCAAAGTTCTGAGTGAGAGCACAGTGTTGACTAAACTTAGGTGATACCTCCATGCCTTAGCTTCCAGGTAACAGGGCCATGCCTCCTTTCAGTGTCCAGAAGCCCCAAAATTACACATTACATGGTCCCTAATATAGAAAGGGGATTTAAACTTGGGCTTAGGTGTCCTCTACAAGTAACCAAGTAATATAGTCTAGGCCAGTGGTCCCCAACCTTTTTGGCACCAGAGATCAGTTTTATGGAAGACAGTTTTTTCATGGACAGGAGGGTTGGTGAGGAATGGTTTTAGGATGATTTAGTCGTGTTCCATTCGAGCTCACCTCCTGCTGTGTAGCCCAGTTTCTAACAGGCTCCGACTAGTGCCAGTCCATGGCCTGGAGGTTGGGGACCCTGGATCTAGACTACTATGCACTATATGCTGGATATTTTATCATAAATGGAATTTTTAAAAGAAAATTCCTCTGTATCATGAACAATTTCAAGCATATGCAAAAATAAAGAGAATACTATTGCGTAATAAATCCCCTTGCATCTATCTCAGTAATTAATAATTTCTCAGTACTTCAGACTGAGATGGAGGGATGAAGGCAGCAAAGAGACATTTATAGTAGGAGTATAATAGTAGACATTTATAGTAGGAGTATAACTCCTACTCCTCTTTATAAGACAAAACTTATAAAGAGACATTCACAATCATTCTATCACACAATTTTAACATTGTCAACTCATGGCCATTTGGTTGTAATCTGTACCCCTGTCCAATCCTCTCCCAACTCCAGTTATTTGAAAGCAAGTCCTAGCCATTATATTATGAAAAAGTATTTCAGTGTGCATCTGAAATGGATGGTCTTCTGCTCCGTGATGTACAGTCCCTTTCCACAGTTTTGGAGAGAAAGCCGTGTCTGGAGTCTGTATCCACACATCCCTGCAGCTTCTCGGAGTCCTGTGGACACCCACCGAGGAGACAAACCTGCAGGAAACATCTAGGGTAAAAAAATAATAATAAAATAAAATAATAAAATAAAATAAAATGATGAGGTCTTTAAAAAACCATTACCACAATATGACTTTCAGTCCTAAAAGTGTTGAAAAAAATTTCTTAATACCATCAAATACTCAGTGTTCATCATTTCCTAATTCTCTCCTAACATTTTTGTTGTATAATTTGTTTGCTTGAGTCAAGATCCAGTTGATTAATAAATCTTTTCAAATGTTTATTAATCTACTGTATTTCTCCTCCATGTATTTTGTTCCCCCTTGTAATTTATTTTTAAAAAGATCAGGCCATTTGTCCTGTGACAACTCCCACAGTCTAGATTTTCCTGATTGCATTCCCCCAATGTCATTTAACATGTCTCTCTGTCCCATATATTTCTTCCCAATTGGTAGTTAGACATAGAGCTGTAGGTTCAATTTTGTAGCAGGAATTTTCCATGGACAGGATTTGTGTACTCCTACTATGTACTGCGTAATGTCTGGCTGCCTACCCGTGTGTGAGGCTAGCAGTCATTGCTGATTATTGACTAGATCCCCTGATTCATCAGGGGTTGCAAAATGATAGCATGTTCATTTTATTTCTCTTTCCTTATTTATTAGCTGGAATAACTTTTATAAAGAGACATTCACAGTCATCCTATTCTTTGATTGCTCAGGAGCACACCAAATATATTTGGAAGTATCAGAATAAATAAGTCTATAACAGCTTTCAAAATACTGAATAGATTCTCTACCACCTTCCGAAGGGGAACATTTCACTTTTAGTATTTTTAGTATTATTATGAGTTTATATATGTGACATATTTTAATTTATCACATTTTAATATCCTTATTGTTTTACAAATTTTCACCTTTGGCCATTGAGATCAATTAATATTAAGTTCCTGAGTCCCTTTGCCTATTTTTTAAAAATTAAATCATTTTAAATTGTTATTCTATCACAGTTGTCCCAGTTTTCCCCCTTTGCCCTCCTCTGCCCATCCCCCTCCCTCCCCTGCTCCCCCAGTCAGTTCCCCTACTATTGTCCATATTCGTAGGTCCTTCCCTACTATTGTCCATACTCATGGGTCCTTTGCCTCTTAAATAGCTCCCCTGTGTTCAGAGACGTTCCAGGCTCATCTTTGCATTTCCTGCTCCAGAATTGTAATCATCCATTTCCCTAAGGAGTCCAGCTTTCCTTTTTAAAAAATTTTATTCATTCATTCATTCATTCATTCATTCATTCATTCATTTATATTGTTGTCCAGTCACAGTTGTCCCCATTTTCCCCCATTGCTCTCCCCTGCCCTGTCCAACCCCTGATCCCAAACACATTCCCCACCCCATTGTCCTTGCCCTTGAGTCCCTTGTACATGTTCCTTGAGCCCAGCTTTCTTTCAGTGAGCAATGGTATTTAAAACCTCAGTCTTGGTCACTAGGGGTGCCTTTTGCTGCTGGGTTGGTCCATGTTCATAGGTCTTTTCAGTAGGCAGAAATAGAAATTATTATCTTTGTAGAAATAAAATGCCCCAGGCATTGGTGATGAACTATTTCAAATTTAGGACTACTGGGTTTTTACTTAACCTTATCAATCTTACATCTATTTCCTTTCTCCCATGCCAAATATTCTGGTTTTTAATGACCCAACATAATTACTTGTTTATTTGATTCCTCACTATGCACACAACTGTCTCAGAATACTAATAACAACACTACCTTTAACAATATGATTACTGGAAACAGTTTAATATTTTTTGCATTTCTCTTTGTCTTTAGGTTATATTCCAAGAGGGATATACTGTCAAATTACCATGATTTAAAGTCATCTACAACAGTTCCTCTCTCTGTGATATATTACCACCCTAGTAAAAAAGCCCATTTGAGTCATTTGACTTTTGAGTTTTAGGAATAGATTTTTTCATATTTAATTCTTTATAATTACTAATTAGCATAATTTCAAAGTGAAATATATAAAAGAAAGTATATTCAGAAAAATCTACCTTCTACCACTGCCCTCTTCATACTATTTCCTCACTACCTCTAAAAAAGTGTTTTGGGTTTTTCTTTTTTACTTTATACTTTAAAACCTACAGTTGTGTGCAGCACAATGATGCTTTGGTCAGTGATGGGTGACGTATATGATGGTGGTCACATAAGCTTATGATGCAGCTGAAAAATTCCCATCACCTAGTGACAGAGTGGCCATAGTGTCCTGGCACAATGTGTTACTCACGTGTTTGTGGTGATGTCGGTATAAACAAACCTGCTGCACCACCAGTCACATAAAAGCATAGCACATAGAATGGTGTATAGTACATAATCCTTGATAATGATAATAATAAACAACTTTGTTACTGGTTTATGTATTTGCCATCCTATACTTTTTATCTTGCTCTCAGAGTATAGTCTTTCTACCTATAAAAAAAGTTTGTTGTGAAACGGTATGCCATGTTACTCTGGCAGCAGTCTCATATCATGTCTCGTGTTTGCTGTGTCTCTTGCTTGATTTAATCTTGTGTTTTGTGCAGGAACGTGTTATAGCCTAGGAGCAGTAGGCTATACCGTGCAGCCTAGGCTGTGCCATCAGGTTCATGTGCATGCACTCTATGATGTCTGCACACGACAATGAGATTTTCTAAAGACAGATTTCTCAGAGCATATCCCCACGTTAAGTGGCACATGACTGTATGAGGCGCTATGTGTACATATTCAGATAGCTTTCTTAGATAAATGGTAGTACGCTATGCACACATTTCACTACCTTGTTTTTTTCATGATATATATTTTTTCTGAATATCATCTTATGTAGTATATAGCAGCAATTTTCAATCTTTTTCATCTCATGCCACACATAAACTAATTAATAAAATTTTGCAGCACACCAAAAAATGTGTTATTTTTGTTGCTGATTTCACAAAAAAATAGGTATAATTTTGGTTCATTCACACCAGATGGCTCTTGTTATGTTAGCTATTGTCATTTTTTTATTTGGTAATCTAAGGGAGAAGAGGTGAGTGCCTCTAACTAAATAGTCAGGTATTGCATGTTTTAAAAATTCTTGTGGCAGGCCAGTTAAAGATTGCTGGTATGTAGAGATGTTTCTCATTGCTTGTTTTTTTAAGAGAAATTTTAAAATTTTATTTATTTTTAGAGAGAGAAGAAGGGAGGGAGGGAAACATCCATGTCTAAAAGATAAGTTGCCTCTCACATGCCCTGACCTGGACACCTGGCCCAAAACCCAGGCATGTGCCCTGACCTGGAATTGAACTTGTAACTTTCTGGTTCACAGGATGCTGCCCAACCCACCGAGCCACATAGTCAGGGCTCATTGCTTTTTGTTATAGCAGCATAGTACTCCAGTACACGACCATTCCATGGTTTAGTCTGCCAGTTTCCCTTTGAGGGCATAGTGCTATAATAGTCTTGTACACATGTTTTTTATATTTTACTAGGTTATTGTATTAATAGATTCCTAAAACTAGAGTTGTGAGGCCAGAAGGAGAACAAATCTCCAGAGGGGTAGTACTTTTCCCACCAGGAGTGATGAAGGTGTCTGCTTCCTCACAGCCAACCAACAAGGTGTGTTGCTGCATATTTGGGTTTTTGCCAATCTGACAGGTGAAAAACAGCCTTCAAAGTGGTTTTAACTTGCATTTTTCTAATGAAGAGCTAGATTGAGCAGCTTTTCATATGATTAAGGCAATTTGCATTTCTTTTTCCATGAGCTTTTCATTTCTTTGGCCCATTTTTTTTTTTAGGATTTTAGTCTTTTGTCTATTTTTAGAATCTCTTTAACATTAGGTATGGTAATTTTTTGCCTATCATATACATTGCAAATATTTTCTTGCAGTTTGTTGCTTGTCTTTTGATTTTGCTTCTGGGTGTTTTGTTTTTGTTTTTGTCATGCAAAGGGTTGTTTTTTTTTTTAAGTAAGAAAATGCGTTAGCCTTTTCCTTCTCGCTTCCAGAATTTTGCTGTAGAAAAACTTACCCACTATCAGGTTATAGAAATATTCACCTATGTTTTCTTCTAATACCTGTATGATTATAATTTTCACCTTTTAATTTCTGATTCATTCAAATTAATCCTGATGGATGGTATAAGGAATGGACCCGATGTCTTAATTTTCCTTATAGCCATCCAGTTATCCTGACACCTTCTACTTAAAATAACACCTTTCCCTCACTGGTTTATAATACTGCCTTTATTATACACTGAATCACCATACGTATTTGGATCTGTTTCCAGATTTTCTATTCTGGTTCTACTGACATGTTGGTATATTTGTGTACTAATATCACACAATTTCAATTATGTAGGCTTTATGTTGTGTTTGCAAGTCCAAGCTTATAAATGTTTGTAAATTATACTATGTTTGTAAATTGGGATCTGGCTTGCCCATCATGTGTCATGGAGATCTTGAATCCGAAGGAGAAGGTCAGTGAGAGGCCCAAATGTCGTCTTTCTCTGTTCTTTCCTGGTTAAACTATAAAAACTTGATTTCAGGGTTTATGGATACTTGACTTTCATACTGACACTTGGAATATAATAGGTACTCAATTAGCAGGTTTTGAATTTGAAGGCCAGTCAAATATAAGAGAATACATTCTATATATCTTATAAGGTCACAGCCTGAACAGAAGAGTGGAAGCTGTAATAGATGTAGTTATCAATTCAGTGTAAGAAACAGATATTAGACCCATTTAAAAGACAAAGGAATGCCTTTTGGGATAATTGGATATGTTTAAGGCATGGCCTCCTCTTTGTATTATTGGAAAGGTAGATGAGATTTATGGTCATAGTACTAAGAGTTAATAGTAATATAGCTGTAATTATATGTGAACTACTGTCCTAAGTGCTTTACATGTATTAACTTAATCCTTGTAACATCCTTGTGATTTAGGTACTTATATTACCCCCACTAACAGGTGGATATACCAAAGCATAGAGAGATGATATAATTTGCCCCATGTCCAATGACTGGTAAATGGTAAAGCTGAGATTTGAACCCAAGAAGGATGGCTTCAGAAGGCATTGTGCCTTACATAGGTAGGCATAGTGTAATGGCCTTCAGCAAGACAAAATTTCTCATGACCACCCATGGGTTCAAATTTACTCATTAAATGAGTAAATATGTTTCTTTAAACACCCACTTGCCAGGTGCTAGGAAACTAGAGGTGAATGACGAACCCTGCCTTTTGCTGGCTCTCTGTCTAGCTGGAGTGCCAACCACCTTACCGTCCTCTAAGTGCAGGACTGAGAGAAGATTATACAAAATGTCATGAGCTTAGACTAGATCTTTTAACCCCTCAGTCCAGGTTGACTTCAGGGACTTCC
This sequence comes from Sturnira hondurensis, assembly GCF_014824575.4. Classification (NCBI taxonomy): domain Eukaryota; kingdom Metazoa; phylum Chordata; class Mammalia; order Chiroptera; family Phyllostomidae; genus Sturnira; species Sturnira hondurensis. Next base: position 5,673,446 of record NW_028079136.1, read on the forward strand.
GTGTTCTTCAGTGCGCCAATGGCAACTCTAGTGCATGCACAACCTGGAAAACCTGCTCACACTTTTTCTTGTGATTTTCCTAAATTTTTTTAAACAAACAATTATACTTTTTCCAAATTGTGTAATAATAAAGGTAATCAACACAAACTAAAACAACAAATAAAAATGAACACAGTAAAAATGTTTTAAATTAAAAAATTGATTGAAGAAATGAATAACAATATCATTTTCATCTGCCAAATTTGATTCAAGAAAACTAAACTTGGTGGAAGTCACAATCACAAAAGAAACCATAATTGTAAAATGTGGTATGGATTTAAAAATACTGATAGATGAATCATACCTTAACTGTTAAATCAATGCAAAAAATATTACCCTCAATGAAAGTAAGTGCAGTAAAATCAAACTGGAAAATTACTATAAAAGGAAATGTATTATAATTCTGTAGAAAATTGACCACGAAAATTAAATTGCACTACTGACATATACTTCAGAAAATACTTTCTGGATGGAAATTTATCACTGTGAATATAGTTTTGAGTCAAGCACTGAGTAAGGTATAACCCACTCAGGGTCAAAATGATAAGCATGACAGCACCCATCTGCTTTGAAGCAGCACCCAGGACAGAGTGACCACTCAACACTTGGGGTCAGACACCACAGAGGAGATGACATTTAGGCTAGGTGCTGAGGAATTAGAGTGAGTTCTTCAGGCAGGAAAAAGGACAGGTGGTCCAGGGAGCCAGGATGATGTGTAGATTGAGAGCTGAGAAGGAACAGGGCTGAACTGTATGCTTGGGAACTAGGGTTCTATAACAGGACAGAAAGCTAAGACAGAGGCTCAGAGACAGAAAAGGTAGAGGTATCAGATGGTGAGGAAACTGGTCATTGGCAATCAGAAGGCAGCCTTTTGTGGATTCTTTGCTCATCCTGGCTTGTCCAACATTTTCATCAGAGACTTAAGTTAAAGGGGAAAAGGGTACTTGTGGCAGATGACCTGGAGCTAAGAGAGTTCAAACACTTCGTGGGTACCAACATTGGCATTTCTAAGTCTGGACTATCTAAGATTTGGCTTAGTGACGTAACTCTTGGGCAACAGGAGGAGGTTGTTGTTTCATAAAGCAGATACACACTACATGTTCCATCATTGTTAGCATATTAGGCCTAATCTGGAAAACAATGATGATGGTACGAGCTTCCAGTGATTACAGGCTGTTGACCCATTACCCTGTGTATGTTTTCTCATTAATTTTTATAATAGCCCGGCTGTTATCCCCATTTTGTAAATGAGGAACCTGGAGGTAACAGGATTAAATGCTTCCCGAGATGACTCAAGATTAGAATCAGCCTGACTGGTTTCAAGGCTCATGACTTATCACTGTGTCATGTTGCTTGTCCGCCTCTACTTTCAAGGTTTAAAATCACCCATGGCACACAGTTCAATTCCAGGGGCTAACTTGGGCTGGCGTCGCTTTGGAAAATGGTGGCAGTTCTGTTTGAGTACTTGATGATTTAGCCCAAATCCATCATGGTGGCCGGGACCAGGATTAGATAATACCATACAATGTCTGTGCCTGAGGTCTCAGGAGACTTCAGAACTGGAGGAGGTGAAAAAGACAAGAGCTGATCCTAAACCCAGAGTCAGAAAGGAGGTAGACTGAAGATCTGCCAAAAGAGAGGAACCAGAAACAGAAAGCCAGGAGTCTGAGTTCAGGTAACCACAAACACAAAGGAGGAAAAGAGCAAAGAAGGGTCTGTAGCAACTGCCTAGACCGGCATCGCCATCATCTGGGGCTTTTTACAAAATATAGCCAGGGTTAAAGGGCTAGAGACTTTGCTAAAAGTGGTCGGGCAGGTTAATACGTGCTTAGCTAGCCTGCTGTGAACCGAAGCACATGAGGGACATTATGGTTTTCCCCAGAGGCCTTGGACTTGGAGGTCTCAGTAATCTCAGCTCACTGCTAGCATTATGGCTGTTCTCACCCAGCCATGAGGAAGATAAGTAAAAACACTGGCTGCCCAGTTTCAGGCAAATCAGCTAGTCTCTGCCAGCACAGTCCGAGAGACTTAAGAAGAGAGGGGGTGTGGGCACTGCCATTCCTGCTCAGTTGGAAAGGTCTCAGGAAACCCATGCCTGGAGAAAGAAAATTCAACCCCTTAAATTGGATTTTAGTCTCTGGTTGCTTATAAACATTAGGGTCAGTCTAAGCCAGCTGGAGCTAGAGTTCAGAATTACCTGAGAGCTCAGAATAGCACATCCCCGTGTGTGTGTGCATGTGTGCATTTGTGTTTGTGTGTGTGGTGAGGGTGAAGATACTGAGCCCTGCCTCTGTTTTGTCTCATTTTGTCGCAAGCTGGAATCTGCTGTGGCATTGTCCTTTGGCTGCTGCATGGGGTGAAGCCTACAGAGGCTGACAACCATACAACAGAATCAGTGTTCATCTATGTGGTCTTTTGAGGCCAAGGATTTCAAAATACACTAAACACAGTTTTTGCATTTGCAGGCGTTTATGCTTTCCAAGGGAATTTTTCCAGTGACTCAAAGCTTTAGCTCAGGCGTCATCTACATGTTCCCTTAGCACTGTTAGTAATGTTCCCTTAACTGTATGTTAATAGTGGTTTTAGGGATCATTGGAGGTCGAGACTTAGTCTTTCCTGGTCCTCATAAATGAGTCACTACAGGTCGGAGAAAGATAGCATTGAGATTTTAATCCCAGGTGATGGGAGATTTGGGGGTGCCACTGGCTGAGAAAGGGGCATTTGGATAGAGAATTGGTGTGGGGGCAGTGGAAAATTGAGCAAGTTTGATATTAGAAGTAATAATGGAAATAACCAAAACCTTGCCTTATTCACCTATATTTATTCATTCATACAGTGAACATTTATTATGCTGCTTGTGTTATAAACTCAGCATTAGGGTACAGAGAAATGTAGTATCTGGATCATGACATCAACAGGAAATCAGAAGTATGTAACTAAAGGTAAAGAGAAGGCTCAGAGGCAAGACAAGGGGAACGGGTGTCCTCTGTGTGCCCATTGAAGGTAAGAGGACAGAGGAGCCCAGTGAGGATGCTGGATCTGAGAAGAGATTTTAGAACTGAGTGTGAGCACAGGAAAGGGAAGGTGGGGGCAGAGTGATGCTCCAGTTATGGAGAAGAATTGACTGGGAAGATAAAGAGCTAGATTGGTGGGAAAAATCACAGATTTTAGGGGAAGACAGTATTTCAGGAGTGCAATAACCAAGCTAAGATGAACACTAATGTTTTTTTAAGATTTTATTTATTTGTTTTTAGAAAGAGAAAAAGGGAGGGAGAAAAAGAGGGAAACATCAATGTGTGGCTGCCTCTCACGTGCCCCCAGCTGGTGACCTGGCCTGCAACTCAGCCAGGTAACCTGACTGGGAATCAAACCAGTGACCCTTTGCTTTGCAGGTCGACACTCAATCCACTGAGCCACACCAGCCAGGGCATGAATAGTAATGTTAATAGTTATCACTTAGCAAACATTGTGTGCTTAGTGAACTTATTTACTTAATATTGCACAATGTGCTGAACACTGGGTGATGAACAGGAGAGTCTTGGCTGTGCCCTCAGAGAGCTTACGTTCTAGTGCGTTTTATGCTGTATGTTATTTACTCCCTCAGGGAACCACGGTGGGCTAGAATTATTATCCTCATTTTACAGATACAAACACTGACCCTCAGGGAGATTGGTCCACTTGCCCAGGTCCCACAGAGAACGAGTGGTGGAGCTTGAATCTGAACACAGTTCTGTCTGATGCTGAAGACTCTAACTCCCCACCCCGTACTATAAGAATGTGAGCAGAGCCCTGGCTGGTGTAGCTCAGTGGATTGAGCATGGGCCTGCAAACCACATGATCACGGTTCAATTCCCAGCCAGGGCACATGCCTGGGTTGCAGGCCAGTTCCCAGCAGGGGACGCACGAGAGGCAACCATACATTGATGTTTCCCTCTTTTTCTCCCTCCCTTTTTCTCTTTCTAAAAACAAATAAATAAAATCTTTAAAAAATAAAATAAAGAATGTGAGCAGAGAAAGGGCATATAAGTGTTGCTGGAAGAAGACTTTGAAGGGACAAGTGGAGTCAAAGGGGAACAATATAAGACGGATTCAAAGAACTAGGGACAGAGTGGCTAAGGGTTGAAAGGAGGCAGAGAGTTTAGAGATTCTATTTAACCAGGAATGGAGGGAGAGGGAGTCATCAAACACTGGTAACCTGGTGCCTGTTTGTAGGCAGAGGCCAAGTGGCAGAGCCGGGAAATCACAGACTTGTCCTTGAGAGAATGGTTGAAATGTTCTTTACTTTGCACATTTACATATTATTTACATATGCAGATACCCTTTACTTTGTGAAGCTGTGCAAGGGAAAATGTCCCTATGAAGAAATTTTCCCAGCACTTGTCAGGGATGATTTACAGAAATTACCCCTACACAAATTTTTCTGCCAAGCAAGGCTTACCAGAATGAAAAGTCAGTGCTGAAAATAAAGAGTTAATCCCTGGTGAATTGCCCCAGGGAACAACATTTACTCCTTTAGGTCCTCTCTCTATGTCTGTGCAGCCTGTCTAGTTTGGGAAATCCAAGGGACAGGTCCCCAGTCCCTCTCCTTCCTTGGTGCAGTGCCCAGCAGTGCCAGAACACTGAACGTGGTGGGCCCTGCGTTATTCTTCTTGCCTGCTTCAAGTCCTGCCCATCGTTAGTGAGGGTCTTGAAAACTTGCTTATTTTCACTGCATTGGAATTGTAGCAAAGAAATCATGTAAAGAAACTGTGGAGTAGGAGAGAGAAAATATTAGTAATACTGTGATTTCAAGACAGATACTGTATTTTACCATGTATAAATGAGAACTTTTGGTCCAGATTTTTTGAGGGAAAAATAGGATGTGCATTATACTTAAGTAGTACTAATTCTGTATCTATATAAATGTTTTATATTATTTTATTTATGTGAATGCATTAAAAATGTAACTCTAGAAAGCAATAACAATATCCAGGTGTTCAAAAATAAATGCTAAAATTCCTTTATAATACAAAACACAAGTATCTAAATATATAAGTAAACAAATAATTAATTGAATTTAAAAAAATTAAAAGATTGTTTCCCTGAAAGTTTGGGCCAAAAATGTGGGTGCACATTATACATGGTAACATACAGTACTTATTTTGGAGTTTAATATTTCTGAAATCGAGTTTGCCTTATAAACTGGGCATATATAAATAAATAATACATATAGAAATAAATTACAATTTATTATCCAAACCAGTGAGATAAAAAATTAATAAAGTGAGATAAATAAAATCTGTGATTATTCCCACCAATCTAGCTCTTATCTTCCCAGTCAATTCTTCTCCATAACTGGAGCATCACTCTGCCCCCACCTTCCCTTTCCTGTGCTCACACTCAGTTCTAAAATCTCTTCTCAGATCCAACATCCTCACTGGGCTCCTCTATCCTCTTACCTTCAATGGGCACACAGAAGATACCTGTTCCCCTTGTCTTGCCTCTGAGCCTTCTCTTTACCTTTAGTTACATATTTCTGATTTCCTGTTGATGTCATGATCCAGATACTACATTTCTCTCTACCCTAATGCTAAGCTCACAACACAAGTGAGATAATTACAATTTATTATCTCACTTCTGAGAATGAAGTGGGTACCATTAATAATTACATTGGAACAACAGGTATAAACCAGTATGGTCATGGGCAAACCAGGACATATGGTCACTGGATTCATAATTTTATATGTACAGTAAATGTAGTTCATTCACTTGACTGCATTAGATGCCTACCATACCTGACATTGGGTTTAGTGTTTAACGTAGAACATACAATGTTTAAAAAGTAAACACAGCACCTTTCATCTTGCAGGACCTCATGGTATAATGGGACAGACATCTGATAAAAGGGAACAAGAAATAGATGTGTAGTTACAAATTGCAGTAAGTGCTGTATTAGTTAACTCAGGCTGCCATAACATACCATCCACCGGGCGGCTTAAGCAATAAGAATTTATTTTCTCACAGTTCCAGAGGCTGGAAGTCTGAGTCACGAAGCCAGTGTGGTTGGGATCGGGTGAGAACCCTCCTCCTGACTTTCAGACTTCCGCCTTCTTGCCTGTCCTTAAATGGCAGACAGAGAGCTCTGGTGTCTCTTCCTTTTCTTATAAGGATGCCAGTTCTGTCTGATCAGGGGTTCACCCTTCTGACCTCCCTTAACCTTAATCATCTTCTTAAAGCTCTGTCTCCAATACAATCACATGGGTGTTAGGCCTTTAGCATATGAATTGTAGGGAGCACAACCGAGTCTATAGCAAGTGCTATAACAGAAGACATAGAATGTAAGTTCCAGAAAGTCAAGGATTTTGTACGTTTTGTTCCGTGACAAAATTCCCATCTCATACAACAGTACCTGGCACATGGTAAGTGCTCAATAATTGTTGAATTGAATTAAAGCAGAGAGAGGGCATGATCTGATTTATAATTTCAGAGGAGGGATTGGAGGTCAACAAGGGTTGAAGTGAAGAGACTTGTTAGGAGGCTGTTGAGAGAGCTGTCCACACAACCGTGATGGCAGCATGGGCCAGAGTGTTGGCTGTGCAGATCGAGAGATGTGATTAAATTTAAGCTATATTTAGGTAGTAGAACTGACTACATTTGCTGATGTAATTGGATGTGGAGGAGGAGAAAGATGATGTAATTATAGATGAATTATATAATTATTTATGTAGGCTTTAGACTCGGGCTATTAGGTGGATGAGGAGGAAACCAAAGGACAGATGGGGAGGCAGGGAAGAAAATAAAGAACTTGGTTGTGGACAAGGTGAGCCTATGGTGCCTGAGAGTCACACAAGTGAGGGTGACATGTAGGCAGTAGATGTACAAATCTCAAGCTCAGAGGAATGTAGTATGTCCTCCTCCCTGAATCTTACCTTCAATGAATCTTACAGTGAAAATAATTAGACCTAATATTAATGGACTTTAAACTTGTGCTGTGTGTTGAAATAAACCCTCTGCATGCATCACCTCATTGAATTCTCAAAACAACTATTTTGCAGTGTGTCATTTTTGTCTGCATTTCGCAGACAAGGTAATTGGATGTTAGAAGGTAAAATTGATAACCTGAAGTCACCAACCCAGCAAATGGGAAATGCAGGCTTTGATACCAAGACTGTTTAACTGTAGAGCCCATGCTCTGAACACAGGGATCTTCTGTCTTCCAACAAGCAGAGGTCTTGGATACATTTTCTACTCTGCTTCTAAATTATCATGTGACCTTGAACCTCAGTTTGCTCACCAAGGAATGGTGGGAATGATCCATTAGGTTCCCCACAGTTCTACTATACTGCAAGGCTGATCTCTTTCATAAATCCCATTTCATTGTGAGTTTTCTTTCTTTTTTTTTAAAGACTTTATTTATTTGTTTATATTTAGAGGGGAAGGAGAGAGGGAGAGAAACATCAATGTATGGTTGCCTTTCGTGCATCCCCTGCTGGTAGTTGGCCTGCAAGGAACCGGCCTGCAACCCAGGCATGTGCCCTGACTGGGAATCGAACCGCGATCCTCTGGTTCACAGGCCTGCGCTCAATCCACTGAGCTACACCAGCCAGGGCTCATTGTGAGTTTTCTGTAGGTGCCTTTCAGAGATGATACCCACCTGGCAATTCATTTTGATGTGTATGAAATGGACTAATCCCTTTAAGTGAAGACCCAGCACCTCAGCTTTCTTAATCTGAATTCCAAGGGAGTAAGACAAAAGCTTCTTAAAACAAATATCGTTTCAGAGTGAGAGAATGGTCAGCATCTCAGGTTCATTTTTATCATCTGAATGATGACCTCGAGGGTCCCCTGGAGCCAAAAGTGGGGTAATGCCTGGGCCAGACGCACAGCTTCCTCTAATGTCTGTGCCAGGGTCTGCCCAACTGCCCAAGTTCCCCACCTATGCTGTCTCAATGACACACGAGTCACCCACCTGTTAGATGGCCCCCTCTCTTCTGGGTGACAGAGTATATTCTTCCCTTCAGTGATTCTTGATGGCCCTGCATTTCAGAAAGGACCCTCCTGACTTTTCATGGGCCAGTGTCACCCTTTTGAGGGGCATCTGATATGGACAGTCAATTTGAATTTGACTGGGATATGCTAATGAGCCATGCATACGTGTAGGATTCGTTTCTGATTAGATTAAACTTCTGAGGGAGTAAAGAAACAGCCACTGATTAAAGACATAAAAAAGGAAACACTTTAAATGAGTAAGTGGTTCATCTTCATGTAGAAAAGTAGAAATTAAACAGAGCCCAGGAGATCTGCTCTGAACAGCAGCTGCATGGATGGCGCTTTTCTGGATACGCCCACAAAGAGAAGGCCTCCCTGTGATTCAGAGGGACTTAACCCACCAGAGAGGGCTCGTAACACTCCCAAGGAGATGGGTGGACCAAGTTACAAAAATGACTCTCAGACTCAGGATGGAAAGGGTTTCACCTGGACTTCAGAAAATTGCTCCCTGGCTCCCTGTGACAGTCAAGCTCCTTGTCGTTCTCTGGCAGCCCCAGTGATGGCAATGGGGCCAGAGATCTTAGTTCAAAACAAAGACGTGATTAGAGCAGACAACGCATGTGTCAATGGGACTCTGATTTAGAACTTGGCCAATACTGCTGCCTCTGAGCACAGCTTCTGTAGTTTTGGTTCTGTAGAGATGTGGGGACCAGGACTAGCCAGCCTTCCCAGCCTCCCTCACTTATTCTGGGTCTGGTGAGACCATCACAGGGCTGCTGTCTGTGGTTGTCTGATGAACCCTGAGCTATGCCTGATCTCTAAGCCCTGGCCTTTTCTTCTTCTACCCTGCTGACTGACTTCTCCCTGAGTTTTCAGACCTCTGCTCTGGTTCTCATCTTTGCTAGTGTCCTAACGCCCTGCCTGCTCCTGGCAGCTTCCTCTCTCATCCCTTGGGACTAAATCTCCTCTTTGATAGGAAGCTTAATCTTCAGCCTAGTGAGGTGCTGCTCTGAATGGACTCATCACCTGGATCTGAGGAGTTGTCACTTTCTAAATGATCTCTTCCCAGGTCTACAGCCTTCTGCTACAAAGTCCCACCCAGTAGACTGGACTCCTGGTTATCAGTGCTGCAGGGCCCAAGCCTCCCAGCCACCTTGGCTCTCTACACACTGGCAGATTGTATTCATCAAGGAAATGATCACAGGCTCCAATAGCAGGCCCCAAACCCCAGAGGTTTCGCATCACAGCCCCTGAAGTGTGGGAGGCTCTCCTGGACAGCTATTCTCCAAGTGGTGACTATGCTTACGGGCTTCCCACAGTGGGTGCCTAACACCTTTGCCATCATTTCCTCTCTCATTCCATTGGTCTGAGCTTGCTCACACGGCCCCTCTGGACTGCAGGGGTGTCTGAAAGATACAGAGGGGCAGGCAGACCTTAGTGAGTCCACCACAGGAGTCCACCACACCCGGAGACCACCCAACACTGCCTCTGCTTCCCTGACCCCGGCATGTCCAGGCCTGACTTCTTCCTTTTCCTCATTTTTGCCTTGAGTCCAACTTAGCCTGAGTTTCAACAACATTAATAAGGCCTATTGGCTAATGTGAGATTTGAGATAATCGTGAACAAACTCTCCTAAGTAGGAACCATTAAAGGATGTCTTCTCATTGCAATGACTGCATTTGCCAAGAAATCCTCATGAAATCTCTCATGAGAAAACGAACTACCATGGCCACACTCTTCATAGTCCGAGTGTCAGGGTCCCAGGGAAAGCAGGGTCCCCTCTATGTGACAGGCCAGCGTGCTGAGCTCGCTGCCATTGCTGCCCCTGGCTTTCCTGTAGGTAAACAGCTATTTCAACAAATCTCCAATCTCTGCAAAGCAGCCTTTTAACTTTTTTTTCCACACAAAGCTTCCAGACATTCTAGCCCAGCTGGTCTCTCCTTGGAATTCTGCCAGACGACTCCTGCTGCTGCCTTCTGATAGTTACGAAGAATCCCTTTCAAGCCAGGAAACTGCTTCAAGGGCTTCGTAGGGCCCATCCAAAGTCAGACCCCTTCAGGGACACCTTCCAAGAAAAAGCATCGTTTTTCCTCAAGCAGCAGTTCTGCCCGGAAGACTCTTTGGCAGTGTCTCTTGTAAGAGGAGGGCTCAGGAAACTGTGTCCCCGGGGAGTGTTTTGCAGTGGGGTCTGGAGGAAGCATAAGCATTGTCAGACTTTAAAAATGTTTCTTTCTACTCAAAAGTAACAAAATATCTACCCTTGGGAACCCGAGAGAGTACCAAGTAAAGTATAGTGGGACAACTCAGAACAGAAGCCCAGCTCTTTGTCCTTCATTCGTGCAGGAAGCACCTGTCAGGGGCCAACCCTGCTTAGGCCCTGGAGGTTCCTTAATGAGAGCGAGGTGGCTGTGGGCCTTCTCCATGTCTGATATTGCAGGCCCATAAGCAATAGGAAGAAAAGCTCCATCTCAGTAGTAATCAGGGAATTGCAAATTAAACTGCAATGACAATGAATTTCATATCCATTGGATTGGCAAAAATTAAAACGTTGGAAATGCCAAACATTGGTGAAATTGTGAAGCAACATGCATGCTCATTCGTGTTGGGGGACTAGAACTTGGGGACTGACTTTGGAAGAGCTTCACTTTCGTAGGTGAGAGGACTGTGTGTGTGACCTGTGCCTCAAATATTCCACTGCAACGTAAGGACACTGAGAGAGGCTCCCACTCTCGGGCACCAGGAGATTCACGTAAGATTGTTCCAGGGAGCACTGTTCACAGTACTGGAAACGACCCAACTGCCAACCAGCAGGGCAATGCCTAAACAAGCTGCTGTGTGTTTATGCTGTAGAACACAATGGCGATGAAAATAAATGAAGCGAGAAGCAAGTTGCAGAATGCAGACAATATGCTTCCATTTGTGTAGCATTCAAAAACAGCAGAAACTAAAACTGAACAGGTAGTTCAGGTTGACGGCAAGGGAATTGTTAACAAAATTCAGGATAATGGATTACCTTTGGAGGTGAGGAGGAGCATGCAGAGATTTCTAAGTTCTCGCCAACTTACTGTTTCTTAAGAATCAGGTGGTAAGGAAACAGTTGTCACATGTATTACATGTCTTTAAACTGTACATATGCATTTTACACACACACAGAGCAGTCGTAAGTGCTGTGCAAGAGGGAGTACAGGTGCTATGGAAATGCACAGCGGAGGCATTTAAGGGCAGTAGGGAAAGTAGATAGGAATTAGCCAGGCAACTAAATAGAGGTAGAGGGAAGAGATTCCAGTAAAGGGGACTGCATGGGAGGTGGGGGAGGGGGGCCAAGAACATGGCCCACCCTCAGAACTATGGAAGCTAGAGAAGCTGGACAGCAGAGGTAGAGTGAAGCCGCAGTGGAAAGGAGGGCCCAGATCTCAGAGACCCTGCAGGTGATGGGAAGGCGTGTGATCTTCTCTGGAGACCAGCGGTTGCAAGTGTGGGAATGAGATGCATTTTAAAAGGAGGTTTACTCCACGTTTTACATCGTCCCCCTCCCAGCTCCTCCTCTACTGCCCACCCTTGGCCCTGGCCTGCTGATGGCTCCTGGCTTTTGTCTTAGCCTTGCCCAGATTCGACTGTTCTTCCCTTCTTATTCCCCTTTTGGGCCAGGACGAGGGTGAGATGGGTGAGGGGCCTGTGGTGCCCTGTTCAGTGTCTTTGTTTGCCTGTGTGTCTGACCCTACAGCCACTATGCGAATGACTCTGGTCTCCTGCCAGCTTTTCTCAGGCCTCAGCTGCAGCCTCCATCCTCCTTGTCTTTCTCCCCCCAGCATTCCTGGTTTGGTTTTCTCCTCTTGTCTCGGCATTTCACAGCCAAGTTAGGCAAAACAGCTACACGTAAAAAGATAATTAACAACATGAGCCAAGAAATATGGACCACATGAGTGGTACAAATTATGTGTTTTGGGAGTTCGGAGGAACAGGACCAGACTGGCTTTGGATGGATGGGGAGCAGGAAAGGCTTTCTGGGCTAAGGGAACAGTGGGAACATGTTGCCAAGAGCAAAGAGCTCATTAAAAGTCAGAAGAAGATAAAAGCTGGAAAAGATTTGTGATCTTAAGCTGGGAACCGTAGCTATAAAGTAAAATGCTGGAGTGCTACCACCCCCAATCACTTATCCACATAAACAGTAGTAATAAATTATGGCGTGCTATTCCACTAAACCCAGGGAGAGCCTCAGAATCCTTCTCAACACAGTGCTTCAGAAGGACATTAACAAGCACGTGGATTTAACACAGGAGTGTTATCTGCTGTTCCCTCCATAGACTACAGAGTGATCACGAGGCTCTGAGTAGGAGAGACGGTCACAGTGTGTGTCCTGTTGGATCGCCCCCAGTGTCTCCCTATTTCACAGCTCTCAGGTTACAGCTCTGCCTATCGCGTCTCAAATATCAGGTGTCATTTGAGGTGCTGGCAAGAAAACCCAGAATCACGCCATGAAAGAAGTAGAAGGGATCTAAGGCCTTACTGAGTCCAGCTCCTCCATTTGGCAGCTGAAAAACCCGAGGTTTAGGAGGGAAATGCTTATTTATGTAAGAGACAAGCCTATACTCAGTCTTATGACCCTGACTTTGTACCAGCTGCTCCCAGTCCTGGGAAGAGAAAGGAACCTGACCTTCTCTAAGAACTCACTATGTGCCTATCTCTGCCGATGGGAACTTTTCATACAGCATCTCTTTTAAACCTCCCAGGCTATCATTATTCCCCCCAAGAAGGCAACTGGCATCCAAAGATTGGCCCAATTCAAAGGTTAAATTGGGACAGTGGCAAGATTTAAACCCTCCCACCAGTTGCCAAGACCTGCGCCCCTTCTCCTGGTTTCCAGGTGGATGCTTCGAGCATTTTTCAGAAACAGTCACACAGTCAGGGCTCTCTGGGAAAAGCTGGTGGTGAGTGGGACGTTACCGCATAACTGATGTCTTCCTCTTCAGGTTCTCGGTCACGTCTGGGTCCCAGCAGCTGCTTTGTGGGCGAAAGCAGGCATTGGCGCGGTTGGGGGCTTTCTCTAGGGCACCGATTTTTAACCGGTGTACTGCAATAAGTTTTAAAACGTGCAATGCCTGGCTATTTAGCCCGACCTCTTTTTCCTTAGGTTGTCAAGTAAAACAATGACAAGAGCCAACACAACGATAGCTGTACAGTATGAATGAACACAAATTATACTTACTTTTTGTCAGGTGGGCAAAAACTATATTTTTTGGTGTGCCACAGAATTCTAGTGATTAGTTTATGCATGCCAGGAGATGAAAGGGGTTGAAATTGCTGCTCCAGAGAGTCCAGGGTTCTACAAAAAGAAGCCACCTGCCATCGCCCATCCTCATTTGATGGTTTCCCAGGTTTTATGGTGTTCATTTAAGTGCGGCAGCCAAAGTAACTCTTTTTGGTCGCTGCAGTACGCACTGAAGTATCAGAACTTTGCTGAAAAACCACTTGGGTCTGAAGGAAGTCATTATGTTCAGTAAAATCTGGCCACATTTTATGTTTATTGCCTTTATCAGAGGATCTTGCTGAGCTGCTTAAAACCACCTCTCTCTATAGTTAAAGTCCAGGGCTCTTGGATTGCTAAAATCACTCATTCAAGTAACAGTTATTGAATATGTAGTAGATGCCTGGTGCTGGTCTGTACAATGTGATCCTTGTCTTCCTGGAGCTTAGAGTCTAGTGATGGGTGAGGAGATGACATTGAAAGAATAAATACATAAATAGAAGTATTGTGAATAAGTGTTATTTATAAAGAGGACAGGGCACTAAAAGTATTTAAAGGGGATCTTATTAAATTGGGGGGGTCAAAGGAGGTAATATCTGAGCTGGGTAACAAGAGGGGTGGGAGGGGGAGATTATTTCAGAAAGACGGAACAGCAGGTGCAAAGATACAGAGACAGGAAAGAACCTGGTGTGGTCAAGAAACATGCTGACCAGTGCCCATCTGGAAACCACAGGTCTAGCTCTGGGCTGACATCCTGTCAGGGGTCCTCTGTGCCTGTAAGACTGGCACGTGTCTCACTTCTTATAACGAGCATAAGTCACAAGCACTTTATGTAAAAATTAAGTTCTGCCTTTTGGCAGTTGCTTCCCGTGCCTCATGACCTCACCTGCTTTCTTGGTTACTAATCCTTGGTCTTCAGTTCTCAACCACCTCTTTGGTATCCACTTCCCCTGCCCTCTCTCCTCTTGGCATCTCCATCCCCTTAGAATCTGCAGTGCTAAGCCTTTGTTCTTCCCTGTGTCTTTGTCCTCCTTCAGTGACTGTACTTCCCTGGCACAGTCCTTGCCATCTATAGCCTCCATCTACTTTGGGTCTTCCTTCATCACACCAGCTGTGCCATGCGTCCCAGGCCCAGCTGCCTCTCTGATTTCTCTTTCCCTACCCTTCCCAAGCCCCCACAGAAGTTTCCTGATGTCTCCCTCCATGGAGTCCAAATGCCAGGGATTTCCTTTCCTATCCTTTGCCAACCATGAGAGGGTCTCTAAGATCAGCCGTAAGACTCCTGAGAATCTCTGTCTCAGCCATTGGTCAGCAGGAGCTGCTCATCACCCGGGGATGAGAGAGCACAGGCTTTCTCGTGTTTACTTCAGTGTCATTGGCCAGGGCCCAGAAGTGGTAGGAACGCATGCCCAGTGCCCAATGCCCAGAAGCTGCCAGGAACCCAAAGGCTGTCATCCTTTTCATAGGTGATCCTTTTCACCAAAGACAGGAGAGGGGGGGATGACCCCTAGGTTAGTAAGTGCTGCCCATCTCCAGGGGTGAGGGTAGAGCAGGGGACTCTGGAAGGCAACCCATCTGTCCTGGGCTTCCGTCATGTGAGTCCTCTGCTCCCTGAAGGTAGATGTACAGGAAGCGCCAAATAGTAGCAATTATAATGGTTACTATAAAGTAATAGTAATGGGCACAGACTGGGGGCTTACAACATTCCCAGCACTGTGGCAGGAGCTTCCCAAGCCCACGTCCAGTGGGGAAAGCTCCATCATGTGCTTTTCACAGACGTGAGGTTAGGTAGCCTAAAGTCGCCACTCAGCCAGCACACAGCAGGGTTAGAACCAACCCGATGGCCTGTCCACACCCCCTTGACTGCCACTCTATAGTGCTCACACTGAGGCAGGCACAGGGTAACAGCTCTCCTCACATCATCTCCCTCTTCACTGGGAGAAACTGAGGCATGAGAGAAGCAACCTGCCAAAGGTGACACAGCAGCAGGTGGTGGCCAGGAAACAGGACTCCAGTTCCTGCTGGCTCCACAGCTGTGCATTAGAACTCAACGTGCTGCTCCCATCTGGCCGGAGGTCCCCTCTCCAGGCCCCATTTAGCACATGTCTACAGTAGGATCTGGTGAAGCTTAGGAACACTTTGAAAGAGGGAAGGATAAAACTAAACAAGTCCAAGGGTGCTATGATTGGGAAAGACAGGGCAGGGACCACGGAGTACAGCAGGCTGGCCTGGTTGAAGGGGGCGCAGTGATGGGATGCTGAACTGATACCCTGAGGATGAGTAGGGATGTGGGCCAAGGTGGGGCATGTAATCACATGTATATAAGTCCAGAGGTGAGAGAAAGACCTGGCACTCCAGAGGAAGTAAAAACATTTCAGCGTGGCCATAACACAGAGAGTGTGGGGAAGCAGGCAGGAGACTGGATCCGTGTGCCGGGGCCAGGCCCTGAGGAGCTTCAGGGGGGGCTATGCTGGGGAGGGCATGGGACAGGAGGCAGGTGGTCCTACCTACACCTTCAGAAGATTCCACTGGCTGTGGGGGAGAAGAGACTGGAGGGGGAAGGCAGGAGGGAATCAGTTGTTTGGAAGCTGTTGCAGAGTCCGAATGAGACAAGACTTAGTCTACACAGGGTGGTGGCAGCAAGACAGGGAAAGGGGGGTGTTCAAGAGTCCACAGTGAGTCCACATGGCTCCTTTTCCTGTGTCTAAGGGTATGATGGGAGGTGCCACCACCACCCTCTTATTACAACTAGGAGAATCACCCACTCTACAGTGAAATGGCGAACTGACTCTTTGAGAAACAGGCTCCATAATAAAAGGCATCTGTTATGAATCATGTTCTGTATTGTGTTGCTGAAATGTGTCAAGTAATAGCCTCTGGTTCTGGCTGCAAAAAGAATAATTACCCCAACTCTTCATGTTGTCAATAACATTCACAGTATTAACAGACTTCCATGGAAAATCTAAGCAAAGTGAACTAAAAATCAGCACAATTCCCTGAGCATACAGGTCATGGAAATGAAGGGGCCCAGTCCAGAGCCTTCCATGGCTCGCATCTCTGGTCCTCAGGACCACTCTGGGTGTGGAAACGCTTTAAAAGGGGGGCCATCCTGGGGGAGCATGGGGTCATCCTTTAACTTTGGTGGGAGTCAGAAAGATCCTTTTGTCATCATTTCCAGTTGAGGTCTCCGGCAGGGGACAGCCGTTAGTCTCGGCAACTGCCTCACGGGGTGTTCTGAAGAGTCTGCTGTGTAAATTCTGCAGTAATAGCTGAGCTTCATGGAGTGCTTATCTTGTGCCAGCCATTTGTGTAAGCACTTTGCACACAATAACTTTAATCTTCTCAACAACTTCCGGAGATAGGTACTTTTATGATCCCTATTTGAGATGGAGAGACTGAACCACAAGGAGATCAAGCGACTTATTCAAGGTCACGTAGGTAGTAAGAAACAGCCAGGACTTGATTGCAACCTGTTGGCTCATAACCACCAGGCTATACTGCCTCCCCACAAGCACAGTCCAGGGCCTGGAGTGTAGTAGATGCTCAGTGGGAGTGCTTATTTTCTTGTTATTGTCCCTAAATAATATGCTAAGTGCAAGACAAGCTTAGAAAGTGGTAAATCAATAAACTGCCTTCCAACTCTAACAGCTTGTAGGGACCAACTGGTGTGAGAGAGACTGAGGGAAGAGAAGGAATTCTCTTCCTAAGCGACATAGGGAAAGTAGGCCAAATCCAAAGCTGACCTTATCTTGGATGAAGACATGTGGTTGTTGAGGAGTACACTTTCTAAGTGTAAACACTGCCCACCAATTGTCCGGTTGACAATTCCTGACAAGTGTCCACTGTTGCCCACCGAGAGACCTTGATTGCTTTCCCTCAGAAGCCTCATTCATCAGCTCTGGCCTGGCGTTTCAGACTCATCCCAAGTTTACTAAGTATCAACCACGTGTTGATTGATTAAATGATTAAGCATTAATCTTTTATTTATCCAACAAATATTTAAAAAGTACCTGTAGGTACCAGACCTTGTCTTTGGTGCCAGAAATGAGAAATGAATGAGATATGACAGGGGCTGTGCCCTCTGGGAACAAGAGGGAGGGAGGCAGGCTGACCTGTCAGCAGGTACGCTGTGATATCGAGCGCTCCGAGGGCCAGAGGAGGAAGCAATTGGCTGTGCCCCAAGAATTGAGCTAAGTCCTCACAACAGAGGGGTCATTTGGCCGAGGTCTTGAGAGATGACATTTTTTTTCGCCTGGAGAAGGAGTGAGGAGAGCATTCTAGAATCATAAACAGGGTGGACAAGAGCCTCAAGACACAGGGGCACGGACATGCTCTGGGACATTGAAAGTTCAGAGTGGCTGGAATGACTGTGGCAGCAGCTCCAAAACGCTGCTCTTGATGCTCAGAATGCAGGGGCATTTTTTTAAAAATTCAAAATCAAACCGCATCTAGTCGAAGCTCCTACTCACCAAGGATATGGAGAAGTTTGATATCACCCTCTTTGCAGCTCTCTCTCCCTTGGGTTCTATCAGAATTCAGGGCCCTGGAAAGATGGAGGAGAAGCGTGCCTGCCCTCTCCCTGTGGTGATCACCAGTCCTCGCCCAGGGCCATGTAGTCCACGTAAAGGCGACATGTCTGCTGGCAGTCCCTGCCAGTCCCTCCCTGTCAGCGCTGCTGCAGGGATCACTGTCAGGGTTTTGTTCATTTCTCCTTTGGGGCAAAGAGAACCCAGATCTTTGGGAACAAAATGTCTAGAGTCTTTGGAGGGGTGAAAGGTATGGAGAGAGAACGTATAATAACTATTTGCTGGTAAATCCATAGCAAGAAGAAACAAGACACAAATTAAGGACCTAACAATCTCTTTGAGTAGGAGTGAAAATAAGGTACAGCTGTCTCCCTTTGCAGACAGTGTTCTGGAGAGACAAGGTGAAGAGAGCTGGATTCATCCATGGATCCATCTCATGTTGCATGGTCACCTGCGGCCTGGCTTAGAGGCACAGAGGTAGGTCTGGGAACTGACAGTGGCTGTGTGTCTTCTGCAGGTGTGGCAGTGTGGTGGGAGCGTGGAGGTCCTGCCCTGCTCTCGGATTGCCCACATTGAGCGAGCCCACAAGCCCTACACTGAGGACCTCACTGCTCACGTGCGCAGGAATGCCCTCAGGGTGGCTGAAGTCTGGATGGATGAATTTAAAAGCCATGTGTACATGGCATGGAACATACCCCAAGAGGTAGGGAGCCCCCGTGGGATAGGTTTATTGGGGTGTGGTGGGAAAAAACAAACAGACATGGGACTAAGTCCTTCTTCCCATGGGTAGACCAGAGTCTTGTTTACCATGTAAAGTTGACTCAACCCCAAAATATACCACTGTTGAAGGAAGGGGCTGACAATGAGGTGCTAAGCCAGGGCTTGTCCCCACCCCCATCCCTGGTCAATATGCTTGAGGGGGGAATTTTTCTCTCCAGATCTTAGTGTCCTCATTTTAAATGAGAAAAGTTGACCAGGTAGTTCAAGGTTACTTTGTGGTCCTGACTTAGAAATATACCAGTCATTACCAAAATTCACAACGTGCACCTTAACCTCCCTATAGTTTGGATTCAAGACTCTCCATCAAGTCTTTTTTTCTTTTCAATCCTCACCTGAGGATGTGTTTATTTATTTTAGAGCAAGAGGCAGGGAGAGAGAGAAATATTGATGTGAGAGAGGAATTATGGATCAGTTGCCTCTCGTACACGCCCCAATTGGGTATCAAACCCTCAACGTTTTGGCGTATGGGACTATGCTCCAGCCAACTGTGCCACCAAACCATGGCCATCAAATCCTTGACTGAAGAAATAAGGAATGTCCACATGCCTTTGGGATTTCTCAAGCCACATGAATGGAGATGGGATATACTCCCACAGGGGCCCTCAGGAGAATGGAACTATTCTGGACATTTTTTAGGCTGCTTCTAATTTTCACAGAATCCCACCATTGCCTGCCACTGTCCACCATCCCTCTAGTCATGTATACTTAAGAAGTACAAGAGAGAAAACAATGTTTGTCTAGTCAATTTGTTCAGCCTTGTCATGTGTCATATGGAAATGACCTTGGACCACTGAGTTGGAAGAGCCCAACTGATGCCAGCCACAGGATCCCAACCTGCTCAGTAGCCTGTCTGCCTGGAGGTCATTGCCCATTGTTGCATTTTGTGTGAGTCAGAGCTGTTGACCTCATGACCTCCTTCTTTCCTCCTGAGGCCGGGATTCCCCTTGGGAGTCCGTTAGGATGCCTCCGCTCTCTCTTCCCAACAGGGAAATGATTGATCTTTGCTTGAAGTTTCCATGTGAAAGTCCTGTTTCCTGATCTCTCCCCTAAGCTGATGTTTCTCTGGCTGAGTGATTGAGTAGGCTGGGCTATGGGTACAAGCTTTTAGGCAACCCCACTCCCCCGACCACCACCACCACCTTGGGGGAGGGACTGGATGTGTGCATACTCCCACCAGCTGTGAGATTGCAACATTTGGGAGAAAGAACGAGAAGCCAGTGAGTACCAGTCGGCGTGTGCCCAACCCTAATGAACCAGCCCCAGGATCGCATCCCTGATAGTGGGAGTGTTTCTAAGGAAACAGAGGTGCCTCTGGGCCCATCTGTGGCTGTGGGCATTGGATCACAGTGTTCTGGGCAGCACGCTGAGCCCCGCAGTAGGTGTCCTCTGGTAGAAAAACGTTACAAACACTCAGACTCCCAGGAGCTCACCAGTGAGGCATTGTAGATCCCCAGGCTCTGCAAAAGGACCAGAGTCCTGTTCATACTCCTGCTCCCTTCTCTCTGTATTCCGAACCTGCAGACCTCCTCTCCTAATTGCAGCTGCTAGATGTTGAAATCCAGAGCAAATCCAGTGAGAACAGAGTGAGTTAAAAATAATTGGAAATGATGAAATTCAGTGTCTGTCTGTGACTCCTCAGGAGGATGATCCAAACCAAGCGAAGGCAGGGCAGTGGTGGTGGATACCAGGCCAGCAAATGAGACGTGGTATCCAGGATAAAGCCTTAGATGGAGAAGAAAGGGGGTCAAAGTGTTTCCTGAAAATCTACCTGTAGCAACCTGTCCATTCCATGCTGTCTCACCTCTGTGTGTTTGCCAACTTTGTCTTCTCAGCTTGGGATTTCATGTGCAAATCCTTTCCCAGCCTCCACCCTTACCAGTTCCCCTCCATCCTCTTACACACAGCCCCACTGACCTCCCCTCTGGGGAGCTGGCGTGAGCTGGGGAGAATGTTCCTTTTCGCATGGATGTCTCTGTCATTGCATCACCACCCTATAAAAGAATGTTCTGTTATCTGAGTCTCTCTCTCAGAGACCGGAGGTTCTCAAATCTGGCTGGACTTGAAAACCACTTGGGCTTCAGCCCCCCGAGATTATGACTTAATTCGTTTGGACAGAGATCAGGGATCCTTTTATTTTTGGAAAATTCCTCAGGGATTCTAATGTCCACCCAGTCTTTGAACCACCCCACTAGACCAGGGGCTTCCTGACAGATTGTGTTATTCATATTGGTGTTAACGTGCCGAGCACAAGGAGGGGCACCTGGTCAGAACTCAGTGAAATCTGCTAATGCTTATTAACAAATGAATCTGCTGGCCGTGTGTCTAATCCCTTCCTCCCTTGGTTAGTGGCTTCTAAAGGTAGATCTGCAGACCAACTATAGCAGAATCACTTGGAGAACTTTTAAAAAATAGTAATTCTGGGTCTTTTCTTCAAACATTCTGATGTATAATAGTGCCAGGATCTGTAAAAAGTTCTCTAGGTGCTGGTTTGGGGCAGTCAAGTTTGGGCAACACTTGTTTAGCTTATCATGCTCGTCTTTCCAAACTCACTTTTAGCATCACCTACTCCAGGAAGCCTTCCTTGACTGCTCACTTCCTTTTCCCCACTGCCCCAGCTTCCCCACACCATGAGGTGGACTAAGGGCCCCTCCTCTGTTGTCTCTCTTCCCTCCATGCTTCACACAGTGTGCAGAGAGTCTGTTTACTTGTCTGGGTCTTCCAGACTTTCCTTCTGGCACACTGTGACGTCTTCCTATATGGATACATAGTGCTTAGGACAGCACCTAACGTATGCTAGGCACCCAGTAAGGCTGAGCTAAGAACAAAGAAGACAGAGGAAGTGTAGGTGCTGCGTGGCCTTCATGTTTGCCCAGCTGCCCTTGTGGTGACATCCCAATACTGTACCATCAGCTCAATAGTGAGCACGTCTGTGTTCTATTTACTTACCCTTTCATCTCAGCTGCAAACGTAGAGCTGGAACCCTCAACCCCGCCTCCTGTCTCTCTTGAGAATTAAGTGAGTTAATAATCTGTAAAGGCTTGAATCAGTGCTTGGCAAATGGAAAGCCCTAGGTAAGTGTTAACTCTTGTGGATGCTATTGCTATGCCTTCTGCTTTTGCACCCAGCGTTAAAGTGCCCTTGCTGGGCAGTCACCCTGTCCTGCTGCCTTCTGTGCTGAGTCCTGCTAGGCTGTGCACCGAACAGCAGTGACTCTCTCACCCACTCCCTTACCGTGTCCAGTCTCAAGCATTTAGAAGGCTAGAGGAGCCTCCAGCTCTTGCTTCCTTCTACTTCAATTGAAAATCAGTTTGCTTTTCAACAAACTGAAAGTCAATATGCAGCAAAGCATCAATATTTTTTTTTACACAGGGTTCAGGGCCTCCTGACCTGCTCCTGCTGCTTCTTGCTGGAAGGCAGACTGAGTGCCAGGGATGACTCCCCATGGTGCTCAGGCAACGGCCCTTCTTTAGGTCTGGCTACAGGGAATAGTGTGCGGCTGCAAGACTCAGGCAGGAATACTGGACAGCTTCTTGTGTGGCTAAGTGTATGAGTTTCTTACGGCTGCCAATGAAGTTACTACAGAGCGGCTTCCAACAGCAGAAATGTATTCTGTCACAGTTCTGGCAGTCGGACACCCATAGTGGACGTGCTGCAGGGCTGTGCTTCCTCCGCAGGCTCGTGTGGGGGTGGGGGTGTCTTCCCTTGCCTGTTGCAGCTTCTGGAGGCTCCTGGTGTTCCTTGGGTGATAAATACATCACTCCAATCTCTGCCTCTCTCTCTGTGTCCTAATGTCCCTCTCGTTTCTCTTATAAATACTTAGGCTTACCCTAAATCCACAGTGATTTCATCTCAAGGTCTCTAATTAATTATATCTACAAAGATCCTATTTCCAAATAAAGTGAGGTTAGGAAGTCCAGGTAGGCAAAAATTGGGCGAAACATGCTTCAACCCACTCCACTAAGTATTCAGCAAAGGAAAAAACACATGTGTATTGTTTTCTAATAATAAGGGCCAAGGTGAACTTCTCTGTGAAAGTTTGCTTGTTTGTTAATTCCTGCCCCTGGTCTGAAAGAGCCTGATGCCGTTTACAGCAAACACTCAGAAGTGCCGAACCAACAAAACACAAAGGCGTAGGTCAATTAATAAATGGGAGGAGGAAAGGATCACGATATCCCGCAATATAAACTGAGGAAACTCTGATTCTTGAGTCTCTTAGAAGTTAAAGCACAGGTGGACCCTGACAGACTGCAGCCCTCCCACCTTCAGCTAGGAGTGAGACCAACTTTCCCTGATCCTGACAGTAGAAAGAAAGTTCTCCCACGGGAACCCAGAGTTTTAGGAAAACAGAGGCCTTCCTGAGACACGTCCTTCCAGTGGCTCCCAGTAAAAGCTGAGGCACAGTGTTAGTTTGTGCCGTACAAAGGCAGTTATACCACGAAAGGGGAAGGCCTGCGCCCAGGTACATAGCTTTGTGATACAAGGATAAAGTGCAGACAAGTTTAAAGGGACAGTACTTACAGAGATCCCTTGGGGTGGGGTGGCGGTGGGGGTGGGCGTGAGCTGGTTCCATTTATTGCCAGTTGCTGTGTTTGCCGCTTCATGGATATTGTCTGCACTGGGCTTGTCAATGCAGTTCAGGTGAGGTGCTAGGCCAGGGCACAGAGATGAGTCCAGCATGTTTCCCGACCATGGAGCCGGGGTCGGGCACAGAGGCCAGGCAGCGGTTGCTGAGAGGGCGCAGGGCAGGAGCCAAGAGTAGACAAATTATAGATGAGGTAAAAAGTACCCGCTGAAATTTCTCCCTAGGATCTTCAACCTTCGGGCTGGAGCAAGTTTAAATTTTCACATTACCTGAACTCTGATGGGCAAAAATAAGTGTATTTCTTCCACATTTACATTTTTTTCTTTACACAAGCCCCCATTGTCTGATATAAAAGACCTGTTATGATCACGTTCCGGTACATGCAGCAGCCCTCTGTGTGGTTTTTCTCAGACATCTCAGACCTGCACTCTGCCAGTTTCACTATCTTCCCACCCCAGTTACTCCATCCCCAGGGCTGAGCCTAGAGCCAGAGCGCTGGTGCAGCCACCACGCAGACCACAGTGTCAGTGGGCAGGCCGTGCCACCCCGTCTTCCTCTGTCTGCGCTCGGGGCATCTGTCTCACCAGATCCCATGGCCCCTGGCTCCACGGTGTTACCTCTGAGGTGTCAGCGAGTCTCCACTGTCTGCGGTGGCATCAGCTCTTGCCCAGTGGATTGTGTGCTCGGCTCCACAGCTGGGGTGCAGGCCCAGGGACTCGCACGTTCTGCACTCGGCTCTGGGGCCACCAGAAACATGACGGCGTCTCTCCCCCCTCACTCAAGAGCACATTCATGGCCCCATTACTGCTCCTTGCCTGCTGCACCTGAATGGCTCAGGGACCACCTTCCTGACACACCTGGGAAGTGTGGGACACAAGTGCTGTCTGTGCTGAGACCCCCCAGCTTAAAAGGGAGTCTGCTTCTCTCACAGGGGCTTGGGCTGAGGCAGCGGAAGGGCCCACTCTTGCAAATTCACAGGGTAAGGTTGGAAAGTCCACACTCCAGACCCAGGTTGATTGGGCTCAACTCTCAGCTCCATTTACCAACTGTGGGGCTTTAGGCAGGTCACCAAAGAGATCACTGAACCTCTCTTGTCTTAACTCCTTGTCTGTACCTAATCCATAGGTTTAAATGGAACAATATACATAAATATAAATGAATCTAAGTATATGAATATAAACACATATGTTTGTCTAGCACATGACTGTTAGGAATAGTATTGGAATCAGCATTATCCCACCTTCTGCTCTTTTCCCTTCCACCTCCCTCTCCCCTCCCAACTCAGAACCTCTGGCTTCTCTCTTCAGGTAGGAAACGTTCACTCTGACTGTATTCCTCCCACTCTGCCACCTACAGCTGGACTACAGCTTTTTTTTTTTTTTTAGTTTAAAACTTAAGGATTTCTTTTCAGTGGCCCCTGATGACAGTCCCCATCAAGCTCACATTCCAAACTCCAAATGGGGTTATGGGTTAATTAATGTACGTGTAGGGAAATGTGAGTTAAGTTCCCATTGTCCCCTCATTAGACCGTCCCCGGGAATCTGAGTGGGGAGGTCTGGGGGCTGTGCCCCGGTGGTGGCTGCATCTCTGTGTTTGCATCCCCGTGTAGGACTCAGGAATCGACATCGGGGACATTACTGCAAGGAAAGCTCTGCGGAAACAGCTGCAGTGCAAGACCTTCCGGTGGTACCTGGTCAGCGTGTACCCAGAGATGAGGATGTACTCAGACATCATCGCCTATGGGGTGGTAAGGAGCCAGTCCCTCGGAGTTCTGTTCAGCCACAGATGGAGAGCAAGCCCAGAGAGAGTCGGGGAAAGGAGGGAGAGGGCCTCTCGGCCTCCCCAGGGGCCAGCGGCAGACCTGTGGCTGAGAGGCTGCCTTCTAGAGTCGCACGCAAGGCAGCCTTTGCTTTGGTTTGCACCAGACCTCTCCAGTCCCTTGGGAGAGGTGCTTAGACTCTCCCAAATAGTCCTGAGCGACTCAGCTCTGGCCCTCGCCTGCCTATTCCATGTGATAAAACAAAAACCTGCAGTTAGGTTAAGTTCACAAGGCCACATAACAAACACCCGTGTTCCCCAAACGTGGGCGCCTAAGGTTCTCTCAACCAGTCCGCATGACTCTGCTCACCCAGAGCCTCCTGAGGGGGGTTCTGGGAAATAGAACCTTTGTGAGTTTGCTGTATTTTGAGGGATATTTTAGTACTGCTTGTTGACTGGTGCAGAGCAGTTCCCCCGGAGGGAGGCAGCAAGGTGGAGGGCAGGGCACAGGGCTTGCATCCAGGCAGACCTGGTTCTAGTCCTGATCAGGACACCTGCCCTGTGGGCCTCAGTGTGTTCATGTGGCAAAGGGTAGGAGAAAGCATAAGATAGATACACATGAGTAATATCTAAGGTACTTTGACTGTGATAAACTCTCTCATTTCTTCCAATATCCTCGGGACCATAGTAGTCTTACAGCATTTTAAATGACACCTGATTAATTTGGGGGTATCTTATTTGATATTTGCTGACTAAACAAACATGTAAATTTTTTCTTCTGACATTCAAGCCCTCAAAACTACCCCCTGGGGCTACCTACCTCACCCCGTGTTACAGATGAGGAAACAGAGTGGCAAAGTGACTTGCCCATCTGTACACACGTAATCAGTTGTCACACTGAGTGTAAAACATCAGCTGCTGACATCACTTCAGTTCCTCCCTTTGGAGAGTGTCCCCTCAGACCTTTCTGATGTCCCAGGGTGAAACACTAAAGGAGAACTGAGGCCTCTTCCTTTATTGGTCTGTGGTCAGAATGGAGTTTGAGGCCTGTCTCAGCAGGAATGTGATGGGCTCTGCCTCTGCCTGGAGGCGATGGATCCTTGTGTAAGAATTGGTCTCAGTGTGCTCTGTGAGTGTGCTCTGAGAGTGTGCTCTGTGAGTGTGCTCTGTGAGTGGGCCATGTGGGCCTCCCAACTCTAACATCCTTGGATTCGAACAGAAACAGAGCCAAGATCCCAGGAACCTCTCCTCCCTGGAGACCAGCCTGCATGAAGGTGTCAATCCTCCCACAAGAGTCCCCATGGCATGGTTGACATGTCCTCAGAGAATGGCCCAGTTGCCTCTTGCCTCTCCACTTCTCAGGCTGGTGTATTGGAATATCCTTAGTTGGTGCTGCCCAGTGATCACCTGAGACTCAAGAGCCTGTTGTCACCATGGAAACACATTGGCCTGTGAAGTGCCCATTAGCTCACCTACCTCCCCAGCACCATTCTGAGGGCACAGTTGCTACTGGTGCCTCCACACTATCGTACCAAGTTGTGTGTGCTCTTTGGCCATTCTTGGTGCCAGTCCAAAAAGGACAGTTAGGCTAATGTGGCTCTAGAGAAACTATTGTCCCCAAGCCTCTGAGCCAGGGCAAGCTTCTAGACTCCTGTTCTCACCAAGCTGTCAGTTGTAATAGAACAATATTAGCCAAATTCAGCCAAAGATGCAGGGAAAGCAGTAACAGTGGAGGTGTGTGCATGCGGCCATTGCAATTCTGGGTCTTGGCCAAAGGCATTCTTTTTTTCCAAGCAAAAGAGTCCCCTCTTATGAACACATACAGCAGGTTGACCGTGGAACATTCTCACCACCAGACCCAGTCCATGGGGCTGACGGAGGGCTCTGACCCTGGGTGGTTATCTGCCAGCCCCTGTGTAGGGCCCTTTCAGCCTCCCCATAGCTCCCACCTCCTCCACAGGCTCACCTCTGACATGAGCATAGATGCGCTTGATTGTCAGGGAGCATAATGAACCCTCAATGAGAGCAATGGGGCGAAGGCAGGCAAAGCAGGGTGCTGCTGCAAGAGCAAGAGGATCTGCTGAAATGCTCTTCCTGGGGATTATTTTCATTCTGCCATGGAGAGACCAGATGTCTTCTCAGTCACAGAGTTTCTTATTTTCCCTTCCAACCCGTGCCTAAACCACCTTGCTCAGGTCAAATAACCCCCTGGGACTGTCAGTTGGGCCAGTGTCAAGTCTGTATAAACCAGTCCATTAACCCACTAATAGGCCCCATTAGTGACTCCTGCAGGCTGCAGGCTGTGGACCTGTCCTGTGGGCATGGGTTTCCCCTGGATCATTGAGCTCCACGTCTGGGAGACAGAGTGGCTTTGGAGAACATCCAGCTCTGGTGCTGACAGTAGAGCTGGAGCAGCATCTGGAGACAGACATACCTGGTTTCTGAACATTATCTCTGCTACTTAATCACGGTGTAACCTTGACAATTTACAAAACCTTAAAGGTTCTGGTCATACCGTTTCATGAAGCATCTTTCCCCGTCTCAGGATTGTCGCCATTTACACAATAGAAAGACCCTAGACTTTGGAGACAGACAAACTCCAGCTCTGCCACTTGTTCAGCTATGATGCCATTCATTTGGCGATGCCATTCATTTGTTCATTTTATTCATTCATTCATTCCACGTGTGTTTACCATCTACTGTGTACCAGAGCCAGCCCATGAGAAAGACTGAGACCTAGTCTGGTGACTTACTAATAGAGGAGACAGACAAGAGAAGAGGCAACCAGCATGCAGTATGCCAAGCGCTAGAATAAGAGAAGTGGGGGTCCTGGTGAAGTATAGAGTAGTGGGTTCACACAGAGACTTGGGTTAGGAAAGGCTTCCAAAGTGACAGAAAAGCTGAGAGCCAAGGGAGGAGGAGGATTTAGTCAGGCAAGAGGAGGCCAAAGCAGAGCACCCATGCAGTGACAATGAATAGCATTACAGACAGAGGTGAGGCGGAGCTCCTGACCGTGGGCCCTCATCCTTGACGGAGATAATATTACCAACCTGGCTGGGTTATTTTGAGGATTAGGTGGGATAATGAATGGAACTCACTTCAGTGGTACCCAGCACATAGATGCGGTCACAAAAGCAGGATTCCATGAATGGCTTTCAGGAAAGTACAGCAGTCATAAGAGGCGCTAACCATTTTTGCACATTTGCCATTTGCCAGGTCCTGAGCTAAGCCCTTGTAGATATTGTTTCTCTTCAGCCTCATAACAGCCCTATGAGGTCAGCACTCTTACGTCTATTTGACAGAGAAGAAAACAGACGAGAAGGAATTATGTTGCTTTGTCCAAGACCACACAGCTGGAGCCAGGAGTCCATCCCAGTCTCTCTTCCGACTGTGTTGATAGACCACCTGCTTAATGGGAGAGTGAGGACACAGCCAAGGTGGTGGGCTTTATCAGAGACCCCACCCACACCCTCACTCAGAAGCTGACTGAGATCCCAGCAAGAACCAAGTCTGACATCAGGGGTCTCTGGGCCTTTCTCTTTGCAGGAGCAGTTAGCACACCTCGCTCATGGTTACAGTGTCAGGCCTTGGATGTGCCACCCGTCTCCGGGCTGCGGGAGCAGTCCAGAGTGTTTGCATGTGCTCCTCCCACACAGGCCAGCCAAGTAGTCGGTTTGTCATAGAGGACTGGCTACATAGATACTTCTGGGGCCCTGCCCAGGGAGCTGGCACATGGTCATATTTCTTCAGAACCTCAGCACCATAAGTTTGAGATTAAGCTGCTACCAGTAAAGGAAAGGAGGCTCAAGAGAAAAGAATTTGACTCTGTTCCTTGTCCACTGTCAAGAATAGAGTATGCACAGACCACACATGTACCTCCGGCTGTCTGTTCCATTTCACATCCCTTAACTGGGGGTCTCTGAGCTCCTGCCACAATCCGTCCGGACTACCAAAACTCAGCCATGGCCTGTCACTGGCTTTCCCCAACAGATGACTCACCTGTGGTCCATCGCCCTGGTATCCCTTTGGATTTTGTTTTTTGTCCTCACTGAGGGCATCTTTTCATTGCTTCCAGAGAGAAAGGAAGGGAGAGGGGACCA
Source organism: Sturnira hondurensis (assembly GCF_014824575.4). Lineage (NCBI taxonomy): Eukaryota > Metazoa > Chordata > Mammalia > Chiroptera > Phyllostomidae > Sturnira > Sturnira hondurensis. The sequence goes on from NW_028079136.1 coordinate 5,702,444, forward strand.
ATGTGAGAGAAAAGCATCTATTGGTTGCTTTTCTCCTGTGCACACCCAGCCACCTAGTTACATCCCCTCACTGGGAATTGAACCCACAAACTTTTGGTTATGGGTCAATCCTCCAACTGAGCCACACTGGCCAGGGCCCCCTAGATTTCTGTTTCCAGCCTCCTTGTTCTAAATAGAGTGCTTTGATTGCTAAGATAAGCTGTTTAAGCTAACTCAAGTTAAGGTGGTTAGAGATACCACAGACTCTCTCATGGACGTAGGAACTGAAGGACAGCCGGACAGGGGTACTCGAGCTGGGGGCCACTAAAACCACAGCAGGGGCAAGGTGATCTCTCTTGTCTCTAATTCTGTTCGCCTCATGCTTCACCTCCTCCTTGATCGCAACTGGGTTTCTCTGCTTGCACACAGCCCAACAGACCCCCCATCCCCAATCTACCTAGCCTTATCATTCTAGTGGCCACCACATTTGTTCTGTTGATTGTCTTATGTTGATTGCCTGTAGGTGGGGGTTAGAATTACCTCTCTTCCCTGCCCCGACCCTGGCCCTCTTCTCTCTTATTCACCTGCCAAACCCCGACTGTGGAGAACCCTCATCAACCGGGCCTCTACTGGGGCCTGGCCAACCACTGCTGGATCTGCAGACAGCAGAGAGGGCCTGGTCCCAGGCCCCCCAAATAGCTGGCATGTTGCTCACTCGCCCCAACCCTCAAGAGCAAACACTTCTATCCATCCAGGCACCTCTGAAGGCCATTGCACTACTCCTGTGGAAATGGAGAGGTGAAACACCTAGCACTATCTCGTGTATGTGCGTGCATGTGTACCTTTTGTTTTCACTTAGTCTGGCTCAGCTCCCCAGACCCAGCTTGCTGTTTAACATGTGAATACTTCTCCTTCAAAGGGACTGGTCTTGACCTTAGCACCTTTACACAAAGCAAAAGCCGGTGCTTGCTGGTTTCCATAGTATCCAAGGGGCCTTAGGTTGATTGCGAAAATGGGGCCTGTCTCAGTGGAAAGCTTGTTTCTCCTGAATTGATGCATTTGTCTTTCTGTTCCTTTCCCTTTGGTGTGGCCGCCCCTGCCCTGGTGTTCAGCTGCAGAACTCTATGAAGACCGATTTGTGTCTTGATCAGGGCCCAGACACAGAGAACGTTCCCATCGTGTATATCTGCCATGGAATGACGCCCCAGGTGAGTGCTCTGAGAGCTCCTGCCCCAGGTGGGGCAGTGTGTGGCTGGTGTGGGGAAGGATGGTTAGACTCTGTCGCCACTCTGGGCCCAGGGGCCTCAGGGGCTTTTCATTAAGAAGTGTTGTCAAGGGCCAAAAAGGAGAGTCCTGACTGCCTCCCCTGGAAGGAGGCAAGGGGGTGCAGATGCCAGGGTCTTCCAGTGTGGAGAGCAAGCAAGGCGGCAGTTTTCTACAGAGGAGCGCCTGCCTCCTCTAGGGGCTCGAGGCCAACTGCAGCCCTGGCTCTGGCAGCCATGCCCTTCCCTAGCAGGAAGAACCCCGGGCCCCCCAAACTCCCGGGTACCTCAGAGTCCTTTCGGAGTGCCAGTTCAAGGCCTCCAGCCTCTGCCCTTCAGCAGATCACAGCTAAGGCCCGACTTTATAGCCACAAGGCCCTCTCTAACACCATGACATTCTCCTGGTGGAGACTAAAGAGCAGCTGCCAGGAAATAGGTTCTAGAAACACCATACTGTGCCCGCCCATCCATAGCCCAGGCTTTATATGCCTAAAGAGGATGTCAAGGACACAGGCAAGAGAAATGGCTTATTCAATAATGTACGATGGACAATCATCGACCAGGAATACCATAGACTAACCTGTTCTGACTTGACAGCCTTTTCAGAGTTTATTTATCTTACCTCCAGAAATGCACAATGATTTAAAAAATACCTTTTTTTAAAGGTATTTTTAAAAAAGGTATTTTTTTAAAAAGTATAGAAGATACATGTATTTGTGCAATTACAAGTTAGTGTGTCAAATAGTCATTACCTTCCTAAACACAACTGAAGGACAGATAATACGATGTGTGTGTCACCTGATGTGCTGTGCTGAGACTTCCCGGCAATCGCCCACTGTTACCCCCACCACCTCGTTTGTTCTGGTGCTGAGCTGCTGTGACATCACCGACTGGTCAGTCACAGGTCAGCACAACACACTGTCCCCACACTGCACAGCATAGCAACTCACACTTCATTCTTACAACGATGTGACTTTTGCCATGGATGCCTGTGTTTTATGTAAACCTTGTACTAACATATGACATAGGCTACAGAAAATGGAAAAATCAAAATATACAGATTATTATCTTTTCAGAGCAAACATACTCCTGTAACCAGCACCCAGATCAAGAAAAAGGACATTGTTGCTTGATTTTGAATCTTGCATAAATAGAATCACAGAGTATGCTTTCTCATGTTGGCTTCTTTCTTTCACCAGTATATTCATAAAGCATATCTATGCCGTTACATGGAGTTGTAATTTGTTCAATTTTATTACTATGTAGTAATCCATTTGTGAATATACCATATTCACTACATATTCTATTGCTGACGGGCACATGGGCCGTTGCCGGTTCGGGAGTATTACCAGGGCTGCTGCTGTGATCATCTTTGTTCACGGCTTTTGATGCCCATATACAGTCATCTCTTCTGTGTTATACCTGGGAGCTGAATCACTGAGTCGTGGGGTTGACATGTTCACTTTCAGCAGGCACTGCCTGGATGAGTCTGCGAGGGCTGCTGTGACAAAACGTCACGGCCGGGTGGCTTAAACAGGGGTGTATTTCCTCACAGTTCTGCAGGCTGGGCAGGCTGAGATCAAAGTGCCACCGATTTGGTTTCAGGTGAGAACTCTCTTTCTGGCTTGCAGGTGGTCACGTTCTCAGTGTGTCCTCACATAGCAAAGACAGGGAATGAGTGAGCGCTCTGGTGTATCTTCTTAAAAGGACACTAGTCCTATCAGATCGGTGCTCTACTCTTATGACTTCATTCAACCTTAACTTGAAAATTTGGAAAATTCTCAGCCTACCCATATTGCAGAAACATGAGGAAGCTTGTTCTGAAGAGAATACTAGAAGCGTGACTGAATCATCATTTGACTAAGAGATCATGGGTGGGACTCACGGAATGAATCAGCCATCGCAGGGACAGAAGCCAGAGATAGAGATGGGGCTATACCAGCAGAGACACTGCCAGTTTGAACTAAAGAGAAAGGGAGACAGGATGAAGGCAGGCTGTTGGATTCTTGGCGTCTCCAAAATGGGACCATAGAGCTATTCAGTTCTTCAGGCCCTATTCCTGAAGAAAAGGGAAGAATGGTGCCAAAGGCAATTGGGAGATTATCAGGGCTGCCGCCCCACCACAGGCCCGAAGGTAAGGCTGTTTCCTCAAAGGGTAGGCATGCCTCTTGGGTTTCAGTGGGCCAGGATGACCCTGCGAGGGGTCTCTGGGTGGGACCAAAGCAGTGAGAAGCTTGGGCAGGACCACCCCAGAGAGCCAAAGGGGCAGGGAGCCCTATAGAGCCATGGGGGTGTTGCTGCCACCACACTGGGCCTGCAGGTCAGAGTACTGAGCCAAAGAGGATACTTCTTGAGCCTTCAGATCTCGTGGAATTTGCCTTGCTGGGTTTAGGACTTGGTCGGACCCATCAGCCCTTTTTCCCTTCTACTCTCTCCCTTTTGGAATGTGCCTGTCCCATCATCATATTTTGGAAGCACCTAACTTGTCAGTTTACAGGTTCTTAGCTGAAGAGAAGTTTTCCCTCCAGATAAATCATACCTGGAATCTCATGCATGTCTCATTTAGAAGCTCTTTGGACCTTAGACTTTAGAGTTGACACTGGAATGAATTAAAACTTTGGGGGCTGCTGGGATGAATTAAATATATTTTGCATGGGAAAAGGAAATGAATTTTGGGGGTGAGGGGCCAGGAGCAGAATGCTATGGACTGAACTGTGTCACTGCCAAATTTATATGTGGAAGTGCTTGCTAATCCTGACTGCACGTGGAGCATGGAAGTAATTTGGGATATATAAGGTCACAAAAGTGGAGCCCTGATCCTTTAGGATTGGTGTCCTTATTAGAAGAGACACCAGAGAGCTCTCTCCCTCTCTCTCGGCCATGTGAGGACACAGTAAGAAGTTGGACACAGCAAGCTAGGAGGAGAGCTCTCACCAGACACTAAATAGGCCAGCACCTTGACCTTGGACTTCCCAGAACCATGTGAAAATAAGTTTCTGCTGTTTGAGCCAACCTACCTGTGGTGTTTTGTTGTGACAGCCAGGGGCAACTAATAATATTTCAAACAGTTTTCCAAATTGGTTGTATCAATTTTTACTCCCACCAACCATATATTAGAGTACTGGTTGCTATACAACCTTGCCAGCATTTGGTATTATCTGTCATTTTAAATTATAGGCATTGTAGTAGGTCTGTAGTGGTATCACACTGTGATTTTAATTTGCATTTCTCTGATTGTTAATGCAGTCAGGCACCTAAATTTTCAGCTCAGAACACCCTGCCTAGTTCTCAAGAGTAGACCAAGGTGGCCAGGTCACAAGTAGTTTGGCCTTTTGGTAAATTTCCTTTCTGCTTTTTAATACTTACCATCCAGGAGACCATGGGTGAACCTGCTTTTAACAACTCTACGTGGAAATCTGCAGGGCTGGGGCTAACCTGGACCATTGGACAAATGTCGGTGTTTCCCCTGTGGCATGATGGGTGACTGCCTGAACAGAGGCTGGCAGTCTGCCAGGTGCAGACGGTTCAGTGTGGGACGATCTGTATTATGGTTAGGAGCGTGGGTTCTAGAGCCAGATTGTCTAAATTCAAATGTCCGCTTTGACAATTTTTAGTTGTATAACCTCGAGCAGGTTTTCAAATCCGGGCTGTTTTCTTATTTGTAAAATATGATTAGTAATGGCATATACCATAAAGCTTGTTATGAAGATTTAATACATGAAGGCATTTAAAGCATGCCTGGCATATGGTAAGTACTCAATAAATGTTAGCCATCGGTATTGCTATAATGATAGTAATAATAGAGCTCATTTAGCCTTGCTCAGTGTAAATACCCTCAAGGTTTTAGCTCCAAACTACACTAGACGAACCTTCCTTGACTTCATGTTCCATGTTCCATGGGTTTCTTCCCTGGTCAAAGCCCACCTATAGACTGGCATCACTGAGTTGCTACGGCAGCAAAAATACAGCAGATTAGGGGAACCGACAGGGAGCAGGGCATCAGGAAGCCTGAGTCCTAGGCTTGATCTTGCAGCATACTTGTGATGTCCCCTTAACTGCCCCTGGGACTTTATTTTGTTTTAGTCTTTTACTAATGTATAGTCTTACTATAAAGCGCACAGTGTGCAGCTCAATGAATTTCTGTTGGTAGACACTGTACAGTTACCACCCCTATGAAGCCCTCATCCCACTGAGGCTCCTCCTCCCTCCTCTTGGTCAATATCTCTGCCCAAAGCCAACAGTTCTAGTCTCCAGTACCACTGACTGGGTTCGTCTGGGCCTGTCCTTGTATCTGCAAGTGAGGAAGCTGGACTGGCCAGCTCCATGCCCAGCTCTGCCAGCTCTGATGATCTGTTTACCTTGAATCCTTTTGTTTTGAATTCACTTTGCCTGGGAATCTGTGAGTTTGTCCTGTGCTTGCCAGGAATACCGGGAGCTGTCTTCCCTTGAAGCTGTGTAAGTCAGCTTCTTGATGTGAGCTATAGCAAGTCTTAAAGACTTGGCCCCCCTCCCCATTCCTCAAAGCCACAGCACCCTCATGTACCTGGGCTACACAGAGAACACTGGGTCCTGTTGCCCTCTCCCACCAGGCCCATAGCTGGGGTGCACAGCTGTCCTGCTCGGAGGAAAGGTTGCTTTAAACCAGCCTCAGATCAGACATATGTCCCAGAACAGGATGGTATAAGGACTCTGCTGTGGCAGGATCTTGTTGAATCTGTCCTGCCCAGTGAGCCAGAAGAGCCAAAGAGGACTGGGTCATCCTGCAGATGGGTTGTGTGTTCCTGGCCAGAGTCCCTCTACTCCTATATTGTTTCCTAGGACAGCTGCAGCAAAGGAACACAGACTGGATGGCTTGATCAACAGAAAGTTATTGTATCACAGTGCTGGAGGCTAGATGTCCAAGATCAAGGCCTGAGTAGGGTCGTGCCCCCTCTGGAGGCACTAGGGAAGGGTGTGTTCCCTCTCTGAGCTCCTGGTAGCTCCTTGGCTTGTGGCAGCATCCCTCCAGCTTCACAGGCTGCCGTTCTCCCGTGCACTTGTCTGTGTCCAAATTCATCCTCTTCGTAAGGATGCCAATCCTATTGGGTTAGGAGCTCACCCCACACCAATCTGACCTCATCCTAACTTAATTAATGACATCTGCAACAACCCCATTTCCAAATAAGGTCACATTTGGAGGTACTGGAGTTTAGGGCTTCAACATAGGAATTTTTGAGGTACGCAACTCAATGCATAGTACCACTACAAGAGAAAAGTGTGACTAGAAATCTGACCTCCATGCCTTGGCTGGAAAGTGCTTCGTGTGACTTCCTCTCAAGTCTTTGGCCCGAGTGGGCCACCTGGGCCTGCCTAACTGCAGAGCGTGTGGGCAGGTAGGGTTTTCTGCATACCCAGGAAGCCTGGTCACTGTCACACCGCTTAGGATGGTTTCTAAATCAGTCTCACTTCGGGCAAGTAAGAAAACAAGGAAATGGCCTCTGGGGATGTGAACTGACCTGCCTGAGGTCACAGCACAAGCTACTGGCAAAGGCAGAACTAGGAAAGAGGCCTATATGTTGACTTCCAGTTTCTCCTCCAGTTTTACTCATTAAACATAGGATAGCTTGTCTTTCAGAAAGTCCTCATGTTTTAGAAAGTTTCGCTTCCCCTGAAAAACTGATTTGGTCTAGGGTAGGAATTTTTTTTTGTCTTTTTCCCCCTACAGCAACTTATCATATGGCTGACAGCAGGGTCCTAAGACATTAGGGACCCAAAGACACCTTGGGTCACAAAGTGAGGCTGGGTTCTCATTTGGGTTTAAACCCTTTCGGAAATTTTGCTTAAATTTTGTTTCAAAAGTTCACTCTGATACGGTTATGATATACCCAGGTCTCAGGGAAAGCCCCGGGTAGAAGAAAGCATAGTACAACTAACCAAATTAGTGAAGGGAAGCTGCGGGAAGCATGCTAATTAATTAATGAGTAAACATAAGCATTTCATTTAAATTAGCAGCAAATTTCAAGCAATTCTCAAAATAACTGAGAATATTAGTCCTAATTAGTGTAATAGCTTGGAAAATTTCTTCTACTGGGAAAACTACAACAATAGGGTCTCCCCATTGACTTTTTACTTATTCAATCAGTCACTCATTCATTCATTCATTCATTTGCTCATTCAAGAAACATGCATTGAGCAATATTTTAAGCCAAGAATTATGACAGACAAAGGCATCTTTGCCCAGGTCCCCGAGCTGGCAGAGTCCCGATCTAGAGAGGGAGGCAGGCACTTATTAACAGATCATTACAGTTCGTACAAGGCAAGCACGTGCAACCTACTGCCCCAAACCACGTTCTCATCAGCCCATCAAAGGAGGGACTACAGGACAGGACAGTGTCTGGGGACTCCGCTCATTCTTTCTGCCTAAATCTTCTAGACTATAAAAGACCCAGGGAAAATTTTTCTATGGGAAGGTAAATTCTTGGCTGTAGAAGAAGGAAGATGAAAGAGACTTTAATTCCTTCTAAAGCTTTTGAAATACCGAAGCTGCCACATTTATGCTTCAGGAAGTGCTTTCTGACTCAAGGTGTAAAGATTAGAGTCGAGTTGAAAGGAGTGTTCTATTTTTACCCAGAGCTGAATTCGCGTGTTAGATCAGGTATAATAAAAGTAAGGAAAGTGTGGGGTTGTAATGGACTTTGGTACCGTTGCTTCTTGGAATTTATTTATCATTTGTGAAAGTTCTTATTTGGCTATACATCTATATACACACAGACAGAGAGAGAGAGAGATGAATGAGCAAACTTGCTTATTTCTCCATATGCTACTTCTCTAGAAACTGCCAATCACACATGGGGTCAGAGTGATGCCTTCATCCCCACTGTTTGGCAGTTACCCAGTGACAGTGCGTGGAACATTAGAGGCCTCTCATGGATTGTGCTTGAACCCCCAGACCTTTCAAGTAACATCTCGGGGACAAGTGAAAAGGTTTCATTTTGTGGGCCAAGAATTTAAGTCATCAGCCACTTTTCTGTGAACTTTGAGAGATTTCTCCACTTCTCTGTGATTTTTCTTTCTAAATAAATTAGAGTGCCAGACACTGATTGGCTGTGAGGTTTTGTAAAACTTCCCTGGGTTTACCCCTCGGCTCTGATGGGATGAAATTGCGCCCTCCACCACTCCTTGTGTGTGGCTGTATTGCCCAGGTGCCCTCTGATCGCTGGTGAATGGTGGTGTGGGGCCCTGACTGGGTTACAGTTTAAAGGGAGCCTCAACCAGCCCTGCAAATTTGGCTGGTCCCTTCAGGCCTGCATTATTTGGGGCCTAGTCCAGCTAGAGTTGTTTGGATCTCATTGTTTATTGGCCTCTGAGCTGAAGCCTCGTTTCATTCCGGGGGCCATGGTTCCCATAGGATGCACAGGGCGTGGTGCCTCTGGGCGGTGCAGTGGCCCGGCCCCGTAATGGCCCTGCTCTCCGCACTCCCTCTGGACGGTGATCCCTCACCTCCTCCCTGTGGCAATTCCACATCCACAGTGCAGGCTGGATGTCTGAGGGAGTAGTTGTTGCTCCTGGGGACCCAGGGCAGTGACAGTGCACTCACAAGCTTGGGGTCAGGCAAGGCTGGCACCTAGCGCTAGTTCTGCCCATACCACACGTGTGATCAGGGCAAGTGGCTTCCTCTCGCTCATGCCCAGTGATGCTTTCATCTGTGGATGCAGGACAGCAACATACACTGAAAAACTGGGAGGGTGCTGATGGTCTGTATGTGACAGCACGTAGCCCGGTGCCTAGACTACGTGGTAGGTGTTATTAATGTCAACCCGGACGGCAGCCTCTTCCAGAGTGAACGAGGGGTGCACCTGAGGCTGGAATGAGTAGGGCTGACCACCTGCAGTCAAGTCTCCCCTCCCCAGCCCAGGATCCCCAGGGCTGAAGTGGCCCCCTTCATCCTTACAGCTCTTGGAGACGTCTATGGAGACCAGGTGCCCACTGCACCTGGCTTATTTCCCAGGGCTCAGGAGCTCCTCTCTGACTGCTCCTCAGTAACTGATGAATGAGTGAGTGGTCTCGTTACTGGAGCCTGCAGCCTCGCTCTTCCCTCCAGCCCCATTGAAAGAACGTGATCTAGCCTGTGCTGGACCCGTGGGCTGCTTGGGTGCAAACCCCTGCTCGGCCACGTCTTAGCCGTGTCACCTGGGACAGGATACTTCATTTCTTCTTACCTTAAATATCTGTAGTTTAAAACAAAATGCGCTTCATAGTAAATTGTACTTAACTATGTTATTTTTTGTTTACTAATATACATTATGTTTATAAAAGATACGTGTGTTTATACGTAATTATTGTGTCAGTCTCTAGACTTTCCATATGTCAATTCACTTCATCTTAAAACCACTTTGTCAGCTTATTCCCACTTTAAAGATGCTGGCTCAAAGACATAGAGGTGTACCCAAGTCCCCACTCCTAATACGAGGTGGAGGCAGACACGTGGTGCTTAGAACATGGGGGTAGGGGTAATTGCGTCACACCCGAGAGCGTCCTCTCCTGGGTGAGGAAGGAGCTGACAGGGGTGCTCTCTCTCCCAGCACTGGCTCCTCCAGAGTCAGTCTGCTTCCACAGGGTGGGGCTCCCTCTCCATCACCCTGCTTTTGGAAAGCACCTTGTTTCCACATCCTTTTTGGTCACTGCACATGGAGCAGAGCTGGTGGCCCCAGCACATCAGCTCAGTGTGGGGTGCGGGTCCCCAGGGAGGGGGTGGGCGGGTGTGCTGGGCACACAGATGTGGCTGCCTCAGTGGTGACCTTCTCTCTCACGGAGTGATGGCTGCTCCCCTCGCTTTTTTAGCTTCGGCGCTAAAAAAGGAGCTGCCTGATTTGTTATTCACTCCACATGATATGTTCTTCACGTCCAAACTCTTCAATTAGAGTGCTAAACAGCAAGTTTTGCATGACTTTTATTAAGCTCCCACAGGCTGGGAAGAAGCAGTTATTAGCAGCACCACAGTGGAGCAACGCTGAGGAAAGTGGTTCCAGCTCACTACCCAGAGGGAGGCTGAGCCTCCTCAGAGCTTTGCTCCTCAGCCCTACGTGGACATGGGAACAGGTCCCTGAGCCAGCGTCAGAGGAGCTGAGCTTAGATCTCGCGTTGGCCCTGCTCTCTCTGACAAGGCACTTTGCCTCTCTGGGCCTCAGCTTCCTGGTCAGGAAGATGTCACGGGTTGGAGATGTAGATAAAGTAACAAATCCATATGTGCCTTGGACCAAAACTGACGTAGAACTGGGCTCAGTGACGTTAGTTTCTCGTTCTAATCAGGGAAGTCTGTCAACATTTTTTGAGACCTTGCTGGTCTGCCCAGAGATGATAATACTTAACAACAGCTTACGTTTAAGCATGTTTCTTTGCACATATAATCTCAGTTAATACTCTCAGCAGCCCTGAGAAGTAGGTTCTGCTCTCACCCACTTGTACAGGGGAGAAAACTGGGCCCCAAGGCACAAAGTTACTACATGGGAGAACCCGGCTGCCTGACCGCAGAGCCCGTGCTCAGAGCTGGACTCGGGACTGCCTCCCTGGTTTCATTCAGTGTGTAGCTTCTGCTCCCAGGACGTTCTCTGGACACCAGATGAGACAGTGAGCCTCCCCAGTGGGGTGTGCCGAAGCTTGGTGTCTGGGAGGTGTCAGAGCACGCTTGCTGGGTGAATAAAGGCTGCAGTGAGAGGTCGGGGGAGGGGCCTCAGCTGATTTACCCAACCACTGGGCGTGCTTTTCTTCTTAGGATGTAAAGGAAGACTGAGTCTAATTTGTAGTTTTCTCCCTGGAAGATCTTGTGGCAGGCCCCTGAAACTGGACCGAAGAGATTTGAAAATGCCCCCCCGCCACTGACACTGCCCTGCCCGCACACCCTGGGCCAGGACGCAGGACGCAGGACGCAGGGAGTCCAGCTCTCTCAGCTCTGACTCATGAGGGGGGTCTGCATGTGCTTCTTGCCTTTGGGGTCCCCTCTTCCTCCCAGGAACTGGGGCAACCATCTCCCCATTGGAAGGTGTCTAGTCTCAGCATTGCAGGGCCACTGCATCAGATCCAAAGCCCCCGACTTGCCCCACCTCTTATCCTTCAGTCTCAGCCTAAGACCACTTCCTGAGGTGGTCTTTCCTGACCACCCTGTCTACTGCACTCGTTATTCTCCAGTCTCTGCACCTGATCCCTGCGTCACAGTTCTCGTACCGTATGTAAGCACATCCACTGTGCCCAGCACACTGCCTGGCTAGGAGCAGGCGCTCATGCACCTCTGGTGGGTACATGGATCTGTGCATCAAGCTGGTGAATTTTTGAGTCAGTGAAGGGAGTTTCCTAGCAATCCGCTCAGACACACTGGCTTTGCCACCTACCAGCCTCGACCCAGAGCCTGACTTCCCCTCTGTAAAATGGAGCAAAAGCCATCCATCTGATAGAGTTTTGTGAGGATTAAATGGAGAGATACATAGGGTTCTTAGCCCTATGCCTGGCACACAGTAAGTCCTCAACCAGTATGTTGAGGTTGCTCTTGCTTTTATCGGTGGCATTAGTTATTATTAGTCAAGGTGAGGTCTGGTGGGGCCTCCTTTAGTCCTGGTCTCTTTTTTTCCTGGAGACCCAGGGATGGGAGCTTGGGAGGTGCGCCCTGCTCCTCTGGGATGGAAGCCAGATCCTGGCCATTTGCTTGATTGATGAGGGCCAACCACTGTGTGCATTTGGGCAGGAATGGGAGACACCTCCTTCCATCAAGGTCTCTCCTGCTGCCAAGACTTGCTGGCACATGGAAGTTGGCCTGCCTTTTCATTTGACTCAACTCCCAGGTTCAAGAAACTCCCCAGGCCCCAGGGTTCTCCTAATGGTAAGGCCACATTGACTGATATTGCCTCCCACACCTGCCTTGGAGCTTTCCATAACTCAGTCTCCACTCCAGACTGCCTTGAAGAACTGCATCCAGGAAAGCCCAGCACAAGAGCAGTGAGCCAGCAACAGAGGATAAGTTGTAAGCATTCTGTCTTAGGAGGGAGTCAGCTCTTGAATAGCACAGGTACAAACCCCCCTGCCCCGCCCCCCACCCAGGGACTTCCTCTTTCATCTAATTGGAGCAGAAAGTGGGGAGCTTTCCTCATAGTCCATGTGAGTGCTATGCTGCTCTTTGCACAGAGTACAGACCCTCAAGTAGTGAGCGGCATTATTCTCTGCTCCTTGCTGCTGTTTCTCAGTAGGGTGCCAGTGGCATTTTGGGCTAGGTGGTTCTTCCTTGTGTGGGACTGACTGCTCTACTCAAGTGCGGGATGTTGCCCCTTCCTGGGCCCTGACCAGCAACAGTGTCAATGTGGGGCCCAGACACTCCCGTGCATTTCAAAGGGGCCCTGGAGGAGATGGTACCACCCCTAACTGAGAATGTGACCAAGAAGGAGCATAAGAAACTGGCCCTGGGATTTGGGAATAGTTGGTGGCACTGAGTGGGGACATTTGAATGGTGTTCATATCAGGGCAGCTTAAGGATGTACTTGTTTATTTCAAGAAAGTTCCTAAGTAGATGTGTTCAGAATATATCATGGGCATAAATGGATTATTAGATTTGATTTTCCCCGCTAACTCCATTGCCCCGCACTGCCTTCGTCCCAGCTGCTTTCTCTGAAATCTGTTTCTCGCTGCACATTAATCCTGCCAACACAGAGCTTTAGTGGAGGCCTTGAGGTTAGCACCGTGTTATACTGGACATATTAGCAGAGCTGGGCCCTCCAAATCAATCACCAAAACGGCTTTCTTCTTTTTTTCTTGCTCAGACATATACTATTAAATGCACAAACGCGCACGCATGTGTGTGTGTGTGTGTGTGTGTGTGTGTGGTGGGGGAGGTTGGCACAGGAGGAAGAACATGCTTTAAAAAGAAAATTGTATAGCATTTTTCTCTGCAGGAAGAAGGACTTGCTGGTCTTAATTCATGTAGAACTGGGCTGCAGAACACATTTACATCTCTGCAGTCTCTTTAGCTCCTTGGAGTATTCTGGGCCGTTCAGAAGTCACTCAATCATATTGGCCTGGGGTGTTACAGGTGCTCAGTAAGTGCATGCTGAATAAAGGAATGAGGAAACTCATGGAAAAATCGAAGCCTTTTAAGTGATGCTAACAAGATGGACCGAGCCAGTGTTCCCTCTCTCAGTCCCTCTGGGGACTTTTGGGTGGCAAGTTTCGCCCTGACACCTGATCCTGGAAATGAAGACAGGTGATGCCGCAGGAGCGTCTTGTCCCCCATGACACACGTGGTGGCTGTGGAATGTCCAGGAGGACGTGGTAGCAAGAGCGCCTTTGTCCAGGGAAGTGAGTGAGGAATCGGAGTCAGCGAGTGGACTCCTCCTCTCTGGAGGTCGCTACCAAGGGATAGAGAAGGGGGCCTGGCCACCAGAAAGGGTGTGGTGTTGAGAGAAAGTGTGTCCTGATTTGATTTTGAAGGAAAGCAATAAGGGAGCATGTTTTGAAGGTGAGAGAAAGAAGTTAGTAGAGAAGCAGACCGGATGCATGTGGAGAGAATGAAGCAACAATCTGGGAGTGGGGACAGGGCAAGGACAGGAGAGGATGGGGTCCAAAGCCAGTGGGTGTGGCCCTGGGCTGCAAGAGAGGACCTTCTGCCTCTGAGGCCTGAGGGCGGGATGGAGGGGGTTCAAGAGGAACCTCCAGGCTGTCTTGCAGGTAAAGCCAGAAGGATCTGGTTTCATTAAAGCGTGGAGAAGCTTTAGGAAGTCTGTTAAGGGGAACTGGCTCCGTGGCCGAGCAGGCTGAAAGCAGGTGGTGTGGGGGGACCCAGCTAAAGCTGAAGACCGGGAGACTGTGCTGGGTCTCATTTGCCCAGTTCCGTGATTTTCTTGGTTAGCACCCAGCATCCAGGGAACAGGTGTGGAGAAGCTGAACAAGGCTGCGGAGGTGAGATTTACCGGGTGTCGAAGGCAGAAAGAACCAGGAATTACAGACTTGAAGATGCTGGCAAGGGGGTAGTTGAAGGAATTTGGGAGCAGCCTTTCTAAGGACGTGGAGATTCCAGAAGGAGGCGAAAGAATGGGAGGAAAGGAATAAAGGTTATTATTCCAAAGGTCTCTGTTAGGTTGATGAGCAGGTGCTTTGGAAGTAAGGGAGTGAGCCTTACCTACCAGGTAGTTGGGTGAAAGCAGGGAATGGAGGGAAAGGTTTCACTGAGAGCCAGGGTCTGGGTGTGGGATGCAAGTGGCTCTCCCTGGAACCGGAGGCCACGGTGCAGGTTGCCTCATTCATTGTCTGAGACCCTGAAGTACTGCCCGGTGGAACGTAGAGGAAGCTGTGAGCCTGATGCCAATGACCTTGATGGGCGTGGCAGAGTGCCTGGGACACACTCGGCTGAGAAGAACAGGAGGGCAGAGCATGGTGGTGTGTGCCGTCAGAGGCTTCAGGAAGAGATTTTTGAAAATGTAATCTTTATTTTATTTTTTCCATTACCATTTAGTCTCCTTATACCTATGTCCCCTTATACCTATACCCCAGCAATCACAGCACTGTTGTTCATGTCCTTGAGTCCTTTTTCCTTTCTGCTGAATCAGAAGAAAATATTTTTATATGAGGATGGCATAGCTGAGACATATAGTAGGGGTGACACAGGGAGAGAAGAGTGTCAGCTCCAATCTGTGTCCCTGATGATAATAGCATACAAAAGTGGCACTGTCCCCTGGGAAGAGCCATTTTGGTAGGGACAGGAGGAGTCCCTTTTGGTTAGAAAGGGCTGTACTTGCCATGGCTGCTGTGGCTCAGTGGATTGAGTGCCAGCCTGAAAACCAAGGGGCTGCCAGTTTGATTCCCAGTCAGGGAGCATGCTTGGGTTGTGGGCCAGGAGGGGGCATGGAAGAGGCAACCACACACTGATGTTTCTCTTCCTCTCCCTCGCTCCCTCCCTCCCTCGCTCCCTCCCTTTCCCTCTATCTAAAAATAAATAAATAACATATTTTTTAAAAAGATGAAGAAAAGACTGTCCTTGAAAGGTACCGCCAGCTTGATGTGCAGTTTCAGAAGACACATGAGGGAGGGGAAAGAAGCCAGGGGAAGAACAGCGTATCAGGAGTTTAGAGAGGACTAGAAAGCCTCATAAAGACAACAAAAATTAAATTGTATGTACACACTTAGGCCCCATGGGAACTAGGAGGTTGGGGGAAAAGGGGTGGCAGGACCAGTTTGGGGGAACACATCTCTGTACTGTGGCCACTGCAGTCACCCTTGCTTCCCAGCTTGTGTGCGCCGCACAAAGCAACCACTTCGAAGCTCGTTTTGTCCTCACAACTGAACCGCTTCCCCATCACATCACGCTGCATTCAGTCCAGGATCAGCAGGGCTTTGCGGAGACTCCACTCTGCCAGAGGAAGGGGACGGAGTCCAGCCGCTGAGGAGTAAAGCACAGAGACTTTGAGAGGTCAGGGAAGCCTTCCTGGAGGAGGAGCAGCTGCACCTGGGCCATGAAGGAACTGCAGGGTGTGTGGAGAGAAAGCAGAGTGGGAAGAGCTCTTCAGCAGCAGGGGCACAGGTAGAAGGGGTGGAATCCCTCCTCTCCTTAAAAAGAAGTGGGATATCATAATGGTTGGGAGCTGGGTTTGGAGCCAGCTGACTTGAGTTCAGTTCCCAGCTCTGCTGTTTGCTATCCATTCCTTTCCCTCTGATTCTGTTTTCTCACCTAAAAATGCAGATCGCTTTATCCCACTTATTCAGAGTTATTTTGAGGATTAAATAAGTGTATTTGTAAGGCACTTAGCATCCCTGACATTTAGAAAGAGCTCATTAAATGGGAAATATTATTATGATAATTATTTATTTTATTTTTTCAATCGGGAGGGAAAAAAAGAACAGCAATTTGCTGAGCGCCTACACTCTGCGACATATGCTTTACAAACACACCTGTGGAATGGGCCACCTACAACAGACCATGTTTGCTACATAATGAACTACCCCAAAATTTAGTGACTTACTTATTTATCCATTTATTTAGCTCAAGACTGTGCAGGTCAGCCATTTGGGCAAGACCGGGCTGGCCCTTTCTTCTGCTAGTCCCAGCTGGGCTCACCCCGGCATCTGTAGTGAGGGAGCCTCTGGGCCACATCGTCCAACAGGCTCGGCCCGGCTCCTTCCCACGACAGTGGTGACCGGGGTGTCTAAGAGCAGCAAGTGCTACTGCGTGAGTGCTTCGCTCATGTCACATTTGCTATGGAAATTTTGCCATTGGCCAAAGTCACATGGTCAGATTCAAAGGACAGAAAATAGATTCCTTTGAAAAGAGGAGCTACAAAGTTAAATTGCAAAGTGGTTTGTATGCAAGGACAGGGAAAATCTGACCTATCATAATACCCTATTGTGTTCACTTTGTATTATTTAGTCACTCATTTGCTCATTCATTTATTCACCCCAAAGTATTCATTGAGCACCTGCCTTGTGGTATGGCAAGAAAAGAGCCCCTACAAAGAGTGGCGCTGGTTTTCTAACACTTTCTCTGTCGTGGTGCAGTGTATCCGCCATTGCTCTCTGAGGTCCGCAACATCCAGGGAAGACAGGGCTGGACCTTCTTTCCCCGTTGAAACAGTTATCCTCTTCCCAGGGAAGAGGGAGATGGAAATAGAGATGGTTTGGGAAGAGGCAAAATAAAGAGACTTATATGTACAAATTAAAATCAGGCACCACTGTTCCATCCACATGAAGTCTCTTTTTGTGGGCTAACTTCTTTCTCCCTGCTGGACCTTAGCCTGCAGGTTCTACTACCCTGCTCTCTCCTCCCATCTTTCTGATCACTGAGTCTGCTGGTGAGTCCAGACCCCCATTGTCCTTATGTTAAAATCTCTGTTACACATGCACATGTGTGCACAAATGCACACACATACTCTTTCTCCCTGGGGAGCTTTCTGAACTCCCGGCTCAGTGCAGAGAAACCGTTGTCACAAGCCCCCTCATTGCTCCCAGAGCCAGGTGGGCCTGGCACAGACTGTGTCTTTAGGGATAAATATTAAATATTAAGGGGTAAATAACACAGACTTTGTTATTAGGGGTAAATACTGAGGACCTTGTGCTGCAGAGAGGATCCTGTTCCATCCAAGCTATTAACCCTCAGGGCTCCATGGAGGGTGGTGTCCAAGATACTGGTCCAAACCTTGGGCAGAGAGAAACTCAGAGGAGTTTGAGAGTAAGAGTATGAAACAGGTACCAGGGAGGGAGCCTGGGTGGATTTCTGAGCTAAAGTTAAGAGCCCCTGGTACAGTTTGCTATTCATGTGATCAACCAGTATGTGATGAGTATATGTGTACATCAAGCAGTGGGTTAGATCAGGGTCCCCAACCCCTGGGCCACGGACAGGTACCAGCCGAGGCCTGTTAGGAGCTGGGCCACACCACAAGAGGTGAGCAGCAGACAAGCAAGCCAAGCTTCATCTGTATTTACCGCTCCCCATTGCTTGCATTACCACCTGAGCCCCACCTCCTGTCAGATCAGCAGAGGCATTAGACTCTCATAGGACCTCGAACACTGCTGTGAACCGCGCATTTGAAGGTCTAGGTCGCGTTCTCCTTATGAGAATCTACTGCCTGGTGGTCTGAGGTGGAGCTGAGGCGGTGAAGCTAGCACTGGGGGTGGCTGCAAATACAGATCGTCATTAGCAGAGAGGTTGGACTGCGCAGAGACCACAATAAATCAGTTGCTTGCAGACTCATATCAAAACCCTAGCAGAGAGCGGCAGGGGACAATTAGGCTGCATCTGGTGGCAGGCTTTGGAGTGGCAAGTGTACAACTTCAATTGTACAGCTGCATCTGGTGGCTGGCTTTAAGCCAGAATCCGACACTCATGTTAGTCCACACATGGCCCACCCATTATTTTATTCGCCACTTCTGTCCGTGCCTCTTTCCGGTGCTGCGCACTTGTCACGGGCACAGTTGTGATGAGCCCACCCGCTGACCCCAGCCAAAACGAGTAAGAAACGAGCGTCCAACCTGTTTGTGAACAAGCCAGGTGAACCAACTTTGTCCGTGATAGAAGAAGATCAACTGCCTGAGGTCGCAAATGACGGTGGCTTTGAAAGTATGTATGAGACAACTTCAAGTCTCCATACGTTCTAGATTAAAGTCGAGGTGGAATATCCTGAGGTTGCCACAAAAGCACTGAAAAGTCTGCATCCGTTTCCAACATCCTGTTTGTGAAGCAGGGTTTTCTGCAGTGACAGCAGCCAAGACAAGATTACGGAGTGGACTGGACGCACGTGATACACTCCCCGTATCACTGTCTCCCATCGCTCCCCCGTGGGACCCTCTAGTTGCAGGAAGACAAGCTCAGGGCTCCCACTTATTCAGCATTATGGTGAGTTGTGTAGTTATTTCATTATGTATCACAGTGTAATAACAATAGAAATAAACTGCACATTAAATGTAATGTACTTGAATCATCTTGAAACCATCCCCCCACCCTGGTCTGTGGAAAAACTGTCTTCCGTGAAACTCGTCCCTGGTGACAAAAAGGTCGGGAACCGCTGGGTTAGATAGTGGAGGTACAATAGTGAGCAAGGCAAGCACGGTCCCTGCCCTCAGGGGACTTGGAACCTGATAGGGAGTGGCCAGTGTTGGAAGAGAATTACTAACGCTAACACTAACCAGCACTGAGTCCGTAGAACTCCCTGACAGCCCTATTTGAGAGGTACCATATTGTCTCCTGCTTTTACAGAAGAAGAAATGGAGAGCACGAATGGCCAAGTAATTGTCTGTAGTCATGCAGCAAATGGACTGATGGTGGCAACTTGAACCAGGCAGTTTAGATCCAGAGTTAGTCTTTTTTGGATCAATGCCCTTCCTTCTACCCCCACTAGGTCAAGTCCCCTCAGTACGTACTTCTCAATCCCCTTGTACTTTTCCTTAAGAGCATGCATTGCATCTGTGGTTCTATTCTGTGGCATTATTTGGTGAAGGAGCAGAGCAAAACTGTCAGTTCAGGCCCCGTTGTGCTCCAGTAACAAATGACCTCAAAACCCACGTGGCTGTACAAAAATAAACATTTCTCGGTCATGCTACATGTCCAAGCGTTTTCCCACCTTCTCTTCCTTTTGCAGTGCCTTGTCAAAAGCAGCCGATAGTAACAAAGGGATGCTCGTCATCCACAGCTCAGCTCTTTGGCCATGCGATCCATCTACCAAGTTACTGCAGGCAGCAGTTTTGCCAAATGTTTTGCACTGCATAAAAGAGGCCACCACCTTTCCAGCATCCAGAGACAGCCCCTCACCACCCACCTCCTGGCCCCAAGGTCAATGTCCCACACTTTAAGGTTTGGCACCACTCCTCCTCTAGTATCGGTTTCTCTATCATTCAGCTTAGACTGATGATCCCCAAATTGCAGTGGCTTAAAACAGGAAATGATTGTTTCTTGCTGCTGCTTCATTGCCATTATGGCTCAGCTTCAGCATTGTACCCCTCACCTTCTTCCAGGACCAGAGGACCAGCCCCTCTGGGACAGTGCCAGACTGCTGGGTAGGCTCCATGACTGCTCTTAGGGCTTGTGACTGGAAAGGGCGTGTCTCTCCCACTGACAGTGCAGAGGTTAAGGACACGTGGCCAGGTCTGACCTAACGACGAGGTGGTGTGTAATGGCTCAGTGGGGAGGGGAACACAGAAGGGCCTGACAGGACGGAGCAATATGTCCATCTCTCAGAGGAGTTAAGGAGCCTGCGCTGACTGTCACGCATTGATGCGGGGCTGGCAGACTGTTATGCTTGGATACGAGGAAGTCAGGACACTTTTCTGCAGTGCACTTGACATGCTCCATCTTAACTGTTTGTCGGTGAGTGGACACAGCTCGCGGAAGACGAACAGACAGCTCTAAAGAGCTTTGAGCCGTACCTTCCAGAACAGGGGCCCAGATGGCACCCAGCAGCCAGCTAGCAGGTGTTGGAGATTTCCTGAAGACCACTTCATGATGAACCCGTGAACTGTGTTTGTTCATTTCAGGGAAGGGGGTTATGACCAACAATGAGAACTAAAACAAATCTGGGTAGCCGAAGCCAGAAACAAAGAGAAAACCTGGGGTGACTCATCTTGTAGACTCAAAGGGAGGATTGGCTGGTGGAGGCAGGAATGGGGGCTGCTCCAACTGCCTCAGCAGTAAAAGTTCACGGATCTTCTCCACCTAAACGTGCCTCAGCTGCAGAGCTGCCTCATCTCTCTCTCTCTTCATTTCATGTTTTAAATTCCCGGGAGGAGAGAGCCTTCTTGGCCTCTACACACTTCCCCTCTCGCCAATGGGCACATAGAGTCACAGAATACAGATCATTCGGGGTCTACCCTTGGTCAGAGCCATTCTCAGAGCCATTCTTCATTGTTAAACATGGAAGGCCAAGTGCAATGACATCTCCTTCTGCCCCTTCACAGTTGCCTGCCCGGATCCCTGGCTCTGCACCCTCTTGTCTTGTCTCACAGCAGCACCTGTCCAGTGCACACACACCGTTCTTCGTCACAACAAGGCCAGGTCTTCCGCTGCTGGGGCCTCACCTGCCGCCTTGGCACTGCTGGTGATTGGGCCTCCTCTGCAGTCTCTCCCTCAGCAGCATGTTTCTGTCGGAAGCAGCCTTTGCTTATAGCCCCTGTCTGTGTCAGAGGGCTCTGCTGGAGGGAGCTACGAAGACAAGCACCCATGTCAGGCAGCCAGGCTGATCCTCAGGAGTGCAGGCCAAGACCAGGAGGAACGGGGAGGGGCAGCCACAGCAGCAGACCCAGGTGAGGGCAAAGGCCCAGGCGAAGCAGCTGGAAGCATTGCTCCCTACAGACAGATGCAGGAGGCTACAGAAGAACAGGGCTCAGCCTGTGACCCCAGTCCAGGGCATTCGTTCTTATCCTGCCCCACGGTGACCTTATCTCCCCATAACTCAAGCTTTCTCTGCAGTTTTCATCTTCTCTACTTCTACCCAAATGCTGGGTGATAGTCACATACTCAGCCCACTCCCAGGGGCTACTAAGGCTGTGTGAACCTCCAGGCTCACTAGGTCTTCTCCCACTGAAGAAAGCACGCTGACGTGCAAGTGAGTGAGACATTTCCTTATCTCGTAAAAAAAAAAGGGGAGACATTTATAAATTCAGTACTTTATTATTAAAACAAGTGACTTGCTTCGTCATAATGAATGAATAAACCTTATACACACACACAACACCTACACTCACCCTGTGGATAAGGACCACTGGACTATGTGACTTAATGAACATTTTGCCTCACCCCCTCTGGCGTTCTGGAAATGTCTCCTGTATGTTTTGTATCAGTCAAGACTCTTGTTTGTACGTGACAGAATCCCAACTCAACCCAATTTAAACGCAAAAGAAATTTTATCATCTCATGTAACTGACCAGTCCGTATCTGGCTCTGGTTCAGGAGCTTCCCTGATTTACCTGAGGAAGAAGGCAGCAGGTAGCACTGGGCTCAGAGCCTTCCAACGTGATCCTACTAACAGAAAATCTCGGGAAAGACTTTTATTGACCCAGACTGGATCACATTCCCATTCTAGAAGCAACCCCTGGGTCAAGGCAAGGGGCTTCTCTGACTGGCCAGCCTGTGAAACATGCCTACCCTTATGGCAAGAGTGAGTCCAAAACGCTATTATAAGAAAGCAAATAAAACTCTCAGCATCAAGAATCCTGCAGCCCTCATATCTGGTTTGTTTCTGGTCTCTCAGTGGTAATTCACTACTCATCAAACCTCAGTTTCCATGCAGGAAGCCCAGGATGACTCCTGTCACCTGGCTCCCTCCTGGGACAGAGGGGCTTCCAGGGAAACATTGGATCAAGGGGACACCAGGAGCTCAGCATGACACAGGAAGAGGAAACACAGCAAGGTGGCAGATTAGGGTTGCTGATCAGACAGTTTGGGCTGCATACAACCCCCCCAGCCAGTGATAGGGAGATGGCTGACACCTGTGCTATGGGCACAAGGCCTAGAATGAAGCAAGGACACACAGAGACAAGCAGCTATGAATCTGGCTCCCCCCTGCCTGGCAAGAGTGCCGAGCAGCTGCCTCCCCAGCTGCCCAGCTCAGGTGCGCGGTGGGGGACCGAAATCAAGCCTAGCTTAGCCTTTTCTATTGTGTTCTGTTCAAAGAGAGTTCCTTGGTCCAAGCACTGCTGGTCTTCCTGCCTCCCTGCAGGCCCACAACTCAGCTCTTCCAGACTGGCCTGCAGAAGTGGCCCAAGTCACTTCTAGGCCAAGTTTGCTTTCCAAGACCCTTGAATGCTTTTGACTCAGAAGATTCTGAGCACCCCTCAGATGTGCTGATAAGCAGAGGGACAGTGGACATGAAGTCAGTCATGCCTCTGGCTTCCTGCTGTCCCGACTCTTCAGCCCCAGCCTCATCTTCCCCCTGCTTTCCCACCTGCACAGTCTGCTATCAGCCTGCCACGAGGCTGTTCCCTTCACCCTTCAGCATGACTGTCTCCCCACCACACTGAGAGCTTCTCCAAGGAGGGTATGTCTGCCTCCTCTCTGCTCCCCCATGCCCAGCTCAGGCCTATACCCTAGAGGGCACAGAGGAGCATTTGCTGGATTAAACCGGATCAACTGCTCACCATGGGCTGAGTGCCAGTTACGAATCTCTCTCCAGCCCCTGTGCTAAGCCTAGCCTGTTCCCCCCTCTCCAGGGAAATGGGCTTCCACTCTGTGCTAGGGACCTGGCTTCCACGTTCCTGCTCCTTCGGAGCTACAGCCAGCAGAACCCCTATCGATGTTTCCGGTCCCTATGTCTACCTGGTTCTGTGGTTAGTGAGCGTAAGATCATTTTGGAAAGGGCCACCCTTTATTCCTGATTTAGCATCAGTGCCCTGGGGCCCTGAGCAAGGGAACTAACCTCTGTGTCGAGGGGCTAATGACCGGTGCCCAAACCCTTAAATCAGCCCACCCCACTGCGGAGGGGCCCCGCGGTGCTCATTGTTGGTGACGAGCACAAAGAGCCCATTTCTAGCACATTCCGTGTTTTGCCCTGTAAACGCACACCCGTGTACAATGCACACCCGTGTACAATGCACACCCACGTTGTGGGCTCAAACATCCAGGGAAAAGTCTTTTGTTTTCATTTTTTAATGCAATTTTTTATTTACTTACATTTAGAGACTTGGTCTTTGTATTATAAAGGAGTTTTAGCATTTATTTTTGAATGTATTATGGTACAAGACACTTCATGTAACAAATAATTACAAAACACAAGAACAAATACAAGGTATTTCAGGCACTACCCATGTATAATGAGCATCCTTTTTTTTCCCCCTCAAAAATTTGGGCCAAAAAGGAAATTGCGCATTAGACATGGCAAAATGTAGTATGGATGTCACAGCCACCACTCTAACAAAATTTCACAAAGCAAGGCTCTCTGCTCTTTCTCCACCTACCCCCCACCATGCTCTTGCCCCCTCCCTCCCCCCCACCCCGCCCCAGCTGTTCCCACAGGCCTCCAGGCCAATCAAACTCAGGATGAGGTTTGAGGTCACAGAGATCAGGGCTGAGGAGGCAGGGCAGCTGGGCCCTCACCAGGGTTTCTGCTGCCCTCCAATGAATGCCTCTGTCCCTGCTGCCTTGTTCTTGCCCCGCAGTTCCTGTGGCCAGAGTAGGAGCTATCAATATTCAGTCCGCACAGCTGTGTTTTATGGATCAGGAAACCAAAACTCAGAGTGACTTCCCGGCCAGGAGGTAAGGGTGGAGACCTGCCCAACTTGGAAGCTCAAGTTCTCTCTATTCCCAGCGGCCACCCTTGTCCTAGACCAGTGGTTCTCAGATGTTCACCCCCATCAGACTCACCTGGAGGGCTTGTTAAAACACAGGTTCCTGGTCCCTGCTGTCAGAGTTTCTGATCCAGTTGGTCTGCAGAATTGGGTGCAAAAATGTACATGTCTAACAAGTTCCTAGGTGATGCTGAGACCACATTTTGAGGACCATTGCCCTAACCAGCAGTGCTCTTCAACCTCCTGGCCACCCTCATCAGAGTTATAAAAACAAAGCCCCTGCAAATAGGGGATCCAGCCATCTCCCGAAAATCAGAGGGAGGCTTGGAACCTGGGAGGTCTCGGTGCTGTCTCTGCATTCCTCCCTCAGCTGCTCTGTGTCTCCTTCATACAGCTGGTGTCTAACCTGGCTGCACAATGGAACCACCTGAAGCAGAAGCCCATGTCTAGGCCCCACCTGCCGAGACTGTGATTTGTGGGCATTGAGGCTCTCTGGATGATCCCAGTGTGCAGGCAAGGCGCAGAGCGTTGCATTGAGGACTGTCTTGTTGATTGCTCTGTCCTCCCCCACTTCATTTGTTCACTCATCTTTCTTCTCTTCCAAGGTCCAGCACACGTCCCCTCCTCCAGGAAGCCCACCCCATTGCAGTGGTCCAGCCCACAGGTTGGCCTTTCCCCTATTTTTTGCCATTGCCCCCTATTTTGACACTATAATCACCCCATTATGTGTGATTTTTGACCCCTAGACTGTGTCCCTTCCTCAGAGAGTTGGGCTTCTACAGCTCTGTGGACTGTAACAGTCCCCTAGGACACAGATGCCTTCTGAGTATGCAAAGAAGTCACCATGAGGATGCGGGGTCACCCTGGGTCACTTTGCTCATGAAAGCACCCTCCAAACAGAGTTGTTTCTCCCGTGTGCTAGGTTCTAGAACCTCTTACAAAGAGTGTCCCACGGTGACTCTCCCTTGCACCCTCCTCACCGCTCTCCAGGCTGAGGAAGGTTTTAGCTGAAGACCACCAGTGCCCCTCTGTGCTCTAGCAAGAGGACCCCTAACACCATCTCCAAGATGCCTCCCTCTTCAAGGGCCCCCACAGCAGAGGCTGGCAGTGTTGCCAAGGAAACGGCACTTAATGGGGAAAATAAAGCTCCTCAAAATCTACATGCCGGGTGTGTGGGAGAGAACTGGTACCTCAGTTGCATCTTGAAATGTTTCTATTATCAAGTTATTTAACCAGCCCCATTTTGCTCCACGTGCCTGGCTTGTCTGGGAGGCCCCCCTGCCCGCTCCCTCTGCCCATTCCACGATTCTTTCATCCAGGGCTGGCTCAGCCTGGGGACAGCTCTGGCTCCAGAGTTTCCAGAGGGGCAAAGGCATCCTGAAGGGGCTATGGAAGTCTGGATAGAAGAGGGATGGGATGATGGAAAAGTAGGTCAATTGGTCTGATTAAAGAATGCAAGAGAGCTGGTGGGAAGCAGGAAGTTAGAGCTATTCGTCTGAGCATTTACAAATTCCGTTGGTGGAGCAGAAGCTAAGAATGGAGGTTTACTCAGCCTTAAGGTTCCCCGCCCCGGAGGAACGCCTCTGTTTTAGCACAGTGCTTTCCACACTTTTTAAACCTTTCTCATTGCCTTCTCACTCTTTGTAACCATGTGTTTGACCGAAATGCTATGTGAAAACCAAACGTAAGAAAGACAGATCTTCCTAGATTGGGCTGGGAGAGGGCCCTAAACCCCATCCACCAGGCCGGGTCCTCCCAGACCTGACCCCCTCAGGGGCCCCTGAACCCAGTTCTTGGAGCTCCCAGGGCTCAGTGCGAACAACCTGATGGAAATGGCTGTGGTGGTTCTGTTGCTGGTTCTGAGGGACGAGTGAGTTCAGAATGGTTCTGAGGGAGCCATGCTCCTGGGCCTGAGCCGGTTTGGGACTTGGTTGGAGGTGGTGCCCCAGCTCCAGCCCAGGCTGAGGGAAGGACCTGCCGTGGACTGGGGACCCAGGGAGTGGGATGCATGCCCTGAATTGCCGGGGACTCAGCCTCCCCTGGAACCTCCCCCAGGGCAGTAGGGGAGAGGGCAGCCGTCTACATGTGCACCTGGTGAGGTTTTTAAACTCTCTTAGCCTCAGTTTTCTAGCCTCAAAACTGGAAGGTGACCACAGGCATGGGAGGTACCAAGCAGAGGGCCTGGTGTACAGGCATACGAAAATATGTGTGTTTTCCTCTCCCCCTCCCCCTCCTGAGGCAGTTTCATCCCATCAGGGAGGTGATGTTTGATACCTGTGAGGGCAAGTCCTGTCCTCGGTCTCTGAGAGAGGCAGACCCGTCTCCATGCCTGCCTGGAAGAGACGGGATGCTGAGGACACCTCACAGGTGGACCACCTTCATCCCGCAGCACAGGGACCATTGCTCGTCCTGGAGATAAAGTGACAGAGCAAGGGGAACCTCCAGCCCGGGGGGGGGGGGGGGGGGGGNAGGGGGGGGGGGGGGCGGTCTTTGCCTGGCCCAGGCTCTGTGGCCCTGAGGGCAGAAGTGTGCTTGAGTTGGCGCTGTGGGCTGGCTCTCTCGCAGGCTGTGCAGCTTAGCTATTACCCCTTACTTCTGTCCCCAGTCTGGGGGAGAGGAAAATGCCACCAGTGAGACCTGAGATCAGATGCGTTTGTTCTTTCACCTCACCTGTGATTTTTGTCTTTCTCCTGTAAGCATAGGAATGAAACACGAAGCTGGGGTCTATAACCCTACCTAGCTTTCTGGGCCATGTGGAGAATGAGTGGAATCCATCATTTGCAGCTGAGGAGGAGCTTTGTGGTCGGGATGTCGTTGCTGTGCCTGGCGGGGGGCGGGGGGAGGTTGTAAAATACCTACAGACAGACTAACATTTCGTCCTCCGCCTCCGATGCGAGTTACAGGAGGGATGTCACCCTCAGCACTCTGTACCATCTTGTGTTATGGGCCGTTCAGTAATGTCCCCTCCAGTCCTTTGCTACTGCCTTAGTCCAGGCTGCCCTCGTGGCTCGAAGGGATCTCGGGGAAGCTTCCAAGCCAGCCTCCAGCCTCTTTCTCTCCGGCCTGGCCGCTGGACCTGGAGTGACCCAAGGGAGGGAGGCGAGTGAGGTGAGAGGTCATGCGTGGCTCTAGAGTCGAACTGCCTCTGCCTGTCAGCTGTTCTCCACCTGTGTGACATTGGACAAGTTACCTCTGCACCTCAGTTTCCTCATCTGCAAGATGGGGGTAAGAATAATAGCCCCTGTCTCATAGTTATTCTTAGGATTCACTGGCATAAAGCATATACATTATTTTAAATCTGACAGAGAGTAAGACCTAAAAGTATTTCAGCTTTCATTGCTAGCAGTCTAAGTCAGCATTCGCAGCCTCAGCTGTGCCGACACTTTAGACTGGGTAATTCTTTGTTGTGGGGGCCAACCTGTGCTCTGCAGGATGTGGGCAGCGTCCCTGACCTCTACCCCATAGATGCCAGTAGCAGCCCGTTCCCTGCTCCCATCACGACAACCAAACTTGTTTCCAGACAGGGTCAGATAGCCCCTGGGTGGCAAAGCTGCCCCCTGTTGATGACCACAGTCTGAGTCATTTCTTCCTCGAATCTTCCAGGCTCCCATCGCTCAGAAAGCACAGCTGTGCTTGCTGGGCCCACAGGCACTCCAGTGGGGCATGTGGTACTTACCCGTTCTCTCTCTCTTGTGTTTGGACCATTAATTGATTCAGTCCACTACTGGCTGGGCTTCTGAGGTGTCCAGGTGACACCCGGAGAAGCTCTGTTGAACCTCCCTGTGATTGGCTGGTTTTGCAGTTGCACCACTCAAAATGCACTTCGTTGTTGGCTCTGTAAATAACAAACAACTGTCTGTCCTATTATGATTTTCCCAGACACCAGAACAGTAAACAGCTCGGATGACAGCTGTACCAGATAGTAAGTGCACTCATCTCTCAAGTGTCTCCCCCTGGCGCTTCAGAGCCACTAAACGGGGACAACTGATTTCAGCTATTACCTGGGTGGCCCCTTGTGTCTGTGGATCCTGCACTGGAAACCACAGGACAGGGATGAAGGAAAGGGCAGCCGTGACGGGCTCCCTGACTGTCCTTGCCTTGCCCCTGAGCCTCAGGAAATCTGGGTCCTGGCATGCAAGGTGATTAAGAGCTACACTCTGTCCCCAGGGGGGAGTGTGGTGCATTTAACCCAAGGGCAGAAATAGCTGTACATCTCTGGGAGGGAGCCCAGGTGGCAGGCGGAGGCTTGCACATTGAGGAAGGCTTTCTGGAGGTGCTGAGTTTTCATTTCTGTCCTCCAAGTAACAAGAGCCGGGGGAGGCAAGTGGAAGAAGCAGAGACGGTTCTTATGCTAGTGTGATTCGGGCCATCGTTTCCTGAAATGTTAGTTTTCCCAACTTGGCTGTTGGATCCTCCAGACAGGATCATAGCTTTCTCATCTCTAAGAACCAAGTTAGAGATTATTTGTTGTTGAATGGGTGGGTGAGTGGATGGAGGAGATGCTTAACTGCATCTGTTGAATTTCCTAAACCTTATCAGTTATCAAACTCCCCCTCAGCTCCAGTGAACTGGAAGCCACAGCAGGTCATTGGCTTTCCTTGGTGGTCAACTAGAAATCCAGGCCACACGACAATGGTCTCAGGAGGCTGAGGCAAAGCCCACTTCTCACCCAGTTTAGGTGTCGAATCATCTCCCCTGGCCCCTGTGTTCTGGTCACATTTCCACACTGAAGCCAGGTGTTCTGCATGTGGCCGCTGCTCAGAACCTTTGTCACTGTGATCTATGGGAAGGACCAGTCAACTTGAGCAGTTCCATCGTCTATTTCTGTGGACTCACCAAACCTGATCATTTGTAAGGTTACCTTATAGAGCAGACCCTCACTGTAATGAGGGTCTCCGTCTGTCCCGCTAGACCCGCTCTCCACCCTTCTCCTTCCACCCTGTGAGGCTGACTCTGTGGACGTTTCAGTGGGCTCCTGTGTTCTCTGGCTTCCAGATGGGTTCTGCCAGTGGGCTGGTCCAGCGGAAGGATGGAGCGGGGATGGGAGGTTGCATCGGGGTATTTATTTACCACCACTCACCATTACTCCCAAAGCTCCCTCCCTGAATCTTCTCACTGATAGTCAACCTTCTCTATCAATATGTAACTTTTCCTTTACAGGTTCCAGCAGCTGCTCTCTCCTCTCATACCTTTGGGCCTCGGAGTGGTAATGGCTCCATGGCACCATCCTCAGGGAACTCTATTATCCCTGTGGGACCTTACCCCTACCTGCAGCATTGACAATTGTGTCTTTAGTACGTCCTTGGTGGTTCCCCTATGTTGAGTGTACCATCTGTTTCCTGTTAGTACCTTGACTTACACCCTGGCTTATGTTCTAAGGTCTGAAGTGACGCTGCCTGTCTCTCCACCTCTTCCCTGGCCTTCTAAGCATCAGGAAGACCTTGGCCCTGCAGAACCGCCCCCTACTCACCCTCCTCAAGTACGCTGCCCTCTCACCCCACGACCCCTCTTATGCCCATGTTTGAGGGTCAGTGTCAGCCGCCTTCTTTTACTAAAGCAAGAAATACTTAGTTTTGCCGTTTGGAATGAATCCCAAATGTTTACCAGTGAGAATTTTTCAGTAGATCAAGATAATAGGAGGGCCTATCCTGAATTCTATCCTAAAGCAAAAGAATGTGGGATCTTGATTTGCCCAGAGGTCTGATCACGGGTGGGGCGCTACTTCCTTTAGGAGTGCCGAGAAAGGGCTCACAGAGCCGTGTGACTGCACACGTAGAGCCCTGTCGGGAACCAGCACTCAGGGAAGTGACTGGAGACTTTGGAGGCCAAGAGTCACGTGGCTTTCCTCTACACCGGGGCCAGCAAACTACAGCCATGAGACAGCCCCCATTTTTGCAAATAAAACATTCCTGGAATGCAGTCATTCCTCAATGTGTTACCTGTGGCTTTGTTCATGCTACATGGGCAGAGTGGGGTTGGTAGAGACTATCTGGTCCTTCGTGCAGAAAACAGTCAACACAGCAGGGACTGGCCTCCTTGGAAGGGCCTGCTTACAAGGTCAGCCCTTGACTGACATCTGGGAACTCAGATTTTAGGAGAGTTCCCACCATCCCCACGCTGATAAGAGTGGCTCACTGGACCTAAACTGACTGTACAAACAATACCTGCTTTCCTTCTGGAAGTCTGGAATTTTTGTAACGTACCAGGCAGAGGCTGCCTACGTGACGAACCCCCAATAGAAACTATGGGTGCTGAGTCTGTAACAGCACTTCCCACAGGCTGACTCGGCTCCTTGCCGGGGGAGTTCTGTGCATCCTGTGCAGCCCCTGGGAGAGGACCCTTGCAGGAGCTTACACCTGGTTTCCCCAGACTTTGCCCCACGTGCCTTTTCCCGTCACTGATCTGGTTTGTACCCTTTCACTGTAACGAATCACAGCCATGAGTACAACCATATGCTGAGGCCTGTGAGTCTTAGCAAATCATTGAAACCGGGGCTCTTAGGGACCTCTCAAAGCCAGAAAGTATCTGCTATCTGGCCCTTCAAGGAGAAGTTTTCCAACCCCTACTCTATAGTCTTAGAACGGATGGAAGTGTCCTGTTATATATCTCCCATCCCACAAGACTCTGAACTTCCTAGAATTGTGGCCCAGGTCTTTTGCTCTATAGCTCCTGGCCATTCACAGTATCTTACAGAAACAATTTATGGAGGGAGGAAGTCAGCAAGCCTGTAGAGAATGGATTCAAGAAGTAATTTTTAAAGAATGGGTGGTAAAATCAATTTAAAAGGTTTTAACCAATGCCTTTCAATGGAAGAATAGAATAGGAAGTAGAGTGCGTTGCATATAGGGAGTCTAAATTTCATTTCTTGAAAAATTTGTTTTAGTAACACATGTGGACCCGATGCTATACCGGATCGTAATGTACACGGGTTTCCTCTTGTCCATTGCAATAGAAAATATCTGAAGACCTCTGGATTCTGATCTCTTCAGCAGCCGCTTGGGGAGAAGCCCAGCTTACCCTCCCCGCCTCTCTGGTCATTTGCAATTAATCCCATTCTCCCGCCCCCCAGAACGTGTACTACACGAGCGGCCAGCAGATCCACGTGGGCATCCTCAGCCCCACGGTCGACGACGATGACAACCGGTGCCTGGTGGACGTCAACAGCCGGCCGCGGCTCATCGAGTGCAGCTATGCCAAAGCCAAGAGAATGAAGCTGCACTGGCAGTTCTCTCAGGTAACAGCCCAGAGCCCCCGGGAAGAACAAGAGGGAAGATGGTGGGGAGAGGGGCTGCCCGGGCCAGGAAGGGTGTGGGAGGAGAGGGGTACCGTGGCTACAGGAAGGCTGTGACTCCAGCCAGTTCTCGGGGTTTACGGAGCACTTACTACACGCCAGGGGTTTCACATACATTAGCTCATGGACTCCTAATATGGGCTCTGAGGGAGGTTATTATATTGTTGTTACTGGTTTATTATCACTTTTATTTAATTTCTAGATAGAAGGAAACAGGCTCAGAGTGGGGAGTCGCCTGTACAAAGTCACACAGCAAGGGTCGGGGCTGGGATTTAAACTTGGGTTTCTCTGGCTTTAAAACCTCAAATTTCTTCTCCACAAGCCCCTTCTCAGGAGCTGAAGCCCCAGTGTCCCAGGTGTAGACAGTGCTGGGTCACGTCTGATCCATGACCTCCCTTCCTTCCTCCCAGTAGGGGTCGCTCTAGGGGCAGGTTTCCACCCAGGGCAGTGTTTCTAGGTCATTTTGTGGAGGGTAGTCTGCTTCAATACAGTGGGAGAGGAGGCGGGGAGAGGACCAGGGATTTCCTAGAATAGCTCTTGGAGGTCAAGGCCCAGCCAGGCACCTGCTGCTGTGGGGACTTTGTGTCCCCTGGATACACATGTTCTTGAACTAAAGCAAGATCCCTGGCCCCTTCAGAGGCCTGGCTCCTCCCAGGGGCTGTGGCATCACCAGGGAAATAAAGCTCCATGTGTGAGGCCTTGGCCCCCCTGTGTCCAGCCTCGTGCAGTCTGATGTTGACAAGCATGGCAACTCCATCTCAAAGATGACACAGTGAGAGTAAATGACCTGGGCACCATCACACAGCCTGAGAGCGGTGGGGCTGGAGTTCCAGCAGGCTGGCTGCATCTGAACCCAGGCTGCTTCAGTACCCCAGCCACCCAGGCAGGCCTATCTGTCTCCTCTCCAGCCCTCACAGACAGACAGACAGACGGCCTCCCCACACATGCCCCAGGGCCATGGGCTGTGGTGATTCCGCTCACCTGGGCAGGTCTGGATGCATTGCTGCCCTAGCTGGCCTTCATCTCGTCTCTCTATCCCTCATGGGGACAGAGAAAGGAACATTCCACTAAGATGCGTGTTCTTGAAACAGACACCCCCAAATCCAGCTCCTTCCTCCCCTCATCTCAGCATACGGCATTGAAAAGGCAGCCACACATGACTCCTGCCTGAAGGGACACAGTGACCAATGACTCGGGCCATGTTGGCATGTGGAGCCCTGGGGACGGGGCAGCCATCGGCCACTTAGGCATCTATCTAATTAAACTCCCAGAGTACTTTGGCAGCCACATCTTTAATCCTTCTAGCAAGGAAACTGTTTGGAAAGAGCATTTTTAAATCCCTATTTGTAAATCCAGAACATCTACTCTTACCTGATATCTTAAAATTAACATATGTGAAATTTTTGTTTTAGGCAAAATCATTAATATTTATCAAGCCACCAAAAATCTGTCCCCAAGCCCACATTGGTTAGGAGCTACTATTGATAAAGCCAGAGGAAGCTGGGGGACTCTGAAATGATTACAGTCAGGTGCTCGGGCGGATTTTCTTGCAACAGGTCTTCATCTTTGAAATTACGTGGGGATCCTACCAACTAGAATTTCCTGATACAGAAGTTGGACTGAGAGGAGCTTTTTCTCTTTTTCTTTTGAAAAGAGATTTCAA
This sequence comes from Sturnira hondurensis, assembly GCF_014824575.4. Taxonomy (NCBI): domain Eukaryota; kingdom Metazoa; phylum Chordata; class Mammalia; order Chiroptera; family Phyllostomidae; genus Sturnira; species Sturnira hondurensis. The sequence goes on from NW_028079136.1 coordinate 5,735,355, forward strand.
ATCTCTTTTCCTGTTTCACATTCTGCATTATTTACTCCCCTGAGGACTGCATTTAAACTCTACAGACACTCAGGCTGAATTAATTTCAAAATAATCTAGTATGATTCTCCCCCATTCTCCTACAAAGAAGATAGACATTTGCATAGTGTTCCAACTCATACCCTGGTTTTCTGTTTAACAAATAACATGCCTTTCCTCTAACCCTGGGAAGCTCTTTTGAATCTCTAATGCTTGGGGATGAATCAGGGCAGCGCTCTATTCTGACACAGAAACCACGTTTGACGAGATCATCTCTTGGCAACCCTGATGCACAAAGCTCTGACGAGCGGTTTTCCAATAACGAACATTCTTTCCTTTGGTCTTTCATCAAACATTTATGGAGCACAGGGCCTGGGCGAGGCAGGTGCAGGTATGAATCAGACACAGCCTGTGTGCCCTGGAGGAGTTGGTGGGCATGTAAACACAACCAAACTCGGTGATGAGAGCAAAAATGAGGAGGGGCCAGTGTTCTGGGAGCCCCGTGTGACAGGCTCTGTCTGCAGAACTCAGGGAACATTTGAGGCTTGTTTGATCTGGATCTTGAAAGTCGTTGGACAGTTCCCATGTGTAGAAAGAGAGAAGAACTTTCTATGTAGAGGCTCAGCCTGGGCAAAGGCAAGAAAAAGCAGAGCACACTTGAGAAATAGAAATCCAGTTTTGGTGTGAGCGGAATTTAGAATTTTCAGTGGAGCAAGCGAGAGATCGGACTGGAGTCAATTTGAGCAGATAATGGTGGGTGTTGAAAACTACGCTCAGTTTGGACTGCACTCTAACAGCGAAGGCAGGAACTGAGGGAGGTTCTTAAGCAGTGACTGCGATGAGGGGTCCGAGTCCCTCTGGCAGCAGACTGCGGAGGGGTTGGAAGAAAAGAAGCTTCAGATGGCCAGAAAGCTAAGGGGCTGTTCCACTACCCCTGGGAAACCAGGGTGGCTTGGCCTCCAGGGGCCTGTGGAGCCAGGCAGCTGTTGGGAGGACTTTGAGAGACATTTCACAGTCTACTGAAAGCAGCGATGGGTGAAACAGAAGTAGTTATGAGGGAGGCTTATTAATCCTGACCGCCCCGGGCTCTGGGTTTGAAGAAGAGCCTGTGGGCAGTCCGAGTCATCCCTCTCAAGCAATGCCCGTGCCTCTGAACAGCCTACGTTCCCCCCACCAACGCATGGTGAAACTTGATTAGCATTAGAAGTGGTAAGCATTGCCTTCACTGATTTGTCTACTTGTGACTCCTGCAGGTTTAAAGAATTCCCTAAACTACCTACTGGGATTATAAATTATGTGCATGTGGTATAGACTTTTGATCTTCCGAGAGTACGCTGCATTCTGAGATTCGGGAAATTCTGCAATTTGCTGACGTGGGTTAGTGAAGGGGCATTTAGTCAGTGGCCCCTGGGCCAATGGAAAGAGAGGGACAAAGCAGATATCAAGTCATTGTGGAAGAGAACTTTGTGGTGAGACGCCTGTCAAGCAAAGCAGTGGACTGCCCCTCGGTGGTCACGAGACACCCAATCTCCCCTCTGCCACCATTACTTTGAGTGGTCCAGTAAATGCTGGCATTACTGAAAGGGTTCTTGCCATAGGAAGGCTGTTACGGTGGGTGTCCTCTAAGATCCAGTTTCCTTAAAAGCTGACTATCCCTTTGACTGTGTAGTTGAAGGATTGGGGACTGTTGGACCAGGAAGACATCAGGAGCACCTGAGCTGCGCCTTCAAAATGTGAAGAACTGCCCTGTGCAAGAGAGAGCAGACTTGTCCTGTGTGGCACAGAGGGAGGACCAGTGGGGACAATCAAGGACAGTTTACAGAACAGCTTTCTCATAGAGCTGTCCAGACACTCCGCAGGCATCTAAGGCCTGCAGCTCTAGATGGAGCTGCATGGGGTGGCCTGCAGGGCCCACCAGCCCTGGGGGCTGTAATCCCAAGCTGAAGTTAGACAGCAGTCCTCAGAAGGGCTCTCGTACCTGGAAGCCCCTCTAGAGTGGCCTGCCTTCATAAATCAGCTTGAATTTGAAAATGAGCTGAGTTTCTTGTATGAGAGTCATTTTGACCCCACTTTATGGAATTGTTATTTCATTCCATGCCCCTGTCTTCTGTCAGCCAACAGACTGGAGGGCAGGACTGACACTTTCAGTGTCTCCCACCCCTGATGATAGCCTGGGAAAGAGGAGGCACCCAATGTGCTGTTGACTGGAGGAAGGAGTCCCTTATTTTAAAATTCACAAATATTAATGAAAAGCCACTGATGTGCCAAGTCTTGAGCTCAGTTTGTGGGAGATTCAAAGACAAACAAAACCCAATCTTCAGTGACTTTCCTTGCACACATCCACCCATGCCAAAAAGAAACAAACTAGTACTGCAGTATTCCAAGGACATTTCAATAGAATAATCAAAGGGCCCTGCTCAACTGGAAAATCCCTAGTTCTACGAAGAAAAGTTTTAGGTGGTAATACATCCCAGCTGCATATACTAAGTGGGGTTCTCCAAGTTACAGGATAAACATGCACTCCGCCCTGTAACTGCAGATTTGGGGGAACTACAAATTTGTACAAATATCATAAAACAGGAGGCTTTGATGACCCTCAGGCATTCAGACTGTATCTGCTGGCCCCGGACTGGGGTATGCCCTAACTCCCATGGTCAGCAGGGTTCTTTGGTGGAAATGTTGGTAAGACCCCTCAAGGAGTTCAAGGGCACACAGATCAGGGTTCCCATTGGCGGGCTGTCTCCACACCTCAGCTGTGTGTCTGCCCCCTTCTCAGTGCAGCCTTTCTGAGGTTTCTAAATGAGGAACATCCTGGATAGCGAGAGATTTTCCAGAGTATGAGGAGACTTCCGAAAGAGGACTGACCAGAGCCAAGCCCACCCATCCAGGGACTATCGGCTCTGACTTGTGGAGTGTAATTTGACCATTTGATGCAAGATGAGTAACTCACACAAAACAGAACCTATTTACAGAGCACATTTCCCAGGGAGCACCACTAATTCTGCCCAAGAATTTCCCAACATGCAAGGAGGAGGAGTCCTTGACATTCTCTCACTCCAATCCCCAAGCTCCATCAGGAAGCCTAACTTGAAGAACCTTTTGTACTGAGAACAAAAGACCATAGTTGAGTATTTCATTACAGCTTTGGAACAAAACAGCTTTTCATTTCTGTGTCATAAGAAGGGGCAAGTATGGAACTGTCCAGTTGGGAGGGACTGACAGGGCCTTGTTCAGGCCCTGGATGTCTCCCTAGTTATTTTTAGTTGACGGCAGTTGGCACTCCCCTTTTCCCCTGTTCACCCCGCAGAGCTCAGGGGCTGGGGCCAGGTGTGGTGGCTCGGTTCCCCACCACTTAGACCCGAGGAGACTTCGAAATGCATATATCGAACATTTACGCGGTACTTACTATGTGCCAGGTAGTATTAGTATCATAACTGCTTCATAAATAGTACTTAATTTCCATGGTAGTGCCCTAGGTACTTTAATCATCCTCATTCTACAGATGAGGAAACTGAGGCACAGAAAAATTGAATAATTTGTCCAAAGTCAAATCTGGGAATTCTGTCAAATATGGGGTCCATGCTCTTTTGTTCTTGGGGCCTTTGTCTCGGCTCTGGAGAGTCAGCGGGTGGCTGCCATGGGACTGGGGCTGCGGTGTCACTGCCCAGCCGGTCTGCAGATGCGCCGGGACTGGCTGGATTCCCGCCTCTTCAGCAAACCCCCCTCCTGCCATTCTGCTGTCTTCACAACCTCCCCCCTTCACCTTTTCTTTCCCCCTTGACATTGTCATTGAGCCATCTTCAGTCTGAGAGAGCTTCACCACAAATCCCAAGCAGATCTCCTCAGGCACCCAAGACTCCTTGAAGAAAGGTGAACACCATCATACCCATGGAATAAATGGGTGTGGAATTATCGTATCACCGAAAGACCACTCTCCTCTACAAAAAGGCTTAATTCAGGTTTCTGTAATCAGCACTAAATTCCCACCTATGCTTTGAAGTATTTGATTACTAATTATGAACTACTTAACCTGGAAACTCCCAAGCCCACTGTGATTAAAGCCCCCCGGACCACTTGCCCATGGAAAACTAATTAGAAAGAATAGCAGAACAGGAGCCCTGCCGCAAACAGGGCAATCTTCACAATGTGGGATTCAGTCTGCACACCACCTCCTCATGAGCACCTTGCTTGCAAATGGGAGACCAGCTTGAGCTCAGTCCTGACACTCCAAATTCTGCACCTCAGGGAAGCCAGTGCAAGCAATCAGCTGGGCCCAGCCCTTTACTGAGACAGGGTGGTGGCTATTGGTGGTCCTCAGAGTGTGGTGCCTAGACCAGGACCACCCGCAAAACCTGGAAATTTAAAGAGAAACATTTGTGGCCTCACTGGAGGCCTACTAGACCAGAACTGTGGGGCCCAGTGACCTATGGCTTAACAAGCCCTTTAGGAACTCTGTCTAATCCACCTACCCAGCCTGCATCTTTGGGAGGAACCAGGTGCCTTAGTCTGACACTAGCTGCTCCACCCCCAGCCGCCACAGGCTCACACCTGGGGAAACACAGCTGTGTGATCTAGGGTCAGCTCCTCAGTGCCTCCGCCCAAGGGGCTGACAGACCATGGATCCATGAGCCACTATTCACACGGTCACTGCTCCATGTGGAGACAAAATCAGTGTCCCCGGTGCTCTGGAACCCTTTACAAAGGAGAGGACTGAAGGCCAAAGTGGCTCAGCCACTTAGTCCAGGGTCATGGCCAGGGAGAGCCAGAGGCAGGGCTAGGAGCAGAGTGCCTTGTTCTGGCTTCTGCTCATACCGCCTCCCATTCCCTCTCTACTCACCACTCCAGAGAGGCCCAGAAGGAGCAGCAACTAGGCTGGAGGCTGGGCACCCAGCTCTAGGAATTATTATTAGCCTCCTTAATTCTATACATTCAGCTCTCAATTTTTCTAATGCCGTTTCTATATTTAATTTGTTTCCCATTCCAATTAAGCTTGCTGTGTGCCACAGCATCTCTCCTGCCAGGTTTAATTGCCCTTACTTAAATTCTTTAATTAAAAGTATTGTATGTTTCCAGATCCTGTAGTTTTAAGTATTACACAAATAATTTAGATGGCTGGACTAGTAAACCAAGTGACTGTGCCCTCCACAGGGGTCGGGGCCAGTCAGGGGTTCTGCGTCAAGCCTCAGGCCCCAGAGCCCTGGGGCTGGCCCAGAGGCTGCCGGCTGGCCCGGGGTGTGAGGACAAGAGCCCGCCAACAGGTGTCCCTGCTTCCTTGCCCGTCCGATGCTCTGTGCTCAGCGCAGCAGTCAGGGTGACCTGGTTAACATGTCAGCCCTACTCTGTACTGGCTGGCCCTGTCACCAGGTTAAAAGCCAAAATCCTTGTTGTGTGGCTATGAGGCCCCACACAACCTGCCCACACTCGCCTCTCAGGCAGGGGTGTCAAACTCATTTTCACCGGGGCCCACATCAGCCTCCTGGTTGCCTTCAAACGGCCAAATGTAATTCTAGGACTGTATAAATGTAACTACTTAACAGTTAAGTGAGAGCTCAGTGCTGCTGCCAGGTAGAAACAAGGTGCTGGGCCAGATAAAACAAGGTGGAGGGCCGGATTCAGCCCGCAGGCCTTGTGTTTGCCACCCAGAGCCTCTTGGGCCTCCTCTCCTACCCTTTCCCCCATGCCTACTCCGCACTGGGGCCTCCTGTGCTGTTCTCTGAACACACCAGGCCTCTGCTGGTATGGGAGCTTTGCTCTGGGCTCTGGGACTCTCCCCAGATGTCCCCTAGGCTACCGGGCATCATGTCTTGCTCAGGTCTCACCTTCTGAATGAGGACCACCCTGACCACCTCTTATACTTGCAGCCTGCCTCACCACCATTTCCAATCCCTCTGCTTGCCCTGCTTGTCTTTGTCCATTCAGGCTTCTTTACCAGAGCAACCATAGACTGGGTGGCTTAAACAACGAACATTTATTTCTCACAGTTTTGAAGGCTAGAAAGTCCAAGATCAAGGTGCCAAAATATTCACTGTCTGGTGAGAGCCCTCTTCCTGGTTTGCCTATGGCAGCCTTCTCACCGTGTCTCTTCACATAACCCCATTCACGAGAGCTCCACCCTCATAGCCTAAGTACCTCCCAGATGCCCACCCCCAAATACCATCACATAGGGGACCAGGGCTTCAACATGAATCCTAGGGGCACAGACACACCGCCCATAGCGCTGCTCTACATTTTCGTGCGTAGCCTTAACACCTTCTAACACTGTAGACTTTAGTATTTGCTATTTCCTCCCTCACTAGGATAGTCTCCACAAAGATAAGGATTCTTTCCTGTTTAGTCTCTGATGTTCCCGGCACATAGTAGGCACTCATTAAAGATGGATGGATGGATGGATGGATGGATGGATGGATGGATGGATAAAATGTGTCTCTGCTGAGAGCCGTCAAAAGAACTAGATGACACTGGCTCCCCGCAGCCCCTCAGAGATCAAGGTGACCTTCTTCTCTAGTCAAGATGACCCCAGGTGTTGGGACACCAACAGCGGTCAGTCTAGTCTGCTCCCTTGAGACAGACATGGGGAGGAACAAATGGTTGGGGCCAAGTTTTGGGCTCCCAGCCTGGCTCCACACTTACTGAGCACATGATCCTTGGTAAATATCTAAGCCACGCATCTCTGAGCCTCATCTCCAATTCTATAGCATGGCGACCATTAGCATCTCCACCTTTCAGGGTTACTGTGAGGAACACATGAGATTGGGCATGTGAAGTATCCGACACAACGCTGGGCACATGGTGAACAAGTGCTCTCTGTTATTACGTTTATCCTGGGGGCAAAGCCTCCGGGTAGAGGTACAGGTAGTAACAATGCCAGGCTTCTCCCAAGGGTGCTGAACTTACCAGGAAGGGACTGAGTGGAGGGGAGGAAGGCTCCTCTCCTACTGTGGGTAATGGAAGTGCCCAGGGAGAGGGCATGACCCCTGAGTTTGTCCAGGTCTGAGGTCTGAGGAGGCAGACAGGAGGGAGGCAGCGCCAGGGCTGGTGGGCTCTAGCACTGAAGGGTGGCCCGGCGCTTCTCTCCAGAAGTGTCCCCAGACGCATGCCAGGGCTCTGCTCATCGAGGCCTCCAAGGTGGCCTCTGCTCTATTGCAGACGGTTCCCCTTTCGGAACCTCCTTGGCCTCACACTCCGCCCTCCCTGGGACCCAGATGCTCTCACAGAGGCTGTGTCTCCTCCACCCCCCAACCCCCCTGCTCTTGGCCTCATTCCGCTTCTTCCACATTCTTCCCAGAGGCCACCCTGGCTGTTTCTGCCCCAGGGTCACCGTGCTTCCTGTCTCTGGGGTGCTGAGGGCATGGTTGAGCCAGGACAGGGCCTGGGAAATGTCATAGTTGAATCCCTAAAGGAACACTTTACTTCTCTGCCCCTCATCCTCTCTCTTGGCTTTGGCAAGGTGCCCTGCAAAAGGCTTAGAATGTGCCTGTGTGGCTGGCAGGAAACGGGGCAGGGGCTGCAGCCTCCTGTTTTGGAACAGCTTCTCCAAGCTTCCATGGCCCAGGGGGTGCTGAAGCAGCCTCACCGTTGGCAAGGCCTGGCCCAGCCCGGCCCAGCCCAGCCCCTGAGGAAATTCTGCACAGCCAGAATCTTCAGAATGTCAGGCACTCAACCTGGCCCCTCTGCTTGCTGGCACTTCTTCGGGAGTACCCACCCTGACCCTGTGAACAGCCGCAAATCCACTTGTGGTTTTCTCTCTGAAAAGGGAATTTCTCATGTGTCCTTCAGCTCATCCTCCAGTAATCAGGACAGAAATGATCTCCTGTTAGTGGGACCATAAGGGTGGAGTGGCTTGCCCAAGGCCATGCAGCTGACAACCAGAGGAGAAGCATCCTGGTTTAGCATTGTCCCCTTTCCATGTCCCCGCCAGAAGTGCCGAAACCCCAGCAGGCCTTGTGAATGAGCTCCACCCCCAATAGTGGGGTAGGACATGCCACCAGCTGGCCATGCCGCTGGGCTGGCCGGGGTGTGGGAGGGTCCAGAGAAGCTGGCTGCAGGCCCACCAGAGAAGCCCCAGTGGCACGGCCCAGCCTGTGGGTGGGCAGCAGATGTGCTCTGGCCTGGAGGCTGCAAGCTTTCACATAGAAGCCACAGAGACCTGGGCCAGGCGCAGCGATGGGCTGGCCTCGCTTGGAGCCAGTGTCACAAGGGATACCCCTGGGCCCAAAAGTCCAGCCTCTGAGGGACAGGATGGATGACCAAGACAGACCACAGCTTCTGAGGGGACAACTTGAGACAGTCCTCTACAGTCACCCCTGTGCAGTTCAGGACAGTGGTGTGGCCACCAAAGGTGCCGATTCCTTGCCTGCGTTGAAAGAGCCTATTGTCCAGTGGAAATGAAGAGGCCTGTGCTCTGTGGTCGGTTCGGAGTAACACAAAATGAAAGGACAGCCAGAATGGAAAAATTATACAGAATTGCTCCACAAGGAACTGGGAGTGTTTAATGTGGAAGAAAGGCGTAGAGCTGGGGGACATAGGCCTCAGCAACCCCTGTTGGAAGGGAAGGGGCGGAGAAGCCGGAGCCGACCCAAGTATGGGGACCTGATGCATGGTCTGGGCCCCAGACCAGATGCCCCTGAGACATGTTCTTACTCAGGAGGAAGAGAATGCTCCTCGGGGGAGCCAGCTGGGAAAGGAGGTGCTGGTTCGGGGGGCTCAGTGCTTTGTCCCTGTGGGTGGAGACGCAGAGCTGAAGGGCCCCGTGGCTGAAGTACCGAGACCACTCAGATTGCAGATGAGAACAAGACAGTCAGCCTTCCAAGTCTTCCAACATGAAGGCTGTAGGGTCCTTTCAGAGCCCTTGTCCCATGGCCACTGGCCTGTCCCCTCTCAGGGCCCGAGCTTGTGGGTTTTTCTGTGGCTCCACCACAGGCTTGCTCTTTCTGTTCCCCTTCGTCCTGATGTCTCTGTGCTCCTGGGGGCAGTGAGTCACTGCTCTCCTCAGAGGAGGTGCTGAGCTGGGGACACAGCAAGAGGGACCTCTGTACTCCCTCGAATGCTTCTGAAGGGGGTTGCCAACCGCAGGGCCCTTTCCTACACACGGGACATTGGGAATTCCATACCTGGTCCCTACACACACACACACACACACACACACTCCTGACCCCCTCTGCCATCTGGCTTCTCACTCTTTGCCTCCTTCACCCACTCGAAGTCCCGTCTGGGGAGCTGGATTTTCTTTTTTCTTAATTTTTTTAAACTGAAGAATAACACATACATACAAAACCATGCCAACATATATACAAAAATAAGTACTCGACTTAATGATTTAAAGAAAACACCCATGTAAGCGCCACCCAGGTCAGAAAACAGCACCCTGCCAGCACCCAGAAGCCCCTTCCTGCTTCCTGTTGCGCCCCCCCTCCCCCCCAAAGGTAACATCACTCTGACTTGCACACTGTGGTCTTATTTTGCCTGTCTGGGAAGTCTATAGAAGTAGGGTTATGTATACATGTTTTGCCTGGCTTCTTCTGCTAACATCACAGTTACAAAATTCGTCCTTATTGAGCAGAGCTCTGGTGGGTTCATTTTTGATGGCGTATGGTGTTCCATTATGTGAATCACTACAAGTTACTTATCTACTATTGATGAATGTCTGGGCTGTTTCCAGATTGAAGCTTCTGCAAACCATGTTTCAGAAAGCACTCAGGTGCATGCCTTTGGTGCCCACCTTCCTGCCAGGTTTGGAGCTGGCTACAGGCACAGAACTGCTGGTCCCAGGGAAGTCGGTGTCTGTCCAAGTGCGACAGATGCTGCCAATTTTCTAGGTGGTTGTGAGAACTGAGTCTTGATGTTCTCTTGAGATGTCAGCTGTTGCCATGGGGATGGTGGTGGTAGATGGAATGACTTCCAGAAGGGGCTTGCCATCTCCCTCTCCCAGTGGGCTGTTCCCTGGGATGGGCAGGGATGCAGCTAGGGGTGAGCTGCGGAGTGTTAAGAAGTGGGGGCCTCCCTCTCCCTGCCACCAGCCTGCCAGGGCCACTTGAGGGTGAACTCCACAACATGGTCACCCTGTCCTGTGACCGATTCCCTTCTCACCTATGTAGGTTGTAACAGCCCACATTAATGATCACCTATCGTGTTGCAACCTTTTTGCTGGATGTTGAGGGGACAGAAATTGGTAAGGCATAGAGCTCTCAGTCTAGTGGGGGAAAAGACTTGTAAATAAGAAGTCTTACTGTCATTCAATTAGTGCTGAGCAGGAGAAAGCACATGGTGGAAGGCACCTTGCCAGCCGGGTGGACTGGAGGACAGAGTGGTGGGGCTGGGGTGGGCAGTGAGAGGCTTCTGGATGAAACAAAGCCAGAGCTGAGCCTCAAGTGACTATGGCCTAGCCTGCAACAGAAGCATGGAGAAGGAAGGACCCCAGGCACAGGGCGCAGCTTGCTCACAGTCTAGGAATCCTGAGAAGATGCAGGTAGGGTCAGAAAACTATGCTGAGTTCAGTATTGCTGCAGCAGAATGTGTGAAAGTTGAGGGAGACGAGGCCAGGGAGAAATAGCACCATGCCACAAAGGCCGCCAGTGCTGTGCTGTGGAGCTTGGGCTCCCTCTTCAAGGCCAAGTGTGCACTGGGAAAAATTACTCCTCCTGCCTCTGGAAGTGGGATGGGGGATCTGCAAGGAGGCTCGTAGCGGTTGTCCAGGGGACAGAAGATGTTGGCCCGAATCAGGGCAAGTACGATGGGCCAGGGGTAAGGGCACAGTCACAAGGCCTGAAGGAGGCGGAATTGACAGGAATCAGTGGCTAATCAGATGCTGGGGAGAGGTGGAGGTGTCACCGAAAATGCCCAGCTTCCTCACAGAGACGCCTGCCTGGTTATTGCCAGGATGGGAAGTACAGTAGGTTCTGGGGAAAGGGGGATTTGAGCATGTACTCAGGTCCCATTAAGCTACAGGGGGCCCACTCACATCAGCCACCTCCCAGCCCAAGCCATTCTGCTCATTTGTGGGCAAAGCCCAGCTGAGCAGATTACCAGCAGCACTCACAGATACTCAGACACTGCCACAGACAAAGGCGCAGAGCCAGCAGCCCCAGAGTGTTTGGGGTATAAACTGAGTATGCACAGCTACAGAACATTCTGGAACATCAGTCGCCTGGGGAAAGCATGCATATCCAGGAATGAGGGAGCCCTGTGGCTTTATAGACAGAATCCAGGAGACTGAGTTTGGTTGAGGCCAACACTGATGACTCAGGGGTCCAACTGGGGGGCACAGACCCTACAAGCAGCAGGTCTGGAGATACTCACATTCAGGCTGATTGTGGGATGGTCACAAGGAACTAGGCTTTTCAGAGCAGAGCCCAGCCTATGGCTATGGGGAGCAGGGACCCCACCCCCAGACAGGAGCTATAGGAGAAATCCAGCATGCCACACCCCAGCCAGATAGACGGGCAGAGGGTGGGGTGTCTCTGTTCTAGCAAAGAACTAGGGCTCTGGGAGGAAAATGGAAGCACAAGTTCAGTCTCAGAGAGGAGACCCACACACCAGAGACAGGGAGCCCAAGGCTTCATGGGTATGCTGGCCCCAGACCCTCCATAGCCTCACTGGATCCCAGACATCTAGACGCACAGATAGCCCCAGCCTGCACCAGCCTTGAGCCCTCAGGCTCCCCAGACTTCCCGGTGTGGCCACTACACCCTCTGACCCCACTCTCCACCCTGGCCCCTAGGGAGGCGCCATCCAGAACCGCAAGTCCAAGCGCTGTCTGGAGCTGCAGGAGAACAGTGACTCAGAGTTCGGCTTCCAGCTGGTGCTGCAGAAGTGTTCGGGCCAGCACTGGAGCATCACCAATGTCCTGAGGAGCTTGGCGTCCTGACCCCACCGGGAGCTGCCTGCCCGCCCCTTTGCTACTGTGTAGCACCTGCTGCAACGTCGTCTGCTGTCCCTGTGGGGTTGTTTGAGGTCTGGGGAACCAGGTTAGTGGGCCCCCTGAAGAGCTTTTTATTTCCTATCCAATTTTCATGGAGTTTCTAGAAAGATGCTGAATGGTGGGTGAAGGTATAATATCATAAACTATTTTGCAACTGTAAATAGGGGACAAATGGAAAATATTTATAACTGTCAATAAATACTATTGATTAAAAAAGGTGTTTTGCAGTGGTTTCATGTGTGGCGGAGATCCATGCCTGGCTCCTCTGAACCTGGAGTTCTATAGCCAAAGACGTATCCCCGTTGGCCCTTCCTGCTCCACATCCTGAGAAAGGAGGCTCTGAGTTCCTGCAAACGGTGGGAGCTTGTTGTGCAAGCTGCCAGCTGTCTTTGCTAGGCCCAGGGTGGCAGGAAGGCCACCACTAGCTCAGGGCATGCCTCCTCTGGGACACGGCCTCAGTTCCTCGCTCCTGGAGAAATGAGGACTGCTCATGGGCCACTGGGCAGTCATCTGCTGGCCACCCCCTGAAGTCACACTGCCCTTTCCTGAAGTCACCTCCATCACCTCCCAAAGCTGTCCACTGCTCCAGCCCTCAGCAGTGACATGTGCCTACAGCAAATACCCCTTCCAGTTGCTAATGCCAGCTGGCTCCTTCCATGAATCACAGTGCATTCATTTCCTCAGGCTGCTCTAACCAGGCACCAGAGACTTCATGGCTTAAGCAACAGAGTCACTCTGCCATAGCTCTGGAAGCTGGGAGTCCAAAACCGAGGTGTCTGCAGGGTTGGTTCCCTCAGAGAGCGGAGAGGGGGAGTGTGTTCCAGGCCCCTCTCCCAGCTTCTGGTGGCCTCAGGCATCCCCTGGCTTGTAGAAGGCCATCTTCTTCCTGTGCCTCCCCATTGTCTTTCCTCCGTATGTGTTTCTGTGTCCAAATTTCCTGATTTCATAAGGACACCAGTCCCAATGGATTAAGACTCAGCCTAATGACCTCATTTGAACTTGATACCTCTGTAAAGGCTGTTTTCAAAAGCAACCACATTCTAAGGGACTGGGGTTGAGGACACATCTTTTGAGGGGGACACAACCCATACCATGGCTTAGTCAGTTATGGCTCCAACTCACCCCTGCAGGCCCAGCCTGGGGAAACTGGTGACCATCAGAGTGGAACTGTACTAGCAGCCTGTTGCCCAATCCTCTGTCCCTCCATTAGCTTCCGCTGAATGTTTCCTGTCTTGGTCCAAGGATGGGGCTCCTACTTAGTTTGGAGCACCCTCCTCCCCAACACCACCTCCAACACATTTGTATAGAACCATGGTAAGTGATGAGCTCAAAGACTGACCTAGGAGAGGAAACCCTTTCTGGGTTTCAGGACCCCCTCAAGCTCTCTGGGACCCTGGCAGTCACTTGTTTGGGATCAGTAATTTATAGTTGAAAAATCAATTGATGAACCTAGAGAAGCCCCTTGCACTAAGGGACCCAAGGGAAGAGCCACCTTGTCTCGGCCACCTTTGCACACTGACAACTGCATCAAGCACAGGATTCACCCTAGAGGGGCCACCAGGGGCTTCTCAGGCCACTGTCACAGGCTCCCCTTCCTCCCTGCCTCCCTCAGCCATACGCATCCCTGCTCTCACTCAAACAAACGCCTCCCTACCATGGTAACCACCCCACACTTCTCAAGTCACACTCTGTTCTGGTCTCACTCTCCCGGCCTCCCTCTTCCCCTCTAAAATACCAATTCCTATACTTCCCAGGCATACATAATATACTTCCCTCCCCTGGTGTTCCCAAAGTCCAGGTTTTGGACCAGCAGCATCAGCGTCACTTGGGAACTTACTAGCAGTGCAATTCTCTAGCCCCACCCAGACCTCCCAAATCAGAAACAACTCTGGTTTTAACAAGCCAGCCAGCTGATGTGACTCCCTGCTGAAGTCTGAGGATGGCTGCCCAGCCCATCTCAGCCAGTGCACACATGCCCTTCCTCCGCCCACAATCACGTCCACTCACACCACTGCACCTGTTCACTTCACACCCCATCCAGAGTGTTCCCATGTTCACCCACACTTGCACTGTCACAGCCACACTGTAACCCATGCAGAGCCGAAGGAGCAAGAGCATGGGCTCCGGAGCCAGCCAGCCCAAGTTCAACTCCCAGCCCTGCTACTTACTTAGCTGAATGATCTTGAACAGATGCTTAACCTCTTTGTACCTCCATTTCCTCCCCTTAAAACATGGGGAGACTAATAGTATCTCTTTTGTGGGGTTGTTATGAAAATGAAATGAGTAAATTCATGTAAAACAGAGCAGTGATAGGTACGTAATAAGTGCTACAAAGTCTTAGCTATTATTATCTCCCCCATTGACATCCTGACTCCAGTATCCGCTCTCACCAGTATCCGCACCTTTATATCTACCTACACCCACGTTTCGCCATGCCTGTGGACATCCGTAGCCCACCCCTCCCACACTAACACCCACCCGTGTCTGTACCACCTGCCTGAGGCACCTGTCTTCATCCTCCTCGTCACCTACGCCGCAGCCTTGCAAGCTCCACACACCCTGCCCTCTACCGTAGGCACTTTGACATCAAGCACTCCCAGCAACGTCTTCACCCTGAGAAGCAAAGCCAAGAATGGCACCCTCCTCCAGAAGCTAACCTGGTGGTGGTTAAAACAGGACAGGGCAGCTCCTTCCTGGGACACCACGCACTGTCTCCCTGAGCCCAGTTGCCCAGGCTTTGGGATGACCCTGAGGGCCCTCACCTCCTAGGAGTGGGGACTCCGTGGCCAGTCCAGGCCCCACTGTATGTTGGGGGTCAGAGGTCAGAGGCCCAGGGCCCTGTGTACCTGAAGCAGAAGCACCGGTGGGTGTGGGGCAGGCAGGAGGTGAGTGCACAAAGAAAGGAGGCGGGCAAGGAGGCCGCAGCCCACCCCAGCCTGGCTGGCTGCTTTTTCTGCTGTTGCTCTATTAACAGCTCATTAACAGCTGTTTAGGGGCTCATGAACACCCTGGAGTGAGATCATTATTTTTTTAATGATTTGCACATTGAACAACTTTGTTTCCCATTTCAACTGGCTTGGCTGATGCTGGAAAAGCCTTTTTAGCCTGCACAGTGGGATTCCCTGGACAGCCAGCCCTGCGGCCACAGCTCAGCTCCACAGCCGGCCCCACCCAGGCCCCACCTGCTATGAGTAAAGAAGGAGGAAGACAGGCTCCCCTCTCCACACTGGAAGATGGACTTGACTGTTTGCAGAATAGTAGCACAAGCCGGCAGTGACCTGGCCATATCCTGACTGGCCCCGAAGGTCACCTGCCAACAGCCACAGTCCTACAGCTCCTGTGGCTTCCTGCATCTCTGTCTGAGGCCCTTCTGGCCACAGGCACATGCTCGGACTGGACATACCAGAGTTTATCCCTCAGGAGCAACCTTCAATCAGTGAGAAGCAGGCCTCCAACCTTCCAGAGGAATAAATGCGAGGTCTGAGCCTCCAGACTCTTAAAGGGCCCCAGTGGGACTGAGCCCCAGTGGCCCACCTTGATGCACCCTCTTCTCCTCCCCTCTTATCTCCCCCCTCCCTCCCTGTGCTGCACTGTCACCTCCCAAAAGCCCATCTCTAGGGCTGCTCCAGGGAGATGCAGCCCACCCCAACCCTCCTGTGCAGTGGCCCCCACACCCACGAGCACCAGTGCCACCCAAAGGCATATCCGTACCCCAGGCCTCTCCTCTGAGCCCCAGACCTGACCTTCCACTGCTGATGGGCTCTGGGCAGCTGGGTGGCTGTCCCTCAGACAGTGCTGGCCTATGTGCTAAAAACAGACCTATCACTCTTCCTCGCAGGCCCACCTGCACTTGCACCACCTTCCACCAGGAGCTCAAGTCAGAGGGCTCCTCTGGTCCCTAACCACTTACTCCTCAACCTCCTGCCCGTCCCCAGGCAGTGATGCCTCCTCATGACCCCATGAAGTCCCCTGGCCTCTCCATCACTCATGTGAACCTGCCTCCTGGCCTCCAGTCTCCCCCACTCCTCCCCCACCTGCCCACCCTGGTAATCACAGGGCTCTTTCTGAAATGCAAATGTGCTCATACTCCTTCCTGGCCTAACACCTTCAGTGAGTCTTACCACAAATGCTAAAAAATCGAACTGAGGTGCCAGACTCGGAGATCTCTCCTTCAGTGAACCCAGAGGCTGAGGGTGGGAAGCTTCCAGGTCAGGGACTTTAGACACAAGGGTGGGCAGTGGCTGCGAGGAGCCCTGGCTTCTTGGCTGTCACCCACTGGACACCCTTGGTTGTCCACCCTTCCAAGGACGTTCATGCTCCATGTCTTCCTGTTTTCAAGAAGACCCCCCTCAGGAGGGTGTTGGTTTGCTAGAGCTCCTGTAAATGGTGCTGTGGTGCCATGGTGCCGTGGACTGGGTGGCTTAACAGAAATGTGCAGTTTCACAGTTTGGAGGCCCAGAGGTCCAAGGTCAATGTTGGTTCCTCTGAGGGCTGGAAGGGAAGGACATGTGCCAGGCCCCTCTCCTGGGCCTAGAGATGGCTGTTTATCTCTGTGTCTCTTTGTATCATCTGCTCGCTGCGCAGGCCCATCTCTGCTTCCAAAATTCCTCTTCTTAAAAGGACACCAGTTGTACCGGATTAGGGCCTATCTTAGCGACCTCCATGAAGAACTTCTCTCCAAATAAAGTCACATTCTAAGGAACAAGAGGTGAGGACTACAACCTATATTAATAAATTTGGGTGGCACAGTTCAACCCATTACAGGGGAGCAGGGGAGGGGTGGGAAGACCCCAGGCTCCTGGATGCTGCCTACACTCACACCGTCCTCGCCTGGCACGCCCCCACTCGTCCTTGTCTCTACAGGGAAAATGCTGGGCCCTGCACACGTGACAGGGATTTGCACATAAGGACCTGAGGTATTTGTTCAGCATTGCCCTTCGTGTCCACACCTCTTTAAGGAAAACTGCCCCAACCACGGTCCCAGGGATGACCCCGTTTGTGCCATGACTGCGCTCTCTTCTCTTCACAGCCGATTTGGCCTGACCGCAGGGCAGGTGTCCACACACTGAACAGCAGTCAATGACTCAGCCCAAGGAACGATGAGCCGGGCCAATCGAATTCTGTCGGTGCACCGGCACCATGACCCACGTAAAGCATCAGCCCGTTAGTGAGGAAGCCACGAGCCACAGCCATGCAGAGAGATGCTCCTGGGGTACAGAGGGCCCTGTGTAGGCTGTGGCCACCGGGGGAGACCACCGCTGGGCGGAGGAGAGAAAGGAGCTGACACACAGAGGCAGCACAGCCATCAAGAGGGAGCAGTCGCATGTGGCCATGACAGAGACGGAGACAACCGACAGCCTCACAGCTGCCTGAGTTTCCTCCTCACCCCAGACCCACCCCAGAGACGTGCTGCTGCTGATTCTCCTCTTCTGTGAGCTTATTGGGTGGCACCTTTACAACCAACAAGACTGACTGAAGCAGGAGGAAAGATTTTAGACACCAGGACCTACTCATGCACGGACCCGCACACGTGTGTGAATCATACACAATCCCTACCACTGCTGTGCACATGTGCAACACAGGGGCATGCACCTGCACCTTCGGTATACACAAACACACAAGCACAGGCTCACATAGCACACGTGTGCACAGACATGCAGTGTGCCACACAGAAATGTGCAGAGAGAGACACTCGCCCTGACCCCAATGAGAAAAGTTATTTCTGCCCACTCCCCAAAAATCCTTTCTGTAAAGATAAGGCCACCATCATTTAGCATCAGTTAACATGGCCTTTGCAAAAAAGAGGCTATTGGAAATGGAAGCTCTTTCATTCTCACCTTTTTGTTCTAACCACAGGCAAGAAACACAAAGGAGTCCTGAAGGCAAGACGAGGGGCTCTCTGGCCTTAAGATTCCGTGTTTATTTTCCCCATGACCACAGCAGCCTGGAGCTCAGGAAAACAAACGCGAGATGGGGTTCCCCAAACACGTGCCCTCCCTCGGCCACGCTCCTTCTGCGGCCTCGGTGCCAAAGAGAAGGGATGACAGTGAGGCGGTCCCCTCAGACCACACCACACCCCTCACCCACAGGCCCCTCAAGTGCCCTGCCTGGTCCTGCGGCCTCTGCCCTCCTCTCTCCGCCCTCAGGCAGGAACGTTGTCCTTCCTTGGTGTTTTGTGGACTTGATTAGCTGGGAAGAGCTTATGGAGGCATTAGTTCTAGTAGGGGTGTGTTTTCAAATCACACAGTGTGGCCACACCTGGGAGCCACCCTTTCAAGACTGTCCATCCACATATAATGCCCCTGTCTCTGTGGTCGACCCCCCTGTTGCTGGACCCAGGGGAGGGGGCCTCACCACGGTTTCCACGGTTTCCACAGGGCAGAACCTGTGTCCAGCGCCAGCTTCGTGGGTGTGCGGCATGGGACCCTGAGCTCCCCGCACCCCCCCACACACACACCCACACGTACACAAGCTTAGTTTACTGCTCTGGTGTCGTGGTCTTGAAATTCTTCCTAATTTCTGCATAAGGGGCTCTATATTTTCATTTTATACCAGGCCCAACAAGTGATATAGCAGATCCTGCCGGTGACACAGCATTTTTGTAGAAAATGCCCAATTGTGCCCCCAGCACAGAACGTTCTCCCAGGATGAGCTGCTCCTGGTGAGAGAGGCAACTCAGCCAGGGGTCCAGATCCTGTGACCCTCCCCTATTCCCTTTCCCCATCCCACCCCCTTCCTCTTCAAAATGGGCTTCTCCACCCCGTTCCCCTGGCTTCTGCTGCCACCCTCACAACAGTCTCTAGGGGGTGCTGTGCTCCCTTGTGCTCTGTCTGAAGTGTGGACCCAAATCCCATCCCTGCATTCCTTCATGAGGAACACTAGGATTCCTGAGAAGGATTGAACTACTAAAGGGGGACTCCAAAAGAATGATCCCCAGACCAATGAGACAGCCTGGGAGTTATTTTCTTCCATACTTTCTGCTCCCATATGTTCTAGTCACATCTTTCTGTGGACCTGGTCATCTTTAGATCCTGATGGTGGAAATAGCCCCGGTATGACCTGACCCCTTCCTGACCAGGGGGAAAAAAGACCCTTCCGTACTCAGTGTATGAGTCAGGACCTCAGCTGGACACAGATGGTGCACTCAGGGGTTAACTGGGGTGAGAGCTGAATGGCGTGATAGCGGTGTGGGCGGGGTCAGGCGGAGCTCCCAAGGGCAGTGAGAGTGAAAGCGCCTCCTACTCCTCTAGTTAATGGAACAGAGAGGGAGAGGGAGGGGTGCTTCCAAACCCCACTGACAGCTCTGTCCGTGGAAGTGGGCTGCCCAACAGGATCCAAGGCAAATTAGGTGGAGCCCCCACCGTAGAACCCACAACCCAGCAGGGAGGGAGCCTTTGGGGGGCAGCCGTAAGACTTGGGGAAAATACCTCCACATCTTCTTCTTCCTGCCACCAGATGTTCTACCAGAGCCGCCCATTGGCCCAACCCAACTGGAGGCAGAGGTAGAGGAGCCACCGGCGCAGTCCACAGAGCAGACCAGAGAGTAGCCAGCAAAGACCTCGAGCTCGCTCTGGTCTGGACAGCCCAGGCCACCTAACCGCCTCTCCCGTCTTCCCAGCTCACATCCCTCCCTCAGCATCGGAATGCCTCCTGCACAGAAACTAACCACACCCATACTTTCCCATTTAACTCTTCCTTCTCTGATGTGAAAGAGAGGGGAGGAAGGAGAGAGGTGTCCCACATCCAGCTTGAGTCCCTGAGGACATTGTCAACTTTGCCTCCTCCTCTCCAATTGCACTTGCATCAATAAGACTGAGGCCTCTTTCAATAATCTAAGGTCCTCCTGACCATCACCTGGGGGCCTAGAGTTGGTCTCAATGTCATAGAAGAGCCTAGGATGGGCCTCAGCCTTGTAGCATTGAACTAGCTAACAGACCCCTCCTACGTGAGTGCATTTGATTGGTCACGGCTGCCTGGACTGATGCGTTGGGAACAATTCTGAAAGCTCTGGCTTCCATAGGCAAGAGAACTAGAGTGGATGAGCCTGAGAGAGGCAAGACATGCAGGTGTGTTATCTATTTGGCCTTTCCGNTGCATCAATAAGACTGAGGCCTCTTTCAATAATCTAAGGTCCTCCTGACCATCACCTGGGGGCCTAGAGTTGGTCTCAATGTCATAGAAGAGCCTAGGATGGGCCTCAGCCTTGTAGCATTGAACTAGCTAACAGACCCCTCCTACGTGAGTGCATTTGATTGGTCACGGCTGCCTGGACTGATGCATTGGGAACAATTCTGAAGCTCTGGCTTCCATAGGCAAGAGAACTAGAGCAGATGAGCCTGAGAGAGGCAAGACATGCAGGTGTGTTACCTATTTGGTCTTTCCGTCCTGCCCTTGCACCCCACTCCACTGTGCTGCTCCAGAAGTTGGATTCTCAGATGGGACTGGGCCTCTCCACGAACTTCAGCTTGCTGGGTAGAGGCTCCGAAGCCCCTCCTTGGCTGGGGTGCTGCTGCCAAGAGGCTACCTACTCATCAGTGCTGTGCCCTGCCCACAGACCCCAACCCCTGGTCTTTGCGGTCACCTGCCCAAATTGCATAGACCCTCCAGCTGCAGTGTGGCATCTGCCTTTGCTGTACGTGTACTCCCCTCAGCCCCTCCCGCTGTGGGCTTTTGCCCCCTCCCCCTGCCTACCAGGGGACAGGGCTGAAGTTCGGTGTGCCCACTCACTAACTGTGCTACCATGCTTTGTGTTTAGGTGGAAGTCACAGGCCAGAAAGATCCTAAAAATAATCAGCATCACAACAAACATCTGATTCTTCTGGGAGCGGGTACTGAGGTAAGTACTTTCCATTTATTTTCTAATTTAGTGGTCATTGCAACTTATCGAGTAGCACCATTTTCACCACCCCATTTTATAGTTAAGAAAACTGAGGCATGGGAAGGCCAAACCACCCTATAAAGACATATAACTAGTAAGAGACAGAGGTTGGATTTGAACTCAGGGAGACTGACTGTAAAGCCTGTTCTCTTAGCCTCTGCTATACCACTCTGCCACCCTTGGGAGCCCAGGGAGCCCCACAATAACCTTATATTCCAAGTGTTCATTGATACCAGAGTGCCCCACCCTGAGGCTCTACCTGGATCAAAGGAGCAAATTTCACTAATACCTAGAGGGGCACCAGACCTGACCAGGACCTGTACTGGTTCTTTGCCAACTCAATTATACACACCACACCCTACAAGGGAAGTTCCATTATTAGCATCGTTATGTAGATGAAGAAACCAAGGCATAGAAGTTAAATAGCTTGCCCAAGATCATATAGCTAGCAAGTGGTAGTAGTCAGAATTTGAACTCAGGCCCCCTGCTGTGAGGTTGCGCTGTCAACCTCTGGGCAGTGCCACCCCGCAGCCACCTGGCTGCCTCTGTGTGATAAGGAACCTACAGACCATGCCAAGGCCCCCCAGAAGGCAGCCCCGCGGGGCTCCGCAGGCAAACAGAACTATAAACACTGCCCCCTGTTTCACTTCCCTGATGAGCCTGACCTTCCAAACGTGACCACAGTGAGAGTGTGATTAATGAGCCAATTATTTCTGTGGAAGACATCGTGCAGAATAAATAGCCCATTTCCCTTCAATTTACTGTTTTAATAAATAAATAGTGCTCCACACCGAGGTTTGTTTATTGCTGTTCATACCTGAAAGTTTGTGATGAATCTTCATGTTGTTTATTTCTAAAATTAATCAGATCTGCCCAGTGACTTTGAAATATAGGACTGCATTTACCCTTCGGTGTTGACAACAACACCGCCAGGCAGGGCCACGGGGAAAGGCAGGACCGGGGGGAGGGTGGGCAGAAGGCAGGGTGCTCGGAGCCCTGTGCCCATGGCCGTGGATGCCTGGGTACAGCACCGCCCTCAGGGAGACTCAGAACGCAGCTTCACAATTGAAGGTTCAAGGGAAATCACCCGGATGGACAAGGGCGCAGGAGGGGCAGAACGCCTCTCTCCTCTGTGTCGGATTTGGGTGGTTTGGCCAAGCCGGGGGTATCAAATAAGAACGGTCTGTCCAGACTCCACCCAATGGGCCACACTGAAAAAGGCCCTCAGCTCCCTCCCGTCCAGTGGCCGTGCAAGCTTGCATAGGCATGTATTCAGCTGCCTATCTTCCATAGATCCCTTTCTGTGCCTCCATTTTCTTAGATGTGAAATGGGAGTAATAATGATAATGAATATTAAATGAGAAAATAAATGGAAAGTACTTACCTCAGTACCTGGCACTGAGGTTTTAATCAAATCTTTGTTGTGATGATTATTTTTAGGACCTTCCTGGCCTGGGACCTTCTCCTTGAGCCAAAGGCAGAAGCAGATGTCTCCTGTGGGGCACCCATGGTCTGAAGGATATCTTAGGTTGGAGGGCACATCTCCAGGGTTCAAGGTGACCAGAAGTAAAATATAGTCAGCCATTGAGTTGTTTACAAAGCACGTTTATCTTCTACACGCTTTGGCACACACCTTATTAAGTCTCACAATCACAATAGTCCGTGAGGTAAAATTAAGTCCTCGTCTTACAGAAGAGACTCGGAAGAGGGTCAGATGGGCTCAAAGCCTTGTTGCCTGAGGCCTCAGAGCCGGCAAGTGGAAGTGAAACAGTTCAGATTTGTTTCTAGGTCTTCAGACTCCAAGACCAGTGTTGTTGCTGTTTTTCACAGAGATACGAGTGAGATGTACATATGGTGTGTGTGCAGTCTTCCAGAAACAGTCAGAGCATGCTACAGGTAAGCGGTGCTAGTTACAACCAAGTGTTGGGTGAATAGGAATTTTCTGAATGAGAAAGGCAAAAGAAAGACATGCCAGCAAGAAAGATCCGAATTCGAGTAACATTATGGGAAAGGAGAGGAGATTTAAAAAAGTTATCAAGCCAGGTGAATGGCTGACTGGGTGTGAGGTGTAAGAGATGAGAAAGGAGTCTGATTAAAACATGGTCACTGTGCTTCGTCTATCATTTCTTGGGAGTGAAGGGATCTGTCTTACACTTGCTCGCTTCCTGGTTAACATTCCATTCTCACAGGCTGCGGCCCTGCTAGGCCTGGGCCGGGACCTCCTGTTGGCCCTGGGCCCCCTCCCTGCCCCCTCGCTTGGGACTGAACACTGGGTCTGGCTGCAAGATAACCCCTCCCTGAGACTGTCTCACACACTGACCCATCGTCAAAACCCTTGGGACTTCCACCCTTTGCAAACAAAGGAAGACCAGTGTCCACCTTTCCTGGGTGAGCCTGTGTGCGTGCCTGTGCATGGGCATGTGCATGGGGGCAGGTGTGCGGAGCATTTGTGAGTGCAGGTAGGCATGCTTGCTTGTGCACATGTGCCTGTGTGCACAAGGATGCTATTTGTATCCCTCAGTGAATGTGTTGTGAGATAGTTTGCATGCCTGTGAATGCATGTTTGTGTGCACCTATGCATAGCCCCGTTTTGTGTGTGTACATGAGTATATATACAAGTTAGTTTTTTTGACATTGGTGTACCTTGACCCTTCTTCACTCCCTTTTATATGTATTTTATTCCCAACAAACAGTTTTTTGAAGGGTCTTTACAGAGCTTTTGAAATCATCTCTCTACCTGTACTGTCTCTCCTACTAGGCCAGGAGGACTTCCCAGGTAGCAACAATACATTGTATCCCCAGCTCACAGCACAGAGCCTGACATGCATACCTGTATTCACTCACTCATTCAGGCACTCATTCACACTTATGTATCTATTGTCTTCTGGGCACTGTATGCTGGAGATACAACAGTGAATGAAAAGAGATGAAGTCCCTACCCTCATAGAGCTTATAGTCCAGTAGAAAAGATGAGTAGTAATCAAATAATTAAACAAACAATGTAAAATTGCAACTGTTAGTAGGTACTAAGAAGGAGACACACAGAATCTGCTTTATATACTGACAGAGTATATAAAGAAGATTAAACTAGTCAAGAAAATGAGAGACGATGCCCAGGAAGTGACATTTGAGTGGATGTGTGCATTGAGAAGGATGAACGGGGGGCTGGCGCGATGCCCCTCTATTCTGCCGAACAGCACAGGGAGGGGCAGGTGGGAGGGCCTGTGAGAAAGCTCACATGGGGCTGAAAGAGTCAGGGGGTGAAAGCCAAGGGTGGAAGGCAAGTGCTATGCAGGGCCTTGGTATGCTTGGGTAAAGACGGGGCCTGTGTCCTCAGAGTGAGGGAAGCCCCAGAAGGGTTTTAAGTGGCAGGTGACATAATCAGAGTTTTGTTTGGCTAAGTGGACTTGATTGAAGGAAGGCAAACCTTTATGTGGGTGTATCAGGAGGGAGGAAGGGTAGCAGCCTGGACTGGGGTCATGAGTGAAGATGGAGAGAAGAATAAAGTCCAAAGCCATACAGTGGGCAAAAAGTAGGTTTACAGTTGTAATACACAAAACAAAGGGTTAGTAAAGCTGTCACAATAATCATAACCTGCATGTCTTTTTCCATATGAACAGTGGTAAACCTACCTTTTCTCAGCCCTGTGCAGTGGGTAAAGTAGGCAGATCACAGCAGTGGCTTGAATGTGGAACCTGAAGAAGAGAGAAGAATTGGGGATGGAGGGAGGCATCATTCCTGGGATGGAGAACACTTCAAGAGGACCAATCTGGGAAGCAGGATCCTGTCGTCTTAAACCTATTGACTCTAAGGGCCCATCAAGCTCTCTCTGAAGACTCTGATGTCCAACCATATAGGACACGTGGGTGTGGAGTGTGCACATGACAGCAGACCAATAACGTGTCCTGAATTGATGTCCCCAGTTTCTCCCTCTCCTGGATCATTTCTTTTCATCAAGAGATAATGACAGTCCTTGGAAAATTTAGAGATAGATTTGGCTCACCTTGGATAGAGGCCTTAGAATGAGAAGGCTCTGCAAACCCAGTCATTGCCAATTGCCATGTGTTCAGAGTTTTACAGCTCACACTGGGCTCGAAGTCATTTGAGTTTCACAATAACCTGGGATTATTGCCACCATTCGAGGTTACATGGTTTGTCCTGAGAAATCTTGTATTGGATCAAGTGTAAACTACTTTCTTATTATCATCTGCCTTCCGGAAGAATTGGAACTGCAAAACGCTGCCTTTATGAGAAAGGTGAATTCAGTCCACTTTACAGATATCCTTGAGCACAGACTGAAAAGGCAAGGAAGGGGCTACAAAGACACATAAGGAAATGTCCCTGCCTTTGAGGAGGGGACAGTCCAGGGAACAAGAGTCACAGTTGGTTGTAATGTATGACACAATGGAAGGTCAGCCCATTTAAATAAAGTCTCTCTGGTTATGAAAATAGTAAATAGTAAACATCTAGTGTCAATGAGTACTTAACAGAGACGTACAAAGGAAAAGATAAAGTATCTAACATCCACCCAGAGGTAGCCATGCCCTGTTTTGTTTAATTTTGGCTTGTGCTTGCATTGGACTCTCCAGTTTCTTAAGTCAATAAGTTGACTTTTGTCCTTCTTTTAAAGTATATTTTATTGATTATGCTATTACAGTTGTCCCACTTTTTTCTTCCCTTTATTCTCCTCTGCCCTGCACCTCCCTCCCACCAGCATTCCGCCTGCCCCCCTTAGTTCATGTCCATGAGTTATACATACAAGTTCTTCAGCTTCTCCATTTCCTATACTATTCTTAACCTCTCCCTGTCTATTTTCTACCTACCGTTTATGCTTCTTATTCCATGTACCTTTTCCCCATTCTCCTCCTTCCCTTCCCCACTGATAACCCTCCTCATGATCTCCATTTCTGTGATTCTATTCCAGTTCTAGTTGTTTGCTTAGTTTGCTTTTATTTTGTTTGTTTTTAGGTTCAGTTGTTGATAATTGTTAGTTTCTTGTCATTTTACCATTCATAGTTTTGATCATCTTCTTTTTCTTAGATAAGTCCCTTAACATTTCATATGATACAGGTTTGGTGATGATGAACTCTTTTAACCTGACCCTATCTGGGAAGCACTTTATCTGCCCTTTCGTCCTAAATGATAGCTTTACTGGATAGAGTAATGTTGGATGTAGATCCTTGCCTTTCCTGACTTTGGATACTTCTTTTCAGACCCTTCTTGCCTGTGAGGTTTCTTTTGAGAAATCAGCTGATATGGAAGCAGAAATCAGTCTTATGGAAACTCCTTTGTAGGTAACTGTCTCCTTTTTTCTTGCTGCTTTTAAGATTCTCACCTTATCTTTAATCTTGGCTAATGTAATTATGATGTGCTTTGGTGTGTGCTTTCTTGGGTCCAACTTCTTTGGGACTCTCTGAGCTTCCTGGACTTCCTGGGAGTTTATTTTCATTGCCAGATTACGGAAGTTCTCCTTGATTATTTTTTCAAATCAGTTTTCCATTTCTTACTCTTCCTCTTCTTCTGGCACCCCTATGATTCAGATGTTGGAATGTTTAAAGTTGTCCCGGAGCTTCTTAAGCCTCTCCTCATTATTTGTAACTCTTGGTTCTTCATTCTGTTCTGGTTGAACATTTATTTCTTCCTTCTGCTCTAAATTGTTGATTTGAGTACCAGTTTCCTTCCCTACAGTGTCGGTTCCCTGTATATTTTTCTTTATTTCACTTTGCATAGCCTTCACTTTTTCCTCTATTTTACAACCATACTCAACCATTTTTGTGAGCATCCTGATCACCAGTATTTTGAACTATGCCTCTGTTAGGTTGGCTATCTCCTCATCCCTTAGTTCTATTTTTGGAGTTTTGATCTGTTCTTTCTTTCAGGTCATATTTCTCTGATTCAACACACCTGATGTGCTGTAAGGGGTGGAGCCTTAGGTATTAACCAGGGTGGGGTAACCCACTTTGCTGTGTTGCAGCGCTGTCTGTTGGGGAGGTGCCCAAGAGGGAACAATGCCACTTGCCCAGCTCTTGGCCAGCTTTCAGTCGCTCCCCTCACTACTACTCACAAGCAAATTGGGCCCTTCTGGTGCTGATTCCTGGGTGAGTGGGTTTGTGTACATTTTAGGACCCTGTGGGTTTCTCCAATGAACTCTCCTGTGTGTCTGGGAGTTTCTCCTGCTGCCACAACCCCCATAGGTTTTTACCACCAGGTTTTGAAGCTTTCTTTTCCTGCACTGGAATCCTTGGTTGTAGTTCTGTCTCACTCCCCGGTTGTTCCTCCTAGTTTATCCACATGCAAATCTGGGACTGCCCAATCCACCAGCCACTGCCTTGCCTACCCAGTCCTCCAGCTGCCACCTTGCTGCCCATCCTCTCCACCCTGGCTGCCTGTCTCCACCCCTCCTACCAGTCTGAATGAATGTTTCTTCTTTAACTCCTTGGTTGTTGGACTTCCATACAGTTCAATTTTCTGACAGTTCTGGTTGTTTTTATTTTTAAATTTGTTGTTGTCCTTCTTTTTGTTGTGTGAGGAGGCAAAGTGTTGCTACCTACACCTCCATCTTGGCCAAAAGTTCCATTAAGTGGCCTTTTAAGCTTAAGCTAGTTGTAGTTGGAGTTTCTGTAACTTACAACTGAAAGAATCTTGACTAGTACAGTTATTGAGAATTGAGTCAACTCATAATAGTCAACAATAAAGTATACAAAGTGCCTAACACAGTACCTAGCATATGGTAAGCACCTGATAAACATTGGCTGCTATTATTCTTGTTTGACCCATTAGATTGGGGGAGGGGTGACTCTGAGAGCAGCCTGGTATCTGCCAGTGAGAATCACCTCCTGGTTCAGCTCCACCAGAAACCAGGAGCTCTGTGGAGAGGTGAATGAAATGGAACAGGAAAGCCTGGAAGTTTCTGACTTCACTCTGCATGCTCTTTTTAGGTTAACTGCTACCATCACTTAGCAAAGAAAGGGGACAGAGATGGTCTGTCCTGCAGTAAATCACAGGGACCCTTGTCACTTTGAGACATGCCATGCTGAAATGTCAACTAGGGCTGGTTTGCTCTAAGAAGCCCAACACCCCAAAGAAACAAACTTAATATTTTTAAGACCTGGCTTCTAAGCATACATGCAGGCTCTGGGGGACAAAAAATTTAAATAAAACATAGGTTCTGCATTTTCAGTTAATTATCTAAAGAAAAAAATGTATGTATGTATGCTTGAGTCTCTGGCTGGATGACTCATCAAAGTATACCAAGAGCATCTGTGGTTTGCTCATATGAACCCAATGGATCTTCATAAATTTTTAAGCATTATTTTGAGCTCATATGCTTCATCTGTTACCCTATGGAGTTAACCTGTGTCTCTGTGACATGCTGAGAAGGGCCATTTGAGGTAGAACTAAATATATTTGAACTGACATCTGCATATTTTTTTATCTTCCCATACTGGTCTGCATAGCAGCAAAGGCTGTAATGAAGACAGCTCAAACGTTAGAAGCCTCTGTCAGAGATGTACTTGTAGATCCTTTCTTTCCCAATGAAGGTAGACCTTGCCTAGCTCATCCCTGAGACCTAGCCCCAGCACCTCTTTGGAGGAGCAAGGAAACAGACCTGAGCCCTAGCTAAACCAAATCCCCATTTACCTGTTCTCCCCAGTTCTCTTGAACCACCCAAGGTCTAGCTCTTGTCGCCTTTCCCAGCTCTGCATGTTGCCCTGATACAAAGCAGTCCTCCCTCCGTGAAAAGCCAACACTTCCTCCCTTAATTCCTTGTACAAAGCCCTTGTTTCAACCCTGGGTCTGGACAGTATGTATCTTCAGACCTTTGGCAGCTCTGAGGTAAGCTAAATTCTCTGTAGTTTCAGAGGGATAATAGTGTGGGTAGTAGTTGAGAGTGGGGAAGCAAACAAACGATAAAAGAACAGCACATGCTACTAGATGGCAGTACTTTTGACTCCCTGTTGTTAGGAGCATCCATATTAAGAATTGTGTCTGCTCGGAGAATTGGTTATGTAACGCCCATTTTATCCCTGATAACTTTCCTGGTCTGAAGTTCACTGAAATTGATATAGCAACTCCTGCTTTCTTTTGATTAGTGTTAGCATGGCATATCTTTCTGTATCTGCTTAGTTTTAATATATGTATCTTTATATTTAAATAGTTTCTTGGGTCTTCTTTTTGACCCACTTTGATGATATTTCAATTGGTGGATTTAGTGATTATTGATATAGTTTCACTAATGGTTACCATGCTTGGTACTGTGTTTTCACTGTTGCCCTTGTTCTTTAGCCATCAGTTATAGTCAGGGTTCTGTCACCTAGCCCTGTTCCCAAGAAGGCTTCAGCGCATGGGTTTCTGTTCCTGCAAGCTGTGATTCTCTGTATTCACTTGTTGGTCTTTCCAGGTAAGGAGGTAGCAGTTCACCTTGTGACCTCTCTCTTCTTATGGATCTGAGAAGAGTTGCTGAGTTCTCCATTTGTTCAGCTTTTTATTCATTAGGCAGAGTGGTGATTCCCAAACTTCTTACAAGCTGGACCAGAAACCAGAGGGACTTTTTTCCATCAACACTTCTAAAACCCTAGAGGAAGTGAACAGTTTTCTAGCAAAATTCAAATTACTTACATTAATCCCCCAAAATCAAAATCTTGAATGACCATGGGAAAACATTGGCAGTGTTAAAGACCTGGCCCAGGACACCTGCAGTATGGAGAGGAGTTTGGCTTGTTCTTGCACCCCTCCCTCTTCTGTGGGAGGCTGGGAGGGGCAAATGTCACTTGTCCAACTTGTGGATGCCATGCACCTGCTGTGTACCTTCCTGAAGAGTTTAGCCCTCTGAGAGGCAGACCGGTGACCGACTTTGACCCTCTCATTTCCTGCCTGCAATGATAAGCCCCACAGTCTCTTAGGTGAGGTGCTGGGAAGACAGCTCAGCCATGCTGCCTTCACAGGATACTCCTGTCCCATGGAATCTGTGTCCCTTTGTCACATCACACTGAGGGGACAAGGGGCATAAGTGCTGCTCATCTTCTATTTCATTCTGCCCCTGTCCCCCTCCAGTCTCCCTCTCCACCTTCCTGTGAACGCAGGTAAGTCTAATGCCCTAGTGGCCCAGTAGGAATCCTCCCAGGGGGTGAGGCAGCAGCCCTCCTCATCCTCGGATCCCACCATTTCCTTGGAGTTGCACTCACTCAGCTGGGGGCAGGGGGCAGATACCCCTACTCTCTCCCTACCAGGGGAGAGGGAAAAGCCCCAGCACTCTACCCTGACAGTGATAAGTCATGGCCCCAAGCACCCCTTGTCGCCTGCTCGTATACACAGGTGGTGTGTGAGAGTGGTGTCCTGAGCAGCTGCATCGAGTAGTCCCATTTAGAAATGTGGGAATACATGTCACCTGTTGATTTCAAATTTGGGTTTTTACTTACAATTCCAAGAAAGCAGATGAAGCCCCATCCAAAATCTTATTGCAAAGAAAAAAAATCCTCTGCCCGCATAATACAGAGCTATGGGTTCCCTAGGAATCTGGCATCTTGGCCCAGTCCCAGGAACTCTGGGACACAGAGGAAATGTGTGTATCAGTTGAGGAGATGCCCAAGGTATCCCACATTGCCCAGTATACCTATAAGAACCCCCACCACTGCAGCTTGTCTGTGCATGTCTCCTCTTTGAACTCACAAAGCCTGACTCAACCAGGCTCCTCATCACTGCAGGTGCCTTGCCTTACACAGAACTCCAAGGTCCCCAGGAGGTTGTTCTGGGTTTCAGGGCATCCCAGTGTCTCTACGCTTTGCTGGTCCTTGTGAACTGTGACTTGTGGAATCTTGGAGGCAGCTGTCCAAGGTACCACATATGACCTTTGAGTTCTGGGCACCAGCTGCCTCTAGTATCCATGTATTTTCCCCAAAGCAGAGGGCCACACATGAGGAGAATTGCCAGCAGGTGTGGACAGGGCCTGCCAGGGCATAGTCAGCTCTGTTTTGGGCAGCCCTGCCCAACTGAAGGTTTTTCATCTGTCATTGTGGCTGTGCTGATGGTGCATCCTCAAATTGCAGCTCCCCTAAACTGAGAGACAGCCTTTTAGCTGCAATATACAGGCCTAATTTAGGAACCCAAATGACATGACTCCAGCCTCATTGGCAGGAATTACAGCTCTTGAATCGGGAACAAGCTGCAGAATAAGTGATATTGTTGACACAGAGAAATGCATTTGAAAACATGACGTGATCTATGGTTAAAACCTGTGAATTTTGCATCCATCTCTGAAACATTCTACTTCCAGAGCAATTTCTTCACTAACTAGCTATCTCTTGAATGGACCATATGTCTTTTTCATTGCTGTGTCAGCCCTGCCTCCACTGGCAGCAGTTCCCAGCTGCTAGGCTCCTGATTCTCCGTCCAAAGGCCCAAAACAGGGTCCTGACTATAGGAGGTGTAGTCACAGCCACTCCTGGAATAGTCATCACTACGGCATCAGGTCCAGAAAGCTGACCTAAAAGCAGGTAAGGTTTGCCTATACCCCAGCAGGAAATTCTCAACAAGGGGCCTAAGATTTGCAATAATGCCATTCAGGTTTAAAGAGACATGGGGTGAGACTTTCCATGTAACCCCTTCAGAGTGTGCCAGATTCATGGCTAAGCCCAAGGCCCTTAAGAGTTGTGCAAAACCTAGGTGAAAGGTCATTTTGTAGCTGATACCAAATCTGAAGCAATGGACTTTGGAGGTAGCATTTTATAAGCCAGATGCCTAATAGCAAAAATAGTAGTCACCCAACTGTGCCAGGCACTTGACTACTAATTTATATGTATTAGCTCACTGAAACCTCAACAGACCTACAGTATCAGTGGTATTATTACTATGCCTATTTTACTGATGAGAAAACTAAAGTACATGTAGTCAGGGGAAAGAACCCCATCCTCGCCAGAGTTGCCATCATTTGTAGAAAGAAAAGCATCTAGGAAACAGAAATATCAGAATTCTGCAACAAAATGAGGGAGAATGCAGTCTCCAGCACATCAGATGAGGAAGCACAGGAGAATTTGGAGACGAGATGTGACTGTTTCTGAAATGCTTCTGCTTTTAACTGCAATATGTTTTCTTATCTCTCCTCAGAAAGAGGCTTTACAGCCAACAAAGCAGCATTCCCAACCTTGGCTGAGCATTTAAAATCACCTGGGGAGATTTTAAACATTCCAATGCCCTGACCAATGGAGTCAGAATCGCTGTGGGTGGCGTGCAGGCATCAGCATTATTTGAAGCCCGCACTGATTCAAGGCTTGAAGTGAAGGTGACTATGGCAGTTCCAATCCTAATCAGCGGGATATGAGTGGCTAATCACAAGTCACCTCCTATGGAGCGAGGGCCACCTGGGAAAGGAAGGCATGATTGGCTGCCAACAGGGTCACAAAACACCTGACCAGGGTCCTGTCAAGACTGATGGGATTTAAGCATGGCTTGAAAACCTCAAAGGCAGTATTTGCAGGTGGGAAGCTGAAGGTGAAGCCACAGAGAAGTGAAGCATTTTTGAAGAATTCAGATGCTACTGACCAGGTCAATGCCTCTGTGGGTAGAACAGAAATGTTGCCAACAGTTCACAGCCACTGGAGCAGTCTGTTCGTTGGTGCCTGGGGTCGGACAGCAGATAATCTCCTCGTGGCTGCATCGGTTTATAACAACAGCCCCATGGCCGCATTGCACATGCCGGAAGTCTGATGTTAGAGCAGAAAATAAGGCTTTGAAGCAGAAATTCTTGGGCTTAAAATCTTTCTTGACATTCACTAGCTCTGAGTCTAAGTACCACCTCTGAGACTTTGCTTCTTTTTCTGTAAAAGGGAATCATTAATTCATATAGCAAATATCTATTGAACATCTGCCATGTTCCAAGGCATTGATTTAGATGCAGGGGATAGAGCAGGAAAGAACACAGATTTTTTTTAAAATCCTGTTTCCTTAGAACTTTTAAGTTGTTTAGGAGAAGGGAACAATGGACAAGTAAAATACACAGCATGTTGAAATGTGGTAAGTGCTGGGTAATTACACAAAGCAGAGAAAAAAGATCAAATGCTGGGGGGTGAGGAATGCAATTTTATTAGACGGTTCAGCAAATACCTCCCTGAACAATACCCTGAAGGAAAGAAGGGAGCAAGCCAGGCAGAGATCTGAGGGAGGGTGTTCCGAGCAGAGGGAGCAGCAAGTGTAAAGGCCCTGAGGTGAGAATGTGCCCTGGAAATACAGTTATCTATCTTCTATGGTTGTATGTGTGTGTACATGTATAGTTACATACATTATTGGGAAGAGTATGGAAATAACTTGAGAATGCCCCCAAAAGCCTAAAATAACTTGGGAACCATTTTTCCCCAAAGGAGGGGCTATCGTCTCTTCTGGGTGGCAAAAAAGGAAGCTATTGATAGCTCAGTTGGTGGCCTTCACAAACTAAGCCAGGCCCAGACAAGAGCCAAGCATCCTACACACTCGTGACAAGTGTCACTCTTTGGTGACACTTACGGGTCAAAACTTCCTACCAAGAAAAATGGCCTTTCCTCAGATGAGCCTGTGCTAGGTTGTCTGCGAGAAAAAGTAATGCTCTGTGGAGAGGTTCGCTTGCTTCTCCGATACGCCTGAGCCGGCGAGGAAATCGGCCTCAGCCCCGTGAGTGTTGCCGGGAGGAGATTGTGGCACCATCTCCCAGGCACCCCGACCTCTCCTTCCCAGGGGCAGTAGAATCAACACCGTTATCAGCTGAGAGGAAGTCTGAAGTGCCCCAGTTCACAAGACCTAAAGGATTTCTGAGGTGGAATCTCATCTACCTGTGAGGAACCAAAGATGGGGACAAAACCCGAGGGACTTGAAGAGCCACCAGATGGCACCAAGGAAAAGCTCTGGAGTTTCTCCGACTGCTCCTCCAGGGTCCCTCCCCCACGCCCACAGAGAAATGATCGTGCTAAGTTTCCAACTCTGCTCCTCCCCCAGCACGCTGTTCTTCTGAAACCTACCTGGCCCTTCAGGAAAACCTTCCTTTGCCACCATCAGGACCCAGATGGCAAAGACAGGTGAGCCAGGAGGTGTCAGGGGAGGAAACATAATTGCTCCTAACCATCTTGTGGTGATTTGGGAGTAAGAGGGCTGGACGAGCACTGGCCCTCCACTTTGCTAGCATTAGTGAGCGACGACCCAATAAGCCAGATCTCAGTGGCCTGACCCAGCCTGATGTGGGGCAGGTGCCTTTCCTGTGTGTCAAGGCTCGAGCTTCTTTCATCGTGGGCTCCATGTAGCTGGAGTTTTTTCCTCCCAGCAACATGAAGGAGAAAAAAGAGAAAGAGTGGGAGAATGTACACAGAGTTTCATGGCCAAGACCAAACATAGCATATATCTGCCTGTCTCCCATTGGCTAGAACCTATTCCAGGGCCACTTCCAACAGCAGGGGAAATTGTGAAATACAATATCCCTATGTTCCTATACCAGCATTGTCTCTGCCACA
Organism: Sturnira hondurensis; assembly: GCF_014824575.4. Lineage (NCBI taxonomy): Eukaryota > Metazoa > Chordata > Mammalia > Chiroptera > Phyllostomidae > Sturnira > Sturnira hondurensis. The sequence continues at coordinate 5,769,637 of NW_028079136.1, forward strand.
CTCCACTGGTGACTACTGGGTAAAATCATTGCTAGTTAAAGCCAGCAGAAGAGCGACCCCCAGCACAGGCAGAAACAACCCTAGACTGGACCATCTCCTCTTTGTTCCCCACATGTTAGCATGTAACTCTCCTCCCAACGTGCATGATGCAGCAAAGAACTCCAGGCTCTGCATCAACGTAGTGCTGAAGACAGATATTACCAAACCCAAGGTCTTTCTTGTCTGGGATTTTACAGGCTGTGTGGGTGCTTTGGCTCAAGTGCTGATGTAATACTATCTAAAAATATCCCTCTTCTACCTAATATTCCATTAATGCTTGGGCCAGAAAGCTCTTGGCTAGCTACATAGCTCAACCCTGGGACCAACGAAAGGGAGGGCATGCCAGAGCAGGAAGGGAGCTTTCAATTTATTTTTCATTTGTGTTAGCAACTAGCTGACATCCTCAGAAAGTCAAGAATGTAGGTCAGAACTCTTTGGTATTGTGGTCATTTATCGGATTCCAGTTTAACCCAATCTGGCTCATCTTCACCACTGAAACTGATGCCTTTTAACCCTTAGTGGGAACTTTGTATCCCAGAGAAACCCTGCTCCAGGGACCATCTCCCCTAACCCATGCCTGAAATCCTCCATCCTGAGCACATGTAGCCACTGGATTCTGGCTATGACTAATAGAAGCAATCCCATAATGCTTTCATTATAGTGGTATCTCTGAGAACTTTTAGGCCATGTGAACCGTGTCTCGGGGCCATCTATCAGGGAGAGGAAGGGGGAAACATATCCTGTGGCTCTACCTTCTGTTGGTCAACATCTCACGCAGCACTAACGCCCTGGCACTTCTGTGTTCCACTTGTGTGGGTGCAGAGTGAGGTTTTACAGTGGCATCCATGGGAAAGTCCCCCTGTGGGATGCAAGGGGTCACATGTACGTACCTGAGGGGAGAAACTCTCCGACTGTACCTGTTGAAGGCTGGTCAAAGCCCACGAAGAACTGGCCCTTATAGTAGAGCAAGACGATATTGGCGAGTGTGGCAAAAGTGGTTCTTGAGCCACAGGAACTCAATCAATATTATCTATTGTTGTGATGACGATGACGATGATTAGCATCATTATGAACTGGGTACAGATGCCAGTCCTTGGACATGGACCTCTACCCTAGACTCCGATGCTCTGAATTTTAACTTTGAACCAAAGTTCAGTCCCTCTTTACAGGGCATACACTTCTGACCTAGACAGGACCCAGACAGAGAAAAGCTGTCTGTAACAGGACTACTTGTGCTGACTCACACCCCAACTTCAAGGGCCAACTGTCTTTGGAAGCCCTGGAGGCTGTAAGGGCACTGGGGGTCCCGACTGTTGCAGCACGGAGTCCCCTCCAGGGACCAAGGGAGATTTCCGATAAGAGGAGCTCTGCCCTGTGCTCTGACACGCTGTGTCAGACTTCCAGGAATTGCGCTTTCTGTNATGGACCTCTACCCTAGACTCCGATGCTCTGAATTTTAACTTTGAACCAAAGTTCAGTCCCTCTTTACAGGGCATACACTTCTGACCTAGACAGGACCCAGACAGAGAAAAGCTGTCTGTAACAGGACTACTTGTGCTGACTCACACCCCAACTTCAAGGGCCAACTGTCTTTGGAAGCCCTGGAGGCTGTAAGGGCACTGGGGCTCCTGACTGTTGCAGCACGGAGTCCCCTCCAGGGACCAAGGGAGATTTCCGGTAAGAGGAGCTCTGCCCTGTGCTCTGACACGCTGTGTCAGACTTCCAGGAATTGTGCTTTCTGTAACGTGGTCTGAAGCAGCAGAGTTAAGAAATGCAATTAGCTGCTAAAAGCACAGATGGCAAGTCAGATCACCCAGTCCCTGGGAGACCATCAGTCAAGGAGCAAACAAAGGCATCCTTAAGCTCACAGTGCTTATGGCTCTGTGTCTTGATAGAGTTGGCTCATTCACCCCTATGGTGGGTACAGCATAAACATCTAACTCTAGAAAGAAGGCTCCAAATGGTGAGTAAGGATATCATCGCCCACCCTTGCAGGACTCCATATATATTTCTTTTGTTTTGGGGAGTATCTGGTGATTGGAGGTAAGAGGAGCAAGGGGTGGGGAGGAGCGAGGTTTGATGTGATGAGAAGCACACTGGATTTAAAATGAGAACACTCTGGTGTCAATTCCAGCTCTGCCGATGATGTCAATCGGTATCCACTTGATGAGATAGATGATGCTGATTGTCAAAAAAAAAAAAAAAAAAAACCGAACAAACCAAAAAAAACCTCCAGCTGTGTCTCCTCCACACTGTGTAACCAGGAGCAATTTACGTGACCTTACCAAGCTTGCTTTCTCAATTGTAAAGTAAAACAGAAATCTTTTTAAAAACATATTTTATTGATTATGCTATTACAGTTGTTTCATTTCCTCCCCTTTATTCCCCTCTGCCCCGCACACCCCCTCCCACCCACATCCCCCCCTTTTAGTTCATGTCCACGGGTCATACATACATGTAAGTTCTTTGGCTTCTACATTTCCTATACTATTCTTACCCTCCCCCTGTCTATTTTCTACCTACCATCTATGCTACTTATTCTCTGTACCTTTTCCCCTTCTCTCCCCTCCCACTCCCCCACTGATAGCCCTCCATGTGATCTCCATTTCTGTGATTCTATTCCTGTTCTAGTTGTTTGCTTAGTTTGTTTTTGTTTTTGTTTTAGGTCCAGTTGTTAATAGCTGTGAGTTTGTTGTCTAAAACAGAAATCTTGATCTGGTTGTGAGAATCCTACCTTCTTTGCAAGTGGATTCTGACCCTAGTAGAAACAATGTGTGTGGGGATGTACGTGTATGTGTGTGTTATATCCTTTCTAGCAAGGTACAGAGGGTTGGAAGACACCACCACACACCTGTCTTTGAGTGCTTGAGGCAGACACCGTTGGAATGACCACCTGGGGTCATCACAGCAGGGCATGAGCATCCCTCGTCTCCGGCCAGACCCAGACACTCGGGGTCAGGCTCTTTTTCCAGAGGGTAAGCAGTGGAGCCCACAACCCTTGGTCCACAGAAACAGGCCTGCTGACCAGCAGTTGTTCTTCCTGGCTTGACTGGGGCCAAAATTGTAACATCAGTGGTAATTGTGGGCACAGTGGCTAGAGTTCTGGCTCTGGATTCTGCCTTTGCATCCTGGCTCTGCCCTTACTAGATAAATTATTTAACCTCTTTGTGCCTTAGTTATTTCATATGTAAAGTGGAAGGAATAATGGTAAATCTCTCGTAGTGTCGTTACAAGATTTAAATGAAATAATATATATAAAATGCCTGAAAGAGTGCCCAGCATATCGAAGGCCCTCAAAAACATTAGCTAACATTTATTGAGTTGGCTTATAAAGATAACTGTGACCCAGACACTATGTTAGGTGTGTAAACCCTCCTATTTATCCTGTGATCTTTGTAATGTTAATATTCCATTGAAGAAGCCAAGATGTAGAAAGTGACTTTCCCAAAGGCATGCAGCTGATCTCTTTGGGAAGCTTCTCAAACAAAAAAAGATACCATGTGACATCTGCCAATGACACTGCGTCATTCTGTGAGGACCTTCTTACCCCTTTGTCTTTCTCTAAGGGTTAGAGAACTACAGCCTTTGGGCCACACTTAATTCCTTAATTAAACTTTAATTGTAACAGTCTGTCCATTTGTTTTTCTAATGTCTACGGCTGCTTTCACACTGCAATAGCAGAGTGAAGTGATTGCAACAGAGACCATTTGGTTTGCAATGCTAAAAATATTTACAAGCTGGCCCTTTATGGAAAAAGTTTGCCAGCCCCTGCATTAGACTGTGAGCTCCATAAAGTGGTACTCATGTCTTCCATCTCTGTACACCCTCATCTCAGCCCACAATGGCTCCCTAAACATGGGGTGGGTGAAGGAATGAGTAAATGTGTGGCAGACTTGAATGGATGCCATTTCTGAAGAAATTATTTCCTTAGGAGCCCAGGTGTCAGGCTCTGAGTGGCACCCAGATCCTGGTGTTACCGAACAAAGGGTCCAAGGGGGGGGCAATACTTGGCCCACCGAGGGATGCCAAAAACTGCTACAGAAAACAGGGGCCCCTCCCAAGGACGATACACTAATATCTATAGGGCTCTTCTGTCCGCCGCCAATTGGAAAGACATCTCTCAATGCCAGAGATTTGTGAAAAGGAAACAAAATGTTTATTTAATGCTATTCAGGCCTAATGCCTTCCTTAAAATATTAAAGTCTTTAAGGGTATACACCTACACACACACACACAGCGCTCCCTTCTCCCACTGTCCCAACTCCGGGTACCGTAAATCAGGAAAAGAGCACACGTCCGTTTTCAGGTCGCTGGCACGTGAGCTGTGTCGCCTGCCTGTCCAGGCAGGATCTCCAATTAATCCAAAGTCATGTGGCACCTTTCACTGGCAAGAGTTCTTTGTACCAAGTCCTAGTCAAAGTCTCTCCTGGTTTCCAGGCCACTCAGCCAAAGCTGCGTGGGCCTCTTCTACCAAAGCCGCACTCCACCAAAAGCGCGTCTTTCTTCTTCACCTGGCTGCAGGGATCTCCATTCTGGCCAAGCTGCGTGGTTTTCCCTTTCACCTGGCCAAGAAGGGGGTCTGCACTCTGCTGAAACCGCGTGGCTCTCCCTCCTAATGGCTACAGGGGTCTACATCTTTCCAAAACAGCATGGCTCTCCTCCTCACCTGGCCAAGAGGGGGTCTTCACTCTGCTAAAGCCACATGCCTCTTTCTCAGGCACTCTGACTCCGAGAAGCAGCCCCAGTTCCAGCCTAGTTAGCCGCCACTCTGCTAAAGCCACATGGCTCTCAAGCAGGCACTCTCTCAGAGAAGCAGCTCCAGTTCCAGCCTGGTTCGCAGCCACTCTCTTCTCCCTGGCCCAAAACTTGGCCACAGCTCTTTAACATATCTATGAAACCAGTTAAAGGTTATAGATATGTTAAATAACCATTCCAGAGGTTAGCTGCAAAACTGTTCCTATGCAAAACAGCTCTCAAGGGCTCCGCTCCATTCATCCCTTCCCCCAACTGACACCTTGGGGGGGGGGGTGAGGATACCTTAATATTTCCTCCAATATTCCTGTACATTTTGAGTTCTAGACACCATTCCAAATCTTTTCTGGGCCCCCCCTTGGCTCCACCCTGTATCACTGGGAAGCTCCACGGCTTTGTGATGTCACTAACTGCAGAGCGGTCCCCAAGGGGGCACTGACAAGGAACCAGTAGCAGGGCTCTACATCACTATCCCAGTATCACTTGCAGCTCTCATGTGAGAGGATGAGCATCTCCTGGGAAGGAAACCCCTTTTCAGTCTTCACTTGTGAATGGAGTTAATTTGGAGAGCCACACCCCACTCCTTTTTGTGCCCTGCTGATACAGGGTGCAGCCAAGGGGGGCCCCAGAAAAGATTTGGAATGGTGTCCAGAACTCAAAGTGTACAGGAATATTGGAGGAAATATTAAGATATCCTCACCCTCCCCCAAGGTGTCAGTTGGGGGAAGGGACGAATGGAGCAGGGCCATTGAGAGCTGTGTTGCATAGCAACAGTTTTGCAGCTAACCTTTGGAATGGTCATTTAACATATCTATAACCTTTAACTGGTTTCATAGATATGTTAAAGAGCTGTGGCCAAGTTTTGGGCCAGGGAGAAGTGAGTGGTGGCTAACCAGGCTGGAACTGGGGCTGCTTCTCTGAGAGAGTGCCTGCGAGAGAGCTATGTGGCTTTAGCAGAGTGAAGACCCCCTCTTGGCCAGGTGAGGAGGAGAGCCACGCTGTTTTGGAAAGATGTAGACCCCTGTACCATTAGGAGGGAGAGCCATGCGGTTTCAGCAGAGTGCAGACCCCCCTCTTGGCCAGGTGAAAGGGAAAACCACGCAGCTTGGCCAGAATGGAGATCCCTGCAGCCAGGTGAAGAAGAAAGACGCGCTTTTGGTGGAGTGCGGCTTTGGTAGAAGAGGCCCACGCAGCTTTGGCTGAGTGGCCTGGAAACCAGGAGAGACTTTGACTAGGACTTGGTACAAAGAACTCTTGCCAGTGAAAGGTGCCACATGACTTTGGATTAATTGGAGATCCTGCCTGGACAGGCAGGCGACACAGCTCACGTGCCAGCGACCTGAAAACGGACGTGTGCTCTTTTCCTGATTTACGGTACCCGGAGTTGGGACAGTGGGAGAAGGGAGCGCTGTGTGGCTGTGTGTGTGTGTGTAGGTGTATACCCTTAAAGACTTTAATATTTTAAGGAAGGCATTAGGCCTGAATAGCATTAAATAAACATTTTGTTTCCTTTTCACAAATCTCTGGCATTGAGAGATGTCTTTCCAATTGGTGGTGGACAGAAGAGCCCTATAGATATTAGTGTACTGTCCTTGGGAGAGGCCCCTGTTTTCTGTAGCAGTTTTTGGCATCCCTCGGTGGGCCAAGTATTGCCCCCGCTTCGGACCCTTGTTCGGTAACTCTGCCTCCTGCCCCCGGGGATGCTCCGTTTGTCCTTGAACCTCCTGTGCACATCAGAATTGCCTGTCCGTGCGAGGCGGCTGCCCCACAGTGAATGCTTCCGTCTCTCGGTGGAAAACGGCAACTACGAAGAAAATAGCTGCCATTCACTGAGCTCCTGCTCTGTGCCAGGCACTGGGGCCTCATACTCTACATAATCAACACCAGTTCTTAGAACAGCCCAGAGAGGCAAATGGCTTAATCACATGCATTTAAAGATGAGGAAACCGAGGCCCTTGCCCAAGGTCACATAACCGTACGTTAAACTATTTCCTCTCTTGTCATGTCACTCACCTGCTTCCCTAGGGGCCCATAACCCAGCCACTGGAACAGTATTGGCACATTGTTCTTTGAACCAAACACTTTAGCTGCATTCTCCTGACCCAGCCTAGTCCAGGACAGATAAGGTTGCCATTTGTGAGAGATGCATTTGCTATTCACTTGAACAGGTTTTATGCAGGGCACTTGGGACACAGAGGTAAATAGCACAGCTTTACCTTTCAAGGACTTCACAGTCTAATAGAGGTGAGGCAAATAGGAAACCAGCAACCAGCCCAACAGGTGAGCTACTGAGTGAGGGGAATGAGGGGTGGAGAGGACTCTGAGTGGGTGTGGTTATGAGTGGGCGTGTCCCACTGGGCGGGGCTCTACCCTCCACCCCACCTCTTCCCTGTTAGCTAATCTTGATCTTTTCCTTATAGTTAGTTTCTATATAAGAGTCCCCTTGAATAGCTCTTTTGTTAAGTTTGGAAACTTCCTCACTAAGGGATGAACAAAGCAGGAAGAACCAAGCACTGATGCCATCATTGTCTGAAATACAGGGTTTTTTTCAAAATCACATTCTCTTTGGAAGTTCACAAAGACCAGCTCTTAAATACATTCCTGGAGCATTTCTCTTCTCAGAGGACAATTAACCTTTGCAATTAGCTTCATCAACAGGAACTTAATATCAAATACTTGGTTGCTTAGCAACAAGGAAGCAGCCTCTGGCGGGATTGCTCTATCTTTGTTACTTAAGTCTCACTGGGAGGCAGGCTGAGGAAAAGCTGAGCTGGGTTTCCAACCCCTGCAAAGCTCTTTGCCCAAGAGTGTTGACCACTCACCCGAGGTCCTGCTGTTGTCAGTGACCTACAGAGCCCATGAGCCGATGAGTGAGAACTCAGCCTCCCAGCATTGACTGAAAAAACAAAGTGCTGGAGCCTCTCCTGCCTCATGTGACTCAAAAGAGCTTCCAAGAATGGCTAGGCAAGGAGGGGTTGCTCTGCTTCACCCTTTAGGGCTACGTGGCCCGGGAAAGCCAGGGCCTCCTGAACACCTGTTGCTAGGTCACTTCCTATTTCTCTAACTTTCACAGGGTCTCTCATCCACATTTTAAATGGAAAGACTATGTCTCTGGTTAAACCACTTGCTCCAGTGTGTGCCCAGTGGTAAGTGGTGGAGCAGGTTTGGTCCCCAGCTCGTGCTCTCCCCTCAGCCCCACACTGTCCAGAGCCAGGCTGTGCGCCCATTCCTGGCCTGAGCTTCAGTGTTGGACCCAGAGCGTCCCTCTGGCCCACCCCAGCTTGGGAGTCTACCCTTCCTTCCCAAACGCACTCCTCATTTGTTTGGGCCTCTCTGCTCTCTCATTTCACTCACTGTTTCCCAGGAAGAAGAATCCTAATTCTTTCTGAGTCTCAGATTCCAAACCAAAAAGCACTAAGTTTGTAATTAGATCCTGGCTTTGATATTAACCAGCTGAATAACCTTGGGGATGTAACCTCTCCTTATACCCTTCCGTTGGTCCAAAAAGTGGAGATAATAGTGACTACCTCAAAAGGATGCTGTGAGCACCGAGAGAGAAGCTTGCCTAGTAGTAGGTGTTCAAGAAACAAAACAAACAAAAAAAACGACAACAAAACAAAACCGCCACCAGACTGCTTAATACCACTGCCCTGCTCACTTCCTATGGGAGTTATAAGACATTTGTCTCCACCTCATTTCCCTCACAAGGACGTCCCACTGTAAAGTGACCCAAAGAAGTTTCAGACTGAATGACTGCTGGAGGCCTCTCAGTGTGTGTACTTAAAAACGCAAACAAATACCTTAAAAAATGTCTTTATTTTCCATTGAAATAAAAGTAATCCGTGCCCTTGCTGGCTGGCTCAGTTGGTTGGAGCGTCATCCCATGCACCAGAATGTTGCAAGTTCGATTCTCTGTCAGGGCACATACCTAGGTTGTGGGTTCAATCCCTGATCGGGGTGCATACAGGAGGCAACAGATCAATGTTTCTATCTCACATCGACGTTTCTCTTTCTCTCTCTCTCTCAAATCAATTTTTAAAAAACATATCCTGGGGTGAGGATTTTTAAAAAAAGAAAACAACTAAAAGTAATTCAAGGCAGGCAGATATGATTTGAATTCTGACTCCATCCCCTAACAGCCCTGTGACCTGGGCAAACACCCTGCTCTCTCAGCTTCCGCATCATCCTCAATTAACACATGGAGAAAAGTAATACTTCCTCGATAGGGTTCTAGTGAAAACTAACTCCAAAGAACAATATTTAAAAGCCCATGCCAGGGCCTGGCCTGAGACTCACGTAAGTAACTCAGGCAATATAGGTTATGTCTGAATCCACTGGACAAACACAGCCCTTATCTGTTTGTGCCTGCTGTGAGAGTCCTGTGAAATTCTTATTGGCTATGTTTACCAAATTAGTCATATCTATACTGTTTCAGCACCAGTTTTAGAAAATAGCACACCTGCTTCTATTTTCAAACAAATTCGTACCAAAAACAACCTACAATCCTGTTTTTCATTGGTGTTCTGGGAGGACTACATACACATGAAATGACAGTTTGAATTTTAGAAATGCTCTTTGGAACTTCCAGGCTTCCTGGCATCTGCGAGGTCTTGCTTGATAATCAGCTTGCCCTATTTGAAGCAGTTCACTGGTCTCTCAGGATGTGCAGAAGTTTGCGAAACAAACCCCATCGAGTTAAGCAGGGAGTTCCATTATGACCCAGCAATTCCAATCCTAGAGAACAACCAAGAGAATTGATAAATACGTCCACACAAAACTTGCACATGCATATTTATAGCAGCATTATTCATAAAGCCAAAAAGTAAAACAAAACAAAACAAAAGTCCGTCAATTGATGAATGAATAAACAAACTATGGTATATCCATATTATTAGTTTCCTATGACTGCTGTTACAAATCACCAGACACTTTGTGGCTTCGAACAAAACAGATTTATTGTTACATTTCAGAGGCCAGAAGTCCTTCATCTGTTTCATTGGGTAGAGTCAAGTCATTGGCAGGGCTATTTTCTTCTGGAGGCTGTGGAGGAAGAACCTATTTCCTCACCTTCTTCAGCTTCTAGTGCCCACCTTATTCCTTGGTTTGTGGTCCCTTCCTCCATCTTCACAGTGCAACGCTCCAGTCTGCTTTTATCATCACAATTGCCTGGATCATTCGGGATAATTTTCCCTCCTCCAGATCCTTCCTCAATCACATCTAAAAGGCCCCCTTTCCTATATAAGGTAACAGTTCAGGGTCATGGATATCTTTGGGAGTCACTGTTAGCTTACCGTACAATAGAACAGTGTCCATAAAAAGGAATGAGGTACTAATACATGCTACAGCTTTGACAACACCTGAAACAGGCTAAGTTAAAGAAGTGACCCAAAATGCCACATAATGTACGACTCCATTTACATGGAATGTCCAGCATAAACACACCCACAATGACAGAAAGTAGCTTAGTGATCGTCAGGACTGAAGGGAGGAGAGGTGGGAAATGCCTGCTAATGAGTATGTGGGGTTTTTTTTGGGGGGGGGATTAAAAAGTTCTGAAATTAGATAGTGATTGGTGATGGAGCTCAACTTCATGAATATACTAAAAACTACTGAATTGTCTACTGGAAAGAGATGAATTCATGATATATGAATCACATCTTAATTAAAAATAAACAAATTAGAAGGAACCTCATCATGCATGGATATTACCTGTAAATATAAATGTGGAAATGCTATTTTAAAATCAAATCGTGGTCTGAATCAAGCTGCTTTGAACAAAGTGCTTTCACAGAAGTGTTCAGCCCAGTTGCACACTCCCGCTGCCTGGGGGGGGGGGGGGGTACATAGCATGGGGGCTGAGGGTGGACTCTGACGTCAGTTCAAGCACTGGCTTCCCTTTCCTGCCTGAGTTGCCTTTTCTGAGCCTTGGTTTTCTCACCAGCAAAGTGGGGACAAAAAAAGTACTTGTCTGTCAGAGTTGTGAAAATTCAAAAAGTAATGTAAAGCTTGGCATGTAGTAAGTACTCAGGACCTTCAAGCTATTGCTTGTACTACCCTTATTCCCCTCTGTTCAGCCCATTGGGAGAAAGAACATGATGCTAATCGGCCCGAAGGGGACCCCATGGGACACCAGTACTTTAAAGAGGGAGACAAAGAGTGAGCTGAACAGCCTTGTCCTTTAAGAAGATCTCTCTGGCAGTAGCACAGCAGAGAAAAATACTGTGGTGAAAAAAGAGGCTGGAAGCGATGGTTAGGACACTGTGGCAGTGGTCCGGGCGTTGAGTGACAGGGACCTGAACTTGGGCAGGGGTGGAGGAGGAGGGGGCCTCCTCCCATCCCACTGAACATCTTGTTTATACATTGGACACCAGTATACATCTGTGGGTACAGATGCACAGGCAAACCCACACTCCCTCTAAGGCACTTGCATTCTGCAACTACAGAAGGGGACTCACTAGAGAGTGTAAGAATTCATTTTATATGTCAGCTAAGCTAGGCTACAATCACCCAGTGATTTAATCAAATGCTAAGCTAGGTGTTGTTGTGAAGGTATTTTGTAGATGTGGTATTTTTTAAAGCTCTTCGGGTGACTATAATGTGTAGCCAGGTCTGAGTACCTCTGTTTGAGAGCTTTGCTATTGGAGGTCTGGTCCATGGGCTAGCAACATCAACATCACCTGGGAGCTAGTTAGCAGTGCAGACTCTCAGGCCTTGCCCCAGACCTGCTGAATCTTAATCCACTTATAAGATCCCCCAGGGATTCAGAGGCACAGTGAACTCTGGGAAGGACTGTGGGAAACTAAGTCAACCTCACCCAAGGAGAGCTGCTCTAGCCCATTTCTGGCTCCCACGCCGTGACTATAGTTCTGGAGCTTATTGAGCAGTGCCCAGAGCCAGGGATCCCCATGATCAAGTGTTAAGTGCATTGTACCCCTCATTCGAGGCCCCACCACCACCCTCAGCCAGGCCTTAGGTCCACTAAGACTCACAAATAATTATTCTTCAGAATAGAAGCACTCACCGCATCTACTGCAGCATTCCCCATGGGTGTCCACGCACAGCCTCTGTGCTGGGTTGACCTTGGCTAACAGCAACTGCCTTCACCAGGCACATACCAATGACAAGTACTATACACATCGATCAGCCTAGTTCCCCCAGTAGGATAAGTTGTATTTGCCCCATTTTGCCAGTCTAGACCCTGAGGCTCAGAGAGGTGAAAATAAGATCCCACGGTCACCCTGCTGGGCAGAAGCAGAGCTGCAGTAGGCAACCAGGGTGCCTGATTCCAAAACTCGGGATTCATTCATAGCCCTGTCTATATTATGCCTTGCTTCATAAATAAAACAGTGATGGAACTTCAAAAACCAGAGTCTGAAATTCCAATGTTCTCAATGTAAATACATTGCCATTCCCTGAGAACCGAAACCAGAGGGGGAAAGATTTTACATAAGCAAAAGCGCCTTTGGGAATATGAGCCGATGCGTTAATGTAATGATTATTCCTCCCACCTGGGCTCTAACTATATTTTTATTAGGATGCTTCACATATTCTTTAGCTTCTTTAAAATGCTAAACTGACTCTGAGTCCCCAAATGTGCCAAAAAGCTAGGCAGTATGTTTACAGGAAGCAAAAGCCCCTCACAAAATAACTCCTGGAGGCCTGAATTAGTGGCTTGTATAATAAGGAGGTAAAAACCCATGTCTCTCCCAGGAATGCAACTGACATAAAATTCAAACCAAACTGAATTTATGAAGAGAACTCTCAGGCTTGAAGACTCATCCTGTGACTTAGTTGCCATGATCATGTACTGTCCTAAGATCTGCGCTAGGCTCCTCTGTGGCTGAGGTGAAGGTGGCTTGGGTCCCAGGCTCTGGAGCATTAGCTGACTCCCTTTGTGGCCCAGGTCAGAGGTCAGCTACTAATGAGGGTCAGGAGTCATGCCAGGATCTAATCTCAGTGACCTAATCTCCAGCCAGGAATAGAACCTGCATATGAGATAAGGTTTAGTGAATAACTCTTCCCAAGCTCACTGATTTGCATGGTTGCAAGGTTTCTCATTTTTGGTTCCTTGTTATGATGGCCATAATTTACTTTCAAATACTTCAGCATAGAAAGGAACTCAATTTTCAAAGTGTTGGCCCTGATGGAGAATCCACAGATCAGGGGTTATCAGCTAACATGCACGCTCAAGAAGAAGCCCATGTGTCAGAACTCACACTAGCACTTCTGTTATTTGTATTTCAAAGAACAGCTGAGATTCTGAAAATTAGCATGCTGCATATCCGGAATGAGATTTATTGGTAAAAAAAAGAGTGGCCTGTTGACTAGCAAGATGAATATCAGAAATTAGCTTGCATTGGTGGAATGATTGGCGTTCAGATATGTGAACTGGCTGAAAACACAGAAACGATACTTGCTTTCCCTGAACAGGACCTAAGAATCCAGGCAGGCCGTGCCCCCGACCCCTGAGGCATGGGTTCTGGGTCTGCCATCGTTCTTAGGGGCTTTCTTGTTGTCTGAGGGTGATGAGAAGCACAGAATCCCGCATCTGGAATTTGGTTGCGTCTGTCTCATCTGGTCATGCAGGTGTGGGTGGATGTATGACAAGAGGGTGGAGATCTGGGGTTTACTGAGCTCACAGAGCAAGTGTGGGAACTCCTATCGCCCGCTTGGCCAGGGAAGAGATGTCTGCCCGTGTGGTGGGATTGGGTTTGAATCCCATTTTCGTACAACCTGGCAGTGAGGCTGCGGGGAGCAGCTAGCTCTCGCCACCCCAGATTCCTTTGCCAGCTTCTTCAGGTTGTGTGTGACCCACTCCCCACTTCCTGGGACTCTCTACAGGAGGAAAAACCTCAAGGTACCTTTGACCTTTGTTAAATCCATCATCCTGGCATCTAATTCATTTTTAACTTTTTTCCTTCAGATTCAGAGCCAGTTCAGCCCAGAAAAGGACTTGAGAACAGCTACTGGTGAGGGGAAATCTCAAGAGAAGTGATTACTCTCTCATTGGCAGAGCAGTGTATTGCCAGCCAATTCTTGTTGTCAGGCAAATAAAGTGTTGATTCTACCTACTCAGGGTCCTAAACGACTTTTCAGATGCCCCCCTCCCAGAGAACCAATGGGCATGAAAGACAGGGTAGGCACAGAGTCTGGCCTACCAAGACCACGACGAAGGCCAATGTGACTGTCAGACATGCAGGCTGACCCCGCACTTGCTCACTGATTTCCCACTTGGTGGCACTTCATCTCTAGAACACTGGGAAGGTGGTGGCTGAGGGACCCTCAAAATTAGCCAGCTCAACCATCTCTCCATCAGACAAGAATACTGTGACCCAGGCAAGTTTTGTGACTAACTCATGGTCACACAGTACAGCTAGTCAGACAAGAATACTGTGACCCAGGCAAGTTTTGTGACTAACTCATGGTCACACAGTACAGCTAGCAAGAAAGCTCTGGCCACTTCCAAACTGTGTCCAGGGCCTGCTCTGTGAGTAAGCAAGTTCCCCATGCTCCATTAGCTCACAGGACATCGATGCACATAAATCTGATGAAGGAAGAAAGCAGAATACACAGCACTGTGAGTCCTAGGAGGCTGAGGTTTTTTTAGCCATCGAAATAGCATGGAAGATGCAGCCTTTAAGCTGTGCCTTAAAAGATGAGTAGAGTTTGGGGAGGAGGGAAAAGGGCTTGAGGGAGGGTCCAAATGACAGAGTATCTGGAAACCCTGGGCTGTGAAGAGCAGAGCCAGCAGCCAGGTCAGCTGTAGAAGCACTTTGTTGGGCCCCAGTCAGCTCTTTAGAGACCCCAAGAGGGCTCCACAGATGGGATCTTGCATGAAGTAGGCACTCCACCTTCACTTCTGTGTCTGGACGGGTCCCTGAAGAGGGCTGACTGCCAGGCTCACTTCCCTCCCAGAGTGCTTCTTCCCTGCCTCCTTCATCTCTCCAGCCTCCTGGAATCCCATAGTCTCTGGGGCACCAGCGGGTTCTCCTTAGAAGAGCCAGTCTTTCGGCCTCCCTTTTCTTCCTCGCTCCAAGAACAAACTAAATAACTTCACTGAACATGTGTACAGAGCCCCCCAGCCCACAAAGCACTTTTCCCTCATGCTGTCTCACTCACCCTTCACCATGACCCAACATGATCCACCCTTCCCCCATTGCCAAGGTGAAAAAACAAGGGTCCCAGGACCTTACCATGGGCCCTCCTGCTGGTGCAGGGTGGGGCTCCCTTCCCACCCCCTTTTGCACACAGAGGTCCTCAGCACTGTCTCTGGAGCTGATTCCACAGCTCTGCTTTACCCTCACTGGCTCTGTGACTTGGACAAATTACTCAACTTCCCTCTGTCTCAATTTCCTCATCTGGAAAATAATCGTAACAATGATGTCATTTATCTTGAAGGGTTGTTGTGAGGATTAAATGCATTAATATGTGCAAAGAACATAGAATAACGCTTGGTGCATCATAAGTACAAGAGACATATTAGCTATTATTAGCATTAATCCTGATCCAGGATCCCATTGGATCCTTGCTGTTGGGTGCCTGGGCATTCCTGGGCACCCTCGGGGAGTTGTCCACCCCCTCTGCGCCCATCCGCAAGGCCGGCCCTCAGAACAAGGATCCTCCCTCAGCCTGTCTCCTCTGTGCCCTTCCCTTGGATCCCATTATGTCCCCTTCCACCCTCAACAGTTCCTCCCCACGAGACCCCCTCCCCACACCCACCCGATATCAGACCAGCTACCCCGAGAGTCCATGTGAGGAACCTACTCTGTCTTTGTCATTCAAAAGGTGTCCTTCACAATGATAGGGGTTTTTTTTTAATGAGTATAAGTTTTTTTTAAATATTTTATTTATTTATCTTTAGAGGGGAAGGGAAGGAGAGAGGGAGAGAAATATCAATGTATGGTTGCCTCTGCCGAGGACACACAATGTATCGTGTGACCCCTGCCGGGAACTGGCCTGCAACCCAGGCATGTGCCCTGACTGGGAATCGAACCGCGATCCTCTGGTTCGCAGGCCCGTGCTCAATCCACTGAGCTACACCATCCAGGGCAATTTTTGAATGTTCAATATAGGAAGAGTTAGTTATCTCCTTTAAGAGCCCAATTTTGAATTTTTTTTTAAAAAGCTTTCCAGTGAAAATAAGCTTTGAGCCTGCTTCCCAGCAGCAGGAAGAAGATTATCAGCAGAGAACCATATTGCATACTTAATTGCAAAACCATCCCTAAGGCCAAAGTCTAGTCTGGGATAAGTGGCCAATTTGGACCCTCATAACTACTGCTTTCAGGTTCCCCAGAAGACATCATGGTACAATAGAGAATGTTGGTGGGAGCTTTGCTCTCCTACACTCAAGAATGACAAAGGTGACGTATTATGCTGCTTACTGCTTTTGACTTGTGGCTTCTTACAACTATAGTCTTTGGACACCTAAGAATTACCTTAGGGAAATGGAAGACCCAGGAAGGGGACAGTTCCTGGAGCTCCTACATTGACCTGGCTACTGACGCTGCCCAGGTGCAGAGCGGGCTTTGCCTTAAAGGAAAATCGAAGAGGGCCGTTGGATTTGCCAGCACCACTTCCATCTACAGGCTAGTGAAGTGCTTGATGACGTGCAGGTGTGAGAGGAGCAGAGCGCCTAGCCCATCAGAGGCAATGTCTGACGAGTGAATTTCCCAGAGGTGGATGATCCACTCGCTTCCAGTCATGAAGTTAACATTCTGGGGGCTCTCCAGGTTGCTTGTTGGGTGTGGCTGGTTGAGGATCTAAGCCACTTTGGTGCCCTTCCCTCAGGCAATAAAGGAAGGAAGTACCTTTCTTCAGGAAACTGTATCTCAGGCCTTTCTGATAGAGACAGAAGATTAAACAGCTCAGCAGCTCCTCCCGATGTACATCAGCAAACTGAAGCTTTTCGGAGCCCCAGTGGGAACATCCAGGCTAAGGGATAGAGGATGTTATCTCGAGAGGGCAGGTTTCCCAGGAGTGTTCGGGAACTTCCTAAATACGGTAAGAAATGAAAAGCCTGAAACAACCAGCTTTTAACCCACGCCGTCAGAAAAAGTGTCAAGTTTTATAGAAACCTAACTAACCCACACATGTCACCTCAAAGCCACAGCTTTCCAAGCCACTTGCTTCAGTAGCTCCTGAAGGGGAAGAGATTGTTCTCATGCGGACCGCCCCCTGTGCCTGGACCGCTGCAGTCAGCCTCTTTTCCAGGCTACCTGTCTCTGGTACTTCATCCCAACATCTTCCAGATTGTCATTAGAAATGTGTCTCTAGATCACAAATCTGGTCACGTTGGACTCCTTCGTAATACCCTCAGTGGCTCCCATTGTCTTCAAGGTAGAATAAAGGTCCTTCAACTCAGAATGCAAAGTCTTTCAAGATTTGGTCTCCATTTAGGCCTGAAATGCAACCAATACTCACCCATAAAGCTGTTAAAATATTGAAATACCTCTGTGCTTCTCCAATGACCCTTTGCCACTCACCAGCCACCACCCTTGCCCACATGGCTCCTGGCCAGAACCCTGGTGGGAAAGATGGAGCCTCTGATGGCATTTGGCACTGGCTCGCCAGCTGGCATTTGCTGGGCTCAGGCCCTCGATATGGACCATCATTCCCTAAAGAATCTCTTCCGTGGGCACTTTTGGGAACTATAGCTTTGGCAGTACACCACATTGAAAACCACACACAGAATACCACATGCTGGCTGTTAAGTGCAATATTTTAAAGACTACCCCTGCCTCAGTCAACTTTATTAGATTTATTGTTCACCATTCTCTTCTTCATTTATTTGTTGAATGAATTAAAGAATGCCTGAATGAATAAAAGTGTGAATGATAGATGACCTAGCACCTGCTATCTCCCTAGCCTCATCATGAAAGAAGGTCCATGACAGTATGTGGGTGGGCTGGAGGGTCCACAAAGAGGATGCCACCCACAGTGACCACAGAGATGCCATTCAGTGCCAGTGATGGCCACTCTGGCAGGATCTTCCTTCCGTGGGTTAAACCCTGGCAAAGTTCTCAGCCATCCAGGTTCGAACAGTGGATTTTCTCCGTTTAACCAAAATAATCCGTCTTGCAGGGAAAACTCACACAATCCAGGCTTAAAAGATACTGGTGCAAAGTGAGAAGGCCAGTGAACTATTTATGAAGATGACCAGAGTGCTGCTCTCCCTTGTCCAGGTGTTTCAGCTGATACCCTGTAGGTTAGAAGAGACAGATCCTATTTCAGGATGACTTAAAACACAAAAGGAATTTATTGTCTCTCAAAGCTGAAAGCCCCACAGATGAGTCTGGTTTCAGGTAAAGTTGGATTCAGGGCTCAAATGGTAGCCATGGGACTCAATGTTTTTTCTTTCTCTGGGTCTGTCTTCTTCCATCTTCAGCTAGACCTGGTGGCAAGATGGCTTTTCTGATGACCTGGATCCCATCTTCTCAGCTTTAAGTCTAGTTAGCAAGAGTGAAAGATTCTATTCTGGAAAACCCAATAAAGCACCGCATTGCATCTTGTCAGCTCTTTGCAGGTCTTGTAGCCATCCCTGATCTAATCCCTGTGGCCAGCAGAGGAATGTTATATTCTGATTGCCTGAGGCCTAGATTACCTAGGAAACTAGGGACCTTTCATCCCTAAACCAAGAGTTGGTGCAAAGCCCAGGGCTGAGAGTAGGTAAAAGAGAGGGAAAATGTGTACGGGGACCACAATACCAGACAGCAAAACCAACTGGTGGTTCCTCTACCAGGAGATTCCTTTATAGCATCGAGTACACAGAAACATTCTTTAGAAGCCAGCCTGATGTGTCAGAATAAGGCAAGAGGAATACTCGGAAGTGGGAAGGATTATTTGCACCAAGATCCAGGAATTGCCCATCTCCCAAAGCAGAAGACCATCTCTAGAGCAGAGCTGAGGATGGAATAACAACCCTCCTCTCTGATGGCCAGTTTCTGTGCTGGACCTCCTCCCTTGTGCTGGCTCTGTCTGTCTCTGTTGGGAAGAGATAGCATCCCTGATTCTGTCTCAGAGCTACCAGTGAATCACTGCCCAGCCTCACCCATCCCACGCAGGTTTTCTTGGCTTTGATTCGCCCACATGGACTTGAATGAAACGCATCCCTGTGGTTCCTTTGGCTTTTCTCAATGCTCTCCTGCCTCAACTCTATTCAGTAGCCTAATGAAAGGGAGCAAGGCAGAGACTTCTATGCTTGTTTTATAGGTAGTATGATGAGGGAAAAAAAGCAAACAAAGTGCCCAGGTTCCCACAGTTGGACAGAGGCAAGGTCCCCATGATGAATCTCTGGCCTAGCACCTTTTATATAAATGAAGCTGCTTATTGATGGCTGTTAGGGATCATAGTCTAGGCTCTCCTTAACCACTAAGATGTACCTGAACACTACCCCCTAGAATGGAGTCAGAGAGACCTTTTCCTTAGCCAGTCTCAGGAAATTCCCTGCTACTTTCTCTAATCCTTGGCCCCTGAGCCATTCTCAGGGGCATTGCCCTTGTTATTAACAGGCTTGTGGGACAGTTCCTCTTGGTTTGGGGGGAGTAGAGGCAGGCTGCACACAGTCTGTCCCTAAAGACCGACACATCTCCTAACTAGATGCAGTTGCTGCTCAGATAAAGCAAGATGGATGGTAAACAACATTTGGACAGACAGGTGCCATTTGTTAATGTGCTCTAGATCAATGGCTCCCAAAATTAAAATGTTCTGTATCTGTCAGATGTTCCCCACCAGGCACGCTGGCGGGGTACAGGTGCCAGCAACAGCTTGGTGTGAGGGTAGGGGTGGTGGGGGAGATGAGACAGTCAGCCTTGGGGGAGAGGGTGGCATTTCCACTACAGCTACAAGCAAGTCACCTCCAAACCACAGAGGCTCCCCAAGTAACTCAGAAGATGAGGAGTGGGAAGTCTAAACAGGAACATGTTGTAGCTGGAGAGTCGAGGAGCACATTCCCAGAGTTTCCCAGAAAATTGAGCTCTGTCCTGGCCTTGGCCTCCCTCCCTCACCTGGAGAAAACCAGTCCCCAAAGGCGAAAGCCCACTTGTTGTTTCCGGCAAACTTTGGAATCTGTGGGCATAGCAGGTGCTGTGGACGCCCATTCCATTTCCCTCCGGCAGAGTTCACCTGAGTTGTGAAGACAGTTGTCAACCCTCGCTCCCAGCACCCAGTCTCTCTTCTCCGTCTTGTCAGCCTCTCTCAATCACCAGGCACAGTGAAGCGCAGGGAAATGCCTGGGACTGGGGAATGGCATTGGCTAGATGAGTGCCCCAGCCTTCCCCAGTCCCTTTCCCATCATCCTCCACTGGCACAATTCGGTGGCCACAGCCAGCCACATGGTTTTAAGAAGGTCCCCAGGGGACTGAGCCTTGCTGCCCATGTTGGTGACTTGTTCATTAGTATTCTCTTCTTCCATATCCAACTTGCCCAACTTCCTCCCTGCACTTTCTAGGATCACCTTCCACCTAAATATCGATGTCCTTGACCTCCAAAAATGCTCCTCTCTGTGCTTACTTGGCATCATCCTCTCTTCCTCTGAGGCTCGCATGGGATCACAGGGCACAAAAAGGCCCAAACTTGGCTCTGGGCACCACCCTAACTGACTACAAGTCTCAGAGCGTTGCCACCCTCCGCTCCTGCCCTCACTCTCATGTTGGCCCTGGGCTACCAGTATCTGGCCCAGCCACCACCCTGATCTTCCTGGACCTGGTGGATCTGTACAGGCACAAGCCAAGTAACACAGTAGAAAGAACAAGGAGGGTGCTTGGCTTCCAGCTTTGGCATTAACTGTGTGATATTGGGGAAGCCACATAGTCTGTCTGAACCTCAGCTTTCCCATCTCTATAATTAGAAAAGTATTCAGGCACATCTCATGGAATTGTGGCTATGATGAAATGGGAAATACATTATGGGTAAAACTCTTTGTATACTATATCTTTTTCCATGGCTGAAATTCAGCGGGTACACACCAGAACCACACTACCTGTTGTTTATAGTTATTGTTTGTCCTGATGGTTGGAGCCTGTGCTTATTCAATACCACTTCTGACTAACACTACAATTCTACATCTTGTATCCCTTGAATGGAACCAGCTGGCCTAGCTCCCTCAACAGGAGAATCCGAGCTCATCTAGAAGGAGAGTCCTGGAGAGAACCTCTGAGCTCTCCTCTAATTTGACCTTGCCAAGAAAAATTATGTCGATATGTTCTAAGGCCTCCCCCAGACAGATCAATGCCATTTCAAACACATAGACACAGACACAGAACACGTTGTGTAAATATGCCAAAGGCTGTCTTTGAGGCCCAGCCCGTTGCTAAGGAGTCCAGTATTTCATCCAGCTTAATTAAGCATGTTTAAAGGGCTACATGCTCTCTCTTCTCCATCCATCCATGAAAAAGGCCCTCAGCAGAACTCAGTTAATTATTCAGATGGCTGTGTGAGTGGGTGCTCCCTCAGTGGAGGAGAAAGGCTGACCTGAACTCAGTTGTATGTCATTCAAGCCCTGAGTAACATTGGGAGATTGAGGACAACCTGGGGACAATCCAGCAGGAACTCCAGGTGGGCATGGACAGGTATACTAGCAAGACCAGATGTGGCCTAGTACAGGAAATGGAATAGGGAGATAGGCAAAAGCTTTAATTAACATCTATTTGCATATTCATTGTCAATTGTGAGTTGTTTAAACTAAATTCAATCATACACAGAAATCCGTAGTGACTGTCAAAAAATGATAAGACTTTTCGGTTTTGCATTTTGCTTTGGAATACAATAGACTGTCAATCTGCCTTGTGTGAAACTTACAATTAAAGGTAGACGCCAACTAAATTAAACTAACCAATATCTACATTTAAACACAACCCACCCTCTCTCCCATTCCTACCCCATCCCACCCACTCCCAGCCCCAACCCCCTGGCAATCATCAGCCCAGTTCTGAATCAGGATGGCAGTAAACATTCTTCCTGCCCAGTCATGATGATGGTGGCTTTGAGCTTGGCACCCAGGGCTCTGGATTAATTCATTCATGGTGAGAATACTGGGAATGGTGGGGATATTAGATTTGTGCGCTGTCATTGGGTCAAACTTTGACTTAGTGGTGGCTTGGGGCACAAAGGATGGAGCTAGGACTGAGAGCACTGGTTTCAGGAGGAGAAAAAAATGCACATTTATTCAGTACTTCTTGTTGGCAACCCCTTAATTGTACCTGCAAATTCTGGAAAGTTCTGCAAGTGCAGCATATTACAAGAGTGGGCGTTTCATACAGAATCTGTCTCAGGTGGATGTTGAGGGTCACTTCTCTTTCTCTTCTCTTTCCCAGAGTCCCCTCAGTCTTTTTACCCTGTTGTTGAATCCCCGGGGTCCTGGATCAAGGGCCTTTAGTTCTATATTATTTTATATTAGGAAGAGGAGGCGGTGGGGTACAGCGATGGCATATGCTTTTCCTCACTAGCATAACTCTGCTATGTCGCCATATCACAATATTACCACACTGTAGGGATGTCACGTCTTGTCTCTACAAAGACAAGACCCTCACCCTAGCAGGTGGGCAGGGAGAAGAGAAAAGGAAGTAAGAATATCCTGTGCCACCACGAGCACCCTAGGCCCCTTCACCATGTGTTTCTCACATCATGGTCCAACCCCTTCTGTCACCTGACAGAACCAAACTCAGAAACGTTGAGTGTCCTCTAATATAGGGAATGAGTCTTGGAGCCAAGACCCAAGATTTGTCTCACCAAAGCCCATGCCCTCTCCTGTGTCCTGGCCTAGCCAGGGTCCAGGATCCATTATTCTATGTCTCATGGTACGGTGGACTCTGGCTTAATTCTGACATGTTGAGCAAAGAATTTGGTCAACAAATAGGGAGAGCATTGCCGGAGGAGCTCAGGCATAGGTAGTGCTTGGAGCTAAACAAGGTTGTCCTGGGTCCCAGGCTGGAACATCAAATCAGCAAGGGTTCCAGTGTCTTGGGGACAAAGCCCATCTTCTGGGGAACCCAAATAAGGATGTGAATCCAGCCATGTCAGCTGCAATTCAGGGTAAGGTTCTGTGGTTGGTTGAATTACCCGGGTGGGCTCTAAATTCAATTATTGGCATCCTACAAAAGCGGAAGAAGGGGCAATGAGACATACAGAGAAGGTGGTGCGCTGGCAGAGGCAGAGACTGGCACAATGCATCTACAATCTATGGTGCACCAAGGACTACTGGAGAGACATCTCTCTTGGGGCCTGAGGAAGAAACCAATCTTTTCGGCCTCTGGATTTTGGACTTCAGGCCTCCTCACTGTGAGAGGCTAAGTTCTGTTGTTTTAAGCTAGCCAGTCTGTGGCTATTCATCACAGCACCCCTAGCAAACCAACACAGGCTCAATTTCTGGAAAGACTTAGGGACAAACCAGGAAATACTAGCTACGGGTGTTTTCAGTGGCTCTAAGCAGAGGCTGGCCCTGGGTCAGAGATGAGGGGCCTGGGTCTCTCCCAAAGAACTGCACACTGATGATAGAAGCTCAGAAACTCCTCCCTCCACTTGACAGTGTGGCTGAGGCTTCAAATGCCCTCCTGGTCCTAGTCAGAGTGGGTTCATGGTCTTATGGTGAAGAGGTTTATTGCTGCTGCTGAGTAGAGATGGGGCAAGCAGGAGCAGGACCTGGGTCCAAGGTCAAACAATTCCAAAGATTTCTATGATGCCCTATGGAAAGGTGTGTGGTCTGACAGGTGTGTATGGGGGAGGGGAAATGAGCACATCTGACCTTGTTTCCATGGATTGACTGTACATTTGAAAGAACAGGTGCAAGGCCAGTTAACTCTCTCCCAACTCTCTGCAAGTTGGGCTCAGTTTCTCTGACATGGAGTTTCATTTTCTCCTCTCCACAGTGCACCCAGTAATCACCCATGTGCACAAGGGAAGGACAGTCTGGTGCTGACCCTGAAGGGGCCTGGCTGAGGGTCCCTAGGTCAGGGGCCAGGACTGAGTTTAGACAGGAGCCTGAAAAACAGAGTAACGGATGTATCTCAGAGTCCCAGGGAAAACTAAGACTCAGCCACCTGGAAGACAAGCCACAGCACCAAAGTCTCAAAATGCAGAATCAAAATCAGGGTATAGAGCCAAGAATTCAGAATGGGGCAAAAATGGAGTTTGGAGGGAAAGCAGGCCACGACAACCAGCCCCAGTGCTGTCGTCCTGAAAGACTGTTGCTCCCCTTGGAGGGACAGCAGGACCTCAGTGCATGACTGGGGTGAGGGGAAGCCAATTTAAAGGGTTCAAGGTAATGTGGTGCCAGCCAGGGAGCCCTATGCTCAGCTAGAAAGGTCAAGTCATCACACTGGGCTTCAGTGCAGAGAATCAAATTCTCCCCTTCCTCCAAAACCTCTAAAGAAGCCACTAAAGTCCAACTGGGAGTGAATCTGTCTTCAAGTTCAAGCCTGGGAAGGGGAGGAGCAGAGAAAAGGCTGGCAGAATAGGTAGTGGTAAACACTCCAGAGTAGGGTGAAAACCCAGTGGACCTGAGGCCCTGCCAAGCACAGTGATGCTCAAAGGCACCTATTGCCTTTGGGACCCCAGGAGGACGCAGCGAAGGCATCATCAAATGCTAGGAAAAATTTTTCCCAAAGAACTCGAACTTGGTTTTGCCACCTGGTTCTCCCTGCCCTGCATGTCACCTCTGCAGAAACTCCTAACATAGTTCCAGGCCTGGAAGACCCCCACAGACAAAACCCCTGGGCAAAGCAAGGGGCCAAACCCCTCTAGTGTAGGGTCATTGTCCTGAACAAGAGAAACCATAGAATCAAACCTAGCTTTGCCCAGAGCATGAGGACAGAATGGTCAAGCGCTGGGCTGGAGCCAAGCTGAGCATCAGAGATGACAGAGACTGAGAATGGGCTGCTCAAGTGGATGCTGACCTTTTTGTGACCCCTTTGACAACATCCTCATGAACCAGCCACAAGTGGAAGCAACTGGACCATTTCCCCCAGGAAGCTGGCTCATTCTGTAGCCTCATCTGAGTTTCCAATGCAAATTTAGGTAGAGCCCCAAAAACATATACATTAGTAATAGAATCACATTATCTAATATGTAAAAAAGGGCCAATGCAGATTGGAAAGTGACATTTGAAACTCTTTGATAAGTGGCTGTGCAGAACTTAAGATTCCATTTGGAACCTTGATGTCCAAGAGGTGACATGTGGGGTTTCCGCAGAGGGCACTTGCTTCCCAGGCTGTGCCCACACATGACTCTGAAACTGCTTTTGAAGGTACACCAACACTGGGGTGTGACTTTTACCCTTCAAAATGACTAATTCTCTGCCCCTCCCCCTGCCATCCTCCCACCCCGCCACCCCACCCCTGCCCTACAGTATATCATATCCAAGGCTGGCCAGGGTAGGCAGAAGCAGAAGCTCACACTGCAGCACTGGAGGAATGTGAGATGACACTTCCCTCCTGAATGGCAATTGGGCAGAAAGAAGCAATAGCCTTGAACTTGTTCCTATTTCCTGACCCAGCCTTTCACTTCTAAGAAATGAGTCTAAAAATATAGTTGAGGGTTTGTACGCACACCCCACCCCTCTCCAATTTAGCTAAAAGAATGTTCATTAAAACTTTATCTCAGGGGAAGGAGAAAATAAATAAAAAGAGGGGAAGTGAGATACCATAGTTTGCTGTATATAATGAGCTCCTGTGTATAATGTGCTCCCACATTTTGTGTGCATTATGCGTGGGATTATTATACCCATTATTATACCCATGGCATGCAATCATTATACCCATGTATAATGCACACCCTTATTTTTCCCTCAAAAATTTGAACGAAAAAGTGTGCATTATACATGGCAAAACACAGTAAATAAATGAAACTTCCACTACTTTTTTTTTGGCACATTCATCTCAAGAGTAATTGCCTATCCCATTTAGAAAATGCCTGGCCTTTTGGCAATGAAAGGAAAAAGCTTTGGACTAGTCTGTATGTGAGAGACACAGACAAAAACAAACAAACAAACAAACAAAGTTACCTAGCATAAGAAAGGCATAGGAATTCCGAAGCTGTCCCTTGGCCACTCAGGAGAAAGGAGTTTGGGGAAATGTGAGACAGCCAAGAAGGGAGAAGGTAGGAGAAGAGTTAGAGGACAGAGCAGGGCCCAGCAAGATCTCGGAGCAAGCAGACAAAGGCAGTAAGAAGTTCTCAAGAAACGAGTAATGATGTCTAATGTTCCTTTTTCTGCGTTAAAATCCCATTTTACCCAAACCCTTTAATTCAGGTCTTTATGCAATAGACTTATGTGAACTATCCTGTGGGAAGTGAAGGGGGAAGAGCCAGCCAGCTCTTGATTAAAATCAAATGAACAGAAAAAGCTGGGACAGCTGACAAGAGCAATGGAAGATGGTAAGATAAGGCTGTAGATGGCGACTGGAGCAAGAGTTTAGCACAAGAGCAGCAAGCACTCGTGGGCACTGGACTCTTCCCCTCCTCCCCCATTGCCCAGAATCCTCCTTAGCCGAGAGGACTCCAGGAAGCAGACGCCACCAAGAAAATCCAGAAGAAACCACATCAAGTATTATCAGTGGTTTTCTCTGGGTGACAGGATTATGCTTTTTTTAAAAAATTTCTTCTTTGCCTATATGTATTTTCAAATTTTTAAATAAGTGTGTATTACTTGTAAAAAGTAGAAATAAAAAAAACAAGTTTACTGACATGTAGGAGGGAGTAAGCATTGCTGCAGACCATGTTCCTTCTTGGACAGAGGAAGCACACTCAGCCACTGGAGCCTGGCCCCTCTCTGAAACCCGCACAGGACACTTGCTAGGCCAGCCCCATGGCCACAGCTCCTTGTGCTCTCAGGCTCTGTCCAGGAGGCTTCCAGAACCCACAGGGACGCTCATCCGAGAATGAGCGGAGGCAGAGCTATCATTAAAAGGGTCCTTGTTACTCTCACATTTTCTAGACCCAGCATTCAGACATCTTAAAGAAGAATCATACATAGCAAGTGGATCCCTCCAGAAAAGAAAATGGCCGTACCTCCCAGGTACACAATGCGCCAAGCTCCTGCTTTGATCCTCCTAGAAATTTTGAAGAGCCAAGGTTTCCGAGTTCCAGCCGTGGCTGCACTCGCTCACAATGAAAACCCCACTCTGCTCTCTGTGCTCTCTCTGGCCTCGTGAATCTTGGCAGAAGGCTGCTCTCCTGTGGTGATGCCTCCCATATTAATTTAAGTCTTTCCAAGGCATACTTGCTAATTAAAATGTGAAACAGTTTGTATCCCTTTAATTAAGATACAAGATGGGAAGCATAATTTAATCCAGTCTATTGAAAATATCAGTATTATTAGTTCCATAACTTGCTTCCATTAAAGATGACTATGTTAAACAATTTTCACTTTACTCCCACACTCGCCGGAGCTTTGACATATATACTGCCTGCATCCTGAAACCATTATGGGAGTTTGGGGACTATGGCCCCACAGAAATGGAGTCACGTGAAAGCCAGAGCCACTGAGACCATCAGCTTAAAGATTCTGTCCCAGGTCGGGCTCCCCCAGAAGCAGATCCTAAGAAAGATTTGAGTATAAGCAACTTGTACAAGAAGTCCTTTTACTGGAATGAGGAGTGAGATCAGGACAAGAAGAGGGTCAGCTTGGGTGAACAAACGAATAGGTTACTGCTGCAGGGAACTGAGGTAACCTCGGTGGGAACACCTGACAGTGACCAATACACCCCAGGATGTCTCACCTGAGGGATGAGGAAGCTGGGCAATTTACCCTCCAAGTCCCGTCCATCACTGGCTAAGGGCTGCTTCCAGGAGTGTCAGCTCCCCAGTACCTCCAGCCTCCTCCCTCAGGCAGAGGGTTGCAGAGGGAGCCGTCAGTAGTGAGTGGTGAGTGGTGAGAGTAGATGGGCAGAGCGTCTATCACACACCCACAGCCCTGGGCTTGCAATAGCGGAAAGAGACAAGACAGCATGCAGGGAGAGTATCGATCACTGCCTTATTTATTAGCAAGATCTTTCCATGGTCCAAGAGACAAAATCTTGGACTGGCAACCAGAGTCCTCACATGGAAGCCTCTGGGAAAGCCAAGAGCAGAACAAGTGTCAAACCCTCTGACCCAAAGTCAGCAACAAAGGTGAAGAAACAGGAAAAGCACAGTCAAGAGCCTGGAAATGGGGATGAGTTGGAGTTCTAAGGTCATTTCTGCTAGTTAAGCCCAAAGGGAACTTCCCCACCCAGCACTAGAGCCCTGACCAGTGTCTGTCCCTTGGAGAGAACAGTTGTCAATTTGACCCTGTACTAACAGGGGGAACTAGTAGCTGGAAAATAGGGAGGGAACATATTGTCTAAAATAGAAGCTGAGAAAACACCAGTCAGAAATGACACGGGTTAGGAAGTTGACTTAAAGGAAAATTCTGAAGGTGAGACTCTGGACCCTGAGCTGGGTTGCAAACTAAGGATGATAGGAGTCAGAGAACTGGGGCACAGGAAGGGGCATCAGATACCTGTGTCAGGGAGCTCTCAGTAAGTCACCTGGATGAGCACGAGCTTGGTTAGAGCCCAGACTGGAGAGGGCTAGGCAAGGTGCACAGTAATAGACATCCTTTGTCAGAGGAAGCACAGCGGGACTAAGAGGGCATGGCATTGGGAGCCAGACATCCTGGGGTTCAAGTCACTCACTCGCTGAATTACCTTGGGTAAATGGGTTAGCGTCTCTGAATCCTTACACAGAATTCTGTGAGGGCTAAATAAGGTAATGCAGAAAAATTCACAGCATACAGTCTGCCCCGTGGTGGGAGCCCATAAATGTTATTTCTTGTCCTGACTTTATCTTAGATTGCAATCTGTACAACACTCTGAGATCCACCTTCAGGGAGTCCAGGCATGGCAGTTTCTGACTCTGCCAGAAGAGTGAGTGTGTACATGTGTGTGAATGGGTGTTTACATGTGTGTTCACATGTGGAAATATGTAGGAGGGGTAGGAAGTAGAGCCACACCCTCTATTCCACTTACTTTGGAACTAACTATCAAAAAAAATTCCCAAAACTAGTTACGTGTACCCTTTCTGCCTCTGGCATTTCCCAGACAGGTAAGGACACTAAGGCAAAAGGGCCCATAGGGTCATGCCTCCAGTCACATAGCTGGTGATGGCCAGAGCAGGCCACTGAACACTCTTAACTACCCCCCATCCTCTCTATCACTTGGTCCAGCCTCTGGAGGCCCCTCCCATCCAGGCCCATCACCAAGTCTAGGACATTGTCTTTTGTGTGGGATATTCAGGGGGTCTTTTTGGGTTGTAGTGGGGAGCTGAGTGGGGCAGGGTTGGGTGTTGGGAACTGCTCTGCCCGGTTTCAGGAATTTTAACTACCCCCCATGGCTAAAGATGAGCGAGCGACCTCTGGAATTTGAGCCACAGGAGACAAAAGCTTGTCTCTCAAATGCTGCCTCAGTTTACTCCCCCTGCCCCCAAAGCATGGTCGATGTTGACGACGGGTACGACTCCTCACAGCGAGGGGCAACCTAAGCCAGACTCGATTATTTGGGAGTTCATCATGGAAGGACTCGGAGGGCTGTGACAAAGAGGGAGCAATGGACCCTTGCCCCCTGGCTATGTGACATAGCCTGAGTCCCCATGTTCTCTGGGAGAAGCACTTCCTGGCTCAAATCCACTTAAGCCTGAAAACCTGATGGGGAGGGGGTGCAGCTCCTTGCCTTGCTAGAGCAGGATCTGGGGTAAATCTGGCATAAGAATTTCTAAAATTCCTGTGAAACCTGCTTTGCTAGGAGTGCTTCCATTCATATGTTAAGGGTCCGAGAAGGAAATGAGTGCATCTCCCAAAGTTGCTGCAAACCCCTTTCCTGACAGACACTGACTAGAACCAATCCCTCAGATTTCTTTGAAATGTTATCTACTGTTTGATCCTTGCCGCCTGTATTCCTGTGTATTACAACCCAATAAAAGCCCCTGGAGGAAGGAAAAGGCTCCAGGACTTTTTCCTCTGAGAAACTGGCCACCTCTCCTCCCCAAGCAGATCATGTCTTGGTAGTGTTTACTTTCATCCATGGTGGACGGGGGGACTTGAGGGCAAATTCGTCCCCACAGTTGGGGGGAAGCAGGGAGTGAATATTTGAATCTGAGCAGAACTTGCTCCTAACTGAAGGAATTTTTCTTCCCACCCACCAATCCCTTCTGAGAAGTGACAGGAAACATATCCAATGTCAAGGGAAGAACACTGATTCAGTCTGAGAAACACAGGCCTGAAACACCATCAAGGAGTCTTTCCTCCCCACACAGAGAGGCTGGAAATCAGGAGAGCTGGCGGCAGTGCGCCCCTTGTGGTTGAACATGAGGAAGGGTGAGGGCTGAAGCATCCACCCAGCAGTGCTCAGGCCTTCTTCCTGCCACCTCTGCTATGCCCCTTTCTGCTTTGGGCACCCAGAAGATAAGAACACCTTAAAACTTGAAGAAGTGGGGCCATGGGGATTCCGTGTTAATGCCATCAGCACCCCGCCCCCTTTGCTGGACTCACAGCCCCTCACACAGAAGCCCCGGGCTCTTGTTGCCTCTGGCTGTTCCGGAGGAGAGTCTAACTCAGTTCTTAGAAAACAGTAAATGCTTCAAAACTGTTTTGTGGGCCTAAAAATACTATAATAAAGAGGGCAGGAGCCTTTCAAAATCCCTTTGCTCCCATATCTGAAGAATATAGAAACTGGATTTTATGTTGGCGTCTTTCTAATCACAGACCCAAAACACCGAAGCCAGACCAAATCCTTTAGCAACTGAATCCAACCAGCACAAGCATCCCGCTCTCCCAATAGCCAGGTAAACTTTTGTAAGGATGTTTCCTTGTCTCACATTCCATTTTGTTGTTTTAATCCTTTAAAATTGGAGCTGTGTCTCCACTTCAGAGCCTCAGGACCTTATATCTTGTGGACAGGTGAGACACAGTTGTAGTGCTGTGTCCAATTCTTCTGGCCCCACCATCAAGGGAAAATAGGTTTTTTCTCCTGCCCATGCCTCTGTGCTCAGGGGGGAAAGGCCTTCTACTCAATAGCCCAGAGCAGTGAATTCATAAAGTTTCAGTGTTTGAAAATAATAGTAACACACACACAAAAAAAAAACGAATAAGAGGAAAGTCAACCAATGTTACCTGAGCCCCTAGGTATAATTTGGCATCTGTAGAAATTACAAAATTCTCTTTCAGTGATGCTCAGAGACAAGGAACTCTCCAGATCACCTATTGCTCCTGGGGAAGAATATATCTGCTTAGGGTCCTATAGGTCCTTTTCACATGTGTTCATTCATTCAGTAAGGATCCATTGAGCACCTACTGTGTGCCAGCCACTGTGCTAGACTCTAGGCAATTCAGAGATGAATGCCAAAACCCTTCTCCATGGTTTGGACTTTTACTCACCTTTTTTTGTTACAGTGGTTTTCTCTAGCCTGATTCCTTCCTCATTGTCTCTCTCCAAGTATTGGCAGGAACAACGTGACTTCTTGTTCCCTTAGTGCTCCGTTATTCTTACAGTTTCTCAGAAACCCAGACTTCTTCAGGGGGAAAAAATCTCCTTTTCTGACTACTTTCTATTTCAGCTTCCTTTAGTTTTATCACAAAATCAATTGCAACCTTCTGACTGTTGTCCTTGAGAGGACTTCAAGCTTTTAAATTTATTTGGGGTACTTTTCCCCTACCACATCTACATAGTCACTCACCAGTCCTTCCTTCCTTTCCTCTACTCATTCATTCATCCACCCATTCATCCACTCATCATCCATTAACCCATCCATTTATTGAACAGATACCATGTGCTAGACACCAAGTAACTATAGGCCTAGCACTAAAAAGCTCCTAATCCAGTGGGGGGAGTGAAAAGTTTTACAAATGTTTGTGAAGAGTAATGAAGAAATAGCGTGAGAATCCAAGAGAGATGATTCATTCTAACAAGTATGGAAATATGACATCAGAAAGCTGACATTTGAAGTGTTGAGTGTTGAAGATGAAAACAGTGGGAGATGCCAATCAGAGGAAATAGCCACTGCAATAACTTAAAGGCTTAAAACACGGGGTATGAACAGAAAAAAACAAATGTCAAGAAGCTCAATATGAAATAAAAAGATTAAAATGATTGGTGTGAAGGAAGCAGATATGAGAGAAATATAAAATAAGGTTAACGGTAGACTAGCCATATTTGGAGAATCCTAAATGTCAAATTAAGTTTTTTGGACTTCTTTCTGTTAACCATAGGAAGCCATCGGAGGTCAGCAGTTTGGGAAAATGATTCTGGCTGTGGAGGATCAATAAGGAAGGGGTCTAGAGGTGAGGCTGGAAGGCCAGTTAGGAGGTTGGCACAATGGAGCCTGGAGTAAAGGCGTGGAGAGGGGGTAATGAGAGGAGGCAAAGAAGAGGGAGGGTGTCTCTTTAGACGCTGAAAGCAAGTCTATCTCAAAGGAGTAAATAAATGTTTATTTTGCTGTGGGCAAACAGCATGGTGAGACATGCACAGGGCCCATCTGTCTGCAAAATGCTCCAAGCCCGTGTGGCAGTCAGTGGAAGCAAGCCCTCTTGCCAGCCTGAAGTTGATGACCCACCTAGGGAAATGTACTGCTGTCTGCAACAAGAGCCTGTCTGTGATAGTGCCAGGTTCCAAGTCACCGTGGCTGTCCCACTAGGCCAGAACTAATGACAATGTGTCAGTCAGAACAGGGCCCTCAGTCCCTCCTTCTGAGGTGACCCGGTTTCCATGTCTACAAGCACTATTGGAAGACAAAGCCCAGAGTATGATAAATCCCATGCTCTTATTTTCTCAATATCACACCCTTAGAATTCAACATCAATTTTTCATTATTAGGCAATTTATTTATTAATTTCATTTTTATTCTATTAATATTGAAAGGTTCTTACTACTATACATAAAGGACCACTCCAGAGTGACAGCCACAGAGAAAAAAAAACTTGAATTCCTATCCTGAGCAGAAAAAGTAATCAAGACCTCTCCAAAATTACAATAAAAAGGAAATAAAATTGATCCCATATACCTACTGAGCAATAAAAAAACAATAAGTTTTTTTATGAATGATCTCACTTCATCTTCTCAATGACTCTGTGAGGTGAGATTATGATTACCATTTAACAGGTGGGGAAACTGAGGCACAAAGAGTTTAGGCCACTTGCCCTGTGTCACACAACTGCTGGTTTGCAGATCAAGGGTTAACATTCAAATCCACCTCATTTAAAAGACCCTGTTCATTCGTTCACATTGCACCAGTTCAGAGTGGCCATGCTGCGGGGAGGAGAGCATGCACAGGGTCGGAACCTGGGAAGCACCCCAGCTTGGAGGGAGGAGACTTCAGTGAAGTCCTGGACCTCCTTCCTAGCCCTGTGACTCTGGACACATCACGCAGCTTTGTGAACACCAGTTTCACCCCTAAACTGACATGGTGCGTTGGATTTCTTAGGCCCACAGTTCTTCGTTTCCAAGCCAAGCAAGAGAATGTGCTCACTGCCAAATGAATAAAATTCTACAGACGACATTTCTACTTTATTTGATGTAGGATGTTCCTGTGTGTGCCATAAAAATAACACAGAGGGTGGGGGGCTGGCTAGGTGGAGGGGGCAAGGGAGGGGAAAATGGGACATTTGTAATAGCATAAACAAGAAAATATCACAAATGAAAAAACGAAATAAAACAGAGCCCTGATCGTGAGTGTGTGATTGAGCCCATTGTTCCCTGATGTGGTCTTCGTAGCGTCCTCTGATTCCACTAACGTTTGATGAGGGAGTGCTCTGTGTTAGCTACAACCTGGTCAGGTGTGGAGGCAATAACTTGCCGGGCTGATACAGTCCTAAATTCAATTGATCTGCATCTTCAAACTAAGTGAACTTGCTGACTTTTCCCAAAGGATCTTTTGAGGAACTCTAATTCCAGCGGTTGAAAGAGGTTGCAGGCCCTGACTGGTGTTCAGTTGGCTCCACACTGTCCTGTAAAGGGAAAGGCGGCCACTTCTATTCCCGATCAGGAGCCTATGAGAGGCAACTGATCGACGTTTCTCTCCTTCTCTTTCTCCCTCCCTTCCTCTCTCTGTAAAAATAAATAAATATATAATTTTTAAAAAGTTATGCTTTAAAAAAATAGTATAGGACCAAGAGTGTTCCATGCCAGCAAAAAGTTTGAAAAACACTTTATTAAACAAGGGTAAACTTCTATGTTGTGGGGTCCCCCCAAGACTTTGATAAACTGATGTTTTAGGAATCTCCAGAAAAGAGAATAATTGGGGCTTCCCAAACCTTCTGGACTACAGAACCCTTTTCAAGGAACACCTAGCCACACGAATGTTCTAATGGCTACATTTGGGGAGCCCCAGATCATGGGCTTAAAAAATCTTTATCAAGGAGAGGCTGAATTATCACGATAAGTGTGTTGCAATATGAAAGCTAGGAGGCCACTGCCTGACCCAGTGTTGGTGTTCATTAAATGTTAACAGAAAAGGTATTCGAACTGTGTTCACAATGAGCAGTGTCTCTCACTGGCCAATGACCCCATAGGTCACACTATCGCCCCTCATCTGGGAAGGGAGCAGGTGGGATCAGATGCCCTCTGATGCTCTGGGAGTGCATTTTATGAAAGGGTATTCACTGCTTTTAGCCAGATTCCCCTTTTCTTTCCTTGTGACATCATGGGAAGACGAATTATGTGGCAAGGCTGGGTCCTCGCCCCTCTTCTAAATACATATGCTTGTCAGCAGGAGGTTTATTCAGAGTCTTTCGAGAATTTGTCCTTGTCCAGAATGACTGGTTGGTGCATTTTATCATGAATCTGCAGGCACCCACAGTGTCGGAGCTGGGCCAGAAGCTTCTTGCAGTATTTTCATGCATTGATATTTTTAAAAGGTAAAGGCTGTTGCTTGTCTTCCCCAGTTGCAGAGCCAGGGCAGGAATGGGCCCAGGATGACGACCACGTCTGTGAACATGGTGCGTTCATTTTCCCATTTTCTCATATGAAAATGGAAATAACCTTAAAATGCCAACACAGGAGCACACACAGTGATTACAGCAGGGTCTGCTTATCTTTTCAAAGTAATTTACTTGAAAAAGAACTATATCTATCTTTTCATTCTTTTCTCTTTTATTTCTACCCTTTCAATAATTCCTATTTTTTTAGTATTAAAAGAGTAAATCTTCCTATAAAATTTGGAAAAATGCAAAAAGTCATAAAGAAGACCCTGGCCAAGTAGCTCAGTGTGTCTGGCATCGTCCTGCTATGCCGCGGTCGAGGGTTTAGTCTCCAGTCAGGGCACATACAAGAATCAACAAATGAATGCATCAATAGTGGAACAACAAACTGATGTTTCTCCCCCACTCCCTTCCTCTCTCTCTAAAATCAATTTAAAAAGTCATAAAGAAAAAAATTAAAATAGTAATTTCATTATCCATGGAAAACCACCAATGTTTATTTCTGTTTTATATGTATTCCACACATATTTTTCATATTTATGTATTTCTTTCCCCAGAAAGAAATATTTTTACTTATATGTCTACATATATATTCATAAGTGCAAGTATCACATAAATATATATTATATACATTATGCAGGAAATAGCATACAAAGACTAGTTCTTACCAAGTCGAGAATGAATTGTACATAATTTTCAAGCCTGCTTTTTTTAGTTAGCACTGTAGCATCAGCATTTTCTGAGAGCTGGAGTTCCCCATTCTACATCACCAGGGCTGTTGGCTCAGAGATGAACCAATGAATTGACAAGTTACTGTCAAATGTGACAAGTTATGGCTACAGCATTCATAGCAGTGGTTCTTGAAAGCAATTAAATTTGGCATTGCTATCGCTACCTAATGTGTTTATATCAGCTCCTGTAATTGTTTTCTAAAGTCATAAATTTCTCAAGTTAATTATAAACAAATTGCTCTGCTTAATTAATGGGTATCACTACTGGGTATTATCTAATATGCATGTGAATGAAACTTGTAACAGCTTCACAGGGGCTGGATTACAGATGTCAAGAATGTCAAGCCCTGGCCGGTGTGGCTCATTTGGTTAGAGTGTCATCCTGTAACCGAAAGGTCATGTGTTTGTTTCCTGGTCAGGGCACATGCCTAGGTTGTGGGTTCGGTCCCCAGTCGAGGTGTGCACAGGAGGCAACCAGCCAATGTTTCTCTCTCACATGGGTGTTTCTCTCTCTCTCATTCTCCCTCCCTTCTCCTCTCTCTAAAACCAATAAGCATGTCCTGGGATGAGGATAAATAAAAGAAAGAGAAAAAGAGAATGTCAAGGTGGTGGCCCTGGGAGAGAAGTCAACCACCCAGAGCACAGGTCTTGAGTGTGTTCCAGAAAACCCTGGCTCCAGAATCTGCTGGAGCAAGAGTGTCTCAAGGTGCTTCAGACCAAGATGGAGGTGTCGATAGACACACTGTGCCTCCTCGCATAACCAAAAGAAAGACAACAACAAATTTAAACACAAAAAACAACCACAACTGACAGAAAATCGAACTGTATGGAAGTCTGACAACCAAGGAGTTAAAGAAGAAACATTCATCCAGACCAGTAGGAGGGACAGAGATGGGCAGCCAGGACCGAGAGGACTCACGGCAAGGGGGCGGCTGGTGGAGCAGGTGAGGTGGTGGCGGGTGGGGTGGGCGGACCCACATTTGCGTGAGGATAACTGGGAAAAAAACTGGGGAGTGAGACAGACCGCACAACCCAGGGTCCCAGTGCAGGAAAAGAAAGCCCCAAAACCTCTGACTGAAAAACCTGTGAGTGTTGTGGTGTGGGGAGAAACTCCCAGCCTCACAGAAGAGGTTCATTGGAGAGACCTACAGGGTCCTAGAAGGTACACAAACCCACCCACCTGGGAATCAGCATCAGAAAGACCCAATTTGTTTGTGGGTAGTGGAGGAAGTGACTGAAAACCGGCAGAGAGCAGAGTAAGTGGCACTGTTCCCTCTCGGACCTCTCTCCACATATAGCACCACAACGCAGCAACTAGGTTGCCCTGCCCTGGTGAACACCTAAGGCTCTTCCCCCTTACTATATAACAGGTGTGCCAAGACAAAAAAAAAAGGCCCAACTGAAAGAACAGATCAAAGCTCCAGAAAAAATACAACTAAGCAGTGAAGAGATAGCCAGCCTATCATATGCACAGTTCAAAACACTGGTAATCCAGAAGCTCAGCAAATTGGTTGACTATGGTTGCAAAATAGAGGAAAAAGTGAAGACTATGCAAAGTGAAATAATGAAAAATGTACAGAGAACCAACAGTGATGGGAAGGAAGCCGGGACTCAAATCAATGGTTTGGAACAGAAGGAAGAAATGAATATTCAACCAGAATTGAGTGAGAGGTTGAGGAACCTCCAGGACAACTTTAAATGTTCCCACATCCGAATCATAGGGGTGCCAGAAGAAGAAGAGAAAGAATAAGAAATTGAAAATTCATTTGAAAACATAATGGAGAACTTCCCCAATCTGGCCAAGGAAATAGACTTCCAGGAAGTCCAGGAAGCTCAGAATGTCCCAAAGAAGTTGGAGCCAAGGAAGCACACACCAAGGCACATCATAATTACATTACCCAGGATTAAAGATAAAGAGAAAGTCATAGAAGCAGCAAGAGAAAAGGAGACAGTTACCTACAAAGGAGTTCCCATAATACCATCAGCTGATTTCTCAAGAAACTTACAGGTGAAAAAGGACTGGGAAGAAATATTCAAAGTCATAATAAACCATGACCTACATCCAAGATTGCTCCATCCAGCAAAGCTTTCGCTTAGAATGGAAAGGAAGATAAAGTGCTTTCCAGATAAGGTCAAGTTAAAGGACTTCATCATCACCAAGCCATTATTACATGAAATGTTAAAGGGACTTATCTAAGTAAAAGAAGTTGATCAAAAGTATGAACAGAATAATCAAAACAAAATCAGAACTATCAACAACCGAACCTAAAAAAAAAAGAACTAAGCAAACAACGAGAACAGGAACAGAATCACAGAAATGGAGATCACATGGAGGGTTATCAGCAGGGAAGTGGGATGAGAAGAGAGGGGAAAAAAGGTACAGGGAATAAGTAGCATAAATGGTAGGTAGAAAATAGAGGGAGGGAGGTTAAGAATGACATAGGAAATGTAGAAGTCAAGGAACTTATATGTATGACCCACGGACATGTACTAAAGGTGGAGAATGCCGGTGGGAGGAGGTGTGCAGGGTGGAGCGGAATCAAGGTGGGGAAATGGGACAACTGTAATAGCATAATCAGTAAAATATGTTTTTTAAAAAAACTGTCTCAACATTATTGGTGCCTGTAATAAGTCTTCAGGGTGTTGTTCCCTTGTAACTGCTTGGCTATGCATCAAGAAGAAGCTAAGATGAGAGGGTGACTGAGTGCCCTCTCAGTTTATTAATGAAAGTTCCTCTCTTTCAGCATAGATCTCCTGTTTTTCTTACCCTCCATGGTCCTCCTCACATCTCTCTGCATTGCAGCTTGTTTGACATAACAGTGATGAGAATGGACACTGGGGCCAGGCTTCCAGGGTTCAAATCCCAGCTCTGCTGCCTACTAGATGGGGGAATATGGGTAAGTCACTGCTAAATAGCACAGTGCCTCAGTTTTGACATTTGTAAAATGGGGCTAATCATTGCTGCGAGGGCCAAATCAGTTAGTACAAGTTAAGTGAACATCATAATGCCCAAACAGAGAGTCCAACCCACGGCCCCTGGATGGCTATGAGTGCGGCCCAGCACAAACTCATAAATTTACTTAAAACATTATGAGATTGTGTGTGTGTATGATTATGTGTTGTAATGTATTTAACGTGCAGCCCAAGACAACTCTTCTTTTACAGTGTGGCCCAGAGATGCCAAAAGTTTGGACACCCCTGCTCAACCGCATTAACTGTTATATTAGGTTATTTATTAACCTAATATAATACTCCTGATACATTAGGGCTATTATATATTGTCCAGTTTATAGATGAGGCACCTAAGGTTCTGTGACCAACACCAGTATTGGGTGAGGCAAGTGAGGCAGGCACTTAGGGTGCAAAACTTACGATGCTTTCTCTGTGTGGCTGCCCCCTCCAAGCCCTGCCAGTGTGACTTGCCCACTTCTGCTCAGCTCGAATCCACATCCAGATGACTCCAGGGTCCTTCTGCTCTCATTAAGACACCGTTTTCTCTTAGCTCTCCTTCCTGGCTTTGCCAACCTTATTTTGGAAAATGACCCCCAAAGGATGGAGGGGCTTCTCTGGGCCCACACTGGTTTGATGGCTGGGTTCTCTCTGCAGAAACTGCGGCCGCCCTCTCCTCTGCCGTTCTAACAAACACGATGAGGACAGCAGTGTCTGCAGTAATGAGGACCCATTATTCTCACTGAGGCCATTGCAAGATTCTTGGTCTTTGGTCAACAAAGATAGCAGAACAAGTTTTGTCCTGAAGTGAGAGCCAAGCTATCTCCCATGTCCTTGTCTTTAGTCCTTATCCACATGGCACTCTCCTGGTGCTTGTGTAATTGCTCAGCAGAGCAGCTCTTTGTGGCCCCTGGGAGCTATTGGCTGCCTTGGGAGACGATCCAGGATCCCTCGCTTCATTAAGGGTGAGGGGATGGGGCCAATGGGGGAAATTCAGTGGAGTCAATGCCCTTCTGGAGCCTTGTCTTAGGTGGTCAATGTCAAGGACTTCATGCTAAGGAGCAGCTTCTCTCCTTCAAATGCCACTATTTTTAATTTTTTTATCAGACAGGAATGAAATTGCCCTTTATTATGTGCTTATCATGTCTGCCCTTTTCCCATATATTATTATCCCCATTCAACAACTGAGTAAACTGAGACTCAAAGAGGTTACTCTAGTCACATAGCAAGTAAGGGGCAAAAGAAGGATTTGGAGCAAGATATGCTGTACTCTGTGTACCTGGGCACATCCCTGGATCACAATACTCTGGGGTGTAAATTGGGACCTCATTGCAGTGGAAGTGTCTGCACACTTCAGGCCTTAGGCCTCTTGCCCCATTCTCCATGGAGGGAGGGCAGATATCAGGGGCTGGTAGCAGGTACTAATGGTCATGGTCATGTTCTGGCTGATATTTGTTGGAATTCAGGGATATTCTTCAAGGACTTAAAGCCAATGAGTCAAGGAGATGTTCAGGGTCAAAAATGGAGAGCAGGTCCTTAAATGGGGAGACTGTCAGTAATAAGGCCACTATGGCCAATCCCCAAGAAGTAACTTCCCCCAGGAATCTCCAACAGGGACAGACTACTCTGTTTCCCAAATTTCCTTAACTGAATGATCTCAAATCCTACTGGTATCTTTCTTGAGGATGAGGAAATAAATTTTAATGTGGGATAAGTTACTTCAAAATAAATAACATGTGTTGTGAAGTTTATATGTATATGGATAGATAGATAGGTAACAGAATAGATAAATGTCTATTCATAACTTATTCATTGGTTCATTCATTCATATTTTTTATTCTTGAATTTTTTATTCACTTGCATTTTCATTTATTCAATCACTCACTCATTTATTCATTTACCTATTCACTATGTAGCTAATTATTTATTCAACAAACCTTTCCTGAACACCTACTCTGTGCTAAGTACCATACTATGTGTTAGCAATATAGTTCCCGAAGACAAAATTCTAATCATAAGGAACTCACAGTCTATTGGATTTGATAGTCATTTATATACATAATTGCATTAGAACATTTTTGGTTCCCGGGAGAGATATACAATGTATTTTGTAAGTCCAGAATTGATTATTCCTGCTTAGAAGTGAGGGGGAATCTTGACTGGAGAAGGAATACTTGAGTGAGAGTTCATCAAGCAGAGAAGGAGTTGGGTGAGGACAGGCGAGCACACAAAATACAACCACCTGGAAATGGGCCCATGGCTCCCATAGTTTCTACTTCACAATTATCTCAGATTTCTATCATGAATCCTGTGCTCTGGGGAGGATTTATGTGAGCAGGAGAAGATAAAACATTCCTCTCTTTATCTGCCCACTTCTACCTGTCACCAGGAGACAGAGGTGATGATTTCCAATTTTCAGGAAATGATCGGAGGTAAGGAAGACATGGACTCCTGAGTATAGGAGATCCTGCCGGGGGCCACCCAGCCCACCTAGACTGAGCCCAGTCCTCATGGTACCAACATGCTCCAGTGTCTCTGGTCATGCTAATGCTTCCACAGGCATAAACCACTGGAATGTGGAGAGAGATTCACTCCAGACACTGAAGAGGATGCTTGTAGCAGTGAGGACTGTTTACCACTTCAATGTGGAAATTTCCCAGCTCTCTAAGGGACCTATAAGACTTATTCTCAATTTATGTAGTATCTTTTCTCCACGTAGCTTTATAAATTTTTAATCAAAATTGTATTTTGGAAGCTAAAATCTACTTGATTTCTACCAGACTGTCACTTTGGAAAGGAATTTTTAAAACCCAAGTGGGATTTTTAAACATCTATATTTCTTCTTCTTCAAGTGAGCTTCCTACCAAGTCTTCATATTTTCTTTCCTTAAAAGGACCTTTTATATACAATGTCACATCCAAAAAAGTGACATTCAGTAAGTGACATTCTATTTTAACTCACTTTGACAAAATAATGAACTCTATTTGTAGGAGCAATAGAGTCTTGCCTGACAAGGAGATGTCTCAGAAGTTTTGCTATTAATAAAAACAACTATTTCATTTTTTCTTGATAAAATAGCAAGTTTGAGATTTTGAAGAAACTTTTAGGAAATGATGGAAAATGTCTGTGAGTCTGTAGGGAAGCCCCCACCACGATCCCCTGTCCTTCTGTTTGTCAACCATGTTTGGATTTCAGTTTAGGCCAACACCTACCATTGCCCTCCATCCCGCCAGCCACATCCAGTCCCTGGAGGAAGCCTCACCTTCCCACTGAAGATGGGTAACCAAGGCACTTCTGTCCTTTCCCAGTGACATACATGGACACTGGCCCAGAGGAGAACCACAGGGGGCTGGGGTTAGCAACCCCATAGCAGGGCTCCTGGTCATAAATCCAGCTCAAAACTCAAATAAGGGCTTCCAGAGATGGAGAAAAGGAGGCATCTTAATAGCTTCTTTGTTTGGGACTGTTTATGTTTCATGTATCTCCTCAGTCATTTTAAAAAATAAAAACTGGAAGTGGGGAGAGGAGGCTAACTTTCAAGGTGAGCCTAGGAACCCTGAGATATCAGTGAAGGCCACTAGGATGTCCTGGAGAAATAGGGTTGCAGACTTTGACCCTAACTGTCCAGCCCTTGGACTCCCTGCAAAAGAGGGGACAAAGGCTGCCTTAGACCCGTGTGGGGAGAGAGCAGAAAGCTCACTTCAACATAAGAGCTGAAGGCACATGACCCTGCTCAGGACACTGGCTGTCATGAGAAGAGGTGCACTTTATTTTTATTTTTTATTTGAAAAATATGTTTGAAACAATAAGAAACAAATTATGTATAAACTCACTATACCTTTTTAAATTACTAAAATAAGAAATGAAACTCTTTTTCTCTATCCTAACATGAATTCCCCTCTTTGCCATAATAACCATTGTCCATCCTTCCTGACATTTTCTGTCTAAAGATAGATACGTACCTATATGTATATAAATAGCTTCTTATTAATTTACAAAATAAGACATGCCATATATGGTCCATATGGCGATTTTTCTTTAGCAACATAATTTTCTGTGCCAGTGTATGTAAAATTAGAAGTGCTTTTTTCCCTAATTATTAACATAGTCACTTGCCTTCTGCTCCTGGGGAGTATGTTTTAAGTTCTTTGAGAAAGAGTTGTAAAGCAGAAGGGAATCGGGAGTTGCAGTGGCTTGATAGACAAGACCATGGAAACCAGAACCACAGTAATTATTACCCAGACTCCTGATTACCCCTCCTAAGTCTCCTGGCTACAGCTAACAACACTAAAGTAGTGGGCGAATGTTACCATCTGATAGTCCCTTTTGTTTTAAAGACAGAATAGCAGGCTTTGTTTTTCACAGAGACAGGAAGAGAGAGAGAAACACTGATGTGCTAAACACCAATTGGTTGCCACCTGTACCCACCCCAACACAAACCCACAACCCAGGTATGTGCCCTGACTGAGAATAAAACGTGCAAAATTGGTGTATGGGAAGACACTCCAACCAACTGAGCCACCTGGTCAGGGCAGGCATTTTTCAATAAGAAGATCTGATAGACTGAGGAAAGCAGATTTCCCTCCCCAATGTGGATGGGCCTTGTCCAATCAGTTCAAGTCCTAACTAGAGCAAAAAGCCTGACTTTCCCCAAAGTAAGAGAGAATTTCTTCTGCCTGACTATTCAAGCAGGAGCATTGGTCTTTTCTGACTTTCAAACTGGAACTGGAACATTAGCTCTTTTTAGGTCTCAACCCTGCCTGCTTTCAAACTAGAACTTATATCATGGCTCTCATGAGTCTCCATCTTGCCAACTGCAGACCTTGGGCTTCTCAGTGTCCACAAGAGTGTGAGCAATTCCTTATAATAACTCACACACACACACACACACACACACACACACACACACACGAGAGGTCTGTCCAGAAAGTATCCAGCCATGGGCTATGAAAAATAGACACATTTATTGAAGAAGATACAAGAAAGATTGTACTTAGGACAACAATGCCTCAGTCCCCTTCAAAGTAAGCACCTTGGGACCTCACACACTTCTCCCAATTGCCATCAGCCACCCCGTTGGATTTTCCTGAATCTCGTCAACGTTCTGAAATCTCTTCCCTTTCAAAGGTGATTTTAGTTTTGAGAAAAGCAAGAACTCACAGGGTGCCAAATTTGGGCTGTAGGGGTGCTGAGGCACCTGGGTAACTTGACATTTCACCAGAACACTCTGCATGAGGCATGTGCATGCCACGAATCATCAGTTGCCCATAGCTGTGGCCTTCTGAATCTTCTGAATAGTTTTCCCAGAGAAATGTTCAAGCTTATAGCAAAAGTTGATGCAGATTTCTTGCTCTACGTACTCAGCCATTTTGAATGTGACAGCATGCTCACTCAATGGCATCTGCAGCCCCCACTAACTAGTACAGTAAAGTCGTCACTGTTCACCAATGTACATGCTAGTCCACTCCCCTTGCCTGCCAGGTTACATTGAAGTCACACAAACCATTCTTGTTGTATTAACAATGGCTGAACTTTTTCCAGGCAGACTTTGTACAACCTGTTTTTCTGGAGAACTCTGACTTACAACTACTACAGTAAAAAAAGAATTCTCATCTAATGAGGTCATTAGGGAAAACCAGACAAAAAGATTGACAGTGAGCATTAAATATATTTAACCAAAGAGTCAAAATAAAAACAAATGTGGAGGTAAAAGTGACCTCATAGCAGATAAATAGTACGCACTCCATGAATTTAGAAGTGAGAGAAGAGTGAGTTGTGAAGTATGGTAGGATGAAAACAAGCGAATGTTTTCATCATTCGCTTACTTCATTCTCAATAGGTGGGAGTCAGTAGCTACCATTCAAAACTAACTGAACAGGGAGGGCAACTGAGTCTGGCAACTGAGGACTAGACTTCAGAGGCTTTAGGATGAGCAAAGCTATAGGATAAAGACTAGACTTGTGTTCAATTCGCGGTTCTCCTGTCTGATTTTAAGCGACCGTATTTACCTGGACTGTGGAGATGTTGATACCCACCTGAAATGATTGCTCTTACTGGAAAGTTGCCCAAAGGCAGACGGGGGCGGACCCTGACCCCCAGCTGTTTGTGAGAAGGAGTCATGCCTCCTTCTGTTGCAGGCAAGAGCACAGCCCTGCCTGGTTTTACAGCGCTCATTTCTACAGAGAAGGCGGTTCTGAAAATGTAAGGCACCGCTTTCCCCGTTTGTGCCCTACTTGGAAGGTTTGGCCCACCCCCTGGGGCCACCCCAGGACATTCTTTTGTTTCTTCCAGCTGGTTCCGGCTCTTGCCCTCACATACACATTTAAAAATTGTTTACAGATGTTCCTCTAATCTTACTATTTCTGTGTCTTTATATGCTTTTACCTTTACAATTTTAATTTTTACTTTTAGTTTTTAGTCCTTAAATCTCATCTACGCGTGCTTATTTTTACTTCTTACTTTACTTTTACCCTTTCATCTTAATCTTTCATCTCATTTACTTTTATGTTTTTAACCTTTTATT
The DNA here is from genome assembly GCF_014824575.4 of Sturnira hondurensis. Lineage (NCBI taxonomy): Eukaryota > Metazoa > Chordata > Mammalia > Chiroptera > Phyllostomidae > Sturnira > Sturnira hondurensis. Next base: position 5,814,545 of record NW_028079136.1, read on the forward strand.
TTTGTGGGCTTATAGCCCTTTATATTTTCTTTTAAATCTCATCCATTTTATTCCACTGTTATTTCTAAGTTGCTAGCCTTTTGCCTTTGTTATGATTTATATTTTTAAAATGTGAATTTCTTTTTTATTGTTGTTTCAATCTCCTAACCTTCCATACTGCCTCTCATGATTGAAATAATCTTACTCATTTTTCCCTCATACACAGGGTCGGGCACAAATAACACCTCTTTTTCATTATAAAATCATAAGCGTGTAATTCTGTAACATAACAATATCACACTCAAGCACACCATATGACAGTTTAGATGAAATGTTCAAATTGCCATCCATCTTGTGTGAGGCAGGTGCCTACCCTACCTCAAGCAGGCGTTACTTCTGCCAGACCCTGTATGTTAAAATTTTCATTTCTTCTTACCACGGCCAGCCAGCAATAGCTATAGCTGCAAGAGAAAAGTCTGCCAATAAGGAGAGGAGGTTGGGGCCCTTTTTCCTTGCATTTGTCCTACACTCTGTTCCTTTCAGAAGCTATCCCTTCCTATTCAAGGAGCTCTGCTCCACGCCACCACCCTAAAACTCCGGAAGACCCCCATTAACCCTCCCCAGAATTCTAATTCTCTTTGTACAGCTGACACACTCGATGGAGGCTACGCTGTCGCTGCCTACCACCTCATACCCTCCAACACCATGGGAGAGACTTCCTGTCGTTAAGTCCTTCATCTCCAAGTCATTAAGACCCTGCTGGGACCGGTTTCCATCTATGGGGCTATTCAACTCTGCTACCATTGCCTCATGGGAGATGCTTTCTCTCTGACTTCCTACCAAACAGAAAGTTGATTACTTAAATACACTTCTGCCTGTGTTGTTGTATCCGAGGAAATGAGGTGCTCACCTAGTTTTCAGTTAAACAATAACCTTGAGGAGGAGAGAAACCTCACCAATGGCTCCTGATTGTACTCCAAGCTTCCACAGGTGTGATTGACTCAGGCCATAGGACTAGCAACGGGACCAAAGTCTAGAAAATAATTACAGGAGGCATGTGTTTGGTGATTGAGGAAAAGGCTATTTAATGTTTACAGCTTCACAATGTGAGGTCAGTTATTCAAACCTTGTGGATCCCAGGCCACTTTCTGACTGAGGCCTGGTAAATAATCTCTTATTTTATACAGTTGATTAAAACAAAGTCCTCAAGCTAAATAAAACCCCTGAAGAAAATTGTCTGCACCCAGAACTTCTCAAGGAGGGTCTCAACAGTTGGATTTTGGAGTCTGGTTCTGTTCATGAATACTCTGGACATGATGGTTTAGGCACATAGTAAATTACCTATAAACATTCATTGAAATAATACCTCAACAAATCGTATCTGCCATCTTTAAGACCATTCATTGTGTGCCCTATTGTTTTTCGATATTTCATCTAAATGTATGTCATTGCTTTTTGTTTTCCAATCAAAAGGTAAACCTAAGTTTCTCAAGCCAGTGTTTCATATTAGTTATTCTACTACTCCTGACTGTTGTATTTTTCCTTAAAGGGAAAAATCTGAGGACAGTGTCAGGTCACTGGTGGTATTCGGCATTTCTGTGGCCTGATCTGTGGACCCAGGTCACATGCGCTCACTATAGATGTTGTTTATGTTCATCTAGAATAGGATCTATAGGCTTTGTCTACGGAGGGGAAGGTAGCAAACGTCAGGGTGTGGGGGCCACGCAGTCTGGGCAGCAACTCCTCGGCTCTGCCACTGAAGCAGGACAGCAGCCACAGACGGCACCCAAACGCCTGTGCGCGGCTGGGTTCCAGGAAGGGTTTATACTTGGACACCGAAATGTGAATATTGTAACATTTTTATGTGCCACAAAATATTATCCTTCTGATTTTTTGTCTTAAAAAAACCCCAAACCCCAAACCAACCATATGAAAAGGTACTAAGCTTCATTAACCATCATAGAAATAGACTCATAGATACAGAGAGCAAACCGATGGTGGCCAGACTGGTGGGGGGCGGGAGGCTGGATGAAAGAGCTGAAGGGATCAAGAAGTACAAATTGGTGGCTACAAAATAGTCATGGGGATGTAAAGTACAACATAGAGAATACAGTCAATAATATCGTGATAATTGTGTATGGTGCCAGGCGGGTACTAGATTTATTGGGGGGATCACTTATTGTAAAATTATATAAATGTCAAACCACTATGCTGTACACCCGAAGCTAATATAATGTTGAATGTCAACTGTAATTGAAAAAAATAAAATAAAATAAACTTCACTAATCCTCAAGGAAATGCAAAGTAAAGCCACAGGATATCACCACACCTCCACCAAAAGGGCTAAAAAGAAAAATCAGAAAGTTCCAAATCAAGGCTGGTGAGAATGTGGAGCCAAGTGAACTCTTCTACACTGTTGGTGCATGTGTAAATTGGTGCAATTATTTCCATAAACTGTTTTTCAGTGTCTCATAAAGCTGAACATCTGTGTGCCTTATTACCCAGCTATTGTACTTCTAGTTATACACTAGAAATGCACTCATGTGTCCACCAAACAATATGCGCTCTAATGATCACGGCAGCACCTTTTGTAACAGAGAAAAAACTGGATATTGCCCGCATGTGCATCAGCAGAGGACGGAATGAACTAACAAATGGAGACCTAATGGAATGCTATACTATGCATTCCACAGAATGGACATGTAGGCACCAATACGTATGAAATTCAGAAGGCATAATATCGAGTGAGAAAAGGCAGACTCCAACGAGTCTCTATTCATGATTCCATTTATACAGAGTACAGTGAAAGACAAAACTAGCTTGTACTGTTAGCCATTAGGACAGGACAACGATCACTTTTGAGTAGGTGTAGTAACTGGAAGGAACCACAAAGAGGGACTTCAGGGTACTGGTCATGATGTTTCTGGATCTTGGTGTTAATTACTTATGCGTGTTTCATTTGTGAAAACTCACTGAGCTCCACATTTATACTATGTGCACCAGAGACATTCATTATGCATCACTATAAACTTCATAAAATCTGATTTTGTCAAGAGTTCTGGCCAAAATGGAGTCATCGGTAGAAACCCTTAGCTTACTCACACAACCAAATAGAGGATAACAACCAATCTAAAAACAATGAACAACAGGAAGTTCCAGAAAATCAAACTGCATGGAACTCTGAAAACCAAAGAATTAAAGGAACAATCAACCAGACCAATCAGATCAGTAGAAGGGAGACAGGTAGACAGAGAGAACCCAGGCAAAGTAGTGGACAGCGAGGGCAGGGCTGGCTGAAACAACCTGCAGCAAGGCAGCTGACCAGACTGCACAGCAAGGCTGAGAGAACCCCAAACAAGATGGCGAACAGGGCAGGCAGAGCTGGCTGAACAGGGAACTGAGACTCAGAGCTGACTGTGGGCTACGGCGATTGCCACAGTGGGAGAAAGTCCCAGTCTCACACAAGTGTTCATCGGAAAGTAGGCTAGAGCCCAGCAATGGAGCTGACTTGTTCCCCCTCTGAACACCCCCCCCCTCCCCAGACAGCACCACAATGCAGCAAGGAGGTTCACCTTGCCCTGGAAAATACCTGAGGCCCAACCCCCTTAATAGGTGCACCAATACAAAGAAAAAGGGCCCAAAAGAAAGAACACAGCAAAACTGCAGAAAAAGAACTAAGCAACAAGAAGATAGCCCCATATTTGAGGCAGAGTTCAAAACACTGGTAATCAGGATGCTCACAGAACTGATTGAGCTTGGTCAAAAAAGGAAAGAACAAGTGAAGGCTACCCAAAGTGAAATAAAGCAAAATATTTAGGGAACTAACAGTGACAGGAAGGAAACCAGGACTCAGATCAATTATTTGGAACAAAAGAAAGAAATAAACATCCAACTGGAACAAAATGAAGAAACAAGAATTCAAAAAAAATGAGGAGATGCTTAAGAACCTCTGGGACAACTTGAAATGTTCCAACATCTGAATTATAGGGGTGCCAGAAAGAGAATAACAATAGCAAGAAATAGAAGACTTGTTTGAACAAATAATAAAGGAAAACCTCCCCAGTCTGGCAAAGGAAATAGACTTCTAGGAAGTCCAGGAAGCCCAGAGAGTCCCAAAGAAGTTGGACCCAAAGAGGAACACACCAAGGCACATCATCATTAAGTTACCCAAGATTAAAGATAAGGAGAGAATCTTAAAAGCAGCAAGAGAAAAGAAGACAGCTACCTACAATGGAGTTCCTCAAAGACTATCAGCTGATTTCTCCAAAGAAACCTCACAGGTGCGAAAGGGCTGGAAAGAAGTATTCCAAGTCATGGACAGCAAGGATCTACATCCAAGATGACTCTATCCAGCAAAGCTATCATTTAGAATGGAAGGGCCGATCAAGTGCTTCCCAGTTAAGGTCAGGTTAAAGGAGTTCATCATCAAGCCCTGGCTGGTGTAGCTCAGTGCATTGAGCGCAGGCCTGCGAACCACACGATCGCGGTTCGATTCCCAGTCAGGGCACATGCCTGGGTTGCAGGCCAGTTCCCAGTTCCTGGCAGGGGATGCACGAGAGGCAGCCATACATTGATATTTTTCTCTCTCTCTCTCTCTCTCTCTCTTCTTCCATTCCCCTCTAAGATAAATAAATAAAAATCTTTAAAAAAAAGGAGTTCATCATCACCCAGGCATTATTATATGAAATGTTAAAGGGACTTAATCTAAGAAAAAGAAGATAAAAACTATGAACAGTAAAATGAACAAAGTATCAACAACCGAAACTAAAAAAAAAACAAACAATGAAAATAAATACTAAGCAAACAACTAGAACAGCAACAGAATCAGAGAAATGGACATTACATGGAGGGTTTTCAGTGGGGAACAGGAGGAGAATGAGGGGAAAAGGCACAGGGAACAAGAAGCCTAATTGGTAGACATAAAAATAGATGGGGAGAGGTTAAGAATAGTATAGGAAACAGAGAAGTCAAAGAACTTATATGTACAGCCCATGGACATGAACTAAGGGAGGGAGTGCTGGAGGGTTGGGGGTGCAGGGCAGAGTGGGGGTAAGGGGGAAAAATTGGGAAAACTGTAATACGCAATGGATAAAATATACTTTAAAAAACAAAAAAAGTTTATGAAATCTCACCTATGCTATAGTGTTATAACCAAGACTGAGGACAGTAATTTCTTGGCACAGGTCCTGGCACACAGTAATTATTCAAGTAAATCACAACTATTTTTATTGCGGCTCCACAGTATAAATTATTCCACGATAAACATGAGCTACAGCTAACACTACCCACTTCATTTCACTGTGCAGACAAATGAAGCCCTGTCCAGCCCTGACTCTGCTGCAGTGACTCTGACATTTGTCAAAATCTGTGCAGCCGTGCTGAGCATCATCAGACGTGTGAACGGAACCCCAATGAACAGTAACGTCTGTTAACATGGAATTATTGCCCTCTGCTTTGAACAGTTTTCTAAAGCAGTTCTGGCAAGGGAGGTCAAAATCCTTGAAAGGGCAATGACTAAGGTTTCCTAGAATCATGTCCCACGTGGATTTCACATGCAGGTGTGTTATCTAGGCGAGATTGAGAAATGGCTTCATGTGGGTCTTTTGGAGGAGCCAATGTATTTGGATAGCATTTGAGACTCCGAAAGTGTCCATTTGCCATCGGTATGAAGCTTTTTATCGTCTCCCTATATTATAAGGGTCCTACAACAAATTCTCAGATGGGTTCAGGTGGAATTCATGTTGAGTGCCCTGTCCATTTGTACACCTACACTCCTCCTCCTTATGTCAGAAAGGCTCGTAGTGGCTCCCACAAATACTGCTGCTGGAGCCGTCTTTAGGGTGACTGCCTGGCCCGTGACCACCCTCCTCTGAGGGCTTCCTCTCTCTTATAGTGGTGGGTCTGGAAGCCAAGTTTGAACTTCAGTACCCCTCCCCCATGATCCTGGGTGAAGAGACCTGGTGCAGGTGACTGACCCAGGCTGGGCCAACAGCCATCTTTCTCCTGAGAATGTGAACTTGGTACTTGGAGACAGAAGTTACCTCCCACTAACTGGCTCAATGAGACCACGTCAACCTACCTTTTAGAACAAAGGTGGTCTACAGAGGCAGACAAAAGGAAACAGAGGAACAGGCAAAAAATAGAAATCGGGTGTTTGGGGAAGAAAAAGGAGAGAGACTGGGGGAAGGGATGCCTTCATTTCTGTTATTTCTCTCAATCCCAGTTTTTGTCCCCATTCCTCCCCTGTGTCCATGAGATAACCTGGAATATTACAATAACTCCCTCCTAATACTTTTTAGCTTAAGCTAGTATCAAGTAGGTTATCCACAGTCTCTAGCTAAAATAAAACGCATTGCAACAAGATAACCTCACACTTAAAATGTGTTGACAAAATAGAAAATGAGACCTGAACGCTAGTATGATGTCAGGAGAGAGGAGGGGATACCAACGGCAGCCACGAGATCTCGTGAGTTTGCTGCTACCGGTCGGCAAATGACAAAGAGCACGAGTCAGGAGGCATCAGTTGCTCTCACCCCTGACTCTGCACTGGGGACCCTGGAGAGCATCTGAAAAAAACACTCCCAGGCTCCGCCCCAGAGACCCTGACTTATCAGTCTGGATGGGCATCTTTATGTTGCAAAAGCTCTTATGTGGTTCAAAAGTGTGGCCAGGATGGAAAGTCACTGAGTTGTATTCATAATATATAGAAAGAAAAATGAATAACGAGTCAAACATTAACAGTTCCTTAAGGGAAGTACAGAAGTGTTGCTGAGACCATAGAGAGAAAGTCCCCCCATGGCTCCTCATTTACAGGGCACATGTGGTACACTAAACAACGTCCTCAACAACATCCTGAAATACTGAAGTGTCCCTGCAGGTGACTTTCCGGATAATCCCAAAGCACCATCCAGGCAAGCACTTCCACAGGGCTGGCAAAACGTCCCTGCTGCCTGGCTTCCCGTAGGAATGGGTGCAGGGTGTCCAGGCCTTTGGCATCTCTGGGCCACACCGGAAGAAGAGTTGCCTTGGGCCTCACATTAAATACACTGTGAAACATAATCACACACACACACACACAAATCTTGTGTTTTAAGTAGATTTACGATTGTGTGTTGGCTGAATTCATAGCCATCCTGAGCCGCATGCAGCCCTCAGGCTGCAGGTTTGGATGTCCCAGTTTAGAGTGCGTAGAACAGCTGCTTACACGAGGATTCATGAAATTAAAGCAACTTTTTTCCCACTGAGGAGAGGCTTTGCAGTTTTCATCAGATTATGAGTGGTGGCTTTGAGCTCCCCAAAGTTTCAGAACCTCTGGAAGAGAAGAGTTCATGGGCTATCTTTTTGACAATTCTCTAACCATACAGGAGTCTCTCAAGGGCCCAGCTGATCTTCCAGGTAGATACTTTTATTTGTGGACATGTGATACAGCTCGCCATGTTGCAGACTTGAGCACGGGGAAAATCTGCCTCGATATTCAGCTAGCAGGGTAAGGATCAGTGCCCCCTTTGGAAAGCTGAGGAGCTCGGCGAGGACCTGTGCGTGGAAGAAGGAAGGAAAAGGAGTCGTCGGTGGGCCAGGACCCTCCTCAGGAAGCACCTGGGCTGCACTCCAGCGCAGACAAAAGAGCAATCAAGCGCCCAAAGTTCTCCTCCTGAGCACAAACGGCAGTAATTTCTGCTTGGAAAAAATTTAAATCAGGTGAACCAAATACCCATCTTGTCCATAAAACATCTCTATAAGCACCCAAGGAACATTTAACCTTGAGAAATATAGTTTCTTGATGCCCTCTCTAAGCTAAATTGTTTGCGAAATATATGACTATGGGACTGAATCAGTTAACTTGTTCCTTAGGGTTATGGCCCATAAGTCAGTTTAATGTTGGAGGCCCTCTACCCAGAATGATGACTTTGTTTTTAGAAGATTTTGATCTGTAGTCCTTCTTTATAACATTAATTAGATAGTAGTAAGTTATCTAGCAAATTCCATTTTGGCTCATGAATTTAAACTATGGTATCTTCAACTTTCTATAAAAACAGGGGGTGATATCTGATATTTTAATCACCAAAGAGGAGTAGCAAGACTTTGAGATGTTAATTACACAGGAGGCAGACCCGAATAAAGATGCTTTATCTCTTTGGGAAACACCATCTGACTCAACAACAGAGTACTCTTGTTGTGTGGTTCCTGAATCAGGGGTCAGCAGACAACAGCCCAAGGGCCAAATCCTGTCTTCAGCCTGCTTTTGGTGTGGCCTACAAGCTAAGAATGTTTGTTGGTTTTCTTTTTTATTTTTATATTAATAACTTGTGAGCTAAATTTTGAAGGCAGTGGCAGAAAAGACAAAAAGAACATTCCAGGCAAGAAGATTGGCTGGTGGGGGGGGAACCTGGAGACCTGAAGTTACTCTCCCAAGTGGGGGATGGGCTGACTCACCTCTAGGGCAGAATTAGGGAATTAGGAAAATGGAGGCCAGGAACGCTGAGTAACCCAGTGAAGCCTGGCTTTTGAGCTCATGCCTTTAGAACCTGACTGCTCGTCAATTAGGAGGTGCCAGTGCTGGCCCCACAATATCTCTGGGCACCTGCGGGTGTAGTATGCGCTGTTGGGCTGGTCAGCGTGGCTCTGCTTGTGGACGACAGGAGTGAGCAGGCCTGAGCCTCCAAAGCCAATGCCGGGGTGAGAGGTTCACGCTGCCTGGTCAAAGTCCCCAGCAAGGGAAGAGGGGATGCAATTCGAGCCCTGAGGGAACAAGGAGGAGCTAGTTCCTCCTCCATAGCCTCTTTTAGGGCAGCTCTTCACACAGCAGGAGCATGGCGACCACGCTCAATGGAGCCCATTAGACTCTATTTGGGAGAAAACAGAGGACAGTTAGAGCACATCAGGCACACTGTGGCTGACACTGGGCACCGCAGTCTGATGGTGAGTGGACCCAGAACCATTGCACCTGAGGACTCCTGTTTGCATTGAAGCAGGACCTAGGGGCAGGGGGCCCAAGGAGGAGAAGTTTCTTCAATCTCCTGAATATCCTGGAAGATGGATTAGGTTTCCTTATTCTGCGCCAGAAAGGAAAACTGAAACCTCAGGTGAAAACTACAGAAAGGGAGAGTTGGGCTCAACATAAAGAGTATTTTGATCATAACAAACATTTATTGAGAACCTAATATGTGCCCAAACTATTCTAGGTGCATTATAGCAATAGGAGCTATTCAACCATTGAATGAGATGCCTTGGAAGGTAATGAGCTCTGTGTCACAAGATATGTTCAAGCAGAGGCAAGGCGACCTCTTAGTGGCAATGTGGAGGGAGGAATTGAAGCCTGAAACAAGAAACTGACCAGCTGGCTTCTAGTTTCTTATTATCCCTGTGACTCTGACATTTGCTTCCTAAGGACTGAAGACACTTGCATCAGGTGCATTCAGAGTTCTGTGTGCAAGTATCCTGGGGAGGCAAAGGAGAAAGGGAGGCATTATCATTCTCACCTGGATGATAAAATCCATGCAAAGAAAAGTGAAATGACTTTAGGAAGACCACACAGACAATAGGGTCAGAAGCAGGCCTAGAGACCAGGGTTTCTGCCTCTAAGTCCTGCATTTGTTCCTCTCCAACCCATGGCCTGACAGCCCCTGGCTTGCTGGCTGATGGTCCTGAAGGGGCCGGCGCCCCATGGACTTCCAGGCAGCAGATTATCAGTCCTTGCAGTGCTATGGATCGAGGGTCACAATGAGGGTGGGCCTCGTGGGCAGTGCAGTCGTATAGGGCTGCTTCCTCAGAAGGGCCCTGTGCTTGGGCTTTAATGCTCTGTCGTCACTATCTTAAAATTCTTCATAATGTTATTTTTGAATTGTGTTTGCTGAGTGAGGTCTGATGGGACAAGGGAGCATTCACACGGGGCCTAGGGCTTCAGGTTGCTCATGGTCCTGCCTCCTGACACCTCTCAAAAACCATTCTCAGGGAGAGTCTTAAACCATGTGGTTCAGTGTGTTGGACGTCATCTCACAAAGTGAAAGTTCACCAGTTTGATTCTTGGTCAGGGCACATGTCTGGGTTGCAGCCCAGTCCCCAGTTGGGGGCATGCAAGAGGCAACCAATGTTTGTCTCCTTCTCTTTCTCCCTCCTTTCCCCTCTCTAAAAATGAATAAAATCTTTCCAAAAAAAACCACAATCTCAGGGTGGGAGGTGCTGTAGAGTTTCTCTCTCCCTGCCCCCTCCCCAGTCAAGGCACAGGGAGGACTGGGGTCCAGCACACACCCTACATGCAGCATTTGGGGGCAGGGCTTAGCAGCACACCATGCCTCTGGTGGACAGCCAGCCAGAAGCCAAGGCTCCAGGGGGTGGAGCCTCTCGCCTACCCACAATCCAGGTACCATAACATTTCAGCATGGTCTTTAAAAAGTCAGTGGGTAGACTTTTTAAGCACATCTGCTGTGCTTTGGGGTGGTGAGCTCTTGGTTAAGGGGAGATTCCTGGCTTGATTCTTTCAGACCCTCAGTGGCTGCAGGAAGCTTTAATCAGGAGAAGGGCCCGGAGGGGGAAGCTGTCAGCCCTGAGGCCAGGAAGAGCTTGCATAGTGGGAGGAGGCCCCGGGACACCAGTGAGGATGCATACTCCCCTACAAGTGTCCCCATGCCTAGAGCACCCCTCAGCCAGCTCCATGCCTGGGGAAATCCTGTATTCCTTTTTCAACCTTCTGGAGGCTGGCTTGGATTTGTCTCTCTAGCCAGCTCAAGGCACCCTCTAGGAGAGAGCTACAAAATAGGAATTGTATAATTTCAGTGGTTCCACCCTAGAAATTACATGCTACTATATTTGCATTGCACAATATAAAGATAAACAGTGAAATTGATGCTAATAATTGAAAACTACTTTTTCTTAGAATGACATTAAATAGCAGGTAAAAAACACGATGACAAGTGAGAGAAACAGCAGACAAAAAGGAAAAAGCTTTATGTAGAACAGCACTTTTTTCTGCATTTTAACCTTAGGGACCCATATTTTCATTTTGCAATGAACCTCACAAATTATGTAGCCAGTTCTGGTGACAAGTCGCTCCTCACATAAGCCAACACTTGTGCAAGCCTGGCAGCTGACCCCGAAAGCACTAGGTAGAACTCAGTTCCACATTGATGTCGCTTTTCTGTGTGCCCCGTGGTGACTCACAGCTCAAGACTGTGTATTTCTCACTTGTCTGAATGCAAAGTAAAAGTGGCTATTTTTACAGAACAAAACCCCCAGGAAAATAGGGAATTCAGCCCATCTCTATGCACTGCTGCACCTGAGACACTCAGCACACATAATAAATGTGTCTTTGGAAACTTGCTCCTTTGCAGTTTTGACACAGATAAATGACAAGTATTAAATCTTAAGGGGAAAGAACCAGCTGCTGTAGTTGTTGAATTACAAAGACAGAAGGCTCCAGGACTGCTGATTTGAAGCACCAGCCAGAGGCCTCCTGGAAAAGGGTAGAGGTGAGCTCGTAGAATGTCAGAGGTGACCTCACAATGCCTGTCTTCATCAACACAAAGAAGCTCGGGGTCACATTGAGTATCACTGGATCTGAATTTCAGAAGCCACTGGACTTTGACCAGTAGGAAGACCTTGTTGGGGACAGGTGCTACATTAAGCCAGTGGTTCAGAACTCAGATTGCCACCTAAAGGAATTTTTCTTCAACCAGAATGGGTACCTGGAGAAAGAGCAAAGACTAGCCCCAGACATATTGATTTGTTCCCTGCTCAGCCCAGCATTGCTGACAGGAGCCAGGAGTGAGAATGGGAATAATTCCAGAACGCCAGAGCCACAAATGACTAGTAGATAATTCATCCCGCCGCTGGGGCGTTTCACTGCCCTGGGATGAAGCCTCTTGGGGCAAGGGGCCTTGGCGTCTGATTTTTACATCCCTAGTGCCCCGCACTGGGCCCAGCTTGGAGTGGGAGCTCAGGGCACTTTTGTAAAAACTTAAATTTAGTCCAACTCCTTCACTCTTTAGATGGGGAAACCATGGCTCAGAGAATTTGGGTGATATTTCCAACGTCACACAGCTGCCCAATGGCACAGCTGTGATCAGAACCAAAACCTTCTTACCCCAGTGTGAGCTGTTGCTGCTCTGTCACACTCAAAGAGAACGTTGGTGTTTCAGTTTCTTTGAAGGTTAGATATGCTCCATATGGATGGACAACAATTCTCAACCACAAGCTTCTTCCTGAAATGTTAGCCGAATAGAAATCTGGAACGTGGAGGCCAGGGTGCTGAGCCCAAGCAACATAGCGAAGGCTGACCACTGGTCAGACAAGGAAGCCTTAACCCCTCAGGTCCCACCCTGACCTCTGGAGTCAGAATCTGCATATTCACAGCCCCTGGTGATGCCCATTCACAGCGGAGGTGAGCAGCACTGCCTTAGGACTCATCCAGGTAACAGGGCTGGACTTGATCCCTAACTCCTCACAGCCCCCAAACTAGGCATACAACCTGCACCATCACCAGGGCCCTGCGCTCAAAGGCCCAGTGCTTGGTTTAATGTTCTGCCATTACTGTCTTGAAGTTCTTAATCATTTGAACAAGGAGCCCCACATTTTCATTTTTGCACTGAGTCCCACAAATCAGGTCACCCTGATGCCTGGTACCCAGGACTGGGCCTGGAGTCTGCCTGGCCTTTACTCCAGTGGCTAGAGATGGACCTTCCCATGCCTTCCTTGGGATTGTCTGTTCAACTTTTTCACACCTTCTTCATCTTGTTACATGGATGTACCCATTCTCAGGCTTCCCTGGCAGAACCCAGGCTCTGGGGAATGCAGAATTCTCACAGGCAATATCGAATTCCCACAAAGCGAGCTTGGAAAGCAGGGCTGAGACCGCCTCCAGAGAGGCTGCCAAAAATCTCATTCCCTTTACTCTGCTGGTGGTGGGCTCTGGTGCCATCCTCCAAGACGCTTTCTAAGTGACAGTGCAATGTCTGTAAGTGGCAGGAAAGACTAGCTGACATTTTGTCATTTCGCAGAGGTATCAACCACCCCCTTGCACACAGCTATTCTTAAACCTCAAAGTCAGATTGCCCTTAGATTGTGAGTGGCACAGTCATGACACTGTGGACAAAGGCAGGAAATAGGCACAGCCTGCCAGCGTCTTCCAGCTCAGTGACTGGCCCCACTCTCCCTCCACGGGGACGGGCGAGAATCTGAGGATTCTGCTTGACACCTCCCTCCCCTGCAGCCCCCTTGTCACCAAACCCTGTCAATTTTACCTTTTAGAGAACATTTCAGTCCTGCCTCCCACATCTCTCGTCACTGTCCCCTCCTTCTAGCTGCCACCATCCCTCCTCTGGGGCCCAGAAGTGGCCTCTAAATTAGACTCCTCACATCTATGCCTACCCCCTTCCCATCTGTTCTCCATTCTACAAACAAAATGATCTTTAAAAAAATACAATTCTGATTATGTATTTCCTGTCCTCAAATTCCCTCAGTGTCTTCTTGCTTACTGTGCTCCAGATGAAGATTAAAATTCTTTGGGTGGCCTCTGAGCACCCCCAAGGCCTCGTGCCTCATCTGCCAGCTCCAGCCAGGCTGGCCTCCCCACCCCCGCCCCAGTGCCTTCCAGGCTGTCCTGCTCTCTCCCCCCACTTTTGCCTACTTATCCTCCACTGTGGATAGTAGTTAAGTGTGCTGCACCTGCAGGCAGAAGGTCTGGCTTCACACCCCCAGCTCCAGCACTTTTTCAGCTGTGTGGCTTTGAGCAATTTACAAAAGCCCTCCGCATCTCAGTCTCATCTGTAAAAGGAGGTGATACCAGTACCTGCAGCTGCAGGAATAAAGGAGATGGTGCTGGTACAGCAGTTAGTGCCAGGCACATTGTGGGCACTCAGAAATGTCATTCATTCATCATCGCCACACGTCAATCCAAGCATCCTTCCTCAAGGGAGGTCATCCCTGGAGTGGCCCCCACCTCCCCCCCCACCCCGTCAGGTCAGTGTTCTTGTAGTTCCTGCTCCTTCCTCCCTTTCACAGCACAGTGTGGATTCACCTGCCTTCTGCTCTAGGCCATAAGCTCAGGGTAGAAACATTACCTGTTTGCTCACCATTCAATCCCCAGAACCCAAGCAAGTTTCTCAGAATAAACATTCCCTGTTTTGGCTCGGTCTGGAGGGTGTGGGTACAGGGTATACGGTGGCTTTCTATCACCACAGATGGAGTCGGGGAATTTGGAGGCAAGAGAACATATACCTAGACTGTCCTGGGGAGGCCTGTAGTAGGTGACATCATAGGAACTGTCTGCCTGTTTCTAGCAAGCTCTGAGGAGAGGCAGTGAATCAGCCTGGGTGTTCCCTGGAACACTGTGAAGCTCCGCTTGGTGCCTCCGGGGCCTGCGGACTTCCGAGCACGGCCCTCAGCATGGCTGCAGGGGCCCCACAGCAGAGCACAGCCCTTTCCACACACGTTGACTTCCCAGCCTTAGTGGGGGCACCGGACACCCGGCTACAGGGGTGTGTCGTGTCGGTTCCCACTTCTCCATTACAGGGCACAAACAGGTGTTTGCACTGCAATAATGCATCATTTTGAGTCTAAGACACCCCTGTTGCTTCACTGTCAGATGCAGGTGTGGCACAGAGCAGGCTCCTTACAGAAATAGCTGAGTGCTTTCTCTCGGGTCCCAGGACAGGCTGGATCTTAAGCACTCTCATTATCCCATTTTGCAGATGAGGAACTGAGGCTTCGGAATCCCAGGTATCACGGCTCCGATATGGTAGACACAAGGTTTGAATCCAAGCAGCCTGACCCCACACCTTTGACTTAACATCTGGCTGTATCTGATGCTTCATGGACCTATTTTTAGATAGGACTAGTCAGGGGTGGGCAGGCTGGCACAGGTCTCCAGGGGCCCAGGTGTCTAGGAGGTGGCTCTAGGACCCAGCTATGTAGCCTCTTAGTACTAACTGTGGTAAGGATTTTGGCTTGTCTGCCCCTGCTGGTGAAATGTTTCACCAGGATCTCAGCTGGGTTTTTTGGCTACCCCGTCTATGATGAAGTGGAGAAGCAAAGTTCAGAGAGTCAGGAAAACCCAGGTATACACCTTGGGTGGATCTCTTCCCTTCTCTGTTTCCTCTTCATGGTGATAAAACACAGGTAGATGAGATGGCCTTTCAGGTCTCCTCTTACAGTCTCCACTTCCACAGAGGAGAAGCCTATTTAAGCTGAAGCTTAGATAATTGAGCAGCTGGCACAGGGTCAGCCCTCAGAGTAATTAAAGGGGCACTTCAGACATCTGGACTTGCCAATCATGTCTAGGCCCACCCCCATCATTTCCTAACACTGGAGGCATGTGCACTGTCATAAGGTATGTGATTAATGAAAAAGGTTTCAGGGCTCAGTCCCAAACAGGGAGCATGGAACCCCTGAGAGGGAGAGTCCAGAATGTCACTGAAGCAAACAGAGAAAGCATAACATAAAAGGAAACAAGACTGATCTCACTCGAATATACACAGACATTCTAGACAAAATGCCGGCAACATGAATTCAACAGTATATTAAAAGAATAATTTTAAGTGGGGTTTGCCCAAAGAATGTGAATCTGTTTTAAAACGAGTAAATCTGTTTATAGAACGCTGATGGGTCAAATAAGAGAAACCATATGACTATCTCAATAGGAGTGGAAAAATCATTTACGAAGACTCAACATCCATTCCTAAGGGAGACATTCTCTGAAGTACTAGGAATAGATAGATGTACAAGTGGACATTTGGGGGGGGTTGTGGAGGGAGGGGACTCCACATCGGAGTCCCCTCCCTAGGTTCGGGAAGTTCCCCACAGTCTGAGTTTTGACAGGAGGCAGAGTGACTTCCTGCTCTAGAAATGGGGAAAACAGATGTGTGCTGTTCTGGGCACGGGTCCCACCCTTGCAACAGCCACGAGGCACTTGGCTTCAGCTCAGATGGTGGCGCAAAGATAGGCACAGACATTTTTTTCTTTTTTAATTTTAGCTTTTTTGAGAGGAGAGTTTTTTGTGTGGTTCCAGTAATCACAGCAACATCGGTTTGCAGGGCCAGCAGCAGCCATAACGCAGGTCGCTGCCCCTGGGTTCCGGGGGTCACCGTGCTGGCGAGGCCAGCTGGGGGACATCACATCCCCACACGGCAGCAGCCTGTCCTCCCTGTTCTACATCAAGACCTGAGGTTGGCACAAGGTGCCCGGGCCCCCTTTGCACCTGGCCTTCTGGTGATTCTTTGAGCTACCCAGAATCCTCTTGATAAATTCCGTGTCTGCATTAATCATCCAGAATCAATTTATGTTATTGGCAGCTAAGAAACCTCAGTAATACAGAAGGCTACATCCTTAACGTAAGAAACAATGTCTGTTTTTTCCAAACCTGTGGCCAAAAAATAATAAATAACCATAAAACCTATATTCTTATTAAAACAAAGAACAAAACAAGGATTATAGCTAAGACCATGATTGCTTTTTTGTCTATGCATCCACGCCTTTTTTAAAAAAAGGTTTGTTAAAGTACAATTTGCATACACTAAAATTTACCCTTTTAAAGTGCATATACTTTGATGGGTTGTAGCAAATACATGCAGTCATTTAAGCACCATGGGATTCAATATACATATAAACTATTTCTGTTTCCCCCCAAAGTTCCCTCAAGCTTCCTTAAATGTAACTGCCTCTCCTAACCCAGCCCTGGTTAACCCATTGATCTGATTTCTTTCTCCATCGTTTGGCCTCCTGTGGAATCTCATGTAGTGAAACCAGACAGTAGCCTTTGGTGTCTTTCGTCTTTCCCTCAGCACAGGGCTTTTGAGTTTCACCCATACTGGTGCCTGAGCACCATTCCGTTGCATGAATGCACCAGAATTTGCTTATCCATTCAATGACACTGGGGTTGTTTTCAGTTTCGGACTGTTATGAGTAAAGCTTCTATAAACATTTTTGTAAAGGTTTTTATGTAAACATGTATTTTTTTTATTGGGTAAATATCTAAGAGTAGGACACGCTGGGTCATGTTAGGTGCTTTTAAGAAACTGCCAAACTACTCTCCCAAGGGCTGTCCTGTCTCGCATTCCCACTAACGCTCTACGAGACTTGCCGTTTGCCCTCATTCTCAGCAGCGCTTGGTATTGTCCATCTTTCCATTTTAGCTGTCTAGTAGATGTGCAGTAGTATCTTGGTTTGATTTACTTTTTATTTCTTTCATAACTGATGATGTTGAGCATCTTTTCATGTGTCTCTTTGCCACCAATATATCTTTTTTGGTGACGCATCTGTTCAAACTGTTCATCTAATTTTTTATGTAGTCATTTATCTTCTCATTATTGAGATTTCTTTACATATTTTGAACATAAGTTCTGTAGCAGATTTTTGTTTTGCAAATATTTTCTCGCTCTTGTTTGTCTTTTCATTTTCTTAAGAGTATCTGAAGGAAGGAAGAAAGGAAAGGGGAGGGATTAGTTAAAGAACATGTATGAGTGACCCACGGACATGGATAATGGAGAGGGGACGGACTGTGGGAGAAAAGGTGGGTTAATGGAGGGGGGCAAAAGGGGGAAATTGGGACAACTATAATAGAATAAGCAATAAAAATAAAGTAGAAAAATAAAATTTAAAAGTGTCTTTCAAAGAGCAAAAGTTTGATTGTGATAAAGTTTAATTTTTAATTTTTTTCCTTTATGATTCATGTTTTATGTGTCCTATCCAGAAAATTAATGCCTAATTCAAGAACACAAAGCATTTTTCCCTTATGCTTGCTTCTAAAAATTTTATAGTTTTGACTTTTACTTTTGAGTCTATGATTCATTTGAGTTAAATTTTGTATACAGAGTAAGAAAGGGTTTGTTTTTTGCATATAAACATAAAATTTTTCTACAATAGTAGTTTAATATAACAAAGTTCTGTAAGTTCTGTTTGGCATAATAAAATACAAACATAAGAGATAAAATTATCGGAAACAAGGAGAAAAAACATCATTATTTACAGTCAGTATGATTCCATACTCCCAAATCTCGAGAGAATCCATTGAAAACACATAGAATTAATAAGGAGAATTCAATGAAATGATTCCTTACAGAATAAATATGCAAAAACCAATAATTCTCTATACAGTATCAATCATTTAAAGGATATAATAGAAAAATAAGGAATCCTGTACACAATAGTACAAAAGACATAGATGCCTACAACTCATTTTTTTGTGTGGTATGTTTATTTTTTTATTTTTCAATCACAGTTTACTTTCACTATTATTTTATATGGGTTTCAGGTGTGCAGCATCGTGGTTGGACGATCATATGTTTTACAAAGTGTTCCCCTCAATATTTCCCCTACCCACCTGGCACCTACATAGTTGTTGAAGTCTCATTGACCGCATCCCTGTGACTGTTCTGCAGCTACCAGTCTGTACTTCCTCATCCCTGTACCTCTTCCGTCTCCTCCCCCAACCCTCTCTCCTCTGGCAACCACCAGTCTGCTGTCTGTGTCTATGAGTCTGTTTCAGTTTGGGGGGCTTATTTTGTCCTTGAATTTCCATATGTAAGTGAAATCTCTGTCGGACTCATTGTACTGAGCATAGTACCCTCTGGGTGCATCCGTGCTGCTGCAAATGGTAGAATTTCATTCTCTTTATGGCTAAATAATATTCCATCCTTTATATAACAGTTTTTTACCCACTCATCTATTGATGGGGGCTTGGTTTGCTTGGTTGGCTATTGTAAATAATGCTGCAATGAGCACAGCTGTGCACGGATTCCTTCAAATTAGTGTATTGGGATTCTTTGCATCAATACCCAGAAGTGGAATCACTGGGTTACAAGGCAGCTTCATGTTTAATTTTTCGAGGGCTCTCCAGACTGTTTCCCACAGTGGCTGCTCCAACCTGCACTCCCACCAACAGAGCGTGACGGTTCCCTTTTCTCCATGTCGTTGCCAACATTTGCCATTTGTGGATTTATTGATGATACCAATTCTGACAGGCGTGAGGTGATATCCCATTGTGGTTTTAATTTGTGTTTCTCTGATGATTAGACCTACAACTAATCTTAACGAAGAAAGGGCACGGCCTATGTGATGAAAATCAGAAAGCTTTACTGAACAAATTAACTAAATATAGATATACCAATTTCTTAGATGGAAACAACTCAATAGTCTAAAGATATTCATTGTTCCACCATAACTTGTGTGACTCGGTTGGCTGGACATTGTCCCGCAAATCGAAAGGCCACTGGTTCACTTTTTGGTCAGGGCACAGGCCTGGGTTGTGGGTTCGGTCCCTGGTGGGGGTGTGTAACCAAAGGCAACCAATCAATGTTTCTCTCTTACATCGATGTTTCTCTCCTTCTCTTTCTTCTCCCCGTCCTCTCTCTCTAAAATAAATAAATAGCCCTGGCTGGTGTGGCTCAGTGGATTGGGGGCAGGCCATGCCTGGGTTGTGGGCCAAGTCCCCAGTAGGGGCATGTGAGAGGCAACAAATCGATGTTTCTCCAACACATCGGTGTCTCTCTCACTCTCTTTTTTCCCTCCCTCTCCTTCTGTTTGAAAATAAAGAAATAAAATCTTTAAAAAAAATCAATAAAGTTTTAAAGATATTAATTTTTCTAAATGAATTTATAATATTGGAGGGGTTTTGGAATATGACAAATAATTCTAAAATTTATCTGGAAGAGTGAACAGGAAAGAGTAACTGATTATTTAGAAGATATTATAATTCTGATGTGTAAGGACATAAAAATCAAATAAATAGATGGATCAATATGCTAGAATAGGATAAATTAGTCTGAAGCAGAACTTGATATATATTAAAACTTGATGTATAATAACTGAAGCATCATTAATCATTTGGGATCAAGATACACTGCAGAGTAGCAAGAATGGAAAAAAGAAAACCAATCAAGAGGCTACGAGCCTAGTCCAAGAGAAATACGATGGCAGATGAGCTCCCTGGGTTCCTAAGCCAGAGCAGCTCCACAGCCACCAGGCAAGCAGGGACACCTCTGGGGAGCAGGGGTTGTGGGCTGGTGCCCAGCTGTGCAGAGGGAGTCAGGCACTTCCAGGGCCCTCTGCTAACAAAGCTTAACATCATGCTAGCTGGCAAAGGAAAAAGATTGTAAAGGGCTCTTATTGCTTTCCATAGTGCAGGCAACAAACTGAGTTTGGAACTGACAGGTAACATGTTGATAACTGACATAGGATGTAAGTGCCAAACCACACTTCTCAAACAGTTTGGGTCTTGGCTCTGGACACATTTACTAACATCCCAATGGCCAAAGCAAGTCACCTAACCAAGTCCAATATCAATGGCAGGGGGTGGGATGCAATATACTCAGAGGAGGGAGGGGAGTGAACATTTGCTGAATAATAGTCTAAACATCACAGAGGTGGTACTGGTAGGACATCCTAAAGGATGGGAAGGGAAGAAAAAGAAAAGGGATGACTCTTGGAGTCTGGATATGAACAGCTGAGTGGATGTTGATGCTATTTGCTAATATAGGAAGGACCAGAAAATGACCAGGGTGCTGGGTAAAAGCAAGAGTTTAAACTTATTAAATGTTGGCACCTAAGAGGAGATGTCAAATAGGCAGCTAGATGTGAGTCCAGGGCTCAAGAGAAAGGTCACATCTAGAGAACTACGCCTGATGATTATCCACTTAGAGGAAGCATTCTATGCTGCGGGTCTGCTTGAGGTTCCCTGGGGAAAGAGTGTAGCCGGAGCAGAGAAACTGTCCAAGGATGGAGCCTGGACACTCCCATCTTTAGGTAACTGGCAGGGAGAAAGATTCAGCAGGGGGACTGCAAAGGAGCTGCTGGTTTGTGGAAGGAAACCAGGAAAGGGTGGTGCCACAGGACCAAGAGAGAACGGTGTTTGAAGGAGGAAGCAGTGCCAAAAGGAGCAAAAGGTTACTGGGGATTTGAATAAGCTGAGAACAGAGAGGAAGGTTGTTTTGTGACCTTGGCAAGAGGTGTTTAGAGGGCCAACTCTAAGAAGAAGTACTGTGCTAGTGCTGGAGATAAAAAGATGAATAAGATACATTTGTTGCCCTTTCAGAAAACATTGCCTGGCAGGGAAAGTGGACGTGCAAATAAATCATGGCTATATGGTATGATAAATCTTATAATAGAGTAACATTTTCCTAATGTGTCCCACTGAACACTACTATTAGAGGGAGATGTTAATCCGGGCTCTAAGACCCGAGTGCTCCAAACCCAAACACACCTGGGAAACACTGCACACTGAACCCAATCTTGGACTCACAGCACCAACAGCAGGACTCTCAGCTCCATGCTCAGGGCTTAGGAAACCAATGCGTTACACCTTGGGTTCCTGTCTGCACACCCAGGTCTTGTCTGGCATCCCCCCAAAATTACAGAAAAAAACAAAGCCACAGGGGGGGAAATAATGCTGAAGAGCAGCCTCTGGCAGTGTCACTCAAGAGCAGAGTTGCTCTCAGCAGCCTTGCAGAGCAGGATTTCCCTGGGACGGGCCCTGGATCCTGTGGCAGGGCAGCAGGGGGACAGGAATGACTATCTCAGGACCCCCAGTGGTCCTGTACCACAGGACCTGAAACCCCCCAGCTGAGCCCGTGGATCTGCATTCCTGGGGCAACCGCTCACACACTGCCGCAGAGCCGAGAGGTCTGGCTTTCAATGAGTTTGGCAATTTCCCCAGAGGTAGGAAAAATTAAATCACCAGCTGGCTCCCCAGCAGTTTCAGGTTTTCTTCATTTTTCCCCAGACAGCGAAGGCCTGAGAGGCAGCAGAGACCCCATTAAGACTTTGTTGCACAGAATGCATGCTGATGAACAAAAATCAAGTCATTAGCAGGATTCCAGGTGTTTTATGAAGCCTCCCACCTCAGGCAGGTAGAGAGTGGCTAGGAGCCTGAGGTGGTGAGGTTGTCACTCACATCCACGGAGGGGGAACAAGAGGAAGCCCCGATTGGGCAGAACAGTGGCATGACCCAAAGGAGCCCACCAGGAGGTTGGAAGATGCAGGTTGTGGTGTTCAGAGGACAAGGCAAAGCCAGGCACGGTGGGAGCAGGGGCCAGTCCCTGGTGGGTGGGCTGCAACAGCAGTCCAGACAGCAGAAGGCACTTCAGCAACAAGGTTCTGAGTGATGGCTCAGCCACAGCACAGCTCCATCCGATGTCTAGGGGTGAAACCAGGGGCAGCCAACCCTGGAGAGGAGGGTTGGGCAGGGGGAGTTGAGAGTGAAAGATCAGAGCTCAGCACAGGGAAACTGAGGCAGAAGTCTAGACCTATGGGCTGAGATAATATGGTGAGGGTAGGAATGTGGGAGTAGAGGCTTTGTTTTTGTTTTTTGTTTTTCTCAGCAAGTCAACCCTGAGAAAATTGTCAGTAACTCCTTGTCCTGATCAGAGTTGGAGAACGCGGGTCTGCCCTTAGGGCTTCAATCGTTCTAGCTGGGGGAGGTGAGGCCCACCAGGAAGTGGAGCCGACGCACCTCCGACCCAAGGAGACCACGAGCAGAAATAACCCACCTTCTCCTCAATCGTTCTCCTCCACACTTTCAACGACCCCTTCTGAACATGGGTCTTTGGTTGTTTTTTTATTTTTATTTTTATTTAACTCTTGTTCAAGTACAGTTTTCTTTCTTGTATTCCCAGCCCTGGCCCCCGCCCCATGCTCCCCGCCTCGCTCCCATTTCCGCCCCTCACACTTAGTTATTGTCCATGTGTCCTTTATACTTGTTCATGTGAGTCCATTCCCTTTTCCCCTATGATTCTCTCCCCTCTCCCCTCTGGACCCTGTCAGCCTGTTCCGTATTTGAGTGTCATTGGACATATTTTGCTTGCTNCCTCCACTTTCCTTTATAGAATTCCTCAAGAGTTATCCATACTCAAAATATCCAGTCCTTCCCTTCCCATTCTTTCTTTTTTTAATAACTATTTTATTTTATTTTTAATATTTTATTTATTTATCTTTAGAGGGGAAGGGACGGTGAGAGGAAGGAAACATCAATGTATGGTTGCTTCTGGTGCATCCCCTGCAGGGAACTGACCCCTGCCGGAAACTGGCCTGCAACCCAAGCATGTGCCCTGACTGGGATTCCAACCGCGATTGTCTGGTTCGCAGGCCCGCGCTCAATCCACTGAGCTACACCAGCCAGGGCCTCCATTCTTTCTTGAACCCATTCTTCAATCAGCAGCTTACAAGGCCTTAAGATGACCTACATCATACCCACTGACCCACCCCTGTCCCCCGCACACACGCTCTCCGTCATCACCATCTCCCCTGGATCAGTGTTTAGACACACAGCCCTCCTTGCTCTTCACTCACACTGTTGCTTCTCTTTTTATCTTGATACTGTTTTCTTTGGCCATGCAGAAGCTTTTAAGTTTGATGAGATCCTATTTGTTTATTCTTTCCTTTATGTCCCTTGCTCTGGGGGACATATCAGTAAAAATCTTGCTGCGTGGAATATCTGAGATTTTCCTGCCAATGTTCTCCTCTAGGGCTTTAATGGTTTCACGGCTTATATTTAAGTCTTTTATCTACCTTGAATTAATTTTGATGTATGGTGTAAGTTGGTGCTCGAGTTTCATTTTTTTGCATGTAGCTGTCCAGTTCTCCCAACACCATTTGTTGCAGAGGCTATCTTTACCCCATTTTATGTTATTGCCCCCTTTGTCAAATATTAATTGACTGTAGAGAGTTGGGTTTATTTCTGGGCTCTCTGTTCTATTCCATTGGTCTATGTGCCTGTTTTTTATACCAGTACCAGGCTGTTTTGAGTACAGTGGCCTTGTAATACAGTTTGATATCAGGCATTGTGATCCCTCCTACTTTGTTCTTCTTTCTCAAAATTGCGGCTGCTATTCGGGGTCTTTTATGGTTCCATATAAATTTTTGAAGTGTTTGTTCTATGCCTGTGAAATATGCCATTGGAACTTTAATAGGTATTGCATTGAATCTATAAATTGCTTTGGGTAGTATGGACATTTTGATGATGTTAATTCTTCCAATCCATGGTCTTTGGTTTAAAGCGCCGTGTAAGTCACCTTTCTTACCAAGGGGAAAAAGACTGTTCTATTTGGAGCTGCTTTTGTTGCAACAAATCAAATGTCACTCCAACTGGCTCAGGAACAGAGATGTGGTTTATTACAGTGACACAGAGAGAACTGAGACTAGACGGACACGACAGGAGGCATAGCCAGGCCCCTTGGGGTCTAGGCCTGTGAATATCTTGGCGTCTCTAAGGCCACATGGTCTTTCTAGTTGTTTCTACTTAAGCGGCTTCCTCTGCTTACACACACTGTACTTGGCCCACTATGGCAGCCATTAGTCCAGACTCTAGGTGACTTTATTTGTTTAGCCTAAAGAAACCGCCATCAGCTGGCTACAGTCCCTGTGGAATTTCATCCAAATTCTTTAGAACAGAAGCACTGGCTGGTAAAAGGCAAGTCAGTAGGCCAACAGGTCATTAACCAGAAAACACATCAGCTATTCACCGACCATTGCCATGCCAAGGAGAGAGGAGTCCTGTCATACTTGCTCTGTCCCTTCCAGGGCACATGAGCAGGGCCGATGCTGAAGCCCAGATGGTATGGGATTGTACAGATGATCCCATACTATCAGAGATGCAGCCTTGTTGAAAGAATACATAGCAAAGCAGGGGTGGTAGGCCTGAACAACGGTCCCCCAAGGATGTTCACGTCTTAATCCTGGGAACCTGACAAAGTGTTTACCTTATACGGCAAAATGGGCTTGCAGGTATGAATAAGGATCTTGAGATGGGACAATTATGCTGGGTCATCTAGGTGGGCCCAGTGTAATCACAAGAGTTCTTGGAAGAGGGAGGTGGGGAGGTCAAAGACAGCGTGGGAGATGAGACAACAGAAACAGGAAACTGGAGCGATACGAGGAACAGGTCCCAAGCTAAGGGAACGCAGGCAGCCTCTGGAAGCTAAAAAACAGTGCAGGGAGATGGACTCTCTACTGAAGCCTCCTGAAGGAACACAGCCCCACCTACATTTTGACTTTAGACTTCTGAACTCCCGAACTCCAAGAGAATGAATTTGTGTGGTTTTAAGCTACCAAGTCTGTGGGGGGGGTTTTGTTTTGTTTTGTTTTGTTTTTTTACAGCAGCCGTAGGAAACTAATACAGCCAGGAACCCGGGATGCCACACCCCACCTCCACATGCACTCTGGCCTCTCCCAGAGAAGCGGAACTGTATAACTCATTATCGTTTGGGAAGCAACTGGAATTCAAGTAACTGCCACTCCACTGTGTGTATCTTGAATGTACTCTTTCCCAAACTAAAGGTTTCGTTGAGCTGGTTCATCAATATCTAATAATATTTAGATATTAGTATTGGAGGATATTATTATTAATGGAGGATCCTTGAGGGGTTTCATGCCAATACCCCTTGGTGGGAGTGTCTTCCCTCTGGTCCAACACCAGGGGCACTGGTCCAGTCAGCTGTGGCCAGGGTGACAAGACAGCTGTCAAGCAGCACGAATCTGCGTACACAAAAATGTTATTAGGGAGAGAATAGGTCTGAGGTAGTCACCTGAGGACACCTCCTACAGCCCATAGGGCTAAACTTAGAGAAGTATAGGAAACAATTTTGAGGTTTTAAGAGAAGAAAGGTCCTTTCCAACCTATTTTACCAACTTTAATGCTGCAGCTTGAATTGTCAGAAGCTTTAGAGCCGAAAACGTGAGAGTCCTTTCTTTGGGGCCCTTTGATCTCAGGCCCCGGTCCCCTAGTGCCCGCACTGAAGGCAGTCCTCCTCCACAGGTCAGAGGGGACCACTCCCCCTGTACCTCCCACTTTGCCCTTGACCCTGAAAATTGGTTTGAAGGACAGCACAGGCTCACTCACTGACCAGGAGCAGTATTTTTAGGAGTTTAAGGAAAAGAAAAAAGAGTCTGTTGAAGCCAAGTTCAGGTTCTAGGCGTGAAAAGAGATGCGTTGCTTAAGCTTCTAAAAATCGGGATGGCTTAAGAAGTCAATGAGACATTTGAATTACTGCCTTTGGGACTGGAAGAAACCCAAACAATTAGAGGTGTTAAAGGCACAGGATTCATGCTTGATAGGTGTGGATGTATCCCTAAAACCAGGTCTCTGGGCCCACTGGAGCCTGACCTAATTTTAAATTGCTGAAAAATGCATGTAATAAGCTCCTTCTGACAACTCCTTGACAATTCAGTCTGGGTCAGCTTTTTTTCCTATAGGATTTATTTTATTTATTACTATTATTTTTTTCATTATTGATGTTTTCCTCTTACAATATACTACCTCTTATTAAACAGTTGGGCATCCTAGATCAGACTATCTAGACATAAACTGGTGCTTTTCTGCAGTATTTGTTGAAAGGCAAGGATTTTTTAAACTCATTATTTACCTTTTTATGTACTTCTAAAGACTCAACAGTTCCATCAGCATTTTTAACCTGAATCTTTAAGTAGCTTCCCCAGTTCCTACTAATAAATTAAAAACTTTAAATTATTTTAAATTTTATTGAAAGTATCATATGTATCTTTTATGATTCCTTTAATAAAGATTCAATAATGAAATGCATATGTATTTAAATACACATTTACATAGTAGATATATTTACCGAAGAAGGCAAAGTTAATCCGCCGTATCCTACCTTTTATTGTCAGGGGGGGGAAAAAGTAATAATCTGGTCTCCAGCATAGCATGGGCGGTCCCTCACAGAAGGTCCCTCAGAGTAGGGTACTGACAGGATCAGCCTCACCTGGAGAATGAGAGATCAGTCCCATGGGCCATGGCCTCCCTCCTGCAAGGTCTGGCCTCCTCATCATGCCCCAGGTCCATTGCGACGCTCTCAGTAGAGTATGGGGAGAGCAGCAGAAAGTCTGCGGAGAATTGGGCAGGAAGAGGACCTCAGCACGTGGGGAAGACAGAGCCAGTCTCTCTGGGCACCTCTATCTCCCCCTCATCTCTATGGAGATCACCTTTCTGCCCTGTGTGGGCTCAGCCCCAGGCCTGCACTCCTGCCAACAGCATCCTGAAGGCAAGTGTGAAATCAACGTGTCCGAACTGGGGATGGTGTGCTGAGTCGGGGTGCCAGCAGCTAACCAGGCCGCCCACCTCTTCGTTAGGCCTGGATACACCCTGTCCACAGACACAGGACCCGGAGGACTGGGAACCATTCCCAGGCCACCTTCACCCGCCACCACCTCCCAGAGGCTTTGCAGGGACCTCAGATCACTTCGTTTAAGGAGCTGTCAGGAAGCTCTACAAAGAGCTTAGCCGATAACAAGGACTAAATTGTTCATCATAGTTTGAATTGTGCCAACTTGTCCGCCTTCCCAAGTATATTTGCTTCATCAAAAAAAAAAAATGGAGCTCAAAGGTGAGCGGTGAAAATGGGGTCACAGGACAGAGAGCCCTGCCTGGTTCCCCTTAAATGAGAAGGCATCTGGTCCTGCCCACAAGGCTCCTGTGGGCCCCTAGAGCCCAAGAAAGGGGGTTTAATGCCTGACGGGAGGAAATGTTGCCCTTAGGCCGCTGTAGGTGGGGGCTCAGGGAGCTTCGTATTGAAAGGTGGGGCGTCAGGGCCCTGTGGTACTTCCACAGTCACAGATCTCCACACGCTATTTTCAAACACTGTAAGATCCTCGTGCAACTGCATGTTTTTGTCAGTAAACCCCCCACCGAAAAACTAAATGAAGCTGCAAGCTTTCATTTATATCAACTCAATCTTTCTACTAATTATGCTGTCACTTATGGAGCAGAAGATCTGATTGGTAGTTATATCTGGTTTTAAGGAATAAAACTGTAAAACTAAGTTTGTTGTCAGCACGTGAAGAGTACATGGTAGATAGATTTTCCAAAACAGAAAGTTCAAGGGAGAAAACAACACAGAGGTATCCGTGGTGATGGGAAGGCTGGGAGCACTGAGATAAGGGGCTGGGGCAGGAGCTCAGGAAAGGTGGTTGGATTGGATGCAGCCTGTCCCAGCAAAAAGCCATACATTTCATTGTAGTAGATGTAGTGTGCAGCTACAAGGGAACTCTGGGCTGCTGCCTGGCTATGTGACCTCGGGCAAGTCCCTTTCCTTGCTGGGTCTATTTTCACGCCTGTGTCATAAAGGGCCTGGGCTTGTCTGATTCCTCCTCCCGGGGCCAGGGCTCTGGACCTGGCCTGGAGGAAGGGGTATGCGGAATATGCCACCCAGGTGCCACTTCAAGGTTGTGTGGCCCCGAGCAAGCTGCTCTACCTCTCTAAGCAAAGTGCTCTACCTTTCTGAGCCTCAGGTTTCCATTAATACTAGTGCCTGCCTCTCAGTACTTTATTAAGTCTCTAGGATTATTCCAGCTGCTGATTTTACTGCTGCTTCTAACCTGCTTTGAATGTTGACCCCTGGCTTGGATGTAGGGTTGTGGCACAGACAGTCAGCGGAGCGCCAAGACTCATGACCATCTCCATCCCATGGTTCTCTGCCTCCTCTCAGGGCTGGTCCCGCTTGGCTCTCAGCTTTTCCATCTCAACATCTCTTTGCTGTTTCCTTTTCAACCTGACCGTTACTGAAGCCCAGCATGCGTCCTGGCAGAAGGAATCAGCAAACTCTGAACAGATGTGTCTCAGCTGCGGCATAAAAGGCAGTGCTAATCCACCTCCCCACCTCTCGAAGAAACGTGCCATCCGAGCCAGGCCACAGGTGATTTCCTGACGTGAGAAGTTTTCCGGACACCAGGTAAAGGATTTCAACTGGCCTACAGTGAAACACAGGCTTCAGACAGAATACTGCAGTCCTTGGAGGGTGGGTGGAAGGGAAAGCTGCCCTTTCTCTGTTAAAAGAAATGGGAACTTTAGAGGGCTACAGAGGGGAAAAAAGAAAAGAAGTCTTCAAGTGAAAAATAGTAATTCCCATATTAGAAGCCTCTGTTAAGGTAAATCTCTTGCTGTCAAAGGACGACCTCAATGCATGTGGGGTTTGGCTCTGGGTGAGAGTGAGAAGATGGTGAAGTGAAGAGTGACTCAGAGGCTGTGGCTGCTGAGTCCTGTGGAGGGGGCGGGCCTTTGAAGAGCTTGTGGCTAATGAGGACTTGCGTCCAGGGGAGGCTGTTTCAGAGGGAGGTAGGCAGCCTCCAACACGGGCCCCAGTGACCCCCACCTCCTGGTGTTCACATCCCTTTGTAATCCCTCCCCTGGAGGGTGGGTTGCTAATGAATAGTGGTGGGATATCACTTCTGATATTAAGTTACCGAAGTACTCTGGCTTCCATCTTGCTCATCCTCTGTTGCTCTCTCGCTTGCTTGCCCCGAGGGAAGCAGGCTGCCATCTTGTGAGAGACCTATATGCAAGGGCTGAGGGTGGTCTCCTGCCCAGAGCCAGCTGATAGTCCCCAGTCCACCAGCCCTTGGGGAACTGAATCCTGCCAAAATCCATCAGAGTGGGCTTGGAAGTGGATACTCCCCAAATAAAGTTGCAGCCCTGGCTGGCCCAGAGTTGAGTCATGTGCTTTACACACTGTATGTCAAATTCATTCTGTGAGGTAGATATTAGTACCCCCAGTGTGTGGATGAGGAAACCAAGACTTGAACAGGTTAAAACATGCCAAATGGCATGTGACAAGGGAATAGAAGAATGGGGGTCTGAACCCAGGACTGACTAATGCCAAAGCCCACATTCTGACTATTTCAGAAATACAGTGTTCATTTTCCACCTCTCCAGTGAAACTTAGAAATAAAAAGGGATAGTTGTCCAATTACCCAACCAATAAGCACTAGGAGACAGCAAGAACTGGGACCGGAGCACCTTGCTAACCAGCGCCACACCTTCCCTGGGTAGGAGACCCACACGTCAGAAGCTGATCCAAACCTGCGACATAGCCTCGGGGCAGAATTCTCCACTTGCAAAGTGATCTAGTTTCTTTATTTTCTTTTAGAAGTTAAAGACAATAGCTGTATTTAATGCCAATATGGGCCAAGTACTACTTCTAAGAACTTTACAAGTTCTAACTTACTTAAACAACCCCATGAGGAAGTTACTATTATAGTTATGCAACTTACAGATGGGGAAACTGAAGCACAGAAAAGTTAAATAACTTGCTCCAAGTCGTTTAGCTGTAATAATAGCGTAGCCAGGATTTAAACTCAGACTACCTCGCCCTGATTTTCATGCAAGGTCCCGGGCAGGTGCCTCTCTGGGCCCTGGGCTGCCACGTGACCTGGGCTCCAGGCAATATCCACCTCCTTTACTGATCGAGCGTAGCTGCCCTGGGTTTCAGCTCCCCAGCTTCTGGATCCAGCTCTCACCTGTGAAATCCACTATCTATCCCTGATTCCTGGTTCCCGGCTTCGACTTCACCTGTCCTGACTCCAGTGCTGCCCACACCTGCACCCTGGCCTGGGCCTGGCTCCCAACTCACTCTCCACCCACCATCCTGAGGCTCTGCCCACCGCTATGCTGCCCCAAGAACATGACCAGCCCCTGGGCCACGCCAGGGTCGATGTTGTTAGAGTTATAAACAGTCCCAGTTCTGGAGATATTATGTGAAAAGAGACTAATTCCAAACAAGGAAAACAGCAATACAGAGGCAGGAAGAGCATTACTGTGTGGATAAAAAGATGACATATAAAAATGAACCCAGCAGAGCCAAGAAGTTAGATTAAGGTTACAGACTGATCTGGTAGGGAATATAATAGAAGCTGTTACAGATCTCTGGGGCACAATGAAAAAGCAAATCTGCCCATGTTTATGCAGATAACAGAGGCTGTTAGAAAGGCCATAACATTGATCACATGGGGTTGGAATAGCCCTACAGTGGACCGGAGTACGAATGGTGGGGTGGCAGGGAGGAGGGGCCGTAGCGCCGGCAGAGATCCAAGGCCCTTCTCCAGGACACTGTGTCGGGCAGTCTGGAAGACCATGGGCTATTTGGGCAGCTATCCAAAAAGCTGAATGCAATGAGGGATGAAGAGATGGGGCTACGGAGCTAAAAGCAGCATTTCCAACAAGTCTCGTTTCACTTTAGTCTTCCCATCTGTGGTGACTTTAAAAATATAGTTCCCAAATTGTCTGTCGCATCTGGGAAACAGGGTCTGTAGGCAGACACCTGCCCACCAGTGAGAATTCTGAATGGCATTTCCGGTGGGGCTTGCGGTTTAGAGATCAGTCGGTAAGGAAGGCAGACTTACAGAATCCCAGTGTAGCAGAGCAGGGAGACCTTAAAGATGGTGTAAACTACCCACAGGGGGTGGGTGACATACTCAAGGTCACACAGCCCGTAAGGAAGGATCTAGAACTCCAGAGTCCTGAGTCTCTGCTGAGGGCTACAGCGTCCCCTGGGGTAAGAGAAATGAAAGTCTTTGAAAGTGTCTCCTTGAAGGACGTGTAGAATGAGAGCCGTGTTGGTTGTCATAAAGAAAACAAGGGCGGAATGAATGAAGATGGATAAGTTCAGATCTGACTTCTCTTAAGAAAAAAATTCTAATAAATACTATCCCTCATTAGTTTAAAGGAAGTAAGAAAACTACAGGGGTTGCCACAGTAGGCAAAACACAGAGTTCATGCTTGTATTATTATTTATTGTATTATTTACTTGCATTACAACTGTAAACCTACTTTGCCCACCTGCATGTAAAGGCAAGACTAGGACAGAAGAAGCAGTTAATGTCCACAGAAGTCAACCACCCGGGAGAATTTGCCCCACCCACCCATTGATCCCACTTCGGGGATCTGTGAAAGCTAACAGCAAACACGGTACCTGTTCCAGGTAACTGTCTCAGAGCCTCCTCGCTTCCTCTGTGCCCACTATGCCTGCTCTCGTCTCCCTGGTCCCCAGATTTCTGAGTCTATGCCCCAGTTTTGACATTTCTTCTGGCCTCATCAGATTAGTCACTTAATTTGCCTCCCCTTGGACCTCAGCTTTCTGCGTAGCCCTGAGCCCTGTCTTATTTAACATCTCCTACTGTCCTACTGAGAGACTCCATTCTCTAGATGCGGCCCCAGGGAGGGCCTGTGCTAGGCTAGCCCCTAGTCCTCTCTTGTAGAAAGAATTTAGACATTTTGTCTCACAACCTGAGTTCTCACCTAGGAGTGAGGGATGAGGTTATGACAACTCTCCACATCTTTTCCTGAGACTTTAGAGCTGTGAGACAAAAAGAGAAAGACCACAGAGCTGGCTGAAAGGCCAGGGCAGCTGCTGGTAAACGTGTGGCGGCAGGCACACGTCCGTGGGTGGGTGGGTGGGGGGTTGTGGGGGAGGTAAGAAGGGAAGGAAAGGGCTCTAGGAAGAAGATTCCTCACTCTCCCCATTTTCTCCTATCTCTGTACCTTCACTGGGACCCCAGGCCCGGTGGTTTGCAGAGCGGAGGAAACTGAACTGTCTCAGTCAGGACGTTTTGGCTGCGAGTGACAGGTCGCGCTCAAACTAGCCACAGCAAAAGGGGGTTGACTGGGTGTTGTTACCTCACAAGCTCAGGGTGCACTGACAGGCTTAGCCAGAACCAGGGCTCAAAAGGCGTCAACGGTGCTCCGACTCTCCCTCCCTCTGCCTGGCTGCCACCGAGGTGACGACTTGCTTCTACGAAGACGCTCTCCGTGACTCAAGTCCCTGTCCTCAGAGCTAACTCTCCAAAGGGAAGAGCAGGATGTCAGAGAAGGTGACTGCCTGAGGACTGTATGCCCAACCCTGGACTGACTGCATTGTCAGGAGGTGGGGCTGGGGTGAAGGAGCACCACGGCTGGCCGACAGAGCCAATGGAGCCACCGAGGGGGGGGGGGCGGCCTGGGTCACCAAAAGAAAGGGTGTTGGGGGGAAATGCGCTCTCTTCTCCCCTAGAAGGATCTGTATGTCCCATTGTCTGGGGAGCAGGAGGGATTACTCACCACCTACAGCCAGGTGGCCCCTCCATAGATTACACAGATCCTTGGCCACACTCTGCTAAAAGGTTCAGTCGCCCCACCTGCTCGGCCTGGGCGAAGACATACCAAAACGTTATCTCATGCCCCGCTCAGCTATTTGAAGACAATACACTTGAATATTTGTCCACATTCCCAAAAGGCCTGAGGAGGTTGGCTAAAAAATGTTATTCGCAATGATGACCTAAACCTACAGCTGCTTTGAACAGGTACACATGTCTCAGGTTAAAATCTGTTTGTCACCCAGGGCACCCCATCAAGACTACGATAAACTGCTCGCTCTTCAAGCCCGTGGGTAGAAATGAGTTCCCAGGAACAGTAATAGCTCAGATTTCACTGTCTCATTACTTCCTCTGCTATACAAGACTGCAGCACCGGNGTGGGGGAGGTAAGAAGGGAAGGAAAGGGCTCTAGGAAGAAGATTCCTCACTCTCCCCATTTTCTCCTATCTCTGTACCTTCACTGGGACCCCAGGCCCGGTGGTTTGCAGAGCGGAGGAAACTGAACTGTCTCAGTCAGGACGTTTTGGCTGCGAGTGACAGGTCGCGCTCAAACTAGCCACAGCAAAAGGGGGTTGACTGGGTGTTGTTACCTCACAAGCTCAGGGTGCACTGACAGGCTTAGCCAGAACCAGGGCTCAAAAGGCGTCAACGGTGCTCCGACTCTCCCTCCCTCTGCCTGGCTGCCACCGAGGTGACGACTTGCTTCTATGAAGACGCTCTCCGTGACTCAAGTCCCTGTCCTCAGAGCTAACTCTCCAAAGGGAAGAGCAGGATGTCAGAGAAGGTGACTGCCTGAGGACTGTATGCCCAGCCCTGGACTGACTGCATTGTCAGGAGGTGGGGCTGGGGTGAAGGAGCACCACGGCTGGCCGACAGAGCCAATGGAGCCACCGAGGGGGGGGGGGGGCGGCCTGGGTCACCAAAAGAAAGGGTGTTGGGGGGAAATGCGCTCTCTTCCCCCCTAGAAGGATCTGTATGTCCCATTGTCTGGGGAGCAGGAGGGATTACTCACCACCTACAGCCAGGTGGCCCCTCCACAGATTACACAGATCCTTGGCCACACTCTGCTAAAAGGTTCAGTCGCCTCACCTGCTCGGCCTGGGGGAAGACATACCAAAACATTGTCTTATGCCCCGCTCAGCTATTTGAAGACAATACACTTGAATATTTGTCCACATTCCCAAAAGGCCTGAGGAGGTTGGCTAAAAAATGTTATTCGCAATGATGACCTAAACCTACAGCTGCTTTGAACAGGTACACATGTCTCAGGTTAAAATCTGTTTGTCACCCAGGGCACCCCATCAAGACTACGATAAACTGCTCGCTCTTCAAGCCCGTGGGTAGAAATGAGTTCCCAGGAACAGTAATAGCTCAGATTTCACTGTCTCATTACTTCCTCTGCTATACAAGACTGCAGCACCGGGTCCCCATGTGACGCCTTGAGTGGCATTCTCCATTCTCCATTTCCCACCAGGTCTCGTGATCTCCAGTCTCCCAGCTCCTCCTTCACAGAGTACCTCCACGGAGGCCCTGAGGCTTGCTGTGTGCCGTCACACTGCTGGGTCCCAGGCAGAGGCGGGCAGAAGGCCCCACTCTCTGACCCCGATTCACGTGCTCATGTGGAGATCAGGAGTGTGTACCCCACATGTCCGCTCTGTGAGAACAGTTCCTTCGGCTTCTGCCTGCAGCCTCTTCCCCAAACGGGACTGGGGCACCCGTCCAGGGGCTGGAGATGGGCCAGATAGCAAATCAACTCCCACAGCTAGAGCTTCGCCATTAATTCATTCATTTCATAACATAAGCTGTATATATATATATTTTCCTATAAACTATATATACATTTTTTCAACAGCACCTGGTATATCAGGCACTGTTTAAATTCCAAGGCATGACAATGAAAAAAAGCAGACAAACATCCTTGCCCTCGTACAACTTAAAATTTAGTTTGAAATATAGATAATAAATAAATAAAAGCAGCCCTGTCTGGCATGGCTTAATGGATTGAGTGCCAGCCTGTGAACCAAAAGCTCACCATGGGTTCAATCCCTGGTTGGGGGTATGTGAGAGGCAACAGACCAATATTTCTTTTGCACATCAATGTTTCTCTCCCTCTCTTTCTCCCTCCCTTCTCCTCACTCTAAAAATAAATTAATTAAATACAGTGGTCAGGGAAGGACACTATGGACAGATGACATTTGATGAGCAGAAACCTGCAAGGGGTGAGCAAGTGAAGCACACAGGTCAGTGGGGAAGGGCATCCCAGGCAGAGGGAACTGCAAATGCAAAGAGCCTGAGGGCAGACCATGCCCAGCATCTGGATGGACAGTAAAGCAACCAGTGTGGCTGGAGCCTGGTGGGCAGTGGCGAGTGCAGGAGATGAGCCAGCTGAGAGGCAGTAGAAGGTGGATAACGAAGCGCCTTGTAGTTCACAGTGAGAGCCAGATCCCCCTAGACATGTCTGAAAATACCTTTGAGCTTTATCTGGATTCACAGAGGAAAATGTAGGGTATGTGTAGCAAGGGGCATGGAGCTCCCCATAAGACTTCACATTAAAACTAGGCTTTGAAGGATGACCAGGTGTTTGTTGCGTGGGGAAAAAAAGAGGAAAGCATCCCAGATGGAGAGAGAAGAAATTCACAAGTTAAGAATGATGAAAAAAGTAAAACATGGCCCCGGCTGGTGTAGCTCAGTGGATTGAGCATGGGCCTGCAAACCAAAGGGTCGCTGGTTTGATTCCCCATCAGGGCACATGCCCAGGTTGTGGGCCAGGTCCCCAGTGAGGGACGTGCAGGACACAGTCACACATTGCTGTTTCTCTCCCTCTCTCCTTCCCCTCCCTATAAAAATAAAAATAAACAAATTTAAAAATGTTTAGAAAACCATGTTCCGGGGATGGTTGGCCTTCCATCTGGCTGGAGCTTAGCATGGGAGGGAGTCAGAGCAGAACGCAGGGCTCAGAAATAACAGGGGCCAGATGGGGAGGGCCTGGCAGAAAGCGGCACCTCCAGCTTCGTTAGGAGCACGCCCGCTTCCTAGAGAAGCTCATTAGTCCCTAATGAGCTGAAGTCACTTTGTTAACTTACCACAAAGGAAGCAAGCGCTGCTCTAGGAGGCTTATGGCCCATCTCCCTGGTCCTCCTCCCCAGCCCACCTCCACTCCCAAAGTCCAGGCAGCCGCCTCAGGCCCCATCAGAGGGGTGGATGTGCTTGCAGCTTTCAGACAGCTTTTCCCTAATAAGCAAGCTTTTCTACTTAATCCGGGAAATGAGGTGCTATTAAATTAATTTCTGAACTGTCATTGCCAGAAAGCGAAGGACAGTGGAGTCACAGGTAGAGAGGGAGAGCCAGGGAGGCAGAGGAGACAGCAAAGAGGTGGCGAGTTTGCGGGTTCCTGACCTGGGTCTGCCCCGCAGATTCATCCCAGCATGTGGGCTTCCTTCTGCCGAGCATGCACTGTGCTGAAGTAATTAAAATTTTTTAAAAAAAGAAATGAGAGTCCCCCAATAGCTTATTGTGCCCAGGGCCCTAACAATAATGGAAAGGTGGCCCACCTCTACCATAGGGTGAACCCAAAAGTAATTACCAGGATACTTTGCGGGTTATTAAATAAATCCTTGTAACTGGCACATTGATTTATATAAGACCCAGAGATTTCGGGAGATTTGAAAGAATATTAAGACTCAATCGATATTTTAATTTATTTTGGGGTCCTGGAGACTCCAGCTCGGCTGAAAACCGCCAGGAGGAAACAGTGACCCTGCTGTGCGGCTGGCGGGCAGGTGGGCGGGCCGGTGGGCGGGCCGGTGGGCGGGCCGCAGGAAGGCACTTGGACAGGAGGGGCCTGTTCAGTAGCAGCTGCAGGGAGGGACTTCTCTGCTGCGGAATGTTCTCTTTCTTCCTGACATCAGGCAGCCAAGGGGGGGGGGGGGGCCCTGGGGTGAATGTGCTCTGGGGCCCGTGGGAGGAGGCTTTCAGCCGGGAGATGTGGAGCTTGCTCCTCCCAGGACAGAGCGCTCAGGGCCTGGAGAGAGGAGCCCACAGACCATCTTTACTTTTCAAGGACACACTGGCAGGATCTGACGACTTCTTCATGGAGCCACTGGATGACATGACATCTTTCGGGGGGATCCGGCATGTTTTCCCTCAGGCCACACTCTCTCCATGCCCTTCCTTCGGGAGACAGGAGGTCTGTCCCAGCTCTCACAGAGCACCTGAGCACCTGTCTCTGACCATGACCATCCGCACACCTGACTCCACTGTCAGACCGGAAGCTCCCTTTGGGCAAGGGCATGTTTGATCCCTGTCTGTGCCCCCAGAACTGGGCATCATACCAAGCCCAGAATAAGCAGATGTAAAAAACAATGAATTGAATCAATAAATGGTCAAATGAACTAACACACACACACAAAAATTTGTTCACGAAAATGTTTTTTAAAGGTCACATGATATGTTTGGGTCAGTCAAGTTTCAGCAACAGAGAACACATCCACGTTGGGTCCTGAGAGGAGTTTACAAGGTCAAGATAGCCTAAGGCACTGGCCAGGGCAAGCAGCACCCTGGGCTGGTAGCAGTGAGGGGAGACAGAGCTGTTGTCACCCCAGGCCTGGTGGAACCAAGGGAGGGGCAGTGACCCAACCTGGAGAAGGCCACCTGACCCGAGCTGTGGCCTTTCATAAGGGGGCAGCCGGCCCCTTTCTACCTGTAGAGACCTCACTCCCTCCCCTTCCTCAAATCTCCTCCTTCATTCTCCACTGCCCTAAGCCCATTGGAAGCCAGAGGGCAGAGGACCCCCTTTATTCGTGGCAGACAGGGGTGGAGAGAGACCCGGAAGGATCCAGCTGTTAAATAACTCTGCCTATGCCATTCTGAGTTACCCACCCCGTGAGGAGGGCAAAGGCGGGCAGTCGGGCCTCACTGATGGCCTCAGTAAGCAGGGCAACTCTGTCCCCTGGGGGATATTGCGCACTGTCTGCACACAGTTTGCCCTTTTCAATTTGAGGAGGGAAGGCGGAGGGATGTTACTGGCCCTTGTAGGGTAGAGGACAGAGATGCCACAAAACATGGAAACGTTCACAAGGCAGCCCCCACAACAAAGAATCATCCAGCCCGCGATGTTGGTGATGCCAAGGCTGAGAACCCCCAGTCTAACAAAATGTTGCAGGTGAACCCTGGCTCAGGGCAGGCACTGAGCTGCCCTTGTGTGGGCTGGAGACTGTTGTCCTCACCCTTCTGGAAAAGGTGGCGTCCTTAGATCTGACCCCAGAGCCAGTGTCTTGCCTTCTTGTGTACCTTAGAGGTGGGGCCATATTCAGGCAGAAGCCCCTCCACTCTCCATCTCTCCTCACTGAGAGCAGAGTCTCCATCGTGGCCAGGATGGCGGAAGGACAGGCCACATGGCGCTGTCCGAGCCACAGGCCTCCACGGCCTGGCTTTGCCTTCTCCCAGAGGCCAAACCACCTTCTCATTCTCCTCGTTTTCAGTTTTATATTCACACGCTGAAAACATTTGGTGAAAGTGAATCAAGTCTTGCCATCTGTCTCTTACACTTTTATTATATTTATAACAAAAAGAAGAACCAGGAGGAAATTGAATTCAGACTGCAAATAACGTGCTGCTTGCCTGGCAGCTGGGACCCTCGGAGCAAGGCCTCTCCCCAGGGAAGGGCCGGCTCCGGGCGTGCAGAAATAGAGAGCACACATTCCCGTCACACCCTCATGCTCTGCCCGCCACAGCCCTGGAAAGCAGGGCTTATCGTCCCCATTGGCAGATGAGGAAACTGAGGCTCATCAAGAGGAAATCAGTCGTCCAAGGTTGTGCCCCCAACAAGTAGCAAAGCGAGGTCTTCAGTCCTACATTGGGCCTGTCGACTCCAAGTGTAGACAGTGGCGCTTCCTATTTCATCCTGACCTCAACGTGTTAACTCATTCCCACTGGGGCTCAGCACCACATTAAAAACTGTTGAATATAATATTGTATGTCAACTATACTTTAAAAAAACGATTAGAGTTTAAGTAACTGTGGTCCTCAAGAAAGTCTTATTTTTCTCCCTGTCACATCTTAGAGAGTTGGTCTCTCACCGGACCCTCTAGGGTCAGAACTGGGGAGAGAAAAAGTTTCATTCATACACGTATGCCTCAAATGCGTACTGAGAGCCACCAGGCCAGGTGCTGCATGTGTGATGGCCAGAGAACACCATACTGAGCAGAACAGGCGATCTTGAAAAAGAACCCTGGAACCATATCAGAGAAGACTGTAGTAATAGTAGATTGCATTTACTGAGCTCTCAATGTGAGTATTTTACATGGTACTTTATTGCCACTCACTACTGTTACAGGTGAGGAAACGTAAGCAGTAAAGGAAATTGCTCAAGGATACCGAGTTTAATATTTTGGGCTCTGTTCTGACACATATTACATGGGTGAACCTTGAGGACATTATATTAAATAAAATACGCTAGTCACAAAAAGGACCAATATTGTATGACTTCACTCATATGAGGTACCTGTAGTGCCATATATTAAAATTCACAGAGACAGAAAGTAGAATGATGATTGCCAGGTAACAGGGAAGGGCTGAACAGGGCATTATGGTGAAGTGGGTACAGAATTTCAGTCTGGGAAGGTGAAAGACTCCTGGAGATGGATAGAATTGATGCGTTCACTACCACGTGAATGTACTTATGGCCACTGAACTTAAAAATGGTTAACATGGTAAAGTTTATATTATGTATATTTTGCCACTATAAAAAGGTGAAAAATATAACTTTTAAGTTGACCATTAAAATTCACAAATTGGTAGGAAAAAAAGGTTGGGCACTGGAACCCAGGAATGTGGGTGGTTGGTAGAAGGGCAGGGTTGGGGTGTCGGGGGTTCGCCACAGATGTGCTGTTCCCAAGCCTCCTCCTGACTAAACGCGCTCAGACCACCTGGGCAGCAACAGGCCCCATGAGCCCTCCCCATTCCTTCTGGCCACTCCTAGCCTGTCTAGTCCGTAAGTAAAATTAGTGTCTCATTAAACAACAGTAACAATGGATACTGGATATGCCGGCTACCATATCTCCCAGAGTCTTGATGCCGTGTTCAATATTATCTATTATCTCATTGAATCTTAACAATGTGTGTTTTTGTTAATCCTACCCAAGGATATGTTTTAGTGATTTTAGAGAAAGAGGAAGGGGGAGAGACAGAGAGAGAGAGAAGAGAGAGAAATACCGATATGAGAAACATCCGTTGCCTCCCACATGCACCGCAACCAGAAAACAAACCCAAAACCCAAGTATGTGTCCTGACCAGGAATCCCAGCCCACAGCCTTTTGGTGTATGCAACAATGTGCCAACCAACTGAGCCACCTGGCCAGGGCAACAACTGTGCATTTCATATGTAAAGAACCTTACCCTTTTAGAGATTAAATAACTTATCCACATCACCAATCTAGCAAGAGGAAAAGCTGGGATTTGAACCCCTGGCTGTCTGATGCCGAAATCAAGCACATTATTCTGTACTGCCCCTAATATCTTCAGGTCTGGTGAGCCTGGGGGACATAACGTTGCCTGTTACATAAATAATCTCAAGTATGATGGCAAAGAAAATGCCACTATAAATGACCTGGACAACTTAAAGTTACTTAAAGATTGGAGAACAAGCTTGGTAACCCAAATCCTTTGAGGATTTCCATGGAAGAAGCATGTAAATGAATTTAGGAGCATCCACAGGGTAGTTGGCCAGCAGCTGTAAATAGCACTCCCACTAATTTCCGTGTAATGGCTCCTGGTGTAAGGGGTAGTGAACAATTGTAATAATAGGCAGGTTAATCTGCTCCATTATTTATACTGTGTAAACTGTTGAGCAGAGAGGCATTAATGGTTTTGCCAAAGCAGAACAGAGCAGAACCTGCAAAGACCTCCCTGCCTTACTTGTTACTCGGAAAAAGGCAGTTGTTTCATTTGTGACTCTGGGCACAGTGCAGAGGAAACAAGCACCCACAGGGAATGAGTGGCCTCAGGCCAGTCCTGTCATTTCGTGCTAATGGCTTATAGGAAGGTTTGGAGGGGTGGTGCTGATTAAAGTCATCTATCACCAGCAGGCCTCCACCAGCCTTGGGAGTCTTGGATTTGAAGGTGAGTTCCCCTCTGTAACTACAATGTAAGTTCCTATGTAAGTTACTAGATGTTTCCAAAGCCCCATTCTTCCCCCACCCACCTGCCCCACAAACCTTTTGTTGAAGCAATTTATTCAGGACACTAAAAATATGATTTGGTAAGCATTCTTTTACTGTGTTCTGAAGGGAAAAAAGTGCACTGTAAAAATTTAGGGGCTGAACATAGTCCTTAAAATGCTTGAAAATGAGGCTGCTTTCCTTTCCCTCCTGATCTGTTTTGTTTCTAACAACACATCCCCCGTGGTCTATGCCAGAAAGATCGTGGATGTTACAGCGAGACAGAATGGGTGCACGTCCCGTCTGCCGGTTAACCCACCCAAGCTCTGAGATCCTAGCAGGACACTGCCTCTCTCTGAGCCTTAGTTTGGGGGACATTGCTATTTTGACTGTCATTGAGTAACCCTGAAAACCCATGAAGGGTGAATTTGCCTTAGCAAATTCATCTGACCCCTTAGGGTCAGACAAACTGTATGTTAGATGGTTCTAAGGGAGTGGATCACCCACTGCGCAGTACCTACAGCTCCACCCAGCTCTGGTGGTCTCCACTTGAACTCAACTAGAGATTTTAAATATCATTTTTATTGTAAAATATAACATTTATTTTTAAAAAAACACACAAAATAAAAATGTACAGCAAAGAAAAAGAAAGAATGTGGAGGGGCAGCGTTTGTCACAAAGAAACACCTGTGAAATCAATTTCCAGGTGAAGATTTAGGTCAGGGGTCAGGAAACTTTTTCTACAAAAAGCCAGATAGTAAATACTATACTTAGCTGACATGGTCCCTTTAGCAAATACTCAGCTCTACCAGAGTACCACAAAAGCAGCCACAGACAATACTCAATAGGTGGGCCTGACTTGTTCCAATAAAACTTTATTTACAAAAACAAGCACCAGACTAATGTGCTGGCCTCTGATTTAGATGATTATTAACACCCCAGAAGCCATATCATGCTTTCTTCTCAACAGTTATCCTGATTTTTATAGCAATTACTTCCATGCTTATCATTTCGCTACATAAATATATACCCCTAAAGAGTAACATTTCGCCTGGTTTTTACATTTCATATAAATAGAATCATACAATATTTATTCTTTTGAGTCAAACTTTCCCACTGGCATAGAGCTCTAGACCATTCATCTTGACTAGCTATGCCCATTTCGGCTGTTTCCAGTTTGGGACCATGGTGAATGAAGTAGCTCTGAGTGTTCTTATATAAACATCTTAGTACACAGGTGCATGGATGCCGTTGGGTATAAACGGGGACAGATTGTCGGGTCATGGAATATGCATACGATCAACTTTAGAATGTAATGACAACTCTTTTCCATAGAGGTTGTGTGACTTTATACTTCCAGCAGCAATAGATGTTAAGAAGAGTTCCAATCATCCCACGTCTATTCCAGCACTTGTTACCACCAGACTTTAAAAATTTATCCATTTTCATTGAGTGTAGTGGTATCTCATGGTTTTAACCTATGGTCCATGATAGAAAATGGGGTCCAATATCTTCTCATTCGTTTGTTAATCATTTAGATATCTTTGACTGTGAAGTGCTTATTCAAATCATCTGCCTTTTTGTATTTGGTTGTTTGATTTTTTCTTGTCAGTTTGTCGAAGTTCTTTGTACATTCTTAGTATCAGCTGTTTGATATGTATACAGCAAATATTTTCTCCCATTCTTGGCTAAATTTTCACTGTTTCAATGGTGTTATTTGATGAACAAACATGATCTCAATAGAGTATACTGCATTAATATTTTTATTTACAGTTAGCACTTGTTTAATATCCTGTTTAAGGAATCTTTCCATACACCAAATTTATGAAGATCTTTACTTTTGTTGTTTCATTTACTCCAGAATATAGCTCATAAACTTAGGCAATGTTATTAATAATACATATTATTATCATCATATCATTTTTAATACTAGCAGAATCTCTAGCAACATTGTCTTTTTCATTCCTAACTTTGGATATGCTATTAAGGATATGCTACTTCTCTCTTTTCTTCCTGATATACTCAGTAGAAGTATATCAAAAATATTAGTCTTTTCAAAGGACCAATTTTGGGGTTTGTTGACCCTCTCCATTGTATTTTCTTTGTTTCATTAATTTCTGCATGTATTTATTATTCATTTACTTTTATTTTCTTTGCTATTAAGGTGTCATTCTTTTCCTAACTTCCTGACAAAAAAAAAAACCTTGATGTGTTACCTTGTAGTATCACAGTATAAAAATACTTTCTTCTTTACATACCTACACACAAAAATTTTGATACTTTTATTATTTAGGTCAAAATTTTTTTCTAATGTTCCTTGTGACTTCTTTTTTGACCCACAAGCTATTTTGAAATGTATTTCTAAATTTCTAAAGAAAACCAGAAAATTTTTATTATGCCTTTGCTATTGATTTCAGGCTTAACTGCATTTTAGTCAGAGAACATATTTGGTATGATTTAAGTTCTCTGAAGTTTGTTGAGACATGTTTTGTGACCCAGCATAAGGCCAATTAGAACAAATGTTCTAGTTTTAATTTATTGGGTGGAAACTTATTTTTCTGAAGCTAGACAAGCTGATACTAAAGTTCATGGAAAAACATGCACACAGAATAACTGGGAAAAATACTGAAAAGCAAGGACTTTGAGATGGAATAGCCTTCTCAGTTATTAAACATATTACAAATCCTCTCTAACTGAAACAGTGTGGCACTAACGCATGAACAGACAGAATGACTGTTAAAATGGAACAGAAATTCAAGAAACAGATTTAAGCACATGTGGAAAACACAGGTATAGTCTAGGG
Organism: Sturnira hondurensis; assembly: GCF_014824575.4. Taxonomy (NCBI): domain Eukaryota; kingdom Metazoa; phylum Chordata; class Mammalia; order Chiroptera; family Phyllostomidae; genus Sturnira; species Sturnira hondurensis. The sequence continues at coordinate 5,858,321 of NW_028079136.1, forward strand.
AATATCTCAGATCACTGGGGCAAAAATTACTTTTATAAATGGTTGGGAAAATGAGAGCCACTTGTAAAAATCATATCCTTTACTCATACCAAATACAAGAGTAAAGTTGAAATAAATCAACTATCTAAATACACAAAATTAAACTACATAAATACTAGAGGAAAACATTCTTCTATAACCTGGGTGTAGGGAAGAATTCTGAGTCTTTATAGTTACTGTATTGTATTTTTTTATAGTTTTTAGATACCTACCAAGATTTTCAGCCTTCTCTATTATTCTCTTGAACATAGTAACCACAGTTATTTTAGATTTGCCTGATAACTTCAATATCTGAATCCTCTGTGGAATTATTCCTGTTATTAGCTGTTTCTGCTATTGCATTTCTGTTGCCAAGGAAAAAGAATAAAGAACTCTGTATTCTCTTTGCTTATAGATGCTTTCTTGTTGGCTTAAATGAAATGCCTATAAGGGCCTATAATTTATTAACACAAATTAATAAATTTAGCCAGGTAAAAAGTATTAGGGAAGGTTGGGGACTATAGCTAACCAAGGAATACATTTCCCTCCCAAAGGCCTTCAAAAACTGTAAACACTTCCAAGTCAAACAAAACGCATCTGTGAACTGAATTTGCTTTCCCAGTGCTACAGACTTGTGGTCCTTAAACTAGAGACTGATGTATTCCTTCCTTTAAGAAGTTTTTGGGCAGAGAGAGGATGAATGCTGATGGATAGAGACTTGACTTCCGGTGGTCAACACACAATAAATACAGTGTAGAGGTGATGTGTTGTAGAATTGCATACCTTAAACCTGTATAATTTTGTTAACCAGTGTCACCCCAATATATTCAATGAAAAGGAAAAAAGAAATTTGGGGGTATTTCCTCCTACTGAGGGATAGATCCTAGACAATTGATACGAAGTCTTGACAGTAATGTTAACTAACATTTATACAATCCATATTATATGCTAAGACTTCCTCTAAAGACTTTACACATGTTCATTTAATCCTTACAATAATATCACTGTGTATATGGGGAAACTGAAGCACAGAGGGAGGAAGAGGCTTGACCAGAGTCATTCAGCCAGTTAGTGGCACAGCTGGGGTTCAGACCCCACGGCCTGGCTCTAGAGCCCATGGTCTCTACCACTACACGACCCTGCCTCTCGAGATACAGAGGAAGAAGACAACTCCTGTTCTGGAAGCTGACATTGGTGACTGGGTTCCACTTGCTTTGCTGGCCATGAAATCCATACAGGAGCCGAGAGAAATGTGCTGTTGTATGAGCACTCTGAGGTGCCCCGCTCCCAAAACCCCGCCGTGCTGCCGTTCTGTCCGTTACACACCAGGATGCATCCGACAGTCAACCCAATTAGTAAAATCGCTGCCTTCATAAACCATACTTTGACATTTAATATGCCAAGCATGATCATTTTATGAGCAAACCAAGTTATCCATAATACATTTTTATGTTCTGCAGCTATCAAGGTGGCTTCAGATTTACAGAGTGCTAAAAAAACTCTATCATAAATTTCAATTTTCCCTAAAATTGCCCTTTTTTTAATGAAGCGGGAAAAAATTATATTCCTGTCAATGTCTCCCCTCTAGTAGGTTCAGACTTCCTGAAAAGTTGAAGTTGCTAAACAAATTAAGAGTCCTTCTGCAGCTCTGAACACTCACACACACCACATGCTGTCTTCAGCTCTGATCTCTTCTGAGGGGAACAAGGGAGCTTGTGGAGCTGCCCGTACACCCCTGGGATTGGGGAAGACAGATACACTCTCAAATTTCAAATAGTTCAGATGCTCCATAGGATGTAGTCACACAGTTCTACAAAGAGGTTGCTAGAAAAAAATCTTGCTGATGTTGAGACGAGAGGGTGTGGGGTCTCCCAGTGGCCACACTGAGGATCTGAGGAAGGAGTTGGTGGGCCTGTGGGCTGCAGATGACTGCAAGTCTGTGCCCTACAAAGCTCACCCACTCCTTCCTCGGGACTGGGTGGTAGCAGACGTCTCAGGTGCTGGAAGCCATCCCTGTCCTCTGTGAAACACAAACTGAGTGAGAGGGTGGCAGGACTTCATCAGGAACCTCTGAAGACTCAGACGAATCTCTGAGGGAGGGACACTGATGAGGCCAGACCGGAGGGGACAGCACACACCTTGCTTTCAAAGAGCAGGAAAATAAAGAACGCACTGGATTCGAGTCTGGTCATTGGCTCAGGTTGTCACACCCCAAACACCATGAATGGGTCTGGGGTGGCAAGGGATGGAAAGGTGGAACAATGACAAAAATCTGTAAGCTCAGTGAAACAGAATAGAAAACTAAAAATAGATCCCAGTGTGTATGAGGCTTTAGCTTACAGTAGAAGTCGTTTTTCAAATGACCAAGGAAACCATGGTTATTCAATAAATTATTTGATGCAAAATACTAACCACTAGGCCAAAGTGAAGTCAGGTCTCCACCTTATACCACACAGAAAAATAAGCACCATATAAATGAAAGATTAAAATTTGAATTTTTATTATAAAAATAAAATATTCAGAAAAAGATGAGAGCACATGAGCAAATATATAAAACTCTACTGTCCAAAACCCACATAAGTAAACAAAAAGAAGAAAATAGCAAATAGATCACTGACATTGAAACTATAGTAGGATTTGAATCTCACATCACAAATTTCAAGAAGTAACCTAAAACTGAATTAGAAGGTATTTGACTATAGGAATCGTCAGAGAGAGGATGCAAAATAGAGTCAAGGAGACTAAAAAAAAAAAACCATTCTTTAAAATCTTACTAATGTTTGCATTTCCACACCCAGCTTGGAGGAGGGGGAAGGAGGGCTATCACTGGCCATAGACAAAGTGCAACGCCCACCCAGAGCCCCTACTCCCCAACACACTGAACTTCACCAGCATCGTGTGAGCCCGAAACCAGAGAATTCACCCCAGAGGATAACTATCTGTACTATGTTCGCCAACTTTTCTGTAAATCTAAAGTTATTCCAAAATAGAAATTCTAGAAGAAAATCAAGTTAATAAAAGAAAAAGATATAGAAAAGCTACATGACATAATTAATGATATCAACTTAAGAACAGAAATTACTCTCTATTCTCCTGTAGCCATGAACAATAAACACTCTATATATTAGGAAAAAAACCTCAAAATTTCTAAAAAGTAAAAACATCAAACCTTATTATTTATAATTCAAAATTAAGTCAGAAACAAAATGAAGTCTCTGGCCATTTTTAAATTTTAAAACTTTCTCCCATACCCTAAACAAGTCTTAATTTAGGAAGAAATTAAAACCACAATCGCAGATGGAAGTGATTACTGCTAGTTGCATTCTTCTATAACTATTTTTCTTCTTCCCTTATTTCAAACTTCACCCTGATTTAGTCTTCTAAATCTTCTAAATCTCTTCTTCCAAATCTCTTTTCCAGGCAGCCATCTGCTTCAGGTGAAGTGGGCTCTACTCCCACCCACAGAAGGTGAATCTTGATTGGCTTACGTTAAATCAGTGATGAGTTCAGGGTGGACACAGAAAACAATCCTAGCAAATAAACTTTGAAGGAAGGAAAATCTGGTGAGTGATTTCCGGGAAAGGCTTCCTTCAATGCTAATCAAAAATAGCCCTTTTCTGCAACTGGAAACCATTGTAGGCCTGTGAAGTTCAAAGCTGCATCTTCCCACCCTGAAGGAAATGGCCTGAGGACAAGCCCAGGACGCTGATGATGGCAGAACAGGACAGGCAGGGACATGGGTGCCTGAAGGAACGTGAACTGCTAAAGAAACCAGCCCTGAAACTCCTACCTCAGACTTCTCATTATGGAAAACAGTAAGTCCAGGCATGTGAGTCTGGGCTTTCTGTTATTTGCTGCTGAAAGAATTCTACCTGCTGTAAAAATATCTGAGAAATAATAAAAATGAAAATATTACATATTAAAATCCATAGGGTACAGCCAAAGCATTCTTTAGAGAAAGTCCTTATTTAAAAATCCATCTGTTTCATTACCAACATACATCTTCTGCCTCAAATAAATTGAGCATTGAAATCAAAAACTTTGGGGAAAAAAACCCAATAAGGCAGGAGAGAATCATTAATTAAAAAATAAATTCAGTGTGTTCTGTATCGCCAGCCAAATGCTGCCTCCAAGCCTGCAGCTGCCTGACACCAGGACCTTCCCTCTTTCCCGGCTTCTCCACCATCACTCAGGCTCAGCCTCCAATTCTGTCCTTCCTTGCCCACTCCCAAGGAAGGGAGGATGAATGGCAGCTCACCTGCTGTCCAGGGCCTTCTGGGAAGGGGAGCATTTACCAGGATGCTGCTACACTGTGCTCCTCAGACTGGTCTGGCCCTGGAAGATGAGGAGCTGATTGTGGTGGTAAGGTCCCTGACATTTGGGGAGGTGAGATTTCAGCTCCAATGTTGGAGGAAAGGAGCCTCAAACAGCACAAAAGGGACTCTTTAGAACCTACCGAGAGGCTTCCGTTGTGAGGATGCTCATTGGTCCCTTCATGAGGAACCAGTAGATATTTTCACCAGAATGCTCTCTAGTCGTTTATAATTAGCCATGTATACCTGTGCTCAGGTCAAGGTAGAATGAACTATGTTTAAGTCTCATTCTGTAGCAAGAGTTCAGAAATTCTCCAGAAATCCTGTTGTCTTTCTCTCTCGATCTTACATTCAAAGGCCACGCAGTATTCAGACATGGAAGACCTCATCTGACTACAGCAAACAACGTCCTCCTCTCAGAACAGAAAATAAGGAGCAAAAACGAATCACCATCCCCCCCAAACAACAACAATGACAGCAGATAACCGGCACGGAGCATTTGCCACGTGGCAGAAACTGCTAAACACGATGTGCATCATCGCACTTAATCCTGACAGATGAGGAAGAAGGACACAGGATTCAAACCCAGGCCTCTGGACTCCACAACCTGCATATTTAACCACAGCACTAACCACACCAGGCTTTCCCCTTTTTCTGCCTAATAGTGCTGAATGTAACACTTGCACATGGTTTCCACGTTTCATCCTCGCAACAACCCTGTGACGCAGGAGTGATCACCACCGTCTTCCAGATGAGGTTCAAAGGAGGGAGTAGTATTCTCAGATCAGGCACTGAGTAAGTGGCAGAACCAAAATCCTTCTCTCTCTAAAGCCCAAGCTTTTCCATGCAGCCTCTTCTCACTCTAGTCATTGCTTTCCTGATTGCCAGAGGAACTAGAAGGACAGAATTGCCCCTGGGTTCAACAAGGAACTTTTCTCTCTATTCCTTTCCTCCTCACCCCTGGAAAACAAAGCAATTCTGTGCTCTTGGAGTTTATTACCACCTTCATTATCTTCGGGTGCTTTTTAAAAATCTTGTTGTTTTTTTCTTCTCCATGTTCCTGTCAAGGGGTGTGCACAAACTATAATTATGCCACTCAAAGTGACAGCCACTTTGGAAATTCTCAACGTATCAGTACACAATGTAGGGAATTATCAGCAGCCTCCAAGGGCAGCATCAAGTTCAGCCAAAGTAATTGTTTGGATAGGGGAACTTCCCAGAAATGAGACCAGCTTCTTTCCAGAAGCTCCCCAGTCCCTTTTATGACAGGGAACCAGGAAGGGGACAGAGTGGTAAATGCCTTCTTTCTACCAAATATTGGAATGCATACTCTTGTCCCAGACTCTTTCCCCAACTGAAACAGTACTAGCCAGAAGCGAGGGATAAAGAAATCAGCCCTGCCCATTACAACAGAGAGAGAGGCATACCATGTGAGCTGTCTGTCAAAGAAAGTTAAACCCTCGGCACGATGGTGGACATCATCTACAATGCACGTGTGGATAAAAAAGGGGGGTTCTGTGGAAAGCCACTTCACAGAGTCACTTCGGATCTTAAATCCCTAACTGGGCAGGTCATGGTGGGAAGCCATGCTCCCAGCACACAACTTCTTTAGTGGAGGGTTTGAAGCCAGACCTGACCACTGTTCTTGTACATCTGGGTTAATCCACCTTGGAAACACCAGAAGCACTACCCCTCACTGAGAGTATCAACCCTCAAAAGAGCACACAATCTTGTTAACTGTCCTGTAATCTGGCCCCTACCTTGCTTTCTCCCACCTCCATGTAATCTTCCTTAGCTCCCACCTTAATTTCTTTATTTTTTTGGATTATTTTATTTTATTTTTCCCACATTTTATTGTTGTTCAAATACAGCTGTCTCCATTTTCTTCCCACCACTCCTGCCCCATCCCCGCCATCCCCACTTCCCACCCTTGATCCCACCCCCGCATTAATTTCAAATGCATGAAAGAAGCTGCAATCCATTATTCTGTGGGAGCACTCAAGACCTTTCTCCCTGGCATATATTATCAGTTTGAGTCAAATGAACTCATAAATATTCTCTACAAGTTTGGATATTTCTTATGTCAGCATGGGCTATCGGCATCTCTTACAAATAGTTCTGAAATTCCCTAACACAGGACTACTAGGTTCCCCTACTTCTTCCCAGTCTCATGAGACCTTTCCTATCAAAGCTCAGCACCTGCCTTGCTGACCATAAGGCAGTTCTCACAGGGGAACTTAGATTTAATTTGTGTGTAACAGAAAGCCTGTGGTTTTCAGGGGCAACAGATCTAGGGTGTGGTGGTCATCCAGATTCTGGTTGGTAGGAAACAGGACTAGGGTCTTGTTTTGCAGCGTAAATTAAGCCCAGGTGACAGCTTGAAAAACTCTGGTGGCTTCTGCTTCTGTCTGCGTAGGTTGCTTCAGCCCAAGTCTCTCTCTAAAAATGATTACACAATGCAAACAATATATTTTGAAAATCTGTTGGAAGGCATAGGAAAGCTTCTAAGATTATTTTTTTTTAAATTTACAGCATGGTAAGGATAAAATAGAGAAATGAGAGTTTAGACTAGCATTTGGGATTTCTCTAGAGGCAGGAGCCAATTCCAAAAGCTATGATTGAGAGGCTGAGGCACTGAGCAAAGTTTTCTGAAATCACATAGCTTGATGCCCAAAAAAAGGGGGGGGGGGTCATGGTTTTTCAAGAAGGAAGGAGTTTTCAGTTCCAGAATGTTAATTTAGTTATTTTTTATAGTTTCTAAATAGTTGCCAAATATTTTTGCCTTGATATTTAATCTTTAAAATTATTAATATAATTATTCAAAAATCTGTGTGGGAAAATGCTAATGTCAGGATCTTTTTGAATATGTCTTTTTGTTTGCTTTCTTCTCTCATATTTTTAGGCAAATTTTGTCTTCTTGAAACCAGAGAGGACCAGCACCCATGCTGCCTGTCACACACCAAACCCAATAAACAAAGCCACACACACACACACACACACACACACACACAGACAAGGATTGAATCTTCATGGGCACTTTATTCAGATGGACAGAGATCTGAGAAGACAGCGGATTCATACCCAGATAACTTAAATTCCATTCCAAAATGGCCCTTTTTATAAGGAGAACAAAGTGTAGGCAAGGGGTTCGGAATTAAGGGGAAAGTTAATTGGTTTACAAAAAATCTTCAGCATTCTTGCCCTGGGCGGTGGTCTTTAGCAGTGTCCTGGGCGGTGATCGTCTCACCCTGGACCACGAAGGCTCAGATCCCATCCTGAATTGCTTGCGGTCCTCCTGAGGCACAAAGGTGGAATGCTTTTGGTCTCCTGGAGTCAGGGTGGGTCATACCTTCAGTTCCTGGAACAATAGCTTTTACATGCCTTGATTACTAAGCGTATTAGCTATTACTTACACTAAAATTTTCTAACTCCTAAGAATGAAGAGTCCCTTATCATTCTCGCATGCCTGATTGTTTTTATTGCATGCTGTACATTGTGTCTGACAAACTGTAGAGATAATTTATGGCTCTGGTATCTTACTCCAGAGAGGATTTACTTTTGCTTCTGGCAGATCTCCTTTAATTATAATCAGATATTAGGTGATTCGAAGTTGAGTTTCAGACCTGTGAGGGCTCATTTATTTCTGGCTGACACTTTCTTCCAGAGGGGCAGGATCCTGGTAAACCCCATAGGCTCTTAGTCGGCACCTCCAAATATGAGGTTGGCTTTCTTTTGTTACCTGTGCAAAGAAGCTATTGCCTAATTCAAAATCAGGAAACATAGGGTTAAATACATCTCACATTTGAGTCTTTGATCTGTTTTAAATTAGTTTTTGCATATAATGTGATCTTATACTTATAATAAGATCTTATACTTAAGATCTTATAATGTGATCTTAGATTCACTCTCTTGCATTGAAATAGCTCATTGTCCCAGAATCATTTGATGAAAAGACAATTCTTTCCCTCATTGAGTTGTTTTGTCACCTTATCAAAAATCTATTGATCAAAAATGTCATGAAGGTTTATTTCTGGACTCTCAATTCTATTTCATTGATCTTTATGCCTATCTTTATGTCATTGGCGTATCCTTATGCCAAAGTTTTGAAATCAGGAAGTGTGAGTCCTCCAACTTTTTCTCTTTTTCAAGATTGTTTGGCTATTAATGTCTCCTTGAATTTCTGTATGATTGTAAGATCAGCCTTTCAGTTTCTGCAAAGAAGATATAGGATTATAGGAATTGTCTTGAATCTGTACACCAGTTTTGGAACAGTGCCATCTTACCAATATTAAGTCTTCTGATACACAAGGTTCAGAGAAGTTACTTACCCATAGCCAGGTAGTAACTTCTAATAACAAAAGTGCATGAGCTCTCCTCACTACCTTCTGTCCTGGTTGAGTGCTAAGAACACTAACCTATCCCAGCACCATCCCCCAGAGTCAAACAAAGACACTGCCATTTGAGCAGTTGCTCATGGCTCCATTTGAAAAGTGAAGCTAAACTTCTGCCTACATGTAACAAGGTTAAAAAATCTATTTGTTGAAAGAGCCCTTAAAAAGGATCCTTCCATGAACAACTTGGTACAGAAGACAGCACCTCTTAGAGGCATCTCTAATCATCTTCAGAGGTACAGCAAACCTGCTTTCTAAGGAGGGTGGGCCTTTAACTACAGTCTTACTCTGCAGAGTACGTTATGAAAGTTTGGGCCAGAGCTGAATTGCTTGAAATAACAGGGAAAACTGCACTGACCCAGCATTTTTTTATTCTGCTTCTCCTCAATGCTGCACTCAGCATCTTCTCTTAACAAATGTTGAGCAAATATTTAAGAATATTTCATCGAAGAGGCATCAAATTATCAATCTGCCTGGGGTGCCCACGTGTCTCAGTCCAGCCCTGCCTCCCCCTCTGAGGACAAGGGAAAGCCAAGGGCTCTATAGCCAATCTCTGTACTTAGCAAGAGTTAAGCTTTTCACTGTGTCCACAAACAGTATGGATTGTGGTGTTTCTGCTTAGCTGATCGGAAAATTGTAACACTTTGGCTTTAGTGTTTTCAGCAGATTTTAGCTAAGCATTCATTAATTATGCAAAACAGGCTTCAAGGGAACGATTCTATTGAGTTAATTAATATCAAGTGCTACTAGCCAATTAGCAGGCTTTTCTCTTATTATGGGGAAATTGTGGGACATGCCAGAGAGAGCTGGCTCCCCCTCTCACCTTTCCTCAGTCCCACTCCATCTCCCTTCCATGAGAGAAGTCAGAAGCACCTTTAACAAGGAAGGCCACAGGTAAGAACATCCTCTCCAACCCTGGACCTAGCATCCTGGTCGTCCTGGACCATTTCAGTGTTCATTTGGACATTGCACTTCAAAGTGTGGTCTGTAGACCAACGAAACCAGTGTCACTGAGGATGCTTATTGAAATGAAGGATCGCAGGGGCATTCCCCAGACTTCACGAGTCAGAATCTGTATGTTAACGATATCCCCTAGTGACCCACACAGACATTAAAATTTTAGAATCACTGATGTAGAAGACCCTCCCAAGACCCTGCCCCTCATAATTCCTGGCCATTTTTAATCCAGAAACTTTCTAGTGTTAACTTCAGCCACCATAGATACCCATGAACACACCTAGCCCTTAATTAAGGTCAAGCTTTCTCAATAATCAGCTTTGAAAAATTCCCAAAATGCCACCTGTGACTGACTGTTGGATCAAATGTGCCTTACTGTGTCTGATTCTCTGTGGCATTTGCGCAGGTGACATGTCCTCCTTCCCAAAGCTTTCTCCTCCATTCGATTAAGTGACACCACTCCCTCCTCCTGACCCTATGACTACTCTAGCCTCATTCAGTCCCTTTGGTCCTCGTTCCTGAAATGTCTATGTTCACCGTGCTATTTCCTTAGTGTTCTGCTTACATACATCTTCCCTAAGTGACCTCATTCAAACCTTAACTTCAACTTCCAACATAAAGATAAACCCAAATCTAACTCTCCAACTCAGAACTCTCCACAGAGTTTTAGAATTCTACATTCAGTTTTTTACTGAAGGGCATTTCCATGTGGAAGACCCACAGACACCAAAGGCCTGTGTCTCACATACACATCCCCCAACCCCCCAAGTCCTTTCCAATCCTTTCCAATCTCAAAGAATTAGACCACCATCCATCCTGAAGCCAAGAGAGAAACTTGGAGTCAAGTCTGTCCTTTCTCTCTTTTACTTTCTCCTTACCTGCTGCCTCTCCTTAACACTTTCCCCATCTAATCTCTCAATGTCTTAGATCCGGCAACCTCTCTGCCCCCATTGTTATTGTCCTAATTCAGACCCTTTGTCACATCTCCTCTGGTTACTAAAATATCCATTTAAGCCTCTCCACCCCCTATCCACCCTTTCCCAGTCTATCTTCCACATTAGTGCCAGTGAGAGCTTTGAATAATGTAAATCTGATGATGACTCTAAGCCCTACTGTTCAGCGTTCTTCAGTGGCTCCTCAAAGTCTTCAGAATAAAGGTCAAACTCTGCCCCCATAACTCCTAACTACCTCTCTCTCTCTTTTTGATGAAGTGGTTGCTCTCTTTAAGGGACTCACCAACTTCTTTTTTTAAAATATTTTATTTATTTGTTTTTTGACAGAGGGGAGGGGAGGGAGAAAAAGAGAGAGAGAAACATCAATGTGTAAATACCTCTTGTGTGCCCCATGTTGGGGACCTGACCTGCAAACCAGACATGTGCCCCAACTGGGAATCAAATTGGTGACTGTTTGGTTTGCAGGCGGGCACTCAATCCACTGAGCCACACCAGCAGGGGCTTGACTATCTTTCTTGCTCCACATCCCCACCACTTCCTACATGCTCCCACCGTAGCCCTTGTACTGAGTTTATCAGGTCCTTCAAATGTAGCATGTTATTTCCTGTCCCCCCAAATTAGAAATACCATATCCACTCCATCTGAAATGTCTTTCACACGTTTCTTCTGGTTAACTGCTACTCATCCTATAAAACACAGCTCTAGTTTGATCTCTTCTCAGAACATTTTGACCATCCTTCCAACAATATGATGCCCTTCCCAAGTGCTATTCACAATAATATTGTAAATAACTATTAGTACTTTCCCATGTGTCTACGCTAAGTACCTTCCCTGCTTAACCTCATTTAATCCTCATGAAAACTTTATTTTACAGTGAAAAAACTAAGATTCATAGAGGATAATTAACTTGACTGAGGTCATATTGTGACTGAAGGTTTCACACCAAGGTCTGTGTGACTCCAAAACCCAAACACTGTGCTATATACCACACCGTGTTCACTTTTACCAAAACATAGATCTAATGTGGTGTCCCTTAGCCTCTGGTCATATGGTTGTCTTTATCTGCCCCTCTTAGCAAAGGCAATGAAGTCTTTGAAGTTGGATCCTATACCCTTCTGATTTGGGTACCCTCAGTGCGGACCACAGGGCCCCACACATAAGATGTGTGAATATATTAGCCAGCTTGGTCTGCCATTACAAAATACCATATCTGTGTGGCTTAAACCACAGAAAATTGTTCTCATATGCTGGAAAGTCCAAGATTAAGGTTCTGGCAGGGTCCACCTTCTGCTGAGAGTTCTCTTCCTGGCTTGCAAATGGCTACCTTCTCCCTGCGTCCTCACACTATGGAGAGAAAGAGAGAAATCTTGGAGGCCTCTTCCTCTTTTACAAGAACATCAGTTTCTATCACTGTGCTTGTGTTCAAATAACCCTTATTTCACTTATCGTGGCCCCAAGATTCAAGAGCAGTGGTGCTGGCAATTCTGACAAGCCAATGAGAACCCATAAAGTGCTCCCTTTAGGTGAAACAGTGAGTACAGTACAATAAGATATTTTTGAGAGAGAGCGCACATGCACATAACTTTTATTACAATGTATTGTTATAAATGTTTTCTTTTTATTGTTAGTTATTGTTGTTAACAGCTTACTGTGTCTAGTTCATAAGTAAAACTTTAGCATAGGTATGTACATGTAGGAACAAAATAGTATATATTAGGTTTGGTACTTTCCATGGTCTCAGGCATCCAGAACATCTCGAAACATGGCCCCTGCGTCTAAGGGGGGACTACTACGGCAGCAAGGATGTTGTAGATTTGCTAGTGCTGCTAGAGATACTGCCCCCCAAACTCAAATAGACTCACACAGACCTACAAAACTATCTCCTACCATTAGAACACAGGGTCTACCATGCTCTGCCAGGTTGTCATTTCCCAATGTACCCAGAATATTCCTGGGAAGCCAGAAACATGCTGGGTTCCATGCAGGATTGGAGAGACTGGCAAGTTCCCAAATCTGTATTTGGCTTTTTCCTGAGACTCCAAAGCACTTCTACTTGTGCCCGCAACTCACCAAACCGTCTTACAGAAATTGGTTAGCCTCACCCTCCTAACCTTGGAGACGCAGACAACATCCAAGGGATCAAAAAGAGAACAAAAGTCATGTTCTGTTGTCTTCGTCTCCATTTTCCCTTGTAGCCCCTGACTCCAGCCAACTTCTCATTATCTTCCTCAACTATAAAGCAAGTCTCTGCCCTGGCCAATGTGGCTCAGTTGGTTGAAATGTAATACCAGAAACCAAAAGGTCACAGGGTCGGTACCTGGTTAGGGTGCATACCTAGGTTGTGGGTTCTGTCCTAGTCAGGGCAAAATGAGAGGCAGCCAGTCAGTGCTTCTCTCCCTCTTTCTCTCCCTCCCTTTCTCTCTCTCTAAAAATCAATAACCATTTTTTAAAAAGCCAGACTCTTTACACATTGATGGAGACAAGCAGATCTTGTGCGAAGATGGGAGTTGACTATATGCTGAGCCCTTGATCCCTCATCCTAGTGCCTTATTACAGAGAAAGTAAATTAGAAACACATGGAGCCCTCTACAAATTCATCTTCCCACTCAAACGCTGGGAGCACCTTGATAGAATTTAGTGAATCTTTGCTATGCAGATACACTGTGCTAAGTGCTGTGCACACACTATCCTATTCCCTAAATCCTGAGAACAGGTAAATGCTGTGTTGCGTGATTGGACTGGGAGGATGATGCTTGTAGCCTTCACATTTGTTTCTCTTATTCCATAGACTCTTTAAAATTAAAGAGGGAGTGTATATCTACATCTGAACCAAGTATTGAAAGGCAAAGACTTTCCCTGCCCCTCTGAATCTGAAACCAAGGAAGGTGTAAACATTAGAAGAAGAAAACCCCCAATAGTTGTGATATCTAGCATGTATAGCACACTTTACTGTAGTTTAAGAGTTTTGCATATATTGAGTCTTCACTATAACCCAAGGACTAGATGCTACATGAGGTGAGGAAACTAGGGCCCAGAGGGGTTAAACAACTTGCCCAAGGCCAAACAGCTGGTTAGTGTTGCAGCCAACACTCAAATGCAGGCAGTCAGGCTCCAGCACACATGTCTCTAAGCCACAAAGCAATGCTGCCTCCTCCAAGAAGGGGAGGCTCAAGGAAACCAGGTCACCTCTGGTCGGTCAGACATCCTTTGCAAGTTAAAGACTCCTTCTTGAGAGCTGAGACCAACTTCTGGGTTTTGTTCTAACAAGTAGAGCCCTCCAGGGCACAGCTCACCCTCTTTGCATGGAGATGGGGGCTGCCACCTGCTGAGCTGAGCCCTTGCCAGGCAGCCGTGATACATCCCAGAGCAGCTGCTGGCAATAAATACCATGAAAAAACAAATTGAAATATAACTGCCCTGACACCAGGAGGGAATAGGAGGAGTCACAGCATTGTTATGGGAAATCTGTCCTGTTGAATTTTTCATATTTCTGCTGTCAAAGTAAATTGACCAGACCCTCCCTGAGAATGAATTGAAGGCACCCAAAGCAAAGCAAAGACTCAGTGTTCTTGTCAGAGCCCATTAAGGTGACCAGTTCAGCTAGCAGATGGTGGTATTAATGTGCAATTCCCATGGTTAATTTGAAGATTCATATCTCTCTCTCCCTCTCTCATGTACATGTGTGTGCACATTCACACAAACACCCCTCAAAACATGAGGGGTTTTGTTGGCCTCAAGGTCCAACCTGAGATGAAGCAGCATTTCCCACAGGGTGTCTGTCAACACTCGTGTCAAGGAAGGTTAATAGGCTTGGGGCTCACAGAGGGTCCTATGCTCTGATCATCTGGAGAATGCGGGAGTAAGCAGTCACCTGCTTCCCACAGGACTCCTCAGGACTTCGAGCACATTCACAGGTGCTGTGAGCCTCCAAGGGCAGGGCAGAGTCTGCAGAATTGACCAAATCCCTCTGCCCACCGTGTTACAGGGAGCACACAACGGGAACTGCTTTCTTCCACATAAGCTCTGACCTTCCTTTCTCCTCTAAGCTCCAGATGCTGAGTCCCCTACCTGAAGATCCTGTCCAGCCCAACTGGGCAGAATCTGACCAGGGCAGGAGGACAACAGTGATCTCAGCCTCACCAACGGGGGGCCTCAAGGAGATCATACGGACAAAGAAGAAACACCTTGACTTCCAAGTGCCTGCTGAGCATAACCTGCTCAAGCTTCTGACCTTCTTCCTCACCATAGGTGGTTCACTCCTTACAGCTGGGCTTCTGTCCAGTTTCTTTGCCCAGCACTTGAACTTGAACCCCATTCTGAACCTTACCCCATTTGGTGGGACACTGACCCTTGCCTCTTCTTGCCACCCACTCCTCAGGGGCTGTGTTCTGCAACCAGATATTCTGTTTCTTCCTGGGAGCCTCCTACAGCTGGAATGTTTACTGAGACCACTACAGTGCCTCTGCCCACGTGGCTTCACCAATTATCTACCACCCAAGGGACTCTGACCTCACCCACCAACCGGCCCCTGGCATGGATGTGTGTAGTCTATACCCAAGGATGTCAAACTTCTTGGCTTTTGGACAATAGAGGACCCACTACACCCACTGGCACCAGACCCACAGCCAGGCCATGTGTCAGTCCCCAGCCTACCCAGTGCCAGTTCCCTTTAGTCCCCATTGGTCTCTGTTGGTGAGGTCCTGGTGTGCTCAGGGGCCAGGCCCTTCCCAGGTTGTGAATGGGAGACTGGCATTTCTCAATGTTCCCACAGGTCGGCAAGACATGCAACTGAGGTTTGAGGCTCAAGGACAAGACCTCAGCGGTGAGAAGTGCTGGGGCTGCCGTTGCACGTGGTGCCGGCTGAGCGGTGTGGAGCACATTCTGATGATTTAGATTTTCTGGGAAGAACAGGACAGTTATGTTAGATCAATGATTTCAGGCATTTGGATTTTATGGACCAGCACAATTTCAAAACTACCCTTTGAGAGATTTTATAATGTTGGCAACCAGATAAGGGAAATAAATATAACAATAATCTGCAATCACCACCATTTCACAGAAGAAGCTAAATGTTATTACCAAAAAAAAAGCAGGGAAGACAGTCTCAGCTTTTGAGAAATTAGTTCTCTGGAAAATTTCTGCACTTTCTCTGTTTTACCAGAGACCAGCAGGAAATGATCCTGGATCAGCCTCAGCCCGAGGACCTGGAATTTTGGAGCCACTGCCCAAGAGGGTCTCCAGGACCCTCTGCTCACCCTCACTGCCTGGCAGCCAGATGCGGTTGACAGCTCAGATTACTCAGTGGCACTTCTTTCTAGAAAAACAAACATGTCTCTCTGCAACTCCCACACGTTGGTCTTGGTTCTGCCTTGACCCAGAACATGCTTACTGTCTCTTTTCTTAAGGTTTCCCTTTACACGTGAGAAGCCTGTATCAGAGGCTTTTCTCAAGTTCCATGCCCCTAGTACCTTCCCCAGGTCAGGGTAGGATTCTGAGGAAAGAGAGAAAGGGGGAGGTCTGAGCACTGGTCTCCCTTCCTCCCAGGCCTACCTTCAACGACACCAGGCAGGAAGATGCCCAGACAGAAGGAAAGAGACCAGAGAACAGAGGGAGGCGGGGCCCCTGAGCAGGGGGAACCTGGAGCCTGGCGTGAGGAAGCCTTGGTGGGCTCCAGAGACATCACGGAACAGGCTTCCCCCAGCAGGGAGCATGGCTTTGTCACCTCCAAACCCAGAGCAGTTCTAGGGCTGGTCCTTTGGGTGGTCATCACAGCACAAAAGGAGGCAAGCTTACCGTCCCCTGCCCCTCCTCTGATGAGCACTGTCCCAGGACGCAACTACGTGTGGGCCACACGCTAGTGGCTCTAGATAGACACGCAGAACAGAGCTGCTCAGTGAGCCCAGGCAGCTCGGAGCCTGGAGGAAGGCTTCAGCCTCCACAGAAACCTGGGGAAAGAGCTGAGGATCTTCGGGAGGCCTCAAAGCATTTCTGGGCTCCATTTCCATGTATTGAATGTTGACCTTAAAATTTGTTAGTGGCTTCTTGTTGTTACTAAAATTTAAAAAAGAAAAAACTTAAAGAACATGAAACATATGTTTTAACCTAAGCTTCCAGGCAGCTTCCAGGCACTGTGTGAGGCTCACTGTGGATGCTCTGCCCAAGGCACCAGGTCCCGGCCACACTGACTGTCTCTCAGGTCTTCCCAATGTGCCCTGCCCCCAGGAATGTGCTGTTCCTTCCTCAGGACCACTCTCCCCATAAGCCCCCTGTTTGCCTCCTCAACTTCTCCTCATCCTTCAGATCTCAGCTAAAAGTCCTCTTCTTAGGGGGCCTTTCCTTGACCCCCCTGGCCTGGAGCTGCACTAACACGGTAGGTAGCCACTAGCCACATGTGGCTACTAAGCACTCGAAATGTGGCTGGTCCCAACTGAGAGGTGCCACACATGTAAAATACACAGCGGGTTTTTGAAAACTTAGTATGAAGGTAAGAATGCAAAACATCTCACTGATAATTTTGTAATATTGATTAAATGTTGAAAGGCTAATCATATTTTAGACATACATAAAATATTATACTAAAACTAATTTCACTTCTCTTTTCTTTTTAAGCTTTGCTAATGTGGCTACCAGAAAATTTTAAATTACGTGTGTGGCTGTATTTAAGCCTCACAGCGTATTTCTGTTGGCTGGGGCTGGTCTGGAGCATATCACCCTGGTATATACTCGGATGGAACCTTATACTCTGTCTTCTCGACCTTTCTTGCGCTTTACAGTGATGCATTCCCCCTGGAATGGAAGCTCCGTGAGGGCAGAGTCCGCACTTGTTTTGTTTCCCACTGTGTCCTCAGCTGCTAACACAGCCCTTGGCACTCACACAGTAGAAGCACGACAGATGCATATTGTATGTATTGATGAAATCTCTAATATGTGCCAGACACTTCACGCACAGCACTTTCAACCCTGTGTGTAAATGTGCCTATGCATGTGTGCCCGCGTATGTGTAGGGACAATACAAGCTTTTCTGTTGAAGTCTTATATAGAACCTCTTCCTACAAAACAGAGAACAGCAGAACAGATTTGAACAGAGCTGCATAGGAGCCTCTGCTTGATGCCCCTCATTGTTTCACAGAAGCCCCCGAAGCCCCTGGTTAAACCCAAAAGCCACTGATAGTATGAAGACCACAGTGTTGCCATATCTACCCCCCTCAACAGCCCAGTGAGGAACTGTGGCAGAGAGTGGTAATGTGATTAGCAGCCAGTGCATGATGGAGTCTATTCAACAGCAAACCCCAACTGAGTCCTCCCAATGCAATGAAGACACCCAGTGGGCAGAGCTGGTGGGAGGTTGGGGGTGGACGGTGGGCACCCAGGGCTCCCCTTATCTACCTGCAGAGCAGCAAGCTGGAGATTTTGTGAGTTCAGGCAACTCTAGTCACTCTTCTGGGATAAATGGAGATGAATACATCTACTTTGAAAGGGATCCTGGGATTAAAACTGTATTTTAAAAAATGTATTATAGCATTTACTATAGTACCTGACACATAGTAGGTACCCAATAAGTACTTGGTATTACTCTCATCATCATTATTGAAAATAAGCCAACAGCAAGCCTTTGCAACAACAGTCTAAAGAGTAGCACACTTCAATCACTTGCTAAACATTTCCTTGCTATAGTCATTAGCGATCTATACCCGTGACTTATACTCCATACAGGTAAATGCATGCACACACATGGAAGTATGCACTACATATACATGCTACTAAACCCTACAATCTGTTTTTGTAAAACATGCAGGACAGGAACTGAGCTGAATGCATTTCTATAAGTGGGCCTACACAGAGACAAGTGATCCTCAAATAGAAAGCCAACTGTGCCACCTCACAAAGAGTTCCATGCCACTGTCTCTACGAGCTGGACAAGGGGCATATGGACATTTGTTCCTAATTAACAAAAAAAAATCTGTCTCACCTATTCTTAGTAACCAATCCTAACCCCAGTTCCTGAGGTGCTACCTGTCATGTTTCATTTGAGAGAGGCATCATCACATCTCCCTGGTGCCAAGGACACACTCCAGGTCTCCTCGTCTCAAACACAATGGCAGCCTACATTCGTCACACATCAGCAAGGCAGCAGGCCAGAGGGACAGGCTGCCCAAAGACTTGGTAACAACCCAGCATCTGTCAAAGCATAGGCCAGTGGCAATGAAAACCATAACTTTTCCACTAAGAACTAAGGGAGGGAGAGTACAAAGTGAGACCTGCCATTTGCCACCTCACTACTAGACATCTCCTAGACCCCAGCTGCAAAATCTGGGCCTGGAAACCAGGTGCAGTCCTGTTCCTCCCACCTTCCGCCCACAGCACTAATTCAGAAGCCATGTCCTGTGGCACTTCCACACAGGTCCATGAACCCAAAACTGGAGCTACCAAAGGCTCCAGGGTGTAGACAGAATCCCAGGCTTCCCAGGTCTGCTCCCCTCCCTTAGAGCAGAAACCTCTGAAAGCACACACTGGCTAAGGGCCTAGAGGCCTTTCCCCACTCTTCCTCTCTCCTTTCCGCCCATCAATGCACTTCACTCTTGAAAAGAGCTTTTTAAGAATTCACAAAGTGTGGTAACCACAGGGGTCCAAAAACTCTTTCCATAAGTGACCAGTGTTTCTGTCTTTGTGAGACCCGCCAACTCTGTTGTAACTACTCATTTTTGCAGTTGTAGACAGAAAAGGACAAAAACCTATGATTTCACTAAAATGTAGACTATAAAACAAATAAAAGTAATGAACAAAGAAAACAAAACAAAAAGAAACGCATAGACACAGGCAACAGAATGGTGGTTAGCAGAGGGGAAGGAAGGGATGGGAAAGGGAGTCAAACACATGGTAACCTTTTTAGCTGAGAAATAGTTGCTTCATTCCATAGGTTGAGGCCACATTTAGCAAATCAGCCCCTGTGTGTAGATGAGACCAAAGCCTACAGAGGAGGGATTTGCCCAAAGACACTCATAAGTGGCTGAAACAAACTCAAACACTGGTTTCTTTTTTCTATCTAAAGCCCCTGCCCCTTTCTCCATGCCATGGTCCTCCCTGGGGAGATCAGTTTGCTGCAGCCTCAAACCCCAAGCTATAGCTCATCCTCTATTCCTGCTTGGGAATATTGCCTAATCAATTCCTAAACACTTAAAAATGAAGCAGCACCAGGAACCAGCGCAGGTTTTCCAAGAACAGGTACTGTCCTTTCCTTTTTTCATGGGTTATTAGATCTACAGACCAAGGAAATTAAGTAGAGGGCATGTATCTGAGCTTCCAGAAGGTCTGACAAGGTGTCTTGTGGGGCCCTGTGGAGGGGCTAGTGAGGTAAAGGCCAGAGAATTAGTTAGTGAAACAGGTTCATAGTTGGCAGATTAACTATAACCAAGAAGCATCATTTAATGGAGCAAAGAGTTTCAGGGAAGAGGACTCAGATGCCTACAAACGAGCAGAGGGAGTGGTGATGTTACTGGACTAAAGGTGTCCATTCACCTGCCCAGTCAAACACAAAGAGGAGTTTGCAGCAAAGAAAGTAGAGGTCGATTAGTTAAGGAAATGCTGCCCAGCCCAGAGTCACAGGTGAGCTAGTGCTAAAAGACCTGGTTCTCCCATGGCTTCCTGGGGATGGGTTACATGGAGGGAAGTTATCCATCATGAGGCTAAAGGAGATGGGGTCATGGGCTCTACTGATTGGTTTGGGGCAGGATAAGGAGTAGCTGATCATTATATCAGGTCCCAATGTCAGCTATGGCACTTCTTGTCTGTTGTCATGAGGGTGAGGTCCCTAGGGTAGTCTTCTTCCATGGGTCTGGGGCTGAAACACAGCCAAAGTCAAGATGTTACCTTTAGCTCGACCAAAACTCTCTTTGTGTGGTCAACACAGGCTTTGCTCCTAAGACAGTCTAATACTGACAGTTTAATACGGACCAGAATTTGATGACCTAAGTAAGGGCTTACTGATTAAGAATGGGAGTGGACAGACAGAAAGGAGAAAGGGTCGTGTTAAAGAAATGGAGTTTCCTCGCCGTCAAAGTGAGGACTCTGGCAAATGAAAACTGATACAATCAGTGCAACAGAAGCAGCTTACACAGTAAAAAACAGCAAGGGCTTTGGCATCAGACAAACCAGGGCTCCAATTCCAGTTCGACCACTCATTAGCTGCCTGACCTTGGGAAAAGGTGCTGGATTTGCCTGAGGCCCTCTCTTTTGTTATCTTCCTGTTATGAGAATTTACAGGAGATTATGTATGTAAAGCCCTTAGCACAATGCCTGGCCTGTAACAGGTTAGTTTATCTTCTTCTCAATCAATTCCTCATCCATTTATTCAACAAGCCTTTATCGAGGCACTGAGGCACGAGTGGCAAGTGTTGGAGTTGCAAATATGCATGACAAATAGCTCCTGGTCTGAGAATGCAAATTACTAGGAGAGAAATAAATGTTTAAAAGGAAATTCTAATGCAGCATGATAAGTACAACAATAGAATCATGTACAATACACAGAGGAGAAAGTGATTAGCTCTGAAGCAGCAGCAGACGTGGTTGCCAAAGTAGACTTCCCAGAGAAGGTGATGTCTACAGTGTGTTCGGAACATAAATAAGAGCTTTTCTGGCACTCAAGGAGGGAGAAAATAAAACAGTATGCTAGGCCCTGATGGAGTACAAAGAGCAAACGGTGGGGGCAGCTTGGAGCTCAGCTTTTCCCAACTCCACTCACCCAAACCCTAAGCTGCCCTGATGATCAGCAGATAAACAGAAAAAGTGGCAAAATGAGCCCAAAGCCCAGAGGGGACTACGCCTGGTCACAGAGAAGGGAAGAACGAGGAGAACCTTCTTGCTTGCTGAGAAGAACAGCCCTACATTCAGTCCCTCGCTCAGGAACAGCATTACCCCAGGCCCCCGGCTCAGGAAATTCAGAACTGACATTTGTGAAAAGATAAGGAATCTGCCAGATCCCAGATAGTCACACATTCCACTAATGGTCAGGTGTATCCCCAAGTGTGACTAACGAACGTGTTACACTCATTTCCATGAAGACCGAGGTTGGTCTCACTCATCACCAAACGCTGGGTGCCCAGAATGTCTGGTGTGCAGTGGGAACTCAGTAAATATTTACTGAGTGAACAAATGTATGGTGGAGTCACAGGAAGTCTGCGGAGAAGTCTGATAATATTCCAGAGTTCTCTGTCCTCAGCTTGTCATGATTAATAATTTAATGAAAACATAAAGGGATTTCTGGGGAAAATACATAAAATAAGAATGGAGCTGAAAAGATTTTTGAATATATTGGTGAATCAATGCAGGATTCAAAATATCTGAACAAGGCAGAACAATAATGTGCATAATGATGAGAGTTTGAACAGACTTGCCATGCCAGTGGAGAGATGTGGGTTAGCAGCACAAAAGAGTCGTGGGACTTAACTGACCATACACTCAGTGGGAATTTGAGGTGCGAAAAAGCTGCCTGGAAAGTCAGTGTGCTCTGAGGTACAGAATCCAGAAGTGGGAAAGGTGATGGTCCCAGAACAAAGCGTGCTGCTCAGACCACCACTCCAGCAAGTGGCTTGGTACCTGAAATATGCTCAAAGGAGGGAAATTGAGGACCGGGTGGAGATTATACCATGAGAAACAACAGAAGGAGCTGGACGTGTTCAGCTCGAGGAAGTCTCAGCAGGTGCATTGGTTTCCCGAGCTGCCACAACAAAGTACCACACACCAGGGGGCTTAAAACTACTGCAATCTATTCTCTCACAGCGTTGGAGGCCAAGGTCCAGAAACAAGGTGTCCACAGGGCCATGCTTCCTCAGAAATCTCTAAGAAAGGACCCTTCCTTGCCTCTTCCAACTTCTATAGCCTGAGGGGTTCCCTGGCTCCTGGCTGCCTCATTCCCATCTCTGCCTCCATCCTCACAAGGTGTTTTCCCTGTGTGTCTGTGTGTCTTCTCACAAGGGCATCAGTCATCTCTGATTAAAGGCCCCACCTGCTCCACTATGACCTCATTTTAACTTTAAATGCATGTACAATGATCCTATTCCCAAATAAGATACTGGGGTTTGGGACTTCAACATATATTCAGAGAGCTCTCTTGTAGTAGATTTGATTTGTGTGGCTCAAATGGAAGAACATAGAACAGGAAATGGAAGTTACAGGGATGCAAATTACAGCTACTTAGAAAGAACTTTCTAAAAGTTAGAGCTGCTCCCCTATGACTGAGGAAGAGGCAAGACACCCACAAGGTGGCATTGGGTGAGTTCCATCCGAGTAAGGGGCTTGAGCTGCATGGCCTCATGTCACTCTCGGGAGACTTGATTCCATGTGACACTGCCCTCTGGGACTCTGGCATGAGAGAACCATTTGTAACCAAGCTATGATTTAAGTGGCTGTTTCCAAAAAGGCAATGTAAGTAGATGAGCTCCATGATAATGTAGGCAGCTTATGAGAAATGGAGCATGAATTGCAGCCCCCCAAATGAATATAAATTTAGCAGCTATTTTAATTTTTAATTGGGAAAAAAAAAGCCTATTCCAGCCAGAAAGAATAGGGGGAGAATGTACTTCACACAACCCTGTAGAAAGCATTTGTTAGCGCTGCCAAGATGAATGGTGAGAACTCGTCTCCTCCGCCACCCTCGCAATAGGGATGGGGAAGATTTCTACAGGGACTGCCACTGCTGGCCGCCTCCACAGATAATGAAGGTCATGGTTTGCGCGCACCGACTATTCCACTCCAGACGCAGAGTCATCGGTATGCAGGCATGGAAACCCAGCAGCCAGCCCATGCAATGATTAGATTTTGGAATTTAGTAGTAATGTACCTTCCTCTCTAAGTCCTTCTCAATCTGGGGTACATTTTTGCACTCACGTGAAGCAGCTGGAAGACAGAAAGTGGTCAGAGGAAGAGAAGTGATATTTATAAGGTACCTACTTTGTGCTAGGCACTGGCCTCATCAAATTATGGAGGCTTTGAACTCTTTGGGCGTGTCAGTGCATGTGTGTGTACATGCTTGCACATTCGTGATCTATGTGGAGAACAGGAAGGAAGGGGAAAAGGTGCAATGTGTTTAGAAGATGGGAAGATCATGGGTCAAAAGATGTGTAAACGATCCAGGACTGGCCTCATGGAGACAATGAATTGGCCAGCTTGTTAGGGAAGTTCCTGTCTCCAACAGGGGTACCCAAACCAGATTTGCAGGTTAACTCTGAGCAGTCATGGGGGTACCTGGAATCAAGGCTTGAGACGGAAGAACGCTGAAGGATCTGAGAGGATGGAAGGTCTTCCAACCCAGATAGACCCCTGATGGACATGTGAGTATCTGTTCAGGATCCTGATGCAGCCAGAGCCCTAACCGCTATCATTTTGGTTCACTGTACCTCTATTTATTTGCTGGGTCACCTCTGGAACCCAAGTAAAACGATCCTCTTTTAAGTTCTAGATCTGTGGTTCTCTAGACCTGTGGATCATTGGGAAATTGTTTATAAAGCGGATTCCCAAATTTCACCCCCCGCCCCCAGAAGAGCCAGTTGGTAGGCTTAACCTTTAACAAGCAGGTAAACAGAGGCCCAGGCTTTGAGGAACGCTGCTTCAGATCACTCCTGGCTTTTTCAGAAGAAAAAGAGAACAGGTCCACACCTGGCTAAAAGGGAAAAGAAGAGAGAGTGCCCCCAACAGCCACCTGTCCTGCTGCCGCAATATGGGAGCCTCGGGGCTCCACAGGCTGCCCCTCCCAGAAGTTCAGAGACTCTTGGATGTGCCTAAAAACTCACCACTGCTCTCTTCCCTGGAGTAAGGGAAATTTCAGCCTTGTCGGCTCTTAATACCTTAGCATGGAGTAGACCATCCTCAGCCGATCCTGTCCCAGAAAAGCATACAGAGAAGCTAACTTCTATGGAACGTTCCCATGGGCACTGGCATCACATTCACACTCAATGGTGAAGATCACCAAACGGGTGATTGCTCACACTGACCCTCTGAGATGGTATTTTCTGCATTTGACATATGGTGAAATTAAGCTCAGAATGTTAAGAATACTGTTCAAAGTCAGTCAGCTGATGGGAGCAGGCCCTAGATTTAACCCAAAGTCTCTCTGCCCCTAAAACCCCTTCTGTCCCACCTGACCCCTTTCCAACCATAAACTCTAACAAGAGGAGGGAAGAAGGGGAAACCTACTGAGACGAGCGGACCTGAGTGGGCGGCTACAGAAGGAGGGAGAGGGTGACCACGACAGGCCACTGCGTGGAGGTAGAGGGTCCAAAGACAACTTGTACTTTTCTATAGTTACCCTTGATCTTACTCTCAAAGTGAAGTATCTGTCAATCTACATGAACACTGGCCTCTATCAAGAAAAGGCTAAGGACAGGAAACATCTCTTTCTGGGGGCGGGGGACGGGGAAGTACAAGAAAGAGAGGAAGACCTGGGAGGTGAGCAGCTGGTCCCGCCGGGGACTGATGACAAGAATTGGGTGTGCACTGTAGAAAAAGTGTAGTGGGAACGAGTCATTCCATGAGCCAGCTCCCAGGGCAGGCTAGAAACAGGACTCAGCCTCATCTGGAAGCATCCATTTGACAGCACCAATGGCTGCACGGCATCTCTGCTGAAGGTCCTGCCATTCCCCTAACCTCCACCTAGATTAAACTAAGCCCACCTGCCTGTCTCCAAACTCAGTGTCTACTTTGAATTTACTAATATCATCAGAGCACCAACAACCCTGGAGGTTCAACAGCTGAACCATCTCTGTGGATTCCCTCTCCCCAGCATCCAGTCACTTTCCCAATCCTACTAATGGCTTCTGTATAGCATCTCCCCACCTTTGCATTCTCATTGCCATGTCCCTCGACCAGGGCCCAACCCACATATCCCTCAATTATAGCAACTCCACAGTTGGCTGTTCAAAGCTTTTTACGATCTAGCCCCACCCTAACTCATAAACTAACTGCCCACTCTTCCCTTGTTCATTCAAAGGAGCCACCCCCTCCCATCAAAATGGCCTGCTGTATGCCAGCCTCCATTCTTTTGCTCAGGACATTTCTCCCATCTGAGTTTCCTTTTTCCCCGTGTATTCAGTCACCCCCACCCTCACCCATTTCTTCAACAAGCAATATGAACATTACTACGTGCCAACAACGTTCCAGGTGCTGGGGACCCAGCGATGATCAGAACAAAATCCTCTGCTGTTGGAGCTTGCGTCTGGTAGGGAAACTGTGAAATCAAGCATGATAAAGGGGTAAAGAATGGTACCAGGTGTGTTTTTTTTTTTTAGACCTAGTAGTAAGGAAAGGCTTCTCCAGGGAGGTGACCTTGGACCTTGGACCAGAGACATGAATGAAATTACAGTAATCATGCGAAAATTGAAGTAAAAAGTCTTCTTCTTGGGAGATCAACATAAGCTCTTTAGAAATCACTCACATTCCTGAATTCCAGGACTTGCTTCCTGAGAGATTCACACACCCCTCACCATGTCACGCCCTAAATTGCTTTCAACTTTCTCGTGCCAAACCAATGGTAAGCTCTTTGAGAGCAGGAGCTGGACACCACTTCATAAAAGACACAGGCTAGTGGGGCATTATTGAGCATGAGGATTCCCCAACTAAGGCAAAATAAGGGGGAAATCACTCCATTGTGCTTCCGAAATTTTAGTCAGTGAGAAAAACATTTTCTTTCTTGTGATTTGAGGAACCGCTTTACAAGTGCCACTTATTCCGTCACAAAAGTGTTTCTACTGGAAACCGGGAAGGCAGCTAAGGCCCCTCTGTCTGATTTTATTCCATTAGCAAATGACAAATTCTTCGTGGCTGAGGCAGAAAATGCCACTGGCAGCTCTAAGATAGAAGGACACCTACTGTCAAGCTATCTTGAAATCACTGAACTGAAGTCACACAGAAAATGCCACCCTGAGGATGCTTCTGACTTCAAGATAATGATTGCAGGATAAATCAGTAAGAAATGTTTTTGTGATGAGTAGCAGTTAAGGATCAATGAAAAGGACACTGAGTTGCCTCTAGAGTTCATTGACTCTAACGTTGCTTTGTAAATACTTTTAAAGTATACATTATAAATATTTCTAATTGTGTAGTGTGTTTTTACTTTAATGCACTTAGCTGCTTTAATAAAAAATTATATTTTTGCCAGTTAGACAACACATTGACTGAGCTCGTCCAAATGCTGTGGATACCCTGTGAGGCAGGTACAGTAGTGACTAAACAAATAGAGCCCCTGTGCCCAAGGAACTACAATCTAGCAGAGAAGAGAGATGCTAAATAAATTGATGTCAGTAATTCAGTGATTACAAGCAAGCAAAACACTGCCTAGAGAAACGTGGGGGCCACTGGAGCATATGGGGAGGGGTGATCAGAGCAAATTCTCCGAGGAAGCGACATTTCATGTAAGACAATAGCTGGCTGTGAAGAAAGGTAGCACAGAAGACTATTTCAGCCACAGGAAACTGCATGTACCCAAGATCGCTGGTGTGGGAGGAGCATGATGCTTGGAAGAACATCGAGGTCAGAGGTGCTGGGGTGAATCCTAGGGCTGCTGGCAGGGGGGCGGTGGGGGGAATGCAAAACCAGAGTAGGGCTCCATAGGATTCTGACCTTAGCCTATGAGGTGTGGAAGGCCATTTCACATTTAGATATTGGAGAAGCATACTAATATCTACAAAGACAAACAAACAAACATGCAAAAAAAACAGAACCATGTAAGCCCCTTCATCAAAGAAGAAAAATTTGAGATGAGAAATGAATCAGCTTTAATTAAAGGGAACTGGAGAAAAATCACTTGGACTTGAAAGTACTTCTGTTTATCTAGGCATTAGGCTGTAAATTGCTTTTCTTAGCTGATAAGAGAAGCAGGAAGATAAAGATTATTTACAACCCAGGTAGTTAAAGAATCTATTTGCTTACAAATCAGATTGAGACAAGGCCCCCAGTAAAACCAAACTAGATCATGCTCTACTAAGAGACAAATTTCTCAGCTACCACTCTGTCGAAAGAGATAGCAACTGTCTTTCCGTCAAGTTGTTTTGACACGCCTGTTTTTACCCATCTGCAATGCAAACCTTTAATGTTTATGTATGAAGATCAAGAATTGGGAAACATGCATCAGATAGACATGGGCAGTCCTGCACAGAACTGGAGGTTGTAACAGTTGGAAATTTGGAATCATTATAATAACTTCACATATTATTAAACATAAAATGAATTCCATTTTTTCTTTTTTTCTTTTTGCCTAAACCCCATTATTGACCAACAATACAAAAATCTCAGTGTACTGTTTTTGGAGTTTGAAACAGTAACTGTCAGTCTTTCTTTTGAAGCTGTTAAAATAAAAACGAGAGCTCTGCTTACACTTCACTCCCCCCAGTTAACCTGTCTGTGTATGTCTTCACCGCTCCTTCCCTAACACCAGCTTCCACACCTTTGCTTGTGTCCTTGCCCCTACCTTCCTTTCTCACTTACAGCTTCAGAGTCTGCTATTTCATGCCAAATGACTAAGAAGACATTGCTACTTATTGGTAAGAAACTCATATTGTAAACTCAGGCCTTCCAAGTGATGAATAAGCTTGAAAATTGCAACATCAAATCAAATTTGCCACTATTTGCTGATTTCCTTCATTATGCAGGGAACAATAATGAAGAAAGGAACAGACTGAGACCACACAGTCAAACGACATGCTCCATAAATCAAAGAGGCATTCACTGACCCACCCTTAATAAAACATGTGTTTTATGCTGCCCCTAGTGGTGGAGGTGAGAGTGCCAACGAGCTGCCTTCACTGCCCTTCAGTTCCTAAAGATCAAGGACAACTACTGGGGTGGCCCAGGTTATAGATGTGTTTGTAGATAGAGTAAGACTGCCTGGCTCACATGTGAATTGCACCTGTTCATCTTGGCCTCAATTAATCCCAAGCCAAATGGTAACACGGGATTTGAGAATGGGACAATTCTGTGTATACATCTCTTGGTCAATCTTGTAGTATTATTAATACCAATGCCCAGATCATTTGGGATAACACGGGGGCACCTCTTCAAAGCTTCTCCCTGAGAAATGGGAAGGTGGCAGGACCAGCCTTGACTTATCAGAAGACAGAGGTAAGATGAAGAACAATACTCCTCATGCTGCAGGCAAGAGGGTGAAGCCAAAGTGAGTAACTTCTGGGTCACTTCTCAGTACAGTCTTTCCCAGCATTGTCCCCAAAGCTATATGTGTAAACCACAGATCAAAATGGCACCTTGGAAATCTTCTGCTGTTTGATCTGGGTGGACAGTCATATCAGATTATTCAAGTCAAGAACTCCCAAGTTTAATGACTCATGAGTCTCCATGGATCCTTCCTACTGCTTCAGAATTTGTCCCGCAGAGACAGACCCCGGGACTCCAACAGTTGGACGATGCCGCCTTTGTCATTCCCATCCGCCCCCGCGCAGGGCAGCTGCTCCTCCCCAGGCTTTCCTAACTAGCAGCATGGCATTCATCAACAGCTGCCGTGTGTTTACATGTTCGCGCCCACACGCAGCGGAGCCTATAAAACCTCCCCAAAATACATCCTCCTGCGAAAGCAGAGCGCAGAGCACTCCGTGGGGGCAGATGTGTGCTGACAATGGGCCTGATGACTCGCTCTGCCAGGATTTAAGGCTCCCACCCAGAGCTGGTCCGGACGGCACAGAGCACCCCAGGGAGAACACCACATCACACAGATCCTCAGTGCTTAGCTGAGCACCTGGCACATAGTAGCCACTCAATTAATGTTAGCTGCCAGTAAGGCTTATAGTCTGCTAATGTGTGTACCAAGACAGCATAATAGTTGTCAAAATGTGGAAAACTCCCACATAGATGGTAAATATTGGCTTCACCAACCGCAGTCCACTTAATGTACACAACCACCATCACAACCACCCACCACCATCACCACCGACATCACCACCACCACTGACATCACCACCACCACCATCAGCACCACCCCCACCATTACCATCACTACATGGTGGTATGATAGCCTTCCCTCAGGACTATCCCTCATAGTCCTCCTCATAGTCCATCATCCATTCCGATTGGTCAGTGCCATAACTTACCAGTTATTAAATTAAATATCATATCTGGTTATCACCATTCTCACTGTCATCGTTATTACCTACAGACCCACATTCTCACAATTCATGCACAGAACCTCAGCCCTGACCCCAACAGGTTCTCTCTGGTTGCTTCTTTTCATTCTCTACAGTAGATTCCTATCCTCTGCCCATCTTTTCAATCATGATATTTTGTGACTCAGCACAATCCCAGAGTTATCTCATCCACTTACTTCACTTACATTGCATGACTTCAAGCCATGACTTCACTTACATTGTGTGAAGATTTGTCATTCCCCATTGCTGGGGGTTTGCCGTGTAGGCAGGGTCTCCATTTCTCATAACTCCTTTTCCTACATAGTTTGGGTAACATGGGACACAAGAGACATTTTGCATGAGACTCAGAAAGCACAAGTGAAGCAGAGATCATTTTTGTTTTACTCTCAGAAAGCCACTGCAGGGCGACAGGTGCTGGTGCCACTGGCTGCTGGCCCTCCTCACCTGTGTGGGCAGCTCCTCCAGCCCCACGGGATTTTTCTGTTCAGCATCTCGCACTGCCGGGCCAGGTGCGTATTACCTGTGATGAAGGTAACCAGCTTCTCCTGCAATGGAAGGGAAAGTAGGTAAGAGCTCAGTGAAGGTTCCAGGGCTGTCTCATAAGCTCTGGCTCATCCTTGCAGATTCCCTTTTGTCTTGCATTCCCAGTGTCAGGTCCGTGTTCCCTTCCTGACGGCCCACCCCGCAGATGCAAAGTAACAGCTGTACATGACTGTGGCCTTGGCTCCTGTGTTGCATAATGTCAAACCCCCACACGAAATCTATATCTATGTCTATGTCTATGTTTACTTATAGATGATAGATAGATAGATAGATAGATAGATAGATGATATGGAAAAATACATCTCCTAATGGTTCTGCTTCTCTGATTGAACTCCAATTAATATAAACATCCACCAGTCACCTAAGCCATAAATCAAGCACCATCCCCACGTCGATCTCCCTATCATTCCCAACATCTAAGCATCTACCCAGAGAGCCATTGTACCTGTTTTTTTCTCCGGTACAAGGAACTTTTTGCTTTGTTTTGTTTTATGTTGAGATTTGACAATGGAATTGCTTGTTTTACAAACAGCAACTAGAATATTATGGCAAAAAAAAGCAGAAGGAAATACACGAGTGACTCGACAACCTAAGTCCAGGCCGGCTTTCCCTTTCATCCCCTTGTGACTGTGCGAACATTAAGCCACCAGGCATGATCCCTGGGGAGGGCACGGCCATGGAAAGGATGCCCACATTTGCCGATCAGAGCATTTCACTGCAGAGCACCTGTGGTAACCGGTGACAAACACCGCACTGACTCAGGGCTTGGCAGCAGCTTGAATGTTAAGAACGCTTGTTATAGAAATGTGTCAGTATTTATCTGTCATAAAGGTGACAGGAGTTGCTAAGCAAATTCATAATACAAAAACAGCAGAAATGTTAGCTTACTTAAGAGCAAGTAGCTTAAATACCGGCCTTTACAATCACATAATCAGTACGCTCATTACACGTCTTCCTACCTTTTTAATAACGTCCTGGCATGGATCCCTAAAGCATTCTTCCCATTCCCTTTCAGCATTTGTTCTGTGGGTGCCTGATTGTAATGGAAATACATTTCCTTACAAGTGGTCTGTTTCTCTAGCATATCATTCATCATCCATTCACAAAACATTTATTATTAAGTGCTTGCTGTTAGCCAGGTGCTGGGTATATGACAGCTTATTAGTACAAGATTTGTATTTGTGGGGTTTTCATTTGAATAGGAGATTATCTATCAAGAAGTAATCAAATAAATTCCATTTAGTGATAGATGCCCATATATATACACATACATGTATACACAAACATACACTCATACATATATTTGGATAAGGGAGAGTGAGTGTGAATAGGTGGTCAAGAAGGCCTCTTGGAGGAGGTGACAACTAAGCAGAGACATGAACAATGGGAAGGAACTGGCCATGTGATCATTTGAGAAAGGGCTTCTCAGTCAGAGGGAACTGCAGGGTTAAAGGCCCTGAGGTGGGGAATATCCTGTCATGGGTATGTTCTGTGACAAACAATAATAATAATAATGAGAACTGAATGTCTCTTCCTTCAGTTTCTGGAACAGTCAAAGCTCTTGTCTGCTTTTGCACATTCTGTTCCCATGCTGGATCGC
Source organism: Sturnira hondurensis (assembly GCF_014824575.4). Classification (NCBI taxonomy): domain Eukaryota; kingdom Metazoa; phylum Chordata; class Mammalia; order Chiroptera; family Phyllostomidae; genus Sturnira; species Sturnira hondurensis. The sequence goes on from NW_028079136.1 coordinate 5,890,235, forward strand.
CCTTACTCTCATCTGAATGTCTCTCCATTTCTCAGGTTTCAGTCCAAACATCCCTCCTTCAGAGACGTGTTCCCTGACTATCCAGTCTGAGGTCGGGCCTCCTCGTGATTTTCTCTGATAACTCCTGCTCTCACCATCACAAAGTATAACCGTGTGTGTTGTGTCAGGCAGGTTCCTCCAGAGAAACAGAATCAATAGAAGAGATATAGATACAGATACAGGTGCAGGTGCAGCTATAGATGCAAGTACAGGTACAGATACAGGTATAGGTACAAGAACAGATACAGGTACAGGTACAAGAACAGGTACAGATATAAATACAAGTACAGATACAGACAAAGGTATAGGTACAGATACCGGTACAAATATAGGTCCAGGTACAGATATGGGTTCAGATACCAGTACATGCTCTGCAGTCTGCACACTGGAGAACAGGAAAGCTGTGATACAATCCCGTCCAAGTCCAAAGGCCTAGGAAGCATGGGGCCCGTTGTGTGGGTCCTGGTCCGAGGGGGAATGCCTGAGAACCAGGAGTGCCAGTGTCCGGGGATGGGGGAAGACGGACGTCCCAGCCCAGGCAGAGAGCAGATTCACCCTTCCTCTGCCTTCTCATTCTACTCAGGCCGGCAGCAGATTGGCAATGCCAACCCTCATCGGTGAGACTGATCTTCTTTACTCAGTCTACTGATTCAAATGCTGATCTCTTCCAGAAAGACAGAGACACCCAGAAATAACCTTTTACCAGCTATCTGGACAACACTTAGTGTGGTCAAGTCAGCACACAAAATTACACATGCTTGTAGTTATTTAACACAGGGAAAGCATTTAGAATAATTGCTGAATGACTCAACCAATGAATGGAGCATAAAAGAGTCAGCCACAGAGCATTCAAACCAGACAGGTTAAGCATTGGGAAAGGGGTGGGATGGAATACAAAGTAAAGAAAGTTATTGAGACAAATTAGGATTTAAAGAAGAAGGAAAGAAGGTAGAAGGGAAGACTCTTAAGAGAAGCCAAGCAGAAGGGCGAAGCTAGAGGAAACAAGACAGAGAGCAAGCCAGGCAGAACAGTGGACAGCAAGGGCAGAGAAAGCCTGACAACAAAACGGCAGCTGGACCACAGGCCAAGTGCCAGCAAAGGCTTCAGCTTTAGCCAGAGGGGCAGCATCATGCCACCCCGAGATGCAAGGCTTAAGGGACAAAATTGTCCTCTGCCCAAACACTTCCAGCAATGAACAGGGTGATTACTCCCAGCCCGTTACCCATGAACCCCCACAGAGCGAGTCTTTTCTTCTCAAAGCGTTCAGAGCCCCTTAGTCATTCTTCATGGGACAGTAGCTAAACCACCCGCCCTCTGGGTACCCACATGCAGGACAGCTTCCTTCCATGTAGGGTGCTGCCTGCAACAGGACCCACTGCACCACGTGTGGCTGAAGCCGCAGGCAAAGGGACGACAGTGACATTTGGCGTCCTGATGGCATGACCTTCTCAAGGCCTTTGTAACTGACAAGCTCGCCGGCTGAGAAGAGGCCGGAGATGACTTTGATCCCCTGCCTGCTCTGGCAGGAGAGGTTACAGCAAACGCAGTTGTATGGCAACAGCATTTTACTGTGTGGCAAATTAATGCAATGCAAGAGGAAAGGAAAATAGAACCGGGGCAAGGGCGTGAGCCTTTCTGGAGGGCCCAACAGATGGGGCCGTGCATAACGAGATAGCACAGGTTCCAATCTCAGGGCCAGTTGCTGAGGCGTGACTTTTTCTTTAACGGAAAAACAAGATATTCTCCTTGAAATGGGAACTAGAAGGCAGACAAATGTGCCCAAGGAGAGCTTGAGAATTGAATGCCCCCACAGGGCTCTTTGGGGAGCCAGCAAGTTCGATTGAAAATGCCACTGCAGGTGGAGGCAGATTCCTTTTTACCTGCTTAGACTGGATGAAAAACAGACCCTGAGCGTTCTGTGTGTACCTTCTGCAGACACGGGGGCGTCTGCATCGCTGATTGATGTCGTATCGGACAGCTTGCTCCTCGGAGTTATTATTTCCCCAATATTCTTATGCCAGAAAAATAACTAAAGAGCTCTTGTACCCTCCTTCCCTGGGACATTGTTTGTAACGTATCCATAAAAGTATGTCTTTAAAAGGAGTTGCTCAGTTTTCGACATGTGGATAATTGATTTGTTACAACTCACAAAAGAGCATTTGTCATTTCAAAACAACCAGGACCGATGTTCTTCTTCCTCCCGAGATGAGCATGGAGGCACTTGACTTATTGCTGCCATTACATGGAAGTGTTCAGCTGATTATTTGGTATTTGAGAATTCCTTATAAATCACCGCCTTATTTTAGTGATTACAATTTTAAGAAAAGACATTTGATTCATAGGCGACATCAGGGAAGAGGAAGGAGGAAGAAGGAGGGGCCAGGAGGGGCAGAGGAGACCAGCGGCTCGATGAAAATACAATTGGAACCATCTGTTTGATACATCGCCCTCTTCCCCACAAATTGCAGCCCTGGAATGCGCCTACGCCTGGGAGATTTTCATTACCTGAGCTCTGGCAGATAAATATAAGAAGAGTGGGGGTAAGGGGGTTCAGGGCTCTTTGCAGATTGGGATGTACCCTTCCATGCAGGCTTCTGGTTTCTCCTCAGTTGGGCACCGATGAAAGTGGAACTTCAGAGTGAAATTTACCCTGTGACGCATGGGCAAGCCGTGAGATCAGAGTCCCTGTTCACAGAGGAAACGGGCAAGTGGAGGGCTGGCTCCACCAGGACACAGCTGGATTCTGAGATGCAACAGAGCGGAAAACGACTTCTCAGGCCCCAGTGAGTTCATAAACCACCCGAATGTATAGGCAGTTGAAGGGAGGCAGACCAATGCAGCAGGTTCTTGGGAAGGACTGAGGAATGATCAAAAGTGGTGCCCACTTTGCATAAATTTACAGCCTAACAGGGAAGACCCAAGGGACATACTGACTGTCCCCATCAGGTTAAAGAGCATATAAAATGTGTCACGGGGCCCTGGCTGGCATAGCTCAGTGGATTGAGAGCGGGCCTGCAAACCACATGATCGTGGTTCGATTCCCAGTCAGGGCACATGCCTGGGTTGCAGGCCAGTTCCCAGCAGGGGACTCATGAGAGGCAACCATACATTGATATTTCTCTCCTTCTCTCCTTCCCTTCCCCTCTAAAGATAAATAAATAAAATTTTTAAAAAAATGTGTCATGGATGGCTATGCATAAATGGCAAACAACTGGTTCACGGTGCCTCTTCCAGCTAGAAGTCAGTGTCTGAAATTTTTTTCCTCAGGGAACAAAGACCTCTCTACTCTATCAGTGACAGGTCAGGCTTGAATTTCAAATGCCCCAGGAGAAAAGAGGATCCTGCCTAGTCCTTCTGTATTTTTAAAATTAGAGCATGTACAGACACCCTGGAGGCCAGGATAGTGAGAGCATTCAAAACTAGTCCTATGGGGAACATATCAAGGAAACAGGGCATTCAGCCTGGAAAAGAGAAGGGATACAAGAGATCGTGCGTATCTGAAAGGTTGTCATGGAAAGGGGAAAATAGACTTATTTTGTAATCACTCCAGAGAGAAGAGTAAGGATTGCTGGTGAAAAGCTGCAGAAAGGCAGATTTGAATTCAACGTAATCTAGCAATTAGAGCTCTGTGGGTGTAGAGAAATGGTGGACGGTGAGCTCCCTGCCCTGGGAGGTGTTAATAGATAGTCTGGGTGGTCATGTTAAAGGAAATTCTGCACTTGATAGGAAGCAAATTTAGATGCAATTTAAAGTCCCTTGTCATTGTAAGATTATATGATCCTGTGACTTGAATTCAGGTTCTTCTCAGAAACTATGTTGTTTTAAAAACAAAGGAAATCTTATGAAAAGTGATGGATATGTTATTGGATATTTTAAGTGTCCCCAACAGAAGAAATGGACTTAGAAATGTGTAGTGACTGAGTGTCCATCCCAGTGATGAATTTACAGGGTCTGTCCAGAAGGTATCCAGCCCTTTAATATGGAAAAGAGATATTTATTAAAGAAGATCCAAGATACAAGAAACATTGTACATAGGACAATGATGCCTCAGTCCCCTTCAAAGTAGGCAACCTCATACAGTTATCCCAATTGCCATCAGCTGCCCCATTGTATTTCCCTGAAATTCATCGATGATCTGAAATCTCTTCCTTCTCAAAGATGATTTTGGTTTGGGGAAAAGCCAGAAGTCACAGGATGCCAAATCTGGGCTGTGGAGGGCGCGGAGGCACCTGGGTGATCTGATGTTTTGCAAAAACCTGTGCACAAGATGTGATACATGAGCAGGTGTGTTGTCATGCTGAAGCCACCAATCATCAGTTGCCCACAGCTGTGGCCTCTGAATCATCCCAATAGTTTCTGTGGAGGAATGTTCAAGCTTAATGCAAAATCTGATGCAGATTTCTTGCTCTACTCTCTCAGCCATTTTGAATGTGATGGCCACAGCACACATGCTTGCTCAATGACATCTACCACCCCCACTAATACAGTCAAGTCATCATTGTTCATGCATGTGCTTCTCAGTCCACTCTCCTTGGCTGCCAGGTTACATCAATGTCACACAAACCGTTCTCGTTATATTAACAATCATTGGACTTTTTCCAGACAGACCTCTTGTATCCTAAATTGGAGTGGCAATAATGCAGAAGTATTAAGAACAAATACATTGGTATCAGTAAGTGATTATAGGTTCTGGTTCTATCACTTACTAGCTGTGTGGCCTTGGAAAAGTTACTAAAACTTTCTGAGCTTCATTTTTCTCATTGCGCAAGTAATGATCCTAATAATGCCATTCTCATGCAGATATTGTGAAGATTCATTCATACAATTCATGCAAAGAATTTCACACAGTGCCCAGCACATAGCAAGCATCCAATCATTATAATCTACTAAGAGTCGTATAGCACTTTCTTAATTTTAGATGTGTAATTTTCTTTATTTTAACATTTCTGAAATCAGAACACGTCTTGTAATAAATATTCACATGTATTATTTTTCTCCCCCCACCACATGTACACCACTATTTCTAAATGCACAATTTGAAAATGACAGCATCTTAGAATCAAGGTCCACATCCTCCTTTTTACAGCCTTTAATAGTTATCAACCTGAACTCCTCTGGGGAGAATAAGAGCTGAAATATGCTAAACCAAGCATGCAGCTACATTTGTTTCTTACATACCCCATGCAGGATCCCATTCAGAGCTTGGCAAACAATATAGGCTACCAGTTACTCCACTCCTTTTGTGTGCCTGGTTGTGGTTCCATATTAAGTGACTGCACATACATCATCTCATTTAATGCTCATGTCAACCATGTGAGGGCAGCATTATTATCCCCACCTGGACACTGAGGCTCAGCATGTCTAAGAAGCTGGCACAAAAGCCTGTACCTAGAAAATAGTGCATCCAGTTTATAAACCAGGTCTATTTGATTTCATTGCCCAGGCTATTTCCCCAGATGCTATTAGAAAGGTGGGAATTAGAGCTCTCCTAACTTCCAGGTTATTAACTCCCAGGCCAAGGCCTCATAAGTGGCTTTCAACAAACAGTGGTTCTCTGGAGGCCGAGGAGAGGTGTGTGGGGAAAGGGACTGGTGCAGGCTCCAGTGTCCCATCACACATCAATTTTTATACAGACCCTGAAGGGGCCCATGTGTGCACACAGACACACACTCACACACATATGTGTGTTCACATGCCGTGCACACATGCACAGACACGTACACATGGAAAGGCTGGGGGTGAGGGCGGGCCCCACTGGAACAGGGAGGCTGGTTGCTCCCCAGCAGCCTGCCAGGACAGCTGCTACTACCTTAGCACAGTTCTGTTCTAGATTGTAGTCCTGGACTGTAGACCTCACATGCCGAGAACCAGGATTCTGTCTGTCCCCAGAGGACAAGGAATCAGGAAACCTGACTCAGACTGACACTCACAGGGGACTGACGTTGAAACCAATTGTCAGTATATTAATTTGCAGTGAGAGCTCTGAGTGACAAGTGGCCTGCACATGTTGGCCTGACTGGGTTCTGTGTCCCTGGAGACAGCTTCTTACAAAGAAAATTGCCAGCCAGTGGCTTAGTGAGCATGGAGTCAGGGCACCGTGACAGGGAAGGCCTGATGCCTTGAATCCAGGAGGGGTGGCCGGCAACAGCACCAGACTCCAGGGCAGCCCTCACCCTGCTCCCTCCCCCTGAACAAGCCCCGCCTCTTTTGCCCCTGTGACTCCCACAAAGGGGTTCCTGCTTCTCTTGACAGTCCCCACCTTTCCCAGAGGCCTCAGCCTCAAAGGTGATGGCCTCTCTGTAGCCTCTGACTGATCACCACTCACCCCCTAACATGCTGATGACTGCCCAGGCCCCACACCCCGTGTGCACGCTCCCACCCCCGCCACCCCACCTGGTCTGGAAGAGTAGAGCCTGGAATCAGAGGAAGAGGTGTTTGGCCTGTTTCCCGCTGCTGCTGCTACACTGCTGAGCGAGCCCAAATGCAAGTTCCCCTCACCCTGCCCCACCAGGGTGGGTCTCGGTAATTGTAGCTCCACCATCCTGAGCCTGCAAGGAACTTCTCTTGCCCTAGACTTGACAAGGCAACGGTACAGAATAAGCCTTGAGGGAGGACCCCTCTAAGTTCACAGACTCTGCATCGCTTGTCCCAGAGGCTCCTCCCTCAACCCTCAGCCCATAGCCAGCCATGTTCCTGCCAAGTATCCCAACCTCTCTCCAACCCTGAGCCCAACCCTGAGGGACACCTGCCACATTTCTGCAGCCACTCCCCACAAAGGCCACACTCCCTGGGGCTCCCCATGGCTTCCCACTGCTGCCCAAGATCCCTGAGAACGGGAAGTTCATCTGGATAATAACAATAAACATTGATAACAGGATCTATTATACACATGTAAAATATGTACCATATGCCAGGTACTCTGCTAAAATCTTTACTGTTAGAATCTCATTTAATCCAGCAAACAACCCCAAGAGAATGGTGGTGTTCCTATTTCATGGATGAGGAAACCAAGAAGCCAAGAGTAGAATTCTCAGTGTCACCCAGCTAATAGGTGGCAGGGCCAGGCCTTGACCTCAGACCTGCCGCCAGAGCTCATGCTTACAAGCACTACTCTATCTTCCCACCCACCCAGCAGTGACATCTGTCTAGTGGTGCTGTCAAGTGTCCCATGGTGGAAGGAGTAGTAAGAGGCTTTATCTCTTACTAGGAAGGGCTAGGAAGCAAACAAACATAGTTCACGGGATAAGAGTAATAGGAGGTGCTATTTAGATGGGGTGATGAGTTTAACTCCATCAGCACCCCCATACTTTATTATGGATTACTAAATTCTCTCTCTATAGATATAGATATAGATGTAGATATCTGTTTGTTTATATTTACATATGCAAAAGCAGTTTCAATCTCATTTCAGTCAACTGTCACCCACCTGAGGGCTTGCAACATGAAGATTCCTCCATCGATATCCAGGGCTAGGACCACTCCCAGGTGAACCTGCCCACCCTGATGTCCTCCTGGTACCGACATCTGTCTTCTCTAGGACTATCTTCTGTGGCCAGGACAGCTTTCACCAGACTGTGCCTCATGCCCTGGCTAGTGGCCCTATTCCAGGTCCCCCTAGCTCCCAGGCCATGGGCTGTGGGAGCCTTCTGCACTCGCCCTACCCTTCGTAGACCTATTCTGTTTGCAGAGGCTCCTTCTTCCTCTTGATTCATTGGCATTACATAAAAAAAGAGGAAAATTACAGTGAGAAAAATAATAAAGCAATGGTTTTAAGATTTCCTGACATAATTCAAAGGAAGATTATACTAATTTAGGGGGAAAAATCTTCATCTAAGGGGCATCATAAAAATTTTCTACATCATTTAAAAACCTCTGCGATGATTTAAACCAGTGAATTTATAAAAATAATAATAATACCATTTAAAAAGCAACATGAAATGCATTTAAGCAAATGCCTGGAAAGCGATTCAGAATGTCTTTAAGTGGATCCTTCTTCTTTTCCAATAGCATCAGAAACTGATAATCATGGCTTTCCGAATAACTAGCATGAAAAGGAAATAGGCCTGAAAACCTTTCCTAGGACTACAGTGTACACAGAAGGGAAATGGGAGGGACCACAATAAGATAAGGAGAAGATGGCATATAGTTTCAACGACTACATATATATATTGTTTAATATTTTATTTTACTTACTATTAGAGAAAGGGAAGGAGAAAGAGAAACATCAATGTGAGGCTGCCTCTTGTGTGCCCCCTACCGGGGAAGACCAGCCTCAGGCAGTTCCTAGTCTAATGGGGGTGACACACTGGTATCCCGGCAACTACCATGTGATGAAAGCACAGGGGGCCTTGACACACACAGGCAACAACTCTAGAGATCAACTGCCAAGTCTCTGACTCAGTCGGGAAAGTCAGTGAACTTCTCCGTGCCTCCCTTTCCTCATTTAGATAGTGAGGAAAGTAATAATGAGCTGAAGTGTGCAAATGTCCCTGAATAGTGCCTGCTACATGCTGCATGTTCCAGCCCTCGTTGTTCTTGTTGTTATAATAGAGAGGGCACAGTCCACTCCGCACCCCCTCACCCACCACCACCAAAGGTTTGGGGAAGGCTTGCTGAGCTGTGCTACCCAAGTTGGGGGAGTTGGCCAAGCGCAGAAGGTGGAAGAGGAAATGGCATGGGTGAAGAAGAGGCTTATTAAAGTGGATGCTGTGTATGAGGAACTCTATCACAAGGATGATGAATACCGAGATTTGGAGAGAGGAGTCGTAGCAGAAAAGCCAGAGGGGGACAAAGGGGAATCTTTCCTTACGATGCTAAAGACCTTGAGTGGTTTTGTTTGTGTGTTGGAAGCTGTTGAAGAGTTTCAAACACAGGAGCAACATAATCAGATTTGCAGCCTAGAAAAGAACTTTGCATGGGGGAGCCGAGAAGAAGGGTCAGCCGATATAGAAGGGTGATCAATTTCCCTCCTAAGAAATGATGAGGACTCAAAGTGGCATGGATCAAGAAACGAAAGCAAAAGATATTTAGGGTTTCCAGCCCAAGGAGGTGAACTAATTATGTACATTTTTCATCTCTGCTCCCTCCTAAAACCCTACTAAAGCAACAGTAAATTATTTTTTTAAAATATAAAACCCAAAGACAAAAGAGAATGAGGAATCAATAGCAGGAGCTCCAGCAGCACAATCCGTTAGCGTGCAGTACTTACCAGAATCAATAGCAATAAATTTTTGGAAACTGAAAGCACACAACTAGTTGGTAATGGACAAGAAAACCCAAGGAGACTGGATTCTAGCCAGACCTGCACCGCAGAAGCCTATGGGTCCAGACCCAGGCAGCATGGGGGCCTGTGCAACCTCTGTAGGTGAGGGGCGCAGGGCTCAGGTGGGAGGGCTGCGTGCAAGGATATTTAAGGAGCACGTGGAGAGTCAGTTCCAAGCTAAATTGAAAATTTCCTAGTAGTCTCGTTTTTAAAGAGTAAAAAGAAATGTTGCTAATTTAACCCAATATAACCAAAACATTACCATTATTAAAAAGTGTTAATGAGGTCTTTGACATTCTTATTTTTAAAAAAAACAATGTGCAGTTTTTATACTCACATCAATTTGGACACTAGGTTTTCATCAGAAATACTTGATTTATGTTTGGATTTCATAAAATCTACAGTGAAGTGGACAACAGGGCGGGGATTGACTGTGGGAGCAGGGGAGAGCAACAGGGGGAAATGGGGACAACTGTAATAGAGCAACAATAAAAACAAAGAGAATGAAACTTTTTTAAAATCTACACTTTAAAAAGTTCATTCAAACTGTTATAAAATTTGTAAAAGTTTCCCTGATATCAAATAGAATATACATTTTTTAAATAAATTAATTAAAATTAAAATTTTAGTTTCTTATTTACACTAGCCATGTTTTAAGTGCTAAGAGCTTTTTGAGGCTGGAGGCTACTATATTGACCAGCACAGGCCGCTTCCGGCCTACAGCACAGGCTGTAGGATCTCTGGACTAGGGAACAAGTCCAGTTGAAACCAGAAACACCACACTAGAAATAGAGTGTTTGTCTACATGGTGGATGTTGAGGCTCCAGCTTTCTTCTCCACATGGACTCCAGTGATTGCTGTTAAGCCAGGCTCAGACCCTTCCCATCCCAAATAGGTGATGGGAAGATTCTTCTCCAGAAAATATGACCAGTCCAAGAGGAAGGCACAAACCTGTGATAGCAAGGGATCCAACTAAACAATCTAACAAAAGCACCTTATGCTAAGGCCCAGGATTGGTGAGGCCCAACCATGAACAATCACCAAACAGGGAAGAAATGCCTCTTCCCAGAGACAGACTAAAACACATGGGAAAAGCAATTCAAGGGAAAGAGATTATGCAGGAAAAAAAAAAAATCCAGATACTCCCTGATAATTACCTTAGAGAGGTAGGTGAAGATTTTAAATCCACTGAATTAGAACAGGAGGTTATTAAAAAGTAATATTCAGAAAACAAACAATAACACACCAAAAAAGAGCTCTTGGAAATTAACAGAAACCTTTGAGCAGAAAAGAAAGACTCAGTACAAGGGCTGTAAGATAAAATTGAGTAAATCTCCCAGAAAATACAGCAAAAAGGTAAGAAGACGGAAAATGAAAGAGAGAAGATTTTAAAATTAGAGGGTTAGCTCAGAAGATCCATTAGGTAAAAAAATAAGAATTCTAATATAAAGGAGAAAAAATGGTGGGAGGGAAACATTTAAGAAAAAGTTCTTTTCAAGAAAATACCCTAGAGATTAAGGACATGAGTTGCAGTAATGAAAGGGCCCATTGAGCACCCGGAACACTAAATGAAAATAGAGTCACTGTAAAGAACAGAAGGGAAATTTCAGAGCCCTTGGGCCAAATAAAATACCCTCAAAACTTGAAGAGAAGAGGGAAAAAAGATTATAAAAAAGTGAATCAAAATATGATTGACATGAGACTTCTCACTGGCAACTCTAAAATCTAAAAAAGAAAGAAAGAAAAAGCAACACCATCAAAATGCTGACGGAGAACAATTTTCAGCTCAGAATTCTCTACTAATTCAAAATACCAAATAAATGTGATAATTGAATAAAAACATTGAAAGATTTGCCAAGTCGAGAAAAAAGTCACCTCCTATGAACCCTTCCTCAGAGAGTTACTGGAGGGTATGACACACCAAAATGAGGACGTAAATGAAGACAATGACATGAGATCAAGGAAACGGGGGGCACGATACAAGTGTAGCAGGCATCGAGGTCAGCAGGGCAGCTCAAACTTGGTCAGAAGCTTCATCAGCAATTTGTTCAAGAAAACACTGATAATCTACCTTATATGTTTAAATATACTGAGAGAAAATTTAGACATCTGGAAAAATGCTTAGGGGATGAATTAGTAGTGAATATAAAGAACACATTGGAAGAATGTTAATAGAAGGTAATCATAAGTTCCACAAAGAACAAAGAGTTGGGCAAAAAAGGACAAGTGATAACTAAGCTGAAAATAAAATTTAGTCATAGTCATATAAATACAAATCTTGGTCAAACTGAAACTATCATATGAATAGGAAGGGAGAATGAGGGAGTTGCAGATATGTGTGGTGTGTGTACTTGAGGAGACAAGAGTGAAAAATTAGGTGTCCAGCCACCATAGATGAAGTCAACAGATAAGGCCAAAAGTGAACTACCGAGTAGTAATGGCATGAACATGTCATTCAGCGCTGGAAGGAGAGAAGACTCCATGGGGTAGAGTGACCTGGGGCAGGAACTGCAGTATTTTTGTAAAGAACTTGTAGAATCATCTTATTGTTTAAACTATGGTCACTTTTGGCTTTGTTAAAAAATTTAAATTTTTTCAACAAAAAATTTCAACAGGGAACTATTGAGGATTGACAGAATTTTCTCATTGTGGAGAGAAAAAAAGAAAAAGACGAGTATCAGTCAGCTTGGACTGCCATAACAAACTATTACAGGCTGGTTGGCAGAACCAATAGGAATTTATGTTCCCAATTCTGGAGACCAGAAATTCAAAAGCAAGGTCCAGCAGGGTCAGTTCCTGGTGAGAGTTCTCTTCCTAGATTGCAGACAGCCTATTTGCCACTGTTTCCTCACATGTCCTCTTCTTATAAAGCCACAGTCCTAACGGATTGCTACTCTTATTATCTCATTTAACCTAAAGATCCTATCTCCAAATGCTGTGGTATTAGAGGCTAGGGCTTCATCATTTGAATTGAACAGGGCAGGGGTCGGGGGAAGGGACATGAATCAGCCCATAGCAAGGAGTCAGGATTGATTGTGCATTTCTAGTGTGAAGAACGGAACGAATGGGGATGTTACAACATAGATACACAGCCTAGGCAGGAGGGCAGGGAGCCAGTCAGTCAGCAACGACAAGTTCCAGTTTAGGTTAAGTCTGCAGTACCAGTGGGACAGCTAAGAGGAGCCATCCAGTTGATGATTGTACTTAAGAGTTCAGAGGTCAAGGACTAGGTCGGAGCTAGAGGCAGTCATTACAGTTAAAACTACGGACTTTCTGGGAATGGAGTGGGGTGAAAGGAAAGGCAAACACAGACCCCTAACAACCACCAAGGCTTAAGGATCAATGGGTTTCATGAAGAGAAGAAGACCCCAAGGAAGTTGAGGAAGTGATCAGTGGTTTAATGCTCCAGAGACACCAAAGGTCATAAGGATTGGAAATTGTCCTCTTGGTCGATGGTGAGGAGGACACTGGCAGCCTTACCCAGACCAGGTTGGTGGAGTGGTGGGGACAGGTGGCACACCACCCTAAGTTGAGGGGCAAATGGGAAACAAGTGGGTGGAGCATAAGTAGACAGTAGAGTGCGCTTTCCAGATGTTTGGCTGTGAAGGAAAAGTGAGAGATACAATGATTCTGTACAGTAATTATGTGTTTGGAGGACAAAAACCACGACAGAGAGAAGATCCAGAAAAGACAAGCAATAACTGAAAGCTGTGAGGCTATGGTAGATATTAAAGGGGTTAGGATATAGAGCCGTGGCAATGGGCTAAGTCTTAGGAAAAGCATGCGTCCATAGACAGGGAAGAGAGTAGGAGCAAAGTGGGGGAAAGTAGGAGAGAAGGATAAAATATAGAGGCTGGATCCCCCCATAGTGTAATTTCTTTTGATTTATGCTCCCAGGAGTTGCTGAATGAAAACACTTGGTCACCACACTCTGTTTTGGCTCCTGCCCTATCCATTCTCTCCTTATCTTGCTCCTCTGAGTGCCAGCCTCCTGTCCTTTTCCTTTTCCCTGGCCTACTCGCCCACCATTGACATGGTCTTTGCTGGGCCACCACTGCCACTAATGACCAGCCTCACTGCACAAAGGCAACTGGGGGGAACTGGGACAAAGATATTGAGGTCCAAGTATCTAATACACAGCTAATGAGCCCACCGGCGGGTACAGGGGGAAACAGCTGAAGGCATAGCTGGATCATAGTTGTCCTTCCGAGGGATGCCTCTCCAGCAGTAGAGACAACACTATCACCAGCCTCAACACCTGCCTGGCAGATTGAGGACCTGGAAGAGTGCAAAGAAGGCCAGCCCGCCAACATTTGAGTCCTTCCTCCTCAGGTCCCTGGTCATTTCTGACCCTCGCAAATAAAAATAAAAAATGCTCAGACCCATAACCATACACAGTGGCTGTACTTTTAGTATTCACTGACTGAGAAAATGTAATTCCAAAGGTTCCTCTGAATCCACTACTGCCTTTAAGTAATTTCTTTTTTACAAGCTCATTTACATATCTGCAACAGAAGTGAATCCATAATTTCAAGACACACCTGTCTGTGAGCAATGCTTGGTTAGCGTGGGCATCTGTGGAACTCTTTGCAGTACATCTACTTTTTCCCAGTCATCAGGGTCCATTTTCCACTGGTAGGAAAAGACTGATCGAGACTTTGCCAGAGTCTGGGGAGGGAGGAGAACTCTGCTGTGGCAGAGAATTACCTTCATGAGGTCAAACCCGATATCAGCAAGATCATGAAAAGGAAACTCCCACATGAAGTTTGCCAACCAGGCCTGAAGGCACCAAAGAATATCTTAATAAGCAGGTGATTCCCCATGCCTAAATGAGTGTGTCAAGATCACTGGTGTGAATAAATGTTTCAATTAGAAACTGTGTCAGTTATTGCTTGTATCAAAGCTCTCTCATCAGTCTTAAGAAAATTGTCCTCGTCCCTCCATCTCCACCCACTCAATTTTACAATCCATTATGTGCCAGCCTAGGTCTGTATACATCATCTATACAATCTCACTTAATCTTGGCACCCTCGTGGAGTAGGTATTATTATCTTCATTTTACAGATGGGAAAACTGAGGATCAGAGAGGTCAATTGTGCTGCCCAAGGTCACATAGCCAATAAATGATGGAGTCAGTAATTCTCTAGTAATTCAAAATACCAAATAAATGTGATAATTGAATAAAAACATTGAAAGATTTGCCAAGTCGAGAAAAAAGTCACCTCCTATGAACCCTTCCTCAGAGAGTTACTGGAGGGTATGACACACCAAAATGAGGACGTAAATGAAGACAATGACATGAGACCGAGGAAACAGGGGGCACGATACAAGTGTAGCAGGCATCGAGGTCAGCAGAGGGTCAGGATTCAAACACAGATTCTTATGGTACAAATTCTCTTTTCACTACTGTACATAGTCTTTTTTTCCTCTGAAATTAGAGATTTTGTTGAGAGATAACGTAGAGGTAAGGGGTGGGTGGTAGTCATTCTTTAAGCTGGTTCCAGGCAGAAGGAACTCCTCTTACTGGCATTTCCATAATTAGAATGCATTTTTTCTGATAGTTATAATTCAGGCAATTGCAGCAATGTTCAGCTGAAACCTGGCATGCAAGATGTTCATTTCTCCTAAAAGTTCACTTTTAATTGGTCCCAGCTCTTTCCAAGTCTGAAAGAAGTGCACAGTGTGTACTTCCGATGTTTCCAATGTTGAAGTCTGACAGTACTCAATCCCTGGAGTTCATTCTGAATTCCCTGGTAAGAGACAGGGAGGATTGAGTGCAATAGGCAGGCAAACAGGAAAGCAGCAGGGTGGGGGGAAGCTTCTCAGACAAGAGGAACGGCCCCAAAGGGACTCTAGAACCCAGAGTCCGTTCTGTGACCATATGGGGTAGGAAAACAGCCTGCAGAGGAGCTTGCACTCCCTCACTCCCCGCAGATCTCCAGGGACCCAGGGACTGCAACCATGATTCCCCACTTCATCAGTCTGAACAGTCCTTGAGGCTTCCACCATAATTACAGTGGATACCCTCAAGGGAAGCTGGGTTGTGTATGGGAAGAATTCTCCAGTCTTTCAGAAAACTGTACTTGAACAATAATTAAATAAAAAATAAAATAAATAAATAAAAAGAAAAGAATTCTCAAGTCTCTGGACTTAAGAAATAGCCCAAATCCCAAACAGTTCTACAGCTGCATTAAATGAAGAGAGAAAACCAGGGAACCAGAATAGCATGGTGGGGAGAACAGAGGATGAAGTAGGACCAGAAGATGTAGATTTAAGTCTACGGCTTGCCATCTATGTCAATTCCTTGAGCCTCACTTTCCTGAGCCAAAAAGCAATTGAGTTAATAATCACATCTAGTGTGGACTAGATATGGCATTATATCTAGCCTTGTTCAAACGACTGTTTCTTACTGTAGCAGACTGGATGTTCTGACAAACCCACTGACTGCAAAATAAAGTATGGGAATAAGTGAGTTATGAAGAAAGTAAAACATTCTCAGAGGCCAAAAATTAGGTAAAGATGTTGGGAACCTGACAGAACACTAAAACCAACTTTCTCTTGGGGGCATTTGGCAAACCCAGGTGACCGTGAGCTTCAGTATTCATGGCCCAGGAGCTTATAGGAAATAAGAGACAAACTCTATGGCCCACCCAAAGTGGAAAGTGTATACAAGAGAACCACCACCCCTGCATAAAGCCGGGAACTCAGAGCACCGTGTCCTCAGTGAGTGAAGTAGAAACAAAATCAACACTCAAACTAAGAGTAGGGAAAACTATAAACATGACCAAATGGGTTTTTAAAAAAGTATAATAATGGAAATCATGATGGATGTAACATGTTTAGACATACCTAATGAGAGATTTTATCACCTCTAAAGCAAATCTGAAAAAAATTACCCAAAATGCAGCATAGAAGTAAAAAATAACTGAATCTGTGAAAGAGAGGTTAAGAGATACAGGGGCTAAAGTGAGAAGGTCTAACACACCTAACCAGTTTCCAGAGGAGAGAGAGGTAGAGAAAAGTATTATTTGAAGAACTGGTGAGTGAGACTTTTTCAAGACTTAAAAGACATTAATCTTCAGATCCAGCAAATTTCAAGCAGAATAATTAACACAAAGTTCACTTCTAAACACAGTGAATCTACAAAACGGCAAAGGCAAAGAACGGACCTTTAAAATAGCGAGGGGGAAGAAAACAAACAATCAAACTGACAGGTGACTTCTCAGTGAAAGCCAAAAGACAGCGGAATGATATCTTCAGGTGCTGAGAAAAGAAATAAATCGCACACCCAGCAAAAACGTCCATTGAGAATGGGGGTGGGGAGGGTGAAACTTCCAGACGAGGACTGAGACAGCTGTCAGCACGAGACCCTCCCTGTGCCAGTTATCTGCCTATTGTCGCTCAGCTCCAGATTCACTCTTCTGCTCCCCAAATGTGGAGATGGACTCTTTTCAACACTTCTTTTGCCAGCTGGCATCACATCAAGTTTCATCAATCAAGTACATTAGAAAGCTATTGCAGAGGCGTTTTCCTTCAAGGTCCTTGACCTCTCAGCCCAGCTTCTCAAGCACCTGGCCTGCTCCACAGCAGGGCGACCAGCAGTGCCTTGCAGCTGGCAGCGTACCCACCCACCCCCACCACCCCCACCCCCCCACCCCCCGGCAGCTCCCCAGGCGGTGTCACAGCAGAGTGCCTCTGGCGAGACAACGCCTCATGAACAGCGTTCCCTGGCAACCTGGAGGACAGATTTCCACAGGCTCCACCATTCTCTGCCGCTGAGGGAGCCACAGCCACACTGTCCAACAAGGCCTGCATCTCAGGGTGCTGATTCTTAGGCTTTCTAGAAGTGCTGGCTGCTCCCCACCCCTGCTATCCCCATATTCTTTAAAGTTCTCTTTGCTACCTGTTACCTAATCCCTTATTTCTCCAATCCTCATTATAATTAGTAATTCTTTATTATAAAATTTCCCTGCTCAAGTGACTGTGTGGCTTCTCTCTTCTGATTGGACCTTGCCCAATATATTCATTAAAGGGCATATTTAATTCAGAAGAACTGCAATCACAAATAGAAGGGTCTGAGATGCAATGAGGATTGATAACCAAAGAAATCAGTCAATATGGACAAATTTTAAAAATACACATTCATTTCTTTCTTTCATCTTCCTAAACCTGGTGCCTTTAAAGCAAATCTCCAAGAAATCGTCCCATTGGTCTTCCCCTTCTAGGCAACACAGAATGGTGGCACAGTGAAAGTGTGAGCTTTGCAGTCACACAGACCCCTTTAAGCCTGTTTCCTCATCTAGAAACTGAGATAACAATGAGTAAGTCACCCATGTGCCATGAGACTTAACTCAGATAGTCTATTTGTAATTGCCTAGACATGTAGTACCTTCTTTCTTTTGAGAAACAATTTCAAAAAAATGATTTCCCCCCAGAAAGCATAAAGTTTTCTTTTATTCATGCTTTTTAATAATATATTTTATTGATTATGCCATTACAGTTGTCCCATTCCCCCCTTCATTCCCCTCTACCCTGCACACCCCCTCCTACTCACATTCCCCTGCTTTAGTTCATGTCCATGTGTCCTAAGTTCCATGCTCTTGAAAGGCATTCTCCAATGTCCTTGTCCTAATGGGTTTATTTCATTAGCTGATGTCTGCACAGAGCTCAGAAAAAGTCAAGTGTTGAGCCAGCTCTTTCTACCATCTGGTTCTCTTCCCTCCCTAATGGATTTCTAAATCTTAAATCTGAGCCCTGGATATCTGGCCCTCATGCTATAATCAGACCTGGGAGAGACCAGTTGTCCTGAGCCAAGAGTGAAGTGCAAAGGCAAGGTAAATGCTTGTACGTTCTTTAAGGATATTTGCTATGCTGTGAATTTTAAGCTAGTCCACCTTTGCTGGCTCCAGCTGAGCCATGCCATTATGTAACATATAGGGATGGAGGAGAGGAGAAGAAAATTTGACATCAAGACTTCCCCAAATCCACAGAATAGTCTGAGTACCAACCTAATGTGCTCACCCACCGTATGATAAGTTTGAGTCTGGCTGGTTTGAATAGATGCCAGCTAGACCCAGTCTTTTAGCTACTTGGTCATCACTCTGTTAGTGACATAAACAGCATTCTGTGGGCAAAGCCCAGCATGAAAACCAGGGTGAAGCAAATGTAAAACTACACATGGCCTGGCTCCCCTGGGAGCTCATCCAAAAATGAACAAATGAATTCACAGTTTCACATTCTCAGAAGTTGTCTAGTGCCTCCTCCTCCCCAACCCATGACTTTCAGCCTCTGGTGGAATGTTTCCAGGGATGAGGAGGTCACATTCTCCAGGGAAGGGTCTCCCATGAGTGAAGAACTGAGCATTAGAAAGTTCTTCTGGGCTTGCAGATGGAAATTTCCTTTCCTAAATAAAAGAGTGTAGCGTACAATGCCAACCTCCAAAGCAAACAGCAGGGTCAGTCTCTGAACTACAAATATTATATTCAAAAATAGATATGTGGGGTGACTGGAGTGTCTCATGACTGGCAATCAGAGGACAGTATTCAGTGTGTGCTTCATGGCAGAAGTGACTACTTCTCTATTTACTTGAGCTGGGACCCTCCACTAATGTCTTCTGAATTAAAAGACAATCATGTCTTCATGATTGTCTATGAAGAAAATTCCAAAGTATCTACAATATAACTCCTAGTACTAGTAAGTGAGTTTAGCAAGGTTATAGAATACAAGATGACCATTAAAAAATCATTGTATCTCTATGTACTAGAATGAAGTCTCATATGTTATACAAAAATTAACACAAAACGAATCATGCACATGAATGTAAATATAAAACTACAAAACTTTTGGAAAAAACAAAGGGGAAAATCTTGGGGATCTAGGTCTCAACAATGAGTTCTTAAGCTTAAAACCCAAAGTACAGGCCACAAGAATAAAACTTGGTAAGTTGGACTTCATCAAACTAAAAAAAAAAAAAAACCTTTTGCCCTATGAAAATTGCTGATTAAAAAAAAAAAAAGCCACAGACTGGGAGAAAACATTTGCCAACCCCTTACTCAACAAAGAACTGTATTCAGAGCATATAGAGAACTCTCAAAACTCAACAGTATAAAAACAAACAACCCAATTAGACAATGGGCAAAAGCAATGAAGAGATATGTCACCAAAGAGAATATACAAATGGCAAAAAGTGACATGTTCAATCAGCATCACTGCTCACTACAGAAATGCGTATTAAAACCACCAAATTATGTTATTGCACACTTATCAGAGTGGTTAAAATAAACAATTATGGCAATACCAAATATAGGTGAAGATGCAGAGGAACTGAATCGTGGATGGAAAGGTAACACAGTGCAGCCACTCTGGTAGTTTCTTCCTTTTAAAAATATTTTTAACAGAGAGAAAAAAAGGAGCTGCTACCCTTTGCAATAGCATGGATGGAACTGGAGAGCATTATGCTAAGTGAAATAAGCCAGGCTCACCTTTAACTGGAACATAATCAACAACAAAAAAAAGCAAACAAAATGTAACCAGAGACATTGAAATTAAGAACAATCTAACAATAGCCAGAGGAGGGGGGAGGGGACAGTGGGGAGAAGGGTTTCCAGGAACAACTATAAAGGATAAATGGACAAAACCAAGGGGGAGGGTGGAAGCAAGGAAGGGAGGTGGGTTTGGTTGGGGTTAGGGGTCAGTGGTGGGGAGAAAATGCAGACAACTGTAACTGAACAATAATAAAGTAATTCATAAAAAATAAAAAATAGTAAAATATTTTAGAATCATTTTTTAGTTTCAATTACAATTACAATCTGATAGTTTCTTTAAAGAGTCGACATTCAACCACCATATACGTGGTTTCCCTCCTCTATACTTATTCCAAAGAAATGACTTATATTCACACAAAAACCTATACATGGGTGTTTGCAGCAGTTTTATTCACAATAGCCCAAAACTGAAAACTTGGATGTCCTTTAATGTATGAATGCTTAAGCAATCTGTGGTACATGTGTACTGTGGAATATTACACAGTGATAAAAATGAATAAACTATTGATACACACAATGACTTGGATGGATCTCCATAGAACTATGTTGAGTAAAAATAAAAAACAATTGCAAAAGGTTACATACTGTGTGATCTCACTTATATAACATCCTTAAAATGACAAAATTATGTAAATGAGTGTTTGCCATGAGTAAAGAGGAGATGGGGAAGGAGCGAGGCAACTGTGGTTGTAAAAGGACAGCATGGGGGACCCTTGCGGTCATGGTCGCCATCTTCAGAAATCTGAGGGCTGTAGTGGAGAGAAGGAGATATGTTCTGTGTTATTCCCTGAATAATGGCTATGATAGCCTGAAAGAAACTACAGAAAAACATATTTTTTTCTAAAGTTTCACAGCAGTGGAATGGGTTGTCTAGGGTCATAACAAGCTCTTGAAGCTAATGGAGGTGTTAGGGCTGATGGTCCTTTGAAAGGAATGTTGGGGGCTATAATCTTAGATAACATAAAGACTTTCAGAAGAAGTGTTGAACCAGAGTAGGTAACTATGGGTCCTTAGAGCACTAATTCTGACTGTAAGAAGCCAGGCTAGAGGTCAGGCCTGGTAGGAAGGCAGGATTCATGATCATGACAACCTTCAGTGGCCAAGCCCAAAAAACTCTTGGGTCAAGGCCCTGCTTTCCTCAGACCCAGACACCATGCTGAAAACTCCTAAAGGAACAGGAAACCTCACCTGATGAGAGCCCAAGGAGCCCTCCCCCAAGGACACAGCTACCTGGGAAGCCATAAAGTGCCCCTAGAAAAAGGCCTGTCATCCAAGCGTCATCAGTGCAAAGCTCTCTGGAGCTCCTCCACGCGGCATCAACAGACCAGCTAAAGGCAGCCAAGGTGACCCAAGCCTAGCCTGAACCACGCTGGCCTGAACAGAGATGACCTTACAAACACACCTGCCAGACATATGTGCTGCCCTGCCTGGCCTGGCCTTCCAGCTGATGTTTGTTTAAATCTGAAGTCAGCAAAGATTTTCTATAAAGGGCCTGATAGCAAATATTTTAGACTTTGTGAGCCAAATAGTCTCTGTTGTTGCAAATACTCAGTTCAGAGTTGGTAGCCTAAAAGCAGCCATTGAAGCAAATAAATGAACATGACTATGTTCCAATAAACCTTTAGGTACCAAAACAGGTGGTGGGCCCGTGAGTCACAGTTTGTCAACCCTGGTATAAATTCATGACCATCTCAAGCTAACAGGCTGGATTCTCTCTGATTCTGAGTTACATTCATCAAAGAGCTCTCCTCCTCTGTGCCTGGCTAATTCTTCCAGGACTTTTGACCATCCTGGGGCTGCTCAGGCCCCGAGAACCCATCCTTGGATATCTCCATCCTCCTCATCCCTGCCATTCCACTCCCTGCCTCTTGCCGCATACTTTAAGACACCACATACCTTGTGGTTGTCCAAAGTTTCCCTCCATGCCTTTACTCATGCTCTCCCTTCTGCCTGGACTGCCCTTCCCCCTTCCCTTCACCAGCTGTTTCTTCAACCTTTAAGAAGCAGCTCAGCCATACCAACCATATTATCTTCTAGAAGGCTTTCTCTGTACCACCCCGGATCCCTCTGCTCCTCAGGCAGAGCCAGAGTCCTTCCTTTCCACTTTCCGTGATCTCCCCACTGTTTGAAAATTATCCATCTATTGGTCTAACTCTCTAATTAGATTGTGGGTTTGGGGAGGGAAAGATTATTCATTTATGTGTCCCTAGTACCCAACTACGGCTCAGAGTAGGTCTCCAGTAGTGGCTGAGAGAACTAACAGCTGGACAAATGAATCACCATGCATAGCCTTTTGCAGGGAGTCTCCGTGCCCTGCATACACATTTCCTCTCCTCCTCGCATGTTGCCCTGAGGCTTCCTACACTCATTTCCCCATGTCTGACTCTCATTTCCATCACCACCCTTTCTGCATGGCTAATGTTTTCACGCTCAGTTCTCTCCTGAGAGGATGAAGCCTGCCCTTTGCTTCCCCTTCTCCTCCAGACTCCAGGAAAACCTCACAACACTGCCACCTTCGCAATTCCTCAGAGGCGAGCATTTCAATAGCAGGCAGGATCAGGGGCTAGAGGTGTTTTATGCCTTGGAATAAACAGAAACTTTTCAAACCCGAGAGCATTGTCACCATTAGAAGATGCCCTGTTATCTAATAACAAGCGGAGAGTGTGGGTGCAAAAAGGTTGGCAATGTAAGAAGAAAGAAAACTGCCCTGGCAGGCTACTCAGTTGCAGTGTTTTTCTGATATGTTAAGGTTGTGGGTTCAATCTCCAGTCAGGGCACACACAGGAAGCAACCAAGAAATGCATAAATGAGTGGAACAACAAGTCGATGCTCTCTCTCTCATTCTGTCTCTCTCCCTTCCTCTCTCGCTCTCTAAAAAAAATCAATTTAAAAAAGAAGAAAAGGCAAGAAAGAAAACACAAGGCCAGATCCCAGCCAGAGAAGCAGTTTTAGGAGATAGTGGGGAGAGAAAAAAAATGGTGCTTTTTAGCCAGCAGGAAAGCAGAAGACTCTGCCTCCACCAGCTCCTCATAGCTATTCACACTCAAGCCAAACATTTGTACATTCATTTATGACCAGTCCTTAAAGCTTTCCAAACCCAGATGGGGAGAAGGTTGGGAGTCTCAGGCCTGTTAGCAGGCATTGCACAGGAGAGCTCTGGACCTCCAGACCTCCATGTTCTCATAGGCTCAACTCCCCCGAGACCCTACCATGCTGACCGGGCTATAGACTGGGCTTCTCTCTCCATTTCCCTCCCAGCAGGTCGGTTTTCTACCGGGACTGCCTGTGCCCTGAGCCCAGTCTCCAGGGTTATAGTATGGCTCCTGACCTAGCACTTGCCATCATTTCTCTGAGGCCTAGAGTCCTTCTCCCGTACCCTCTGCCATTCCTACCCACCCCACAATAGCTATACTGACACACAGGAAGGGTTCATCACATGTCCGTTCTGATCTTCTCTGATTCTCTCATCTTCCTTGAGCAGCATCTGAGGCCAAGTGCATGGGGCCTCTGAGTGCCCAAAGAAGCAGCTTCTATTCCTCTCCCAGGAGCTGTCTCCTCTAGAAGAATGTTCTCCCTCTCCCTTCCTGGTGCTTTGAGTTTCCTGGACCATAACCCAGACTCTGCAGCATCAGTTTTGGCAGGGTTTCACCGATTAATCTTTCATCTACATTGATCCTCTGAAAAATGACTTCCTCGTTACCCATCTTGCAGAGTGTGAATGGCAAGGGCATCTTGCAGTCTGAACAGCAAAGCACCTGTCAAACTCCAACACTCTCGGCTGCAGGGAGAGAGCCAGGGCTTTCGAATCCAACAGCCCTGAGGGAGAGGCCCAGCTCTGCCACACTCCAGCTGCGTGACCTCAGGTGAGTCACTTGGTCTCTCTGAACCTTAGTTTCCCCATTTATAAAACAAGTTAAAAGAACCTTGTTGAGGAAGGTCATAGAGAAGATATGACCACCAGTCTGATCTGCAAGCTGGACCCAGGCATCCGGAGGCTCTCCACCCCCTTCTTGGTGCTTGGAATGCACTCTTGGCTTGCCTTCTCTGTACAGAAGCTGCCCAGGGATACAGCTTTGAGATAGTTACGTGTTGATGAAACCATCTAGACGGGCACACAACTAAAGCAAATTAAGGCCCCCTGGGAATGTGATTCAACCCAATTAGGGCTTCTAGATAAACTTTGAAGATTGGACAGGTTGGTGCTGAAAACTACTCATCTTGGGGCAACTCAAGATCAGCCTCGTAAGGAAGTTCCCTTGTTTATTAAATCTGCCACCTACCAATCTGAAATGGTCTGCCTCTTTCTGTGCGGTTATTGAGAAGTCAGAATAACACAGTTCATCTGAGATTTTACAAACTGCCTATTTGCATTATGATTGTTTTTCATTGGTTTGCAGCACTCTGAGGCTGACCTCCAGTCTCTAGGCCTTAGAGAGGCAAAGTTAAGGGCACAGACTTGAGTGTCCCTGAATGCTTCCCATCACTCCACTGGCCAAAGTCACAGCTTACCTTGCAAGGCAAGAGCCCAAATCTAATGGAGGCTCAAAGTGGAAGCCAAGAAATGGGGTCTTAATTCAGTTGTAGAAATAAAGACATGGGGTGGTGTGACCGAAGACTCATTGATGACCCCAGCTCAAACTGGCCTGATTCCTGGAAATGGTTGCCTGGTACCATCTCCGAAGTTCAGGATGCAGCTTTCCCCAGGAGCGAGGGACAGTGCACAGAAGCCACGTGGAACCCTGGCTCCCTTTTCCCAAGCATGAAGAAAAGGGGTTGAAACCCCACAGCACATAAGTCATTGTGGGCCCAGCCCCTCGTCCGCCCTCTTCCCCTCAGGTCACGGTGGTCAGGATGGACACGGCTCTGATGTCGGGTACATAGTCCTACCTCCAGCCCCTGCTCGTATCTCTGGGCTTCAGATTCTTCTTAAAAAGTGGAGGTGCTGATACCCACTTGTCAGGTTTCTGGGAAAATCAAATGTTTATAAAAGTGTTTTGTAAACCATAAAGTGCTCTGTGTTATTTGCTGTATTCCTTCCTGTTGGGATCCCTTCAGTCAGGCCCAGTTTCTTCTGTTCTCTACCTCCTGCCTCCAGCTTCAAGGCAGGAGTGGATCAGATTGGATACGCTGAAACCAAAAATAAATTACAACAATGTGTTTCTCTCCCAAATGGTATGAGTTTAAAGTTTTCTCTGTGCAGAGAGAAGAGACAGAGCCCTTCTGCTACAGGATTTCAGGCAAAATAAGCAGGTGAGTGAATTGTTTGTAAGTCACTGGGTTCCTTGCCTCTGGGTCTTGTGAGAGCCACAGCTGATCCTTGGGCAAAATTGTTGCATGGTGCCTGGAAGTTGAATCAGAAAATAAAGCAGAATCTGGGCAGACCCTTCCGTTCTTTCACCACTCTCCTTTATCCTTGGCCGGGTCTCAGACTCCCAGAGCTGGAGACCGGAACTGATCCTCCCCATGAAACTCCCTCTTTGCAGTTCTACCCCTTGTTGTCCTTAAGAGATCTCTCCCACCAACGTGGAGGCTAAAGACAGCTCACCCATAGGACCTAGAAACAGCCCAATCATAGAGAGTTAAGAATTTTTTAATGTCCATCTGAATGAGTCTTTGTCATTTGGGCAAGAAGCAGCCCTGGTTTAAAGCCCATACTGCCCAGATTCAAACCCTTAGCTCAACTTATTAGCTTGAGCTCATTGCCTTTCCCACGGGCCCTGGCGTTCTCATCTCAAAGATGAACATAAGAAGAATATATTCTTTAAAAGATTACATTATTAATGTAATCTAAGTCCTTAAAATAGCACCTGGTATGAAGTGAGTGCCGTATGTGTTTGCAGCAGCTGTTGTTGTTAGTGCTGCTATTGTTGCTTTACGCCTGTTGTGTTACTGCTGTTAAGGTGGTAGACTGACGCGCAGACTGCACTCAAAGTGCCCAGCACCCCGGGCATCCATGCTTCGCTAAGCCCCCCAGGCAGTCCTGATGTGCACTGATGCTTCAACCCACTGGGCTAGCGGGGTGAACAGCGCCCAGAGGAACAAATGTGGATACTGTCAACCAGATTCTTTTAAATGTGCCATCTCACTTATTATCAGAGAAATAAACATTAAAATTATATTGAGATATCATTTCTCATTATCCAATTGGCAAAAATCCAAAAGTTTGACCACAGATTTTGTTGGTGAACCTGCAGGGCCATGGACATTCTTGTATATCACTGGCAAGATATACAAGAATACAAAGGTTGCATTTGGCAATAGCTAGCAAAATTACAATTTATTTACCATAAGCCGGCGTGTAGGAGTCTATTGTAAAGGAACACTGGCAAAATACGAAGGGAGAAAAATGAGTGAATGAAACTTCATTGTAGCAGTATCCATGAGAGCAAAAGACTAGAAAGCACTTAGACACAGAGGGGGTTGGTTGACCACCATACGGTGCATCTGTATGGAAGAGTGCCGGGCCCCAGGGAAAGGCAGGAAGATCTCCATCTACTAATTCCAGGTTCAGTGGAAAAAGAAAGATGGAATAAAGTGTATATAGTATTATTTTTTCATTTGTCTAGAAAAAAGAGAGCATGTGTGTATATATACACATACACACAAATGAACCTTGAACAGCACAGGTTTGAACTTCATGGGTCCACTTACATGTAGATTTTTCTTCCAACAGACACATAGTAAGCCCTCGTATTTCCAGGTTTCGCATCCATGATTGAGAATCCATGGTTGTGGAGGGACTACTGGATGCATTGTTCTACACCATTTTTATATAAGGGGTTTGAGCATCCATGGATTTTTATATCCACAGGGAGTCCTGGAACCAATCTCCATGGACACCAAGGAACAACTGTAGTTAAGTTTCTGGGGAGTCAAAAGTTACATTCAGATTTTCAACAGCATCCCTAACCCTGCATTGTTCAAAGGTCAACTGTGTATATTTATACATATATGTCCTTGCATATATATGTATGTATGTATGTGTGTGTGTGTGTGTGTGTGTATATATATATATATATATATGTAAAGAATCCAAAAATGTACCCTTCTTAAAAAAAATTACACAGTGAGCCCTGGCTAGTGTGGCTCAGTGGATTGAGCACCAGCCTGTGAACTGAAAGGTCGCTATTTCAATTCCTAGTCAGATACCATGCCTGGGTTGCAGGACAGGTCCCCAGATGGGAGTGTGTGAGAGGCAACCATGTATCTCTCACACATTGATGTTTCTCTTCCTCTCTTTCTCCCTCCCTTCCCCTCTCTCTAAAAAAGTAAATAAATAAAATCTTTTTAAAAATAAAATAAAATAAAAATACGCAATGCAAGGATATGTTGGGCTCTTTCTCCTTTATCTTGACTGTTCACAGTCCACATATTAGCTCCACATGGCCATGGCTGCAGCGACCAGCTGTGCACAGCTGCAACCGGTCACAGTCCTAGCACTACAGATCTCTTACATTTTCTCTGAGATGCGCTGGCCACCGCTGGCAATCTCTTTGGTTCAAGTGCACACCTGAACGTTTCAGGAAGTGAACACTCCTGGGACAGTCCTTAACCAACAGGGGACAAGAGCACAAGGGCCGTAGATCAATACTCCCATCTTCCATGTGTTGAGCGGATAGTGCTGAGGCACAGGGTTCCTCGGATGGTCCTCTGTGGCCTCAGCTCCAGTTGCCCATTGTAGTCATCAGCTCAATAGCACGTTCTTAGATTGATCTTCCTTCCTTCTGTTCCCCTCATCCTCTAGCTCTCATTACTGTCCCCTGGGGTCACCTCCAAAACTTAATTATGTGCACACACTCATTGTCTCATAGTCTGCTTTGTGGGAAAATCCCAAACTAAGGCAAAGGATAAACCAATTTTTTGACAGTTAATGATCATAGCCCTGGGTGGTGTGGCTCAGTGGATTGGATGCTAGCCTGCAAACCAAAAGGTTGCTGGTTCAATTCCCAGTCAGGCAACCTGCTTGGGTTGTGGGCCAGGTCCCCTGTTGGGGGCATGTGAGAGGGAACCGATCAATGTTTCTCTTACACATTAATGTTTCTCTCCCTTTCTT
Source organism: Sturnira hondurensis (assembly GCF_014824575.4). Taxonomy (NCBI): domain Eukaryota; kingdom Metazoa; phylum Chordata; class Mammalia; order Chiroptera; family Phyllostomidae; genus Sturnira; species Sturnira hondurensis. The sequence continues at coordinate 5,918,133 of NW_028079136.1, forward strand.
TCTTTCTCTCTCTCTTCCCCACTCTCTAAAAATAAAGAAATAAAATCTTTTTTTAAGTTAATGATTACTTATAGGAATGGGAGAGAATAAAGTAGAGAGAATATAAATAAACACTAGACTGCGTGAATATAGTTTACATTTTAGACCTGACTTTTAACACATGTAAATATTTTATATAACTATAAAACTAAATTAAATTTCACAATATAATCCCTAAAATTGAAACCTAAATGAAACAAACCTAAATGTGTATAATATTGGAGGCATAATCACAGAGAGAACTACTCCAAGTGACCCTAAAACACAATTTAATGTACTTTCCTGGTGTAGTCACCCCTAAAAACTGAAGGAATGGGAAAACAACCTCAAACTGTTTTCAGCAGTCAGAGGTAGAGTTGTTTTTGGTCCTCTCAGACTGTTGTATGTGTAGTACAGGGTAAAGAAATAAGAATTATATTGTTGTCATTGGGAACCTATATTTTCAAAATGAGTGAGGAGAGATACAGATATAAGATTGATGAGATTTTTGCCTACTCTATAAGAGCTAGAATTATCAGTCAAAACAACTCAGTGTATATTTAATGTTTAAAAACAAGTATATATTTTCCAGCTTCATCCCTTTGTAAGGCTAGAAGCAATGATTAACATAATTAGAAATAATAATCAGAAACAGTAATAATGAAAACTCCAGCAAACAAATTGTGGCCAATTAAAAACATTTCCCACTTTCAAAAAAATCAAGGCTCCTTGGAGAAATAGCGGATTCCAGGTTGGGGTGAAAAGATGTACAGGATGAGCCTGGAGTGTTTTGTAATGCAAGGAAAGAAGTTATCAAAGACCGCTAGGCGTGTGTCAGAAAGTCTTGAGAAGCACTTGAATAAGTTCCTTCTAGTTGGCCAATGATTGGGTATTATGAACATCAATAAGGATAAGCACCACAATGGACTGAAATGCATCAAATATAATTGCAAATTGGTAAGTCAAGGGGAAGAATGTAGTATTTTCCTATCTTTTCAACATGACTATATGTCAGGATAATTAAACAGTTTATGAGAGAAATTTCTCTCTGTAGGACTATTCTAATTTAATAAATAAAGAAGAAATGATAGGGGTAGAATGTTACCATTTTGCAACCATTTTTTAAAAAAAAAACTTTCAATTTTTATTGTTGTTGAAGTACAGTCTTCTGCCTTTCTCGCCACCCCTCCCCACCACCCCATCCTTCCCCACCTCCCTCCCATCTCCACCCCACCCTTGTTATTGTCTGTGTGTCCTTTATAGTTACCATTTTGCAAGCCTTGATGGAGGAATGGATCCAGTCCATGATTATCAATATCTCCAGCATCACAAAGCAAGAGACAATGAGATATTAGGTCCCTGCTGAATATTTATTAGGTAACACCTATAAATATTCTTGTCAAAAATCAAAACTGAATCTATCAAACCTCTAGTTCTATCTACCAAGAAACAGAGGAACACGCCAGAGAGGCAATAGCAAAGCTCTGATTGGAAAACTATAGGACCAAAGGCTCAGCTTCTTCAACAAGTACTTAAAAAAAAAGTGCCCTGACTGACAGTGTTGCTCAGTGGGTTCGGTATCACGCTGCGAAGTGCAAGTCAGTGGTTGGATTCCTGGCCACAGCACATGCCTGGGCTGCAGGCCCAGTCCCCAGGTGGGGGTGCGTGAAAGGCAGGCTATTGATGTTTCTCTCTCACATTGATATTTCTCTCCCTCTAAATAAATAAATAAATAAAATCTTTTTTAAAAAATGCAAGTGACTTTACACATAAAAAGAGACTTAAGAGACATATCAAGCATGGACATTATTTAGATCACTTGTTTAGACAGGCCTCTGCTTCGAACACGCTCCATGCTCCAACTGATCCCCCCAGGACTTTCCCAGCCTGGGGGATCAGTGGAGGTCTATTGGAGGGGTGTTCTGAAACAAGAGCTCTGGCCAGTATTCACATTCCCTGCACATTTAATCCGCCATCTCTCCCCTCTACCACACTCTCTGGCCCTCTTCCCACTGTTCATGACATCAGTGCTGAACTGTGTCTTATTCCTTGACCTTTATTTCATCCTGTTCTTCACTCCCCTGCTTACCATCCACATTGTTCATGGTCCTGTTTCTGGCTTTATTCATCTCTCCAAAGGCAGTGTTCAACACCGCCCTTCCACTGAGTCCTGGGCTGTCCCTCCCTCCCCCCATCCAGGTTCTCCCTCTAACCATGCCGCCACACACCACCTCAAGTACATGGCACTCCACGGCCCGTCTTAGTCTCCAAACTCCACGTTTCACTGCTTAGCTCCCTGGGCTCATCAGTGCTACCCAGACCGTCCACACACTCTCCTGACCATACCCATCCACTCTCTGCCCGGCCACCTTTTAGGGTGGACCAGAGAAGGTCCAAGTGAGAAGTGGTCTGCTTTTACTGATGGGTATTAAACACGGGCCTCCCAGGGAGCCTCATTCCAAGGAATCTGACAGATAAAGGCCCCATACTGGGCCTGCCAGGGTAGGCTGATGGAGGCGAGGCCTGGCCTCGTCAGAAGTCAGGTCTGAGATGGACGAGGGTCCACTCACACACTCACAGAGCGCTGGACAGAGTGCTGACAACTCCCCTGAGTCTTCTTGCAATTGAGTTAGCTCTCTCAGTGGTGTCAGAGCAGCGGCTTTGGCCTCTAACCTTTTGCAGAACTCAGGACAGAGGCTTCAGGGATGGGGTGGCAACCCCATATAACGGCCTTAAGACCAAGTCATCCAGCTCCAGAACAAGGAGACCATCCTAAGACTTAAAAAGGCCTCTTTAGAACTACTGACCAAAGGGACAACCAGCCTGTAGCCAAATATAATTAATTGTGAAAACCAGATGCCTTCTAGAGTGCATTCTTTCTCCCTTTTAAAGAATGAAAGACAAAAAGTAGCTGAATAATTGATATCAGGAAATATGATAAAACAATCCAAAGGAAAGGGAATAAGAGTGAAAGCATTCTTCTAGGAGAACATAAATGTAAACAAAGCAACAGAAAAAGCAAATCAGCTCTCGAAACCAGCTGTGGTTGTTACTTTGCTCTTGCCCTGGGTTCACACCCTTCCCCCTGCAGTTATGCTCTCTGCAAAGTGTCTGCCTTCTGAACGGTTTATAACCTGACAAAGCTGAGAAGGAAGCATTGCCTTCCCCATTTTACCAATAAAGTACTGAAGTTTGAGGACATCACGTGGCTTACCTACAGCCACCCGGGAGAACGTGAAGGATTCAATATGTGAATACAAGTCTGTCTGCCTCCAAATCTTGTGCTCTTTACCCAACTAATTGTCGCCTCCAGTCCAGGTCTGACTGCCTCAGTTTCTCTTCCCACAGGAGCCCTTCACAGTTTCAAAATCCACCTTCAACCCCCACCTCTTCCCCGCTCCACACAACACTCTACTCCCGGTCGCTCCATCAGACAGTGTGACGTGGTTTCACATCTTTGCATCTTTCCTCCCTGAATGTTTCAGTTTGCCCAAATCCCCTCAGACAGGTGAGGCCCACAAAAGGACACAGGTTTCCAGATGTGGACGGGTGAGATGACCACAGCCAAGCCTGAGGGCATGTCCCCTGCTTTGATCTGGAATCCACGAGGACAGCAGCAGGTAGCTGGCTCATAATGAGTGCTCACTCAGCCAAAGGTCCCCAGTGTCATGCCCTGGCCTCTGCTAAGCCAGTGCCCTCTTTGACACTTGAATGGTGTGTTGTTTGGAATCTCAATTCAGGATTCTCCCATTACTGATCTCAGTTCCAGTCAACAAACGCCCAAAGAGTTAGGCACTGCGCTCCCTGCTGGGCAGCTGAGTTAACAAGGCACTATCTACCTCCATGCTTTTCTTTTCCAGGCTCAGCTCAGCTCCGAGCTCCCCTCTGGGCACCCCCCATCCAATGTCACCCCTCAGGAGGGCCTGGAGCTCACCCTTCTCGCATCAGCTGCCCAGACCTTCCTCAAGAGCAGAGCCACACCTTGAAAACTGCCAGGGCCCTGGAGTGGCTCTGAGTCGACCATAGCTATGCCAAGCAGGGTATTTTTGTTTGGGAGCGAACAGCTGCCAAGAACATTTCAAGAGATGATTTACTGCTTCTCTGAGGGTTGTTTACATCAGAGCTCTCTGTTCCTGTCACAGCCTGTGCCTCCCATGAAAAACCTGTCACAATTTGTGATCTGAGGGGAGCCTGAAGGAAGAAACCAGGTGTATTTTTTCCTCACACAGGAAGTCACGCAATGCTTTCTCACTTGTCTGGATTACGGATTATGTTCCCCTGACCCGGAAACTGGCACAGAAGCATGGGGTGGGATGGGGTGGGGTGGGGTGGGGGTGAGCTGGCCCAGGCCCAGACCCTGCCCTGGTCAAAGGTCACCTGTAGTCAGAGGTGCTATTTCATGTGGTCTTCATCCTCTGTGAGCTAACAGTGCCTGAACTGAGTATATTAAACGCCGCAAGGCCAGGAAACCATGATATAATTCTAGTCCTTTCCAATGTAGCCAAAAGTTGCGTTTTAGTTAAAATGACTTGAGACTTGGTATGGCATGAATGGTGGTCACTGTGACAAGAACTGTAAGCTGGGACCCAGGACACCTGAGTCTGGGTTCAAACTCTACCACGTGACTTACTCTGTGACCTTGGGCAAGTTTTTCATACTCTCAAGGCCTCAGTTTCCTCACCTGCCACAGTGAGAGAGTTAACGTACAGGCTCTTCGAAGGCATTTCCGATTGTGACGGTCCTGAGTTCTGGGTTATAAGCATGGCGATGGAGCCAGCATGCCAGGGTCCATACCCCAGCTGTGCCCTTGACCAGCTACACGACCTTAAGAAAGTTACCTAAGTTCTTTACACCTCAGTTTCCTCTTCTGTAAATTGGGGGTAATACTAGTCCTGATCTCGTAAGATTCTTAGGGGGTTAAATATGTGCACAAAGTGCTGAGAACCAGGCCTGGCACACAGTAGTCTCAGCAACTGATGAAACCCCCCCACCAGTTACTATCCTATCGTTGTTTTTGTTATAATGACCAATCAGAGCTTGGTGTTAACTGTCAATATTAAAATAAGCTGCTTTTGAGAAGGCGAAGAAACGCGGGTTTTATGCCTTGAAATGTTCCTCTCACAGAGGTTACCTGCAGTTTGAGATCCCTCAGAACGAGGATGGGGAAGGCACCACGGCCCCCCTGAAGCCCCAGAAGGGACAGGGAACCCGATTCCAAGCAGGGCTTTTTGGCCCCAAGAGTTTGCATGTTCACCTGAAATGTTTCGTAGGCAGGACCCAGGGTGGCTCTCTCTGAGGCAGCACAGACCCTGCTCCCCAGCTCCTCTTAGTAATCAAGCAGGGGCGAGGAAAGAGGCCAGGAGGCTGAGGCACTTACAGGGACTCCTCCCAGGGTACCCCATCAGTGCCAGGGGTGCAGCTTGGGGTGCACAGCCCCTCCTTTCTTCTGCTACCCCAGGCTCTGTGCCTGAACATGAGTCGTCTCAGGGAAAGGCCCCTCTTCCCCTAGAAAAAGCCCACTGAGAGCCTTGTTCGATGAGTGGAGAGCTGTGATGCTTCTGCTATTGCTGACCCACTGGACTCTGACCACGAAGGGAAGAGACTGACCTTCCTGATAGCCTCTTCCTGAGGCTTAGCACTGAGCTTGGGGAGGTTCCAAGACTAGGCTTAGATGGCTTCTGGGCACAACTTCCTTGCTCTTGCTAATTTACCTTGTGCCTAAAATAGCTTGAGGGGTGGGGCATAAAAGGCAATGCCGGTTTTCCCCACTGAGATCTCTTACTGAGTGGTAAGACAAGTTGGAACTTGATGACTGCAAAGGCTGATGCAGGAGTGTATGGCTTAGGTGTACAGCGAAGGGCTTCCTGGGACTGAAGCCCGGAACCAAACGGACTTGCCATCTCCGTCGACCACAGACAGTCCCAGGCTCCCACGCAGAGGCCTGCCCCCCAGTACTGCCTCAATCACCCTTCCTGGAGTAGCTCCCCTCGGGAGGAACAGGCTGAGAGGCACATGCTCGTGTCCTTGTCCCAAACCCGCCTGTCAAGGAAGAAGCCAGAGGGTTGTGCTCACTTGTCCTCCATGTGGAAGGAAACCTCAAAAGTGGTGAATAAGTGACTCCCCCTGAGCTTCCTGCCTACTTTGCCAGTCCCCACTCAGCCGTCCACACCCAGCTCTGGGCCTCCCTTTGTGACCCTGGTCCATGTCAGTGGCTTGCAGTCCACTGAAGTATATAATCTTCAAGGGCCAAAATGGCCACTTTCATCTACACGGTAGCGCAGAGTATAGCTGTGTGACTTTGTACAAGTCACTTTACCTTTGTCAGCTTTCGTGTCCTTCTCTGTAAATAGTGTAGTAGTAACGCCTACCTCATCGGGTATTGCAATATTATTTGAAATAATTCTTGGAACACTGCCAGAGCTCTAGTCAGTGATGATGATGATCTGTGTTGTCAGTATCTGGCAAAGGCCCATCTATGGAAGGGGATGACGTGGAGGGAAAGAGAGGACCCCCCCACCTCCCCAGCTTGAGCAGCCTGGTTCCCACAGGTGCACTGGCACCGCCCACCCTCATCTGCCTGGGCCTCCCATGGACTCCTGTATCCAGAGACCAGACAGCCATGGCACAGAAAGATGGGAACTTCTCAAAGGGTATTACCCGGACCAGAACATGTAACTGAAACAAATTAAACAAGAGATAAGGCCCACAAGACCCCTGTCACCTCTGAATGATGAGGTTGGCCAAGACAGAGACCCAGAACACTTGTCCCTCACATCCCAAAGCCTGTTTCCTGCTGATAAGCCCCTGGGTCCCAGAGTGGGGATAGCTTAAAATGGATCTCCCCACTGAGCTGGAGGGATGGGGCCTTGGGGACCTTCCTGTAGGAACAGCCGTACTGACAGCACCACGTCTTCCCGACAGAGTCTGAGAAGTTGATTTCAACAACAGGAAAGCTAACAACCTAGACACCAAAGTTAAAACCCACGCTGGCCCAGGCCCACCCTCAGTGCAGCCTAGGCCTGAGGTTTCTCGGGTGGGCCGAGCACCACACTCCCTTCTTCCGTGGCGCAGGCAGACTCCTGGGCCTGAAGGACGGGCTCACACGTCTGGGCCCTACAAGCCCAGAATCATCAGGCGATTAAAATTGCCTTTTATTGTGGCCCTGAGGGTTATAAAAAAGTAAGCCTGACATATGGGTCATTCCTGAGACTCTTGCTCCATCGGTTTTAAGGGCCCCTTGGCGACAAAGAATTTCGAAGCTGCTAACTTCCCAGTATATTAAAGTGGAATATATTCCTCTGAATGGTCCTCAGGTGAGAACCAATGTTTAACAAATGCCTCTTGGCTTCCTTTCGAAGGACTCGAGACTGACCTCTGCTGGTCTCTAGGACCAAGAGAAGCCCAGACTTTCCTATATTCGTCAGTGAGAATCTTCCGGGCCTGAATCTGGCTCTCTCTTCTTTCTCTCTCTCTCTCTCTCTCTCTCTCATAGTCTTTCCATCTCTATCTTTCTATATGTCTCCATACATATGCATCTTTCTCTTTGCTCATCTCTCTGTTCTCCCATAAGATGCCCAATCCCCTGGAAATATGGGCATAATAGCACATTTGAATAAGAGTCTTCTTACTTTAATTTGAATCAAGGCACCAATATGTCAGAGAACAAACAGGGAGATAAGATACCAAAATGAATGTAAAACAGAACTCCCCCAAATATGCAAATTTACCAAGGAAATAGTCCCCAGCAGTTGTTTCATAATCTCTTAAAGCCACTTAGTCAGTTTCTAAAGGAGGCCGTCCTTGCTACCCTTCCCAGTTCCATCTCCATTACGTGCCCACCCACACTGCCTATGTTGTATCAATGCTGATTTGCTCAGACTATGCCCCTCTGTGCCCCAGAAGGCCTTTCAGGGTCCCCTTCCTTGGTTTATGCTGCTCTTTCTTCCTGGAATACTTTCCCCCATTTTGCCTCTCATAGTCTTGTTTATCCTTCCAGGCCAAACTAAAATGTCTCTCCTCCCTAGAGCCAGCCTTGGCCACCAGGGATGAATTGTGCCCTCCTCTGGGCTCCCACCTGGTATCAGAGAGTGTGTGTGCACTCCCGTCTCCCTTACCAGCCTCTAAGTTCCTTGGGACATGGATTGTAGCTGCATCATGCCTGGCAGAAGGCGTACACATTGGTCAATGCCTGGTGAGTGAATTAATGAGTGGATCCTGTCGGCAGTAATGCCTAAGAAAGTTTCCTCTGTTCTGAATATCAAAGGAAAGTCAGAATGAAGTGAGTTCCTTGGAGATGAGAGTGGGGTTGGAAGAAAAGCTCCAAAGCCAGTGCTCAGAGCAAATAGTAGTAGCTCAGAGCTACCTCCCTGCCTTGACCTTCTGTGCAGACATCCGTGGCCCACGTCTGGGTACCTGACACCAGGCTGATGCTGCACAATCTGCCTTAAGGCCAGTACTGAAGAGTTTGTCACAGGTTGTGTCTATACAATCTGCCTTCAGGGCCAGTGACTACACTACACAACCTGCATGGAAATAACCCGAACTGCATCATATGATTCTGTAACTCCTGTCAGCAACGCCCATGTTGCCACAGTGCAATATCTGTGCAATGCATGTCTCCTCGCCCCTTGTCGCTACAATAGGTCTGTATACCCCATGTCTGTCAGTCCTCCCTGGTGTGTGGTCCGTCAGGGCAGCCCACACCCCACAACAGGCCCGTGCTGTCACGAGGGGTTTCTGCATGTGAAGTGTCTGGGAAAGGAATGAATTATCACACAGGAGCCGTTTTGTTTGTGAGCGTTTTGAAAGGCACATCTTCCTGCTCAATCCAGACACCAGGATGGTGACTGCAAGAGCCACCTGGACTATTTCCTTTGGAAGTGGTTCCTTTATCTCGGGACTTTATAAAGATAGATAATAAGTAGATGAGAAGCTAAAAACCCTACTGAAAAAATGCATCTTTAAATTTTTCTATTAAAATTTTCAAAGTAATCAGACTCATTATATTTTACTTGTAAAATAAATTTTAAAATGAGGCGTATCATAAAAACAGACACATAGACCAATGGAGCAGAATACTCCCATAGACCAATGGGAGCCCAGAAATAAACCCGTGTGCACACAGCCAACAAGTCTTTGACGAGGAAGCCAAGAATACTCAGTGGACAAAAGACAGTCTCTTCACTAAATGGTTCTGAAAAATTGGGTATTCACATGTAAAAGAGTGAAACTAAATCCCTATCTCACACAACTCTCAAAGATTGACTCAAAGTGGTTGAAAGACTTATATATAAGACTTGAAACCATAAAAGTCACAGAAGAAAACACAGGAAAAAAGGCTCCTTGACACGGGCCCTGGTCATGACTTTTCGGGTGTGGTACTTAAGGCACAAAAAGCAAAATCATAAATGAACAAGTGGGACTCCATCAAACTAAAAAGCTTCTGCACAACAAAAGGAACAACCAATACAAGGAAAAGACAACCTACAAAATGTAGAAAAATATTTGCAAATTATATCTGATAAGGGGCTAACATCCAAAATATAGAGAGCTCAGACAACTCAATAGCCAAAAACAAATAATCTAATTTTAAAAGACCTGAATAGACATTTTTTCAAAGAAAACATTCAAATAACCAACAAGTACATGAAAAGATGCTTAACATGACTAGTCGTCAGGGGAATGCAAATCAAGTCCATACTGAGATGTGCCCTCACGCCTGTCAGAATGGCCGTCCTCAGAGAGAGATGACAAGTGTCAATGCGGATGTGGAGGAAAGGGAACTGTGCCTTGTTGGTGGAGCGGCAATGCAAACCGGAGTGACCACTATGGGAAACAGTCTGGGAGGCCCTCAGAAAACTAAAAGTAGAACTAAGAAAATTAAAAGTACTGTCTAAGAGTTTTTTGCCCCCAAAACCGACTTTCACCCCCCTCCCCCCCGGGGAATTTTCACTCTCACTGAAAATCACTAGTCTGGACAGAAGTTAATTGCTTACCCTGGTCTCTATATACTCAAAAGAAGGAGGGTTGATAGTTCATTAAAGTTTCTCTTGATGTTGTCACTAAAAATACGTGGGTTTTGGCTTGAACTTTAACTTTTAATTTTAAAAATTTAACAGTTCATTTTCATTGTATTTTTCCCATGACCATTTTACACCCCTTATACACTCCTCCACCTCCTCCCACCCCTCCCATCCCCACAATCACCACGCTGCTGTCTGTGTCCACCAGTTCTTTCTCTTTTTAGCTTGGTCCTGCAACCCACCGCCCCCACCCCCTGCCCCACCACTGTCAGCCTGCTCTCTGTCTGTGAGTCTGTCTCCATCTGGCTTGTTAGTTCCAATTGTTCATTAGATTCCACATATGAGTGAAATTGTATGGTATTTGTTAATTTTTAATTAAAAGTTTTGATGAGATAATATTTTCTAGAATTGTTGACCACTGTTTTGGCATTGTATATATTTTATCCATTTTCTAATTGGATAGTTTGATTTTTTTACTGTTGAGTTTTGAGAGTTCTTTATATACTTCAGATACCAACCATTTGTCAAATGTGTGATTTGCAGATATTTTTCCCAGTCCATAGCCTTTTTTTAAATCCTCTTTACAAGGGCTTTCACAAAGAAAACGTTTATAATTTTGACAGGGTCTAATTTATCCATTTTCAAATTATGCTTTGATGTTGGGTCTAAGAATTCTTTGCCTACCACAGAACTCAAAGATTTAATTCTATGTTTCTTTCTAAAAGTTTTATAGTTCTATATTCTAGCTTTGAAGTAATTTTTTCCACTTTGAGTTAATTTTTATATGAAGTGTGAGACTCAGGTCGAGTTACTTCTTTTTTCTTTTTCTTTTTTCTTGCCTATGGATGTCCAGTTGCTCCAATAGAATTTGTTGAAAAAGCTACTTAACTTCCATTGTAATCTAAGCTAAACTGAAGGTATTTGAGGTTTATAATAATCCCTACCCCGCAGCCCCCCGACACACACCAGAGTAAACAGCAGTTTGTAAACAGTCGACACAAGCATAGATGTTTACAGTTAGCTACTAACCATCTAAAATAGTGATATTAAATAAACCTCTCTTCAAAACAGATTTGCCACATATGTCTCAGTTAAAGATCTAATATCCATAATATAAAGAACTCTTAAAAATTGAGGAAACAGCAGCCAAACAACATAGAAAAAATAAGCAAAATTCATGAAGAGAAAATTTAGCGAAAAATAATAAAAATAGTCCTTAAACTTATGAGACTTGTTTAACTCATAAAAAGATAAATGCAGCCCTGGCTGGTGTGTCTCAGTGGATTGAGTGACAGTTTGGGAACCAATGGGTCGCTGGTTCAATTCCTAGTCAGGGCACATGCCTGGGTTGCAGGCCAGGTCCCCAGCAGAGGGCATGTGAGAGGTAACCATACATTGATATATGGTTTTTCTCCCTCCATTCCCCTCTCTCTAAAAATAAAATCTTTAAAAAATAAATAAAAATCATTAAAAATTTTAAGAAAGATAAATGCAAATTTAAACCATAGTCAAATATCATTTACAAACTATCAAGTTAGCAAAAAGTTTCAATCTTGGCACCAGATTATGTTGACAAAGCCTGGCAGAGAAATGGGCACTCTCATACATCCCCGAAAGGGATAGGTACAGCCTTGTGGAGGGAATTTGGTGGAATTTAACACAACTACAGATGCATTTATATTTAGCTCCTGAAATCCACATCTAGAAATTTATGCTGAAAAGACACCTACAGCCATACAAGGTTCTGTGTGCACAAGTTTATTGGTTGTAGCATTATTTGCAAGTGCAATGTAAATGTTCACACATAGGGGATGTGTTGAATAAACTAAATTTTATCCACAGAATGGAGCGTTATTCAGTGCTAAAAGAAATTGGGATGATCTCTGTGAAGCTATAGAGAGAGATTCTCGGACATAGTTTGTAAGTGAAAAAAGAGACTATAAAAAGCTATATATAGTATTATACCTTTTGTGTGGGAAAAAGAAACAAGAAAATTATGTAAATTATGTATATAATTATGTAACATATATAAATTTTATGTGTGCGTGTGTATATTCCCTTGCTTAGTCACAAAGGGAAATTGAAAAAAAAAGAGAAAGCAGAAACTAAGGTGAATGGTTCTCTATAGGGGTGGGTGGGAACCAAGTGGCTAAGGGAGGGATGCTTCAGGGATAGTAACTTTTGACATAGTTTGAAGTATGGGATCCTGTTAATGTTTTAAATACATGTTTGAAAAAAATTAAATCTTTTTAATGTGGATGTGAGTTTCAAAACTCTGAAATAAACAGAAAAAAAAATGAACCTAATCATAATTTAAGAGTAATGCCACTATGGTGGGGGAGGAAAAGCAAGAGTGCAAACCCAAGTAATTCTTGAGCACATAAATTTGACTATGTGCCTTTGATCTAAAGACATGTAAATAAGTAATTCTACTCATAGGCTCCTTGCTTTCAGTGGTATGGGTTAGCCATTTGAAATGACTTTCCGTGAAAAATAGCATTGAGTGAATCAGTAAATAAATTGAAATGGTGGGAGCCAGGTGTCTCACTGGGAGTGACAGCTGCTACAAACACGGAGTGGGGGAAAGTCAGGACGAACCCTGGTCTGAAAGATTGGAATCAGAGATGCGGGATAGATTGGAGTGTGTGTGCACGCGTTGTCTGTATCTGTAAGCCTGAAGGGCCTAGAAGCGATGATAAGCCAGTAACATTGAACACACCTACTACCCAGATCTTCTAAATACTATTTCCTATAATAACGAGGATTACTTGGAGAAATGGTCGATTTCAAGTTTGAGGCAAGAAAGACCTAGAATATGTTGTCACAGAAAGTAAAGGAGTCCTCAAAATAGGAACAAATCAGAAAACATAGGAGCCAACTTGATGGAGCTCCCATTGGCCAAACCTGGGTCCATGTCTGCATCAAAATAAACTGTAATAGTAGTGACTTATAACCCATTGAGTGAAATAAGATCTATGAGCTTATACTAATGTTAAATAAATAAATAGGAGGTAAAGGAAAGAACTTCCTTTTAGAATTATGGCAACTAATTAATGTAGAATGAATGATGGAGTTAGGAAAACTATTTTGATGCTAAAACGAATGGGTGGTAGTTTGATAAGAAACAGTATATTTACATAGTTTGAAAATACCCACAAATTACTTAGGGGAAATGAGAACTTGCAGTGGAGAGAGAAACCTGGAGGATTCCACCTTAACCATGGAATCAAGGTTACAACACTTTGACAAAGCTATCTCACATCCCTTCCAATACAGTGTTCTGAAAAGGACACAGCATCCTTTCCATGGTAGGCAAACTAAAATTGCAGGCTCTGACTCCTGTCATGAGGAAACATTACACACACCCAAATGGAGGGATAATTTACAAAATAACTGACCTGCACTCTTCAGAAAATGTCAAGGTTATAAATAGAAGCTGAGGAAATATTCCAAATTAAAGAAGATTGGAAAGACATTACACCTAAATGCAGTGCGTGAACCTGGATCAGATACTAAACCAGGGGGAAAATAGCTATAAAGACAATTGGCAAAATTAGAATTTGAACTGTGGATGACAGCATTTTGTCAACGTTAATTTTTCCAATTTTGATAATTGTGCTGTAATACAAATTACAAAGTATCCTTGTTCTTATAAACTATACACTGACATATTTAGGGATAAATGGATTTAATGCCTACTTACTCTAAAACGATTCAGACGTGTAGCTCTGGCTGATGTGGCTCAGTGGATTGAGTACCAGCCTTTGAACAAAAGGGCCTCCAATTTCATTCTCAGGGCACATGCCTGGGTTGTGGGCCAGGTCCCCAGTAGGGGGTGTGTGAGAGGCAACCACACATTGATGTTTCTCTCCCCTTTTCTTGCTCCCTTCCCTTCTAAGAATGAATAAATAGAGAGAACTTCTGGCCAATATGGAGGCATAGGTAGATACATTTTGCCTCTTCACACAACCAAAAGAAGGACAATAACAAATTTAAAAACAAAAAACAACCAGAACTTCCAGAAAAATGAACTGTAAGGAGGTCCTGACAACCAAGGAGTAAAAGAAGAAACATTCATTCAGACTGGTAGGGTGTGCAGGGATGGGCAGCTGGGGTGGAGAGGGCATGCGGCAAGGTGTTGGCTGGAGGACCAGGTGGTCCAACATCTGCGCGCAGATAAACCAGGAGGAATAACTGGGGAGTAAGATAGACTACACAACCCAGGGTCCCAGCACAGGGAAATAAAGCCTCAAAACCTCTGGCTATAAAAACCTGTGGGGATTGTGGCAGCAGGAGAAACTCCCAGCATCACAGGACAGTTTGTTGGAGAGACCTACGGAGTCGTAGAATGTACACAAACAAAAATGTACATATTTCTTACATGACATCCCACCTGGAAGCTTGGTGTGTCCCACATAAAAACTCAGAGTTATTCTGAATAAAATGGAAACGGCGGATCCAGAGCTGTCCACACTCCAATCCCACCTGCACCCCATAGAGATACCTCAAGGGCAAGACCACAGAGGCTGGGCTGTTCACTGCCAAACCCTCCCAGCAGGAGCACTCAGTGTGCCTAAGGCAGCACTTCTGGTTTCATCCCTGTCTGAATTCTTTTTCTAGGCATTTCTGCTCTCCAATTTCTTGTGACCTACGCTCTCTGTGCTTATTTGGCCTTTTCTTAATTTATACAAATATGCCAATGGCCGAGAATTTTCAGTCTCTCCATCTACTATTGCTTGCTGTCCATGATGCTCAAACAGGTTCCGCCCCAACCACACAGAGCTCACAGCTGCTCTTCAATTGCCAGTTCTGCTTCCAGCTGCAGCGGCCCATACCTGTACCACGCAGAAACTTCCTGCGGAAGTGAGTGTGCTGTGCAGACCCCTCGGGCTCTCCTGGCCCCTACAAAACACCTGTGACTGCTGGAGTGGCCATCTTTGGCATTAGGCAAGAAAAAATTGCTTGTGTTCCTTCCCTCTGGCTGCTGTCACAAATTACCCCTAAAGTGGAGCTTAAAACAACACACGTTTATTCTTTTACAGTCCTGGTAGTCAGAAATCCAAAATCAGTTTCACAGGACTAAATCCAAAATCAGTTTCGAGGTGTTGGCAGTGCTGGTTCCTCTGGAGACTTGGAGGGGTGAGTCGATTTCCTTGCTATTTCAGCTGCTAGTTTCTGCCTGACGTCCTTGGTTCCTGGCCCCTTCCTCCGTTTTCAAAGGGAATCACTCCAATCTCTGTTTCCATCATCACCTCGCCTTCCGCTCTTCTGTCGAATCTCACTCTGCGTCCCTTCTGTAAGGACACTTGTGATTACAATTAGACCCATGCAAGGAAGGCAGGATACTCTCCCCATCACAAGAGCCTTAACTTAATAACATCTGCCAAGTTCCTTTTGCCACGTAAAGTCACATTCACAAGTTCAAAGGATTGGAAGTTGGGTATCTCTCAAGGCCATTGTTCAGCCTATCACAAATACCTAGTCCTGTCAAAAAGCCTTTCCCTATTATAAATACCCCCAGTCTTTAGGCTTATTTGCTATCTTTTACCTAATTGTTCCCCCAAGTAATCCAAGCTCAAAACTGTCCATTTGTTCCAACAGACACTACCTTCCTTCTGCTGTTCTGCTCCATTATGTCCCCTACCTGTAGGTGAAGTTACGGCTTGTGTCTGGGCAGCGTTTCCTACACAAGCCTTTTAGCAACTGAACTGGTGAACTGCCTTGGTCTTGCACAGCCCTAGCCCAAGACGGAAGCTCCTGGAAGCAACAGAAAAGGAGTTGAGCTAGAAGATCCTCTGCTAATTTTCCAAACAATGGCTGGGGCAGGCAGAGGTCTCCCCAGGGGCTCTCCCCAACAACCGCCATTATAAGTCAAGAGGGAGCAGGGCCACTGCACTCCTGGAGAATGAAGGGGACAAAGGAATGCTGGCTCACATTGGGGCTGGTTCTAAAATATACGGGCACGAAAGCCTTTGTGGCGATGGATTTCCTTTCAATGCTGTCACATCTGCAGTCCGGGTGGTTTAACCTCTGATTTTTGGCCGTAAAGCCAACATTATTTCCGCAAACTTGACACCAGATGCTGCCAGGGAGATATAGCTGGAGTGATAAAGATCTATTTAATGGATTTAGTGGAGCAAATACCAACTAATTAACAATTTTGGAATTGGAATTAAACACTAATTCTTTTAAACCATAAAAACTGCGATGAATAAAAGGGAAAAAATGGTCTCCCTCTGAATAATTCACAGGAGCCATCTGTTTGTCATTGAGAAAACAGCCCAATCAATAGATTTCACACAAATTCTGATGTATTTTTATCTGGATTTGAATGCATTATGGACAGCCACCCCAGAAAGGAGGCACTTTACTGCAGGCTAACATGTCAATCTGGGCTTCCCTGAAGCTCCAGAAAACAAGCTATTTGTGTGCCGACTAGGAAATGAGGAGACAAAGAATAAAATGTCTTTATAAATTATGCTTCCATCCACTAGGAAGGAAAGATGGCCTGAGGTTCCCTCTCACGTTGCTGTGCCGTAGCCATTGGTAGGACACGGCTCTTGCTCTGTGTCCTCAATGCCATCTCCCGTGAGGGTAGAGGGACCTCAGCTGCTACCATTTCAGACTTTCCAAATTAAGTGAACTCCAAGCTGTGAAATCATGAAATTGAATTTGTCCTCCCATCTCCCCACCTGGACACTCTTGACCTCGATACATAGTCGAATTCTAGAACACAGGCTCCAGAATTCATTTCACCCTAATAAGGCATGAGTGATGCGGAAGAAGTCTGTTTGCTCTGGCCCCAAATTCAGTTGATTTGGCATCAAATCATTCAGACAATTAATCCCACTCTGTGCAGCTCCTGGAAAAACCTCCAATCTGTTATAAGCTACTTGAGGAGGGAGAGAATTTGGTCTCCCTCGTGCCTAGACCGAAGATCTGCATATATGTGCATATACAAGAAACCCCCATAAACCTGGAATTACCTTCTGAAGGGCAGGCCCCTTGTAGTACAGGCTTCCCCCACTAGGTGAGTGTTCTAGGAACCCATCTGTATCAGGGTACCAGCTGGTATTTTTGTAAGAGTCTGAGTTTGGCTTTAGCAAATTTTTTTTTGAAGACTCTTTCAACATGTTTGCCCATTTCGTAATGGGTGATTTACATGAGCACCTGCCCACACTGTGTTGAGTGTTCAGTAGTTTTTGACCAAAAATGGCATGACCCTCGTGCCCCATCCTCCCTATTCACCCTGAATGACATTTTTTTATATCCCTAGATGAAAAAAGTCCTCAAAGGGAAACATTTTGCTGATTTGAAAGAGGAGAAACAATAAAAAACAATGGAAGCACTAAAAGGCATCGAAATCAAGTTCAAACACTGTTTTGAGCAGTGGGGAAAATGTCTCAATAGGTGTATTGCATCAGTTGGAGAGTACTTTGAAGGTGACTAAAATTTAAACATGTAAGAATAAATACATACTTTTTTTATAAATAAATTCTGGGTTTTGTGTCCCCCCTTGTACATATATGTTCAATGAATAATAAAGATGATGATGATAATAATATTACAACTTACTGAGTGCCTACTGTGTGCTAGACACTGCTATCTCACTTAGTTCTCTCAACAGCATTATAAAATAGATATTATCACTATCTCTATTTTACTGATAAGAAAACTAAGTCCTGGAAATGTCAAGCAATTTGTCAAAGGCCACGCAGCTCCTAAGTGATGAGACAAAGTCAAAACTCAGGCCTATCTGACTCCAGAACTGACCTCTAACCACAGGCCTCCTGAGTGTGTGTGTACATGGTCATTCATTCCCCACAGCACAGGCCTCCCGTGTGTGTACATGGGCATCCCACTTCTCAGATGTATTATAGAATACATCTATAATGTATTATGTATTATTCATACTTCATCAGATGTATTATGTATTCTATTATACATCTGAGATTACTTTATAGGAATATAACCTGTACAACTCAATTGAGAGTATTGAGTTTTAGGAAAAATGAGAGTGGGAAGGTCAAATCAGTAATGTATCGTCAGTTCAGATGAGGTTAGTAGCAGCACTTGGAGAGGAGTTTGAAACATTCTCTGAGATTGGGTACTTGGACTCCTGGGCAGGTAGGGCTATGAGCAAATGACAACAGGAAGCAGGAGACAGTCCGTTCTGGGCTATGATAACCGCTGATAAGCTGGCCAAAGGCCATGCAGGGTGAGCTGCAGGTCAGTCAAGCCTATCAGTAACACTTGGGGGACAGGCCCCACGGATTGGGAGTTATGCAGCCTCAGTTTCCCCCATTTGGATAAATATCTGGAGGCGGAAAACATGTTTCAGTAATGACTCAGAATGCTTTGCTGGGTTTGGGGGTTACCACTGCCTGTCACAGGGCAGTCCATACTCCTTTTATCTGCCCAGAAGGCAAAAGGCCACCAAGCCCATGGGTTCCTGTAGTTGTTAAACATGTCCTTGTTCGGAATCCTTCCTTCCTTCCTTTGAAAATCTTTCACAATAATCCTATGCCGTTCTCTGGGGCCCTCTCGGTGGCTATTACCTAAAATCTCCTGATGATAAATATATACATTCAAACATAGAAAAAGGATGAACATGTTTCGGACTACTGTTTCCAATCTGTCTTTCTGGATAATGAGTGACCAGATTCTTCCACATAAAGCCCCAATTCCTGTGCCCTGCCCTAGGCAGGGTGACAAGGGGTCACGGGCAGAGATGTGTGGCTGCACAAAGCCAAACCCAGAATGACAGTCAAAGATCAGAACCCAGATGAGTCCTTGAGCGGCCGTGGTTTCCCCAGCAAGTCTGAGAACAGACCGGCTCTAAGGGAACGTAGATCAGAACAGGCAGAAAGTGACTGGCCCCCTGGGACAGTTTGAGGCCCTCACCTTGAGGCCACATCCCAGCCCAGGGAGACAGTCACACCGTGGACTTTCCATTCCATTGTCTCTCAAGCCGGGGCCCGGGGATACTTCCTCTGGGTTCCTGAGTTTTTGACATTGTTTTTTTCATTTTGTGTTTTTATTTTGAGGAAACTCTAAAAGTAATTAATATAAATATCTGTGGATCAACTGGCTGACCCCTCAAGCCACAAACTTCCTACAGCCACGTGTAGATTTGCATCTATGACAGGGCCAAGCCACGTGCTTTTCACTGCTCCCAGCCAGTGAAACATGGGCAGCTGGGCTTCAGCACAAACCATGTGGTCATTGTCAAGTGGAACAAGCGACCTCACCACACCTGGGAAAACAAGGGGCCATGGTATTTATAATAGAAGCTAGGTAGAGTAGTAGAATTTTGTTAGCTTTATGGAATGATTTACATTTTATAAATGTATCACAGTTTATCTGAATGTTGTTTATATTTAAATGTATACATTTGTTTTGGTTTTAAGGAGATAGGTTAATAACTGCACACACATAAATTAACTAAGATAAAATAATTTGTCATCATTTTTCCTTTAAAATGGTGTATATATATATATAATTATATATACCCTTTCTATATGTATAAAAGGATATATATGTATACTTTAGGCTTAAATCACTATTATTTTCCGAACATTACACCATCAATTTCTGTAATACAGAGGAGTTTGCCCCCTACTGGCCAGTGGGTGTGGCAAATATTTTTAGTTGGTCAAACTAACTTTAGTTTTGTTTTGGCCTCCCTGTTCATAATCCTTTCCCCTGAAGAATGCCAAAAGGACCAGTAACTTAAGTGAAAAAATAAAAATAAAAACCTGTCTATCTGACCATATTAACTGTTCTAAACAGGAACAGAAGGTTCTGGAAGATCCTCAAGGAACATCCTCAAGAGCTAGCATTTGGTCAGAAACCCAGCACCAGACGTGAGCCCGAGTCAGATCCACCCAGGCAGCAGGCCAGCCCTCATGCTCACCCCCAGAATTTCTTTGTTTCCTCCTGCCCCCACCGCTGAAGACAGGACTAGCTGCAGGCCCAGAGGAGGCCGGCTGCGGAGGACGGACTGAACTTGAAATCTATTCACCCCCACTGACAAGTGGTCAGGGCTGGGAGGCAGGAGTCGGACTAGGAACTCACAAATCAATTGCTGGCCACAGAGAAAACAAATTACTTTAGACGTAATTAACTGTAGACAATGAAACACCAAGGCCATCCCAATAAAATATCCCATTATGTCTGCCTTGAGTTGCACTAAAGGAGAAAAGTAAGGTTCCATGAGAAGAAATTGTTGACACATTAAGGTTTTGCCCTTAAGTCCCATCCATGACCCCTTAACAGAGGTCAGCCTGCTTGTAGGCAGTGCTGGGATTGGGGGAGGGGTGCTACAAGAGAGGGAGTGATAATCAAGGTCAACTACACCAGCTCTGGGACACTGGTAGGCAGCTCTGGTAAACAGGGCTGTACCTGCTTACCCTGAGGCAAACACAAAGTCTAAGGAAATGAGATGATTGAAAGAAATGAACAAGCTGTAAGACACAGAAGCAGTTGGTTTATATATTAAATGCATATGAATATTTTTAATCCCACAAAGAAATATGCTTTCCACCACTTTTCATGAAATACACAACTCCTTTTTTGGCCTACCTTTCATTAGTATTACTAAAGAACATGGGTATAGAAAAATAGTACTTCTCTATCATATGGAGAACAATAGCACAAAGGCAATGCAAAAGATAATGGACAGCTTAAAGTCACGAGGCGACTGGGAATGGTGGGGACTGTGCTGGACTGGAGAGCACCCATTCTGTCTGAAGATAGCAGACCCTCCTCAGGCCTGCTAGGGCTGCCGTACGCTTTGCTGGGGCAGGTGCCAGTTCTGCCCAGCAGTAATCCCAGGGGCCCACAAAGGACGTGGAGGATGGTTGTTGCAAGGCTATCCATCCTTCAGCTGCGGGCCAAACACTGACCAGTTCAATCATTTGCTACTGGGCCTTTTTTCTCTAGTACTTTTATCAGCTAACTACCCGCAAGAGATAATAGAGGTAAACTCCTGGAGCAGAACACCATTATGTGTCCAGCTACATGTAATGAGGCCGTTACCACATCTTAGCAAGTAGCCCACGCTACCACAGCACTGCTGGTGTGGCTATAACAGATTATATTCAATGAAAACCCAACATAATGGCAACTATTAATTCCTTCTAATATTAATGGGTAGCATTAATCTTATCTAATAGAATCTGCTCACTTCATTGCACGACTCTTCTTCAGTTTCTTTCAATGTCTGCTCACTACACTGACCACATCTCCTGGATACCTTCCAATTGACATGACTCCTAAGGTGGGTCTAGAAGCCCAGCAATGGACAATACAGTGCAGAAAAGGTAGCCCCAGTCAGGGTTCTATGGCTTCCTTCTCCTCTAACCTAAAACCACCCCAAAGGGGAATGAATACAGGACATATCCCTTTTAGTCTAGCACACTCTTCCTCGTCCTTCAGATCTCAGCTTAGCTGCCACTTCCATTAGGAAGCCCTCCCTGATTGTTTCCTTTGCCTCAACAACAAGAACTGGATTAAGTGCCCTCAACTTAGATCCCCAGCTCTGTTGGTTTGTCCATATCCCATTACCCCCTGTGGGCTCTTTCCAAGCAGGGTCCAGTATCTCCCAGACAAAACCATAGAAAACAGTCAACAAATGAATAAATGGTTGAATGGGTTATTAGATGGAGAATGAGTGGATGGATGAATGGATGGATGGACGGACGGACGGACAGACGGATGCCATCAGCCTTCTAAGAGGTTCTACGTAAGGGAAGGAATACTCTCCAATATCTTTTTTTAAAATGATACCTTAATAGAGATCTTACCACAAGGTGGCGCTCATAATTTTTCTAATTTATGGCTTCCATGGAAAATTTTCAAATTTCAAATTTTAAGCTGTCTTACACACCTTATGGTATTTTCGCAGTTAATGTAACTTGTTTGCCATACTGTTCATGTTACATGTCCCACCACATTTCACCTAGTTACAAACGTGTTCTTTGCCCTGGGACATCAAGAACCAACCCTATGGGATTTGCTCTGGCGTTGGGTGGGCTGCTCTGTGGGCTGTCCGGTTGCTACAGAGAAGGAGGAGCAGTGGCAGTCCCTGGGTAGCACAGGAAATGAGGGCATCCTCATTCTTCCGCCACTCCATCCCCAACCACATAGAGTCAGCAGAAAAGCAAAGCCTTGGCTTGAAATAGCCATTAACCTTTGGAACCACAAAGTTTGCCTTAATAAAATAACTTCTCACAGTGTACAGTGCTTGGCGCCATACAAAGCAATTTCCCATCACAACAATAGTTTCTAAGCTCCTAAAAACTATGCCAGGCACTTTAGATTTATGGTCCCCTTTTAACCCTCATACCAACCCTGTGAGTTAGGTCTTAATACTTCCCATTCCACAGATAATAAAGCAGGGTTTCAGAGAAGAGATAGAATTTGCCAAAATCATACGGGCGGTCAGTGGTAGAGCTATAGGTGGAATCCAGGTTTGTCTCTATTCTTCATTAATTTGCCTTCTATTAGTCCCTGTGGTAGAACCCATTTCCATATCAAAGACAGGGTACTAAGCAGTAAGGGGAGCGGGAACTGCCAGGCAGAAGACCCTGTTGTGTGCCTGTCACCTTCCTGTGGGTGTGTGCACACACCCACACCTCACAGAAGCTCTACAAGGAGAGTAACATTTACTATGTCCAAGTTCCCACAACACGCCAGGCACACCGTCGAGCGCCTTCTCACGCGTCATTTCATTTCATCTCTGCCTACTCTGTGAGGGAGATATTGCTATCCCTGTTTTACAGGTGAGGAAATTACAGCTCAAAGAGATTAAATGGCTTCTTTTATGTCACAGAGGACCCCAGTGCCAGAGCTAACATGCACACTCAGTTCCCTCTGACTTCAGAGCTCTGCATCACCACGCAAGACTGGAAAAGGCCTCCTGAGGAGGAGTAACTTGGGAATTCTGGGCAGGACTCCTAGAGCTGCTTCCTTATCTGCTCTCATCAAACTACCCTCATTTCTCCAACACTCCTCTGGGCCTTTGCATTTTTCTCGTCCTGGAGTGGGAGTGGGGGAGTACCCTTCCCTACAGGGTCTGCCTGAAAAGCTCCTACTCAGCTTTCAAGACCAAGCCCAAAGAACGGATGTGAAGGACTCAGGGACATGGACAGCATTGAGGGGACTATGAAAGCGGAGGGCAGGCTGGGTGGAAGGAGGTGGTGGGGACAACTGTAGTAGCATAAGCAATAAAATATTTAAAAATCTTTTAATAAAACTATTTTACATAAAAAGAGAAAAAGACCCAGCTCCAACGTCATTTCTGCCACGGTGTCCCCTGCAGTGCCTTTCCCATCGAACAGGTGCGTGTATCCTCGCAGCATGTCTGTTGCCCTCCTTCCAAGTCCCACCCCCCACACACACACTTGCTCATCTCGTGGTTCCTTATAGACTAACACACAGCTGTGGAGCAGAGAGTGCTGGCACACTGGCGTGGAAGTGAGGGAGGGAAGGCCAGTGAAGCGAAGGACATGCCCGATGACAGCAGACAGAGCCTGTGAGACTGGGAGGTTCCTACCCACGGGCCAGTTAGAGAGCTATTGTGTATTTGTTAGCACTGAAGTGCCCAGCTAGAAAACTCAGAAATCTCAGTCTATTTGTTTAACAAATACACAGAACACTTATTCTGTGCCGAGCACTGGCATGAGGACCTTCGTGCAGGCTCACCACGTTCATTTTCATAGCCTTTGTGACAGCTACAGAGAACTGAGTCGCAGTAGCAGGAGCAACACTCCATGACCTCAGAGACTATGTGAGAAAACCTCACCATGTGGGAAGACCACGGCGAGAGAGACATAGAGATGCCTGAAGAATCCCTATCTTTTCCCAGACTGAGAGGAAGCTTTCAATGTGACCTCAGCTTCCTACCACCACAAGAGAACCTAGGCCATCTAGCTGAACCTTGCCTATTCCCACATTCTGGAACAAAGTAAATAATTGTTACTGTTTTGGAAATCACATTATTGAGATATAATTGACATACAAAAAGCTGTACATATTCGATGTACTCTATACAGCTTGGTAAGTTTGGAGACAAGTACACATCTGTGAAACCATTGCCACAATCTATGTCATAAACATACCCATCACTTCCAAAAGTTTCCTCCTTCACTCTTTGTTTATTATTATTAATTATCCTTTATAATTAATTATATTATCATTCATTTATTATAAGGAAACAATCGACAAAATAAAAAGGAAACATGAAATGGGACAAAATATTTGCAGACTACAATATATTGTGATAATAGGCCATTCCTCTGCCCAGAGTTGGGTCCCACCTAGCATAGAATCAACCTTAGCAGGTTTTTAAGCGAACAGGGCAGTGCTGTTACCTACAAGGCTCCACACTGCACGGCGGATCTCCGGCACTTGCGCTTCTTGCATACTGAAACTCTGTGCCCTTTCACTGCTTCCCCCTCCCTCCAGCCCCAGACAGCCGTTATCCTACAGACAGGCTAACACGAAGCCTGGAGAAACCACTAACCAAACAAAGATGAAGACAGATGAGAGCCCACTGTTCAGCCACTCACCTTGACTGGTGGTGAGGAGAGTCTGCACAACAAAACGCTGTCAGTCTGTCTGTGGCCTTGCAGGCTGGGAGCACGGCTTTCCTCGGAGCCTTATTTAAAGCCCAATCTTGGGGAAAGACACACGCCTGGTAAGGAAGTTCTTTCTATCAGCAAACTACGACCTACGGATCAAATCCAACTGGCCACCGTTTTTGTAAATAAAGTTTTATTAGAACTCAGCCAACCTATTCATATGAATATTGCCTATGGCTGTGTTCAAGCTACAATTCCAGAATTAAGTAGTTATGAGAAACTGGCTTGCCCTTTAAAGCACATCAGATTCTGCTCCAGATAAGTGATGTTTAGCTCTCTCTTTTTACATTCTAAACATCTCTCAAATCATTTCAGACATTCTTTCATTGTTGTTTTAAAATTTCTAATTACAAGATATTTCAAACCTACATTAACATTGACTCAATAGTAAATAACATGCTCGCACGCCACTGGGGTTAAGCAGATGTTACCATTTTCCCACATTTGTTTCAGTTTGACTCAGACAGGAAAAGAAAGTACAAACACAGGTGAAGTAGTCCCATCCCTCTCTCTTCCCTCCACCCCAGACTTTACCATTATCTTGAAGTTGGAATGTTCCCCTACGCACATTTTTGTACTATTACTACAAACATACAATTTGCTACAGGCTTGAATAATTTTTACCTAAGTATGAACACTATAATATTGTATGTATCTTTTCGTAATATTTTCCCACTCAACATTATCATTTTGAGATTTATATATATTAAAATCTGTATATCTAGTTCATTCACTTTAATTGCATTAGGGAATTTCATTTTATGAATAAACCACATTTTTATAACAACCTATTAAGGGACAATTTGGTCATTTCCACAGTTTCTCTCTTCTTAATAGTGCTATTGTAAACAACTTTGCATACATCTCTTTGTGTGTAATCACGAATTTCTCTAGCGAATATTCCTAGGAGTGTAATAGCTGGTCAAAGGGCAGAAGTGTGAGAAATTATCTTCTGTTCACCCTTTCAGATAACACCCCCCACCCTTTTCTTTCTTGCTATGGGTTCCAGGAAGCTGAGCTATGTGGACTAATCAGCAGGCTTCCTCCTTCCGGCTTCCCATTGTGTTTGGCCCATGAAGAGGACCCACAGGAAACTGGAAGCGGAAGGAAAGCGAGGTTGGAGTGTTTACTTTCCCAGACCCCCTCCTGTGGGGCTGCAGCAGGCTGAATAAGTGCCTCCATTAAAGGCCACAGGCTGCCTCGTCCACACAAGCGCCTCTGACTTGGGCTTCCGTTAACCGTACACTCCTCTTTCTCCTTGAGGTCTAAGGTGGTAACACCCCACTCACACTCATTCCTAGGGACTACACTACTCCTGTGCATTTGCCACACCTTGTGCATAATTTCCTAAATAGCCCCATTATTAAAATCTCTTCAAATTGTCAGTTTGAGTGTGCCACCTCTTTGCAGCCGGAATAGCTGATAAAACATACATCTTCAACTTTATAGACTCTATAAGTTGCTCCCCGAAGTAGCTGGATCTACTTGCACTCCCAGATGAGTTTAGGAGTTCCTACTTCAAATTCTGTCTAAAAACTTGATGTGATTTGCTTCATAATTTTTGCCAGTGAGGATGAGTGTAACTATCTTTCTCTGTGTTTCTTGGTCATTTGAGTTTCTTCATCTGTAAGTTGCCTGCTTGTATTCTTTTCCTGATTTTCTGGCTTTTTTCTTCTTACTAATTTAAATAAATCTTTTAGATACACCGAATGCTATTTTTTCTTGGATCAAGATAAATCTTCATTCAATTTAGGTCTTGTCATTTTATTTGATTTATGGTGTGGCTTTTCAGTTTAAGGCGGACAACGGTGTCCATCTTTTTCTGGTTTCGCTTTGTATAACTTACTCAAGAAATTCCCTCCTAACCATAAAGCCATAAGAATATTTTTTATATATTCTTCCAAAATGTACACACCCCTATTTTGCTGTGTATAATATGCACTTCCTTGCCCAATTTTTTAGGGAAAAATAAGGATGTGCATTATACATGGAGAAAAGAGGGGGAAGGATGCAGGATACATAATGACCACACACCATGGTCATGGTCATAATAGTCTCAGGTAGAACGCACACAAAAACACGAGTGCACATCACACAGAGCAAAACACAGTAGTTTTACTTTTTCATTTATATCTTTAGCCTGCCCAGAACATATGTTTGCCTGTGGTGAAAGGTGGGATATAATTTCATTTTTCTGTATAAATAAGTAATTAGTGTATTGATGCCACATCTACCATATTTCAAGACTCAATGTGCACACAGGGCTGTTTCTCGGCTCTCCTACTGGTCTGTTTGTCCATCCCTCTCTCCTAATGCGGTTTCTATAAAAAGTCCAGCTACCTGGTGGGGAATTATCCTACCACCTCCTCCCAAACTGCCTCTTCCTCAAAATTACCTGAGGTCTGCTTTCCCATGTATATTTTAGGGTTTTGATATTTTATATCAGATCATGATCATTTTCCTATGAGTAATTTTAATAATTTAATAATAAGTGACAATAATGTATTGATAGTATAAGCCATATACAATATGTTCTATGATGTATAAATAAATTTAGAGAATGATTTTTTACATCAAGAAAATCAAATGACTTCTAATTTGTGAGTGAGGTACATCACACCAGCACATCCTCTAACACTGAACTGTCATTCAATTCCAGAGACAAGCCCTGCTTGGGTGTGTTATTTTTTTTAACACAACTGATTTACCTAGGGTTTTTGCATCCACGTTAATGACATTACTCAATAATCTATCGCTTGTGCTATTTCTATTCATTTTGTTGTTAAGTAGCTAATAAGTGGTAGCTTTCTCTCTTTTTGTATTATCTAAATTAATTTAAGAGGGATTATCTGATTTTTGAAGATTTCCTAGAACTCTCCTATAAAAACACCTATGCCTGGTAGTTTTTGAACTAGATTATTAATTATTGTTCTAGTTCATGTAATAGTTACAGGTCTAGTCAAGTTTCCTGACTCTTGCTGAGTCCTTTTTTCCACAATATGTTTTTCTAAGTAATCCACTGTCTCACCAAAGTGTTCTGGTGCAAAGGAGCTCCTCTGCAATGACCTTGAACATCCCCACAGAGGCCACAAAAGCAGGGCTTCTCCGCTGTCTGGCCTATGTCTTTACAGAACACCTGTCGTCCTCCCCAAAGCACGGTTATGATGAAGAGTGTCTTGTGGGGAACTGTCACAAGGCTGTTTGTTATCCACCTCCGTATCCTGTAGAATATTCCCTTCCTTTTAAAGAGTTTGTGTGAGACAATGAAGTCCTGCTGAGTTAATAAAACTCACACCCTCTGTCTCCAAGTCCAGTAGGCTTCCCTCCGTCCCACTACCCCCTGGTCATTACAGAAGACTGAACCCACCTGGAGTAGCCCCACACCCAAGTGCTTCTGAGTCCACACTTTTCCCCCCAAGGTCAGGGTCCAGCTGAAGATTTTGCCCTGGGTAGCAGAGGCTAAAGTCATGTTCATTGCTGTGTCCCTCTCAAGAATTGGTACAATATCTGGCATAGGGCCGGCACATCTCAGGTGCTCAGAAAGCCTGAGCAATTGAAATGGATTGGCTTTTTGATTTGAGGAGCCTCAGACACAGAACAGTGCTGATTCAGGGCATCATGGCTCCGGCAATGATTCATACATTAAGGCCTCTTTAATGGGAAATTACGGAAACGTGCTGCCTGGAGCTGTCTTAATTAAGAACAACTTGGTCTTGACAGCAGCCTCTGAGCAGACTCTTTTCTTCATCCTTCCCTCCTCTTTTCTCCGCAACATCTAGTGAATATGGCTGTCCTTAACAAGGCTTTCCTTCTCCCAATAACACTGCTGACAGTCTTGGTTCAGAAACAGTTGAGGCAGTTAGGGATGGCAGCCCTTTAGCCAGCATGAGGCTCCCTAACAGGCAGCCTAAATCAGTGAGTAATAGAGATGTCGCCACACCTGTGCTTCCCCAGCTCTCAGGAAAGGCTGGGGCTGAGGTTGGAAACAGGCAGAAGCCAATCCGGTCACCTGTTCTTCCCAGCACTCACTCTCCCCCACCCTCTCCCAAACTAGCTTATCCCAGTTAGAGAATAGAGATGGGATCCCTCCACCTGCACCACCTCTCAGCTCCAATCCCCAACCCTAGGGCAGGCTGGGCCTGAGCCCTGAGGGGAGGAAGGGTGCAACCATTCTCTCTCCTACCAAAGGATATCTGATTCGTTGGCTCAGAGGCCAAAAGAGAGGACTGGGCTCCAGAAAGGTCTGGTTTCCCAAGCCAAGATTCCAGAGCCTAGCCCGGAGCCACACTCCCCCGGACAGCTTCTGTCAGCCCAGAGTCCCTCTCTTAGACTCTCCCTGGATTCTCCATCACCATGCTCGGGCACTTGCCACCTCTTCATTCAGCAAACATTTACGGTTGTGTGTGAGGTCTTGGTGCTCTGTGGTTCCATGTCCTTATTTTCCCCTCCGCCTCTCTGAACACACGATTTTGAAGTATTTATGAAACTAGTAAAGTTTTCAAAGAAGCTTTATCATTAGGTATGACTCATCTTGCAGTGGGTGGCTTTAGGTTTCTCTAGAGAGTAATTAATGTAGTATAAACAGATATTTAAATCATATGAGAGCTCACTAATTTAAGATCTCTAGACATGTGCTCCTTGTAATGTTATGACCACTCCATCTGTGGGTAAAACCTCCTTAAATAGGGGACCATTAGATAAAACTCCTACTTGAATGAATAGAGCCATTAAACTTCACCTGACAGGATGAGATGAGGAATATTGTGTCTTTGATCCACTGTCTTTGATTATATATATAATCAAAGATTTATATACACAGCTGTCCTAACTGATTCATAAGGAATATGGGAAATTCCAATCCAAGAAAACAGGTCTTTCTTACCTAGGGCCCTGGCTCTGCTTCTCCTGCCTAACCCTTTCCAATGGCTTCCTATTTCCCAGATCAGTAAATCTAAGAGTGTGTTTCCTGATCCAACAACACCAGCGGCATTTAAAAGATATAAGTGCGAATGTGCAGGCCTTGCCCCAGAACTACTAAATCAGAAACCCTAAAGGTGCAGCCTAGCTATTGCTGTTTTAACAAGCCCTTCAGGTGATTCTTTCCGAAGCACAAAGTCCGAGAACTACTGCCATAGATAGAGGTGAACCCTCAGCCAAGGTCTACAAGGCCCTCCATAGAGACACTGCTGGCCCATGGCCTTTGTGTGAATTATAAATAGAGCTTCCTCTGGAAGGATGTAGCTGCAAGCACATTCTAAGTGAAGCCAGAGCTCTACTTCAGCACCCCACCCACCTCAGCAGGGTGCCCTCGTGAAGCCAACAGCCTGCACGATCATACGCGGACGCCCTGGCCCCAGGACCAGACCTTACAGCCTTACACCCCACATTTGCCTCCTCACCCCTAAGCTGCAGCCACTGTCAACATTTTTCAGTTCTCTGAGCACGTCGTGGTACTGCAGGCTTCCTCCACGCCTCTGCTCAGGCTGTTCTCTCTACCTGGAACACCTTTCTCCCATTTTCCACCTAGAAAACTCCTACAATCTTTAAAACTCAGCTTGGTCATCTCTCCTTCCAAGAAATATTCAGATTCCACCCCTCGAGGCTCCCTATCGCACTGTGTTCATCTCTGACACGGCCCCCACCTTCCTGCACCTCAGTTGTTGGCTTCTCATCTCTGTCCGCCTGTAGCGCAGGGTCTATGCCTGATTCGTTTTTGCATCACAGTGTCAGTGCAGGACCTGGCACAGTCACGTGCTGACAAAATACCGAATGTCAGTGCTGTGCCATGCCCTCGGCACCCAGAGAGAGACTGAAGATCACATCAGACAGATCGACCTCGTGGAGCTAATTCGTAATTAAGCAAGTGGAACAAAGGGAGAAGAGGAGAGACGGAAGAAGCAAGGCCCTTGCTGAAGTAGTGGGAGGCAACTCCTTTTCTGAATGATTTAGAAGCTGCCTGGAAAGCAGGGTGACGTTCTGCTCTGAAAGGTTGAATGCCCGTCCTCTCCAGATGCATTTGTGAAGCCAAGAAAGCCAGTCCCAAGCAGAAAAAAAATCTCCCATGGGAGATCTGTCCTCCCACAGAGCTTGGTTAAGCCCCAGCCACAGAAGAACCACCTTGCTGTCCAGAGAGGAGTGCCTTCCCCATGGCAGCTGCACCCAGGGGTGCAAACAGGGATGAGACCAGAGTCCGGAGGCCTCTCCTCCACAAAAGTAAGGCTCCAATCACTGTGTCAAGACTCGAACCAGGTTGGCATGCCCCTCCTCAACGAGCAGTTCATCTAATTATAAGACATGAACTGCAAGTTTCTGCTCACTGCCGTAATGCAGTAATGACCCTCCTGTGGAAGCCATTTGACTCCTGGACTCATTTCTACACCCAGTGAGCCATGGAGGAATAAGATAGGGGTTCAGTTTCTATGGGGAACACACGAACTTTCTCAATGTAAAGGAATAGTTTGGAAGGTAGAAGGGAGGTGATGCTGAAGAGGCTGTTGCAGTCAGCAAGAGGGGAAATGCACTAGGGCAAGGTGGTGGGGATGGAGACATCATTCTAGACAGACAGACAGATGTCTGGGATAGAACAGGATGTGGGAGAGAGAGCAAGAATCGGGAGGGGGATGAAGAGGTCTGTCCTAGATTCTGCAGGTGCTGCAGGAATAGCTGGGACAAACTTTCTGAGAGACAAACTTTACTAGCACAGTCCCCAGCCCAGGCCCGGGTTTGCGTGCACACATGTGCACACGCACACAGACTCAGCCAGCCCCCACCTCCTCTGACTGACGTGACTGTACTATCAGAACGTCCCCTTTAGATAGCTCAGCCAAACTGAGTCAAAGATCCTCTCTGTATCCCAGCTTCTTCAATTTTCACTGTAGCGACAAATTGCGACCCTTTTTCCTAGTGTCTAAGAGCCACTCCTGGGGCAAGAAAACAGATGGCGTGGCTCAAAGAAAGGAGATAAAAGAAACTCAAGTGTAGTGCTTACCCAGCGTGCTGAGAAAGGGCAATTCTCACATCCTTACTAAAATTTGGAGTGGACACACACAGACACGAACAGAGATTCACGAATATATGTAGCAGTATTCGGAGACACTCCAGCGCGTGACACACACAGCAGGGGACAGAGAGAGGCTTTCTCATTCACGGACTCACATGTGAACACAGAGGAAACAAAATGGCAGCCACAATAAATAGATACTCTGACAAATGCACATGAATATGTTAACTCACTTAAAACGAGAGTTTTGAAATAACATTCAGAAAGTTAAAGCAGCCCTGGCTGGTGTAGCTCAGTGGATTAAGTGTGGGCCTGTGAACCAAAGGATCGTGGTTCGACTCCCGGTCAGGGCACATACCTGGGTTGCAGGCCAGTTCCCAGCAGGGGACACACGAGAGGCAACCATACATTGATATTTCTCTCCTTCTCTCCTTCCCTTTCCCTCTAAAGATAAATATATATAATATTTTAAAAAAAAGAAAATTAAAGCAAAAAAATGTCAGTTATCGGAATTTTTTTAGAAAAACGCATTGTTTCATTGAAACATCCTGCTTATGGTTCTGAACTCTCTCCAGCACCTTGTATAAAACTCTCTCCAGCACTCTCTATAAAACACCTTGTATGTATTTACATGGCCCATTTTCCTTGTCAAAGAAGTCACGAGTGTGTTCTCCTTAACACCTCACAGTCCTTTTTTAGCTTCTGTGATTTCTCTAATTTCCAAATGCACCTTGTGCTGGATGCTGACTGTGAGCACTCAACATGTCCCAGCCCCTCTGAGCTCCTCCTGAGTCACCAGGAGCTAGAAACAGAAAAGACGGCATTTCCCAAATTCCCATGCCAGCAGGGTTCTGGTTTTAATTCCACCAAAAGACATTCCTGGGAGATTCGGAAGGTGGAAGAGGAACAGAAGCCGCTCTTGCTCCCCAGACATTGGCAGGCCGGTGAGCTGCCCCGGCAGGTACGGGCAGGAAGTGCCGTCACAGGGGCTCCCACACATCCCCCTGCGAATCATCCATGTCTGCATTTCAGGCAGCTGAGATCGTTGGTAGTGGGTTTGAAGTTATTTTTACAACCAATAAAAAGCTCTGAGTCTCTAAAAATTGAAGCCAAAAGTAAGGGCCCATTACCAGATCAGTGCACAGAACTGATAAAGAAGTAGGAAAAAAGAAGTAAACAGTGTCAGGAGCCACAAGGGCTGCTGAGGGCTGAGGTTCCCAGGAAGTGGACTCCACTGGAAGATGAATATCATCACGGAAGAAGTTTGTTAGGGAGGGCTGTGGAGGAGGGGTGGGGAAAGGCCAGATTGAAAGACAACTTGAATGTGAACTTGCCATACTTGACAGAAGTAGGGCATGCCATACTTCTCTAGGGAGTTGTGAAGCTAAATTGAGGGAGTGGTGAGGCTGGGCGATCCTTCCGTGCTGGGTGAGGCTGCCAAGCCTGTATCCCCACATGCTTATCAGTTGTCCTGAGTTGAGACAAGGAGGCCAGGCATGATAACCCACAAAGCAGCTCTCTCCAGCTGCAACAACCTCCTTAGGAGGCGGGCAGCTCAGGGCCTTCAGCCAGCAGCTCTCAGCAACTTGAGGTAGACAGTCCTTCATTCCTGTTATGGACTAAGTGTGTACTCCCCATAAAATGTATATCCTGGAGCCCTAACCTCCAACATGATTGTATTTGGAGACAGGGTCTGCAAGGAAGTAATTAAGGTTAGATGAGGTCATGAGTGGGGTAGTAATCCAATGGAGCTGGTGCCTCTCATGAGAGTTAGAGCCACTGGAGTTCTCTCTCTCTCTCTCTCTCTCTCTCTCTCTCTCTGGACGTGAGGACACATCAATAAGGCAGTTGCAAGCCAAGGAGAGTCCTCAACAGGACCTGCTCATGCTGCCCTTGAGCTTGCACTTTTCAGTCTCCAGAACTGAGAAAATTAATTCTGTTGTTCAAGCCACCCAGTCTGTAGTATTTTTTATGGCAGACCAAGCTGACTGATACTTAGTTTTTGTTTTTGAAGGAGAGTGTGAGCAGTACATGGCAGAGTCTAGCACAGGAGCTGGACCACGCACCCAGTTGCCATCAGCTCATTCGCACTCTCTCTCTCTCCAGTCTCCTCACCTCGGCTCTTTTCCCCTAAGTTGTGAGAGAAAACCTGACCATGGACACTAGCTTCCCACCCTTCCAAATCCCTGATCCAACAAAGAAGAGCGCTCTCCCTCGGGCTTCACTTAGGAAAATTTCAGGAAAGGACCCTGGTTCACCCAGCCACACCAAAGGCAACCTCCTGGACCAATTCTGAGGCCAGCTGTGGGGGGTGCTGGGATAGACCTTGCCTTTGGGCCATATTTACTATCAAACGTGGAAGTAAGGGGGAAGTGCTTAGCAAGAAAAGGAACTAGATATGACATCCTTTGTTTTACCAATTATTTGCTCAATTTCTAGTAACTCACCAGCAATGTGCCATTAGGCAACTCCCTTCACCTCTCTGAACTCTGCTCTCTTTGTCCTTTAGATGGCAGTGCTTATACCACAGAAGAGGTGATGCTCGTGATCGGCCTAAACAGGACTGGAACTCAGACACAGTAAGTGTCCGGTAAAAAACGGCCTTCATTGCTCTTGTTCCCTGGACACTGCTGTAAGAAAATACAATTTTTCATCTCAAACTTCTGAGCCAATTTTCAAAACATGGAGGAAAAGCAAAATATTATCCAGGGCAATTATATTTGCCCCAGGTCCAAAAACTCATAAAGTCACCTAGAATATACATTTTTCAGATAAGGAAACAAGACCCAAGAAATTAATAACCGGCCTAAGATCCCACAAGGAGAAGAGATAAGTCTGGAATAAAAAAAAAAAAAACACTCTAATAACATGCCCAGGTGCCGCCCCCACCCAGCTGCCCCTCCACCCTGCCTTGGCCGTCACTAACACCCTCAACCAGCCCCCTAACTCAGCCCGTCCCAGGGCTCCAGCCCTTCTTTCCTCCCAGACACCCAACCTATACGGTCATGCCCGAGGCTTCTGAGGGAGCGTTGCTGGGGTGGAACTGAAACCCAATGGGATATCTGGAAAGCAAGTGGGATATCTGGAAGTAATAAACTCCCAACTGCTTGTTCATTTGGTACCAAGTGGGGTAGCACAGATTCCTCTCATCTCCGTTTCATAAGACTCAATAAAATGTTAGTGATGCATTCATTCAGCAGAGACCAGATAAATGAAATTGGGTTCATTTTTAAACCTTTTATGGGATCGATACTTTGGTCACATTCCTGAAACTCCTTTAGGGTAAATCTGCCCCATCATCTGGTAACTGCGTTGCAAATTTTAAAAACTGAATATTGGCATAATTGTAAAGAAAAAGACAAATTTGATTGACCAGCAGAGGTACGTGCAAGAAGGAAAAAGTAACATCTTTGGTTGAGCCTTGAAGGACAGATGACTAAGTTGGGGTGAGTATTCCAGGCAGGAAGAACCAGTGTGGACAGGGACATGGAGGTAAGAACCACAGGGTTTGGGGGACTGGCAAGACCCTGTAGGAGCTTGGAAATCCTTTTGGAAATGTAAGACCCAGCTGAGGGCAGGATGAGGTTGATCGCAATGGCCCCAGCACTGTCCACAGGCTGAGGCAGAGATAGTGAAGTGGCAGAGGCAGCTCAGGAATTACCATCCCTGTATCACAGATAAATGAAGCTGGGGATTCCACCGGATAACTTAACTGTCCAGGTTCTTTTCATATAGCAGCTCTCAGCAGCTCAAAGCTGCCTTCAGCTGCTGAAGGAATCAAAGAATCCAAAGAGACCACTGGTTGGGGCTAAGGGCACATTAAGAAACAGTGGGGAGAGAGAATGCAGCCAAGTGCTCCGATGGGGGCTCTCAGTATGTGATAACCAACTTTGGCTGCCTTAAAACAATCTTTCACACCCATTAAAATCTGTGCCCTGGGATGCTGAAGCTGAACTAATAACATCGCCCGAATTGCATCCTTCTTCACTACGTGACCTCAGGCCTCCCCATGTGACCTCTGAGCCCCATTCATATTATGTGGGGTTCCACAGGCTGGTCTCTACAGCTCATGGTTCTGACAGCGCAGGACTCATGAGGAATCTGTGGGGCCTTCAACACTGATGTTGGCATAACACTGCACCACTCACATCTCTAGTCTCCAGTCTACAAGATCAATGCCCAACAGGAAATTACAGGCAGTAATTTATTCTGAGTCTTCCCACCATGGGACTTGCATTACATACATTGCTACATGAACTCTAATAAAACATTAAGCAGACAAAAGAGGTTTCTGTCGGCTTCCCCAGCCCCCTGACATATGCTCCCCTGTCTGTCAGATACCCCTGGAGAGGAGAACCCCTGGGGACTGCAGCTGCAATCAAGAGTAACCACAGAGACCCAGGCAGGAGGTTGCTTACAAAAACAACCAAGCTCATAAAATAAAATGAAATGACATAAAATGGAATAAAACAATATGAAATAGAATGGTAAAGTGACCAAGCTAGATTAATATCAGAGGACCCTCTGTGCAACACCCACCCTCATCTGTAGATCCACAACAGGACGGTGACATATGGGAGTATCTGCCTGTCAAGCCCCACCCAGTTCACTTGGCCTCCCCAGGACCTGGGGCAATGGGGGTCTCCCCAGCAACACAGTAGGATGAAGTGGGGTCTGTACTGACTGTGATCAGTCCTGGTGCCTAGTCTGCTGGGCTTGGCTCTGGGGGCCCATGTGAGCACGGAGCTCACACTGCATTTTGGTAACAGCCATTATGACTTGACATGAGAGAATAGCAAACCTCCATCATTTCCCTATCACATCAATCCCTGCAGTAGCACATAGGATCAGAAATAGCGAGAAGCCCAGAAACACAGTCATGAAAACTCAGTAATGTGAAAGCTAGATATCGACCCCCTGAAGCAAGAATACCTGAGAGCTTTGGGAGAGTGGTGTGTCTTTTCTGAAACAAGGAAATGACCAGAGGGCAGCTGCACAGGTCATGGGCAGGCAGGGAAAGCAGAAATTGTTTAGCAGAATATGCAGGATCAGGACAAGGCAGGTGACAGGGGAACTGGGTGGTACTTAAGTTGCTCATGTCTAAAGAGGTCAATGTTAGCCCAGGGAGCCAGAGTTAGTTAGCACACAGCCCTCTCTGAAGCGTCGTGTTGAGTGTGGCTGATATAAGTACAGTTATAATCAGGTGAACTGTTGAGTAAACGAAATGCAGTGTGCTTACTTCTTAGCTACTCTGTGTGTTGTCTTTACAAATTCCTAAATTAAGGGTGCCTGTTGTTATCTGCAAGGCAGATGAACCCAACTGTGAAGGCAAAGGTGAGGTGCACAGTAACCACTGTGAGGCTCAGCAGAGACAGATCAGGAAGCAGGTGCCCCCTTCCTCCCACCCCCAGAAAAAAGGAGAGACGGCCTCTTCCTGCCCACGTGTGTAAGCCTCCTCCCCTTGAAATTCCCTCTCACTGAGTGAGAGGCAGACCCAAGATGAGGGTTCGTGCACCTTGACCCCTAGTCCAATGTTTTTTCTGCTGGTCTGCGAAGAGGCAGAACACGGAACCTGGGTTCAGAAACAAAGACCAACTGTCTATCAAGTGAAAGTGGAACGTCCAACACCAGTAATTCCATTTCCTGACTTGAATCCACATTCTTCCTATTTCTTCCCACTCTAGGGCATCACACGCACACACATGTACACACAAGCCCACCCACTGCTAGGCATCAGCACCCGGTGTGGACCGTGGGCGAGGACGGGAGAACAGTGCTGTTAGAGTGGCCCCACTTCCAGGAAATACAGAGGCAGGAATGCAGAGGGTGTGAAGCGTGGGACTTCTGGCCGCAGGCTGGCAGGTAAGTAGACGCTTTGCCCTCTCTCAGTGGTGCACTATCCACCTGTGCACACTCCAGTCCCCTGCCAGCCCATTGCTGTGTGGCCCAAAACGAACCTTGCTTATCCCTAACCTGCCTCTTCTCTGATTTCGTCCCCTGTCACCACCCTAACCCCACCCCAGTTCCAGCTCTGGAGATAATGCCTTTGTGGAAGGACAGTGGGGCCAGACTATCACCTCCCCCCTGTGAACTTAGCTCATCCTGAAGAGCCCAGAGCACCAAATGGCTTCTTCCAGCTCCAGCCCTGAAGACAATCACCCACATTGAGCCTCTTGGCCCTGTTGCCCCAAGTTCAGTGAAGACAGACAGCAAAACACTCCCTCTATTTCAACCCTGCACCCAGGGGACTAGGAGGCTGCAGTCTGCATAGACATGTCTCCAGAGAAGACATACATATGGCCAATAAGCAAATGAAAAGATGCTCAACATCACTAGTCGTCATCAGGGAGATACAAATCGGAACCCCAAGAAGACACCACTTCACAGCCCTCAGGATGACTACTATCCATAAGACAGAAAATAACAAGTGTTGGGGAGGGTGTGGAGAAGTTGGAACTCTCGTGCATTGCTAGTGGGAATGTAAGACAGTGCAACCACTAGAGAAAACAGTTTAGCAACTCCCCAAAAGGTTAAACACTGAGTTACCACATGAGAAAGATTGTCTGATTCCACTTAAATGAGGGACCTGGAACAGACAAACTCAGACACAGGAAGGAGAACAGCGGTTACTGGGGCTGGGAGCTGTGGCTTCACGGACACAGAGTCTCTGGCAGGATGAAAAGTTTCTGGACGTAGATAATGGCGATGATTACCCAACACTGTGAATATAGTTAGTGCCACTGAATTGCACACTTAAAATGGTTAAATTGGCAAGTTTCATGTTTTGTCTACTTTGCCATGATTGAAAGAGGAACGAAACAAAATTAACTAATGTACTTCACCATTTCAATGGCATATAGGGGAGAGCATAGGCTTCTGCACTAAACGGTGTGAGGAAGAGAAACTTCATAGGACACTCTGCTCCCGGGGCGGGGACCGGAGCACCTGTGGGGTGAAACAGGGCCTCTCCCAGGGCCTCCCAGGATAGGCAAGGGCTCTGGGGGAACTGTGGCCCAGTCAGTCGTTGCTTTCATCCAGGGGGTGACCAGGTTCCCCATATGGCTTAGAGCCCTTCAAAATGATCCGACCTAGACAACCTTAAACTGTTTCCTTTGCTTTACCTTGTGTTTTCCACGGAAAACACAATAAAGGCTCTGGCCTAGTGTTTTCCCCTCACTCTTGTCTTCTGCCACTCCCCCTGAAACCTTGCATGTGCAGTGATCCCCTCTCTACAAACTGTGAATATAATAAGCTATTTTTCCTTGTGTCTCTCCAGTGTCCCCTCTTGTGGCTACACCTGACCGCCCATCACCTAACAGAGCACAGAACAGCCAACCTCACAGGACTGATAAAGGGCTAATAATTGAATCCCTACTACCTGCCAAATAAAAGTCCTCTCAACAACCCTGCGAAGTAGATTCTATTGATCCCTATTGATTGATGGAGAAACAATAGTACAGGCAATTCAAACAGTGTCATTATTCACTCATCAAACATTTTTTTAATGTCTTCCACAATTCTAGGCCCTGGGGAAATGGCAGTGAACCTGACAGACACAGCCTGTCCCCAGGCAGCACCCATCCAAGCAGAGAAGACAAGCTATGAGCCAGGTGGTCTCAGCATGTTTTGAGTGTAAGGTTGGGGGCAAATTGAGAGTTCTGAGAGCAGAAAGTGAGGGAAGGTCTTTCTAGTCTGGAACACCAGAGACAGCATCCTGGAGGCAATAATAAGAAAGCTCAGGCCTGAAGATCAAGAGGAATTAGCCAGGGGAAAGTGAGCAGAGGAAGGGAACTCAGCAGGTCACGGTCCGGTACGCAGGCAAAGGTGGAATGAGGAGACTCAGATACAACACCTGCTTGGCCCTTAGCAGACACTCTCGAGGGTTATCTCCTCCCTCTACCGAGCTATAGCGAGAACAAAGAACACTGGGCTGGGATTCACAGACCTGGGGTCTGGCGCCAGTTCTGTTGCTCGTTTGCTGACTGGCCTTTGGGTAAGTCACACCCCTATGCTGGATCGCAGTCTTCTACCTGCGAAGAATCAGCTGGGTCCACCTTAGCATGGGCCTTATATACGCCACATACGTTCTGGAAGGTACAAATACATCACTGAACAAGGCAGATAACAACGCTGCCCAAATGGAGCTTTCATTCCAATAAAGGGAAGACTGGCAATAAACACAAATATATAATAAAT
Source organism: Sturnira hondurensis (assembly GCF_014824575.4). Lineage (NCBI taxonomy): Eukaryota > Metazoa > Chordata > Mammalia > Chiroptera > Phyllostomidae > Sturnira > Sturnira hondurensis. The sequence goes on from NW_028079136.1 coordinate 5,958,014, forward strand.
AATCAAGTATAAAAATATAATATATATTTACAAACTGTATATTATAAATGTATATTTTTACAAAATAGACAGGGTCCAGCAGAAGTAATGCTTTCTTGAGTGTAGTTGGTAGGGTAATAATACGGGTGTAACAATTTATAGTTTTAATTTGAACATTTCACCTAAAATGTTAGGTGGTGTGCTTGAGTGTGATATTGTTATGTTACAGAATTACATGCTTATGATTTTGTAATAAACGTGGGGCATTATATGTGCCAGACCCTGTATATTATAACTGCATATTTTATAAAATATATTATAACTTTATATTCTTATAATGTGTTATTAAAATATTTTTATTAAAAATATATTTCGATAACATATTTTTTATTTAAAAATCTTTTTTTAAGTGGAAGAACAAACAGCGACTAGGGGGTTAGTTTTCACCGTAAATAGGGTGATTAGAGTAGACATCATTGAGGAGGAGCATTTGAGTGGTCACGTCCCGAGGGAGGTAAGATTTCAAGCCATAGAAATACCTGAGTGAGGAGCAGCTGGGACAAAGGAAATAGACACAGCAACGCTCTAATCAGAGAGTATCTGCCATGTTAAAGGAACAGCGAGGCGGCCAGCATGTGTGTATCAGAGAAAAGGCAAAAAACAACCGAAATGAGGCAAGAGAGTTGGGGGGTGGGGGTGGCCGGGCAGGTCACAAAGGGCCTGGCAGGTGTTCGCTGCAAGCTCTTTAGTTTCTGTAAACTCGCTCCAAGGCCCCAAGGCTCCCAGCCCCTCGTGGCACCTTTGACTTAATTGGGCCCCAGTGAAAACTTCCGGGCGTGACTCCGGCCCAGCCTGTTCTGCCAGATGGGGCCTGGGGCACTCTCTGAGGAATGGCTGTCGTATGTTCAGCACTGAACTTGCAGGCCTAACCTCACACAGACAGGCCACATGCCCAGGGCCTCTCCTGCCCTGCACCATCCCTCAGTAAGACTCATTGTCTCCCTCTCGCTCAGCCTGTTCCCTCAGGCCTGGGCACAAAGGAGAAGGAAGGAAGGCACTGGCTGTGTTCCGGGTTGTAGACGCTTGGTTCCCAGCCAAGGCCGTAACTGGTAATTGACCTATATCGTTCACTCTGTCACGTGGAAACCCGTTTCAACCCCCATTTCTCTCTGTGCCTCTGAAAAGCAGAAGTTCACTTAGGCTTCTAACAGAACAATAGTTATCTTGGCGGTATGGTGCTCACCTGCCTTCTCACCCTAGCCCCTTACCTCTTTCCAGCTTGGGAAACAATATGAACCCACATAGGAAAGTCATTTATTCCCCACTGCACAGCCTGCACGCCACACCAAATAGTTTCTCAGGGCCTTTGATAATCCACTCTCCTCATATTTTGCTCAGAAGATGGCTTTGTCTTTTCCTCAGCCATTGATTTTTACATCTTGTTAGGGCTGTTCTAAGTTCCTAAGGAATTAACAACAGATCTGCCACAGTCTGTGAGCTCAGCCAGCAGTGCTCACAGGGTGCGCTTACTTCATGGTGGGAGAACAGGGTGTCCCCAAGGATGGTGCCGGACTGCAGCTCAGCCTTGGGGTTCCTAGTCTCACTCGCATTGCCAAGGAGAGGGCCTACTCTGGGCTTCACCTTGGGGTCCTGAGGATCGAGTGTGGACCTCTGCAGATAGCAGGGGGGAGGCCACAGAGAATGGTGAAAGGGTGTGGTTTGGGAGCCAGACAGACTGGAGTTGGATTCAAACCTGTCTACTCACTGGCTGCGTGGCCTTACTTATACTGAACAGGCATTTGTCCTGGTGTTTAGGGTTATGGAGGGTCCCAAGGGTGTTGTAACCCATGAGCATCCAGCCCCAGGTTATGCTGAGTCCTAGTGATAGGAAGGAGCTGAGGGGGTGATAAAGGAAGCTAAGGAAGAGCCAGTCTGGAGTCGAGGGGTGTAGCCTAATGAGAGAACAGCTCCTGGAAAACCAGGAATTCGGATCTCAGTGTTCAAACTGGGATCACTGTGTTTTCAGAGTCAGTCCAGCCTGGTGTCAGTGTCTAAGAAGTTCTACGGGGCCCCTGGATTCAGAGAAGGACTCTAACTCGGTCGCTACACTACATGCCAAACAAGAAACAGCACGTTAGCTAAGAGAATGGACAGGGAGCTAGACTCCCCGGATCCAGATCCTGACTCTACCACTCACTAGCTGCATATGCTTAGGCCAGTCTCCTAACCTGTAGCGCTCACTTTCCTCATCTGTAAAGCGGGGCTAATCATGTACCTCATGGGGTTATTATGAATATTAATGAGTTAATATATGTAAAGGGCTTAGAAAAGTGCCTGGCACCTTGTAAGAGTTATAGAGGGTTAACTTTTTAAAAATAAAAATGAGGGCTCAGCTACCACAGAAAATATAACCACAATTTCCCCTTACTATTCACATGTTGTGTGAGTAAAAATTTTTGACGGCTTTACAAACCCAGGCACCGTCTCTAGTGCTTCCTTCCTTCCCACCCTGATTGATCAGTGACCCAGTCAATCACCAAGTCTTTCTGCCCCTGGCACCACAGGCCCCTGCCACCATCAGTCCCCCTCCGGCCTAGTGCACCACACCTCCTAACTGCCCTCCAGTCTCCCCAGCTCTAGTCTTATCTTCTCCAACCCATTTGTCACACTTCCCGCAAAGTGGTCTTCATACATCACAAACCCGGTCAGATTGCCCATTTTAAACTATTTCCTTGGGCTTCTCCCATTGCCTACAGGAGTCATTGAAACTCCTTGGCACCCAAGGTCCTACATGGTCCTCTACAAACTGTTGCGGCCTCATTTAATGCCCATGGCCCCATGCCTTACACTCCAGCAGTACTAAACCTCTTATTGTCGCCCACATCGCACACACACATACATGCCTGCACATACCACCCCTTCACACATTCACACACACAGCATGCTTCGTTTCTTCTCTTCCCCCTTCCCAAAACATTCTCCCAGCTTCCACATGCCTCCCTTTATCCACCCCTCATCTCAGCACCACCACAGTCCCCAGACACTGTTTGGCTAAACCCAGGTAGCACCTTAAGACCCAGGTGTCCCTTCTTCCTAGGGTTCTTCCCTGAAGCTATCATTTGAATTAGACATCTGCATCCTTTACGATAATCCTAGGTAATACATAAATTTCTCCATTCCAGCGGCTTAACCCAATCAGAGTTTAGTTCTCATTCCAGGAGAGTCTAATGCAAATGTTCCTGGTCAGCAAGCAGCTTCCCTCCACGTGAAAATTTAGGAATGCATCTTTTGGCTCCATGACCCCTGGGTTCTCAGAGTCTTCTGCATCGGGTGATGAAAGGGTAAAAGGAATAGAAGAGACACACCTACTTCTTAAAATCCCTGGCCAGGAGTGGTACACCTCACTCTCACTCACTGCATTGTGAGATCTAGTCGCTAGTCACATTCCTGGATGAAACAGTCCCTGTGCCACCCAGTGGCCCTTACAGCCTCAGGACCGCTTCTTGGTTCTCCTCTGGTGCCCTGTACCTACACCTACCTTGAAGTGGCTAAGTTCTATTTCCAGGTCCATCCCCTCCACCAGACTGTGAGCTTCTGAGGACAATAGCCTGTTTCTTTCCCTCTATGCATGCAGCAGCTGGCATCAGTGTTTAGTACCATTGTGAGATGAATGGATAACCCAAGTGGAAACCAGCTCCATGACTGGGTGGTCCTGAGCCTTGCAAAAGGCCTTCCTTACAAGCAGTTCAGCTAGATGGGGGAAGGAAGGGGCTGCCAGGATGGAGTATGAAGGGGGATCTTCCCAGGAAAACATAGAAGACGGGGAGAATGACTTGACCATTTGGAGAGGTTTGCTTCTTCATTTCCGCAGTATCTCTCAGGCCACAAAGGGCCCAAATTCTGAGAGCACTGAAACACACATCTCAAAGCTAACACTTACATGTCCCATGTGCCAAGCGCTGTTCCATGCACTGTGTGTGCATTGATTCATCAGTCCTCACAATAACTCCATTTTGCAGATGAGGAAATGGAGGCTCATCTCAGAAAGGTTGAATGACATATGATATTCTCCCTACCCAGAATTTTTCTTCCTTGTCTTGGAGGCCCTAGAGGCTCTAAGACAAGGATGCTTTTGGCCTAGCTTCCCACATTTCTGCCCATGAGAATTAGGCTTGGGGAGACAGCAGAGATTTGACTTCCTGAAGGCCAGAGCAGATATGTTGGAGCTTCCCTTTTTTCTTTTAATATATTTTATTGATTATACCATTACAGTTGTCCCATTTTCCCCCTTCATTCCCCTTCACCCTGCACACCTCCTCCCACCCACATTCCCCCCTTTAGTTCATGTCCATGTGTCATAAGTTCTTTAGCTTCTACATTTCCCACACTACTCTTGCCCTCCCCCTATTTTCTCCCCACTGTCTATGCTACTTATTCTCTGTGCCTTCTCCTCCTCTCTCCTCCTCCCACTTCCCTGTGGCTAACCCTCCATGTGATCTCCATTTCTGTGGCTCCACTCCTGTTTTAGGTGTCTGCTTAGTTTGCTTTTGTTTTAGGTGTGGTTGTTAATAACTGTGAGTTTGCTGTCCATTCACTGTTCATATTTTTATATTCTTTTTTCTTAGATAAGTTCCTTTAACATTTCATATAATAAGGGCTTGGTGATGATGAACTCCTTGAATTTGACCTTATCTGAGAAGCACTTTATCTGTCCTTCCATTCTAAATGAAAGCTTTGCTGGACAAAGCAATCTTTGATGTAGGTCCTTGCCTTTCATGGCTTTGAATACCTCTTTCCAGCCCCTCCTTGCCTGTAAGGTCTCTTTTGAGAAATCAGCTGACAATCTGATGGGAACTCCTTTGTAGGTGACTGTCCCCTTATTTCTTGCTGTTTCTACAATTCTCCCCTTCATTTTAATCTTGGCTAATATAATTATGATGTGCCTTGGTGTGTTCCTCTTTGAGTCCACCTTCTTTGAGACTCTCTTAGCTTCCTGGACTTCCTGGAAGTCTATTTCCTTTGACAGATTGGGGAAGTTCTTCTTTATTATTTGTTCAAATGAGTTTTCCACTTGTTGCTCTTCCTCTTCTCCTTCTGGTACCCCTATAGTTCAGATGTTGGAACATTTAAAGATGTCCTGGAGGTTCCTAAGCCTCTCCTCATTTTTTTGAATTCTTGTTTCTTCATTCTTTTCTATTTGGTTGTTTCTTCCTTCTGATCCAATCTATTGACTTTAGTCCCAGTTTCCTTCCCATAACTATTGGTTCCCTGTGCATTTTCCTTCATTTCACTTAATGTAGCCTTCATTTTTTCATCTAATTTGCAACCAAAATTAACCAGTTCTGTGAACATCCTGATCACCAGTATTTTTAAACTGTGCATCTGATGGGTTGTCTATCTGTTGGTCACTTAGAAGTATTGGCTCTGGGGCTTTGATTTGTTCTTCTGATTGAACCATTTTTGGTCAGGTTGCACCTGTTATGTATGAGTGGCGGATCCTTAGGTGTTCACCAGGGCAGGTCAACCCAGTTGCTGGGTTGTGATGCTGTATGTGGGGGCAGGCTCAGAGGGGGAACAATGATGCTTTTTCCACTCTCTCTCAGATTTCAGTCCCCTCTGCCACTTCCCAGAAGCAAATTGGACCCTTCTGGTGCTGCTTCCCAGGTGGGTGGGCTTGTGTACATTCTAGGACCCTGTGGGTTTTTCCAACAAACTCTCCTGTGAGGCTGAGAGTCTCTCCCAGCACCTTTTCAATTGGTGCTTTTAGGCTTTATTTCCTGTCGCTGGGGCCCTGGGTTGCGCGGTCTGTCTTGCTGCCCGTTTTTTCCTAGTTTATGCATGCCGCCTGCACTCCTGGTCTAGCAGCCACTGCCTTTTCCTGCCGCAATCCCTCTTCACTGGCTGCCGACTTCGCTCCTCTTACCAGTCTGGTTGAACGGTTGTCGGATTTCTGTACAGATCAATTTTTGTCTGTTCTGGTTGTGTTTTTGTTTCTAAATCTTTGTTGTCCTTAATTGTGGTTGTGTGAGGAGGCACAGTATTTTGACCTACACCTCCATCTTGGCCAGTGTTGAAGCTTTCTTACCCCAATCTGAACCTCAGGGCTCAGGTAACAGGCCAGTGGCCTGAGAGCCTTTCCAAGATTATTCTTCAACATTATTTCAAGCTAAGGAAAACAGGACCTCCCATTGAGGTTCATTCTTACAATATCCTTCGGTCAAATTAAAAAACGGTAGAGGTTGAAGCCAAATAACAAATTGCAAGGCTCCAAGCCCATCTCAATATGACACTGTGCAGAATTAACAATAATAATATTATGACAGGAGGCTGATCTTTCTGTACAAATCGTCAGAGCTGAGTGAATACCCAGCAGCCGGCAGTGCAGAAACACAGCTCCACGCAACTCCACGCAGCCATGCTTCTCCTCTGCTACACCGAGCGTTTCCACAGACTTAACTGAATAACAACCTCGACAGCCCCTCCTGGGAAATCACTGCCTGGGAACTATTTCACACTGATGACAAGAGAAACAGCTGTAATTTGTCATTATAGAAATATCCAGTGATCAAGCTACTGAGTGATGACTGCAGCTCCTGTCCTCACCGTCATCAGTTTGGGCTCTGAGCTACACACCTGTCATGGCCCGGGTGCCAGGTGACAGTCTCAGAAGGGCCTAGCTTCCCTCCCCATCACCTTGGGAGGGTCCAGTAGCTCTGGTGGAAGCAGGTGCCTCCCAAGCCTGGTCCTCATACAAGTGCAGGATTTTGAGCAACAATATCCCGCTGGGCAGCCACCTCCTCCAAGATGGTCACAGCAGTCACTTCTCTTCCTCAGTTTCCCCACAAGATGATGGAGTGGCCTGTGATAAGTTAAAGTACTCGGACTTTGAAGCCAAGCAGGGCTAGCCTCAACCGCTGTTCCAGAACATCCGGGCTATGTGACCTGTGAGGCACACTGGAGACAGAGTCTTCCATGGGTAGAGTGCACTAGGGAAAAGGCAAATGAGCAAAAAACAGCTGAACCTGGCACAGTAAGAATACGCCAACAGTAGTCGGTGCTGTTTTACAAGTACTAACTCATTTTTATCCTTACAACAACCCTACGCAATGGGGCTATTATTGTGCCTATTTCACAGTTGAGAAAACAAAGAAAAGTGAAGGAATTTAACCAAGGACACCTGGTTGTGAGGGGCGGACTTGGGGTTTGCACCCAGCGGTCTGGTTCAGGGGTCGTGCTCCAAATGTCTTATGTTGCGCTTAAGTGGTGCTGCTGCCTATGTCCAAGAACTGTGTTAGGTTCTTTACACACATTATGTCATTTTATCCCCACAGTGCACTATCCCCCATGTACAGATGAGCAGGTTGAGGGACAGAAGGGTTAAGTAATTTGTTCAAGTTCACTAGCAAAGCCCAGGCTCAAAGCCTGGCTTTCTGGCGCAGTGTATGTACTGAGCCACCATCTATGCATACATACTACGCTGTGGTGCCTTAATTACCTTGTACGTCCACTTATGCTCAATTAATCCTTCCAGCAACTCCTGAGGAAGGTACTATTATTAACTCCATTTTATAAATTGGGAAGGTGAAGATTCAGAATCTGAGCAAATTAAAATCAGTAATTGAAAATCTGGGATTCAAATCCAGACATTGTCTGGAACCCTTTATTTAACCCTTTACGGGACCCTGTGCCACAGTAACTTCCTGCCCTAACTAATGCCTGCTCGTATACAGAAGTATGAACTTGAATCCAACTGAGCACGAATGACCTGCTCAATTCCTAGCTCAAATGCCACCTCTTCCAAGATGGCCTTCCTCAATCCCCTAGCAGAAGTTGTCTCTTTTTTCTCTTTTTAACCTCTGAGATGGCTTTTGCACCCAGAATGGCTCTTGATCATTTGTACGAACAGTCCTGCTCCGGTCTGGCCCAGACTTCCCTACTGTGACACTGGAGGGTGGGGCCAGGGAAAAGAGGGAAGGCATCTGTGGGAGAGCATGGTCTGCAGCCCAGGGCCAGCAGCTTTGTGAGAAACAAGAACCACAAGGACAGAAAAAAATAGAAAAGAGACCATAACGACAAAACTTGGAGCATTGGCAAACAGCTGGAGCAGTAGTCACTAACCTGGCAGCGCTGAAGAAGCTAAATTCTAAACTGACAGTGGGCGAGAGCTGAGAATTAACGTAGCACTAAAAGGCCCAGAAATTACTATGCCTCTGGGGTTGGGGGTGGGGAAGGGAATGAAACTAGTTAGACTGGTTGAGAATCATTTAATAAGCAACTAAACCCATAGATCCCTTCCCCAATTCTATGTCCCCAGGTGACTGTCCTGCCCCGGTCTAAGGAAAACTAGAGGTTTCTTCACTGGAGAAGACAAAACAGGGATTGTCTGGACTGAGGGATGACAGAGCCAGCTGAAGGCCAAGGTACCATGTTGAATAAAGTGACCACAACATATGGAACAGTCAGACGCCTCGCTTGCTTCCTGCACTGAGCTCCCAGACATCCACAACCAGGCAGGAGAGTGGAAGAGTATGTAAGAGGAATCTGGCTGGTTCAAGAGGAAGCATTTTTTAAAAGTGACATTGTGGTTGTCTCCAACAAATGGCACAGTTGGATTACCCTACAGAGAAGTTCCCAGTTGACAAGCGCCACCTACAGTCCCCCACTCCTAAACGTGAGCAGATATCCAGGGATTACCAGGCACCACATGAAAGCTTCCAGCATGAAAGACAGAGACCCAAAGAAGCACCAGGACAGGGGAGCAACCTAAAGGAAATAGGCCGTCCAAGGAGGCTGACATTAAAGCAACATCAGTATCTTCAGATATAGAAAAGAGTACATCACACCCATGAAACAATAGGGGTATGGGGCATTCAGAGAACAGGAAGAGTTCTGGGCAATTAAAAGCATTAGATGAGAAATGAGAAACTCAATAGATAGGATGAAGGTTGAAGAAATCTCCCAGAAAGATGGAAAAGGAAGAACATAAGATAAGATCATTAAAGAGCCAGTTTAGTGGATCCCACATGAAAGTAACAGGAAGTTCAGTAACATAAATCTTTCTAACACTATTTTAAGATTTTCCAGATTTGTGTGCCCTGGGTTTCCAGATAAAAGGGCCCGCTGAGTGCCCAGGGAAATGAATAAAAACACCTGAACGAAAACACATCAATGTGAAATTTCAAATTTCAGGGGACAAACAAAAGAGCCTACAAGTTTCCAGAGCGGTGGAAAAAAAAGAAATAGTTTGCAGACAGAGAATTAGGAGTTAAACTGGTCTTAAAGTTCTCAAAAATAACTAACTTCTAATAATTAGAAGTAACAAACTAGTAAATAATAATAGATAATAAATAGAACCAATAATAATAAATAGAACCAATATACCACTTCTCAAAAATAACTGGTGGCTAGAAGGCAATGGAATGATGCTTTCAAAATTCTGAGGGAAAATAATATAGATGGGCAAAGTCTCAAAAAAGTTCTATTCTATCTCTCCCACACCCCCCATTTCCCATGAAGCTACTGATGATGTGCTCCACTCAAATTAAAGTATAAACCAAAAAAAGGGAAGAATGGAATATAGGAAAGAGGAGACCTAACGCAGGAGGGAGGTGAAGGCAATTAACTCCGGGGAAAACAAAAGCCTGTTCAGGAAAGGAAAAATAATCAAAGTTTACTATAAAGACTTGAGTAGCATATATGATCATAAAAACACAGAATATAGATTGAAGCAAAATTATAATTATGTTGGGGGGATGGAATGAGGGAAGGGTACACGTGTTTGGTTGGATAAGAGAAAGAAAGGGAGCTAAGTAGCTTAATCTGTATTTTCCATAGAGGGAAGTCAGTTGTGATGCCCATTAAAATTTATTTTTTAATCAAGAAGGAGCATTGCAGACATATGGTTGGAGACAAGGTGATAAGGACCAAATTATTTCTGGAAAATGTGAAATTGTTTTCTCTGCGGAGAGGAGATGGAGGAGGTGACTGCAGGCTGCTCTCTGTCTTAACAAACCTCATAGAACCAGTTGAGTCTTTAAACCATGATTGTGTATAATTCTGACAAAAATATAAAAACTTTGAAAAAAAGAAGTTTTCCCTAGCTTTGGACTGAGACCTGAGAGAACATGATGGTGTTCTGCGAAAAGAGCCCAGGCTACTTCGTGCTCTGACAATGAAATAAATGGCTATGACCATACCGCTACATTTTTGCACCACCTTAGTGATTATTCATTCATTTATTCAACAAATATTGATCAAGATCCCACCATGTAAAAGCAATCTCAAATCCATTAGCTCAGATGACCTGGCCTTTGGAAATTAGGGAGAATGTGGGCTCGTACCTCCTTCTCCTCAAGTCTGTGCAGAAGCCACCGCGCCCCCCCCACCCCCCGGGAGGGAGAAGGCAGGGTCTGGGCCCCTGTGAGGCTGGCTGGGCCCCTCTGAGGGGCAATGGATGCTCCTCTGGTACGTCAACAATGAGGCACCTCACTACCAGAGACTAAAACTAATTCTCACCCACAATATAAACATACATTTTTTCTCTTAATGGGGTGTGTGAGGAAAGGAGGAAAGATGAGGAAGTTGGTGTCTCTTCTCCCCTTTGTGGAATAGTTGTGATCTCGAAAAATCCGTGCTTGAAGTGCTACCTCATCTCTGATGAGGAGAGAGGGATCCACACAGCACTCAGCCGGGCACGTGAAATTGGCCCTCCCCGAGCATGTCCTGCCCGCTGTAAGCCACCAGAAATTCTGGGCAGCTCTTCTGCCTCCACCACAGGAAGCCTGCATCACTTTCTCTGCTCGGGAAGCCATTGGGGCTTCCTCAGCAATGTCATCTTCCACGTGAGAGACGTCAGATCCACGTGTCAAGGTGCTACTAAGACCGCCTGCGGGTCAAGGTGCATGAAGGCAAGACCAGTGACTCCGCCTGCTAAGGAGGAAGGGTCGCCAGGTACCTACCTACTCCACAGGATCATTTTCTGTTCCGTGGAGGAAGGGAAAGAGGCAGGTTCAAAGTGCACAGCTACATCTCCTTCTGCAGGCTGTTTAGGATCACACTTGGCTTCCAGTCATTTCTCTTCGTTACAGACTCCCTGAATCACATCAGCACTGAGATTGTTTGTGGCAGCTGCCCATTGTAAAAGTTACATTTCAGAGCCAAAAGATGAGCTAATATTCTACTTCAGTGTCAGTAGTAGAAAGCAAATAACTTTGGGCATGAGAACTGAGAAATGAGGAGGGAGCTTTAATGCTGCCATAGAAAAGCAAATATTTGCACTTATTAATATCCTGAAACCCATGATAACCATGAATAGTTTCTTCTCCTTTTATCCCATGCCTTTTGTCTAACACAGTGATATATTGCCACCCTTTCAAAATCCTGACACAGATGACATTGAAGCAAATTATGTACCTTGGCCAGATTTCTCAGTTGAAATGGAGATAGCTGATGTGTACATTTTTCCATCTAATTAACTCCACAGTTTGAATAGCTGTTATCATGCCCCGAGTCCCCTATGAATGGGCGAATGGATAGAAAGATCCATAAACAGCTTGGCTTGCATGGAATGAGATCTTTCCCCAGACAAAGAGAAAATGGAATGGGTTGTTGTCGTCTGGATGGTAGCCAGAGCCCAGCACCAGCATGCTGTGCCCTGGGTGCAGAGCACAGGTGGGCTGCCTGGCACTGGCAGTCACCCTGGGGGCCTTTGCCCACCCCCTGCTGATGGACTTGGCCATGTCATTTTCTTCAACCAGGTCTTTGTTTACACTTTGTGTTAAACTTTGTGGTGGTTTCCAAACAGACGCTCCAAATTTTTTGATACTCCTCTACTCAAAAAATGTAGATGAACTCACCTTCCCCTTCTACTTGTGATTCACTTCCAACGAAGAGAATATGGCAGAAGTGATGGTGGGTAACTTCTGAGATGAAATTTAAAAATGCTTTGCTCTCCCTCTGATCACTCTGGAGAAGACCCATTGCCATATCAAGAAGCCTCTCATATAGTTCCATGAAGAGAAACCGAGGCCCCCTGCCAACAGCCGGGAAAGTGAGCCATGCTGGAAGTGAAGCCCCAGCCCCTCATGAGCCCTCAGATGAGTCCACGGCCCAGGTTGGCATCGTGACAGCAGCCTCATGAGAGACCCTGAACCAGAGCCACCCAGCTAGCTAAGCTGCTCCTAAATTCCTGGCTCTCAGAAACTGTGTGACGTAATAAATGTTTGTTGTTTCTAAGCTGCTAAATGTCAAGGTAATCTACTATGCAGCAATAGATAATTAATACACGCTTGACGTCTCTTGACTCTCATCCTCATATTTATTGGGGGGAAATCTTTTTCTCCCAAACATTCGGAAGTCAAGGTGACTCTCACCTCCACGGCAAGACTCCAGAGTCACTGCGAAGGGAGCATGAGGAGATCAGAAGCTTGCTCAGACCTTCAGCAAGCAGCCAAATCTCTGGCAACTGCACAGCTTGCTGGAGAAGGAAAAGGCGACACTGAAGGAAAATGCCAACCCAGCCTCAAGCCACTCACTACTCACTCCCTCCTTCCTCCATGCATCCTCCAAGCGCTGTCTCACCTCCCACAGAACCGACCACATTCTGCAGCCTCTTTCGTCGGCCACACGAAGACTCTCGGCCCCCTGCCTGACACCTTGTACGCTGATATTCTCCCAGAACCCACAGCTGGCCACGCTGGTGCTCACACCTGCAGACTCAGCTCCACGCCAGGGCCTAGGCCAAGCCTGGCCAGACCAGACAGTGTCTGAGATTCCTTGGTGCTTTCAAATCAAGCTGGACGTGAAAACCTCTGAAAGTGGAATAACCGAGGTGGTAAAAGACCTGTATTTGGAAAGCTATAGGACACTGAAGAAAGCAACTGAGGGACATACAAAAACGTGCATAAACAACAGTGTGAGGATTGACTGAGAGAAGAGGAGGCTGGCGGGAGGGGGGGCAAAGGGGGAAAATCAGGACAACTGTACTAGCATAAACAATATACATAAACAAGCAAATAAATGGTGGTGTTAGGACTAGGAGCAGAAGAGTTACTAACACAAAGCCAGAACCCCTTGCTGGCACTTCATTCCACCCCATCGTAGGTTCTGGTGATCCCTCACACCTAGTGTGGGTGGTCTGGTTTCCTTTGGTTAGTTTCAGGGGGTGGTGCTATTGTGCCCATTCTTTCCTGATTTTTGTCAGGTGTGGTCCTGGCTTCTGGCTCTTGCTCCGACTCCCAACCCATCTCGAGGCCCAGTTATACTCTGCCCTTGCTGGTATCTGCCCATCTCCAGCCTTGAGCATTCCGATCCTCACCCCAGCCAGCCCCCGCTGCTCTGGGGGACACAAAGAAGAGCTCACCACTCCCACCACAACATGTTTCCCCGAGCCTCTGAAAGGTTTCCCATCTGTTTGTCTCTAGAAGGAAAGAGGGAATCTAGCTGCCTCCTTTTGTGCAGGGAACTGCCTATTCTGGGGAAAGCCAGCTGAGGTCATTTATATACCTTGCTTAATCACTTCACTACCAGACTCCCAGCGAAGTTGCCTTAGCAACACCTAGCAACCAGCCACGGTTACCAGCTGCTTCTGTAAGAGAGCTCTTCTAACTCTTTTAACAAACTGTCTTTATTTGGTAGCCTTGGTGCCGAAACGAGTAAGTTCAATAGGGGCTCTGACCAACAGGTAAACTGGTTTCACGCCATCCCCTTTGCTTGGCTTGGCCTCTGCTTTCCCGCGTAGGTGTAGCCAAGTTCCTCCCGGGTGGAGCGTTCCATTCAGAGGGGGGGAGAGACAGTAATGGGCTGTATTTTGAGCACATCTTCAGGGTCAGATGGACATTGTATCTGTGTGACCTTGGGGACATCATCTAACCCGGCAGTGCCTCAGTTTTATCATCTGTGAAATGAGGGTAATAATACCCCCCAAGATAACACTCAGTACCTGGCATATAGAACATTTTCACCACTGATTGCTATAATTATATATAATGTCAGATGAGAAAACAACAGCCATCTTTCCAAATGGCACTGCAGCAGAGCCAGCTGGTCTGGTCACCCATGTGATTGTGAAACACGCAGACCCTGCCTCTGTGGTTATTCAGACTGTGCCTTTCACCCTCCTGCTTGGTCCCCTGCTTGCCCCCTACCCCTTGTGTTCTGCCCCCACTCCTGCCACAACTAAGCTCCATGAAAGCAAGAATTTTTGTCTATTTTGTTCACTACATTATCTCACCACCTGCAACAGTGCTCGACATGTAACAGGTGTTCAATAAGTGTTTGTTTGATGAATGAATATTTGCAGAGTGTTGTCTTGCACATACAGGTTCCCTCAAGAATTTCATGTGCTGGGATGTGGGAATCTCTGTGCCCCTAGCCTTACACATCTCAGTTAACACACCAACCCCTCACAGCTTTGTCTATGTACAATATAAAGCCAAGTCTAAGCAAAGCCCTAAATGGGACATCTAAGACCATCCTAAGTGGCCATTTCATTGCCAAGATTGTCCTATGTAATGTATATCCCAAACTTGCTTCTTTAAAATTAAAATCACCACAACAGGGAATGTGGGTTCCGTGCCCAGTCCTGTCTGCCACTTCCCCTCTGCCTCCTTGGGGTGCTTCTGCACCTCCAGCTCCCCAGCCCCCTGGCGCCCCAGCCCTGCCCAACTCCCTCCTCCCCACCTTTGCTCCTTTTCAGACCTTTTCAGACACCAAGATCTCAAGGAATTTAGCTATTGTACATGCACCCTTTCTGAAAAAGAATCTGGAAGATATACTCCACCAAAACAGAATAAAACAGGAGAGAAGAAGATACTGAATTCTGGAAGCGACAAGCCAACATGGGAGAGAAGAAAAGAAATGCAGCAGGCCCTGAGGCCTAGAGAACCTCCGGTGCAAACTGGGGCGGGAGGTCGCAGGGCTGTGGGAGGGACGAAGCACTGGATTCCCCGCACTGGATTCCCCGGTGTGCCTGCTTGACCTTCCTGAGAGGGGTTTTACAGCCCCATGGAAGAGTTGGGGGTAAAGTGGAGGTGAATTTGCACACCCACACACACGCACACACACAAATCCCTAGAATCTGAGAAAATAGTATAATCGTTCACTCCAAAAATAACAGCAAAATGCAATGAAAGAGAGACAATGTATTCATAAATTACTTCTTGGCTAGCTGTAATATAACTAAATGGTCATAAGAAGGTAAATGCTCAGTGTTGATGGAACTGAAAATTATGGTGTAACTCTATTGGGAAGGATGAAGGAGAGAAGTTTATGGGGGAAGGAAGAAAAGGAGTGAGAGAACTAAAAGATACCATTATCATCCATTACAGGAAATTCATACAGAATATCTTAAACTGAGAGTTTAAGAAACAGCAGTGTAAGCATATTATTTAGAAATATGAAGATAAGGATAAGTAGAAATAGCCAAAGAGTTAAAAGTGTCTCTGGGGAACAGAAGCCAGGTGTAAACAGGTGTAGCTAAAACTGCCAATCACCAGTCACCCATGGCAGCAGCCTTCTGAACCATCTGAATAGTTTCCGTGGAGAAATGTTCAAGCTTAATGCAAAATTTGATGCAGATTCCTTGCTCTACTTACTCAGTCATTTTGAATGTGACACTCACACAGCACACATGCTCACTCAACAGCATCTAGTGCCTCACTGACTAGTGTGGTGACATGATCATCGTTCAAACGTGTGCATTCTAGTCCACTCTCCTGACTGCCAGGTTACACTGATGTCACACAAACCGTTCTCATTATACTAACAATGGCTGGACTTTTTCCAGACAGACCTCGTGTGCATGCATGCACGTGTGTGTGTGTGTGTGTGTGTGTGTGAACAAATTCTGAACTATCACTTTCTGTATATTTAGTAACAAGTCAATTATTTTAATACAGGATTTTGAAGGAAAGAATGTAAGTGACTAGACCAGTGCTTTCAATCCCCTGGAAGATCTTTCAAGGTACTGATGCCTGTGTAGGCCCCACTCCCCAAATGTCCAAATTTAATTCGTCACGGTCATAGGAATTTTTTACACCCCGCCACCTTGTTATTCTGACATACAGCAAAATTTGGGTAATGCTACATTGGATCATGTCCCAGGTGCTTTCTGTCAGTTAAAACATCCAAGAAAATACCTAATTCAGTAACCATATCTGGACACTAAACTCATCTTGTGGCGAGCGCCCATTCGGCATATGGATTCCTGGAGGAAAGAGCCAGTGGCTCTTGCAAAATTAAACCTCAAAGTGGCAACAACTATCCCGCAGCCACCCCTAAACCTCCTCCCTGGTTTGCAAGAGGTTTCTGAGATGGTGTGCCGGGATAGCAAGGCTGGCTGGTAGCGCTCCCTCATTAAGGCTTCCCTCTGCGCAGACAGTGCTCATTTCTCGTCGAGAGGTTTATTTGAACAACATCAGGGCTCATTTTAGAGGCTCCCCGATTGCCCAGCCATCCAGCTTCTCTGCACTTTTTAATCAGAGAATTGAATGGTCCAATCATGGTTAATTCTGAATCCTTTTGTTCTGGTTCCTGGTATATTGGATGAACCAAGGTTTTATGGACCCTATTACCTAGTGCTCTGTGAGCATAAGTGAAACGACTCTCCAACAACCACAGTGGCATCTCCCCCACCCCTCCCCGCCGCCCCATGGATAAGCATGTGTCTGGAGAGGATGAATCAAGTCCCACAGCTGAGACCCAAGACTGATGATCGTAGTCAGTGGTTGGTGCCTATCAGTGAAGCAGGCAAGGGGACTCCTGAAAGGTGGCCCTGATCCAAAAGCTACAGTTCAAACCAGAGTAGGAAAAGCATTCTGAACTGCATACAGGGATGGGACAAGTGCCAGGGAGCTGATCTGGAGCCCAGGTGGAAGGAGCCAGGCTGACATGGGGCCACACTGACCTGACTCCCAGAACAGAATCACCTCTGCACCTCCTGGCCATGCAGAGCTGGGCTCAGGGGAAAGAGAAGGAATCAGAGAGGGAAGGAAGCCACGATCATCTTCTTACACAGGACCAGCTAGCACTTCCATCTAATTGCCAAAGGAGCAGAGGAGGGAAAGAAGACCCGAGTTGCATCTCTGGGTCTATCACGTCTCAGGGCTGGTGGCCCCCAAAGCAGGATGGGAGCCCCTGTGAAATACACTTGTCCTAAGCTCAAGCCATCAACCTACAGCTCCTGGTGCTGCACATACCCGGCTGGTGGGTCTCCAGCTGCTTTATACGCCATTTGAATGTATTCAGGTCATTTTACTGGAGCTCAGGTTGGGCCCAAACAACAGGGAACACGCTCAGAATGACTCCCTGAGTCTGAGTCTGGCAGCGGCAGGAAACCACCAGCGAGTGACAACTGCAATCAGAACTCAAGTGGAAACACAAGGACGTGTCTATTCAGCCCTAGGAAAGCCAGAATAGTTTCTAATTTTTCTTGTTATACTCAATACTGAAGAATCAATATGTTTGAGCTACTGTATAAGGTGGGACGTAGATGCAAACTCTACCCTAATTATTAATGAAAAATGCCAAGTATCCTCCTCCTTAAGTGTTTAAAATAATCCTGATTAATTTCTATGGGACATCATACCCAGTCCCTTTAGTACCATAAACCCTTTGAGGGCCTGAAGTTCCATAAAAATACTGACCTTTCTTCCTAGGTTCTAAGTACTGCAAACTCTCTGCAAATTTGCCACAGACATTACACAGAATCGCTGAGCTACGGGCTGTTAGACCTTAGTTCATCAAGTGTTTGCTGAGCACCTACCTTATACTCAGAACTGAGGATACAGAAATAAATCAGACCCAGTGCCTACTCCAGAAACTCTCAGAGAGAAAGGTGCAGAAACATTTTAATACAACATAATACATGCGAACCACAGGGGTATGAGTAAGCAATGGGGATACTGGCTGTGCGTGAAGGAGGGCAAAGAGAGTCAGCAAAGGTTTCATGGAGAAAGTAGCCCTTGAACGTAACAACGAAGAAGGAGTAAAATAAAGGTAGAAATGTTAGCTCCATTATTTTATAAGATAAGAATAAGTTCATTCTTTTTAGAGTGTAATAGAAAATAATACATATTAGTTGGGGAATGAAACTTCCCCTGTTGCAGCTCAACAATTATTTGAGCAGAGAATGAAGATGGGAAGAAGTTAAGAGGAAAGACAGCAACCTCAGAAAGCATACAAAAATGACCAGCCCATCACCAGTGTTGGCAGGAAGGGTGATATCAGCAGGGAGAAGAGATGGTTATGGGCCAAATGGAGCCAGCTCACATCGAAGGAGCTGTTACCATAAAACCTCAGCTGCCGTGGAGTGGGGATGTATAGTAGCACTGAAAGCAGGAGGATGTAGGCGGCAGAGGAGCTCACATAAGTCTCTGGGAGTCCACAAGGTGGGGGTGGGGGGGTGCCTGGGGAAGGGCCAGTCACTTCACTGTGTGTGTGTTGTGGGGCAGGGAGGGAGAAATGTGCTGGGAGCAAGCAAGTTTTATTACAACTGTGGTGGCTATGAATCTAAGGCCACAGCTCAAGTAGGTAAGAAATAAGACTTTACTTTTCCATAACTCAGTTTCTTTTTAAAGACCCAGTCCACTGAGGTTCCCTTCTTTATACCAGAGTTACAGAGGACCCAGACACCGGAGTGGGGGTGGTGATCTAGTCTTCTGTTGTTGTCTACCCACGCTGACAGGAGCTCAGGTGTTCTTTTGTCACCTGTCATTCCCAACTATACTCCCTATTCAGGTTCCACTTGTCCAGCTACTTCCATACTACTCTGCAGTCTCTGGGAATTAATTCTGCTCCTTCCACAGCCTGCTGGGCCTCCACAACTGTGGAGCCCACTCAAGACCCTGTGATATCCATGACAGGCTGGCCAAGGGAAACACATGACCAGGATACACAACCCAGCCATGGAGCTGTGTATCTCTGGGGTCCTGCCACTTCTCTGGGGCTCCCCCAATGAAATGATTACAATGGCCCCAATGAAATGATTACAATGGCCCCAGTGAAATGAACTGTGTTAGATTCACTATCAGGCTTTGGTGACTATAGCTAGTAAGGGTATCAGTTAGCATGCCTTCAGATAAGAAGGGGGAGGACCAAAAAAACCTGGAATTATCTTCTGGAGAGCAGGCCCCTTGTAGTACAGGCTACCCCAGCTAGGTGAGTGTTCTAGGAACCCACCTGTATCAGTGCACCAGCTGGTGGTGTTGTGAGAGTCTGCGTTCAGCTTCAGTGAATTTTTCTGAAGACTCTCTCAATGTGTTGGCCCATTTTATGATGGGTGATTTACAAGTGTACGTACCCAAACTGTGCTGAGTGTTCAGCAGCTTTTGACCAAAAAACGTCATGACCACTGTGCCCAAGCCTCCCTATTCACTCACTTTCACCCTAAGCAACTCTTTCCCTGGATGAAAAAAGTCCTCAAAGGGAAACATTTGGTTGATGTGGAAGAAGTGGGAAAAAAATGGCAGAAGCTCTCAAAGATCTCAAAATTAACAAGTTTAAAAACTGTTTTGAGCAGTGGAAAAAATGCCTGGATAAAAAATGTCTCAATAGGTGTGTTGCATCAAATGGAGAGTACTTTGAAGGTGACTGAAGTTTAAACTTGTAAGAATAAATACATAATTTTTTATAAATAAATCTGGGTTTTGGGGGTCCCCCCTCATGTAAGTATAATAGTTATCTATCGCTGCATAACAAATTAAACTGAACAGCTTTAAACAATAAATATTTATTATCATGCAGTTTCTAAAAGTCAGGAATTTAGCAGTGGCTCAGCTTAGTGTTTGTGGCCCGGATTCTCTCCTGAGGCTGCGGTCACGATGTCAGCTGGGGCTGCGGTCATTGGATTCTCCCACGAGGCTGCAGTCATCAAATTCTCTCACCAGATTCTCTCACAAGGCTGTGGTCACGACGTCGGCTGGGGCTGGGGTCACCCGAAAGCTCGACTAGGGCTGGAGAGTTCACTTCCAAGACAGCTCACTCCCAGGTCTGGCAAGTTAATGCCAGTTGTTAGCAGGAGGTCTCAGGTCCTCAACACCCGGACCCCTCCATAGTGTCCTCATAGTGTGGCCGGTGGCTTCCCCCTGAATGAGTGATCCAGCAGAGAAAACAAGGAGGAAACCACAGTGCCCTTTGTATCCCCGTCTTAAAAGTCACTCACTGTCACGTCCATCACATTCTCTGTTCATTAGAAAACAGTCAAGCCCACATTCAAGGGTAGGAGAATTAGATTCCACCTTTTGAAAGGAATCCACAAAACAACTGTGGTCACAGTTGGAAACCACCACAATAACTAATAGAGAAGAAAATCCTCAATTTAGCTTGAAAAATAAAGGGTCTGTATTGACTCATTAACTAGAATCTAGAGACAGGACAGATTTCAGGATGCTGACTGATCCCGTGGTTCACTGGAGTCATCAGAGACCCAGTATCCTTCTGTCTCTTTGCTCTATTGTCCAAAGTATCATTCTAGAGCTGGCTCTCCTCATAGGATCACAGGACAGCTGTCAACAGCATGAAGAGGATGTGCTTCCTGGTTCCCATCTAGCCAGAGGAAGATAAAACAAAAAGTCCCTTGCGTTCAGGAGAAACTCATGTGCTTATTGGCTAAGCCCTGGTCTCCTGAGCCAATCACTGCAGGAAGGGGGTGGGACTACCTGACTCGTTTAGACCTGGAAAAATAGAATTCACCATTCCCTCCCATACTGCAAAGTTTACACCAGGAGTAAGGAGGCTGTGAATGTCGGGGGGAAAGAACACAGTGCTCAGTACAGAACTAGACAAGGGGTGGGCTGCCAAGCCAAGCGCTGGCTCCAGGAGAGCTAATGTGAGTAGCCCAGGCTCAACCCCCTGAACTTGCAGGGAAACCGAGAGTCCCCACTGTCACTCGAACTGCCTGCCTGGCCCACTCAAGACCAAACAGCATACCGAAGGCAGACACAGCTATGTCAACAAGCGTCTGCTTTAGGAAGCAAAGCACGTAAGTGTGAATACTTCAGTCATGTTGAGGCCCATCACTCAAATCCGAGATTCTAAAAGCTCGGGCTCAAATGGTTAGAGCTTAAATTGGGAGGGAGATGGGGTAAAGAAAAGGGAAAAGGAGAGGAGGCCCTTCCCACGGCACAGTCTCACCAACCCTCTTCCTCAGGCTCCACGACAGCCTCCCTCTCCAATTGCATCAGGGCTGTGAGGGGACAGCCCAGCGTACAAGGACCCTACCCCCAGTGTCAGGCTCACACAGAACAGACGCTCACTATGCTGGGTGCTGTACTATCGCCTAGAGCTACCACAACAAAGTGTCACAGAATGGGTTGCTTACAACGACAGAAACTTGTTCTCTCACAGTTCTGGAGGCTGGAAACCCAAAATCAAGGTGTTCATGGGGATATGCTCCCTCCGAGATTCGGGGTAGAGTCTATTCTCTCTCAACTCTCCCCAGCTTCTAATGGTGGCCAGCAATCCTCGGCGTTATTTGGCTCACAACTGCATTACTCCAATCTCTGCCTCTGGCATCGCGTGGTGCTCTCACTGCTACATCTGTCTTCACAGGGCATTTCCCTTTTGTTTTAAGGACACCAATTGCACTGGGCTAGGGTACACCCTAATGATCTCATCTTACCTTGATTATGTCTGCAAAGACCCTCTTTCCAAATAAAGTCCCATTCACAGGTACCAGGAAAGCATGGACTGTGATATTCCTTCTAGGAGTACAATTCAACGCAGAGCAGACCCCTTGATCAATTTCTTCTCCAGTGTTTGAGGCAGTAACTAAGGGGCCACTGCAGTGGACAAGCTTAACGGACAAGCATGTATTTCCCAGTCTAGTCTCCCTCAATGGATATGGAAGGCAAAGCAAGGAGACATCCTATCCTCCCTGCCGGTCCTTACGGAATACAACGCGCTGGCTCACCGTGGCTGCAGGGTTGGCAATTTCTCTGCTGAGTCAGCCTGGCTATGTGTGAACTCAGTCTGCTCAGGGGCTTCCTGAACCAGGGTGTGGTACCAAAGCTGCAGGTAGGCCCTGGTAATAGAAACCGAACCTCGCTCTCCTCTCAGGGCCTTGGTGTTCTCATCTATAAAGTCTAAAAGACTTCTAGCATCTGACGGTGACTATGGAGTGAGCACATCTGGCCCAAAGCAGCTCCACATCCAAGTTTGTAATTAATGTATGACCGTTTGGTGGCTGTCCTCTGACCCCTGCAGACCTGCAGGAAGTCTCATCCGAGTGCTAAAGCACGCCCCTGCGGACAGTGTATTTAATAAGCAGATTCTGAATTGAGATAACAAAGATGCAACTGCTCTTCTCTTCCCGGGAGTGAGTGCTTTGTACTCATGCAGAATATCCTGACACCCACACCGACATCCCTTTACACAAACACAAGAAACTGTGCAGGGTGGGAGCAAAATGCAGGGCACAGCGTCTGCATTATGGAAGAGTCGGATCTGTTCACTCTGCGGAATCATCACTCAGCAGCCAGAGTGATGGCTTGGCTTTAGTCTGGCTGCACGAAAGCTAAATAGTTTCCCCTCCAGAAGGAAGGAAAAGAAAGCATGGCCCATCAGGACAGAGATGGCAACAACACACACTTCAGAGGCCTGCCAGGGGCAGCAGGGCCATGTGGAACCATATCTGAAGGCCACAGGGTCCTCTGGGGCAGCCAAGTAAAATGTAGCAATCAACAATGAGCCCATTCAGTAAGGCCATGCTGAGGGCAGGGGTCAAGAGAATAGGACCGAACTCTAAAAAAAGAGCCCTAAGAGGACGAGGCAGAGAATCGGGACCCAATCGTGTGGGCTGATTCTTGTGTCAGCAGGGCTCCCATCTCAGCTGGGAACATCTACACCCAGCAAAGGATCTGATGGGGTGGATGCTGAATGAATGGAGGGGAGAGAGAGAAGGAGGAATTCAGTGATAAAGGACAAGCCATGTGGCAAGGAGAAGAGATCCTTTGCCTTGGTGGGCTCTGGAGTCTCAGGGCTTCCCCAGGCATGTGAAATATCAGGCCTCTGAGTAGCAACTCCAGACCCACTCACTAGGGGGCCAAGGTCCCCAGAGGGCTCCTTGCCCCTGGGCTGGGTGGGCAGAGTCCAGGCAGGGCTGCAGGGCGGACACTGCACTGCACTGCACACAAGTGGGCCTGTGTCTCCCAGGGCTCAAGGGGAGGCACTCCTGCCCCACCCACTTCCAACCAATCTTCACCACACCCCATCTGTTGGTAAAAGCCAGTATAGTCAGAGAACAAGATCTGAACTCAGATGACTGGCCTTGAATAGTGATCCTGCCATTACCAGCTTTGAAATGCTGGTCAAATTATGTAACCAAAATAAGTCGCAACGTCTTCACCTGTAAAATGAGAAAATAGAGGTACCTGATTCCCAGGATTTTTGTGAGGAAGAAGTGAGACGGTGCGTGTAAGCCACAAAGTGGTTAGCACAGTGTCCCCCACAGGAGATGTGCCCTGTATACACACACACACTCCTGCTCTTGTGTGAAAATGAGGAGAGTCTATGGGTGAAAGGAGTATTGTCTGCAGGACAGAACCCAGAGTCAGTCTCCAAATTTCACAATTTGACAGTTAAAACTCCATGCAGCCTGGGGCACTCGGAACCCCCAAAGGTATTACTTAATGTCTAAAAACAAGAAAGTCAGAAAACAGGAGGCACAAAAGCCTTCTTTTTCCAGGTCAAAGGAAGATGCCCATCTTCCTAATAACAATCGTCCTAAATAAAGGTGCCCTCTCGCAGCCTCACTCACTTCTTACCAACTATCTGTTCTGGCTGCTGTCCCGGGAGACTGATTACTGTCTCTCCTCTTCCCTGGGAAATGAGGGGGCAGGGGCGATGTCTCAGGGCAGACTCTGCTTGCACCCCCTCACCACCCACCCCTCCCATTGGAAACAGAAGCAGATGCCAAAGGATGTGCATCGCCCTTGCAGAGCCCAGATGGCTTCAGAAATTTGGTGCTCAGAGGCATAGCCTGGCCTCGTTGGAGGAAGCAGTGTCTGCTGACACACAGCAAACCCTCACAACTATCTTGTTAAACCCAGAGACCCTCAACCAGTTCCCACTGTACAGTCTTTCTGGGTTAATACTGGAGCCAGAGAGCAGAGCAACAGAGAGGTAGCAGTCCCTGTCCTCAAACAAAGACACCTAACCAAAACCTATGGCCTTTGCCATCAGCTCACCCAGCTTTCAGAAGAAGCTGGGATGTTTTCCCAGTTCTCCCATACAGTGGCCTAGATCAGTGGTTTCTACTATATCAAGGTCACCTGGGGGGTTTGGTCTAAGCAAGTTGCTTGGGCTCCACCCCAGACTAACTGAACCAGAACCTCTCAGGTGCAGAACTCAGGAAATCCGCGCTTTTTAAAAGCTCATGTGGAGATTCTGATGCACAGTGAGAGATATGAACTGATGTTCTAGACACCTGTCCACAGGTGTGCTGGGCCTTTCACAAGGAGAGGAGCAAGAGCTGCCGCATAGAATACTGCCCTACCCTGATCCCCATGTTCTTGCAGGAGCGTGTGCATGCATGCACACGTAAAACACGCACAAGTATAGGGTGGTACGATTGAGGCAGGAGCACAAGCACCTCTTCCCAACCCACCCACTCAGGTGAGCTCAGGTCACAAGAGCAACAGGTGCCCACCAGCTGTACCAGTCTGTGCTGCTGACCACGCCCTCTTCCGAGAGGCACGCCTTTGATCTCAGCTCCCTGTGAAGTAGTGCTTATTAGTCCCATTTTGCAGAAAAGGAACTTGAGGACTGTGGTTGGCAGAATAATGATGACTTCCAAAATGTCCAGATTCTAACCCTCTCAGAGCCTGGTGGTTTTTAAAACTTATATAAACCTTCCGAAAAATATTTGCTATCTAAAGCCTTTGATACAATAATTCCACATCTGGGGATCTACCCCAAGGAAAAACTTGTAAATACAAACACAAAAATACTTATGTGCAAAAATAGTTCCCACAAAGTTACTTGTATTAAATAATTAAAAACAACCCAAATTTCCAAAACTAAGGAAAGGCTTAAATAAAATGTTATATCCTCTCAGTGGAATATTATGTCATCCATAAAAACCTTTGCTCAGACTAACACAGAAAGTAGATCATGGCATAATACCTGGTGAAAAACAAAGATTTCAAATTATGTATACAGTATGATTATAACTCACAGGACTGTCTAACCCACAGCCCGTGGGGGGTGACTATGAATACAGCCAACACAAAATTGTAAACTTACTTAAGACATTATGAGATTTTTTTGTTTTCATTAGTGTTTGCATATTTAAGGTGTGGCCCAAAGATGCCAAAAGTCTAGACACCCCTGAAGGAAATATTTATTATGTTTATCTTTTTAGTCAAACCATGAAATATTTTTCTTCTTCCTATTTGTCTGAGCAAAAGGTATCTTATGAACGCTTTGTAAATGTTTATTTTGGTAAGCTGAAGAGTATAAATGGGTGTTATTGTAGGCTCCCCCAAAGATGTTCGTGTCCTAGTCCCCAGAGCCTAGGAATGTTACCTTACGTGATAAAAGGGACTTGGGAAACTGAGTTAAGGATCTGGATGAAGCGAGCAGCCTGGGTTACTGGGTGGGCCCAACGTCATCACCAGGATCCTCATAAGAGAGGGCAGGAGGGTCGGAGTCAAAAAAGATGTGATGATGCCAGCAGAGCTCAGAGCAATGCGCCCAGGAGTCAAGGAAGGAGCGCATTCCCCCAAAGATGGAAAAGGCAAGGACTGGATTCTCCCCTGAAGCCTCCAGAAGGAACACAGCCTTGGATTTTAAACCCACAAGATCTGTTTCAGACTTCTGACCTCCCAAACTGTAAGATAATGAGCTTGTGCTGTTTTAAGCCATGGGGGCTGTGGCATTTTATCACAGCAGTAATAGTAAAGTAAGGTAAGACCCCAAGAGGCAAAATACAATGTTCCACAGCCAGTACCTGGAGGCCCTTCTCCTCCCACTCTAGCACTGGCAGACCCAGAAGCCAGGAGCTCAGTCAAGGGGCGGAGACACAGCTCTGCCCTGTGCGCGCTCCTGTGCGTGCTCCCATCCAGAGCTGTGGACTGGTTCTACCTCCTTCCGTGTTTGCTCTTGAACTACCTCCTCTTCCTCCACAGCCTCCTCCCTAGGGGATTGCAGGGTGTTGGACGGGGAAAAGTGGAGGGACCGATATGAATGGAAGAGCATTTTCCTTTGGGGTCCTCTGCTCCCCGACCACCAGTATCTTTAGAGCAAATGAGGACTGAAATACTTAAACAGGTGAAAAGCTGACAAACTATAAATATCTAAAAAACAGAATGTGAGTTCTTCCATTTTTTAAACTGCCTGCAATTACTGAGAGGATTGGATTTTTTTAAGGAGAAACATTAGTCATGGAAGTTTAGCATTTTAGGGCTATAATTTAATTTAACTGCAGCTTGGCTTTTTAAATATATTTGAATGTCCTGCCATATTTCAGAAAGATATAATACTGCAAATACCTCACACTGCACATACCTTTTTCAGCAGGGCTTTGTGCTGGACCAGAGGTAGAAGCTGGGTATGTGCAGAGAGAGCCCTTGCCTAGGAGACAGGGACTCAGGACTCCAGTTCTCAGCTCTGCTAACTTGAGTGCAATCCAGGTTCACTCAGTTCCCTCCATGCCGCTGTAGTGGGAGGCAGCACAAAGGAAAGAGGTTGAGTCAGATATTGGCTGGAAGCGACAGAAAGGGTTCTGTCTGAATTACGCAGAAGGGAATTTACGGTAAAGTTATTGAAGGATCAGAATCAAGGGCAGTTGGAACACCTGGCTCTGATTCAACCTGGTAGAAAAAATCCAGGTGGCCCAGCTACAGGAAGTCCAGGCAACACACTGATTCTGACAGCCCAATCAGCAGGAGGCCGCTGCTGCCCCCATAACCTCCCACCAATCCAGCTTAGCCTCGCCACCACGGTAGCTGCAGATGCTTAAAAAATCAGCCCCATTGGCTAAGCTGAGATCACAGCCCACCCTCTGGCTATACCTAAGCACCAGTGGTAAAGGATGGAGCCTAGCTTTTAGCTTTAAAAATAGAGGGTGCAATAGCAGACTATGTGAGGAAAGTAATTGCTTTGTTGTGGTGGTTCTCAAAGTGTGGTCTCTGGACCACAGTATCTGCCTCATCTGAGAACCTTCTAGAAATGCGCATTCTGAGGCCCCAGCCAGACCTACTGAATCAGAAACTCTGTTCTAACCAGTCCTCCTGGTGATTGCGATAACCAGTTTGAGAGCCATTGCCCTACAGAAAATCCAAAGGCTACTAAAATGGTTAAACACCACCAAACCAGAAAATAACAATTGCCCAGGATGTAGGTTAAAAATCAGAGTATGGCGCCAGACTGGCAAGAAAACCAAAGTAAAACACTGGGGGAAAGGGACCTCTTCAGACAACTTTTTTTCTCACCTAAGTGTGACATAGGGTGGCGCTTGTTGTGCAAACAGAACTTCAAAACAAACCTTTGACCCCTCCTTCTAGCCACAGTGCTGCTGCCCCTTAGTCCCTCCCTCTAAAACTCCAGACCCTCCTGTTCCTCAGCCCCCACTCTGTCCTCTTTCCTGCCCTCCTCCCAGCTAGTCAGTTCCCTGGACCCAGCCCTCCTACTGTGCAAATTGAAAACCTTCCCACTCCCTCCCTCCAGAAAATCCTAAAGTCGCCTCCAGAATGAAACTCCAGTGTCAGAACTGCCCTTTGCTTCCCTTGGAAGCAAACAAATCACCGTCTTCTGTTCTGAGAAATGTTCAGCTGTTCCCCTGCCCCCACAGCCAGAGCGCCTTCTGGCCCCTGCAGCTAGAAGCTGGCCGGCCCTCTCAGCATCAAGTCCTCCAGGCCGCTTAGTCCTGCAGACGGGCGGCGGAAGTCGAAAGTCTCAAGGTTTAGCCTAAGCTGGAGGGACACCATGTGGCCATACCTGGTATGACACATCAAGCCACGAGACTTCTGTTGCTCTTTATGCGATGATATTTTTGTAAAACCTAGGAGACAATGACATTAAGGAAATGTTCAAGAATAAAAATAGAACTAAAGTTCACCCACAATTACACAAACAGGATTCTTTTTGTTTCTGATCTTAGATATTTTCTGACAATTATAACCACACCACCCACTCCAAAGAGCATTCCTTTCTTTTCCACGGAAATCTTCTCAGTAGCATTTTCCAGGCCCCTTCAATGAAAGTCAAGAGAAGACCCTGAATAAATGTTAGTGCAATAAAATGAAGTGAAAAGGCATTAAATCTGGGGGGAGGCATGTGGTTAAGAGCTCCATTTCTAGAGTGACACAGGCAGGGATTCAAAACCCAGCTCTGCTGCTTAGCTGGGTGGCCACAGGTATCTTTGTTAACCCTCCTGTAGCTCAGTTTCCTCATCTGTCACATCAAGGGAGGAACAGCATCACCCGCTGTATGGGTCTGTTGTGAGAATGAAATGACAACATGCAAGGAGCCACGTAACACAGGCCTGGCCAAGCCCTGACGTGAGCATCATTACCACTTTTCAGTGCATCCCTCTGGAACCATCACAACTGATGCTGAAGGTGTCCCTTAGGGAGGATCCTTGAAACTGCAAAACTATGAGTTGACTCATGGCTGAAAAAACATAAACTAAGAGAGCCTTAGACTTTACAGGCTAGGACCTTGGATCCCGCCAATGGAATTCCAGGCCAGATCCTGCTGTCCGGGCTCCTGAGAATTGCTCAGTACCGAGCTATACAACCTTGGCCCCAGCTCCTCCCAGTTACTGCAAGCCTCAGCTTCCTCACCCGCAAAGGAGGAAAGAGATTACTCACCACCACCTTCATCCGAAACAATGAGCTCAGAAACAGGGGAACAAGCTTGGGTTTCTCTCCAGAACAGATTACCTCACAAGGTGTTCAAGATTCATTCAAGGAAAACTTAACATAAATCTGCCTGACATTGCTAATTTCTTTCTGCAGGAAATCATCTTGCTACCAAGTAAGCCCCAATGAACAAAAGAAAACAGACGAGGGAACCCAGACCCTCTAGAAGAGTATGCCAAGGGGATTCTCTCTCACGGGCATCTTCCAGGAAGCCAGATAGCCATTTGGCAAGCAAGTCCTCATGAAATCCCCTACTATGTATCAGGCCAGAGGCTAACAGGTAAATTAGGCCCTGCTTCTGCCCTCAAGGGCCCATCTTTTTGTAGGGGACAGACCCTGGGAGAGACAGGCACATGTATCGACAACTCCAATAGTTTCATAAGTACTAGAATGCCGTGAAAATGGAGACGTGAGCCATTTATTCTGCCCTGAACCCTCAGAGAAGACTTCACAGAGGAGATGTCCTTTGAAGTATGATCAGATTACAGGTACTGACACCACAGCAGGGCTGGATCCATTAGAAAACTGTTTATTATATGGAACATGATAAGGCCTAAGCTAGGTAGGTCAAGGCCCTGGGGCAGGATGGAGGAAAAGAGTGCATCAGAACAATTCATAGAGATCCCCAGACCCTGCCCAGAGACCCTGATCTAGTTGGTCTGAGGAGAGGCCAAGAATCTGAGTACACATTTTGCAAATCCCTTCTCCGGGGTGATGCGACTGCAGGTAATCCACATGCCCACCACTCTCACTAACGCCGCAGTCCTCCTAGTTACCCCTCCTTCTCATGGCCTCTGTGACCTCTGCCTGGAAGCTTCTTCCCATTCTGTTCCCATTTGACATATGTCTTCTTCTCCTCCAAGTTGCAGCAGCTCAAGCACTGGTAGGTAAAGTCTTTCAGAGTATTGCTTTGTGTCAGGCATTAGGTTAGTACTTTATATAGATTATTTTATTTTAAACTCAAAACAACCCTATACAATGAGTCTCCTAATAAACCCCATTTTACAGATAAAAAACTGAGACACAAAGCAATTAAGTGATTGGCATGTTGTCATTCTTCTAGGCTGTGCATTTTGTCTGTATCCCCCACCCACTACATTACTCACAACATGAGGCTGAAGTTGTTATGTCTATGTGACCCTGGAGCCTGGGCCTGTACCCAGCACATTGTAGTTGTTTAGTAAATATTTGTCAAGTAAATAAAAGAATAAACAAACATCAGAAGGGGCTCAGACTTCCAGTCAAGATGGAGGCGTAGGTAAACACACTTTGCCTCTTCATGCAACCACAGAAAGAATTACAACTAGACCTCAAAACAAATAACACCCAGAACCATCAGAAAATCAAGCTCTATGGAAGGCCAACAACCACGAATGTAAAGAAGCCACATTTGTTCAGACGAGTAGGAGGGGCAGAGATGCAGAGATGGGCGGAGAGGCACGGAGACGCCATGTGGCACGGAGAGGTGGTGGCAGTGGAACGGGTGGTTCCACATTTACGTGTGGTGGGTAAAAATTGGGAGGGATACCTTGGGAACGAGGGATCCCAGCCCCAGGCCAGACCTCACAGCCCAGGGTTCCAGAACCAGGAAAATAAATCCCCATAACTTCTGGTGGTGGAAGAAACAGCCAGAATTTCAGGAGACTCTGCTTAAAGGGCCCTCATGGACTTAAAACGTATGCAAACCCTCTCCCTCTGGGATTCAGCACCAGAGCAACAGCTGGAAGGGCAGCAGTCACACAGGGCAGGTGCAGGGCAAACCTCCAGAAGGCAGGCAGTAGCATTGTCCCCTCTCCCAGCCATCCCCTCACACAGAGCCACAAGGTGATGAAGCAGGTTGCCCTGCCCTGGCCATTACCTAAGGCCCTGCCCCACACAATTTGGAGGTTCCGTATCTACAATGGGCCACACTACTAAGACAGGGAGTCAAAGCAACTCTATCTAATATACAGAAACAAATACAGGGAGGCTGCCAAATTAAGGAGACGAAGAAATATGGCCCAAATGAAAGAACAGAACAAAACCCCAGAAAAAGAACTAAACAAAATGGAGATAAGCAACCTATCAGATGCAGAGTCCAAAATACTGGTGATCAGGATGCTCAAAGAACTCATTAAGTACTGCAACAAAATTAAAAAGACTCAGGAAGAAATGAAGGGTACGCTGAGTGAAATAAAGAAAAATCTATAGGGAACCAACAGTGGAGGGGATGAAGCTGGGATTCAAATAATGATTTGGAACATAAGGAAGAAAAAAAATTCAATCGGAACAGCAAGAAGAAAAAAGGATTCAGAAAAATGAAGATAGTCTAAAGAGACTGTGGGACATCTCCAGATGTACCAAAATCCAAATCGTAGGGGTGCCAGAAGAAGAAGAAGAGCAAGAAACTGAAAACTTATTTGAAAAAATAATGAAAGAAGACTTCCCTAATTTGGTGAAGGAAATAGACAATTCCAAGAAACACAGAGAGTCCCAAACAAGTTGGACCCAAACAGGACCACACCAAGACATCATCATAATTAAAATGCCAAAGCTTAAAGATAAAGAATTTTAAAAACAGCAAAAGAAATGCAGAAAGTTATCCACATAAGAGTTCCCATAAAGCTGTCAGTTTATTTCTCAAAAATAACTTTGCAGGCAGGAAGGAACTGGCAAGAAGTATTCAAAGTGATGAAAAGCAAAGACCTACGACCTAGATTACTCTGTTCAGCAAAGCTCTCATTTAGAATTGAAGGGTAGATAAAGTGCTTCCCAGACAAGGTAAAGTTAAAGGAGTTCATCATCACCAAGCTCTTATTACATGAAATGTTAGAGGAACTTATTTTAAAAAAAGAAAATCAAAACTATGCATACTAAAATGGCAAGGAATTCACAACTATCAACAACTGAAATCTAAAAAAACAAACTAAACAAACAACCAGAACAGTAACAGAATCCTAGGTATGGAGACCATTTGAAGGGTTATGGGCTGGGAGAAGGAAAGAGGAGAAAGGGGGGAAAGGAGCAGGGATTAAGAAGCACAACTGGTAGATGCAAACAGATGGTGGGGGCAGGGGGATTAAGAATCGTATAGGAAATGGGGAAGCCAAAGAATTTATATGCATGACCCATGGACCTGAACTAAGGAGAGGGATTGCTGGAGGGAATGGGGGTACCAGGCAGAGGGGGGGAAAGGGAGAAATTGGGACAACTGTAATAGTATAATCAATAAAATAAATTTAAAAAAAACAAACTAACATCACCTCCTTCCCTCAACTGTCCGGGCAACAAATGTGCTCTCTTCCTCTGCTCTCTTTTCCGTCCCCGCCCCCACTGCCATCTCCCCTCCTCGGGGCAGAAGGTGGACTCGGGACCTCCAGAACTACAGCAGCTCCTGGAGCACAGCACAGCCCCCCACCTGTCATCCCCCACCCCCTGTCACTAACTGGGTGACAATAGCACCCAGGAACGTGCTTTCCCAGTTTGTTAAACCTTTTTGTTTGGTGATATAGGAAATTGGCCTCTTTCTCAACTGCTAGGTTTGCCTCCCCCAAAGTCCCCTCTTTCTGGGGCTTCTGGCCAAGCCTCTCCCTCACAGCTGCTCCCCATCCCTTCCCTCTGGCTCAGTGTCTTTGTCATCGCGCCCCCCTCTGTACTCCCATCCCTGCATTCTCGCTGCCTTTCCTCCACCCCTTCCCTTCCTTTTTTTCCTCCTCAGTTCTCTCTGGATTTTCTTCCCCTCTGTCTTTCTCTCTGGCCCCTTCCCTCCCCCCCTTTCTTCCCCCCCCCCCTTGTCTCCATCCCTTCCCATTTTCTTCCTCTTCTTTGCCCTCCCCACCACTCCCTGTCTGCCTGCTGGCTCGCTCTCTCTCATTCCTGGTGTCTGTGTGTGTGGTCTGAGGGTGTCTCTGTAGGTTTTGCTGGCTTCCTGTTTCTGTTGATCTATCTGTGTAGTGCTGCCTCCTCTGGCTCTCCCTTTCCCCTTCCCTTTCTCTTCCTGCTCTCTCTTCTCTTCTCTCCTATCCTCTCCCCCTTTCCCTTACTCCTTTTTTTCTGTTCCCCTTCATCTCCCTGCCGCTCGCCTCTCTCCAAATTCAGCACTGTTTCCTCCCTGGCCTCTCCTACACTCCCCAAAGGAGGTCAGTTAGATGCCCTGGCTCTGCTCCCTTCCCTCTGCGTCAGCGCCTCCAGGCCTACAGGGCCTCTGGGCCCTTCCTGCCAGCCTTCTCAACTTGCATCCCCCAGCCCCCTTTTCCTCTGAGTCCTCATTACTGCCTTCTCACTTCAGACTACCCTGCCCCGCCTCCCTCCAGAGGGCGCCTCCTGGCCCTGATGGGGGCAGCTGTCCCCCAGCAGCCCCACAGCCCTGCCTCCCAGCTCCTTGACAATCTGGCCTGGGCCCCAGCCCCCACCCTCCCCTCGGCTGCTTCAGACAAACTGCAGAAATCCTGGAGCAGGAGCCCGAGGGGCCCCATCCCATTTGGAAGCCACCCAAGTGGAGGCGGAGGGGCCTCCTCATCCAAGTGCATCCACCCAGCCAGCGTTGCACTGATGTAACAGCGTGGCTCCGGAACAGTTTCTGAACGCCGGCAACTTTTCCATGTAGCGCTAGGCCCCAGTTAGCCCCAGTGTCCCGGGGGCCCTTAGGGTGTAACTGGCTCGCTGAGGCCCAGGCGTTTCACACTCCAGTCTTGGTCAGGCAGGCCTGGGAAGCACTCAGCATTCATGAGAAGGCCCAGCTCTAGGGAATTCATTACTGTTCCTGCTGTGGCCGCTGCTTCTCTGCCGGCCAAGGAGCTGCCTGCAGAAGCCTTTGTTCCCGTGGCCTGCGGGGCCAAAGCTGACAATGAGATTCCGAACAGGCTTAGGGGTGATGGTGGGGCCCCTAGCAGACTTAGCCAGTGAGTATAAAGAACCAGCTGTGGAGGGAAGGTAGAGATTTTAGGGCCTATACCCTGTATCCTTCAAGTAGTTCATTCCGTTCCTTTCTTCAGTAAACACAACCGACAGCCTGATGGGCACACTGGATACTGGGTACCAGAGCTAAACAGAGCGTTGTCCCTGTCCTCTAGGGGCTGGTGCAAGAGAAAAACAAGTAAGCAGCAAATGCAACATGATAAATTGCAGCATAGAAATGGATCATTATAAAAGGAACCATTTATTGAGCACATATTAAATGCCATAAACTGGTCTAAGCATTTTACATACATTGTTTTATTCCAATCCTCCTCTCTTCAAAAGGCATGATTATCCCATTTTACAGATGAGAAAACTGAGGCTCAGCTAAATAACAATTGCACAGCTAACAAATAGTCAACCTAGGATTGCTAAACTGCCTAAATGACTCCAAATTACTGCTCCCTGTTGACACAAGATGCTAGGGGTAAAAACAAAGTTACCAATAAGTAAACTCTGTTGAAGGGTGAGATGGAGGTGAGCAGAGTGAACTGGGAAGGTTTCAAAGAGAAGGGAAAGCCTGCTGGGTCTATGAAGGCCCAAATAGAAGTTCCTCCTGGTGCCAAAGGTCTAGAGGCAACCTGGGCCAGGAGAGGGTGCATGGGTCTCCTTTGATTCATTGTGAATGTGCTCTCTGATGAACTTTTGAAAATCTGAGAAAGTTTCTGGTCGCTAAACATAATAAATAAGTTCATTAATATTCCATTCAGAGATTCCCTTAGGATCCCACCATGATTGGGAATGGGTGCCAAAAGTTCCCATTTTAAAAAGTCAGTATTTAGGAGTAATATTAAAGTCAGCTTTAAAGAGAAAGACGAATACCCCATAATGCCACCACCCTAACACAGCTTTTTTAGTCATTTTTGTTTCCCCCCTTCTCATCAGTAAATGCAGGAGCGCTTCAATGGGCAGTATGGGGGGCAGCTCCGTTAGCGCGCTCCATCAGTGCGGCCAGGCTAATGAGAGCATCTTCGATGGGGTTTACAAATGTGCTCTAAGAGGCTGTTTTTTCGTTAGCACACTTTCTCCGTCTGAGGCACTATTTTTATGTTAGAAAAAAAATGCAGTGTGTCTATGGAAGTCATTAACTCTTGCGTCAGGAAGATGATAGACCCAGTATATGTGTATCTGCTTGAGGGAACTGTCTTCACAGGAGAGAAGGCCTCTCCTGCTCCCCGAACCCTCCACCCTCCGCTAGTGTTGAGCAGTCACACCCACCCAACGTTCTTACAACCTGCCAATCCTCCAGCCTCCTAGTCTCCGCTCCTCCTCTTCCCCCTGCCTCTTTCTGCTTTCTTCAGATTTGTTCAGCCTCTGTTTCTTAGGATCCAAATAAAGTCCCAGTTTGTCTACTAAGCTTTTTCAGAATCCTCAGGGCTGTCTTCTACCTCCGAGTCCCTCTGCTTCTAATAGTCAATACAATCCCTTGCTTCGTGCTGTTGTATCGTATACAGACATGCTCTTTCTCCGACCTCGATTTGAAGATCTTAAATACAATGACTATATTCAGTTCCTCCACTTCTGCCTTCTGCTCACAGCACAGCAAATGTGTGTTGATTACAATGATGCTGGTCATATGCTAGTGATGCAAGTGACACAAAACACTAGAATGACTAGCCATAAGAGAAAAGCATAGACTCAGAATTCAGAGTGAACCAAAGTGCATTGTAGTGCATCCATTTACTAATGATGTGACCTTGGAAAAGCCTCAGAACCTCCCTGAGCCTTAGTTTTCTCACCTGTAAAATGGGGGCAATAATAAAGTTATTGGAAAGGTCTAGTGAGGTACAGCCATGCCTCAGTACTCATCAGCTTCTCAGAACTCGTCAAACCCTGTACTTGTCACATTTTGACGAGAAAAAAATGTTTCAGCACTCGGTGCTTGCTCGGGACTCCTCGCCCTTGCTAGAACTTGTATGAGTCACAACGCCGCCCTGCAAGAGAACAGGCTTCGTCGTTCGGTACTTGTGGGTCATCTCGAGTTCTGGAATGAATTAACGACGAGCACTGAGGTACCACTCACTGTAATGCTTAACAGTGTGTAAAAAGTGCTTAGTCCATCACAAGCATTGAATACATAGTTGATGCTTTTATTTTTCACTAATACTAATGAAAAATACCAGAGATTACAGTTTGCAAATACAGGCATACCTCATGGCACTGTGCTTCACTTTATTGCACTTCACGGATATTGATTTTTTTATCAGTTGAAGGTAAGATCCTCCACTGGCAAAAAGTTTACGACTCTCCAAAGGCTAGGATTTCTTCCAATCTTCAGGTGATGGTTAGCACTTTTCTAGCAATAAAGTATTTTTAATTAAGGTACACACATTGCTTTTTTAGACATCATGCTATTGACTACACTGAATAGACTGCTATACGGTGCGAACATAACTTACATGCACTGGGGAACCAAAACATTTGTGACTCTATTTCAGTCCTCACTTGATTGTTGTCATCTGGCACTGAAACTGCAATGTCTTCAAAGTGTGCCTGTAAATTGTAGAAAGCATTAGTTTAGTAAAAGTCATTATCCACCAACATAAAGAGATTATCCATCAAAGAATTTTACATGATAAACTAGTGAAAATGAAGTAGCTCTAAGAGACTTTGGGATGAAATTCCACAGCCCTGAGATTTCATTTACTACCCAGCGCCCAACGTCTGTGACCCCTGCTCAGAGTTACCAAGGATGCACCAGTTTGAACAGTCATTACATTGTGTCCAGATTTCTGAACGACTAACCCTCCAAGCTAACTCAGTCTCCTAGAATGTTGGAACCAGGAGTTAACTCTAGGGATCACCCTTATCCTGCAGACAAAGAAGCAGCAGCCCACACAGTCACCTGGCAGGTGAGGGCCAGAGCCAGAAATTTGAACCCCAATATTCCAATCTCCATGTCAGAGCTCAGCGTTCACTGCATCTTGCTAATTCCTTAGAGAAAGAGCAGCTCTGGGAGACGTGTGCCCCATACACCAGGGATTTGATCTCAAAGTGTGTTTATTACTATGAGCTCCACTGGGTGGCCGTAGTTACAGACTACAAAAAAGGGAGGGGGGACTTGTTCAGTAGCTTTTAAATGTGAAACAACTCTGTTGCTAAAATCTCTGGCCTCTTCCAGTGACTGATATCATAATGTTTCATTTTCTGGTAGTGGGAATAGTTAATGTGCAAAAAAGCTGACCAATAGCTCCAATGTGTATTTCCTCTCAAGCCTTCATGCTCAGTATTTGAATCCAGCCTCTATGCTGGAACTCAAGTAAACCTCAGTGCGTTCAAAGGTAGCACTGGGGAATATTAAAGAGCCACCAGGACTCCTAGGATTCACAGGCAGAGACACTTTGGTATATGGAAGCAAGCAGGATGAAAAAGCCTGCACCCAAGCACACCATGCACCTGGCACATCATGGGCCCAAGGATGTGGTCTCCCACTGACACAGTTCCACCTATGAGGAAAGCAAACAGCGAAATAAATTATAGTTGACTGAGTGACTGATTACCAAAGGTGTAATTCAATAACCACCCACAGCACCATCACTCATTTCTGAGCAATTAAAATTTCACTAACTGAATCATCACCCATGTGGCTTATGGGTCAAAGCTCGGCTCCTGTCTCAGCGTTTCGGGGCATTCTCAGATGACAGACTGTGGGACTTCCTGGCATGTGGAACTCACAATAAAATTTGCCCCATGGTGCATCCTGCTGAAATCAAATTTAACAGTCATGATGGCTCCATGAGTGCTTGGCAGGGAGGGTCCCTCCCTGCTGAGCAGATACGTGTGGCCTGGTTGACAGGAAGCTCCGTCAAATTTGAGGCCTAGCGTAGACCCAGCTGAAGTTCCCTTTCATCTCTCATCTGCTATGAAGTCAACCAGAATTCTTATCCTAAGGGTCAAGCAGATCTGCCTCTGGCTCAGAGTGACTTTGTCACATGCCTCACCCTGATCTCATCCCACCCATGTGACCTCAGAACTTTTACTCATGATTCATGGCCCACATACCTGACAGAATAATCCTGACACTGCGTGGTCCAGAATCCGTGATGCTGTCTCCTCTAGAAAGTGACGTGCCCTGCTCCTCCCAGGCTGACTGCGTCTGTAGCATCCACAACTACAGAGTCCAAGATGGGCCCATGTGCTGAGCTCTTACTGTGTGCCAGGGACTTAACTAAGCATTTCATAGGTATTACCTTATTTTATTCTCCCAAAAATCAAAAAAGGAAGAGTTTATTATATGCATTTTATATGCAAGGATACAGAGGCTCAAAGATCAAGTCCCTGATCTGAGGTCACACAACTAACAAGTGACAGGGCTAGGATCAGTGCCTGGATGTTTCTGACTCCAAACGCCAAGCTTATAGCCTCTGTCTGCAGCGGCCTCTGAGCTATCATTTCATTGCTGAGGTGCACACAGCCCTGCACACCCACACGTGAGGAAGACCCCGCAGGCAGGACGGAGGCAGCTGGACCTGGTCCTAACCTAACCTCATTCATGCATCTGTTCATACCTCTAGGAGATGTTGATGACTACAGTGGGCCAGGCGCTGGGGCAGGGATAAACAGCACCGAGGTCCCCCCCTGAGAACCTGGACTTTGAAGACAAACAGTGATGTATTTTGGAGGCTGCTCAGTCTGTCACCCACATGCGTTCATGTGTACCTCCAGGTGTCATCTTTACTGGGAGCTTCACTGTTGGACCAAGCTGCCTCTTGAGATCTGGACTGTGCAGAAGTCCAGAGCACAGAGCCAAGAGCCACAGCTGTGGATCCCGTGCTAGATGTTTGTCCCAGGGGAGTTTCAAACAGGGAGTAATTCAAAACCTCTCCTTACCACCTGTCTGGAATGGTTTTTGGCTACACCCTTGAATGACTCACTCATAGCAATATTTCTGGAGCCATTCCATTTGGTGTTTTTTCAGTTACTGCCTTAACCTGATATAAAAGGGCTGGAAGGCCCTGGACAGGTTCTGTTTAATGGGCCCAAATATGCCCTAACGCTCCCCATACAGTTAGTGATATTCTCTCCTTTCTCATGAGAACCCGGTGGGATTAGACAATTGTGACGGACCCCATGCTTCTGTCACATCAGGTCTGTGGGTACCCTCCCAGAAGACTATACCTCTTGCAACAAAGGAAACATAAAGTGAGTGCAAGATTTCTGTAATAATTCCTGTGTCCAGAAATTCTATTCACATGTACTTTAGTACTCCTGTTAAGGATAGAGACAGCCTGCCCGCTGGGACTGCCCACCTCGTGCAGAAGAACACTCTGATTCCTTCCCAGGGGAGGCAATCAAAGGACTTGGATAGTGCTCACAGGACTCAGCCAAGGGCTGCAGGCAGATGACTGCTGTCTTCACTCACTAACACCGAGTGGACCCTTCCCAGCTAGGGCTGGACCATGCGGACTTCTAGAACAACCCCACCTTTGGTAAAGGCAGAGCTGCAAAATCTGGATGTTGGTTGGCAATGCCTTTCATGGAGAATAAAAGTAAACAAAAAATATTCTTTTGACTAGTCTCAGTCCTGATGTCCGAAAATGCCCATCTCATTCCTTAGTAAAAGGAATATACGTCCCGCCAGCCCAGAGAAGGTACATCCCTGATACCGGCAAGACCCTAAAGAGGCCTCTTAATAGGGTGAACTCTTACTGGTTAAGAGACCATTATGTTCACAGACTGGGAGGTGGCATTATGGATGTTGGGAAGCGATAGATTTTCAGTTTAACTAGTTTTATACCCTTGTGTAGCAATGGTTTTCTACTGCACTGGTTTGTGGCAAGGTGCCCCTACAAACCAGAGACAACTCGCTTAGAAATACTAAGCAGTCATTAAAAGTCATGCACGGTAACATCTGAAAATATGCACAATATATTGTTAAATAAAAAAGTGATGAGATAAACAACTGTATTAAGAATTTTGGAAGAGACATGTCTATAATTGAACATTAATATGGCTTTAAGCTTTCTAACAGCTAAGGAAAAAATGGAAAGTTCTCACGTTTTGTAGTAATTATTGGATAAATGTTTATCTTCTAAAGAACACTTTTCTTTATCCTCACAGTAAACTTGGAAGGGAAGCTTTTATAACATGAAAACATGTTTACTCTAGACACTGCTCTAAGGGGCAGAGAAATGGGGGCTAAGGGGTAGAGAAATGGGGGCTGATTGGAAAGTGCTGTCTGTACTGGGTATCAGTTGTCTTCACTCCGCAGTCTACCTTTAACTTTCTTCTGCCAACTGCCCCCTGGTTTCCCTCTCCGGAGCCACGCCCACCCTCGCTCTCACAAAGTCTGTGTGCAAAGGGAGAGGAGACACAACCCTAACTCCAAAGATGGCCGTTACCTCAGACCTGACCAATCACAGCATCACAGTCCCCAGCCCGTAATGATTGCTTAAGGATAGACAGACTTGGACTTAATCACAGCCAATGATACGCAATAAAACTTTCGGAGACTGCTAAGAAAAAAAAAAAATGTGATCTTTTCTACTGGACTTAAATCTGGGAGGACAAAAGACTGACGCTGCCAGAGTCTTCATGCCACAACTTAGAGTCTGAAGCTGTGCCAAGAAATAGAGGCAGATTTGGACCTAGTATTAGCCCCTGGATGAAACTATATGCGTCTACCCTGTACTTTTTAGTTGCATAAGCCAATAAATTTCCTCTCTTGTTATTTATGCCAGATTTGGTTCAATATCCTGTTGTTTGCATCCAAAAGACTCCCAAATGATATGCTTTCAAGTTCAGTACCCACTTCTGAATCCTATAGGGATGCTCACACATTTTAGAAATTATAAATACCTTGCAGAGGCTAAAAAACTCTCCATGAGAGTAATTAAGGGAAACTGTGATAAAGGAAGTTTTATTACTTCTATTCAGAAATCTAAGGCCAGATGTCTTTTTTTTTCATTATCCTCTTTGACTGAATAATTATACTCCTTAATAATAATTCATCCCTCGGAGTGTTCTTATAAAAAATAAATGAGGATAAAAGTACATTAGAATGCTTAGAACCTGACACCCAATGGGTTTCCAAAAGTTTTTAGTTTCTTTCCCCTAGAATATCATTGTCCAAAACCAAATGGACATAGACAAGCTGCTTATAAATTATCAAAACTTTCACAGTTGTCCAAAACAATGTTCTTTGGACCTCTCTTGAAATGAAACACAATCAAAACATAGGATATTTGCAAGACAACATCCCTAAAGCAAAGACACTGCTATACTTACAAATGATGGACTAAGGGAGGAGGGCATCCCCGTGGGCATTTGTGGGGAACAGTGGCCACCACAGGAGAACGGACTCTGAGCAGAGTCTGTCAGAAGGGAAGCAGGCCTACAATGGACTAGGCACCGTGATGTGTTTGAGGTGCTGAGAAAGCTTCAGAGAACCCAGTGGACCCACTTCCACACATGACTCTGAGGAAATACATGTCCCTGTGAGATCACAGAAAATAGTATTGGCCTCTGCCCCCACCCGGTTCCTGGCACAGAGCTCCTGAAAGCCTTGTAATTTCCTTGGTGTAGAAGAGTCTTTTGTTCTGATGCGTGACTCTGGGTGGGTTCCTGGAATGCTCCAAATGAGGGTGAGTAGCCAGAAAGATGAAGCCATGATTAGAAGCATGGAATTCTCAGCCCCACCCTTATTCTCTGGAAAAAGGAAAAGGGCATTAAATAGTTTTAATAATTGATCATACCATCAGATATGATAAAATTCCTGGTAGTATGGTGCTCAGGGAGCTCCCAGGTTGGTGAACACATTCCCATCCTAGGAGGCTGTTGAACCCCAGCTCCATGAAGACAGATGTTCTTACACCTGGGCCCCTCCCAGACCTTGCCCTATGTATCTCTTCATCTAGCTGTTGATCTATATCTTTGATCATATTCTTTTTTAACAGTCTTTTTATTTTATATTTTTAAAGATTGTATTTATTTATTCTTATACAGAGGGTAAGGGAGGGAAAAAGAAAGGGAAATACACATCAATGTGTGGTTGCTTCCCATGTGCCCCCCTACTGGGGACCTGGCCTGCAACCCAGGCATGTGCCCTGACTGGGAACTGAACAAGCAACCTTTTGGTTCTCAGGCTAGTGCTCAATCCACTGAGCTACACCAGCCAGGGCCCTTTATAATATTCTTTAATAAACTGATAAATGATTTCTCTGAGTTCTGTGAGCCTTTCTAGCAACTAACCAAACCCAAGGGGAGGAGGTCATGAGAATCTCCAATTTGGAGCCAAGTTGGAAGAAGTTGTGGGTAACCTGCAGACCTACTACTTGCAACTGTCATACGACAGAGGGACAGATTTGTGGGACTGAGCCCTCCACCTGTGGTATCTGATGCCATCCCCAGGTAGATAGAGTCAGAACTGAGTTAAAGTGTAGGACACCTGGCTGGTGTCACCGAGAATTATTTGGTGTGGGAGAAAACCCCACACATGTACTGACCGGAGTGAAAGGTTTTATGTGAACAGCAAAAGAAGCTCCCAGAAGGGGAAAAGCTAGGTGTTTTCCAATACAGTCCCAAAACCTGGGCTTCTTTTTGGAAATGTTCAGGTGCTCCTAAGAGGATACTGTAGTATAAAGAGTGTGTGTTTGAAGTTGTACTGGTCTAAATTACAATTCCAGCACTGCCTCTTACTGGCTAAGTGGTCTTGAGCTATTTCTTACATTCCCTAGGTCTCATTTTTCTTATCTGTGACATTTAGATAATAATATGTACCTGGGAGCAGCTCCTTTCCTCCAAGATGTGAAAGTCACTGGGGAAGCTCACAGACAGTCTTGTTCTCCTAACAGGTACATGGTAGGTCTGCATTTTCCTATCCCTTGGATGCTGGGTGTGTATTATGTTCTTGTGCTTTGCTTTGGGAAATGAAATGTGAGCAGAAAAGCCTTGTATCTGTTGGGGAAAAGGCTTTAAGAATCGGAACATGATTTGCTAGGTCCTCTTCTACCAGATGTGGTAATTCTAGAAACAAATATTAAGACTGGACCTTTGTCGGTGTGAGGAAACTCTTGTCTATAATGAACAAAACCCCCTTCTGAACTGCACTGATAGAGATCATGAACAAGAAACAGACTGTGATTTGTCCCTTGCTTTAGCATAACCAGGCTCATCCTCTCTAACACACTCAGTTAGACCCTTTCACATACCTGAAATCCCACTCTCTCAACGCACTGGCCCATTTCATGAGGGGTGATTTACAAGTGCACCTGCCCATACCACTCCGAGTGGTCAGCAGTTTTTGACCAAAAACAGCATGACTCCTGTGTCCCACCCTTGCTATTCACCCCATCTTGCCCCAAGGGATTTTATTTTGTTTCTCTGGATGAAAAAAGTACTCAAAGAGAAACATTTGGTTGATATGGAAAAGGTGAAACAAAAAAATGGTGAAAGCACTAAAAGGCATCAAAACTTATAGGTTCAAAAACTGTTTTAGCAGTGG
Organism: Sturnira hondurensis; assembly: GCF_014824575.4. NCBI lineage: Eukaryota > Metazoa > Chordata > Mammalia > Chiroptera > Phyllostomidae > Sturnira > Sturnira hondurensis. The sequence goes on from NW_028079136.1 coordinate 6,001,229, forward strand.
AAAAAAATCTCAATAGGTGTGTTGCATCAAATGAAGAGTACTGTGAAGGTGACTGGAGTTTAAACATGTAAGAATAAACACACAAATTTTTATAAATAAATTATGGGTCTTTTGGGGTCCCCCATACATATGGAATACAGTGCAGCCACAAAGATCAATGAGGTCAATTCATATTTTTAATGCGAATATATCTATGATATATTATCTATAAAAGGCAAAATGAAATAGAATACATTGTATGATTCCGTTTCCATAGATGCATATTTGCAATACTGAAAGAAGAGCTACCTCATTGTCACTAATAGTTATCTTTCTACAATCAGCTACAATTGATCTTTACTTCTTTTTTCCTTCTGAGTGCCTGATTCTTTTTTTTATACAATAAACATATATTATTACTTTTCTAGTCAGAAAAAAGTCATAAAGCTGTTTTTACTCTGGAAACGGAGGGGGGTGACTGGAAGGTGAGCAGTAAAGGAAGGAAGGGTCAGGGACCCAGGGAGAGCAACCCCGTGGCTGTCTGGAAACCGCAGCTGCAGAGACTTGGGAGACACCCAAGTTCTGGGGCCAAGAGCTCTATTTAAAACAACTCTAACCAAGCAATATCAAAAACTGATCAACACAAATGCACATATTAGGCCCTGAGAAAAGACTTTTTAATGCTTGTTTAGCACAGAGTGTAGAAAAAATCAACCAGCCAAAAGGTGTCCCTGGGTCTAGAGCTGCTCTTTCCAGGAGGACAGCCTGTGGCCACGCGAACCTGTTGAGCACTTGAAAGGAGGCCAAGCCCAAGACTCAGCATGAAGGGAAGAGAATGTAAACTATCTCAATGATTGTAACATTGATTCTGTGCTGAAACTATAATATTTTGGATATATTGAGTTAAGTAAAATATGCTTGTTTTGATAACTTTTTAGCTTTTTTAATGCTGCTACTAGAAAACTTAACATCCCATATGGAGTTCACATTTTATTTCCATTGGATAGTGCTGGTCTAAATTATTGCCCAAACAAAAGATTGTCAGCTCTTGCTTAACTCACTTAAACCCATAGAATTTGAATTATTCAAATGTATGTTTTGCATCTGGTAATTAAATGGTCTCCAATACTTTTTTTTTAATTTTGACTTCTATTTCTATATAAGAGTATTTAAGCCAATTTATCAAAAGCTACTTCTCTCTCAGCTCGAAGCCAAAATGTTAATCAGAAGGTGAGAATATTTTCAGAAAGTTTGACATATTCAGTAAAGGGAAACTTTTTCTCTGTGAGTAGAGAAACAACACACTGTTTCCCACCTTTCTGTCACCTCTTTTATTTCTTTTCAATGAAGAGGGAAAAGACTGGGGGCTCAGTGCAGAGAACCCCCAAGTACAACTCAGGCCTTTCCTCGGGATAAAACGTAAGCAGTAGTCAGGTCTTCTCTGTGGATTTTATACCAACGTAAATCTCAGAGGAACTGAAGAGACACTTTTTAAACCACGAGAAATTGAAGAGTATTAAGTACACTGTGTCGGTAAGCATTGGGACAACAGGATTTTTAAAGAAGAAAAAGGAAGGAAAAAAAGGAGTGATTAGACCACATACAAATTAAAATGTCTAGACATAAAAAATGTGCTAACAAGAGACTACACAAAATAATTATAGCAAATATCACAAACATGAAATAAACTTTTCAAAATGTCTGTATCTTAGACAAATTGATTTTTTAAAATACTTTGACGTCTCTCCCCCAAAGGCCAAAATTAATTACTCATCAAAGAAAAACGAGGACTAGTAAATATGTCCATGTAAAAATGTCAATCTCCCTTGTAAATGAATAAAAATTAAAATAAAAGCAAGTTATCCATTCCAATTACATAATTGACAATGATATTGTGGTCATCATTTTATTTGGTGATGGTGAGAATGTACCAAAATGGGCATTAACATATATCTGTAGGTTCTGAAAATATGTATAAGCCTTTTGAAAAACATTTGTTATAAAAAGACCTTGATGAAGTAATTTCACAGATGGAAATGGTGTCCTAATGAAAAACTTAATCAACGCAAACACAAAAATCCTTATGTGCAAAAATATTTATCACTGAGTTATTCATAATATTTAAAAATTTTAAACAATTTAAGTTTCAGAAAATAAAGAAAGGCTGAAGTAAAACATGGTATATACCAGTGGAATATTATGTAGTCAATAAAATGTTTGCTCAAACTATGTACTAACATAGAAAACAGTCTATGATATAGTATTTGGTGAAAAATCAGGATTTCAAATTGTGTACCCAATATAATTATAACAATGCAAAAACCAACTTAAAAACATAAAAGAAAATGTTCATTATGCTTATCTTTTAGTAGTTGAATTATAAATTATATCTTTCTTCTATTTTTCTAAACTACATTTTATTAATGCTTTATGAATGACTATTACAGTAAGCTGAATTGTGTAAGTGAGTATTGTGGTCAACTGCCCAAAGTAACCATATCCTAGTCCCTGGAACCTATAAATATGTACTTTACATGACAATAGGGACTTTGCAGATATGGTGAGGATTTCATGGCAGGGAGATTACCCTGCCCAATGTAATCACAAGGGCCCTTAGGGAGACAGCAGGGGGGTCAGAGACAGGCTGCGTGATAGCAGGAGCAGGGGTTGCAGCGGGAGAGTTTGGAGATGCCGTGCTGCTGGCTTTGAAGTGGAGGAAGGGACTAGGAGAGGAGGAATGAAGGCAGCTTCTAGAAGCTGGAAAAGGTAAGGAAACAGATTTTCTCCTAGAGCCTCCAGACGAAACGCAGCCCCACTAATACCTTGGTTTCAGGACTTCTGATCTCCAGCACTGTAAGAGCATAAATTTGTGTTGTCTGACACCATTAAGTTGTACATAGTTACAGCAGGAAGAGGAAACAAATATATATACCATGTTTATAGTGAAAGCAAATTTTATTTGATTAAAAGTGCCTTTATTTAGTTAAAAATGCTTTAAAAATAATGTGTGGGTTAGTATGCATAGTCCAGCTACACTTGAGTTTAATATGTTTCTGATGAACACACAAATACCTCACTACAGAACAACAAACACTGGATTTAGGGCAATTTTCCTAATATTGAAACCTAGTACACAAAGATAAGCAGATAATAAGCCGCAGGAAAGAGAAGTCAAAGAAAAACCTTGATAATCATAAATAAAACAGCCTCTGAATTGAGCAACACCAGACCTATGCAAATTCAACATTGCACAGAATTTTCCAAAAGGCACATACTGCAAATTGAAAGAAATAGAAATGTACAGGATAGTTAATGGGTAATGGCACCCCCTTCAATCCAGTCTCTCGTCCCATCCAGACTCCTGTTTTGATTTCCGGTTGACAATCCTGCTTCTGCTGCTTTGCCCTTGGTGTTAAAGTCACCTGGAGCATCTGGCTCCTGGCCTTCAGCTTTCCCTCCGACACGCCCTGCACACTGTAGTGGAGATGCACTCTACCCATTTTCTCCACTGGGCACTAGCTCAGCTCTCGGTTAGCTCGCCCCTTAAGACCCAACCTCCAGTCTTGGGCTGTAAGAGGTGATGAGGGTTGGGCCGTGGGTGAGAGTGGGGGGCAGTAAGATGCGTGAAGGTGAGGAGGTTTACCTTAGACCAATGAACAAAAATATAAAACAGTCACCAGTCATTTTAGGAGAAAATACTCAGAAACCTGTGAAAAACGTTCCATCACACATGAACTGTTTTGACAAATACTGATTTTAGGAGATGGCTCATTAGCTGACTTGGCTCAAAGGTGGACTGGTTTCACTGAGCTGGCCTCTTTTCCAGAAATGCCTTCACACATGCACATTTGTACACCACAGGGCAGGTTCCACACATTCTGAAAGTGGAGGGAAGTGCCTCTGGCCACCCCAGCATGGAGACAGTGCGCTCAGGTCCCCTAATTACCTGGTTCTGTCTGCATTCATCAAGCTGCCTTCTCATTATAATTTGGCTTCCCACGGAGATTTTCCTGCTGGGAGAGAACAGGCTGACCTGGGAGCAGGAGTATTCTGGTCCCACTGGCAGTTACTCTGCAGGGAATTGAATAAGTCAGCTTTCGTTTGGGAACTTGATTTGCATGTTCATTCTCTATGGTCTAAAATTTTCTACCTCACTGAGAAAATAATGTTCTGTTGGAGTCTTAGTTAAGACCTTTGGAGTTGCAAGTCAGTGAAACCCACTTCATCTAGCATTTAACACAATGTAGAAAAAAAATGTAAAGACTTTATTTATTTATTTGTAGACTGAGGGGAAAGGAGGAAGAAACAGAGGAAGAGAAACATCAGTGTGTGGTTGCCTCTTGCGCACCCCCAACGGGGGACCCAACTTGCAACCCAAGCATGTGCCCTGATTAAGAATCAAACTAGCAACCCTTTGATTTGCAGGCCATTACTCAATCCGCTGAGCCACACCAGCCAGGGCACAATGTAGAAATTTTGTATAAAGTGGTAGTGGAGTGTCACAGAACTCAAAGGCGGAAAGGGTAGTTAGGACTAGAAGCTGGAACCAGAAAGTTATCAGGATTAAAGCCTCCGCCCTTACTCTTAGTCCGCATCTCATACTCCTGCTGCTGCTCCTCTCCCCCTCACACTCTAAGGCTGCGCAGACACTCATGTTTGTTTTCCTCTTCACACCTGCTTCATTTTTCTCTCTTTGCAGATCAGCTTTCTCTGCTTCTCAGACATGGAGCTGAAGGAAGCTCCCTCTCACCTGTCTCAGCCCAGCAACCAAGAAAGGCAAGTATCTGTGAACCCTATTCTATAATTCCCACAAAAGGAATCTGATTGGCCCAATTTGGGGCAGGTACCCACCCTGATTAAATTTTCTATGTCTGGTCAGAGGGGAGGGTGGAGCAGGAGCAGGAGGAGAGAGTCAAGCCCAGCTCTATGGAACTGAGAACAATTTCCAGAGGGATAAGTAAGATTATGGATGGGGCAAGCATCACGCAAATTGCCACAGGTCCACAAACTCTGAGAGTCAGAAGTATTTTAGAATTCAGAAATTTGTGTATATTAGAATATGGTCGTATACCTGTGGATTGTGAGGAAGAAGATACCTACAAAGAAGGGCTCCGGTGGCTAATTGTGATCAAACTTAAAACAGAGCCTAGCAGCCATTTCTTAAAAAGGGCCTCTGATGCAAACTGCACTGAACTGCAAGCCTTCCAGCACTGTGTTCCTGCCATCTGAGCCAGCACCTACAAAGGAGATCCTGAATAGTATTTCAACAAATAGGACTCAAGTTTTCCCTGTCCAATCAGAGCTACATAGTAAAATCCCATCAGCAATGTCACCAACCAATCAGAGCAGCTCCATTTTGACCAATCAGGACAGTGCCTTTCAGGCCAATCAGATTGTGAGATTTTGGAGTCCTCATTTGCATGAAGATGGCCAATCAGTGACTGGGCCAAGGACTTTTGTCTATATGAGCTAGTTCACCTCTGGCTCTGGGAGTGCATGTTTCCTTTCCACTGAAGGCAGAAGACTATGTTCACCAGCTGGAGCAAAAACACTTCAGATGTCTCACCAGAGTATAGCAGAGCAGACTGGCATGGGAGCAGAGTAGAGCAGACTGGAGCAGCTCAGAGTTGAGCACACCAGACAAGAACTGGTGGAGCAGACCAGAGCACAGCAGAGATGTCCAGCCAAAGAGGGGCCTGGCCCCAGGGCCTTCTCTCAGCCATGCTATTTCACAGCCATGCTGCTTCATACTGGAGCTGTACCACTATTGAGCTATGCCGCAGCTTGCAGTGTCCCAACTGAGCTGTTTGTACTGAATCTAGCTCCTTCTTCACTGCACCCCAAACTGGGGATTTGTGTTACCATTGAAGTTCCAACAATGACCATACCATGTTGACATACCTCACATAACATCACACCCGCAGTAGAACTTAAAAAAAGCTTCTCATAACCAAATACATCAATATCTTACAATAAAAACATGAATGTTTATACAAAATAGAAAATAAGGATCATAAAGAGCCTCATGTAAGTTCAGGCTTTGTCTCCAAAGGAGTTACAAAAATACTTTTGATTTTCAGAACTTCTGGACTTTGAAATTGTTGATAAGAGATGTATACCATACTACTCCTGGTTTACAAAGCTGAGAGCCAGACCATGGTGCTATCAAATCACTTCCTACAAGAGGCTCCCTAGGTCTTTGCCCCTTTAAAACATGGTCTATAAACCAGCAGCATCGATGTCACCCAGGAGCTTGTTAGAAATGTTGAGTCTCAGGCCCCATCCCAGATATACTGGATCAGAATCTGCATTTTAAATAGATGCCCAGTATCTTAATCCATCCAGGCTGTGATAACAAAACACCATAAACTGGGTGGCTTACAAACAACAGGAATTTATTTCTCATAGTTCTGGAGGCTGGGAAGTCCACAATCAAGGCACCAGCAGATTTGCTGAGGACCTGATTCCTTCCTGCTCATAGATAGCTGTGTTTTTGCTGCATCCTCATGTGTCCAAAGGGAGTAAGGAGCTCTGTGGGGTCTTTGTGGCAAGGGCATTAATCCCATTTATGAGAGCTCCACTTGTGATTTAAACACCTCCCAGAGGCCCTCACCTTCTAATACTAAAACCTTAGCGTTAGGATTTCAACATACAAATTTTGAGAGCACAAAACATTCAGTGCATAGCACCCAGGTACCTTGTATGCACATTAAACTTTGAGGAGCACTGTTCCAAGGGACAGTCAGCCTCCCCAACCCACCGATCTTTGCATTTGTGCACATGAACCACAACACACATTCATGTAGTCATCTCTTCTTATGTGTTTTTAATATAGCTCCATAGAATATGTGCATCCATTCTCACAACTAACAAATCACCATTTTTACAACAAAGAAAAAACAACCTTCACTCCAAATCTGTGCACATCACTTACCACTCTGCTCAACAGACACACAGTCCCTCCGCTGCCTCCCAGCACCATTCGATGAACACTTCTTCCTGTGCTGACTGGTATTCACGCTTGTGCACCTGCGTGGGGGCTTCTTGTTATGAAATTACATCTATCGGAGAACATATGTATAATCCTTCATGAAAATGGGTCAAGTATGATATAAAGCAGCTGTAGCTATAATTAAGAAATTATTAAGTAAAGAGTACAAGCAAGTAAAACACCAAGTAATAGCCAGGGAAGTAGTTCTCTTTCTCTCTTCCAAAAAGAATAGAATTTTCCAGGATATTCAATCCAGGGCCCATACCCAGAATTTTTTTGCAATAACAGTCACATCTTTTTTATTTAACTCCTTTTACTTTGCACCCTGTTGTTTTTGGAATCCATAGGGCAATAAGAAAGAAAGAAATAGAGAGGATTTTCTCAAATAATACAGATTTATTGAATTTACTTTCAGGTTCTTTGAGAGTAGAAGAAATCTCCAAAATTCCAAAGGAAATAAAGTTAGGAGAACAGAAGTACCTCCCAGAGGCAGCAAGAAGAAAATAATTAAAAGAAAAAAATGGTGATACTGGCAGCTTTTAGAAAAACTCAGCCATGGTGGGATAAACTCTGAGAATCTGCTAAAAGCAAGTAACTCCAGCAAACTACTATCAGTAAATGATAACTCACCTGACAACAACATCAGAAGGCTCCTTCCCTACCCAGAGTCCCTCCACATAGAGTATGGTTTTTACCCACCACAAGGCCAAGATCGCCATCGCTGCCCTCAGACCTGGGCTTCATTGGTCCCTCATGCTAACTCCCCACACCTCGCATTCCCATCAGTCTTGCCACCCGGAATGTCAGTTCTTCTTTCACCCGTCTGCGGACCAGAATCCCCACCCTCTCCCAACCATTTCTCTCCGGTCTTTTGAAGCCTGTGGCAAACAAAACTCTCACTCCTCAATCTCTAAAGATTGTTCCTCTGTTTTCCTCTTGAGCTAAAAACTGTATCCTCCCTGTTACAGGTAGAATTTGTCCCCTTAAAAAGATATGTTGAAGTCCTAATCTGCACTCCCTCAGAATGCGCCCTTATTTCAACACAAGGTCATTAGAGATATAATCTGTTAAGATGAGGTCATACTGGAGTAGGGTGGACCCCTAAACCAATATGACTGGTGTCCTTACAAGAAGACAGTTATGTGAAGACAGAGACTCAGGGAGAATGCCCTGTGATGCTGAGGGACTGAAGTGAAGCATCTACAAGCCAAGGATTTCTGACAAACCAGTAAAAGCGAGGATGAGGCATGGAAAGATTCCTCTATGGTTTTCAGAGACCTTGATTTCAGATGTCTGGCCTCCAGAACTCAGATACTTTCTGTTGCTTTAAGCTACCTGGTTTGTGGTAATTGACTACGGCATCCTCAGGAAATTAATACACCCCCTGAAGACACTGCCCCTCCAGAAACCCAGGTATGAGGAGCTCCCTCATTATCCCCCTCCCCACATTCCTTAGGCTTGAGAGTGGGCATCAGGCCCCCTCACTGTCCAATTCAGCTTCTAAAACCACCTTTCCATGATCCCTTCCTCCTTTAAGGTCTATGAAATCTCCTATTACCCCTCTGTCACTCCTGTCTGTCACCTGATCACCTCAAGTGACCTCAACATGACCAAAACTGAACTCTTTACTTCTCCCAATCCCCAGACTGTCTATCGCCCCTTTCCTAACCCCAACCTAATTCCCTACATCTCCTGTCTCAGTTAATAGCACCACCATCCACCCTGTCATCCAAAAAACTTAAAAGTTATTCTTAACATCTTCCTATTCTTTCCTCTCAAATTCAATCATACACCAACAATTGCCAATTTTATCTCTTAAAGCCCTCCTAATGCTACTACTTTCTCCAACCCTTCAACCTTGCCCTTAGTGCAGGCTAAATCATTTGACCCAGATTTTTTCTGCAACCTCTCAAACGAACTCCCTGCCTCCAGTGTTATCTCCCCACAACCCATCCTTCACAATGCATCCAAAGTAACCTTAAGTTATACCCTCACCCCACATTACAATAAAACAAAATATATGTTTTTGAAAACCTCAAAGATCCCAATTCCCTATGACAAAGATTCTTAGTGTGGATGGGGCTCAAAAATGTCTCTATCCTCTAAAATCATCCATAAAATTTTGAGTACAAGGAGTACATTATTTTACTAGGGAGAAGTTCCGTGGCTTCCATGAGTTTTTCAAAGTAGCCTATGACCCCCGACATGGCAGGGATCAATCTTTTGGAAAATCTGAACCGTTTATTATTTCCCACACTTTTGTGTGTGTGTGTGCTTGTAACTTTTCCTCCGATAGGGTTTCTTTTATAACCTGACTGTATTACATGTCTACTGTGTGCCAGATGCTGGGAATACCACAACGAATAAGCTGAGAGGGCTTCTCTCACCACTTGGCATCTGGTTTTTGCTTATCCTTCCTGTCTTAGCTCAGCCTCGTCTCTGCCAGGAAGACTGAGATACGCCCTTCATTTCTGATCACTTGACACTTGCACTTACGACTAAATCCAAAAAACAGACTATAATAATGATTATTTCATTTATTCTCAAAGTCCCTGAGTTTCATAAACAAAAGTAAAAGGTCTATAGCGGTAATGTGTAGCTCTGCTTGAAACAAACTTTTTAAATTAAATGAGATGAATAAATTAGCAACCATCAGAATAAACCACATTGTGTTATTAACAAGTCAAAACACATTAACAAACCCAAAGGTTGCTGGCCCCCACCAGCCAAAAGGTACAACTAGGGTTACATTCACATAAATATCTGTATCCCACTGGCCCGGCCTTCAATTCCAGTCTATCAAGAATTAATCTCTCCCAAAATTCTCCCCTAGGATTTTCCAAAAATCACTGGGGGGTGGGGCTTACACGAGACTGTGAAGCAGCTCAGGCACCCCCATGCTGCTGGCCTCTGTCCACGCAAACCAGAGCTGCTGACGTACCCTCCACCAAGCCAGAGCGCTGGGCTTCCCACTCACTTTACGTTATCAGAGTGACTCAAGTGCCCACCTCTGTCACTGCACTGACTGCTGAGCTGGATGGAGACCCTGCCTCAGACACCAGACTGCTGAGCCCCTGATGCCCACCACAGTGCTACCCCACTCCCTTGCCATTGCCAGGGGGAGAGGAGAGTGGTTACCTTCATCCTGCTATAACTTCCCTTGGCAGATGTGCCAGGGTTCAGTCTAATGGGTGTAATATTTACACCTGGCCCTTCCTCCCAGGGTTCTCAGGGGTCTTGTTGCTGTACCATATGGGTGTTCAGGATCCCCTGCTGGGCCTGGCTTCCCAGGGTAGCCTACATTCTTCCTTTCACTGAATTATCCATCAAGAGGCAACCTCCCTGAAGCCGTGCTTCAGTCTGGACTCCCCAAACTATCAGCTGCGACACCAGATGCTTGAAGCCCATTTGTGGACATGGTGTAAAAGTCCCTTCTTGGGGGGTCTTCAGTCCCAGGTAAATCATCAGATACAACTAAACACTTGGGAGGAAGACTTTTTGCCCAATAACACATAGCAGGTGTTGAAATCTCACTCGACTCCTGCCCAGCTGAGACTCAGGTACAGATACACAATGTATTTTATTTCTTTTTTAATAAAGTAACTATATAGCTATAAAGAACACCTGTGTACTTGAACTGTAACTTTGCATCCATAACATTACAACTACAACAGCACAAACAACAAAGTTGATGTGTCCATTCAGCCTTTCCCTTCCTAATGCATAATTGTTTCTGCAAGAAAATATTGGTTTTTTAAAATATATATATTGCTTAAAAGTTTCTGGGAATTTTACCTCTCTGAAAAGAAGCCAACGTGGATGATCCTTGAAGAAAGTAACACTAACTGAAACGAGCCAGACACAAAAGGACCAATACTGTGTGATCCCACCTACATGAAGTACCTAGAGTAGTCACATTCATAGAGACAGAAAACAGCACGGGGCTGGGACGGGGGCGGGGGGAGCTGCTGCTCAATGAGTGGGACGGTTCATTTATGAGATGACAACATTCTGGAGGTGGATGGTGCGGATAGCTGCACAACAAATAGTGCCCCTGAACTACACACCCCAAACTGGTTAAAATGGTAAACATTATGTTATGCACATGCATGTTGTGCTGCAATAAAAAAATAAAAGACCACCTTTTTTTTAAAAAGGGAGCTACAAAAGTATTGTGAATGAAGGAGTTAAGGAGTCGGTCACCCCACTGGAAGCCAGAAGGGAGTAATTTGCCCGACACATAAAAGAAGCACTACCCTGACAAGGCTACGTTGAGGGTGAAGAAGTTAAAATGAAGAGAAAGTTTTTTGGGCATGGGGTACAGAAATAGTTACCCTTTTCAGAAATGGAGCGTGTTAGTTCTCAAAGCACGCCCAGGAGTGATCTAACTTGCCGTCATACCAAGCCTGAGAGGTGAATGGTGAAGGGCAGGAGTTGAGACTCCAGGGGTACAGAGAGAGGAAGTTGGCCCTGCTCAAGGGGTGCTCTCAGTTTTCTTGGGGAACTGACCCTCCATTTTGCTGACAGGAAGTTTAGACAGGTGAACGGACTTGCCCCAAATTCCACTTACTAACAAGCAGAGCAGAGATGTGACCCTAAGTCTCAACTTGCTGCTTAGTGCTCTTCCCACAACCAAGTATGAATTAAAACAGAATGAAACTGAAAAAGTCCAGAATAGTTCCCGATTATGTCAAAGAATGAAAGAATCCTTATGCTACTCAAGAGACAAAAGGATATAATTTGGGGATATATTTTAAGCTTTATAAAACCCTCCCACCCCTGGCTCTGGGTAGAAAAGTGGGTAAAAACAGAATCTAGGGTGAGAAGTCATCTGACTCATCCATGATGTGGTGGAGAAGAATCTGTAAGCAAACACCCTGCATTTATTTCAAGTCCTGTGCCTCATTCTGCCAGCCTTGGCGCTCAGCCCACTGTGTTTGGTTCAGGGGCCCTCCTTCGGAGACGCGGTCAGATCACTATTTCAGGATGATAGAAGTCACCTAAAACATGTGGCCAGTAAGCTACAATTTAAAAGAACAGACACACTGCAGAAGACAGATTAAACCATCTGGCCGCCATGGTATGCTGAGATTTAAGCATCCAGATGTGTGCTCTAGGCCCCATCATGCCTGTGACCTGGCCTGTTCCAGGAAGCAGCTGGCAAAGTTGCCTGAAAGAGAAAGCTCGTGGCCTCAGAGGTGAACCAGGGACAGCCTCCGCGGTGCCAAGGATTTATCTGAGCAGCCAAATGTACACTGACAGACAGGTCTGTGTGTGCTGGAGAAACCTGCTTCGTGGCTCAGATGAACAACTCACTGCAGAGAATTCACCCACAAGGGGAAGTGAGTTAATGACTGGGGTGGTTCACCTTCTGCTTAGATGTGTCATAAAATCAACTTGTAAATCCTAGCTCTGAGAGTACATCTGCTCACCCAAATGTGGTTCTGTGGGGCTCAGAAATATTTCAAAGAAGCAACACTCACAGAGAAGAAAATTCTTAGGCTTTCTCTGTGTTAGGAATGGGGCTGGGGACCTAAGCCTGACAGCTGCTCCAGGCATGATCAAATCTGCTGACGAGTAGCCCAAAGCTGCCTGCAGCATCTGCTCCACATCTGGGACCTGTGACTCATCAGCCACAGCCACTCTCCCCTGCTGCCCTACATTCTCATGCAGGCCTGGGCCTGCGGGCCCCGTAGTGCCCAGGTGGTAGCACTCAGCCGCCCATTAGGACATGTCCTTATCTCCAGCGCTGCCTTCCTCTGCCCCACAGGCTCAGCCTGGCCCTCCAGCTCCAGGTTGAGGGCAAACTGTGTCCAGACCATCTCAGATCCAGCATGGGCTATAATAAGAGGCTCCCAGACTGAGTCCATGCTCCTAGACACCAACGTCTGTTCTGGCCCTTTCAATTTAGCAGATCCATCCCCCTCCACGCCAAGCTGGCCCACCAGAGTGAGCCACAGCAGCACCTGTTTCAGTCCAATCCTGTTGACCCTGGACCTACTATTTTTGCTTTCCCTTCACTGGTTCTCAGATTCCCGGCTCCATATCCTAGCTGCCATCACGGTTTCTGGCCCCTTCACTTTTGTGGCCCTTTGGACTTCCCTTTTTAGACCGTAGCTTCTCACGTGTTTCTGACTCAACTTGCTCCTGCAGTGCTGCTTCTCAGTCTCAGGTGAGGACCCACGATTCAGCCCCTGCCCCCAGGGAACTCCGGCTGCTGGCATCACTCCTAGGAAGGGCAGAAGGTGAGGGTCTGTTCCTATGGTTTCTGCCTGCTTCTGACCCTCAGCCTTGCTTTCCCCTCCAGTTCCAGGGGGTGGGGATCTCTGATCCAACTTGGATTCTGACCCCTAGAGTCCTTCCCTTACCTGTGACAGCTCTGTCCTGGGCTCAGCTTCTGATTTCATGCTGGCCTTGCTCAGGTTTAACAGGCCCACTCCCCCAACTATCTCACTGAGATCAGAGTATCGGAGACAGGCCTCTGAGGGGTGTGGGTCTGGGAGGAGAGGAAGCCCTGACCCAGGTGGAGCCCTGACAGGGTGCAAGGACTGGGAAGAGTCACATCTGTCTGGGGTCAATTCTGTTTTCTGACTTGGGAGTTACTCATGAAGAAAAGCCTAAGAGGGGCAGGCGGCAAAGCACTTGCCATCTCAGGCCTGTATTTCCTACTCCCTAAGTTGTGAGCGTGGGTCGGGGGAGGGCGTTTTGTGCCGGATGATACCTCACACAAGCTGCCAGTTATAAGACCCTGGAAGTTAAAAGTGGCCCCATATGACTCAGACCCCTTTCCTTGTCTCTCAGATCCCAGGTCTGACCTTAGGGACATGTCTGTCACAGACGTTCTTCCTCCACCAGTGATCTAATGAGCCCACCCAGGATTCCCCGGCTCCCAACCTCTCTGTTCCCTCCACTCCAGAAGGTAAAAACACAAGGGCCAGAGGCAGCCCTTGCTCCCCTCTCCTTCCTCTCCAGCCCTCATCATTCCCTTTGCTGGAGACCTGGGGACCCAAGGACCACCTTCTCCTAATCTCGGCAGACCACTGGTTCTCTTTTCCATAAGGCCCACAGGTAGCTGCTTTGCTTATGAGCATGCGCCATGTGGAAAGGTGAGGAGCAAGACTTTGGCCCCCCAGGGCGATTCCAGCCCTGTCACTTACTAGTCACGTGACCCTAGATCGAACTTTTTCTGTGCCTGTTTCTCCATCTCTAAAATAGGGTTACTAACAGTTCCTCCTTCACTGTGTTGTGAGGATTATGAGTTTATTCATGCAAGAATTATACCTCACGTGTAATAAATGTTGCTACAGCTCTGATTTATGGATTACTCACTCTATGTCAGACCTTACTCTAACTACTTTATATCCAATAATTCGTTTTTCCCTAAACCAAGTAAAATAGGAACAGAATGATCATTCCATAATTCTAATTTAAATTATCACTAATTTTTATTGTACTATCAACTGAAGTTAAAATGCAGAAGTTAAACAAAAGTTAACTCATCAACAGAAGTTAAAATTTTATCAAAATTACCATAATTTCTGTCACCCCAAAGAATCAAATTGGGTTTTTTGGGGGGTGCTTTCTCTACTGGCCTTGGTAAGGTTTATGTATAATACATATTCATACCTGGTCAAAAAAATAAACTAAGTTGTAAAGGTTAGAGAACTTCCCCATCTGAACACAAATCCAGTGTGTAAAGATGACAAAAATGAAACACCTAGGAAGCAGAGATTCCTTCACACCAATATAAGTCTACATCATAATGTAGCTACAAACCCGTAGGTATCTTCTGATTCAACATTAAATCATAAACAGCGTCCATGTTGTTGGAAGCTGAATACTGCATGTAAACTGCAGAATAGCCTATTTAGTTGAATTACCATAATTGAACTGGTCTCATTATTGGATTTTGGTGGATTTTCACTATTACAAATAATTCTGTGGTAAACATCATAGCACAAGCCACTTTTTCTTTCTTTTAGATTATTTCTTAGTCTAATTCTCAGAGATGGGGTTACTGGGTCAAAGAGGCAAACTGAGACTATTTAAAGCTATCACTGCTTTATTATCTCATGCATCCATGCTCAGTGAGTGGACTCTTCTGTATTTGAGCGATGAAACACTCTGGGGGAAAGCAGGAAGAGGAAGGAAGGAACTAGCATTTGTTGTTGCGTGCCAGGCATCGTGCTGGCTTCAGAACAAATCTTGGATGTGCTGCGACCCAACCTGCCCAGATTTGTCATTGTTGGTGTTGTTTTGGCCATTTATCGAGACATTTACCAAGCAGTGCATTAGAAGCATTGTTCACTCAATCTCATTTAATCCTCTGAATAAAATATTATTATCCCCAATCTCATTTAATCTTCTAAATAAAATGTTATTATCCCCATTTTGCATAGGAGGAAACAGGTACTTAGGGATTAAACCAAGATCTCATCTCACAGCTAATGAATGGAAGAACCTGGGCCCAACTTTATGTTCTGTCTGCCCTGCCACACCCTACCCTTCCCCAACCCCTAGCCCTGAAATTACAGATGGGATTTTTCACCCTGTGTTCTGTGTGGATGGAGGGAACACTCTGAATGGGGACTGAATGAACCCTCCTGGCCCTCTGCCTATGAACTGTTTCTCTTTTCTGTCTTGCTAGTGAAAAGCATATTAAAAGTGGTTTTGTTATCCAAACAGACAAACACACACACACGCACACTCCAAACAGAGAAATCCCTGTAAGTAAAGGACCTATCACCCACCCAAGATGCTGATCAAGGACTTATCAGATGTCCTTTGAGGCTAAATAGGTCTCAGAACAGATATTACTGAAAGCTGAGCATGTGGACTGGACCTACCTTTCCTTATGTTTAAATAATTCTCTCTTGGAGTTATTTCATCTGGCCCAACATTCACCAACTTTTAACACATTTCAAAATATCTGTATATCATCTACCCTGAGAATATATTCATTCCAGCCCTTTTTTTCCCTAGCAAAAGAAGCCTGTGTTATTTTTCGCTCAAATTTTGAAACAGTGTCTTTCCCAAACACACTGAAGCAATAACATTTCAGATGTTGCTTAGTGATATACCTGGGCCACTGCTATCCTGGCTATCTTAGTTAGGGCTACCAAGGAAAAGCTGCAACTGAGGAAGATTATGGAAAAACAGGGGCTGGAACCTGCATGGACCAAGGAGACGAGCTTTAGTACAATGAATGAGGGAGGAGCCACTCTGGGTGTGACTGGATCATCGTCATGGCTCTGTGAGCTGAGTTCTGCAGTGCACTCAACTGTGCACACCATGTATTCATCAGGCCTCTTTGGGATGCAAGCCACAGAAACCTGACTGGTTGAAGTAAAGGGGAAATGTATTGGCTCCTATCTGAAAATTCTAGGGGTAGTCTTCAAGTATAACTGAATCCAAGAGTTCAAATGGCATCATCAGGAATTTGTCTCCATCTCTTTGCTCTGCTTTTCTCTCTCCAGAGTGATGTGACGACAAGATGACCACCAGTGGCTCCAGGCTTATTTTGCAAAGAAGTCCCAATGGATATTATGTATTTCCCAGTTGTCCCATCAAAAGTCCCAGGACTGGTCCTCAATTGTCCTGAAATGGTTTATGTGCTGAACATCTTCAGCTTGACCTTCAATATTCGTCCGTCCTCTGTTGCTGGGAGGCTGGCCTGTGTCGATACATCAGTGGTTTCCTTCCCTATGTCTTCTCTTGGGCATTTTCAGTGGGAGGACCAGCAGGGACTGGAGGAAGAGAAACAAATGAAGTTAGGATGCTTATCTTCCCCAGATCCTTTTGCAAGGGTCTGCATGGGTCAGCTGTGTTTCTTGGCCAATAATCACACGCTCTGCCTCAGCTCTTTCTACACATCTTTCCCTCTATTAGCCCCAGTAATAGCTCTTCAATCTTGCCGCTACAACGTTCAGGTGGTACCGATGACCCTCTATAAGTAACCTCAGGAATAGCACTGTCTCTTATGGTTTTCTTATACTCTGCCCATGCCTGTGGGAAGAATGATAACCCAATTTGAGACTTTCATCTGTTTCCAGAATCCTGACTGATACAGCTAATATGCCCATCCCTAAATCAAATCCATGTTTCTTCGTAGGCAGGCCCGAGTCACATGCGTACCCCTGAAACAAAGGTCTAAAGTCAGCTCCATCCAAACCACAGATACTGAGAGTGGAGCAGGGGCAGTCCCCCAAAGGAACAGATAAAAACAGCCTATGACCACCACATTTAGCAAAGTAGATAAGAAGGAATTGTAATCACCAGTAAGTGTTAAGAGTACCCAAGTATTCTTCAGAAGCAGCACCTACATATAAATAAGGGTACATTTCAGAGAATAAATTCATGCTGGAACAGCAATAAGGATTCCTTTCACCTATGCACACACAAACCAATGGTCCAAGAGAGCTAGCTACTCATTTTCTGAGCTCTGGGTCTGTTGACAACTCTCACCTGAAACAAATAGAAATTTCTATCATCGATTCACTTTGAAATGTCATAAAGTAGCTTAGACCTTGGCTGGCTGAGCAATAAAGCAGGCCCTTTGGCAGCCTAAATGAGCAGCCCCTGACAGCAGAACAGAGGACAAGGCACTAAACATTGCCAAGAAAGGACAATTTGGAAGCTGCCTAGTGGCAGAAATGACAAGGCCAAAATCATAATGCTTTGAAAAAAATTAATGGAAAAAACAGTGTCATGATTGCTGGGTGGAGGAGGGCATAAAGGGACTAAATGTAATGAAAAAATATAATAACGATTAAATTTTTGAAGAAAGAAAGAAATGACATCAGTTGAAGGATACACATAAAATGGGAAAATAGCAACCTCGTCACAGGGCTATAAATACTTAGAACATTTAGCCTGATACCACATGAAAACCCTATGTCTTAGCAGGGAACCTTTTTATATATGGTTAACCCCCATTATAATGACTGGCTCTGTCATGAATGAGTCATTATGCAGGTAAAACCAGGGACTACTACCCCAGTAAATCTGTGCTTTCTCACTACCCAGCAAACTAGTGCAGATGTTAGTTACCTCATCCCCCAAACCTATGTTTCAATAGAACCTCCAACGTGGCTATTTAATGAACAGGTTGGCATTCAATGACACATGAAGGCTGTTTGGCTTTCCGTGTCGGTTTCCTCAGTACAGCCTCAGGTGCTGCTTTGGTTGAAGTTCAGAAATACATGTTTGCCTGGAAGAAAGGCCTTCTGAGCCACTTGTGTGTCTCTCCTAGTCCCACTAATAACTCCTTTGTGATACAATTCCACCACCATTCTCTTGAACCTTAAAAACACTTGGATACCAGCCCTTTGGAGGAAGGAGGAATCTAAAGGATCCCTTAGCTTCAGGAGTTTAGGAAATGAAGAGTCTGGGGAAGAGAGGAAAGAAATAATATTTGCCAGTGATAGATCAGAAAAGAGTTTAATCTCCAAAATATATAAAGAACTCATACAACAACACCAGGAATACAAAATGTCCAATTAAAAAATGGGCAAAGAAAAAAAAGGGCAAAGGACCTGATTAGACACTTCTCCGAGGAGGACATACAGATGATGCACAGATGTATAAAAAGGTGCTCAACATCACTAGCTATCAGGGAGATGCAAATGAAAAATGATGAAATATCACTTCCCCCCAGTCAGAATGGCCATCATTAACAAATAAACAAACAAGTGCTGGTGAGGTTGTGGAAAAAAGAGAACCCTGTGCACTGTTGGTGGGAATGCAGACTGGTGCAGCCACTGTGAAAAACACTACAGAATTCCCTGAAAAAATTAAAAATGGAACTGCCTTCTGACCCAGTGATTCCAGTGCTGGGAATATACCCTAAGAATCCCAAAACACCAATTCAAAAGAACTTATGCACCCCTATATTCATAGCAGCACTATTTACAATAGCCAAGTGCTGAAAACAATCTAAGTGCCCATCAGTAGATGAGTGAATCAAAACACTGTGGTACATTTACACAATGGAATAATATGCAGCAAAAGAAAAGAAGGAACTCCTTCTTTTTGCGACAGCATGGATGGAACTGGAAAATATTATGCTAAGTGAAGTAAGACAGTTGGTGAAAGATAAATACCATGTGATCTCATTTATAAGAGGAATCTAATGAACAAGATAAACTAATGAGCAAAATAGAACCAGAGACATAGAAACATGGAATGGTCTGACAGTGGCCAGAGGGGAGGGGCAAGGGAGATCCTAGTGGAATAAGAGGAAGGGACTAGTCAAAGAACATATATGAATGATCTATGGACATGGACAGTGGTGTGGAGATTGGCTGTGCCAGCAGGGGGTGGGCTGGGTGAAGGAAGGCAAGGGAGGAGGAATCTGGGACAACTGTAATAGAATAATAATAAAAAAGAAATAAAGAAATTCAACCTCTAGTCAAGGAAAGCCACACTTGGGCCCAGTGGGTATAATGGAAAGATTGTTCAAAGTCACACCTTTATGAACCTGAATTCTCTTCTTGTCTAGTATTATTGTTTCCAAGACACTAATGATTTGATAAGCATCAAATTTTTTTTTAATTACTTCTTTGAACCCAGGTAGCACTGATTAGTGTTCCCAAGGATGTCCCTGCTCTAAAGTACCCATCTAAGCAAAAGTTATCAATAAATTTAGAGGACAGAATAGAGTAGTGGAAGCAAGCCATAAAGGTTTCAACTCTCCAGCTTGATTTGTAGTAGCTCCCTAGAACACCATATTCAAAAGGATTCTGAGGTCATATCTGGGTCAATGGGAAAGAATGCCTTGGTCAATGGGTATAAAAAAAGGATCTGGCACTGTGCCTGACACCCCTGTTGTAGTGATTGAGAACAATGAACTTGAAAGTCAGTTCTTGGAGGAAGTAATGTATATTAGCTCTTGCCACTTGGTTAGCATAAGACCTACAGAAGGCAGAGATCTCAGAACAGGGGGATGGGTAGATGATGGATGAATGAATGAGTGAATGAATGAATGAATGAATGTTAAAGATTTCTGGAAGTCAAGGAGTATGAACACTGGTAAAGAATACAAGTGTCTTCCAAAAGAGCAGTTTCAACAGCGAGTCAAGCATTACTAAATTACTGAATATTTATTGAATAACTACTAGGTACAAAATACCATACCAGATGCTGCAGGTACACTTGTGCACAACAAAAAATACAGTTTCTCTTATGGTGGCTGGGAATCTGGGGAGATTCCAGCTGTGCAGACAACATCGGATGTCATTGTCCTTCTGTCAGAGTAGGCAGTTAGCTAGACATTAACAAAAGAGGAGTGAGCTAACAGCACGAGACATCTGATTAAGCCTGATTAGGTGGGGAGGGAAAGACCTTTTCAGTCACCCTAAGGACTAACCATCATCATTCTGCCAAAAAGAAATGGACAAAAACATCGGAGTGGGCAGGAAATACAGTTTTATGGTAACCACACAAGGAAGTAGAGCACTGGCCTGAGAAAATTTGTGAATAAAAGATTGGATGGGGGAGGGTACAAGTAGAAGCCTGGGAAAAGCCAGGAAAGAGATTAGAAAGTTCAAAAGAAAGCCTGCTCTTTCCTGAACCCAAGGAAATATAAGGAAGTTTAACAAAACCTTGGGGCAGCCACTGCCCTCTAGCTTGCCCACTCTCTGCTTCTCTGAGAGTGTACTATCACTTTTCGCTGTAGTAAACCTTGCTGCTATCACTTAAAACTCCTCCTACATGAGTGTGCCAGAAATTCCTTTCCTCAGACACCGCAGAAGAACTATTTCCTCTAGTAACACTTCTAGCCCTTTGACCCGCCCCACAGACCTTCATTGAAATGGTTTGATCCAATCCCCCAAAAAGACGGTTTCTGCATTCACAGAGCTGCATTGAACAATCAAATCTTAAATGGATATTCAGTCTTCTTTCAGTTTGATAACACATACTTAGCATGTTCACTTCCTACCACACAAAACAACTATTTTCCATATTCTTCTCCCTCTTCAAATCCATTACTCCAATACTTCTGCCCCTACATGCACCACTACCTCTCCTCTCACACCTCATTTTTTAAAAGATTTTATTTATTTATTTTTAGGGAGAAGGGAAGGGAGGAGGAAGAGAGGGAGAAAAACATCAATGTGTGGTTGCCTCTGGTACGCCTCCAACTGGGGACCTGGCCTGCAACCCAGGCATGTGCCCTGACTGGGAATCAAACCAGTGACCTTCAGTTTGCAGGCCAGCACTCAATACACTGTGCCACACCAGCCAGGGTTCACAACTCATTTTTTTAAAAAAAGCAACTAACAGGTCAACCTCAATCAACATTTTGTTTCCACCAACAAAATAGCAACCTACCCACTCAGCATACATTCTTTTTGCTTCCTTTCTGTTACATTGGGCAATCCCTGCCCCATCAAGATCCCATCCCCTTTTTCATCCAATTAATGGATACAATTCATTTAATGGATGCAATTCTTCACTCCAGCAATTAATCCTTTTCTCTCCTACATTCTTACCCCTTACTGAATCATTTGCATTGTTACATGAACATACTACATACTGTAGTTGGGAAGAGGGAAAAGCAGGATTTTCCTTTCTAAGAAGAATTTGGAAATGAATGCAAAAGAGCATTTTGGTTGTCACAGTGACCAGGGAGCCCTAGTGGTATTTAGTGGGGGGCAGGGATGCTAATTGTGCTCTATCTTATTTCATAAGAAAAACTCCCTTAAACTTTACAACCTCCACCAACTATTACCAATTTCTTCTCAAACCCTCCCCAGGAAATCTTCTTGGCGGAATTATCTATATACACTGTCTTCGTCCCTTCATCTCACAATCTCCCATCCATCCACTCCAATCATGTTTCTGCCTCTGCCACCAGACACTGTTCTTTTCAAAAGTATCAATGACCCCAGCATTGCCAATCCAATGGTCACTTTTTGGTCCTCATCTTATTTGATGTCACCGACCATTTGACCCCTCTGACCACTCCTTCCCTTGTGAAAGACTGTCTAAAAGAGGTATGTCAAACTAACGAGACCAAAAAAGGATGCTCTTAATTTATTCTCCACCCCCAAGCAAGTAACTAATCAACAAAACAAGCAAAAAAGATCTGCTACTCCCCTTCCCCATGCCTTGGGAAAGGCTATCCAGGTATTCAAGCCCCCCCCCCAAAAAAATCTAAGAGTTATCTTTGAGTCGTCTGTACCATTCCCTATATAAGTCCATCAACAAGTCCTATCCATTCTATATCCATGATATATCTTCAAAGTCTATACATCTCGCCATCTCCACTATTGCCCTCAAGTCCAAGACATCAACATCTTTTGCCTGGATTATAGAAAAAGCCAAAGTGCTCTCCCTGCCCTCTACTTGAGCCTGTCTATGTCTCATTCTTCATGCAACTATCAGAATGAACTTTTAAAATGTAACTCCCATGTTGAAACCCTCCACTCAACATTCATTTCATTGAGAATAAAATCAACACTCCTTGCCACCTATGTGATCTGGCCCTTGCCCACCTCTCTGACTCCACTTGATACTAATATGCTCAGCTACATTGGCTTTATTTCCACCCTTGAAATGTCAATCTCATTCATACATTTTTGTGCAGCAAATGCTGAAAATTTTATTACATAAAAGATGTGCGTAAAGCAGAGATTAGTGGGTAGTGAGGTAGGTTGAATATCCAGTTTGCTAGTCTAGACCAGAAAGAGCCTCTGATATGATACAAAGAAGGATATTATATATTGATAGAAGGGCCAATCTATCAAAAAGATATAACAGTTACCAACATACATACTTAACAACAGAATCCCAAAATATATTAATCAAAAGTGACAGAATTGAAGGGGTAAATAGACAGTTCTACAAAAAAAGTTGGAGACTTTAACACCCCACTTTCAATAATGAATAAAATAATTAGGCAAAAGAGCAACAGAAAATAGGGGTTTTGAAAAACACTATAAACCAACTAAACCAAACAGATATACATAAAACACTCCACCCAACAACAGAGAATACTTATTTTCTCAAATACACAAGGAACTGTCTCCAGGACAGACCACATGCCAGAAGGCACAAAACAAGTTTCAGTAAATTTAAAATGATTGAAACCATAAAGTATCTTCACCAACCAGAGTGGAATGAAAGTAGAAATAAATAACAGAAGGAATTCTGAAAACTTTGCAATTATAGAGAAATTAAATATACTCTAATAATCAATGGGTCAAAGAAGAAGTTCCAGGCAAATTTTTGAAAATTCTGCCTCACTCAGCAACCCAGTAATTATAGTGCCTACTACTTTAATATCTTAGAGGAAACAATTGTATGATGTATAAGAAATGCTATGAATGCCTATACAAATCAGCTTTTGCTGAATAACACACCATCATAAAACCATCATGCTACAGTAAGCATTTATTCTTATACTTACAGGTCTTCAGATTGACTGGGATAGCCTTCTTCTGCAGGTCTATGGGAAAGCTAAGATATCCAGGCTGAAGGAGAAACAGTTACCTGGGGTTATTTTCTTCTCATAGCACAGGCCAAAAGCTCCCAAAGCAATGAAGGTATGTACACAATTCTTCGTAAGGCATAGGCTTACATATTGTGTATTATCACTTCTGCCCACATACCCTGGGCCAAAGCAAATCACACAACCAAGTCCAACATCAGTGGAAAGGGGAAGACTATTTACCCCTACCATAAAATTGGAGGGGAGGTAATGAATATTTGCTAAATAATAATCTACTTTTCCACAACATCCTTGGAGAAGAACTTTGAAAAATCATGCTATTGTTACTACTATGAATGCTGAATGATGTCTTCTTACTAACCATGTTGGTTGTATTATAAATGAATTTTAAGACTCATCTTCTTTCTGTATTTGTTAACTATTAAAAGCTATATGGAAATGTTAAATTCTTCAAAGCTATTTTACCCAGATTCAGCCAATGATTACTAATTGACTTACTAATTTATTCTTAGCTCAGTAGCATTTTTACCTCAAGAATTTTTGCAGCAACACAATTTTTTTTTCTAGTACCAAATAGAAACTTTTTAAAATGTCTGTATGAGTCTATGGCCATACCCCCGAACACACCCAATCTCGTCTAAAATGCCTGTATGATATATCAAAGCATAAAAAGTGGATCTGACACTATCAATAGGAACTGGATTAATATTTCCTTTTCTGAAAATCTTCCTAAATGAAAAATCCCTCTGACATCTGAATTTTTGACTTATTGTAGAAAATTTCAACCCTCAGAAGGAATCTTAGTGAACCTGATCTCTGTTGAAGTAAAAAAATATCCAATATAAATACAATAAGTCTAATCTTCTCTAGCCTATAAGACCTTGATATTTTGCTAATATTTTCACATGCAAAAAAGCTGATCATGAATGATGACATTATCCTGAATCTGCATCACTCAGTTAATTCGTGATACATAGCCGCCTCTCATGCTATAACTCTACTTCCAAAAAATATCTCTCCCACAAAGATTTCTATACTATTTGTTTGATTTAGAACTTGTTGGGGGAGAAAAAAACTACAAAGAAAAAAGCCATGGTGAAAGAAATATATTTTTACCTTAATTTCATGCCAGGAAATGTGAAATCATGAAAACATACTGAAAAGGATAGACATTTTTTAAATGGGACCTTAAGAGCCAGGCCCAATGCCTGTTGCCAAATTCAATGAAGAATTGTTTGAAGTAAAAACAGAACATTGTTCTGGTATTGAGCCAACTAGAAAAGCCGATGCACTACAACATCTGTGGCTTGTATAACCTCCCTGCCCTTGAAATGAACTCTAGAGAGAGGCAGCCCAGCCAAAGAGGAGAATAGAATAACGAGTGCATACCCAAGTCATAAAGTACCCAAGACCTCACTCTTCAAGCCAACCTAGTTGGAGGCAAGATTCATTTACATGGGTGGAAAGTCTAAATTCTCATTATTTCCAGATATAACGGATACCTCTGGATTTAAGAAATTGAAAAAATGGAACCAGAGTTTTTTCCACTTCTTCTTCCAAAAATGCCAATGAAATAACAAAGACATAAAAAAGAAAAAACAAATAGCAGTACTAGACAAACTGAGAGGAATGCTCTCACCACCAAAGAAATGTTGATGAATTGCTGGAAGATATGAAGCAGGTAGGATAAATTAAGTAGATTTGTATTTTTAAAATTATGTCTAAATATTACTGATCATGGTAATAAAAAGTCAAATGGTGCCAGAATTAAGCACCCAACACAAGCAAAAGAGGGTGTGGAAGTAAGCGGATAGGTTGCCCCAAAACAACCATAGGGAAAAAAATCAGGTTCAGCACAGCAGGGATATAAAGGAGAGCAGGCTGATGGAAGCTCAAGATAATTATATTAAAAGACTTAAGGTTTAGAACTGTGTCACTTCTCATATACTAGTCCTATAGACCAGAAGTTATTGTGTGAAGTTTGTGAGATGAAATAATATTAACATGTTATTTGTTGACATTTATACTGGTGGAACAAAAATAATTGTGGGTAACTTAGGCACCTAACTGGTACAAGTAGTCATTGAATTCTTCATCACCAGACACAGTGAGGGAAAGCCAGTTTCACATAAGAATGCCCTTGATGAAGCCATAAAAATTATTAATGTTATGAAAATATTAATTTCAATATTCTATGACAAAATTGGAAGTATATAAAAGCATTTTTGTTGAATACCCCAAAAATGAGGAAAAGTGCTTATACAATTAGTTCAAGTTGCAAGCCGAATTAGTTGTGTTTTTCATGAAACATGATTTGTTCTTTTTTAAAATTTTTTAAATCAATTTTACAGAGAGAGGTGAAGGGAGAGAGAACAAGAGTGAGAGAGAGACATCTCTTTGCTGTTCCACTTATTTATGCATTCATTGGTTGATTCTTATACGTGCCCTGACTCGGCATCAAATCCTCAACCTGGCATATGGGGATGATGCTCTAATCAACTGAGCTACCTGGCCAAGGCTTGAACACCATTTGTTCTTGAAAGATTAACAGACAAACCACAGCAATTCAGACTTGAGTA
The DNA here is from genome assembly GCF_014824575.4 of Sturnira hondurensis. Lineage (NCBI taxonomy): Eukaryota > Metazoa > Chordata > Mammalia > Chiroptera > Phyllostomidae > Sturnira > Sturnira hondurensis. The sequence goes on from NW_028079136.1 coordinate 6,027,231, forward strand.
TCTCAAAAGCGAATGAAGTGAGGCTGTCACTACAATGGAAATAGCTGAGAGCACTTGTTGCCAATGATAACATTCCAGCTTTCAACAGAAAGTCAGATTTTTAGAAAACTTGAATATACCTCCATAAACCTGACATCATCCTAATACTTAAGACCTTTTTTATGATATCAGTGGTATAGCTAATAAATGTGACTTATTGATATTGTATAATTAAAGGTATCAATATTTGAAAGATCTGCAGAACTCAATGAGCCAATATTTTCCAAATGACCAATGTATGATGTTATAAAATCATGCAAGGGTAATGAAAAAGTTTAAAGTGCAAAATAGATCACTTCCCTAATTTAAAAATAATAGAATACAAAACATTCACTGCTAAGTTTTCAGATTCCACACTTAAACCATCTTTTAAGAAACTCACATTTGTCAAGTTGTGGCATAATACCAGATATTATTCACATTTATCCAAACAAGTTACTAAAATACTACTCTCTTTTCTAGTTACAGACCTGTGTGATGCTATATTTTCTTCATAAACCTCAACCAAAGCAATTTATACTATAAAAGATTGTTATATTAAGATGTCTTAATTGCTCTTATCACTAAGGACATTCTAAGAGTTCTAGGAGCTCTGTATCAGAAATGAAGATGAAAAAATCAAAGACATATTTTGTAAGTCACAATATATCAGCAGGTCACACATAAAAATCTAATATTTCAGCATTCCCACCCACTTTGCCTTTGGAATCCTTCTATATATCATGCTAGGCAAGTTCTGGACCCAAATTCCAATGAATGTAGGCCATCACTGAGTCCAAACTTCAGTCATCCAAGCTATTAGAGTCACTTCTAGCTTTAGCTAAAACAATAAATCCAGAGCATCTGATAAGTGTACTGATAATCAATATATTAATCCTGATACAAAATTATATTTTGTTCTTTTTGGATTAACACCCTTAAAATCTATTCTCACACATATTTCCTGGGTTTCTACTTAAATGAATGACCAAACTCCTGCAATTATTTTGGAGTATAAGCAGTTTTCTCCCCAGGTCAGAATCTTCATTTCTTCTGTTGAACATGCTAAGATCTGACTCTAGTTTAGGTCTAAAATATGAAATAGAGGACAATGAGTAAGGGTCTTGAGGAGAAGAAGCATCCCCTGGTAAGGCAACTGTCTCAACTAAGGTGCTTCGAGAGCCTTCAAGAAGAAAGATCAGTATTCTCAGATATGAGAAGAGGGACTATGTCTTCTTGCTTATAAAAATCCAGACATTTAGCTTCACCCAAGTCCAATTCAAGTTTTAGAATTTCACCTCTTCCCAATGCCCTAATTGTCACATAAACAACTCAGTGAGTCTGTGGTTTAAAATTCTACTATAATTCTGCAACCCACCCAGTCATATTTTTAGTTAAGTTTCTCTTAAAGCTACAAGAAATGAGACTTTTTTAGGATTACCACAAAATTTCCTTGATTGTCTGAATGTGACTTGAGCTTAGACTTTAAAACCTTGAGCTAGTCATTTTCCGTTAGTTTTCTAGTACAGTCATAAGATATCACACCACCCACAGTCATCACTGTCATCATCACCACCATACTAGTTAAATGCAACATCCACTTGGTCTCAAAGGCAACCACTACTTCAATATGTATTTCTTTCCAAGCAACCACAGGTCACATTTTAATTAATCATGATCCTACTGTATGCCATAGATTACCAGAATCCTGGTAATCTAGTTCCTGACAAGGAACTAAGCATTTCATTCAAGGCCAAGAATATCAACAAACCAATTCCAGAATTCTAACTTTGAAAAAATACAAGGATTAAATATAACATTTTGACTAAGTAGTACTGAGCTGGCACTATAGCTGCCCCTCCTTATATGAGTCCAGTCAGAGAAAAAACCCACACTAGGTATTTCAGCAGAGGGAATTAAAGGGAAATTGGTTACACCAGTGTTAAAGGGCTGAAAAAGCAGAAAGTAAATGCTGAGGTCACCTAGAAATAATAACTTCAGCAGCAGCTGCCACTTGTAGGGCTAGAGGAACAAAAGGAGGATAAGGAGCTATACAAAACCTAGCAGCCCAGAGCAGAGACCCCACAGAGCTAGGGCTCAAACCTCCAGGGAGGATGGAACCACATGACTGTAGCTGGTAAGCAACCTCTGACGGATGCAACAGGCCAGTTCCAGTAGTGCTGAACAGAGCTGGAGTCTGGAACAAAGTGCCAGGCTGGGGTGAAGTGCCAATGCAGGGAAACAGCCCCACAAGCAACACTCACAAGAGCAGCAAGAATGGGAAGTGGGCCCTCCACTCCTCCTGTCTCCCTCCAGTGCCCCCTATTGGCAGAAGTAAGCCCACAAAGGGGTCTGGGAAATAGTTTGTGGAAAGGTAGCCCCCAAAGCCCAAAGTACAGAAGATGGATTTGGAGCTGAGAAACAATAGGTAAATAATTGCCATGGATGGTGTTTATGGCTAGTGTTTCTTTATGACTGAGTGGAGTGTATCCTAGGAATACAAGATTAGTCTAATATTTGAAAATTAAGGCTTGGTCAGTGTGGCTCTGCTGGTTGGGCATCATCCAGTCAGTCAGAAGGTCACAGGTTAAATTCCTGGTCAGGGCACAAGCCTAGGTTGCAATTAGGTCTCCAGATGGGGCACGTGTAAAAAGCAACTGATGGGTGTTTCACCCTGGCTGATGTAGCTCAGTGGTCTGAGTGCTGGCCTGCAAAAAGAAAGATCACTGGTTTGATTCCCAGTCAGGGCACATGCCTGGGTTGTGGGCCAGGTCCCCAGATGGGGATGTACAAGAGGCAACCAATTGATCTTTCTCTTGCACATCAAATTTTATTCCTTTCTCTCTCCCTCACTTCCCCAATCTCTAAAAATAAATAAATAAATTATTTTTTTAAATCAAGTAGAGCAGCAATTTTCAATCTTTTTCACCTAATGGTACACATAAACTAATGACCAAACTTCTGCAGCACACAAAAAATATATTTTATGTACAATATAATAATACATATTATATGTTATATGTTTTGCCTTTAAATAAAAATCCTTTCTTACTTAAAAAAGAAAATAAATTACTGCACTTTGAGGTATATACATTTTATCTTTTTTTATACTAGCGATGTGTCGGGGCGACTTTTCCCACACAACTCTCCCGACTGCCACGGATGAAAGTAAACAAGACAAGATGTGACCTGCTTGAGGAGGAGAGGTGACCAGTTTTTCAGGGGAAACAAAGGCCAGGAGCGGCCAGTTTCTCTGAGGAAAAAAGGCAGTGAGCCCCTTTCTCCAGGGGCTTTTATTGGTTTGTAATACACAGGAATATAGGGAGGCAAGTGTCAAACAGTAGATAGTCTGAGTCAGAGTCTGTCAGGAAGAGAACATTTAGAGTTTCCTGGTCAAACTACTAACCTATGAATGAAAGCACACTTAGCAGAGCAGATTTCACAGGTTTTTCAGGATTTCTTTGTGATGCCAGATTCCCACCCTCCACCCCCACCCCCTACACGCTCTAGTAAGGCAAGGAGCTGAACCCACCCCTCTCCTTCAGGTATTCAGACTTAAGGGGATTGGATCCAGGAAGCACTTCTCCCAGAGTACGTGGGGACTCAGGTTTTGTCAAAGCTGGGGAGCGAGAGTCCATTGCTCTTTGTTGCAGCACCCCCCAAGTCCTTCCATTATGGCCTCCCATGTGATCGAGTCTGGCTTAGGTTGCCCCCCGCTGTGAGGGGTCTTACCCGTCATTGACTTTCAACCAAACTTTGGGGGCAGGGAGAGGAAACTGAGGCAGTGTTTGCTACCAGAGACAAGCTTTGTCTCCTGTGGTTCACATTCCAGAGGTCAGTGACTCATCCTTAGCCACAGAGGGCAGAGTTACAATTCCTGAAACCAGGCAGAGTGGTCCACAACAGCAATAGATACATGGACACTGAAATTTAAGAAACAGCATAATTTACAATTGTTCAAAGAAAAAAAGAAATGAAATTTTTAGGTGCAAATCTAACAAAACATTCACAGTATGTATATGCTGAAAACTACAAAATGCTAATGAAACAAATCAAAGAGGATCTAAATAAATGGAGAGTCATGACTACTCATCAACTAGAAGACTCACCACAGTAAAGATGTCAATTCTCCCTAAATTTATGCACAGTTTTAATGTCATTCCTATCAAAATTCCAGCAAGATTTTTACAAAATACACAAAACTATTCTAAAATTTATACAGACAGGCAAAAAGCTAAAACCATTTTGAAAAAGAATAGAATGGGAAAAATCAGCCCACTCAATTTTAGCAATCTATACTATATAGTATTGGTACAGGGTTCAATAATATTAAATAGAGAACCCAGGAATAGACCCATAACAAATATACCCTAATGATTTTTTATAAAAGATCAAAAGCAATTCAATGAAGGAAAGATCTCTTTTTTAACAAATGGTGGTAGAGCAACTGGACATAATTGGATGAAAAGGGAGTACAATCTTGACCTAAGTCATACCTTATGAGAAAATTAATTCAAAATAAATAATAAGCTTAGATACAAAATGTAAAAGTATAAACATTTTAGAAAAAATCCAGGATCTCTGGATCCTGAGAAAATCTTCAGCATCCAGAAATAGACAGAGAGCTCCTCTACATCACAAAAGTATGATACATAAAAGGGCAATTTGTTAAAATAAACTTCATCAAAATTAAAGGTTTGCCCTGAGAAAAACCATATGAATAGGATGGAAAGACAAGCTACAAAATGGGAGAAATATTTGCAAACCACACTAAACAAAGGAACTATCATCTACCATATATAAAGAAGAATATATAAAGAAGTCTCAAAACTCAACAGTTAAAAAAAATTAGGGGAAGATGGAGGTGAGATAGGTGGGAGCAGAGTCCACTTCCCCCTGCAGAGTCCACTTTCCCCTGTATCTAGATGAGATACCTAGCCAATCTTCTGAGGAAAAGAGCAAACAGCCAACAGTATCCCAGCATATATGAAGATTGGAGACCAAAAATTGTACAGGACATTGAAAAATCAGATGAGTAGGTGGAAGCTGCGAACACCAGAATAACTGCTGGAAGAGGAAACTCACCAGCAAAGGAACCACCAACATATAACAACAGAAGAAGGTGAAGGAGGGAGTGGAAGCCACATTAACTCAACCCAGGACCTATCTGGAAATACAACTAAATGGTGGAGAAATTACTCAGAATGAACAACTGAACAAGAGCAAGAGAAAATCCTCAAAACCTTGTAAACACAGAAGAATCAGCTTCAACAAAACCAGTCCACACCCACACAAGAAAATACAGGACACAGTGGATGGAGTGACCCTCAGTTAACCAGCTGGAGGGAAGGACACACTAAAGAAAGACTGAACAACAATCAAAACACAAAAACAAACACAAAGTTAACATAAACAAGAGCCCAAGACCAGCGAGCTTGAGAGATCATTCTCGCTTGAGAATCTCACAGGTCTTCTACCATAGAAGTTCATACCATAAACCCAAGGAGTCAGAACAGATCAATTTAAAAAGCAGAGGCTAACAAGAAGAGTCTCACAAACAATGGGAAGACAAAGAAACAATCCCCAAATGAAAGGAAAGGAGGAAGCCTCAGAAAGAATGCTGAGCGAAATAAAGGTAAGTCAACTATCAGATATTGAGTTCAAGCAATGGTTATAAGGAAGCTCAGTGAGCTCACAGAGAATTACCAAAAACTATAGGGAAACTACAATGAACTCACTGCAAAGTATATCAACATGAAAAAGGAAATAGAAGCAATCAACAGGGCCAAGAGGAAATGAAGAATACGATTTCTGAACTGAAGAACACAGTAGAGGGAATCAAAAGCAGGCTTGATGAAGAAGAGGATCAAATCAGCAAGCTGGAAGACAAGGTAGAAAAAACACCCAGAATGAGAAAGAAAAGAAAAAGAGGCTCAGAAAGAACAAAGAGGGGTTAAGGGAAATGCAGGACAACATGAAATGTAATAATATCCATATAATAGGGATACCAGAAGAAGAGGAGCAAAGGATAGAAAACCTATTTAAAAAGTAATGATGAAAAACTTCCCTAATTTGATGAGAGAAAAAGTCACACAAATCCAGGAAACACAGAGAGTCCCAATCAAGAGGAACCCAAAGAGGCCCACTTAAAGACAAATCATAATTAAAATAGCAAACTTCCAAGATAAAGAGAGAATCTTAAAGGCAGCAAGGGAAAAACAGGAAGTAACATACAAGGGAGCACCTATAAGACTAGCAACTGACTTCTCAATGGAAATGCCCCAAGCCAGAAGGGAATGGCAAGAAATATTTTAAGTAATGAGAACCAGGAGGCCTGCAACCAAGACTACTTTTCCAGCAAGGCTCTCAATTAAAATGGAAGGCCAAATAAGAAGCTTCCCAGAAAAAAAGAAGCCTCAAAGAATATACTTCCTCCAAACCAGCTCTGCAAGATATGCTAAATTGTTTGCTTTAAGAACAGGAAGAAAAACAGTGAAAGAGAGAGGGAGACAGGCAGAGAAAATGGCAATGAATAAGTACCTATCAATAATAATCTTAAACGTAAATGGGTTAAATGCGCCAACCAAAACACACGGAACAGATGAATGAATAAGAAAACATGACCCACATATATGCTGCCTACAAGAGACCCACCTCAGAACAAAAGACCTACACAGACTGAAAGTAAATGGCTGGAAACAAATATTCCAAGCAAAAGGACAGGAGAAAAAAAGCCAGGGTAGCAATACTCATATCAGACAAAATAGACTTCAAAGAAAGAGCCATAAAAACACACCCAAGAGGTTACTCCATAATATTCAAGGGAAGAATTCATCAATAAGACATAAATATTGTAAATATATATGTACCCAACATAGGAGCACTCAAATACATAAGGAAAATCTTGAAGGACTTCAAGAAAGTTATTCACAGCAACACAATTATACTAGGAATGTTAACACCCCACTGTCAAAAATGGACAGATCTTCCAAACAAAATTTTAACAAAGATATTGTGGCATTGAACAATGCCTTAGATGAAATGGACTAAGATGATATATAGAGAGCCTTTCATCCCAAAGAAGCAAAATACATATTCTTTTCAAATGCACATAGAACATTTTCAAAGATAGACTACACGATAGGACACAAAACAAGCCTCAACTAATTCAAGGAAACTGAAATCATATCAAGCATTTTCTTCGACCACAAGGGACTGAAACTAAAAACCAACCTCAAGGAAAAAAACCCAAAACACTCAAACTCATGGAGATTGAAGAGCATGCTATTAAACAGTGGATGGATCAAGAATGAGATTAGGGAAAAAATCTAAAAATTTCTGGAAACAAATGAAAATGAACTCACAACAATACAAAAATTATGAGACACAGCAAAGGCAAACTTGAGAGGAAAGTTCTTAGTGACACAGGCCTACCTAAAAAAGATAGAAATATTTCCAATAAACATTCTAACCCTACGCCTACAAGAACTCCAGGAACAACAACAAAGACAGCCCAGAGCAATAGAAAAGAGGAAATAACCAAGATCAGAACAGAATTAAATGACATACAGACTAAAAGCACAATTCTAAGGATCAATAAATTCAGGAGTGGGTTCTCGGAAAAGACAGACAAAATCAACAAATCTTTAAGTAGGCTCAAGAAAAAAAGAGAGAGGACCAAAATAAACACAATCAGAAATGAAAGAGGAGAGATTACAACTGATGCCACAGAATACAAAGGATTGTGAGAAATTACTACAAAAAACTATATGCCAAGAAATTTGAAAACCTAGGTGAAATGGACAAATTTCTAAAAAAATATAATCTTCCAAAACTCTATGAAGAAGAAGTAGAAAACCTTAACAGACCAGTAACAGCTGACAAAATTGAAACAGTAATCAAAAAGCTTGTGACACACAAAAGCCCTGGACCAGATGGTTTCACAGGAGAATTTTATAAAGCATTTAAGGGAGAGCTAACCCCCATCCTAAACAGATTACTTCAAAAATTCAAGAAGATGGAAGATTCCCAAACTCTTTTCATGAAGCCAGCATCATCCTAATCCCAAAACCAGATAAGGACATAACATAGAAAGAAAACGTCAAGCCAATATCACTGATGAACACAAATGCTAAAATCCTCAACAAAATATGGGCAAACTGCATCCAGCAACCCATTAAAAAGATCATACACCATGATCAAGTGGGATTCATCCCAGGGATGCAAGGATGGTACAATATTTGCAAATCAATAAACATAATACACAACATACACAAAATAAAAGAGAAAAATCACATGATCATATTAATAGATATCAAAAAGCATTTGATAATGTACAACACCCATTTATGATAAAAACATTTAGCAAAGTGGGAATACAAGGAGCATTTCTCAACATAATAAAGGCCATATATGAGACATCTACAGCCAACATCATACTCAATGGGCAAAAACTTAGAGCTTTCCCACTGAGATTAGGAATAAGACAAGGATGCCCATTTTCACCACTTCTATTCAACATAGCACTGGAAGTCCTAGCCACAGCAATCAGACAAGAAAAAGAAATAAAAGGCACTCAAATTGGAAAGGAGGAAGTAAAACTGTCATTGTTTGCAGATGCCATGATAATGTACATAGAAAATCCTATAGACTCCACCAAAAAACTATCCAACCTAATAAATGAATTTGGTAAAACAGTGGGATACAAAGTCAATACTCAGAAATCAAGGGATTTTTGTATACCAACAATGAAATATTAGAAACAGAAATCAGGAAAAAAATCCTATTTGATATAGCAACAAGAAAAATAAACTACCTAGGAATAAACCTAACCAAGGATGTGACAGACCTATACTCAGAAAAACTATACAACACTGAAGAAAGAGTATTAAGGAAGACACAAACAAATGGAAGCATGTACCATGCTCATGGATTAGAAGAATTAACATCATCAAAATGGCCATACTACCCAAAGCAATTTATAGATTCACTGCAATCCCTATTCAAGTACCAATGACATATTTCACAGATATACAACAAACATTTCAAAAATTTATATGGAACCATTAATGGCCCCAAATACTGCAGCAATTTTGAGAAAGAAGAACAAAGTAGGAGGGATCACAATACCGGATATCAAACTCTATTACTAGGCCACTGTAATCAAAACAACCTGCTACTGGCATAAAAACAGACACACAGACCAATGGAACAGAACAGAGAGCCCATAAATAAACCCAAGTCTCCATGGTCAAATAATATTTGACAAAGGGGGAAGAAGCATAAAATGGAATAAAAATAGCCTCTTTCAACAAATGGTGCTGGGAGATCTGGACAGCTACAAGCAAAAAAATGAAGCTCGATCACTAACTTACACCATACACAAAAATAAATTCAAGGTGGATAAAAGACTTAAATATAAGTCATGACACCATAAAAGTCCTAGAGGAAAACATAGGCAGGAAAATCTCAGAGGTTCCATGCAGCAATATCTTCACTGATATTTCCCCTAAAGTGAGGGACATAAAGGAAAGAATAAACAAATGGGACCTCATCAAATTAAAAAGCTTCTGCATGGCTAAAGATAACAGCATTAAAATGAAAAGAGAACCAACTATACGGGAAAACTTATTTGCCAATGATACTTTGGACAAGGGTTTGATCTCCAAAATATATAAAGAACTCATACAACTCCACTCCAGGAAGATGAAAAACCCAATTAAAAAATGGGCAAAAGATTTGAACAGACATTTCTCCAATGAGGATATACAGAGGGCCCAGAGACATATGAAAGGGTGCTCAGCATCACTAGCCATCAGAGAGATGCAAATTAAAAACACAATGAGACACCGCCTCTCACCAGTCAGAATGGCCATCATAAAAAAATCAACAAACAAGTGTTGGAGAGGATGTGGAAAAAAGGGAACCCTAGTGCACTGTTGGGAATGCAGACTGGTGCAACCACTGTGGAAAACAGTATGGAATTTCTTCAGAAAACTAAAAATGAAACTGACTTTTGACCCAGCAATTCTACTGCTGGAATTATACCCTAAGAGCCCTGAAACACCAATCCAAAGGAACCTATACACCCCAATGTTCATAGCAGCACAATTTACAATAGCCAAGTGCTGGAAGCAACCTAAGTGCCCATCAGTAAATGAGTGCATCAAAAAACTATGGCACATTTACACAATGGAATTCTACGCAGCAGAAAGAAAGGAGCTCCTACCCTTTGCAACAGCATGGATAGAACTGGAAAGCATTATGCTAAGTGAAATAAGCCAGGCGGTAAGGGACAAATGCCATATGATCTCACCTTTAACTGGAACATAATCAACAAAAGGAAAAAGCAAACAAAACATAAACAGAGACATTGAAATTAAGAACAATCGCACAATAGCCAGAGAGGAGGAGGGAGGGGACAGTGGGGAGAAGGCTTTTTGGGAACCCTGAAGGGTGTACTATAAAGGACACATGGATAAAACCAAGGGGGAGAGTGGAAGCAAGGGAGAGAAGTGGGTTTGGCTGGGCTTGGGGGAAGTGGTAGGGAGAAAATTCAGACAAGTGCAATTGAACAATAAAGTAATTTTTTAAAAGTCAAGAAAATAATACAAGAATTAGTAAATAATAATAAAAGAAAAAATTAGAAAATGAACAAAGACATTTCATCAGTGAGGAGACACAGATAACAAATAAGCACATGCAAAGATGTTCAACATCACTAGCCCCTGGGGAAATGAAAATTTATTGACATCAATTAAGAAAAAGTCCTTACATTTAAAGCCTCTCAACAGACTTCAGATTTTAGGACCTTAGGTTAAATTCTAGACTTGACTTCAGTTGAACTTATCAGTTAAATATTTTGGATTTTCCCAGTTCATGAAGATGTAAACAGCATGTGTGAAAATTAAATTTGGAACATATATGTAAAAGGTTTTTCTGAAATACAAAACATATGAAAATATGGGATATTATTCCAACATTATTATGAAGCTAGATAGCTCCTGCAATTAAAAAATGGAATTCTTTGTTCTTCAAGTAAAACTTCACCCCTTCGGCAATTTCCACCTTTGTGGTTAAAGTTTAAATAAAACTGACTTAGTAGGAATAATTTTAAAATAATAATGAAGAACATAGGGCAAAGATCTGAAGATGTTGAGATGGCCTTAACATTTTTTGGACCAAATGTTGGCTCCTAGTATCAGTCCTAGGAAATCATCTATGCAGCAGTCCTAAAAATTCTGTTAAATTAAGATTTCAACTTTTTTCAGTGGTTACGAAATCTATTCCCATACCAAAGAAGCATATTTAAGGAAGACAAAAGCTGTCCTGCCTTTTGACTGCAAGTTGGGTGCTTTTTGTCATTGGTGTGCCTGAAAACATGATCCAATTTTTATTTAGCTATTTCTACAGGACCTCAAAAAGCTAAAATATTGCCAACAATGGGGCCTACTGTTTAAGAGAAGGTACTTAAAAATTCCCTCCAAGAAGTGTAAATATTTCAAAGTGCCAGTGTGGAAAAACTGACTCCAGGTCTCCTCAATGGATCTCACACAAAATTTAAAACACCCAACTCACAGGCTTTTGCTGTGTTTTCAAAAAAGGAAAGGGAATAGGGCTACGGTTTAAAACACCAGAATGCTGCAGCTAGCAAACTGAGAGGACTGGTCGGTGGGTGCAGACCGCTGGGCGTTCGTTCCTTCGGCGAGGGGTACCACTTGTGAGAGGCGCGAAGTCGGATCAAGAGATGCCGCTATCCCTACCTGCTCCTACATGGAACCTCTACAACCCCATTTAGAGTCACCACCCAAGAGCTCCAGCGGGAGTACCCCGAAGAGTGTCCGGCTCAGGTCTCCGCTGGGCCTGCCAAGGCTCTTGATACGCCAGCGTCGGGGAGGGGCGGAGAAGGGAGAGGGCGTTTTCTGCCCAGATTCCAGTGAGAAAACCAGGAAAAGAGAAGGCGGTTGCGTAACTTGGACCTGGGGTGGGGCTGGGAGAACAAAGAGGTCGTGATAACCCAGGCTGCGCTCCGATTCTCTGGGCGCAACTTCGTGGCACTGCGAACCCACACAAGTCACCACCGCCCCGGAGGACCGCCAGAGTCTAAGAGCCTGCAGATTTCTCGAGTCCAGTCCGGCCCTACAGGATCACAAATTCTGTGTGGTTGCACGCTGGCAGCTGCGTTCTGAAAAGGGGCCCGGGCTGACTAGGGCCCAGGGAAGTTTGAAAACAATCGCTTCACGTCTGACAGCACCTCGATTCACAGCTCAAACGAACTGAGCGCCGCGACTGCCGCTAGGCCACGCCTCAACCGTGCTTGGTCCTTTGCTTTGGTCCCGCCCCACAGCTCAGCGTGGATTGGTGTTGGAGAGCAACTCTGGCGCTGATTGGGCATCGGAGGAGTCGCTCGCCGAGACTGTAATTTCGGGTGCTCCAGGGTGCTAAATTTATCTTCAGAAGAGCGACCGTGCCAGCCGCGAATCGGATCTCTGTGGAGGTGGCATAGGCGATATCCCTGAACTGAGAGCATCACCTTGTCCCCGAATCCTTCTTTCTTGTTTTATTTGTCATTCCCCCGCTCCTCCCGCCTCACCCCAGTCCGCGACGACTGGCTCTTGACCCTGTTCAGGCCTCGGTGAAGGTGAGGACCAGAGCCGCCACGGCGGCTAAATGGTGCGCTCTGAAATGGCCGCTGCCTTGAGCCGTGTAAAATGGCGGCCGCAGGCTCAGCTGGGGACCGCGGCGCTGCTCTGCAGCCCAGCCGCAGCGTAGACCGTTCTCTCCATCAGTGATGGAGATGCAGTGGAAAGATAGTGTTAGGTGGTGAGACGAGTCCCTGTGGCTGTTTGCTGAGGCGGCCGTCCGGGGACGCGAGGGAAGAGTTGTGTAGGCGAGAGTGGGCTCCGACAGGAAGCGAACACAGTTGTGGCGGTCTATGAGCTTCACCCAGCAGTGACAAGGAGGAGCTGAGGGATGGCTGCCCCGGGCCACACATGACGGTGACCACGGCTAAAAGCATGGAGGTGCTGGAAGGGAAGTTTATATGCACCTCCTACTTAGGCTTTCAGAATGGACTGCACTCCAACCCACCCCTCCGCTCCTCAGGGTATTCAAAGATGGAGCCGCCTGAGGGGGGAGGGTGTGAAGGGATTGTGCTACCTTTCAATTTAACCGGAAGAGATAAAAAGTGAAGGGGATGTGCCCCCCCGCCCCCCGCCCCGCCACCGTGCCCTACCTTTACTGGGAGTAGAATAGAAACTTTGCTCTCAAGGGAGACCAGACCCTTGTCCTTACGAGATTCAGGGAAGCATCTCTAAAGAGATGGGGTTGAGGCCTGAAAATAGGCTTCTACTCCCTGTACCCTCCGGCAGCAGAAGAGAGGGATGTTTTAAATCCTCCAGCAGCCCCACGAAGTTCTCTGTTGCTAAATCCAAATAGGGAGTATAGAAAGAGAATCTACTGCTCTTTTGCTCTCAATAGTGGAGAAGTAGGGCTTTCTGCTGCNCAAAGATGGAGCCGCCTGAGGGGGGAGGGTGTGAAGGGATTGTGCTACCTTTCAATTTAACCGGAAGAGATAAAAAGTGAAGGGGATGTGCCCCCCCGCCCCCCGCCCCGCCACCGTGCCCTACCTTTACTGGGAGTAGAATAGAAACTTTGCTCTCAAGGGAGACCAGACTCTTGTCCTTACGAGATTCAGGGAAGCATCTCTAAAGAGGTGGGGTTGAGGCCTGAAAATAGGCTTCTACTCCCTGTATCCTCCGGCAGCAGAAGAGAGGGATCTGTTTTAAATCCTCCAGCAGCCCCACGAAGTTCTCTGTTGCTAAATCCAAATAGGGAGTATAGAAAGAGAATCTACTGCTCTTTTGCTCTCAATAGTAGAGAAGTAGGGCTTTCTGCTGCTGCCAGATTGAGCTACTTAGGCTTTCTGACTATTGTAATCCGTTTCTCTCTGCACCTTCCAACTCTTGCTACCAGATATTTTAGTGCTTGGGAAATGGAAACTATTCAGGTACACAAAAGTAATGGCTAGGCGGGTGGACTCTGCAATCAAACTTTTGGGGTTCTATTCTCAGTTCCTCACTTAAAAGGTTTGCTAGTGTAGTACTGTGACTTAACTTCTGATTTGTTCATCTCAAAAGTTATTGATAGTTCCCAACTCTCAGGTTTGTTTTGAGGATTAAATGAGCCAATCTATATGAGGGATTTAGCAGTTACTGGCACATTATAAACAGTCATCACTCAGTAAACATTACTAACCTTGGAGGTTGGTTATTGAGGGGACAAAAACAGCAAAAAGCATATTTCATGTAACACTTCCATGTAAACAGTGCTTCCAGTTTAGGTTACTTTCAGTGAATAGTTTGAGACAATTAAGGAGTAGCTGTACTTTCAAAATTTAGGTTTAGTTTTCAAAAGTTTTAAATTTATTTCTATGAAGTCAATGGGTAGGGGAGCATCTCAAAACAATGAAATGACCAGTGTAATAAACAGGACAAAATATTAACATGTTTACTAAGTATTGTTAGGCATCTTCTGTTTCAGTTCAAGATCTGCATTGCAGTGAAGAATCATTTGCACTGCCTGGATCTAAAATAAAATTGTAATGGATGGTCAATTTGGAGTTATCTAATTAGTGCTGCTTTTGCAGTGTCTAATTTTAATTTTTCTCATTCTAGGCTATTGGTTACTTTCCTTCCACCCCATCCCTTAATTTTATTCTTTTGAAGAGTCTTCATTTCAAGATGCCAAGGTGGAGAGGGTGATTCCAGAAGGGAGTACTCCTCATTTCAGGTATCTTACTTACCCTCTAGCTATCAATAAGAAAACCATTTTAATTCAGGATCTAAGGTGAGAATACAAAGATTATTCTGTAGCCAAATCATAAAGTTTAAATTAAAAGTAGCAGTATTTGGATGGACACTAAGTTCCTATTTCTTAACTCATAAAGCTAGTGTTCTTTGGAGGTCCTAACATTTGTGTTACTAGTCATTTATACTTTTTAAAATATTATATGAGGAATACACCTATTAAAATTAGAGTTTATGTTTTCTTTAGGTCTTGATTAAGTTTTCATCTATAGTATCATGGGATGCAGAGTAATCAGTAAGATACATATACTTTGAATGAGTCTTAATTTGGATAATATAAGTATTTATATGATTTTAAGTTCAGAGAAGTAGTAGGTAGCTTTTGGTCAACAGTTTATTTAGGATACAACAGAATTCATTGTCTTGCAAAACTTGAATTGTTTTTTTTAAAATCCTCACCCAAGGGTATGTTTATTGATTTAAACAAAGAGGATAGGAGTGTGGAGGGGGAACATCAATCAGTTAACTGAACACACTACCTTTTGATGTATGGGAGGATGCTCCAACCAACTGAGCCACCCAGCCAGGGCTGCTTGTGTGTGTTTTAAAATAGCTCATTAGTTGCTAGCCCTGAAAGGAGCCTTGAGGTGTATAATAGAATCAGCAAGGAATGTATCTAATGGCAGTAGGCATCAGAAGTTAAACAAGATTCCAAGATACCATGAGAAGGGATTGGTAAATTATGCTCTATGTTATTTTTGTAAATAGAGATTTATTGAAACACAACTATCCCTATTCTTTTACATATTGTCTATAGCTGCTGTCATGCCACAACTACAGAATTGAGGAGTTGTACTGGAAACCATATGGCTCATAAAGTCAAAATATATACCATATGGCTGTTTACAGAAAAAGTTTGCCAGCCCCTGCCATGGGACATATTCTTCAAGGTCCCTTAAAAACACATTTCTCAACACTTCATTATTTCTTAACCCAATGATTCCCAAATTGTGTTGTATGGAATATTAGTAATCTCTAAGTTAATTAGTGTTCTGAGAAAAAAGATCAATGCTAACAATAGATTTTTTCATAGTTTATCTTAACTATAAGTTTAAAACTACTAAACTCATTTCTATAGCTTTTATTTTTATGTGATAATCTACCTTTAAGAAAAGGTGTGCCATACCTGAGAGCACCAGGAAATCGCATGAGAGATCACCTGATAGACGAACGTGATGTTTCATCTGCGCATTGATGCATAGGCAGCATTTACAAGTTAACTGATGTGTTGCTATATATCATCTCTTTGATGATTGCCCGTCTTCTATGTATCCTGTCTTACAATTTCAACAAATCTGTGATACTCGATGTTTATCCTAAACTAACCATGTTTTGTACCACAAATACATTGCCTATGGATCTATTGCCGAAACAAGGAAGTCTTAAACAAGAAGTAGAATCGTTTTATCAAATTGTGTCAGATTCAAATGATCAAAAAGTTGGAATATTACAAAGTGAAGATGAACAGTTGCAGCCTTCAGTTTCTAAAAAATCAGAAGATGAGCTTTCCAGGGTCCAATTTATATCCAATTCCAACAAAATAACATTTAGTAAGAAACCAAAAAGAAGAAAATATGATGAAAGTTATTTGTCTTTTGGATTTACTTACTTTGGAAATAGAGATGCTCCTCATGCTCAGTGTGTGTTATGTAAAAAAATTTTGTCGAATAGCTCTTTGGCCCCTAGTAAACTTCGAAGACATTTGGAAACTAAACATGCTGCATATAAAGACAAAGACATAAGCTTTTTCAAGCAACATCTTGATTCACCTGAAAATAATAAACCCCCAACACCTAAAATTGTCAATACAGATAATGAAAGTGCTACAGAGGCATCATATAATGTAAGTTACCATATAGCCCTGAGTGGAGAGGCTCATACTGTTGGAGAATTGCTTATCAAACCTTGTGCAAAAGATGTCGTGATGCGGATGTTTGATGAACAATACAGTAAAAAAATAGATGCAGTGCAACTATCAAACAGTACCATTGCACGTCGAATTAAGGATCTAGCTGCTGATATTGAAGAAGAGCTTGTTTGTAGACTGAAAATTTGTGATGGGTTTTCGCTGCAACTAGATGAATCAGCTGATGTTTCAGGACTTGCTGTGCTGCTTGTGTTTGTTCGTTATCGGTTTAATAAGTCAATTGAGGAAGACCTACTTTTATGTGAATCTTTGCAAAGTAATGCTACTGGTAAAGAAATTTTTAACTGCATCAACAGTTTTATGCAGAAACATGAAATTGAATGGGAAAAATGTGTTGATGTTTGTAGTGATGCGTCTAGGGCAATGGATGGGAAAATTGCTGAGGCTGTCACCTTGATAAAGTATGTGGCTCCCGAAAGTACCAGTAGTCACTGCCTATTATATAGACATGCACTAGCAGTTAAAATAATGCCTACATCTCTGAAAAATGTGTTAGATCAGGCAGTGCAAATCATCAATTATATTAAAGCTCGACCACATCAATCTAGACTACTAAAAATTTTATGTGAAGAAATGGGCGCCCAGCACACAGCACTTCTTCTAAATACAGAGGTGAGGTGGCTTTCTCGAGGTAAAGTTCTGGTAAGACTTTTTGAGCTTCGTCGTGAACTATTAGTTTTCATGGATTCTGCTTTTCAACTCTCTGATTGTTTAACAAATTTATCTTGGCTGCTAAGACTTGCATATCTTGCAGATATTTTTACTAAATTAAATGAGGTTAATCTGTCAATGCAAGGAAAAAATGTGACAGTGTTTACAGTATTTGATAAAATGTCATCATTGTTAAGAAAATTGGCATTTTGGGCTTCATCTGTAGAAGAAGAAAACTTTGATTGTTTTCCTACGCTTAGTGACTTTTTGACTGAAATTAATTCTACAGTTGATAAAGATATTTGTAGTGCCATTGTACAGCACCTAAGGGGTTTGCGCTCTACTCTGTTAAAATATTTTCCTGTAACAAATGACAATAATGCTTGGGTTAGAAATCCATTTACAGTAACTGTAAAACCAGCCTCATTAGTAGCACGGGACTATGAGAGCCTGATTGATTTAACATCTGATTCTCAAGTGAAACAAAATTTCAGTGAACTTTCCCTAAATGATTTTTGGAGTAGCCTAATTCAAGAGTACCCAAGCATTGCAAGGCGTGCAGTTCGTGTACTTCTTCCTTTTGCTACAATGCACCTGTGTGAAACAGGATTTTCATATTATGCTGCAACAAAAACGAAATACAGAAAAAGGCTTGATGCTGCGCCTCACATGCGGATCCGACTTAGCAACATTACACCTAATATTAAGCGGATATGTGATAAAAAGACACAAAAACACTGTTCTCATTAAAATGAAAGGTTTTGCATGTCTTGTGATGACCAAATATAAGATGAAAATAAAAGATGACTTTATCTCTGGCATTTTGGGATTTTAAATTTAGAAAGTATTTAAATATTTCTTATTTCTTATATTTTAAGAACAAATCAAAAACATAAGTATATTATTATTGGTATTTCTTCATCACATTATAATTTAAAAGGGTTCCGTGGTCATAATTTTATCTTGATTCACAAGATAAAATTTCAGTTCCTTAGCATAATGTACCTCTCTTTAGGATTTAATCTCTACCAATCTTTTAAGCCATGCCTACCCTGCAGCCTACCAATCTAATGGAATTTCATGCCATTTCCTAAACATCACACTCCTCTATGCTTTTAGGTCTCAAAAAACTATTACTTCTCTTTCTTGCTTCCTGACAAATTCTTGTTTGCTTTTCAACACTTTGATATATCGTAAGTATTTTTATTCTCTGTATCTTTCTATTTTGGCCTTATTTTTTGTGCCTGTCTTAACTGTAACAGCTCGGTTGTCTCATGATTCCCAGTTGGACTGAGGGTCTTATCCAGCTCTCTGTGTCCATTATTGGCAAAAAGCCCCTCTGAAGTGTGAAAGTATTTAAATATTTATGCTTAATAAAGGACAAAATGTTGAAGCTGAACAAAAAAAAATTAGGGCACAGTGGATTATATGTGCATATTCTACATGTTTACAGAATGCTGCCCTTTGGTTTTTGTCTCAGTTATTTTGTTACCTAGAATTTATTGTGACTGTTGGACAGAGGTCACTCAGAATGTCATATCTCTGAAGAGAGGAAATATGAAGAACTCTTTCAGATATCTAAGATATCTGAAAAGATAAGCTATCTAAGATATCTCAGATATCTTATCAGATATCTAAGAACTTTGTTTCTTAGTTCCTATATACATTACTGAATATTCCATATACTGTAGTCTAAATTCATGAGACTTTACTATACTTGAAGATAATTGGCCTCAAAACATCTTATGAATTCATTAGAATACTATGAAGAATTTCTGACATTCCTGTCTGTGAGCTGCTCTTCCCATATCACATCACACAACACAGATCACCATTTCATTGGTAATCAAGAGCTACTGCAGACAGCCATTTATTTAATCTCACTTACTCAAACCTGTCCCGCAGTTCAGGGAGTAGGAGTACCTCTCCTCACTAAGGCAGAATGCAATAGAAGAGGTACCTGCTCCACTGCTCAACTATTTTAACATTGGGCAGTTGAGCCTTCAAGAATCTCAGTTATCTCATTTGTAAAATAATTATGCCTCCGTGAAGGGTTATTATTCATATTAAATGAGAATGTATTAAAAATTAACTGGGTGATCAGAAATAGATATGTGACATGTTAATCAGCTTAACAATAACCTCCAGCCTTCGGACCAACTGATATGTGACATGTTAGTTCCCTGCCATATTCAACTATGACCCAGTTAGACTTCGCTCCACACTTACTCTCTGGAAATGCAACAGCTCTCTAGGTGAAAGGACCTGAGGTAGCATGATTAAGTATCTCTAGCCCATGCTTTTTCCCCTTTGTCACATTATTAAGCACATGTTTATTTGTCAGTTACCTTACTAGATGCTTGTGTGTTATTTGTAATCTTTATAAGAATCCTAAGGGATTAGGTAACTTTTCAATTTGGCCAAGGGCATACAACAAATGGCAGAACTTAGTCTAAAATGGATTTTTTCCAAAGACAAAACCTTTTGTATTACTGCCTTTCGAATTTTTCTGATAGCATCAAATAGTAACTTGGAAGTTTACCTAAAATGTCCTACTAAAATCTAAATGTTCATTTGAAATCCTATGTGTGTGTTGTGGGGGATGTCTCTAAATTCATACAAAATTAGCTATCCCGAAGTATGAGTGCTTATTTTAAAATAAAATGTAAAAAAAAATAGAAATTAGATTGCTCTCAAATAAAATTAATTTTCCAAAAAGAATTCATTGTACTAGTTCATACCTGCAATACTTTTTATCAACTCATCCCAGAATTAAATCTACCCTCCTTTGAGAATCATGTGTAATGCCATAATGTCTACATCTGGCTGATAACTTCAAATCTGATAATTAGACCCCTTAGGAGATTGCTGAACCTGAGTCCTTGATTAGATTATCTGTCAGCCTCTTAAGATAAAAGACCTTTTGTGCTTTATTTACAATTTTTCCCCTAACCACTTCTACAGTTCTAGATTCCTACATTTAAACTCAAGTACATTGACTAGGACCCCGCTTTTTGCTACTAGATCTCTTCAACTCCAACCCTACCCAAATTGGTTCTTGATGCCAACTTCTCACCTGTTTACCTGTTTTATAATAATCTAAATAATATTCTCGTGGCACCCTCAAATGGTAACTACCCTTCCTGCCTGTGCATGAAACAGGAAAATTCTCCTAATGTGTCTAACCCAAAAAGATTTTCCCACCTTTAATCCCTGTGTTTCTAGTAATTAAAATTGTCTTGATTTCTTAGGATTATTTCCTATGTCAGTTATAATTATATAGATTATAATCTTTTTTAAAATTTAATTATTTTTTGAGTACAGTTTTCTGTCTATTACTCCCATCTCAAATTATAATCTTGAAGCTAAAACTTTTTGGGGATCATTTACAGAACTTAGCAAATTTCCAGTAGAAAAAGTGCTCAGTTAATTCCCTATCTTAAAGGGTAAAGTATTAATGTGAAATACAGTTCATATACATAACATTATGAAAATTAGCTTTAAATTCCTTAGTCTCACTTAAATAGGTAAGGCAGCAACTATTATTTGCCTTTCAAATACTCTGGGAGTATTTACTTAATAAGCCCTCCCTGTTACCTTAAAAATGCAATTTTCCTCCCCCCAAAATAATTCACTTAAAATTCTTGAAAACCTCTACTAACTATGTAAAGCTAGGTACCTCTGAAACTTGGCATGTTTATTTACTTTCATCTTTTAAAGTTCTTGTAATTCCACTGTTAATTACTACAATGGAAAGAATTCTGAAGCAGCTATCAAGAGACTTATGTTCTGCAACTAATTAACTGCCTTAGATAAGTTCATCCTCACCTTAGTTTCTTCATTTATTAAATGAAAGGGGATGAATTAGAATGAGCCCTAAAGTTCTTGTGAAATAAGATAATTTGAACCTAATAAAGGTTAGCATGTTGATAAGATGTACTCAGTTATTTGAAATACATGGTTTTTTCCCTTAGAAGCCAAGTTTTTTAAATGAATCTTGCCATAATACTTTACACCAACCAAATTTTAAAATGTATAAATTGCCTCATCATGAATACTTACTTGGATAGAAGGAAGGAAGTGCTTTTCCAGAAAGGAAGTGATGGGGTGGGAAGGAGAATAAAGGGAGATGTACTTTGAAATTTAGAAAACACTGGAAAAACTAAAATATGTCCAGTTACGATTATATTGAAATTCAGTATAGATTAAGGATTAACTAAAGTGTCAGGTAGGCTGTAGTGGCAATGGCTGACTATATCCCCAACAACTTTTCCTCTCCCAAACCACACCCTCATTTTCTATCAAGTATTCATTCTTCCCCTACATAATCCATGTACTTAAGCAAAAGCTAACCCCATTCCAGCTTTGGTAGTTTTGTCTTAAAATGGTAGCTTTCAAACTCTTTTTTACTTCAATTCACAATACAAATCTATACATTATAATCCAGGTGTGTTCTGTATGTATGTGAACACCAAGATTTCATAAAGCAGTACTAATCCTCCATATATGCAGTGCAATCTCAAGTCTACTTTTTAAAACAATTAGGGTTCAAAGATTAATTTCAGGATCTATTCTTGGATTATGATCCACCACCATTTGAAAAACACTGAGTGTAATGCCATTGCCCTTACAAAAATTTTTTAGGAACTTGGATTTAAACCTATTAAGGCAGAATATTACTCTAGCCACAGGAGTAGCATGTGACCTAATACAGGCTAGTGAAAAAACAGGGCAGTATTATAAGGGGCGTTGAGAAAAGATGTTTCCCCACTCTTAAGAAAGAGATGAATGTATACTTGAGAGACCTGGAAATACTGCAGCTCTCTAGCTAAGCATGAAGATAAAGCCAACATATACAGGAGGACAGAGTAAAAAAAAAAAAATGAGAAATGAAACCAGAGCCCTGGTTGATTGAACCACGCTTGATCAATATTCTGCCTTTAGTTTTTTTGTTACCTAGGCCAATAACTTTATGCTTAAGACATTTTATATTGGGTGTCCTATTACCATAGGCACAATCATCTTAACTTAATATTGTATAGTCTGAAGGGAAAACTATATAAAACTATAATTTATTAGTAAAATTAGCTGCAGTGGTGAGATGAATGCCATCCCAAACTAAATCTGATTTCTGATTATTCAGCCCTCTACCATAGTGTTATTTAAAACTCTGCCACTGGTAACATTTTATAGACCAGAAGCTAAATCCGCATGTATTATGACAGCATCAGATATCATCAAATGCCATTTATTACTCTTAGTGAAACAACTGGGTAATATATGGATTTTAATTAATCTCTTAGGCTGGACTAGTTATAAATTGGATATATAATTCAAATTAGAAATTAACCTTGAGAACAAATTTGTTCATTTTTCCTTTATAAAAAGACCCTGGTAAATAAGGAATTTTTAAAAGGTTTATTAAGTCATATGCTTTGTGGAAGAAATAGTCAGAAATAATTTGAGTAGTCCCCTATTTTATTTTTTGCTTTCTGTCAAAGTTGTAAACAAGTTCCCTAAAGGATTATTTTAATCTCAGAAGAGTTCTGTGTTAACAAGGCAAAATCTTACATTGCACTTAACATGACTTTCTTGACAAATACCTTTGAGCAAAATAAACCTTTTCCCAAACAAGCTGAGACTTACGTTTAAGGTAGTGATCTAAATGCCTACATTTGACTCTATCTTCCTAAAATTTGGAAGACGTGCTGAAAGAAATACCAAATTCAGACTAAATCGATAACAATACTAAGAAATAGAGGAACAGTGTCATAGCTCTCAAAGAATTTACGTTCTAGTGGGAAAGAAACTGTTAATTGCTATGTAGAAAATGAAACAGGTTAATATAAGAGTAATGAATAGCATCGACCAAATTAATTTGAGAAGGTCTTTTCAAGAAAGTGACATGAGAACTGAAACGTGAGTGATAGGAGTCAGTCAAATGAAGAATGGGGAAAGTATTAGAGATGGAGAGAAGGCAAGGGCAAACAAGTTCAGAGTGTTTGAGGAATAGAGAGATTAATATGTCTGGGATAGAGTACCATGAGCATGGTAGATGTCAAAGAGGAAGGAACCAGATTATAAAGGGCATTAGAGGCTAATAAGGAGTTTGGGTTTTAATTACATTGGGAAGCCATTGTGGTTCTCAAGCTGGAGGAGTTACGGGTTAGGGTACCAACTCCAAAGGTTATTTGTAAATGTGGGAGGGCATTGAGGGAAAAGCTATTATAAGGGTATTTTAGATCCATTAATACAGATAGAATATGCACCCACATAGGACCCTTTATTTTGAAGAGCTTAAAGTTTGGATGATACTGGGATCTTCATTACTTCTGAGGAGAGCTAGAACTTTAGAGACTTCACTTTGAAAAATACACATATTAGTTGAAATATTCTCCATCTACATTCTTAAGAGCAGGGAACATATATTGGACCTGTTTTCATCCCATTATAGCACCGTGTTAAACTGGTGTCAATTTTGTGGCACAAATTTGACAACCATCTGAATTTGGGAGCATACAAAATGTAATGGCAGTTATCTGTTGTCATAACAAAATGTGGAGCATTGATCAAAGACCTATGATCTATAAAAATGCCAAGATTTGGCTTTCAGTGTGTTTGTATTGAGTGAAGGGATGAATGTTTCCAAGCCTTGTCTAGTAACTCTTCAAGTTGGCTGCCAGCACCATGTTCTTTTTGCTGCCATAACTCTTCCCCACATTTCACCTGTTCCTTAAGAAAGAGAATTCGTTTATTCTTAATGGGTAGAGGAGTAAAAGAGACTTATCCTTTGGAAATGTCACTGTTGGAATTCCATTATTAATTTAATTTTTCAACTTCCACCAGATGATTTCAAGACTTTATAAAAGAAGTAGCTCTAGCTCCCTGCCCAAAATATGTAAGGGAAGTTCAGGTCTGAATGCTACAACACTGGGTTGGCTCAGAATGGTAGAATAAGATTTTTTTACAAGGGTTTTCACCATGCTACTAAAACAATATCTTAAAAAGAACTGGATGTTCATTTCCAGAGCACTTCATAGGTGTTAGGCAATTCCACAGTAGGTTATATAACCCTGTTACAGCTATGGAAAAATTACTTGCCTGACACTTACAAGGTACTTGTGGTTTAGAAAAGGACCTTTAAAATGCAAAATGTTAGTTTTCTATCTTACATGTATAAATGAAAAGGTTAGACATCATCTCTCATAAGAAGTATAATATCCTGGTATATTGTCAAAGCCTCAAATGCTCTATGAGTTCTTAAAAGGCTCCCAGGTTCACTCAGCAACATTCATTCACCATTTTTTCCACTAAACTGCTATTTCAGGAAGCACTATAGAATACACCTACATTAACAACAATTCACTTTTCAACTACCTATCACAGCCTTTATTAAATACATATACAGTATTCCCCCCTTTCCCAAGGTGAATATGTTTTAAGTCCTCCAGTGGATGCCTGAAACTGCTAATATACACAGTTTTCCTATACATACATATCTATGGTACACTGAATCATATATACACTTTTTTACATAATGTCTATGGTAAAGTTGAATTTATGAATTTGGCATACTAAGGTTAAGTATAGTAAAGTAGGAC
Organism: Sturnira hondurensis; assembly: GCF_014824575.4. Lineage (NCBI taxonomy): Eukaryota > Metazoa > Chordata > Mammalia > Chiroptera > Phyllostomidae > Sturnira > Sturnira hondurensis. The sequence goes on from NW_028079136.1 coordinate 6,052,295, forward strand.
AATTATAACAATATATTGTAGAGAACATTATGTGAATGGGCTCACTCAAAATATTTTACTGTAGTCACCCTTGTGATGATGTGCAATGATAAAATGCCTATGTGATGAGATGAGGTAAGGTGAATGACCCAGGCATTGTGGCATAATGTTAGGCTATTATTGACCTTCTGATGGTACATAAGAAGGAGGATCATCTTCTTCAGTTGATCCTGCATCATGGAGCCATGGTAATGTTGATGGTTGGATGTCAGGAGCAAACAGTGTTGATGTTTGGGGAAATTGAATGTTTTGGGGCCGCAGTTAACCATGGGTAACTGAAACTAAAGAAAGTAAAACCTCAGAGGGAACTACTGTATAATATATCAAAATCACCATAAATCTACCACACAGCTCTCACTAGGAACTAAACCAGCATATCTTTTCAAGAAAAAAATTTGGAAACAAATTTTTCTGGCAGTTTTCTGTGTTTGTTCTAGAAAACAAGCTATCCTCGAGGCTTCAGTGTTCAGTGAGATACAATACAGAGATTAGTCTGTTGTGGACTGAAGTTCTAAATCTTACAATTTCACAATAAATTGACTACCAATTAGGTTCTCACAGTGTTCCTGCAAGCATCAAATAAGTCTAGCACTCCTTAAATTGTGTGACAGCAACAAACTGTACATAGTCTTTTTTTTCTTAATTTTGTACTCAATGTAGAAAGTAGACTTTCATTAACTAAACTTTATGCCAAAACATGAAATGAATAGAATTAGGCCAAAGGCCAAAGGTCAAGACAAAACCTGTTATGAAAATCAATGAAGAATTGTTTGGAGTATGTATGAAGCATTTATCTAGTATTTAGCCAGTCAAATACTGAAACATATAACTATGTCTCTGCCTTTTATTATATCATTATTAGTACAAATTTAATGGTGAAGCAGATGTTGCATTTGCAAGTCATAAAATATTAAAAGCACATTAATCCAGAATAAAGATAGGAAAAATACAATTCAATGTTTAAATTCTTAGGTCCAATTTTATAGTAAAAGNCTTTTTTTTCTTAATTTTGTACTCAATGTAGAAAGTAGACTTTCATTAACTAAACTTTATGCCAAAACATGAAATGAATAGAATTAGGCCAAAGGCCAAAGGTCAAGACAAAACCTGTTATGAAAATCAATGAAGAATTGTTTGGAGTATGTATGAAACATTTATCTAGTATTTAGCCAGTCAAATACTGAAACATAACTATGTCTCTGCCTTTTATTATATCATTATTAGTACAAATTTAATGGTGAAGGAGATGTTGCATTTGCAAGTCATAAAATATTAAAAGCACATTAATCCAGAATAAACATAGGAAAAATACAATTCAATGTTTAAATTCTTAGGTCCAATTTTATAGTAAAAGAGAGAAAATAAGCTCCATGAAAGCAGACACCTTGACTTATCCACCTCTGTATTTTCAGGAATACCTAAAATAATGCCTGACACCTAATAGTTGTTCATTAAGTCTTGAGGACTTCTGGTCAAGATGGCAGGTACAGATAAACATGGTACTGCTTTCCTGCTACAATCACATCAAAATTAAACTAAACTACAGGACATCCATCATCAAGAATGGCCTGAAATCTGGCTGAATAGAACTTCTACAAGTAGGGAATTAAAAAAGAAGCCACAACAAAACTGGTTGGAAGGGCAGATACGAGGAATGGGCTGACCCCACACCCACATGTGGCAAGTAAAAATTGGGAGGGATATCTTGGCTGTAGAGGACCTCCCTGAGGGGCAAGGAGTCCCAGCCCCACACCAGATCCTCAGTGAAGGGTTCCAGTGTAAGGAAGAGAAGTTCCCATAACTTACGCCTGTAAAAACCAGTGGGAATTGAGTATGAGGGAGGCACAGGACTTCCAGAGTCCCAGGCAGTTCCTCTTAGAGATCCTATGCATGGACTTACTAAGATTCACTTGTTCTGTGCTCCAATGCTGGGGCAGTAATTCAAAAGGCATTAGGGACGTTTGGGGAGAGCATTCTCCCAGACAAATGCTGGCAGAGACCGTTGTTCCTTTGACAAGCCCTCCCTTGACAGAACTGGCAGGCACCATATCTGAGACTCCATCAACCTGGCCCCACTGTTTGCCCCAACCTGGTGATTCCCAGAGGCCCTGCCCCACTCAACTTTCAGGGCTTCCCCAATAGTTTGCAGTGGCTTTTCCATATGAATGGCCTGTCTTGGTGCATGGTTCAATTTTCCTAAAACCTCTCAAACAAGCAGCATTTTGTCCTCAGTGTGCCCCATACCCCTCACCAAGTGTCCCCAGGCTTAGCACTAGCAGCAGCCAGCTTTGGTTTGCAGCTTAGCCTCACCTGGCACCTCCAAGCCAAGCGCTAGTAGGAGCTATCTGCAGATCACTTTGTATCTCATGCCATGTGGCCCCAGGTAGAACATAGGTGGCAGCTTACTGGCCATCACCTCCCAGAGGCCCCAGAGCCAGCACACCCAATGGACAGCTTCAGACCACATTGAAGCACTACCACCACCTAACCACCTCTAACAGTGGCACACTCATGGGACAAACTCAGCAGCTGTGCACCAAAGCCCCACTGAAACGAGTCCTGCTCTGTGGGGTGGGCCCCTGCACAGCTGAACCTCCATGGTGGTCAGTGGTTGCAGCCAGTCCTTGCTAGCTGATCAGCCTGGGGGTAAGTCCCTCCCACTGATGTGCCAACACCCACCAAGGCTCAACTATAAGAGGGGGGTATACCCAACCCACACAGGGGGTGCACCCCAAGTGCCCAGCTAAGGTGATTGAGGAGGCTGTGCCACTGAATCCTATAGAACACCTACTATGTTAGGCCACTACCAATCCTGGGGACATAGCAGCTCTACCTAATACTTATCAACAAACACAGGGAGGCTGCCAAAATGAAAAGACAAAGAAGCATGGCCCAAATGAAAAAAGAACAGAATGCCAGAAAAAAAAAACAACAAAATAGAGACAAGCAATCTACTAGATGCAGAGTTCAAAAAGTTCAATATAAGGATGCTCAATGAACTTAGAACCTCAACAGCATAGAAAAAGGACCAGTCAGAAATGAAGGATACACTAAATGAAATGGATAATTTATAGGGAATCAACAGTAGAGTACATGAAGCAAAGAATCAAATCAGCAATTTGGAATATAAGGAAGGAAAAAAAACACCAAATTAGAACACACACAAAAAAGTGGATAGTCTAAGGTGCTTCTGGGACATCTTCAAGCATACCAACGTTTGCATCATGGGGATGCCAGAAGAGAGAACAAGAAATTGAAAACTTACTTGAAAAAATAATGACAGAAAACTTCCCTAACTTAGTGAAGGAAACAGACATACAACTCCAGGAAATACAGAGAGCCCCAACAAGAAGAACCCAAACATGTCCACACCAAGACACATCATAATTAAAATGGCAGAGGTTAAAAAGAAAGAGAATCTTAAAAGCAGTAAGAGAAAAGCAATTACCTACAAGAGAGCTCCTAAAAGAATGTCAGCTGATTTCTCAACAGAAACTTTGCAGGCCTGAAGGAAGTGGGAAGAAATATTCAAAGTGATGAAAAAAAGTAATTTCAACCAAGATTACTCTCCCAGCAAAGCTATCATTTAGAATTGAAGGATGTGTAAGGAACTTCCCATACAAGAAAAAGCTAAAGGAGTTCTTCACCACCAAACCAGTATTATATGAAATATTAAAGGGTCTTTTTTAAACAGAAGAAGAGCCCTGGCTGGTGTGGTTCAGTGGATCGAGACCAGCCTCCATATTGAAGGGTTACCAGTTCAATTCCCAGTCAGGGCAAATGCCTAGGTGGCAGGCCAGGCACCAGGATGGGAGCGTGTGAGAGGCAACCAATGGATGTTTCTCACACGTTGTTGTTTCTCTCCTTCTCTTTCTCCTTCCCTCCTCCCCTTTCTAAAAAATAAATGAAATCTTAAAAGGAAAATAAATAAAAAATATGAACATAAAAATGGTGATAAATACATATCTATCAACAATTGAATCTAAAAAACAAAACAAACAAGCAGACCAGAAACAGACTCTTTGATAGAGAACATTTTGAAGGTTACAAGATGGGCAGGGTGTTGAGGGGTGGATGAAAAAGGTCAAAAGGATTAAGAAGTACAAATTGGTTGTTACAAAATAGCCATGGGAACATAAAGTACAACATAGGGAATGAAGTCAATAATATTCTAATAACTGTGGTATCAAACTGATGGATGCAGAATTTATTGGGATTATCATTAATAAGTCATAGAATGTTTAATCAATAGCGTGTACAGCTGAAACTAATATAAAAATGTGTGCCAATTGTAACTGAAATTTTTTTTAATGATTTTAAATTTTAAAAGAATTAAAAGTGAATAAGGGCCACAGGGAGGATAGGAAACAAGTACATTAAGCCAAAAGGCTATTATTATCTTCAGTTTCAATGAAGAACCAAAGAAAATAGATCATGAGTCTTTATAAACTTGTAGTGCAGGCTCTTTGGAGGAGGAGAAACATCTGGAATCAAGAGCAGTGAGGCTCCCAGGTTGTAGAAGGTGATGAGCTCTTTGGCCACATATGAGAGTAAGTATACAGGGATGGGCAAATGTAGGTTCATATGGGAAATACAATAATTAATAATAATACAATAATAAAGTCTACTTCATGTACTCACAACTGTAAACCTACTTTTTCCAACCCCTCTGTGCATATACAAGCACATATTCCTCCATGGTTGCTCACTACCCCAACAGAGTCCTCAGATCATTTATGAGAATGGAACAGGAAGTAATAAATTAAAAAGTTTGTTCCTTTTTGTTATTCACAAAAAAACCTAATTTTCAATTGGGAAAATGGCTCTATAGATATTGATCAATGAACCTGTCCTTTTCTTCTACTTTTCCCTTACCTACTCTCTGTGAAAACTGGATAAAGTCAGAGGGTTTCTGGACTTCCATGAAAGTTGGGAGGATTGAGGGAGGAGAAGGATGTAATGTCTTAGAGCAACCANTTATGAGAATGGAACAGGAAGTAATAAATTAAAAAGTTTGTTCCTTTTTGTTATTCACAAAAAAACCTAATTTTCAATTGGGAAAATGGCTCTATAGATATTGATCAATGAACCTGTCCTTTTCTTCTACTTTTCCCTTACCTACTCTCTGTGAAAACTGGATAAAGTCAGAGGGTTTCTGGACTTCCATGAAAGTTGGGAGGGTTGAGGGAGGAGAAGGATGTAATGTCTTGGAGCAACCATAAAGGGTAACTGGGTAATGGACTTTGAAACCTAGTTGGGTTGGCTCTCCCTCCATTCACCCTTCAAAGCTAAGGGTATCCTGAAATGGTATTTGCCCCTAGGCTGGCACAGTGACTCTAGAAACTTGAAGCAGTTTCACACGAGGCAGTACCCCAGGTAGTATTTACATCCAGGAAAGGAAGCCTAATTTCACATCCAGATATTAGCCACTGGCATGTCCTGTTCAAGATTATATATTATCCCTCCTTCATAATCACCAGAAAAAGAAAAAAAGAACTAATATAAACAAACAGCATCATGCACAGAGAACAAGGAATACCAAAATGAGAACAAAATAAACACCAAATACCCAAGAAAGACCAATACTGGGAAGGGGTGACACTGACAAGAGAGCTAACGCCCAAGTCAATAGTTATTAGAGTAAACAGAGAAGGATCTTGTAAATAATAATTATAACATTTATTTAGAGCATACTAGGTGTGTCAGGCATTGTTCTAAGCACTTTACATGTATTTTTTAAATTTGATTTTTATACAGAATCTTCCCAGAGGAATGGGAGAGAATATTGCATCTAATTTTAACATAAATGAACTAGTTAAAGATTGTTAAAATTAAAAGATGGTCTAAACGGCAGTGGACTTTGATGAAGAGCAAATTAACAAAATTGGGAGAATAAGCTGAAGAATTATTCCAAAGGAACAAATATATCGGGGAGAAGGTGATTTAATGAACATTAAGAAAGAAGATAAATCCAGAGATTCCAGTATCTCATTGTTTCAAAGAAGAGATAAGAGATAATTTTAGGGCAGCAAAAATGAAGAAATGATAGACGAAAAATTCCTGATATGTTTAGTATAATTTAGAAGAAATACTTAATGCTATTTATATTCTTTTTAAATGATCAAACATTATTTAAGTGCATCTTATTTTTTCATTGCCTGGTTGCATCTGAAATTTAATCACTTTATTTTACTTATTTCTAAATTATATATTCTATGTGATTCATGATAATTCTGCTTTTTATTTTTATTTTAATTATAATTTAAAATAGCTTTTGATTTTGAAATTAATTTAGACACAGAAAAGTTGCTAAAATAGTATGAACGCCCTCTACATAATTTCCTATAATGTTCATCTCTTATATAAATGTAGCACAATTATAAAAACTTATAAATTACCTTTAGTACAGTATCATTAACTAAACTACAAAAATACCTTCCATAAACTAAAAGAAAAAGCAAAATTGGAATGATTAACGTATACATATACAGGGTAGGACAAAAGTAGGTTTAGAGTTGTGTTTATGCAAAACAGTTTATTTGTGTATTATTATTCATTAAGTATTAATTATTTTCCATATGAACAACTGTAAACCTACTTTTGCCCCACCCTGTATATATGAAACAGAACAGAGGAGATGGGTAGCTACTACTTCTTCATTTTTTTTGTTTTTAATTTTTTTACTTATTAATTTTAGAGAAAGAGAAACAAACATTGATTTGTTGTTCCACTTATTTAGGCACCCATTGGTTGATTCTTGTATGTGCCCTGACTAGAGAATGAACCCTCAACTTCAGTATATCAGGACAATGCTCTGACCAACTTAGTTACCCCACCAGGGTCTATATCCTTATTTCAATAACTGGTCTTGAGGCTCTGTTTAAAACATCCTTCCATCATCATCTATTCCATGTTCATTTTACCAGCAATTACAGTTGGTTGAGGTTTTTACTTGATGTGGTGATCTTCATCCCTGAGGAATGAGCCCTTGGTGGTTCTGCTTGAATTGGATTTGCAATAGTCTCCTATTAACTTTTACCACTGTACTTGGCAATACTAGGAGGTGATCTAAAGCATTCTGAGTTCAGACATTCTCATCCTCACTTCATTACGTAGCAGCAGTCAGGTTTCCCTTTGATATGAAGGATTAATCATTCCAATTTAAACTATAACCTCTTTCCCCACTATGGTTTCAATGTTACAAAGAGCCCCAAATAATTAACTAACAGTATAAATTTCCCACTACATAGAACCATTGTTGGATTTTCTGAGAAGAGCACTCCTTGGATACTAAGACCTTTAAATTGACAAAGCTCAAAGTTGTGAGAATAGAAAGCAAAACATTTTATCAGTAGATCATCATGTATAATGGTGAAAGTGTCGATATCTCATGCCTGGGTTCCCAGCATAGATAAGGGAGAAACAGCACACTATATTAGTAGCTAGTTATAGCAAATAATGATATAGAACAAGAGTTGGCAACTTTCCTGTAAAGGGCCAGATAGTAAATATCCCACCCTACAAGGACCATATATGGTGTCTGTCACATTCCGTTTACAACCCTTAAAAAGTATAAAAGCCATTCTTAAAGGCTATACAAAAATCAGATATAGGCCTTCAGACTGTAATTTGTGAATCTCTGCTATGGAATAACACTCTTAACTTTGCAAAGTGTTCTCTCTCCCTGCTGGCACTGGAGTTTCCAAAAGACCATTCAAGAGTTGTAAAAGCCAGCTGCTACTGGATGATGGTGATATACAGTAAAACCAGTAAGTCTGGTGTGCAGGGTATTCTGGGTCAATAGGGATTAACACTGTAGTCCGATAATCCCTTAAAATTCAAGATGTTTTCCCACCCCCGCCCCCCAGTATAGTTTTATTCTAGTAAATAGCTGTGTGTCTCTTTGGGGAAAGGTTGAGAGAAAGATTTACAAATACTTTTGATGTTATCACAAGATCTTCTCTCAAAGATACCTAGTGTACTCTGTATTCAAGAGCCTCTGGGTCTGCAAACTTCCCAGGACTAGGAAATAAGTGAAGGCTGATACTCTTAGCAGTGTCTCTAATCAGGCCTCTGTTTTTCCAACCAACAATTTGTTCAGTTACATAAATATTTTAAGTCCTTAGTGAGCTACCCATCTATTTTAGTACTAGAAACTCTATGATCAATTAACCACCAAAAATCTCTGTAGTTCAAACATTTCAATTACCACTCTGATACCACTTTGCTTTGGTAATTGTGCCCACTATGTCTATGGTAGTCATGTTCTGCTGTCTGGCCTCTGCCATCTCAGGGTCCATCATCTTTATTGAAATTAGAAATCCCATTTTAATGGCAACACATGCAACCTTTTTCCAGAGAGAACAGCCATTACATTAATGTTTAGGGATGCTTGCACTATTCTCATCAATCTTTCTTCATGCTATACAATGATGAAAAGGTGTGCTCTAGGCACTTAGGGGGAACATTGGAGTGGAGAATCCAATACAAGTAACAACCCTCTTCAGTGTTTCTTTCCTCACAAACCTTTGGGACTTGTCTTCAACATCTACATTATATGGAGAAATGTATGGCAACCCAACTTGATTTACTTTCATTCGCCAGTTGAGTCGTTTCTAACTAACCACCTGAGCATAATCAGACCATTCCTAGATACCTAAACTCCTATGTTGACTCCAAAACATCTGGTACGTGTTCTTATCAATAAATTCTTCTTTCCTTGGTCTTACACCATCAGAATCTATTCCTATACATCCCCCAGCTTTTTGGTAATGCATTTGAGCAAAATCTTTTCGTTTTTCTGGCATATAATCCTTTTTCCTCCAGATTTACTTTGTGATTGGTCCCCTAAAGCATGCCAGGACCTGACTCTATAGGTTTGGAGTTAGTAAGAGGAGCCAAGGGGGGAAAGGAGAAAAATTGATAACCCTGTGCAAAATGAGACCTGCATTATTTATTATTGTATAACTGCCCCAAACTTAGCAGCTAAAAATGACAAGCATTTCAGATAGATTCTGTAGACCAGAAATCTGGAAATTGTATAGCTGGGTGGTTCTGGCTCAATTTCTCTCATGAGCTTGGTATCAAGATGTCAGCTGAGGTCACAGTTATCTTAAGGCTTGATGAAATTGTAGAATCTACTTCTAAGATGGCTCACTCACATCCCAGGCAAGTTAGTTCTAGTTATTGGCTGAAGATCTCAATTCCCCATCATGTGGGATTTTCTATGGTACTGCTTGAGTGGCCTCACAACATGGCATCTGGCTTTCCCTGGACCTAAAGTAGCAAAGTACAAAGTACAATATATTTTATGACCTAGCCTCAGCAGTCACACACCATCGTTTCTACAGTGTTCTGTAGGTTAAACAAGTCAGCCCTATTCATTGTAGGAGGGTACTGCATGGGGGCATTTAATACTAAGAGATGTGAATCACTAGGGCCCTCTTAGAGACTAGTTGCCATAAGGTCTCTGGGGTTTTCAGGAAAGGTAAGACCAGACTCACAAGGAAAATGAGGGAGCTGCTTCTGCTGAGTTTGGCAGCACAGGATACCATTTCTGTAGTATCATTCTTTTGTAGTCAGTATCTTCATATCCACATCAGAGATCAAATGAAGCTGTTAATTCTACCTCTAATAATTCATTGTTTTACTTAAGATTCTACTTCTAGTTTTTGGTGTGTTGGACTTGTGGCTACAAGATAGGCTTTTAGGGCAGTAATAGAAAATTCCTGGTTTTCTAAAATTGTCCTGTATTAAAAATTTGCAACCTTGAGTCTATAAGTTTTCTAGCACAATTAGAAGTAACCAATACAATCCTTGCCCTTATATTCCTTGTGCTATTTATATGGTCTGACTCAGTAACCAGTTGGTTCACCAAAGCCTTCCCTTTAATAGGCACTTCATTCCAGGTTACCCCACATAAAAAAAATTTAAACAAAAATTAGTTATTTCTCATGTAACTGAAAAGTCAATGGACAGACCTGGATCCAAAGACACAACACATGTAAATAAGAGTCCATTCCTTGCTATTTCTTGGCTCTGCCTTCCTCTGTTGTCTTTATTCCTAGGAGGACTCTCCGTGTGATAGCAGAGATGGTCTCTGGGTTACATTTTACTAATTTAGGAGTTTACAGGTGATGATTTAAATACTGCTTCTCCAATAAGTATCATGGGCTACCAATCTCTACTAATAGTAACCAGATCTTCATTTCCTTTAGATATATATCCAGGTCAGATAATTCATCCCACATTCTCATCTCCTGGAAAGACAGTTGTTTACAACGTTTCTTATTACTGCATCAGTAAGTGTTCAGTTGGGTAACAAAATCCCGTCTAGTTTAGGTTAAAATATTTAAAATAAGGAATCAAATGCTTACAAAATTATCAAAATGACTAGAGGAGCAAGCTATAGGTCCAACTTTTTGGAACCACCTCCAGCCCTCACAACCACTCTATTTCTGCCATGATTAGAAACGTTCCCACACCATTGCTGCTGGAAGTTGCTGCCATTGTTGGCCACCACAGAACCACATTCCTGTTGCTGCTGCCACTGTTACAGAAAACTGCTAGCTCCAGAATCTCACACATCACCTCTGCCAAATCCATGCAAGCTAATTGGGTACCATATATCTTTCCTAGCTCTTCACATGGCTCTGTTCTGAATTCATTTCTCACAAGATCCATCAAACTGAATTATGTCTAGAGTCCTAACTGAAAAAGAAGTCTGGAAAATGTCACTGTTAGCCTTGTAACTCTCAGATTAGAAAAGGTTTTAGCCTCAACCAACAGTTCCCATATCATTTTGTTCACATCAAACATTATACTATAGAATTTAGTTGTATCTGCTATATTAGATTGAGAGTTCTTTAAGAACAGGGACAAAATTTTATTCATGTTTAGGCTATATGGCATTCATTAAAGCATTAAAATGTCTTCTCTTACCTCATACTGTGACTTTGGAGTTGGAAGCATTATCTACTCCAGCTCTCTAATACTTATAAATATGCTAAAGCAAAAAGAAGTGAAGTTTTACATCTGCTTCTATCTACTGCAGCTCCTCATGGCTCAACCTGCTCATCTGTTTGTTGACATAATTGTACCTTAGATTCCTGCTAGATACTTGATTGGATTTTTATCTTCCCTGTAAACCTTAATATGGAATTATCTTCCCTGATCAATTGGCCCAGAAATAGTTATCTATTTCCTGATCATTGGACATTTAGCCTCAAGGACAACTCACCCCTTATGTCTCATACTAAAAGGGAAGTTTTTGCCTGGCATTTTTTAAGTCCAAGAATCTCCTTCCAGATACCAAATATATAGTAATCTTGATGCCAACCATTTTTCTTATCATTAGTGTAGATTGACCCATCTTTGGCTGCTGAATCTCCCCTATATGGCTGAACCTTCCTCTGCATCAGCTAGGCTCAACATAGTGGCAGGGTGTAATGCAGTGGTTCTCAACCAACGGGTGATTTTTGCCTCTCAGGGGACAATTGGTAATAGCAGGAAACATTTTTGGTTGTCACAATTGGGGAGTTTTGCAATGGGATGTAGTGGATAGAGAAGCCAGGGATGCTGCTAAATATGCACAAGATGGCCTCCTACAACAAAGAATTTTTTGGCCCAAGATGTCAATAGTGATGAAGTTGATAAATCCTGATCTAAGTTTAAATCCTAGTCTTGTACACTAAGCCCTGTGTTGGGGTGTCATAACTCACCAATAAATTCCAAAATAGGACATCATCATGACACCATCCCTTATCGTTCCTGCATATAACAACTTCTTCCTATGCCTTCTCTAAGGCTTTATTCATTTATAGACTCCTAACAGCCCTCTTTTCTTCTGTTTATATGTTACCTCTCCAGGACTATGAGTTCTTCAGGACAATAGCTCCATATCCCACATACTGTAATCCTGCTGTGTATAACAATTTTCATTAATCCCTAAAAATAATAAAAGAGCCTGGATGCAGACCAATTTTTCAGAATATTCCCACTCTCTGGACAAAGGCTGAGAAAAAAAAAGTATAGAGTTCTTACCTAACTGAAATATTCAACCTAGTTGAAGTTAAGTAAATAAAATCTTGGATTCACAATCTCCATCTATTTCCACTCATTCTTGAGAGTTCTTAGTTTTTATCTTGGCTTTTTATTGTTTATGTCTAATTGCTCTTTCCAATAATAACCAAGGCAACTTGCACTTCCTCTTTCATTACACATCCAGTTTTAATCACTTTTTCAATGTCTATTCTTCCCCCCACAAAAATTTTAGTTAAAAGAAAACAGAGACCATTTCTGACTTACTCATTACAATACCCCCAGCACCATATCACAATGCCAGGCACATAGTAGGTAATTTCCCTTGTCATTAGTGCATATGACTTTTTTTTTCCAAAGTGAGTTTTATTCAAACATAATTGGGGACTCCCAGTAAGGATACTGGTGTAGGCAAACATAGCTCACCTCTTCAAAACCACATCAAAATTACTACTAAAAAATAGAACAGCCTTTACTCAGAACTGTCAGAAATTGAGTTGAATGGAAGTCTGACAATTTTGGAATTAAAGAAACCACATCTACCCAGACTGGTAGGAAGGGTAGAGATGTGGAATGGGCTGGTCCCACACCCACATGTGGTGGATAGAAATTTGGGAGAGATATCTTGGGAACTAGGAGTCCCAGCCTCACACTAGGGTCCCCAGCCCCAGGGTTCCAGTGCCAGGAAGATAAGTCCCACAACTTCTGGCTGCAAAAACCAGTAGAAATTGAGTTGGTGGAAGAAACTTCTGGAGCCCCAAGCAGTTCCTCCTAAAGAACCCACACATGGACTCACCTACTCAGACTCACTCCCTCTGAGCTCCAGCACTGGGGTAGCAGCTTGAAAGTCACCAGTGGTATATACAGAGAAACTGAAGTGTGTGGCATCAAGGTAAGCAGAGGCCATTGTCCCTTTTTTAAACCCTCCCCCCCAACAGAGCCACTGAGCCAGCATGCCGGTACCATATCTGAGACTCCATGAACCTAACATGGTTTGCCCTATACTTGAATACCCCATGAGACTCCACCCCACCCAATTTATGAGCCCACCCAAGCTGCTCTCCCGTACGAATGGCTGCTCTTCGCTTGTGCTTCACAACTTCCTAAATCCTCTCAAATCAGCAAAAGCCAGTCTCAGGTCCAGCACTAGCAGCAGCCAGCCTAGATTTGCAGCTTGGCTTCACCAGGAATCTCCAAGCCCAGCACAAGCAGCGGGCATCTGAGGTTGCTTTATAGTTTAGGCAGGGTGGCCCAGGGTGGCCCACAGGTGGGGACTGACTTTGGCCTGCACCACCCAGAAAACCCCAGGACCAGAGCATCCAGTGGAAAGCTACAGAATACATCAGAGCACCACCACACTGCCCCTGCATAGCTGATTCTCCATGGAGGGGGGAGATTGTTAGTAAGTGGTCACAGCCAATCCTTGCATCTGACTGCCTTGGGTAAATCCATCTTATTGATTTGCCAACAACAACCAAGACTCAACTGCAAAAGAAGAGTGTACTCAGCCTACACAAAGGCATAACTCAAGTACCCAGCTTGGGTGATATCAGAGGCTGTGTCACCAGACCCTACAGGACATCTATTACATTAGGCCACACTACCAAGACATGGAGTCAAAAGCAACTCTACTTAATACACAGAAACAAACACAGGGAGGCTGCCAAAATGAGGAGACAAAGAAGCATGGCCCAAATGAAAGAACAGATCAAAATCCCAGAAAACTTTACGAAGAGCTAAACAAAATGGAGGTAAGCAATCTATTAGATGTAGAGTTAAAAAACACTGCAAGGATGCTCATACAACTCAGTGAGGATCTCAATTGCATAAAAAACATCCAGTCAGAAGTGAATGATAATTGAAATAAAGAATAATTTATAGGGAAACGACAGTAGAGTAGACGAAGCTGAGAAATCAGTGATTTGGTACATAAGGAACCAAAAACAACCAATCCGAACAACAAGAAGAAAAAAATTTTAATGAGAATAGTATAAGCAGCCTCTGGGACAATTTCAAAAGGTTCAACATTTATATCATAGGGATTCCAGAAGGAGAAGAGAAAGAGCAAGAACTTGGGAATCTATTTGAAAAGATAGTGAAAGAAAACTTCCCTAATTTGGTGAAGGAAATAGACATGCACGTCCAGGAAGCACAGAGAATCCCAAACAAGAGAAATGGAAAGAAGCCTACTCTAAGACACATCACTAGTTAAAATTCCAAAGGTTAAAGATGAAGAGAGAATTTTAAAAGCAGTAACAGAAAGGCAGTTAATTACAGGCAAGTTCCCATAAGACTGTCAACTGATTTCTCAAAGGAACTGTGCAGGCTAGAAAGGATTGGCAAGAAATATTCAGTCATCCAAAGGAGACACCAACAGCCAAGATTGCTCTACCACTCAAAGCTATCATTTAGAAGGAAAAACTAAAGGAGTTCATCCTCACCAAACCATTATTATATGAAATGTTAAAGGGATTTATTTAAGAAAAAGATCAAAACTATGAAAAATAGAATGGTAATAAATACATGTCTATCAACAATTAACTCTAAAAACAAACTACGCAGCCCTGGCAGGTGTGGCTCAGTGGATTAAGTGCCAGCCTATAAACCAATAGGTCACCAGCTCAATTCCCAGTCTAGGACACATGCCTTGGTAGTGGGTCAGGCCCCCTGTAGTGGGCATGCAAAAGACAACTGCATATTAATGTTTCTCTCCCTCTCTTTCTCCCTCCCCCTCTCCAAAAATAAACAAATAAAATCTTTAAAAATAAAAAAAAAAGAAGCAAACAAGAAGAACAGAGACAGAAACATAGACATAGAAAAACTGTTGATGGTTGCCAGATGGGAGGGTAGTGGGGAAGAATGGGTGAAGAGGTAAGAGGATTAAGAAGTACAAATAGGTAGTTAGCAGAATAGCCATGGGGATGTACACTACAGTATAGGAAATGGGGTAGCCAAAGAACTTATACACATGACCTATGGACATGAACAATAGTTTGGGAATTGTGTGTGGGAGTGGGAGTGCTAGGTAGAGCGGGGGAAAGGGGGAAAAATCAGGACAACTGTAATAACATAATCAATAGATTACAATGAAAAAAAATAGGTTCCAAAAAAGTTCTTTTGAAAAAATTCCAAAGAAACTACAAAAAAGAAAATTCAAATTAAGAAACCATCCTTCTGTTCTTACACAGGCTAATTGATACCCAGGCTCATAAGATCTTTTCAAAATCCTACTTGAGAGTGCCACTCACTTAAAGTGACTCCTAGGTGCCACTCCCTTCATTTGTGCCCTTCTTTGAGGTGTCTGACATATAAGCTCTGGGGAGAACCACACATCAATGGTATAACAGACCATTTTGGATAAACTGCTGCTCTTACTCTTTGCTTGATGCCTATCAGCAGTTTATCTGTGCATCTACATGTGTCAATGGGACCAAGAGTGATGGCAGCCTCTTCCATCATTGAGAAAAAATACTGTGTTCTACTCTTGTGTACCTATGCTCTTTCTTCCTAATTGTCTCCCTTAGAGTGTTATGCTGTATAGAAACAAAAACTCCATTTAAGTCAAACTAAATTCCATATATCATTTCCCCTTATAGCCTTTCTGTCATAAAGGGTTGAATTAACAGAAGTGGTTTTTGTAAAAAAAAAAATGTTCATTATTATTTATTAGCATTTATATTGTTCCTCTAATCGAAAGAAACAAGGCTCTTAAGGAGCAGAATTTGAGAGTGGTGGAATCAAGGGAAATCTATAAAACTCCCTGAGTTCAAGCATGCTTCCACAACAGTGGATTCATCACTTCTGAATCTTGGCCTTCTGAATCCCATGGGGCCAGTTGGCCCCATGCCAGTTTTTGCCCTTAGCCTTTTTTTAAAAGATTTTTATTTATTTATTTTTTTAGAACGAGGAAGGGAGGGAGAAAGAGAGAGAGAGAAACATCAATGTGTGGTTGCCTCTCATGTGTCCCCCACTGGGAACTGGCCTGCAACCCAGGCATGTGCCCTGACTGGGAATCAAACCTGAGACCCTTTGGTTCGCAGCCCGTGCTCAATCCACTGAGCTATGCCAGCCAGGGCCTGTCCTTAGCTTTTAATGCTTCTCTCTCTCTCTCTCTCCCTCTCCCTCCCTCCCTCTCGTTTTGCAATTTCTCCACAACTTAAAGATGCCCAGACAAGAGGTCAAGATGTTCTAAAATCCACTGTTCCACTACACACTAAGAGTGAGTGTGTTTGCCTCACTCTGTTAGCTAGCAGAGGCTTCTTCTGATTCCTGTCAGCCAGCTCCTGATATCTGTAGTAATTGTCTAACCTAGTGGCACACTTCTTGGTTCTTAGGTCAGGCAGACAGGATTCCAGCTCTGGTTTAAAGAGCCTGTGCTCATGAGTGGTTAACCTGAGGCAGTATAAATGGTGGTATGGCCCTGGCTGGTGTAGCTCAGTGGATTGAGCGTGGGCCTGCGAACCAGAGGATCGTGGTTCAGTTCCCAGTCAGGGCACATGCCTGGGTTGCAGGCCAGTTCCCAGCAGGGGACGCATGAGAGGCAACCATACATTGATATTTCTCTCCCTCTCCCCTTCCCTTCCCCTCTAAAAATAAATAAATAAAATCTTTAAAAATAAATAAATAAATAGTGGTATATCTTTTGGGCTCTAGAATCCATACTGTCTAGCCTCAAATCTTAGTTCTGACACATATTTCTCTGTCCCTCATCTTCTGTCTCTGTAAATGAGAAAACAGTATCAAGCACCTCCTTGGGTTGGTGTACATAGGTAAAAAAACATTTAAAGTATAGTAAGCACTTAGTGTTTATTATTATGACTTAACTATGACCTTCTGTTACTTTTGCTATATTGTCAATTCAGCAAATTTTTTGAATGACTACAGTGTACCAGACTCTGTACTAGGATAAGCATAGAGATGACACAGAAACTAATGTTGCATTCATTTTTCAGTGGATTGTCTGTGATCTATAGCCAGTAATGACGGCAAAAGAGTAGCTGTTTATCTAGACAGCCCTCCAGAGTTGTCTTCATGAGTCTCTAATACAACCCGGACTCTTTAATATAAGAAAAAATGAAGCCCTGGCTGGCATAGCTCAGTGGATTGAGCACAGGCCTGCGAACCAGAGGATCGCGGTTCGATTCCCAGTCAGGGCACATTCCTGGGTTGCAGGCCAGTTCCCTGCAGGCCAACTCCCAGCAGGGGATGCGCAAAAGGCAACCATACATTGATGTTTCTCTCCCTCTCTCCTTCCCCTCTAAAGATAAATAAATTTTTAAAAAAAGAAAGAAAAAATGTTTACCCTTTGACTTCTACTATATTATATTCTGGGGCTTCTTTTTCAGAGGTCAGAAACACATTTAATAAATAATAATAATAAATCATGATCCCCTTGCCTCTCTCTTAAATTTACCAGGGGTTGTAAAAATTAGATCTTTTCCCATTTTCCTATAATTAAAAATAAACAATACTTTGTCTCTTGCCCAAATTCTCAGTTCTCTGAATTATCAGAAATCATAACTTTGGACCTTGAAATGATTCTAGTTTTTTTCCCCCTCTGTGGCTTTGATTTGGTAGTATGTCATTATATGGTCATGCATAATTATGTTTCAGTCAGTGTGGACCACATATATGACAGTGGCGTACCATATAGAATAACTGTGGTAGGCTATACCCTCTAGGTTTGTGTGAGTATACTTTATGATGTTCACACAACAATGAAATCACCTAACAATACATTTCTTAGAACATATCCCTGTGGTTAAACAGTGCATGACTGAAGCTAAACAGTGCATATGTGTTTGCCTTTTGGCTATAGTGAGATGTAGAAAGGTGAGTTGTACTATAAAAGGTGACAGTGAGTTTACTATTGAATATATGTAGTACCAATTTAATTCTCTTTCTCACCAGTTATTTCCTAGATCCAGCTGGATTTTATCTCTGTCTCACAGTCATAATGAAAGATGCAGAAAGGAGATAAACTTTTAAAATGTTCTGTCCAGAGAGAATAAGAACCCTTTTAAAACAAAATATGAAGTTCTAGTATAAATGATGCTTGAAAGGGGAAAAGCATATAGTGAATTAACTAAAGGACAATCCTTGGTTCTGGTTTATCATTCTACATTAGAAACCAAGATATTTTATTGATTTGTATACTCTGATAGGTACTTTCTCTTCTACGGGAGGGCAGGAGTTATGGACAGGCTCTGAGCTCAGTGTACAGATGTGAAAATGAAGGTGTGCAGTGCTCTGGGACAAAGATTAAAGTCTCTGAGACAGCATTGGGTATCTGGATTAGCGCTGGTTCACCATGGTATCCTTGCTTTATATATTGAATTCCTTGGTGGTTCATAAATGTTCTCTCTTCACCCTTTATCTAATTGGCCACAATAAAATGTAACGATCAACCAGAGTCCACTTAAAATAAGGAAAAGTAAATATTTGGTACTTCACAGCAAGAAAAACTCTGCCTAAATCTGGAGGAGAATCAGAGATCCCAAATTCTCAGCCCAGGAAACATATGAGACAAATTTAAAAGGAAGGAGGATACTTGGGCAGGGAATTGGTATCCTAGTTTCTATACCCTGCCTTTTGCAACTTCAGGGGCAAGACCCTAATTATAGATCTCAGAGTGCCCCGGCTGCATCATCTGGAATTGTGACACTACTACCTGCACCTTACCATCCCCTCCTAAAGACAGTGTGATCTGACAAGAGAAAGTGTTTTGGACTATTTTATAAAACTCAAAGATTTTATAAAAAAGAAATATATACTCATAAAGCATATCTCTACAAAATTTCTAGAATTCTAATATACAAAATAAGTAACTTACTTAAGTTTTCAAACAAGTTGGTAGACAATCCAGAGCCAGAATTCTATTCCAGTACATATGAGTGTATATACTGGTTGTCAGAGCAACAGCATAAATAACCCATCCCCTGGCATTTTAAACGTGTCCCTTAGTAATTGTATAAATGTCTTGCATACCTGTACTTCTACTTTAAAAATTACTTAAGACAGGCATTCTTTTTAAATGATTGCCTTATTAAATTAAATTTCAACCTTCTGAAGGTAGTGAGAGAATGAGATCAATCCTGATGACAATAGATTTCCAAATAGCTGCTGTATTAGTCAGGGTTCTCCAGAGAATCAGACCCAACAGGATGGATGTATATATGCAGAGAGGTAGAGATAGAGATAGATAGATGATACAAAAATAGATAGATATGGATTTATTTCTTCTAAAGAACTGGCTCACATGATTGTTGAAGTTTGGTGAGTCCCAAATTGAATGGGGTAGGCTTTCATGCTGGAGACTCAGGAAAAAGTTGCAGTTGAGTCCAAAGCCAGCTGCAGAATTCCTTCTTGTTTGACATAAGTCAGCCTTTGTTCTATTAAAGCTTTCAGCTGATTGGATGAGGCCCACCCACATCACAGAGAGTAATCTGCTTTACTCAAAATCCACCAGTTTAAATGTTAATATCATTCTGCATATATGAAAACATTCTTTAAAGTATAAACTGGAGCACTTTACAAATTATTATTAATGCATATAATCTATGCTCTGAACATTTGTACTTTTTGCCCTCCAAAACATGATTAAATACTTTGTTTATTGTACTTAAGTAGCTCTATTTCAGTTCAATAATTTGCATATTCAAGAACAATTATTCTTTTAACTGCTTTGTTGTAAGATATATTTTAAATAAGTATTGTCACTAATATAAGTTACAAAGTATCAAAGTTTGAAAATGATTTTATGTGTAGTAAATTAGAGTAAATGCAATATAATTCCTATAATAATATTCTTTGTAACTTTGTAACATAAATATTCATTTATGCTTTATTATCTTGGAAAGAAAGGAATACTAGGAATTGCACAAAACTAGAAGACAACATCATCTAAGTTGCTGCCAGTAGTTTTGATCACCTTTCAGGAATGTTTTTTGCAGATGAACATTACCCATTCTCTAACTTGTTTTTCTTAAAAATTCTGAAATACAGTGAACCAAAAGTATCATCTGTCCTCCTCTACTTAGGACTCATCTGTACCCTGTCTAGTATAGAAAATTTTTCCCTAAAATGGGCATCCCACTTTAAGAACTTTAAAAACTAAACACTACATTTGATTCAGCAGGAAGGATCTTGATTTGTTTCATTCTGTTGGCCTAACAATATGCATTATGAGTACTGTAAGGTGATCATACATCCTGATTTGCCTGGTATAGTCCTCATTTATGCTTGTGGTCTTAATGTAATTATTAATAGCACCCTCTCTCACCCAAAGCATAAAGTGCTTATAATTGTTTATCAATATATACTCAATTTCTATAACGGTATGCATTAAGTGCTCATGAAATATTTATTAAATGAATGAATGTTGATCCAAATAAAGAGAGAGTGGTCCATTAAGTAGAATTCCAAGAATTTAATTCTGTACTAAGATATCAAGAACAGTGTCGTGGGCTGAATGGTGTCCCCCAAAAGATAATGTACATGTCCTAATCCCCAAAACCTGTGAATATTACTTTATATGGCAAAAGATTAATTAAGGATCTTGAGAGAAGGAGTTTATTCTCACAAGAGAGAGTCAGAGGGAGTTTTGTGACACACACGCAGAGGAGAAGGCAATGTGAGGAAAAAAGAGAGATGCAGTCACAAACCAAGAAATGCCAACGGCCAACAGAAGCTGTGAGACAAGGAATGGTTTTTCCTCTAGAGCATTGGCAGGGATTGTGGCCCTGGTGCCAATACCTTGATTTGGACTTTAGACCCTTAAACCTGTGAGAAAATCAATTTCTGTTGTTTCAAGACACCCACTTTAGGATGATTTGCTATGGCAGTTACAGAAAACAATGGAAGCACATTTAACACTGCAAGCAAAAGTGATTTAGAGGAAAAAAAAGAATACCCACATTATGGTTACTCATGTTACTAATAAAAGGGAGCTTGGCACACTTGGAAAGTAGAAGATTCTGCCACATACTGACTGAATTACTTTAAAAAAGTCAGCTATCTTTCAATTTCCCTATCTGTAAAACGGGAGAAATGACACTGCCCTACTTATCCCCAGACGATTTTCACTGAGACTCAAATCAAAGACTGTATATTTTGTATTCAGTAAATATTTACTGATGACTAATATATACCAAGGAGTGTTCTAAGCACTGTGTTTATGGAATTTAATGGTGAACATTACAGAAAAGCCCTACTATCATTGAGCTTACATCCTAATTCAGTAAGCAGGCAATACACAAGAAGGAATGCAAAAAATCATTTTAGATAGTGATAAAACTATGAAAAAATGATGTGGAGTAATGCAATAAAATACCTGGAAAAGAAGACATTACACAGGATGGTCAGGGAAGGTTTTTCTGAAGTCACAGCTCATAAAGCTGTGACTTAAATTATGAAAAAAAAAACAGTCATGTAAAAAATTATTATAGAATAAGAGCTTTTTGGGGTAGTGGAACTTGAAAAAGAAGTAACCATAGCCTTTTCATCTTCCAGAAACAGAAAGCTTTTCTTGAACTTGATATGTTTAAAGAACAGGAAAAATGGCCAGTGCATCTGAAGTACAGAGGTCAAGGAGGAACATGGTAGGAGATAAGGCCAGCCCTCGGATACCATTACATCATTACCCTACATCATTACCATGTAGGGCACAATAAAAATTTTGGATTTTATTGTGGATATTATGTATATTCATGATCAAAGGGTTTTAAACATGGTAATGATATTATTTGATTTACATTTTTAAAAGATGACTGGCTTCTGTGTAGAGAATGTATTGGAGAGCAAGAAATTAAGTTGAGAGACCAGTTAGGAGGCTATTGCAGTAATACAGGCTAGAGATAATGGTGATTAGACTAAGATGATACCAATATACAGGATGGGGTAAAGTGAATCAGAGATGGAGAAAGGAATTTGGCAATCATCATCATATAAATTGTACTTAAAGTCATAGGATAGATGAATTACCTAGGGGGAAAGTATTCAGAGGGAAGAGAAGAAGGTACACATAAATTTTTGGGTACTTTGATATTTAGAGGTCAAGCATAGAAGGAGAAGCCAGCAAAGATAGCTGAATTGGTAAAAAATCTAATCAAGTAGAAGGAAATCCTGAAAATGTAAAGTAATGGAAGCCAAGAGAAAAATGAATAAATAAATGTCAACAAGATAATGCACACAAATATTTTCTCGGTTCCTGCTGTGTGCAAAGAACTCTACTGGAAACACAAGGGAGGACCTTATGATTTTGGAAGGGAGATAAAAATAATACAGGATATAGCTTTCTAACTGATCTCCCTATCTCCACATTTTTATTTCAATTTACACAAGCCAAAAGGTTAATTTTCCTAAAACAACACTCTAGTCAACTAAAACTATCAGCTTTAAACTACAATTCCTCAGAATTCTGTTCAACTCAAGAACTTTCTCTGCCCTTATAGTCAGTCCCAGATCATCATTCTGGCCCTTAAGGAAGGATGGCCACAGCCTCATCTCCTATTATTCCCTTTATGAAACCTTATAGTATTTTTCTTGGTTGTTCAGTTTAGTTCTAATTCTACCCTTTCCTGCCTTTTTATGTAATTGGTGTGTACATCTTGTCTAGATTGTGAGCTCCTTGAAAACAGAGATTAAACTCAAGCTCCTTGCCTAACTGTTAGTATATTAATTCATCAGCTTTATTTTTTTCTGCCAAGTCTCTGACAAAAACCACCAAATTTTAGTCATATGATATAGAACATTGGTATTATAAGACAGCACATTTTGAGTACTGTAGAGCTAGATTATGGATAAGTAGGACTGGAGGCGGTATGTACCTAGGAACAGGGAAGTATTGTGAAACAAAATTGCAAAGGGCCAGACTAAGGAGTTCTGATGTTGTCAGGGGAGACCTGGCATTTTTGAGTAGGGCACTTTTGAGTACTGGCATTTTTGAGTAGGGCGCTTATATATTCGTGTCTGTGCTTCAGGAATAAATAGGTAGAAGGGATAAATGAGGATGGTTTCAAAATTGCAAGCAATAATAGCACACTAGTGGGAGTGAATTCTTTGAGGCAGCAGTACCAGCCTAACTGGCTCTATGAGACAAGATTTGGTGTCTGGGAGTGGTGAAAAATAAGACCAACAGAAGAGGTAGGGTAGGGCCAAAATGTGAAGGACTTTACAGCCAGGCCAAAGTGTATGAGCTAGGATCCTTAAGTTTGAATGCTCGTTTCCCTATTTGAATTTAGTCCCTTTTCTAGAATCCTTTACTAGGGTCTCTCTCTCTCTCTCTCTCTCTCTCTCTGTCTCTGGCTATAATGTTATCATTTTCTATACTATTCTGACTGCCTACTGTGGTTCTCAAACCTTGACTGCACATTGGAATCACTTGGAGAACTTTAAAAGCTGTTGCTGCCTGGATCCCACTCTCAGATATTCAGATTTATCTGTTCTTGGATGTAGCCTAGGCACTCAGAGTTTTAAAAGGTCCCAGGTGATTCTACTGTGCAGCCATGATTGAGATCAACTGATGTAGAAAATAGTGAAGCACTAAGATTCTCAAACATGGCAGTGATATGTTGGGGCAGGGTGGGGGGTGTTTTAAGAACAATATGAGTGGGCAGAGGGGGTGGAGGTGGAAGAGTATGTATATGGGAATATTAATAAAATAAAATTAAAAAAGACTGATATGAGTATCCAGAATAGAGAGTAAGGCTATAGGAGACTACCTATAATTTTTCAATAATCTAGGAGAAAATTTTATACTAAGGCCTAGATTAGCATGCATGCAATGATATTGTAGGGTAAAAGATGAATGTAGGAAGATTATTTAAAGGGAAATAACATCAGGACTCAGTAACTGATTGAATATTAAACTTGATGAAAAGGAAAGAGAAAATGTAGAGTCAAGTTTTTAGTAGAGAATAATGGGATCAACTGTAAAACAGTTGATTAATCAATATTATTGATAATATGGTAATTGACAAATAATTACTGTCAGGGACTATGCTATGTGCTTTACAGACATTATCTTATTTAATCTTTACAACAATTCTATGAATACTATTATTCCTATTTTACAAATATAAGAACTAAGAAGAAAGAGCAGTTACATAACTTGCCCAAAGTTATGTATAAAGAAGATATTTGAACTAACTAGTTTGATTCCTTTTGATTACAATAGGATGATAATCATTTACATATGGAATCTTTTGAATTTGAATAAATAATTCAAAAAAGCAAAATGGCTACTGAGGCCAGATGGGAATGGGAACATAAATGAGTCAAGTGAGATTTAACTATGGTGAAAGAGAAAACATCTAGATGAGGCTGTTGCTACTCAGCTATACTTGAATATCTGTTGCAATTTCAGGCCCTATATTGCCATATTTTAAGATTTTTCCTGAAAAGATGGAAATTTGGATTTCTATGTAAAATTTCTTAAAATTTTAATGTCAACTTTAAAGTTACTCTGTGGCCCAAAGTAATTATGGCTGCAAGTTTGCATCTCTGATCAATAATAGGCTACTAAAAATTCAAAATTGAAGTTAGCTGGAGATGTTCGATTAGGGAATCCTTAAGCACAGAGAAGACAGCAGATGCTCCAGGAGCTGTATATGTTAGAATAATAACCAGCATTTAACATGATTAGTTAAAATAGTGTAAAAATATGAATTAACCAGTCAGGACTCTTAAGAGGCTTTCAATCTTAGAGAAAAATCCCATAAAATGGAAGTGTTAAATCTAGAGGTTTGAAGTGTGTATTATTTAAAATTCAATTTTCTATAAATTGAAAGCTAAATTCCAGACAATGACTTAAATTTTCATACATCCATGATGTGATGAAAGTATATCAAAACTGTGAACCTCTCTCTCTCCCACTAATTGATAGATAATTGAAAGATTATGTTTTATCTATATTTCCACTTTTTCTACCTTGGGTAACTTTCTCCCAGCCCACTTTCTCACATACACTCATACCTGCAAAGCCTATATCAGAAGGATTTACAATTAGCAAAGATTTTTTTAAATTATTTTAAATGTTTTTTAACTTATTGAGTTTCAAGTTCCTCAATTAAAAGTCCACTCAGGTTTTAGGGCTCAGTAAATATTCTAAGTCTAGACTAGAATAGTGTTTTTGAACACTATCTTTCTATCAGATTAATGTATTATTAATCATGGATAATGTAAACCAGCTATGTAAAAATAAAGTATCACATATATGAAAGCATTTTCACAACCCATAAAGCCCTACAGAAAGTATAAAGAAATAGTATTCTGGTATTATTTTGAAAGCTAGAAGGGTCCTGAAGTTATAAAGTGGAAACTTTTGTGTTTGAAACACAGCTTGCACCTTCCCTCCCCCCAAATTTTATTACATGTAGCTAACTCCAAGAGTCAATATCTTTTCCAGTTATTAAAGTTCAAGTGTTGACTTCCAGTTAATAGCAATAACTGGGGTAACATAATGAGGGGGAATAATCAGCCTATATATGGCAAAGATCTAAAGATGCTGGAATTGCGTTTCAAACCTTAAGTCACACCATGCCCTAGGAGTCCTAGGATCAGGTTTAAATATCCTAGGAAAAACTGCAACTTTCTTGAAAATTGTATTAAGGACTAGGTGTTTTCAACTTCAAGAGCTGTTTTGACACGTCAAATAAAAGTTTGGGTCTTTGAGAATTCCGCCCTTTATCTAATGCTTTCTTCAAGTCATGCGTTCTCTCTCTCTCTCTCTCTCACACACACACACACACACACACACGTGCGCGCGCTTTTGATTACACATTATCAAGAACTACATCCAAAATGAAGATGGGGAAATATCTACTGGTTGTTTAGTATATGGAAATATGACTTTTCTGGATTGCTAAAATGTCGATAATCACATAACCCTTCATTTTACAGTATCTATCCCTCTTTTTACCTGAGAAGTATAAATAGTTCATCTTGCCGGCTTTGAAAAGCCTAATCCTATTTGCTACGTCGGACCTTACATAAAATAGAAACACACAGACGAGTCTTTAACGTATTTTGGGGGGGGAAAAACCCAGAAAGTAGCAATTAAAATCCTCCAACGCTCGCGGTCCGCAAACACTTCTTCCAAATTGGCCTGGCATATTCTGTCTGGGTATTCCTCCGTGACCGCCGGCCGGACTTACTCGGGAAAAGATGTTTTTGTGTGGAGTAACAGACAATAGACTTCTCCTTCCAACCCTTTCTCCCTAACTCAGCGGGGGGTGGAATATATAGGGAGCTACATGAAGCTTTCTTTACGTATTGGGGCGTCTTGTCGCCTGAACCTTACTATCCCAGCTCCCCTACCGTAAGGAGCCGAACAGCCGGAGCCCAACAGAGATTCCAGGGGCTGTGCCCCCGGGGCGCCAGGCCCCAATCCTATAGGCCCGTCCCAGGGAAGCTCCGTCTGCGAGGGGCAATCACGGCTCCTTGGAATCGCTAAGAAATCAATGCTGTGACAGGCTACGGATAGGAATCGGATAGGATAGGAAAAGGGCGAGTTTTCCTCCCACAACGCGGTAAGAAATCGAGGTAGAGAGGAAAGAGGGTTTTCTAAGTCCTGCATGGGGTCGGACTCAGGGAACAAAGACAGGAGAAAGATAAGACAGCCACACCAACGCAGACGCAGAAGGGCTCTCGAACTTTACGCAAGTGGCCCGCATCTCGGCAGTGCTCGGTTCCCCTTACGCCACTGGCTTGGCCCCAGAGCCTTCGGGAATACGGATTTGCGCACTGCGGCGGGGCTGCGCCGCAACCGAGCTTGGCCCTAAGGTTCCTCCCCGCCATCCTGCGCGGATTGGTGGCGAATAGCAGTCAGGCTGCTGATTGGGTGGCAAAGGAGCCATTCGGGGCGGCTCCGGTGGGTTCCGCTGCCTTAGAGCGATAAGTTCGGCTTCAGACACGCCTCAGCGCCAGCAGTGAGTCGGAGCTCTATGGAGGTGGCGGCGGGTACCGGGTGGTGGCTGCAGCAGCGACTCCTCTGAGCTGAGAGTTTCCAGCCGTTCCCGACTCCTTCCTCCCCCTTCCCTCCCCCTTTTTTGTTTTCCGTTCCCCTTCCCCCTCCTTTCCCCGTCCCCGACGACCGGATCTCGAAGAGGCAGCTGCAGTGGCAGCTGTTGAGTTCCCGGTGAAGGTGAGTGGAGCCGCCGCTGCTGGCGCCGCCGCCGCGGAGCAGAGCGCTTCAAAATGGCCGCCCTCCACAGGCCACTTCTTCTCGAGTGGTACAAAATGGCGGCCGCAGGCGGACTCGGGCGGGGCGACCCTTTTTAGCGTTTCCTTCGCGCTTCGGGCACCTGGAAATTCTTAGCCTTTGTTCTCCCTTCCTGTTGCCGACGGAGTAGAAGACAGCAACCCTGGTGACCACGGCCGTCCTCGTGGCTGCGGGGTTGGGATCCCGGCCAATCGAGGCGCGGGTGTGTTCGGACCTGGAGAGAGCGTGGCGGGGCCGCACGCGCCGCAGCGGGGAGGGACGCGGGCCGGCGCGAGTTCCCGGCCGTTGGCGCGGGACCATCCGAGCCACAGGCGTCTCGGAGACCGGCCTCCCGGAGGGGAGGTGTGTGAACTCCCGTTGCCGGCCGGGAGCGGCAGGGCCGTTCTTCGTTGGGGTAGTGAAGGACAATCCCCAGCGGGCCATTGCTGAGACAGGAGAGGGGAGAGAGAACAATGATCTGTGTCCTTTTGTCAGTTAGGAAGGGACTGGAGAGGCGACTGTCTGTCCCGTGGGGATTTATGGGGTAGGAGGGAGCCCTTTTGGAGGCTGTGGGTAGTGAGAAGGCCGCCTTCCCTCTGGAGAACAAAGAGACGGTCGCTGCTGGGCCGGCGTGGCCGGCCACCTCGCCTCCCCGAGGCTTGCCCCTGGTGGCTCCGTGGGAAGGCTGTCGGAAACACTTCCCTAACTCAGGCCCGACGGGGAGGAATCCGCTGCTCTTTTGTTCCCAGGAAGGGAAGAAATGGGGCGGAGGTTCTTGCTGCCATGTTGCGGCCCTCGTCTTCCGCCTGTTTAGTGCCAGTACTGTACACCGTTGCCCCTCTCGCCTATCTCCCCTGATGCCCTGTGTGCCGAGGAGTTAAAAATACGGACAGTGAAGAAAACTGCTAGAAAAGCAACAGTCTGGTTGTCCCTGATCTAGTCTGTTTCACTTGTCACTGAGACCTTTTCCACATAATTTGCCCTTTGTTGATAGTTAAAATAGTTAAATTTTCTATATTATTGATTTCATTACTCAGTTTTAAAGGAGGTAGAATGTGGCTTTTTCAAAGATTCGTTCTTAGCAGTTAAGAGATCTCCATGAAAGTTCTTTTTGCATCCTTGAGGAGAGGGGGGTTTCCAGGTAGCTAGACAAAAAAGTATTTTACTGACCGTTTGTTTACTGTATTTTAGTCTTATGAGATCTGCAGTGCAGTGAAAGTTTGGGCAACTGCAGTGCTATGATCTGAAATATAGTTGAAGGAGGGTTTATATATAGATTTGTATGTTAGCAGTGTCTAATTTTGGCATTCCTTTTTTATTCTAGGTTTTTCATTTCTCCCATCCCCATCCCTCCCCACCCCATCCATTAATATTATTCTTTTGAAGACTCTTCATTGTCAAGCCGCCAAAGTGGAGAGTGCGATTGCAGAAGGGGGTGCTTCTCGTTTCAGGTATGCACTGATTTATTTGGGGCGGTCGTTAGAGACCAGTAACAATCAAAAGAATCACCACACCAAATAATTCTGAATAAATGTGCTGTACATTTAATTTTATAATGTGTCGTGGTTGTTTTTATTAAAGCCCTCCAATTTTGACTACTTACTGCTATATAAAAAATAATATGATCAATTATTTGGCTTTTCGTTTGGCCCAAGTTCAGTCTTCATGTGTGGTGTAATTTCTAAAATACAGAATAATTAATGAGATCCTTTCTCTCTCCAAATGGAACATATTTGGGATATAGATTCTTTTAATGTTTCCTTTTAATTAGTGCTTCTTCGGGCGGAGGAGGAAGTAGGGGTGCACCTCAGCACTATCCCAAGACTGCTGGCAACAGGTACTGCAAAGATGTCAAAACCATGAGTTTTTCAAATAACAGACTTGTTTGTCTTTGTCATGTGTAACGATATGGTTATGGCAGTAGACATCAGGAATTCTAACCTTATTGGCATGATTTTCTAGCACATAACCTAAATTTAGGTTAGTCATGCAGCACGGTCATGAGACATTAGAAAATGTTGGTGCCTGAGGTGTGGCAGCATTAGCATCACCTGGGAGTCTATGTTAGAAATGTGAGTTATTGGGCTCTACTCCAGACCCACTGAAGCAGAAGCTGGGAATGGTCCCAGCAATCTGTTCTTTCAAAAGCTCTTGAGGTGATTGAGATGCGCACTATTGTTTGAAAACCACTGATTGTGTGATTAGCTTGTGAGGGAAGTTGGGTGAAATGTCTTTGTTTAGAAGGATTTCTGATCAGTATGACATTTGATTTGTGAGACTGGATGCTGTGTTTTAAATGGTCTTAATTCATTTTTACTAGCGAGTTCCTGGGGAAAACCCCAGGGCAAAACGCTCAGAAATGGATTCCTGCACGAAGCACTAGACGAGATGACAACTCCGCAGCAAACAACTCCGCAAATGAAAAAGAACGCCATGATGCAATCTTCAGGAAAGTAAGAGGGTAAGTTTATAGGTCTATTTGATCCTAAACTAAAAGGCGGGAAGAATGGGTTAGTTCTTTTGTGGGTATGCTATATTACTCAGAAGACAATGTTCATGCACAAAGTATGTATTTTAACAAATGCCAGTGTTGACAGTTTTATCTTAAAAGAACAGTACCGTCAGTATTTGGGGGCTTGGAGTTGCTTTTGGCCTGTTGTGCTGGCATTGTCTGTCTGGTGTATAACCCAGTGAAGCACACAATAGGTCTTAGCTCCTACATCTAGCCTTGATAATGAGGAGGCCCTTGTTCTCTGGGTTTTGAGCATGTGCGAAGAAAGCGTACTTGTCAGACACTTAGGGACCCTCCCCAATCAGGTACAGATACTATAACTAAATAACAGTGATGGCTTTGTTTAAACATCCGTTCAGTTACATGGGTAAGGAGAAATGCCTTGATGTTAAAGGGAGATAATAGAAGAAACATTTAAAAGCTGTTTTTCACCTCAGTTCTTTGTTGGCTGACACTTAAAGTGTGATTCCTTTTTTCCCCAGCATACTAAATAAGCTTACTCCTGAAAAGTTTGACAAGCTATGCCTTGAGCTCCTCAATGTGGGTGTAGAGTCTAAACTCATCCTTAAAGGGGTCATACTGCTGGTAAGTGAACTGTTGCCTTAATTAAAAGGGAGAAAAAAATGTTTAACAAACTCAGGTTGGTTTTTTACACTTACATTTATTGCTTAAAACTTGTGAGGTGTAAGCTAGGTAAGTTTTTCTGAATAATGATTTTTAAAAAGACCAACTACATATGAATGGCATCCAGTTTAAAAAGTGAATTTTAAATTGTTTATACTGTGTGTTCCTGAAAAGTTAACAGACTTATCATTAGCAGGCTGTTTGCATTTTTTCATTTTGTGGGAAACACTGTATTTTGATCTTGAGGATGAATTGTGTGATCATTGATAGAGCATTCCAGTGTCTGTTTACAGTTTTGATTTTCAGCATGTTTTCAACTCCAGGGAATGGGGTGGGTTGTGGCTAGTATGAGATCTGTATAACTGGACTTACTCAATATGCTGTAATAGCTAACATTTAAATATTTGTGTTTTCCTACTTCCTATACATTATCTAATTTAGTCTATATACTAATTTTTGCAAAAGAGGTAGTATTATTTCTAAATTATAAATGAGGCATATAGAGAATTGGTAAGAAACTTGAGATCTAAGATTAATTAAGTCTGCGAGAAACTTAATTTATCAAGTTTCTTGAATAAACTTATTTATTATTAAATAATAAATGAAGGATTCTTTCAGTTGTCATGCTTAGTTTTAAAAAATGGTGTTTCCTATAGATTGTGGACAAAGCCCTAGAAGAGCCAAAGTATAGCTCATTGTATGCTCAGCTATGTCTGCGATTGGCAGAAGATGCACCAAACTTTGATGGCCCAGCAGCAGAGGGTCAGCCAGGACAGAAGCAAAGCACAGTAAGTGATAGTGCTTGCTTGGCCTATTTTAAAGTTTATTTGAAAGATTTCATTCATAAAACTTGCCAAATGTTTTTTATTTCTAATAGACATTCAGACGCCTCCTAATTTCCAAATTACAAGATGAATTTGAAAACCGAACCAGAAATGTTGATGGTAAGAATTATATTTGGTGCTAAGTAGTTCTGTACATTTCCAACTTAATTTTGAATGTTGACTTTATTCTTTTCTGGTTTTTCCAGTCTATGATAAACGTGAAAACCCCCTCCTCCCTGAGGAGGAGGAACAGAGAGCCATTGCTAAGATCAAGATGTTGGGGAACATCAAATTCATTGGAGAACTTGGAAAGCTTGATCTTATTCATGAATCTATCCTTCATAAGTGCATCAAAACAGTAAGTGTACTTGGAAATTTAGGCTTAGATAATAACTGGGTATGCATAATTATTTGGGGGAAAAGAGTTATTTTTTGCTATCTGAGAGAGGTAGTAGGCTAACTGAAGTATTTTAGATGGTCAGCAAAACCTATTTCAGTGTTGTGAATATGGAAGTAAGTATGCAGTATACTAAGGTAGGGGTAGAACTGATTACCTACCTATGTAATTGCTTCATGTGGAAGGATTTTTTCAACACAGACCAAATAGAACTATATTAGATACTTTGGGAACCGTGAGTCAGCGCAGACATATAAAACATTTAAATACAAGATTTTCATCATCATGGGGTATTTCCTTTGGTAGCTTTTGGAAAAGAAGAAGAGAGTCCAACTCAAAGATATGGGAGAAGATTTGGAATGCCTCTGTCAGATAATGAGGACAGTGGGACCTAGATTAGACCATGAACGAGCCAAGGTAGGCATGTTACTAACGGATGATTTAAATAGTTTCTTTTTTTTTTTTGTAAAACTTTTTTTAAAATTTATTTATTTATGTATCTTTAGAGGGGAAGGAGAGAGGGAGAGAAACATCAATGTATGGTTGCCTTTTGTGCATCCCCTGCTGGGAGTTGGCCTGCAGGGAACCAGCCTGCAACCCAGGCATGTGCCCTGACGGGGAATCGAACCGAGATCCTCTGGTTCGCAGGCCCGTGCTCAATCCACTGAGCTACACCAGCCAGGGCCAATAGTTTGTCTTAATATTATTCAAATCAGATGGCTTTTGTGATATAAGGGATTGTTGTATTTGATTATAATCTAGAAGTCTTAAAATTCTTTAGTATACATTTGCCATAGTATTTTGTTTTGACTATTTTTCTTTTTCTTAGTCCTTAATGGATCAGTACTTCGCCCGAATGTGCTCCTTGATGCTAAGTAAGGAATTGCCAGCAAGGATTCGTTTCCTGCTGCAGGTAAAACTGGTTTCTTTAATAATCTTGTGAGCTCACTTTTTCTGTTCAGAATACTAAAAGTGAACTTATTATTAAATTTCAGGATACAGTAGAGTTGCGAGAACACCACTGGGTTCCTCGCAAGGCTTTTCTTGACAATGGACCAAAGACGATCAATCAAATCCGTCAAGATGCAGTAAAAGTAAGATGATTTTTTTTTAATCAAGTGTGCTTTAAGATTATAATGGCCAAAAGACCCCTAAAACTTGTTTGAGACTCTCATCTTACCTGGTGGAGCTCAGAAATTATATAAATAGCACTTTGCTACTCTACAAGTTTTTCTGTTTTCTTCCCCTGATGTAAGAATTTTAGTCTTGCACAAAATTATGTTTAAAACAAGTATTTTATTTACTTTGTTTCTAAAGGATCTAGGAGTGTTTATTCCAGCTCCTATGGCTCAAGGGATGAGGAGTGACTTCTTTCTGGAGGGACCTTTCATGCCACCCAGGATGAAAATGGATAGGGACCCACTTGGAGGACTTGCTGATATGTTTGGACAAATGCCAGGTGATTTTGAACAAAGCAGTGGTTTGGTTAAACTAAAAAATCAGCATAGCATAGTAGTAGATGTGTAAAAAGTTGTCCGTGTATATATTTAAAGGTAGTGGAATTGGTACTGGTCCAGGAGTTATCCAGGATAGATTTTCACCCACCATGGGGCGCCATCGTTCAAATCAACTCTTCAATGGCCATGGGGGACACATCATGCCTCCCACACAGTCACAATTTGGAGAGATGGGAGGCAAGTTTATGAAAAGCCAGGTAAGAAGACACTTATCAATGTTCCAGTAACAAGCACTAAATCCTGTAATGTTTGTGATTTAGTTTTGCTTTTTAAAAAATACAGATAACTGTAGGGTTGTGTATGTTTTTCTAAGCCAAATTTATATCTGTGACACTTATTTTAAACTGGGTGGAATTTTAATTCTTAAGGTTAGTAAAGTATTAGTAAAATCACATCGCTTTATTTGATAGTTAGGTTAGATTTTTTTTTCTTCCCTGTTTCATCTTGTACTTTCTCTGGGCAAATTCAGTTAAGCTTTCTTTATGGCTCGGCTCATCCTTTTGGTACTTTATTACCATAATTTGTGGACGCCTTTTTATCTAGACTTTCTCTCTCCCTTTCTGAAATAGGGGCTAAGCCAGCTCTACCATAACCAGAGTCAGGGACTCTTATCCCAGCTGCAAGGACAGTCGAAGGATATGCCACCTCGGTTTTCTAAGAAAGGACAGCTTAATGCAGATGAGGTACATTTGCCTATGTTACTTAATATACAACAGTTTGTCCATTTAGAAATCTACTGCCCGATGATTACAAAAGGATGCGTTAAGAGGACTTAATGCTGGAGTTCTTTACTTTCTCTCCTGTTTCTGTACTACTTTTCTTTCTTTGTATGTCCAGCGTCCTGTGAGCGGCGATTATGAGATATGAGGGCAAGCCTCTAAATAAAGTCTTTAGTGAGAGCAAGGAGAATGTCAAGGTTTTGATTGTGATTTCCCTCCAAATAGAATGACTTAATTAAGAATAAAGCAAGATATTTTCTAAACTAGTAAAATTTTATGGTTATTTAAGTGATGTTAATCCTAGGACAGTTCTGATGCTAATACAAGATTTAACGATATCTCACTCTTGTGTGGATCAGATCTTTTAACTTTTCCTCCCAGAAGTTAAAACTGTTAACATGGAATACTTTTTTGGTTATTAACTCAATTTATATTCCTGTGTGAGATGATCATGTTTGTATAGGCTGACTTAATTTTAGGACTTGGGAACGTTGCATTTAGATCTTACCCAGCTGCATTTTGTTAACTTGGGTCTCTGTTTAATCTGTGTGCACTTCTAGATCAGTCTGCGGCCTGCTCAGTCGTTCCTAATGAATAAAAACCAAGTGCCAAAGCTTCAGCCCCAGATAACTATGATTCCTCCTAGTGCGCAGCCACCGCGCACTCAGACGCCACCTCTGGGACAGGTATTGGACCTCAGTTTGACAACTGGCTCTGTTTCTGAAGTAGTACTTTCTGAAGGTTTTTTAAAAATTTGGTATTGAACATTAATATTTACGTTGCTGTTTTTTTAGACACCTCAGCTTGGTCTCAAAACTAATCCACCACTTATTCAGGAAAAGCCTGCCAAGACCAGTAAAAAGCCGCCACCCTCAAAGGAAGAACTACTTAAACTAACTGTAAGTTTCAAATAATGCCATAGTCTAATTCATGGAGTACTTTTGAGTCTTTAGGAAAAGCATTGAAAACACTTGGATTGTGTTCTTTTCAGGAAACTGTTGTGACTGAATATCTGAACAGTGGAAATGCAAATGAAGCTGTCAGTGGCGTGAGAGAAATGCGGGCTCCTAAACACTTTCTTCCTGAGATGTTAAGCAGAGTAATCATCCTGTCACTAGATAGAAGTGATGAAGACAAAGAAAAAGCCAGTTCTTTGATCAGTTTACTTAAACAGGAAGGAATAGCTACCAGTGACAACTTCATGCAGGTAGAACAACACTTCCCTGATTCTGTGAGAATTCTTTCCATTTATTGAATTTGACAGCTAATAAACTGACCCT
The DNA here is from genome assembly GCF_014824575.4 of Sturnira hondurensis. Taxonomy (NCBI): domain Eukaryota; kingdom Metazoa; phylum Chordata; class Mammalia; order Chiroptera; family Phyllostomidae; genus Sturnira; species Sturnira hondurensis. The sequence continues at coordinate 6,087,445 of NW_028079136.1, forward strand.
GTGTATGTTCCTTTGAAGGCTTTTTTGAACGTATTGGACCAGTGCCCCAAACTGGAGGTTGACATCCCCTTGGTGAAATCATATTTAGCACAGTTCGCAGCTCGTGCCATCATTTCAGAGCTGGTGAGCATTTCCGAACTAGCTCAACCACTGGAAAGTGGCACCCATTTTCCTCTCTTCTTACTTTGTCTTCAGCAACTAGCTAAGTTACAAGATCGAGAATGGTTGACAGAACTTTTCCAACAAAGCAAGGTCAATATGCAGAAAATGCTCCCAGGTAAGAGAATGCTCAGAATTTTGCTACTTAAAGTCTGGGTTCCTTGGCACCTGAGTGGATTTGTGTGGGGTATACAGCGTGATTGTTCTGTCCAGACAGTGACCCGCATGACCTCCCACAAGTAGATTGCACTTTCTTTAAAAGTTACAGTTTTTCCCTGCCTTAATTTGCTTTAAATGTCAAGAGTTTCATGAATCTTGTACATTTGTGGAATTACTACCTGATGATGTGAATGGTTTTGTCTCTTCAGAAATTGATCAAAATAAGGATCGAATGTTGGAGATTCTGGAAGGAAAGGGACTTAGTTTCTTATTCCCACTCCTCAAATTGGAGAAGGAACTGTTGAAGCAAATAAAGTTGGATCCATCCCCTCAGACCATATATAAGTGGATTAAAGACAACATCTCTCCCAAACTTCATGTAGATAAAGGATTTGTGAACATCTTAATGACTAGGTAAGATAAAGTTGGGTCTGCCACAAAAGGGTCTGTAGGGGAAAGGATCAAGATTGTTTCTTAAAGTAGAAAATTGGCTTTTGGGTTCTAATAAGACCTCTTTCTCTAGCTTCCTACAGTATATTTCTAGTGAAGTAAACCCACCCAGTGATGAAACAGATTCTTCCTCTGCTCCTTCCAAAGAACAGTTAGAGCAGGAAAAACAACTGCTTCTTTCTTTCAAGCCAGTAATGCAGAAATTCCTTCACGATCATGTTGATCTCCAAGTCAGTGCCCTGTATGCTCTCCAGGTGCATTGCTACAACAGCAACTTCCCAAAAGGTGAGCTGGCCCGAGTCAGAAAGAGTGGCAAGTGTGGGGTGCTTTTTTAAACACTATACTAAATAGTGACATTGCGTTTTGTCTTTAGGCATGTTACTCCGCTTTTTTGTTCACTTCTATGACATGGAAATTATTGAAGAGGAAGCTTTCTTGGCTTGGAAGGAAGATATAACCCAAGAGTTTCCGGGGAAAGGCAAGGCTTTGTTCCAGGTAAATCTTTTGCGGGAGATACTTGGTCTACTTTTTCCAGTTCACTTGAGATTACTTGAACGAAGAGCCTTTACAACTGAAATACAAGCAAAGTCATCGTAGTGGTTTATACATACCATTCTGCACTGTTATGTACCACGGTAAAGGATGCCGCAACAGAAGAGCGCCAAGCTGTGGATGAAAGGCTTCATCCTAGTGCTAGTTACGTGTGTAAGGCATTCGAGGTGGCTAACATTTTTTGTTAAAGTCATTTACAAATATTGGGTGATGGTGCAAGATTGGGTGTTTCTTATGCCAATGAAAAGGAGATTGCTCCTAGATTTCTCATAGCTTGATTTTCAAATTTATAAAGTGCAATTTTATAAACCCCAGTGGTTTCTAAAATGGCAAAGCAGGTTCCAGTCCTAATCCCAGAGATTCTGATTTGATAGGTCTGTGGTACACCATCCAGGTGGTTATTAAGACCAGTTTTCCAGGGGGTCAGGCTTTGAGAAACACTGATCTAGCAGTATGTCTTGGAGGCTGTTGGCAATTATAAAATGCATAGAACTTGAGTGGGTTGCTAGTTTGGTCCTCAATCAAAGCTTCTGCTTTGAGGTTTTCTCTGTAAATACTACCTATTTTTTAAAATTACAAATCAATTTACAGGTGAATCAGTGGCTAACCTGGCTAGAAACTGCTGAAGAAGAAGAATCAGAGGAAGAAGCTGACTAAAGAACCAGCCAAAGCCTTAAATTGTGCAAAACATACTGTTGATATGATGTAACTGCATTTGACCTAACCACTGCGAAAATTCATTCCGCCGTAATGTTTTCACAATATTTAAAGCAGAAGCACGTCAGTTAGGATTTCCTTCTGCATAAGGTTTTTTGTAGTGTAATGTCTTAATCATAGTCTACCATCAAATATTTTAGGAGTATCTTTAATGTTTAGATAGTATATTAGCAGCATGCAATACTTACATCCTAAGTTCTCAAGCAGAAGGCAGTCTATTGCAAGGATCTTCTTTGCTGCCAGTTATCATAGGCTGTTTTAAGTTAGAAAACTGAATAGCAACACTGAATACTGTAGAAATGCACTTTGCTCAGTAATACTTGAGTTGTTGCAATATTTGATTATCCATTTGGTTGTTACAGAAAAATTCTTAACTGTAATTGATGGTTGTTGCCGTAATAGTATATTGCCTGTATTTCTACCTCTAGTAATGGGCTTTATGTGCTAGATTTTAATATCCTTGAGCCTGGGCAAGTGCACACGTCTTTTTAAAAGAAACATGGTTTACTTGCACAAAACTGATCAGTTTTGAGAGATCGTTTAATGCCCTTGAAGTGGTTTTTGTGGGTGTGAAACAAATGGTGAGAATTTGAATTGGTCCCTCTTATTATAGTATTGAAATTAAGTCTACTTAATTTATCAAGTCATGTTCATGCCCTGATTTTATATACTTGTATCTATCAATAAACATTGTGATACTTGATGTAGCTGAGTGTGACTAAGCTAGCATCCACCAATCTGTGAGCAAACAAGACTTGGAACGTTTAAAATCTTACCTATTCTAATTCCCTTCCCATGAGGAGAGGGAATTTCTCAGGTCTGGTTACTGGAAGTAACCAATGCTGAGATCCCAAGTCTTGTGAATTTGGAGTACATTGCTAATGCATAGCAACAAACCTGGTGACATTTACCTTTTCATTGTCATGCTGAAATACATGGTAGCCTCAGGCTAATAGCCACCTTCATGGCCAAGCATAGCTGCAACCTGCAGGTATTGCCAGCAGCAGCTGCTGTGGAGTCCTAGGTGCCCTCTCGAGGCAGACAGTGATGAACCCCACAGCGTGTGATAAACCACAGTTGCCTACGCACTGCCATGCTGCACTGCTGTGCCCAGTAGAGCTTTGGTGTCCGAAAGGTCTGTTGGGTTAATCTCCAAGAGGGGTAGAGAGTAGAACCAATATGTCGTATTGGTTCAGAAAAGCTAGCCCTCTGTATTTTAGCAGTCTTCCTCTTCATGGAAGTTCTCACACAAGTATCAGATTCATAGTTTTTGGTGGGTTATCCTGAGTAAAATTCAGGCCAAGCAGAGACTGCTGCAAATACTTCAGATAAAAGAGAACTTAAGGGAAACAGCTAGGTTGTGGAGGTGAGCCATAAATTGCATTATTTCTAGGCTGCCCAACCTCCCTGTCGAGGAGGGGAAGAGTTTAACCCAGGAAATGTGGCATGTGGTTAGAAAAGTAGGTCTTTGCTTCTGTTTACAGCCAGAATTCTCCCAATTCAGCTAGGAAATTGGGCCAAAGAGTCTTGGGGCAGATGTGCATTTGTCCCACTGGTTGCAAAAGCTAGGTTTTCACCAGTCCCCACCCCACCCCCAGCTTCAAGAACAACTCGAATATGAACCCTGGAGTAGCACTCTCATCTTGTTTTAGACACAACTGTATTTTACAACCTACCATACTATGGAATGTTTGTATGTACCCGACATGCACTTTGTATAAATAATAATGCCTTTAGCATCACTATGCAAATATGTAGTGACGTGTCTTAAAAGTAAGAGTCCACATGTTCAGTGCCTCTTGGAAGGAGTTGCCTACTCACGTTACCTGTTCTTCTCTTCATTCTCAAACGAACTGCAAGCCAAAGCTTTCTCAAGATCCATACCCAGTGCTGTAGCCACTAGCTTTTCATTCTATTTGACAGTAAATCACTTCTTGAGACTTTTCTCCAGGACAAACTTTGTTTTCATTCCACCTCATTGGCTGTTTTCTTCTCAGTCTCCAGTGGCAAATGCCTCATCTCAAAAAACAAGACACTTTGACAGTTGCAAGTGTTCTGCAATCCAGAATCAACTCCCCCGAAAACAAGTGTCTCATCTCTCCAACTGCCACTCTTGTAGATGCTACCCTGTCCTTGCCTGGGTCCTCTGCTTAGCCCTTGGCTCCCCTTTCAACACAGCAGCCAGAGGAAGGGGAGTCCTCTAAAAAGGGAAGCAACAGCCCCAAACCCACCAAATGGCTTTCCATCTAGTTAGATTTTTAAGAAAATAGCTTGCCATGGCCTGGTGGCTTGGTTGGAGTACCGTCAAAAGGTGGGTTCAAATCCTGTTGGGACACACCTAGGCTGCAGGTTCACTTCCTGGTTGGGGTGTGTGTAGAAAGCAATGGATCAAAGTTTCTCACATCGATACCTCTCCCCCACACCCCCATTTCTGTCTCTAAAATCAATAAATATATCTGGTGAAGATAAAAAGTGAAAAACACTTAAGTTTGGTCTACAGAGCCCTACATGTGATCTAGTCTTCCCCCACTGCCTGTCCTTACTCCACACCCTATTTCTCTGGTCTGCCAGGACTCATTCCCCTCCCACCACACTGGCCTAGCCTCCATTTGGCTCCTGGGATATGCCAAGCATGGGAGGTTTTCTGTTCCTAGCTAACCCCTGGGTAACTAGATGACTGGCCACCTCTGCTCCATCAGGTCCTGGCTCACATGTCAGATTTACTAGTAAGGTCCCCACTGTCCTACTTAAAATGTAACCCTCTTGTTTGCTTTAGGAATCTCCATGCCTACCATTACTACATGACATACTGCAATATTTGTTTCTGACCCCCTACAGAATGGGAAGAGGTTTAACTTTTTTATTGTTTACTACTGTATCCCCAGCACCTAGAATGGTACTTAGCAGACGGTAAACTCAAATATTTGTTAAACCTAATCACAAATTAAAGTTATCCTACATGGCAGGATTTGGACATAGGACAAGGAAGTGGCTGTCGAAAGAACTTGAGTTCCAGATCTAGGATTCATCCCTACCACTTACTAGCAGTGTGACGTTGGGCAACATACTTCAGTGGAGTCTTGATTTGTTGTAAGTGGGACTGGTCGTGAAGGATTGTCAGGAGAACTAAATAAGGCAACATGTGGGTCACTCAGTTTAGTGCCTCGCCTCCAGTATCCTTCAGTGTACAGGGTGGGCAAAAGTAGGTTGACAGTTGTTGGTATGGAAAAGAATACAATTAAAAAGAATAAACTCTGTTTCATGTACTCACAACTGTAAACCTGCGTTTTCCCATTCTAGTATGTAAATTCACAACTTACCTTCTCAGCTGGTTTTCCAAAATGTCTCTCCTAAGAACTTCCATCCTGACCTTCCAATCACCAGCTAAGATCTAATGGGCATTTCTTGGTCTTCCTGTTTGACTTCTCAGGGCTTCTCAGTCTCCTTTGAAGGCTCTTCTCTAGCCTGGCTCACGAATGTTCTACTTTCCTCCTTTGGCTCTTCTCACGTAACTCTTGGAGCTCCGGTCACCGTCTGTATGGTGATGACATCTGTGTCCTGGATCCAAACCTCTTTGCAGAATGTCCAACTTGCACATCCATCCAGGTCCTGGACGTGCTCCGAATGTGCCCCCAGCGCTTTAAACTGAACATGTCTGTCACAAAACGCTCTGCCCCCAAACCATTCCCTCCTCTCCTGGTTTTCAATGATACCTCATCCAAGCCCAAAACATGAGTCCTCCTTGTCCCTCTCAACCAATCACTGCATTCTACCTGTTTTATTTACATTGTAGCTATTGAAGCAACTTGGCTCCATCTCTCCCCTCCCGCACCACCCCGGTCCCAGCACCATCATCTTGTGCCTGAATTACAACAGCACACTTCGAGTTGGTGTCTTGCCTCTCATCTTGCTCTCCTAGTCCATTCTCCACATGGCAATCAGAGTGGCTCTGCCTTTCAGTGGCTCCTGGTTTTCCTCAGAATAAAACTCAAGTTCCTCTAACAAGGCCTCGAGTCACCTGCTGTTTCCCACTTTTTACATTTTACCTTTTCTTCATCTACTCTCTGGGCCTTTGCACAGGCTGTGTCCTCTGCCTGAATCATTGCTCTTCCTCCTCTTCCCACCTCTTCGCCTCACGTCTTCATCTAACGTATTCTTACTCTCCTCCAGATGTTAGCATAGATGTTCTACACACAGAAAGCTTGCCTTCCTCTGCCAAGGTTGAATTAGAAGTTAGTTCCAGTCAGGGTTCTGGTTGCAAAGAAGAGGAGGAACTTATTCTAGGAAAACCAAGTAGAAGGGGAATTTATTGGAACTCCACTTAAGGGATCCACGAGAAGCCCAGAGAACCAGGTTTAGACATGAACGGGGACTAAGAGAAGCCGGATAGCCTAAACCACAGAAATAACCCAGCTGGGACAGTGATGTAACCACCCCATGAAATCCCAGAGCTTCCCCTGAGTGAGCTGTCCAGTGACATCAGGTCCAGGCTCAGAGTCCCAGGCAGAGGCCCACAGTTAGCTTACATCGTCATATGTCCACCCCAGGCTGCCTTGCTTTTCTTCAGCGAGCATGGATCTGGACCTTTGGGCCTTTGCTGCATCAAGCAGGCCCAGGCTCCCACCAAGACTTACAACAAAATAACAAAAAAAATTTGTAAGGGGTCGTCTGGGTGGACGGCCAAAAAAGACAATTGCCCATTGTGAGACTGCTGTACCTCGCTTCCCCATCTAGCACCCCACTGTGCTGTGACCGCCTGCTCACTGCCCGTCTCTCCACAGCACTGAGAAGAGTTGCAAGAAGGTCGGGAATGTCTCTTATTTGTGGCTTTGTTCCCAGCCCCTCGCACAGTGCTGGGCACATGTTAGGGGCCAAGAAACAGTAATCGAGTGCAACAGTTAATCCAGACTTTGTGGAACCTGAATCGGATACCACTGGGGGAAGAAGGCGTGGCTCCTGAAGAACACAAAATTGGGTTCGGGGTCCAGAGAGTCTGCAAAGAGGGTGGCCTTGACACCTTATCGACTTCTTGGTAACTCTGAAAGACTGACCTTAGTAGATACAGTACATTGTAAAAATTTGCGCACCTACCTGCAGCAGTGCACTGGATGGATGCTTGTTGATGTGACTTGAGTCTTTTCATCTGTGCTGCCCCCACCTCCCATTTTCCAGTTTTTCCATTCCAACTCAATCACAAAGCACCCAGTTTCCTACCTCGAGTTCATTTATTCACTTGTACATGAAAACCTGCCAAGGGCTGGGACACAGCAAGGGTAAGACAGTGTCTCTTCTCCCAAGGAGCCCACTGTTCAGCAGGGGAGACAGAAGCAGATCATGTGGACAGGGGGCAGGTGATGGGACACACTGAGGTGTGAGCAAGGTGTCAGCTTTGAGAGAAGGCAACATCCTGGAGAAGCCGAGACTTGAAGGAAGTCTCTCCCAGCAAACATTCAAGGAAGAGCTTTCCAGGCAGAGCTAGGAACCCAGCTTGCCTTTCTCCCGGCTCCACAGAGCTCCTGTCCCCCTTCTGCTGTACACCAGAAGGACAGGGTCCGAATGAGGGGACACCCTTCATCTTCCACTGGAGGAGGCTGTGCAGAGCGGCTTCAGATGCCAGCTCTAATGGGGCCAGGAGGACTTACAAAGTGTTTGTTACCTATCTCACTAGATTTGGAGACAGACTTCCAAGGGTGGCGGTCCTCCAAGGAAACAGGGCTCTGGCCAAGGAGACACCTGAGCACAGGGCAGAGAGGAGCAGAAACAGGACACTGAAGTCAACCCAGGCTGCCCAGACCCGCAGGCTGTCCTCCCTACCTTGCTGGAATTATTCCAAGAGGGTGGCATGGTGTTTCTTTAGCGCCCTCTGCTGAGAACCCAGGAGCAGACACCCCCACCCCTTCTTGGCAGGAGAATACAAGGGTATCTGTCGAATGCATCCCAAGGGAAAAAAGACCAAGACCTACTGGACATGCTCGTCAGTGAGGGGACAGGAAAGTGAGAATTTTGGCTTCAGCTCAATCCCCCTGTCAACTGTGCATGATGCAAAGATGTGATCAGTAAGCAGTGAATGTTTGAGGACTGCTCGGTTCTGCACGGGACATGCCAAGTCACAGACCAGAGCCCGAATCCCAGCTTCCCCACTACTCAGGGTTCCATGAGCTTAGGCCAATTGCTTCACCTGTCTGCACTTCATTGGCCTTATCTGTGCAAGAACCCTTGGTTTGTCTACTTCCCAGTTGCAAGGAGTCAGCCAGACAAGTAATGAAAAAAACAGTGTTGGACAGGTGTGGGATTGCTTTACAAGTCCCCTCATTTCATAACTATTTACTGAGTACCAACTATATGCCAGGCATCATGTCAGCGCTAGGGATGTGGCAGTGAATGAGACAAAGCTTTCTAATGGAGCAAACATTCTGTGTGGTGGGCGGGTGGGAGGGAGGGAAAGAAGGAAAGAGAGGGGAGAGTAACTACACAAATATAGAGTATTAGGTATTAAAAAGTGTCACATAGAGAAATAAAACAATAAGAGAGTAGGAGAGATGTGAATGCCAGTAGAAATGGGGTGTTCACAGACAGCCTTTGGAGGAAGTCTTGAGGAAGAGCCTTGGGGGCAGAGAAGCAGCAGACAGGAACATGTGACTGTCTGAGAACACTCGGGGGGCCAGTGTGGCTGAGCAAAGAAGAGGGCCTCAGGCTGGTGAGTGGCAGGAGCAACAGGTAGAACTAGTTTGACGTAGTAAGGACTCGGGCTTTTAAAATATATATATATTTCATCAATTACGCTATTACTGCTGTCCAATGTTTCCCCCCTTGCATCCCTCCACCCAGCATCCCCCACTCCCTCAGGCAATCCCCCCACCATTGTTCATGTCCATGGGTCATGCATGTAAAGGTCTGTACACTGTAAGTATACTGTACTTTACATCCCATGGCTATTCCGTAACTACCTATTTGTACTTCTTAATCTCCTCACTTGTCCACCCATCCCCTGCGCTCCCTCCCATCTGCCAACCATCAAAACTCTCTTCACGTCCATGATTCTGTCTCTGCTCTTCTTGTTTGCTTAGTTTGTTTTTTAGATTCAAGTTGATGGGTATGTATTTATTGCCATTTTATTGTTCATAGTTTTGATCCTTCTCTTAAATGAGTCCCTTTAACATTTCATATAATGGTTTGGTGATAATGAACTACTTTAGTTTTTTCTTCTCTGGGAAGCTCTTTATCTGCCTTTTGATTCTAAATAATAGCTTTGCTGGATAGAGCAATCTTGGCTGTAGGTTCCTGCTCTTCATGACTTTGAATATTTCTTGCCAGTCTCTTTTAGCCTACAGAGTTTCTTTTGAGAAATAAGCTAATAGTCTTATGGGAACTCGCTGTAGGTAATAATCTGGTTTCTTTTGCTGCTTTTAAGATTCTCTCTTTAACCTTTGGCATTTTAATTATGATGTGTCTTATAGTGGGCCTCTTTGCATCCATCTTGTTTGGGACTCTCTGTGCTTCCAGGATGGGCATATCTATTTTCTTTACCAAATTAGGGAAGCTGAGGCTATTGCTTAGTTGAGAGAATTTAGGAAGTCATGGAGCATGGGCCAAAACCAGTCATTCATATGAAAAAGCCACTATAAACAGCTTGGGTGGGTCTTTTAAGTTGAGTGAGGCAAAGCTTCACAGGATCTCCAGGGCAATGTAAACAGTATTAGCCAGGTTGAGGGAGTCTCAGATATGGTTCTGTCCTACTGGCTCTGTGTCTCTGTGCGGGGAGGATTCAGAAAAGGAACAGTGGTCTCTGCCACCTTTCTGTCCCCCAGCTTCCACCTTGATGCCAGACACTTCACATCTTCCCTGCACACCCTGGTGCTCAAGCTCAGAGGGAGTGAGTCTGAATAAGTCTGTGTGGGGGTTGTTAAGAGGAACTGCTTCGGAAAAAAAAAAACTGCTTGGGACTCCAGAAGTTTCTTCCACTAACTCAATCCCCACTGGTTTTTGCAGCCAGAGTTCTGGGGATTTATCTTCATGGCACTTGAACCTGGGGCCTCATGTAAGGCTGGGACTCCTCACTTCCGAGATATCCCTCCTGAATTTTTATCCACCACATGTGGGTGTGGGACCAGCCTGTTTCATGTCTGCACCCCTCCCACCAGCCTGGATGGATGTGGTTTCTTTAATTCCATAGTTGTCAAGCTTCTATTCAACTTGATTTCTGAAGGTTCTGAGTGATGGTTGTTCTATAGCTTAGCTGTAATTTTGATGTGGTTGTGCAAGGAGTCAACCCATGTTTAGCAGTGTGCATCCATCTTGACCAGAAGTCTCTTGGGTTTTTATTCAAAGTGGACTGAACAGTCTTTGGAGGATTACAATAATTATTTATTAATCATGTTAATCATTCATTTATCCAGTGTTTTGTTATAGCATATTATTATCATTATTCTAGCTAACATCTTCTGAGCATTTAGTACAAGCCAGGCTAGACTAATTACATTAGTTTAGTCGTCTCATTTAATCTCTCCCCTCTTGTGGAGACACGTATGTTATCTCTATTTTACTGATAAGGATGCTGTGACTCAGAGAAGTTAAGTACCTTGCCCAAGATCTTTCCTTTATTCAACAAGTAGTTATGAACACCTTTTGCGTGTTCTTTTGAAGTGGTAGGCACAGGGTTTTAGGTCATGGGGTCATGATTCCGACCCTGCACTGCATCTCAAGGGCCAGCACTCATCGCCACTATGCCAAACTGCATGCTGGGGAGAGAGTAGGAGAGGGAGGGAGGGAGGGAGGCAGGCAGGCAGGCAGGCAGGCAGGCGAGAGAGAAAGAGAAAGACAGACTCAACCCAGAGGCAGTGAGCTCCTCCTTCCAGGAAGTGTGTGATCAGGGCTGGGTGAGGTGGAGGTGCAGGTGCAGGTGCCTCTGAGGGTTGGCCCCTAGGACTTAAGGTGAGGAACAATCCGGCTCAAAGTCCTCCTGTAACGAGTTGACTTGTGTCTCCTCAAAAGATAGGTTGAAGACCTAACTTCTCATATCTGTGAATATGACCTAGTTGGAAAATCAGGTCTTTTCAGATGTAATCAAGTTAAGATGGGGTCATTAGGTGGATCCTAATCCAATATGATGCTGTCCTTATAAGAAGAGACATGTACAGACACATAGGGAGGAGAAACATCAGATGATGACAGAGACAGAGGCTGGAGTGACGCCTTTGGAAGCCAAGGAACACCAAGGATTGTCAGCAACACTGACAGCTAAGAGAAAGGCTTGGAACTGACTCAGCCCTCCTGCCTTTAGAGTCTGACATCTTGATTTTGGACTTCTAGCCTCCAAAACTATGTGAGAATAAGTTTCTGTTGTTTTTGGGCACCCAGTTTCGGGTGCTTTGCTATAGCAGCCCTAGGAATCTAACATACTGCCCCCATCCCACCCCCCCCACCCCCATCCAGGGCTCCCATGCAGCCTTTCAGTCCCTACAGATGCTTCACCACTCAGTTGGGTGCAAAAGATGAGGGAAGGGTTTGGATGAATGGGTGAATGAATGCATAAATGAATGGATGTGTGGCAGGACTCCATTTAGTTCTGAAAAAAATGAACTCTCAAGAAAATGACTGCACTAGTCATCCACTTTAGCACTGGAAAATTAGAAAATAAGTCAAAAGAAAAGATATAAAGTTAATCGTATTTTAAAATTTCATAATTTGAAAAGGAGTGGCCTTTTTAAGCATGATATCAAGGGCAGTTCCAGATTTCATGGGGCCTCAAGTTTACATACGTTGAGGATCCCTTTTAAGAAAGTGAATACAAAACAACAAATACAAAGTTAGGTGTAGGACCTTGGGAAAGGCTGAAGCACATGGCAAGCCCTGAAGCATAAGCTTCTTTAACTTCACAGAAGAAAAAATCCAGAATAAATATCCAAAATAAATAGAGACAAACTAAGAAAAATGTTTGAGATGCCCACAATAAAGGATTCACCACAAGTCTCTTACAAATTAATAGGAAAAAGGGCTAACTTTTTTGAACCCAAGTACGTGCCTGGCCCATGGCACACATTACGGCATTGGACTCCCAAACAGTCCTGGATACAGGCTTGTTATCCCAGTTTGAACAGCAGGAAAGTGGAGCTGAGGCAGATAAAGCCGCCATTCAAATAAAGCCGGAGCCCAAAGTCATATAGTTTGTCATTAAAAGAACTAAGATTTATAGTCTGAGTAGATCTAAAACTCAAATGTCTTTTATCATACATGGAAATTGAGGCCAATTTCCAAAGGTGGGGAAAATGAAAGAAAACATAGCAACCCATACCATAAATACCCCAAATTACCACCCAAAAGGTAGTGGCCTGACATTTTAGCTCTAACAATTTGTTTCCAATCACATAAGGCCCTCTCACCTACTTTTTTGCACAACGATGTACTATTTATTTGGGGATGACAAATGTGAACCCTGAAAAAAGTGATACCTACTAAGAAGGGCTCCTGGTGGCTAACTGGGCTCAAATTGAACAAACAAACAAACAAACAAACAACAACAAAAACCCCAGAGCCTAGCAGCTGTTTCTGCAAAGGGGCCTCTAATGCAGACTGCACTTCACAGAGAAGCCGGCACTGGACTGCCTGCCTCTGAGCTGAACTGCATGCACTATGTTTCTGCCAACTGAACCAGCCCTTTAAAGGAGTTTCTGGAATCCTATCTCAACTGTAGGACTGAAGCTTTCCCCATCCAATCGAAGCTGTGTAGCTTCAGCTAATCAGAGTAACTCTATTCTGGCTAATCAGGACAAAGCCTTTTGGGCCAATCAAACTGTGAGGATTTCGAGTCCTCATTTGCATGAGGACAGACTAATCAGGAGGCAGGGGCAGGGACTTTTGTCCATATAAGCCAGCCAGTTCACCTCTGGCTCCTAGAATGCATTTTCTCTTTCTACTGAAGACTATCTCTTCCTGACTCAGCTTAAACATAAAAGATGCCTCACCAGAGTGGGACAGACAAGCACAGTGCAAAGCAGACCACTGAGGAGCAGAGCTGTCTAGCCCGAAGAGGGGCCTGGCCCCAGGGCTGTCTGGCACTAGGGCTGCCTCACAGCTGTGCTGTTTTTATAACCATGCTGTATCATAATGGAGCTGTTTTGCACGGACTAAAAAGTTTCCTTCTTCTCCACACCCCAAACAGGGGATTCCTGCTGGCACTGAATTGGTTCCAATGGCCATCTGTCAACGCACACTGACCTACATGGTCCAACCAATGTCAGTTGTTTATGTCTATGGAGGCCACCTGGTAGGCCTAGTGCAAAATGAAACAGATAAAAGTGCAAAGAAATTAAACACAGGTTTGACCATTATTCTTGGAGATGATCACACAATCTAGAGAGTGAGAAAAACTTATAAAACAAGCATTGTAAGGATTGCTTTAAATAATTATACACTAACTGGAGAGTGAGAGCACCCACTTACTGTACAAATCAAAGTGCAAAATGACTTGATGTGATCCAGATGAGCACTTGTGGCTCAGTGTCATATTTCGAGCTGAACAAAGACTCTCAGGCTCTCAGAAAACGCCATGAACGGGAAGCAAATGTTCTCTCGAAAACCATGTTAGATGATTTGGAAAGCGGCTCGAGACCAAGACCCTGGTCAAAGATTTTTGTTATGAATTTGAATAGTTATTTTATGAAATACGAATGTTACTTTATATGTGATTTAAAGTGTGCATTTGTAATTAAATTAATAAATTAAATATTATTAGTAGACATTGGACTACTAATTTTGCCTACATCCTAGAGGTTTATCATTTGAAGGTAATCAAAAGCTTCTCGGGCAGTGAGGGAACTTCTATGGTGAGAAGGGGGTTTTTGATGGTGCCATATTCAGGTCACCTCATCGTCAGGCCTGCATGGTATTTGGGGCTGAAAACAGAACCATCAGTTTGTCTTTGGAAATGCTGAGCAGTGGACGCGAAGTCACTAGTGTAATGTAGACACTGCTCTGTTTGACTACAGTGCTTTAAAAAACCAATGTCAATAACATACCGAGGAGAGACGAGGCTGCACCCATGTGCTTCATGCTCCAGGGCCACAGGGTCCTAGAGAAGGAACGGCCCAGCCTCCTGTTCCAGGAGTGACATCACTCCTGTCGTTCTCATGCCCCCTCCCTTCTGCCTCTGAGAAAAGATGCCTGCCAATGGCCCCTCACTGCAGCCTGAACTTGTCACCCACCTTCCCATAATGCCTCACTCCCACCTCAGACCGCCAGAGCCTAAGTCCCTTGGTCATCCACCCTGGGCCCTTACCCCATAACTTCTCCACATCTATGAATCTGGGCCAATTCCCCACCCCCCTGCTCTCTTGACTCCTTCCTCCACACACTGTCCCACAGTCTATCACCAGCAAACATGCCTGTGTCCTTCATCCTTCTCTGAATATTCCTGTCATCTTCTTGCTCTGAAGGAAACCTGGCTGTTCCCTGATGCCAGCACGTGCTCTGCTGTTTTTCCTTTCATGCCGAAGGCCTCGGTGCGGCCAGTGCTCACCTTGCTTCCCACCAGCGCTGTCCAACCACTCCTGCCCTCCTTTCTCCCGAGGACGCAGACCCTCCAAAGTTCTCCCCACCAGACGGTCCTACTTCCCCGGTATGCTCACCTTCCTGTGCTTCAAAATAACCATTTCACATCTCTTTCCTTCGCCTCCTCTGACTCTTCCCTCCTTCCTCCGTGTCTGCACTTCCTTGTCTCCCCTACCTTATGAAATTGCTTTGTCAGGGCTTTCAGCTACATTGGAAAAAAATGTAGGTGTTCTCCCACCAAGGACACATTTACAGTGATATACATACAACCTTGCTACTCAAAGTGTATCTTAAGACTAGTACCGCCTAGGAGCTTGTTAGAAATACAAAATATCTGGTGCCACTCCAGACTCGCTGGCTCAGAACCTAGGCTGTTCCTTAACCCATTAAAGTTTGATGAGCCCTGACATGGGACCCCTTGCTCACCACCAAGGACTGCACTGTGGACCCAGCCACAGTGTCCTGGGACTCAGCTTCTACTTCATCAAGAATTAGTTCTATCCCCTTCATTTCTTCCTACCATTGAAACTACCAGCTTGCCAACAATCACCCTGATGTGTGACTTCCCTCTATTTTCTATGGATGAAAGGTCCTAGCTCTCTCCAAAGACCCCATTCACTGGGACCAAAAAATTGTAAGGCACTTGCCACCCCCACTGCAGGAAACACGGTGCCACTGGCTAGAACATGATGGCCGTTGGGAACACACTGAAAGCTCAAGGGACAACTGAGAGCTTCAAAGTTGCCTTGGATAGGGGCTGTGGTGATCAGCGGCTTGCCATGTGATAGTCCCAGCAGGAAGAATCCCCGAGTCCTCTTGGATGATCAGAGAGCGGAAACTTGATTTCTGTGGAAGGGAACACGTGGTTCCAACGCCAGCGAGTTCAGACTGGATCAGCAAGAGAGTTGCAGGTCGCTGAAGCAAGGTTTCCATACCCATTAAACTTCCGACCCTCACATAATTGCTCAAGGCCAAGGAATATAGCGGGACTCCCTTCTCCCACATCCTCGGCCCCAGAGCAGTCCCTGGCATTGCCTCAGCTGCCACTCCAAGCCGCAGGAGGAGAGATAAGTGAGGAGTGTGTCTGCACGCAGGCACGAGCACACACACGTGGACCAAGACAATCCAGCAGCAGGCCGAGGCAGGAAATGAAGTCTCCACTTCTTTCCAGTCAAGGAAATTGAAGTACCAGCTCCCATTGGAGAAGTCAAAGCAGCATTGTTTCAAAGAACAAAACAGTCAGCAGAGAACAAAGGTGTTGGCATTGATCCCTCTCTGGAGAAGATGCTATCGGAGAGACTCCACCCCACTCAGTTGAATCCAGCCTGTTAGGGACTGAAGACCAATTTGCAAGTTTGTTTATTAGGATCATGCTCAAGAGTAGTGATCCTTTGGTAATTTGAGTAATGCTCAGTGTCTTCACAGTTGTCAAAAGGAGAACAAAATCTGGTGAGTGGCAAGCAACCTGACGATCTGCAGACACATGGGGAGTCTGGCAGCAGCTCTGAGTGTCACCATGCCTGCGACTCACCGAGTGGCTGCACTGACACAAGTGTACCCCTCACTCCGACCAAATGAATTTGCTCGAACACACTGGAGGCGAGAAGGATGGAGCTACCAGAGTCCACAGTGTGGAGAGGCCAATCTTTTCCTGCAACCTCTATTTTCAGATAAGAAATTTGGTGTTAAGAACAAAACACAAATTAACATCCACTTGCTTGCCAAGTCTTATGCTTGGCCATTGGAAAATAAGCGAAAAAGATAGAATTTGTGTCCTTGAGCTCATTGTCTGGTGGGGACAGAGGAATAGATCGCTTCAATCAATCCACAGTCTGGGGCCCCTTAGGGCAGAGGCGGGGAATCTCACACGCCTCACTTTCTGTAGCACACACAGCAACAACCAGGGTCCCAGGTATGACCCGGAACCATCAAAAGAGGGTTAAAAACTTCACTCAGAAGCATCACAGACGGGGACGGAGAGGGGTGCAACTGAGAAAGGGTACACAGGAAGCTTCTAGGGAGTAGGTGTTGCATTATTGTCACATTTTTTAAATTACATTTTAATTAATTATGCTATTGCGGTTGTCCTGTTTTTCCCCCTTGGCTCCCCGCCACTGTCACATTTTATTACACCACCTATTCTCCTATATGCGTGACAAAAGGAAGGAGTGAGCTGAATGTGACAATGCTGAGTCTTCGGACTGAACTGTACCTTCTCTTCCCCAACTGCCCCCCGCCCCTCCATGTCCAGTGCAGGATCTTTCCAAGTTGTTAGCTCAGTTTGAGACAGTTTTCTGTGATTGCCACCCAAAGCATCTTCATTGTAATAGGGCTATAGAATACAGCATTTGTCTAACCCATGGGGCTATCACATTCCTTTTTAAGGAGTATCTTTTGGGACTAATGTTTCATAGACAACACTGGGGAACACTGGGTTAGAGATCTATTCAGGAGATAGAATTGACAAGAATTCAAAACTTAGTGATTTCTTGATAAGGTACTTGAACATCCAGCCCAATGTTTGCACCTTAATATTCTCGTCACTATTTAGCTGTGGATGAAACAACACAGATTTGCCCCCAGAATGTCGTAGCAATGGCAGCCTATAGTCGTTCAGCCAAATCAAGGAAAACACATAAAAAGTTGAGACATTTTCCAAAACTCAATATTCCCCAAATGACAAATGTTACAATAACATTTTCTCTGTAGTAAGCAGAACAAAGATAAGCAAAGGCAAGACTAAATATATATATTTCATGAGCAAAAATGTAACTTACCTATACCTTTAAAATACTGGGCCTCAAATAACAGACACGGTTTTCAATGACCTGCAACAGCAAGACCTCGAGTTACTAATGCAGTTGAGACAGACCAGACAGTCCGTTTAAAATTCTCTGCAACGGAAACAACAGACTAAAACCACAATCCATGCAGGGGAAGCAGGTGCAGAGGACAGAATGACCTCCAGCAGCACTGGAACCAAAGATCCTCCCCGGGTCCACCCATGGAACCAAAAGACTGGCACAGGAATGGAACTTGAGTACCAGACCCTTTCAGAAGCGAAGAGTCTGTTGTCCCAGAAAAATCCAGTGCCGACGCCCCCTACCACGCACGGCTACGTTCCCGAGTCCTGCCGGGAACTCCCACAGCACCTGGGCGCACCTGCTCCTCCTAACCCCTTAAAAACCCTGAACCCAATCCAACGAGCAAGATGGGGTTGAGGCACCCTCTTCTCGGTTGGTGCCTTCTTGATCAATAAACCTTTTCTTGCTCCCCGCAAATAAATAAGTAAAATAAATAAAATAAAACTCTGCAATGACCCTGAAATGTATAACTTAAAAGCATCTCAAACAACCTTGTTTTATACACAAGGATACTGAGGCTGAACCGTGAAGCGTTTCGTCACTTCAGTGCAAGTGTCGGAGGCCAGGGCAGCCTTCCTGTCATCAGGGCCTGTTGCAAAGTGAGGCTCTGACAACAGGCTGCAGCCTGCTGCCTTGCCCCGCTCAAATCCGAGGACACACTGAGACCTGCACGAACTTGATTCACCTGCGGCGCATACCCTTTCCCGTGTTCCTAATATATGGGGCAAGCACCACAACTGAGGTGAATTACTGCTCTAACGCATCCAAGAAACCAGAGCATCAGACACCTCCTTT
This sequence comes from Sturnira hondurensis, assembly GCF_014824575.4. Taxonomy (NCBI): domain Eukaryota; kingdom Metazoa; phylum Chordata; class Mammalia; order Chiroptera; family Phyllostomidae; genus Sturnira; species Sturnira hondurensis. Next base: position 6,105,687 of record NW_028079136.1, read on the forward strand.
AGGAAAAATCTGCACTGGCCTGAGCTCCAAGTTCTACTTTTAGGAGCTCATACTGGTCTCCTTCAAAAGGTCTTTCTTGCCTCTACTGGCTACTTGCTCCCCCAGGGAAGAAATTGTTCATTAGTGGAATCAAAACAAGGGATAAAGAGCCCCAGGAAAGTCATGTTGCCTGGAGATTAAAAATATTCTTCTCAAGTCCTGGCAGAATAGCTCAGTTGGTTAGAGCATTGCCCCCGAAACGCCAAGGTTGCGGGTTTGACCTCCCGTTGGGGCACGCAAAAGAAGCAACCAGTAAATGCATAAATAAGTGGAATCAAATCGATGTTTCTCTCTCCCCCCCTTCCTCTCTCTCTCTCTAAAATCAATCAGTAAATTTTTTTTTCTTAAGAGGAAACAGGAAGAAGCAAGGATGTTTAAAAGAATGACCTATGAAAGAGTAACCGACCCAGTCCTCGGTTGTTCTGAACAAGACTCAGTGAGCTGGCCGACTACTGCCAGACATTCAGAACCGATCTGATCCTGGAGAGGACTTTTCTGGGAACTCACCGTACGCTCCCCACTGAGTCTACCTTCACAATCCTTGCAACAACCCTATGAATTAGGTAGAGACTTCTGCTATAATGGAATAGTCACTCACTTAGGAAAACTTATGTTATAAAAATAGTTTAATGTCAGCGGAGGAAATGATTTAGTTAGAGTCAGAATAACAATGTGGTTTTTCTTGCCTAAATTTAGGCGAAATTTATTTTAGAATTTAATAGTTCTAATTATGCTTGTGGTACATGGTCTAGATCTGAATTAACATCAAAGCCAATGCAATTCACATCCTCTAATTGTGACAGATCCAACTGAGGCTTTCAATACTCACAGTGCAGGGCTCTTCTCAGCACAAATACAAAAACTGGAATGACATAAGAAGATTAGCATGGTCCCTGTGCAAGGAAGACACGCAAATTCATCGTGTTCCATGTTTTTAGTAAGAAACACAAATTGGTAGTTACAAAATAGCCATGGGGAAGTATGTAAAGCATAGGAAATATAGTCAATAATACTGCAGTAAATATATACAGTGCCTGTAGGGGTACTGGAAGTACCAGGGGAACACCACGTATATGATTGTCTAAGCGCTAAGCTGTACACCTGAAACCAGTACAGAATAAAAGGGAAAAAAACGTACAGTGTAGGAGAAATGGCTTGTTTTAGATGAGGAGGTGACTTGTCCAAGGTCACATTGATGCAGCGAGATCTGACCAGGTTATGCGGAGAAGTAGGGAGGGGCCACAGTAGGATTTTGCCTGAGCCAATGGCGAACACTCTAGGATGGGATTGGCTGAGAGCTCAATGCCTCCAGAACACATGGAAATAAAAAGAGGGCTGGCTCTCTGGCTCTCTTCAGTGTGAATGATTGTGCTACAGCTGCCTGCATTTCCCAGAGGGTAGTATTTTGGGTGGGAAGGAACTCCAGGTGCAGCCTAGGATTGGGCTGGCCTGGCAGAGGGTGGCACGGTTATTCTTCTCTGGGTGTCCTAGAGGGGCAAACTCTGAGGCAGAAGCCTGCTGTTTTTCTAAAATTGTGTAGCATTTGTATCTTATGTTGTTTTAATGTGTAAGCTAACCCTATAGAAATAAGATAATTAAAACTAAGAAGGGGAAATGCTAGAACAACTCAGGTGTTAAAGCATTTAGCTTTAATCAATAGGTTTAAGTGATTAAAGCTGTAACTAAAGAGTTACAGAGTTTAGCCTTAATTCATAAGCTTAAGTGATTAATGCCTATGGAGAGCAGTTATTCCAAAATTGTGAAGCTTTTGAATAAAGATGCCTTTATCACCAAAACTTTGCCTCCGGAACTTTGCCTAGAGGGTGGTGGTGGGCAGCAGGCCCCCAACTGTGTTCAGTAACAACAGGGCTTATAGGCATCATGAAGTGAGATTTGGGGACGATTCCAGGGATTTCTGGATTCCAGTGTGTCTGCTCTGAACCAGCTAGTCAGGTGTGGCCACCTTCTCCTGCTCACACCAACTGCACGAGAAGGGGGAGGCTGAGTTTCTGAGTCGAAATGGTGACGTAAGATCCTGGACTCAAGTCCTTGGAGGAGGCACTAACACTACAGCTGTGTATGGAACAATTGCCCCTGACAAAAAAATAAATAAACAAACAAACAAACAAAAACAGCCCTAAAAACTGACTCCTTCAGTTCAGGCAAGTGAGGGGAAAAAAACACATCAAAGGGGGGTAGGAAAGACTGGCATAACCTTCCCATAACCCCACTCCCACCCACAATCAGGAAGCAACTCACACACAGCCCAGAGCTTCTCCGAGGAGCGAAGGGTTTATACCCCACATAGGACACCCCAACTTTTAAGACTTGCACCTGAAAGACAAGCCCCCAAAACATGTAGCTGTGAGAACCAATGGAGCTGGTGCCCAAAGACCCTCGAGCCGTGGCGAACTGAGAAACAGGCTTGCAGGCACTCGCTCACCCAAGGTGCAGCGCAGAAGCAGCCTCTGAAAAGTGCTGGCTCTAGCCCTGACCTGCGTGGCTCAGTTAGCTGAGTGCGCCCCACAAAGCGAAAGGTCACCTGTTGGATCCCAGTCAGGGCAACATGCCTGGCCCTGGGCTGGGTCCAGGGGATTCGTAGGGTTGTTCTCTTTCCCTGTACTCCCCTCTCTGAAATAAATAAATAAACAAACAAACAAATAAATAGCATCTTTTTAAAAAAGGAAAGAAAAGTGCTGACTTGAAGTGAAACAGGCTCACTTGCTAACTTTAAAAATTCGGAGGAGGGGCAGGAGCCTGAGGGGAGACTGTCCTGCAAGCTGGCCCACGGGTGCCGTCTTTATCTCCTGGGGCTGCTGTCTTCACGCTCCAGCCAGCTGGTGCCACCTTCCTGCTCTCTGCCTTTCTGAAGCCAAAAGGTTTTTCTTTTTGCCTTTTGGGGTGGGTGCCATTTTTGCCTTCACCATGTTCATGTGCCCCCAGCCCATCACTGCCCTCCGGAGCCCCAGTATCTTCCAGATGGGAGCTTCTCTATGGCTGGTGCCCTGGTTCTTACGTCTGATGGCCCAGTTTTTGTGGTTGCTGCGCAGGGGACACCCCCGATCCCCTGGCTCCGAGAGAGGGGCTGTTTTCCTTGGTCCCACGAAGCTGTAATGTCAGAGACAGTTCTTGGCCACTAGCAACCCCTGGGCACTGCATGGACAGCAGGACCCCTCACCCCGCCCCAACCCCTTCTTCCTGTGAAAGAGGCCTGTTTGCTTGTCTGGGAGCCTTGACCTGAGGGGGAGGCTTCTGGTTTGGCACGCCTCTAGGGATCCACGGAGCTGGTCTCTGAGAAGAGGCTGGTGCATGAAATCTCTGCATCCTCCCTGACTTGACCCAGGGGTGTCTCACATAGGTGTCACTCTTAGGGCACAGCAAGGGGTATTAGGCCAGGACCTCAGTCTTCCTGTGAAAAAAGCCTATTAGCTTATCACCATAACTGCTGCATGAGAGTTTGCCTGCCGATATGTCTCATGTTTTCTTTAGCCAGACCACTGCCCACAGGCATTTAGGTTTCCATTATTTAGATTGTAAACAATGCTGCAGTAAACACAAGGGTGTAGATAACTTTTTGAGTTAGTGTTTTCTTTCTGACAAACCCCCAGAAGGGGACTTGCTGGGTCGTATGGTAGTTGTTTTTAATTTTTGGAGGAAACTCCATACTGTTTTCCATTTTCGTAACTGGTGACAGATGTTAATTAGACTTAACGTGGTGATCATTCTGCATTATATACAAATATCAAATCATATTGTATAACCTGAAACTGTTATACATCAGTTACACTTAAAAAATCAAGGAGGGCTAACCCTGGCATGCAGGCTCCAGGGCAACGAAGCTGCTCTGAGTTCCTGAGGGCTAGTGGCAGCAGAGCTAACAGGTCAGGTTTCCTTAGCCAGACAAGGGACCTTCCCCTTCCTTAGCGGGTGGGACATTGCCCATATCCGTGGCATCTGCCATCTTGTTTGCCAAACTCAGGCCAGAGGGGAGCTGCACCTGAGGAAATGGCAGGGGCTTCTGACGGGGGCAAGCACGTGACTGGGGAAGACTACTGCTGTTCTGCTAACTTGAGGGCACACCTAGGAGAAATACCCATAGTGACGTGGAATTGCCTCCAAAGTTGCAAATGAGGACATGCACTCAAAAGCACCTTTGTAACCCAAACCTGCAGCAGGCAGTGAAACATTAAATTACTATTAGCATCAGGTTAAATCTCTCCGTAAGTATCTCTCTAAGGGACCATCTACCGGTGAACTTTTGTTTAGAAAAGAACTTTTGTTCAAAAGAACTCAGTTCAAAAACACTTTTTAACTTTGATAGATTTTTGTTATTTGGGTATGAACTTGTAGAGGACCAGTTTGCCTTGGCCTGGCAAACGCGACTCAGCTCTGTATGGAAATCCCACAGATGAGACGTGGTGGGCAGAACCCAGACTCGCAAACCGAGTTCTCCCGTGGGAATCAGGCCTAGAAAATGCATACAAATTGTCATGGCTTGCTCTTGCTAAAACTCCATCACCCTGGTCTGAAACAACAAATGTGTATTGTCTATCTTCAAGGTAATTTCCAAAGCCTGTGTGAGCTCTCCCAAGGACAGAGCTAATCATCTCATTGCCATCCCCCTCTGCATGTTATTTTTATTTCCTTGATTGTACCTAGAATGTAGACAATAATGTTCTATGTGATAGATAATACATCTTTCTTTGATGTAGGACCCCAGGAAAATAATACAAGCCTGTCTAGGCAAGGGTCAGGGCGCTCCCCTCTTGAGGGAGTCGCTGAGGTACCCATGGGCACTCTCCCCTGGAGAGAGCAGCCGTGCAGTTCCCTTTTCCACACAGGATTGTTGTCACCTGTGCATTCATTCTCACCTGTGCATTGATTCTCGTCGTCAGCCCCAGCAGGTGGACTCTGCTGGACAGAGTCAGCCACATGAACTAATTTATGTGTGACACTGAAAAAAGCAGGCTGTTTGAACCTCACCTTTCACAGCTGCATGAACTTCTGAATCTCAGGCTCTTCCCCTCTCAAAGCCTTGCTTCCCTGTTATTCCAGTTCCTAGAGCCGCACACACAACTACCAGGGCCTGTAACACCTCCCTTAATTCTCCAGGTGGCCAGTCCTTTGAGTCATCTCAGGACTCCCATCCCTCAGGAAACCTGGCCTTGACCTCATCCTCCCTTGTGCTCCCACAACCTGTGCGAACATTACCCTATTTTTCACACCAGAGGGACAATGCACTTATCATCCCCATAAGATTTTTCAGGACAGAAAAGATTTTTTATCTCTCCATTCTCAATACCTAATGTATTCAATACTTATTAACTACATTAATTATAGCTTTTACAAGTTGTACAGTGCTACACATGAATTTTGCTCCTAAATTGTTAATGACTAAATTATTGAAAATAAAACTCATACTAGTACCTTTGTTTTCTTGTATCTTCTAAAAAACTCCACAAATCTACAAAGAATTACAAATGTTTTGAGTAAACAACCTTTAGCATAGTTCAGTTTCTTCCAAATATTTGCTTGGTTTATTTATTTATTTATTGCTTAGGTTATTTATGCTAAATTTTCATATACAAATGTACTGAGGGGAAAAAAAGGACATAGTTACCCATAAAAGTTGGTAAAAGAACTTTATTATGTAGCTTAGGTAGCTTTTTGCATTCTACTAACAGAAAAGCACTTTTCTACATCTTATTCAACCTAGTGAAGGGTGTATTTGTGATTTTATCTCCATGGCTGCAGTACTACCCGACTGAAGAAAACCTTCCTTTCATTTGTACTTTGGTACAATTATACAGTAGATACCGCTTCCTCCAGAAAATAAAATTCTCTCAATCTAAGATTAAAATGCTACACAGACATCAATGCCAAGTTTCTTGCACCACTTGGGAAAAGATTGCAACGAAAGTCAAAACTGGATGCTGCCTAATACACGAAGAAGTTGAGACTTCTGCCACAGTTTCAAACCTTTGTAGGAATGACTTAGCAGCTGGGTTTATTTTTACTGCAGTTTTCACATATGACAGGTGGAACTGTACCACAACGAAGAAGAGTCACATTCTTTATCTGCACAAGAGATTCAAATATTGGATTCTAGCACAGGAAATGTCTCCTGGGGGCTCAGTAATATACAAACGGATAGAAAAAAATTGCCTTAGGAAAAATTTCACAACTGTTTGACTAAACATTTGAAACGTTTATCACAGCTTTCATATATTAAAAAAGTTTCCTCCAGAGATGAGACTTACGTATGAAATACAGCCTAGTCACTATCCTCGGAGCCGCGCTCTGAGCCCCGATCGGAGGCCTCATTGTTGGACCCCTCTGGCTCTGACTCGTTCCCAGAGCCTGGCCCAGAGCCCTCATTATCAGACCCTCTCTCCGACTCTCGATCCGACTCGGCGCTCGGGGAGGCCGGCCGGGAGTCAGCCTCAGAGCCGCCCGAGTGGCTCCGCCCGGACCGCAGCGACTCGTTGTCGGACTGCTCGGAACCCGAGGGCCTTCTCTTCCCGGACGCCTGGTCACTGTCCGAATCCTCATCCGACCCCTGTCTCCGGGGCGTCCCCGGACTGCCGGCCTCGCTGCCAGACTTGTTCTGGTTGTCATCCGAATCGCTCTCGGAAGAGGCTCGTTTCTCCCGCGGTTCGCCCTCATCGGAGTCGCTGTTGCTGTGGCGGGGGTGTCTGGGGAAAAGACGGACACTGGTTAGACGCCCGGGCTCCGGCCAAGGGCCAGCCCGACAAGCAGAGAATGTGCTTGTAAGAAATAAGGGCATTTAATGTTCTATTTCTTGACCCGAATGTTCATTTTGTGATATTTGTTTTGTGTATTTTTTTAAATAAATGTGATGTAGTTCATAATAAAAAAGGATTAAAAAGAGAAAAAGTATAAGGCACTTCAGCTATAACACAATTAAACAGTGAAGGGCGATTCTCATTAGGCTTTATCAGGTATCTTTCAAGAGAACGAAGCATATTTCAATTTTACATGTAGAATTATGAAAAAGAAGGGATGTTTTCACTTATCTTCATAAACAAATTCACAGCAGCAAGGGTGAAACCCGGATCTCACTTGGCTGTGGAAACTGCGAGGGCGCCACTCGCTCAAGCTCGGCTCAGAGCTCTGCAGCTGCTTCCCTTTGCTCTGGGCCCCTCCGCTCCTCTCAGTGGTGAGACGGGAGGGAAGGGGCCGTGCTTACGCCTGCAATGGGAACCCTGGCTCCCTGGATGCTCTGGAGGAAAGAATAGTCCTTTAACCACTCACCCCTCAGCTTCGGAGAGGAGGACATACTTCTCCTCCAGCATATTCTACAGTTTTGGTTCTCAAGACAGATATTCCAGGAAAGGAATACTGAATCCTGTAGGGTTCAGTCTCAGAAGGGTGAGGGGGTAAACATATGACTTTCTTCTGAAACCTACATTACGACCTAACTCAGCTCACTCTGAGAGAATACGAAGAGTGACTAAGAAGACGACACTGTATATTCATTCTGTGTATATATACTAAAGGCCAGTGGACCCCCTGGGATCCAATTCTCTCCAATCCATCTGGCCAAATAAGCAAGTACTTCACAAATGTCAGAACAAAGTTTAACTGATGCAACGGGCTCAAATCGACTTGGCCTTGGCCTCGGGAGTAGGTTCTGCAGCAGCTTAGGCTCTCACAGCGGACCTTTCTGGCTACACATACCAACCATGCCCATTCTACACCCACACATTTCACTGCTCCGATCACACACGCCTCTAACCAATGGACCAGGGCAACACTGGGCAAGGGCAAAACAGTGCTGCAGGGAAGAGCAACCTCGCGTTGTGCTAGCCAGTGCCTTCAGAGAAAAAGGGAACTGCAAGTCTTCACACGGCTCCCCAGAGCTCCACCCTGGGTGGCCAGCCTCTCACCACACCCTGGCCCCTCAGCGTGCTAACCTCTCGCTTCTGCTTCACCTCCAACCGACCAGGACTATCTATTCTTTTTGTAACGCTCAACTCAAAGAGCCACTCCCTCATAGAGACACCTCCTACAACTTCCCCACCCAGCCAACCTCAGATTAGATGGTCCCTAGGAACAATAAATATAAAATCTAAATGATAAAACTTAAACTACCATAATATGTTTTTTAGTTTGTCCATGATTTCCACTGCTTCTAAAGCATACATTCCTTGGAGGCAGGGCCTATGTCTTTTTCCTCTTTATTCCAAGCCCTTCACACACTACCTCCTACAATGGCTGTTCAAATGTCTGTTGGATGAATGAGTGAAATGATCGCCTTCAGAAGGACAGGGTGTAGTGTAGCATTATGAGTCCTGTTCTTATGATTCCAAATAGGGCACACCTCAAGCCTGATCAAACACTGGCGGGCTGTGAGGAGAGTACTGGACAAGTGGACAGCGAGCCCTTCACAAAGCAGGCAGAGCTGAGTCGCCCCTGCCCAACTCAGGAGGAAAGGTCAAGCAAGGCCCTAGCTCCAAGTGACGAGGATCGGGATACTCATAATACTTTCAGCCAGTCAACACGAGTGTAGCAAAATAGCATATTTAGGAGAGTGCCACGCAGAAGCTTTCAGGTAATATTCACAAAGAAATAAGGTTACAAAATAGGTTTTCTTCCTTAGGGTACACATAACGGGACAAAAGCACAGGGTTGGAATAAGGTGGGTGTGAAGGTTTCTTCCAGTTAGAAGATTCCAAGAAGAGAAGACATCTGGCAGTGAGCCCTCACTTCTTGTTCCCTCCCTCCCTCCTCCCTTCCCTTCCAGCCTTTTTATTACTTAAACAAGCTGCATTTTTAAAATTAGTTTTCTGACTCTGTGCTCATGCCTACAACACCGTCACACAATTTCCTGCTCCTCAATGAGGAAAGCACGCCTGACCCGGTCATGGGCAGCGCTCAGCACACACGGCCGCACGGGCCCCGCCAACGCGGGTTTCCTTTCAGACAACAACCTCATCAGAGCTTCAGGCCTCACAGCGCGGACTGGGCTGCGTGCCTGGGCACACACCGCATATGGATTTTGGTGTTTTTCCATTCTTTTTGGATAAAGATAAACAACTCTCTCACCAGGGGTCTGGACCAGCCTGCAACGGTGTGTCAGACACTGGCCCATTCCGAGTGCCTGCAGACAGCACCCCTGGAAGACTCTGGTTATCTTTCACTCGAAGAATCCACCGAGGGAAAATTACCTACCCTTCATCAGCAATCTTCAGTTTATCCTCATCCGAAGAATCATCACTCGATGATATTATGGCTTTGGATTTTATTTTTCCCTTCATTGAAGGAGGCAGACGTTCCGGCTTGGGCTGAAGAAAGAAGATCAAACTGAGATTAGTCAAGACTCTCGTGTCAGAAGAGCTAGTTCAGCTGGGTGTGCCCTATGAGGATACAGTCGAACAGCAACAAATAAATTTCAAAACCAGAACCTGTGCTTGAAGAAACTACAGGGAAAGAAGTTATTCTAGCGTATGCGACCTTTTACGTGGTCACCAAAGACCGTGTGTAGGGGACAAAACACCCACAGTACTACAAACGTACCGCCTTCTTCTTCTCCGCTCTTGGTGGACGGCGCTTTTTCGGTTTGGGACCATTTTCTGTTTCTTCATCATCGGACCCTTCTTCTCCCTTTGGAGGTCTTAAGTAGTGAACACCAAAGAAACGTTTTGTCAAGATTCATTTATACACATAAAGTCTAAGGCTACCTGCCATCAAAATGCTATTCCTTCCGAATATCCTTTACAGGTGCTGCCCTCACCCATAACAGAAGCCGTAACTTACTCTGCCGCACATGGGTCAGCGTCTGCAAAACCTGTGTACTTACGCAGCGTCTGCTAACGCAGTTGTAGGCCCTCTCACTACTCGAAAGTAAGTCTGAACCTTGCACAGTGATACAAGGGTGTGAGAAAAGGCCCAGGTTTCAGACCTCAACACCACCTCCTCTTTCTTCCTTCCCAACTACTCTCTGCAGGTGTCCTATTAGCTTCATTCTACAGGTTTGTATTTGAATAAATTCATCAGGTTCTTTCTCAAGTACAGTCGTCCAAGGGTCGGGAAGAACAGGTCCAGGTAAGATAGCCCCCTGTAGGTTCCCGGACAGGGAAACACCCTGGGGAGGGAACAGCTTATGGGCGCTTCCAGCTGAAAGATGCGCAGGGCACCACTTATCTTAATGGCCGGATGGCACTGGGAAGATTAAAAAGTCCCTCTTTCACACAACTCACTTTGCAAACAGCCAGCAAACCCATGAAGTGGGTGTCACCGTTACCAGTACAGAGAGGAAGCAGGCGTAGTGACTCACTGTAGAACCATACACGGACCGGCAGAATGGACAGACCGGATTTTCTCACTCTAAACTGCACACCTCTTCCAATATACATTACAGTTTTAAATATACATATTACAATTTTAAAGACATGAGAAACACAATTAGTTCTGACTAACTCTCAGGAGGAAAGCTGTGGATATCCATGGTGATTCCAGTGTGCAGGGGACCTTGTAGTGGGGTCTATCTTAAGATTAAAGCAGGAAGTGGGGTATCAAGGGGCTTTACTGTCTGGAAGAGCAAGTGATCTGCACGCGTTTGCAAATTCTAAACATAAGCGAGGTTCAGAAAACGAAAGGTCTTCTGCCACCTTTCTAAGGCTATATAGGACACATTTATGATACCTTCTCCTCTTCTTCTTCTTTCTCTCACCACCCTCTTCTTCTTCGCCTTCTTGCTCACTACCACTGCCCTTTCTTCTTTTCTTCTTTTTGGATATTGGCAGGTCTTCATCAGAGTCGTCATTGACGAATTCATCAAACTCTCCTCCCTTCTTAGAACGCTGAAATCCAAATAAGACCACAGTCAGCTCTCTCCTGGCTGATGCAGTGTGGCTGGAATTCTAAGGTGTAGAAGGAGGCCATACCCTCTCAGCCAAGTGACGAATGGAGGATCTTATAATATACCAAGTCACACGGAAGAGGTGCTTGGTGAGGCCCATATTTTAAAGACTTTTAATTAGGATAAATGTCTCAAAAGGCAAAAAACATCAACCATAATACTTAGGTGCCCACAAGGTCAACTGCACTGAACCAACACTGAGACGCATTTCTAAACACAGGATGCTGTTTAAAGCATCCGTCCTCAAAGACTGTCTTTAGCTAAGGACTAAGTGCAGAGAGAATACAATCATCTCTGTCTTTACTTCTGAAAGTCAAAGACAGGGCCTGAAGCCCACAGTGTCAGTGGGAGGCGTTTCTTACCCGCCCACCACCTCCACCTCGTTTCTTTTCTTTTGTTGCTTCAGTCTCTCCAGTAAACATAAGAATGTTTTTGGTCTTCTCAACATACTGGGCCCGCTGTTCTAGAAGTTTCTTTTGCTCTTCCTTCTCTTTGAGACGTTTCTCTTCCTATGAGAAAAGGGCAGAAAAAACCCTCGTCAGAGTGTTCTCACCATGAAACAGATCACAACAACCGTCAGGTCTTCTTTCTGTCACCACACAGAGCACAGGTGCGCACATACCGTGATTCTTTCATTCTCGCGGACATGAACAGACAATGAATACCTGTTCTTTGAGAAGTTTTTGCCTTAACAGTTCTTTTTCTTGCTCTTGCTTGGCTCGTAACTCCCTCTCTTCTTCATCCTGCTTGCGTGCCCGGGCCACATGGTACTGAGCCTGGCTCAGTAAGTCAGAGCACTGCCTAGAACATTTCAGATCGCAGAGAAACATGAATGCAGCCAGTGCACTTTCCGTTCAGAAACACAGAGCACCTGGTTTCCTTACACGCACTGAAAAGTCTGAAGCAGGATCATTAGCTGATATCTATGGGAAGTGTTACTTAGCAAAATTAACTTCATTTCTCACAAGCCAGTGCTGTCAACAATGCTGTTCCCAAATTAAAGATGCCTGCCCAAGGCAAAGCTATAAGGTTTCCAACATTATCTTCACATGTGACTCAAAAAGTCAGTAATCATATCTTGGTTCTGGTGACACAGCTCACGTAGTTTCCTAAACAATCTGAAGAGGACCCTCAAGGAACCCTCTGCAAAAGGCCTTGGTCCAGGCTGGATGTGTGAGCGAGGAGTGAGAAAGACTGACCCCTGGGGGACCGGGGCCCCACTCACCACTGCGTCCCCCTTCCAGCCCACATCGCTGCCGCTGCCTCACCCCAAGTCGCCATTCGCAAACGGTAATTACCTGGCTTCTGTGGCAGCAAGGGCCAAATCAAATCTCATTTTATCTCCCACTTTACTCAAGTAACTGAAGTATCTAAAGAAAATGAAAAGATAAAATACTTAAAACATTTTCCATAAAATAGGCCCTTTAGATTTGTTATCTGTTGTACAAAAACAGTTTGAGAAAGGCTTATATATTAACTGACTTGCATGCACATATTTAATACATGAAGGGCCAGCATCTCAAGAGGAAAATTATATATGCAACTCACTTAAAAAAACTCTCATCAATATGCCACTCAATCTGTTTAGTAAAAAACGAGTTCATTAAGAAAAGCCAAGTTACATTTAGTTTTATCAGTAAATTAACAAATAACCAAAAACCAGTTCAAGCAACGAATACTTACTAAACACTAAATTTACCAACTATGTCAGCATGGAGGTTAGGAGGTTCAGGCCATAAAAGCACTTGTAATCTACCAAGCAAGGCAAGTAACACTTAAGGTCTCAAGTAAGGCTAGACAAAGCCTGAAGAGATGTCAGGTTTTAATTTGACTACACACAGAATTACTGTAAAATTATATAAATTTTAAGCTAAATAAACCTATTCATTACTTAAGAGGGAAGGCCTTAATCTTAGCACAATGAAAATTAGTATCACATAAAAAGAGGCACTGGCATAGCAAATGAAACCAACAAAAGTGGAATCTAAATGTTTTAAGTGTCTAAAATGCTGGGTCATATTATTGTCAGGTTAATGAAAAATCCAGGGCAAGCTTGCAAAACTTCTTAGGATGGGGATCCATGATGCAAATCTGCAGGTCCTTGCTACAGTTTGGCGCCACCTGGTGGCAACTATCTGCTCTGGTTTAAAAATCGAGGGAATGATTAGAATAGATTCCCTTTTGGGATTCCCTTTTTCTAATAAATTCACGAGAGAAGTGATTTTTGGCATCGTTTGAGACATGAGTCTAAAGAAACAAAGCACTTCAAAGGCTGTTCCGATAAAATCTTTACCTATGTGCAAGTTCCAGTTCTTTCACAGCATTAAGTACTTCCTTCAGATTGCTCTTCTCATCTTTCAGGACAGAGGTAGCTAATCTTTGCAGGACCAAAGCCACATTAAACATAAGCACCGTATCACTGGGTGCCACATGTCTAGCCTATAAGTAAAAAACAAGGTGAATACTGCATATGATCTAATGACATAGAAAGGATTTTAGTTAAATAGAGTAGCAAGTTTGGGAACATGCATAAATCAGAATAAAAGATATATGTAATGGAGCACAGAATTAAATGTGAAAAATAACAAATTCTTCTACCTTCAGCAACGTCTGCTTGCACTCCTGCAGCTTGCCACACTTGAAGAGGGCGCGGGCCAGATAGAGCACAACTTCAGTGTTCTGATGCTTATAGAACTTTCTGAGGCAGTTTTCATACTACAATAAAGGAGAAAGTCCCATCTAAAATCAACTATTGACAACTCATTGGAAGTCATGTACTTAGCTCCTTTGGGTTATACTCTCTACCACTTCTTTTAAGGACTGGTGGAACCTCCTGGAAAAGGGCATGAGAAGCCTCATACACTGGCTGTTAACTTTTTGGTAAAACCAGTAATATAGCAATACTCATGTTAATTCTACCATGAACACGTTACTTTTTGACCATGAAACATATCTTGCACAGGAAAGATCTTTTTCATTAGACAGTTTCCCCTTGAATATCACTAGTAATTAATTTGCATTTTAAAGGCCACATTATTATTGTGTGGCTTAGGAAGGCTCCCCTGCAAAAATACAACTCTGAGACTGTCATATGGAACTTGGGTCCTGTAAGCCCTTGTGACTAGTGCCTTTCTTAATATTCTATGATACAGTAATAATATCTACCTTTCGCAGAAAAAAGTAACTCATCTACCTTTAGTAAGAAACTTGCTTTTTCTGACCCTAATATTTGTTATAGAGCCCCAAAGTCTTTTAACTTTTTATAGTAGTAAGACTATTTTACTTCAAGTTCAAGCACTCCACAAATATGAGGTAATTACTGGTGGACCCAGGACCCGTATCTCTAAACACCAAAGACAGGCCTTAACATTATATAATTATAAACCTCTGAATAGACAGAGTAAGTATTATAAGAGACAGCCTATCACTCCATGACAGGGCCACAAGGGTTAAGAGAATATCTGCTCAACAATAAACAAGGTATACGAATATCTTGAAAGACAACACATTACCATCTGAACAGCACTGATATACTGCTTCTGCTCCACATAGATGTGCGCCAGGTTCAACCACACATCACTGATATCTGCTGTCGCTTCTCTCACTTGGGCAAATACATCACGAGCTTCACGGAAATACCCTTTGTGGGCCAAAACAGCTCCTAAAGTTAGAAAAAGGTTTGCAGTGAAGAATTTTCTAACTGTGGCCAGAAAAACAAAAGTCCTATTTGAAAACAACTGACTTCATTACATTGAAGGGAAAATTCTGATCTACAAACATCCTTCCAAAAGCATCCACTTCACAAATTACAGATACTCAAAGCTTATAATCACCTATTCCATTAGCAGCATACAGATTCTTGGCATCATTTCTGAGTACTTGCTTGTAGATGGCCAGAGCACGATCTTGATGACGCTTTTCCTATTAAAAAAAACCCAAACATTATTTAAAAAATTCAAACAAGAATAGAACGAGTACCAGTTTTGTGTTACAGAGACAAGAAGAAATTACCTTTTCTCGGTCCCGAGTGGGCTGGTGCAAAGTTTGGAGCCAGACGTTGCCAAGGGCCAGCATAGAGTAAGTGTCGCTCTGCGTAGACGGTTGTTTCAATATCCTCTCAAATTTCTTCTGGCCTGGACCCCATTCCTGCTTCGCCAAATGAAGATTACCAATCAAAGACCACGCGTCTGGATGGTCCTGGAAACACACACACACAAAGAAGCGAAATCTGTAATTTAGAATCAGAAACCAATCGTCTTTCCACAATAGCTGATTACTGAAGAGGTTTACAAGATACATTTATTTACAAGTGTTGTTCAAACTGAGAGTTGAGATGGACTAGTGAGTTGTAAAATCAATTTCGTGTGTAATTGTCAGCACAAGTAATGCAATAGTGGGATACAACAAAAATATCAGTATCATTCATATGGCAGGAGCACACAATGGTTTGTAAAACTTTCATTTCAGTTGTTTATACATACACACGTGCATGTACTAAGCAATGATGTGAAACCTATTTCTTTTATTTATTGTTGTTCAGTTACAGTTGTCCCGCCTTTTCCCTCACTGCTCTCCCCTGCCCCATCCCCACCCACCCAGTCAATCCCCCCACTGAAACCTATTTCTTACTGTAATAATCAAAAAGTATGAATGAATTCTGTACTCTTTAATATCTTTAACAAATAAATGAAAAAAAACCAGGGAGATGCCGATATATTAGAAATAGGATAGCCATTGAAAGGAAAAACTGATTTACTGGGGGGGAAAAGATGCAATAATGATTTTTCTTTTAAAAAATATTTTCTTGTTTAGGCTATTACAGTTGTCCCAATTTTTCCCCTTTTTCCCTACCTCCACCCTGCACTGCCCCCCCATAGTCAGTCCCCACACCATTGTCCGTATCCGTGTGCCCTTCATACATGTTCTTTGACTCACCCCTTCCCCTTCTTTTCACCATTACCTCCCTCCCCCGCCCCCGACAGCTGTCAGTCTGTTCCATGCTCCCATGCCTCTGGTTCTACTTTGCTCATCAGTTTACTTTGTTCATTAGATTCCTCTTATAAGTGAGATCATATGGTATTTGTTTTTCAAACCTAAGAGTTAATATTACCAACCTGATTGATCTGAAGAGCTTCCTTAAACCAATCAGAAGCCTCGTAAAAGTTTCCTTTATCTCTAGCCATGGCTCCTAGGCGCAGATAGCCTGAAAATACACATTTAAGAGTTTTTGTTTAAAATATTAGCTACAAAGGTCATAATTTTCAAGTCATACTTTGACACAATTGTTTTTTGTTAATACATATATACAATGAACAGAGAAAAGTTCCACCAGTGAAAACATATTGAGCATCAATATAAATAACTAATAGTCTAACAAGTACGGGAACTCGGTCACCCTCAGTCTCACTGCTGGGGATCTCGGCTGCATGCCTTCCACTCCACCCCGGTGCCAGCACCCTCTTCCCAGTCCTCATGTCACGCTGCATTATTTTAAATAGCTCATGGCTATTCTGTTTCCAGTTTCTCTCTGATGCATAGCACTGTCAAGTTACTTTTTCTTAAAAATCTGTTTGTCATACGGCAAAGTACATGGACTACTAAAGAATGCTTGTCAGAAAACCTGGGCTCTCACTATGGCCTTTTCACTCAAATAATAATTAAAAAGTGCCAAATAAATGTAAGTTACTTTCTCCAGAAAATGTCACTCCTCAAGAAACCAACCCTGGCTTACTACTGCCTATCGAATCAATTCAAGTTCAGTCTGGCATTCAACTAAACTCTTATTGTATCTATTACATCATGTCTGTCAGGGGCCAAGTTTATAGCTCTATATTTGACCTGAGTCAAAACACCAGTTTTAGATTCTTTTAAGGGATGTACAGTAAGCAAACAATTTTTAATGAAAAACTTTCCAAACTGTACAATGTTTAGGTTGTAAAAATTCGTGGTGGAACATTTTTAGTAAAGATTATTTCAAGAAAAAAACACCGCTCTTTGTCACTACTATAAATATTGCAAATATATATATATATATATGATATGAAAGCAGGACCATCATAAAGGTAAGGAGCAGGACTCCATCACCAAGGCATTGTTAAACGTCTAATAAAGGTAGCGCACCTACTTCAGGTAGCTTTATCTATGAAGTATGGTCTAATTAATTTTTAGTTGTTTTAGTTTCTAGCATAAATTTAAGTAAAGCTGCATCTTTTTTTTTTTTAAGGCCACAAATTTGCCTTAAAGAAAAGGGGACATGATGACCTTCAAAACTTTTTACTATTGGTTCTAAGAAAGATTTTTTTAGGCTGTATTTTTGTTGCTGTTGTGGGAATTTTAATACATTAAAAAAGTTTTAAAATCTTACAGTCAACATAGTTAGGGTGTTCTCGTAAGATGTTTTTATAAAGTTTTTCTGCTTCATGGAATTCACACATTGCCTCATACAGCCTGGCTAAATTGTATGATGTTGTAACAGAAATGGCATTATAATAATGTTCGTCATGCTCAGCTTCTGCCTTTGCACGATCCAAAGATGCCAAAAAATATTTCTGTAAGAAAAGGAAATTATTTTGTTAAAGGACTCAGTTGATACATCTAAAAACATGTGCATTCAACTCAACAGTGTAAAAGATGGGAACTTCTATTTTCCTACCTTTGCCTCTCCTAGATTTCCAAGTCTAAAATGGAGGGCACCCACATTGTTCAGGATCTCTGGGGGGACATCAGCCTGTACTTTTTCCTGAAGGATCCGTGTTGCTGTTCCATAGGCTGAAAGGGCACCCTGTGGTTACAAGGCGGACAGAATAAGGCATAAGTGAAAGTGAGAGAGACACACAGGGCACCAGGCTTACAAAAAACATATTAAGCAGGAGATGAAAAACATTGCGGAAATACCTGTATATCAGTCTGTTCTAAGATTTGTGCCAGTTCAATCCAAGCTTCAACATCATCGGGATACTGTTCTGTGACCTTTTTCAAATGGCCCTGGGGAAAAAGAGATCATTAGACTAAAGCATGCCAACCACAGGCCGTCAGAGTAGAAGGTGGTGGCTACTCCACCCTGTTTAATAAGTCAACTGTTATTTCAACTGAAGCTAGCTGGGCTAACAAAAACCGCTTTCATCATATCTCTACTAGCAATAACAAGAAATAAGGAATGAGAGTCTAGGTAGGAAAGATTTTTTTTAAAGTACCTTGGCAATATCTCGTTTTTCTTGATCTTCTGAGGCAGCATAGAGCGAGCCAAGAATTTTCATAGTTTCATAATTATTAGGATAAGCTTTCAAAACTTTCTCAAAGCACTGAGATGCATTTTCTTTGTCACCTCGATAAATGTACATTTGTCCCAAACCAAAAAATGGCAACACAAAAGAGGATGAGGCAAACTGTGTGGCTTGATAGTAGTATTGGAAAGCTTGGTCATAATCTTCCTAAAAAATGAAAATCAAACAAGACCAACAATACATACGAAGGTGTTCAAAGACTTGAAAAACTATAAAATGAAAAGGACCCAACATTTAGAGAAGGCTGACAATGAACTTACCTGAACATGGAATGACCTAGCCAGCTGGTAGCAACTTTCGGCTTGCATGGCCTCCACTTCTGTGTTATGGAACGCGTGCAGGGCCAGGTGCTGGACCTTACTATAGTCCTGAGCAATGAGGATCAGAACTCAGTTGAATGGATTCAGACAACCCCAACAGTCCCCACTCCAAGGCTTCTTTTAAAATGTTAACTGAATAAACAATAACAGCTCTGTATCCAGAATTACTAATCGTTTTTCTCATTTCCCTTGATGATAAATTTGGGGCAGATAGGAACTAACATTTACCCAGTATTTAACATTTACCCATTATATCTATTACTTTGTTAAATCTCTATGACAATCCTTTCCAGTGATCAGCCCCATTTTTGTGATAAGGAGACCTAATAGAGGTCCAGTTCCTTATTCACAGGAATGGGAGCAGTTAGAAATTACTGAGAACTACCAAATGCCAAGCCTACAGTGGGTATGATACTTACATTAGTTCCAAGTATATCCAAAACCCTCCAAAGATGATCGTTATTACTCTTTTATTGATGGGGAAGTGGAGGCTTAAAGAGATAAAGTGTGTTGTCTCAAGTGGAAGTTAGAATCTGAATTCAGGTATTTCTGACTCCAAGGAAATGTTGTATCACAAGAGAATAGCCACTGCCCAAGTTGGATTTGAATTCAGCTCTATTTGAATGCACGGCACAATCTTTCTTTCTGAAAGTTGACAGAGCCAACTTTCATCTGGATTACCCAACTAATCTCCTGAAGAGTCCCGGAGCCAGACTTGCTAAAAACAACCTTCTGCTTTTAATAGAAATGTATTTTATTCATCCAACTAGAAATCTAGTCTAAGTACAGCTTTTGTTTGATCAATGGTCAGTTTTGACCTTTTTTAAACATTAGGAATAATAATGTGATTGAAGTCTTTAATAGTAACTGAGTGCTTCCTATTAGATAAGTATTTAATGTGCATATTACATTTAATTCTAACTACCATCCCTCAAATGCTACAAAGTATTATTACTGTTTTAGAAATGAGAAAATTAAAGTTTAAGGAAGTTAATTTACTCCTCCAAAGCCACATTAACTATATAATGGTGATGCCTGAATTTGAACCAAGTGATTCAAATGCTACACTTTAATTACATTATGTAGTCTTTTAGCTAAATGTATACATTTGTTGTTCAACTGAAACAAGAGTATGGGCTAAATGTCGGGTTTGTCTTGCTATGGAATCTACTATAATTTTCCTATTTTTATTATTCCACAACTCATGACTCATTTTTAGAGAATAAAATAGTTCTATATGAACTATTAAAGATCAGATTCTATTTTAAATCCTTATTCATATCTTTTTTTGCACAACTGATACTTCTCTTTCTCAGTGTCCCCCCCCCCCCATTTTTGTCCATAATCCATTTTGTATTCGGGCTGTTTCTCTTTCCAATCAAAAGATCAAGCTCAAGGCTCAGCTCTTTCTGGAGGTCTGTGTTAACTGCTCCAGGAGTCACGCTAGCTCTCATCTCTAAACCCAATTGACCATTCAATTATTGACATGTCTGTGATGTTAGTTAACAACATTTTTTCTTTCCAGCTAAATTATTCTTCTGTATGGGAGGCAATGTAGTGTGATAGGCAGAGAAGTAAAAGTAAAAGTAACATCTCAACTTCAGTATCTGCTAGCTGAGTAAATTTTGGCAAGTGATATTATTTTACTTTGCAGAGCTCTATCTTCTTATCTATAGAAAAAATACAAATAGCCTGCCTACCTCCTAAGTCTGCTAAAATGACAAACTGAGAAAACATACATTAATATGCTCTGTAAACCTTCAAGAAATACATTCAATACAAGATGACCTCACATCACCTTGCACAGTGTTGATCACAGATCAAGGATCCAGTAACACCGGGACTGGCTTGATTTACTTATTTTACTTAGGAAATCTATGAGGTTATGTATATACTGACTGTGTTAAATATAAGCAATTTTTTTTAGTCCTCACCTGAGGATATGGTTTAATTGATTTTTTAAAAGAGAAATGGAGAGGGAGAGGGAGAGGGAGAGGGAGAGAGAAAGAAAGAAACACCCACGAGTTGCCTCCTATACACGCCCTGACTGGGGATCGAACCCACAACTTTTTGGCGTACAGGAAGATATTCCAACCAACTGGGCTACCAGGCCAGGGTCAAATACACGCAATTCTTTATCTTCAGCAGTGGAGGGTGACTAGCAATGAGATCAAAAACTGAATATTCTCTTTTGGTTCAAGGAACCTGTCCTAACAGCCGAGAGCACTGATTATTAGATACGCACGCAAATATTTAGCATCTATCCTTTGTTTTTTTCCAGTAAAAACCAAACTAACATGTATAATTGTTTTATATTAAATAGTATACTTCATTTGTTTATAAGATACATTTCCATTTTCTCCCTAAATAGTTGCCTTTTAGTACCATTACAATGATGGCATAAAGCTTAATTAATAATTCATTATGAAAGCAGAGTATGCTTCCATAGCCAGAGGAAGTAAAGCATCATGGTTAATAGCTATGTGACCTTAGGTTATTAACTGTCTCAATTATTTATCCATTAAATGGGGATGATGCTACCCTACACTTCATAGAATTGTTGTGACTATGATATAAATAAAAGGAATGCACTTTTAACAGTGTTTGGCATTTAGTGAGCCTTGAATGCCTATTAACAGCAACAATAACAGTAACATAGTATTTACTAATGAGGAGCAATACAGTTTTATAAACTTTTACCTAAACTGCTATTTAACTAGCTCAAAGTCCTGAGTATACTTTAGTACCTGGTTTCCATATGGCAGGGTAAACTTTCATGCTTATGGTATAACTTTGCCGATGAAATCTTGGCTTTAGTACCTAAGAAACCTAAACTACTACTGTTTCTATTGTCTTAGTGGCAACTCTAAAAACTGTATCATAATCAATATGCAAAAATTCCAATGACTCTTTGTTGCCTACATAAGGAGGTCCGGACTCCTCACATCACACAAGTGCCCCACTCTCAATCCCACGCATCACCTAGCGTGCGCCCGCCGTATGCTTATGCAGTTACAAACCGAACTGCTAGGACTACTTCACAGATCTGCGCCTCTCCTCTTTCAGCTTCCTAGTGACCTCCTTGTAAAAACCCAGGTCAAGAGATTCTCCTTCTTGGTGAAAACCCTCTTTTAACCAGGTGATCGCTTCTCTCAGTTCTCTGCCCTAGTAGGGTAAACACCTTCAGTTCTACATTTACATTTCTTCACACGTCAGTCTTCTACAAAACTGAACTCCTTGAGTGCAGAAACCATGTCTTACTGACTTCTACAACCCTATCAGAGTAGGGTACCATATAAACAGGCAATAAATGATAAATGAATAAATAAATGAACAAATGTACCCACCCCAGATACAAATTCTAACCTGAAGCAACTACTATGGAAAACAGCATGGAGGTTCCTCAAAAATTAAAATAGAATTACATACGACCCAGCAATCCCACTTCTGAATATTTATCTGAAGAAATCCAAAACACTAATGCAAAAAAATACATGCACTCCTACGTTCATTACAGCATTATTTACAATAGCCAGGATATGAAAGCAATTTAAGTGTCTACCAATAGACAACTGGATAAAGAAGATGTGCGACATATATGCAATGTAATATTACGTGGCCCTAAAAAATAAAATCATACCACTGTGACAACATGGATGAACCTACAGGGTATTATGCTAAGTGAGAAGTCAGACAGAAAACAAAAAAATACCATTTAGATTTCACTTATATGTATAATCTAAAAAAACAAATCAACAAACAAAACAGAAATAAACTTGTAAGTACAGAAATTTCACAAGCTAATGGTTGTCAGATGGGAGGGGCCCTGGGGAGTTGGGTGGAAAAGATGACGGGATTAAGAAATACAAATTGCAGTTGCAAAATAGTCATGGAGATGTAAAGTACAGCATATAGAATACAGTCAATGATGTTGTAACTATGTATTGTGTCAGGTGGGTATGAGACTTATGGGGAATTATTTTGTAAGTCATATAAATGTCCAACCACAATGCTGTACACCTGAAACTAATGCAATATTGAATGTCAACTGAAATTTAAATTTTAAATTTTAAATTTAAATGTTTTTAACTTAAAAAAAAATTAAATGTATTGGGGTGACATTGGTTAATAAAATTATATGGGTTTCAAGTGAGTAATTCTGTAATATATCATCTGTATGTTACATTGCGTGTTTATCAGCCAACATCCAATCTCCTCTTCTTGCCATATATTTGACCCTTTTACCCTTCACTGTCTCCCCACCCCCTTTCCCTCTGGTAACAACCATACTGTTGTCTATGTCTCTAAGTTAAACAAAAATTTTTTAATGTAAAGAACTTGAGAAATAACTTCTCTTACCTTTTTGAAGAAAAAGTGATTTGCCAAGTGGTTCAATACCATAGGGTTGCTAGGATCAATAGTATAGGCTCTGGAAAGAAGCTGGACCCCATTTTTGATGGAATCAGCCTAAAAGAAAACCAATGATGACAGGGTTGAGTGAAAATATTACTTAATTAGACTTTTTCTGTTTTCTTTATAATCTGAAGAAATAAGGTTATACAAATCCAAGTTTAGTACCAAAATATAGCTCTTATTTTAGTTGACCTTCACCAGGGATAAAACATTTCAAATAGTGAGTTAAATTCTGAGAATTTAGTTTTCTTAAAATTAACTGCATAAGCACCTCCACTGGAAACCCTGCCTAGGCAATCACACACAGGGGAAGCATGACGGAGAGCTTCATTCTCAGTGCAGGACAGAACTTCTCTAATAGGAAGTGCTTTATTCTCTCCATTTTCTCCTCCTTACAAGGCTGATATAATGAAATACCTGGAGATGTGGCAGCTATCTTGCAACTATGAGGTGACAGACATGAGGACGAAAGGCCATGTATTAAGAGAGGAGAGAAATATAAAACCCTGGGTTTGATGACACTGGGGTGCCAAATCCAAGTTTAGCTGGTGTAGTATACTAAGTTGCTTATAGCGTGTGCTTTTTGTTACTTGCAGTAGAAAGCATCCCAAACTGATACACATTCTACAATTCCCTATCTGAGATTCTGAAATCCGAAACTCTCTAATAAATAAGTTTTTTTTGTTGTTGTTATCTTGGAGCAAGCTCACTTGGTGGCAAACTTTACCTGAATTGTGGGTAAAGTTTCCTATTAGTGTGAACAGTCACTCATTTTGCCACAGAAATATAAGTTTGCATTGGGTTTATGTCCTAATAACTGAGTGTTTTACATCAGGCAGTGCAGGCATCACATTACATTTCTGTAACCTGAAATCTTGAGTTCGAAAACACTCTGGCCTCAAGAGTTTTAGATAAGGGACTGTGAGCCTGACAAATCAGCCAGGATTATTTCACTCACATACCTCTTTATTGTTGAGCTCTAGAACAGCCAGTCCAACCAACGCTCCCACACATTTGGAGTTGAGTTCCAGTGCTCTGCTGAATGCGAGACGAGCTTTCTCCAGTTTGTTAAGTTTCACAAAGCAATGGCCCATTCCTAAACGAACTTCCGCTAAAAAAACAAAATCAAACTTGAGCATTTTTAGGATTTAAAATTTTTTAAAATGCTGTGCTTAAACATCCTCCAATATGAGATGCAAAAATCCCAAAACTAACCTCAGTATAACTACATTGTGAATCTTGTAGTATATTATAAACTTGATTTCACTGAAGGTTACTACTCTCACTGTCTCCCCAAACTTGACCTTTCTTCATGTATACACCCTTATCACCATAGAACAAAACATCTATAACACAGGTATTTTTCTTGTCTTCCAACACTCTTGGCTACCCTGGATCTTCAATATCCTAATTTTTGAAGAGTAGTTTTAAAATAGAGAACAAAAAAACTTTCTTAAGACCTTAAATAGTGTGACAAACTACATGCACATACTATCATTCCCTTCACAGCTATAATACATGCTACCCAAATTCAAGGCTGTGCCAAAACACATGTGCCAACCCATGGAACCTCTCCTCTGGTCATCAGATCCTACCCCTTCTCATCTATTTAAGGACACTGCTCCAGCAACCTTCCCCTATTTTTTCCTTCATCACCAAATTTCCCTTCTCTACTAGATCATCCTGACAAACATCCACCCATCTTTAAAAAAATCCTTTCTTGATTCTGTTTCCCCTCCAGTTGTCAACCCTCTCCTTTCCTATTCTTCCCTCAATAGCAAAACTTCAGATCTATCTACCGTGCTACCTCTAATTCCTTTCCTTCCATTTTTTCTTGAATCTACTCTGAGGTCTCACTCCTACCATTCCAGTAAAAGTGTTCCTTTTTTAAAATTTTATTTAATTACTGTTCAAGTACAGTTTTCTGTCTTTTATTCCCATCCCAGCCCACTCCCCCAGTGCTCCCCACCTCCCTCCCATTTCCACCCCCCCTTAGTTTTTGTCCATGTGTCCTTTATACTTGTTCCTGTAAATCCTTCCCCTTTTCTCCTGAAATTCCCTCCTCTCTCCCCTCTGGTCCCTGTCAGCCTGTTTTCTATTTCAGTGTCTTTGGTTATTTTTTGCTTGCTTATTTGTTTTGTTGTTTAGGTTCCTGTTAAAGGTGAGATCATATGGTATTTGTCTTTCACCATCTGGCTCATTTCACTAAAAGTGCTCTTACCAAGGTCACTAATAATTTGTATGCAGCAAAATCCAATGATCAATTCTCAATCTCTATTTTACTTTGCCTAACATCAAAATTTGACACTGCCTGACACGTTCTTCTTCTGAAAACATTTAAAAAAATCTCTCTATTTTTGGCCCTGACCACCATGGTTCAGTGAGCAAACCGAATGGTTGCCAGTTCAATCCCCAGTCAGGGCATATGCCTGGGTTACAGACCAGGTCTCCGGTTGGGGGAGTGTGACAGGCAACCAATCGATGTTTCTCTTTCATGCTGATGATTCTCTCCCTCTTTTTCTCCCTCCTTTTCCCTCTCTCTAAAAATAAATAAAATCTTTTAAAAATAACTTATTTCAGAAGTTTTTACTTTTCAATTAAGCGGACATTAAATATTATATTAGTTCCAGGTACACAGCACACTGATAGACATTTACATAACTTGCCAAGTGATCACCCTGATAAGCCTACTACCCATCTGGCAACATACATAGTTATTACATTATTATTTACTCCCTATGCTGTGCTTTACATCCCTGTCACTAACATCAACTGCCAATTTGTACTTTTTAAAAAAATTTATTTAATTTTAGAGAGAATGGAAGGGAGAAAGAGAGGTAGAGAAACATCAATGTGTGAGAGAAAAATTGATGGGTTGCCTCTTGGCCTGCACCCCTGCACCCCAACCCCGCACTGGGATTCAAACCAGCAGCCCCTTAGTTCATAGGCCAGTACTCAATTCACTGAGCCACACCAGCCAGGGCCAATTTGTACTTCTTAATCCCTTCACCCCTTTCACCTAGTGCCCCAGTCTCCTTCCCCTCTGGCAACCATCAGTTTTGTTTTCTGTACCTATGAGTTTATTTCTGTACCTATGAGTTTATTTCTGCTTTGTTTGTTCATTTATTTTGATCTTTAGAGTCCACATATAACTGAAACTATATGGTATTTGCCTTTCTGTCTGACTTATTTCACTTAGCATAATATACTGGTAGATCCAACTATGCTGTTGCAAATGGTAAGATTTTATCCATTTTTGTGGCCAGTACTCCATTATAAGTCTCATTTATTTTTTTCTTGTTTCCCTTGCCTGATGAAACATATCAGAAAAAATATTGCTAGAGAAATGTCAGAGAGTTTACTGCCTATATTTTCTTCTAGGAATTTTATGGTTTCAAGTCTTACATTTAAGTTTTTAATCCATTTTGAGTTTATTCTTGCAAATGGTATAAGAAGGTGGTCTAGTTTCATTTTTTTGCATGTGTGTTACTTTTAAGTTTTTAATTCATTTTGAATTTATTGTAAATGGTATAAGAAGGTGGTTTCAAAAAAAAGGTGGTTTCATTTTTTGCATGTCTGTCCAAATTTCTTAATACTATTTATTGAATTAACTATCTTTACCCCATTGTATATTCTTGCTTCCTCTGTCATATATTAATTGTCCATACAGAAGTGGGTTTATTTCTGGACTCTTTATTTGTTCCACTGACCTATATATTTGTTTTTATGACAGTACCATGTTTTGACTACTATAGTCTTATATTTTGATATTAGGTAGTGTTGACACCTCCAACTTTGTTCTGCTTTCTCAAGATTGCTGTGGCTATTCGGGGTCTTTTGTGGTTCCATATAAATAGTTAATTTTAATCTTCACCTGAGGATATGTTTATTGATTTTACACAGAGAAAGAGAAACATCTACATAAAAGAGAAACACTGATCAGTGGCTTCCCCTATGCACCCCAACCAGGGATTGAACCTGCAACCTTTTGGTGTATGGGACAATGCTCCAAGCAACCCAGCCAGGGCTTAGTTTTTGGATTACTTGTTCTAGTCCTGTGAAGGACACCACTGCTATTTTATTAGGAATTGTAGTGAACCTATAGGTTGCTTTGGGTAGTATGGACATTTCACAGAGTCAATTCTTACTATACTTGAGCATGGTAAATGCTTCCATTTATTTGTATCTTCTTCAATGTCTTACAATTTTGCAAGCATAGGTCTTTCACCTCCTTGGTTAAACTTACAGTTTTGTTGTTGTTTGGTGCAACTGTAAATGGAATTGTTTTCTTAGTTTCTCTTTCTAATACTTCATTATTGCTGTATAAAAATGCAACTGATTTCTCAGTATTTATTTTGTATCCTGCTACTTGACTGAATTCATTTATCTGTTCTAGCAATTTTTCAGTGGAATCTTTAGGGTTCTTTCCATATATTATCATGTCATTGGCAAATAATGATGATTTTACTTCTTCCTTTCCATTCGGATGCCTTTTCTTTATACAGAATTCTTTGGACTTCTTCATCTTGTTTGTTGTTGCTAGGACTTCAAACACTGCATTGAATAAGAGTGGTGAAAGTGGACATCCCTGTCTTATCCCCGATCTTAAGAAAAACATTTAGTTTTTCCCAGCTGAGTATGATAGCTGTGGGTTTACCATATATAGCCCTTCTCATATTGAGATATGTTCTCTCTATTCCCACTTTATTGAGTTTTTATCATAAATGGGTGCTAGATTTTGTCAAATTCATTTTCTGCATCTATTGATGCAATCATATAATTTTTATCCTTCATTTTGTTTAAATGTGGTATATATATCATGGTGATTTCCAGATATTAAACTAAACTTGGATAGCAGGAATAAATCCCACCTGATCATAGTGTGTGATCTCTTTTTTTTTTAAATATATTTTATTGATTATACCATTACAGTTGTTCTATTCCCCCCCTTCATTCCCCTCCACCCGCACCCTCCCTCGCCCACCATTCTGCCCCCCTTAGTTTATAACCACGTGTCTCAAGTTCTTTGGATTCTATATTTCCCCCACTATTCTCGCCCTCCCCCCTATCTATTTTCTACCTACCCTCTATGCTATTTTCTCTGCCTTCTCCCCCCTTCTCCCCCTCCCACCCCCCTGTTTCTAACCCTCCATGTGTTCTTCATTTCTATGGTTCCACTCCTGATCTAGCTGTCCTCTTGGTTTGCTTTTGTTTTAGGTGTGGTTGTTAATAGCTGTGTGTTTGCTGTCCTTTCACTGTTAATATTTTTCATCTTCTTTTTCTTATATAAGTCCCTTTAGCATTTCATATAATAAGGGCTTGGTAATAATGAACTCCTTGAACTTGACCTTATCTGAGAAGCACTTTATCTGTCCTTCCATTCTAAATGAAAGCTTTGCTGGATAAAGCAATCTTGGCTGTAGGTCTTTGGATTTCATGACTTGGAATACTTCTTTCCAGCCCCTTCTTGCCTGTAAGGTCTCTTTTGGGAAATTAGCTGACAGTCTGATGGGTACTCCTTTGTAGGTGACTGTCCCCTTATCCCTTGATGCTTCTAGGATTCTCTCCTTCATTTTGGTCTTGGCTAATGTAATTATGATGTGCCTTGGTGTGTTCCTTCTTGGGTCCAACTTCTTTGGCACTCTCTGAGCTTCCTGGATTTCCTGGAAGTCTATTTCCTTTGCCAGACTGGGGAAGTTCTCCTTTATTATTTGTTCAAATATGTTTTCCACTCGTGGCTGTTTCTTTCCCCCTTCTGGTACCCCTATAATTCGGATGTTGGAACGTTTAAAGATGTCCTGGAGGTTCCTAAGCCTCTCCTCATTTTTTTGAATTCTCATTTCTTCATTCCTTTCTGGTTGGATGTTTTGTTCTTCCTTCTGGTCCATTCCATTGATTTGAGTCCCCGTTTCCTTTCCATCACTATTGGTTTCCTGTGCATCTCCCTTCATTTCAATTAGTTTAGCCATATATTCCACTAATTTGTGACTTTGTTCCTCTAATTTGTGACTATAATCTACCAGTTCTGTGAGCATCCTGATAAATAGTGTCCTGAATTGTGCTTCTGAGAGGCTGGCAATTTCTTGGTCGCTGAGAGTTATTGGCTCTTGGACTTTGAGTTCTTCTTGTGCCATCTTTCGGGTTGTTCTTGCCTGTTCCATAGCAGGATCAGAGCCCTAAAATGTTCACTAGAACAGGGCAACTAAGCCGCTGGGTTGTGACGCTGTATGTGGGGGCGGGGTCAAAGAGGGACTATGGCGTCCAGTCCGCCGCCTGCAGCCACGGCCCTCACCGGTGCTGCAGTTGCTGCCGTCACCGGGCCCACGCGTTTCGTCCCACTGCTCGTGAGTGTGCCACCGCCGTCAGCCCTTGCCCCCTGGGGCCTGTGTGGTCTGTCTCACTGTGCGCGAATATGCGCCCGCGGTCTGCCCCGCACCCCAACTGGTTCCCATCTGCCTGCGCGGCTGGGTCGGGGGCCCTGTCCTGCCCAACCCTGCTCGCTGCTGGCTCCGCCCCTCTTACCGTCCCCGTTGAATGGTTAGATGTAGTCAGACTTCCGTATAATTCAATTTTCTGTCCTTTGGTTGTGTCTTTGTTTCTCCAAACCTTTGTTTTATTCAAACTTGGTTGTGGGAGAAGGCACAGTGTTTCCACCTATGCCTCCATCTTGGCGGAACTGTGATCTCTTTAATGTGCTGCTGAATCTGGTTTGCTTATATTTTGTTCAGGATTTTAGCATGTATGTTAATTAGGAATGTTGGCCTGTCATTTTCTTTTTTGTAATGTTTTTGTCAGGTTTTGGAATCAGGATACTGCTGGACTCACAAAATGAGCTCAGGAGTCTTCCTTCCTCTTGATTTTCCCAGATATAGTGTGAGAAAGACAGGTGTCAGTTATTCTTTGAATGCTTGGTAAAATATATCTGTGAACCCATCCAGTCCAGGACTTTTGTTTGTTGGAGTTTTTTGATTACCGAATCAGTTTTATCGGTTATCATCAGTCTATGCAGATTTTGTTTCTTCTTGATTCAGTCTTGGAAAGTTGGATGTTTCTAGGAATTCATCCATTCTTCCAGACTGTCCAACCTGATTGCATATAATTGTTCATAGTACTATCTTATACTACTTTGTTTTTCTGTGGTGTCAGTTGCTAATTCACTTTCTTTTCTGATTTTATTTATTTGTGTCCTCTTTTTTCTTGAGGAATCTGGTTAAAGGTTTATCGATTTAGTTTATCTGTTCAAAGAACCAGCTCTTGGTTTGATATTTTGTATGTTTTTTAGACTCTATTTTATTTTCACTCTGATCTTTATTATTTCCTTCCTTCTATTCACTTGGGGCTTTGTTTATTGTTCTCTCTCTAGCTCCTTTAGGCATTAAGGTTGTCGAGATTTTTCCTGTTTCTTGAGGTATCCTGACTGCTATGAATTCCTCCTCAGGACTACTTTCACAGTGTCCCATAGGTTTTAGGTTGTTTTGTTTACATTTTCATTTGTCTCAAGAAATCTTTTGATTTCTTCCTTGATCTCAGTTAATCCACTCATTGTTTAGTAATGTTATTTAGTCTCCATGTGTTCATGCATTTTTCAGTTTTTTCCTTCTAATTGACTTCTAATTTTGTAACACTGTGTTCAAAGATGCTTAGATATGATTTTGATCTTCTTAAATTTATTGAAACTTGTTTTGTGGCTCAACATGTGGTCCATCCTGGAAAATGATCCATGTGTACTTGAAAAGAATGTATATTCTGCTGCTTTAAGATGTGAAATGCTCTAAAAACCTATCCAGTGTTTTCTTCGGGGTGTTAAAGTTCCCTACTCTAACTGTATCACTGTCACTCTCTCCCTTTATGTCCATAAATATTTCCTTTGTATGTTTAGGTGTTCCTATGATGGGTGCATAAATGTTTACAAGAGTTATATCACCCTGGCTGGTGTGGCTCAGTGGAATGAATGCCGGCCTGCAAACCCAAAGGTCGCAAGTTTGATTCCTGGTTAGGTCCCATGCCTAGGTTGCAGGCCAGGTCCTCAGCTGGGGGCATGCAAGAAGCAACCAATCAATGTACCTCTCACACATGAATGTTTCTCTCCTCTCTTTCTCCTTCCCTTCCACTCTCTAAAAATAAAAAAAAAAATCTTTTAAAAAAAGAGTTAACTTTAAAAAAATAGGTAGTTTATTTTGTCTAACAATTGCTACCCAAGCTTTTTTCCTGTTTCCATTTGCATGAAATATCTTTTTCCCATCCCTTTTCTTTCAGTCTGTGCTTTTCAGTCTGAAGTGGATCTCTTGTAGACAGCATATATATGGGTCTTGTTTTCTTATCCATTCAGCTGCCCTATGTCTTTTGAATGGATCATTTAATATAGTTACATTTAAAGTGATTTTTGATAGGTACATAGTTATTGCCATTTTAATATTCATATTTATGTTCCTTTCCCCCCACTTCTCCTTAATAAAAGTTCCTTTAACAGTCTTCACAATATTGGTTTGGTAGTGAAAAATTCCTTTACTTTTTTCTTGTCTGTTCTATGAAGCTCTTTATATGTCTCCTTCAATTTTAAATGTCATCTTTACTGGATAGAGTAGTCTTGGTTATAAGTCCTTGCTTTTCCTCACTTCGAGCATTTCATACCAGTTCCTTCTAGCCTGCAAAGTTTCTGTTGAGAAATCAGCCGTCAGTCTTATGGGAGCTCCCTTGTAGGTAGGTACCTGTCTTTCTCTCACCACTTTTAAGATTCTCTCTTTGTCTTTAACCTTCAGTATTGTAGTTACAATGTGTCTTGGTGTGGGCCTGTTTGGGACTCTGCACTTCCTGGACTTGTGCACCTTTTTTTTTCATCAGGTTAGGGAAGTTTTCGGTAATAATTTCTTCAAATAGGTTCTCAATCCCTTTCTCTTACTCCTCTCCTTCTGGTACCCCAAAGATGCTAACATTGTTATATCTGATGTTGTCCCAGTGGTCCTTTGAACTATCCTCATTTTTTAAAATTCTTTTTTCGCTTCATCTATCTGCTATTGATTCTTTCTAGAGTATTCTTCATTTGTTCTTGTATCCTTCATTTCTGACTGGTTCTTTTTTATGGCTTCTGTGTCCTTTTTTATGCTTACTATCTTTCTGTTGAAGTTGAGTTCATCGACTCTCCCCATAAGTTCCATGAGCATCCTTATAACCAATATCTTGAACTGTGTATCTGATAGAACACTTGCATCCATTTCGTTTAGTTTTTTTCTGGACATTTCTCCTGTTCTTTTTAGGGCATATTTTTTGTCCCCACATTTAGGGCATGCTTTTTTGTCTCCCATTTAGGTTGCCTCTTTGTGTTTGTTTCAGGTAGGTCTGCTATGTCTTCCAGTCCTCACAGAGGAGGCCTAAGTAGTGTCCTGTGAGGCCTAGTGGCATTCTCCCTGATCACCTGAGCTGGATGCCCTGGGAGTATACCTGCTGTGAGTTATGTGTACCCTCCTGCTGTAGTTGAGACTTGATCACTGTTGGCACATCCACAAGTGCAACTGACCCTCAGGCTGGCTTTAAGAATTGGCCATGCCCACAGTGAATGGGCTGCTATTTGGGGGCTTATCCCATGTAGTGGAATTTGCCCCAACAGGGTCTGGGGTCTGCCAAGATTTCCCTTTGGGTGTGCCACTTATGAAACTAATCAGTTTGTGCTCTGTGGTTGTCTAAAGCCAGCCCCCTGGCATGTTTTTTCTGGGGTCTCTTGTGAGGGACTCGGTGCAAATCAATGTCAGATGCTGCATGTAACTGGCCTTGGGCTACATGACAGGAGCTATTGAGTCAGAATTAGTGACTGCCTCTGCTGGGTCTTGATGCGTACAAGAGAATCCAATCTGTGAACCAAGGCTGGCTGCTGTCAGTATTGGGCCTGGGGCAAGAGAACAAAAGACCCGAGGCACACTAAGACTTAATAAACACATCCAGCTGCCAATTAGTATTGCCACTCAAAGAGCCTCAGGGAATAGGTGAGTAAGGGCAAGTGGTGTTTATCAGGTTAATAAAGTTTCAAACTTGGCACCAGCACTGTGTCTGAAGTCATTCAACCAAGGTCTCAGAGTACATACAATGAAGCCAGCTGCCATCTGACTAGAGCCTTTGAGGTGGTGGTGGTGGTTGGGGGTGGGGGGCAGGGTTCGCAGGGAGTCATCATGGTGGACCTAGCAGAGTTCATCAGGCTAAAGTGGATTAAGATCTGACCCATAAAGGGAGGGTCCTGCACAGGAAAGGAGGTGCCTGCTGGCCATGTGGAAAGATGACACTTGCCCTAAAGTCACACAACTTAGTTTCTCCCTGTGTGTCTCTGGAACCCCATGAACTTGACTGGCATTTCTGGAGAGCTTTTCAGGAAAGACTGCAACACAGTACCAGGCTGGCTGCCTCTGACAAAGCCCCCAGCCATGAAGGAGTTGGTCAGGGCGGGGCCCAGGGTGAAGCTAGTGTGGTTCACCAGGCTAATGCTATGTGAGCGGAGTGCTTAACCCAGGAAATAAGGTGCCCATGGACCATGTGGTAGGGCTCAACACAGGGGCATTAGAGGCTGTCCCTCTAAGCCTAACCCTAAAGCCACACAATTCAGTCTCTCCCTGTGTGACTATGGCACTCCCCGAGCCACCATCCCTCCAATCAGGGTGAAACTCAGGGTAAAATGGCTGAGAGAATGAGTTCGTGCATTGTCCCTTTAAGAGTACACCTGAGTTTCTGGAAACATTTTCATTTGATTTCAAGGATATTGTACTTACTCTCTTTTCCTTCTCTATTTCTGGCTGTTCCTTCTCAGGCTCCTTTGCCGAGTCTTCCTCATTTCCACAACCTCTGAATGTCAGAGTGCCCTAGGGCTCCATCCTTAGACCTCTTTTCAAGCTATTATCACTCCTCTGGGTACTGTTTCAATGATGCATTTCACTGGGTAACCTTGCTGCACAACCCACCCTCAATGCTTCTCGTATTCCTTTTCTGCTTTATTTTTCTCCTTAGCCCTTACCAATATCTCATACAGTATGTATTTTACTCATGTTATATTCCTCACTGGAAAAGAAATCCTATGAGTACAAGGACTTCTGTCTCTTTGGTTCTTTGCTATATTCCCTAGGTCTAGAATAGTGCCTGGCACATACTTGGCACTCAATAAAATTCGCTAAAATAACAAGATTTTAGAAAGAAAAGTAGTATAGGGCAAAAAGAGTATAATATGATATACTATTCAGCTTTTAAATCAAATATAATATGTGTTTAAAGTCTCAATTCTGCCATTTCAACAAACTCACAAGTATCCTATCACAACTAACTTTAAAAGCAATTGCCAAATCCTTAATATTTTAAGTCTAAAAACATTATTTTAGACATAAGACTTTTTCTTACCTGGACATCCTGGGTTAGTACGCAATGCTTTCTTATAGTAAGCAAGAGCTCCTCTGTAATCCTTCTTGTTGAATGAAATGCAAGCTTTACCTGTAACAATTTTTAAACATAAACATGTACTAATTAAAGAACACAAGTCTTATATGCTCTATACTCACCTAAATGAAATACATGTCATTAAAAAATACTTGCAAACAGTGAAAGTGACTTCCTATCAAAACTTGTTTGCCACAAGGGTATATTAATTTATGCCTATAAACAGAAGTTTTGTCTTTATATTAAATGTTAATCATTAAAATAGCTTAGAGTTGTCCAAATAGAGAATGTTTACTGATGCTTTAGAAGTAAATAACAAATTGCTCTTAACTGGTATAATTTTATTTCTGTAATTTCAACAGAAACAACGATCTATTACAGATGGTTACATTTTTAATAAGGTAAAAGCTCTTCCACTTTGGTGCCCAGCCCATTACTTAAGGAGCTATTTATTGCGAAGAGATATATTTCAGGCTGAAAAACATAGGTTTATAAGGTGGTTGCTGAAAATGACTCACCGAGAAGGGCTGGAATGTTATTTGGAGACTGGTTGAGCACAAAGTGAAACTGTGCATCAGCCTGATCCATTTTGTCACCTTCAAGAAGGCAGAAGCAGGCTCTTCCCAGCAAGTGGTTCTGAAAAAGTAACATGTTGTCTTAGACTTGACTTTATCAGGGACTAACCATGATTTAACATGAATGCATAACACTAAAATGAAAAGCATAGAGAAATGAGGTACAGTATCACCAAAATTTCTCTACCAACTGTAAAGTATTTGAAATAGTAATACGCAATTCTTAATAACAAACTGAGAAATTATCCTAAAGTGCAACAAGACTTCTGTGCCAGGAACAATGACAAAAAGAAAAGTTCAAATTCCTTAAAATATGTTTGAAATTCACCTGAAAGTAGTGAAATTACTGACTAAACACGTGAATAAGAATTATCTGCTAAATTACTTCCACAGTACAGGGACCAAAGAAATTCCAATTTTAACAAGGAACCCTCTTCATCTGAACTATTTGTATCAAGCATGCTGTTTTAAGAAAAAATCTTTCAAAAAAATTATTGCCTACCGCACACATTTTACTTTCACGTGGTATTTTTTCCTTTCATTAATTCAAAGAAATATGACTTATTTTACCTGATCATACATAATAATTTTATCAGCCATTGTGTACAACAGGGTTGCCTGTGTAATAAGATCTTTCTTATTGTCCTTATTCTTTTCTTTCCGAGCCTGTTGTACATAGTAGGCTGCCAATGTATCCAAGCAAGTCATCTGGTCTTTTTCATGGTCTCTATAGTCCAAATTGCCATCTATACGTGCTGCTTCCAACAACTTTACAAACTCTTCTGTTTTTCCTTGCTTGTAGTATTCCAGCTATAAGGTGAAAGAATCAAATCAGAATTACTAAATCATCTGTCCGTAGAAGAAGTGTACATAAATCTTTATAGCAGTTTTATTTTTAATAGTCAAAAACTGGACATAACACAATTATTGATCAATAAGTGAATGGACAAATAAGCTGTGGCTTATCTGTACAATGGCTACTGCTCACCAATACAAAGGAAGGAACTGTTGATATATACTACAACATAAATAAATCTCAAAATAATTCTTTTGCAGAAAGAAGCCAGGCATACATACAGGAGTACATACTATATGATTCCATTTATATAAAACTCTATAAAATGCAAACTATTCTTTAGCAACAAAAAGTAAATCAGTGGTTACCTGGGCACTGTTGGGGGCAAGGGAGAGTTTAGAAAATTTTAGAGGCGAGGGTATATTCATTACCTTGACCGTGATAAAGATTTCACAAGTGTTAGCATACGCTAAAACTTCTCAAGTAGTACACAAAAAGTATGTGGAGGTTATTATCAGTTAATTATATCCAATTAAGCTGTTAAAATTTTAAATCATTGCAAATGCTTCCAACTTCTTACCTAGCAATAGTTGATTTCAAACTAAATCAGAGCCCAAGAAAGAAAGCAGTAATGAGAGATATAAAGAACTCCAAACAGAAAACTTGGGTTTTATAACTTTGGGCTTGTTGGATAACTTCTCTGGGCATGTGTAATTTATTAATAATAAAAGGAATATCAATCATTTATTAACCACCTACTTTGGGCCACATGCTATGCTAGGAGCTTCATATACTTTATACCTAATCTATACAACCACCCTTAAAGAGAATACTAACATCCTCATATTTCAGTTTTCAAGCCGAAGCTCAATCCACTGAGCCACACCAGCCAGGTTAATACCCTCATATTTAAATGAGGAAACAGCCTCAGAGGGTAGATTATTTGTCTAAGGTCACATGGCTAGTTAGCAGCCATGTTGGAATTTGAACAAAGGATTCTATAACCCCAAACCTACATACTTTTCTACGTAACAATCTATAGCCCACAATGTTTCACCAATTTATTTTATCACAACGCCATGCTAATCCCCCAACACTCAAGTGTTTGTGTGAGTGCTATTAAAGAAAACACTTGTACTATAAAAAAAATCAAAGTCACCTTCTGGTTTTAAAAAATGTATGGCAAGCATTAATGATTTATCCCGTATAGAGTAGGAAAACAGCACTTCAAGGCAGAAAGTCACTGTTTATCACTGCAAGTACTTCTCTGTAAATCCAAGTCTAAAAAACTCTTAGAGTTAGGCTTGGGCACTGGATACAAGTCCAATCCCAGACCAACCTCTCTGAGCCTTTAAGGCAATATTAGGAGCCTATGTATCTTTACATAAAAGTGACCTGTGGCACACTTGCTTGGGGATAACGATTATAGTGTTTACTACATTATGATAATCATTTACTATAATGATTCCATAAAAAGGAAACATTATTACACAGCTGGTGCTAGAGAGGTTGGAGGGTGGTAAAATTTTAGGCCCTCCACGGTGATTTTTCCTGAGAATTTCCAGTGGCAAATTCTAATTTTATGGCAAATTCTTCTCTAATTTCCAGTGGCAAATTTCCAGTGGCAAATTCTAATTTATGGCAAATTCTTCTCTAATTTATTTATTCTAATTTGAATTTATTAAATTCAAATTCTTCTCTAATTTATGTTAGAGAAGAGACCAAACAGGACAACTAACTTAAGCCTGAGATAAACTTCATCTACAAGGGCTTTTGTGAGTTAGCCTGAAACCTAATGACCTTCTAGAATATTTTATGAGAAATATTTTATTGTTATGGGATACAATGTTAAGTAGTAATGTTTACATCCTGGCATTCACAAATGTTTAACTAAAGCCTTAAACATTAAGCCAGTCTTCAATGAGCAATCAATCACTAAATAATCAAATACTTAATATAGAATATTATTTAACTGAAATGAATTTGCCTTTACCAACAACAAACACTAATTTAGCAGTGGAGTAGCACATCATTTAGGAAACTGACCTTTCTGTTGCATAAACAGTAATACAATTAACTTCCACATACAATACAATTAACTTATCGTGCATCCAAACTGGTTTTTACTGTATGTGAAAACAGAAACCACACAGTTTTCCCAGTCAACATATAAAAAATAATTGTTTCATGAATACTGACCGCCAAAGCAATCCATATGTGTAGTTGTGTGTGTTCCTGTTTCAAAATACTGATAACTTCATCTCCCTCCGGTAACTGATCGAAGTCAAGTTCAATGACCTAAAACAAAAATACAGGCTTTTAACTTTTTTCTTTTCTTTTTAAAGATTTTATTTATTTATTTTTATAGAGAGGGGAGGGAAGGAGAAAGAGAGGGGGAGAAACATCAATGTGTGGTTGCCTCTCACGCGCCCCCTACTGGGGACCTGTCTGCAACCCAGGCATGTGCCATGGAATGGGAATTGAACTAGTGACCCTTTGGTTTGCAGGCCAGTGCTCAATCCACTGAGCTACACCACCCAGGGAACTTTTTCACTTTGAAAAATATTTTTTATTTACTTTTAAAGAGAGGGGAAAGGAGGGAGGGAGAAAGAAAGAGAGAGAAACATCGATGTGTGAAGAGAAACATCAATCGGCTGCCTCTTCCACGCCCCCAACTAGGGACCTGGCCTGCAGGATGTGCCCTGACTGGGAATAAACCGGCAACCTTTTGGTCCGCAGGCGCTCAATCCACTGAACCACACCAGTCACGGCCTTTTTTCTTTTTTAAATTCACATTTCTTTGCTGCTTTTTTAAAAATATAAATCAATATGGATATACATAGTGTTTGTGTTCACTCTCAGAAGAGCTGAGTGACTGTACATATTAAGCTCAAGTAGCACATGATAAGTAGGTTATATGGTAACATGAAAGAAAATGCACAGAGAAGCAAACAAATCCTGTTAGTTGTCTTCAAATCACCAGAAGTATAAAATACCTAAAAACGCTTTGCTCACTCAAAAATAACAAAACAAAACCCTGCTTAACACATAATGCGGGCAAAGTGCAGATAAGCCTTCTAGATGGGCTGATGTCATAGGTCTGACATTCCTAGGGGCAATGCAAAATTGAATGCCGTTGTCTTGAAGGCAGCAATTGTGTGTCACAGACACTTCTGAATATGTGTTCAAAAATAGTATGAAGATGTTCAGAATTAAATAATGATGAATATTATTAATATTCACATAACTTTGTGAATATTATTATAAAAAAACCCACTGGACCTTATAGTAGGTGAATTACATCTCAACCAACCAGATGAACAAAAATAAGAGTATGAAATATCCGGTAAGAGAACATCAATGCCGAAAGCTTTACTCTTCATACAAGCCACAGGCCACCATGAATGAGGCGTCGGGAAGGGAAAAGAGATGAATTCTATCAGTACATAGAACAGGCTGTATCTTGAGGTCTCTATTTCGCTGATGGAGCCTGTGTGACGAACACAGTGCACCATGACAGAATCTAGTTTCTAAGGAAGAAAAGGACGACATCCTATATATTTCCAGGGAAAGATAGAGCACTTAGTTTGAGCGGCAGAGCGACCACGGTGACATCAGCACCCACCTCTGTGAACTGGGAGGTGCTTTACAGTTTATTAAGCACTCTCACACCCCTGTGCCCGTGAATTAGGAAAAAAGCAAGTGTCCTGTCAAATGAACATGGAACTTTCAAGAACTCCTTCTCCTGTGGTCCCTAGGCTGCAAGAACACAACGTTCTCAACCTGGAAGGACGATGGGGCTGGGGAAGGAGGTAAACACGGGTTCTGCTGGTGATTTCTACCTGGGCTCTTGGGGGAGTACGTTCTCTCTCTTCTGAAACGGGCTGAGAGAAAGCGGGAAGAGGGGATCATGCAAGTTCACCACCCCAACCCTTCCCCCCAAAGCGACACTTACCTCGTCAGTGTCCCGGAGGGGAATCTCGATGGAGCCCCGCGACATGATTAGATCAGAAGGCAAGCGGGTGCCTAGCCCCGCCGTTCCGCAGCTGGCACTCCTGGCTTCTGGCTCGTCCAGAGGTTAGCAGCAGTTCGAGGTCCAGACTACCGCTCTGTGGAGCTGCCAAAGGTGTGGTCTCCCCTTCCCTCAGCCGCTTAAACAAGGAGCAGAAGACGACTCCCACCACTTCCGATAGCCCCGCCCCCTGCCCCGGAAGCAGTCTTGCGGGAGGGCCTACCGGCCCCCAGACTCGGTAGCTTTCTTTAACCAGAACGCCCCGCCCCTCCACTGGCCAGCAGGTTCTGAATCTGAACCCCTCACTGGGGTAGCCCAGACTATACACGCCGAAGGTGGACTGCCCCGCCCTAAGGTGGGCGGGGCGATGAATGCGGCGGGGTTCAAGGCCTGGCTACTGATGACGTGTGACCTCCAGCGAACGCTCTAAGGATCCTCTCCTCAGAGTCCAAGACTGTGCTCTGTGAAATGGGCGTGGCCAGTCTTGTTTTCCTCTTCAGGTTGCTGCGAATATTTCAATCATTCATTCTCAACTCAATGTTTGGTTCCTCGCTTAGCAGCTATTATGAGCGAGTCATGCCTGTAGTACCTTTGTAATCAGTTTGAAAATATGTTACATGAATTCTGCAGTCATTGTGATAGATCTTTTGTGGGACTTTTTTTTGTATAATGCTTTGAAGCATATGAAAATCTGCTAGATTTGTGACTTTAATAAAATTGTTGAAGAATTTGATTAAACTTGTACAATGTTTTGATTAAATTATGTTTTAATTACCGTTTTTATTAGTTATGGAACACGATTAAATTAGTCCGTAATCAATGTTTTGATTAAACCAGAGAAGAATCTGATTAAATAAATTTGTAAACAGTTTAGTTTTACTTCCCAAACTGTCTCTGGATGTATATATTCTCTTCACCTCCACCATCTCCATTCTAGCCCCCAGGAGTAGGATCATCATCACTTTCCTGTCTGTATTACTGCAATACTTCATTCATTCTGCCCTCAAACTCCAATCCAGCTTCATGTTACACATTTATCTTTAAACAATAGCATTTTGATGTTTATTTTTTCTTCCACCTCCCTCAAATCCTTTAAGTGGAAACTTTACTAAATTTATCTTTTGATTAGTTGCATAACTATTTCAATGTTTGGAGCTGTGCTGTCCAATACAAATGTAATGCTAGCCATGTGGGTAATTTCAAATTTACCAGTGGCCACATTGAAAAAGTTAAAAGAAATAGACAATTTTAGTAATATGTTTTATTTACCTCAATATATCCAAAATATAATTTCAACATGTAATCAATACAAAAACTAAGAGAATTTAAATTTTTTTAATACTGAGTTTTGGAAATCCAGTATATACTTATATACTTAATTCAGTTGTTTAATTTTACTTGGGAATACTGGATCTGTATTAAGATTTCATAAAATTTACATTTGGAAAAAGAGATTCACGTACTTGAGTTTTCCCAAACATATTTGAAAGTTTTCCAATAACTGAATCAACTACCAGTTTAAAATTTAAAAATAAATAAAATTTAAAAATCCATTACTCAGTTCCTTTAAGTATGTTTCAAGTGCTCAATAGCTATATATGTTTAGTGGATACTGTATCGGATAGCACAGTAATCCTAGGAAATACTGTTTAATGCATTTTAAAGCTTATAAAGTGAGCACTAGACAAAGGTACACATAGTGATGAATGTTATTCATGCCCAAAGCCCCTGGGCCCCAAACCCCCATGCCTTACAGACCCTAGCAATACCTTTGAGCTAGTCTTTCAATTATCAGAAACTGAAGGCATCCTAACTGATAATACTGCAAAATACTGTGATTGAATAACAGGAGAACTCAATTTAGAGAAAGTGACATAAAAGTTTCAACTGGGAAGACAAGTGAAATTTGGCTAAGTAAGGGCTATAGGGGAGTATGTACCAGACAGGGATAGCACACTGGGGAAAGCTTTGTGAACCTGAAAGAAGGTGTTCTATGTTCCATGTGGCTACAACATAAAAAATGAATGGGAGAGAAGCATGAGTTGAGGCTAAAGACATAAGAAATAGCCAAATCATGCAGATTTATCCATATGAAGCAAAACTGGCACCTTTGCCCTGCTTCCGATATGAGTAAATATACACATTCTGCAGTAAGAAAACACAAAATTCTTAGCACTCTGAGGTAAACCAAAAAAAAGAACAATGTCATACTACCCGTAGTTTCCAAAGTGAACAAAATCTTCAGCATATCCCAAGTTACTGACTCCTTAACAAAAAAATTTTTTTTGTTTTGTAATGACTTTTGCAATGCTAACTTTTGTTAAGTCTGAAGATATGCAATAATTTGGAGGAATATGGAGTTATATGATAAAATTGCTCTTTTTCCATCATGAACGAACAAACTATAAACCTTATAACCTTGGTGGGGGGGTATATTTGATGAACCAGTACTTCTAAGGTGTGAAATTTTGCAAGTATTTTTCTAAGGAAAACTTTTTCAAAATGCTTTTGTCTCTGAGACTTCTTTCGACACAAGATATGTTAAGGAGTTTTGATTTTATCTTAGGTGCTATGTAAATAAAAAGTTTGAAATGATATGTATGTATATCAATGAGTATATGAGAGAAAGAGAATTGGTTTTGTCATTTTAAAAGATTTTTCTGATTACAGTGTGAAGAACAGATTGAGAGTGTTTGAGAGGAAGTGGGGAGACGATTTAGGAAACTACAGGTGACACATGATAAATAGCTAGGAATAAGTTTGGAGTATATATCATATATCCCTCCACTTCCACTACCATATATAAAACTATATATGATACACACAATATATTTTTTATATTTTAAGTATATAGAGAAGCTTTCAGTCAAGATGGTGACATAGGCAAATATGACTTGCCTCTTTGCACAGCCATATCAAAATTACAACCAAAATATAAACCAACCATCACTCGGGAACATCAGAAATTTAGTTGAATGGAAGAGTGGCAACTAGAAAATCGAGTTAAATGGAAGTCTAACAACTACGGAATTGAAGAAACAACATCCATCCAGACTGGTAGGAGGGGCGTGGACATGGAATGGGCTGGCCCCACACCCACATGGATAAAAATTCAAGAAGAATATCTCAGGAGTGAGGAGTCCCAGACCCACACCAGGACCCCTACCTAGCTCAGAATTCCAGCGACAGGAAGATAAGTTCCCCGCAACATCTGGCTGTGAAAACCATTGGAGATTGAGTCAGTGGAGGAGGCTGCTGGAGCCCTAAGCATTTCCTCTTGGGAACCCACACACAGACTCACCTACTCAGACTTGCACCCTTTGAGCTCCAGCACTGAAGAGCACCAGTGATATACAGGGAGAGACCGAAGTGTCTGGCATCAGGGTGAGCAGAAGCCATTGCCCCAGTAGGCTAGTGTCATATTTGAGACTACATCAACCTGGCTAACAGTGTGTGACCCACCTTGGAGATCCACAGAGGCTCTTCCCCACCTAACTTACAGGCCCACCCAAGCTACTTTTCCATAAAATGGCTCATCTTGGCTCCAAAATCCTGTCAAACAAGCAACAGCTGCTTCAGTGAGCCCTAATGGCAGACAGCTTATCTTCACCTGGGAATCTCCAAGCTCAGCACAAGTAGCAGCCATCCCAGATTACTTTATAGTTCAGGCAGGGTGCCCCAGGGCAAAACACTGCTAGGGGCTGACCTTGGCCTGCACAACCTGGGAAACCCCAGGGCCAGGACACCCATCAGAGAGCTGCGGACCATGTTGAAGCACCACTACCCTGCCCCTGCACAGCTGATCCTCCACAGAAGATGGAGGTTGGTGGTTAGTGGTCACAGCCAATCCTTGCAGCTGATTGGCTTTGATAAATTCCTCCCATTGACTTGCCAACAGCAACCAAGGCTCAACTATAACAGGAGGGTATACTTGGCTCACACAAAGAGCATACCTCAAGTACCCAGCTTGGGTGATGGGGTAGCTGTGCCACTGGACACCTACTACATTAGGCCATGCTACCAAGACAGGAAGTCATAGCAGCTCTACCTAATATATAGAAACAAACACAGGGAGGCTGCCAAAATGAGGAGAGAAAGAAACATGGCCCAAATGAAAGAACAGATCAGAACTCCAGGAAAAGAGCTAAACAAAGTGGAAATAAGCAATCTACCAGATGCAGAGTTCAAAACACTGGATATAAGGATGTTCCAGAAACTTAGTGAGGACCTCAGCAGCATAAAACAGACCCACTCAGACACAAAGGATGCACTAATTGGAATAAAGAACAACTTACAGGGAAACAACAATAGAATGGATGAAGCTGAGAATCAAATCAATGATTTGGAACATGAGGAAGCAAAAACAAACAAATAAACAAACAAACAAAAACCCATGCAGAACAATAAGAAGAAAAAGAGTCCAAAAAAAATGAGCATAGTATAAACAGCCAAGAGGGGAAAAGAAAGAGCAAGAAATTGGAAGTCTATCTGAAAAAATAGTAAAAGAAAACTTCCCTAATTTGGTGAAGGAAGTAGACATGCAAGCCCAGGAAGCACAGATAGTCCCAATTATGATGGATGCAAAGAGGCCCACTCCAAGACAGAGCACTATTAAAAGGCCAAAGTTTAAAGATAAAGAGAGACTCTTAAAAGCAAGAGAAAATATGTTACTGAAATGTTGCCAGATAGGAGGGGGGAGGGGGATAATGGGTGGAGAAGTGAGGGGATTAAGGAATACAAATAACTACTTCATGGCCCCATGGACATGAAAAATGGTAGGGGGATTTCCTGAGGGAGTGGGAGGCACTGGGTAAAAGAGGGGAAAGGAAGAAAAATCAGGACAACTGTAATAGCATAATCAGTAAAAAATGATTTTAAAAATGTATTAAATATATATTATAAACTATAAAAATATATTCTTAACATACTACACATATATTATGTATAATATAAATATATAATATAAAATATAAATATACATA
The DNA here is from genome assembly GCF_014824575.4 of Sturnira hondurensis. NCBI lineage: Eukaryota > Metazoa > Chordata > Mammalia > Chiroptera > Phyllostomidae > Sturnira > Sturnira hondurensis. Next base: position 6,150,398 of record NW_028079136.1, read on the forward strand.
TTAATCACTAGGACCTGTTCATGTATCAAAAAAGGAGCACCAAGGACTCCCAGGTTTCTGGCACGAACAACTGGGTGAATGGAGTGTCATTTTCTAAGACAGGAAGGATTAGTGGCTGAGTACATCAGGTAGATCTGGAGCTCAGAAGAGAGTTTCTGAGCTGAATGAGTAAGTCTGAGAGCCACTGGCATATAGATGGAATTTTAAACTATGACATTGGATGAGAGAGAAAGAATGTAGAGTGACAAAAGAAAGGCGTAGGACAGAGCTCTGAGGGGTTCTAGCATGTGCGGGCAGACAAGGGAGGAGGGTCTACAAGGAATCAGAGGAAAGAATGGGGAAAAAATCATCTGGCAACAACTGGGACTTAAACTGCACCTCTTGACACAAGTAGCTACAAGCAGATTTTCGTTTTTCCTTACCTGTAGCAAATAGTGGTTCTAAGAGACAGTTTTAAGATATAGATCCTACTAGGACAAAAGCTACTTTCTCAGGCCCTCTTTCCCAGAACTAGCTGGATGCCTTAAAGCATGACTGACCCTAATCGTTTTATGAGTCTTTATCCTCAGGACTAGAAAATTACCCTGAATGTGCAAAGGCTCCAAGAACTTACGGAACAGAACATACCAGACCACAAGGACCACTGGATCCTGCACCCAAAGATAACACCGAAACAAGCTGCAGCCTAACTGAAACATCCTGCTCTACAACCACCCCATTACCCCATCAAAGCCCTAACCCCTCAGCGCTGGTGCTGGTGCATACCTCTGCACCTAGCCCTTTCCCTCCCTCGGGAAAGTAAAGATAAAACCTTTACTCTCTGCACCTTCTTCTCTTTATGCATTCTTTTGAAATAGGAACAGCCAGCATTCACGCTGCCTATCACTACCAGACCCAGTAAGCATAGACAGGGATTGAATCTTTATGGGTGCTTTATTCAGATGGCCAGGGATCTGAGAAGCAGGATCTGAGAAGCACTCTAACAGACCATCTTAAATTCCATTTCAAACAGACACTTTTTGTAAGAAGAAAAGTGTAGGTAAGGAGATTGGAATTCAGGGAAAATGTTACTCAGATAAAAGCTGTAGCATTTTTTCATCTTTGCCCTGGGCAGTGGGCCTCTCAGCCCTGGAGCACAACAGCTCAGATCCCATCCTGAGATGCTTGCAGTCCCCTTGAGGCGCAAAGGTGAAATGCTTCTGGTCTCCTGGAGTCAGGGTGGGTCATATTTTCAGTTCCTGGGACAATAGCTTTTACATACATTGATTATTAAGTTTATAAGCTATTACCTGAAACTAAAACTTTTCCAACATCTGTGTCCCCCATCATCCCCCCACTGTTAGTTTAAACTATCTTACTTCTATAAGATCAGTTTCATGAGGAAGTACTCATTATGTCTTAAGCACGTATTTTGGCATTAGACCATCTGGTAGGGGCCTTGGGAATACACTTAATTGCAGATCCATGTACAATAAAACACAAAACAGTTTTTGGCACAGTTGACAAAAGTTGCACTCTCTCCAGCTGAGGCTACATTACTGACTTTTAGGGAAAACATTTCCCTGTCCTTTAGAATTTCCACAGGCCCCCAATTATAAATATCAGAGTAGGGTATTTTCTTTTTTTTTTAAATAATTTTTATTTAATTCTTGTTCAAGTACAGGTTTCTGTCTTAGGGTATTTTCTTATTGATATGCTGAAACAAAGTACAATTTTGAAGGCTTTCCAAGGGAGTACAAACACCTATAAGACATGTAGTGAGAGTTTGTTCAATGTAAGTTCCTCCTGAAAGACAAAATTCAGACATATTTAGAACATTTTTGCTCAATATATCCAAATATTTTATTTCGTTTGAAAGAAACTAGTTCCCTATAACATGGGGTTAAACAAAAAGTAGTGAAAATAGTATAAATCATTGTTTTCAAAAGATGACTTTCAGGTCTTCTTGAGGTTTGGTCGTCCATTGCTCCCCCAGTGCTTCCTTGACTCTGGTGTGATGCATCCAAGGTTTTGTTGCTGCAGCTTCACTGCAGTGGGGGTGGTGAGGAGTACATCCCAAGGTTCAGTCCACTTTTCTTCCAGTTGGCTTTCTGGAGACGTTGTCATCCATGTCTTGAGTAGCTTATCTGCAGGCTCAAAGGAATGTAGCCAAACCTGTGGGGGAGAAGTCTCTCATACTAGTATATTCATTCATTACAGCTAAGGTCTGACTTACATGTACATTTTCTTTACCTTCACTTCTTGATCTTTACACATATCTCCCACCCCAGTCATAGCCTGAAAGAGTCACCTGTACACAATTTCATGAGGACTCACCTGAATCCCACTTCAAGGAGCCACCCTCATCTTGAGCCGGGCAACAGGTAAAGCCTGATCCCAATGGAGATGACTTTCTTGACACAGCGTGGCTATATTTTTCTTCAAGGTGCGATTCATCTCTACCTTCCTAGAGGTCTGAGGTCTCCATGCCATGTGGAGTATCTACTTGATTCCTACAAATTACTGACATTCTTTGTAATTCCTGCAACAAAAGCAGATCCATTATTGCTGTGGATGCTGCTGGGGAGGCCAAAGCGAGGAATTACTTCCTTCGTGAAGCCTTTCACTACCTCAAGGACTTCTGTGTTCTGGTCGGGTGGGCTTCTCCCCATCCTGAAAAGGTGGCTTTCTTCTTGTGTGTCCATATCCTAATTTCCTTTTCTTATAAGGATACCAGTCATATTAGATTAAGCCCCACCCTAATGACCTCAATTTAACTTTTTTATTTATCTCACAAATGCAAATTAGTTTAATATTCAAATATTAATCACTGACTTTTACCATTTTAATAAAATAAAGAAGAAAATAGTCATCTCAATAGATGAAGAAAAAGCATTTGAACATATGAAACAACCAATCATGATTTTTAAAAATCTCAGAAAATTAACAATTCCTTAACCTAACAAAGGGTATCTAAAAAAAAAAAAGCTTCAGTTACTATCACACCTAACACCAAAACACTAACGTCTTCTCCCTAAGATTGGAAAAAGACGCCTGCTGTACCATTTCTATTTTTTTATTGTTGTTTTCAAGTACAGTTGTCTCCATTCTTACCTCGTTTTAACTTAATTACTCCTTTTAAGACCTGTCTCACATTCTGAGGGACTGGGGCATTAGGACTATAACATAAGAATTTTGGGAGGACACAATTCAGCCCTAAAAGAGCCCATCAGTAGGATAAGTCTGTGCAGGTGCATTTCCAAATTATATTTTTCTCTGTCAATTGTTAAAATAAAGCTTGTTTGTGAAATTAGGACATAGGATCATCAGTAAAACATTTCATGCTTATAACTTCCCATGACTTTTGTCTAAGGAGTTGCTTTATCATGTACCACAGTTTCTTCTAGGTTTTCAATAAAAATTCATCTCTAAAACATGAGTCTATTCTCAGAAATTTGAAACTACATAAAATACTCCCTTAGCTAAGAACCAGGAAGGTAGAGTTTAAAAGGCCTAATTTGGTTGTCAGTAGCACTGTGATTGGAATCCTTGTTTTGGCAAATCAAAGTAACCAGAAAATCCTCCTGCTATAAACACCTAGATATGCTAGGCCAGGGTAAAAAACAACGAGAACTATACAGTAAACATCCTCGTAAATGCACAGCTACGAGAGCTAGTAATCTGAGCAGCAGGAATTCAAGCCTGTGCTGTAACCACCCATGTAGTGGTGGGTACGAGCAGGATGCTTTTTTCCATTACTTCAGGGACTTGAGTTTTAAGGCTCACGCGAGACAGAATTGGCACCTTTGGGCCCATGCTGGAAAACTGAAAAGACTACATTCTAAGTTAGAGTGGGTGGGACTAAAGTAAAATCCCACCAGTACATATTATAGTCTAGCCTGTGGTTATAAAAGTTGCAGATGGGGGTGGTAGTGGTGACGGGAGCAGACTGTGAAAGGTGGGCGAGTCGTTGCTGAGAACCTGCAGCCATGAGACTGCACCTCGGGTAGAGTTGGTGTTTGGCATTACCCACTTGGTCTGGAAATTCCCAAGGCAAGAAATCAACATAGGAGTTATTCCTAAGTGTGTGGTATCAGTGAGATGCCTGGCAAAATTCCTTAATCTTTTGGATTGATCCTTATTTCCTCTAATGAGATTAAATCAGGGTAACAGGCATTGAAATTTACTTGTGTCAGCACTTTACACGCTGAAACTTATTTAGTCTTCAGACCAGCTCTATGACATGGGTACAGTCACGTGTCAGTGGCGTGGGTCATTGGGGATGGGTATATATGTCTTCCAGGATTGATGTGAAATAAAATGAAGTATAATGTGATAGGTCAATGCTTACGTGAATGTGTTTTGGAAACTGTGACCATATGCTTTATCCCTTGGGATTTTCTCAATTCAAGTAGGACGCAGACTCTCATAGTCTTTTCTTCCTCCTTCTTCTTTTCCCCAAAGATAAGGGACACAAAATCCCTTCTTGTTTTAAGGATTTTAGTATTAATCCTTACTGAAGAAAGGAAGGAAGGAAAGAAGATGGAATTCGAGGTGGCTTTGAAAGATGGATACAATTTGAACAGGCAGAATGTGGGAAGAGTGTTTCAAGCAGAGAAGATATTGAGCAAAATCTTAGTGGTAAGAATAACAGTCTTCACAGTTCAGTGAAGAACAGGCAGGTACCAAGAATAGGCAAGTAACCACGTCTCAGTGTTAAAACTGAGCAACTCTTGCACATGCATCGTGGCCCCATCTTCCCCAAGAAGACTTCCTTGCTAACATCCTTCAAGGATCTGTCTCCTTCCTATTTTTCCTATTGCCTCCAAAAATAGCTTGGTACTGAACTATATTCACCTAGAAGAATGGCATATATCACAGTATATTTAAAATACATTTTAAAAATGTAGTCTCTTCTTCTCTCTGACTTTGACCTTCCTGAAAGTCAGAATACTTTTTGAATAGTCCCTTCCCCCAGTGCAAGGAAACTAGAGGATGTTAAATACATTCATAGATTTTGAATTGCTTTATGAAAACTGCAGTTGGAAGCACAGCAAAGGGTACTGGTTCCAAAAGCAAAGGTACACATAGAATTTGCATGTTACTGCTTTGTGTAGATGAAGATCTCTGCTTGTTTATTTTTTAAAGAATTTTATTTATTTACTTCTTTAGAGAGAAAGGAAAGGAAAAAGAGAGGGAGAGAAACAGCAGTGTGCAGGAGATACATGGATTGGTTGCCTCTTGCACACCCCCAAGCAGGGCCCAGGCCTGTGCCCTGATGGAGAATCAAACCAGCAACCCTTAGGTTCACAGGCCAGTGCTCAATCCACTGAGCCACACCAGCCAGGGCTCTGTTTAAGTGTTTATGTAAGTATATGGAAAATATTTTCACATCCTTGAAGAGCAAAAATTGTTTTTCAAATTCCTTCCTAAAAATAATGACAAGCATTTCAAATTCAAGAAAAGATGGATTGTTTTGATTGACTTATCATAGGTTTTGTATATTAAAGGATCTTTGTTTAAAATAAGTTTAGAACTGTTCAAAAATACTTTTACCTAATTCTTTGTGTATCTTTATGTAAGTTATAACCACTTCACTGTGTTCTGAGACTTCTTAATGCAGAGGAAAAAAATGAATGTGCACGCCAGTGAGAATTCTTTGTCCCTGCATGACTAACACACTAAGAAGTGTGTTATAACAGTTTTAGAAATTCTTTCCCAACTACCCTCTCCACGTGGTGGCATTGGAAGTCAGGGGCCCTGGCTTAGAGAGGAGGCCTTTGGAGCACGTGGGCTACTTGCAGGCTCAAGCTTTTGTGGAGAAGACTATGGAAAGGTTATTGGCGAGCTGACACGCTGCAGGGTTATGGAGGGTCAGGGTTCTGGACTGTGGCTGGGGCGGGCTCCAGCAAGTGTCCTCCTACATACCCGAGAAAATGGCAAAGTCTCTTCCTCCAGCAGCGTCCCTCCAGTGCCTTCGACTGAGAATGCTTCACATCTTCACTTTAAGGGAGACCTGCTTAAAGGAATTCTGTTGTTTAGCACTGAGCCTACATTGAAAGGTGCATTTAGAGCTGAGAATCCATGATTGACTAACAAAGAGTTGAGTGCCAAGTTTCAAAGAGATAGTAAGCTCTGGCTGTTGTGGCTCAGTGGATCAAATGCTGGCCTGTGAACCAGAAGGTCACTGGTTCGATTCCCAGTCAGGGCACGTGCCATGGGTTGTCAGCCAGCTCCCTGGTTGGGGGCACATGAAGAGGCAACCAGTTAATATATCTCTTAAACATTGCTATTTCTCTCTTTCTCCCTCCATTCCCATCTCTCTAAAAATAAATAAATAAAATATTTAAAAAAATCGTAAAAATATTATAAGTCCAAAGTAAAAATTCCTTCAACTTTACTCCAGAAAAATACAAAATATAAAGGGAGAATGAATGTTGCTCCTGATAGGTAGTCGAGGTGGGCTTTTATTAGAGGGGAGACACTGTGATCAGGTGGGCTGAGCCCAAGGAGACTTCAGCCCCAAGGGAAAGTGTAGAGGGGTTTTTAAGGGCATAGAACAGACCCCCAGAGGGGTGGGTCACTTTGCTGGTCTGTTCCACTGTCCAGAGTGTAGGTGCTTGCAAAACAACAGTGTCCTCAGGGCAGGGATGGCTGATTTGGCATCAGAAAGTCCGGCAGGTTTGTGGGCCTTGTTTCTGGGGAACGCTCAAAGGAAAGGGCAGTGGGCGTCCAACCGGTTTTCAGCAGGACGCCAGCGGCTATGCCTCAGTTGCCTCTGATAACAGGGAACCTCGTGATCAGGTAGCCAGCGGTGGCCAGTACCTTCTTTGTTTCAGCACAGGCAGTGGCTCAGGTCCTCCAGGTCCCAGTACATTCTCACATACCAAGCTCTTTTCTATTGGATTTAAGAAGGGGCTGCCAAATTTCTTCTGTAGCTACCTCAATGCTGGCAGAGGTCATGGTGACATCTTTAGATTATATCTGGAAGTTGAACCTGGGCCTATACAGGATGGGATTCTGATCCTGCAAGTAGAGAATAATTCCGGCTTTTTTTTTTCCGGCTTATTTTTTTGAACTGGTCTCATCTGGAAGACATAAACATGGAACACTGTGGCTCAGACACTGCCTCAATTGCTTACTTTCTCTTCTGGGGCACAAAGGTCAATTGTTTGAGGTCTGGAGTCAGTGTGGGCCATACCTGCAGTTTGTGAAACAATAGCTTTTTACATGCATTAATTACATGTATCAATTAACTATTATGTAACACTAAATTTCCCAGCATTTGAGTTACCCATCATCCCCTACTGTTAGCATTAAACTATCTTAGTTCTATAAGATCAGTTCCATAAGGAAGTACTCATTTTGCTGTTAGCACATATCTTAGCATTAGACCATCTGGTAGGGGGCTTAGGAATACACTTCATTGCAGATCCATGTATAATAAAACATAAAAGTTTTTAGCACAGTTGACAAAAGTTGCACCCTCTCCAGCTGGGGCTACGTTAGTGACTTTTAGGGAAAACATTTCCCTGTCCTTTAGAATTTCCACAGGCCCCCAATTATAAATATCAGAGTAGGGTATTTTCTTATTGATATGCTGAAACAAAGTACAATTTTGAAGGCTTTCCAAGGGGAGTACAAACACCTATAAGACATGTAGTGAGAGTTTGTTCAATGTAAGTTCCTCCTGAAAGACAAAATTCAGAGATATTTAGGATATTTTTGCTCAATATATCCAAATATTTTGATCTCAATTTAAAGGAACAAGTTCTCTATAACATGGGGTTAAACAAAAAGTAGTGAAAATAGTATAAATCATTGTTTTCAAAAGATGACTTTCAGGTCTTCTTGAGGTTCGGTCGTCCATTGTTCCCCCAGTGCTTCCTTGACTCTGGTGTGATGCATCCAGGGTTTTGTTGCTGCAGCTTCACTGCAGTGGGGGTGGTGAGGAGTACATCCCAAGGTTCAGTCCACTTTTCTTCCAGTTGGCTTTCTGGAGACGTTGTCATCCATGTCTTGAGTAGCTTATCTGCAGGCTCAAAGGAATGTAGCCAAACCTGTGGGGGAGAAGTCTCTCATACTAGTATATTCATTCATTACAGCTAAGGTCTGACTTACATGTACATTTTCTTTACCTTCACTTCTTGATTTATACACATATCTCCCACCCCAGTCATAGCGTGAAAGAGTCACCTGTATACAATTTCATGAGGACTCACCTGAATCCCACTTCAAGGAGCCACCCTCATCTTGAGCCGGGCAACAGGTAAAGCCTGATCCCAATGGAGATGAGTTTCTTGACACAGCGTGGCTATACTTTTCTTCAAGGTGCGATTCATCTCTACCTTCCCAGAGGCCTGAGGTCTCCATGCCGCGTGGAGTCTCCAGTTGATTCCTAGCAATTTACTGACATTCTGTAATTCCTGCAACAAAAGCAGGTCCATTATTGATGCTGCCGGGGAGGCAAAAGCGAGAAATTGTTTCCTTCAGTAGAGCTTTCACTGTGTCCGAAGATCTCCCAGTTCTACCCTCGGACCTTTGGCATCTGGGTAAATTCTATTTGCCAGCCCTCAGATGGGCGCTGTCATTGGTCTTGTTTTCCTTCTTTCTTTTGATGGAGATCTGTCCCGGGGTTGTTCTTCTGGCACACAGCCCATCTAGCAATTACCTTTGGTACAGCTTTAGAAATTTCAGGACCTGTGAACTACGGTTTAATACATGGGGTTAATGAGCCCCCTACACAGTGAGTGGCCTCATGCAAATGCTTCATGACCGGCTCTACTAAATGTTCAGGAAGCGGTATAATAACTCCTTTCCTACCCTTTTCCCACCCACTATCAGCCCCTTCCTCATCAAAACCCCAGTTCTCAGCTTTCTCTAATGCTCCAGTCAAAATATTCAGGGTCAAGTTGTGATACGTGTAGAACAGGTACCAGAGGCATTTGTAAATATTCCTTTCACAGCCTCTTTTGCTGCCTGATCAGCCAGATTGCTTCCTCTAGTCGCTTCAGTGCCCTCCTTCTGATGCCCCGGGCAGTGCATACCTGCCACCTGTAAAGGTACCTGAACAGCCTCTAATAATTTCAGAATTTCTACTGCATGCTTATTCTCCTATTTATTGGAGGTTGAAGATTCTTTTTCCTTCCAGATGGAACCATGTGCATGCCAATTAGGAAAGCTTACCTTGAGTCAATACACACATTCACTCTCCTTTTTGTGCAACAATGCCAGTGCCCTTGTCAATGCAATCAGTTCAGTTTTCTGAGCAGAGGTTCCTGGTGGCAGACCTTGACCTCTACTATTCTTTCAAGTATCACACCTGTATAGCCCGCCTTCCCTTGTCTGTATAATTTCTTCCACCTGCATGTAGAGTCTAGTCTGCCTCTTCTAGAGGATGGTCCTGTAAATCAACTCTGCTAGAATAAACCTCATCCATTATCTCAACATAGTGATGTATTAGCACAGCCAAGTCAGGCTCTGGAAGAAGTGAGGTTGGATTTAACTTACAATTTCAAGGGAGATGTTGGGACTATCAAGAAGAATGGCTTGGTACCCGCCTGTTCTTCCAGCAGTGAGCCCCAAATTTCCCTTTTGCTTCAGCAGCAGGCTCAACACTTGGTGGGGTGCTAGGCTGTCCCAAGGAAAAGAAGAATTAGTGTGTTCTATATATCTTTCTCCATCAACACATCCAGACCTTCTTTATTCTCTCTAGCTTCTTTATGATATTGTGTCACGTGGATGATGAATAATTTATATACTTTTTTATGTATTTATTTTTAGAGAGGAGAAGGGAAGGAGAAGGAGAAGGGAAGGAGAGAAGGACAGAAACATCAATGTGTGGTTGCCTCTCATGTGCCCCCAACTGGGGACCTGGCCCGCAATCCAGGCATGTGCCCTGACTGGGAATTAAACTGGTGACCCTTTGGTTTGCTGGCCAGTGCTCAATCCACAGAGCCACGTCAGTCAGGGCAAATTTATATACTTTTAATGGACACTTTGGGTTTTGTTTATATAAAAATTCTGCTAAGAAGCTTCCTGTACATATTTATGCCTACATTTTCATTGGTATAACCATTTATAAATTCTTTGATATAGAGAAAGACAGGTGCCTTTTCAAGTTTGGTATTTATCAAGTTAACCTGCAGTAAGCATGCATTATTTGTACCCCTCCCATCGAAGTGGGTAACAGTATTAATTACCTCGTCTCTACCAGCATCAGGGAAGCCTTGTGCCAGTGTGATAAGTGAAAAGAAAGTTTTCTCACTCTTTGGATGTGCGTTTCTTTAATTTTACACAAAGTAGAGCATCTTTCTATAGTTTTATCATCTTTTGAATTTGTTTTTCTATAAAGTATTTCTACCTTTTGCACAGTTTTCTCTCTGGCTATTTTTTTCTTATTCAGTTCTATGTAAGTTACAAAAAAGAGTTCTTTAGCAAGTGTCTTAAATATGTTTTCTTTGTTTTGGAACTTAGTTGTTTGACTTACGCTTTAGTTGTTATTTTTTTCTTTCTTTTCACATACCAAAGTTACACTACTACTTAGACAAATTTATTAACTTTTCCCTTTACAGCTTCTGGATTTCATAGCCTTTCAGAAATATAGAGATATAATAGCCTTATCTTTCTTATACTGGTACTAAATTAACTCACATTTTTAGGTAATTTGTGATTTATTTTTACATTAAATATTTGATCCCCGGGGACTGATCTGGTTGTCAGGAGTGAGACAGAAACCCAACTCTGCTCTTTGCAGCAGCACTGACCGGTCAGGCTGTCTCTACTTATTTATTAACCTCTCTTTTCCCCAGTGATCTGAAATCTCACCTTTACAAGTTTACAATATGTTATATTCCCTTGTGCATTAGAGTCCAATTTTCAATTTCAGATTTTTCTTTGGTTGCATTAATTTCTTCTCTTATATCAAGCTACTTTACTGATTGAAGTTTCCAAATACATTTTGTTACTAGATAGACTTAGAAGTGGACATGCTTTGGCTGGGGTTGGTGACATTTAAGCTGTAATTTGAAGAATGAGAAGTAAACCACTTCAGGCCTAGCTGGTGAGGCTCAGTGGATTGAATGCTGGCCTTTGAACCAGAAGGTCACCAGTTCGATTCCCAGTCAGGCAGGGCACATACCTGGGTTGTGGGCCAGGTCCCCAGCTGAGGCATGAAAGAGGCAACCAATCAATGTATCTCTCTTACACTGATGTTTCTCACCCTCTCTTTCTCATTTCCTGCCCCCTGCAAATAAACAAACAAATAAATAAATAAATAAAATCCTAAAAAAAAAAAAAAGAAGTAACCCGCTACATAAACATGGAGGCAGGAATATTCCAGGTACAGGAAGCTATTTATCCAAAGGTTGGGAGGCAGAAAACAGTTTTTTTGTTCCTTGTTTGAAGGAACTGAAAAAAGATCAGTATTGTGAGTAGAATGGACATGGGAGAGAAGAAAATGAGATGGCGGATTTTGCCAGGAGAGCTTGGTTTGTGTTGAGTACAGAGGGAAACAGTTGGTAGATATAAAGTAGGGAAGTGACACGCTCAAATAGACTATAGCATCATCCATCACTCTGGCAGTTTTGTGGAGAATGGGCGGGCAGAGAGCAGAAGTTGCAGTGAGGAAGGCAGTTAGGGCCCTGGCTGGTGTAGCTCAGTGGATTGAGTGCGGGCCTGCGAACCAGAGGATTATGCTTCGATTCCCAGTCAGGGCACATGCCTGGGTTGCAGGCCAGTTCCCAGTAGGGGACTCAAGAGAGGCAACCATACATCAATATTTCTCTCCCTCTCTCCTTCCCTTCCCCTCTAAAAATAAATAAATAAAATCTTTTAAAAAAAGAGAAGGCAGTTAGGAGGTTGTTGCAGTGTTCCAGGCCAGAGGTGGTGGTGGAGCGACCCACCACCCTCCAGGTGGAGGCTAGAGCGTGGGCAGTGCTGGTGGGGAGAAAGGGGCAAATCTGAGGCACATTCTGGAAGTAGAATTAGTAAGACTTGTTGACAGTGAGGATATAGGATGAGTAATAGAAAGGACTCTCCCAGGGAACTTCTCTTAATTTTGTACCTTTCTCGATCATTTACGTTTACCCACCTTATGAATGTATAAATTTTAAAATGGAAAAATGGCAATGATTGGGGAACGGTTGAGGAACTTCTAAAAAATATCATATTCTGGCATATTTACACTGTTGTCTCAGTAAGTGGTACCATTTGCTGAGATGGAGAAGATTTAGCAGAGAAATAGATTTAGGAGTGAAGAGGAGGGAGTTAGGATTATATCAAGACCGTAAGGCTGAGATGTTGAATTTGAGACATTAGCAAAACCCAAAAGCAGGTAGCAAGTAGGCAGTTTGTCACATGGACCTGGAGCCAGAAGGAGAGCTGCAAGGGAAGACGCGTACCGGCATATGTATGGTATTTAGAATCATAAGAATGGATGAGATGATGGAGGGAGGGCAGAAGAAAAGAGAGCCCAGAACTGAGTCATGAGAAACACCAGCAGTCGGAGATGGGTGGAGAAGTAGCAGCGAGGGACTGGGGAGCAGGCAGAGGCTGGCAGGAAGGATGAGAGGGTGCGATCCCAGAAACCCACTGTCCAAGCCTCTATGGTTTCCACTCACTACGAGTGAAGTCTTCCCACTCTGTCCAAGGCTCTGCCCTCTCTGGTCAGTGTCTACCCCTAGCCCCGTCCAGGTCAGTTCTGGCTACTCTCAATGTGAGTCACTTTCTTTCGGACTTTCATAATGGTCTTCTTGCCTCTCTGCTTGGAAGACTCAGTCCCGGAACACTAATCCTGTTCTGGGTATGACTCCTATTCTGCTCAAGTTTTACTTGCTCCTCATCCAAGTAGCTTTTCTTGTTATAGTAAGTCCAAGCATCTTACCATTCTTATAGAAGATAGTGTTTTAGAATTCCTTCATGCCAACAAGGTGTCTAGCAAACAGTAGGTATGCAATAAACATTTGACTCATGAATGAAAAAGCCCTCGTAATCTTCACCTTGAGGGGAGGATTTTAAATCTCTTCCACATTTAATACTTTTTTATTTTATAATTGAGCACCTGAGTGGCAATGGGTGGGTTAAAATATTGTTCGAGCAGCCATATTGAGGGGAACTCTGAAGGACTTGGGGAAGAGGGCCCCCACCCTGGTCCTCAGTTGCTGGTGAACTGCAGGGCTGTTTAAGCAAGGCACCACCAGAGGGCAGCAGAGGGCAGCAGAAGGCTGCACAGGACTGATTGTGTGTGTGTGTGTGTGTGTGTGTGTGTGTGTGTGTGTGTGTGCGCGCGCGCGCATAGAAAGGAGGGCCTGAGCTGCTCACCAGGCAACTAGAACCAGCACTAGACTAGGGTGACCTTCTGTCTAGTAGACCCTTTGTAAGAGTGTAAAATGCTTTGATGGAGAGCGTGAGGTCATCTTTCTATTCATGTTTAGACTGTGCTGATTCTTACCGCACAGAGTAGAACGGAGCCGTTTTACCGTGAGTCTCTAGTTGGGAAGGGCTGAGAGTCTCCTGGAACAGTGATGAGGGCAGGGGGAAGTCCAAGGTGAAATGGTGAGCACAGACAGGATTTTTGGTCTTGGCTGCAAGAGACAAGTCTCTTGGAGACTGTTCTGCAGAACAGGGAGTAAGGCAGTGTTGGTCAGTTAAAGCCAGGCAGGAGCTGGGAAGGCTCAAAGGCAAGAAAGCACTTCAGGGAAGGTAGGAGGTAATTATTGGTTCAGCGACATATATGGTCAGCAGTAACCTAGTATGTTTCTTACGCTCTCTGAATTGATATCATTTCTGTTTCCTTTTGTTAGTCAAGTTGTTTTTAAAATTCCCAACTTATATGTGCTTAGGACAAGAGGAATTTTGTACACACATTACCTAGACTAGAGGGTCAAAGAGGGAGCAGCAGGGGTCAAGGTGAGAGGCTCCAACTGGAAGGGACATTAGTTTGGGCACATGGTCTTCTCAACTAACACATACACAATACACACAGCACACACACACTTATATACATACATCTCCCATACAACATATACACATATCTCACATACATGCTCACACACATATATCACATACATATGCCATACACACATATGCACACACCTCACACATAACACATCGCACATACACACACTGATACACACAACATACCCACATTGATAAAGAGGTTTTGTAATGGATATTAGTCTAGGAGCAAATCAACTCTTGGCTTCAGGGGGAGGTCCCAACCGACCCAAGTCATCAACATAGTTCCAACCCCCTAGGCATTCCCTTGGCCACTGCGACTGCTTTGGGAGTGGCCTGCATGAGTCTATCATATGTGAATGAGGAAGGTGTAGCTCTGGGAGCTGTGAGCAGCCATCCTTACCACAAGAAAAGGACTGTTTACAAAAAGCTAATGGCGGGGGGGGGGAGGTGAGATATTCCCAGCTGTGGCCCCCCAAACACAGACACCCTCCAAACACTCTGTGCCAGAGAAGCCCACACCATCTCTGAACTTCAGATTTTGTGAAACAATGAATTGTCTTAGCTGTTTAAGGCCTCAGGTTGGGTTTCTTAAGTCAGAAAACCTTATCAGATCAAAGGCAGAACTCCTTGGGTGGCCTGGGAGGCACCCAGCCTCTCCTGTGGTAGGGAGGGCTGTTCCTTCCCAGCCCTCCTTCAGCCTCTCGGTTCTCAAAATGACCACAGTAGACCTGGCACAGTGCTCAAACTGTGACATATATAACAGAGAAGAAGAAAACAATATTTAAAACCCAGACCAACTATAGCCCTTTTGCCTAATAAGGAAAGTGACCCAATTCCAATCTGCAGAGGAGTGAATCTCTAAATGGATCTTGTCCCTTGCAGAGGCTGAGATGAGATTGGAGCCTGTGGCTTTAAATTTCAAAAGGCAGGCGACCTTGGCTGACATGGGAATTTTATACCTATACAGTTGACCCTTGCATGACATGGATTTGAACTGTATAAGTCCACTTGCACACAGATTTTTTTCAATAAATACAACCATGGATGGAAAAGAGTATTTTTCATTCTCAACCACGGATTCCCAGTGGAGAATCGATAGCACTGTTTGCAATTCAGGACTGGTTAAATCTGTGGGTGCAAAGGGCCAACTGTAGAGTCAAAAGTTATATGCAGATTTTCAACTTAAGAGGGGGTTGGCACCCCTAACCCTTGCCGTTCAAGGATCAACTGTGTATCTCATTTAATGGTGAGGGGTAAGCATTACTTACCCCTTTTCCCAGACAATGAAAGAGGCTCAGAGAAGCATCACCTGCTCATTGTCAGACAGCGCCAGGGTGAGTTTGGTCCCCCACTCTGGGCTCTTTGGCTCTCATGCTCATTCACGGACTCCCTTCTGGGATAGCTCGCCTCCTTCCGCATCCATGGCTGCTTCTTGGGTGTGATTCAGTCTGGCTGGGTTTTTTGGGACGGGGGTGGGGAAGAGGCATAAAGTTTTCTTTGTATGTGTACTTAACATTTCATGGGGGTAGAGAGAGGAATGGGGAGGACAGAGAACCCCTTACCGCAGAGTTCTGATTGGGGTAGAAAGAAGCAGCTAGGTGTACTTTCAGAAGTCAGCCCCTGACAGTGGGGGGAGGGTGGCACAGTGGCTGGCACATGGCCTCAGAGCTCAACTGCACCTGGCCAGGTTCAGGTCCCAGGGCCACACTGCAGTAGCTCTGTGACCTCAGGCAAGTTACTTAACCTCTTGAAGCCTGAGTTTCATATTAATGAATGACACCTACTTCCTGTGGTCTTCATGTAGGTTAAATAAGAAACTACTAAAGAACTTAGCACAGGGCCTGCGTCCCCCCAGGGGGTAGTTGTTATCACACTACATCCAAACACACGGTGCTCCGGTGTTCCGAAGACTCCTGGGAGACATTCTGAAGGCCCCCTCAGGTCCAAGTGGCAATGCTCAAGCGCGACGTCATACTGAGACAGCAGGGCTCGGCGGTTTATGCCCAGTGCTTTTCTTTTGGTAAAATTTGTAATTGTGGTAAGATACACATAATGAAATCTATCACTTTAATTATTTTAAAGTGTAGTGTTCAGTAATGTTAAGCACATTCACAGTGTTGTGTAACCAATCTCCAGAACTCTTTTCTTCTTGTCAAACTGAAATTTTATACCCATTGAACTCCCTATTTGTCCCTCCTCAGCCCCTGGAAGACACCATTTTACTCTCTGTCTCCATGAATTTGACTACTCTAGGTAAGGGGAATCAGTATTTGTTTTTTTGTGGCTGGCTTAGTTTACTCAGCGTGATGTCCTCAAATGTCATCCATGTGATGTGTCAGAATTTCCTTCCTGTTTTAAGGATGAATACTCTTTCATTGTTATGTATAGACCACACTTTGTTTGTCCATTCATCCACCAATGGCGACTTGGGTTGCTCTCACCTTTTGGCTATTCTGAGGAATGCTGCTGTGAACACGAATATCTGCTGGGGTACGAATATCTCTTCAAGACCCCGCTTTCAATTCTTTTGCATATATACCCAGATGTACAATTTCTAGGTCATATGGTAATTCTACTTTTAATATTTTGAGAAACCATCATCTTGTTTTACATAACAGCTGTACCACTTTACATTCCACCAGCTGTGTACAGGGTTCCAATTTCTTCACATCCTTGACAACCCTTATTGTTCTCCATTCTTTAAAAAACCACGAGCCACCCCAGTGGGTATGAGTGGTATTTCAACCTCATGGTGGTTTTGATTTGCATTTCCCTAATGATGAGTAATGTTGAGCATCTTTACATGTGCTTGTGGGCCATTTGTATTTCCTCTTTGAAGAAATGCCTATTCCAGTCCTTTGCCCATTGTTTTTTAACGAGAGTTTTTTGTCTGTTAATTTGTGTGAGTCTTTTATATATTCTGTATATTAACTCTGTAGTATATATATGATCTACAAATATTTTCTTCCATTATATGTGTTGCCTTTCACTCTGTTGACTATGTCCTTTGATGTCCAGAAGTTTTACATTTTGATATCCTCATAGTCCAATTTATTTTTACCACAATGCTTTTGTCCCTCTTTTCTCCCTTGGGAGCAAGTCAGTAGGAACTAGGGTGAGCTTAGCCATGGTCTGCCTCTGTCATTGCCTACTGGTGTGAAAAAGGAGAAGGAGCTCCTTATTACACAAGACAAAAGACCAGCGTCCTTCATGAAGATATCAGGCCAGAGGGATTTGAATACATCTACTTACTGAAGACTCTAGAACTGAGAAAACCTGGCATAGAAGGATTGGCTCTCAGAGAGCCTGGTGTCACCTCTGACATCTGGCCCAAGAATCAAGCTGGAGGTGGCAGAAGATCTGACTACTGTGGCTGTTCAGGACCTGCTTCCAGTTTGTGAAAGCTGTCCAGGACCTGTTTCCGATGCAAGGGAGTTCTGCCCTGGGAGCTGATTAGAACTCAGATGAGAAAAGCAAGGCACCGAGGGCACAACATTGAAGGAGGCATTCACTCTCAGGGGCCAACCCTGCACTTTCAGGAGCTAGAGAGGGAGTGCCTCCTGTAGTTTTGTGCCTCCAGCACCTCCCTTTTTTCACTGCAGCCCTGGCTCTGCCTGGGGCCGAGGAGAGGGGCCTAGCACCACTGCTTCTGTTTCAGAGTGAGGGAGACAGCTGTGGTGACAAAGGGCACCCAGTGTGTATGAACCACATCACAGGGATCAGCGCTTAAGCTAGAGTCCACACCTGACGAGCAGGCCTGGTGGATCCCAACTGTGACAAACGCTCAGATTTCTTCTCTTGATGGATGATCAGACCTCAAGTTTTGGTGCAAAAGAGAGTGTGTTCCTTTCTTCTCTTGTTGATATACTCATAGTCCAATTTATTTTCAGAACAAGCTTTGGCCCCGTGATACTGTATTCTTTATCTATGCCAAAACTTAGTTGCTCAAAACAACAGCATATATTATTGCACAATTTCTATAGACCAAGAATCCAGGCACAGCTTGCCTGAGTCCTCTGTTTCGGGATCTCTCACAGGCTGAAATTGAGGTATCACCTGGGCTATTGTCATGTCAAGCCTTGACTGGGAAAGATCCTCTTCTCAAGTTCATGTTTCTGCCACTAGGACTCATTTCCTTCCCAGCTGTTGGCTGAAGGCCTCTCTCAGTTCCTTGATGTGGGTTCCTCCAACATGACATCTTGCTTCAGCAGAGCCAGGATGCTGAGAAGGATGCTGAGAAGCCAAGAGAGTGAGAGGATGCAAGCAAGATGCAAGTCATGTTCTTTTGTAGCCTAATCTTGGAAGTGACACGTCATCACCTTTGCCATACTCTGTTTGTGAGAAGCAACCTACTAGAACTAGTTTACACATGCACTACACAACCCACACACATAAACACAGACACATGACACATGCATAAACACGCATACATAAACACACACAGAGGAGATTACAGTAGGGTGTGAGTGCCAGAGACCAGACCATAGGGAGCCATTGCAGAAGTGGCCTACCTCAGGTAGGAGTAGAATTAAACAACTAGCGTTTATTGAGTCCAAACATGTGTCTGGACAGCTCATAACGATCCCATAAAGTCCTCGCAATAGCTTTGTGAAACAACTGGATTCAGTTATTCTCTGCACAGAAGAGTAGCAAAAGTAGCAAGGAAGGTCTCTGAGGCGTGGAAGGCCAGTGGCACACCCATCGATGCATTACTCTGGGGAAGACGGGTCTGAGTGCTGTGAGACACTGCATGGGGGTTGGATCCCCGAGGCTGGAACTCAGAGATTAGTCAAGTTTGCAGTGTAGCAGGACCCGACAGACAAGCAGACAGCAGAACCCAAAGCCATCATTTGAATGGGAAAGGTGGAGAACCCTCTTGTGACAAATGAATGGGGCACAATGATGAGGTCACCAAGACAAGTCCTCAGAGGCTGTGGTTGGGACTGGCTTTACAAAGCAGCTGCACAATGGATATTGCAGAATTGTTGACAATATTGGAAGAAATAGTGAAAGACTCTTACAAGAGGAAGGCACCTAAGAAACAGCCTGTTTGCCTCCAGAAGGGCGGCAGTGGGTATATCAGCTCAGCAAACATCACTCTGGAAGACAGTCTCAGGCAGAAGCTGGCAGATGTGGTGGTTCCTGAGGTAATCAGTGGAAGAGAATGTGGGACAAAATAGAAGGATCCTGTGTACAGAGGATGCTGAACTAGAGACCATGCAGACTATTTGGAATTTCTAATGAATGAACCTATCCATTTAGTTTTCTTTGTATGAGAGTAGGGGTGGGGTATCTGTCCTGATATGAATGGGGCAAACAACTTACCCAACGTAAGCCTTAGTTCCCATACCTTTAATATGGTGATAATACTTATGCATGGTGTATTGTAGGAATTAAATAAATCATGGATATAAATACCTAGTGTATAATAGGTGCTTAATAAAAGTTAGCTCTTTTCTCCACTCACCTTCCTTCCTCTCTTCCTTCATTTAAATAATATGATGAGGTGTATACCCGGTAGGTTGGCACCCACCTTCACTCTGTCTACTTTGTAGTAGACCTGTGCAGTACTGCAAAGGCTGCAAAGCTAAAAACTACATTTCCCAGGCTCCTATGCAATCGGGGTCTAGAGGTGATTAAGGACCAACCATGAGATGTACTTGTGGGAGATCTGGGAAGCCAGGCAGAAACTATGCTTCTGCTGCTCTGCTGTTTCTGTTGGTCCTGCAGTTGAGGGTCTGGTTGAGCTTTCCCTGGTCACATGAGGAGACGTCCTAGTATTCTGTCACTAGTCTCATGGATATTGGAGGCCAGAGTCATCCATTTAGCTGGTGGCCTTGTGGCTGGAGAGGTGCTGGTTCTGGGGCAAACAGCTTCTTTGGTGGCCTAGGTTTCCTTTGGGAAGTTTTTCTGAAGGCTCATCCTGAAAGTCTTTTCTAATCTATCCAAGTAGTTCTTTGACATATCCTGTCATAAATTCTTTTTTGTTTAATCTAGCCAGAGTGGATTTTATTCCCTTCCTCCAACCAATACAAATGGGATGGAGAGACTTTTACTGCCAAATTCCTCTTAGAGAAAGCACAGTGTGTGTGTGTGTGTGTTGGAAGGATGCTTTGACAAGTGCTTAGAGAGAGGGTAGTGCCCCTCGCACANGGTTTCCTTTGGGAAGTTTTTCTGAAGGCTCATCCTGAAAGTCTTTTCTAATCTATCCAAGTAGTTCTTTGACATATCCTGTCATAAATTCTTTTTTGTTTAATCTAGCCAGAGTGGATTTTATTCCCTTCCTCCAACCAATACAAATGGGATGGAGAGACTTTTACTGCCAAATTCCTCTTAGAGAAAGCACAGTGTGTGTGTGTGTGTGTGTGTGTGTGTGTGTGTGTGTGTGTGTGTTGGAAGGATGCTTTGACAAGTGCTTAGAGAGAGGGTAGTGCCCCTCCCACAACAGTCCTCCCCTCATCTTCACCCCAGGCCTAGGTGTCAGCTGGCACTAAAGATCAGGAACTTTAAGGGTTGCTCCTGAAGAAGAATGGGGAGGGTCGAAAGTGTGACGAGACGGCAGGACTCCGTGGGTGGCAAAAGACCAGGTGCTGTACGACATGATCCTTTTCCGGGCTACCCTCTTCCGTATTTTGTAAAACCTGTATAAATGCTTGATGTGACTAATTTTGTTGTTGTGGTGGTAACCAAAGGGGTGGCTGAATTTCATGTTGGCAAAGGTATAGTATGGGGACAGAAGTGGTATGTAAAGAAGCCAGAAATTTGAGAGGTGGAAGGGCCAGGAGGCCAAGGTCCCCACAGTGAACCAGCAGAAGCACTGGAGAGGGTGCTCAATCCCTAGTCCCTGGGACTCAGGAGTCCAAGGCCACCTCACTTGGATAGCAAGGAGCAGAGCTCCTCAGCAGACATCTGCAGTGCATGTGAATAGCCTTTAGGACGGCTTCCTTCACCTTTTGCTTGTCTCCTTACCTTGTAACTTTTACTCTCTCTTCCCCGTGAACTCTCAAAATACTTGAATACTGCTATACTTCAGAGTTCTAGCCATTTTCTCATTTATATTTATGTGTATTTTTATTTTTTGTTTGTCTTCTCCGTAAGACTGTTAGCTCTGGAAAGGCAAAGGCCTGGGTCTAATTTTGCTTTAACCTCTGAAGTTACTACATGCACAGAATTGTGTGTTTGTGCCTGTGTGCATATTTCTGGGGAGAGTACCCTGAGCTTTAATCATATTCTGCAGGGAGTCCACGACCTAGAAAATATTTAGAAGATACATGAGGGGCATTTTGGGTGGACATCTGGTGACTGTGTCTTAACTGCTGTTCAAAAAACAGTCATCTTTCAAAAGTCAACTCCATCTCATCCTCATGCTTGTTGTCCATTGAGGGTGTGCACTCATGGAGCACTAAGGCCTATGGGTTAGGCAGGAAACCTAGAGTAGGTTTCTGGTTTCACAATGCTTTCAATTAGGAGCTCAGCCAAGCAGTGCATGTTTATGGCCTCTTCCCCAGGACGCCTTGCCCTATCCTCAGAAGGATTTACAAGCTAAGCTGACACCAGGCAAGTCCCACTGTGGGTGGGATCCATGGTGGTTGTGTGCTTTCCAGCCTGCCATCTTTTAAGCTATAAATATTTATCAAGTGAGTGTGGGGATGTCAGTCTCCAAAGAGTGTCTGGAGGTGGAGGGTATGTTGGGAGGGCAGGGAGCACTGGGAGAATGAGAGTCCCACAGAGGCTGGCATGTGATGTTGATGCATGAGCAACCGAAGATAAGGGCAAATAAAAACCCCATTAAGAGGAGCCAGTGTCTCCACAGCCCAGGGCTGGTGGGGGTAAGCCCTGCCCTGCCTGCACATCTCAGCCCAGAAAGCACGGGCAAACATCAGTGCAGCAAAGCGGGGTTCTTCACAACTGCTGAGTTTATAAACTTTCTAAAGTTCCCATATTTATCTCCTAAATGAATCCAGTGACACTTCCATTTGGCTGACAGCTCCGGCTGTGGGTGTGTGGATGGGTTCAGTGAGGGAGACAGGAAAAGACTGGAGAGAGCAAGATTAATTTTTTGTTGGCATTTTGTGGTTTTTAACTTGGGATAATTGCTTGTGAAAATGAAACTGCTTTGTTCTGTGTTGCAGCTAAAGTTCCAAGATCCTGCACTTTCCAAAGTAAGATCATCTTTGGGGGCAGAGGTAGGGGGTGTTCACTCAGTTCAGGGAAAAGAGCTGAGGGGGAACAGACACAGGAGGGAGAATTTGAGGGAAGGTGTCCATGCACCCCCAGTCTTTCTTCCCCAGCTCTAGAAGAGGCGGTAGAAGGCCTGCACATTTTCTGCTCTCAGGAAGCCACTCACCAATTGGCATAGCTACAACACCAGTCACATAGCCTCACTAGCAAAAGGATGTCCCACTTTTTCTCTGGACACCATGGACCAGTGTCTGAACACTGGGGCCATTTCTGCTGGTGCTGCAGAAAAGCAAATACTTCCAGGGCAGCCTTGTCAGCAGAAACAGCAGAAGGGATAGGAGCTTGACCCACGCCTGACTTCTGCCTTCAAAATCTTACTTTTGTGCTTCTTGCTGGCAGAACCTAAATCCTTCCCAGGGCACTGCCTGCAAGGGAGTCTGGGAAATATAGTTTTATCTTACCAGCTTCTGCAGACCAGGAAGGTGCACCACACGGAGGTTGGAATGGGTGCTGAACATCAGTTCATCTTATCTAACACGCTCTTATTCCACGCCAAGGCCCACATCAAATGCTACTTCCTGTCAGAGACTCCTCTCCCACGGTGTCCCCTCCCCCAGTAGAAAGCGTTCTCTGTTCCCAGAGCTTGTGTCATCCAGTATAACATGCCAGTCTCCTTCATTTACCTGCAAGATTCTTAAGGGCAGGGATTTTGTATGACTCCTGTCTGCGTTTCTTGCACCCATACAAGTCCTGATAGGTAATAACTAGAGATTTTAAAATATGCCCACAAACTCTTTGATACTTCTCTCTTTAAAAAGTGGAGCCTAATTGCCCTCCTTTTGAGTCTGCACTGGACTTACTGACTCACATTTAGTAAATAGAATGTGGCAGAAGTGATGTGTGACTTCTGAGACTAGGTCATAGGAGACATGGCTTTTTCATTCTTGAATCACTGGCTCTGGAGGAAGCCAGCTGCCATGTTTTGAGGACACTAGCCACCCGATGGAGAGGTCCATGTGGTGAGGAACTGAGGCCTCCTGTCGACAACCAACAGTAACTTGCTAGGGTTTTTTTTTCTCCCAGCAGGAAAACGCCCATCTGACCTGGGAGGACATTTAAGGCTCTTGCCTCCCTTGATCTATTACAGTGGTTAAAAACTACAGCCTGTTGACTCATCCTCTTCATTTCCTGTGACCTGAAGCATGGTGGACAAGAGGAGAAGGAATTGAGGATGGATAAGACAGAACTGAGGCTGGGACTTCCCTGTACTCTTTCAGGGTTATCGAGTGGTTTTGGCCAAACCTGTCTGACTAATCACGCCACGAAAGGCGATAAGGCCACCAGCAGCTTAGAATCCCCTTGCCTCTTCTTGTGGAAGAGGAGCGTGAGGTCCCGGTGAGCCCTGTGGTTTCCTGCATGGCTGAAGCCAGAGGAAGAAGAGCCTATCAAGGTGGACTCCTTCTGACCCAGACTACCCTGGTGCCCTGCAGACAGGTGAGTGGTCTGGAAAGCTGCTATATATCTGGAGAGAAAAAAGTTGTCACCCAGCAGTGATGCAAGAGCACTAAGGCAGGCTTTGCAAGCAAGGTCTCTGGCAGGAGGGCCCGCCCTTTCTCAGCTTCTTGAGGCATTTGGGGGTAGATGAGCAGCTGGCCTCAACAAACCAACTCAGGGTAACAATTTGCTTCTCCAAGAAGGCGGTGCTTTGGTGATTCTTGGCCTTTCTCCATGCTGGAATCCTACACCTATTTTTCTTACTTACACAATTAATACATTTTCATTGTAAAATAAGCAAACTTCAAACAACTCTGTTATATGGAGTGAGAGAGCAAATGTTCTTCTTCATAGCCTACCCCCAATCCCATTTTCACCCCACAGGTAACTACCATTAAAAGTTTGATATATAGCCTGCGGGGCCTCATGGATACATAGGTATCACACTTTACACATTTCCCTGCAACTTGTGTGTGTGTGTGTGTGTGTGTGTGTTTAATGCGATGATAGATCATTGGCATCTTTTTGCATGTCAGCCCATAAAGATCTAACCCACTTCTCTCTACCCAATAGTTAATATTGCATAGTATATGTGAAAGGAAGAAAAAAACTGTTAAAAATAACCACTTTTCACTGCTTTCTGTGAAGTGAGGAGTAAGAATATTGAATGGAGCTTCTGGGGGGATAGGGAGAGTTCAGATAAGGAAGGAGTTATGGAGAGCTGTGTTACTCTTTATAATACAGGGGGAGGAATTCAGAGCCTCCCTCCAAGGCAATCTGGGGTGAAGAAATGAAAGGGGACAGGGGAAATGGGGGGAATAAGAGTTTGCTGATAAGATGGGATATGAGGACTCTGCAAGTGACTCCTCTGTACAACCCTCACATCTTTAGTAAGTTCACTAAATTAATGAATGTATTCCCCACCTCTTGAGTGTTTCCTTAGAATAACAAAGCAAGGATGGTATTACTGAGGCAAAAGGTTAGAATTTCTTTGTGGTTTTTGTGACATTGTTAAGTTGTATCTCAATATAATTATCTATAGTGATATAATACACTATAATTATCTCATATTCTATAAGAATTATGCTGTTATTTATAATGTTTCCCTGTGTGGGGTGATTGAAAGGAACTCCAGTTTAAGAGGTGTATTTCTAGAATCTGACAGTTGAAATGATCTTTACAAAGTCTGGCAGATCCACAGATGAATGTGGATGCCTGCTATGTTGTGGTCCCTAAGCTACATTCTGATGACAAGGACATGGGGCTGGCTCGGGTATCTGCCTCAGCTCCCTACCTTACAGTGCTGACAATTTGGGGGCCAGGGCATGCATACAGAGAGTGGTCACGAATAGTACAGACACCATAGGCCAGAAGAAGTGAGTGTGTGGCATCTGTGGCTCACTCTCTACATCCACACATTTGTCTGTGTGTTGATCACAGAACTCTTCCCTGCTGAGCCCAGAAGCTTCTTCAGAATTCTTCTCAACACAGTGCTCCAGACAGCTACTACCCATCAATCAAAATTGGATTGAATGAAACATATTTGCAGTCTCTTCTACAGGCTTAATCTAAGATAGGATTCTAAAATTTTGCCTTTTCTAGAAAATTTAGTTTTCAAAATACACATTAGAATATACAACTAATGACACTTAAAATGCTTATCCATGTACCACCGAGGCTAGGTGTGTACACTTGAGAAAATCCTGGAATGGTGGCAAGGTAGGTGAGCAGAGCTCAGAGGGGAAATAGGTCCGTTATCACCTTCTTGAAGGCTGGCCTTGGTCCCATCTGGTGAGCCTGTAAGCTCATATCTGAGGTCCCAGCCCCTTGGGGAAGCAGGGGTACCCAGCTGATAGTGGCTGGGAGATACTCGCAAAGCGTTTGGGCACATCTTCTGGGACCATTAACACGCTATCTGATAGCAAGTCAGGATCTGGAATCAGAAGAGAAACGAGAAAGGCCTATTCTGCTTAGCGCTGTTAAAGGCCTTTAATGTCTCTCAACAGCAGGGTCTACAGTAAGTTAGTGATGCATTTCAAGTGTTGGACATGAGGACAGGGGTGCTCAAGTCAGTAACAGCTAGAATTTCAGGCAGAATATTGACTCATTGTGCAGTTTTGACTGGGAACTTTCTCCATTCTGTTCCATATTCAGGCCTTCTGGTCAGATCAAGTCAAGTTCTAAGCTACTTTGTTTTCCAAACTCTAGTACCTTGTTTAGGTACTGGAGTCCAAGAACTGTGAATTTTATCCTCCAGCCTGATTCCTGTAGCCAAAGCTTCTTCCCCAGATCCTCCCATATTTTTTAAGGCCCAGGCTTCAGCTGCAAGAAAGATTTGAAAGTATCAGCAGGTTCTGTGCCCTTTGGGGTCTACTGTTATCCCCTAGAAATACTTCTTGGGTCTCTTTTAACACTTCTGTTTTTCTTCCCATGAAATATCAGGAAGGGGAGTGATGGGCAAATTTGGACAACTCAGCAGCCCCCCACCATTACATCCCAGATACAAGGTCTAGGCCAATGTTGCACTTCCAATTGACCAGGCCAGAGTAAGAGGACAATGACTAACCCCTCCCCCACAGTCACACTTACTAGATTATTCCCTCATGGCTCTTCAGGAATGGCCCTACATGTATTTAGTAGGTCTAGCTACTCTATTTCTTAGGACTCCTTCATTCTTCAAAAGTTGTACGTTGGATCAAGTTGTTTTACTTTTTTCCTTCCCACTCTCTGGGATTTTTGCACCTCTACTGATGATCTGTAATATAGAGAACCCTTGATTAAGCCTTTGGCCTACTCCTCAAACAGGGTGCCAAGCTGGCCCCTATAAGCTAGTTGTCATCTGGGGCCTTCTTAGTATTTGAGCTCTGGGAAAGATTGCTCCCACTCTCCAATTCCAAAGACCAAGGAAGTCCATAACATTCTCCAAGTCTACTGAAAATTCTCCTGGGCTTCTGTTTCTAGGCTGTTGCAACTGTGTAAGCCATCCTGATTCAAATGTCAACCTGAACACAATTCAGCCCTTCACTGGTATGCACAAGAGATATACTCACAGTGAGTATTTGTGAACCAAGAGAGGGAGATGGGTCATATCACACACCCCAGAGCCTTCTTGTTGACTTTTCTCTCCTATTTCTGTCACGTCTTCCTCTAGAGTATTCAGAAGTTTCCTTTCTCCTCTACTGTGCAGAGCACTCCCCCATCTGACACCTCTTTTCCAGCTAACACTCAGATCTTTAAAGCTCCAGTTTCTACCCCAACAATTTCAGGGCCACTTAGCAGGGCTCAAAGAGAAGCTCCTGATGCAAGGGGCAGAGTCCTGTGCCAGAGAGGGTAAGCAACACAAGCCTTTTCGAAATGTCTCTCTGGCTGCTCTGAAGGGATTGAATTGGACTGAGGAAAGAGTAGAGGCAAGGACACTAGTTAGGAGGAAGTAGAAAAGATACCTGTTTATTGAATGAGTAAGTAAATACATATTAAGCTGTGGATAGTTAGCTGTGGCTTTGGGTCTCTGCTCTGGCCAGAGGTTATTCTCTGCAACATGTGCCGTGTTCCTTAAGGTCTCTGGTGGGTCTTCAGACTTCTGGAAGAGTAAAACCCTTTCCTTCCTGCTTACCTCCACTGACCCACCAGATCCCTATCCTCTCCCTTCCTGGCAAGCCCCTTTGGCTGTAGCTCCTGAGATCCTATCCTGTTTTTCTCTTCGCTCTCTGATGTTTGGAGGGCTTGGTCACAAGGCGGTACCAAGTCTGGTTCTGTTCTTTGGTGAACTTTACTTTTTCACTTTTTGTAGTCTGAGCTATCTTACTTAATAGAATGTACTATCTTTTTTCAAAGCCTTTCTGGTTCACATCACATATTTAGCTCACTAAGATCCCCAGGCCAACCCCCTAAATCCAAATTTAAACTACAAACAAGTTCCTGTGGGCCATTGGGTGACAGTTGACACGAAGAGCCAACATGGCTGCCAAAGTCACTCGCCTTGGAGAGGGTACTCTCTCTATTTAAGCCCTTGTAGTTCTTGGGGAACCCATCACCCATGTGTCCCACCCTTAGAATCATGACTTGTAGTTTTTCATTCCCAGAGTGCTCTCACCATTCAGGGAAAAGAAAAATAACAGGCCTTGTTCCCAGCCAGGAAAGACAAGGGAGGTCCCTCGCATCCCTCAACTCTAGCTTTTGGAGAATCCCAAACAGGCCTCAGTGCTTTAAGATGTCTTTTCCTTTCAATCTAGATGAAGGCAGAAAGACCACAAAAGAAGGCTTATGTCCAAAGTGAATTCTTTTGTCTAGTACATGGTTTATTTTAAATGTGAAAGTTCAAGGTTATGAAAACAAGTGGATTGAACAGGGCATTTTTGAATTCTGAAGCATAGACATCTCTCCATGTTTGGAGGATATGCTCAGAAATTTGTTTGTGCAAATTAGTCATTGTTGAGACAAAAGAGGTACCAAGGCTGTGGAAATTGCACATGATGTGAAAAATAAATAAATGATAGTACAGGGCCCAGAATGCCAAAGTGGGAAAGGAAAGAAAAGATGGTTGGTGTTATCCTCATGTGGCCCCAGGACACCTAGTTGAAAAACCTCTTTCTGACATAAACCAAAAGGTGAATGAATTTACTCATTGAATGGAATAAATTGGGCAGGCAAACTGCTCTCAAGAAGACTGATCTACAGATGTGTTCTTTCTGCTTTTTTTTCATTCTTACTTACCTGATTTTGTTAAGATCTCTTTTTATGAACTTGACCTGAGAATGCATTGGCTTGATTGGGCAGCTTTGAGAAAGACATGCCCCATGGGGAAAAAAGAGGCATTTCATTCCTCTAAGCTTCATTCTCTTAACTGAAAATAATCACTGATTCTTTTTGAAAACATGGTTTGAGAGTAAGTGATGCAAACAGATTGCCATGTGTGGTACCCATTGCAAAGTAAGATATGGTCTAACTTATAATTGAAAAGAATTACTCTGCCTTCTTTGCAGGGGCAGGAGAGAAGTTAGGAGGTAACTACATTGATAACATGACAAGAGATTATAGTAGCCTAAACCAGGGTAGCTGTGGTAAAAGCAGTGAGAAACTGATTCTGGACACACTATGAAGAGAGAGCCAACAGGATTTTCTTATGGATTCCCTTTGGGGCACGTGGGGAGCAAGAGGGGAATCATGAATGACTCATGCTTGAGCAGCTTGAAGGATGGACTTGCTATTTACTGAGATGGAGAGGACTGAGAGAAGAGATGGTATTGGGGGTTGTACAAGTGAACTTGGAGTTGTCTATAAGACATCAATAGAGAGGAGGTGTTGAGTAGGCAGTTGGATACATGACTTTGGAGTTTGGGGGAGAGGCCCCAGCTGGACATAAAGCGTTTGAGAGTGTTCAGAATGTAGATGGTATTTAACATCATGAGGTCAGATAAGATTCTCTTAGAAATGAGTGCAGGTTGAAAAATATCTAGATCTGAGAGCTAAGCCTTAGAGCAGCCCAGTGTTAACACATCAGGGAAATGAGGAGGAACAAATGCATCCCCCCACCTCCTCTTCTCCCTTCCTGTCTTTCTCCCCCCTCTTTTTTCTTCTTTTATCATTATGAAAGGGGACTGTTCTATTTAATTCAGTTAGCCTTCACTTGAACAAAGCTGCTTACAAAACTTTTGGGGGTTTGCTTTTAAAAAGTGATATATGCTCTTTGAAACTTCAAAGTCTTTTAAAAAGAAAAAATACCCAACTTTGGGCTGTAGAAGAGGCCTCGTGGTGCAGGCATCAAACCAGCAAGTTGAGTGCATCTGGAGATCAAGTTCCTTTCGGGATTAGTGAAATCGAGCTTTTGTTAGCATTAATTTAATGGTGGAATGTCAACTTGCAAACCTCAAAAATCCTTTTCTGCTTTGCATCTCTTTTCCTTTTTCATCCAAAAGAAAAACCACGTGAAGCCAGAAGGGAGAATCTGAGAAAGGTCTGACTCTTCCTTTGGTGAGATAAACAATCTGTTGTTTCATGGCACCAGCACAGAAATCCTGTGTTTGAAGAACAAGCTGAGTCTACAGTGTTACTCAGGATAGTTTAGGGGAGGGCAAGGTAGGAATAGCTCAATTCTTGTAATAAGGATCTGGGAGTCTCAGTGGACCATGGGATTTCTGCGAGCCAAGTAAATGACATGGTTGTTACAAGAGCCACCACAATTGTGGATTGGGTTCAAAGAGATCTAATGTCCTGGCCATAGGAAGTCAGAATTCACTGAATAGAGAGACTTCCAGTTGGATGACACCAGCATCTGGGGTTAGCGGGCCCCAACTAAGACTGTTAGATAAGAAGGAGATACCTTCACCTAAGGTAGCTAGTGACTCTGGAGACCCGGCCTGAACAGACTAGCTAAGCCAGATGCTTTTGAAAATCTGAAATAATATAGTTGTCAGGTGATTGAGGGGAGAAGAGGGCTACAGAAGAGAGGTCATCTGAAATATAACAAGGTGGTGTCCAGAAAAAGCAGGAGTAGAAAGGAATAGGAGGAGGAGGCACAAAGGAGGAGGCAGCAGATGCACAGAAAGAGACAGAGAACGACATGGCCTTTGGGAAACTGATAGTAGGACAAATACAACTGGGAGCCTCAAGTCCTGCTGGCTCTCTGCTCCCTGAGTCTGGATGTACTTTGTTTCCTGTCCTTGGGTTCTGTGGGGGGTCATTTATCACGGACACAAGCCCTCTCTCCCATTCAGCCAGCCAGGGTGGGTTTCTGTTTTTCACAACTAAAAGTGTTCTGCACTTTCCCCATCCCTTCTGGCCATTGGGTTCTGCCCATGCCAGTCCAACCTGGAATTCCTTCCTCTTCCCTTGGCTTTCCCTGTTCTACTTTGCACTCAAAGCCCAGCTGAAGTTCCTACCTCTCCTACAAAGCCCTTCCTGACGAGCCCAGGTCCCAAAGGCCTCTTTTCCCCCTGAGCTTCTAAAGCTTTTCTGGCCTTCCCAGCTGGCTCCATCTTTCCATGGGCAGATGAGTTAGTGGTCCTTTTGGGGGCACACCCATACCCCATTTCATCCTCTGTTTGGCCTGATCTGTGCTTGGAACTGAGCATATCTCAGAAGGCACATGGCATTGGCTTATCTACTGAGCCTCCCTAACTGGCTGCATCCAGGCCTCTGCTCTTTCTTAGCAGGGATGTGGTTCCCAGCAGACTAGTGTTCTTAGGCTTCTTCTCTCGATTCATTCACTTCCTTTATCCACAAATCAGCTCAAATATCCTCTCAAAAACCAAGATGCTATCTTCCTACACTCCATCACTAGTTCTTTCCTTCTTGCCAGGTTAATTCGCCCATCATTTTTGGAACATCTAACATGTCTCAGATGTTAAACTGGACACTAAGGCCATTGTACAAGAGGCAACATAGGGTAATAGTTCTAGAGTGTGACTGAATTAAAACCCAAGCCTGCTGTCTGATAACTGGTAACCTTGGTCAAGTTACCTAGCATCTCCAGTCTTTATTTTCCTCATGTTTAGGATGGGTTGATGTTGATAATAATCGTATGCCTACCTCATGGGGCTTTAGCAGGGATTGAATGAGATTATTCATATGAGGTTAGCACAGTGGCTGACACATGATAGATATTTAGTGCATTGCTGTTGCCATTGCTGTTATTACTGGTATTGAGATGCATTGCCTAGGGGTCCTGTCTTTAAGGACCTGACAACTAGATAGGAGAGGCAAAAAAAGTCCCATCATCAAGTGACAGATGCCTACTCTGGAGTTTCATTTTGGTGTGTTCCGGCCTTCTGGTGGGCGATGAATGGAATGCTGTTAGGCTGGGATACTGATTTCCCTCAGCTCCTGGGGTGGTTGGTGGGGTTCAGGGCTGCCAGAATTCCCAAATGACCACCAGCAGCTACAAATAGCCTTATCCATTTGCCCCATATGCAGGTATGTGCGCCATGAAAAGCTCTTTTCTGAAGGGTGTGTGAGCACAGGGTGCAGGGAAGCCCAGAGGAGGGGAAAACTCATCCAGACTTCTTCAAAGAACAGTACTGCATTCTTTGAAATCCCCTTCTGACCACTATCCCCTTATGGGACTTCTAAGATCATCCTGGTATCAGTCCATCCTTGCATCCTCCTACCCTCTTCCTACACACTATTTCCCATATATGGTTGCTGAGTAATGAAAGATTGAGCTTTATTACCATCACATGTAAGACCTGCCTCATTAAAATCCATAACTAAACCCTTGAAAATTGATGTTTGATGCCTTCAGTCTATTTAAACAGCCTTTTCAAAGGTCCAATAGTTTGTTCACAGTCTTCAAGATCTCCTAGAGATCTATCTTACTAAAATATATTTCACCAGTCTGGATGTCTGGACCTCTGTCAAGCAACAATTTTTGCAGTCCTGTATTTCTAACCATCTTCTGGGTAACTCCATTTGGGTATTCCACCAGTGGCCCAAACTGAACTCATATCTTCCTTTATTAAAGCACTCTTGCTCCTGGCTTCCATATGGCATTAACATTCTCTGTACCTACCTAGGGATCAAAACTTTGGAATCATCTGATCTCTTGTTTCCATCCCAACCCCCCCAACACATGCAGATTAGGCACAAATTTATTGAGTCTGTCTCTTCCTCCACACCCTCATTGCTGCTGTTACCACTTCTCTGCAGAGCTCCACATGTCAGTCTCTACTGGGATGTTTCATAGTCACCTAAAACCTAACATATCCAAAACAGAATTCCTGAGTCCTGTCCCCTCAGATCACTTTCTTACCTCTGTAAATGACTTCATTATATGCTCAGTTTTTCAACCTTGTCATCCTTGACATGTTTTTCTACCTTGAGAGCCACATTTTTTATACAGTATTTCAGGAGCACTCAGGCTAATGTTCAACCCAACCAACCCACTGTGGCCATGTATTGTTAAAATATTGGGGTACATTCTGATAAGGCCCTTGACTGCCCTCCTCATCACCCTAGTTGGCCTGGACCCTTCCCAGGATTCTCAGGATCTCTGCATGATCTGACAACTGAAGGGTTGATGCCCAGCATTGCAGGAGACCTCCAGGAACCAGGTACGCTTGCAGGACAGTCACTGCTGTCCATTCGAATTGACCAGTGCCTAGGCCACAACAGTTAAAGTTAACTACTTTGAAGACAATCCCCAATGTGACCCATTTTAAGGAAGAGGAAACTGACACTGGAGAAATTAAGTAATTTCCCCTGTGGTTTCTTGGAATCTATCTCCAAAACCCACTTTGTCTTTCTAGGACATTTGGCAATAATCCCTTGACTTGTTTCCCTGACTTAGAACAATCTTCCCAAACCCCAGCTCTCAGTATGCACTGTCTCTGCTTAGAAACCTCCTTGGGCTCCCAGCCCCCATGAAGGTTATGTCCAAACTCTTTAGCCTGGGTTTTGAGGCTCCTTTGCAGTCTGACCTACTCAGATCAGCCCCTTGACAGAACCTCTGCCACTGCATTCCCAAACGCTTCCCATTGCCACTCTTGGGCTTACACCACTTTTTCCTCTAGGAATACCCTCCCAGATCCACTCTCCACCTCTTGAAACCTTGACCTGTTTGGATTCATGACTGCCTCAAATGCCAACTTCTCCAGAAAACAAACCTTTCTTAATGGCCCCACTTTGTTGGAATTCCTGCAGCACTTGGTTCAATTCAGTGATCCAACTCCAACCCACCTGTGAAACTAACTATGTTCTTCCTTACAGAATAGTTTAACTAATAAAACCTCACCCAAGCTTACTGACAGACAGCTTGCAAATCAGTTTCACACTCTTTGTGTCATACATACTACTTTCTTTCTTGAGTCTTATACCATAAACTCTGGGAGGGCAGGGGTCATGTTTTGCTTATACAACGAGACACTTTATTCAGGTAAACAGGTTGCAAACTTGGGAAAAGCAATCTCCTGAGGGTAACCTCAAGTGTGCTCTCTGAAGACAAAGGCGAAGCCTGCTTATAAGGAGAAGGTGCACCCTGGTCCCCAATTGGTCAATTTTTATGCAAATGAGGAACTCACATTTGCATAGTTTGGTCCAAATAGCACTGACCTGATTAGTTGGAATTATAAATTCAGTTGGTTATAATGGAGCATCTCTGATTAATCAGTAAAAATGCAAATGAGGATATAACTGCAGCTCCAGTGGATGAGCAGGTCTCAATCCACTGGTAGAAATATGGTTCTAGGAACTTTGTTATAAGGTTCAGCTCAGAAGGCAGGAACTCAGCAGCTCAGTCTGTGACTTCTCCCTGATACGCAGTGTGTGTGAAAGACCTCTGTTAACAAGGGTGGCTAGACTTTGACTATGAATGTGGGTGCAATTAACTACACGGGCTCCTTTTCCATAGGTATGTTTCTTCTCAGGGTAAACATGGATAAGTCAGCATCTTGAGGCAGAGCGGGGAGAGTGGGTCACAGTGTTCCCAGTAGTTGTTCCTGCCGGGCTGGCCTAAAAGCAGGTCAGGATGCCAGGATGCTCTCTCTTCCCAGCCCATGCTCGGACCATGCATGGATTCTCATTGTATTCGTGGATTATAATTCTTTACTATCACTAGATGCTTTGATGCTCATATTGTCTTGAATGTGGCGATGAGAACACCTTCAAGTTGTCCTGTGTCCTTTTGACATGATGCCATCATTTTTCTTGAAGAAGTTCCCTACTTTTTTGGCACAATAAGATGTTCCAGACTAGTCTTGTACTTTCTGAATCCCAGCCCTAGAAGTACCCATTTCTCAGAAAAGGGCTAGATCTTTTCACTGGGGAAGGGTGCTTATAAACCAAAATCTGGGTGCAAAGTGTGCTCACTACAACTTGAACATCATTATTTCCTGGACCTCCCAGTTGACTAAGCTGGGGAGGAGATGAATGCTTATGTACATACACAGGTCTGTCTGTATGTATATAAATATATACATATCCATCCATCCATCTATTCATCCAGTTCATTCTAATACTGCAATTTCAACACAGCACTGCATAGCTTAATCTAGTTTTTCTCCTTTCCATATTTTTAACTCTCCCCTTTGATGGGGAAGAAACTTGACTCTCATTATTAACAATATATTTACCAATTTACTCAATCCTAGAACTCACAGAAAGTATTTTCAGAATTGCTAATCCCTATGTCTATTTTAAAAATCTACTCAATATTCATTTGCAGTTCTTTAATTCCTTCAGCCTGAAGACATTTAATCCAAATGCTGCATACAAAATCTACTTGAGGTAGTTTCTTTTCAGCCCTTTCTGTCCACACACTTCCAACTGTACCCTCTGTGTTTGCTCCGTATCTCATTTCTGTCCCTGACCCACCTGGCTTTTAAGTTCAGGGCCTCTCTGAGGCACCAGAGCATCTGAGACCCCTTCTCCATGGTTGTCTAGGGCTAGGCTGGGGCTTCCTCCTTCTCCTGGCTCCATTAGGCACCATTCCTCTGTCTTCTGGCCAGTTCCAGAAATGTGTTCACTCATGCCTCCTCCCAGTCTGTTTGTGGTTAAGGAATTGTTCATTATTAAGGGGTCCTTTGGTATCATTTTAATGGAATCCTGGGGGAGAAAAGAGATGCCTTATGCTCCAGTCTCTTGTCTTGAACCTAATACACAAACATTCTGGCATCAGAAAGATCTGGGTTCATAAACCGAGACACCGGTCAGCTCCTTGAGTTCTCCAAATCTCAGATTCCTCGTTTAAGACACAGAGGTGAGGAGCTCTACATCACATGGATTTGGTGAGAACTGAGCAAGACCTTGTATGTAAAGTGGCTGACACAGTGTCTAGCACCATGTTCAGTAAATGACATCTGTCACTATCCCCGGGATGCAATTCCCACCAGTTTAGCCACTGATTTATCCATTTACTCCTCCAGGGCACAATAAATGCTGGGCATCTCACAGAGTCCCTAAGTATAAAAGGGGCAGGGAAGTCAAGACTCTGAGTGCAGTTATCTCAGCAGTCAGTCCCTGAGCCAGCAGTGTTCTTGGCAAGATTCTGCTTCTCCTGGCCTGGCTTCCCTTGGTCTTAGGATGTGCTTATGGACTGGGACTTTGAACTTCCTTTCCTGTCCTAGAGGCAAATGCCTATGGGGAGAGCCTCCCCGAGCTGTGTGCCAGTGGGCCTCCACCAGCCCACTGTTCTCATGCTGAGGAAACATAATTGTCTCTGATGGGCCTGAGCGATGAGCTGAGGATTTTGGTAGAGTGAGGCCAAATCCCTGTGTGGCTCCAGGAATGAGGATAAATATAGCCCAAGTAATTGCTCATGCTCTTTTAAGGACTAAAAGCCAGCTTCAGGCAAGCTGTGAAGCTCCATGACCAGGACAGCAAGGGACACAGTTCCTTTTTTTAGAGCTGTGGTCAGCACTCCTTGTGCACTGCTGGGTCCTGGGCTCTGTGACACTGTCCCCACTGAGTCAAGGAGTCACCTTCACTGGTCTATACCCTGTGAGGGCAGAGATGGTCTGAGGTGTCCCTACCACACCCCATTATCCAACCCAAAGTCTGGCATACTAAAGGGACTCAGTAAACATTTTAAATGAATAAGCAAGCAGTGGGAGGGCTGTACTTTAAAAATAACACTTAGAATAAGCTCTATAGCCATGTTAACAGTAACGTACCAATGTCAACGTTCTGGTTTTGCTATTACACAACAGTCATATGAGATGTCACCACTGGGGGGAAGCTGGGTGAGGGGTACGTGGGACTGGACTCTTTGTACTATTTTTGCAACCTCCCATGTGTCTGTAACCATTCCAAAATAAAAAGTAAAAAAAAGAAATAACCTTTAGTCAGGCTTATACCCATACTCTTTGACATTTGGAGGAGGCAGTGCTGAAAGATGAATTGATGAAATCCCTGTCCAGGGCAATGTTTATGTTTCGTTATTTATCTTCAATGTAAACACATGATTTATTCTTACAATTCAAAACTTTGTAAATAAGGTAGACGGTGGATACTCTTTCCTTCCTCTAGGCTCCCTCCCCATGGGCAACTAAGGTGCATGTTATTTGTTTCTTGTGCTAATTTTAGTGACATTGTGTATATACACACATATATATATACTTGTAAGTGTGCATGTGTGAATATAAGAATATTTGTGTGCATATTTATGTACTATTATATTCTTACTTTTCCATTTAACCATGGATCTTGGCGGATTTTAATATCACTACACAAAGAGCTTCCTTATCCTTTGTCATGGCTATACCCCATCATCTTTTATGGTCCCAAATCGTTGGACATTTATGTTGTTTCCATTTTTTTTTGCTTTTATAGCAAAGTTGCAATGAATAAGCTTGCTCATTTGTCATTTCCCAAGTGTGGGAGTGTGTTTGCAGAATAAATTTTTGGAAGTGGAACTGGGTCAAAGTGCATCAGCCTTATAATCTTGATAATGCTAAATTGCTTTCTCTAGAGTTTGTTCCATTCTACACACCCACCAATAAGGTTTTTTAATGAAATGCTTGTGTCAACGAAGTGATTTTAGAAGTTATTTGGTGACCTCTTTGTGAGTCTGGTGAAAGCTATGGACCTACACACAAGAGAAACACAAGTCACACAGTGTTTTGCATACAATCTCGGTTGGCTCAAAGATCCTTGAAGGCTCTCTATGAACCCTTGTTTAAGAAACCCTGGCTGAATGGGAGGAAATATGGTGCAGGGGAAAGAGCTTTAGGGTCAAGTGATGTAAGTTCACATCTTAGTTCTACAGCTTATGGGCTATAAAACATCAGGCAAGTTGTTTCACCTCTTGAAGTCTCAGTTTCCTTTTTGATGGAAACACACAATAATTCTATTTAATAGGGCAACTGTGAGGACAAATACATACAAACATGTAGAGCATCTAATACAGTGGTTGGAACAAAGCAGGAGCGCAATACACAGTTGTACACACAGACATGCATGCATGCACCCTCCCTCACATGCGCACAAACCAGGTGGCTCCATTTCAACCTGTGTTTCTAGCTGTCTCTGTAGTGACTCCCGCTGGATTCACAAGATCAGTCTTGGGAGCATTGTTCCCAAAGTGGAGTCCTTGGACCAATAGTGTAGTAAGTAAGCATCACCTGAGGGCCTGAATTAAAGAGCAGATTCCCGGGTCCCACTTTAGATACGGGGCGTTAGCATTTCTGGAAGAGTGGCCCAAGCACCTTCACACTGGGGATTCTAATGCACAATGAAGTTGGAGCAACAGTGCTGAAGAGTTTGGTAAATTCCTTCTAGTATCTGCACCTGCAATAGGAGTCATCGCCATGTAGCTTTGCCAGTGGGAGCCTGTACTCAGTCAATGGTAGGAGTAGACATCAGAGAAAAAGCATGATTAGTATCCAGGACAGTCTCTTCTGGTTCCATCTATAAAAATACAATTATTCATGAGTATGACAAGCAGCATGCACTGCATTCCCATCAGGAATGTCTCTCATAATAACCAGGGAGGAGAGATAGTCCAGGACCACATGCCTGTGGGCCAAGATCAGTGCCTGTCACGGCTGGGTTGACTGATCCATGGCCAGGAGCGAGGATGAGAACTGTGCACAGCCAAGCAGCATCACTAGATTGTGCTTGCAAGAAGCACAATCCCCAGAGCTCTCAGCATGACTGGTGAGTACATTCTAGGAGATGCTGATGGCCCAGGGCTAGAGTTGTCAGATTTAGCAAATGAAATATAAAATGCAAAGTTAAATTTGAATTTAAGACTAAAAAATCCATATTTTTTAGTATAAGTATGTCTCATGCAATGTTTGGGACATACTTATGCTAAAAAAGTTATGTGTTGTTTATCTGAAATTCAAATTGAAGTGGGCATCCTTGTTTGCTCTGGCAGCCCTACCCAGGGCCTCTCCGAGCTGCCTCTAACCTCAGAAGAAGGCTGGAGCCCCCATGCGACTGTGCACTGCACTCAAGGTCACTGAGGAAAAAGTAAGGACAGGGTGTGGACCTCCAGAGGGGGAGCCCTTCTTCGCCTGTGCCTAGGAAGGAGCAGGAAACCAATGTGTGCTGATTGGCATCTGTGAGATGATAGTACTGTGCTAAGCCTTTCAGTATTTTTTCATTCAATTCTCCTGCAACCCTGTGAGTCAGGTGTAATCACTACTATTCCCACTTCAGAGATGAGGAGACTGAGGCTCTTTGATGTTAAGACGACAGGGCTGTTGAGCAGAGGAGCAGGGATTGAAGCTCCTGGGGATGATGCCAGGTCTTGGATTAGCTGACTCTCCCAGACCTTTCTCTCTGGTAATCCCAAGTATTTAAGGTGGGAGCAGCCCCCACCCCCAAGTCCCCAGGACAGGAAATGTTCCCAGTTTTTCCTGGCTCTGGACCAGGGTCTTGTCCAGGCTCACAGGCTTGCTGAGGATTCCAGGCCAGGAGGCAGATCTGCAGAGTACCCTTGGTCCCAGTCTGGCCAGGACAGTGCCTGGTGGCATGAGCTACCCATGGACATAGCCATGCACTGTGTGGGTGCTCATGGGAGGGACCCAGGGTGAGTTGCTGCCTCGAAGGCCCAGTTTGCCCTGAGCCCTGGGCCAGCCTGGTCAGCTTCCCTGCCTTTAGTCCCCGAGCAGGGCCGGAGGGTGCTCCCGTAGGAGCTCTGGGCTCTAAGTCCCAGCCCCTTGGAGGAGGCGGGCGGCTGAAGCTCCGCAGCCAGAGGCTTCTCAGCTCTGAGCTCCGGAGCCAGATGTAACATTGACCTTAAATGGTAAAAGCTCCCCAGAGTGAAGAGAGGCTGGCCAGAGGAGGAAAGGGGGAATAACTCAGTTTTAGGTAAGTCGTGTTATATCCAAGAATAACCTGCCTCTTCAGCTGGGAAGTGGAAGGAAACTTCTCCTCCTTATTAAAGGTACAGGGTGCTGGGATGGGGGGTGCCTGACTTTAACTTTCCAGGGGTGTTGGCTTTGTTGGGTGACATTTCTACTGACTATTTTTATGCCCTAATTTTTAAATAAGTGAATTTTGCCAGTCCTAACTTAACTAATTTGTGCTCCTTTAGCTTGCTGTTGGAAAGAGCACGCAGGGTAGGGTGGAATGTGGGTTCTGACAGGACATCCCCACTCCCGGGTTTCCGATGGGCCCTGTGGGACCATACAGTGTCCCCAGATCATGCGAGCCTGCACTGCCTGCTCTCCCTTTCCAAGCCCTGCTCTGCTTACTATGCTTCTCTCTGCACCCCCAACCACCCACCCCATTGTGCTCTCTGTCCCCCTTGGTCCCTGTGCTGCTCCAGCCCTGTCTCCGTCCTTGACCTGACCTGGTTCTGTTCCTGCCCCTCCTGTCCCGAGCCCCTGTTTTTACCTCTGTTCCCACGTCTCCTTCTGTGTCCAGCTTTGCCCCCCTGAGCCCTTTTTCTGCTTCCCAGACAGGATGTGTGCCCCAAGCTCCACTCATTTCCAGGAGCTCGGTGTCAAATCTGTTCCTGGAGTGAGTGGCACTCCACCTGGCTTTCTCCAGAAGAAAGGCCAGTGGGAGCCAGAGGGACAGCCAGCTGTCTTGTTCCCTCCTGCCCAGTAATCAGCTGCAAAGTTGAAAGACGCTCTGCAGCCTGAGTAACTGTGTGGGGTCTGGCATCCTGGCAGCCACTCCCGCCTCCCAGAGCTTCGCAGTTGCTGTCCTCTTAGCACTCTTCGGGCT
The DNA here is from genome assembly GCF_014824575.4 of Sturnira hondurensis. Classification (NCBI taxonomy): domain Eukaryota; kingdom Metazoa; phylum Chordata; class Mammalia; order Chiroptera; family Phyllostomidae; genus Sturnira; species Sturnira hondurensis. The sequence continues at coordinate 6,190,622 of NW_028079136.1, forward strand.
GCTCTGTGGGGGTCTCAGTAGGAAGTAAAGCAGCCCCGGGTTTGTCTGAGCTGGGTCTCTTGCAGGAAAAAGGAGTGCTTTCCAAAACTGTGAGGCTGGGAACACTAGGAAGTCACAGCCTGCTAGGGGCTACGTCATCCCCACCAGGGGGCAATGACAGGCTGGTGTAACAGGTGGAGTTATCTCCTCAACCTCACCCCAACACTTTTATGGGGAGGAAGCTCAGGTTAAGTGACTTGCCTCTCGGGTCAGAGTGCTAAGGTCAGAGCTAGGGCTCTAACCCAAGTCTGTAGGATTTGAACTCCAGTGCTCCTGCCCCGTTACTGATGCGAGTGAGCACCCTTGTGCTTTGAACATGTCTTGTGAGCTTTGACCTAATGGACAAAACAGCTGTCATCGTTACATTTGTTCGGTCCATGACTTAGTGCTGTGTGTGTGTGCACTCAAGTGCCTGTGTGCGCATATGTGCGTGTGTCCACAGCAGATGTACCTTCCTGTGCACTGGGTAGTAAAGAGGACACTCCTGCTTTCTCTCTAAGAGCATCTGTCACCTAGGGGTATAATCATGTGTCAGTTGCTACAACGTGATCAATGATTCCCATTAACATGTTTCTGGAACAAAGAAAACAAGTGAACACGCTGTTCTTACTATACATCAAACACTGTTCTAAGTACATTTCATGTAGTAACTCAAGACTTCCACAGCTCTACCAAGCAGGGGTCCCTATTCCTACTCTCATCTTGTAGAAAGGGACATTTTAGCACAGAGATGCTGCACAGCTGGCCTTTGATCCCTGGCTGCCCGGGGTCTCTGGAGGCTTTCCTCTTAAGCACCATGCTCTGTTCCCCTCTGCTTGGTACCAGGGCAGTGGGGGAGGCATCGTCTCTTCCAACACTCTACCTGAGTGAGGTTTTCTCTGTGTGGTGTCATGGGCTCTTTCCAGTAATGCTATGAGGGATGTAGCTTCACTTCAGATTTACAGGTGAAAATGAAAGTTAAATGACTTACCCAAGGCCACTCGGCCACCAAGGGACAGAACAGGGGATAATTAAGACTATGTAATATCTTCTGCTTGAAACTAATTCCCAGTGGGGCATATAGTTTCAGAGTGAGGTGCTCCATTTGTCTCTGTAAGAGGAAGCTGGATTCTGTGCCTGATGGGCCGAACTACATGTATTATAATTCTCAGCTCCCAAACAGTCCCCACCTCTTTCCTCTAAGTGTGGGTAATAAAGGCAGATAGAGGCAGCCCACCCCTCCACCAGGAGTACAGACTGAGACCAGTGAGGGCGCAGACCCGTCTCGTTCCCCAGTGTGCATCCTGCACCCAGAATGATGTCGGGAGAGTACCATGCTCAAGCTCTTTTTTTTTTTCTTATAAAGAAATGGACAGACATAAGGCCTATGAAGTGTGTTCTGGCTAAACAGGCTCTGGGGTTACAATATATTGGGTTGGCCAAAAAGTTCACTTGGTTTTTTTCTGTAAGATGGCTCTGGTAGCATTTAATTGTCTTTAACTTCATTCAAGACAATTTTGTTAGATTGTATTGTGACAGCTGCCATCTAAGCGTGCATTTAAAAAATACTTATCAAAATTGATGAATTTTTGTGTAGTCATTTCAACATTAAAGATGAAAGAAAATATGCAACATTTTGGTATATTATGCTTTATTATTTTAAGAAAAGTAAAAACACAACTGAAATGCCAAAAAAAAGATTTGGGCAGAATATGGAGAAGGTGCTGTGCCTGATACAACGTGGTTTGCGAAGTTTCGTACTGGAGATCTCTCATTAGATGACGTTCCATGGTCAGGTAGACCAGTTGAAGTTGGTAATAATCAAATTGAGACATTAATTGAGAACAATCAACATTATACTACATGGGAGATAGCCGACATACTCAAAATATTTAAATCAATAAAGTTACTGGTGAAATTGAAAAATGTGTCTTTCATTTTATGGAAAAAAACTAAATGGACTTTTTGGCCAACACAATATGCAAGCCTGAGGTTTGCTAGAAGATGAGGTTCTTCTAGCCTGGCTGGACTGAATGTAAGGTGGGGGTCTCAAGTAGTCCACCCCCTCCCTTCCCCACCACCTCCCCTCAGCCATCTATGGGGGGGCCCTCAGCCATCCTCTCCCTGGCTTGGCAGTCAGCAGAGGGATTGGTGTGCTTACCGAAGAGGAGCAGAGGCGTGGCTGGGTGGGGAAGACAGATCTGGGAGGCCCGGGCTCTGCCCCTGCCCCTTGGGGAGGTCTGTGAGTCAGGGGAGGGACAGGAGACCTGAGTTCTTGTGTAGTAAATGTGAAAGGAAGGAGGAGAGAAAATCAATATAAATTGAGTTCATACCTTGTGCCAGGATCTGTGCTGGAACCGTTATTTCATTTCATTCTCGTATCAGAAACTGCTGCTGAAAGAGGTGGCATGACACGACCAAGGGCACGCAGCTGGTAGGTGGTGAGCTCGGGTTTTGAGCTCAGGCTGCCTCTATCCAAAGCAGGTGCTTCCCGTGTTAGATGCCACCCGGCCTCCAGTTAGTAATCTGGCTCTCAGGGCAGTTATCAAGTGCCACAGTCCAAATGATGGAAAACTCGGGAAAAGAGGGGAAGGGGATATTGTGCTTGCTCTGTGGACCTTGGCGGCCAGACTCTGAGTCCGGCGCACCCTCACTGGATGGGCCTTCAGACCCAGAGCCTTAGAAGAGGCCGAGTGGGAGTGGATGAGCCCTGTGCTCTCTGTGAGAACCTTCTCCAGTGGGGGAAGGAAAACAGGTGACAGTCAGCCAGGCAGAAAACCTCTCTCCCAGTCAGCCATGCACGTGAAAATCAGTTTGTGAAGGCTGGGCTTAATCAGCTCTGGTTAGTTTCTTCCCAGTATTTTTTATTTATAATTTTTATTCAAAAATGTTCCTGATAATAAAAGTAATGAATGTATTAAATGTTCTTGGAAAATATGAAGATTACTGTAAATAAGACATTTGGAAATAAATATAAAGAAATAAAACAATCCCTCCAGAATCTTTATACTCTGAGATGAATATTAATAATGTGGTGTGTTCCTATCTTTCTGTACCTCTATATTCTATAAAACTAGGGTCTTGCTATATGTAGTTTTATAGCCTGCTGTTTAAAGGTTTTTAAAGACTTAGTTTTTTTAGAGCAGTTTTAAGTTCACAACAACATTGAGCAGAAGGCACAGAGGTTTGGTACACAGCCCCTGCCTCTGCACGTGCAGAGCCCCCCACCCCCATCCACACCCCCCATCCACACCCCCGCCCCCCCGACCAGAATGGCACACGGGTCAGTTACAGTGGATGAACCCAGTCTGGCACATCGTTATTATCCAGAGTCCAGAGTCCATTAGGGCTCATTCTCGGAGTCGTGCCTTCTGTGAATGGAGATAAATGTTATGATGGCGTGTGTGTCGCCACTACAGACAGCATTGCAGAGTAGTTGTGTTGCCTTAAAACCCTCTGTGCTCCACCTAGTCATCCCTCTTCCTTTCCTAACCCGTAGCAAGCACTGATCTTTTTACTGACTCCATAGTTTTGCCTTTTCTAAAATGTCATGTCATTGGAATCATATAGTAGGTGGCCTTTTCAGATTGGCTTCTTTCACTCAGTAGTATGCACTTAAGAATCCTTCATGTCTTCTCATGGCTTGATAGCACATGTCTTTTTAACATTAAATAATATTCCATGGTCTGATGGACCATAGTTTATTTATCCACTCATCTAATGAAGGACATCATAGTCTACTTTTTTAAGTGAGCCTTTTACCATGATCATTTTTTCTGTCATTAAAGACGCTTCAATGCATGATTTTTCAGTGGTTGTCTAATATAGAATCATTTTAGCTGTGCAATAGTTTAATCACCATTCCTCTCATTAGGCCTTTACAAATGTAGCTTTCTTTGGGGACCATCTGAGTGGCACACGCATGATGGCCTTTCCGTAAGTTTATGGAATTTGGAAACTTGGCTTGTTGGGCACGGCCCACAGCGCGGGCCACGAGATGATGTTCAGTGGCATACTGACTCAGCCTGAACACGCAAACTCACGTCAGGAGAACGTGGATCCCTTTTAAGTTCTTTTCAGGCCTTCGGATGGAGGAGAAAGCCTCCCTCTGAGGGAGCCCAGGAAGGAGGGGTGCTGCGGAACTCTGAGTGCCAAAACAGGAAGCTTCGGGCTTCCAGTTGGGACAAGCTGTTCACCTGGTCCAAGCCCAGAGTGCTTTCTGCATCTCTGGACACTTGCTTGTCTCCCTCCCTGACAAAAAAGAGAGTGAGCCTGAGGCCTGGAGCCTTTGTCAGGCAATAGCTAGAATTTAATAACTGTTTCCATTTACCTCACTTTTACAACCCTTCTCTATTTGTGAGAGGTGTAAGTGGTACTGATTTTTCCACTTACAGCAGGAATATAAAGTTTCCCTTTTAAATAAACAGAAGCTAACACTTACTGAGCGTTTACTATGTGCTAGGTGCTGTTTTAATGCTTTGGCTGCAGTATCTCATTTAGTCCTCACAGCAACCCCTGAAGCAGTTACTATTATTATCCCTGTTACATGGATGGGGAAACTGAGGCAAAGGCAGGGTAAGCAACTGTCCCAACAACACAAAGCTGATAAATGGCACAGCTAGAATTTCAACCCTGGTTTTTAGGCTCACTGTTAGTTAAATTAAAGAATAGGAAACCGGTAAACGCATAGGTGGTACAGAGATGTGGCAGAAATGGTGAGGGTGCTATGCAGATGATTCAAGTCTAGGAAACGCTGGCTTGGAGGACACTGAGTGCTGTGATCAGGGGTACCAGGAGTGCAGGTGTTGGGGACGCTGAATCACTCCAGCAAAATCAGGCAAAGTCAGGAAGCTGTGGGCTGGCAGGAGAGGCTGAGAGGACAAGGAGACACACTGCTCACAGTGGCTGTAGGTCTGGGATGGGGTGCGGAGGGCATGGTGGCTGCCCCTGGAAGGGACACACGGAGGCCACGGGGAGTTCTGCCACTGATAGGCTAACGGGGAGGATGTTTCCAGCCAGTCCAAGTCTCCTGATTCATCAGAAAGAAAAGAAAACCTGAAGACATTCTTGACTTTGCTCACGCAGGTGTAGGCAAAAGAGCACTGGCCCCGAAGTGGGAGGTGAGTTCAGCGCCGAGCAGCTCTTCCCTCGTTGTCATAGCGGGAGATGGTGCCTCATGCTGGAGGTGGCACGGTGCCACTGCTGGCCTGCTGTGCCCCTCGAGCTACACCTCCTCTCTCCCAGCCTCAGCTTCCTCCCTGGAAACGGAGATAATGATGGTGCCCACTTTGCAAGGTTAAGTTCCTTAGCCCAGTGCCTATTCTCAGCACCCAGTGAAATGTTAGCTAATATTTTTCTAGCCTCTATCTGTCCGCCTTGAGAGATTTCATCAAGGACACTTTTGCACTGGGTTTGAGGCTCTGACTGCCCATAATTCTGGGTCCCATTCTCATGTCCATGAATGCCGAAAAGGGAGTAACCAACTTATTCTCTGGATGATTGGCCACTGGTTTCTTGTGGGGTCTTTAAGGATGCCCAGTAAAAATCACCTCCTTCCTTTAATTAAGATCCAAGGCTTGTTGAAAGTCAGTCTAGTATCTTCCTTATGTCAGAACGCTGGTCTAGGAGAATGTGGTTTTTATGGGCAGGCAAGTAGCCTTTCTAATATTGAACGGAGCAGACTCACCCCAGCCCTATGCAGTGCTCTCTGGGGGAGGCAGGCCCCTTTCGGTCTGGGAGCGCGAGGAGCTGGTACGGCAGAATGTGTGATCCCTGCAGGCAGCTCTTTCCTAAGAGAAAGGGAAGAGGAAAGACGCTTAAAGTGTTCCAACATCCATCCATGTGCCACTTTCTAAGCTGAAACGAAGACAGCATATAAGCAGGGGCTCCAGGATCTAAGCTTGGCTCTGTCCCCTAGCTGTCATGCCCTTGGGCAGATAGATCCCTTCTGCCTGCTCAGGCTTGGGTTTTCTCATCTGGGAACTGTTCATCTCTCCTCCTCCCAAAACCCTCTGAACCACCCCAGTGGTCACATGATTGAAGCCATCCCAGAGCAGTCATTGTGTCAGACACCGCATCTGTGACAAGGAGGGTTACAGGTGTGTTAGAAGAGTCAGCTATTATTGTTCATTCTCTAAAAGCCCCATGCAGTGCCTTTAGGGGCAATGAGAACTGATGTCAGCTCTAAGTAAATGGAAGGCTGTGTCTTTAAGAAAACATTCACTGCTAAAGGGAATGTCTATTCATTCTCCTGTTAACAAGGCATTTGGCTCATGCTTTGGGCATTTGCTGCTCTGATCAGGGACACAGTCTTATGTTTGTCCCTAACAAAAGTGGCTTCTGGAGCCTGGTCCTGCCTCCCTCCCACCATAGGGCCAGCTGCTCCAGGCTCTCCAGCTCTGGGAGGGAGCAGGCGGGCATGTCCTATGGAGGGAGGGGACAAAAAAACTGGACTTCAGTCCTTTGTAAGAGATGAACTTCACAGGCACCAGAATTTGGGGGACCTTCAGGACACACTGGGTCCCTCCTAAGAGCTCCCTAAGTGGAGAAGTCCTGGAGAACTTGAGGAGACCCCGGCAAATGGTTCTAGCCACTAACTACCATCTGCCCCAAAGGCCCTCCGACTGGATCTCATGTGGTCTCCCCAGGGGACCATGGAGCCACACTATCTGTGTAACCTTTCACGATCAGCTTTGTGCACCCCGCCCCACCTCCAGGGACATATGAGGATTTTTAGAGGCCCTAGGCACTTTCGCCTTCACGAATTCTTTCTTACATAAGACATTTATAACTTTGTTGGTGTAGATAAATATATCAATGTTATCTATTAAAACATTTTTCTTTGACCAAACAGTTTATTTTGTCTTCTGATTTTAAAGAAAATGAGGACGTTTTCATGGGCACTAGGCCCATGAAACCATACTTTCTGGATAAGTCAGCCCTGCCCCATCACCTTACCATCCAGAGCACGGTCTAGGGACCCCCAGCACCAGTATCACCTGGGAGCTTGTTGGAAATGCAGACTTGTGAGTGCTGCCGCAGACCTACTGAGTCAGAATCTGCAGCTTAGTATGACTCCGGGTAATCTGTGTTCACACTGTAGTCTGAGATGTGCTGCCTAGCACAGTGCGCCATGGTACTCCTGGAGATACTGGAATCACAGTCCCACTGGTACCCCAAATTACAGCAGATCCCAGAAGGGATATGGAAGCTATATCTGGGATTAAATGGTCATGTAAATGCCAACAACTCCTGGAGGCTCTGTCTGCTAAAGACATTCTCTCTTACCCAANGGAAATGCAGACTTGTGAGTGCTGCCGCAGACCTACTGAGTCAGAATCTGCAGCTTAGTATGACTCCGGGTAATCTGTGTTCACACTGTAGTCTGAGATGTGCTGCCTAGCACAGTGCGCCATGGTACTCCTGGAGATACTGGAATCACAGTCCCACTGGTACCCCAAATTACAGCAGATCCCAGAAGGGATATGGAAGCTATATCTGGGATTAAATGGTCATGTAAATGCCAACACATCCTGGAGGCTCTGTCTGCTAAAGACGTTCTCTCTTACCCAAACCCATGCTTTCTCCACCACCCAATGAAGAAGGGAGACCGTGGAAAGGGGTGGCATTTGCTTCTGAGTTATTTCTCCCAGTTTTCCCATGAGCACTTGGCCTCCAGAGCCATCTCAGCCGAGGAAGAGATGGATGTAGGAGGCAGGTGGCTGTCTGCCTCAACCCAGAGGTGGCACACAGTGTGTTGGGCAGAGCTAGTCACACGGCCCCAGTCAACTGCAAGGGCATCTGGGGAATGCAGAAAAGCAATATTTAGGGAATGATAACCATCTCTGCCACAGGCAGAGAATTAGTAAGGCAAAGTCTCCCAGAGGCAAGGAATTAAGGAAGTGTAATTCAGGCAAGGGGAGACTCAGATCTTGCAGAGAAGTCCTAGAAAAACTGGGAAAATTAATTCAGAAGCAAAAGCACACCCTCCTCCAGGGTCTTACTTCTTCGATAAGGGGAGGGAAGCATCAGTTGGGCAACAAAGGAAAAGGACTTTGTAACCAGGGTCAACAAACTACTGCTAAGTACCCTCATTTACCATCCAAACCCCCTTACCATGGGCACCTTCTCCTATTTCCCCCACAGGGGTGGATACTTACCACCTGGCATGGGTGCTGTTGGCTCCCTGCTGCTTCGTCATCCAGCTTTTCTGCCCGCTTAGTGCTCTAACCCCTCCCCTCTCTGTGCCATGTCCCTGGATTGCAGGCCTGTTACATTCTATGCTATAGGGAAGGAAACTCGAGATTCTACTAGAAAGGGAGGAACTTGGATTTAGAATTTTGGTCTCCGACTTTTAGGTGCCTGTCTGGGAGGAGGAGAAAATGAAGTAGAAGTCCTTCCGAGCCATCAAGGGTAGGAAGGGTTATTCCTGGGGAACCATGGACATCTTTTAATGGGTTTCACTCTACCTTCACAGAGAGGGTTTATTAAATGGAAGGCTGCTGTGGCCCGGGGGCGGGAGTGCCAGGTGCAGAGTGCGCCCCAATGGGTGTGGGAAAGCCCCTTCAGCAAGGCTCGGAGAGGACACAGAACGCCAGCTAACATTTGGGGAGCACCAATTATGTGCCAAACGTTGTGCTCAGAAGTGTCTGTGTCTTACGTAATCTGCATGAACATCCTTATTTATAATTTACAAGTGAGGAAACCGAGTCACAGACGATAAAGTAACTTACGCCGGGCCACACAGATATCCATGTGGCCAGGTTGGGACATGATCCCAGGCAGCCTGGCCCCAGAGCCTAGGTGCCCAACCACTCTGCTCTCTCACCTCTAGACACTCACTAATCTGACAGGGTCTCGCACTAGGGCTTTCAGGAGGACACCTTGAGATAGGCCTTGAGAAAGCATTCCCTGGTCAAATAAGTTTGGGAAACATTGTATGCTTTCTCTCCCTCTTGGAGATTTATACTGCATAGTCTCCTTCCCCTTCCCCTTTCCCTTCCCCTCCCCCTACCCACCCCCCTCTGCCCCACCTCCTCCTTTTTGCATAGTTGTTTCTTAAAGGCTAGAAAGTCTCGCAGGACAGAAACCTGTCTCATGCTGATATCCTCAAATGCACTNAGACACTCACTAATCTGACAGGGTCTCGCACTAGGGCTTTCAGGAGGACACCTTGAGATAGGCCTTGAGAAAGCATTCCCTGGTCAAATAAGTTTGGGAAACATTCTATGCTTTCTCTCCCTCTTGGAGATTTATACTGCATAGTCTCCTTCCCCTTCCCCTTTCCCTTCCCCTCCCCTTACCCACCCCCCTCTGCCCCACCTCCTCCTTTTTGCATAGTTGTTTCTTAAAGGCTAGAAAGTCTCGCAGGACAGAAACCTGTCTCATGCTGATATCCTCAAATGCACTGAGACACAGAAACCTGTATTGTCACAGCTCTTAACAGTATCACCAAGAATGAGGGTTGCAGAGAAGAGATTCTTGGAAAAGTTGGCTAGGGGCAATCTTGTTCCAGTGGATGCAAGGTGGGTTATGTGGCATCTGGAAGCATCTCCCAGTACTTGCTTGCAGAACTGCCAAGGCAGGTGCTGGCTGGAACAGGTCAGCCCCGAAAGCTTCTCCCTGGGAGGCAAACAGTGGCCAGAGTGGGACAGCAGGGGTTCTTCTGGTTTCCAATCTGGCTTGGCTACCCATCAGCTGCTACTCTGGGAAAGTTGCAACACCATGCTGAGCCTTACTCTCCTTATTTGCAAGCTAACATTCACCTCCTAGTACAGTTAGGGGATTGGGTGAATGAATATGCCTAAAGTGTCAGGGACACGGTGTGCCTTTGATGAAAAAGGAACATTGTCATTGCTATCTGTTGCCTATTTTGCTTGCTTTAGTTTTTAGTCTCCAACATGTTCCACGTGGAAGTAGGAAATACTAAGGTTGAGGCTTCCAAGGGGCTGGCTGGGCTCAGTTCCACTGTGTCTGACTGGAGGTCATTGTGCCTCTTCTCTGCCCCAAAGAGGTCAGGGGACTCCCCAGTCCAGGACATAGTTTCCCCCTGCAAAGGGAAAGGAAGTGCTCTTGGGTTAAACTTCGGTGAACAAAAGAATAGGGCAGAAATTTCAAGAGCTGAGGTTCACACTCAGCTCTTTGGGGCCACACTCAGACTTGGATTCATATCAACATCAAAAAGCAGCACTAACCCAGGATTCCAGAAGGCCCTGGAGGACCCGGAAAAGGCAAAAGCACAGGCAGAATCTTCCCTAGAAAAAAGTTCTGGTTATAAACGTGGTCCTAACTGGCAGAGTGTGTGCAGAAGTCTGTGCCAGCTCTGAGCAGTCACCCAGGAAGGGGAATTTCTAAATAATGGTGAATCTGATAATAAATTTTAGGTTATCACTTTTTTAAAAAAGAAGGCCTTAGGCAGAGAGGCACATTGGAGAGAGGGCCACTGTGGTGATGTGGAAAGGGCACTGGGCTGGGAGTCCGTCTCAGCCAGGCCCTAATGGCTATGACCTTGTCAAGTTACTTCATCCCACTGAGTCTCAGCATCTTCATCTGAGAAACAGACATAATAGTACCTCTTTTAGTGTATTGCTGGGAGGGACAAATTAAATAGTGGATCTGAAGTAGCTTACTCCATGGAAAGCACTAAACAGCAAGAGGCTGATATTAAAAACTAGGAACAGCCTTTAAGCCTCGCCATCAGAAGACAACAGTCGAGATAAATAGGTCCCTTCTTCAAAGCCGTGGGTGGAGTCAGCCAAGCAGGCACAGGATGCTGGAGAGGACTGGAGATGGCAAGTAAGTGGAAGAGTCTTCTCTGTAACCAGAGAATCATGACCCAACCATTCTACTCCTCGGTATGCACCGAGAAGAACTGAAAACAGGTGTTTAAACAAAAACATGGACAGTAATGTTTATAGCGGCTCTATTTCCAAAAGTCAAAAGGTAGAAACAACCCAAATATCCATTAACAGATGAATGGATAAAAAAATGTGGCATATCTATGCAGTGGAATATTATTCAGTCATAAGAAGGAATGAAGTATTTATACATGCTACAAACACAGATGAATCTTGAAAACATTATGCTAAGTGAAAGAAGTCAGACACAAAGACCACCATGTATTGTATGATTCCACGTATATGAAATGTCCAGAATAAGCGAGTCCATTGAGAAAGAAAGCAGATTCGTGACTTCCAGGACCTTGAGGGTGGGGGGAAGGGAGGAGTGGGAAGCAACTGCTTAATGTGGATGAGGTTTCCCTTCAGGGCGATGAGAAAGTTTTGGAACTAGAGAGTGATGTTAGGTCCACAACATCACGGATGTACTTAATGTCATTGAACTGTACTCTTTTAAATGGTTAAAATCATACATTTTGTGTGATATGTATTTTATCACAATTTTTTTTAAAGTTTCCTGATGAAGGTCAGAATCCACTCCCCCAGAGTGTGGTCGAGGGGAGGGGCAGGGGATTCAGAGTCTGTCACTGAAAGCTGAGGTCTTGTGCCAAGACACTGGCCAAGGCCTGTGCAGGCAAACCTTGTGCAAGGGTCCCAGGGGGATTCACGATTGGGTAAGGCATGCTGTCTGCTGCCAGAGCGTCTATACAGTGCATTGTTCCCGCATGAGGACAAAGTGACAGGTACTGTATATAACAAGGGAGCAAAGTCAGGGAAGTGAGACATTTATCCTGCTTTGCCATTTGTGAAGCCTTCTTGGGAAAGAAGGTAGTTGAGTAGGTGGGGTTTGGGCAGGTAGGTGAGAAGTGGAATGTTTTCCTGCATAGGCTGGAAGAGTCAGGGAGCATTTCGGAGTGGGGCATGGGTTGGTGGGACTCAGGCACAGTGTGGGTGGAGCCATGGAAGAGGATCTTGAGAGATAAGTGTAAAATGGAGTTAGGTTTGCTAACAGAGTAGATCTTAAAAGTTCTTATCACAAGAAAAAAAATTTTGGTAAGTATATATGGTGCTGATGGTAACTAATCAATAATTGTACACCAAAAAGTAATGTTTTATGTCAATTATGTCTCAATTTTTAAAGAGAGGGGAAAATGGGAATTGGGGTCACATTGCAGAATGCTTTGAAGGTGGAGCTGAGGAAGTGGGGACTTGGTTTCCAGGTAGTAGGGAGTCAAGGAGTCCCCTAAGATGAGGAGTGCAATGACTGAGCCTGTACAGTTTGAGACCACCAGTGTGGTGGAAGACGGACTGAAGGAAGAGAGACTGGGGAGAAGGTGAGCTGTGGCACCGTCTCTGCAGGGGTCAAGGAGGTCCCCCCAGAGCAATGTCAGTGGGAAGGGGAAGCCAAATCTAGTGAGGTTCACATTAGCCAAGATTCTTGTCTGCTTGGAACAGAAACGTATTCAAATTTGATTACACAATAGCCAGGATTTCCTGGATCACATAAATGAGAAGTCTAGGGCAGTTTCAGACGTGGCTGGATCCATGGGACTCATTCCCTCTATCTTTTTTTTTTAATTGTATTATTTTCCATTGCCATTTGGCCTCCTTATGCCCCTCTCCCCACCAGAATCACACACTGTTGTCCATGTCCACGAGTCCTTTTTACCTTTTTGCTTGATCCCTCTAACCCTGAACTCCCCACCCAGAGCTGTCAGCCTGCTCTCTGTCTGTGAGTCTGTCTCTCTTTGGTTTGTTAGTTCAGTTTGCTCCTTAGATTCCACATATGAGTGAAATCATTAGGTACTTGTCTTTCTCTGACTGGTTTATTTCACTTAACATAGTGTTCTCCAGGTCCATCCATGCTGTTGTTGCAGGGGTAAAATTTTTTCATTTTGACGGCCCAGAAATATTCCCTTGTGTAAGTGTCTCATAGTTGTCTTATCCACTGTTCTGTTGATGGACACTTGGGCTGCTTCCATGTTTTGGCAATTGTAAATAATGCTGCAGTGAACATAGGGGTGAGTATGTCCTTTCAAATTAGTGTTCTGGGTTTCTTTAGATAAATTCCCAGAAGTGGGATTGCCGGGTCAAAAGGCAGATCCATTTTTAATTTTTTGAGAAGCTTCTTATACTGCTTTCCACAGTGGCTGCACCAGTCTGCATTCCCACAAACAGTGCACAAGGGTTCCCCTTTCTCCACGCCCTTGCCAAAATTTGTTGCTTGTTTATTTATTGATGACAGGTGTGAGGTGATATCTCATTGTGGTTTTAATTTGCATTTCTCTGATGATTAGTGACATTGAGTATCTTTTCATGTGTCTATGGCCATCTGTATGTCCTCTTTGGAGAAGTGTCTATTCAGGTCCCTTGCCCATGTTTTAAATTGGATTGTTTGATTTTTGGTGTTGATTTTTGTAAGTTCTTTATACATTTTGGATATTAACTGCTTATCAGATATATCGGCAAATGTGTTCTCCAGTTCTGTGGATTGTCTTTTTATTTTGTTGATAATTTTCTTTGTTGTACAAAACTTTTTACTTTGATGTAATCCCATTTGTTTATTTTTTCTTTTATTTCTCTTGTCTTAGAGATGTATCAATAAAAATATTGCTACGAGCAATGTCCAAGATTTTACTGCCTATGTTTGCTTCTAGGATTTTTATGGTTTCAGGTCCCTCTATCTTTCAACTGTCCTTGTTATTGGATCTCTTCTCAGGTGACATGTCCCTCATAGTGACACTGTGGCACTTGCAGTTCCCAGTTTATATCCTACCCTTTCAGAACCCCCAGTATCAAGAACTCCCCCAATAGTTCCAGAAAAGTCACCAAAGTGAATTTATTGGCCCTGTCTGGGTCATGCATTTTATGCCTCAATTAATCACCAGGGCCAGGGGCATGGGGTGTCCTGATGGCCCAGGGTCGTGTGCCAGGCCCACTCCCACAGTGGGGTCAACCACCCACACCCCGGCACAGGGACAGTGAGGATGCTGCTGCTATGAGAAGAGGAGGCACTCGGTGCCTAACAGGCAGAAACTACAGGTGTCCCTTCAAAGCACCAACTCTCTCCCAAGTAGTTTATACACCTCATCCCACTCTCTCAGCCATGCTGAGGAGGAAACCGGTGCCGTAGACAAGCTTGTGCTCTCTCCCTACCCCTTGAGCACGTTCTCTGTTCTGAGTGGCAGGGTACCTCTGCAGGGGGTGAACAGAGCCACTGAAGAGGGTCACAGCTGAGAAAATGAGAACTGAAGTGCATGATCTTTAAGCTGAGACGCTCAAACTGCTTTTCAATCAGACAGCTCTGGAAGTGGTTATAGAGTCTGACCGCTCACTTGTTAGAGGATCAGAGGCTGTCGCCACGAGGCAGGGAGATGGTCACTGCCTGCATCATTCCTGTCGTTTGGGTGAACAGAGGGGAATCATGGTTGACTGGGGGTGGTGTGAATCTCTAGACATAGGGAGTGATCTGGTGTTTGTTCAGAAGCATTCTTTGCAGACAAATGTCACGAACACCACAGCATCCCTGCCCTTGGCAAGGCATTGAAAGAGAGGGTGCTGGGGTGTTTGTTAGGAAGGGGAGAGGGAATTAAGGGCATTCCATGCATGCAGCACAGGATGTACAAGGACGCAGAGGCATGCATGGAGCCACAAGTCTTCATGATGACAAAATTGCCTGAGAACCAAGAATAGTTTTTTTGTAGAGAGACAAACTGCTGTGGAAATGGCTCCTTTCAGAGTTGCAGCAAACCACAGGCTCAGGTCTCCCAGGTGATTCTGCTCTACAGTCTTCACTTTTTGGAATTAATTCACAACTGAGGACAGAGAGCCAGCCACCCAGGCCACTTCTCCAAGGGGCCCTTTCTGCCCTTCTGAGCCACGTGCCAGGTTCAAGGCCTTTGGCTTAGTAACAGCAATCATAAATCTTGAGCATTTCCTGTTGGGGAGCAGTGCAAGTGATGCAGAGTTGAGGAGGACTGGGCAGAATGGAAGGGAGCAGGGAGTTTAATGGTTGCCCAGACCCAAACTGGGGTGTGACACAAGGCTCTCTGGGTGAATTAAGATGTTTTAGACATGCCGACATTCCCAGGGGACCAGCCTGGCCCAGGATGGAAGACAATTTTAGATGCTCTGACTACTATTTTTGGAGCCTGGATCACATTAATTCACTACTGCTCCAAGTGGTAGGCAGCCAGGAGGTCTTCAGGGGCCCAGGGCCATTTCCCAGCACAGCTCTGGCTCAGCCTGCCCAGAACCTGCACGCCAGTGCCCACCCCCCACACCACCCAACCACTCCCAAGCTCTAGGTTGCCGTGCATTTCCTAGTTATGTGGTGGCACACAGTATCCAAAGCACACAACAACAACTTCTCCAAAAAAGGATCCTTCATAAACTAATTCGAAGGGATGAACCACCATCTTAGGATATAACAGAGGCTATTTCTGCAAATTGTACATCCTGGACTCCAGCTAAGTCTGGAGTCAGGAGAAAGGAGATCAGAGCAGGAGACATCCAGAAACTTCCTTGGCCTTCCCTTATCAGAGTTGGTTGACTTGGGCAGGAAGCAGACACTGCAGATAACACAGTTTTTTAATATATTTTATTGATTATGCTATTACAGTTGTCCCATTTCCCCCCTTCATTCCCCTCCAACCTGTACACCCCCTCCCACCCACATTCCCCCCTTTAGTTCATGTCCATGTGTCATAAGTTCTTTCTCTTCTATATTTCCCATACTATTCTTGCCCTCCCCCCCCGTCTATTTTCTACCTACCATCTATGCTACTTATTCTCTGTACCTCTTTCCCCTCTCTCCTCCTCCTACTCCCCTGTTGCTAACCCTCCATGTGATCTCCATTTCTATGGTTCTGTTCCTGTTGTAGTTGCTCGCTAAGTTTGCTTTTGTTTTAGGTGTGGTTGTTAATAACTGTGAGTTTGCTGTCTTTTTACTCTTCGTATTTTTTATCTTCTTTTTCTTAGATAAGTCCCTTTAACATTTCATATAATAAGGGCTTGGTGATGATGAACTTCTTGAATTTGACCTTATCTGAGAAGCACTTTATCTGCCCTTCCATTCTAAATGAAAGCTTTGCTGGATAGAGCAATCTTGGATGTAGGTCCTTATCTTTCATGACGTTGAATACTTCTTTCCAGCCCCTTCTTTCCTGTAAGGTCTCTTTTGGGAAATTAGCTGACAGTCTGATGAGAACTCCTTTGTAGGTGACTATCTTATCTCTTGCTGCTTCTAGAATTCTCTCCTTCATTTTAATCTTGGCTAATGTAATTATGATGTGCCTTGGTGTGTTCCTCCTTGGGTCCACCTTCTTTGGGACTCTCTGAGCTTCCTGGACTTCCTGGAAGTCTGTTTCCTTTGCCAGACTGGGGAAGTTCTCTCTTATTATTTGTTCAAATAAGTTTTTCACTTGTTGCTCTTCCTCTTCCCCTTCTGGTACCCCTATAATTCGGATGTTGGAATGTTTAAAGATGTCCTGAGGTTCCTAAGCCTCTCCTCATTTTTTTGAATTCTTGTTTCTTCATTCTTTTCTGTTTGGTTGTTTCTTTCTTCCTTCTGATCCACTCCATTGATTTGAGTCCCAGTTTTCTTCCCATCACTATTGGTTCCTTGTGCATTTTGCTTCATTTCACTTAGTGTAGTCTTCACTTTTTCATCTAATTTGCAACCAAATTCAACCAATTCTGTGAGTATCCTGATCACCAGTCCTTTGAACTGTGCATCTGATAGGTTAGCTATCTCTTGGTCCCTTAGAAGTATTGGCTCTGGGGCTTTGATCTGATCTTCTGTTTGAGCCTTTTTCAACCAGGGTAGGGGTCTGGTTGCACCTGTTATGTATGAGGGGTGGAGTCTTAGATGTTCACCGGAGCGGGTCAACCCAGTTGCTGGGTTGTAATGCTGTATGTGGGGGTAGGGTCAGAGAGGGAATAATGGTGCTTGCTCCACTCTTTTTGGGATTTCAGTCCCTTCTGCCACTTCCCACAAGCAAATTGGGCCCTTCTGATGCTGGTTCCCAGATGGGTGGATGTGTGTACATTCTAGGACCCTGTGGGTCTCTCCAATGAACTCTCCTGTGAGACTGGGAGTCTCTCCTGGCACCTTGACCCCTACAAGTGTTTTCAATTGGTGTTTTTAGGCTTTATTTCCTGGGGCTGGGGCCCTGAGTTGCGCAGTCTGTCTTGTTATTGTTTCACCTACTTTATCTGCACTTGAATGTGTGACTGCAGTCAGTCAGCCACCTTGCGCACCTCACTGGGTCTGCTCATTGCCACCCCGTGCCCGGGGTCTTCCAGCCACCACCTGTGTACCCGGGTTGCCAGCCACTGCTTTTTCCTGCTGTGACTCCTCTCTGCCAGCCACCGACTCCACCCCTCTTACCGGTCTGGAAGATGGTTGTCGGACTTCCCTACAGTTCAATTTTCTGTCAGTCTGGCTGTTTTTTTTGTTTCTAAATTGTTGTTTTCCTTATTTTGGTTGTGTGAGGAGGCACAGTGTGTCTACCTATGCCTCCATCTTGGCCAGAAGTCCTCAGTTTTCCTGTCGAGCTGAGATTCCCTCTTATGTGTCTATCAGCAGTAGAGAAGCCAAAAGACAGGGGAAAACAGGCATCACATGCCTTTATTGGGCAGGTCTGGACAGGATGAAAGGAGAGTGGAATGGAAGGTGTTCTGGGAACTTTCTAGCTGAAAGTCCAGAGGAGTAGTACTGGTGGGCTTGTAACAGGTCATATTCTGTTTCCAAAGCCAGTCCTCACCAATGAGGAGGGGAGAGATGGAGCATCTCCAGACTTAGGGATGAATCCTGTTCTTGAACTTTGTATTATAGAGACTTTAGGGGGAGAATAAAAGATGTCATTTCCATTTGTGCCTATACTTGTAAAAACAGTATGTATATTTGAATGTCTTTGTTAGAAGAATTTTAAATGCCTCAGATGAGAAATGGTGCACTCTGCAAAAATGATTTGACTTTTGGGAATGTTGCCTGTTGAATGTGGTATAGTTGTGAGTGTGTGTTGCGTGAGTATGTGTGCATTTACGTACCCTGTGTACTTCTGGAGTGTCTTGAACAACTGCATCCTAGCTCTCATTACCCATGCTTGCAATTGCCTGACTGCTGCTCTGTCTCTAACTGCTGAGCTCAACTCCGCCCACCTGGCTTACTGCTGTACCCAGAGCTTGGTGCTTTGTAGGTGCTCAGTAAATATTTGCTCACTAGGAAAATGGACAAATAATCTGCACATGCATATCAGCGAGTTTCTCTTTCTTCTGGGAGCATAGTCTTGTTTCCATGTCTCTACATGTCTGTCTCTCTGAGCTCATTTCCCTTGTCCCTGGATCTTTTCTATTTCTTGTAGTCTGTTTGTTGTCTCCTCTTTCATTTCTCACCACATAACCTCATCCTCACCCTCACCATAGATACATTCACGTATCCATCTCTTTTCCTCACCCTATCTTCTTAAATTACATACACTTGTGAATTTTAGAGGTCGAAGGAAACTTAGAAATCATCTCACATAATGTCTATCTTTTATGTCTGAGGAAACTGTGTCCAGATTTTTCACAATATATGTAGTAAGAACAAAAGTGGGTCATCCCCTCCTTCCTTCTTCTCCTCCTCTTCTTCTTTAGAAATTTTATTTTTAAATGTTTTATTAAGTTGTAATTTTAAAAAAAGATGTAATTAACATACCATACAATTAACTCAATTGAAATGTACAATTCAGTGGTTTTTAATACATTCTGAGAATTGTGCTGTTATCACCACTATTTAATTCCCGGAAATTTTTATCACCCAAAAGAAACTCTATCTGTGAATAGTCTCTTCTTATTCTCCATCCCTCCAACAGCAAGGAACTGGTCATCTACTTTCTATCTCTTTATTACTCTATTCTGAACATTTCATATAAATACAATAATAAAATGTATGGTCTTTTGTGACTGGCTTTTTCACTTTGCCTAAAGTTTTCAAGATCCATCCATATTTTAACATGTATCATCAATATTTCATTTCTTTTTATGGCTGAATAATACTCCATTGTATGAGTAGACTACTTTTGACTCACCTGTTAATTAGTTGAGCATTTGGTTTGTTTCCACCTTTTGATTATTATGGATGAGGCTGTTATGAGCATTGTGTACACATGTTTGTGTGGAGATATGTTTTCATTTCTTCAGATATATAGCTGGGAGTAGAATTGGTAGATCACATGGCAAATCTATGTTTAACTTTTTGAGGAACTATCAATTTGTTTTTCAAAGTGGCTGCATCACTTTACATTTCCACCAGCAATGAATAAGGGTTCCCACTTCTCCATATCCTTGCCAACACTTGCTCTTATCTGTCTTTGTTATTTTGGCCATCCTAATGGGTGTGAAGTAGTATCTTCTTGTTTTGATTTGTACTTCCTTGATGGCAAATGATATCGAGCACCCTTTTGTTTGTTTATTGTCCATTTGTATATCTTCTTTGGAGAAATGTCTATTCAAATCTTTTGTTCACTTTAAGTTATTGTTTGTCTTTTTATTATTGATTTGTGAGACTTCTTTATGTATTATGGGTCTAAGTTTCTTATAGGAATATTATTTGCAAACATTTTCTTCTATTCTGTGGGTTGTGTTTTTACTTTCTTGGTAGTATCATCGTCGGTGCAAATGTTTTTAATTTTGATGAAGTTGAATTTATTAGTTTTTTTCCTGTTGTTGCCTATGTGTTTGGTATTTTATCTGAAAAGGTATTACCTACCCAAGAACACAAAGGTTTACCCATGTTTTCATCTAAAATTTTTATAGGTTTAGCTCTTCCATTTAGGTGTTTGATCCACTTTAAGTTAACTTTTCTGTATAGTACAAGGAAGGGGTCCAACTCCATTCTTTTCATGTGATGTCTAGTTTTCCAGAACTATTTGTTGAAAATACTTCTTTCCTCATTGAATTATCTTGGCACACTTGTCTAAATCAGTTGACTGTAAAGGTAAGGGTGCATTTATGGACTCTCGATTCTGTTCCACGGATTCTATATCTACCTGTGTATTATCCAATATCATACTGCCTCTCTGTAGTTTCATATTAAGTTTTGAAATTGAGAGGTGTGAAGCACCCCTTTTCCCCCTCTTTTCTCAAGATTGTTTGGTTATTCTTGGTCTCTTGAATTTCTATTTGAAATTTAGAATCTGCTTTCAAGTTTTGCAAAAGAAAAGGCAGCTAGGACTTTGATAGGGATTGTATTGAACTTGTAGGTCACTTTGGGGAGTATTTCCATCTTAATAATATTAAATCTTTTGATCCAGAGCACATGATGGCATTCTATCTATTTAGATCTTTTTAAATATTTTCCACAATGTTTTGTTGTTTTCAGAGTAAAAGTGTTCCATTTCTTTTGTTGAGCGTATTCCTCACTATTTTGTGACTTTTGTTGCTATTGTGAAAAATTGCTTTCTTAATTTCATTTGCAGATTGTTCTTTGCTGGTGTATGCAGACATAGTTGATTTTTGTGTATCAGTCTTGTATCCTGCAATATCGCTAAACTCATTTATTAATTCTAATAGCTCTTTAGTGGATTTTTCAAGATTTCCTATATACAAGATCATGTCATCTGCAAATACTTTTTTAAAATAAAGTTTTTATTTTTAAAATACTTTAAAAACAAAGTATTTTACTTTATTTTTACTTTTTGAAAGTCAGATCCCTTAGGGCCTATTTCAGAGGATTTTTATTTTATTAGAAGGGTCTTAAAAGGAGATTTGTGACTGGCCTAGAAAAGATATTAAAGCAGTTATTTCCCCAAATTCATTGATCTCAGTTCTAAAGATTAGATGTTTGAAACAGACTTGAACTTAAACCTGATATGGCTAAGAAGTTCCACTAACAGCTGTATTAGTTTGTTAGGACTATCATAACAAAATACCACAGACTGGGTGGCTTAAACAACAGAAAGTTATTTTCTCACAGTTCTAGTGAAGTCCAAAATCAAGGTGTCAGCAGTTAATCAGGTGTCTCATATGGCCTCTCTCCTTGGCTTGCAGATGGCCACCTTTGTACTATGTCCTTACACAGTCTTTCCTCTCTTCACACACATCCCTGGTGTCTCTCGGTGCCCAAATTTCCTCCCCTTGTAAGGACACCCATCAGTTTAACTCAGGGCCCACCTGCATGGCTTTGTTTTAGCTTACACCTCTTTAAAGGCCCTCACTCCACATACAGTCACATCCTGAGGTGCTGGGCCCAGGGCTTCAGTATATAGATTTTGGGAGGACACGGTTCATTTCACAACAGTAACTTTCTTGGTTTTCCTCTGATAGATATGATCTCTGATTAGTTGTAACTAGTGGAGCTGGTTACAACTTCACTGTGACCGCCAAATGAGAGTGATCGACAGAATTAAAAGGCTCTGTCTGCTCTGGTCCCTGAGCTAACGGATCATTATGTGTGGGTATGCATGCTCCTTGCGCTATGTCACCAGGGTTTACTCTACAGCCCTGTTAAGGAGGGTTGATGACCAGCTCTCAGACTCAGGCATGCATGTAATACCTAGAACCTCTATAGTGCCTACTTTAAAAAATCAGAAGTGATTCCAGATTCTGCTGTTAAACAGCATGGTGATGTGCTCACAGGGGAAGTCCTTCTGTGAAGTGATCATTGAAGTTAAATGCAAAGACTCCTGCAAAAGTTCTTAAATACAAGAGCTCATTCTAGTTTTGTTCTCTATTGAGTGGCTTGTCAGTTTTGGTGGGTCAGCTCAAGATGTAACTATTCTTTGTCCTATACTTTTTACAATACCCAAAAGCAAGGTGCTGCTCGTGTCAATTAGCTGTGTCAGTAGGAACTTGAAATCAAGATTTCCCTTGACATCACTGGAGCTGAGGAGTTAGCCCACCTTGGCTGTAGTTATCTTCCTCTTTCCTTTGCAGTCTCTGCTCCCTTTTCCAGTCTTTTATTTTTAACTCTCTTGTCCTCTGAGTGTTTTGTTTTGTTTTGTTTTGTTTTGTTTTGTTTTAACATCTGGCCACAAACTCTTTCAGGAAGCAGGCAGTTATAAATCAGATATACAGAAATCAATAAAAACCAGTACAGTCCACAGTAAGACCTATTTGCCTCCAGATAACTCGGATCCTGCAGGCTCAGCACTTATGCCCATGGGGGTATCTGCAAGGAGGGTGAAAGGTGAGGGGACACTGTGTTCTGAAAGAGGGGGTGGGCTGCTGGCTCCCAGAGACTAAAGGAGAAAAATGGACTCTGGCCTCCATCCATGCACTTTTCATTTGGCCTCAAGGGAGAGCTCTGTGTTTCCACTTCATCCAGCTCAGATTTTTCCAACCACATCAGTGGCATTTTCTTATCTCCTGAGGATCTGCTTCAGAGCTAAAATATCTCCTTTAGGCCTCAAGAAAGGGCAGTGGGAATGAACTGCCGTATTTGCTGCGGAGGGGAAGGCAGGCAGTATTGTTACTGTAGCACAGAGGCATGGGAGACCAGGGACGCTCAATCAAGCTGTCTGTTGTCAGGCTACCGCTTTCTTCACCCTGAGCTGGATGAGGCCAGTGCGCTCATTGGCCACGACTCCAGGAAGTCAGATGTTTGAGTCACTGCACAGAATGGCTGCCCCAAGGCCACACAGTGGTTTCATAACCAGCTCACAAAGCCTCCCTGCTTTGAAATCCTAGTTCTCTTCCCAAAAGGAGCTGTTCTCGAGAAATGCAAATTCATTGGGAAGTCAAAACTATAAATAAAAGTTAACTACAGAATAAGTATACCAATCAGTTAGACCATTTATTAAAAATGAGTATCAAGTTGCCCAGTGTAAGGACCATGAAGTTGTCGGACCATTTGGACCGACCATTAGTGCCCTCTTGGAGAATGGGAGTATACTAAACTTTGCAAAGAGAATTTCCTAGAAGGGGCTTTTCCTCTCTTCTCCATGAGGGAAAAGTGTTCCAGCTGCCAGGTGCAGGCACTGGGATCAGGTCAGGGGAGGGAGTGAGGTGATCAGGGCTCACTGAGGGTGCCCCTACCCTCCCCAGGAGGGAGACTCAGGCTTTGAACAGGACTCCAGGGAAGACCTTAGGTTCCAGAAATGTCTGCTTTGACCTCCCAGGTGTCCCTGGTTTCCCCAAATTGTGCATCTCTGTTACATCACTGCTGGTTTTTGGTTAGTCTTGTCCCTTCTTAGGGCTTTTTGGAGATATGTGCATTTAAAGTGTGTTAAAGAATCATTTGAGTCAACATTTGCCAAACCTGAATCAAATATCAAACGCTGGGGATACAAAAATGGGAAAGATTGAGCTTTGAAGGGTGAATAGGAGTCTGTGTGAAAACTACTGAATTGCTGTCAGCCAAGTGGAGGAGACCAACCTGAGAACAAATACAGTCATACCTTGGTACTTGTTGGCTTCAGAACTTGTCATACCCTGTAATCCTCTCATTTTGATGAGGAAAAAAATTGTTTCAGCACCCAGTGCTTGCTTGGGACTCGTTGCACTTACTAGAACTTGTATGAGTCATGACACTTCCCCAGGAGAGAAAATGTTTCATTGTTTGGTACTTAGCAGTTTCAGCACTCGTTACAAGTTCTGGAATCAATTAAAGACAAGTACTGAGGTACCATTGTAATTGCAAAATGTTAAAACAGGATTGGCAAGTATTTTTAAGTAAAGAGCCAGATACAAAGTATTTTAGCGTTTGTGAGGTAGGTAGAGTCAGGTAGAGTCTGTTTCAAATACTAAACTCTGCCCTTGTAATGCAAAAACAGCCATAGACAATATGTAAATGAATGACTGTGGCTATATTCCAATAAAACTTTATTAACAAAAACAGTCAGTGAGTCAGGTTTAGCTCACAGGCGACAGTGTGCTGAACCCTGAGTAAGAAGAATGTCATCATAGTATGGGAATGCTACTACTACTACTACTACTAATAATAATACTGCTAATAATAATAAAAGCTACCACTCTGACAGCTTGCTCTGTGCTACACCCTATACCAGACACTCTATATACAATTTGCGTACATTTGTGTACTAATTTTTTACAACAATTTGTGAGGCACACTGAGATTTAACAGCTAAAGTCACAGAGCTAGAAAGTGACAAATACGAGGTAGAACCCCACCCTATTTGCCTCTATGGTATATGTTCCCAACTAAACAATTGAAAATTCTGAAAGGAAATGAGCAGAAGGGGTTGGTATAGTGAGGGCCGTGAGATGGCTCCTGAAGAATAGAGCCCCCCGCCCCCCCCGCCCCCCGTGGAGAAAGATGGCAGAGATGGGCCTTTGGGCTTCAAAGTGCAGGGAGTGTTCTGGAAACTGGGGCTTGAGGTGATGCTGGGGTGTGGGGTGCCTCCGTGATAGTCTCTGAAGAAGAAGCAGGAGAGGTTGGTAAGCTTAGAGCAGAAAGTGCCATGCACTCCAATGAACCTGAACTTCATCTGTGGACCAGGAGATAGCACTGGTCTTCTGGACACACTGCGTCAGACTCCACTGCGGGGCTGTTAGCCCTACAGATTCCTGGGCCTTGTCCCCAAATATTTTGATTCAGTAGATCTGGGATGGGCCCAGGAGTGTGTATTTTATCAAATACCTCAAATGATTCTAGTAGGCATTCTCAGGTTTAGGAATCTGTTCATTAAATGTCACTGCGATGTTCTACTCAAAGGAGGAATATAACCAAAGTTATGTTTTAGGAAGTCTACTTCCACTTGGAAAATGGATTACTTCGTCAAGAGAAACAACCCTCCCAGGGGTCTATTTTCTGGCTAGTTATCAGCTTCTTTCATCTGGAAATGCACGCAAAAATTTCCAGAAGCTTCTGCATTTCTAGAAGCTTTTTAAATCCTGGATTGAACTCTATGCTGTTCATCAAATGATTAACTTAAGAGAGATATTATATAAATAGCAGACTGCCACTTAACAGACAGAACATATGCAAATCTGAAGTTAAGGACAATACCTTCCCCAGGATGGGTTGGTGAATCCTTCGCCGGAAAAACCTCTTGTGGTCATGTTTCTTTTGTAAAGGTGATGTGGGGCCGGTGCTGGTACTGGTGCAGGTGCTGGTGCTGGCGGCTGACATCACTGTTGCTGGGTCTGTACCACCCCAGAGGCCTCATCATGGCCTGTTGAACAGAACCCTGGGCTGGCAGTCCGACTACCCTGAGCTCAAACCCTGTTTACAGTTCTTAGTAATTGCGATGCCTGGAGCAAATGACTTATCCTTTCTGAGCTTTAGTTTTCTCATCTGTAAAATGGGAATAACGATGCCATGCAGTGCAGTTAGAAGGACTGAATAAGATAAAGGATATAAAGAGCCAAGTAGAGGGCTTGGTAAAATTAATATCAGTTCTCTTCTGCCGATGCCTTGGAGTAGTTTTTGTGTGCTTCCCATCTTTCCATCATGAAAAGGTGAGGGCCCCTCCAGAGAAAGACCCTCTCCCATTGCTTCCTGTATCATACCATTAAGCACTAATGCAATGCAATTCCTATACCTGGGCCATCAGTTTGCTACTGGGAGACCTATTCCCAAGCTCCTGTCTTCGTCCTCCCCTCTTCTACTCTCCCAGGTCATTTCACATCACTGTTGACTATGGTCTGTTCTCAAGGGGTGTTTAAACACTCAAACCCTACAGCTATTTGCATAGATTTAGGCACCAAGGCAACTGCCCTGTTTACTTTAGCTTGCCTTCTGTGGCCACAGCCTCTGTTCAACGAGCATCTTCTGAGTGGATCAAATTACAAATGCAGTTCAGCTCAGATTTTTTGGTGCAAAAAAGTAAAAGACCTCAAACCAAGATCTACAATGGCTCCTGTCCCCTCCATTGGCCTTGGTTGCCAAGGTTTGAGCTTTCTTGTCCTGCAAACTGGAGTCTTCCTCTGAAACTGTGGGGCTGGCGTCCAGGGCAGAGGGTGTCAAGCCTGTTCACACAGCTTCTCATTGTTCAGGTTTTGCGATCTACTCTCAAAGGAGGGTTAGCATTCAAATCCTGTCCAACTCTGAGCTAAGCAATAGGTGGAGTGAGGGAGTGAGTCCTTGGAGACTAAACAGAAGGAGGCAACATCATTTGAAGATTGAAATTTGACTACACAAACTTGTCATCATGTTCACCAGGTTATCTTTTAGGCAGGAACAAGGAAGCTAGTAAAACCTACTCCCTTCTCTGGAGCCTCAGTTTAAATGTGTGTGTAGTAGAGGGAAGGCTGGGGAACAGGTGTCATGGGGTTGAGAGATTCAGAGGTTTGGGCTGTGGTTTCTGGGAGGATGCTAAATCCAGACACAGGGGCAAAAAAGGCAGGAGGAGCAGGTCTTGAGGAGAGGGGCATGGTGTTAAGTTTCATTAGGGAATAACTTAAGGCAAGATAACTTACTCTAGATCTGAGTTTCCAGCTCAAACTCTCAGGTAGGCAGCAGAGCAGCAAGGTGAGAAAAGCTTATGGTATTGAGAAAGACCCTGTAGATCCCACTTTACAAAGGCTAGGATGTTTGCAAAAAAAAAAAAAAAAAAAAAAAACCAAAAAAAAAAAAAAAAAAAAAAAAAAACCAACACAAGCCACTTTAAGCAAAAAGGAGTATTCATTTGTTCTTGAAACATAAAAGGCCAGGGATATCAGGCATAGATTGATCAAGGCCTTAGATGGCAGGCTCACGACCAAGTTTCTTTGTGGCACTTTGCTCTCTCTTTCCCAGTGATTCCATTCTTAGACAAGTTCTTCTTCGCCATCACAAGAAGGATTCTGTTTTCCCCCTCTTAAATTCAAGTTTTGCAATTAAGAGTAAGAATCTCCTTCTCAGGATGCCCAGCAAAATCTTATTATGTCTTATGGGCTCTAGGCAGGTCACATGCTCACCCCTGAACCAATCATTGTTACCAGAAGGATGTGATGCAAATATGTCCAAAGGCTGCCTCCACCCCTAGGATGCCAGTCAGACCTCTTGCTACTGATTGTATGGCTGGTCTCAGTAGACCACATGGGCCCTGAACTCATGGGGCAGAAAGTGGGGCATGGGCTGGCAACTTAGAAGATTGAGACCTCATGGTGGAGGAGCACATCCCCACGCCAGTGGTTGGTGTCACAGTCTGCTCTTTACTTCCCAAAAGCCTGTCACTGAGCCTGCTGCAATTCCTTCTTTGACTCCTGAGGCACCTGTGAGTCCAGACTCTCCCCTGCAGCCCAGGGCCAGGTTATTGGGCTCATTTCCACAGCTTCTGAGAACTGGGATCCCCAGAGTGGATATAAACAGTGGGTGGGACTTGAGCTGGGGGCGCTCCATCCTGGTAAGGAAGAGCTATTGCTTCTCTTTGTCTCAGATGGTGCAACTGCTTCCTGTCTACCCTAGTGGATGCTGAGGGGGGACTTCTGGTTCTGTGCCTCAACTAGAGTTGTCCTTGCTGGCCTGGAGGCAGAGCTGTGATCTGGAACAGTCAAGGCCCCCTGCCAGGGAACATCTCCCAGTACTCTTGTTCTGTCTCTGCTGAGATGAGGGAAGAATGGAAATAAGTCTGAGTGCTTTCTTAAGAAGGGTGGAAGACCTCATTTTGAGCACAGGAGACCCGGGTTTTAGTCCTGAATCTGTTTCCTGACTGTGTGAACTAGACCAAGTCACTGTACTTCTCTGAAGTTGTTTCCTCACCTATAAAAATGAAGCGATAATACCCTCCTCACAGAGCTGAGAGGGTTCAAGAGCTAGTACGTGCATGCTGTGCTGGGTGTTCACATGGTAAAGCAAGGTTTGAGTTCTAGAGTCCTTTTTTGCAAGAGAAGGGATCCACCAAATGTTGAGTAATTGCTCTGGACCTGTGCTGTGTTCCCACAGCTGGGGCACGGAAGAAAGCGCTCCGCTCTCAGGCTTGGCAGATGCGGTCCATGTGCAAGAAGGAGAAACCACTGTGTGGAAGATGGGGGCAACTGCGTGGTGCTGTCACAGATGAGAGAGTACACAGCATCTGGGGAAGGTCAGGGAAGGCTATCTGGGGAGGCCGCCTTGAAGGACACACTTCCGAGCCCCAGAGCCTGCCACAGTACCGGACACTGGGGAAACACTCAACAAGCACTTCTTGAATGAGGGAAGGATTTGGGCAGGCGCTGGGGAGGCCAGCTTTTCCTTCTCATTTTCCCAAACCAGTTCCTCCGCAGAGGACCTGATGGGCACTCTCAGAACAAAGCCAGGAAGGGAGCGGGAGACAAGGGAGAGGGAAGAGCAGCAAAGAAAGGCACACTGAGAACCGGATGTTCACTTATTGTTTTATTTTTATTTCCTGGGGGATAGGACTGTTGCCGAATCAAGGAAGAATTTTTATTTTTATTTGAAACAAAGTTCCCATGGTGGTAGAGTTCTGATCCCGGCTTTTCAGACTGGCTGCTCCGGGTGGTCTGGCTGGCCTGGACAGAGCTCGTATCCTGGACAAGCAGTGGTGTCTTGCTCCACCCTCATCCCCATCCTGAGGAATGGACATATTCAGGTGCAGAGGCCAGAAGACCCAAAGGAGAGGTGTGGGCTGGGGCTCAGCCTCCCTGTTGGCCTCTGAGAGAGTCTGCGTGTGCAGCGTGGGCTGGACTGGCTGTTGTGGCCTCCCCTTGGGGCCCACCAGGCAGGCTTGGTTCCTCCAGTCTTCTCCCTGAAATAAGGGGCATCAGTTCCCAGAGGCCTGCCTCACAGGAATGAGGGCTCCAGGTGGTGGGTTGCCAGGACCCCCAGTGACAGGGTCTCTTTGTTAGAACTAGAGTTAGGCCATGCAACTTGATTTGGGACAGGAGGCCATGACCACCTTGCAAACCCTTGTGGGTCCACTCTGTCGGGAAGTAGGGGGTTGCAGGGGCACCATGGCAGCAGACACTGGGGCGATGGCACATTCGAGCACTGGGGTGGAGACACGTTTGAGCACACACCAGCAGCCATTGGGGGCAGGCATTGGCTAGCTTTCCATGTGGACATAGAAGGGCCCTGGGGGCCTGTTCTGTGGCTTCCTGCTGGGTTTTGGTTAAAGCTGGGGGCCTATTGATAAGTTAATTTTAAAAGTTGCTTTGCGAAGTACCCCTGGATGGTCACCCAGAAGCCTGAAGGTGGCAGAGGAGCCCTTGCCCTTTGTGGGGTTTTATTGGTAGACTCTTAGGGGGAGAATCTGCCCGTGTGTCAGGTGGGGAAAGCAGGAAACCCAGTCACATCATCGAGAGAAAACCTCAGCGGTTGGCCTGGGGAAGCTCCGTGGGAACGGGGCCCAGTAAGGCCATCCACCTGCCCAGGCGATGTGTGTGCATGTCACTCCAGTAAGAGGAAAATGGAGCCAATTCTACCTCACTTGTCACATGAGCAACTCCAAGGCCATGGTGGCCTTGAACTCCAAGTTCATAGTTCCAACTATGGCCCATAGCTGAAATCAGCCCTGGAGGGGCCACTCGGCTTCCCAAGTCTTCACCAGCAATGAGCATTCGTTCCCTTAACTCTTCTGTATCATAAAGTGTGTGATACAATTCTTTCACGCGCTCATTCATTCATTTATTCATTCATCTATTCAAGAAGCTCTGAAAGGTGAATTATACACTGACCCTGCCTTGCAGTAGTCCACTGTCTAGGACATGATTTTTTTTTATTATTAGAAGTATTTTTAATGAAAAGAGCACTAAACATGGATTCAGAGAGGATAAAAGGTTAAAATGAGGACTCTGGACCAGAGGGTCGTACCGGTTCCTCTCTCGTTCATAGTTCACGATTCTTCACGTGACTACCCATCTTATTTCTGTAACATATCTTGGCTCTGCCCACTAATAAATATTATCTTTAGCAAGTTCCTTGACTTTGTTTCTCTTCTGTAAAGTGTGGATAAAACTGACACCCACTTCTCAGAGCTCCTGTTAGAATTACTGTTGGAGGAAGCACAACAAGCGTTTGCGCTTCCCTGGCAGGCGGTCACTCCGCAGGTAATAGCAGCCATCGTTCTTGTCCGGGGCACTGCCGTGATCAAAAGGAACCGTGTGTGGGGAAAGCTCGGCACAGTGCTGGGCACAGAGGGAGTGTTCGAAAGTGTCGTTATTGCTACTACCCCCACTGTTGGTTTGACGTTACGGATGGCCATGGCCCAGAGAAACAGTAAGAAGTCCACGCCGTCGTCCTGGTAATGACACATCAAAACAAAGACACCAAGAGATACTAGGTGAATTTGTTACAGGTCCGGCCAGGAATAAAAACTTTCTGGAACAAACAGCTTTGTCAGCCCAGACGGAGGCTCGCCCCCAAGAGCATCGGCTGCTGGCTGCACTCTCTCCCCAGCCCTGGGGACCACACTCCTGGAGACGGTGTCCTGGTGTCCAAGCTGAGGACGTGGCTCTCAGTGACGCGAGGCTGAGACGGGGGCTGGAGGGGGAAATGTGTGCTACGAAAAGGCTCATCGGAGTTAATTAAGAAAATTTTCATGCTTTTACCACCCTGGGGATTTTTGTCTCTGCTAGTTGATCGAAATTGGTCATATACCTTAGAGACACACTGGGTAGCAAAAGGATGAGAACTGCTGATCCACTGAACAAATGAGTACAAGACAAAGTGACAGAGTTATGAGGAAGGGAGAACATGGAGCCCAGAAGAAGGGCATCAGAGGAGGAAGTCAGGGCAGGCTTCCTGGTAGAAGTGACAGTTGAACTGAGTATTCAGTATGAGCAGGAAGTGGCCAGAAAATTCTAGACAGGACATTCCACAGTAGGGCTCAGACCACTGGTGCCCAAGTGACCCATGACCATCAGGGAGAAACTGTCCTCTTTCAGTAATTTTTCAGGACACCAGCAGACTCTCTTTTCCCCTCCTTTAACATTTCTATAATTTATTATGCAAGTATGTCACATCTGTTGTAGAAAAAACAGAAAATAGAGATATAAACATTTAAAATATGTTAAATTGAGTTTATTCATAATTTCACTGAAATAACTAACTTTGGATTTTAACCTTCTGGGCTTCTCTTCCCCTTACTTTCATGGATAAAGGTAGCCCTATATCTATCTACATATATTCCACCTAAAATGCATATACCTAAAAATACATAGGATTTTTAAATGAAAGTAAAATCACACCACCTGGTTTTCTCCCCAGTCAATATATTGGGAACAAAAATGCCTGTCTAAAGCACTGAGCCTTTGTGCGTTTTAACTGCCTGGGATGAAAATGGTCTGAAATGACTCCTGTACTCCCATCTTTCCCACAGAGCACCTGAGCGGTGCTTTGTGCCTCCCCACCGGCTTCAGTCTGGGCTGTAAACTGGGGCTGAGCTCAGCGACTAGGGAGGTGTCTGAACAGCCCAGACTCTATGCCAAACCAAATTTTTAAATTAGATTTAACATGTATAAACTGGAGGGTTTCGTATGTAAACATTTTGGATTTTAGCTTTTGGGGGGGGAAAAACTGGGAGATTTGGCCGAGAAAGACTGGTATTTTTTTACAACCTCAAAATTAAATAGTAACTGCCCCCGTTACTACTGGAGCCTGTCCTCCCTGGCCCGCCACTCTCCAGGATACTGTCACTCACCTCGTCGGCCTGGCCCATCAGGACGTCAGTTTGCCACTTGTACATGAATCCTATTCCCCGGAATTTGGTTGCCAATGGATGCAAAACCTTCTTGCTCTGCTTATTGGTGATACGGTTTCATCCACTAATTCAACAAATATTTAGTGAGTGGCTATTCTGTGTTTGACTCTGCCCTGGATGTGGGTCAAATATATATATTTATCAAAATAATCATACAAATATGAATAAAAGTATAGTCCCTGCTGGGAGGTCCCCAAATTACAGCTGCATGGAGGTCTGGGCACGGTGCTCTGGGGGAGTGGGGAAGTGGGGTGAACCGAGTAATCTGCCCCTACCCCTGCCCCTGCCAGGATCTCTGTGTTCCAATCCCTGGGGCCTGTGAATATGTTACCTTAAATGGCAAAAGGGCCTTTGCAGACATGATTAAAGTAAGGATCCTGAGATTGAGAGATTGTCCTGGATTACCTGCACGGACCAATGTAATCCCAAGGGTCCTGAAAAGAAGGAGGCAAGCTGGTCAAAGTCAGACTAGAAGGAAATGTGAGAGTGGAAGCCGAAGTCAGAGAGAAGAAAGATCCCACCCTGCTGGCTTTGGTGATGGAGTGGGGCCACCAGCGAGGAACACAGCCTCTGGAAGTTGGCAAAACCAGGAAATGGACTCTCTCCCAGAGGCCACAGAGGGAACAAGGCCCTGCTGACACTCTGATTTTAGCTCATGGAGACACATTTTGGCATTCCAACCCCTGAATTGTAAGATAATGCATTTACGTTGTTTTAAGATGCCACATTTGTGGTAATTTGTTACAGCAGCCATAGGAAACAATAAAGGAGTAACTTTTTCTGGGGTGAGGTGGTGGAAAGGGATTATGAAGAAGGGGATATTTGAACTGGGTCTTGAAGAATGAGTAGGAGTTCATCAGTTATAGAAAGCAGATGGAAAGGAGCCCATAAGCCAACGGATATATGCAAAGGGCATGAAAAAGCAGGGCATGTTTGCGTTGGCTGCTGGCCTATTGTGGCTGGAGAGTAAGTTGTATGAAGGCTGAAATAGAAGATGAGGCCAGAGAAAGGGGCTGGGATCTTGCCTTAGAACTGGTCCCATGGAAAACAGAGTTCTCAAAGGTTTTAAGAAGGGAAAAGATGATCCAATTCATGTTTTAGAGAGACTGCTGTGGCGTCTTGTGGAGGCTGGTTGGAAGGGGCCAGACCAGAGGTAAGGAGACCCACGAGGCTGTTGCAGTGACACGGGGCACACAGTCACGGCAGGGGTGGGGCCACGGGCAGGTGGGAAGTGATCTAAGACTCGTTAGTCTGAACCAAGGTTGGCAGCCCTCGGGGTCTGACTGAGGAGGGTGACAGAGAGGCAGGAATAATGACTGCCAGGTTTTTAGCTTGGGCATCACTCACTAGGGGCTCAGGAAGAGTAGGTTTGGGGAGGGCTGGGCTGGGGAGGGGAAGAAACTGTGGGTGCTGTCTGGGACTTGGTGAGTGGGAGGGGCCCACTGCACACTTGGGAAGAGTTATCCAAAGGCAGTTGGCGATCAAATCTCTGTAACTGCACTATCTCGGGTTCAGAGTAAAATCGTCTGTACCCCTTCTGCACCCTGGCAGGGGTAAAGAGGAGGGGACCTAGGACCAAGAGGCTCAGGGGCGTGCTAGTAAACGTTTAACAGTCAACTCTCTGAGGGAAAAGAGGCCCTGACATGTAGCATTTGCTGATTCCTGCGGTGTAAATACTCCCATCGTGATCGATTTCAAGGTACTA
This sequence comes from Sturnira hondurensis, assembly GCF_014824575.4. Taxonomy (NCBI): domain Eukaryota; kingdom Metazoa; phylum Chordata; class Mammalia; order Chiroptera; family Phyllostomidae; genus Sturnira; species Sturnira hondurensis. The sequence goes on from NW_028079136.1 coordinate 6,223,807, forward strand.
ACTCCAGCTCCCTGAACGTGGAGGCGGGAAGAGATGCGCGGTAGCACAGCCTACATAGTGTTTCCACCACACAGATATGCTAGAAATGAATCATCTCGAGGGCGTAGACCATAGTAAAACGTGGCAAAATATCCAGAGTGTGGTTATTTGGGGGATTTATTTCCTTTGTAATTTAACTTTTAATGATGTCTGTTTAACGACCAGCTCACAAAATTGTTGACAATTTTACGTTCAGCTCTTGTGAGCTGTTACGAGCAGGCTACTGCATATCCACCCCTGGAGAGGGTCCAACAAAGAGCAGGTTGGAAGGGCCTGGGGCTATACCTCCTCCTCAGGCAGACTGGGGGACTCCCCATTGTCACACGTGTGACAAGGCAGAGCCAGCTCCCAGACTTAGGAGGTAGCTCTCCGAGCCCCGTTCTTCCTGCCCACACATTGGTGCCCTGGTCAGTCCTGCAGACCCAGGAACACCGTGTGGTCCTCGACCCCAGGATGATGACTCATGGCACCCTGCAGTGAGTGACTCAGGGGAGAGGCCACTGGGCGGCCTGGAACAAAGAGCACCGGACAAGATTTATTTCTGCCAGGAGCTAAATGGGAAGCTCAGATACTTTTCCACTGTTGCTGATGCCTTTGAACTACCTCCAATTGAGCAATCGCACATATTTCGAAGAAGCAAAATTTTTTCAAGTGGATTTGCTTTTTAAAAAAAGTTGCTGAAGGGAACGAGCTGGAGAGGAAACCTGGGGAGATGTTCTGGCTTACTTCCTGCCATGGCTGGGGGTGGGCGGTAGGCGGATGGAAGTCTGGCCCCTGGTGTGACCACTGTCCAAGGGGTGTAGAACCTAGGTCCTAGGCATTTCAGGGTCTCTCCTCTTCCTCCATAGTGACATTTAAGGTCAAAGGGGCTCTCCAAGTGCCCCTTGGAGGCCACCCTGGTGCCCCAGGTGATGTGTCCAGGCTGGCATTTGACAAGATGTCCCTTATACTTTCTGTCAGTCCTTGGTCAGCAGCTAACCTCTGGATCCACTTTCTCAAAGTACCTTCAGTTCTGGCCACTCCGCTCCTGGACTCAAAGACAGTGTTGTGCCCTTCGCTCCTAGCCCCTGCCCGCCCCCTGGGATACAAGAAACAGGGTGTCTGAAGGCATTATCTGCCAAGCCCTACCTGTTTCCTCCTCTCTTTGGCTTTTCTTCTTAGGATTCTGTCTGGGAAATGGGGCCCAAGACCTCTCTGCTCTCAGGTTTAGGGCTCTTTACTCACCTCCCCAAGGAAGCAGACTCTGGCCCTTTCTCAGGGACCCACCAGAATGGGTGTTCTCACAGCTTCTACTCCACCGCTCCTGTCTCCCCCTTGACTCATAATATTTTACTAGTCTCGAGTGTGTGCACAGAGATTGACCCTTACTTAGGATGCTTTGTCCCCACATCTCTTTTCTGTACCCTGAGCACTCTCCGCTTCCCTAAGGGCTGGCCCTTGGTGACACGTCAGGCAGAGACACACTCCTTTTGTCTACCTCTTGCTGGTACAGCCCTTCCCAAGACAGTGAGTACAGAACAGCCTTGTTGTTTGCACAAGGGGAAGGGCAAGGCAGCAGGGGTGGGGGTGTTACTGTTTTACATGTGCCATCTCTCCCTGCCCCTTTCCCTTCCCCCACAACTTCCTCCTCCCCACTGAGCACAGCACCAACTCCTGAACTCTTCCTCTGGGAAATGGCCGGCCTCTCCTCCCAGATGTGGCCCTGGCGCTGTCAGAGAAGATGCTGGCTCACTGCTAGGGCTAGAATGGGTTCTGAATCGGGGAGGAAGACACTCCCCACCAGCAGAGCCTGTGAGAGCTCCTCAGGCCTGGTGAGCATGGCCGCAGGGTGCAGACCCCTGCGGTGGGGTGGAGATGGGGGAGCATGGGGCTGGCAGTGCTCAGGGCCAGCCTCACTGGGGCACGCCTAGGCTGCAGCCCCTGGACCAGAGGGAGTGTGCTGAGGGTAAGAAGTCATTCGGGAAGTTCCTTCTTTTCCCTCACCCTCCCCTTCTCCCTTCTGCCTTCTGTACCCCACCCTTGCTCCACCAGGTCTGCCCACAGCGCAGCACAGACCTGGGACTGACCACTGTACCGTACCCTCTTTTTCTAAACTTACCACCTGCAGCCACTGGCTGTCCAACAGCAGAGCAAATGTCAGCAACACCGATGCACAGCCCCTGATGAGCTTAATTCCAATCAGCCTGATGGCCCTTTATCTATTCGTCAGTGCAGAGGAGAAGCCCTGGCCAGGCCTGGACTGGGTCTCCATTACTTGAAAGAGGCAAAGCCAGGAACTCTACCACCCAGGATGAACACATACTACCTGGGCCAGGCTGGGTTTTGATGAAGTGTGGCTAAGAGAACTCAGGCGCCCTATTCAGAGAGTGGGAAAGGACCTCACTGAGTACAATGTGTGGGTACCTTGTGGGTATTTCCTAATTGAATCCTAACAACAACCCTAAAAGGCAAGTACTATTGCCCCCATTTTGCAGGTGAGGAAACTGAGGCCATCAAGAAAGAGGCAGAGGGAGAATTAGAGCCCAGTGTGCCAAGCTCCAAAGCCCTCCGGCAGCATCCCGAGATTAGGAAGCAGGGTGAGGCCACCCCCAGGTGAGCCCCCTACTTGGCCTGCCTTGTAGTGGTACAGGGCCCAGCTCTGCAGTTGGCCAGGCCCAGAGACTCACAGAGGTGCCTCTCGGCACGTTGACCTGTTATCTGATGCCCCAGGAGATGTTCCAAGTCTGATTAGGTCTGCCCGGGGGCAAGCGCAGGGAGCTGGAAGCCTCCTCTCTTAATGTGAGAGTGGCCAGGAGAGTCAGGAGGATTTGAAGGCATTGCCCAAGGACTCCTGCTTTCATAGCATGAACACCTTGCCTGTTATTTACTAAAAGTAAACCTGGGGCCCAAGGATCAGGGGTCTGGGGACCTTCTCTGACTGCCCCTCAGTCACAGGTGTGGCTTTGGTTAAGTCCTTGCCTCTGCCTGGTCCTGTAAGGTGGGAGCAGGGGACAGGACTGAAGGTGTCCACTGACCCACCCAGTCATCCCCTGAGGTTGCAGAGGGACCAAGAGTGATGTGTGTGCAGTCACTCTGAACAGTCCCCTCCATCAAATTCTTCATCTAGAGATAGACCAGTGGTATTAATAGCAGCCTAATCTCTTTCAAATTCTTTGTGTTGCTAAAATGAAAGCAAAAATTCAAAGCTGGAAGAACAAAAAAACTCCCTTCTGAGAATTCTGAGTCACTCCAAAGAGGTCAGTGGAGCCTGGGTTAACCCGTTGCTTCCCAGGATGGCCTGGGCCCTTCTGCTGACACCAGAGATTCATGAGATTGTGGGAGACACCTGCCTGGTAGGCTGTGCTCCTGGGGCACTGGGGTTTCAGAGAGGGGTTTGGTCCCCTCTGGGCTGGTTGCAAGGCTCTGGGAGAGGCATCCTTGGGGGCCATTGCGAGAGGCCATTGCTTGCCAAGAATGCCACCCTTGAGTTGGTGGGCTTGGCCCGACAAGGAGCCGGGGAGTCCGACAGACCTGCTCCGACTTCTGGCACAGCCACTCGTGAGCAATGTGACTTTAGGCAAGTCTTCAGGACTCTGTTTCCTCTTCTGTAAAATCATAATGTTCATAATAATAGTACTCCCGCTACCCACCTCACAGGGCTGCCAGGAGTGGTGGTCGCTCCAACGGCCCTGGCTAAATCATGACTCCTGATGATGCCCCCATGCTGGCTGGGACATAAGCCGTCGTCGCTCCCCAGCTGCAGTGTGCGGAATGGAGGTGCTCCTTCGGTTGTGGATGGGCTTGCATCTGCGTGTCCAGCCTCTTGGTCAGGGCTGCCCCCGCCTGCCTGCTCTCCTTCTCCCCACAGCCCACAGGGTCCTACAGAGGCTATTCCCAGGGGCAGAGCTTGCACTGTTGACGTACAAGCTTGGGACTTTCTGGGGCTGGATGGACAAACTCACGGGCAGTTGTGTAGATGGAAAAGTCAGAAGGTGACTGGGCAATAGGTGGACCAACAGTTGAATGAATGGGTGGATTTGCCATCCCACAGTGAGGGGTGGTCATGCAACCTCAAACTGTGGGCCCACTCTTTTACCTTCACAAGACCTCTGGCTTGACAACCTGCTGCTCCTTCCCACGGCCCCAGCGCCCTCCTTAGCCGCACTGGGAATGCGTGCTCCAGCTCTCTGCAGGGCCGGTGCTCAGGCTGGTTCTGCTGCCACAATCTAGCAGAACTCCTGGGGGAGGAGGCAGAGGAGAAGGGGAAGTGACAGGCCTTGGAATCAAACTATCCTTGCTTATAATCATTGGCCTGCCACTTATTAGCCTTATTATCTGTGTGATCTTGAGTAAGTTGCTGAACCTCTCTGATTCTTAGTTTCTTACTACATAAAATGGAAACAATAAAACCCATCTCACGGGGTTAAATACCATAGCACTTGAAGTATACCTAGCATAGAGTCTGGTACTCAGTGGGCAACCTAAAAATATCTAATGAATGGAAGAATAAAAAAAGTATGTTAGTTTGCTATCTTTCATGAGCGCGTCCAGGGGCAGATAACATACTTAAATACGGTTTAGACGCTGTTGGCCTTTTCAGTTACACGAATGATTAGATAGTTATACCAACAAAGGCTCTTAAAATAATTTGCACCAGCTACATAAGTAACTGGACCCAGTGAGGTTGCTTCCTTTCTCTGTACCTCAGTTTTCCTTCCTGTAAATTGGGCCAGGTTAAACTTAAATACTGGCTGGAGGCAGAATGAGTAGAGAGCAAAGAGCTGATTGGCTAATGACCCACCTAACCCTTTACTGACCAGGCCAGAGAGGCAGCAAGAAGGGCCTTGGAAATGGGTTAAAGAAGGAGCGGTTGGAGACCAAACATTACTAAATATTTTTCCCTTTTATGGGTCGGTGCTCTAGGTCACCACTTCCTGGAGATTGTATTCTAAACTTTGCTGTGATGGATGCAAGGTCCGCGTGCCCACGAGCTCCAGCAGAACCCAGATGTCACCCTGGGGGAGGGACTCTGCTTTTACCTTGCTATTTTAAGCAGCAAGTTTATAATAATGGATGGGGAGAAAGCAAACGGGCCAGGAGCAGCGTGGGAATGGCCTGGGCAGGCGCGGCTGCTGGGACTCCCCCTGAGGAGTTCGGGGCTCCAACTTGTCAGGTGTGGGACCGCAGCCAGGCTCCACTCTGCTTTGTCCTGCGGCAGCTGACACCTTTCAGGGCTGCTCTGACTTCATTTGTTTCTGTTTGACTTTGCTTTCTGACCCAGGGACTAAATTAAGGTCTTTCCTGAGGAGGAGGAGGTAGAGAAAAGGAAGTAGAGACATTTCTGATGTGTCAGAATACCTCAATCCCAGAATCCTTTGGGGTGGGACCATCAGACCTGTGGCCTATTGTGACTATAAAGAGTCCAGGATGTCAGAGACTTTCAGGGTTGGAAAAGAGCTCTGGAGTGAGTAGAAGCCCTGTGACCCTTGTCCCAGCCATTGCTGAGACTCTCCCCGGAGTGGGGAGCTCACTGCCTTGAAGAGCAACCCATTGCACCTTCAGACGGTTCCAACCACCAGGAAGTCTTCCCTGGCTTTGATCTGACCTTGCAGTCACTGTCAGGGACCTGTCCTTTGGGAACAACAGAACTACATGAATGGCTTTTGAGTTTCTGAGAAGTGATATTGTTTCTCCATGCACCTTCTCTTCTCCAGGCTACACATCTCTAGTTCTTTAAACATACTTTTTGTGTCCCCACATCTTGCTTCCCCTTTTTTGAACATCGCCAACTTGTCTGATCATCCATAGTATGCAGAACACAATATACTTTGTGAAGATTAAGACATAAAGAAAAAGTGGAACAGTCACCTCCATGTTTTGGAAACTATACCTCTATTAAGACATCCTGCACACACTTTATCATTTTAGGTGGTTTCTTGGGAAGTGCAGCGAACCTCTATGATAGGATTGGGTTTGTGGATACTCTTGCTACGTCGATACCAGTGCCACTGACATCCTGCTGCTAAAATCCAAGTAAATATAATAGAAATTAACCACAGAGCTCACCTTTGTGCAAATACAAAGCTCCATTTATTCAGGCAGTGACCATTTGGGACGGGAGACAGTGTGACCTGGCCCCATGGCTCCCACTCCTGAGAGCCAGGTTCAATGTGTCCAGTGTGGCTTCTCCCTTCCTGTCTTGCCTCCCCCTGGGCCTCCAGGTAGTCTGTTTGGAGAAATTCCATTCAGCACGTCAGTGCTCATGGCTCAGCTCCAACACCATTTCTAAGGGAGAAGCTTCACTAAAACCATATCCCACCCATCATAATGTCCATAATTAGGAACCTTTTCCTGGGATCCTGCAACTTCTCACATCCAAATTATCTACCCCATTATGTTGGTTTCCAGCTGCCTCCTGCCACTGGACTCTGTTCTTCCTGAAGGCCAAGGCCACATCTTTGTCATCTTTATGTCACCAGCACCTAACACAGGGCCTGGTAGAGTGGGTATAAATTGAGAGCTTGTGGTAAATGAATGAATGAATGAATGACTCAGTTCATGGATATTCTACTTGAGATGAGACTTCTTGAGCTGCCCAGTAGGGGTCACCTTAACTACTTCAGAGAGAATGGGACTACCTTTCCACCATAGAGAATGACAAAAGTCATGATGACAGTCACATCAAGCAACGCCAGGGCTAAAGTTCTCTAGATTTCTAATAAAATCAAGAAGAAAAAATTGGATAAATCTGGTTATCCATGAGGAATAAGACCTCTCAGCTGCCTCTAGGAGCTCAGTCAGAGGTGCATGTGACCCATGTGGGCATCAGTTGGGGCCGCAGCTGACCCCAGCTATGAGCCTGCCCAACAGCACTCTGGACCAACACCCTTTCCAAGCCCTCTCTGAGCCCCTTCTGTGGGGAGGAGAGGATCTGGCCTCATGGGAGAAGGCGGGGTTTCCTGCCTCATCCTCCTGCAGCCTCCAGCTGTCTGCACCTTGCATAGGGTACAGGATATGGCAGGTACCCGTGTATGAGAGTGTCCTTTGTCCTCTGTATGTGTGTCCCAGCAGCCCCGTCACTGTGGCTGAGGCCAGGGTCTCAGGATGACCCAGTGTCTGGCAGTTTTCGTCTGCTTTCAGCAGAGCCTAACCTCTGAAACCGTAGGCTAGATGTTGGTTCTGTGGGTCTGTGAAGGTGTTCACACCCCACTAGGGAAAGGGACCTGAAGGCATTTAGAGGTGGGAAGAGGCCAGGCAGAGCCCCCTGGACTCTGGCCAAGCTTCCTGGGCTACAGACCTCCTGCACCCACATGGCCTCTCTGAGCACTACTCCATGCTGGGCTCTCTGCTTCATTTCATCCCTGGAACAGTCCTACGTTGGAGGCATTCTTATCTCTGTTCCCCTAGGAAATCTAAGACTAGGAAACCTAAGATCAGAGGTGAAGCCAACGTTCAAGCAACACAGCCACTGAGTGGCAGAGTGGAGACTCAGACCCAGGAATCTGGTTCCAAAGCCTGTGCTCTTTCTATCTTGCTATCCTGTCTCTCCAGAGGGAGACCCAACATCACTGGTCTCCCTTTCTAGGAGGAAGCAAAGGAGCCAGACCCACTAGAGAGATCATGGCCCTAGGCCTCTTGACTGGCAGGAAACGTGAAAGAGCAGTTATGGCCACGAGTGACAGTAGAGTAGTTACAAGTTAGTATGTACAAGTAAACTCAGCCCAAATGGACTTAAACACTGAAATTTGTTTATGTAACTGGCTGGCTTAGGAAGAGTTGAGCCTGCAGGTAAACTCGGATCAGGGCTCCGGCTCCGTTTCTCGGCTCCGTTTCTTGGCAGGTCTGTTGTCTCTGCCCCATCCTCTGTGTGCGTCAGTTTTATCCTCAGTCTGGCCTTCCTCGTGGACACAGAATGGCATCAGCAGCACTAGGTCCACATCTGCATCCTCCACTGCCCAGAGTGAGAAAAAGCGTCTGGGCCCCCAAACACTGTCCCATGCTCATTGGCTTAGGCTAAATCTATTGTCTGTCCTTGNAGTATGTACAAGTAAACTCAGCCCAAATGGACTTAAACACTGAAATTTGTTTATGTAACTGGCTGGCTTAGGAAGAGTTGAGCCTGCAGGTAAACTCGGATCAGGGCTCCGGCTCCGTTTCTCGGCTCCGTTTCTTGGCAGGTCTGTTGTCTCTGCCCCATCCTCTGTGTGTGTCAGTTTTATCCTCAGTCTGGCCTTCCTCGTGGACACAGAATGGCATCAGCAGCACTAGGTCCACATCTGCACCCTCCACTGCCCAGAGTGAGAAAAAGCGTCTGGGCCCCCAAACACTGCCCCATGCTCATTGGCTTAGGCTAAATCTATTGTCTGTCCTTGAGACAATTACTATGTCAAGATCAATGAGATTATGCTGACTTGGGCCAATCCCAGCCAGGCCTCAAGGCCACTACAGCATGGGGAAGGGATAAGGCTGGTTTGGGGGGAGGCAACCCAAGGTTGCTGGGTGGGAGCACTGCACAGGCACATGAGATGCACCCAGGCCAAGCCTCCACAGTCACAGCTTTAGCAGGGGTGACAGAGCCAATGAGGTCCATCCTCAAGTGAGGGAGCCCTGAATTAAGGGTTAGAAGAGCTGAAGAGTGTGAAGTGAGCCATGGGGCAGGAAGTCAGGAAACCCCATCCCTTCCTCTTCCCCCACCCTGCCAAAGAAGCCTGTGGAGTATAGCGGAAGAACCCTGGCCTCAAAATCAGAAAGATCTGGATTCAAATGCTCAGTTCTTTCTATGAATTGGGCAAGTGGCTGCCCCTCTCTGAAGCGGTTTTCTCACCTATAAAATGTGAATGTTGACACATGCATCGGAGGCCCTCATAAGCATGAAATTAGGCACGGTTGGTGCTGCCCAGCACCAGTAGGTGCTCAATAGATGGTGTCCGTCTGATGATCGAAAAGGAGTGTCCTGCATTAGCTGTGGTTGTAAAGAGGCTGAAGCACTTTTCTCCCTTCCGGCATAGTTGTGTTTACTGCAAGGACCAAATTAGATGCAAAATCTCTAAGGCCACCTCTGACTTTGTAAATAGTGCTAGTGAACAGAAGGAAATTCAATTCCAAATGCCCTTTATTCCCACCTCTGCTGTTGACACAAACTCAAGCAGGCTCTCTCTGTGGCTCATGACCCCTGGAAATGGAACCCAGCTGGGGTCAGGGATGGGAATGGGTTTGACTTGTCCTTTTGGCATCTCCTCAGCCTGCAGAGCCCAGGCCTCTTGGAGCATCTTTGGGGCTGACACAGCAGAGGTTCCGGGCACCTGCGGCCACTCCTGTCAGAAGGCTGCCATGCCCCACATTCCTGAGGATGAGGAGCCCCCCGGAGAGCCACAGGCAGCCCACAGCCCCAACGGCCAAGTAAGTGCCCCCTCCTTGCCTGCAGCTAGCCTGGCTAGGGCCAAGCCAAGCACCCTGGGCTGAGGACACAGTGCCCAGACTGGCCAGAGCGTTTGCTGATGCCTGGGAAAGGTGTGCAGCCCCCACACTGAGGAATAAACACGCAAAGTTCCTTTGAATTGCCCCAGGCCCCCACACACCCTGACAGTGGAACCCCCTGGGCTGTGTCTGACTGAGGCTTCATGGGAAATCAAGCCACCCTGACCCTGGAGACCCCCTCCTGGAAAGGAGGTAGCCTTGGAGGAGAAGCTTGTCATGTCAGGGTCATGAGCACCAGCAAGAGTCACTTAAAGCGGATCTGCTTAAAATGACCAAATTTTCATAGTAAATAGTGAGAAAGATTCTCAACAAAATTGTATTATAAAAAAGGAAATGATGAAAATAAGATAATTTAAAGGGTCTCATTGAGATTGTACTGTACAAATGAAATTATAAAAGCAAGTTATTTTTAGCTATATATACTACAAAATATAGATGATATGTCACTTTTTAGAAAAAATTTTTTAAAAGATTTTATTTTATTTTTAGACAGAGGGGAAAGGAGGGAAAAAGGGAGGGAGAGAAACATCAACGTGCAGTTGCCTCTTGCACGCCCCCTACTGGGGATCTGGTCTACAACCCAGGCAGGTGCCCTGACTGGGAATCGAACCGAACCAATGACCCTTTGGCTCACAGGCTGGTGCTCAGTCCACTGAGCCACACCAACCAGAGCCATATGTCACTTTTTAGAATGAACAAAAAATCAAGTGTATTGATTTTGGTCTGGATATATTTCTTTTTATATCAACAAGACAATCTGTTCACATGATACCTCTTCCTCCACATTTTACTGTATAGCGCCTTCATTAGGAGATTCTGGTGATTTAGTACGTAAGATCTTCATTTATTTTCTCAAGGACCTCTTTCAACCCTTTAATATTGAAGTCATTCTCTTGTGAAGAACCTGCCTTACCACATCCTCATAATTTTGTTCTTCATTTGTTAACTAATCCAGCTCCAGCTGCTCCTCATTGGTCCAAGACCTTGCACTCGAAACTCTCTAACCTTGTTTTCTTTCATCTCATGAACTTTACAGAGAATTTGTGTCATCCTGTTACATCTGACACTCACCTCAACTGCCCTCAATCAAGAGATAAACACTTGTTAAGTGAGCAAAGAACAGACAAGTGACAAGTGAGAAGATTCTTAGTGAATATCTTCATGTTACGATGACATTTGTTTTCTCACACATCATAACTCTGGGAACATAGATAATAAATATTTAGAAAAGAATGGCCTCTTGTATTTCCATATCGCAAGCTCGTGGTGTTGCAGAAACTTGGCAGCCTCAGGAAGCCCTTGAATTTCTAAATGACAGTGGGCCAAGCCCCCATGTCTTTGGCTGAAGGCAGCCAACTCAGGGTTTTACTGAGAACCCTCCCAGGAATGTCTCAGGCCACAGAGGGCGCTGCTCCTCCGTGGCTTTCAGTGGCTCCAAATTGCTCCTCTGCAAAATAGTCACATCTGGAGCCAAATGCGGCTGCTCCTGATCCTCAGCTCACTGTTTTCCAGGGTTCTGGCTCCTTAGCATGCTTACCCCTCAGTCCTGCACTCTGCCTTGGCTATTGCTGACCACTTCCATCCACTTCACTAACAATGATAGAGCCCTTAAGCCAGATTCTGGTGCAAAATCTAGCTCTAAAATCCCAGGCAATTCCCCCAAACAGCTGTCGTACTGTGCTCCCCAAGAATACAAGTACTCTTAAAAAGCCCCGGCCGGTGTGGCTCAGTTGGTTGGAACATCATTCAGTGACTGAAATGTTGCAGGTTCAATTCTTGGTCAGAGCACATACTTGGTTTCAGGCTCAATCCCTGTTCTGGGCACAGGTGCCTGTGAGCCCCCATCCGACTCGTACGATCCCCAGTCTGGGCATCAGTCCTGGCCGGGGTACATGTGGGAGGCAACTAATCAATACTTCTCTCTTGTATCAGTGTTTCTCTCCTTTTTTTCTCTCTCTGAAAACAATTTAAAAAGTGTTGTCAGGTGAGGATTTTTAAAAAGTATTCTTAAATAATAAGAATAGATGGACAATTATGAAACTCCACCCTCCATGAAGAGATCCTTTTACAATCAGTTCAGTTCATCTTGGTTCCCAACTTCTCTACAAGGAGACACAAAGCCAGACAGCACAAAAGCCTGCTGGCCCTCTGACCATCACGGCTTCAAGCTACACATAGGTACATCTCCACCGTGTCAGAGGTGAGGCCAGTTTTAGGAGTGGCCAAGCAGGGGAAGGGCTTCCTGAGCTCATCACACAGTTGGGGGGCAGAGAACCCCAGTGGAATAGCTAGACCTCCAGATTCCTTGTCCCTGCAGGCTCACTCTCCCTGTGACCTTGAGCTAGAACCAGACTTCTGTAACATGAGGGAGTGGAACCCCATGGTCTCTAATGTTCCTTCAAATGCCATGACTCTCTAACTCTGTGTTGGGAGACATCAAGAAAATAAGAGACTGTGGGTCTAATGGCTTTGGCATTGACAGAGTCCAGCAGGAGAAGGACCAATGAGGAATTCAGGATGTCCGGAGCCAGGGTGCCCAGGTCTTGTCAGACCATTAGCCCAGGGTTTAAGATTGGGGATTCTAGCGTTACACCAAGCTAAACTGCTCCACATCCTGGCCAAGAGACCTTGTGTGAGTCTGTTAAATTTTCTGCACCTCTTGTTCCTCATCTTTTCCCTGGGCCAACTGTTAGTAGCTGGCTCCTGGACTCAGCCAGCCTTTGTGTGCTTTCTTTGGGCTGAGGGACAACAGAGCTCAGGCTGATGGCCACATCAGATTCAGTATTCTTTTATTCTCTGCCCTTACAGACAGACACTGGGCCTCCCTGAGCTCTCCAGGAGCCAATAGTCATTGTCAGTGAAGAGCATCTCCTTCTATTCCACCCATCAGACAACCCTTGTCAGGCAGCCATGGCCTGCAGGGAGCGTCAGCCCCGTGAGCTGGGCTGGTGCCTCGGGAGGCTGGAGCCCCAGTCCCTGGGAGCAGCGGAAACCAGGCAGCCAGGGAAGTAGGGTTGGCCAGGAGGGCTTGGCTAGAACTCTTGGTGGCGTGTGAATTCCCACTCTGTGCGGCAGGCAAAGAATGGAGCATCCTTCTGAGTTTACAGCTCCCTGGGGTCCAGCCCTACTTCTGGTTCCTCAGGCCCCAGCCCCCATTTCCCATGACGGACACGAGCGCTGGCTGAGCCCTTCTCACAGAAAAGCACTAAAGCAGGAGACCTAGATCCTGTTTTTCTTTCTGCACGCACACACACACTCACACGCACACTCACACACACACAGACTCTCACATGCACATGCACAGACTCACACACACTCACACACAGACTCACACACATGTGCACAGACACACAGACTCTCACATATACACACACATGAATATACACACATGCACACACACTCTCTCTCTTGAACTCTCTCACACACACACCCTTTACACTCCTAATCAGAAGCCATAATCAAAACTCGCAATGAACTGAAGCCTCCTGACAGCTCATTCTGTGAGGCTGTGCCTTGAATGGAGCTTTCTGGGGTGGCCTTGGAACAGGGAGGGGCACCTCCCTGGAGACCCCTTGGAAAATGTGTGCCCCCTCATTGGGGGGGGAGTCCCAAATAAGCAATTCTCTCTGGCAGGATTGAGATGAAGACAAAATAGGCGCTACATGTAAAACACTTAGAACCCTGTGAGGATTGTGCAGGGTGGGGGCACCTCCCCAGGTCCCCCAGGGAGACCCCTCATGCCATAATCTTCCTGTGTGGCAGACAGGGCTCTAAGCACTTAACACATAGTAACTGCACAACCCTAGGAGGGAGATGTGATTATCACCCCATTTACAGACGAGAAAACTCTAGTGGGTGAGTAAGTGTATGCTAATCACGAGAAATCAGGCAGGGCTTTGAAAGCTTCAATTGTTGAATTCACCATCCCTGAGCTCATTTCCACCTACCTCATTACACCCTTTGTGAGAACAGCCTCAGTTAAGATCATCAATGAAATATCTTTAAATAAGTTATCAGTAAAACATTAAGACCTGCTATATGGGTGTATGAAATATTGGGGATGTTTGTTGGGCACCTGCTATACGCTCATCCCTCCAAGGTACATATCACATCTTTATTTTATAGAAGCAAAGAAGTTTCCATGAGGTTATGTCATTGTCAAAGGTCACATAGTTGTGTCCTGGTTGAGTGGAGATTGAAACCCAAGCTTCTGCGGAGGTGTTCCTTCCAGCTTTGTCCCCTTCCTGGGCCCCGCTCCACAGTAAAGCCGGTGTCCTGGACACCAGACCCCCAGGCATGAGGAGCAGGTACTTGATGCCTCGTTCTCTAGGGAAAAGAAGCTGGAAAGGGTCAAGAGGACAGTTCCACCAGGATGGCTTCCAGGGGTTCTGGTCTTAAGAGCTGTGAGATTGTCACTTTGCAAGTGGCTGGGACAAACCAGGAAGCCTTTTAGAAATGTTGCTTGTTACAATGGTCAGGAATGCATATTACAATTGTTTGCCCTTCGTCCCTGTTCTGAACAATGGAGTAGCTTGTCATCGCTGTTTCCCTGATTCTCCTGTCAGACTCCATGGGAGCTGCTTAGGGGTCTGGGGTTGTGTCTCTCATGTGTTTGTCTCCAGTTCTCAGCATAGGCTGTAGCATGTGCTGGCTGCTTAGGGGAGGATGGGTGGGTGGGTGGGTGGGTGGGTGGATGGATGGATGGATGGGATGAGTGATAGGCTGGGTGGATAACAGGCTAGCTGGATGATTAAATTCCTGGACTGAAGAGAGGGAGGAATGGAAGGCAGAGTGGTGCCAGGAAAGGAGGGAGGAGGAGAGGATAGAAGGTGAAGATAGTTGCATGACGGGCTAGCTGAGTGATGCACTCTCCCTGGAGTAAGGCTAATGGGCAGTGTATGCCATTCAGTGCTCTTGTTGAAATCTGTTGGCATGAGAGTCAAAATGGTGATGAAGAAGCCAGGGTAACCAGTGGCTGTTGGGCCCTGATCTCTAGGAATAGAGTGGACAATAGTAGGGAAGAAGGCCCACCAGAAGCAGGGCAGGGCCTGGGTGCACGGGGGAGGGAGCATCTACTGGGGAGGCTCCAGGGAGCCTTCAGACCCGGGACTAGTCCTCTGTGCTCGGCAGGGAGGAGCAGAGGCATTTCTGCTCTCCCATGCTGTTGGGACTCGTCTCTGGAATAATCATTTTCTCGCAGGTCCCCAGAGAGTCTTTTTACCCTGTCGGAAGAGCAGTGATTCCCTCTTCAGCTGGGCCCTCTCCCCAGAGGCAGCCCTGTTTGCCCTCCAGGCTGTGAGAGAGGGACCTGGGGATGCAGCCACCACAGGGTCCACCCTCCACCCCCACCTCTCCATCATTATTGTTATTACTTTATCTCGTCAAATCCTTCAGACAAGCCTGGAAAATGGGGACTGTTAACGCCAAGCAATGTTTGAGAACGTGAAACTCACAGAACCTAAGTAACTTGTCCAAGGTCTCTCAGGTGGGATGCCAGCCTGGGCTCCCTAACTTCACTGCCCACACAGCCTTTTGGCAAGGTCCTTCTCTGTGCCAGGGCTCAAGTGCAGGAGCTGAATTCCCCACTCCTGCCAGCACTGGCCTGGGGCTGGCACTGGGGCTTACAGCTTCCTAGCCCAGGCCTGGTCACGTGACATTGGGGAAGGGAAGATAATATTCCCATCTATGACACGGGCCTATATTTATCCCTGTACCCAGGCAGTTAGGAAACTGTTGTGCATTCCTGGGAACTTAAGAGTGAAATAAACATTTAAATGTTTCTATAAGTTTATTTAAGGAGAACAAAATGTGACCTGCTGGCTTATTATAGGGTGGGTGAGCTGAGGAGTGATGGCCCAGCTCCCCCGTGCTCTGCTGACTGCAAGGAAGGGAATGGACGCCTGGGGAGGCTGGGCCCCCGGAAAGGTGAGGGGGGATAAGCAGGATAGCAGGATAAGCCCCTGCTATCTTTACTTAGCTGTGTGTTCAGCCTTGTGCTGTGAGGGATACCTGGAAGAGGGGGCTTATGAGGGAGGGTGCAGCTTGGAAGAACTAGAAAGGCGGATTGGAAACCTATGCGTCACTAGGAAGGATCAGGGAGGTGAGACCAAAGACCTGCCGATGATGGTAAAGAGTAGCTTCTGTAGTGGGAAGGCCACCAGGCCTAGTGTTTAGTCCCTTCCACTATTTACCGCCTGTACAGCCCTGCACCAGGCTGCTTTTCCGTTGGTAAGGTAGGGATTGAAATGGGAAAGGGAGGAAAGAAATGTGCCGATCACCCACTTCACGGCCAGGGCCTTCACTTTTTCTTCCCATTTCCTCTTCATGATTCTATAAGGTGGGGGCGTATTATCACCCCCAATCTGTGAGTTTCATTCACAGGATTGTTGGTAGGAATGAATGAGAAAACACACAGGAAGTGTCTGGGACAGGGCCTAGCACACAGCAGGTTTGAGAAAGTGTCACTCCCCTCTACCCACATTTGTTCCTTTGCTTCTCATGTCTGAAAGCCACGAGGGCAGATGTACTTGGTCTGAGAAGCAGATGGTGAGAGAGGGAGTAGAGCCAGGTAGATGCAGCCTTGGAGGTGCGCCTCTCCGGGAGTCATCAATTGCCCAGGCTTGTGCGCTCAGAGGCCCGGAGAAGGTGCTCTGTGGCTACACCAGAAAGGCTGAGCCCCACCAGAAAGGCTGGCCCCCACCAGAAAGGCTGGCCCCCTAGTTTACCTCCAAAGGATCGCTCAGACCCCAAACTGAGAGAGGCAATTTTTTTCAAAACCTAATTCCAAAGTAATGAATTGAGTCCCAAAGGTAGCAATAACAGACTAATATCTGACACTCTGAGGATTTACTAGGGGCCAGGTGTCCCCCACAAACTTATCATCTGGAGCTGCCAGATTTAACAAATAAAGATACAATTATGTCCATGCCGTATCCGGGCCACACTGATACTAAGAAATCACTCAGAGTTCAAATATAACTGGGCATCCTGTGTTTTATCTGGCAATCCTATTTCTGTATCAACCTGCTTAATTCTTTTAACTACCCTGTGACAGTTATTTTGTAGATGAGGTAACCAAGGCACAGAGAGCCCAGGGAACTTGCTCACATTCACACAGCTAGTAAGTGAGATGTATCACGAATCAGTGTGGCTCCCAAGACCCAGGCCCTTGAAATCCTGAAGCCAGTAATTTGCCTGGGGGATTTTGGGCAAACCGTCCAGCAAGCTTCCTTTGAGTCCTGCCTCCGTTTGTCAGGTCAGTGTGGGAGCAGCACGGGTATTTACACTGTGTTAACACCTGGCAGAAGTCACCCCAGAGGCCCCCTGGGTCGTCCCACACCCTCCACTGGATCACTGTCTCCCCAGAGTGAAACCCAGCCCACACGAGACTGAATGTTCCCCACAAAACAGTGTTGAACAAAACTAGAGGTTGTACAGAACTTGCTCAGCCATTCTGTGAGCCGATCCGGAAAAGAACACTGATTTTATCACTGTGCGTTTTGTACACATGGGAAGGAGAGAGGGAAGAGTGGTCCAGGACATTACATCAGGACAAAGGATTTCTCCCCAGTTGCTTCGTGCCTCTTCGCTTTTAAACAACTTAAAATTGTGTGGTTACATGCCTGGCACTTGCCACCCATGGTTTGCTTCTGTCTTTTTGTGTGAGCACCTCTGCCCTAACCCTCTGAGTGAGGCTGCCTGCAGCCCCGTGGGAGGCAGCCACCTCAGGAGAGCTTTGCTGCAAGTGGCCTTTAGCAAGAAGGCAGAGAAAACTTTCACCAGAAAGCAGCTCCTCCAAGAGCTCTGCAGGCCATTGACCTCACCAGTGTCAGCGCTGCACGGGCACCAGGCCCTGGGTGCTACCTGGGGATGGGGGACGGGAGATGGGAGTGGGTACTTCCATCCTGATTCCCATCCCATTTGTGCTAACTGGAATGCATTGCTGCGGCCTGGTTCGCCTTTGTCTTCCAGGCCCTGCCCTAGACCCCAACACATAACATGCATTCAGTAAATGTTTGCAGGATGGACAGAATAAAGCGTAATAATGTGAGAATATTCACAGGCTGAGCCCTCTCTTACAAGCTAAGACTTTTGGAAACTTTTGTGAGTTAATCATAAAGAGAAGAATCAAGACAATCTGTTTAATAAATAATTGGTTGGAACATGAGTAAACCAAGGAGGGAAGGAGGTAGGGAAAGAGAGAGGACTTGGGTGGGGAGGGTAAGCAAAAAGAGTCAAAGGGGAGGGGACAGGCAATCCGGGAGGGGGGACTCGTTCCCCTTTCATGTCCTTTGAGAGGTGAGAGTGAAGACTGAAGTTCTTTTTGCACTTTTTTTTTGTCTGCTGAACCAGTCTTTAACGCTTTTCTTCCTGGAGCCTGGACCACCCGGACCGCAGGTTCATTTGGTTTCATGTTAAATGGTTAAACCTCAAGAGTCAAACCATGGACGGTTAGACGGAGTACGCATTTCTGTTTATCATCTAGGGGTGTGTCTACTGACCAAGTCATTCCCCCCATTTTATAGTCTCAGCTCATGGTTTTATATCTTCCTCTTCGATGTTGCTTACTTCGAATTGCTTTAGGAAATAGGTAGTGTGTCAATAAAATAAAACAAATACACTGTATTTTACTTAGTTAGCAGCCTGAATCTAGTCAGCTCCTGGAAACGGGTATATAGATAACCCCATCGCCACCACCATGATTGCTACTTTTCAGAACCCGACCTGCAGAAATGAAAGATTGGCCCCTCCCGCCCCTTTACCTAGACTTGGCCCATCTGCACCAAAGCCTGCTGGGAGTTTGTAAAAGCCGCTCGCCAAGGGAGGATAGAAACCGTATGATATAAAGAGCATGAAAATGATATTTTAGCCAAAGTACATTTCTTCCTTGTTCACTAAAGGATTCATACAAGAAAAAAAATCTAAGTATGACAAACATGAGTATATTCAGAGCTCAACCTTTCATGATCAAAGTAAACTCCGCCCAGGGAAGGGACCTCCCACTTACTGCAAGCACAGTCCGCATTTCGGTGGACATTCCCGTAGTAATGGCCGCCCACGAGGCCGCACGGGAGAGAAGCCCCGCCACAGTGACGTAGGGGTTGTACCAGGTGAGTAAGTCCCAGAGACCTAGGTGCCTGGAGTTAACAATATCGTATTGCATACCTAAAAATGTGTTAAGGGGGTAGATCTTGTAAGTGGTTTTATCATCATTATTACCATAAGTAAAAGGCAAGAGGAAACTTTGGGAAGTGAGCAATAGGTTTATATCATAGATTGTAGTAAGGATTTCACCAGTGTATACTCTCTAAGCTCATCAGGTTGTATACATTAAAAACATACAGATTTTTGTATATCAATCACACCTTAATAAAGTGGTTTAAAAAGAAAAAAAAAAGATGACATTGGTGGAGAAGGTTTTAAGCACAACATTTACCCAAATGTAGGACTGTCACTGAATATCAGGAATGTACGGGTCCTACCACCTCTTCTCCTGACCTTCATTTTCCTCCAGCCAAGCTGGAGCAGGCTACAACATCTCTCTCTCTGGATTGTCAGTGAGTTCCTAGGTTGTCACCACGGAGGGCTTAGAGGTTCCTTAATCTCCGTGCATGAAAAGTGGACCTTGTTAAACTCAGGTGAATGCCCTCTGGGGAATGAAGGAGAAACTGGATTATCCTCTGAATAATTCAAATAAACTACATTCATCCCCTTATCAGGATGGCTCTGAGTTTCATGACTTCGGAATAAATGGCCCAGCTCCTGGAAGCTTCCTCCATTCCAAGCCTAACTCCATCTGTGTTTTTGTTCTAAACCCCCAGGGCCCTCCAGCCACGGGTGTATCTTGCAGCCCACCCACCATTGTCCTGACTGGGGATGCCAGTTCACCAGAAGGAGAAACTGACAAAAACCTGGCCAACAGGTACATCCCAGGTGCCTGATCTTTGTGCTGTGAAGAACAATATTTCCTAGCACATAAGGATTAGACAGCTATATTTTTATAAATCTTTCCTTCCTTCTTCCTTCAATCATTTTATTGATGAAAATACAATCAAGCAACTTTTCAAAATGTGAGAGAGAACTTGGGATTTTTCATTATCATCTCCTCTCCCCCAAATTATTTTTTCTCTGCTGGATTTGGCTCTTTGCAGTCTGCTAGCCTTTAAGAAAAGCACGAATCCTAGCAGAGGAATCTCCTATATAAGTGCCCAGGTATTTGCAAACAGACCTGGAAGATGTGAGTCTTTGAATGTAGAATCCTGCCAAAGCTGGCCAAAGCGGGTCCTGTGTGGAGGATAATCTCTTGGGAGAGACATTGGCCCACAGGCTCAGGGATATCACTGCCTCGATGTTGCAGCACTAGCTCAGTCACTAATCTAGCTAGAATGAGATTGCCTAAGTACTGTTTCCAAAATGTTGCGAAGATAATTCTCACGCAAATACATAGTGAGCATGTGTCAAAGCTGTATTTCACTCATTCAGGAGAGACCCATCATCAGGGCAACAAAGCCATTTCAAAGGAGGATATAAGCAATGGATATACATATATAATCAGTGGGGTCAAAAGAAATGCTGGAATAAAATTGCTAAGTTAGATATAATAAAATAGGTGACTGTTTTCACAGAGCAATGAAACCATGTTTTTATCTTTTCACCTAAGCAGAAATCATCTGCATCTCTACCAGATGACAATTATTCATATCGTAGGAGCTTTCTATAAGCTAGATGTTCACTCAGTCTGGATCCTAATAAGCAGCAAATAGTCAAAGCAACACCTCGCTAGGGCAGCGGCTGGAAAACTGTAGCATGCATCAGACCCTCTGGGGAGCCTGTCAATCACAGATGGCTGGGCCTCACCTGAGTTTCTGACCCGGTAGGTCTGAGGTGGAGCCTGAGAATTTGCACTTCTAACAAGTTCCCAAACTTAGAAAAGCTTGTAAGGTGATGCTCTCATATGACTCTGAAAAAAAAAATAGATGGGCAGCTGTTTGCCTATTTCCAAGCTGTAGACCAATTTTCTTAACAAGACGTCTCTGTTCTTTCAGAGCTCACAGTCCCCACCGGAGGCTTTCTCACCGACACTTGAAGGTTTCCACTGCTCCGCTGACTTCTGTGGGTAAGGGCAAGGCCAGCTGATCTTTCTCCTGCAACTAGACATAGGGGTCCAGCCGAAGGTGTGTCTGAGTAGGAAGACAGGGATCTGGCAGTTGGGCCGGCCCCTCGCCCTCTCCTGCTCCTCAGGCAGCCCCATCCCTATGAGCCCAATAGAGCAAAGTCAATCGGCCCCTCAGTGTTTGAGCCCAGAAGAAGTATAATGTCTCATCTCAGTGTCTTTTGGTAAAAAGACAAGACCGGGGCGTGATGAGGCAGACGATGAAGTAAGTCAAAGGGAGACAGAAGAGTTATAAGACACTCAATTTCAGGACTCAGGGAGCACAGTCCTCTGCGCCCCAGGCAGGTACGTGCCGGGGTGTAAAGCTACCCCAGTGGCCCCTCAGGGCCTGCTCTGGGCCGTCAGAGCACAGATACGACACAGACTTGGTCCCCTTGGCCTTCGTGTTACTCACAGTCTGTGAAGACACCAAGAAGTGGACAGATATAATCAGGACGCTGTATTGTAAGGCCCTTTGCAGAAGTGTTAAGGAAATGAAGGCCGGAAGGGGCCCAACTCGCCTTGAACAGGGGGATGTTCGGATGAGTATTCTGGAGGAGAGAATATCTGAGTTACCTTAGCAAGCCGGAGAGGTAGACAAGAGGGAGGAAAGGCATTGCGTTCCAGGTAGAAGAAGCAACATGCTGGGAGCAGAAGCCATACAGGGCAACTGAATGTCTGCTGTGTGTGTCAGTGGGGCTCTCAAATGATAGAAATCCGACTCAAATAGTGTAATCCAAAAGAAAAAATTAAAATTAAAAATCAAAATGTGGTTTCAGGTAGTGCTGAATCCAGATGCCCAAGATGGGTCATTAGTAACTGTCCCGTCCCATCTCTCAGGTCTCCTCTCTAACGAGAGTTCCTCTTTCCCACTATCCAACACAGTGCCCAGGATTGCCTCTCACTGACTTCCCATGGCCATCCCTGAGCCAGTCCCTGTGGCCAGGGGCACTGAACTCATTGACTGGCCAGGGCTGGCACACAGTCCCACTCCTGGCACTTGAGGTGAGGTGGGGGGTGGGGTTAGTCCCTTGTAATTGAGAAGGATTCTACTCAATGCAAATTGGGGAGCTATGAACAGAAGGGGGAATGGAAGCTAGAGGGGCACAATGGGAGCCACTCACCACCGAGGGGCTAGAGGGAAGTGACCTCAGGAGCAGTACATGGGGTCAGCAAAAGAGGCTGGGCCCAGTCTGGCATTTGGACATCACTCCATGAAGAGTACTGACAAGGTGAGGCAAGAGGATGGCATGATCATATATGCCATCCTGAGCAAGGTCACTCTGATAGGCAGTAGAGGATGCAAGGGAGGGGATAGCCTGGAGGTGGGGGCGCCTATGAAGAAGCTGATGTAATTGTGCAGGTAAGAGCTAATGAGCAAGAATGGAGATGAGGGGCACTGTCCAGAGATAGGTATTCATAGAGCATGAATGATCATCAGGACTTGATGGTCAGTTGGCTGGACGTGGAGAGACTGAGGAAGAGGGAGGGGTGTGGAATGGCTCCCGTCTCCCATGTTTCTGAGCAGCTGGGTGAGGGGTGGTGTCATTCATCCAGAGAAGGGGCAGCTTGGAAGAAGAATGGGGGTAAACAGTGTGAGTGGAGGAAAGAAGGGAGAGAAGGAGGCCATGGGATTGTGACTTTGACCCCTGAGTGCCCCCTTTAGCTACACACCTTGAGTTCACTAGCTGGTTGAAGAAACAGAGTCCCCAGGGTGGACCTTTCCCTAACAGCAGGGTTTAGGGCAGTACTGGGAACCTAGATGGCTTCATGACCATTTGCGACAGGACCTGCCCCAGCCACAGGCTACAAGCCAGAGAGGCCAAACCTGCTGAGGAGGCCAGATCTGTCCCCACTGGGCTCTCTTCACAGCCCAGCGCTGGGCTGAGGCTTGGCTGGCCGAGTCTTCTCGGGGCAGCCTCCCTGCTCTGGGGTGTGGAGAGGCAGGGACTCTCACCTTATGCTTACCCCCCATCTGAAGACCCTGCAGGGCATGTCATTGACCTAGTAAATGACCAGCTGCCAGACATAAACATCTCAGAGGAAGACAAGAAGAAAAACCTGGCTCTGCTGGAGGAAGCCAAGCTGGTGAGTGAGCGATTCCTGACCCGCCGTGGGAGGAGGTCCAGGAGCAGCCCCGGAGACTCCCCGTCAGGTAGGCTGTACGTGGGCTGCCCTGAGCCCCTCTGAGGAGGGCTGGGAGGGGGAGAGCCAGGCCCCAGCTGCACCAGGAGCTCTGCTTTCACGGGGTGGGCTTTGACGTGCATGTCCCCAGGCCTCTGGGCCCAGGAGGACCAAGCCCTAGGAGAGGATCCTGTGAGGAGAGAACATCTTACCCCATCTTAGGAGCTTCAAAATAATGACCCAGCTCTAGCCAGAAAGCTCTGCTTTTTGGTTTTGGGGCCCATGTGTGACCATTGTGTCTTACTGTTTCTATAAGAAGTGCCAGCCTACAAACCTTCGGGGCCTTCCCCAGCTCTGACTCTTGAAGAGAGAGAAATCCTCTGTGATGCTGGTGTGCACAGACCTCTGGGGCATCTGCATGGACAGCGTCTCTCTGACTGCCCCCCACCCTTCCCCAGGAGAGCCTGCTCTGTGGGCACCCCCTCTGGAAGGGTCTGGCAGGGCTGGCTCTCCCTCTCCTTGATTTCCAGCTGTGGGCTGTAGGAAGGACCCTAGGCACTGTGTGGGAGGGGAAGGTGGTCTCTGGTGTCTTTATGGAATTTCCGGATTAGAAGGGAGGTGCTTCTGGGCCCTGAAATCCACCCTGCTACACCTTTGGCTAAAGTCGCTCTTTTTCCTGAGCAAAGAACAGACCAGTTTCAGACAAGTCTGCATGTACCGAGGAGGCCAGGGGAGTGTTTGAAATCAGGGCCAACCTGTCAAGTCTAGGAGGTACAGCCTTTGCAGTTAGGCCTGCCAGGCAATGCTGGGTCCTCTGTTTCTACAATGTGCTTGAGGTCAGGCCAGGCAGGCTGAGGACCGTGACCCCAGTCCTCGCCCCTGCGGGTGATCCTGGGGACCCTTCTGTTGGGCTGGCAGCAGGGAGGCACTGGGCTGCAGTAGGACCCTTTTACAGTGGTCCAGAATCAGCCCCCGATCTCAACGAGGAAGACCCAGTTCCCAGAGGTCAGAAATACCTGAAAAGATGTCTTTGTTAACCTGAAGTCCTAAACTTTCACAAATGCTGGCCAATGTGTGTTTGTCTTGGCAGCTGTTTCCCCAAACCTCAGCCCCGGAGCTTCTCCTACATCCTCAAGGAGCAACTCACTCACGGTCCCCACGCTGCCTGGTGAGGTCCAGCACCCATGGCATTTCCTATCCTGGTTTCTCCCTGTGGGTGGCAGCTCAGCCCCTTCCATAGACTGACTCTGAGGCCTCTCACCTTTCAGTCTTCCCAGGCAGAATCCCTGTAAGGGCCCCTCCCTGGGGGCTCCCAGCGGGGCCTGGCTGGGCTGCCTCAGAGGTGCATGCCTCCTCAGTACATGCTGGTGTGTGTTACTTTGGGGTTTCAAGCTGACATGGGGAGACAGATCTAGCCCAGGGTGAGGTAGGCTGGGTGAGCACAAGGGCAGGGTTGTGGGAAGGGGGCTGTGGCTTGCACTCTCTGCCCAGAGAGAAGACAGAGAGAGGTTATTTCAGATCCTCTATTTGTGCCACTCTGGGCTTTTGGTTTCTGTCCTTTCATTAGGCTTGTTCTGGGCAGCACCCTCAGGTCAGCAAGGGAAGGAGGTTGCCAGGGACAGTAGCCAGCCCTTGTCGGAG
This sequence comes from Sturnira hondurensis, assembly GCF_014824575.4. Classification (NCBI taxonomy): domain Eukaryota; kingdom Metazoa; phylum Chordata; class Mammalia; order Chiroptera; family Phyllostomidae; genus Sturnira; species Sturnira hondurensis. The sequence continues at coordinate 6,248,219 of NW_028079136.1, forward strand.
CCGTGGGGCAAGCTCAGGCTCAGGCCAGGCAGCCTGGGGCCAGATCCCAGCACTGACACACCCTGTGTGACCTTGCTCTCCCTCTACCTCAGTTTCCTTGTGTGGTTTCTGTGATGATTAAATGAGGATTCACCTCAGAACCTGGCATGCGAGAGGTACTCAAGGCATGGTGGCGTTACTGGCTCCCAGGCCTGAGGAAGATGAGGGGGGGCATTCTGGGGAAGTAGATGTGTTTTGCTAAAGGAAGGGCTGAGAGTGTGGGGTACTGCACGTCACTCACCAGTGTCTGGACCATTCCAGGCTTGGATGCATGCGGTGGCCCGCAGTCCCCTCTGCCTGGAGCACCAACACAGGTAACAGGGACCCCATTCAGGTTTTCTATGCCATCTGGTCTCTCCTCTTACCCTTTAACCCTGAAAGGCCCTTCAGGACCCACTGAAATGAGGGTTCTGGGAGGGGGGGAGAGACATCTAGGCCACTGCCGTAGGCCTCCTTGTGGGTATTTCAAGGGGAGATGTGATCCCTTCACATTACTGACTGACTCATGTTTAATTTCTCCAGCAGAAGGGGGATGAGGCCGAAGTCTCTTCACCTCACCTTGGCGAGCCCGTGAGTTTGAGCTCTGCCCAGTTTGGGTGTGGGAGACACTGTGTCCCAGAAGCCTGGGCTGGCCTTGGGCAGCCCGTGAGGGGGCAAACACGAGTGGGGGGTCAAGGCTGGGGAAGCAAGAAGTTTCCTCTGCCCTATTGGGATAGGCGGTCTGAGATGGAGGGAGTGGGAGGCAGGATTCAGTGGGGGTGAACTCCATGGTGAACTGGCTGTAGCCCGGTACCAGCAGCCAGTGACCAGGGGGACCACGGGGCCCAGCAAGAGCTGGGAAGACAGCTGCTCTAGTGAGCACCACAGGAGAGCTCCAGCCCCTGGTTGGGGTTCTTCCCGGGGGAAGCCAGGAAGACCTCATTTCTCCCTCACACAAGCACTCAAGAGGGTATTGAGGGCCGCATACAATACAGTCTCATCTAGAACTGGGTCTGGGTTCGAGTCCTCTGGGAGAGTTTCAGCACACGTCGGAAACAGCCACACAAATACTCAGACATAGCCCAACCCGCTCCTCACAAAGCGTGTTTCCCGTGGGCAATGAGAGGAGCGTAAACTGAGCAGAAAGCTATCACCTTTGCAAGGGTTACCTCATCTGATTATCCTGAACCTCTTCTGGGTTATGGAACTCTCTGGGAAATTGTTAAAAGCTGTGGATTCTCTTCCCAGAAAAAGACGTACATCATGCACACACACACACACACACACACACAAACATGCACATATATTTGCATATGATTTCAGAGGGTTCACAAACCTGATGGGAAATCTGAGTCCCTAAAAGTTAAAGGCTTTGCCAGGCAGGGCAGGGGCTAGAATCTGGGACAAATAAGTCAAGGTCAAAACATGTGACTGCTTCCAAGCTGCCCTCTCTTCCACTCTTCCCTTCAGCTCCAAGCCCTTCAGAAGTTCTTAGCAGATTTTGAATGGCAGATTCCTTGTCCTGTGTGTATTACAAGCCTGAGGCTTGTCTGTGGGTCCTCTTTACTGGCTCAGACTTCCACCCAGCTCTCAGCCCTACACACACACACCCCTTAGCAGGGTCTGTGGGTCAGAGGCCCCACAGCAGAAGTGGCCCCACCTGTCTCCTCCTCAGCCTGCCTCCAAGGTCCTGGTTCTACCTTGTCTCTTTCAGAACATCCCCAAAGGGCTAGCTGACCAGAAGCAAAATGACCAGAGGAAAGTGTCTCAGGGCAGGCTGACTCCTCACTCTCCCACGGTTGAGAAGTCCAAAGAGATTGCAATAGAACAAAAGGAAAACTTTGATCCCCTCCAGTGCCTGGAGGCCCCACCCAAAGGCCCAGCTTCTGGCACAGGCTGTGGCGGGAAAATGGCTCTGAACAGCCCCCAGCCTGGCCCTGCTGAGAGCGAGCTGGACAAGCCACCCCTGAAGATAGCTAAGGAGGGCAATCCTCTGCCCCGAAGTACAGCCCAGGGCTCTGGAGGGGCAGTACCCTCGGACCCCCAGGGCAAAGACACAACCGGAGAGCCAGCAGGATCCCATGTTGCCTCCAAAACCGAGCCTCGGCCCCCTTTTTCCCGGCCACCCTTGCTTCGGGGGGTCTCCCGGGACAGTGCCCCTGAAGAACCCGGCCCCCGGCTGCAGAAAGTGCTTGCCAAGTTGCCCCTGGCAGAGGAAGAGAAGCGTTTTGCAGGCAAAGCCAGCAGCAAGCTGGCCAAGGCGCCTGGACTCAAAGACTTTCAGATACAAGTGCAGCCTGTGAGGATGCAGAAACTGACCAAGCTCCGAGAGGTGGGTTATGGGAGCCAGCTGAGGTGTTGTGGGGAACACTGCTCCAGGACCCTCTGGACAGAGGACCCCTGGGCTGAGCTGGGCCCTGGGGCAGGGCAGTTCTGGCCTGGACTTGGGCCTCACGGGAGCCCTAAACTTCCCAACCCTGATAAATCAGGTCCACGGTGCAGCACATTCTTCCCAAACACCAGTTTCAGGTGCTTTAACCCCGCTTGCTGGGGTGGGGTCGGTGTGGGATATAGTTGCCACACAATGCCACATTTCAGGGGGAGGTGGCGTATGGAGGCACATGGGCCCTCAGTCCTGGGCTGAGTTTTTCCCCCTCCAGCTGGTGCTGGTGGCTAATAAACAGGAAGCCCTTGATGGAGTGCCTTGTCATGCCCAGGACTGGATTAGGCAAGGATAAAATAGCTTTCTCCTTTATCATGCCCCCAAGCTTTCCTTCCTGATGTCTATTAACAAAGGGCCCCAAAGCCATCCCCAAGTATAATAATGGCTATGTGGGGCTGCTCCCCACCGTGGTGAATTCCTTCCAGCATCCACAATGTCCTCCAACCGTTACTGGCCATTTAACCAGGTACAGTGGTCTCTCATGGGGCTGCCACCATAGGCAGGGGGTGATTGGGGGTGTTCAGAGATAAGAGGAGAAAGACCATGGTGTGAGTGACAGAAGAGAAAAACAGGACAAAGGAGTTTTATCCAGTCCCCACTTCCCCAGAGGCCCAACTGAGGCCGCAGGCCAAGGCAACCAGGACTCCACAGGGCAGGACCTGGCACCCCCGAGCTTGGGCTGGACAAGAGTGTCCTGGCTCCCTTATAGAGGGCCGTGGAACAGGGAAGGAAGAGAGGCACCGGGCAGCAGTCAAGCACAAGTGAGGGGGTTTCTGTGCTAGCAGGGACACACTCTAGTGCTGACGACTGTCCTATGCAGCAACCTTCCATGATGCTGAGTCGGAGGATCCGGGGGAGCTGGGGCCTGGCTGCTGATGTTAACATTTTATACGGAAGACCCCACCCAGTCAGGAAGGCCTTGCTGATTAGTGGGGCACACAGGCCTGGCAGGGCTGCCTGTGGTGGGCCTTAGTCCTAGATCTCTTGGGAACGTGGTACCAGGAAGGCCCAGGTACTTGCCTTCATGGACCTCTGGCAAAGAAGAGAGGCCAGGCTCAGGCAGGAAACCACCCCTACCCAATACCCCTGCAAGCTTTCTCTGCAGCAAAGAAAGCCACAAAGAACCTGGGGGCCCTGTCCCACTAACCTCTGCTCTGGGAGCTGAGTAATCCCCATCCCAACCCCGTGTGCTGAGAGCTGATTGACTGTGGGCCTGCTGAGGAAACAGGTGAAGGGCCCTAGCCTGTGCCTTCTATTGGGCTACAAGCCTCATCCTTTCCCTCTTTACTCAGGGGGCAAACCATTCAAGTGGCCTCTAATATACAGAAGACTGATAATCTCCTAAAAGCACCAGTCACAGGGGGGAGGAGCTGGGTCAGGCAGTTCCACTTGGGAGCGCTGATCTGGTGCCAATAGACTTGGAGCAGGTACGGGCTGACCCGGGGCCACACACTGTGGACCGAATCCCGATCTCTTTCCCAGCTCTGCCTGCTGACATCCCAGGAAGGACAGTGACTGCCGAGCCTGCTGCCTTGAGGCAGCAAGTCTCAGGCCTCATTTGTCTGGAGGGTGTCACAACTCAAGAGGTGTCATATCAGGCCACTGAGAATGTGTGGGGCAGGTCACATGCCTGCAGTGGACACTCAATGCCTAGAACAACCGGGCAGGAAGCTTCCGCAGGTCGGAGCACAGCCATGAGCTGAGCAAAGATTGTTTCCTGTGGCAGCCCGTACACATCCAAGTGACCCTCCCATCCCCACAGCCTCGGGCTCTGCTTCTGTCTGTCCTCCTTCAACCACAGTGTGGCTGTGGCCCGCAGCTCATTCATCCTGAGGCCCACAGGCTTACTTACACAGCAGATAGCTCTTATCTCAAAAAACGTGGTGCCACTGATGGGTTTCAGGCACCTTTATGGGTTGGGAGAAGGGCCGTCTTTCTGGTGCCCCTCAGATGTCACCTTGTCACGATCCTCCACCGACTTTGGAGGCTGCCCTGGGGTCCCTCACAGCAGTTTGAGTGGCCACAGAGCCATAGACAAAACTGAGGAAGGAGTCCAGGCTGATGCTTCATCTGAAATGTTGTCTTTTGCTTTTTCTGAAAAAAAGGAGCACATCCTGATGAGAAATCAGAACTTAGTGGGGCTCAAGCTTCCAGACCTCAGCGAAGCGGCTGAGCAGGAAAAAGGTAGGTGGGGTCGGGGCAGATGCTGTCCTCAGGCCAGGGCTGATCAAAGAAGGTGAAAGTCTAAGTCCCAGATTTCCTGGCAGAGCCTTTGTCTGACACACCTGGAGCAGGCCCTCAGTTAACATTTGCAGATGGATAAATTATCAGATCCTATTTCCTGCCCGCTCAGAAAACCTCTAAACTGTCTCCTTCCAACCAGTTCTCCTTCTAGACCCTGCTAGGCTTCCTTGAGCCTTGTTAAGCACCCCGTGGGTCTGAAAGGGTGACCCAGGCCTGAACTTTCGCTGCTTCCTTTTCCTTTCCCTCTCCCACCCAGGAAGCCACCCAAATAGAACAGTTCCTCTTTTCAGGACATCAGAATCATCTCTTGCTCTCTGATCTGCTGTCACCACAAAGTGCAAACCCCAGCACTTCCCTCTCGGAGAGTGCAAGTCCCCACCCAGCCATCCTGCCAGACTCATCTTCTGAGAAATGAGGCTTTGGGTATTTTCCCCCTGACCCCCTCCCACCACCACCCCCGGCCCCTCACCGCCACCCCTGCCTCACCTCTCCTGATATCTCATATCTCATGCTACCCATGGTCAGTCTCCACATAGAAGCCTTCTGCTTAAGGATTGTCATGTGGGCATGTCCCCAGTGCCACCAACCATGTGGAAGACCCTGGACTGAAATGCATATCAACTAACACCTACCTATTCAACATTAACAAGAAAATTCCCAGAAGTAAAATGTCTAACAATTTTTTATTTTTATTATTGTATTATTATTAATTATTATATTATTTTCATTTTTATTTAATTTATTGGGGGGTAACATGGGTTAATAAAACCATATACCGGTATTTTCAGACCATAAGATGCACCCAGATTGTAGAGAAAAATATGGAAAAAAATGTTGAAGCAAAAAATATGGTAAAATATTTAATAACATAAATAACATAATATTTCACCAATGTAAATGGAAACAGAACTCAACAGCAGCATTAACAACCATTATTCCTCCCAAACGGAGCAGGGGGTGCGTCTTATAGTCCAAAGATACAGGAGGTGCCAGGTGTACAATTCTGTAACACATCATCTGTGGGTTGTATTGTGTGTTCACCACTCCAAGACAACAATTTTTTAAAGTACTAATTTTTTTAAAAATTAACCATTTTGGAGGAAATCTTTGGAAAAGTTATTATATACTGCTCCATGTTTAATTTTTAACTTGTTTATTAAATCACATTTAAAACACTAGGAAAAGATTTACCTTAAAATTTCACCCATTACCCCATAAATTCCGAAAAAGCAACAATTTCTATTTTTTTCTGGTATTTACCTGTATTTATATTTTTCACAATTAATTTGATGGTAAATATAACTTTCTGTTCCTACTTTTTAAATTAATTAATTTGTTTGTTTTTATTATTGTTCTGTTACAGTTGTCCCAATTTTCCCCAGTTGCTATCCCCTGCTCCTCTCACCAACCCCCTACCCGCCATGCGCCCCCTGCTCCTACAGTCAATCACCACCCTGTTTTCTATGTCCACGGGTCATTTATACTTGTTCTTTAACTAGACCCTTCCCCTTCCTCCCTAACTTAACACTCCCCCCCATCCCCTGTGGTCCCTGTAAGTTTGTTCCTTGTTTCCATGCCTCTCATTCTATTTTGCTCGTTGGTTTGTTTTGTTCGTTAGGTTTCTGTTATAGGTGAGATCATATGGTATTTGTCTTTCACCACCTGGCTTATTTCACTTAACATAATACTCTCCAGTTTCATCCATGCGGTTGGGAAAGGTAGGAGCTCCTCCTTTCTTTCTTCTATGTAGTATTCCATTGTGTAAACGTACCGTAGTTTTTTTATCCACTCACTTACTGATGGGCACTTAGGTTCCTTCCAGCACTTGGCTATTGTAAATTGTGCTGCTCCAAACATTGAGGTGCATAGATTCTTTTGATTTTGTGTTTCAGGATTCTTAGGGTATAATACCAGCAGTGGAATTGCTGGTTCAAAAGGCATTTCCATTTTTAGTTTTTTGAGGGAAATCCCCACTGTTTTCCACAGTGGCTGCACCAGTCAGCATTCCCACCAGCAGTGCACTAGGGTTCCCTTTTCTCTGCATCCTCACCAGCACTTGTTGCTTGTTGATTTGTTCATGATGGCCATTCTGACCAGTGTGAGGTGATCAGAACTTTTTCTTAGTTTCTTGTTCTGATATTTTATTGTTGGTGTACAAAAGTGCCTTTAATTTCTGAACATTGACTTTGTATTCGGCTATTTTGCCAAATTCACGTATTAGGTCAAATAGTTGGTGGAGTCTCTAGGGTTTTCTATGCACACTGTCATGTCATCTGCAAATAATGACAGTTTTACTTTCTCCTTTCCAATTCGGATGGCTTTTATTTCTTTTTCCTGACTGATCACTGTGGCTAGAACTTCCAATACTATGTTGAATAAAAGGGGTGAAAGCAGACATCTTTGTCTTCTTCCTTATCATAGGGGGAAAGTTTTTAGTTTTTGCCCATTGAGTATGATGTTGGCTGTAAGTTTCTTACATATGGCCTTTTTGTGTTGAGGTATGCTCTCTTATTCCCACTTTACTGAGCATTTTAATCATAAATGGGTGCTGTACTTCATCAAATGCATTTTTAGAATCTATTGATATGGTCACGATTTTTGTCTTTCATTTTGTTTATGTGGCATATTACATTGATTGATTTGCAACTACTATACCATCCTTGCATCCCTGGGATGAATCCCACTTGATCATGATGTATGATCTTTTTAATGGATTGCTGGATCCCGTTTACCATTATTTTGTTGAAGATTTCTGTTACTACTTTTTAAAATTTACTTCCTAACTAATTTCATACATTTTGACTCATTCTCATATTCATCATTTAATGGGTACATGTTATCCTTTTATATTGCTATATCTATTGTTGGGTATTTCAGATGTTTACAGTTCTTTTAACTATGATGAACAACCCTACTATAAACAGCTTTGTACTTGTAGTTTATTTCTTTCTTCCTTTAATTTACTCCCTTGGGATAAGATCTCAGGCTTGAGAATCACTGGGCCAAAGTGCAGAACAATTTGCATTTACCCATTGCTTCCAAAATATAAAGCTCCCTGCAAATATTGAGTCAGGAGCCTTTCTCCTGAGAAAAACCAGCACTAGCATTTGCTTTGTTCTGTTCCTTATTGGCCAGAGTACAGTGAGGACCAGATAATCAATAATAATAATAACTATTGCAATGTATTACGAATAGTGTGAAATGTCACTTCATTACTAGCTTAATTTGCTTTCAAGCAAGCTCAAACTTTGAATTTTTAAATATTCATTTCCTTTTTTCCTTGTTAGGTGAACTAACATTTGGGTCTTGGTTTTTTGTTGATTTGTTTGTTTTTGTTGGTAATGTGTAGAAACTCTATAAATGTTAACCATTTGTTGGTTGTATTTGTCTTTGTTTTCATTCTATCATTTTTTGCTTTTAAACAAGGTTTGTGTTATTTTTAGAGAAATCAGTTTTTATATAATCTCTTTTGCCTATCTTTTCCTATGAAAATCTTCCATTATTTATATCATTATAAAACTACTAATTCTGTCTAATTAGTATAGCAGGTCTCTTTACTACTAATTTTTCTATAGTTCAATCTACTTATATTTATTTTGCTAATACCTCTGAAATTTATTTTAACATACAGGTATTTGAGAATTTAAGATCTTGTTACCTCAATCATATTTTGATAGTGTTTATATTCCTTGTTATATTGTGGCTTAGATAATTATATACTACTTCTTTTTATATATATTCCAAAGACTAGCGCTGAACCTTTGATTCTGTTCCATTCCAATCAGAACTGTACCATTTAAACACTGCCACTCTGTCATATCTCCTAGAGTACAGTGGGGTTGTTTCTCCCTCATTACTCTTCTTTTACAGAATATTCTTTATATTCTAGATGTAAAGATTCAGTACAAATTAATGGAAAAACAACTGGACCAGAAGCCAGGAGATTAGAGTTCAGTTCCCAGTCCAGACACCAATTAATGGAGTTTTAAAATACGTTCCTCATTTTCTGTGGGTCTCCACTCCCTCTTGGATTAACCTAAGATTAAAAAATTCCAGGTCCTTTCCAGTTCACCTCTTATTTACCTACTTTTCTAAGTGACCATTTTATACATTTTAAATTGTGATTGCTCTGAGCTGCAGTTTGAATTCGGAAGACTTGTCCAAGCTTTGTTTGTTATAGCATATAGATTTTAAAATTATTTCCCTTGCAAATATTTAGTTCTCATTTAAGCACATGCTTTGTCCCTGTACTAATTCAGGTCTTCCTTTGTTTTTCCTCTGAAAGATTCAAGGTTTTTTCTGTAAGTCTCCTGTATCTCTTACTGGCGCATGTTGTACATGATTTATATTTTTTTGATTATTTGTAAAGAAGACTTTTTCATTAGATTTTTCTAGTTGATAACTAGTGGTATAGATCAATGCTGCTTGGTTGTTTCACATGTTTCTTATATCATATTATTATTACCAAATGGTAGAGAGTGATTACTATAGTGATTAAAGAGCATAATTACTACAATTAGAGTGATTACTATGTCCCAAGTACTGTGCTAAGTGTTTGATAATATTTCATATAATGTTCACAACTGTGGGAAGTGGTTATACCCATTCCTTTTATTATACCCATTTTGCAAATGAGCAAATTGAGGCTCAGGGAGATTAAGCCTACATGGTTATTAATTGCTGAAGCCAGGATTGAAACCCAGATGTATCTAAATTCAAAGACTCTTGACCACTTTGCAGAATGCCTTAGTTTTTCCAAATCACAATCTTTTCATTTGATCAAATTCACTATTTGTTTTAGTTATACAGTTGTGTATAAAAGTGTATGTATTTTTTTCTGTATCAATATATGTTTTATAACTTTGCAACGTTCTCTAATATGATAATGGTGACAAGAACACTTGCCTTGTTTCTGTTTGTAATTGCTTTTGTGTTTTTCTTTCAAGGATCATGTTGTGTCTGATTTATTAAACAAAGGCACTGTTTTAATTTTAATTATTATTATTTCATAATTATGTTATTTATATGAGAAAACAGAAAAGATATAGGTAATAAAATAAAAATAAATATATATTTAAATATTTTATATATTTACATCTTTTATTACATGTGTATTTTTCTATTTAGTTTATATATTTCTTATATTTTATGTTTTTATTCTTATTTCAAGGAAATATTCTTCTCTTACAAGGTTCAAGATTTGTGTTAAATTTTATTGAATTGCTTTGGGTATATATTGAAAGAATGATGTATATTTTATCATTTAGTATATTAATTAATAATTTTCACATATAAACATAAATCATTGTGGTCCTGGAATAAGAAGAGTTGTTATCTACAGGCACAAAGATTAGGGGAACATTCACTTGCTTCATATTGTGATAGATCTCATAAGGGCGAAGGGCCTGGAGGTGTTGGAAAAGTCTTCCCTAGAAGAATGACATTTTAGCAGCCATCCAAAGACGGAATGGGAGTTCATCGGGCAAGGACATTCCTGGTAGAGGGAACGGCATGAGCTGAGCCTAAAAGGGCGGAATGAGTTGCTGAGGATCCCAAGATGCTGAAGAGAGCTAGCCACACAGTGGTTCCTACTGTGCATTCAAGTGATCGTTCTAAGAACAGGATGAAACCTCTGAAAATGCTGTGGCCAGTGGATTGGTCTGGGAAAGGGGCTCAGGAGTGCAGACAAAGGGACAGGATAGGAGGCTGTTAGGCTGTTGAGATAGCCAAGGGAACTGCTTGTGACAGCCGGGACAAGGCCCTCTCTGTGGTGGCGCAGGGCCTGAGCCATTTTCATCTCTGCATCCCCAGCATTCAGCCCCGGAACAGGCCCACAGTCAGTCTCATGTCTTTGGCTGGAAATGACCTCCAAATGATCCTACATCCTACAAGATCCAAACATCCTACAAGCGGTCCCTGTGAAGAAAACTGGTTGGATTTTTGGAGAGACCACATGCAACAGAGAAAAGCGCCCTCCCACCAGGGCCCAGAAACTGAAGGAGTGCCAAAGTTCTTAAGACTCTGGAATGTTCTGATAAGAATCTTCCCCATCTCTCAAAGGAACAGCAAACAATCGTTATAAGAGACTCGAGTTTACCCCATGAGCTCATATGTACTGCTTGCTGTATTTAGAGATGTTAAAGGGCCAGCCTCTCCAGCTCCCTGGGAGGACTCCCAAAGCCTTTTGTCCTGGATACAGAGGGAATGAGGCTCTTTGATGGGGCTTTCAGAACGCAGGAAAAGGAAGTCAGAATTCTGCAGATATCAAACACGTGGTTTGCCCACCACATCTCCTGCACTGTCCTGTACACTGTGAAGCCCAGAGTACAAAATCCCACTTAGCTGGCAAAATAGAGTTCCACAACCCCAATGATAAGAATTAAAATACATGCCAGCTTTCTGTTAGAATAAAGACCAAGCCCTGGCCAGGTGGCTCAGTTGGTTGGAACATCATCTCATTCACCAAAAGATTGAGAGTTCAATCCCCAGTCAGGTCATATACCTAGGTTGTGGGTTCAATCCCCTGGCTGAGGCACAAGTAGGAGGCAACCATTCAATGTTTCTTTCTCTCCCACTTCCTATTTCCAAAATCAATACACATATCCTCAGGGGAGGAGTAAAAAAGAAGAAGAAAGACCAGGATCACATAAAAACATTATATGAGCTCAGTGAAATAGGTACTGTCATACCCATTTTACACATGAGCAAACTGAGGCATCTAGAAAATAAGGAACTTGCCCAAGGCTATGCAGGTGGGAAATAATGAAGCTAGAACTCTTAACCATTCAGATCCTAGAAATAAGAAAGTAGGAGGAAGTACACATTTACTGAACACCTGCCATGGTTAATTTTTTTAATTTGGTGTTTTTAAGAGTCAAATTCACTTTTCTGATGATTTGACTTCTAAGACCCATCTCGTTCCCTATTAGCACTGGATGGTGAGGTATTGCTGTAGGCAACAACATGGAGGAGGAAGCAGCCAGCTCAGTCTAGTGGTGAGTGAGTCCTGATAGGTTTCTAGGAGAAGCAGTTTTGAGATGAGGAAGAGAAGGGAATCCCAGGCAGAAGGAACAGCAGGAGCAAAGGCAGGCAGGCATTTTCTAGTGCTTGGCATATTCTTGAAACAGAGGAATCCATTTGAGTCAAGTATGGGCCCTATGTCCCAGAGAGATGGGCAGCAAGAGTGGAAAGTAGGTAGAAACCAGGGAGACTGAAGGTTTTAAGGGGCAATTAATGAGTTTGAACTTTATCCAGTACCTCTTGTAAAGCCAGAGAAGCCTTCAGGTAAGGAAGCATCAGTATAAAAATTAAGTTTGAGAATAATTTTGGACAGATTATGAAAGCTGGCCTAAAACAGGATAGTCTGGGGGAAGTCAGAGCAGCTAAGAGGGTATGGAAACAGCCTGGTGAGAGGTGATGAGACTGTAGACTGCAATGGACAGGCAGGGATGGGAGGACAGGTTTGAGAGCTCTGTGGAGGTCAGTTTGGCAGGACTTGGTGAGGAGATGAGGTGGAGAGAAGGACCCAGAAGTCCCCCAGAAGTCTGTCTGCATGGTTGAGGGGTGAAGGTGCCATTAATTAGGACTGGGAACATGAAGAAGCTCACTTGAGAATAAAGACAGCGAGTTTGGGTTTGGACATGTTGAATGGCCATAGGGAGAAACTTGGATGTTACAATCTGACAGACCTGGTTTTGCATCCCGGCTCTATACTAACTAGCTGGGACCCTGGGGAATCTAATTAACTTAGCTGAGCCTCAGTCTCCTAGTTTGTGGTTTCCCCAGAAAACGAGCTTAGCCACGTTTTCTTTGCAGAGTTGTTATAAGGAAGAACGAGAAAGTGTCTGATGCATAGTTGATGTTCTATAAATAGTAGCTGCTGAAATGGCTTTGGTTATCCTGATCTAGGTGCCAATAGCTAGGAAGTGGGTGGGCTTCTGGACCTGCATGTTGACAGAGTGTGGGCTGAGGCAAAGATGTGCATTGAATTGCAGTCCTTCCAGACACCCCAGCCTGGGCTCAGAGCCCTGATTTTGGGCAAAGAAAAGGCCTCCCAGAGATGGATCTGAAGAAAGTTTATCCCCAGTCACTCACTAAGGGGTCATCTGGCAGCTCAGAGCGCCTCTACCCACAAACACCGAAGGTTCCTTTTCCAAGTCCCTGAGATGGCCAGAAACAAGTGCTTTTATTAAAATGAGCTAGTATAGGCAGATATTTAAAAAACAAATTTACTACTTTCGTTAAAATTAGCTCCTGTTCATTGTTTTCAAATTCAACTCATAGTAAAAAAATACTAACAGGAAAGTAAAAATAGCTTACACCAAATGTCCCCTTCCCCACAAGTACAGAAGGAGGAAAAGGAGGGTGGAGGGAGGTTATAATTGCTAGAAATACTTTTTAAAAAATAAAATTTATTAAAATGTAGTTGAATTACAATTAAAATGAAGTGAAGCTGAAGGACCTGCTGAATTTTGGTAATTGCTTCCTCCAGAAAAAAAAAGAAATTCGTTGTTTGAAGTACATATTATGAAATGCATTATGAGTGTGGGGTCATTGAGGCATTTCACATCACATGTGTCAAATTTGGACTAGCTACGTCCTCCAGGAAAAGATGAAATGGCACCCTTATTATTTCTTCCTACCTTTTCATCTCCATATATACCAATGATAAATTATTCTTTTTATATTGATAAGTCTATAGTATTTACATTTTATTCTGTAACCATAGTTTCCATAGTTGTTTAAGCTTTAAACTTATATGTGAAAGGATTTCATGCTCACCCCTAATGCTTTTACTATGGCTGCTCATTCCCAATGTTATAATTTTGGTGTATGTCTTGTTAGCTGGATTTCATTATTCAATGGTTTTCCTAGAAGAGGTGCTATGTTCCCTAAATTCTAGCATGTTTGAAAATATTGTCTTTAACTTTTTTTGTTTAAATCCTTACCCAAGGACATTTTCCCATTGCTTTTGAGAGAGGAAGGGGGAGAGAGAGGCACACACACACACAAATAGAAAGAGAGAGCACATGCACAAAGGAGAGAGAAACATCAGCGCGAGAGAGAAACATTGATTGGTTGCCTCCTGTATGCGCCCAGCTCAGGGATTGAACCTGCAACCTAGTTATGTTCCCGGACTGGGGATCAAACCTGCAACCTTTCGCTGTATGGGATGATGCTTCATCTAGCTGAGCCACACTGGCCAGGGCAAAATGTTGTCTTTTAGCCTAGGAGGACAGCTTGGCTGGTAATAAATTCTGGGCCACTTTTTTCTTCAGAACTTTGTGAATGCTACACAGTATTCAATGTTGCAGAGAAGTCTGAGACCAGCGATTTCCAGGACCCTCAGTCCTCGCCTCTCCCTGTATGGCTTATTCTTTCTAGGATGGTAGTTGGCGAAGTACGTCATACCTATAGAAAATGCAATCTGCCAGTTCAGCTTTATCTCAATTGGGGGAAATTTTTCTTTTCTTCTTGCCTTTGGATATGTTCTTTGTCTCTTTTTTTCCCCACTACTTCAGAGACACCATAATCCATTAATTTCTCAATATTGCCTAGAGTATAGATTCATTATTGTATTTCCAAATACTTTAATTTCTTTTGCTTTAAATTCCTTGTGCTCGTCTCAATCTCTCTCATCCTCCTTACTAATTCAGTTTGAGGCTGTTTCTGTTTTATTCTTTCATATTTCCAACACATTGTTTAGTTCTATATTTTTATAATTTCTTGCTTAGTTCTGTTATTTTGGTCTTCAGTTTATTTCCTTAAATTGTAACCTTCTTCAATCTTTGTGTGATTCTCTCATCTTATCTCTGATTTCCTATTTTTGTTTTCTTCAGGTTCTAATTTTTCCACGAATCAAAGAATCTGTGGTACACAGATGCCCCCCGGCAGCCCCAGCCTGAGTGCCTCCTCTGGTCCGAGCGACCAACATCCCAGGCCCTTTACTCCCATTAGCGTGAGCCGGGAGTGAGAAGGGCACACTCAGGTCTCCCCATCTCCCCCAGAGTCGCCCTCTCATACCCCTCGCAGCAGGTTGTGCCACCCCTGCCTCCAGAAGCTGGGGACGGTTTCGGATCTCGCTGAAGTGGCCACATTGTTGGGAGCTTCCTCTCTGCCCAGCCACAACCCCCCGCCATTCAGCAGTGATTAGAGGAGTCCCCCCCAAAACTGCTGGTTTTGACCCATGAGGCATTAGCACTGCAGTGTTCAGTTGGTGGCCACTAGGCACATGAGGCTATTTAAATTACACTAAAAATTCATTTCCTCATTATATATATTACGTTATAGCCACATTGTGGATATTCATGTGACTAGTGGGTTCCATACGGAAAGCACAGAGATAAGGGGACATCGAGTCCACCACAGAAAATTCTGCTGGACAGCACAGCCTCACATTCGCACTGCTTCTCAGGTCACTTAACTGGTTAGAGATGTTGATACCTTAATCTGCTGAGTCATAGCCTTCCGTGTAAACTCTTGAAATTATGTTTGAATGTTCTTTATATCCTTCACCTCAAATGTCCCTCTGCTCATTTCGTTTTCAGTTTCCTATAAAGTTTCTTGCTTCCAGTTTTGTGTTTGCACTTTTACAAAAACTATCTTTCTCAGTTGTTTGGGTTTTGGGGGGGAGGGATTCCGCTGCAGCCATTTCAAAACAAACTCCGGAGAGCGGTTTTGCAGGACTGCTCATAAAGAGCTCGGATGAAGCCAGCCCCTGTGGACGAGAGCGCTCCACCTGCTCGGCCTGCTCCCAGCTGCTCAGCGTCCATGGAGTGACTGAAAGGCAGACAGGGAACAGGTTACCAAGGGCAGCAGCTGGAGTTCAGACTTCCAGAAGTTTTTGTTGTTGGTCTTTTTTTGTTTGTTTGTTTGGTTTGGTTTCTCCTGCTGGGTTTGATCAAATCAAAAGAACCAGCACCAGATAACAGATTCCAGCCTCCTCCAAGACAAGTCCAGGTTAGAGGGGCACTGAGAGGTCACATCACCTTCCAGGGTGGCGGACACCCTTCATATAGTACTTGTGCAGAATTACTTTAGTTCTGATTTAGTACTTGGTTTTAACAGCAAAGGAGCAGAGGGGCCACAAGAGCAATGGTGTCCTTCGAAGTGGTGGCAGTCAGTGGGGGTCCTCAAAGGGCTGTGGACAGAAGGGGGTTCTAATGAGGAAGGCTCAAGAGCTGCTCGGGAGGGGCTGAGCCGGCTGCCTGATACGCAGGACCCAGTTCGAAGTGTGGGTGGAGGTCTCTGGGTCAAGCGTCAGGAAACTGTCAGGAAAGTTACTGAAACATTTTCCTCTCTCCCATGGTCTCTCTGCAGCATGTTACAGCAGTTTTTGCTCCTTAATGATGTTCTAAGTAAAATTAAAATTTTGAACTATCAAAAAAAAAGAATTTGTGGTACAAATTTGGCACAAAAATGCATTTTTGCTGTGTTTGTTGCATCTATTTTTAAAAAGATTTTATTTATTTGTTTTTAGAGCAGAAGGGAGGGAAAGAGGGAAACATCAATGTGTGGTTCACCCCCACACGCCCCCACTGGGGACCTGGCCTGCAACCCAGAAATATGCCCAGACTGGGAATCAAACTAGCAACCTTTGCTTTGCAGGCTGGCACGCAATCACTGAGCCACACCTGCGAGGGTATGTCTATGCTTTTATCCTGACATCTGTCTTCTGATGTTTCCTTTATGCTTTCTTTCCTTCCTATTTTGACTACAGTATTTTTATATAGCTGCCATGTCATTTTTATTTTATTTTTTTTTTACATGGCCATTTCTACCTGGATTTTCTCTTTACCTAGACTTACATATTGTGTGGGTCAGGTTCCTTCCTGCCTCGTCTGCGATCTGTGGCCTCCTGGCAGCACTAGGCTGAGGACGGGGTGTTCCGCGCCGGCTTCGTTATTGCTGGGTGGGGGGAAAGGGGAAGTTCAGATGGAGCTGTGCACGGTGGTATTTATGAGTCTTCTTTCTGCTCTTTTTCTAACTTTGTTCATAGTCCAACACTTAAGTTTATTATACCAAAGTGGTGCTTATCTTATTCCCTTAGGGTGGGAGTAACAAGTTAGGGATTATTTCATCAATTCAGGGTAAAATTATAGAGACAATCTACTCAGGTATCTATTTTCCAGCTTTGATCCCACTATTTCCAGCAGACACTGCCACTATCCTGTCAGGTAAAGGAAGGAAAAGAGACAAATTTCAAGTTTGACCACTCTGCTGTTTCTCAGAAATGGCAGGGGAGTGGTGGCAAATAGCTTCAACGGGGGCTTTCCATGTGTCTCCCTCCATCAGAGAAGCTTGTTTTATTTTCTCTTCATTTTCCTTTCTGGTAAATCCCTCCATACTTTTCCATGTAATTAACTCCAGTAGACTACTGTGCAGTCTTTCTGTCTTTTCTTTTCCCTCCTCCTCATTAGGAAAAAGAAATCATAGCACAGGCAGCTTTTCACTGGCTAGACTACTATTGTGGTGGCTGGAGACCCTTCTACTCAAGAGAAACACTCTGCCTCTCCTCTGCTAGCTGCCTGCTCACGTTCTCAGTCCACTCCCCTTCCCACTCTGTGGTACTGCACTCTTTGCCAGAACTTCTTCTCTTACCTTCCTCTCAGTACTGAGTCTTTGAGGGAAGAAGAAAGGGTTATTAAGGGTAAGAGCTCTACATTTATTTCCAGTAAGTTTTGTCTTTCTCTGGCCATTATTTTTTTTAAAAAAAATCATTGCCTTTTTCCATATTTGAGAGTTTAGTTGATTTTAAAATTTGTTGTTATTGTTAAGTTCATTCAGTTAAATTTAGGAAGAGGTTGGATGATTCTGGGATCCATCAGTTCTTGGGTCACTCTGCAGACCACCATTTTGGCAAGGCTAGAAGCCCTGACTAAGTACTTTTGCGGGTAGGAGGACACTCAACCGAGGATACTTTTCCAGGCAAAAGCTCCTGGTATGACTCTCATGGGATTGTTAGACCTTGGTATGGTTCAATCATATAGAACTCTCAGGAGCCCATTGCTTAATTATCTTTCTGCTGGGTGTTGGTAGAGTGAGGCCAGAAGCACCACAGGACTTACTATCTGTCACATGGAAATGTCAGAGATCAATGAATGCCAGAACAGAACCCAAGAGGTGATGGGTAACTAAGAGAATATCTAGTTCAATCTTATACTCAAAGAAGGACCACTGACTGCCCCATCTCTGACAAATAACCCTCCTTGCTTTGCTGGGATTCCTTGAGTATCAGAAAACTCACGAACACCATTCTGTTGTTGGAAAACTCAAAGTATTTAAGCATTATTTACCTTGAGCCAAACTATGCTGCTGTTTCTCTCTCCATGGTCTCACTTGGTGAGGAGGCTTCTGATCAACATGATGCTCAATCTTAGCTCCATTTGGATGGCTAGCACAACTATGCCTATAGCCTGGCCTACAATTCTGGAAATTGATTGAGCAGGTTGGAAATCTTCCAGGTCAAAACCCATTAGAGATGGTAAAAGGTATGACTATAAAGTCTTGCACGCAAAGACTTGCACGAGCAACAACCAGGTGTGTGCAGGCAAAGGAGCTAGAGGCCATGGGCCACTGTGGGTCATAGTGAGCATCTGGGAAAATGGGGCTAGAGCCTGCAGAAGGAAAATATTGAGAGAGGGACAAGAGTTGTCTTCAAACAAGAGAAAGATTTACAGGAAAGAAAGTATTTTATTTGTTGTATCTGCCTTCAGAGCAAGGACCCAGGTTGCTTTGGGAGATAACAAAAGCCTGTTCATTTGTTCTGTTGACTAGGAGGCCTTTTTTTTTTGAGCTCTTTAAAAGACCTAATGACTTTAGATTTACCATAGAAAAATTCTGTTTCTATTCCTACTTATGGAAATGTGGAACCAGATGCTGATTTCTAGGTAGGCCACAGATGACTGAACTGTTGAATTCATTTGAGGAAAAATAATTGGGCAACAGTCCTTCAAAAAACCTGCTACAGAGAGGGGATTTTTGCAAACACTATGCCAAATAGTCAACTGGCTTCTAGTTGCTAGAAACCAAACTGACTCAGGACGCAAGAACCTGCTTGGTACTTTGGGAAGCAATGGGAAGAACACAGAATTTGGAGCAAATAGAATTGGTTTGAAGCCTGCCTATGCCATCTACTAGTTCTGTGACATGAAGCAAGTTTTTGACCTTGCCAAGTCTTGGTTTACCCACCTGTAAAACGAGAAAACAAAGTGCTAGCTTACTGAGTCATTGTAAGGTTAAAGTAACAATTATAAAGTCGCTGGAATAGAATTAGGTTCTTAGAACTGTGAAAGCTCTTCCTATCCACTGAACCAAGCTGCCAACAGAACTACAGTGATCTCAAACAGACATATAAGTTAAGCACTTTTTCCTTTCAGGGCTCCCATCGGAACTGTCCCCAGCTATTGAGGAAGAAGAGTCAAAGAGTGGCTTGGATGTCATGCCCAATATTTCCGACGTGCTGCTGCGCAAACTGCGGGTCCACAAGTCTCTTCCTGGAAGGTAAAGTCAGGGCATGGGTTGTAGAAGACCCATACGAGGTAGCTCATGTTAGATTCTAGAGGGGACACAGTAGTGCACCAGCCTTGATTTTTGACCCCAAACAGATCAGGGTTCAATGGTGCAGACAGGGCAAATGCATCTCAAACAAAAAGAATAATAAAGGGCCAGGTGGGGTGGATCCAACTGAGAGAGCAGGGTGGGGTTCAGAGGCATGCATGAGGGTCACCAAGAGGCTCACAACAGCAGAGAGTGGTGGGTTTAAAAACCAGGAGGCCTGGTTGTAATCCCAGCTCTACAATTTACTTATAACTGGGAGAATTTTAGATCTGATATCTGCATAGATGGAGATGTAGAATATTTGGGACCACATGAAGAAGGATTGTCTGGCAAACCTACCAGGCTCTTCTACACAGGGGGACAAAGTGGCTTCACTTCCCAAGCCCCAGTCTCCTCACCTATACAACAGGGATCTGTCATCGGTAGATAAATGAGACAGTGTGTGAGCATGGGCTTAGAGTTTTATCAGCACATAGCAGGCCCTGGTAACTGAGTTAAAAAGTGAACAGTTTAGAGTATAAAGAAGAGAGAATAAGGTACTAAGCAATAGGAACTGGATGGGTGCCTACAGATGAGGGTTCCTCCCAAGCCCAGAAACCTGGGGACTAAACTGTTGGGCACAAAGGCCATTAAGAGGAGCTACCAGACATAACAAAGCTTCCTAATTTAGGGGTAAATATGAAAGGAAAACAAGTTTTTCTCATGAGGTGTTATGTGTTCAAATTCCATACTATAATCAACGAAAACAGAGTCACTAAGTTGCTCAAAGGGACTGAGCAACTAAAACAGTATCAAGAAATGTGGTAGAGGGGACTTCCAGTCAAGGTGGAGGCATAGGCAGACATGCCTCACCTATTCATGCAAACATAGAAAGAACTACAACTAGATCCCCAAACAAATAATGCCCAGAACTGACATAAATTCAAGTTGTATGGAAGTCTGACAGCAAAGGATTGAAAGAAGCCACATTCATCCAAATGGGTAAGGGAGGCAGAGTCATGGAGATGGGCAGAGACGCAGAGATGCACTGTGGCATGGAGAAGCGGTGGCAGCAGCAGAATGGGCGATCTCACATTCATGTGTGGTAGATAAAAATTAGAAGGGATACCTTGGGAGCGAGCAATCCCAGCCCCAGGTGAGACCACACCGCCCAGTGTTCCGGTGCCAGGAAGATAAATCACCATAACTTCTGGCTGCAAAACCCAGTGGGGTTTGGGGCAGTGGAAGGAACTGCTGGATTTTCAGGAGATTCAGCTTAAAGGGCCTGCACAGACTTAGAAGGTCTGCAAACCCACCCACTCTGGGATTCTGTACCAGGGCAGCACCTGGAAGGGCACTAGTCTCATATGAGAAGTGGGTGAAGAGACTAGAAATGGGGTAAATGCTGAGTAAACCTCTAGAAGCCAGGCAGCAGCATCGTCCCCTTTCTGAGTCCTCCCCCGACACAGAGCCACTAAGCAGTGAAGCAAGTTGCCCTGCACTGGCAATTACCTAAGGCTCTGCCCCACGAAATTTGCAGGTACCTTTCTGTAATAGGCCATGCTACTAAAACAAGGGATCAAAGCAGCTATGCCTGATATACAGAAATAAACACAGGGAGGCTGCCAAATTTAATATACAAATGTGGTCCAAATGAAAGAACAGAACTGGCTGAAATTGAGATAACCAACCTATCAGATGGAGAGTTTGAAACACTGGCGATCAGGATGTTCAGAGAATTCATTAAGCATGACAACAACATAAAGGAAGAAATGAAGGTTACACTAAGTGAAATAAAGAAAAATCTACAGGGAACTAACCATACAGGGAAGGAAGCCAGGATTCAAATCAATAATAAGGAAGAAATAAGCATTCAACAAGAACAGCAAAATGAAAAAAGAATTCAAAGCATTTAGGTTACTATAAGGACCCCCTGGGATATCTCCAAATGTACCAACATCTGAATCTTAGGGATGCCAGAAGGAAAAGAGGAAGAGCAAGAAATGGAAAACTTTTTTGAAAAAATAATGAAAGAAATCTTCCCTAATTTGGTGAAGGAAATAGACATGCAATTCCAGGAAGCACAGAGAGTCCCAAAGAGGACCACACCAAGACACGTCATAATTAAAATGTCAAAGGTTAAAGATAAAAAGAGAATCTTAAAAGCAGCAAGAAAAAAGCAGAGGCACCTACAAAGGAGTTCACATACAACTCTCAGCTGATCTCTCAGAAGAAACTTTGCAGGCTAGAAGGGACTGGCCAGAAGTATTCAAAATGATGAGAAGCAAGGACCTACAACCTAGATTACTCTGTCCAGAAAAGCTATCATTTAGGATGAAAGGGAAAATAAAGTGCTCCCCAGACAAGGTAAAGCTAAAGGAGTTCATCATCACCAAGCCATTATTACATGAAATATTAAAGGGACTTATTTAAGAAAAAGAAGAAGATCAAGATCACAAGCATTAAAATGGCAACAAATTCACAGCTATCAACTGAATCTAAAAAAACAAACTAAGCAAACAACTAGCACAGAAACAGAATGGTAGACATGGAGATCACATGCAGGGTTATCAGCTGGGAGGGGGAAGAGGGAGAATCGGGGGGAAAGGTGCAGGGATTAAGAAGCATAATTGGTGGGTACAAACAGACGGGAGGGGGTGTTAAGAATAGTGTAGGAAACGGAGAAGCCAAGGAACTTAGGTGCATGACTCATGGGCATGAACTAAGGAGAAGATTGCTGGAGGGAGGAGAGTACCAGGTAGAGCGGGCGCAAAGGGGAAAAAATTGGGCAACTGTAATAGCATAATCAATAAAATATATTAAAAAATAAAAATTTGTGGGGATTTTCCAAAATGTGAAAAAAAAGCTTTTAAAAAAGTGCTGGGAACAAGTCAGAAGCAAGTTGAATTCACAGCTGGAGGAGGGAGTGACTTAGGCCAGTCCACCTGGCAGAAGGGCACAGAAGGAATGTCCGGAGACAGGAGACCGAAGGAGGAGTGCCCAAGTGCACTGCAGGTGACAGAGCGTGTTGCACGNCCAAGCCATTATTACATGAAATATTAAAGGGACTTATTTAAGAAAAAGAAGAAGATCAAGATCACAAGCATTAAAATGGCAACAAATTCACAGCTATCAACTGAATCTAAAAAAACAAACTAAGCAAACAACTAGCACAGAAACAGAATGGTAGACATGGAGATCACATGCAGGGTTATCAGCTGGGAGGGGGAAGAGGGAGAATCGGGGGGAAAGGTGCAGGGATTAAGAAGCATAATTGGTGGGTACAAACAGACAGGGTGGGGGGGTGTTAAGAATAGTGTAGGAAACGGAGAAGCCAAGGAACTTAGGTGCATGACTCATGGGCATGAACTAAGGAGAAGATTGCTGGAGGGAGGAGAGTACCAGGTAGAGGGGGCGCAAAGGGGAAAAAATTGGGCAACTGTAATAGCATAATCAATAAAATATATTAAAAAATAAAATTTTGTGGGGATTTTCCAAAATGTGAAAAAAAAGCTTTTAAAAAAGTGCTGGAAACAAGTCAGAAGCAAGCTGAATTCACAGCTGGAGGAGGGAGTGACTTAGGCCAGTCCACCTGGCAGAAGGGCACAGAAGGAATGTCCGGAGACAGGAGACCGAAGGAGGAGTGCCCAAGGCAGTGCAGGGGACAGAGCGTGTTGCATGCCGTGTGTCTTTTGGTGTTTGTGACAACCAGTAAGGCAGAAAAGGAAGATTTTAGTTTGTTTATCTTAGTTGGGGGAACAGAGAAGCAAAGCAACATACTGGTAGGTGACAGAGTCAGAAATTGAATTTGGGGTGGACTGAGTTGCTGTCTCAGCTATACCAGACGCCTTTCAAAAGTACCAAAACAATCACCAGTGCACTTTGGATTTCAAGGAACAAGGCTGGTCAAGAGAGCTGTTGGCTTCTTTTTCCTCTGTAAAGTTAAAGACAATTAGTATGATTAGGGCACACCTCCAGCTAATTAAATTTCCTCAGCTTCCCCAGGAGGAGACTGAGCAGTTCTATCACCCCTGTGAGTTAACAGCTACCAGCTCTCAACCACGAGTCCAGACTGAGCTTGCGTGGGCAATGAGTAAGATCAGTTTCTGAAGCACGTGGTCTAGGCTGTCAACTGAGATCAGTGTGTCTCATGCATTGTGCCAATAGGCATGGGTCCCACCCCAAACCTCCCCGCTCTGGCCGCTAAATCAGCCTCCCTGCTTCTGGCTGAGTAGAAGTTGTTCCCAAATTGGGCCCTTGCTTGGGCCCAGAACTCTCTAGCTCAGGTTTGGGGTCTGAGAGATACAGATAAGTTGTCATGTAAGATGTCATCCAATAGAAGGAAGCCAGAGCTTCAAGATTCCTTTCCCTAGCATTACACTTGAGTTTTAATATGCAGAAGTTTGTTCCATGTTCTATGTGAACTAGGAGAATTGGGATTGAACCATACCACGACAGAACTCATGGTAGGGTCAGCAAACTGAATGGATTTGGTAGAAAAGCTAGGTCTAGAACCTAAATTAGAGACAAGGTTGGTGGGTGGTTAACAGGTGTGCAAAGGGGAATGTTACTGAATAAGATATTCCAGGGTCAAACACCAAAAGGAGCAATAAACAGGCATTTGCTCAACAACCATTCATTGAGCACTTGTTATGTGCCACCCATTGGAAGGGAGAACACGAAGACACAGTCCCTGTTCTCGTGGCACTTACATGCTGGGCAGGGAGAGAAATAACATTCAAGTAACAAAACCAATGATTTCCTACAGCAGAGCTGCTAGGAAGACCGCAAGGGGGCACAGATAGAGAAGAACACGGGACCGTTGGGAAGAGGGTCAAAGGAGGCCTCTATGATAAAGCAGTAATTAAGTTGAGACATGCAAATGACAAAAAGAAGTTATCCATGCACAGATTTCAGTGAAGGAATTCCCAGACAGAAAGCACAGTGTTTTTCAACAAATCATTCTGAGATGACTAGATAGCCACATGCAAAAAAGTAAAAATTGTACCCTACCTTGCACAATATACAAAAATTAACTAAAAATGGATCATTGCTCTAAATAAAAGTGCTAATGCTTTAAACTGTTAAAAGGAAATATAAGAGCAAATTTTTGTGACCTTGGGTTATTCTGTGGTTTCTAGATATGACACCAAAATTGCAAGCAACGAGAGAAAAAATAGATTAATAGTTATTTCATCAAAATTAAAAAATCTTGTGACGCAAACAATAATACCATCAAGAAAGTGAGAAGATAACTGACAGAATAGAAGAAAATATTTCCAAATCATGTATCTGATAAGGGACTTGTTTCCAGAATATATAAAGAGCTTGTATAATTCAATAAAAGGACAACTAATTTTTTTAATGGGCAAAGGATTTAAGTAGACATTTCTTCAAAGAATATATATGAGGGGTTAATAAGCACATGAAAAGATGCTCAACATAGTCATTAGGAAAAGGCAAATCAAAATGATAATAGGATAGTACATTTTATATCCACTAGAATAGTTATACTAAAAAAGATAAACAAAACAATGTGGAAGATTTGGAATCCCCAGCAAAATGATATAGCGACTTAGGAATAACAGTTTGGCAGTTCTTTAAAAAGTTCAACATAGTTACCATATGGACCACCAGTTCCACTGTTAGGTATATAGCAAAGAGAAATGAAAATACAGGTCTGTCCAGAAGGTATCAAACCATGTAATATGAAAAATAGAGACATTTATTGAAGAAGATACAAAATACAAGAAACATTATACACAGTACAATTACACCTCAGTCCCCTTCATAGTAGGTACCTTGGGACCTCACACAGTTTCCTCAATTGCCATCAGCTGCCCAGTTGTATTTTCCTGAAACTCATTGAGGTTCTTAAATTTCTTCCCTTTTAAAGGTGACTTTAGTTTGGGGAAAAGCCAGAAGTCACAGGGCACCAAATCTGTACTGTAGGGGGAATGAGTCACCTGGGTAATTTGATGTTTCACCAAAAAAGCTCTTCATGAGACGTGATGCGTGCGCTGGCGTGTTGTCGTAATGAAGCTGCCAATCACCAGTAGTCCGTAGCTGAAGCCTTCTGAATCACCCAAATAGTTTCTGCAGAAGGACGCTCAATCTTTTTTTTTTAAGATTTTATTTTATTTATCTTTAGAGGGGTAGAGAAGGAGAGAGGGAGAGAAACATCACTGTATGGCTGCCTCTCTTGGGTCCCCTGCTGGGAACTGGCCCACAACCCAGGCATGCGCCCCAACTGGGAACCGAATTGTAATCGTCTGGTCCGCAGGCCCGCACTCAATCCACTGAGCCACACTAGCCAGGGCAGGATGTTCAATCTTAATGAAGGTTTTTTTTGCAGTTCGTTGCTCTACACAGTCAATTTGAATGTGAGGGCCACACAGTACACATGCTCACTCAACGGCATCTACCACCCTTGCTGACTAGTACAGTGAAGTTGTCATTGTTCACAAATGCACATGCCAGTCCACTCTCCATGGCTGCCAGGTTATATTGATGCCATGCAAACTGTTCTAGTTATATTAACAATAGCTGGACTTTTTTCCATACAGATGTTGTTTATGTATAAAAAGTTGTACATAACAGCATTTTCATAACAGCCAAAATGTGGAAAAAATCCAAATGTCCATCAACTGATGAATGGATAAACAAAATGTGATATCTTCATTCAATGGAATACTATTCAACCATAAAAATAAAATACTGATATGTGCTATAATGTGGATGAACCTTGAAAACATTATGCCAAGTGAAAAAAGCCAGTCACAGAAGACTACATCTTGTACGAGTTCATTCATAAGAAATCCAGAATAAGGATATCCATAAAGACAAGAAGTGGATTAATTAATGGCTGCCTAGGGCTGTTGGGGGGAGGTGGGGTGGTTGGAAAAGACACAGACTGAAAAGGGTGACTGCTAGTTAATGGGTAGAGGGGCTTTTGCGGGGGGGGGGGGCTGCTGGAAAAGTTCTAAAATTGACCATAGTGATGATTGTAAAATTCTGTGAATATACTAAATATTACTGTATTGTAAATTTTATAGTACATGAAGTATATTTCAGTAAAGTTGTTACAAAAGAGAGTGGGAACCAAAAGGAAAGAAAAGCAACTTCCAAGGCCCTGGGGCCACATGAGGTGTGTTTGAGGCACAGAACGGTCAGTGCGGCTGGAGAGTGGGGAGTCTGGCTCACAGAGGACCTTGATTTTATTCTAAGGCCTAATAAGGGATGTTGAATTTTAGGCAGGCAAAGCCATCCAGAATGGTCACCTGGTATGTCACCTGCTAGACCTGTGTCCCTTTGGAGGCCCCAGGCTCTGCCCCCTTGCTGCCTGTGCCAGTTCACAAGGCACAGCTCTCGGGACCAGGTGCTGGCTGTGCCACGTGGCCCCTCCAGCTAAAGCATACCTCCCTGAGTTCTCAGGGCTTTGTGCATGTTTTTGAAAAGTGTGTTCTATACAAAAAAAAAAAAAGAAAAGAAAAGAAAACACACAGAGAATGGGTCATCAAAATAGAAAAATAAGTTTGGTTAATAAGCAGTGAAAATGTGTACATACCACATACTATCCAAACAAAGCCAGGAGTCAATGGCAAGCTGAATGAGTTCCAATAAATCATTTACACAATGTGTGCATGCTCCGTGAGATTGTGTTGGCTGGCCCACAGCAGAAAGGGCCTGATGGGTGGGGCTGTGACAAGAATTGTAAGCATCGACCATCTTTGCAGTTGTTTATCTCATGCTCTGTACTTTCCTGACTTGCTGGCTATGGGGCCTTGTTGCTTCATCCCGACAGGAAGGCTCTCACAGTCACTTGTCAAGGTGAGAACCAAGCACTTGCTGAGATAGCTGACCCCTACCTTTGCTCTTGGGGTTCCTCCACACCTGTCAAAGGGAGGNTAAGACACAGACTGAAAAGAGTGACTGCTAGTTAATGGGTAGAGGGGCTTTTGTGGGGGGGGGGTGCTGGAAAAGTTCTAAAATTGACCATAGTGATGATTGTAAAATTCTGTGAATATACTAAATATTACTGTATTGTACATTTTATAGTACGTGAAGTATATTTCAGTAAAGTTGTTACAAAAGAGAGTGGGAACCAAAAGGAAAGAACAGCAACTTCTAAGGCCCTGGGGCCACATGAGGTGTGTTTGAGGCACAGAACGGTCAGTGCGGCTGGAGAGTGGGGAGTCTGGCTCACAGAGGACCTTGATTTTATTCTAAGGCCTAATAAGGGATGTTGAATTGTAGGCAGGCAAAGCCATCCAGAATGGTCACCTGGTATGTCACCTGCTAGACCTGTGTCCCTTTGGAGGCCCCAGGCTCTGCCCCCTCGCTGCCTGTGCCAGTTCACAAGGCACAGCTCTCGGGACCAGGTGCTGGCTGTGCCACGTGGCCCCTCCAGCTAAAGCACATCTCCCTGAGTTCTCAGGGCTTTGTGCATGTTTTTGAAAAGTGTGTTCTATACCAAAAAAAAAAAAAAAAAAGAAAAGAAAACACACAGAGAGTGGGTCATCAAAATAGAAAAATAAGTTTGGTTAATAAGCAGTAAAAATGTGTACATACCACATACTATCCAAACAAAGCCAGGAGTCAATGGCAAGCTGAATGAGTTCCAATAAATCATTTACACAATGTGTGCATGCTCCGTGAGATTGTGTTGGCTGGCCCACAGCAGAAAGGGCCTGATGGGTGGGGCTGTGACGAGAATTGTAAGCATCGACCATCTTTGCAGTTGTTTATCTCATGCTCTGTACTTTCCTGACTTGCTGGCTATGGGGCCTTGTTGCTTCATCCCGACAGGAAGGCTCTCACAGTCACTTGTCAAGGTGAGAACCAAGCACTTGCTGAGATAGCTGACCCCTACCTTT
The DNA here is from genome assembly GCF_014824575.4 of Sturnira hondurensis. NCBI lineage: Eukaryota > Metazoa > Chordata > Mammalia > Chiroptera > Phyllostomidae > Sturnira > Sturnira hondurensis. The sequence continues at coordinate 6,276,338 of NW_028079136.1, forward strand.
GCTCTTGGGGTTCCTCCACACCTGTCAAAGGGAGGAAGCTGTGTTTCCTGAGAGTCTTATCAATGGCACACTCTGTTGCCAAGTCCTATGATGCTGGGAGGACCTCTCCCAGTGCTCCCAGCCCAGCACAGGAAAGGGCCCATGCATTATTTACATTGTCCGGGTTGCAGAACGGGGCTAGCTTTAGCCGCCAGCAAGAGCCACAGCAGCAGGAACACGGTGTGCATGCAGGTGCAAGGACTGCTTGCTGTGGGCCCCGCACACGATGAGGAAGCTCTCGGAACGACACCACCGTGCCAGCCAGGACTCTCCTGCACAGACTCGGATTCCAGCTCTCAGAAGCGGTTCTCGCTGTGGGAAGAGCTCTGGCCACTCTTTCCTGCCTTTGATTCTCTGGCCCACATGCACCCTCGTCACAATCCTCAGAGACAGAAGGAGGGTCGGGCTGTGCAGACCTGGGTAGCCCTGAAGAAGAAACGGTTGCTTAGATGTGTACAGTTTAGATGTGTACATAAAGTATGTGCCACATGCATTTTCTTATTAAGTCCTCAAAACAAGCCTGTGAATGGCTCATAATAGCTAACATCTCAGTGTGGATGTCATGCATATTCACATGTAAACACATGCACATGCACATATACACATTTATACACAAAGACATGTGTTGATGCCATACATACGTGAATGTATACATACACACGTATACACACATATGTACACGCATCATATAGTTCTTAGAAGACTCCTGTAAGATGAGCAAACAGAGAGAGTTGAAAACGACTTGTCTGAAGTCACGATAACAGAGGCCCTGGTGGAGGACTGGCCCAAGGTCTAATGTTTCCCACCACACGTCGTTTGTAGGAGCCAATATTTGGTGGAATGGCTCACCAGTTACAGAGCTCACACAAAGCCTGCCCTGAACTCTCAGTGACCCCGCTTACTCCATTTCTGGAGCCCATGGCCTGCTGCTTGTTCAAATTCACCTTTTTATGCATTTCATAGGTGGGATAAAGTTCATTTGTGTGCCTTTTCTTTTTCACAGTGCCCCTCCGCTCACTGAAAAGGAAGTTGAGGTAAGTAATCAAGAGCTTTCTGAAATTGTGGAGCCTGGGTTCGATGGGCTCTGTTTACTCTTCCACTGAGGGGCAACCCAGATATAGAGCATTAAAGGTCAAGCATTATTGATAAGCTTAACTGGACTGAGGCTTGGGTAGGACAGAGACTCTCCACCCACTGACCTGGGTGAAGACGGCCATGGCCAGTTCGCCAGGGCCAGCTCCTGTCCTCGGATGCACACAGACACAGTCAGTGCGCAGCATGGCAGAAGGAGCACAGGCTTTGGAATCAGTCCACGCTTGAATCATGACTCTGCTACTCTGTGTCACATGGAACAAATCAATGCCTCTCTGGTCTTGGCCTCTTTAACCATATGTGGGCACAGCAGTTCCTATAGAGAGGGTTTTGTGGGAGTAAGTGAGCGAAGGTGCCTACAACTCATAGCATTGCTGGGATATAGTAGGTGCTCAATGAGGAGTAGCTTTCCCTGTTGCCATCATCACCATCACTGGGTCCATTCAGGGCCTTCAGTTGTCTGTCTGGAGATTTCTACCCATCATGGGCCTTGTTACACGCAATTCAGAAGCTCAGGCAGAGTTATGCCTCCCCAACAGTATAAATCTGCTTCCATTTGCCTCAGGCAGAGCAATGAAAGCTGTAAAAATAAAATAAAGGCCATTGCTTCCTTCCTGTGTAGTTCGTCTATTTCCCCCAGTAGTTTCTCCCCAGTTGTTTCCTATTATTCCAGAAATTCCATGTCTAAACAACATCACCTTTCGAAGTTCATTCATACAGGCTGCATTTTTGGCATGGAATATTTGTTCCAGAAAGCTCCTGTAGGAATCATACCTGGCCTTACCTAATCTCCTGGCAGCTCTTAACGCTGCTTTCAATGGAGCACTTGGAATACTTAGGCAAGATGCTAGTTCAAGTTTGCTTTAAGTCAACAAGCCTTACATCTCTAACTTTCTTTATAGTGGTTTTATGTGAAAAAACATAAAACCACTATAAAATTTTGGCCCTCCGAAATCTATGTGTATATAATAAATCCTTGCGTGACTCCAAACTGCTTATACAATTAGCTGTGTTGGCCCAAGTTTATCTAAACCTAAATACAGGATGTTATTTCCTTGAAGTTCAGGGAAAAGCCGAGTGTTATTCTCTTATTATTCCTCAGTAAAATGCATTGGTCTTCGGGTTCTGTGAAGGACCTAGCATGGACCTCAGCTTCCCATTCCACCGTCCTTTGTGCAGTTGACTATAAAAGGAATTTCACAGGTACACAGCTGCTTTGGCAACTGGTTCCAGGAACTGATGTAAAATGCTCATGCAAGGAACACACCTGCAGCCTTGTTCTCGGCAATAATTCCTCCTAGCACCTCTCCTATACTCTTGTTCCCAACAGAACGTGTTTGTACAACTGTCCTTGGCCTTTAGAAATGACAGCTATACCCTGGAATCTAGAATTAACCAGGCTGAAAGGGAACGCAACCTGACGGAAGAGAACACTGAGAAGGAACTGGAAAACTTCAAAGCTTCTATTACGGTAATTGTGGATCCTGACTGGGGACCCCTCAGAGGAGGGGCTTCTCCAAGGGCTATGCTGGGGGGTCCTGCTTTTCTCAGTCACCCAGCAGCATCTCCCAAAATGAGAAATCAGGCCAAGGCCCTGATTTCAGCCAGACAGTCTTCCTCAGAGTGCTGGGAGGAGCTGAGGCAGAGATCCGGAAGGTCTGGGTCACCTCAGGACAATGGGTGAGCCCTGTGAGCCTTTGGGAGCTCGTCAGGAGGGGCCTGGGATGGCAAAGGGAGCTCCTTGGGAACCAGAGACCTAGATGCAATTCCCTTCATTTAGTCCACCAAGTATGAGGGGGACCCCCAAAGCCCTGGAATTTATTTACCAAAAATTACATACTTATTCTTACATATTTAAACTTCAGTCACCTTCACAGTACTCTCCATTTGATGCAATACATCTATTGAGATTTTTTCCACTGCTCAAAAACAGTTTTGAACTTGTTGATTTTGATTCCTTTCAGTGCTTCTACTGTTTTTTGTGTCACCTCCACATCTGCAAAACATTTCCCTTTGAGGATTTTTTTCATCCGGGAAATAAAAACAGTTGGTCAGGGTAATGGCAAGATCAGGTGAATAGGCTTGGGGTCATGTTGTTTTGTTCAAAAACTGCTGAACGTGCAGCACCATGTAGGCAGGTGTGCTTGTAAATCACCCATCATGAAATGGGCAAATGAGATGAAAGAGTCTTCACAAAAAATTCACTGAAGCTGAATGCAGCCTCTCACAACAACACCAGCTGGTACACTGATACAGATGGGTTCCTAGAATGCTCACCTAGTGAGGGAAGCCTATACTTCCAGGGACCCATTCTCCAGAGGATAATTCTAGTTTTTCAGGGGTCCCCTCTCACATAGAGGGTCCACATTGGGCTTCTCTGATCCCCAGAAGAAGCTGTAGCCTTGCCCTGCAGAAGCCACTCCTTTCAGACAGGATGGGGACCAGGGCTCATCTGGTGAGGACCCCAGGTGATGTTCCTTCTCACTCCTCAGTCTTCAGCTTCTCTCTGGCAGCACTGTGAGCACCGGGAGACCTACCAGAAGCTGCTGGAGGACATCGCTGTCCTGCACCGCCTGGCTGCCCGCCTCTCCAGCCGGGCTGAGATGGTGGGGGCCATCCGCCAGGTGAGCCCTTGCAGCTCCCAGCCCACTGACTGGCTCTTCTCTGCCCTGCCCACAGGAACTAAAGCGATCATGTAGGCAGTAACAACTACAGGCACCACTTACTGAAGGCTTCCGCTATGCCAGGCCGCCTATGTACATTATTGGGGTTTTTTTCAGTGTTGTTTTTTGGGTGGACCACTAAAACCCTCACGAGCTCTTCTGGAAAATTTTACGTGCATACCTAAGTGTGAGAACTACTGCATACTCCCTTCTTTCGTTAGGGATTTCTAACGCGCATTGGAATAACCAAGCCTTTGAGGAGTGTTACAGTGAAGAGCCTGTTTAAGTTTACCACCGCATTTCCCAAATGTATTTGACTGAAGAACCACCACCACTCCTTTTATTTTTGTCACAAAATACCTGTTCAAGTCCCATAAAACTAGTACTTGGCCAACATGCGTTAGGAAAAACTGCCTTGTTTCATTCAATCCCCCCAACAACGCTGTTAAAGTAAATACCCCATCCCCTGATGAAGACAGGACACCTCAGAAAAGTAAGAGCAGTAAGACTGGCAGAGCTCAGGGGCCAGCCCAGGTCGGGCTCCCTCTCAGCCACTTTGAAGTCCCAGAGCACACACAGCACTGCCCTGATCCCAGGTGGTGTCGTAGGAGCTGACTGCCTGAGGTCCAATCTCTTCTCCACCAGGATTCACTGTGTGGCCTTGGGCCAGTTACCCAGCTCTCTGTGCTCCAGCTTTTCTTATCATCACGTGGCTGATGATAGTATCTGCCATGGAGGGTTGCTATAATACTTGCAAGCCTCTGGATGTTGTTATCACTGCCGCTGTTACCTTGGACCTATGTCCTGCTGCATTGATTGCATCAGTGGGGTATTCCTGGGGTACAGCCCCAAGCAGGTCTTGCAGAACGAACGAAGGACAGCCACTGGCTGTCCTACCCCTCTATCTTCTGGAGGAAGAACACCTGACTCAGCAGCAGCATGCAGGAAGTCAATCCAGCTGAGGGCAGCCACAAAGGGAGAGCTCAAAGGAAGTGGCTGGTCTCAGCTCACGGCTGGAGAGAGCTTCTCCAGGTCATGGTCGCTGAGCGTGTCTCTCGGTGGCCAGTCAGGCTCTGGCCTGTGCTCTCTGAAGGATCCAAGGGGTATAAGCAGAGGAAAATGTCCTTATTTGTACAGCTCTCCCAAATGTGCTTTGAGGCTCCTGTGTGGTGTTCACTTCAGCCTCCAGCCTTCTCCAAATGGCTTCACCGCCCCTAGCTTCCGAGTCTCAGTCCTCGCCTCTCTCTAGTTCCACCAGGCAGGTTCAGGCACAGCTTACTACCTCCAGTCTCACTCCCATCAGTCTGATTGCCACTGGCGGCCTGGTTGTGTCACCCACTTACTTTAAGACGAGGCCCTTCCTAACCCGGCCCTAACTGCCTTTACTCCCTATGAACAAACCCAGTTGCTTACTGATCCCTATGTAAGTGGGGTGACCTGCACTTTCTGGATTTCCAGACAGTCCTGGTATTTGTCTATTGTCCCAGCATAATTCTTTTTAAGTTCTATTAAGTTTATTGGGGTGACATTGGTTAATAAAATTATACGTTTCAGGTGTACACTTCAATAACACATCATCTATTACACTGTGCATTCACCACCCAAAGTCAAGTCCCCTCCCACCACCATATACTGGACCCTTTTATCACCTTCTGTTTCCCCTCTGGTAACCACCGTACTGTTGTCTGCACTTATAAGTTGTGGCTTGTTCATTTTGTTTGTTCACTTGTTACTTTCTGTTTTATATTCCACATCCAAGTGAAATCATATGGTTCCCGTTTCTTTAATCTGACTTATTCCACTTTGCATGATATTCTTAAGATCCATTCATGCTGCAGCAAAGGGCGGTGTCTCATCCTTTTTTGTGGCTAAGGAGTATTCATTGTGTATGAGTCTGTGTACCCCATCTTCTTTATCCACTTCTCTATTAAAGGACACTTCCACTTTCTCCATGTCTTGGCCACTGTGAATAATAGTGCAGTGAACATAGAGGTTCATATATCTTTATGACTAAACATTTTCAAATTTTTGTGTAGATGCCCAGAAGAGGTATTGCTGAATCATATAGCAATTCTATTCTTAACTTTTTGAGGAATTTCTTTATTGTTTCCCACAGTGTATGTACCAGTTTACATTTCCACCAGCAGTGGGTGAGGGTTCCTTTTCCTCCCCAACCTCTCCAATCCTTGTTATTTATTATCTTATTTATAACAACCACTGTAATAGGTGTGAGGGTATAGCTCATTGTAGTTTTGATGTGCATTTTCCTTATAATTGGTGGAGTTAAACATCTTTTCACATTCTGTTGGCTATTTGTATGTCTTCTTGGAAGAAGTGTCTGTTCAGGTCCTCTACCAATTTTTTTATTGGACTGTTTTGTTGTTGTTGAGTTGTATGCGTTTTCTATATGTTTAGGGTATTAACCCCTCACTGGAGGTGTTATTTGCGAATATCTTCTTGCATTTGGATGGTTGCCTTTTTATTTGGTTGATGGTCTCATTTGCTGTGCAGAGGTTTTTAGTTTGATCTATCCCATTTGTTTGTTTGCTTGCTTTTACTTACCTTGCCTCTGGGGTCGAATTCGTAAAATCCTGAGACCTGGGTCCATAAGTTTACTACCTCTGTTTCTTCTATTTATTTTATTGTTCCAGGTCTTATGGGTAGGTTTTTGGTCCTGACACAGTTGTTAATAGCACTTCCTTTCACTCTCCAAAGGACTCCTGTTTGAGGAATAAGTCCTCTACCTAGATACAAACCCTATGGTTTCCTGTCTCTGGACCCTTGCTCTTGGAGTCTTTGTCCCAAATGCTCTTTGTCCCTCCTGTTGTTCGTATCTGAATGCGCAGCTGGTGCCCACACCCCTACAGCCCCCTCACTCCATCTCCTGGAAGCCTCCCTGACACAAGCTGACCCTCTCCCACCTGTCATCACCTGAGGCCTTGTGGCAGTGCTTGTACTCCTCCTCCAAGTACAGGTGACTATGAGGGCCTCTCAGCTTACGTGGTGAGCAGCAAGCTCTTAGAAGGAAGAGACGTCTGGTTGGTCCCTGTATCCTTTTGATTCTCCCAGTCAAGAGCCTCGCTCAGTGCAAACATGTGCCAATGAGCCTTTCTTTCCGCTAAATGCCAGGGTGTTCACTCTCCCCTTCTCTGCAGGAAAAGCGCATGTCAAAGGCAACAGAGGTGATGATGCAGTATGTAGAGAACCTGAAGAGGACGTATGAGAAGGACCATGCAGAGCTCATGGAATTTAAAAAACTGGCGAATCAGAATTCAAGCCGCAGTTGCGGCCCCTCTGGTAAGGAACCAGGGTCCTGCCCTTGTCTTGCGGCTGCATTGTGGGTCTCTGGTGTCTCTAGGCTGAGATTTGAGGGCTGCCCTAGGACCTATCTGAGGTTGAGCAAGATTCACTGCCCCTGCTCAGTGCTGCCCACAAGGACTTCACAGCAGCTCCTCCAGCAAGCCTGGGGGCCTAGAACCAGAAAACGTGAATGGCCCCAAAGTGCCTCCTGAGTTCTGGCACAATTACCCGGAGCATCTGACCATTTACATGAAGCCCACAGGCTGTGAGAGCTCACTCTACTTCATGAAACGATGGACCCCAGACCCTTTGTGCTTTGGGGCCCCCTTCTAAGCTACATGTACTAAAGAATTTGGACTTTACTCTCAAAAGTATTAGCAATTTTAGTCAGGGAAATGGTATGATCACATATGGAGTTCAGAAGGTTCCCTCTGACTATGCTAATGCCAGGACATCCCTAGGGCAAAGCCAGAGACAAGGAATCCCGCAAGGCTGCCTCAGCAACAGTCCCAGTGAGAGACAGGGTCCAGGCAGTTGGGGTGGAGTGAGAGCCTGGAAAAAGGAGATGGTGCTGAGACAACTAGCAGGCTCATGGGCAAGACAAATGTTTTAAAGAAATACTCTACTCTAAAAACGTTCTATAAAATCGCTATAGGGGCACAGAAGAGGGGCCACCTGATTCTGTGTGAGGGAGTCAAGGAAAGTTTTACAGAGGGATAATGTCTGGGCAGTATCTTAAAGTAAAAACAGGGGTTCTCCAGGCCAAAGGGAGAAACACATCCAGGTGGAGTCAACAGCCCGTACAGGGCTGTGGGTTGGAGCAGGAGGAATACGAAACTGTTTGACGTGGCTGAAGTGTTGGGGTATGAAAAGGACAAGTTGAAGGTGAGACTCGATAAGCCAGGGCCATATGCCAGGCCTTTGTCCCTTAGGCAATGAGCAGTCACTGATGAGTTGACATCACTGGACATTTTTACGTTGGACTTTTAGAAGATTTGCCTGACTTCAGAGTGGGTAATGCACGCGGGGAGTATGGCTAGTGAGTGGCGGAGAGACGAGTCAGCAGGCCGGGAAGCAGCCCAGGAAGAGGAGGAGGACAGTGCCTTGGGACAGGCCATCTCCTTGGGAGCTGCCAGGGTCAAGACTCTGGCTGCTGACCGTGTGTTAGCAGGAGAAACAGACACTTCAGCGACAGGAATCCCATGGAATGCAAACATCCGTGTTACCAAGAGCAGGAGGAGCGAAAGTGCAGAAATGATAACAGATGGAGAAACCTTTATAAACAGGAGGTTTCACAAGTTTCCTGGGGAATATCAGTGACACTTCCCAGCTCCAGACTGTCTGCTCTAGATCTTGGCAGCGAGGTTCCTGACCCACATACATCTGGGCCTCGAACAAGCTGCTGTCTGTCAGGGTTGGAAGCTGGGGAAGTTGCCATCACAGGAATCCTAATACATGGGCCCTCGCATTATTGTCCTGCAAGGTGCAATGTCTACTGCGAGCCACATTAGCCAAGATTTATGAAATGAGCAGTTACCTACTCATTCTACCGATGTTTACTGAGCACCTCTGGTATGCCCACGAGATACAGAAATACAGAAGTCAAGGGCACACATCTCCGAACCACAGACAGCTCCCAGACCCGTGGTGGGGCAGAGCAATGTAGCCAGTGCTATGACAGAAGTAAGCAGACTTCCGTGGGAGCACGCCGCACAGCCCCACCGTCAGTCTGGGGGGGAGGAGAAAGTGCTTACAGGGAGAAGCGAGATGGTAGCTGAGACTTGAATGGTGAACGAGTGGTTTTCAGACATCTGTTCTCACTCCATTGTTTTTCCAAGCTACAGCTCAGCTTGGGCTGGTGCAGAGGGGCCAGCACCCACGCAACAGGTGTATCCACTCACCAGGTGTGTCCCCCCAACAGGTGTGTCAATTAGATACTCTATGGCCATTCCCTAATATGGTGTTTATTTTTTAAGTCTTTATATGACTTCTGGCAATTTTGTCTTTGCCTGATACTCTGAAGACTACAGTGAAATAAAAGTATCTCTGATTTCAAAACAAGTGATATACATTTAAAAAAATAGCATCTATTTTTTTCTAAAATAATACCTATATTTTTCTAAATATAAAACATGTTGATTGTCTACCTTCTGGATTTATTTTCATGAGATAGGTTCTAGAAGTATAAATACTAGCTTGGGAAAGACATTCATCAGGCTCCTAAAGCAAATTATTTTCAAATAACCTAATGATATTTCCATTTCCTGGGTTACAATAATGGTCAATTCATTTTGCCATTGGCATTCCTGTCCTTTCTATTTAAAACTATCTTTAACTTTGATGGGTCAAAATTGTATCTCATCTCATAGTTTTAATTTGTATTTTTTACCTTTTCAAATGTTCACTGGACATGTGTACTTCTACTCTCCTAAATTCTCTACTTATGTCCTTTGCCCGCTTATAAGATTGGTATTTTAATCATGTGTATGAACTCTTTATATACAAAGAATATTTTCTGGTTCTGCTGTTTTGGCTGACTAGAAAAGTTGAAGACCCTTTGACCACAGATACTTTTTGCTGGATAAAGTAAAGCAAATATTAGTCTAAAAGAATTCGCTGAATCTACAGGAAGAGAAATTGAAGTACTCAGACACAAGAAAAGAAAAGGGAACTGAAACCAAGCTGACCCTGCAGCCTTCTTGGGACGGGTCAGCCCCCGTTCTCTGGGCGCTTTTGCACTTGTGCACCTTCTGACACGAGGCGTAGGACCCCTGAGAGCTGGCTCTGGGACCCCACAGAAAGTGAAGGCTCTCCAAGGACTGCATCTTTACACAGAACTTGGAGGAAAAATCAGTCACCAAACAGCAGAGAAAGAAATCAAGGGAGTCTGTCTGGTGTTGCCCTGGGCTGTATGTAGTAGGTTAAAAAATACTTTCTCCTTCCTCATAGGGAAAGTGCAGACCCCCAAAGTACAAGCTGTGACAGAGGTGGTAATGCAATAGGCGGAGAATCTGAGAAGAGCACGACAATGGGGCCTCTGGCCCATAGATATCTTGGCTTAGTTTTTGACTGTCCGTTTCCTGCTGGAGCCTACTCTGAAATCTTACCTGAGTTCTCCTCTCTGTTCCCTCCTCTTGCAGAAGACGGGGTCCCTCGCACAGCGCGGTCCATGTCTCTCACTCTGGGAAAGGTATGCATGTTCAAGGAATACCAGGGCTCCCAGAGGAAGCACGACAGAAGTTTCCAGAGTCACCCAGGAGAGCATTCACTCTAAAATCCACGGGTGGCAGAGAACCTCTGGACAGAGTCTCTAGTTCCGATCCTCACCCCTGCTAGCTCACCCTCTAACCTTCTCCTGCTCATGGTTTTCCTGACTATCCCATCCCTTAAATGAGCATGAAATGATGCATGAACCTTGGAATTGCTACAGTTTCCATACACTATCCAGGATGTTAACCAGAGACTGGGGGTCATTTCTGTTTTATTTCCTCAGGACTTAATAAACTCAAATAGAAACATGTTGAGACATCACCAGTAACAGAAAATTTGTGTCAACTTGGACTACTCTCTCCACACCAGCTCCCAACACCATCACCTCCCAAAAGCCCAAATATCCAGTGAAAGTTATTACAACATTAGGAATGAGTTGGTATTTTCAGGGTGTTTCTGAACTGTGGGTGCTGCTCCCTCCATGACAGTGAGCCTTGTCTCTCATTTTTCTACAGAACATGCCCCGCCGGAGGGTCAGCGTTGCCGTGGTCCCCAAGTTCAATGCCCTGAACCTGCCCAGTCAGCCTGCAAGCTCATCACCCATCCCTTCCTTACCGGCCCTGGTGAGTATGGTGATGTTTGCCTGCTGGCTTGATTTGACCTCTCCCTCACGCTCACTCTTATGGGAGTGACCTAGATGGTGGCAGGGTCAACAAAGTGAGGACATTCCCAGCACAGATTCTGGGCTGTGGGCTTAAAATTCTCATATAGACCAGGCTCCATATCTCCCACTGACCTTAGAAGGTCCTTGCTTAGTGTCCTTGAGCAAGGAGCTCTGTTGCTTACAAGCAGTCTCCTTTTTCATGCTCAAACCATAGCCCTCCAAGGTAGGTATGATTTTGTCCCCCTCCGCAATGGGCTCAAACAGCTAAAGGCTGCACTGTATAGTGGTAGAGCTGAGCTTTGAACCATAGGCTCTCTGATGCTGGAGCTTGAATTCTTGAAACCCAATGTGATCCTGCCTCAATCCATTGCAACATTGTTATACAACAATGAAAAACTGGAGACTACTCAAATGTCCATTAATAAAAGATTAATTAAATAAATTATGGACACCCCTATAAAAGGTTTCTATGTAGTTGCTAAAATAATGTTTAGAATATAAATATAGCCCTGGCTGGTGAGGCTCAGTGGATTGGGCACTGGCCTGCAAACTAAGGGGTCAGCAGTTTGATTCCCAGTCAGGGCACATGCTTAGGTGGCAGGCTAGGTCCCCAGTTGGGGGTGTGTCAGAGGCAACCACACATCTCTCCCCCTCTTTCTCCCTGCCTTCCCCTCTGCTAAAAATAAATAAATGAAATCTTTTTTAATTTATTTTTTTAAAAAGATTTTATTTATTTATCTTCAGAGGGGAAGGGAAGGAGAGAAGGAGAGGAACATCAATGTATGGTTGCATCTAGTGGGTCCCCCGCTGGGAACTGGCCTGCAACCCAGGCATGTGCCCTGACTGGGAATCAAACCGCGATCGTGTGGTTCGCAGGCTCGTGCTCAATCACTGAGCTACACCAGCCAGGGCTAAGTGAAATCTTTTTTAAAAAAAAATGTAAATATAGGGTGGTGAAAAGTAGGCTTATAGTTGTTTACGGTTATATGGAAAATAATATAATAATTAATAAACAATAATACATGAATAAACTCTGTTTCATGTACTCATAACTGTAAACCTACTTTTGCCTAACCCTATATTTATTGACACAAAAATTTTTTCATAATTATTAGTAAAAAGCAATTAAAACAGTATATGCAGTATAATTCTGTTGTGTAGTTTTTTAAAAAATGGTTTTCTGTGTGTAGACAGAAAATTCTGGAAGCTCACATGTAAAATAATAATGGTTATCTATGGGCAGTGGTAAAACCACAGGTGATTTTTATCTTCTTGTTGCCTTTTTATATTTCTATAGTAAGAATGTATTATTTATAATCAGCGAAAAATTCATTTCAATTTTTTACACAAAGATTGTTCCTATATAACATTTTCCAGATCCCAGGTTTTTGTGAATCTAGTTAATGCTATCTAAAATGTCTAATTCTTCTCCAGTTGTTTCTTGATGCCCCTACTCATGACTAGCAGTAACCTACAAAGAAATGATCAGATTGTGAAAGCAACAGGCGAAGTCGATTCAAGCTCTATTGTGCCACTAGGTAGCAAGAACTCTGTAACTTCTTCCACCTCCTCCTGCCTTGAACTTTTCGGTAATTTCTGAGATTAGCATAAACTTCCAAATCATCCACTAAAACAAAGGAGCCTAAAAAAAATTTTTTAAGGAGCTTAGGGAGGGCTAATTAGCGTGTTTTAAAGGATCTATTTCTCATACTATACCAAGTGTATAAAGGATATATATGTATCTTTTATATAGGGGTTGGCAAACAGGGCTTCATAAAAATGACATGGGGTAGTTTTTAAATACTCTATGCCCATGCCCCACCCCAAGATTCTGGGTGGGATCAGTACTTTCAGAAATCTCCCCCAGCTGATTCTAATGTGTAGTCAGGGATTAGAACCACTGCTGAAATCAAATCCATTGCAACAAAACAATGCAGTCATCCTAGAGAATTCATTGTAGAGAAACGTATGATAGTTTGGGCTCTGGTAAGGACAGGCATCTCCTGAGAAGCATGCTCAGAGCTGTGTCTCTAGGGCAGAGACAGGCTTGCATGAGTCTGTCCCAGGGCCCCCAGGGACTGTGTTTGATAGGCAGGCCACAGGTATTTAGTCCAAGTCAGTAAACTGGGGACAGAGAAAAACTGAGGGCTCCTCTCCAGAATGGGGCCTCAAATGTAAACTCTTCTCTCAACAAAACTTGGAAGAGGAAAAGTAAAAGTTGCCAGTTGTGCCCGTGCCCAAAAAAGGAGGACAGAGAGGCCTGAGGAGAGGGCCAATGCCTGGTCTCAGATGGAGATTCAAAAATGTGAGGAGTGAGGACAGGGAAAGAGGCAGAGCAGCAGGGCCCCTGCATCCCCAGCATCACCAGACACCCAGCAGCTCTGGTTTCTTCCTTCCTAGCTAATCCTCACTTCTGTGTCTCCCATTTTCCATTCAGTCGGAATCACCTAATGGGAAAAGCAATCTACCTGCTGTCACCTCAGCACTGCCTGCACTTTTGGAAAAGTAAGTTTGTCGTTTTTCCTCTGACCTTGGGGGATCTCTGAGGAAAATTTCCCCAATTCACCTTTCCTCCTACTCTCATTCCCAAAATGCGACAGAAAGCAAATTAAGTTCTAGGGGACATAAGTGGGACTCTGAGGTCCACAAAGATTTCGTCTGAAATCTTTGCAAAACTCCTGAATGAGGAAGATGTTGTGGCTTAGGTCAAGGGTCTGCTAGAGATCAAAGCCTTCTCTGTTGGTTGCGACTCTCTGGACTACAGATACAAGGGAGCCCCAACTCAGAGGGCTTAACTGTGTCCAGAGGAGGAACTGCTCCAGGTACAGCAGGGCCCAGCTCAGCCTCTCTACAGTCCCCTTGCCTCTGCCCAGTGTATATATTAACTTCATCGGGAAACTTGTGACAAATGGTTGCTAGGAGCCAACAAATACCTTCCAGGTCTCCTATCCAGACATGACAATTTCTAGAGTAAAAGGGACCATCTTTCCCCATGTTTTTTTCTTAGGAATGAACCCAGAAGTCTTTCTTCAGCCTTCCCTCTTATCTTGTTGGCAGATTTGGAGCCTGGCCCTTTTCTAAACATCAGTCACAGGCTTTGGGAATGGGATCGTCATCATGGTCCTAAACTATCCCCTGGCGATGGACAGAGAGGGCCAGCTTCCTGTGAAGCAAAATGGCTTCATAAAGAAGAATAGATTCTTAAACAAAATCGTGTTGCTCTTAGGGAGGAGGAAGGAGAGGAGTGTTGGATGGGCAGCCAACAGGGTGTGCTGTGCCTAACTTGTCTACACATCTGTGCAATTCGTAGGCCTTTTCATCCTCAGCCAAGGCAAGGCAGGCTGTTTCTACACACTCGGAGGAGTTTATAACTTGCTTTTCAGTTCTTTCGTTTGCCTGCTGGAAAACATCTGGATCACAGCTGCCACCTCTCAGAACTTTCCCCTTGTGTCTTTCCTCACTTGGTAGAACATCCACCTCTAGTCTTCCTTCCTCCTTGCCTTGAGACAGCTTTAGTCCTTTTTATATTTCATTGCTGTTAAAATAGTTTTGCTTGACCTTTAAGGAATGTCTGTTGGGCCCCCTCTTGGCACAGACAAATTCCCAAGCTTACCACCCCCAGACATAGCCTGTTTTCCTCCTCTTGGCATATTAACCACAAACCTGTCCCTCAGTGGCTTACCCCACATTAGTCTTGAAGTTTTCCCAGCATTTCCTCTTTTTGCTACCTTATCCCACATAAGCTTACAGGTCCTTGATATTGTATAGGGTACTCTTGTTCATTTGTTTCCCTGTTTTCCTGGTCACTATAAGGAAATTATAAAGGGGCATCATTAAGGTTAAAGAATCTTCTCAGGTTCCTAGAATCATGGCCTATGGATCTCTCTAGAAATAGCACTTATGCCCTGAGTGAGAAGCATACTAAAATTTCTCCCTTCCATTTGGATGCACCACCCCCTTCTCCAGCGAGGCCCCCAACATGGCTCTGCTTCCATCTCATGGCCTGCAGAGCTAATAAGAAAAGAAGATTTATGTCCCCACTCTCCTCAAGAGACTAATCATGATGGGGCAGGGCTCGGACCCTGTGGAACTAATGTTCAAGGCAGCGGAGAACTTGTATATGAGGCAGTGGGGATCATCAAGAACCTGAGCTAAACTTGGTAGGAAAAAGTGAGCTGTGAAACTGGGGACAGCAGGCAGCAGCCCCAAATCAGAAGTGGCGATGAATGTCAATGGTGACAAAGATGTCTGCAGCTCAGTCCTATGGACTACCCAGAGAGAGCACCCTGGCACATTGCCCATGCTGTGGCTGACTCACCTGTTGGGAATACGCCCAGCCTATACAGATGCCTGCAAACAGGGGAGAGACTCAAGACTAACAGCAGCTTCCCCCTGTGGATTTCTAGTGGCTGCTAAGTGATTTCTATCTGCATTCATGAACCTGGAAACATTTAACATGGTGCTAAGAGATTTGACAATGAGACAATCTATGAGTAAAAATGAATTCATGTCTTCTGTTCTAGCACAAATGCAGTCAATTCTGGCTGCCTTTTCCATATTGTTAAAGTGAAACAATGCATTATACGTTACTATACACCAGTTTCTAGATTTTTATATTCAGCTTGATGTTAAAAAGATGTCTCATTTCTCTAATCATACAGTGACTCAGAAGGAAGGGAAATGGCTAGGAAGGTGGAAGATGAGGAGACCAAATTGCCTGTGGTTAGTTCTCAGAAAAATGCCTGAGCTGCCCATTGTGATTTGAGAGAATTCTAAGCCCTGTTTTTGCAGGTCACTTCATATTAAACTGCCCTTCATTCAACAGGGGACTAAGAGCATGTAGACTTAGAGGAAAACATAGAAAGTGATACAGTAGCCCCCCCTTATCCACACAGAATACATGCCAAAACCCCCAGTGGGTGCCTGCACCTGCAGATAGCATGGAACCCTACGTATATTGTTTCTTCACACACACATACACATACACATAGACAATAAACTTCAATTTATAGATTAGTCACTGTAAGAGATTAACAACTAAACATAAAATAGAATAATTATAACTATATGCTGTAATAAAAGTTATGTTCCTGTGGTCTCATGCCTTATTGTACTGTACTCACCTTTCCACTCCAAGGGATCACTTTAAGACTTCTCTTGACATACCAGAATTGCCAGCATCACTATTCTTGCAGTTTAGGGCCATTGTTAAATAGTCCCTTTAATACATGGCCATTGATCTGCTAAGTGACTAACAGGCTGGCAGCGTATACAGTGTGGGTATGCTGGACAAAGGGATGGTTCAACTCCAGGACAAGATCGAACAGGACAACCTGAGACTTCATCATTCTACTCTGAACAGTGTGCAATTTAAAACTCATAAATTGTTTATTTCTGGAACTTTCCATGTAATGTTTTCAGATTGTGGTACACTATGGGTAACTAAAGCCACACAAAGTGAAACTACAGATAAGAAGGGATTTATATATATACAAAATATTTTTTCCTAAAATTGTTTTTTTAAATTGTGAAGTAGTTTATTTCAAAACAATATTTTCTGTCACATGGTTGGACACAGACCAGTCATACAGGGGAGGCTGCTTGGAATGTTTCTGAACATAAGGGCTGGTGTTTAACTTTGACATTACATCTGTGACAGAAATCATGAAAGATATTTAGGTGAAGAGGTAACAAAATTAGCCTGATTTTTTTTTTAATTTAACTTTTGTTCAAGTACAGTTTTCTTTCTTGTATTCCCAGCCCTGCCCCCCCCCGCAGTGTTCCCCACCCCCCTCCCATCTCCGCCCCCCATCTTAGTTATTATCCATGTGTCCTTCATACTTATTTATGTGAGTCCATCCCCTTTCCCCCTGTGATTCTCTCCCCTCTACCCTCTGGACCCTGTCAGCACGTTCTGAATTTCAGTGTCTTTGGTTACATTTTGCTTGCTTGTTTGTTTTGTTGTTTAGATTCCTGTTAAAGGTGATATCATATGGTATTTGTCTTTCACTGCCTGGCTTATTTCGCTCAGCATAATGCTTTCCAGTTCCATCCATGATGTTGCAAAGGGTAGGAGCTCCTTCTTCCTTTCTGCAGCATAGAATTCCAAATTTTTTCCTAAAATTGTTTTAAATCACAGTTTACATTCAATATCATTTTGTATTAGTTTCAGGTATAGAGCATAGAGGATGACTACTATATTTAAAGTGTCTTTATTAATCTTTTAATAAAGATTAAAACAGAACAAAGCTCAAGAGCAGTCTCACAAGTAGAAAGCTGTTTACTCATTGTTTTTCTTTCTTTCATTTCTTTGACAATTAATGGCCAAGGGCCAGGCACCCAGAATGTACTCCCATTCTAATGGGAAAGATAGATGACTGTTATAATGCAATGTGATGGGTGATAGCTCAAGGAAGTACAGGTTGCTAAGGAAACAATACACACAAAAATGAGTGCCTTAGCCCAGATTTTGTATCATTGGGGGAGGGAGGGCCTCAGAAAATGTTTTCTGTAGGAATTTACTTTTAAAGTGAAACCTGAAAACTATATTAACTTGGCAAACTAGAGGTTAAGAACATTCCAGACTCTATCTAAGGTGAGTAAGTATGGAGTCAAAGAATAATAATGATGATGATAATGGTAATTACTTGTATGATTTGCTACATGCTTAATTTATGCCATGTGCTGTTCTAATTGCTTTATATTAATGATCTCATTTAATCCTACAAGAATCACATGAGACAGATATGGTACTAATATCCCTTCTATAGGTGAGGAAACTGAAACCCACAGAAGTCATCACTTGGCTGAGGTTACGCAGCTAACAGCAGATTTCATGCTTTTAACCTCTTAACGGGTTCTCCAGCCAGAAGAACAGAAAGATGTCGAGTATGTCTGGAGAGAAGAGGATAGATTTAAAAGCTAGGTTTGAAAGACTCTTGTCGAAAGGACCTGGTCACTGGCTGTCTGGGTATTGAGTGGAAGGCGAGTGGGGTGGGAGTGAGGGAGTGTGTGCAGCTGTTCACTGTGGGGGTCAGCAAAGCCACGGAGATAGATGACATGCAGGACTAGTTTAATAAAAGGGACCATCACACTGATCAATCACAGAGCAATTTTAACCATCATCTCTAAAATAACCATTTTTTCTACTTTTTTGAAGTAGCCAGAGTAAATTGCTTAAAGGCTTCCTATGACGTCACATACATACAGTGAGCGACTCCCCTGTGCTGTCAGTGTTCTGGAATGAATTAGCCCTCAGTCAACTAGCAGAAAACCGCAGGAACCTGGAACTAAGTGGTAGTGAGTAAGGAAGCTTTTCTAGCGCAGGTCCGTCCCCTGGGCTGGTCTTGTCTGATGGAGCCGTGGCAGTAGGAGTGGCTTACAGACATTGCTCAGCCCATGAGGATAAGATCTGTCTGTACATTGGTAAGTATACCTGTCACTTTTAACTACTGTTTACCACCTGGAAAAAAATAGACTCCAATATACCTGCCAGTCAAACAGCACATTTTGACAATATAGCCTTCATGTCACCAAGAGTGAGCATAATGACAAACATTGTTGACCTGGTGGACATAAGAGAACAATGGGTTTCATTTTCATAAATCATCCCAGAAAAAAAGCATTCCAACTTTCAGGCTGGGAATAGATGCCAAGATCCATGAGCATTTGGCCCCGAAATCCCCAGGGTAGGCACAGGCTATTCTCAGCTCCAAGTTTACAGCCCTGAATAGAGGGATTCCTTCAGCTCAACCCAAACCCTAGGTTCTCGGGAAATAACCACTTACAGAGAGGACCTGCCCATTTTACAAGATTAATAGACCACAGTGAAGTCAATGTAACTCAGCAAACACTTAAAGGTACTCACTGGGCCAAGTACTGTTCTAACTCAAACACAGCCTCTCTCCTTGTGATCATAGATGCACTGAGGGATGGGCATTTATATATACATACATATACACATACATATACATATACATATACATAATACCCTATCTCCAAGTTATGCTGTAACAGAGGCGTAATAAAGGGCACACAGAAAAGGAGAGATCAACTTTAATCACACTGTGGGAGAGGGGGAAACATTGGCAAAGATTCCACAGGAGAGAAGGTATTTCTCTCCTTAAAGAGCCTTAAAGACACACAAGGAAAAACTTTCAGGTCATTGGAGAAGATATTTCAGCACTGTAAGCTCAGTCTAGAGGTAGGAATACAACAGCGAACATTTTACATATGGTATGTTTCTCCCACTTCCAATCCTGCCCCCAGCATTGAACCAGAGGTTCTTTTAGCCCATCTCTCATTCTAAACAAGCAACCTTTAAAAGAGGGGTCACATCACAAGCCACGATCCAGCATAAGATCAGCCCTGGCTTCACTCAGCAGGTACACTGGACCCCTCACACTGCTCAGAGCCCCGGGAAAAGACTTCTGTTGAAACGGAGGGCTCAAGGATGTGTGGAAAGTGTACTTTAACATGAAGTTAAAAGACCAAGGAGAGAGTCCCGGCCAGGTCCACCAGCCACCAATAATGTGAATTTAGACAAATCACTTATTCAACCTGAGCTGAATTTCAGGTTTCTCCTCTTTTAAATGGGATAATCCCTCACACAGGTTGCATATAGTGTAGTTAAGAAAATGGGCAAATGTCAGACTGCATAGGATCAAATCTGAGCTCTACTAAACACTGATTGTGTGATCTTCAGCTGGCTATTTACTCTCACTGAGTCTTCGTTTTCTTGCCTGTCCAACTGAGAACAGGCAAGAAATTGGTAATAGTATTACTGATGTTAGGGGTCATTCACGAGCCTTAAGTGGGTCTTAAGTAGCACAGAGCCTCATATATAGGATAAATACCTCTACTTATTGGGGGTCAAGAGAGAATGTATTTGAAAGCATGTTAAGAGATAAAGCCCCGAAGGTGAGTTGAATTAAAGAGGGCAATTAAGTCAACCTGGGACATCTGGAGCCTGGACAAAAGATCCACATGTTAAAAAGTGGTTGAAATGGGCTTCCTGTCTCTACTAAGGAAAGTTTTTGTCTCTACCGACCATTAACCTGAGGACAGTGAGACTTTGTTTACCATCATTGGTCAGCAAAACTGGAAGGTGTATGAGTGTGTTATAGCACACAATATACACACATTTGAGAAGTTTATTAAAGCAATCTTATGTCAATTTTGCTATACTTTAAAGTCACATTTAGGGTTCCTCTGATTCTGAAGTGTCAGTAATCTATACCAAGCTCTCCCCTGAAGATATAAAAAGATCACCTGGTAATTTATCAGCTTGGATTTTTTATGGATTAGGTTTGGATTGCTCCCAAATTTTCTTCAAATTGCTCCCCAAATTTACCAATAAATTTTCTCACAACTAATAATAAATAATATCATTTGTTGAGTACCACATTGTAGAAAGTTTATTTATACTTTTTCATTAATTCTTACACTACTACATTCAGGTATGTGTTATTATCCTCAGTTGACAGTTGAGGAATCTGCAGGTCAGGATACTCAAGTCATTTTCGAGGGGTGGAGCTGGGGTTTGAACTTGTTTGCCTGAGGTAAGTGCCTTTCCTCTGCATTACACTGTCCTCCTTCAGACACATCTATCATTAACCTCTAAGGCTGACAGCTGTTGTTTAGGGAAGTTAAAAGTCCGACACCAATATTCCATTTCTAATTTATATGTGATAAAAGAATTACTTTCCCTGCCCTTGGCTGTAGCTGTTTTTCTGCTCTTGCTCCAGTTGTTTGGACAAATAGGAAACTGCACATTAGGCAAAGGTCACATGGAAGGGAGTGGGTAATGTAATTTGCAAAAGGAGAAATGTTATGAATAGCTGATATTTTTGGAGTGTTATTTTTCTTGTTCACAATGGGTTTTGGTTTCCAGCCTGATGAAATGTAAATTTTACAAGGTCTGGGGAAAACTAAGAGAGGAGAGACCAGTGCCAAGAATGAGGAGAAGATGTAAGCCTCACTCACAGAGCCTGTCTGAGGGTTGGACAGGGTGGCAGCTGGGATCTTTCTGAGTCCTGGCTGAAAAGCTCTGCTTGCTCTTCTGCCCTGTTCGAGGGTTCCTCCTCAACATGACTCCCATTGGGATTCTGGTTACGGAGGAGCGCCATGGGATCTATAGCACAGGTGGCAAAACCAAGGACCGAGCTCCACCTTGTTTTATCTGGCCCAGCATCTTGTTTCTACCTGGAGGCAGCGCTGAGCTCCTTGCCCCTAGTTGAGGAGTAGTTACATTTATACAGTCCTAAAATTACATTCAGCACTTTGAAGGCAACTGCAAAGCTGATGTGACCCCCAGTGAAAATGAGTTTGACACCCCTGATCTATAGGGAAGGCATCACCATCAGGATAGTTCCTTTAAACATGTGATCCCATATTTCCAATGGGCTCCTAGCACTGCCCAGCCATCTCACAACCTACAACCTACCGTCCTCTCTTTGTTTTAACCAAGGTGGTTTCTCAATCTTTCTTTGGTCCGTCTCTGCTTCCCTTTTCAAACAATGTGTTCCTTTGGTTATCCTCTTTCTCTCTTCTCCTCTACTGGATCGTTTCTACTCACATGCAAATGTGCTTTCATCTCTTAACCCACCTCTTTAGCTATGCAATCCCCCAACACACTCTCCTACTCTCCTTCCTCGTCAAATACTTCTGTCTACATCTCCCTCTTTCTCACATCCCATTCTTTACTAAGCCCATTCCAGTCTGTTTTTGGCTTCCACCATTTCACCAAAGGTCATGCCTCTTGACCTTCATATTATCAAATGCAAGAGTCACTTTGTACTCACCTGACTTACGTTAAATATCATCTAGATCATATGATGATGCCAAATGAATTTCTTCAGCCTAGAGCTCTTCTCTAACTCACTTTGGTATATCCAGCTGCCTACTCATATCTTCACTTAGGTGCCTTTCGTCCCAAAGTGAACTCCTGCTCCACTGCCCTTCTTTCAGGTCCTCAAGCATCTCTGCATCTTTTGTGTCTCAGGGTCTTCATATGTCCTGCATCCCCTGCCTAGACTGATCTTCCCTCTGTCATAGATAGAAGTGACTTCTCATCTTTTAAGTCTGTGCTTCAGTTACACCAGTGCAGGCCTTTTCTGACCACTCAGTTTAGGCAGATTCTTTCATTATTTTCTGATACTCTACAGAGAGTTATCTCAACTTGTAATGAGTTAGATATTCCCACCCCCCTTTGTTGGACTTTTTCCCTTCTAAGCTCTGTGTATGTATCCCCAGCACATTACAAGATGCCTGTGATTCAGTCAGTGTTTGGTAGATATTTACATGAATGAAGCAAAAGATGGACACAAGAATGAAATGACACTGACCGTTTGGTCTGCCTCCACCTTCCTCGTCCTGGTGCTGCCAAGCTCCCAATAGCTGTCCGTCCACCCACAGCATCTCCAGAAATAAGAATAGAGTGGACTTGGGAGCATGAGGAAAAGGGGAAACTGACACAGCACTTGATGCCTGGGGTCTAGGGAGGGCGCATGGACTAGGGCTTTTATAAATCTTGTCAAAGTAAAAGGATTGAAGTGAACTCAGTCCACTGGATTTCCTCACTTCTGATCAGAAATCAGGCCAAAGACATGGTTTGGTTTTCAGATGCCCACTCTGTCCCTGAAAGGACGCCTTGTACTTCCCTCTTCTCACTAGTGGAAAAACAAATGGGGACCCAGACTGTGAAGCCTCGGTTCCCATGCCAACTCCGAGCTGCCTGCAGGAGATCAGCCAGGAGACCAAGGCCGGGATGCAGGAAGAAGGGTTCAACAAGAGGTGAGTCAGACTTCAGCTGCTCTGAGGTCACCTGGCAGGTCTCAGAAGATACCTTCCCACGGGCCTTTCCTGTCTCTTAGAGGATTTAGGGAAGCAACCGGTGGCCCCAGGACCTCCTTGCCTCAGTAAGGAACTATATAGGAAAGAGCAGTACTGTTCCACAGGAAGAACTGGAGGAAGCAGGGTGAGAGGGTGTGGTCAGACAATAACAAGACTGCTCTCTTTTTTAGGCAAAAAGCCACCAGAACATTACTGCCCAGACTGATCTGAGAATCAAGGGCTCTGGGTGGGTTCCTCTTGGTGGTGCCTGAGGCTTCCTGAGCACCCAGACAAGTCATGTCGCTGCCAAAAAGGCCCAGGAGCAGCTAGCTGCAATGCTGCTTGCTGCAACAGCCTCAGCCTTTCTTCTTCCTGTGAATTGGAGTCCCCCCAACTTCCAACCATCCTCTTCTCTAACTGAGCTTCAACAGCAACTCTGCCTTGTCCGAGTACTGATCAGAGGCCAAGCTCAGGTAGAGAATTGCCTCTGACCAGGTGTTGCATCCTGAGCTGCTTTCCCAGTGGCTCTTAGGGAGACACAGCCTCCCACTGGTGTGAAACCTGAGGGCTTCTGTGCGGCAGCCTCATACCCCACCCTGGGGTTGCCCCGGCCAAGCTGAGCTAGCTCTAAACACTCAGCTGGAGGACAAGCTGAAAGTGTATATTTGATGTAATATTCATCCTGGAAGAAGGAAATCAAAAGGGTTTCTCCTGGAAAGCCTGTCTTTGAATCCATAGCTGTCCTCTGTACTCAGAATGGTGAAGGTAAATGCTTCCATTGGCCCTGGAAACATTTACTGAGTCTGACTCTATGTCAAGCTGTATGCCTGTCACTTCAGTAAAATTTCCCAAGAAGCCTGTGTGACAGGTATCATCCCCCCTAGATCAAGCCGTATGCCTGACACTTCTTCAAAACACTCCAATACCCTGTGAGATGAAGGAGACCCTCCATTTTACAGGTGAGAAGCTGAAGCTCCAAGGTTATATAGAAAACAAATCAATCTAAGCCCCACTGAATGTTTTGTAGGACAGGGACCCAGTCACATTTTTCCCTGTCAGTATTGTCACACTTTCATAAACAGGAAGAATGACTGAAGAGTGAGGGGAAATTGTACTGACATGGGCCACGGGATTCACTGGAGCTTCCCAGCTTTTTCCTGTTGTGTGGAACCACAGGACGTGCGTAATTATTGGAGGTGCTCGAGTCCCCTCAGGAAAGGATGCTCTGTGCCTGGCCTTTCCAGACTCGATTGTTCCTTTTTGCCTTCCAGATACCAGGAAGGTCTAAAGAAGACCAAAGAGCTTCAAGAACTAAAGGAGGAAGAGGAGGAACGGAAGAGCGAGAGTCTCGAGGAAACTGAAGAGGCAGAAGACACCGAGGACGAGGAAAAGGACCAGAGAAGCAGGTTGGAGCCCTTGCCGTTGCTGAAACAGGTCACAGTTCATTAACCACACAACATCTCTGCAGGCATCAGTCCAGGGCCTCAGTGGGTCTAGGGACCAAATGAGCAACCTACAGAAACCAGGAGGACACTCGTGCTGGGGGAGGAGGCAGAGGAAATCCCAAAGAGCCAGAAGAGTTAATAACGGGATGTTTGCAAGAGCTGAGAGGGCAGAGGTGGTGGGGTGTGGGGTGGGGCTATGGTCAGGAGCCAAGAAACTAACTGCAAGGGACCCTGACTGGAGTCCCTCCTGGCCCACCCACAATTAGCTCCTTTTCCAACCAACCCCATGAAAGATCCAAGGTCAAGGGAGCTGGTCTGAAGCCCTAGAGGTTTTTAAAAAACATATATAAGAACAGAGGCAGAGAGAACAGACAGGTGAAAGGCATAAACTCAGCTTGGTGGCAAAGGTGAGTCCCCAACAGTTTCCTCCATGCTACTCAAACACACTCGGTCATTTGGACAGTGTTTTCACTTTGGACTGGCAATACTTGAGGTCTTTAAAAATATACTTTAAATTTCAAGTATTTTTCTCCAAATCCGGAAACATATATAAAGATATAACATGTAGATAAAGAGAGTATAGATCCTGCACCTTGACCTAGTTACAACCTGGATTTCAGTGATAGCCCCAACTTCATATATTCTACCCTGTTATCTTACTAGTACATTCAAGCAAGAAGTCTTGAATTTCAATGTTTGAAAATGTGGTTGCAGCAAACTTGGAACACTTCACCAAAATCTTTGTTTTTAGGCCCCCAGCCTATCATGAAGTCAAGAATGGCTCCAGCCAAAATGATTAATTACCTAA
The DNA here is from genome assembly GCF_014824575.4 of Sturnira hondurensis. Classification (NCBI taxonomy): domain Eukaryota; kingdom Metazoa; phylum Chordata; class Mammalia; order Chiroptera; family Phyllostomidae; genus Sturnira; species Sturnira hondurensis. The sequence goes on from NW_028079136.1 coordinate 6,301,391, forward strand.
CTAGTTGCTAAACTTGGGACAGGGTGTGTGTCTATGCCTCATTGCTGGCAGACTGGAAATCACATGCATGCACCAATAAAGTAATAAAATCAATATTGGATGTGAGATAGATATGCTTCAAAGCACATAGGAGCAACCAATAGAGCCCAGCTGGTGGAAGATTCAACTGTAGTGAAAGGTCTCTCAGCCTGCATGAGTGGACCCCAGTGTGCACAGGAAGAGCTACCTAGGAGAGCCAGAGAAAATGCTTCGCCATTGAAAACAAACCTCTGCCCCGACGCACCGCCTCTCCTAATAGGCAGCTGGATTCTGTTCTCTTATGTCTTCTCTCTCTTGGTGTCCTCTGCTCTTATTTCGAAGACCGCCACAATGCCTTCCTCCCCTTTAATACAGTCAGACCCAGGCCAGGACAACAGCTCTTCCTCTGGCTCCCTTCAATACAGCTAACACAGGCTGGAACTTCTAACACATTTCCAAACACTGAGAAAGAACAAAAGGGAACTAAACAGAGAGAGTACATAGAATATAAACAGTCTGGTTTACAAAGCACAGGGCTGGAGTGCTTATCTAACTAATTTGATCTCAAATGACTGGGGGTTCCCTCCCATTTCATGAAACCCCAGGGAAAGGAAGGCTGTGCCAGGGCCCTCTCCGTGCAGCTCCTGGTCAGCAGCATAAGGAAATGGCTGCCCTTTGCATCTGTGGTCTGAGAGTGTCCTTTTGTCCCACTGATCCTGAGCTGCCTCGCTCTCTCTCCAACCTTGGCTCCCTTTCAGATTTGCACGTCTACACCACAGGTAATGGATATCATAGCCAGCAGCACAGCCCTGAGCAGGGTCTTTGTCCTTCAGCACGGGCACATAACTTCACCTTTTGGGGGCCCAGCAGTGGGGCATCATCTTTTCCACAACGACAGGCACTGGTATCACGTAAACTGCCCACTCAAAGTTAAAGACTCCCTCCGTCAACTGTGACCCAATCTGGACGAGCCCTGAGGGCTATTGTCTTGGAGCCCAGCAATCCCTTCAAAATGTCTGAGTCCTTCACCCACACCATTGCCTGCAGCCACCTGCATTCAGTCATGATTTTCCCACAAAATTTTGCCACCTCATCAACCAGCAAGGTCTGAAGTCATTAAAAGTTCCGTGTCTTCCTTAGTGAATTTCAAAACCAAACACTGAGGCCACCCCGGCAGCTGGCCCCTTAGTTAAGAGATTAAACAACAAACACTGAAGTCTTTTTCTCTGAATATCTCCTTTGCTGAATAATATATAATAATATAATCTGTTACAAATATTACTTTCTGGAGAATCAGCTTAAATGAACACTGGTGAATCCATCCAGTATCTTAACCATGTTAAATCTGGGGACACAGTCTTCGGACTCTTAAGTAATACACGAAATAAGTAAGACCCATAAGGTGCAACAGAAAACTTTATTTATCTCTTCATTAAGCTTTCTTTTAATGGGTCTCAAAATTCTGACAGATTTTTGGTCAAATTGTCTCCATTAAAAAGTACTGGTTTTAAAACCAAATAACTTAAAAACTGCCCCCCCCCCACACGAAGCAAATGGTCCGTAAAACATTCTCCTTTCCTTCTGAGGGTTTTATGATGCGTTGTAATCGTTAACCAGTCTTTTACTATTAAACTTAACGGCCAACTGAGACAAAGAGTGCTGAGACCGTTCTTCCACCAGTGTGGCAGGTGTTGGGGACAACATCCTTTTAGCCTTATGAGCTTTCTGGGCAGACTCGGTGACCTTGCCAGCTCCAGCTGCTTTTTTGTTCACTGCTTTGATGACACCCACAGCAAATGTCTGTCTCGTGTCAAAAACTTTTATCTTTTTTCCCACTGCCTGTTCAAACTTGTTTTATGGAGTTACCATGATAATAGGCTCATTTCTTTACTTTCCAATAACTCTCAGAAAACGTAAGCCCTCTGGTCAAATTTAAGTCCCAGGAATAACCTCATTTCAGTAATTAAAATGGCCAGTCCCTCCCCGAGCTCTGGTCTGCTTCATGAAGGAACTGTCCTGTAGGGATGGAGAGCATGGCTTCTCTCCATCTCCTGCTTGCACTCCTGCCCTCCACCCCAGCTTAGCTGACAGAGTGCCTGACCTCTCTGGGGTTAACACTGAGAAAGGGAATCTAGCTGGGGAGAAGGAAAGGCATTACTTGACTGGTATCATTGTGATTGGGCTCCAGGCTGACTTCCTGACTTTGTTCAGAATGGTGCTGTATGAGACCAGAGAAAACCACTCCTCCCACCCAGCACCACACATGTTCACACCATTGCTCAGGCCCTCTCAGGGGCAGGTCCCTTTATGAGGTTAAATGCATCTCTTCCAGCTGCCTACTTAAAATCCATCTCTTACCCTGGCTGATGTAGCTCAGTGGATTGAGCGCAGGCCTGTGAACCACACGATCGCAGTTCGATTCCCAGTCAGGGCACATGCCTGGGTTGCAGGCCAGTTCCCAGCAGGGGACTCACGGGAGGCAACCATACATCGATATTTCTCTCCCTCTCTCTTTCCCTTCCCCTCTAAAGATAAATAAATAAACTCTTTATAAAAAAATCCGTCTCTTGGTCCTTGGGCAGCTAGAAGTATACCTTCGTTGTTCGGCTTCTCCGTAGCATTTCCAGACAGGACCCATGACAGCTCATGCCAGCTCTCCTTCACCTGACTACATCCAGTTGAGGTGAAATACATACCTTTGGCCGGCTATTGGTGGAAGGGTAGTTTTCCCCATCGTGGCCCCCTCCTCTGATGCTACAAAGAGATCTTTGCTCCTGAGACTTCTCAGGAGTGAGGCACACACAGCAGTCCACTGTCTCCCCCGTACTGCCACAGATCAAGCTCTCCAGGCAGCGTCACTGACCCTCTCCCGGCTCAGGTGAGGGGGAAGCAGCTTCACCCCTCACCGTGGAGGGGTGGGTTGAACACAGAACAACCAAAAATTGATTTCCCAAGGAGTTTTATTTTTACTCAAATTCTATTCCTAACCCCTTTTTTTGGCTGAAAGTGGGTGACCAGCGAAGGGTCACAAAGCCAGATCTTGACCTTCTCCTTTGCTGTCCCCCATACGGTTGGGGCTAGAGAGGCATTCTCACCAGTATTGCAGTTTGTTTCGAGCAACGAAATGCAGCCCATGACACGGCATTTTGACATCCAATTATATCTACATAGAAACTAAGGAATCTAAATAAAGCTGAAAGAAAATATGCTTCCATTTCTAGCTCTCCCTTCCCAACAGTTGCGAAAATAGCTGATGACTTTCACCTCAACTAATGTGTCATTGTTTTGCTTTGCTTAATTGTTCCTGAAATGATCACCAGAGGGTTTCCCACATGGAAAAGAAACCGATCAGTGCCTTAGCTTAGCATCTGTGGCAGGCACTCTTGGGTATCTGATCCCTTTCTAAAGAAGTTATTCGTTGAGTCATTTCATCCATTGTCACGGCATCTTTTTCCTCTCAACTCTAGTAGAGCTCTCTACTTCTCAGCGAATAGCATATTTCAGTGTCCATGTGAGCCTCCAGGTCTTCAGGAGGCCCCTCATCTCCTTTTCTCATCTCCTCTATTAGGTGACCCTCAATCGCCTTATTTCCAATATCTATATCTACATGGATGGATAGATAGATAGATATTGAAATAGATCTGGAATTAGAAACAGGAAAAAAATTTAGGTTAATAAATGTGTCCAGGGCTTCTCCAGAGAGCTCTAAGAATAGACTCTTCAAAGCAGACCTTCTGGTAACATGTCTTCTCACTAGTCCACAAAGAGTGGAAAAGTTGAAAGGCCATTGGGAAGAGAGGAGTGAAGCAGGCAAAAAGCGGAGGAGCACAGAGATGAAAGGGAAGAGAGAAAAGAGAGAGTGCAAAGGGGAGAGAAAAGAGTGTGAAGATAAAGAGGAGGAGGGGAAAGCTAGGAAATGATGGTTAATGGGGTTGAGGAAACGTCCTGAATAAGCGGCCCAGAGGTCCCTGGAGGCCACTAGTCTTCTGGTTGCCCCTGGGATGGTTTGAACTGAATTGAAGTTGATCTGGTTCCTTGTCACTTATCATTAAAAATCAAGAGCCTTTTAGGAGTTTAGCATAATCCTTCCACTCTGGACATAGTCAGAAGTGGAAGTGAAGACAATAAACTATGTATCTGAACATGGAGACAGATAAAGATTAGAACTTGGAACTGGTCACTAGTACCTCTAAGTGCAGAAGAGATGCTGATCCTGTCTGGATGCATGGAGGGGAGGGTCAGCCAACCTTGTGTCTTGGAGCTTGGAAGAGTTCATATGTCTATGGCCATCTCACAAACAGGTGAGAGGGTGTGTGAATAGGCAACTGATCAAACAAGTAAACAGAGTGTTGTGTCTCAGTAGCTCCCAATATCGAGGCTCTGGACTGGTGGCATCAAAATCATCTGGGGAAACTTTAAACTGTGGGTTCCTAGCGCACACCTTTGGAAACTCTTACTCAGTAGGCCTGGGTATTTTGAATAAGTGCTGCCAAGTGGCTCTGCATACTGCTGGGTTTAACAACCAATACTCTAGATAGCATGGAATGCAGTCCAGACAGAGAAGTATGGGTCTGGGAATCATATATGGACTGAATATACTAAATCATCCGTCTATTTTCTCATTTGACAGCAAACTTGAAGAGTTGGTTCATTTCTTACAAGTCATGTATCCCAAACTGTGTCAGCACTGGCAAGTCATCTGGATGATGGCTGCAGCGATGCTGGTCTTGACTATTGTGTTGGGGCTGTACAACTCCTACAACTCTTGTGTGGAGCAGGCCGATGGGCCCCTTGGAAGATCCACCTGCTCAGCATCCCAGAGGGACTCCTGGTGGAACTCAGGACTCCAGCATGAGCAGCCCACAGAGCAGTAGGAAACCTGACATCCCGCCAGTGCTCTGCTCCAGCACACAAGCCCATCACCCTTTCCCCACGTTGTAGTGCTGTTGGCCCAGGCGTGGGCATGCTGCCACCGGCCCGTCAGGGGATGAGCAGGGGTCCCTTCACAATCAGCTCCTCTGTGGAAGCTGTTCATGCACAGTACCTGATGTTCTTGGAGGACCAACAGAACTGCCCGGGGAAAGCAGCCAGTGGATGAAGAAGTCGCCTTCACCCAGGAACTCCAATGGAAGGGAAGGTCACTTAGCTCAGATGGCCAGAAGAAATAGACCACCTTCACTGCAAGGGACAGTAAGAAACTCATTCGTCCCCTTTTCTTCTTTGCAGCAGGAAATCAGGAAGAATTTTGCCTAAAGCCTAACTCCAATCCCAAGAATCAGGCCTAGAATTTGGTGTCACAACATGAATATCCTCCCATTTCCCATCTCATTCTCTCTCTCTCTCTCTCTCTCTCTCTGCCGCTTTGGAATCAGTTTCTCTTTACAGAAGTGGGAAAGGTCTCTCAGAAAAATATGCAGGCTGAGTTTAGCTCAGTGCTTGAATTTCTATGGGAAGATGTGAATTAATATATATGCATCTGTACACACACAACACACACATAGCACACACATGCATGAAGTCAGCAACCATCCCAACTTGTGCTCTGAGTGCTCTGGATAAAGCCAACCCACAGATTTTCACTAAGTATGGGGCAGTCACCAGGCACCTGCTTAATGAGCTCTCCACATGGATTTAAGATGTTTGAAAAACACAGAAAACTCGTGGCTTTAATGGTGAACTTGCTGGTCTCCATTTCAAGTACTAATACTAAGCTGCTGTACAGCACAGACTATTCCCTGGTCGTTCTCTTCCCACTGGGAGCGGTCAACCCACTTCTCTGATGAATGAGGAGACACGGTGCGCTCTCAGCTTCCGTGGGCCCACATGCAAGTCCGCAGTTGCACCTTCGTGCTCCAGTTTGAATGGAATTTCCAACTCAAACATCTGTTTCAGAGCATCCCCAGCTGTTCAGTAGAACCCTNTAAGCTGCTGTACAGCACAGACTATTCCCTGGTCGTTCTCTTCCCACTGGGAGCGGTCAACCCACTTCTCTGATGAATGAGGAGACACGGTGCGCTCTCAGCTTCCGTGGGCCCACATGCAAGTGCGCAGTTGCACCTTCGTGCTCCAGTTTGAATGGAATTTCCAACTCAAACATCTGTTTCAGAGCATCCCCAGCTGTTCAGTAGAACCCTGACAGAGCACATCCCACCTTCAGTTTGACTTCTCGCTCCACCTTCACAGCCTTCATTCATCCCTCATTGGTTTTGGGGAGATTGGTTTCTGTGTGGGTTTTATTGTTGTTGTTTTGCTTTTGTTTTTGTTTTGTTGAAGTTGTTTTTGTTGCTAATATTCAGAATATAAAACTTACTATGAGACAAACACGGTTCTAGGTATTAATATAGGTTATTAATTCATTTATTCCTCAAGAAAACCAGAAAACTATGAAGTGCATATTACTCTTCCCATTTTCAGACAAGGAAACTGAAGCACAAAAACCCCAAGAAACTCTCCGAGGACACCAAGTTAGCAAATCCTGGGGCTGGAACTCACCCCCAGGCAGGTTGGCCCAGGCAGGGGCTGTGCTCTCAACTGCTGCACGAAATCGCCTCTTCCTGTGGCCTCCCACCTGGGCGCCCTGCACTCTGGTCCCACACTGCGAGCAGTCCTTGAGCACCTCCAAACCATTTCTGGTTCCCAGACTAACCTGTTTTCTCTCACAGCTCTGTTCCTCCACCCACTAGTTTTTTTTTCTGCCATTTTCTGTTATTCTGGTCACTCTTCAGGACCGAGAGCAAAACTATCTCCTCTGTTCGGGCTTTAATGACCTCCCCGCAACTCCCCACTCCTCCCCCCACAATAGGTAACAGCCTCCTCTGTGCTCTCTGGTACTCTTTAAACATCTTCATCATTGACCATTACAGCAGTGTGCAACGATGACTTATTTAGGTGTCATTGGCTAGGCTCTCCCCTAGCATTTTTTTCTCAAAGACAAGAACCATGTCTTACCCATTCTCTGGGTGAGGGCCTAGCATGGTGGCCAGCGCTTGGGAGATTGCCATTAAATACTGGTCAAAAAGAACAAAAGAACCTTCAGGGCAGCGGAGAGCAACCTGGGGACAGGTGATATCTTGCATACTTCCCAATACCAGCACCATCGACAATAAGAAAATCTTTTTTAGCCTCAACTTATTCTAATACTTTTCAGTTTACTCTGAGAACAGAAATGAGGCCTAACTAGCAACATCTTTTCCAAGCTCAAAGAGGAGGCTTGATGCAACCACTCCCTTCAGAAGACCCACCTAGATCAGTCCCCATGTTAAAGCAGCAGGTTGATTTAGGGGGACATCTTTATAGTGGCTACAAAATCACTGTGAGTGAAGCCCAAGCCAGGGTGACCAAGGATGTGCCATTAAGGTAAAGAGGTGCAGATCAAGGCAGACAGATTTTTGGGGCATGGATGGGTGGTTTATCCTGCCCCTTCTTAGGGAGACCGGACACACTGAAGGAGCTCTAGGCCCTCAGAACCAATGACAGGATGTAAGTAGAGCCCTTGAGAGAGTGGCTGTGAGACAGGGTTTTAGGTTGGCAATGTCCAGTCTCAGCCTCTCCTGAAGAAGGACCAGGTTGAGCTGGACTCTTGTCCACTTAACCACAGGGTTCCCACCTTTGTTCCTAGTGGAGACAAAGGCCAGGAGAGGGTGTGCCGTGAGTTCCTGAACTTCCAGTTTCTCCGCAGACAGGCTTGCAAGAGTACTCCCAGACTAGGCCCTCACCCAAACTCTGAGAGTACCTGAGGTTGAGGAAAGAAGGGAGATAAGAGTAACCACATTTCCAAGGGTATTCCTGAAAAAGTACTCATCACTATTTCTTTTCTGAAAAGCAAAGGTTGACCTGAAGCTGGTGGTACTGTTGCCAAAGCAGCAGTGAAATGGAGCAAAACGGGCCCTGTATTTCCAACAGTGATATTGATCTGAAATAAAAGTTCCCCTCAAAATGCCTCTGAAGTCTGACATTTCTGCTTAGCCCTAGGACTCTGGGTGTCTATTTTCAGTTGCTGAGTGACGTGTTGTTTGTGCCATTGCTGATATCACCTCCTAAAAGGACCTTCCTTTTCCAGCTACTACAAAGCCAATATGTACTGTTCCCTCCGTGCAACCTGGCGGAGTAAATGGAGAGGGAGATGCAGGATTCGTGTAGCACTGGCCGTCAGTTCCAAATGTTGTTAAGCCTCACACAGGTGTGTTAGCATTGAACTATAGAATGTCACATACCTGAGTTTGAAAATAAAAGCACATTTCCAAACCTTTGGCAACAGCTAAATGCCTCCTCATTTTGTGGAGCTGGGCCTGAATTAAATTGATCTCATTGGCCATCAGTGTCTCCCAGAAGCAAACCCAAAGTCCCCGGTCCCAGCGGCTGAGTCAGTTCTCCTTCTCCCTTTCCCCATTCCTGATCCCCGTTTCCTGTACCTTCCTGGCCTATGGCTTTTTTTTTAATGAATATGTTTTGCTGCGATTGAGACTGCTGTATTTTTACCAACTTAATTTCCATAGACAGATGGCATTTTTCAGTCTTTCTTGCAGCTTATTTATGTGTCATTGGGAGTCTTTCTTGCAGGGGAATGTAGGCTCTCCAGATCTAGGTTCCTAGAAACTATTTTACCCAATACTTCACATACCCTCTATATTCCCCTCTTTTTCTATCAAATTCAAAAGATTGGTTTGAGGCCAGTGAAGATGGCAGAACCACTAGGTGGAAGCTGTACCTTTGAATGGCACTCATAGTGCCCAACTCTGACATGGGCACCCACAGCAGTCAACTGTGATAAAAAACAAAATTTTAGTGTATTAAGCCACAGAAATTCAGAAATATCTGTTATAGCAGTTAGCTTAGCCTGACTACATTTAAATTAGAAATGGGGTGCTTTAATAACAAATTTTCAAAATATGAAGAACTGGCTTAGAAGTCGAGTGGTGGAAAATAAGAAACTGACATCAGGGGTTGGAAATAGTGTGACCTATGTTGAGTCAAATGAAAATATTCGGTAAAGTCTTAGCCGTGATAACTTAGGGTAAGCCCATGGGCAGCACATAGCTAGGAGAAGTGGTTGGGAAGAATCAGGGTTGGAGTGTGTGAACTCTTCTTTGGCTGCCTTTGGCAAGGTGTTGCAAGAGAAAAAGCACTCAGCAAAAAAAAATTGGAACTTTGGAAGCAGAAAGAAAAAAATAGTGGTCAGACTAAAGGGTTAGAAAATCTGACTGCTTCTAAGTGAAAAAGAACTGATAAAATTTCACTTGAACCCTTAAAAAACAGATTAAGGATACAGCTGTTTCATTCAGGTTTCAAGTGAATTAAATCAGAGAGCGAGGAAAAGAGCAGGCATGGGGCTGCGAAAACAGAAATACACCTTGAGAATTATAGCTGGGGAAGGATTTGGGGTGTAATTATTGACACCCCGATGGAATCAAATTGAAGGAAATAGATCAGAAATCTAAATTAGTGAGGAAATTGTGTTTACAGAGAAACATAAGCCAAGACTAAAAACTCCTTTGATTGTTCAAGCTGGAAAAACGACTTTGGGCACCCTAAGCTTACACCAGCAGAAAGCAGACAGTAGAAACTAGACATGCACTCTAATTCCCACTTTGTGTGACCAAGGAAGATTACATAAAACGAAGGGCCGCAGAGGACATGGGACATGGGAGTTTCTCCCAGAAATCAGAATCAGGATCCAATCAAAGGCGGGTGACCATCATAGGCAGAGTTTTAAAATTCTTCTGCTGACATGAATGAGCACGGAAACAGGTTCTTTCCCAGAGCCTCCAGGCAAGAGCCCAGCCCAGCTGGCGCCTCGATTTCAGTCTCCTGAGATCCTGACTAGAGGACCCAGCCGAGATCACCGGACTTCTGACCCACAGAATGGTGAGATAATAAACGGGTGCTGGTTCAAGTCCTTAAATCTGTGGTCATTTGTTACACAGCACTAGAAAGCTGATGGAGTGGCCTTTATAATGCCTCTTCACTGGTGTTCCAGAATGCCTGTGGCCAGGTGACTACTGTGTCTCCCATTTCTCTCCCTTACACATGGCAATTTTTAAAAAATATATATTTAAAAATATATATTTAAAATATATTACAGATTATGCTATTATGTAAATATATTATTTATTTATATTTGTATAATATATTTACATAATCTGTAAATATATTACAGATTATGATTATGCTATTATAGTTGTCCCATTTCCCCCCCTTCATTCCCCTCCACCCCACACACCCCCTTCCACCCACATTCCTCCCCTTTAGTTCATGTCTATGGGTCACAAGTTCTTTAGCTTCTACATTTCCCATGCTATTCTTGCCCTCCCCCCCATCTCTTTTCTACTTACCATCTATGCTACTTATTCTCTGTACCTTCCCCCCTCTCCTCCTCCCACTCCCCTGTTGATACCCCTCCATGTGATCTCCATTTCTGTGTTTCTGTTCCTGTTCTAGTTGTTTCCTTAGTTTGCTTTTGTTTTAGGTGTGGTTGTTAATAATCATGAGTTTGCTGTCATTTTACTATACATGTTTTTTCTCTTCTTTTTCTTAGATAAGTCCCTTTAATATTTCATATAATAAGGGCTTGGTGATGATGAATTCCTTGAATTTGACCTTATCTGAGAAGCACTTTATCTGCCCTTCCATTCTAAATGAAAGCTTTGCTGGATAGAGCAATCTTGGATGTAGGTCCTTGTTTTTCATGACTTGGAATACTTCTTTCCAGCCCCTTCTTGCCTGTAAGGTCTCTTTTGAGAAATCCGCTGACAGTCTGATGGGAACTCCTTTGTAGGTGACTGTCTCCTTATCTCTTGCTGCTTCTAGGATTCTCTTCTTCATTTTTATCTTGGCTAATGTAATTATGACGTGCCTTGGTGTGTTCCTCCTTGGGTCCAAATTCTTTGGGACTCTCTGAGCTTCCTGGATTTCCTGGAAGACTATTTCCTTTGCCAGATTGGGGAAGTTCTCCTTTATTATTTGTTCAAATAAGTTTTCCACTTGTTGCTGTTCCTCTTCCCCTTCTGGTACCCCTATAATTCGGATGTTGGAATGTTTAAAGATGTCCTGGAAGTTCCTAAGTCTTTCCTCATTTTTTAAAATTCTTGTTTCATTCTGTTCTGGTTGAATGTTTCTTTCTTCATTCTGGTCCACACCACTGATTTGAGCTCCAGTTTCCTTCCCATCACTATTGGTTTCCTGTGCATTTCCCTTCATTTCACTTAGCGTAGCCTTCATTTGTTCATCTAATTTGCAACCAAATTCAACCAATTCTGTGAGCATCCTAATCACCACTATTTTGAACTGTGCATCTAATAGGTTGGCTATCTCTTGGTCACTTAATTGTATTATTTCTGGAACTTTGATCTGTTCTTCCTTTTGGGCCATTTTTTTTTGTCTTGTCACACCTGTTATATATGAGGGGCAGAACCTTAGGTGTTCACCAGGGCAGGGCAACCCACATGGCTGGGTTGTGATGCTGTATGTGGGGGCAGGGTCTGAGAGGAAACAATGGTGCTTGCTCTGCTCGCTATTGGACCTCAGTTCCTTTGGCCACTTCCCCCAAGCAAATCAGGCCCTTCTGGTGCTGGTTCCCAGGTGGGTGGGCTTGTGTGTGTTCTAGGACCCTGTGGGTCTCTCCAACAAACTCTCCTGTGAAGCTGGGAGTCTCTCCCTGTGCCTCAACCCCCACAGGTGTTTTCAATTGGTGTTTGAGGCTTTATTTCCCAGCACTGGGGCTCTGGGTTGCATGGTCTGTCTCGCTGCCCAGTTATCTGCGCATGAATGTGGGACCACTGCCCAGTCAGCCAGCTGCGTTGTGCACGGTACTCTGCTTTTCAATTGCCATCTCACTGGGTCTGCCTGTTGCCACCCCAGGCCTGGGGTCTGCCAGCCAGTGCCTGGGTGCCCAGGGTTTTCCTGGTGCCATCTTACACACCGGGGTGCCTTGCGCGCCTGGTATCACCACTTCCTGTGCCGAGACTCCTCTTTTCTCGGCCACCCAACTCCTCCCCTCCTACCAGTCTGGATGAATGTGTATTTCAGCTCCTTGCTGTCCGACTTCCACACAGTTAGATTTTCTGTCAGTTCTAATTGTTATTTTGTTTCTAAATTGTTGTTGTCCTTATTTCGGTTGTGTGAGGAGGCACAGTGTATCTATCTATGCCTCCATCTTGGCCAGAAGTCCCACATGGCAGTTTTTATTGAGGTTATCAAGATGTTGCTTCACCATTACACTTGGGGGCCAGCATATAAGTTTTTTAGTTCATAGGCTACCAGATCACAAGTTCCACAGCTGGACCTGAGAGAGATGGCTGAACGTAATTCAGAGATCATAGACTTTGAGCTGCATGGATCCTTGATTTGTCCTTTGAGAACAGGGTGATTGTATTCTAAGTGTGGTAGAAATAGGGAACCCTGTATTGGGTAATCAGAAGGGAAAACTCTGGCAGAAACTGCTATGCATCCATCAAATAATTTTCCTTTCTCTTCTGGGGACACAGCTAGACTCCAGTCTCCTTTGCTCTGAGATGGGAACATGTGACACAATTCTGTCTAATGGGGTATGGTTGGAAGTGATACAGCCACTTCCTAGGCCTGGTTCCTACAGTAACCTCTAGCACAGTCCTCCACACTCCCTTCCCTTGGTTGCTAGATCAATGCAGATGACCTTGAGGAGGAGGGGGCTGAGGTATTATGTGATGTTAGAGCTATGCAGCCTCTGAATATGTGGCAAAATTGTTCCCACACATGTATACACCAACACTATCACCACTACCGCCATCACCTCCACCACCACTATCATCACCACCATTCTCAGCTGTTGGTTTGTAACATGAGAGAAATAAACTTTTTTATGAAAGCATTGAGATGTGGCATTGTTTGTTACAACAGACTACACTGACTAATACATTGCCTATTTATATATGTTAGAAAACAACTAATCTCTGTAATATCAGTATCATAGAATTACATTGCTATGTTACTTTTAAGTCCATATAATTCAACTCCCTTATTTGACAGATGATAAAACTGTGGCCCAGAGAAGTTAAATGACTTACACAAGGTCACACAGATAATTAGGGTTAGAACTTAAACTAAAGTTTAGATATCATCTTCAGTCCAGGAATTTGGGTTGTACCATATTACCATCTTTCTGGCCACACTGCAAAAATGTCTACTTTATTTAAATTTTTATTTGCATATATCAGATTAAATATCTTTCACGCAGGTATTCCATATCCAGGGAACAAGAAAACTGGCCCAGATACTCCCTATGTTATGTTCTTCTTTGAAACTTGCTGTTCCTCCATTTGCATTTAACTTTTCAAATTTCCCTTCTAATTCTAGCACTTTTTCAAAGATTTTTGGTTCTCCCTGCTTACAGCATGAGCTGTTATTTTAGAAGTGGACAATGCTGCAGCGATATCATGAACACTTTTGAAAAATGGTGATGAGAGGCTGTCTGGCAATATTTCTTTACAGCTCTCCACTTAGCTTGTAGCTCTTGGCAACAAATTCTTCAGACACCTATTTTGGGTGAGAGGCCTAAAAGCTAAGAATGAGCAATTCACACTTAACAAGAGAGGCAGCAAGTTCCCATCAGGCATTTCCAGTCACATTCCAATGGTAACTTAATTTCTTTCAATAGAGAGATCCCCAAAATAAGATTGTTTTCTCTTCCAGAAACTCATAATTAGGTACCAGAACAGTCAGGCAGACCCATTACCTAGTAATTTTCCTTCTCAGGATATGTTTCTGAAATTTAGGTTGATCTCATTTCTCATAAACTATTTCTCCCATCCAAAGCTTTGTTTTCTATGATTCATTGTCCCCCTTCTTATCTTGTTTCCTTCTTTCTTTTTGTCATACTTAAGCAAATGCTTGAAGGCCAGCTCTTTTTCAAGCATGATGCTAGGGCGTTAAGGATGGTGATGAAGAGGATATGATACCTGCTTTCCTATCTACCTAGTTCTATGGTGATAGTCACATATATTTCTGAGGTACCCATAACCTGAGGCTTATGCTCACCTGACTAATGAGATCTAAAATTAAAGAATTTAGATATTAGAGATATTTAAGGGTTATCCCCTAGTCTCTTAGAAGTTGCCTTGCGTTTGTGCAGATTTCCCTTTTGTTATTGGTATTTTCTGTTTGGTATAGATACTGAACTTAGGGATACCATTTGTATAGAAATAAACTAGTTATCTATAGACTAATTCTTTAAATGACATTGATTTTGGAGAAAACTCATGAACATTTGCTCAAGGCTAGAATTCCATAATTACTATGGAGAACCAACCACTGAAAATGCAGTTGGGAAAATAGAGAGTGCAATCTGCTCATACACAGTACAGATAAACCTCACATTTGTCAAATGAGAAAGGGGAAGTCCAAGTTGGATTTTGGTCTGCCAGAGAAGTTATTTGGTCTCTAAGAGAAGTTATTAAAGAAAAAGTTATTGTAAAGGGCCTCTGTAGAAATTCCTGTTGTAGAGTCAAAAATCCTTTACTGTAAAGTGTAAAATGACTAATTTTGTGAATTGCAATCCCCCCACACTTCTATTTCTTAAATATGAATTTTTTGCGTGTCTGGTTTCTTTGAAGAAGGGATCGCATCACCAGTAGTGTTATAGAAATTTTAAATGTATAAAAGAAGCCCAAAAGGAGGTATGAAGAATCTGTCTTTGGTATGTAAATGGGCATTTGCTTTCATGACCCTTAGCATCATTCCCCCACAGATCACAAGAATATGCAGCTGGGGAAAAAAAAACCCTCCCTGATTGTGAGAGAAAAAGCACAAGCCATGTTTAATCTCCTTTAGAGACAGAGACATTCCTGCGAGTATATAAATGAATGGGCTCCACAGGCAATGACAATGAACATGTGAGAACTGAGGTGGGGGTGGTGAGCAGTGGCAAGGAATATGGAAATGGGAAAAACCTTCAGCAGTTCACATTGTGCTATCTGCCTTCCTCATTTTGTGTTTTCTGAGTCAGCATTAGCTAAATTTTCCAGAAAGCTATCCACAAAGTGCAGCCTGAGCATTCAAGGGACGTCACTCATTTCCCCCAGTGACCTTGACAAGTCAGAAGCTTGAAAGCAGGGAAATCCGGATGTCTCAGTTATGAAGAGGAGAAGTGGGGGCCCCAACATATTTCCAGAAGTCTCCATCCCGCCTGGTGATTGTATGCTTGTGTTGCTGCCAGCAAGCTGTCTGAGGTGCTTCTCTGGCTCTGAAGGGGTTGGCACAATGATCAAGTGCTTCAGCCTGGTGCTGCTTCTTGACTCCATCTGGACCACAAGGCTCTTGGTCCAAGGCTCTCTCCAGGTACAAGGTAAGTTTCTTAGCAGAATGCCAGCCTGAGGCAAGGCAAAATCCTACAACCTGTCCTAAGCCTACTAAGTTCTTGACTGTGGATTGCTGGGAGTGGGGGCGACCCTCAATGCCCACAGAAGATCTAATTGGTAGTACTGGTCTACCAGAAATGTTTTCCCCATATTGTCAGCTTCACCAAAATGATTCACGTTTACCTTTACGTTATCTTGGCTTTCATTTTTGGTTATGGACTATTTTAATGAGGATATTTTGAAACAAAACATTGAGGAGACATCATTTGTTTTTTAAAATGTTTCACTAAAGAAGACAATTATGACTATATAACTTTTAAAGCAATCACTAAGCCTGGGGAAAATGACTAGCTTTCACGGAATATTGGCCTGTTTTAAATTTTTGTTAGTGACAATATAATTATTTTAATTTTAATTTATTATGCTATCATGGGATGCATATGTTTTTTAATGGGGTAAAACATTTATTCATTTGCTTATTAAAGACATATTCAGGATCTCCTGGACCAGACACTATGCCTGCTCTGTGTATGCAGGGGATGCATATGTTTTTAATATGCAGTAAATAACAAATAAACTGAAAAAAAGCGTGAAATATAGGTTTAAAAATTAGCCATCAGCTCTCTACCAAAAGAATGACTAGAAATGATTTCTGGACTTTGAGATGCCTAAGTGGTAACCTCACTCTGCATTGTAGGCAAAAAAATTTTAACCACAACACTCATTTCGGCTCTGGGCAAATAAAACTTTGAGTACATTAAAAGAAAATTGTGTGTTCTGGTGCTGGAAGGTGCTCTGAGATATAGAAGGTCAGGAACTGACACCCAGACTTGACTCATATATTACTATATTTAATTTTATAAGAAAAGCTAGAAGTTATATAATTTATTTTTTTAATACAGTTACTAGAACTGTCACTGTCTAGTGCATTTGGTTCTCTTTGAAATACCCCTCAGAAGGCAATGGCCTTCTCCCCCAAATGCCACCATTACTCAATTGTCTTTGACAATGACTCTTTCACACTCTTCGAACCCTCCTCAGTAATGGCAAAATTTTCCTAAGGAAATTAAATGTTTGGAAACAACTAAAAGTTATTTAGAACATGATTGAGGGAACAGTGGCTGATGAAGATGAGTGGATGAGAGTGGGAGCTGGTCTTCTCCAGGGCCTATTATGCAGAAACACAGAGTTAAGGGCATGTATGTGTGTATGTGTATTTAAAATATATTTGATATATAGTAAATATTAAAAAGGAATTGTTACCACAAACCATTTATTGCGGCTCTGGGAAAATAAACATCTGAGCACTTGAAAGGGAAACGGTGTCCCTATGCTGGAGAGTAATATCTCAAGAAGACATTCTATAGATGAAGAAACAGGTTCAGTGTGGCTGGGTGATGTGCCTGACGCCATACAGCAGGGCTGCCAGGCTCCTTTTCACCCGGGGCCACATCAGCCTTGCAGCGGCCTTCAGAGAGCCGAATGTAATTTCAACTCCTTAACTGTTAAGGAGTAGTTACATTTACACAGTCTTAAAATTATTTCGACCCTTTGAAGGTAGCTGTGAGGCTGATATGGCCCCCAGTGAAAATGAGTTTGACACCCCTGCTGTAGGGGCAGTACATAATAAAGCTCGGGTTTGAATTCAGCTCAGTCCAGTGACTAGGCATATACTGTTTCTACCATGCCCCTCATTTCCTGAGGACACTTAAGAGATTACTGGTGTACCCCTCAGATACCAGCTACCTATTTTTGTCCTTAAATAAAATTAAAAAATACTTAAGCGTGACTAATATTTATTAACAGCCTACTATGGACTCAGCCTCTGCAAGGTACTAGTTATCTCATTCAACTCTGACAAAAATTCCATGAAGAAGCTGTGGCATCCCAATTTTACAGCTGAGAACACTAACTTGCGCAAGGTCCCACCACCAATTAATATTACAAGAAATACCCAAAGCTAGGTCCATTGCCCAGAATAGATCTGCCATTACTACTACTAATATTATTTAGAGTTAAAATGAGATATGATGAGAGAGTATCAAGACCACTTTAGAGTGTAATTAACAAATCTGCAAGTATCTGCCCCCCCCAATAAAATAGCCCTGAGAGGCTTAAGCAATAACAAGTTCATGGGCTAAATGAAGCAAATTCCAGGACTAATGGTGTGTTCCCAGATTTCAGCTCTAGGTGTGTGTGTCTGTGTGTGTCCATTTTTCCCCGTAGCACAGTGGGAAGCAGAACAGTGTGCTGGTTAGGACTGGGGTTTAGAGTCAGTCGTGGTTGGGTTTGTGCCACCAGTCTTCCACTAGTTACTCTAGATCCTTGGGCTTGGGAAACTTACTGATCTCCCTGAGCCTCAATTTTCTGTTAAAAAAAGGGACAGTGTTTGGCACAGAGTAGCATCAACAGATTATAGAAGTCAGCATTAATATCGGTGTGGTTCTCATGTAAGAGGCTGTTTGGTCACAAACACTCGCATCGGGGTGCTGGCTCTCAGGTCTCTCCCTTGGTGAGAGCAGGGTCTGGAAGCAAACAAGGCCACCCATGAGTACTGTACATAATACACGGACTTCTTCCCCCAGGTCCCTTACCCAGAGCACAGCAAGGTCACATGGAGGACTTAGAAATGCTCCTTCCCTGCTTTCCAGATGAAACTTCCTTTAAACTCTAACCTAGAAAGTGGTCGAAGCATTTGACTGGGCATCCAATGCACAGATCTGTGTATAAGCAATTACTCAGAAGATTGAAACACACTTATATGGACTTTTGTGGGTGAAACCCAATAGGAATAATGTACCTGAATGTATTGCAACTGACGATTTCATATAGGTCTATAAATCTCAGAACTCTGAAGGAAGGGATTAAAAGAACTCTCAGATTCATTAGATTTTGAGTAAAATATTATTCACATCTTAACAGTTCAAGTGCCTCCACTTCTACAGGAAAACTATTTGAGCACTAAAAGCAAAATGCTTTAAAGATAACATAATGATAATGTTCTTTATGATTTATTCAGCACCTACTGGGTAGCAGGCAATATGCTAGGCATTTTTATTTGAATTAACTCATTGAACTCTCAGTACCCTATACAATAGATATTGTTACTCTCTCAATTTTATAAGGGAACTGAGGCTAACAGATAAAAATAACTAGTCCTAAGGTCACAGAGCCAGGAAGCGATAAACATAGGCTAGGTTCAAATCCAGGTCTGACTCCAATACTCTACTTCATTTAGTTTCTCTGCCATGCAAGGTTTACTGCCCAGCTCCTCCAGGAACTTCTGAGCAAGTCTGCCCCCCAATGGTCAGAGAAGATCTGGGCCTGAAAAACCTCAGGTTATACCAAGTGCAACATTTTTCAACCCATCTCTGAAATAGGGTTATCTCCAATCCACATTAGTTTGGAGTATCGCTATTTTATTAGCAAGAGACCTGAATTTTATGTTCCCCAAAGTCTCAGACCATTCATTTCATAGACTCCAAAAAGGTTCGCAGCAGCAGAATCACCTAGACTCCAACCCAGGAATTGGTAGCTGAAGCTTCCACGTAATGAACAAAGCACCTCAATGCAGTGCGACAGAGTGGACTTGGATCTGATGAGAGGTACAGTTTGGATGAGACCGAGCACCCACTAACCCAGCAGTTTGTCCTTGTGAGAAATGTCTGGCCTGTGTCCCATTATGTCTAAACTTTAACCCCAGCCACAAGTGACCTCGCTGCTGCATCAAGACAATGATGCCGTGCCAAGAAGAGAGCCTAAGGGCTCTGGACAAGGACAGCAGCAAACTGAGGGTTTGTGTGGTTCCTTTGCAGAGCTTTCCATAATGCCATGCAGAATTATGGGGGTCACCCTCGTGGAAAAAAAGACAGTCCTGCAGTTGAACTTCACAGAAGCCCAGGAGGCCTGTAGGCTGATGGGACTAACTTTAGCCAGCAAAGACCAGGTTGAAGCAGCATGGAAGTCTAGCTTTGAGACTTGCAGGTAAGAAACAGCTGGATTCACAAACAGGGCCAGAGCTCTTTGGGCTCTGTGTTTCTGTTCAGCCATAGAGATAAATGTAATTGTTCAACAAATGTGTATTCTATTACAGCTACGGATGGGTTTCAGACCAGTTCTTAGTCATCCCTCGGATTCTCCCAAACCCCAAGTGTGGAAAGAATGGAGTGGGTGTCCTGGTTTGGAGAAGGTCTCTCAACCAAAATTCTAGGGCCTATTGTCACAACTCGTCTGGTAAGTCAGATCTGCAGACTCTCCATCTGACATGTTTTCTCCAGGCTTCGCTAGCTCTACAACATACCTGGGAAGGGTGACTCCATGCAGCAGCAGTCATAGCAATGGTTATTTAACTCTCCCAAGACTGACTGTGTGGCCAAGCTAGATGTGGCAGTGTGCCCCTGGGAAGAAAAACTTAGGGAAAATGTGACTGCCCAGCAATATCAGGGGAAGGACATCCCAGAAGGCTCCAGTACCCTGCCCCCACTCCATCCTATAAAGTAAAGGACAAGAAGAGAAGGAAATATCTATTACAGACAAAGTAATGTAGTGTTATCTCACTGAACCTTGACAATCTCCCTGTGAGATATGTTTAATCATCCTCATTTTGCAGAAAAGACAGCTCGGAGGATATGAGTACAGTTGTCTGAGATCTCATTACTATAAAGATTTAAACAGAGATCTGACTCTAAAACCATACTCGTTCCATTATCCTACATTCCTTTACAGGAGAGGAAACTCAGATTCTGCACTTCACATTTTTTTAGAACAACACCTGACTTCCATTTCATGGAGGAAGGAGATGAAGCTAAAAAGTAGAACCAATTTGCTCACAGCCACGCCGTCACCCTTGCTTGGAGACCTTGGTTGCCTTACCCCCAGTGCTTTAGCTTCCCAGGAAGGTTTAAATACCTTCTTAGAAACCTTTTTCATTGACTAAATACTCATTGTTCTTACAGATTGGTAAGAACCTCTGCCTGATTTATTTCTCTTCATACATATTCAAATATCTGACCTTCTAAAGGTCATCCAGCTGAGTTGGCCATACACAAGGATAGATTCCAAAATCATTCTCTAAGATCCAAGAGAAAAATGGCATCAGCAGTGTTTCCCAAAGGCAACACAGGGTCCAAGCGGTCCTCTGACCTGGGGGGCTTTGTCATAGGAGGTAACCTGAAAAACGCCTCATCTACTTCCCTCACTTCACAGATGAAACCATGAACGCTATAGCTCAGAATGGAGGTTTGGTTTGTCCAAAGTCCTACAGTCAACTACAGAGTCAAGACCGGAACATAAGGCTCCTTCCAACATTTTTCTCACCACCATTCTCCCCTTCAACCTGTATCACCTTTGGCTGGGGAATTGGTGATTCCCCAGGAATGCTTATCTCACTTATCTCGTAGCCAGCCCATGCCTGTCAAATGGCCTGGCCTTTTACCTGCCTGGCCTTTCTGCCAGCTGTCAATGTGATGGTAAGATCACCAGGTAGGAAACTCAACATAACAGAGTTAGAGAGAGAGGACATGGGTACATGAATTCCCTCACAGTTTTATTTAACTTGTACTTCTATCCCCTATATTTCCTGTATACTTAAAGTTAGGTCTAGAAGTTTAGTTAGATGCACATTTGATATTTTTAGCAAAAGTCCTGCATAGATGATATCATGTACCTTGGATCACATACCAACAAAAGGTACTTAATGTCCATATGTCCCACTATTAATATGATAAGTTTGATCATTTGGTTAAGACGGTGACTGCCGGACCCCTCTGATGAACTCCAAGATGTGTTTTCCCCTTTCAGTGTGTGGTCTATGGTGTGATATTTTGGCACCACGCAAATACTCTGACCCCCGACTATCTTTCACCTGATGGTTTAAGCAGCCATTTATGATCTTTGCTGGAATCAGTTATTATAGAGGGGGGAGCTTGTAAAAATGGTTATCTTCTTTTTATGTGTGTGTCTTATTTTGGTTTACATTTTTCAGTTAATTATATTGGGGTGACATTGGTTAACAAAATTATGTTTCCACTGTACAATTCTATGATACATCATCTGTGCATTGCATTATGTGTTTACCACCCAAAGTCAATCTTCTCTGTCACCATACATTTGACCCTTTACCCTTTACTGTCCCTTCCAGCTCCCTTCCCTCTGATACCCACCATACTGTGCCTGCACTTGAGTTTTTGCTTGTTTGTTCATTTGGTGTTTTCAGTTTTATATCCCATGTATGAATGAAATCATATGGTTATTGACTTTTTCTGACTTATTTCACTTAGCACGATATCCTCAAGGTCTAGCCATGTTGTCACAAGTGGCAGTGTTAAAGGAAATTGGCAGTTATTTTAACACATAGCACAGCACCCAGGGAATGACTTGTTTATAGCTCATTTTTCCCTTGTGTCTTGCTTGCCCCTGTGCACCAGAGAGAACAACTGCCCCTGTGTGCTAGAGATGACATTTCGCTTCTTGCTTCTGTAAGCTGCTGCTTACTTTCGCACCAGAAGTAACGGTCTAAGTGACAGACTGCCCTTCACCCTATATAAGCAATTGCTCCCCGCTGATCAGAGCCCAGAATTTGGAGACTGCCTCCTCTGGGTCCCCATGCGTAATAAAGGTTCCACTTTGCTTCCTCCAGTGTTCGGTCTGAGTCTTTTCCGTAACAGCAGTATTTCACCTTTTCTTATAGCTGAGTAGTATTCCATTGCCTATACGTACCGCATCTTCTTTATCCAGTCCTCTATCGAAGGACACTTCAGCTTTCTCCACGTCTTGGCCATCATGAATAATGCTGCAATAAACACAGGGGTGCCTATATCTTTGCAAATAAATGTTTTCAAATTTTTGGAGTAGATACTCAGAAGAGGGGTTGCTGGATCACATGGTAACCGTATTCTTAATTTTTTGAGGAACCTCCATACTGTTTTTCACAGTGGCTGCACCAGTTTACATTCCCACCAGCAGTGAATGAGGGTTCTTTTTTCTCCACAACCTCTCCCAAACTTGTTAATACCAGTCTTCTTGACAATAGCCATTCTAACAGGTATGAAGCGATATCTTATTATAGTTTTTTATTATATTTTATTGATTATGTTATTACAGTTGTCTTGACTTTTCCCCCTTCCCCTCTATCCACCTAGAACCCTTCACTTCCTCAGGCAATCCCCACACCATTGTTCATGTTCATGGGTCATGAGTGTAAGTTCATTGGCTACTCTATTTCCTCTACTGTACTTACATCCCCATAGCTATACTATAACTGCCTGTTTGTGCTTCTTAATCCCCTCACCTCCTCACCCATTTTCTTATACCCACCTGTCATCTGGAAACCATCAAAAAACTTTCTGTATCTTGGCTGTAGGTCCCTGCTTTTCATGACTTTGAATATTTCTTGCCAGTCTCTTCTAGCCTGCAAAGTTTCTTTTGAGAAATAAGCAAATACTCTTATGGGAACTCACTGTAGGTAATAATGTGGTTTCTCTTGCTGCTTTCAAGATTCTCTCTTTGTCTTTAACTTTTGGCATTTTAGTTATGATGTGTCTTGGAGTGGGCCTTTTTGCATCCGTCTTGTTTGGAACTCTCTGTGCTTCCAGGATGGGCATGTCTATTTCCTTCACCAAATTAGGGAAGTTTTCTTACAACATTTTTTTCAAGCAAATTTCCAGTTTCTTCCTCTTTCTCTTCTCCTTTTGTTACCCCTATGATGCAAATGTTGGAATGCTTGAAGTTGTCCCACAGGCTGCTTATACTATCCTCATTTTTTCAAATTCTTTTTTCTTCTCATTGTCTTAATTGGTTGTTCTTTGCTTTCTTTGGTTGTTCCAAATCATTGATTTGATTCTCAGCTTCATCCACTTTACTGTTGTTTCTCTGTAAATTCTTCTTTATTTTAATTAGCGTATCCTTCACTTCTGACTGGATCTTTTTTATGCTTTGAGGTCCTCACTAAGTTCTTGGAGCATCCTTATAACCAGTGTTTTAAATTCTGCATCTGATAGATTGCTCATCTTAATTTCATCTAGTTCTTTTCCTGGAGTTTTGATCTGTTCTTTCATTTGGGCCATGTTTCTTTGTCTCCTCATTTTGGCAGCCTACTGGTGTTTGTTTCTATGCATTAGGTAGAGCTGTTATGACTCCCTGTTGGTAGCATGGCCTAAGGTAGTAGGTATCCTGTGGGGTCCAGTGGCATAGCCTCCCCTATCACCCAAGGTGGGTGTTTGAGGTATGCCCTTTGTGTGGGTTGCGTACACCTTCCTCTTGTAGTTGAGCCTTGGTTGCTGTTGGCAGGTCAATGAAAGAGATTTACCCAGACAGTTGCAAGAATTGGCTGTAACCACTGACCACCAACCTCTATCCTTCATGAAAGATCAGCTGTACAGGGGCAGGGTGGCGGTGCTCTGATGTGGTCTATAGCTGTCCACTGGGTACACAGGTCCTGGGGTTTTCCCAGGAGGTACAGGCCAAGGTGAGCCCCGACCTGTGTTCTTTCTGGGGCCACCCTGCCTGAGCTACAGAGCAATCTGAGATGGTTGGTACTTGTGCTGGGCTTAGAGATTCCCAGGTAAAGCCAAGCTGTGAATCTAGGCTGGCTGCTGCTAGTGCCGGGCCTGGGGCCACTTAACAAGAGAGAAACATCGATTCCTTGCCTCCCTTATGCACCTTGGCCAGACAGAATCTGCAACCTAGGCATGTGCCCTGACTGGAAATCAAACCTGTAAGCTTTCAGTTTCATGGGATGATAGCCCAGACATCTGAGCCACACCAGCCAGAACACAATTTTTATCCTTTTTGATGCTCAAACTGTCCCAAATTTGTCAAGTAGGAGCCCCTTTTAGTTGGCTTTTATCCATAATCTCTTTAGTATTTGATCAAATCCTTATTTTCTGGCATAATAACATGTCCCAGGCTCACCTTGTACTTGATCTGTTCCAGACGTATTATCAGCCATTTACTTCTCCAAGGAGCTCTGGTTCTTTAAAGTGGGGAATGTTAATTAAAAACCAAGATCTGGATGCAAGTTGTTATAACTACTACTGGATTTGCACTGCTTCTCAGTCCTTTTTTGTGCACAGCTAGAAAATATATATATATTTCCCAGCTGTCCACTAAAAAGAATATCTGTATACATACTGCTAGTTCACAACCTTAGAATCTTCCCAGGTATAATTTGAAACTGGTCCCTGTATGCAGAAGGCAGGGAGAGACTAAAGTAACAGGCAAACCACTCCAGATTGGTAGGTGGTAGCTTTAAAAAAAAAAGAAACTTACTTATGAGTCTTGTCTTGGGTGACCTCAAGACTGGTAGATTACTACATTGGCTGCCAAAATCTTATCAGTTTATACAGAGGCCTTAACTGGGTTAGGTCAAGTACACAGGAGGCCCTAACTAGGTTCAGTCATATACACCATCTAGATGGTCTTAACCAACACCTTACTGTCTCAAGTTTGGGTTCTTGGGCAGCTTCTAGCACCAGGAAGTAAAGCAGAATGCACATTCCAAGGACAATAAGGGAGTGAGGAGCCTTCAATTACTCAGGTCTAACAAACGAGTCAACAGGCAGTCACATCCTCTTGATGATTTCCCCCAACACACAAATAATACATATACACATATGCATACACACATATGTGTTTTCAAATTATGGATTTTTATTGATATGTAGAGCCCAAATTTAACAATTCAAGTTTTTCCTTAGTTTACTTTTATTTGTATCTTTTTTCTTATGTGAAACATCTTAGTTCCCAATAAATAATTTTAATATATTTTCTTGTTCTCAATGCTTTCAAAATTACAAAATCAACATTATTAGACATAAAAAACCTACTGAAAGGAGTATAGGATATTTTTTTTTGCATTTTATTCAGTCCTTAGAAGATATCCCTCTAAAGATGTACTGTCAAAGAATTGTGTACAAAAGTGATTTGAAAAAATTCACTACTCTGAGTGGTTATAGTGTTTTATTGAAATGAATTAGGTTTACCTGCTTCTGTCTGTCATCTTTGTGAAAATCAGAGTTATCCTAACCTTCATCCTAATGCTAATCCTAAACTTACCCTATGCTTCTTTGTTTTTGTAACTTCCTTTTTTATTACCATCTTGTGAGGTCTGGGGATCAGAGTGATTTTAACGCTGATTTTCCTGCTGGATCTTTCGCTATCGCCACCTTTGTCAGCTTTGGGGACCAGATCAAAGGGTCTGTAAAGCGCTGTGTGCACCATCTGATTCACTCTGTTCCCTCTGCCACCGTGCCCAGCCCCTTCCACCCGACTAACTCTCTCTATTCAAATCTCAAATGTCGTCTTCTCTAGAAATCCTGCTTACACCCTTTACTCCTATCTTTCCTCTTGGACTCCAACCCCACTCTGTGTTTAATACCTACCAGAGCACTTGGTACACTCTAGAGAAATTACGTTTATAGATTGCAGGGGAAGGAGAGCCAGGTCCTAACACTTCCAATTGAGACACATTGTGTCCTTGACCGGTTAAGGACCACAGGACCAAACAGCTGCTGTTCTCTCACACTATGGCATTCTTGCCTACACTTAGTGAGATGATCTTATCTATTCTGTTTATACACTGTGCTAGGCCGTATCATTTACTATCTCATTAATCCTTAGTAAAAAAACACAAGTGTATCATTTCTACTGATTCTTATGGTGTACCATGCTGTGGCCACAGTTAATAAGGGAAAGAGCCAGGATTTAAATCTTAAATCATGTTACTTCCCTGTAGCACCTTCCATGGTGATAACCACACATCAGTAACATAGGCCTGAAATGGGTTCTGAGCTTTTTTTAAAGCTTCCCAAATGAGTCAACCCACAACCAGAGTTGAGAATCAGTTTTTCCTCAAAGGTCTTTAAGATCTAAATTCCAGGAGTCCAGACACTTCCGGATTCCCCTATTTTCATGTAATTGCAATCATCTCATTCACTTCTGGATTGTACTGTCTTTCCTCTGTATTTCATACTCCACACACCTCCACTAATAATTATGTTAATCTGCTCTACAACCTTAGATAACTTCCCATTTAAGAATATGATGTAAACTAGAAAGACTTCTGCACATAGAAGCCAGATGGTGAAAGACAAATACCATATGATCTCACCTATAAGTGGAACCTAATCAACAAAACCAACAAGCAAGCAAAATATAACCAGGGACATAGAAATAAAGAACAAACTGACAGTAACAACAGGGGAGGGGGAAGAGGGTTAATGGGGGAAAACAGGGGAAAGGTCATCAAGGACCATGTATAAAGGTCACATGGACAAAGCCAAAGAGGGCAGGCTCAAGGTTGGGAGGCGGGATGGGTGGGGCAGGGGAGGGTACTAGGGGGAAAATGGAGACAACTGTACTTGAACAACAATAAAAAAAGTGGGCATGTATGAGAACTTCTGTATATCAGTTGAGAACTTTTGTATATCAGTTTCTAGACTCCAGATGAAAATTCCTGCTTCTACAGAATAAATTCCAAATTCCTTAACATGACAGTTATGAATCTCAATCCTCTGGCTATAAGCTGTCTTCCCAATCTCATCTCTTGCTTGCAGTCTTTCATGCCGCCAATCACACACACTCCCTATTTTCCAGCTTCACAGTGCTCCTTTTCATTTTTCTAACATAAATACACTTTCAAACTCCTCGATTCTTGGACCATGCTTATTTCAAATTGACTAGGATATTCTATTCCCCCTTCCATACTAGGTGAGTTGCTCCCCAGTTCCAGCCATTCTATTTCCCCTCCCCCACACTCCAATCAAACGTGCTGTGTTCATTCAACTTCAGGCTCTTGAACTTCCTGTTCTCTTTACTTGCAATTCTTTTGTTCTAGATCTTCAATGACTGGCTACTTTCCATCATTCAGGTCTCAGCTCAACTATCACCTCCACAAAGGGATTTTTCTCTTATCACTCTACCCAGAGTATCCGCCCCCATTCCCTACCCTTTCCAGTTTAAGTTTTATCCTGTTCAACTTTCTTCTCAAGATTTACCATCCTTTGACATTTTTGGCTTTTAAAAAATTATTATCTCTGTGCTTCCAATAGCATATAAGCCCCTTACAAGCAGGGACTTTGTCTCATTGGCACCATGTCCCTAGCGACTAGAACAGTGCCTACCCAGACTTGGAGCTCAATAAATATTTGCTGAATGAACACATTAATCTTCCACACCCTACCCAAATGCCATATCCTCTGTGAATCCCCAGTGTTCTCCCCCTCTTCATATCAAAATTCTCCACTCCGGAAACAGGAACCGTATTTATCTCTATATTTTCAGTTCCCAGCATAATGTACTATACTCAGTAGTTGTTTTTTTCTGTGATACTAAAAAAAAGGTTCATTTTCTTTTGATTCCCAGTCAGGGCACATGCCTGGGTTGTGGGCCAGGTCCCCAGTAGGAGACACATGAGAGGCAACCACACATTGATCTTTCTCTTCCATTCTTTCTCCTTCCCTTCCCTTCTCCTCTCTCTAAAAAAGGTTCATTTGCTGAGGGAAGAACTCAGTATTGCTCAAAAATGAGAAGTGTAGCTAAAAGTTCAGGCAGAGAAAGTCAAAGATGATGCTTATTTGAATAGAGGTCTTTCAAAGTAAAATGAATGGCATAAAATTCTGGCTGAATGTGTACGTAGTCAAACGCTTTATCAGTACTATAATATCCATGACCTTGATTTATAATTTAATTTTCAAAAATGAATGGAATGACTTTTCTTTATAGCTAACATTTCAGCTGCCCACAAATAATGAAGTGTTTTAAATAGGTGCCAATTCATATTATAATGTATTCATGGCTCTGCCATTTATGACTTCTGTGACTTTGGGCAAGTCCTTCGGTTTCTCTGAACTTCAGTTTCCTCCTATCTAAGTGGAGATTTGATAAAACTATTAAATGAAGTGCTATGGTGACTCAGAGCAAGATGCTCAACAAATGTTAGTTTCCTCTCTACCAGAGTGAAAAGCAAACCTACCTCTCTCCCTTACCTCCCCCACCCTTTTTTGACGAGCGCAGAGCAATCTGGTTTGGGTAGACCTTTGTCCTGGAGTGGTGTCCTGTGTGTATATTTGCTCTCCCTAGCCTCCCCTTCCTTTCACTTTTCCTTCCTTCCTTTACTCATCAAATACTGAGCATGCACTATGTGTCAGGCACAGTGCACATCATGATGACAAAGACAGGCCAGTGGGGAGGAGTGTAATGAGAAAACTGTGGCAAGGGAAATCCAAGGAGGCACAAGAACATATGCCTAGGAACCCAATCTACTCATCAAGTCTGCCTAAGGAAGAGATGTCCAATCTGAGACCTGAAGGATAAATAAGAACTAAATAAAGAGGGGGCAAAGACTACTACAGGGGAAGACAGCATCAAGGTCAAAGGCTTGTGAGAGATGTGAAAGAAGGCCTATCAAAGAACTGAAGGAATTTCAGTATGGTAGGAGGAAGGAAAGAAAGACTGATCAGATGAGGCTGGTCATGTCAGCTGGCCCAAATCATGGAGGGCCTCATAAGCCATGTAGTAGTGGCAGTCACCAAGAGATTCTAAGGAAGGAAGTATGTGATTAGATCCACATTATTGTACGACTATTCCAGCTACAGTACAAGGAAGTAAAACTATCACTTCTTGGCCTTTTGCTAAGATCAAGTGTAGGAAGTAAGACTAGAGGCAGAAAGATCAGTTAGAAGACTACTGGTCACTTTATTTTTCCCTCCCCAACAGATATTTGGATTAACTCATGCTCTCCAGAGATTATCACCACCAAAGATCCCATATTCGACACCCAAAGTGCAACATACACCACAGAAATGGATGGCAGTGACAATAGACACCCAGCTTTATCTGCTGGTGTCCCTCACTCCCCTAAACCTCCTCCTGTTCTGGCTTCTACTTCTCCACGAAAAACGAAGTTAATTTGCATAACAGAAGTTTTTATGGAAACTACCACAATATCTACAGAAACCGAATCACAGGGTGAATATACATCAAGATTCAAAAATGAAGGTGTTGGGTTTGGAGGTAAAGCTTTCCATGTCTGTGTTTTGTGTTTGTGTGTGTGTGTGTGTATAACAGACAATACATAGAAATTAGACTGTTTCCAGATTGGGCACTCAGGACCTGCCAAACACAAATAAAAGGTTAATGCAAACTCAACTTCATAGTCATAGAATTTGAGAGCTCTAAAAAAAGCCCTTAATGATTAAACTAAAAATCTTGAGTAGGAAATAGTTTCACTTGTCAAACTCAAAGACTTTAAAAATATATTACTAACAACTAATGTGCAAAAGTTGTTTTTCAAGTATATACCCTAAATGCATATGATTAGAAAGTTTGTTTTCTTATTAAAAAATAAACACTTCTTTTTGCTTAGTTAGCTCCAAACTTATCCTCACAAAGCCACAGAGAGGAAATGGACTCTTTCACTCATATCGCAACTTACAGAATAGAAAGAATATGAGAGGCAAGGCCAAGGGTTGTATAGGCAAGAGGCAAAGAAGCAGATGTGGATCCAACATCCTAAGTGGCCCCTGGGCCATCATAGAAAAGGCTTTTCTCCTTCACTATCTGTATCTCGATCGGGGGTGAGGACTCAATTGTTAAAACAGCCATGCACAGCACCGTCCGAGTGAAGGACCGACAGGCCATATCTGTTTCCTCCAGGTGTTCCCACGGCTCTACTAGTGCTTGCGCTCCTGTTCTTTGCTGCTGCAGCTGGTCTCGGCATTTGCTACGTCAAAAGGTAGGGTTGTTGGTCCATCGTTAGTCTCGTAATCTTTGTGACCTCCCTATCTTGTGTTTTTCCAAAGTTGTTATTAGCATTTTTCTGGTCAAAATGGAGATGGCAGTCCTCTTATATTGTAACTTTTCTCCCTCATCGCAGCTCTTCTCCCTACCATCCAGTCTTCCTGACTATTTCAGCACACGCATTGTCATCCAGGCTTGTATAATAGGTTAATGGCTGTCCCTTTGAAAATCAAGAAATAAAAAGAAAACACTGACATCTTGAGGAAAATGCATATGTTTTATTTGATTTTCAATTCTTTGCTTTGAGCGGGAGGGTTGTGAAGTCAGCCTAAAGTTTGGCCTCTGGGCTTACTATTCCATCTAAATCAATCCATTAGAATGGGGATGTGTTAATGTATTTGAGTGCATGTGTGTTAGCATCTCTCTGAAATAGAGGCATCCAGTATTCTGTGCCAACACGGACATCACAGACAAAGCATTATTTATTGTTATATGTATCACACAGGAGCCTCTCACTTTGATTTTATGTTTATGCCTACAGGTATGTAAAGGCCTTCCCTTTTACAAACAAAAATCCACAGAAGGAAATGATTGAAACCAAACTAGTAAAGGAGGAGAAGGCAGATAATAGCAACCCCAATGAAGAACCAAATAAAAGTGATAAAAAGCCAGAAGAGCCCAAGAGTCCTCCAAAAACTACAGTGCAATGCCTGGAAGCCGAAGTTTAGAGGAGAAAGAAATGAGAGGACACACCTGAGTCTGATTTCTCTCCTGATACATATCCTGGCCCCAAATGGGGAAACCAAGAGAGCCAAAGAACCAAACAAGAAAGTCCAGCCTTGCTTCCTACCTGGAATCGGCTCAGGGCACCTTTGGACTATGTAGGTAACCACAGCAAATTCCCTTCTTACTGCAAGACTTGCTGGGTCCTATCCTTCTGCCTCTAAAGCTTCCCACAGCTTTTCTAGCCTCATTATGTCCTAATAATATCCCGGTGGGAGAAAGGAGCTTTTCAAAGCACAAGGACCTAAAACAGCTAACCAGGGCACATTTGAAAAGAGCCCTCTGGTCTGGCTGAGAATGGGTAAATTGAGAGCCAAGAAGCCACAGAAACCAAGGCTTTCTCTGTTGACTCCAGAGCCCAGATCCCTTCTTCAGCTCTGAAAAGGAAACATTTACACCACCTGGCATGTTTTTCTGAGCCAGGCAAAGGCAAAAGAAGGAAGGAAAACTTTAGCAACTTAAGGCCATAGACATTCCCGTGACTTGAGACCTGATCTCTGTAAAACCAAAGCAAAGAAAAAGAATGAAGTTGAGGAAATGACAGCATATTGTCAGCAGGGACTATGACTACAGATCGGGTCAAAGTATTCATCTCTGGGCAATTGGAGTTGGAATCACTCTTTAGAAATACACACATTTTCTTTTCTCTCCTGCTGCTCCTGTTCTCTCTCTCTCTCATATATATATACAAGGAACCAAAAAATATTTGTTACAAATTTCTATTTTTATCTGAGTTAATTATCGCTGAGGTAAAATACTGTGTTAAAAAGCAATAACATTTAACAAACATTTGCTGAATACCTACTATATATCAGGCACTGTACATGGTATTGCACTCTGTAATTGAATATAGTTCATCAAAAGATTGCATATAGTACAATGTTGTCTGAAGCTGATTGTTTTGTTTTGATATCCTTAGCTTATCCACTTTTAAAACTACTTTTTTCTGAGACTAATTAATTAATTTTCTCTAATATGGAAACCATTATAATGTTAATTTATTATTAACATAGCTAAAAAGTACATTATTACCTTTATACACCAATGCACATTTTTAATGTCATTAATGAATGTATCACTAGCTCTCCTTTTTCCAGCATGAAGAACCTGAGAGGTGCAGAAACATTTGTAAATATTTGTGCCAAAAATAAAAGTACTTAGAAAACTTCTTTGCTCTCTTGTTTACATAGATGTATTATACCTTTCAAGCAAAATGAAAGTAATCTGTTGTTTGCAAAAGTAAGAGACAAATATGGTTGTTGAACTACAAACAAGTGTAAACCCAATAGTATATGTATCACCATGTGGGACTGTTGTTGCTTTATGGTCTTAACTTTAAGTTGATTAAGTACACACGCACATAAAGCCCTTTTCTTAGGATTCAGGTCTTGCATTCTAATCCGTTTCAGAGTCCACAGGAAGCAGGAAGCGGGAGATTCGGGATAGCTCATCAGCCCTGTTTCTCTAGCTTCCTGTCTTCTCTCTAGGCTTTCCTCCTTAGACTGCTAACAATTCCTTCCCCTTGCAAGTGCCACCCCCCAGTTCCATGATCCTTTTATCTCAGAGGCCACAACTGGCTGGCATAGTCCTTTTTGGCTGGCCCACAAGGTATCATCCTAAATTCTGGTTTAATTGCCAAGAATTAAAAATGAAGAGAGTTCACATATGTATACTTTGGGATATGCTTGAAAAATGGGACGATCTGGAGAGAGAGAACGCATATTCCCTCCTATCAATAATTATCCGATACTGAGCAGTAGCTGTCCTCTTTAGGAGGCTGTGCTCTCTCCACTTGGGCACCCTCACGCCCAAATGAAGGGGCCCTCTCCTATAGACCTGGGAACACATTTGCCTTTTGTTCCCCCGACACCAGCCCATTTTGCTCATTTATAACCAGCCTGACCCTGAAGTTCAAAACTCTAATTTGTCAGTCCTTAAGCTTTATCAGCCTCATCTATTTCTCGGGAAATGACAAAGAAAAAGAGTAAGAAATGTAAGTTAGCGGTCTTCCTTTAGCATGTGTTGACAGATGATCAGATCTCCCACACTAGAGACATCTTATGGGCATCTCCTACATATTAGAGTTCTTTAATCTTCTGTTAATTTAGACAGGTGTATGCCCTACCCAGGAGGTAGGGGGAAGGAGAACAATCCCTGAGACCCCACCCCACCTAATTT
Organism: Sturnira hondurensis; assembly: GCF_014824575.4. Taxonomy (NCBI): domain Eukaryota; kingdom Metazoa; phylum Chordata; class Mammalia; order Chiroptera; family Phyllostomidae; genus Sturnira; species Sturnira hondurensis. The sequence goes on from NW_028079136.1 coordinate 6,334,435, forward strand.
ACGGGCCCACCTAAGTTGTTCCCAGTGGCTTTTAGATGTGAACAGCCTGTCTTGGCTCTGGCTTCAGACTTTCCTAAAATCTCTAAAACAAGCCGTATCTGTCATACCCTGTACCTCTTGCTAAATGGACTCAGGCCTGTCACTAGCAGCAGCCAGCCTTGGCTTTCAACTTGGCCTATCCTGGGTACTTCCAAACCCAGCACAAGTAGCAGCCACCTGCAGATTGCTTTGTAGATCATGCTGGGAGGCCCTGGGGAAGACACAGATGGCAGCCAACCTTGGCCTACACCTCCTGGGAGGCCCCAGAGCCACCTCCACAAGCAACAGACTCAACAGGTGAACTCCGTGGGTACCAGTGCCCTGCTGAAGTAAATCCCAACCCATGGGGTCGGCCACTGCACAACTGACTATCCACAGCTGTTGAAGCCAGTTTTTGTGTTGATCAGCCTGGGGTTAGGCCCTCCCACTGTCATGCCAACAGCAATCGAGGCTTAACTACAACAGAAGAGGGTACACAGCCCATAGAGGGGGTGCGCCTGGATGGCTCAGCTTGGGGCTAGGTGTTGAGAGAGAGTTGGGGGATATGTGGAAGAAGATACCCCAGAGTGATTATAGGTTGTGATGAAAATAGGGTTGAAAAGGAAATTTTTAGAAGTTTTGCTATGGCATATATTTTTAAATCTCTTTCATGGTTTTTGAGAAATGCAAAATAAGAAAGAGGTTATTCTGAGGTTAATCAAACTTCAGATGGTTGCTTTGCTATGTTTCCTTTACTTCAGCACCACACCAAGCCTGAACCACAGAGATCTAAGCATAATAACAAAAAAAGAATTATCAGACTTGATAACACAATAGGAAAACACAGTTGCTGTAGTACTATCATTATAGTAAGAAAATTTAGTCCCTAGACTAGTATCATTTAGAGAATGTGAATTAGAGACAGAGAGCTTGAATGATGACATTAGATACTAACAGAAATGGAATGAACTCAATTTATCTCATACATTCTCTGAACTTTGCTTGCTATTTATCAGACCTGAGTTCATCACTTTTCATCTACACTATTGCTGTGCCTATTTCCAGTCTCAGCAAACTCTCTGTCATACCTACAGTCCATACTTTTATCCTATGAAAGTAATATAGAGCTTATTATGTCTTTCTTAGAACTTTTGAGGGCTCCCTATTTTTTCCAGAAGCAAGTCCAAACACAGCACTATATTGGGTGGGTATGCTAAGTTGGCATTCTGCATCCATTTCATATGTGTGGCTTCCTAAATTGTAGAGGATGAAAAGGTAATACTACTTTTCCCAGATTTTGTACAGCTGGATTTATGTAATGCAAATTAGCTTCTGCCAATTAATGCACACGCTCATGAATCAGAAGGCAGAGGAAGGAGAGACAAACTTTATGCTATTGCTGCAGCAAGCCTGGTCCTGGAGATACTGGACTCATCTTCAGCAAGGTCCCAGAATCCAGCCTAGCTTCCTGGATGTGGAGAGGCAATTCCAGTCACAGCAGTGATTGGACTTAGTTTGTAGCCCTTCCAACAATTTCATAAGGATACCAAATTCCCCACATTAAACTTTGTCTGTTTGAAACAGTTGGAGACATTTCTATTTCCTCTGAGGGAAGCTTGACTGATACAAATGACACTGAACACATTTTACAATTTGACCTCAAACCCTCATCTTGAATCTTATCGCACCTCATTCCTCCAAAAAACACTTCACACATTTGCCATTCCACAATTTAATCTACACCCTCTCCTCTTTGCAAATACTGTTTCTTTTGTTTCCATTAACCTTGCTTTTCTTCCTGATTATATTAGTTATCTATTGCTGAATAACAAATTACCCCAAAACTTAATGGTTTATAACAATATTTACTGTCTTGTGTTTTAGAGCAGGAACTGGGTCCTCCGCTTAGGGCTCTCACAGAGCAGCAACCAAAGTGTTGACCCAGACTGCGTCCATCTCAAGGCTCTACTGGAGAGGAATCAATTCTAAGTTCACTCATCTGGCTGCTGGCAGGACTCAGTTCCTTGTTTGCCATTGGCCAACAGTTGCCCCCAGGACTTTCCCAGGTGGAACTCTCCACTGAGGCAGCTCAGAAAATGTCAACTTGCTTCATCAGAGCAAGCGAAAGAGAAGAGGTGCTAGCAAGATAAAGTCATGATCTTTTGGATCTCATCTTGGATATGACATCCCATTACTTCTGTCATATTCTGTTCATTATAAGCCCCTCTATGTCTAGCCCACACTTAAGAGGAGGGAGTTATTCAAGAGCATGAATACCAGTAGGTAGGGATCAATGGGAGCCATTTTAGAAGGCTGCTTCCCACGACATTAATGAGTCCTTCTCATTTCTTTTCTTTGAATTTTGTTTACATGCCTATGTTAGCATGTGCTATGTTGTACTATTGTTATTTGGATACATATTTTATTTTTCCTTTCACCTTTAGCACTTGTGTAGTACATGCAAATCTACTACATATTAGTTGGCTCTTAGTAAATGCTGTTGACTTAATTAATGCATACATTCTTTGGGATTTCGTGAGCTCCAAATCATAACCTTTATCAAGCAATCTGTGCTGAGTGTTGAGATTATTCAAAACAAGACCAAATGTTCCTGTCGACCTAAATATTGATTTTCTTGATGACTTTCTTTGGGTATAGAATGCAGCTGTGAACAATCCAGAAGAATGCACAAAGACTATTGTACTTGAACTTTAGTCTCTGGGTTGGCCATTGACTCACCTCTGTGAGCAACCTCATATGAATATTTGTTTTAACACGGAAACTTCAGTGTGTGTTGGATTGTGGTCAAGTCAAAGAAAGTGGAGCTCCCTCAGCAACCGCAAAGCCACAAATATTGGCAAAAATTTTGGTTCCCTGGTCTCTAGATTTTTATTTTAGTCTTAGCAATCTGGAACTCTGCACGCCAAATACTATCATTTTCTAAAAATTAGAATCCTCTGGGGGGCATTTCCAGACTTTTTTATTGCTATGACAATTGTTATTTTACTTGGGTTTAGTCTTTGGCTAAGTTGAAGACATTTTTCTGTGATCAAAAAAAAAAAAGACAAAATTATGCCCTGGCTGGTGTAACTCAGTGGATTGAGTGTAGCCTGTGAAGCAAAGGGTCGTTGGTTTGATTCCCAGTCAGGGCACATGCCTGGATTGTGGGCCAAGTCCCCAGTAAGGGACACATGAGAGGAAACCACACATTGATGTTTCTCTTCTACTCTTTCTCTTTCTCTTCCCCTCTCTCTAAAAATAAATAAATAAAATATTTTTTTAAAAGACAAAATTAAAAGTAAAATTTCTATGAAAATCAAAAGACCAAATAGAGTACTCATTTCTGCATATTTTTACCTATGAAGATTATAATTTCATTAAAAAATCACAAATAATAATAGTAATAACAAAGACATATGCTACAAAACTTCATAAAACTATAGTATCATAACAAAATATTTTTAATCACATTATGTTTTCTCCATTAAAGACATACTATCAGTAGAAGAACACAATAGAAATTTCCATGTAGTGGAGGTATAAGGAGGCAACGTCTAAATCTGAAGATCCAGCACGGAAAACATATCTGGGCTATAAATCTGGAAAGAAGTGTGGAGTGAGGTATTTGCCACTAAGAGAAATCAGAGACGATGTCAACTCACCCCAGGCATTGACTAGTGTCTGGGCAGAGGCAAGAGGCAAACCTGACCCTACTTTGAACAAAAGGTGGCTTTGTCTACAGTAGGGGAACTTGCCCTGTGTCCAAAACCCCAATGCAGGGAGATCAGAGTCAAAAATGGCACAGTAATACTTCACTGAGTAAGCTGAGAAGCCTGCATCTGCATGGAAGGGAAAAGCCATACGGTAGCAACCAGAGCTGAGGAACACTTCAAACTTTAATGTGAAAGAATATTCCCATCTTTGCTTTCACCTCTATATGTCCCCTTACTAATAACCCTTTCAATACATCCCCTTGAGGGATTGCTAACCTCATCGAGAAAAGCCTCCAGGCTTGAGCCCTATGCTCAAAAGATGTTCCACAGAGAACCTTGCAATGGGGGTAATTGGCTGCTAGCAATAAAGTATAAGTGGGGGCAGAGGTAATTATGCTTCTTACACTACCTATATACTTCCTTTATTTTCTTTTCATGGAGCAACGGCTTGGGGAGCACCAGTATAACTTGCATTTCTCTAGATCTGTTAGGGGCAGAATCCTGTTCCTTGAACAAAATCAACCCTCCAAGTTTATTTGCAAACAAGAGACTCAAAGGTGCTCACAAGCGTTATCACATTCTCTATGGCATTAAGGTTTTTCCCACTGCTCTTGTCTAATTCTACTCCAGTGAGTATTCTCATAACTTCCACTGGGCACAGGGACCCCTTCTGCATGTTTCTGCCTTTCCCATCAACCACCATGACTATTTTCTCTAGGTATCACCACAGCTACCAGGCACCACTGCATCCACTAAGACCAGCTTCTATATCCTCTGGGAACTGCCACACTCAAAAGGCACCAACTGCCAGACTCTGCTGCTGCTTCCCTGGTAATAGCCTCATCTGCACCCGCCAAGTAACTATGCGACTTTGCTATATGCCGACTTGGCCACTGCAGACTGCTGCCTTTTCCTCCAGCAACCACAACATTCTCCAGGCACTGCCACCTCTGCCAGGTATTATAGCACTTACTGGAAGTGCTATACCTGGTGCTATATACCACCAGGTATTACAGTTCGATTCCCAGGCAGGGCACATGCCTGGGTTGCAGGCCAGTTAGTTCCTGGTGGGGAATGCTTAAGAGGCAACCATACATTGATATTCTCTCCCTCTCTCCTTCCCTTCCCCTCTAGAGATAAATAAATAAAATCTTAAAAAAAAAGAGATACAAATATAAAATCAAAGTCACCTTTAAAATCTTGTGATATTAAATTGAAGTTAGGAACATCAGTACAAGCTCTAGATACTTATTTTCTTTTCAAACATTTATATTCCCTGGCTCTGTCCACTGAAAAGAACTGGAAGCAATGACAATCCAATAGTTATGACTGCATTTGGCAACCAGATCGTGGCCTCTGAATACCACTGCCCAGTGAAAGGATCCAGGATTCCTTAGAGGAATGGCTGAATCCAGGTCTGGATCGGCAAGTCTAGACAAGAAGCCAAGGACCAGAACACAAGGAAGCTATCAAAACCTTGTCAAAAAGACAGTATGATGCAGTTACCATTGGGCAAAGGTGGAACTATATAAACATCAAAAGCAATACTAAATGCAATTGATCAAATATATAAAATCCATCAATTTATAATTATACTAAAAAAGTTTAAATTCCACACAGCATACATGACTTCATATAATAAGAAAGAACTCACCATTTCTCCTTTCCTGTACAGACTATATTTCAGAGTAACCAAATATCCCCCATTCATAAGGAAAAGTTTTCTTGTGTTTTGTGTTGTTTTTGTAGAAGTGACACTAATAAATAAGTAATTTTGTAATCCCTAATAAAAGGGATTCAGACTGCCATCATAATGGATGAAATCCTTAGATGAAATAGAGATGAGAACCCCACTATTCAACCTTCCAGCAGATCTCACAACCCCTGATGTGGTGCAACATGAAGCACCCAGCACCATCTAGGAACTATTCATGCCAGAATGGTCAGACCTGAATCTAATTAGGCCTCTAAAGCCCAAGTGCATTTATAGGAAATATGGGGAGGAACGCACCACACGGAAGAAGACAGATAAATCCAGAATGTGGGATTTACCTAATAGTAGTCTGTCTATATAACAATCGGCCCAGTGTGATCGTCTTTATGTGTCAATGTGGCTAAATGTTTTAGTCCCGAGTTATTCAGTCAAATACTAAATGTTGCTGTGAAGGTACTTGGGAAATGCAGTTAAAATCCATAAACAATTGACTTCAAGTAAGGGAGATTATTCTAGGTAATACAGGTGGGTCTGATTCACTCAGTTGAGAGAATTTAAGAGCAGAAGTGAGGCTTCCCAGAAGAATTTTTACCTGTGCATAGTAGTTTCAGCTCAGGCCCGAGAGCTCCAGCCTTCCTGACAGCTGGCCTATGGATTTCCCACTTGCCTTGCAGCCAGCACGACTGATAATCCAACTCCTTGCAATAAATTCCTTAGTATATACTTCCTACTCATCTGTTTCTCTGGTTGCACTCTAACATACCCAAGTTCCTGCAGCAAGTCACTGGCATGAAAAAAGGAGGGGAGGAGGGCTGCTCTAAATTAAATGATTTGAAATACAACAGTGAAATGGAATGTGAGGATCTTGTTTGTATCCTAATTCAAAACAAATCAGTACAAGTTAACTATGTGGAAAAAGACAGTTTTTAGATCACCTTGGAAGTATAATTATGGATTGACTGCTTCCAGCCCTTGCTTCCTACGCAGCAGAGTGATAGACTGACCTAGGTTTTGCTCTCTCCCAGTAGTGCAGTCATTTCCCATTGGTCTATCTGTCTGGCAACAAGGACTCAAAAGACCGAGCGGGATAGCTCCCAGGACTGCAGCACATACTCTGTGTTGTTCCTGAGCTTCCCCACACCATTTCCCCTGGTCCTGTCAGTACACATTGGATTGCTCTTCCTTTGCATTATACACAATCACGGTAAGGTTTGAGTTTTGTATTTGCATGAAGAAAAACCTGACTTCTTTGATCTGTAGTTATTAGATCTAGCTGACTGAGGAAACACCAGATGGTTTTTCAGATGGAAAGTGTTTTAAAAAGCAGAGAACTCACAGCTAGAAAAGAGAATGTTAACTTGTCTCCTAGACAAAAAGTGTTGTCAGGGAAGTAGACTCCTCTGGTTTCAGTAAGGTAGAGAGTGTTGAAAGGACAGGAATAGGGAATTCCTGAGGTCAAACTGAAATGGTCTTGGGTGGGTGAAAATGAGGTATGCCAAGGAAAATTGGGCCACAAGGAGCTGTGCTGAGATCGGTGGTCACAGAACACAGCAATGCAGGACTGTGGTGGAGTGTGTGGAAGGGACCTGCACTGACATGGTAACAAGGTAGTGTATAGAACCCACCCTCTACAAGATCCAGATACATCTTTGGGGCGATGGTGCAGTAAAATCATCCATTTAAAATGGATTCTCAAAGACTGCAGTCCATCTTGTTGACCTGCTCTGGCCTAATATTGAGCACCAGCACCTTTATGGCATGAACTTAAAGATAACATTTTAAGCTGTGTGGTCTGGCAGCAAGATAGAAGAGGAACCGAATGGACACATTTCAGGGTAATTTGACCAGCTGAGATGTCATTACACTAACGGAGCAGTGAGTTAACATGGAACCCAGACTGACATGATAGTAGGAAATGGACAAGAATGGGTTGAATTCATCAGGAGAAATACAGCACAGTAACTAAAACCTGAGGTGGGTTCTGAAATCACACAGTGGATTTGAGTCCCTCCTCAGTCGTTTATGAACTATGTAAACTTTGGCAAGTTATTTCCCCTCTCTAGAAATGTTTTCTCTCCTGTAAAATTGAGGTGACATTAGTATCTGTCTTTTTAAAATATATTTTATTGATTATGCTATTACAATTTCCCCAATTTTCTTCCCTTGTCCCCCTCTGCCCAGTACTCCCATTCCCTCCATCAATCATCCCATTTAGTTCATGTTCATGGGTCGTACATGTAAGTTCTTTGGCTTCTCCATTTCCTATACTATTCTTAATACCTCCCCGGTTATGTTGTACCTACCATTTATGCTTCTTAATCCCTGCACCTTTCCCCCATTCTCCTCCTACCCCTCCAGAAGATAACCCTCTATATGACCTCCATATCTATGATTCTGTTCCTGTTCTGGTTGTTTGCTTTGTTTGTTAGATTCAGTTGTTGATAGTTGTGAATTTATTGCCATTTTAATGTTCTTGGACTTGATCTTCTTCTTTTTCTTAGATAAGTCCCTTTAACATTTCATGTGATAATGGTTTGGTGATGATGAACTCCTTTAGCTTTACCTTGTCTGGGAAGCACTTTATCTGCCTTTCCATTCTAAATGACAGCTTTGCTATCATTGATAGCATAATCTAGATTGTAGGCCCTTGCTTTTCACCACTTTGAATACTTCTTGCCATTCCCTTCTTGCCTGCAAAGTTTCTTTTGAAAAAAAATCAGCTGACAGTCTTATGGGGACCCCCCACGTACATAACTAACTGCTTTTCTCTTGCTGCTTTTAAGATTCTCTCCTTATGTTTAACCTTTGGCATTTTCATTATGATGTGTCTTGGTGTGGTTTTCTGTGGGTCCAATTTGTTTGAGACTCTCTGTGCCTCCTGTACTTGTTACGTCTATTTCCTTTGCCAAATTAGGGAAGCTTTCTTTCATTATTTTTTTCAAATAGGTTTTCAATTTCTTGCTCTTCTTTTTCTGGTGTCCCTGTGATTCAGATGTTGGTATGTTTGGAGATGTCCCAGGGGCTCCTTAGACTGTCTTCATTTTTCTGAATTCTTTTTTCTTCTTGCTGTTCTGATTGAATGCTTTTTTCCTATGTTCCAAATCATTGATTTGAGTCCTGGCTTCATTCCTTCCACTGTTGGTGCCCTATAGATTTTCTCTTTATTTTATTTAATGTAAACTTCATTTATGCCTGGGTTCTTTTTATGCCGTTGAGGTACCCGATGAGTTCTTTGAGCATCCTGATCACCAGTGTTTTGAACTCTGCATCTAATAGGTTTGTTATCTTCATTTCACTTAGTTTTATTCTGGAGTTTTGTTGTGTTCTTCCATTTGGACCATATTTGTTTGTCTCCTGAATTTGGCAGCCTGACTGTGTTTCTGTGTATTAGGTAGAGCTACTTTGACTCCCTGTCTTAGTAGTGTGGCCTAATGTAGAAAAGGCACCTGTAAATTTTGTGGGGTGGAGCCTTAGGTAATTGCCAGGGTGGGGCAACCCATTTCATCACTTTGTGGCTCTGTGTGGGTAGAGGGCTTAGAGGAGGTCAATGACACTGCCTGGCTTCTGGAGGTTTACCCAGGAGGAAACTGTTTCCCAGCACTTGCCCTGTTTCCAGTCACTACACTTTTTCACCATATGTCACAGGTGCCCTTCCAGCTGCTGTGCTGGTGCTGAACCCCAGAGGCAAGGGGTCTGTGTGAGTCCTAAGTCCCTATGGGCCCTTTAAGAGAAATCTCCTAAAAATTAGTTTCTTCCATTGCACCAACCCCCACTGGTTTTTGCAGCCAGAAATTACAGGGATTTATCTTCCTGGTATGAGAACCCTGAGCTGTGTGGTCTGGCCTGGGGCTGGGATCCCTCACTTCCAAAGTATCCTTCCCAATTTTTATCCACTACACATGAATGTGGGACCACACATGAATGTGGGACTGTCCATTCTGCCACCTCTCCACACTTCTCCTCCTGTCTCCATATCTCTGCCCCTCCTACTCAGCTGGGTGAATGTGGCTTCTTTAAACCCTTGGTTGTCAGATGTCTGTACAGCTTGATTTTATGATGGTCCCCAGTGGTGACCAGCTTGGCACAATAGCCATAATATTCATATCTGTCTTTAATACCTATCTTTTTAAAAGATTTTATTTACTTATATTTAGAGAGAGGGTAAGGAAGAAAGAGATGGAGAGAAACATCAATGTGTGGTTGCCTCTCGCACACCCCTCACCAGGGACCTGGCCTGAAACCCAGGCATGTTCCCTGATTGGGAATCAAACCAGAAACCATTTGGTTTATAGGCCAGTGCTCAATCCACTGAGCCACAACAACCAGGGCTAATGCTTATCTTTTAAAATGGTGGTGAGGCTTATATTATATAATAAATATAGGACACGTAAAGTGCCTAGCACACATTAAGAAATTTAAAAAAGGGCCCTGGCCAGTGTGGCTCAGTAGATTGAGCACCAGCCTGCAAACCAAAGGGTCACAGGTTTGATTCCCAGTCAGGGCACATGCCTGGGTTGCAGGCCAGGTCCCCAGTAGAGGCACATGAGAGGCAAGCACATATTAATATTTAAACCCCCCCCCCCCAAAAAAGAAACTTAAAAAAGAGTAAAAAAATAAACAAGGAAAAATTTTAAAGAAAGTACAGGACATCATGACAGAATTATTGAGGACACAGAAAGAAAGCTTTTTATATGATTTAGCCTGGGAATCCAGAAGGAATATTGGCAACCACTATTTCAGATACGGAAATTGTCAAATTCAGGTGCCATTACTGTAACACATTCATTCGTACGGGAGATACTCTATGTAAATATGAAGGTACAGGATTGGAACACCCGTGAAAGATAACCATTGGCAATGCTGATTTGGGAATCATCTGAATACAGGTGATAATTGAAGCTATGAGTGCATGAGCTCTCCGAACACGTAAAAATAAAAGCAGAGGATGGAGGACAGAGCTTGAGAAGAAGCAGCCAGAAAGGAGAATCCTGCAAGATGGTGATGAAGCTTTAATCTTAATTGTAAGTGGCCTGCTGTTCCTCCATACTCTACACTGATATAACTAGATGCAGTGATGTATTGTGAGGAAAAGTATGGGACTAGTGGCCAGGAAATCTGGATCTTAACCTAGTTTAGTTAACTCGCTCTGTAGTTCTTAGGCGAATCACTTCCCATCTTTGGATCTCAGCTTCCTCACCCATAAAAGAAGAACGTTGGAATAGATGATGTTATGCATTACAACAGGAAGTCAAAAACGTTGACAGTCCTCAACCACCGAAAGCCTTGTCGTCCATTCCCACAGTCCTCTCCCAGGTGTTTGGTGACCTTACAAAGGTCAGGAGGCATTGGGCATATTTTCCTAGAAAAATATTTCAAAACTCTCTCATTCTCCTAGTCTTCACTCCAGCACTGTGTTTACTACAATTTTATTGAAGCATCTGTGTTTTAACTGGAAAATACCTACATAAATTATGAAATTCGGACTACCCATTACAAACTGCAAGAGTTATTATAAAAGAATCCTTCTTACAAAAGAATTAACTTAGAGGTTTCTTCTTCCATAACTCTTACTATTTTATTTATGGTACCCTACAAACATGTTTCCTACACTCTTTTTCAAATGTAAAAAAACAAAGTTTCCCTATCCTGCTACAAAATTTCATGATAAAAATTCCACAGAGAATTTTTAATTTCTTGAACTATGGTTTTTAAGATAATCTTTATTATTGTCTTATTGTTTTACGTTCTAACTAATTCATTCTGCTTATGCAAAATTAAGAAAAAGCTGTAGAGAGGAAAAGGAACTATCTAGAGATATCAATACTTATACTAATTTAATGCTAATTTAAATCGAATAGTCTTATAATCTCTCCTATAGTCCGATCCTCACTGATTTGGGCTACACTCTCCATAAGCTATAAAAAGGAGTAATGGCCCCATTTTATAAAATCAGAGGCAATCTGTAAGCTGACATTCCTGGCTCCAAGGCTCAGATCAGCCTGAAATAGAGAGTCTCTCAAAATTTAAATAGATCCGCCCTGGCTGGTGGAGCTCAGTGGATTGAGCGCGGGCCTGCGAACCACACGATTGCGGTTCGACTCCCAGTCAGGGCACATGCCTGGGTTGCAGGCCAGTTCTCAGCAGGGGACACACCAGAGGCAACCATACATTGATATTTCTCTCCTTCTCTCCTTCCCTTCCCCTCTAAAGATAAATAAATAAAATCTTTAAAAAAAATTTAAATAGATCTGCCTTTCCCCCCACTTTACTGAGGTATAACTGGCATTCAATAAACTGCACATGAGGAAAGTGTGCACTATTAGAAGTTGTGACATATGCATACACCTGTGAAACCATCACTACAATCAAGAAAATTACCATAACCCCCAAAAGTTTCCTCCTGTGCCTTTGTGATACCACCCACCTACCCATCTCTGCTGCCCCTTTTTCATTCCACATCCCTCCTTTAAACACCCACTGATCTGCTTTTTGTCACCAGTTTGGATTTTCTAGAATTTTATATCAGTGGAATCACACAGTTGTACTTGGGGGAGGGAGGTCTGGCTTCTTTCACTCAGAATAATTCTTTTGAGATTCATCCACATTATTGAGGATATAAATCATTCATTCCCTCTTATTTCTGAGAAGTATTCTATGTGTGAATATACCCCTATTTGTTTTCCATTCACCTGTTAATGGACATTTGGGTTGTTTCCAGTTTGGGCCAATTACAAATAATGCTACTGTGAATGTCCATGTACACGTCTTCGTGGGTAGAATACCTAGGAGCGGAATGGCTGGATCATATGGCAGGTGCACACTTAGCTGTTCAAGAGATGGCAATCTGTTTTCCAAAATAGTTGTATCATTGACATCCCCAACAGGCTGTATACGAGGATTCCAGTTGTTCCACATCCCTCCCAACACTTTGTACAATCAGTCTGTTTAATTTTAGCCATTCTAGTAACTTGGGTGCTCGGCAATATCTCATTGTACTTTTAATTTGCATTTCCCTAAGGAATAATGATGTCAAGCATCTTTCATTTGCTTATTTTGTCATCCACTTACCTACTTTGATGAAGCATCTTAAAATCGGGTAGTATAACAACTTTGCTTTTCGTGACCAACGTTTTGGCTACTGTAGATCCTACTGCACTTCCATATTAATTTAGAATTAGCTTGGTAATTTCCACAAAAAAGAAACCCTGCTATGATTTTTTATTGGACTCACCTTTAAAGCTATAGATCAAATCAGAAATAAGTGACATCTTAAAAATACCAAATCTTCTGATCCGTGAACACAATGTATTTCTGTATTTAGACTGTTAATTTCTTTCACAATGTTTTTGTAATTTTCAGCTTCTATGTATGTCTTTTGCATCTTTGGTCAAATTTATCCCTAAGTATTTTATTTGTTTGTTTGTTTCCTAGGTTTGTTTGCTGAAAAGTATTTGTAAATTTTTTTTAGTATTTGCAAAATTCAATGTCCAATTGTTCACTGCTAGCATGCGAAATATATAAAGAACTCTCACAAGTCCATGATGATGACAATAACAACAACAACAAAGCCCAGGTAGCCTAGTTAAAAAATGGGCAAAGGACTGTTCTTTTCCCACTCATCTATTGATGGACAATTAGGTTGCTTCCACCTCTTGGCTATCATAAGTAATGCTGTATTGAGCGTGGGTGTGCAAATATCTTTCAAAATTTAACTGCTTTGACACATGATGGCAATCCTGGATCTTAGGGGTTTTTTTTCAGCATTCAAATATTCATCAGGCGTTGAAATACTGAACAACCACTGCACGCCAGGTTCTGTGCTGGCTGTCAGGAAGAAGATCCTCAGCACGTTCTCAATGAGGCAATATAAGGAGTGCACAGGCACACATGGACCTGGCCCTGATGAAGTCTCCTCATTCTACTGAGGTATTTTAAAGCAAGAGTTATGAGCTCGGACTTTAATTTGGCTCTGATCCTCGGGCCTGCGAACCAGAGGATCGCGGTTCAATTCCCAGTCAGGGCACATGCCTGGGTTGCAGGCCAGTTCCCTGCAGGCCAACTCCCAGTAGGGGACCCACGAAAGGCAACCATACATTGGTGTTTCTCTCCTTCTCCTTCCCTTCTAAAGATAAATAAATAAATAAAATCTAAAAAAAAAATTGGCTCTGATCCTGACTGGTTGGTTGACCTTGAAAAACTTAATTGACTTTCCTAAGCCTATTTCTTCAGCTATAAAATGAAGATATTAATAATAGATACCTCATAAGATTGCTGTTTGGAATAAATGAATTAATATCTTTAAATTCCTTAGAAAAGGGCTGGGTACATCGTAAACAGTCAATAAACCTATTTATTATTATAGGGCAGATTGATTCTTCACAGAGTAAATCCACAAATGGCTGGGATGGAAACATTAACGAGCATATGAAGTAGCATAATTTAGCTGCTAAGCATAGAGGTACTAGGGTCACCAATATCTAGGTTAAAACCTTGCTCTGCTATTTACTGGTGGTATGACTTTGAGGCAACTACTTAAATAAGTGCAATGCCTGTACGTGTTTAGTGTCATATTTGTCACGCAACAGATACTTAATGGACAGCAATTGTTGATTATGGGCATTCTGAAAAGCCATAATACTGTCAACACCTATTCATAATAATAACAGCTGCCACTTATTAGGGCTTACCATTTCGAACCCTGTGATAGTTTCTGTCCAAATGTTCTCTTTTATGCTTCTTAATCTATTGGGTTAGTTTAGTACTAAAGGACTCTTGGTACTGTTGACATTTTGGACAAATAATTCTTTGCTATCTTATGCATTGGAAGATGTTTAGCAGCACCCTTGGCCTCTATCCACTAAAAGCCAATAGCAGGAGATAGCCAACATATCCAAAATATCCAAATCAATAAAGTTATTGGTGAAAATGAAAAATGTTTTTTATCTTACAGAAAAAACTAAACGGACTTTTTGGCCAACCCAATAGCTGGGCGAGCATAATCGACTCCATTTCACGATGAGGAGGTCATCTTTGTGTAACTATGACCAGGGGAAGGCTGGAGATCCAATAAGTGCTGACTTGGAATCCAACCCTTGGCCAAACCAGGGCTCCAAGAGTGGCCTTGTCACTGGGTTGAGGCCTCAACATCCCCTGGGAGATGGCGCCTGCAAAGAAGACAGTCGGCCAGGCCAAACCCACAGCCACACCACGAAAACCCCTACCTCCAAAAGCCTCCTAGGTGGAGCCTCCCCTACCGCCCCTTGGCCATGACCCCCCTCCTTGGCCTTCGCTACCACTTCCTCTCCCAGTTCCCCTGGAGAAGAGTAAGCGCTGAGCTAGAGCACAGCTCTAGGGAACTGACTTCGAACTCAGAGTCCAGGCAAAATGCTGGCGGGAGGGTGGAGGCGGAGTGGGGAGGCAGGGCTTTTGCGTCACTGTGGTGCGACCCGGTCTCCCGCAGAGCCGCCGCCACCGCAGCCTGTGGGCCTGAGTGGCGGGCTTGGGCGGCACCTGTACCGCCGGAAGCGTGATGCCTTGAACCTTGGGTGAGGTCTCCAGCGCAGTCCTTTCTTCGTTTCCCTACCTACCTGCTCCACGACCCTCGGGCTGGAAGTAGGAGCCGGCCGGGCCTCGACAGCCGAGCCGGGGTTCAGTGGGGAGACAGGCCCCGCCCTGCCGCCCTTTCTAGGCCCCGGCTTAGGGTGCGGAGCTGGCTTGGAAGGCCCTGCGGTGGACGCGTCGTCCCCAACCTGGGGGGTTTCAGTGGTCCAGGGTGGGGAGGTGGCTTGTCCTGCTTGGGGGGCGGGGACGGAGCTGGGGGAGCTGGACAGAGTTCTTCCTTCTGGAGTCCGGAACCGCTTTTGAATATTGCCGCCTGCGCAGTCTGTCGGCTAGCTGTTGGTTAGAACTCCAAGTTCAAGTGCGTTTCAGGAGGGGCTGGTGCGGCGAGGGTGGCTGGTGTGTTTAGTAAACACACGAGTGCTGTTAAAAACCCTAGGCGCCCCCGCCACGCTCAGATCAGAAACCCTCTGCCTTGTGACGGTAACTCAGACTCAGAAAAGGTCAAGTCGATCTACTGAGCTTAGCTGGCTCTCCATTTCTAAATTAGTTCGGGGTGCCCTTCTCAAAGGGCTTGCCTTGTTGAACCGAATCTTGTTGAACCGGGTCTTGAGACCCGGCTGAGACGATACGTTACCTTTCTAATCATTGTAATGATTCCTGGAGTGGAAGTCTTCTGTGTTAGCTTTGGGTGATTTCTTGTGTTACTTGTACCGAGTTAGAAAATGCGGACTTACTATTACTCAAATTCATCCCCAGATGTTTCATTTTAGTTGCAGTGTACGGCCGTATTCTGACCCTGTCAAGCTTCTTAGTGCCAAGTCAGTCAGTTCTTTCCTCTGGCATCTTTATAAAGTTGCCTGTGGTTATTAATTCTGAGATTTTCTGCGTAAAGTCACTCTTTTCCACTCCCTCGCCCTCGCGCCCATTAGTCTTGAGCTCCATCCATTCAAAATTTCATCTGGGACCAAGGATCGTGGATTATTCACTGCTATATTGAAGTCACCTCCCTACAAGTGATGCTTTCTGAATTTGTAACTCAAAAACAGTGTGGGTTTTTCTCCTTTTAATGCCACCTGGCTGCCATTTCTAAGTAATTTCCTCTAGCATATGATTGCAGATTTCCAAAATATGTACTTTGTCATTTTGTGTGAGGGAACTGTGTATTTGATGTGTGTAGCCTGCTACGTCTTAGTTCACATCCAAACACCTAACACAGGTACCTTACCCTTCTCTTCTCCAAAAGGCAGGGGAGATTCAGAGAGGGTTCTTACAAGTTTAGTTAATGTATTTTTCCAAATATGTAATGTATTTAGTAAACACACTGGTGCTGCCAGAATTCTGTGTTCTTCATCTCCAGTACTGTCCTTCCTTTTAGTTTTTCTTTCCATAAAAATTGTCTTCTGATTAAGATCTTTGGGCCCAGAACAGGCATTCCAGGCTCCGTAAGTGACTGACTAGTTGGACTTGTTTCACCATGTGTCTAACTGCTGTCTAACTTGCAGAACAGCCTACAGATCTAGAGTTTAAGTAAGCAGTGAGTAATAAAAGTGTATCCTTAGGGACCTAGTTTTTAGTACTTGGTTTTTATCACTGATTTTTTTTTTAAGATTTTAGTTATTTATTTATTTATTTTTAGAGGGGAAGGAGAGAGGGAGAGAAACATCAATGTATGGTTGCCTTTTGTGCGTCCCCTGCTGGTAGTTAGCCTGCAAGGAACCGGCCTGCAACCCAGGTATGTGCCCTGACTGGGAATCGAACCGCGATCGTCTGGTTCGCAGGCCCCCGCTCAATCCACTGAGCTACGCCAGCCAGGGCTATCACTGATTTTTTAAATCACTTACTTCACCATGAAAATAATTGATTATTTCAATTGTAAATGTCTTTTTGTAAGTAAAGCGGGTGAGACAAAATTTCATGGAGAGCAGCTTTTGGAGGGGTGTTCACTACAATACTTGTGAACTAGCCACCTGCTTGCCCTTTCAGACTTAGGGATGGATATGGTTTAAATTTTCATGGAGTTTTTTGGGGGGCGGGGGGAGGTGGTTGATTGGTTTTTGCCAGTTGTCTGTGATGTGATTTTATACATTTAAAGAATATTTGAACCACAACAATTCATTTGTCAGAAAAAGAAATGATCGAGTGAATGTTACCTCCCACTAGACTAGAGAATGTGGCATTTTTAGAATCCTTGATATTCTCATGTTTCAAAATAGTTCTTTATTTTTAAAATCTTTCAAATGTTTTTTGAAAGCACACTATTATTTCGCTAGAAAGGACTAAGTTATAGGTGGCACAATAGTATGAGAGCTGCTAGTTCTTTGAGAAACCTTGACCAGAGATTTGTCTTTTGCTGAATTCTATGCCAGTGGTTTGCAAATTACGTTCCTATGAAATACGGCTCCATGATCTAGAGGGGAGCATTTTGCTGATATCAAATAATGAATACCTCTCAATTTACATAAGCATTAATTGACTGATAAATTTTTACAATTTTATATTTTTCCAAATATATGTTATTGATTGTGCTATTACAGTTGTCCATTTTTCCCCCCTTCACTCCCCTCCGCCTTGCACTCCCCCCCACCCACATTCCCCCCCTTTAGTTCATGTCCATGTGTCATACATATAAGTTCTTTGGCATCTACATTTCCTATACTATTCTTACCCTCCCCCTGTCTATTTTGTACCTACCTTCTATGCTACTTATTCTCTGTACCTTTTCCCCCTCTCTCCCCCTCCTACTCCCCTGTTGATAATCCTCCATGTGATCTCCATTTCTGTGGTTCTGTTCCTGTTCTAGTTGTTGCTTAGTTTGTTTTTCTTTTTTGTTTTAGATGTGGTTGTTAATGATTGTGAGTTTGCTGTCATTTTACTGCTCATATTTTTATCTTTTTCTTAGATAAATCCCTTTAACATTTCATATAATAAGAGCTTGGTGATGATAAACTCCTTTCACTCAACCTTATTGAGAAGTACTTTTTCTGCCCTTCCATTCTAAATGAAAGCTTTGCTAGATAGAGTAATCTTGGATGTAGGTCCTTGCCTTTCATGACTGGGAATACTTCTTTCCAGCTTCTTCTTGCCTGTAAGGTCTCTTTTGAGAAATCAGCTGACAGTCTGATGGGAACTCCTTTGTAGGTAACTGTCTTCTTATCTCTTGCTGCTTCTAAAATTCTCTTCTTCATTTTCATCTTGGGTAATGTAATTATGATGTGCCTTGGTGTGTTCCTCCTTGGGTCCAAATTCTTTGGGACTCTCTGAGCTTCCTGGATTTCCTGGAAGTCTATTTCCTTTGCCAGATTGGGGAAGTTCTCCTTCATTGTTTGTTCAAATAAATTTTCCACTTGTTGCTCTTCCTCTTCCCCTTCTGGTACCCCTATAATTCGGATGTTGGAATGTTTAAAGATGTCCTGGAGGTTCCTAAACCTCTCCTCATTTTTTTGAATTCTTGTTTCTTCATTCTTTTCTGATTGGATGTTTCCTTTTTCCTTCTGGTCTACACTGTTAATTTGAGTCCCAGTTTCCTTCCCATCAGTTTTGGTTCCCTGTATGTATATTTTTCTTTATTTCATTTCGCATGGCGTTCATTTTTTTATCTAATTTGCAACCAAATCCAACCAATTCTGTGAGCATCCTGATCACCAGTGCTTTGAACTGTGCATCCAATAGGCTGGCTATCTCTTCATCACTTAGTTGTATTTTTTCTGGAGCTTTGATCTGTTCTTTCATTTGGGCCATTTTTTTTTGTCTTGATGTACCTGTTATGTAGTGAGGGGCGGAGCCTTAGGTGTTCACCAGGGTGGGGCAACCCATGTTGCTGGGTTGTGACGCAGTATGTGGGGCAGGGGTCCAAGAGGGAACAATGGCACTTGCTCCACTCTCTGCCAGACTTAGTCACTTCCCACAAGCAAATTGGACTCTTCTGGTGCTGATTCCCATGTGGGTGAATCTGTGTATGTTCTAGGACCCTACAGCTCTGGGTCTCTCCATTGAACTCTCCTGTGAGGCTAGGAGTCTCTCCCAGCACCTCAACCCCCACAGGTGTTTTCAATCAGAGCTTTGAGGCTTTATTTCCCTGCTCTGGGGCCCTGGGTTGTGCAGCTCATCTCGCTCCCTAGTTGTCCCTCCTGGTTTATCTGCACACCAGTGTGGGACACCCCAGTCCACAATCCGCAATCTACCACCTCACTGGTCCTCCTGCTGCTGCCTTGCTGGCCAGCTGCAGCCTTGCACACCCCTCTCCACTATCTGCCACCTCACTAAGTCTGCCAGCCACTGCCTTGCCACAAGTCCTCTCTGCCCAGCTGCCTGTCTCCATCCCTCCTACCAGTCTGGATGGATATGTCTTCTTTAACTCCTTGGTTGTTGGATTTCCATACAGTTCGATTTTTCTGTCAGTTCTGGTGGCTTTTTGTTTCTAAAATTTTGTTGTCCTTTTGGTTGTGCGAGGAGGCACAGTGTGTCTACCTACACCTCCATCTTGGCCAGAAGTCTCCATTTATTTTTTTTTAAACTTTGGCTTCTCTCCAAGTTAGTCTTGGTAGATGTCTGAACAGGTGAACAAGAGTCAAAAGAATACTGAGTGAATAATTTTTAAAAGCTGTCAACAATATTTATTGTATCCATTCATAAACATGTATTGTATGCTTATTTATGTGCTGAAAGAGAGAACATAGCTGTTATCCTCAAGAAGCTCACAGAGGGGCGTGGTCAAGTTACCTAGCTGATATGTGCTGTGATAGAAGAATGTGCAGAGCCATTAAAGGGGGACACTGGACAACTCACGTCTGGTGACTAGAGAGAGGATGGCCTCAACAGATGGTTTTTGTGCACATGCACCCTTGAGTGTGGTTTTATATTGCATATGGATCACAGAGTCATGTTTTATGTTAGTGATAGACATTAATACTTTCATTATTTTATAGTGTTCAAAGTGAACCATAAATTCCAGGCTCTCTCCACTGAACCAGGTCAAGAACCATTGTTCCAGGCTCTTGTCTAGGTAGTGTTTCCTTTTAACCAGGGGTTTGCAATAATCAGGGGTTTGCAATAATCAGGTTTGCCAGATACCAGAGCAATTACCAGATAACAAATTAATATGTTGCCTCAAGTTATAAACCTGTCACTCAAAGTTAGGGCACCAAATCAAAACAATGCAGAAACAGAAAGGACCACTTTCTAATTCAACATGTAGCTAAAGCATCTCTGAAGTAAATGTTGGGCACGTTGATTAAATTATCATTGCATGTTTTTACACTGTTCAGGCTGTATTTCAAAAGTTTTATTTTTATTTTTTTGTTAAGTAATGTAAGTGTAATTTAAAGTTTTCAGTCTGGTTGATTAAATCCTTTATTGCTTTTAGATTGGATTGATACAGGAAAAGGTAGAGGGAATTTAAGTCTCACTTTGGGAGTAAACTATTAGGTTACAGGTCACCTACTTCACTTCTCACCAAAGCAGGTTTTCCCTAAAACTCTCATTAGCTGGGGATTTACTAATCTGTATTTAAACACGTTTGCCCTGGCTGGTGTGGCTCAGTGGATTGAGCACTGGACTACAAAGCAAAGGGTTCCTTTGCCTGTTCAATTCCCAGTCAGGTCACGTGCCTGGGTTGCAGGCCAGGTCCCCAGGGGGGGGTGTGCAAGAGGCAACCACACATTGATGTTTCACTGTCTCCCTCCTTTCCCCTCTCTCTAAAAATAAATAAATAAAATCTTTAAAAAAATAAAAAAATAAACACCTCCACACTTTTAATGAAAGAAAGATCACATACATAAATTACACTTCTGGATAATTATGGATGATAAGAAATTTCTTACATTGACCTGAAACCTGCCTAACTCACTCTTACTTGGCTATTATGTCCTCTGTAACTATATAAATAAATCTGACTTTCTCTTCCTCATGAAGCCTCTTCAGATATTTGAACAAACCTATCATGTTGCTCCACGTCATTACGGAACTGTGATTAGCTGGAATAAATTCCTTTGTTTCCTTTTCTAGATCTATAGCATCTTGTGTACTTTACCAAGTATGTTCAAATGATTAGGTGCCCTTTAAAGGTGTGACTGCTAAGAGCTGATCGCAAACTTCACTGTGGTTCAAGCAATACAGAGCACAGTGGGACTGGCTCTTGCCCTCGACATCTGCTTCTGACAAGAGTTTAGGGTTATTTAACATCTTCCTTGCCCCTATTTATTGTTGCCTTGTTTTGACTGGCACCCTCAGACATTTATATTTTAACTGCTTTTAGCACATCTTCCTTATGTGTTTCTGTGCAGTTGGCTTTTCAAGACATGTTCAGGATTAATTTTTAGTCATATTTGATGTGATTTATTTCATTTCAGAAAATCAGTAGCTATTTCGGTCTTGATTCTGGTATTCAGTGTACATTCTTTACTCCAGTTTTAGTCATCCACAGACTGGGCAGGCATGCAGTCTTGTCTCTGGGCCGTCAGTGAAAAATGGCGCACAGCCCCTCTCTTGGCGCCGGTCTTTCGCTCCTGCCTCTCTGCTTTAGTGACTGGCCTTTTCTGTTGCCTCAAAGCCGCCGTGCTCCTTCCTGTGCTGGGCACCCGCTGTGACCTCTGCCTGCAGTGCCTGCCCCTCACCACACCTCTCACCCTGTTCTCTGGCTCACTCTGACTGATCTCAAATCAGATGTTGGCCCAAGGACTTAGTCCTGGACAGAATACTAGGTCAGGTCTCCTGTTTATAGGCTTTTGTAGCACCTGGTCCTTGTTTGGCTTAGCTCTTTCATTTTGTAGTTGCATGTGTATTGGCATAATTGGCTGTCTCTTGCCCATTTTAGCTCTTTCATTTTGTAGTTGCATGTGTATTGGCATAATTGGCTGTCTCTTGTCCATCAAGTCCAATGCTCCATGGTGGCAAGAGCTGTCTTTCTTCCACTCACTCTTGTATCCCCAGAACCCAGCACAGCGCCAAGCACGTGGTGCATGTTGAATTTAACTTTTAAAAAGGCCATTTAACACAGTGGCTCCCAAACACTGGTCTACAAGCATTGGCTCCTGATGACGTTCTCACAAGTTTGGGTTAGAACAAGAAAAATACAGGCAATAGTGTATGTGTATATATGTAGTACATATCAGTGTGAGCTTACTGCCTTCATGGCAAGGACTTTTATTCTAATACATCCTTCCATTTTTCGGGTTATAAATTGTTCATTTAAAATTTTTTTTTAAGTTTTGGGGATTTTTTTATTTTTGAAAACTCTCTTTACATAGAATAAAAATAAATGTGCATCCAGGGTGCTCTGAAATTTTACTAGTCTTTAAAATTCAGAAATCACTAACATTGAGTACCCATTGAATACCCTAAGATTTTTGTCTCTCTTTGGATACAGTTGCTGTCAATCCACTTGGCTATATCTGAAAATATAATTTTTGCATTCAGAGATTTTTTTTTAGTGACTTGGATCTTTCTCAACAACTTCCTGTTATTTATCTCTCTATATAATATTTATTGTTGCCAAGTAGTAGGCTCAGATTCAAAACAGTAACTGTTGAGTCTCTTTTTTTATTACAATTGTGCTTTTCCTGTGTTTAATGTAACTAAAGAAGTAAGTCTCAAATACAGTACCTAAATTTTAATACCCAAAGCAAAATTTGCATATTTATGGCTACTGAGAATTCTTTTTGTAGATGTTTTTGTATTTTAAAGTTACATATTTTATGTTTACAGTTATAATTTAATTTTTTCCTTAAGTAATAAAGCAGGTTTTCTGGCAAAATTTTTTCTATGAAATTGTTACTTTGGGGTTGGCCAAAAAGCCCATATTTTTTTTCCATAAAATAAAAGACACTTTTTATTTTCACCAATAATTTTATTGATTTGGATATTTTTAGTATTGTGGCTGTCTTCCCTGGTGATAACACTGATTGTTCTCAATTAACATCTCAATTTGATTACTAACAGCTTCAACTGGTCTACCTGACTATGGTTATTAAATAAATGTTTTGAGGTTAAATTTTTAAGTCATTTCAATAACTTACGGATCTGTATTGATAGGTTATTCAAGTGTGATCCAGCCTTTTAACTAAAATATCACCTTTATATTTAGAAAACAAGTTTCGTAAATTCTAAGTTAAAAACATCTAGAGTTGAGAGCAAAAGAACTATCTTTTTTTAAGCAGCAAGTGTGAGGTGGTTAAATTATCTAACGTTTTAATTTTCTTAGGCTTTTCAAACCAAACAATGTTTAATTTACATATATTTTACAATTAAAAAGAAGTTGCACATTTATGAAGTCATTGAACAACAAGTGCTTTTAGCTGATATGTTTTGACTGTAGTATATCTTAGTGGTTAAGAATATGAGCACTAAAGTCTGAAAAACCTGAGTTCAAAGTTCACTTCAACCACTTATCAACTGTTTAACTTTAGATAAGTCACTTAGCTCCAGTTCTTTGTCTGTGAAATAGAAATATAACAGTGCCCATCTCTTAGGGCCATTGTAAGAAATAAATGAGATAATATGTGGAAGGCCCTTAGTTTTGAGTCTGACACATTGTAAGCAGTCAGGAAGTGTTCTGAGAAAAATTTCATAAGGTAAACCCACTTCCTGTTAAGTGCAGTCACTTAAATGCCTCTGCGTGTCTGTATCATGGTTTCTACTTGGCAGAATTATAGGAGTTAGAGGTTCATCACCCTCCCAATCATGTGAGTCCTATTTTCTCATTTAGCTGTGTGATTTTAAAAAATAGGAATATATATCTTTACTTCTAAAATATATTTTTAATAAATTCCACCTTAGGCTTTATAAGTTTACTGAACTCTCTCACTTAAATGTATTCCTAGTTGTTGGGTTTTTTTTTTCTTGAAGGGGTGGATATGTTGCTGTTTTTATATTATATATAAAAGTAACATACATATATATATATTTGACAGAAACTATGTGAAGCGACACTCTTTCTGGATTTGAAAAGACATCATTTCATCATGGGACAGCAAATTTCGGATCAGACGCAGTTGGTTCTTAACAAGTTACCAGAAAAAGTAGCAAAACACGTCATATTGGTTCGAGAAAGTGGCTCCTTAACTTACGAAGAATTTCTCGGGAGAGTAGCTGAACTTAACGATGTGTAAGGCTTGCTGGTTTTCATTGTATTTTCCCCCTGACTGTGTGCCCTGCATGTCACAACAGATGTCACCAGGAGAATTGATTGCTAAGATTGAACATTTCGGCAGCAGTGAGCAAATATTTATTGAGTACCTACTATAAGACTTTTTATGTGGCTATTTTAAAATATGTAATAGGAACAAAAGAGATTGAAGGACCGTAAAATTAAATTTTAAACCCAGGCGGATAAATTGGTCCTAGCTGGAAAGCACCAAGGGGTTCTGTAATGAGAACACGCCCATTAGCACCCTGGGAGAAAGGCTCCCAGGGCTGCCCGGGGCACACATAGGTTAGTAAGCAAATAAGTCCTCTGTGGCTGTTCACTGAGCCCTTCTTTTGAGCCCAGAGAAATACACATACAGTATAACTCATTTATCGTTGAAGAACAAGACATTTTAGTTATTAATACTTTCTCATCAGCTAACATCTTTAAGTCTCTACTTAACTCCTGAATAGACTGATGTTTAAAATGGAATATAAATTTCTCTCTTCTTAAGGAGCACATTTAATAGAACTTAGTCTTTTGGGTTTGTGAGTTTATTCTCTATTATGTCAATTTTTATACTGATCTATTCCAGAAGCTGTTAAAATACACTGGGCTCTTTGTCCCTGAATGGCCTCAGATTGTTATGCTTTTAAAATAAGACTTTTCCTATGTGTGTTTTCTCCCCTAGTGACGGGTGAGCAGATGTCATGTCTCTCTATTATCTTTCTCTAGCAGCACCCACACCCCTGCATCCCTGCGTGTGTGTGTATGAAATCTTCTGTCTCCCTTGGGGTGCACAGTACTGGTAATTAGGCCATTGCCTTTTAAATGAGATCTTAAAGGAGATTCTCTCTTCGGTCTATTCAATTTAGCTCACATTCACCGAGCACATGCTATATGCAAGGCCTTGCTGAGGGTTGCGCATTTTAACTGAGGCCTAACATGATTGCTCAGGTATTAATGGCAGATCTAGCTCTCCCTAGGACCGAAGTGTTTTTTACTCTCCTGCCTTAACTATCCCACTTTAACCTCTCTTTAAACCCCAAGAAAAGCCAATCAAAATCACCAGGCAGTCTGGACCCACTTAATATAAATATAAACCTATATTAAAGTTTCTATTAGTAGCTTAGGGTAAGATGCATGAACTTGCTCCATAAGCTTCATGATAGCTATATTGGTTGATAAGAAGCATACTTGGCCATATGGAACACATTAGATAGAGGGAAATATAGTTTTTTATAGACATGACTAGAGCTTATTGTTTTTACCCAGTCATGAAGATTAAAGAATGTCTTAAAAGTTAAAGTTATCCTGGAATATCATTTCTTTTAAGAACACTGAACATAGCCTCTCACAACAATGCCAGCTGGTGCACTGATACAGATGGGTTCCTGGACACTCACCTAGCGGGGGAAGCCTGTACTGCAAGCGGCCTGCCCTCTGGAAGATAATCTTGGGAGGTTATTTTTAGGGTCCCCTCCTGTATAAGTAAGTATATAGAAAATGAACGAGGAGGCTGCATACTGGGTCTCTGGGGAGTTGGTGGAAAGGAGGGCAGCGAGGAAGACTTTACATTTTACTGTATGTGTCTTGTTTAATCTTTTATAATAAAAATGTAGTTACTGATTTTTAAAACTTTAGCATTTTACTCTTTTTTTAAAGATGATCCAAATGGTAGTATTTGAGGCTTTACTTCTGGGACCCTAACATTGGAATGAGGAGTAAAACTGGGTTGAGAATTTAATAGAATCGTAGCAGTGGAATGATTTATGTCTATTGTTTCAACTCACAAAGAGTAGTCAGTGCCATTTGCCATCCCTTTTGAGTCTTAGAACTTACACAAACCTAGTCTATTATACAAAATTTTGCCTTTTTGCCTGAAAATACTGAATAAAATGTGCCCTGTGAAAGCATCCATAAGCTAAGTTCACTGTATAACAGAGCAAGTGGTCAAGAATATCTTCTTCTTATTTACCCAGCCCAGGGATTTTCCGTGTGGATCTGGTTCTTGCCACCACTTTTCATGGTCAGAGTTGGGCATTCCGTAAGTGCAGTGCTATCCGAGAAACAAAGTTAAACCTGTGCAGAAGGCAGCTTGATAGCTAGAGAACAGCTGGGGACGGGCACAGCTGAATTACATTCGATGGCGGGTTTTGTTACCTAGGGCTAGTTGCTTAATTTTCAATGGCCTCAATTCATTTGGTTGCAAGTCCCTTAGTTCTGAGTGTGATATCCCCACTGGTGCTCAGGGAGAAATGTGAGCAATGACAGAAGGGAGCAGGAATATTGAAGTGTGTCTTTGAACTGACTTAAATTGGCGTTGATAGCATGATAATTATCCTCTAAGAGTCATATTTGTATGTAAGAACCCTATGACTCTCTGGATTAAAATTACTCTGCTGGGTGAAGACAGTAAAGCTATATTTAAAGTGTCTCTAAATCATTTTCTTGATACAGTCCAAATTATAAACTTTTTCCAAAGTGATGTGTTAGTGTTGTTGCTTAAATAAGGAGTCAAACAAAAGCAAGATTTTTTCCACAACTTATGTACATCTAAGGCAATAGTTAAAATGTGGGTAACTGAAACCAGCTAAAGCTTTTCTCTTATTAAATTCCTAATTCCTTGGACATGTTTTTCATTGATGTCTATTAAAAATTCAGGCTGGGAATACAAGAAGGAAAACTGTACTTGAACAAGAGTTAAATTTAAAAAAAAATTCAAAGACCATTGAGATTATTAGACATAGCAAAAATATTTAAAAATATCATTCTACTATAAAGCTGTTGACTTTAAAGACCTTGGAAATTAAATAGTATGTTTAATCAAAACTCTGTCCCTGTGTTTTAAAGAATCTAATTATTACAATTATTATTACTAGTCTTTGTGTGTTTTCTTCAACTTACCTTCTCTGTTTTAAAGTGTTTCTTGAATCTGATTTCATGGCTCCATTATTTTATGTGAGTTTTCATAAAATTTTTGAAATGTGCTTGTCTCTTTTCAGAACTGCTAAAGTGGCTTCTGGCCAGCAAAAACATCTTCTCTTTGAGGTACAACCCGGCTCTGACACCTCTGCCTTTTGGAAAGTGGTTGTACGGGTGATCTGCACCAAGGTGAGGGTGATGGAGACTTCCCGTGCAGAGTGTAAACTGTTATGGTGATCAGCCCACACTTAATAGTGTAGTGTAATAGGGTAAAAATAAATGTTTATCATTTGGTTATTACTGACATTTATTCATAAAGCTGTATAAAAGTTTTGATACTGTTATTGCCTTCCAGGTTAACTGTTTGAATCTCACTGGATAGATAATTACCATATAGCGGAAATTTTTATAATCAAGAAAGGCAGTAGTAAGCTCTCATCCTTATACCTTCTCCCTGTCTTTTTGGATTTAGCTGGTTGTGGAATCCTAAGGTAACACCCTACTAACTCTAAGATAACTCCATAAAAATTAAAGTTACCTAAGAGATCATTTCTTTTAAGAACACTGGGATTTATTTATTAAATAATAAAATCTGTTAGAAGGTTTGGTATTTTTGTTTTAATAATTTTTATTTATGGAATGAATTTTTCACCATCAATATGCTGTCTCTTCGTTCATTTTTAAATTTTAGGTCATTGAATATATCAACTGTGCTAAAAGATAGAAGGGCAGCTGTCATAGAGCATTTGGAAGCCTTATCCATCCATGGGTTGATTACAGTAGATGGTTTTTAACCTCTCTGAGCCCGTGGTGAAAATGAAGGAACAAACTTGATTAGGCCTTCTCTTATCCCAACTCCTTCTCTAAAACCAACAGTAGAATCAGCCCAGTAGAATGGACAGTAAACTGGGCATTCATGAGTGCCCTGAGGTCCATTCCTCATAACCCTACCTGGGTAAGGAGACTTTTTTCTTTCCTGTCGTGGTCAGTAGAGTGTCCTATATATCCTGTCCCCACCTCACCCCGTAACCTTATCTTCTCCCACTCCTCCCTCTCGTTCCGTTCCAGCCGCCTGGGCTCCTTGCCTGCCTCCTTGTGCTCCTTGCCAGGTACCCTTCTGCCTACAGCCTGTGCACTTCCTGTTCACTCAGCTTCGAGTGGTCTTTCCCCCAAACATCCATATGCTCATTCTTACACCCTTTTCAGTTCCTTAATGTCACCTTGTCTGTGAGGCCTTCCCTGCAACCCTTTAGCATTTCAACTCTGTACATCTTCTCCATAACACTCATTTCTGTCCAGTGTGTATTTATTGTATGTCTTTTCTACTTACAGTGTAACCTCCATGAGGGCAGGGTCTTTTCCTGTTACACACGCTACATCACCAGTGCCCCAAACAGTGTACCTATTACCTATAGCATTGTAGGCAGTCAGTAAATACTTGTTGCATGAATCCTCTGATTATAATAGTTGCCATTTGATAAACTTTGCCATTAAATACTGTGTCTATATGAATTACTCCCTAATTTCTTCTGAACTGTGCAGTACCAAAGGAAGACTGGCCCAGTTTCTTCAGCTCTGAAAATCTATTTTGTAATCCATAAATTCCTATTACCTTTAATTCTATTTATTCTCAACCCCATGTATAATCTTCTACTACAAAGAATATTACATATTTCATGTCCATATGGGTCTTACCACCCCAAAATTTAATCAGCTGTGATTATTAGCAATGGTTCTGCCATTTTCACAACATGGAATCTTATGGCATTGAACTTGATTTCTGATGGTTCAAATGATGGTTCTGTAGTTTCATTGTAATTTGATATGGTTGTGTGAAGAGGCAAGCCATGTTTGCCTATGCCTCCATCTTGACCAGAAGTAAAAATTAATTTAAGTCTGGGGAAATTGCCTGATCTCATCAACTACAAACAAGATGATGCCTAATCCACTCTACAGGGGTGAGTAACAAACGACAAATTTGTCTACTACTTTAAACCCCATAAATGTAGGGGACATGACATTTATTTGCTCAGATTCTTGCTCTCTTGTTGGGTATTTTTCAGACCTGGAAAACTTGCATTTCCTTAGAGGCTTTACTAAGTCTTTGTTCCTCATCTTGGGGAAAAACTGATCAGAGAAATTATTGAGGTTGGTTTTTTTCTTTTTCTTCTTATATTTAGATTAATAAGGGCAGTGGCATTGTGGAAGCATCACGGATCATGAATTTGTACCAGTTTCTTCAGCTTTATAAAGATATCACAAGTCAGGCAGCAGGAGTATTGGCACAGAGCTCCACCTCTGAGGACCCTGGTGAAAACTCATCATCTGTGACATCGTGTCAGGCTAGTCTTTGGATGGGAAGGTATATAACACACAAGTACCATGTTTCTCGTATTTTCTTACATGCAAGCTACTAAAACCTCATACATATTTTTGCTGGTGCTCTTTGTCACATCTTAAATCACATTACTTTTTGTCTCATTCGATATAATATCCCAGATCAGCTTTTGGCTTAGTCCGTGCATCAGGGCAGTTAGAGCGCCACATTAGAGGGAAGCTAGAGGGGTCCCCATCGGGTGATACTTCCGTCAACCCCGCTCCCATGAACCCGCTGTCCTCCACAGGCTTACACTTGATGACAAGAGATGTGTTGTTAATATGCCTCTTGTAATAGGTACTTAGGTTCTTGGACAATCAAGCCCTGCAGGAAATTAGGTCCAAGAATGGCAAAATCATTCCAGTTTCCTTCAAAGTATGTCATTAGAGCATTCAAGTTGTAAATATTGGCCCCAGCATT
Organism: Sturnira hondurensis; assembly: GCF_014824575.4. Classification (NCBI taxonomy): domain Eukaryota; kingdom Metazoa; phylum Chordata; class Mammalia; order Chiroptera; family Phyllostomidae; genus Sturnira; species Sturnira hondurensis. Next base: position 6,364,284 of record NW_028079136.1, read on the forward strand.
TGGCAGCACACCCAGGAACGAACGAGTGGTTGATGTGCATATTGCAGATACCAGAAGGAAGTGAAGTCAGCCAGAGGTTCCTGGTGTGGTGCTTGTTTACCCAGCCCTAGTACATTATTGTTCTCTCTAAACTTGCTTTTCCTTCTCTGGACTGCTTTTGGCATGTGAAAGCTCCCACCTGTTGCCATCTGAGAACCATGACCATAATTTAAATTGGTAAATGCCTCATTGGAAAGCCTTACATGGGCCCAGACATGTTGACATCCTGTCTTATTGTCATATAGGGTAGACAGCAGAAACCTGTATTGCTAGTGTCTTTTACCTTAAAGTTAAAGATATGTTTAATAAGAATTTCTCTTTTATTGCTCCAGTTGCATTTTCTGGTCTATTCTCAACCAATTGGTTTCCAACTACTATGTTTTAGTAAAACTGTATTTTCCATTTACCATTTTCTTTTATCTGTAATAGGAGTGTTTTGTTTTCTGGGTATAGGCTGTACAAATGTTACTGAAATGCCGAATGAATTTCAGAACATTATAGGCAGCATTAAGGCTTATCTTTCCTATATTTTTTAAGGTAATCTTTCAAAGACAAACGTCTGATTTTTCTGCTTTTTTTCTCTCCCTCTTCAAACTGATGATTATTTACACAGTGTTTTGAAAGCCAAGAATAGTATTCACCAGTATATTTAAGCTCTGTGTTAGCAAATGAAATGAAAATAATAATTTTCCCTTGTTGCAATCATCTTAATGAAGGAGATAAGATTTTTCTTCCTTTTATAGTGCCTTCAAGACTAGAAAATTCAGTGTTGGATCAGGGTAGGGCTACTTCTTGACTTTATGTGTTCTTTTAGTTTGGGGTTTTTTTTAAATACCCTGATAATAGAAAACTAGATTTTTCAAGTTGAAGGGCATCTTAAGAGATATTTTTTTTTGGTTCAGCCTTACATTTGGTGCATATTTCTATTAGTGGTTTATATTTATCCAGTACTTATGGGATATTAGGCATTCCGGTGAGCACTTTACATGTATAAACTCATTGAATCACATAGAAATTGGCGTGAGATTCACATTCTGGCCTGTCTGGCAATACAGCCAGGCTGCCATTATTACTCTGGTGCATAAGGATCCTGTACCTCAACGCCTCCTCAACTTTGATAGTGGTTTGGAGGAGGAGCTTGAGATTTACCAAGCCTCCAGGTAGTGTTGCTGCTGCTGTTTCATGAGTAACACTTTGAATAGTGAGACTCTGCTGATGGTAGTCCAACTTGTACTTGAAACGCGCAGTTATGTGGGACTCATAGCCTCAGAGAAGCAAGCCTGTTCTTGTACAGACGGTTCTGATTACTCGGACACCTTCCCTCCGTGCTGTGTTCTTGGGACGGCCAAAACCAGGCTCTCTTGAGGCAGCACAGCACAGACTCTAGAGTCAGGCTGCCTGCGTTCAAATTTTGGCTGTGCTCCTATCTGTGTGACTTTGAACAAGTTACTAAACTCTCTTCCCTTGGTTTTCTCATCTTTTAAAAGAGGGTGATAACAACAGTATCTGCTTCATAGGACCCTTGAGAGAGTTAAGTGAGTTGTATATGCAAAATGCTTAGAACAGTACCTGGCCTATACTAATATGTCTGTAGGAGTTCTCTATCACGATTAGTAAATTTCTACCATAGGCCCTGGCTGGCGTAGCTCAGTGGATTGAGCACAGGCTTTGAACCAAAGGATCAAAGGTTCGATTCCCAGTCAAGGCACATGCCTGGGTTGCAGGCCAGGTCCCCATTGCGGGGCCACACGAGAGGCAACCACACATTGATGTTTCTCTCTCTTTCTCTTTCTCCCTCCTTTTCCCTCTCTAAAAATAAATAAATAAAAATCTTTAAAAATAAAAAAATTTCTACTGTAGTCTACTTATTTCAGTGACAGTGCCTTTTGGAATTCCACTGAAACAATCTTTTCTCTTTTCCAGCCCTTCATATATTTGAAAAGAGTAATCAAATTTCCACTCAGTCTCTGTTCTCCAGGACAAACATCCCTAGCTCCTTCGGCCATTGTTTATATGAGTCTTTTCTGGGTCCGGGAGGCTTTCCTGGATGGTCCCTCAATATGTCTTTCAGGTTAGGGAAAGACTCTTCTACCTCTGTCCAGAGTGCTGTTCTTCCTAGCTCTTTGCTCCTCACTTTTAAACTCAGTCCTTCCGAGAACTCTGTCACTTTTTAGAGATTCAGTTAATTCTCCACTGCCGACACCCAAGTCCGCAGCCTTAGATATAAACGGTAAGCACCTCAAAAGCAGAGACCCCAGTTCATCTGGGTCAGGCACAGTATGTAGCACCTAAATACCTCCTGAGTGGATCCCTGAGATAAGGATGTCATGGGTTTTCCTCCCTCCTCCACATCTTGCCTTGTGCTCACAGCTTTTATCAGAAGTGCATTGATAAATGGTAAGTTATCTGCTATCTTCATGTGTATGCACTTAGACATTGAAATGACTATTATGTAGAAAAAAATGAAATACATTAGATCCACATCTCTCTAGGTTTTCTTTCAGTTTCCCCATTTCAGTTCAGTGGCTACCCAATTTTGCCCTATTAGTGAAGCGTAACATTTAGTCTCTTACCACGTCCTGGTGATTGTCTTTGGTAATGCCCCTTACCAGGCCCCAGATACCTCCTGAGTGGATCCCTGAGGTAAGGATGTCATGGGTTTTCCTCCCTCTAGATTGTCCCTCGTGCTGCACTTCCAGTCAGTCCTCCTCGAGGCTTATTTCAGTGGGGTTTACTTTCCTCTTCATCAGACTCTGATTGTAGTTAGCCTATCGGAACAGTCTTAACCTTTTCAATGTGATATTCAAGGATCACATTATCTCTGCCATATTTAAGCAACCTTTTCTCTCCAATGTCTTCCCGGAGCATCACACCAGGCTCCTTGCTGTGCGCGCACACACACACACACACAGTGTTTTTCCTGCCTCTGTGGCGTTTGTTTATTCACCTGGCATGTTCTTTGTCAAAATGCTGTCGTTTCTCTACCTCATCTTTCCAACAAGTTTGAAATACACTCATTTCCTTCTTTACTTCATGCTTACTACCTGTAATGCATATTTGCTTATATTCTGTTTTATGTTCAAATTGATGTATTTTAACGTGATATCACAGTGTCTTACATACAGTACTATAAACACAGCAGGGAATTAAAAACATGTTAGAGATAGCTTTTACCCTTAAGCTTATAGTCTAGTTGCTATACATTGAAACATTCAATTTTTGTATAATTAAAAGCGTAATACATGCTTGATGAGGAAAACCTAAAAATAACAACAGTGCAAAGGATAAAAGCAGATTAAAATCACTTCAAGAAATATTTATTGAGAACCAAAGACAGACTCCCTTTATTCAAAGAGCTTACACTTTATGTTTTGTGGACCCACCAACAAACAGCCAACTGAAATACAGTATTTTAGTTCTTTAACTGTGGCAGGTGTTGGTGTTTGAGAATAGCAAAATAACCTTTGAGCAGAGTTGCTGAGGTTGGAGGTCCCTAAACTCGCAGAGGTGTCCCAAGAAAGGAGAGCAGCACATGCAAAGGCACTGGGCTCACTTGGAGCGCTCGCAACTGTGGTGGGGGTGGAGGAGTCAACGGCGCTTTTCAAGAACTCTGAGGACAGAGACTTTGCTCTCTTTCTCCTTTGTATTTCCTGTAGCACCCAGTAGTTGAGACGAAGCCGTTTTTTCATGTGTATGCTCGTTACCAGCATCAGCACAGGAAGGCCCTGGTGGCAAGGTCCATATACTAGAGAGCTTTGTGTCCTGCATGGTGAATAAATCGTGTGTTGGTTGAACTCATTTATATAAGTTTAATATGATTTAAATGGGCTAATTTGTTTACAGAAAGACCTGCATATTTCCAGTTTTTGTCCATAGTTTCTTTTAGCCATTGCAGAGTGTATCTTTCATCCAAATTTCTATATGAAATTTGCCCCTTACTACTTCTTCCCTAATATAATTGCCTTCCCTGAAAGGTATGTTTAGTCTGATATTGCATGTCATTTGCTTTATCCAAGGGCACGTAGATATTCGATAATGCTTTTTAAGTCAATGGAAATAAAGTTTAAATTATAATGACAGCAAAGGTTGTTCCAGCTGCATTCTCATTGCAGGGTGAAGCAGCTGACTGATGAGGAGGAGTGCTGTATCTGTATGGATGGTCGAGCCGACCACATCCTGCCTTGTGCTCACAGCTTTTGTCAGAAGTGCATTGATAAATGGTAAGTTACCTGCTATCTTCATGGGATAGACAAAGGTCAAATGGGAGCGTATAAATGAATAAACTCCAAAAAAATACAAAAATATTGTGTTAAATATAAGAGATTTTGTTCTTTAGTCCTTTGAAATTTTTTATTTATTTATTTTGAGAGAGAGGGAGAGAGACATCAATGTGCTGTTTCTTCTTGCAAGCCCCCTACAGGGGAGTCAGGAGAACCTGGCCCACACCCCAGGCATGTGCCCTGACTGGGAATAGAACCAGCAACCCTTTGGTTTGCAGGCCCGTGCTCAATCCCTTGAGCCACACCAGCCAGGACAGTACTTTGAATTTTATCGCATACCTCCAAATGGTTAAAAGTGTAAATGTGAGGATGTATTTTAGTTTTGGCAGTTTACTTTTGCTTAAGGAGATTTGTGCCTGACTTGAGTCTAGAATCGCATGCTTCCATTTTTCCTTTCTGTATGATTAGTGGAAATAATATGAACCCCTGCATAATTGGACCTGGAGGGAACTTGAGAGATCAGCTAGTCAAGCTCATTAATTCACAAAATAAGAATCACGTCTAGGAGAATTTATCATTGGTGTCCAGTAAACTACGTATATTTAAAGTACAGCTGGATACATTTTGACATGTGGACAAAAGCTGTCATGACAGTACAGACCGTGGTCAAGTCCAGCAGGGAACCTCTGCTATGCTCTCAGCCACTCTAAAATAGTTTGGGTTTTCTAGAATTTTTGTAACTGAAATCATACAATATTTACTCTATTTTTGTCTGGCTTTTTCTTTCAATATAATTATTTCGATATTTACCCATGTTGTATCAGTAGTTCCTTCTTATTACAAAATAGTATTCATTGTATGGCTGTATCACAGCTTATTAATCCATTCACCTGTTGATGAATGTTGGGTTGTTTCCAATTTTTGGCTATTACAAATAAAGCCTTTTTTTAACTTTTTATTTTTTTTCAATTTTGGCAATGTTTCTTTTGCCAAAATAAATGGAAATTCAGTCTCCAAATTTAGAAGTTAAAAACACTATTTTTTTCAGAACCTGCCCATCTATCCAAAAGTATAAAATCTAGATCTCTTCAAATATCAAGTGAAAGACAGTTATCCTTATAATGACATAAATAAAAATAAAACAGTATTACAAAAACCACTTTCACTTATAAGAAGGACGAGGTTTTAGCACATATAGTATTGGTAAGCCTGTGGAGAAACTGGCACTTTTATACATTGTAGGTCAGTATATAAATTGGTATAGCTGCTTTGGAGTACATTTTGGCAATATCTATTAAATTTATTTTTATTTTAAAAGCAACATAACAAAGCATAACCTACATGCAATAGATTGCACCCATTTTATGCATATATTTCAATACATTTTGACATTTTTTTACAACCATGTAACCAGCATGACAATCAAGATATAGAACATTTCCCTGTCCCCAAAAAGCTTAGTACCTGGGACGAAGTCAGTAATAGGAATCGGAATTTTTTGTGTATATTATACTTGATAGGAAAGTTGTAGATACTTTTTTATCACATTATGTAGAATAAATGCCATTTATTATCATCATTACTTTGAAATCATGGCAGTTTTCAAACTCACCAGAATACATTTACAAGTAAACCTTTTATGTACATTTGTGGGAAAGTCACTTTATGGACATACATTTTGGGTGGTTTTCTTGGGTAAATACCTAGAAGTGGAATGGCTAGGTCACATGGTAGGTATACTTGTCATACATTTAACTTTTTAAGAAACTGCCAACTGTTTTCCAAAGTAGCTACACCATTTTATACTTCCACCAACCACGAAGAAGAGTTGCAGTTGCTCCACAACCTTGTCAGCACTTGGTTTTGTCAGTCCTTTCAGTTTTAGCCATTCTTTACATGTGTAGTAGTATCTCATTATGATTTTAATTTGCATTTCCCTACTGACTTGTGATGTTGAGTATCTTTTCATGAACTAATTTACCATCTATTTGTCTTTGGTGAAGTGTCATTCAGAGTTTGCAAGTTCTTTGTGTATTATTGATATATATCCTTTATTAGATAAATGATTTGCAGATACTTTCTCCTACTCTGTGATTTGCCTTTTCATTCTCTCAAGAATGCCTTTCAAAGAGTAGAAGTTTTTAATTTTGACAAGGTTCAGTGTATCAGTTTGTGATTTATGGAGAGTGATCTTAGTGTCATATCTAAGAAATCTTTGTCTATCTTCTGAGAGCTTTCTTGTTTTCAGATTTTACATTTGGGCCTATGACTCACTTTGAGTTAATTATTTAATGTAGTGTGAGGTATCGATCAAAATTCTTTTTTTGCATATGGCTCCAATTTCTCCAGCACATTTTGTTGAAAAGACTATCTATCTTCAGCAAATTGCCTCTGCACCTTTGTTGAAAAGCATTTGTTCAAATACATGTGGGTATATTTCTGGGTTCTGTTCTCTTCCATGGATCTATTTGTCTATTTCACACCAACACCTCAGTATCTTGATTACTATCTAGCTTTTAAAATCAGGAAGTATTTATCCTCAAACTTTGTTCTTCTTTTTCAAAGTTGTTTTGGCTATTCCCAGGTCTTTCAAACTTTGATACGAGCTTTAAAATCAACTTGTCAGTTCCTACAAAAAAGCTGTTAGGATTTTGATTGGGATTGGAGATCGTTTGGAGAGTGTTACCTTATTAACAATACCCAGTCTTCCAATCCACAAACACAGTGTATTTCCTCCATTTATTTAAGTCTTGTTTAATTTCTCTTACCAACTTTTGTGGTCTTCAGTGTTGCACTGTCTCTGACAGATTTATCCCTACATACTTCATATTTCTTATGCTATTTTAAATGGTATTTTTAAATTTCAGTGTATGATTATTTGTTGCTAGTATATAAAAATATAATAGGTTTTTGTGTTTCAGTTCTTAGATTCTGCAACCTTATTAAACTCATTTATTAGTTTGATAGCTTTTTTTGTAGGTTGCTTAGGATTTTTTTGAACGTCTGAATGTCATTTTTAAAAAAATATTTATTCTGGATATAGAATTCTGGACTGATAGTATTTTTTTCAGTACTTAAAGATGTTGCTTCGTTCTCATTTTTCGCCCCTTGTCTCCTATCAGAAATTTCTCATCCTATCTTTTTTCCTGTGTGGTTGGTTATTGTACCTTTTTTCCCTCTGGTTGCTTCTAAGATGTTTGTTTGTTGTTGCTTTGATTTTGACTGGCTTTGATCAATTTGATCAGGATGTGCCTCGGAGTAGTTCTCGTCACATTCCTTGGTCTTAGGGTTCATCAGGCTCTTCGGATTTGTAGGTTTATGGTATCATCGGTTTTGGAAGCATTTTCACCATTATTTCTCAAATATTGTTTTCCATTCTCTCCCCTTCCTCCTGGGACTGCAGCTACACGTGTTGGACCGCTCGAAGTTGTCCCGTGGTTCACTGGTGCCGTTGTCCTCTTTTACATTTTTTTAGTCATTTCTCTGTGTTTTATTTTGAATAGTTAATAGTGCTGTGTCTTTTCAAATCACTGATCTTTTTTCTACAATGTCTAACTTGCCATTAATTCCCAGCCAGTGTGTTTTTTACTTCAGATATGGTGTTTTTATCTCTAAAACTTTGATTTGAAATTTTAAATATCTTCTCTGTCTCTACTTATGCATTTGATCTTTCCTCTAGTATTATATTTTTTAATAGAAAATTTATATAAGATTTTATTTGAACCAAATTGATGACAATGCCAGGAAGCAAGGTCTCATGCTCCAGAGAATGAAAGTTTCTCTCCTTTTTTTTATTGTTATTCAGGTACTCCTCTAGTATTTTTAATATGTGGAATATGCGTATCATAACCTTTCATTTTCTTCTCTGCTAATTCTAACATTTGTGTCAGTTTTGGATTGGTTTTCCCTGGTTTCTCTCTTCCTTTTGGGTTGTATTCTTCTGCTTCTTTTTATGGCTGGTAGATCTTGATTGGGTGCCAGGCATTGTGATTTTTACCTTTTTGGGTACTGGGTATTTTTGTATTACTATAAATATCCTTGAGCTTTGTTCTGAAATATAGTTACTTGGAAACGGTTTGATCTTTTTGCGTCTTGCTTTTACGATTTGTTAGGCAGGACCAGAGCAGTGTTTAGTTTGGAGCGAATTATGTCCTACTAATGGGGCGAGGCCCTTCAGAGTACTCCATGCTCTGAGGTACAAGGTTGTCCAGTCTGGCTGGTGGGAACAGGCAGTGTCCCAGCCCCTTCGCAAGCTTTGGGTACTGTCCCCTCAAACCCTTTTGGGTGATTCCTCAGCATCAAGTAACTTCCTCACATGCACACACTGCTGAATATATGAGGGGGACCTTCGGCAGATTCGGGAATTTTCCCTTTGTGCAGCTTTCTCCACACCAGTTCTCCGCCCTGTAAACTTGAATCTCAGCCTCCTGAGATTCTCAGCTCTGTCCCTTCAATGAGGGGAGCCTACCAAGCTCCACCTACGATCCCCCTGCTTCCTCTGGCCAAGAAACTCTCAAGGCAGTGAGCTGGGGCAGTTTCCGGGCTCATCTCCTTTGCTTCCCATCTCTCAGGGATGGTTGTCCTTTGTTGTCTGACATCCATCCAGTCTGTCCCTATTGGCCAGAAGCAGAAGTTGGCTTTTTTTAAATTGTGGCTTTTGTGCCCAGAAGAGCACACACGTTATCTTGTAAAGTATCTCTGAGGAACCAGAAATGCAGCTGGGTAACTGAGTAAATACCACCTCTAGTGTTCACATTTAGTCTTGGGAACAGATTTCTTAATTTTTGCGCAAAAGCCAAAGAGCAATTGGTATAATTTAATTACTCTGGTCTCAGATTTCACTGAGAGATGAAGAGAAAAACATTCTCCCTGCATGACATGTTTCTGGCTCAAATGTGGTATTTTTGAAAGTTCCAAAATAATGTTTGACAAGACAAAAAAAAATCCCTTGGAAAAACATCTCATTTAAGTGATCGTATGTAAGCTCTTCTGTCAGGAAAATCCTTCTGTATGTAAAGTTATCTTTTACTTTAAACCTCAAATACTTCCAGTTTGTTGTCTGTAGTGGCAAAAGACAGGAAAAAACCTAAATGTTCTTCCCTGGGAGACTAGTTAAAAGAATGGTAGCCTATTCACACAGTGTGTGTTTAAAAGAATAGACAGCTCTAACATACTGGTACATAATGGCCTACAAGATATATTGACAAGTTAAAAAAAAAAAGCAGCCCTGGCTAGTGTGGATCAGTGGATTGAGTGCCAGCCTGTGAACCAAAGGGTCACCGGTTCGATTCCCAGCCAGGGCACATGCCTGGGTTGTGGGCCAGGTCCCCAATAGAGGGCACATGAGAGGCAGCCACACATTGATGATTCTCTCCCTCTCTCCGCCCCCCCGCACCTTCTCCTCTCTAAAAATAAGTTAAAATATTTAAAAATTTAAAAAGCAGCTGTGTGTGTGCACACACAAGCTTGACCATGCCTGGTCAGGGGTATTGGCCCTTGTCCCTGGGGGTGAGAATCAAAGATTGGGATGGAGGAGGAGATTTATTTTTCACTGTATACTTTCATGCTATTTACGTTTAAAAAAACCATGCACATGTATTATTTTGGAACAAACCTGTTTTTTAAAAAAAGAAAGAAAAACTGTTCTTTAATTGACTTCTCTAATAGGAGTGACCGACACAGGAATTGCCCTATCTGTCGCCTGCAGATGACTGGAGCAAATGAGTCTTGGGTGGTGTCAGATGCACCCACCGAAGATGACATGGCTAACTATATTCTTAACATGGCTGATGAGGCCGGCCAGCCTCATAGACCATGACCTTGGAGCAAAGTGTTTTGTTGCTAGTGTGGGCTCCAAACACTTTGGTCATGGAGAAAGAATGCAGGGGTGCGTGCTACGGGCACAGGGAGCTCACTTTCCCCCACCCTCTCATTTTTTCTTTTTTCTGACAGTTTGCCCCATTTCTTTTGATAAACTTTTCATGTCTTCCATTTATGGTAAACTAAACTTTGCTACTGTTTTAGACCGTGTTTTCTTAGTGCTTACCTGTTCTAATATATTGTATTAGAACTAATTGCTCTTGAATACTTTGCTGGGGTAACCACAACATTACCAGAGGCTTCTGAAGCACTACTATTTTCCAGGGTAGGAGTATTCTGAAATCTGTTCAGGTAGGTTCAAAATACACCGTGAATGTTAAAAAGGTGTAGCCACTGAGAGAAAATTTTAAATGACTGAAAATGTAGAATACATCGAAGTGCATGTTACTACTTAAATTACTCTTTCTGCTGGGATCTAAGGAGTATGTATGCCCCCTTGTGGTTAATTATTGCTCCTTTAATAATTTTTACTTGAAAAATTCTACAAGTCTTTCATAACTTCAGTCATGTGTTTCAGAATTACATGGTTTTTACTTAAAAAGCCTCCCCCGCGCCCCCCCCCCCCGCCACCATGCTGTGTAATCTGGGTGAAGACTGTAAGGTCAGGTGTAACTTTGCCGTGTGAATGGATTTCTGATGGGAATCTTCTTGACTGGTCTAGAAATGCTTTCCCACAACTGGGGAGCTGTTCTAAATAGCTTTTCTAAGTGCTCATGTGTCTTGGAATTTCCGAAGAAAATTTTCATCCTAGATCCTAAATTTTATATGTCCAAATTATGAAAAATCATTCAATACTGGTTTATGGTGCTTTTATTTTCTTAACTTGAAAGCATCTTTCTGAGGCCAAGACCACAATTTCCTTAGATTAAGAGAGAAAAATATAGGATGTAGCCTTTTAACCATAAGAACGTAAAATCACCTCTGAAAATTACGAGATATTTTGGCTTTCTTACTGTTTCATTCTACTTGTTTTGCAATACTTTGAAAGAGTGTAGTCATAATGGAATTATAATGTTCAGTGTCATTTCAACCATCTTTTAAAAAATGTTTGCTTATAAAATAAAATTTTTGTTTCATGTTACATTATTATTTCAGCATGTAATAAAACTAGGGCCTGATATCTCCTTTTTAAAGGATGTTAATATTCCATGTAACTTATCTGACTTCTTTGTAAATTGCAGATACTTTCTGAAGTACCAAAGTATACAATTAAGGTTGCTGCTTATTGATGACAAAATTCTTGGATACTAGGATTTTAATAGGCACGCAAATTAAATAATTCATTTTTAATGTCTGACCAAAGGTGGCTTGACTTTTAGCCCCAAAATACTGATAACTAATTAGTGGGCATTCACGATGGGGGCAGGTCAGTGCCAAGTTGACACTCACTATGGATATTTATGCCAAGTCCTGAGCTCTGTCATCTTGACCTGGCTGTGTACGTCATGGTTGTGTGACCTTGAGAAAGTCCCTTCCTCTGGTTTGTGGGTTCATACTTTAGAAACTGAGATTTCATTTGTGGTTTTTACTTTATTTCAGCACTAGAATTTTTTCCCCCAAGTACACTTGTGCACACACCATGCACCCCTTTATAAATTCATGTTTTATTAGTATAAATGTCCTTATATAAACTTAATATACTATTATACTAAATATTATAAAGTCAGTCAGTGAAAACATGTATTAATGCATTTGGTGACATCCAGTATATTAGAATTTGGTGAGTAACACAGTTGTATGATGGGACTGGGTTTTTTAATTCTTTTTTTTTTTTTTCAAAAAAATTTTTAAGTTAAATTCAAGTCGTGTTTGCAGTACCCTGACTCTCCTCCATGGAGCATTAGTATTCCATGGAACATATTTTTAAAATCTTGGGAGAGATGATCCCCTGATATCTTTTTTAGCTCTGAGGTTTTAAATTGTCCTTTTGGATTAGACTTGCTAAGTCCAATACAGATTGCCTAACTTGTAGCCAGTGATTTTACCCCTCAGAATCCTTCGCCTTTTAAGGGGTTGTTGAACAGTGTGCACCGCAGCCTGGTGATGCCCAAACCTTTTTATCGGTCATTATGAGCTCCAAGAAACTAACTCACCTCCTGTGAAATGTAAGATGTTATTCTTAGCCTTATCTAATAAATGAGCAGGTTTTTGTTCACTTCATTAAACTGGGTAATAATTCTTAACCTGTGAATATTAGGTGTGTTGTATTATAATAACTAATCGTAAAAGTTGTAAATATGTTTAATGGATAAAATGTATACTTTTTGTATTTGTATAGCTTTGTCTTTTTAATTATGAGGTACTCAAATGCACTCACTACGATAGGAAATATAATGTGCCTTCTGTGATTCGTAAAATGGTTTCATGAACTCGGAGGAATTTGTTTCATGTTACGAAGTTTTCCCTACCCCAACTCAGTAACAAAGGGTTTACTCATTATAATGCTATAGAACTTTAGTTCAAGAAAATGGATTTGACTGTGTACTGAATTTAGAAGTTGAGAATAATAGTATCTGTTTAATTCTTAGGATAAACTGATTAATATTGTGCAATAAATAATCTTTTTCAAGTAAATTTTAGTTAATTGAAGAGATTTTTCTTCTTATGTAGTTTCATAGTCTTAAACACTAAACATTTATATTCCTTAAAGGACTATTTTGTATTGTGCCCTGGGGGTTTGTAATGCAGATTTATTTAAAATTGGACTCAATTTTCTTTTACTTAATGAGGCTTATCTATGTAATGAGGCTTCTTGAAAATATCTTTTGGTTCAGTGATTTTTAACATTGGGCAGTTGGATTTATTAAAAGGCAGTTCAAAGAATTTGTACTTTAACTGCTTTCTTCATTAAGTCAAGCTTAACCTGCTCTATCCAGGAATAAGAAAGTCCATGGGGGTCAGGGAAATCAGCTGATCACCCACATGGACGCTGGGCGACACAATGACAGTACAATATAAACAGTTTACAGTAGACTTTCATTTGTTTTCTTACCTTTTTACCCTACTGGACAATAAAAAAACTGATAAAATATTCCATCCTGTGACAGTTTTGGTGTTTACTTTGTAAAGTCATTTCTAAGGTAAAATTAATGTGATTAGAGAAGCATGTTAGAATCTTAGTGCTGAGAAGGGGAAAGCCATCTGTAAGAAGGAATGCTAATTTATAGTTAAATTTACTGACAATGTCACCATGGAGACGAACACATTTTTGGTATCAAAAGGTATAAAAGCCTCCTCAGATATGTTTTGGTAATCTTGCAGCTGCGACTTACTCTTTTTTCCTTTTAAAGATTGTATTTATTTATTTTTAGAGAGAGGGGAAGGGAAGGAGAAAGAGAGGGAGAGAAATATGGGTGTGTGGTTGCATCTCGCACACCCCCTACTGGGGACCTGGCCTGCAACCCTGGCATGTGCCCTGACTGGGAATCAAACTGGAAACCCTTTGGTTCACAGTCCACCCTCAGTCCACTGAGCTACACCAGCCAAGGCTGACTTATTCTTTATCATCTATTCTCTAGCACCATTTTTCTAATAAAATATTTATTTAGAGGTTGAGGGTATAAAAATTCCCAGGGAACTATATTTGTATGATTAGTATTCCTTTTATTGAAGCTAGTTACACTTGTTCTTTATAATATAGTCATTGTTTGGGTATAGAATACTCGGGTGTATTAGCATTCTATATATACTAATGTCACCTTCAGCTGTATCTACAAATCCAGAAAAAGAGGAATATTCTTTCACCAACACCGCACTCAGGAACAAGTAAAGAGAGACCCAGAGGGATGGTGTGCAGCTCTGCTTTAACGCAGGATATGAGGAAGGAGAGGCCCAGGATAGGCCTTGGTAAATACTAACGCAGGAGCTGTGGTTGGTTTTCACGAGACAAAAGGCAACACGCCAGCAGTGCCGTTTGAAGTACGGAACGCACAACGTGAGGTTGAGCCTTTTAGAATGAGGGATAACACACCTCAAAAACTGCTCTTTTATAAACAGTTACCTTGGATTCCATGAGAGAGAGTAGGAATCACCCCCCAAAATGGCCAGCTGGGGACAGTGATTCAATAAAAACGCAAAGTGCTACAGAAAAAGGCGAGTGTCTGAAAAGTTTGCAGGACAGGCGAAATGCAATAAGTGTTGGCCGAACAGATTAAAGTATTACCCGGGGAATAGGGAATGAACATGTGTGACAGAAGTTAGAGGAGAAGGTAGCAAAGGTTCACCTTCTGGGTCCAGTGAGCTTGAGTTTAAAATCGTTGAGCTTTCCCAGTGAATGTCATCCATGTCTGAGTCTTAATTAAACATCAATTGGTAGTTACTGACAGCTTTTAATGATGCTCAAACCTTTCTTACAGTAGAAATCTTAAACATTTTCTTTCAATAGTATCGAAGTAGTTTTAAATTATTGAGTCATAAAGCCTCCTAACAGACTTTATTTAATAATTAAAAACAAATACTAGATACAGCTAAAACAACAATGAAGAACTGTACGATGCTTGCGATATTAGGACAGATGTATACAAATGGGGGCTTTTCAAAAATAATGAGTCACTAAGATGAATGCTGGGTTTTCATCCCACTTCGTGATTAGCTGTAAGATAGCATACGTTTGTTTAGTTTAAAAAAATACACACTACATTTATTGCTCATATGCTAAGTTGACCAGTGGAGGGGGGACAAGCATTACAAAATAAAGTCACAGGACAAGAAATTCTGATGTTAAATAAGCATTTCTACAGGCAAAAATAGGGTCCTTCCAACCCCACGACTCAGAAGGATGCCCCCGAGTCCGCACCTGCCCACAGTAATGGCCAAGAAGGTCCTTGAGCAGTGCTCTGTGTACTAGGAGCACATACCCTTAAAACATTGCCGAAAGGGAAGTCCCTTTATTCAACATACATTTATTGAGCACCTCCTATGTACCAGGCACTAGTAACACAGATGATGAGTACATTGGTAAAGCTTAGATTCTGATCTGTCTTAAAAAATACTTTCTACCCGGCCCCTGTGACCACTTAATATCTTCTGAAAAAGTCTGTGTACTACGTAAGGGAGAAATTTTGCCTCTAGAAAGAAAGGCACCAGGCTACAGGGATAAAAATTACAACATTTCTGAGGCTTCGTGGAATAGTGGAGAAAGACTGGAGTAGGAGTAGGGAAACCCAGCTCTAGTCCTCTTACTGGCTGGGTGAGCTTCAGTGACCCTCTCTTCTCTGACCTAATTCTTCACAAGCAAAGGGATAACTGGGCCACAATCGTAGAGTGTTGGGGCCAAAAGGAACAGAGATCGGCTGGTGCGGTGCTTTCCAAAGTCCTCAGGTCAAATGAAAATATGTCGAAGTCCCAGTGAAAAACTTGAAAAAAGCAGAGTCCCCTTGAAGAGGCAAAGGCAGCACCCACAACCTCACTCCCCTTGCCCTCCCCGACCCTGAAACTGGGCGGCAGGGGGCTGTTCACCGAACACCATTTGAAAACCTCTCATCTAATCCAAACCCTCACTTTTCGGATAAGGAAACGAAGACAGAATAGGAAGGAGTGAGTGTTTCAATGTGCACATTTGGCTTCCTAGCTAGAAAGGAGGGTGGCGGGCTAAATAAAACAGTTTAAGAAATTCATTAAAAACGCAAAGAAGGAAGCTGTCTATTTTAACCCTCTCAAAGTAGTTCCTTTATGAAAGGGACCTTTGAAATTGATTGTGTTTAAGCCAGCCAGCCAGCCAGCTAGCCAGCTAGCCGGGGGGCTGAAATGAACAACTAGCGGCTACCCACAGGGCCTGTAGCGGACTTGGACTTCAGCAGAAAACCACGGGGACCCCGCATCAGTAGGCACTTGGACCGTGGAAGACCCTGGCCCCAACAATGCAAGCACTAGCGGTTTCAAGAGGGATATCTGGAAAATTAGGAATGAGTACAGACAAGTGTCCATTTCCCAGACCCTCTAGGAGTAGTCGCCATCTATTACTCAGAAATACCAACAAGTGGGTGTGTTAGATCTTCAAGTGAACAGTGCAACCAAAATCGCTGGGTTTTGAAAGTTCTTCAGAGGCATCCTCTCCCTGGAGGACAATGCCGAGCGTGGTATCTGGACCACTGTTAATCATAGCAGACTTGAAGTCAAACCAGAAAGTCAAAACACATGTCCAGTGCTGGACCTACTTAGCCAAGGCCGTGATCTCTTGTGACTTCATGGCATCGGACAGGAAGCTGAGCTCGTTGCATAAGGTTTCGTATCGGAATGCCATCCGGATCTGAGCAACGTTTGTCTTTCGAATATCATTTCCTTCGGGTCCTTCTTTATAATAATGCTGTCCCAGAAACTTTTGCTTTTCCTGTGGACCAAGAGAGATACAAATGAAGCAATACACCTTAGATTCACTTTGTCTCCCACACAGCAGCTCTGGCTTGCAGACACGCCCCTCAGCAGGTCCTCCATCAGGACTCTTTCCCCACAGGGCTCTTAGGAAATTCCTCCTGGCCTCCGTGTCCGCAAGGAGGTCACCCTTCATTCCCCACTATGATGTCCTTGATCAGAAAGGAAAAATGACTGCTGGTGAGGACAAAGGCAAGGTGAAGACTCTAAGAAGTCCCTCCTGAGAGCTGGCAAGGGCAGACAGTCAGGTGTTGGGGAGAGCCAGTCCCAGGCACCAAACACACAGAGTGAGTCCTCAGCCTTTAACTCCTCTGCATTGGCATCAGTAAGAGCAATACAGCTCTCTTCCTGTGCCAGTGACATCACCCAGCAGGGGTACCTGGGGACCTAAGACACCATCTAGAGCAACAGGTCTCAACCCTGCATGTCAGAATCACCTAGGAAGCTGTAAAAAAAAATTGCTGATGTCCAGGTCCCATCCCTAAAGTTTTTTAACCAATCTAACTACTGTTCATCTATTCAACAAATACTAAGTGCCCAGGATGTGCCAGGGACTATTCTAGACTCTAGGGATAGGATGCTGAACAAAACAGTCTCCGCCCCAATGGAAATTCCATTCTAGAAAGAAAGACAGAAAGACACATAACTACATATTACAAGATAAATCATGCTTAACATTATGAAGAAAAGTAGATTAAAGGGATGGAGAATGAAGGCAAATGTGTCTGTTGTAGAATGGGTGGTCAGGGATGGCCTCTGAGGAGGAGACATTTGAGTAGAGGTCTGACAGAGCAGCCAGGAAAACTCACAAGTCTTCTCCTCAATATTTGTCCCTAGAGCATGGGTTTCAGTGTGACAGAGACCCTGCTCGTCCCCTTCCTCCCTGACCCCAGAGCCTGGGAAGTACCAGGCACACAGGCAGGCACTGTGTATGCGAGAGAGAGACAGCGGACTGCCCACCCTGTACCTGATGCGAGAGGCCGCTCTGCAGCACGCTGTTCCTGGCGATTTCACACAGGTCACACGTGCTCAGCTTCCACACCTGGGCCGCAATTGCGTATTCTTCCATAAGCGCTTCCTAGATCCCCCCAAAAGTAAATGTATTAGATGGTAGAATGTCCACTTTGGTGCCTCACAGATTCTCAAGATAGAAACATCAAATGTTGCAGACTTAATTTTTATTTAATAACTAGCACCTGAATAATCAAACAACATCCTCCCCTTTAAATGATAAACCAGAAAGATTTTTTTTATGTGAAACCTCAGGTTACCAAGGAGATACATAGCAGAGAGCCTACATATATGTATTTGTTAAGCACAACATGTTCAAAGCCCTGAGCTGGTCACGGGGCACCAGCCTGGCCTCCTGTGACAGGCTTCTGAGTCATTTAATGCCTGCTCTATGGCTTTGTCTTTTATTTAACAGACCACTTTCTTAAGATTGTCCAAAAATAAAAGTTAATCTGAGTCAAGTACCAAGAGCAGCGATCGAACCCTAATTCAAAGTGAGAATGACCAAGTGTGAGCAGTGAGACAGTGGGTTCGGGCTGTGCTTCTGCTTCATCCCCTGGGATACGACGTGCCTGGTAACTGAGCCCTTGCATCACCTCTTCGCTGCCCCATTTCCTCTGTGTCCCAGAGCAGCAGTTGTTAAAATGTGGACCCAGGACCCCTGGGGATCCCCAAGGCCTTTTAAAAGGTCCTCCCTTTTCCAACTACGTATCTTTGTGAGACAGGGTTTATTTCTCACAACAGAGTGAATGCCACTATGAGACACCGGCTGTCCTCTGTTAAACCGGACATTAAAGAGATTTGCAAAAATGTAAAACAATGCTATTTTCTTATTTTGTTTTAGGAAATACGCTTTTCATAAAAATTTCTATTTAAGTACCATTTAACAGGTTTATTAACATTATTTTTAAGTGAGTTAACATTTTTCAACCTCTCATTCATTTCTAACATAGTTCAATGTCACTAGATATAACTCATGTAGACAGCAGCGCCCTGAGGGCCTCCATTCTTGAGCATCTGAAGGGTCCTGAGTCCAAAAGCTTGGACCGAGAACCTGTCCTCGAAGACTCTGGTGCTTATGTTTTTACTACTCAGTGGCTGTCTTATCAATGCTGTCAGTATGTGCTCGGCACACGGATGGCTGGTCCCCGTGCATGACATCACCTCTCCCTTCCTCTTTCCTTTCCCCAAAGAGGCGAAATGTAATAATAGAACAGTAGGAACGAAAACGGTAGCTAACATTTTGGATACGTGCTATATGCAGACACTGTTTTAGACTGTGGTTCATTATCTTTGTGGAGCCTCGCGATACAGTACAGGCAGCTGTAGAGCCAATTTTATCCCCGTTTTCCACATTAGAAGGAGTAACAGAGAGAGACATCAAGTAACTTCACCAGCATCATGGAGCTAGTAATTCAAAGGCAGGGAAAACAGAACAAGGCAAGGAATTGCAACTGTGCCTTCAAAGATTCAAGGACCCTGAAAGCACGTGCCTGAAAGGGACTCTTCCCTCACCAGGAGCTTCCCTGCTGTCTTCACTGGGCCCCCCACCCACCCTGGGAGCAGAACTGAGCCTTACGCTCAGGTGCCTGCGACAAGCCAGGACCAGGGCCTGCCGGGGACCCCTGAAGTCCTCACCTTCGTGTAGTGGAACTGCATGGGGTCATCGGTGGAGAGAGAGACATGCAGCCCCTTGTGCAGGAATTCCCTCAGAGGGTTTTTGGAATATTCGAGGAACAGACTGTTGTTGCTAAGCGGAGACATGGCAATGGGGATCTGAGCCAGGTAGTAGAGATACTGCAACACCGGACTCTGCAAAGGAACCGCCGAACTCAGGTGACCAGGGCCAGAGAGGGGAGGGAGGGTACAGGGTAGACAGGGAGGAAGCGGGGGAGAAGCACCATCAGTGGAAGCCGGGGGCCTGGGCAGTGTCTGTGCACATCCCCAACCAAGCCCGGGTTCCCCAGAGCCACGTCACCCATCCCCCCTTACCTCCCTTGACATCTCCATTCACCTCATTCTTGTCACATGCCTATCCCTCCCTGGGACTGCCCTCCTGTCCAGTGTTGGAAGTACCCCCTCTTTCCTCCAAAGTGGGGGCCAGCTCAGGGCAGGAAGGGCAGCTACATGGCCCAGCTGACCCCAACCTGCATACGCAGCTCCCCTCCCCTAGGCGCTGACCCCGACTGAAGATGGTCAGTCCAGAAGATGCCCCACTTGGTTCTTTGGTTGCTTTGACTGCAAACATTCAGGCTGAGACTGCAAACACCCCAGCTCCTCAGGGTGGGAAGGGGCAGACCTGGCTGGGCTAGAGGAGCTGTTTGGTGCAGCACCCACCCCACACGGAACTGCGACCGTGGTCAGGCCTCCCCAGGACCAGAGCAGGGGAGCAGTTCGAGCGATGCCTCCCTGCGGGAGTGGTCCAGATGGCGGAGGAGACCCGGCGCAGAGTTCATGGTAGCACTATTTATAGCAGGGAAAAGCTGGGACTCTGTCCAGCAACTAGAGATTGGTTGAATCAATTACAGACCATTCAAATGGCAGGCCATCCTTCCATTGGCCTTCAGATTGAGGAGCATAGATATTACGTTGCAGCACAGAAAAAGTGCTTATTATGCAAAGTTAATGGACAAAAAAAGGAACCAAAAATCTGTGTTTGTCATTATAATAAGCATTTAGGAATGTGCTCTGGGGAAAAAAAGGTTGGAACTGGGAAAACTGAAAAGCTGTACGTGGCTGTTTCTATGAAAGCAACAGCAATATAGGTTTTCCTCCCCCATCTCTCCATGTTCTGGAAATCCAAATTGGGTTATATTTATAATTCTATAATTATATATGAACCCAAGATGACTACAGACAGCCCAGCCCAGAAGAAGGCTCCATTTGCCAGAGGCTCCCCTTGCCAGAAGCTCCCAGAGGGCAAGCAGGAACCCAGGAGACCCCACTCCCCCACCAGGGGAGCCCAGGCAGGACCACCACTGAAGGGCGGTGTC
The DNA here is from genome assembly GCF_014824575.4 of Sturnira hondurensis. Lineage (NCBI taxonomy): Eukaryota > Metazoa > Chordata > Mammalia > Chiroptera > Phyllostomidae > Sturnira > Sturnira hondurensis. The sequence continues at coordinate 6,384,796 of NW_028079136.1, forward strand.
TGTGAACGGCCCGGTCACCTTCTTGAGGAGCAGCCCGTGGGAGATGTTGTCAGCAGTCAGGAAGGCAGACACCAGGTGGGTGATGGAGCCGGCTTCCCCACAGTGAGGCCGAAACAGGAACGTGCTCAGACCCCGTTCCCTGCAGGACAAGTGAGGCAGGCTCTCCGTCAGCAAGAACTCCTGGGCCACACTGCCCAGGACCCCAAAGGTGGGGGTCCTAGCTCAGGGCCTACTCCAGGGGAGATAGTCACCCATAGCGGAGTCAGCACAGCTGACCCAGGACACCCTGGAAATTGTCCCTCCCAAAATGCCGAGGCCAGGCCCAGATTCCTCAGAGCCAAGAGACGCCATCCCTGAGGAACAGAAGGGGGCCCTATGGGAGAAAGACCCTGCCCCACCCTCCACCCACTCCTGCCCTTCCTCTCTTTGCCAGGCCTGCACCCCAGATTCACAGACCTTCAGAGCCAGAGAAGCCATGAGAAATCTGAATCCAACTTCACTGTTATGCAAACTGACAAACCCAGAGAACCCAGATAACCCAGAGAGTGGAGTGAGACATTAGAAGCCACTGAGCAGGTCTGTGGCAGAGCCAGAACCAGAGGCCCCACATCTAAATGCTCTGCCCTTGCCCAACACCAGGCCCAGTGCTTTCAGTGAGTCTCCTACAAAACCTCCACCCCCACAAACGAGCACTGGCTGAGGCTGAGGCTGAGCTAGTGAAGCTCCACGGCCCAGCGGGTATGGGAGCCCCAGGGGAATGGGCGGCTCAGCATCCCGTGCCCTGGGCACCTGACTCCGTCCACATGTGCCTCCCCTGCATGTGTGCACTGGCGGGAGTCTGTGCGTGTGAGACCACTGGCTACCAGCTCTGTGAGGACACAGGTTTAGTCTGCTTTATTCCCTGCATATATGTGTCCAGTGCCCAGGACAGTCACAATAATTTGTTTCATGAATAATTGCATGTGTGAACACTTGGTGTGGTGGTAAGCAAACATGCATGTGTTTGCACATCTATGTATCACATCAGGGGTGGACAGGTACACGAGTAGGTGTTTGTGGATGTATGTGAACATGTGTGTATATGGGCATGGGGTTTGGCTTCCTGGGATGCATGATGGACTGTGTCTGCAGGGGGCGTGACTGCATGTGTGGGTGGTCCTGGGTAGTTGGTGGGGGCATGTCCCTGGGTCTGAGGTGTGAGGGCCCGTGGCCATGAGTGCAGGGCCGGCCCACCCACCTGCGGAGGTTGTTGAGCACCATGATGTTGGCGTACATGTAGTACAGGTAGTAGCTGTAGGGCGGGTTCTGCTCGCTGGTCCAGACGTCCGGGCTGGGGCTCTTGTCTGAGAACATGTGGTCACTGTGCTTGGACTCATCATCCACGCTGTCAAACCCTGTCACCTGGGTGGGACAAGGGGTCCTGCATCAAGCTGAGGCCAGTGAGCTGCCGGAAGCCTTGGAGTCCAGGCCTCTCAAGTTCGCACCTCAGCTGGGAGCCCAGGGTCACTGCCAAGGATGGGGAACCGGCACAAGGCCACCATTTATGTCTCCAGGGCTTCCAAAGGCACCCAGAAGGCCAGACAGGAGAGTGCTGAGCCCCTGTGTCATGGCAAGGGGACACTCGGGCCAGGTGAACAGCGAGGCAGCCACGCCCACTGCCCAGACCCACTGCTGCGCCAAGGAGGAGGCCAGTGCGGCAGGGCAGCCACTGCCATCGACAGCAGGGACCACCCCTCTGAGGGGGAAGGGGACAGGCATTTCCCAGGCACCTACTATATATACTTCAGGCCCTGCCTGAAGTGCTTACCACACATCAACCAATTTAATCCTCAGAGCGACCCTGTGAGAGAGGGCTTGGCTATGAGCAAACCAGAGCCAAAGCGATTAAGCAGCTTGCTCATGGGAGACCACCAGGCTCAGAGCCTAAATGGGCTCAGTGTCTGGACTCTGGGGCTGTAGGTGGAGAATGCCCCGGGGCATGTCCCTGGTGTAGTCATGAAAAAATAGCCTGGAAGCTTCACAAACAGGCCACAGTGGGCCCCATTCAATATGGCCCCTGGGAAGGCGGAGCCATGGTTCTGGGAGGAGGTGGCTCTGCGTACCAGCTCCTCCCTGGGAACTGCTCTCTGAGCCAGGTCAGCTGGGACCCAAACTACGACCCTGCAGACCCCATCCTAGTCTCAGGCTTCCTAGTCACCTCATCCCAGAGGTCAGGCCCCGACCACAAATGTACCTGTGAGGACACAGGCTCTCGGCCAGCAGGTGAGGCAGCTTTGCTAACATGTCCCTCCTTTTGCTCATGCACAGCAGTGCTCTGGGGAGGGGGCTTCTGAAAGACTACCCACTTCACTTCACTGCTGGCCCAGACTGGGGCTCTCAGCCCAAGCCCAGGTCTGCTTCCTCTCCCAAAGGAGCAAGGAACCACAAGAGTCTTGCCAGAGTATTCCCTGTCACAGAGCCATGTGTGTCGAAAGGAGAGTCCCCACTGTAGTCTCAGCATGGCCCTCAGGGGTGTGGGCAGTCAGGGGGAGCCTCGAGTTCCACTCTGTGCTCACTAGCTTCAGGCCTCGCCAGAACTCTCAGGGCCTGGCAGGGGGTAATGTCAGCCCCTCTCCTGGGCTCTGTAACCAACTGATGTAGGGCCTCGGCCTGGACCTTAACTCTTCCTCTTCTTCTGTAAGTCTGCTCTACCCCCACTGTGAGCAACGGCCCCTGCAAGGAGCACTATCCGCTCCCCAACACAACCAGGCACTGGGAGGCCCCCTAGGCTTTTCCCTCTAGCTCACTGAAGGCTCTGCCAGGGTCCCACCAACCTACACCCATGCCCTCCACTCTGCCCGGAGCCCCTGGCCTGCCTCCTGTACACACCGCACGTTTCTTACTGAGGCCACAGTACAGTGTAGGGAAAATGGCACCTGCTCATGAGTCAGGCACCTGGATATGATGAGTTTTAGTTCTGCCACCTGTTAGTTTTAATCTCCTCATGCACACATTGGAGCTCGGAGCTCCACAGGGCTGGTGTGGGGATTAAATGAGACAATCCCCGGAGGGCACCTCACACGGGCTCTGACACACAGCAAACACAAACACTGCATGTTATTAACACTGACCACGGTGTAAAGTAGAGCAGTGAGGAGGCTGAAGCATGATTGTGCCATGGTGTGGGCCACCGGAGGGTGGGGGGGCAGCAAACAATAACCAAGATGTTACGGCGAGTTCAAGTCCCGCCATCTGTCCGATTGCAGGAATGGCCCCTGACTCTTATCTCACCCCCTCCCCCACCTCCAGCCACCTTCCGTTCCGGGCCATTCACCACAACAGCCAGGATGGCGTTTGCCTAAAACATACAGTCCACGTTGTCCCTCAGCTTGTTCAAACCTTTCTGGTAGCTACACACACACACACACACACACACACACACACACACACTCAATCACCCCACCCCAGGACCCCAGCCCCCTAGCACCTTTCCTGCCTCCTTCCTTGTTAGAAATCATCTCCATAACCTCCCCCAGATAATGAACTTGCTTCTCACTGTCTCCAGCTACCTCCATGCCAGGCACACAGAGCAAGCGACCAGCTCCTGTCCCCCTTACGCCCTTTCTCATTGGCCTCTCCTATATCCCTCCTCCCCCTCTCATAACTAACCAGATACAGAAAGTAAGTAATCTTTTGTGGGGCTTGTGTGCTTAAGGTGTGAGGACTGCCTTTTACCTTTCTAGGTAAAAGCAGGAGAGCTGAAATGTCTGCCTTTCTACAAAAGACAAAGGCTGCTGCCCAGTGCTGCTGGGGCAGGATCCAGTCTTTCCAGCCCCACTGGCCAGGAGGCGATTCCTCAGTCCTGCCCCAGCACCCACCCCCTCCAGAGCCGCCCCTGAGGGGATAGGAGGGAGAAAGTGCTGTTTTAGAAATTCAGCCTCTTGGGGCTGGCAGTGCCTTGCCCAAGGCACAGCAGGGACAGGATCTGAGGAGGGAAGCCTGGTCCAACCCACAAGGAATCCTCGCCTGGCTCCACCACTGTGCCCTCCCTCCACTCTTAGCCAGGACACCACCCCTGCTTACATATTTGAGGAAGAGGTGAAGCTCTCGGTGNTCCCAACACAACCAGGCACTGGGAGGCCCCCTAGGCTTTTCCCTCTAGCTCACTGAAGGCTCTGCCGGGGTCCCACCAACCTACACCCATGCCCTCCACTCTGCCCGGAGCCCCTGGCCTGCCTCCTGTACACGCCGCACGTTTCTTACTGAGGCCACAGTACAGTGTAGGGAAAATGGCACCTACTCATGAGTCAGGCACCTGGATATGATGAGTTTCAGTTCTGCCACCTGTTAGTTTTAATCTCCTCATGCACACATTGGAGCTCGGAGCTCCACAGGGCTGGTGTGGGGATTAAATGAGACAATCCCCGGAGGGCACCTCACACGGGCTCTGACACACAGCAAACACAAACACTGCATATTATTAACACTGACCACAGTGTAAAGTAGAGCAGTGAGGAGGCTGAAGCATGATTGTGCCATGGTGTGGGCCACCGGAGGGTGGGGGGGCAGCAAACAATAACCGAGATGTTACGGCGAGTTCAAGTCCCGCCATCTGTCCGATTGCAGGAACGGCCCCTGACTCTTATCTCACCCCCTCCCCCACCTCCAGCCACCTTCCGTTCTGGGCCATTCACCACAACAGCCAGGATGGCGTTTGCCTAAAACGCCCTCGTTGTCCACGTTGTCCCTCAGCTTGTTCAAACCTTTCTGGTAGCTACACACACACACACACACACACACACATACTCAATCACCCCACCCCAGGACCCCAGCCCCCCAGCACCTTTCCTGCCTCCTTCCTTGTTAGAAATCATCTCCATAACCTCCCCCAGATAATGAACTTGCTTCTCACTGTCTCCAGCTACCTCCATGCCAGGCACACAGAGCAAGCGACCAGCTCCTGTCCCCCTTACGCCCTTTCTCATTGGCCTCTCCTATATCCCTCCTCCCCCTCTCTCATAACTAACCAGATACAGAAAGTAAGTAATCTTTTGTGGGGCTTGTGTGCTTGAGGTGTGAGGACTGTCTTTCTAGGTAAAAGCAGGAGAGCTGAAATGTCTGCCTTTCTACAAAAGACAAAGGCTGCTGCCCAGTGCTGCTGGGGCAGGATCCAGTCTTTCCAGCCCCACTGGCCAGGAGGCGATTCCTCAGTCCTGCCCCAGCACCCACCCCCTCCAGAGCCGCCCCTGAGGGGATAGGAGGGAGAAAGTGCTGTTTTAGAAATTCAGCCTCTTGGGGCTGGCAGTGCCTTGCCCAAGGCACAGCAGGGACAGGATCTGAGGAGGGAAGCCTGGTCCAACCCACAAGGAATCCTCGCCTGGCTCCACCACTGTGCCCTCCCTCCACTCTTAGCCAGGACACCACCCCTGCTTACATATTTGAGGAAGAGGTGAAGCTCTCGGTGATCTTGGGGGTTGATTGTGGCCTCAAAAAGGGGCAGGAAGATGTTTTCCAGCATCTTCCCAAAGTTTGGCAGCAGCTTCTTTGACCTAAATATGTCACTGGGGAAAGCGAAGATGATGATCAGGGTGGGCCTGACAGCCCCCTCGGCCTGTTTGAGGCTGACCTCAGTCACTTCCTCAGGCAGCCCATGTCACCATTTAAACACCCAGAGTGAAGGCAGAGGTGTGGCCTGAACACAGACCCTCCCTCTCCTCTCCAATTCCCTGCAACTTCTGCAACACCAGGCACTGGCTGGCGAACGGCACCTACCCAACCCATCAGGGAGCCCTCTCCAGCCAGAGGCCCCCCTGGGAGAGGGCGGAGTGGCTCCGGCTGACCAAGGGTCTGAGAGATGAGTCCTCCTATCGCCTAGTGATCCAAACTCTCCGCCACTCAGCTCAGTTCCCCTAAACTACAAGCCCCAGCCTGTCCAGGGCCAGGAACCCCCATACCAGCCAGACAGGGGAGGGCAGTGGCGGTCTGAGTCAGATCCAGGGAGAGGGCCAGCAATGGAGGCCACTCACCCAAAAGGACATCCGCATCCTGCAGCGAGAAGATGACAGGCAGTCGTTCCCGCCAGGCATTTGCACATGTATGTTCTTTAAAGAGTAAGAACTTGCCACAGAGACTTTCTGCTGACCACCCCTTCCTACAGGAAAAGCCCTGGGGAGAAGAGGCCTCAGTCGGCACTGGAACAGGTCCCACCTGTCAGTAATGCGGACTCAGTGGCCCGTGCAGGACAGGCTGGGGCCCCAGAGAGCTCAGGCAGACAGCAGGCCGCCTCACTTACTAGATCCGGGGCACCTGGATGATCCAGCGCATGTTGGGTGAGTAGACCTTGTGCTGGATGAACCAGCGGGCCAGGCTGGGCCACTCGTCAGGGCTGCGGCCGTAGATGGAGAGCCGTGGCTCTGAGTACTGGTACTTGCTCTCCTCCAGCTCCCGGGCCACCTCCTGGCACCAAGAAGAGCTCCGGTCAGGCCGACAGCACCCCAGCTGCTGGATCCTGCCGCTCCCTCAGCCACCTGCTCCCAGGCTGGAGGGGCCTCATCTACATCACCCTGCTGCTGAGTGCGTACTCACTTGCCTCAGCAGAGGCTCCCTCCGGGAGAGAGAGGCCTGGGGCTGGCACCACCGCATGTACAACCAGGCCAGGCAGCAGACACGGCTCCACATGGAGCTAAGCTGCTCCCAGCCAAGTGCAGGCTGCCAACAGACAGGGCAGCAAGGCTGGACGCTGTGAGTGCTCCCGTGGTGGATACCCTCCCCCTGCCCTTTCCTGCAGTGGACACACGCAGCACCCACCTGCCCAGGCTCGGGAGCTGGCAGCCAGGGCAAGAGCACTGGGCTCTGAGCACCTTGACCTCACTGGAGCTGGACAGTGGATGGACAGGGAGTCGGGAAGGAGACAATGACAAAGAGGCCACACATGCCCCCACCTCCGATGCTGTCAGGTAGCTGAGGAGGGCTTGGAGAGGCTGAGGGCTCACTCACCTTGACCATCCGAGCAAAGTACTCTCCTCCCAAGTAGTTTTCGGTTTTCAAATACAGGTCCCGCAGCTCACTGGCCCCCACAGGGTTGTATTTCGAGTTGAACTTGTCAAAGCGATGGAACGTCTGCCGGCCCTGGAGAGAGGAGGCCACCAGGCAGATTCACCACGCCGTTCTGCGGCCAACACGCACTTTCCCTCTCAGGCCTTTACAAGGTGGTCTTATACACAGCCACCCTGAAAGATGTCTTCTATGTCAGTTCTTGCATAAACTCTTGGAGCGCCCTGGGGCCAGGCCCATGTATCCTCACTCGGTCAGCCTGGCTGTCCTTCTGTGAGGCCCTCTGTGAAAGAGGACCAGGCAGGGGGCCTTGTGCCCTGAGCCACTGTGGCTCAAAGCACCGCCGAGTGAGCAGAGAGGACTAAACCACTGAACAATCAATAACGTGTGTCCTGTTACTGCGTAGACTTCAGAAGGCGCTCTTTCCACCTTATGTCATTCTTCAACACAGACTTTTGTACTGTGGTAAAACATACACAGCACAAAGTTTACTCTCATAACCATTTTAAATGTGCAGCTCAGGAGCGTTAAATACATTCACGTCGTTGTGCATCCAGCATCACCGTCTGTCTCCAGAACTCTCTCCCTCTCGTAAAACTGAAACTCTGTGCCCGTTACACAAGGACTCCCCATTCTCTCCTTCTCTCAGGCCCCGGCGAACTTGCCAGTTCTAGGCACCTCAGACGAGCGGCATGAAACACTGTATCCTTTTGGATGTGGCTCCTTTCACTGAGCATAATGTTCTCCAGGACCATCCCTACTGTGGCTGGTTTCAGACTCTTGTCCTTTGGAAGGCTGAGAAACATTCCACCGCCTGGGCGTGCCACATTTTGTTTTTCCATTCCTCTATTGATGGATATGTGGGCTGCTCCTGCCTGTGGGGCATTGTGAATAATGCTGCTAGAAGCCTTGAGATGAAAGTATCGGTTTTAGTCTCTGCTTTCAATTCTTTGGGGAACATACCTAGGAACGAAACTGCTGGACTCTATGGTAATGCTATATTTAACTTTCTGAGGAAACTCCATACGGTTTCCTATCGTAGCTGCACCATCGTTTAGTATTTTAATAACTTGGAAATGTCGGTAGGCATGTGGCATTCACCATTCTATAGGCAAGGAAATAGGAATGTAAGTGAGTTGCTTAAGGGCACACGACTCCTCAGTGACAGAAGTGGATTAGAACTGGGACCTGCTGACTCCAAGTGGCATGCTCTTGCCCCTGTGTCAGGGCTGCTCCCTGCCTCGCTGGTCTGAGACCAAATGATCCCTCACCGTCTCCATGGCTAGAAGAGAAGGAGCTGCTTACACACCCAGCTTACACACTCAGCACAATTATGGCTCCGTTTCAAGGGGCTGAGTCCCCAGCCAGGACCGCTGGAGGCGCCGGGGCGGAAGCTCACTCACCGCGTGGACGTCCAGCGAATCCACGGTGAGGTCATAAGGGTCCATGTGCAGGCTGTCAAACACCTGCCGCAAGGTGATCTTCCGGCCCTGCTTCTCCGTCACAATTCGGTCAGGCTCCGTCTGGTACGTGTGCTTGATGAAGCGTAGCAAGTGCTTCTGGTTCATGCAGGCAGCCGCGTGGATGTGCGTGTCCACCTGCAACACAGAGCCCGCCGACCCCTGAGCTGGGGCACCTCCGCTGGCAACAGCAGGTGGAACTCCCAACCCTTGAGAGGGAGCACAGAGCCTCAGCACCTTCTGGGCCATGGAGGCGCCTGCCACCAGTGCCTGGATGCCCCCTCCCCATTGCTTCTCTAGACACCGGGACTGGTCTCCTTTCCTCTGGCCTTGCTGCCCAATCCCCCTCCTTCTAGTATCAAGAGATCTTTTTAAATTGCAGGCTGGATCTGGCCACTCTCCTCATAACAAAACATCAATGCCCCTCACGTCTTCAAGATTAAGCTCAAGCTCCTTAGCCTGGGATTCCAGGCTGACATCAAGCCCTATCTCTGCCCTTCCCTGCCCTGTTTCCTGCTCCAGTCACGACTGCATTTCCGGGTGCCCGAGGCAACAGGCTCTCCCACACCACGTCACGTTGCCCACGCATTTCCTTGGCCTGGCATTCCTTCCTTTTTACTCATCGCTCTCATCCACCTGGAAGTTTCCTACAACCTCCACTTGAAAGCCAGTCCCGATTCCCCAAGCACCGCTGATGAGCCTCCCTTCACCCAACCCGGGAACCTGGCACAGGCTCTCCCTGTGCTGTGCATGTCCTCCTGCTCCACTCTATTTTCCTGGCTCCCCTTCATTAGACTGGGAGCTCCCCAAGGACAGGGATCATGTCTGAAGCATTTAAGTCTCCAGCACCTTCCCCAGAGCCCAATACGATATATTAGTTAAACCAATGCATGGATAAATAAAGAAATAAACATGTATAATGGGCCCCAGTACTTTTGATAATATCCACATGCTCATATAACACTGAGAGCCCACAAAATCCCACTCTACCTACCAACCTCTCTTAGAACCCCCAGAGCCTTCCCTTCGGCTATCAGCGTCAAAGAAACAGAGCCCTGGCCAAGCTGAGGACAACCTAAGGTCACAGCAGGCCTTCTGGCTCCCCTTCCAAGTGCCAAAGGGCTTAAGGGAGGTTCCAGCAGGTGGCAGCAGCCTCACAAGCCAGGGTGCTGATGGCTGCCCCACTGCACTCTGCAGTCACTTCTGCGCCTAACCAGGCACTGTGCCAGGCCTGGGAATGCTGTCCACGCCGACCGGGCATCTCCAAGTCATGCCAGGCCAGACATTTGATCTACTGAACCTGTCTCAGCATTATACCAGCCAGCCCACGTCACTCATCAAGGAAGGGCCTTCCTGCCGTTAGTACAGGAAGACAGACCACTAGACATCAGAGAAAAGAAACAATTCCAAGCACCAAAAGCACAGTACAAAGACTCAGGCACCTCAGAGATGGGCTGGGCTCATGTGGCCACAGGGGAAGGTCAGCTTCGCTTAGCGCAGCCAGACACAGCTGGGCTCAACCACCTCAGTGTGACTCAACACATTCTGGGTTTTCCGGTCATGACCTCTTGCTTACCAGTGACACACTGCAGGGGTACAGTACATCTTTGCTCCCCTGAGTCACAAGATGAGGGAGGAAAACAACTGGACAATCCAGGAAGCATCCAACTTCAAAATCTCCAAGATGATTATTTGGAGAACACGTAAAAGACCTCACTGGATGTCAGTGTTTTCACTTCACTGGAAGATCCGAGCGCATTCCTTCTTTCTCCTAACATTCAGGTCTACAAAGAGCAGCAGAATTTCCAGACAGGGAAGGCCGATGTCTGGCCCCAAGGCCAACAGTGACTGTTTCCATACCCATGCAGACATCAGTAATCAATCACAGCACCTTTTCACTACGCTTTGGGAGCAGCCTGAGGTAGTCACTCCTAACTGGTTGTTTGGCACAGAAGATGAAACCTATTTGCTATCCCTGATACAACACAAACCAGAGTGGGCAAGGCCTAATTCCACCCAACTCCCAAGCCGCAAACATACTCAGTTTCTCTTTCTTAGCTCAGAGCAAAACACAGTTGTCTCCATGACACAGTCCTGCCAGTTGGGCCTCATAGTGTCACAGCCCATGACATGCTGCAGTGTCGCAGGTACTATCACAAACACCACCCACATCGTGGCCACGCGCAGCTCCGCCGAGCACGGCCCTGGCATGCCCCCACCACGCTGCCAGCCACCTCGGAACGTGGGGGCCACTCTGGGTTTCAGGAAGTCAGCTCTCCTCCCACAGAAGCAGCCCCCAGGGTAAATAAAATCCTAGGAACTAACTTCAGAAGATACAGACCCCAACCTTCAGGGCATCCTAGCTCCAGGAGATGTGCTGGGATGGAGCTGGGATGACACAAACTCAGGATGACTAAACCAGCATGACGCACACCAGACTATCACTTTCTGTCTCGGAATGGCTGGGCTCATCTGCACGTAGATGACTTTTCAACCCCCTCCCTGGATCTCTTTGTTCTCTTCCCCTCTCCCTCCTTATAAACACCTCTGCCTCCACTGAGAGGTGGAGATGGGCTATGTGACAAGAGTCCCCCATCTTCCAGGTGGCCAGCATCTGCAAATAAATGACTTTCCTTTACATCAGCAACTGCCTCAAGTGTTAGCTTCTGTAGCAGTGGGCAGCCAGACCTGAGTTTGGTTATAGTGTCACAGACAGGGGTCAAGGCCGTCTCAACCCAGACAGCAGATAACCCCAAAGTGACAGAGAACCCTGAGGATCGGCTCTGGGGTGTAACAGAGCCCCACAAGGAACAGCTCGTCAGCCCAGAACACCCACTGGGGCCCCCACTCAGAAGCAAACAGGGTCGGAATTGGTGCTGCCAGCAAGGACCCCTGGTCCCAGGCCCCACTGCTGGCAGCAGTCAGGCCCGGAGCATTCACACACAGGGGGCAGGATGACATGGGGCCTGGGTGCCCATCTGGGCACGTGCTGGACATTCAGGGTGCACTTGGGCAGGGCCAAGAGGAGCTGGTGTGGACACCAAGGCACCCACCTGTCTGAACACCTAAGGCTCACAGAGAAGCTCAAATGGTGCTTGAAGGTGAAAATGCCAGGTAGGTAGTGTCTACACACACCCTTTCACCTCCATCTGGTAATCCCCAAACACTCCCACAAGACTCACAGACCATGAGCTGAAGCCAGGCTCTCACTTCTTAAGGACTCCATCCAAGTGGGAGTCCATGCCAGACGCCAGGATGCTTAACAGACATGATCCCGGGGCCTCCCCAGAGGGAGCCTCCTGCCTACGATTGCTGAGGGCGGCCAGCCAGAGCTGGGCTTGCCCAAGGGAGCCACACCCTCCTCGGCCCTGCACTCCCTTATCAAAGGTGACCCAGGGAGGGGGCAGTCCTCCAGAGGTCCCATCTGGGACAGAGGGCCCTGAGGAGGTGATGACTCTGCTGTGATTCAGATATGATCATTCCTCTTCCAGGCAGGTGGCCTGATCCCATCAGCTTTTCTCCCAGCTAATTACCATATAGCAATCGCTCCCCGCTTCCTCTGAGAAGCCCATGGGCCCTGCAAGATCCAGAGCCCCACACACCTCCGCAGCCTCCCTCACCCCAGCCTCTCCCAATACCTGAGCTCCAGCCACGCGGCACTACTGCAGTTATGCCCACACAGGGCTCCACCCCTCTCCTCTCTAACACCACTCTCCCCCTCCTGGCATTTGCGGTGCCTTCACCTCTGCCTCCTCCACCTGGGATGCCATCACTTCCTTTTCCCAAACCCACCCTCTTCCTGGCTAAATCCTACTCTAAGTCATCTCAGTTCCAGCCACTCCTGTCACTATTGACGTGGAACTTCTTATGGACAGGAAGTGACTCTTGTTCAACATCAAATGCCCCATGCTTAGCACTAATGCCTTGCATTGCCATATATTAGTTAAATGGAAAAAAATGGGAAAGCCAGAGACCAAGGTCACTCACCACATGAGCCCAGGCCAAGCTCTCTCAGAGGGTCTGCAGAGAGGGAGCACATGATTTTAAACACATCTGACCCCAAAGGAAGCAAAAGCACAAACTCCCAAGTCCAAAGAGGTCAACCTTTTTTCTCCATGATGAATTTAATACATCCTCCACCTTCACAGTAACCTGGCCTCAACTCACGACCAATTAAGAGGTCATGCCTATTTTCCAAGCAAGAGGGCACACTCCAACAGATACACAAGGTGGGTACCAAGCACCGTCGGAGGCACGGTGGCCTGATGCACAGAAGGCAGCACACCCATCATCCTTCTGCACATCACATCACACTGCTCTGCCCAAGGAAGGCCACACAGCAGGCCAACCCCAGACGGGCTCAGCACATGCCAGTGGGTTGAGAGGGTCACTGGGAGGGTTCTGCTCACTGGCCCTTGAACGTACCTTTCTCACATTATAGAAGTCTCGGTGAGGGTTACTCTTCAGCTCTTTGAACTCGGACATTTCATTTAACATCTCGTGAAGGCCAAACTTGGATTCCAGAAAGTTCAGGCGTCGGTGACAATACGTTTTCCTGCAGATTGGGATGGGGGAGATACCATAGTGGGAAGTCTCATCAAGCCCTCCAGTTTGGGGACCTTCACTGCATGCTGGGGCTGACCCTCGGGTGGAAGGTCAGGATGGAGAGGAAGGCTGAGGAGGTTCCAGCTCCCCACCAACCCACCTGAGCTGTGTAACCACATCCATGTGCTCTATGACATGAGCGGGCAGCTGGCCCAGGGCAGTGGAGCTAACTTTGCAACCTCATATAAGTTCCTTCACTTCCAGCTCTACGTACTTAAGCAATTGATCTTGAGCCTCTACTTCCCATGAACAAAGACAGAGTGGGCAACGCCCAAGATTAACAGGAAGGTTAAATTGATTTATGCACGTGAAGGGCCCACCTCTGGGCAGAGTGGACACTCAATAAATTTCCCTCCTTCACCCTTTCCTTTTGTTTCCCTCCCATCTACCCTCAGCCACCTGTAATTCTTTGAAAGGAATTTAACTTCTGCCCAGGAGACCAATAACACAGTCGAACTCTCAGGCATGACCTGACCACCTTGGCGAGCAGAGAAATCACCGTCTGACCAAAAGGTCTCTCCCAGACCCCAAGACCCAGGACCTCTAAACTCTGAGGTTTGCATTGTGGACAGAAGGAAAATGCAGAGATGTTTGTTACTAAGACACAAATCTCTGCTAAAAGCGATGCCCCCACCAGCTGGCAAAAAACCCATGGGGGGTGGGGTGCTCTCTGCTTGAGACCAACCGCCACCGCACACCCAGCCCGGATGCCTAGCCACACGCCCGTGTCCACGGCCAAACGGAACCTGCAGCTGCAGTTGTGCCACCTGCTTCCTTGTGCTGCCCCAACAGCAGCCACTCAGACTTTCATAAAGGGCCCCAGAGAGGCGCACAGGAGTGTCTCAGGGTCACAAGGGATTTCAAAGGTCATCTCACCCAGGCTCTATGCCAAACAGGATTCTCTGTAAGAGCCCCACCTTCACTGTCTTCCCCTCCCTCTCAAGGCTTTCCCTCAAAGGTCCTCACACGGCCTGAGGCAAGCCTCTCAGGAACTGCCCCTCCCCCTCCCAGGTCTTATCTGCCCTCAGATCAGCGTGGCCAAGGGCCACCTGCCCATCCCCCTCAGGCCCATTCTCCTCTCTTAGATACTGGCCTCAGGTCCATTCCCAGCCAAACCCAAAAGGCAGGGCAAAGAGAAGTTCCTCAGGGGTAACCAGCACCCTCTCCCTCCCCCAGGCCCCTAGTTCTGCCTGGGCACACACAGCACTGCCACTCGGTGTCCAGTCATGCTGGACATCCATTGCTGACTAGCTTAAATGCTCACCCAAAAGTGAGGGACCAGATTCAAGAAAACAACCTCTTGCCAGGTTAGTACAAGCCAAGCCCACAAGCATCACAGGGGTGTCATGGCACAAAGCTCCCAGACTCCCTGCACTCTCCCCTCCAGAAACAGAAAACCCAATAATGGAAGCAACAGTCTTCATCGCTCCCCCACCATCTATAGAAATGGCCTGGGCTCGTAACTGCAAGGCTGTCACCATGCCTGGGAGGAAGCTCCACCTCCACACATGCAGGACAGGTGAGACCAGCTCTAAGAATATGCCAGCCTGTGAAGGAGAATTGTTGCAGAAACCCACAGGGCACTGGGTAAAGGGGAAACCACTCTTTCTGGGATGGTTTCAGGGCAGGAACACCCAGAGCAAAGGGGTGACCTAGATGGCTTCTCCCAGCCCCTTACCTACAGAAGAGCACCCATACAAGGAGAACAAGGAGAGGCAGACTGGGGGAAAGCGGGCTTACGTGGGGCCATCAGTGATGAGGGCCAGGATGTGGCTCATGTCCACCGTGTAGGTCTCCAGGTCGGGATAGGGCAGGCTGTGGGGCTCCTGGCACTCCAGCATCTCCGGGTTATCGTACACAAAGAGGATGCCCCCCTGCATGCGGACCAGGTAGCCCAGGTTGGGGGGAGCATCATCTAGACAGTAAGGGTCTTCCTGGGGCAGTGGGAGAGGGTGGAAGTCTGCAAAACAGGATTGAGTGATGGCCAAGTGCCCTTGACCTCCTGAGCTCACGTGAGCTCCAAAGTCACATTCTCAGTGAGGCTTGTCCTGGTCAACCTATATAAAACCCAACGACCCCCACCCACCCCCACCCACCCTGGCATTTCACACCCCCTTCCCTGCTTTATTTTGTTTCCCTAGCACCTACTACTATGTAAAATAATTTCACTTAGCTATCTTGGGTAGTATATGTTTGTTTTGTTTCCCATTTCCTAGGGCAGTCCCTGGAACACAGCTGGCAAACTTTTTAAATTTAACTGGAATGAGCTGAAGCCTGCTGGGCACTTCAGGGCCACCAGACATTCTAACACGGTAGCTGTGTCTTCTAATAAGACAACAGACAGCAGCTGGGAACCCAGGAAGCATAACTGCCCCAGTCGCCCCACATCTTCCTGAGCCCAGGGCGGCCAAGGGGCTAGGTAAGGAAGCCCCCTGCTCCTTCCCCAGATGAGCACGGCCTAGGGCTTGTGTCCCAGACTGCAGGGCATGCCCACGGCAGAGCTCTCTGTCCCCACCACTACGGGTTGAATTAGCCCACAGGAGGTAAGAGTACTTTTACTCTTGGCTATTTCCCAGCTATGAGACATTGAGCAAACCACTTTACCTCTGATCCTTTCTGCTCATCTGAGGATTACACCCCCCTGCCTTAACAGCCTGTTGTGAGGGCTGCAATAGAGGGTATAGGAAGATGCTTTGTAAATAGCAATGCCAAACACATAAATTATAGGGCATTCTTATGATGACTTTTCCTAGCTCTTCATAGGCTTTCTCTCTCTGACCAAGGAACAGGTTCTGCTTAATAGCAGTGGACCTGGAGGCTTCCCCTCTGTACATCAGCCAACCCCACATACAGTCCAGCTGCCCAGACGCCAGCCCAGGCAGGAGGAAACCCTGGAGTCTTCATCAAAGGAAGCAACCCATGTGGGGTGCCCTGCGTGGGAGTCCCCCGTCAGTGCTCAGAGTGGACTGCGCCTGGAGCGGATGTGAGGCACCATGGGCTGAAGAGCTGGGAACTGATGTGCCCCCACCAGGCATGGCCACAGGATGCTCAGGAGTCCCTAAGAGGTGCCAGTGGCCTGCGGGACAAAGACAGTATAACCGCCTCCATCCCACCACACTCCTGCCCAGGACCCCCGGGTACTCTGGTTTGTATAAAGTGCACGTTTGACAGCCAGTCCTGTCTGCCTTTGCCCAAAATGTGGCAGGTGTTACCAACTTCCCTCAGCCAGACAGGGAAGTGAGTGCAGAAGGGCCGGGACGTACCCAGGGCCCCTGGGGGTGATAGATGCTCCCAGACCAGGTCTCAGAGCTTCAGAGAAGCCAGAGATGGCACCAACTACACTCAGGGGGCAGCCCATTCACAGGCCCTGGCACAGACCACTAGGCCCTGATTGGGTCCCCCCACCAAATCTCAGTATCCATGTTTCCTATTGTCCTCATTCGCATCGCTTACCTACAGTCTCTGCTGCTCCTGAGCCCTTCGCAGGCCAAAAGGATCCCTCCAGAGACCGTCCTGCTCTCGCTGGCCTCCCCTCCCCCAAACTCCGCAGCATAAACAAAGCTGCCAGTCATCCAACACTCACTAGATGCCAGAACTGCGCTGAGTACTTCACCTGCACTCCTTCACGTGATCCTCTTAGGAGGCCCAGAGGGTAGGCATTGTTAGTATTCCCATTTTACAGCTTGAGAAACCGAGGTTTGGGGAAATCCTTGCCCAAGAAAGTGGCGGAGCTTAGATCAGAATATAAGAAAGTAGGTTTGACTCCAGAACCTACTTCTCCTGCCCCAGAACACGCCCGCTGTACTTACCCCCACCCCACCAGCAGTGAGGCATTTAATGGTTGAACGTGTTGTTTCAAATACCCAACATGAGACTGCCTGTCCCCCTGGAAAACTTCCCAAATCTGGACTGCCTTTCCTCTCTCTCCTACCTTCCACAGCTCAGCCCTATGCTGGGTGCAGCACAGAGACTCATTCTTGGGGAAGCCAGCAAACTCGGTAGGAGAAACCAGGATCAGGTCCCTGCCCTCACAGCACCACCCGGGGGAAATGCATCCAGCTGGTGAAACGTCCCACTTGAAACCCCACCTGCAGCCCAGCGGCATACCTGGGAGGGCCTCTGTCGGGGGTGCTGTGTCCACCTGTGAATGACCCAGGTACTTGGCTGTGGTCCTCGGGAAGCGGTGATAGGCGAGTCGGGTGTACTTCTCCCGGATCATCAGGGCCTTGGCCAGGCTCTTGGCCGCCTGCTCGTAGTCCTCCACAGTGATCTGCAGAGGGAGGTGCGCAGAACAGCGTTCCCGCAGCCAGCCTGAGGCCGCTGTCCTTAGCAAGGTCTGCTGCAGGGCTGGCCCTTGGCTGGTAGCTGGCAACTTGGGTTTCGGAAGCATTCCCACCGTTCCCTGACTAATCAGAGCGGTTCACTGTTTACACAAACATTCTGTGTACACGAACACTCTGGTTCAGGCTGAACATTTCCTTCTGGGAGCCTGGAATGTGGGGTGTGCTATGCAGATGTGTGACCAGCTGCAAGATCTTTGGGCGCTGAGCCTCTAATGAGCCTCTATGGTAGATGACACTTCACACATATTGTCACAATGTGATGCTGAGGAATTAAGCATGTTCCAGTGACCTCACTGGGAGAGGGTCTCCTCCTGACTCCACCTCAGGGGCCTGTGCCCTGGGCTGATTTTGCTCTGTGTCCTTTCACTGTAAGAAATCCTAATGAGAGTTCAGCTACGTGCAGCATCCTGGGAGTCCTCCTAGCAGATCACTGGCCCCGGGGGTGGTCTCAGGGACCCCCAACACAGGAGGAGAGTTAGGGCTGCTGGGAGGGAAGCAGGTACTCCAGTCTGCATGCCCCGAGGCTGTTGACTAAACCACAAACCTGCTGCACCTAGCAGGAGAAGAGGGAAAGCCTGGACCATATGCCTCATGAGGGTGAGTATCATCATTTTCAGCTGAGAAAATACATGGGCCCTTTGGAGGTAAAAATAAAAACTTCTGCACGGTCAGTGTGCCGCTCTGCCATCCCCGGGCTTCAGGTTCATCAGTCATCACCCCAGGTCACTCCGTCAACGAGCACTAATTGACAGCGTCACGTGCCAGACTCTTTCTGTAGATCTCATCTGGTCCTCACGGAAACCCATCTCACACACAGGGGACCAAGACCCAGAGAGGATAAATCCCTCGCCAGGAAGTCCCAGGATCAGAGTCCGATCTGCGCGAACCCCAGGGACCGAGGAAGTCTGCTTTCCCAGGGCTGCTGGCCGTCCAGAGACGAATGAGATGAAGCCCCACCTTTCGGTGGCTCACCTATCTTAGACTGTCTGGGAAGGACGTGGGGCAGAGTCCAAGGGTGCCCGGGAGACAAGCAGCCAAACTGTCACACAGCGGATAGGTGGTGCGGCAGAGGAGGGGCAGAGGCAAGTGGGGAGAAGCGTTGGGGGCTGGGGGGCTGACAGTGTCCTTCCTCCTCTGCTCTAGTTAAAAAGTCACTTTAGTTTGGGAATATTTTAAACACACGGACAAGCCCTGAAGATACTATGTCAAACACCCATGTATCTTCCTTCCAGAGCGAACAATTTTAATATTTTTCATCATCGTTTCAATCTCTTAGATGTATGAATGAATAAATCACCACAAACACAGCTAAAAGTTTGCCCTCCTCCCTCCCCCACACCACTCCATCCTCAGAAGAAGGCAGTTGGCATATATTTTCCATATATGTTTTTATACTTTTACTAATTCCTTGTTTTTTGCTAAGTGGGTGGCTTCTCTGTTCCTGACCCTAGTGTCCCCATTAATGTGTGTTAATTCCATTTTAGTCCTTCCCGTGGGTAGCTTCTGAGAGCAGCGGGAATAGGTGAGCAGATACAAACACCTTAGACAAAAATATAGCCCTGGCGACACAAAGCCAAACACGCTGTCTGCAGAGCCGATGGACCTGGCACGGCCAGGCTCAGGCCACAGCTGAAGATACCCCAGAGGGTGCTCAGGGCCACACAGGACCAGCAGCCACCAACCAACCTCTAGCCTGACAGCAGACCCCCTGGAGGCCAAGGAGATCTGCAAGGTGAGCCTGCCTGTCATAGACTTGTAGCTCTCTGGGACCAGCGGCCCGGTTCAGGGGCCCCACCCCCTAGGACATGCCCCATGTCAGTGTCCTTCCACTCAGCTAGCTGTCAGCCCACCTTGACTCTCCGGAGGCTGGGCGAACACCAACGCTCCTTGTTGGGACGATGCATCTTCAGACAAGGCCTGCAGTGTTCCCAGTCCAACCCAACGTCCCATCCCTGGGCACTGAAGTAAGATATTGTGCATCCACAGAGTGCAATACCATGTGTTTGTGAAAAAGAACAAGGAGGTTCTTTATCCATTGATAAGGCATTATCTCCAAGATGTACTGTTAAGTGAAAAAAAAGCTAGGCTCATTTGTGTAATGTGTATAGTAAACTACCGTTTGTATACAAATAAATAAACTGTGTGTACATTATTAATTGTCAAGTACACAGGCCATCTGTGAGAACACCAAAAACCCAAAAACCAAGGGCTGCCTCTGAGAAAGGGAATTGGGTAGCTGGTAAACTGATATAATTCTTGTACCTTTTAAGTCTTATACCATATGCAAAGATTCTCTATTACTGGAAAAACAATATAAATATTTTTATAGCTGGGGTAAATGTGTAAGAAAAGCAGTGAGCTGCTCTGCTTTCTCAGGTGTACTACGTACTCTAAACCTGTAGTTAAAAAGGAAAGAAAGAGAGAATAACAAGGCCAACTGAGTCACGCGCAGTAGGCTGAGGGCCAGGCAGATAAAACCAAACTTCACCCCAGCACCAACTTTAACAACACTTCTCTTCCCAAATAAGCAGTAAAAATGCCTCTCCCTACTGGGTGAAATCAGCACATCTTCAGTGACCTGGTGTGTAAATCAGCATGTTCACTTTCTCCTGAAGACCCTCTCTTCCTGTCCAGTGGGTTAGGCTATATTTAAGGGTACGGAGCCTAAGCATGTGGGAAGAGCTGAATCGGCAAATCAATCAACACAAGGACTCTGGCTGCATTCAAGGACTGGGAATACTAAAGGGCCCAAGCTGGCACCTTCCTTGATGGGCTAGCAGGGGTGTCCGATCTTTTGGTGTCTCTGCACCACCCTGGAAGAAGAGGAGTTGTCTTGGGCCACATATTAAATACACTGCAACACGTAATCACAAAACTATCTCATAGTGTTTTAGGTAAATTTACGATTTTGTGTTGGGTCGCATTCACAGTCTCTCTGGGCTGTGTGTGGCCTGTGGCCACACTGGTTGGACACCCATGGCACTCTAGGGTCAGAGAAGATATGGAACTGAGGGGACGATTGCCGTGGTGTGCCAGCCCACAGCCCTATGGCCTCCTTACAGGGATGGACGGCACCCTAGACACACCTATACCCCACATCCTCAGCCAGGGCCCTCCTTCTTCTCTGATTCCTGTGCCTCCTGCCTACCACCTCCCAGACACCCACAAACAGGGCCAGGCTTCACAGCTGGGCATAACCCAATGGCCCAAGGGGCCCTGGCCTCAGCACAAGGCATGTTCAACCCTCACACAGCCCCCAGGGGAGTCCACGGAGAGCAGAGAGGGGGAGACACCTTACCCCAGCACAGTAATCTCCACTGATGGTTACCCGCTGGTACTCGGGCATGGCATAGGGCGCTGGCATGGCCTGGGAAGGTGCTCCAGGGAGCACAGGGGTTGAGGGAGACATGACCGGAGTGGCTGTCGGGGGGCCCTTCCAATCTTGCTGCGTTGGCATTTGCAGAGACAGGGACTGGGACCGAATCATCTTGAAACTTTTCTTTCTAAAAGCCAAGGACAAGGAGAAGTGGGAGACATCAGTAGCTAATTGGGGCAAGTGATAAAGAGTCTTGTTATGCACATGGCAGGAGAATTTTGCTCTAACTAGTCGCTGATGCTGGTCCTGCCATTAAGAAGACCTAATTATCTGTGCCTTGCTCTTACACACATCTCTTTGCATAAGATACAGAACAGCCATCCAGACACCCATCCCTGTGGTCACTGGCAATGGCCGTGGGCTGTCTGCACTGCACACAGAGCATTAGAGTAGGCAGTGTCTCAGGACACAGGGGGCAGACTGCCCAGGACAGGGGAGGTGAGGACAACGTCAAACAAACCGACGTGCTAACTTCAGGTAACCCAAGCTCTAGTCCCAGCATACAAACAGTCAGGAAGGACCATGAGCAGGCTCACAGAGAGAAGTTGCACCGTTCTTCAGAGCGTTAGAAGTTCAGGGCACTGGAGCCAGAAGACATCATGACAATGGACCAGTCCCACCGGCTTGTTTCATCAAAAGAGTCAGGGGCCCAGAGATGGGAGACGGCTTACTCAGAATCGGGAGGCGAGGTGGCAGCTAGCCCTCAGCCTGCCCACTCCCTGACACTTGCTCTGCCCCATCACCCCACCTTCCTCCAGTCTGACACATGTGCCCTCCCAGCTGCTTCTGCTGGCCAGGCACAGACATGTGTCTGTTATGATTCAGCATCAACTTCAGGTCCCTTTGGACCTGTCACCTTGGCACCAAAATAAGACTTCACATACTCCTGAAGAAGTGGGCACAAGGTTGGTTTAAAATGCTATAAGCTCGTGCTTATTTGCGATGCTGATCTGTGAAATACTCACCTTCCTCATTAACTAAGTGGTCATGTTTCAAATGACACCACTCCAAGTCCTAGGATCCGAGGACAGGAATTAACAGCAGGGAGCTAAGACCCTGAACACTCCCCTCTCCTGTGTCCCCTTCTGCTTCCAATGGAACAGTCCCCTAGCATTGCCACAAAGTGGTGCGCATGCTAGAAACAAGACCAGTTGCCCTACCTTGTGCCAGAGGGCCCAGCAGCCTCGTGGATATTTATCCCACCACAACTAGGGCCAACAGCCACCAGCAAAGGACTTGGTGACAATCGTGCCCCACCAGAGTCCATGAGACCCCTCCCTTTCTCTAGGCACCTGTGGCATCTATAGGGTGTGGAGAAACTGGTTAATGTCTAAAAGAGCCTCATCGCTCACGGGAAGCAGCTGTCCTCTTCCTGGCTCTTGGCCAGGTCTCCTCACAGACCCAGCGACTGTTTTGCAGGAACCACAGTTCCTTCCCCTGTTCATACACCCTCTGCTTGCCATGGCTCACTTCTCTGGGGACAAGACTGTTTACACCTGGAGTAGATGCGGCCACTTCCCAGGAGTCTGTTTTGCCCTGCCGCTGGCCCTGCATGACAGGTGCACTGGGTTGTTTGGGAAACAGCCTGAATGAACTCCAGGAGCCTCAGCCCCAGGCTCCTCGCTGCCTGCCACCCATTCATCACACAGCACTGAGCCGAGGGAGATGCCAACTCCCATCAGTCCATCATCACCTCGACTAACGAGGTTCTCACTTTGTCATTGTTTGGACACTCACACTTAGAGGAAGAGCCATTACTCTGGACTCCCTGTCACATTCTGACAGGCTCCCTTGGGTCCCCTGAGACTGGCTTCTGTGTCACTCACACCCCTGCTAAGTCACTGCTCTTAATCTCTACGCCAACTTCTGCACATGCCTCAGCCAGGGCAGCCTGATAGCTGGTCCTGCCAAGGAGAAGCAATGTAAAGTGAGCAACAAGTAAAAATGGCATTAAAAAAAAAGCCTTCAACGATCAGAAGGCTGACTAAGCCAACACCCCACACAGATTATCTTAGGAATGTACATATTCTTCCGCCCAGTGAGGAAGCCAGTATCCACCTACTAATGTCCAAAGAATTCTCCTTCTTGAAGACATCCATGACTCCAGCCATGGTCTTCAGGCGAGCCTCGGTTGTCACATGTGAACTTCATTGGGCCAGACCTCAGACTTTGCAGGCTCAAGGCTTAACAACAAATGAGCCAACTCCTCCTCAGGGCCCACTCACCTTAAACAAGGACTTGGAATAACCAGAGCTAACCCTAAGCTTATATCTCAGAATGTTGGGAAAGCTAAATGGAGCCCAAGGAGAGGGCCCTGTGTTCATTTTCTCTTGCTGCACGACAAACTGCTGCAGCCACATGGCTTTAGGCAACACCCGTTTGCTGGCTCACAGCTCTGCAGGTGAGAAGTCTGGGAGGGCATGGCTGGGCTCTATGCTCAGGGCATCGGAGGCCAGAATCAAGATGTTGGCCACACTGAGCTACTGAGCTCTTACCTGGAGATTCTGTGAGGAAATCCATTCCCAAGCTCATTTAGGGTGTTGGCAGAATTCAGTCCCATGTGGCCATAGACTGAGGTCCCTGGTTCCTTGCTGGCCCTGGGCAGGGGTCACTCCATGCCTACACACAGACCTCTCCATCTTCAAAGGCAGGCATGGCTCATGGTGCTGATGCTCCGAATCTCTCTGACCTCCCCTTCTATAACCAGCCTGGGAAAGCTCCCTGCTCCGAGGCTCATGTGATTAGGTGAGGCCCGCCTGGGAACTTCCCTCTCTGGAGGTCCACTGTGCCCAACAGCACAGCATAACCCCGGGAGTCTGTGATGTTCAGTCTGGAGGTTACCGAGGGACACCTCTCCGGGCCGTTTCAGACATGCTGCCTACCATAACCCCGTACTCGTGTGCTTCCTACTCAACCGAGGCTCAGCCAACAAAGGCAAGAAGAGCAGCTGGGTGTGTATAAGTGTGTGTGCACACATGTGCTTCTGTCCCTCTCCAGGCCACCTGAAGCCCCACCTGTGTCACAACACAATAGAGGCTTACCATAACCGTCACCCGAGTCAGAGACCCACGGGGTCCCCTGGCTGCAAAGGGCTGTGAAGATGACACACTCCAACCCTCTCATGAAGGCAGCTGTTGCTCAAATACCTCCAGTAACAGAGAGCTCACTACATTTCTCAATAAGACATCAGCATTCAATCATTATTCAAAAAACATTTACCAAGCACCTACTCTGGGCCAGGCCAGGGCTAGGCACATAAACACAAGGTAAACAAAATATGATCTGATGCCACTGTTAGAAAGCACTTCCTCAGGATGGGCCAAGATCTGCCTGTTTACAGTCCCACCTGTTGCACCTCGCACTCGCCCCGGGCACCAGAGGAAGCCAGCTCACTCTGTCCCAGCTGGCACGCCCCCTCCTTTCCCACCCACACGCTCACCTGGCAAAAACACACTCCTGCCAAAAAAGCTGGCAGGGTGTGGGACTGTGAGGACACCAGCTCCAGGCGAAGCCAGGGAGCCTGAAGGGCCAGGGAGCAGCTTCTCCTCCTGGGCCACAGAGGCCTTCTTGCCCAACCAGGTTGTCAACATGAGATGATGAACAGCTCATCTCAGCTGCTCGGACGCCCCCACCTGCTCTATGGCCCTTCGCTGCCCCTGCCAGTCACCATGTCCTCACCCCTACTCTGCCCCACTCCTCAGCCCTCCTCAGCTTCTCAGAACCAGGCATCCCAGAGCCTTTGATCATGACATTTGATTAACATGCTAAACCCAAATTAAGACCCAGGGTGCTCCTTGCTCTTCTAGAGAACAGCCAGCGTCTTCCCAGGGACCTCTGCAGCCCACTGCCCTGTGTACGCCGCCTAGAGGGCTTCCAGGCAGGGAGGGGCACCAGAGCAAACCTTTCCCCAAAGGCTCTCGACCACCTACTGTGAGTCAGGGGGCCACCCGAGGACCTGACTCCATTCAATAAATGACTGTGTGCCAGGCCCTGGGGTAGGTGGACAGAGAAAATAGAACCCCGACTCCAGGGGCCGACCTGTGCCATACAAGCCCAGCATAATCCAGGAGAGCTGTCTCCTGATGTTTGAAGGGTCTGGAGATTACAGAGGGACACTTCTGGGGCCCCGTTTCAGACATGCTGCCTACCATAAGCCCATACCTCGTGTGCTTCCTACACACACCCAGCAACAATGGTGAGAACAGCAGCTGGGTGTGTATGTGTGTGTGTGTGTGCACACGTGCTTCTGTCCCTCTCCAGGCCACCTGAAGCCCCAAGTGTGTCACAACAATAGAGGCTCACCATGACTGTCATCTGAGTCACAGACCCACCGATGGCTGGACAGTTCCACAGACTGTCTCACTGCCTCACACAACGGGGTCGGTGCAGTGAGAAGCCCTGGCTGTTTCGGGGTCCCAGAGGAGACACCGAATCCAGACTGGGGGTGGGCCTGGTGGAGCAGCAGGGTCAGAGAAGGCTCCCTGCATCATTCCCGAGGGAGAGAGGGACATTCCAGAATTGGGAGGGCTTGTTCAAACCCCTCCCACCCACACACTCACGTCATTCGGGCAGTGCCTACCCCTCCAGGTGAGGGACTCAAAAGGTTCAAGGCAGGAGTCACACAAGCCAGCACTGGTTTCACTAACAATCTGAACGCCGTTAGGTGGGGCAGGCATTCCCCACTTCCTTGGGCTCATCCGCTCCTGTTGCCTCCACTGTCATTGCACTGACCCTTCTGGAAGGCAGCACCCCAGGTTTGAGGAGCACAGCTGAAGAACTGATACCTTCTCTGTGATTGAGACCAGAGGTCCCAGCCTATCCAAAACGGAGAAGGTAGGAAGAGCTGACCATGACATACACTGCATGAGGGCCCTATGGGTGGGGTATGCAGAGGGCCCCCCATGCAACACTGACTGCTCCATCTGCACCTGCAGGCCAAGTGACCTGCCGCCTGACTGGGTGGGTGTTCCTTTGATTCACTTACCTGAAGCCCACCAGGTGTAAAGACTCACAGCCTCAAGCCCAGCCTCTCCCTTCACTTTCCTCTGACAGATAACCAACCCTCACCTATAGCTGCCCTTCATGGCTCCCTCCAGACCAAGGGTAGGTCTCCATTCACCTGCCTCCTCCCATCTCCTTTGCCCCAGTCCTTCCCAGCTGCCCTTCCTCCCAAAAGATCCCAGAGGTCAAAATGCTCCATTCTCAATGTGGAAAGCAGATAAACTATTTCAAACGGAGCTTCTTTGTCAATGGCCCTGAATCAACAAGTTACCTACCCAAATGAAGAAGTTTCATAAGATAAAATGATGGGCTATGCTCAATTCATAACAAATATCTATTTATCTACTTTACTCCATACATTCTCAAGGAAGCAGCTGTTCTGGAGAGCTAAATTTTTCAGATAACATCTGTCCCCTTTATACCCTAATTTTTAAAAATTCCAACTTCAGTGTGGCTTTTTAAAATACAAATCGTAATTCCTGTATCTTAATCTGACCAGGCTGAACGCAACCTAAAGTTCTCTTGGTGACTGACTTGGGGTCATCACTGTACGATCAATCTTCGATGCATTTTGCTCTGAGACGCTGTGCTTCGAATTCTTCAGAACCAGGGGTGTCCAACCCTCAGCCCAGGACAGCTATGAATTCGACCCATCACAAAGTTGCAAATGTACTTAAAACCTTTTTTTGCTCATCAGTTTTCATTAGCGTTTGTGTATTTAATGTGTGGCCCAAGACAACTCTTCTTCTTCCAGTGTGGCCCAGAGATGCCAAAAGGTTGGACACCACGTATTAGCTCCTCTAATTCTCACAAGAAAGACCCTTTCATTTTCCTCCTTGTGCAGATTGGAAAAGGGGTCCTGCAGTTAGTTAGGAGCCTGGCTCAAGGCCACTCCACAATGAAGGATGGGGCTGTCTTTGCAAAGGTGAACCCCATGGACTGGGTCCTCAGCCCAGGCTCCTTACCCCACACATCACTTCTGTGACCCCAGCTCTAGAAGTCCTTTTCTCGCTTCTAATTTGCTTCCCTAAATTTGTCACAGGGTCAGATAACTGAGCTTGTTGAATCTCTGTAAAGTAATAATAAGTAGGAAATAGAAAGAGAGTACTGGGGGATGCCCGCTGAAAGATATGGGGTTTCTTTCGGTGATGAAAAAGATGTTCCAAAATTGGTTGCACAATTCTGCAAATATAATAAAAACCATTGAATGGTACACTTTATTCGGGTGGAGAGCATGCTATACAGACTATGTGGAGGAAGTAGGAGAGGCGAGGGAGCAGTAATGTGCATTCGGTTGCTCAGAGATTCTTCCTGTTGTCAGTGCTGGCTAAGTTCCAACTCCGTACTTTGTGGCTTGGGCAAACACGGGGGAGCTAATACGATGGGATTCAAAGTGGACAGGAGATAGCTCCTGGGTACCACCAGCTGTTCCTGCCTTCTTGTCTTTGCCTCCTGACTCTGACTCCATAGAGAGTCCACCCTCCCCCTCACCTTGAGCCAACTCCGCATCCCAGGAGAGACCTGGACAATGTCATCTCCTCAGGAGGCAGGACTCTGCAGCAAGCCCTCCCTGCTGGTCTCCCAGTGGGAGCCTGGCCTGTAAAAACAAGTGCTTCCCTGAGCTGCCTGGAGCTCTGGCTCTCTGGGCTCGGCCCCCAGTTCCGGAGGGGCGATGTTGGAGCCCCACTCAGTTCTTACAGCCACTGGAATCCTCCACGGCGAGCACCATGTTTTACGTGCTCATCTTTCTTACTCACAGATCACAGTTTTTCTTTTTTGCAAGAAGCTGTTTTACTTCCTGGTTCTAGCTTGTGTTTTTACAACACACCTAGAATTGCTTTTGTTTTGTTTTGTTTTTTTAGTGAGAGGAAAAAAAATGTTTGTAAAAATGAAAATACCTTTAAAAGCCTTCTCCAAACACCAGGAATATTCAGGTGTATCAGAGGAGCCAGGGTCGGGAGGGCTTTTCCAAAACTGGAAGCCCCACCTCACGTCACAATTTAAAACACAAATCTACCGACTCTGCATATCTGGAGACCTGCTGCTGGCCTCAGGCCCGTGGGCTCCTGGCAGGAGGGTGCCATATCACCATGTATATTTCAGAATGTCAGGGAGGAGCAAGAGATGAAGAGGAAGCCGCGGAGAAAGTTCCTCCAGAAAAGTGTCCACACCGGAATATTTGCACAACCGTACCCCTACTGAGCAGGGAAGCTAAAAGACCAATGGAGGGGGATGCACAGCCCCAGAGGACACTGTTAGATTGGACAGGGAGTCCAGGGACCAGGCTGTCACTGGGCAGGACAAAAAAAAGCCAGTGGGTAGGGTGGAGCTTTGGCTCAGCTTCCCCCCATTTCACTCAGGAGCTGGCAATTCCATTCTGGGGACCAACACCCAGGGTCACTCCAGTGGCATGATTCCAGATGGCACCGCAGACCCCGCCCCTGCCTAACAAGGGGAGAGCCCCAGGGTCAAAGTGGGGGGTTCTGCGTTCAACAGACGTGAAGTTCAGTTTCTGCTCTGTCACTTATTTGCTATGTGTCCTTGTGCAAATTAATTTCTCTGAGCCTTATTTTCCTAATCTGCGAAACTGAGGGCATAAGAATATCCACTTGATAAGCCTGAGGTGGGGATTAGGGAAGGAAAATAAATCGCACAGCCCAGCACTTCACCCACAGCAAGAGGTGGCCGTATTGCTGCCCACCTCCATCTGGGCAGCAGGAAGTCGGAGCGTGAGCATGCACGGGGGGCTCACTGTGACCCAGGCACTGTCCCCAGCCAGGTGCTAATTCCCTCACTCCTCACAACACCTCAGGAAAGCAACTACTATCACCATCCTCATTTTGTACAGGAGGAAGAAACTGGGGCACAGAGAGGTTTCCTAATTTGCCCAAGGTCACAGAGCATACTAGTGAGTGGCAGAACACCACGGTCCAGGGAGCAGTGGCCACCCCGATGTAGTGTCTGTGGTGGCCACAGGGAAACAGGATATATTTCCTCCACTACACATCTGCTCACCACCGCAGGCTGAGTCCTGGGCGTGCAGTGGGAGCCAGACCCCATCCTCAACGCCTTCCGGTCCAAAGGGGCAGACAGGGGCAAACCAAGACCAATGCCACCCATTAAGTAGGGATAGAACAATGTTTCTGGAGAGGAGTTTGCGAGGAATTTCTGGAAACCACGGAGCAGCATTTGGACTTAGAGGAAGAAGGCTTCCATTCTATCGTTAGCCTGAACATTGATAAGAGAAGAATCTCTTTTTAAAGGCGTCAGGCCCACGTAGCACATAACGGAAACTGGAGTCAGAAACGTCTTATTCCTGGTGATAGAAAAATGCCAGGACTCCTCATTATTACAGTTCCAAAGTGATCAGTTTATAAGGAAGTAGTGAACTGAGTTCATTAATAATGCAAAGCACTTGTCAAGTGATAAAAAGAAGTAAAATTTATATTTCCTAAGAAGTCCTCAAATTTCCAAAAAGAAAATGGACATTTCATTTGGAAATGGTGTGTATTTATGCACCTGATCCATTATAAAAACAACAGCAAAGAGAGAGCGGTTTCTTTCATCTTTTCAACTGAACAGGGGCACCGAAATGTCCTTCAAGAAATTGGTGATGAAGTGGTTTTGGTTAAGAAATAAACTCAGCACCCAGGGACAGACTGGTTCCCATGAGCCACCTCATCTCAGGACTAACACCCACAGTCTGCCTGGGTCTACACAACTGGAAACATGACAGCTGAGTCGTGGGGACAAACCTTTTCACGCTCTCCACAGACTCCTGCTCCGCCAGCTCCTTCTGCAGCTCTCTCTCCTTAGCCTCCTTCTGGCCGATGGGGCAGTCCTCGGGGACGGTGAAGAGGGACAGGGCATCTTTGCTGTCCTCTTCTCGGAGCACTTTAGCAAACACCTTCTCGGCCAGGAGCCGGACTTGCTCATCCACCTCAGAGATGTTCAGCTTGGGGAACTGGCGCGGCATCTCGGCTAGGAAGAAAAGAACAAGCGTTAACCTTCCTGAATTACCGGATGGCCTGAGTCACAGCACGGGCCGGGGGCGGGAAGGGAGAAGAGCCAGCCCCCTAGTCCTCGGGGCCAGCTGTGGACTTGGGATGTCCCCTGACCAAACCCAGCGTGCCAATTTTTAAAACTAGCTCAACAAGTAATTGGATGTGAAGAGTGTAGGGCCACTTACATTTCATGAGAAAGCAAGTATTCAGAAGTCAAAGAATGAACTGTCCCACTAAGTGTGCCTCCCTTGGCCTGACCTCAGGGAATCCAAAGCACACGGCAGCCCTGCCCCTCCTGGCTTTGTTTCCATGATGGAGAAGGGAAAGGAGAGGTCGGCACCTTCCTCCTGCAGATTATGAATCGGCCATTCCAGTTGCAACATTGACCAGACCTCACTCCCACTGTGCAGAGGGTTTAATGATCAGCTTAAGGTCCCGTGAGATGACAGCAGAGCCCTCGGGAACCCAAGACTGAAATTCTTCATCACATGAAACAAGGCGTTTTGCTGAAAAGAAAGAATTTGCGATCACGGTCCCACTGTCTTCTAAGCTCTCTGGCACTTGTACCAAGACACAGAAAATAAAATACAGTAGCCCCCTAGATCCAGGTGGAATACGTTGCAAGACCCCCCCAGTGGATGCCTAAAACCCCAGATAACACTGAACCCTACATATATGATTTTTTCCTATACACACGTATCTATCATAGAGTTTAATTGATAAATGAGCACAGTGGGAGATGAACAACAATAACTAATAAAAATAGAACAACTATCATTAATATAGTGTAATAAAAGTTATGTGAATGGCTTTGCGGCCATTATTAAGTAAAACAGGGGTTCCTTGAACACTCTTACTGCAAGACAGTCGATCCAATGACCAAAAAGGTGAAGTGACTAAGGTGCGGGAAGCATCTACAGCGTGGAGACGCTGGACCAAGGGATGGTTCCCACCCCCGTGGGACAGGGCAGCCGGGCTACGCAGAGTGGCGTGCAATCTGAAATGTGTGAATTGTTTATTTCTGGAATTTTCTACTTACTATTTCCATACCACAGTCAACCTCAGGTAATTGAAACCGCAGAAAGTGAAACTGTGCGTAAGAGGGGACTACCATAAAGGTTTAGAGACAGGGTGACTCTTTACCTTGCACGGCCCAGCTGAAAAGTCACTTCCTCAAAGAAGCTTACCCTTATCCATCTCTCTGCATGCTGGGTGGAACCCAGCACCTGGTTCCACCTGTACTCCTGACCACTCTGCGGCCCTGCTTCTCTCTGTCCATCTGGGTGTCAAGGTAGGTGTCCCCACTGTCCCCAACATGTATGGCATCATTGCATACTGCATCCTCTCAACAACCAGCTCCGGAAGAAGAGTTCCCTGTCCACTTTTTACCACAGTTTCTTTAGGGAAGGTTTAAAGAGAGAAGTGGTTTTGTCAGCCCAACAGATAAGGATGAAGGCTGGATAGTGCCCAGTTGCTGTCTGGCAGGAAGAGGAAGCAATTACCGAGGAGGAGGGGCTCGCCGAGCCACCCCGGGAGAGCCATTCTCTGCCTCCCTCCACTTTCTCAGCTGCGAGATAAAGGGACCAGGCTAAGCAGTCCCCAAGGCCTCTCAGTTCTAAGTGCCATAATTCTAGGTACCAGAGAGGCTTCCAGCGCCCGGGGGGCTTGCTGCTCAGGTCCTCTCTGCAGCTCGTGGGTCTAATTCATGACACAGACAGGAAGGAAGAAAGAGGCTAGCAACAGGCAAAGAACATCTTTGGGCCCATCAACTGTGAAACCAATTTCTCCCTTTCCTCTCCACCAGGACCCTGCCTTTCCTAGGCCTCTCTCACTCTCAGGGGCTCGAGGGGGAGGGAGCTGGTTCAGACAGAGGCACCTCAACATGCAACTGTGCTAGTCTGTGGTGGCAGAGACCACGACAACAGCCAAGGCCTGGTCTGCAAAAAGGAGGAGGAACAGGGCTGCCTGGAGATCCCCACGTCCTGATAGCAGAGAGAAGGGGAAGCTGGAACCCAGCAGCAGAGGCTAAGAGAAGAAGGTGACAGGGGAGAGAAATGGAGAGAAAGGCAGAGAACTAGATCCAGGAGGAGCTGTTCGGCTGGAACAAATCTGGACCCTCACCTGCCAACTCTAAAGCCACAGGTCAAGGGCAACATCCCAAAACCTCTGGACCCTCGCCTGCCAACTCTAAAGCCACAGGTCAAGGGCAACATCCCAAAACCTCCCATCGTATCTCAGAAACAAACACCCCGTAGGCCCCAGGCAAGGAAGGAGCCGCCAATGCCAGGAAGCAGCCGCACCATTGAACATTTTCTAGAAGTTGCCTCTAAGAAAAGAAACTGGAGGAAGGAAAAGGCACGATGATATCTACACGCATAGCTTTAAAATGTCCAAACTAGAGCACACTCACTT
This sequence comes from Sturnira hondurensis, assembly GCF_014824575.4. Classification (NCBI taxonomy): domain Eukaryota; kingdom Metazoa; phylum Chordata; class Mammalia; order Chiroptera; family Phyllostomidae; genus Sturnira; species Sturnira hondurensis. The sequence continues at coordinate 6,417,029 of NW_028079136.1, forward strand.
GAAAAAAACTGTTAAGCAGCCAAAATCATCATTATAGGGACAGTGCAACCACATAAAATTTCTTAGGAAATAACGGTAAGTAAAAATGAGTAAATAAAACTGTACCCATGCTTCAATTACAATGATATGAAAATGTGTCCCCTTGTGGACAAGGGCTGTAAGAGGGCCTCTTCCTCAAATGGCAGGACTGCCCGCGTGGGAGGCAGTATCTGACTTGGATCATTACTGCTGTCATGATGTCATTTCAACAAACACAGACGAGGTAGAAAGAACGTGAAGAGACTGAAGTGTTTATAAAAAGGGAGAAACACAGAAAAACAACTCAAACTTCAACATCCCAGGTTTGGGTGGTTACCCTCACCTAGCCCACACCACAGAGAGACAGCCCGAAGGGAATCACGCCACTGAGCCCACCTCCGCATTAGCTCCTGCCCTGGGCAGAAGCTGCCTCCCGCCACCTTCCTACCCCCTACCCCACAACACACATAAGCCATTCCCCCAGGCCCCTCAGAAACGGGCATTGGAGGAGTCCTTTGTGTCTGAGGACACAAGGTCATGTGTCTCATGCCAGACCTTGCCATATTCTTCCATGAAGTATTTTCAGCTTGCTCAGGGCAACTAAACATACTTTTCAGAATGCAACTTTCTACAAAAGATCTCTTTTTTTTCTTCACTTAAATAGCTTCAATCAGCCTTTGTCAAACTGGGTCCCCTAAGAAGTCGATACCTATTGCTGGTAAAACAGGTCCCATGGTAAATTATTAGGGAGATGCTGCATTCCATAGCCCCCCAACCCAGATTCACAGGGCACATCAAAAACTCAAGGGTCATAGAATAGCATTTCCCCACAGAGCCACCCCCTGCCCCATTTTTTTAACTGAACCCCTATGAATCTCCTGCAGCGCTACTACCAATATCTTAAGTAATTCGTGGAGGCTTAATTCCATGCCTTACTATGAACCAGGCAGCCCAGAAGGGTTACTTGGGCTAAGCCCATTTACCATTCAACTGGGCTAAGTCAGTGGGTCTCAGGAACCTCCTGTAGCCCGGCCGTCTTCTAGACAGCCTGGGCAGACAGTTCCCACCTGCCAACCTCTCCCTCCACTTCTTGTCTCTCTTCTCAGACCTACAGACACGGGCCAGGCCACAGGCAGAGGAAAGCCCACTCTGCAGATGCAAAGCAGGGCTTCTGCTCCAGCTGCCTGTTCAAGCCTCATTTTCAACTTTGTTGGCTAGAGCCAGCAGGCTTCCCTGGGAGGCTTAACTGAATTCACCAGCACGGGCTGGTGATACAGCTTATCTCACCACTACATACAACAACCTCTAGGGAGCCTGGAAAAGCGCCCCAAAGTCAGAAAGCTGTCAAATGCCACCCATTTCAACAAACAATAACTGTGGCACCACAGCCCCTTCAGAAAGGAAGCACGGGGCCACTTAAATCCCCTCCTTACATAAATGAAGCTGTTCCCTGCTCTTGCCAGACTCCGATCATCAGAACCCACAACACAGACCTGATCCTAGCCGTGGAGTCTCCATGGCTGCTCCTGAGGATGCCACACAGGTGACGCACCAGGCCACACTGAGGCCGGGCTGCAAGCTGCCGGAGAGGCTGAGCTGAGTCAATGCAAGCACAGCTAGCTGGGTCCTATTTGCTGCTGCCGTTGCCGGGGTGGGAGGTCTCTGCTTTGCATATCTGTGAGCAGCCTTGAGCAAGAGCAGAAAAAGTCTGGGCTGGAAGTTCTCCCATGAATATGAAACAGAAGTGGAAAATTTCCAAGAGTCCTAAAGGGCTCAGGCCATGCCAATTATCCACAGCTGCTATATCCTGAATGCGGTGTCCTCGCCCTGTCCGCAGCCCTCTCCAAAGCAAGAAGCTGAAACCACTGCTGCCCCAACACAACAGCACGTCCAGCCTCCCGATTGACCCCAGAAGAAGCACAGTCTCCATCTAATGCCCAGACTCTCCCTGAAAGGTAAGCAGTGACATGCAGTACCATCCTTTGGTGCCCCCACCCCAAACAACCCATCCAAGCGCATGCCAGGGCTGGCAGGAGAGCTCTGAGCTCAGCTCCCCCTCCTCTTCTAAAAGATGGAAGGTCTATGAATTGTTCCCTCCTTTCCCAGAACGGACAGAGACTCAGAAAGAGGGGAAACTGAGGCAGGAGCCAGCCAGGATGAAGAGCTGGCATGCCTTGTTCCACTCCTTCCATTCTCCCCCCAAGGAACCTGGGCACCACTGGTAACTGGGCAGCCTGACAAGCTTTCCGGAGTGTGGTGGCGTGCACATACATACTCACACACCCACCCCCACACACACAAAGTATGTCCTACCTCACCCACCTGAGCCCATCTCCCCCGCCCTCTCCTTACAGCCGCTCTCAGCGTCCACGTGGGCCTCCAGCTCTGAGAAGCCTCCTGAGCCCTGGCTGGACTCAGTCACCCCTGCCACCAGCAGCTGCAGCTCCCACTGGGGAAGGTGGGGCTGCCTCCAGTGACCCACAGAAGCAGTCCTCTCAAAGCAAGCAGGGTGGATTAAAGCAGAACCACAGGGCACGAGGCTCTACTCTTCATCCACCCTTTGGGAGAAGGACAGTCCTGTGTGGGAAGGCTCAGAACAGACACACAGCCTCCCGGTGACTGGGGTAAGTGGCATGGATCTGGGAAATAACCGTGAGCAAAATGGCTATTTCTGTGGTGCTGTTGAAATCCTGGGGAGAAGAGCCCAGAAAAGACGGGTCAGTTGTTTACTGGGAGGCTGGCTCTAGCCCTCATTTGGGCCTGAGTGACCTTCTCATGTCCAATCCTGAGGTTGTGCCTTCCTGCGCCCACATAATAACTTCTGTGTGCACAGAGCAGGATTACATGGTTGACACACGATCCCTGGGCTGTGGCTGGGCTTTAGCTACCCAGAGATTATGACCCACCTGTTCTCACAGCTGTTTCATAAACAGTGCAACCAGCAGGTTATAAGCAACCCAGAGGGAGGGTAGTATTTACTCATTAAATAATTAAACGTACTTAAATCATAGAGGAAAAAATTCAAGCCCCTATGACTGTTCTGCCAGATGGGAGAAGAGGCATATGATTCCTTCTGCTGGTGTGTTTGGGGGAGAGGGGAGGTTTGAGGGGGGGCTGCAATGGGAGCATCCTAGCCCAAGCACCTGAGAAACTGCTCGGACTCAACACATTCAGGGAATTTCATCCTGCACCTTGAACCAGACAATGGATGATAGCCTTAGTCTAAATACACATTTTCCAAAATGTAGTCTGTAGAACATAAGGCTTGAAAAACACTGGACACTAGAGTCTCTTGGGAAATTCATGCACAATTCCTACCACCAGGTTCTAAATACGCGAGGAGTCCTACAGTGAAGAATAAGTCTTGAGTTAACTTTAATTCAACAGATTTATTTGACCCCCTACCACTGCCAACAAAAGGGAAAAAACACCTATTAATGTTCCCCATGGCCTGGGCTTTGGAAATGCCTTCCACTATGTGCCTTTGTTTTCCAACTTAGAGAAAGCTGCCTTAGAGAGTTTTCCAACTTAGAGACCCACTCCACCAGGTCCAGACAGAGAGAAGCCGCGCCCCTGCTAACATGACACAGGCTGGAGCCAGAGGGATTCCAGGCCCTCCCCAACAGTGGTCCTTTAAGAGGAAATTGTGACTCTGTCTCAGGAGGGCAAGCCTTGCTTAGGATCTCACACTTTCCTCTTGAGCCTAACACGCCCAGGCCTTGAGCCTCAGGGCCTAGAGGACTCCTGGGACTGAGAAGCACTGGTCCCACGCTCAAAGCCCTATTTCCTTCTGAGAAAATGTTAAAATACCCCTATAATAACCAGGCCCAGGACTTGTATCTCCTGCCCAGGACACCGGACTACAGTCTCTTTTATCATTTATGTGCCCAACACTCCAAAACAGAAAAGGCTGGAATCATTACAAAGACCCCAAAACAGAAAAGGCTGGAATCAAATTATGTCCTATAAAGAAAAGTTATGTCCCCTGCCAAAAGGATGCTGTTTCATGCACTGAGGTGTGCATGACTCAGTGGGAATTGGGCAAAGGGGCTTCACCTGCTAAACCTTAGCTCCACTATGTCCCCATGCCTGGAATATAGTAGGCATCAGTAAAAATTGGATGAATGCGGACATAAAATAATGAATGTGTGAATGAGCTAATGATTAACCTATTTAGACCATGCTCAGAGTCAGTACTACGTATGGTTAAAAATATGGACTCTAGCCAGACTACTTAGGTTTGAATCCTGTTCCACCGCCTAGTTGCATGACCTTGGGCAAGTGACTCAACTTCTCTGGCTCTGTTCTGTGCCTTATAAAGTGTGATTAATAATAGTACTGACCTCATAAGTTGCCATGACAATCAAATTAGTTAGCGTATGTAAAGTGCTTAGAATAGTGCTTGGCCAACGTATGGGCTTTATGGGTATTCTCCTGCAACGTCGGTGTCATCATGACATCCGGTGCCAGACAGTCCAACTGAGGAAATAAACATGAATTTGTATCTAGACCCTGAATCCTTTTATTCAACAATATTTATGGAGTACTATTGTGCGCCAGGCTCTCTCTTAAATTCCTACTTGGGTGCAAGGAAAAGGAAACCACGTTTAAATGTGAAACCAGATCAAGAGAAATAGCCTTCTTCTCGATGAATGATACTTCTTGCTGAGTTTGCATGGCTGGCACTCCAGCCATGAGCCCATCCTCCTATGCCCTAGCCTCTCATAGATCATGGCCCGAAGCCATGGTCTCCTGTCTAGATATGCAGCAAGCATACAGAAGAACTAAGAACTTGATGCATTTGGTGGCAGAACCAGAAGGCCAATGAGTAGCTTTAGGGAAGAAAAGGTGTCTTTCTGCTTTTCTCTAAGGCTACTTTTTATCTTCCCATATTTTCAAGATATGGGATTGATTTTGAGGCCAGTTGAAGATTAGTTCACCTAGTGTGAAGACAAAAGAAAGTAGGCCTCATCTCTCGCCATTTCTTGACTTGGTTGAGAGCCATTCACCCCTTATCCGGGATCTCAGAAGGACTGAGACGGGACCGAGGGTGGGGCTGAGAGGCCCAGGGATCTTCTAGCAATCCACCTATGCAAGCCCCATGATTCTTAGACTGGGCAGCCTCCTACCATCATCTTCAGAGCAAGCCAGCCCCTCAGAGTCACAGCCAGGCAGGCCTCACCACCCCAAACCTGCTGTCAGGACTCAGAGAGATGAAAGCTGACAGGCTCTGTCTGCCTGGCTCCAAGGCTTGAAAACCCCTCAGCATTAATGCTTCACAGCCAGGGGAGGACTTTCTCCCATGAGGGCTCCAGCTGCAGCCAGCTTGTCCCGGAATATGGTCAAATGTTGGTCACTGCATCCAGGGGGTAGCCAACAAGGTCTCAGGACGGTGCTGAAATTCCTCCTAGTGCCTCTCCCTAGCTCCTTTGCTAATTTGTTATTACCAAGCTTCCAGGCACATACAAGGACCTAACAGTCCAGGAAAATGACACTAGTTATCACAAGCCTCTCCTACTCCAGGGCCTCTCAAAACTCACCCCAGAGCCTTTTGCTAGCCAAGACAAGCCATTAGCAGCTCCCCTGGCAAAGCAGTTACCAGGAAGCTCAAGGTCAGAAAGCAGACTGCCAGAGCTCAACACACCTTCTTTGCCAGGAAGAGCCAAAGAGGTAAGGGTGAAGGCTTCAACCGACCCCATCACCGTGTCATCCTGTCCTTCCCCCGGCCTCCAGGTGGAAGTCCACCTCAGCAGTAAGCATCGGGCCAGTCCTCACGCACCGGTCCCCAGCGCTTAAGAGGGCGCAAATGCAGTTTAGGCCACCAGAGAGCCAAGATGCCGCTGGCTCACCCGAGGCCTCGGAAGCCCAGGCCAACGCAGAAACCAGGGCAGGAGCACAAGCAAGAGCCCGGGCAGGGGAGGGGCCCAAGGTCCCCGACCGCACCCGCGCCTCCGCCACAGTGAGCTGGGAAGTCGGGAGCCAACGTCTTGACCCTATGGCACCCTGACTCCCGCCCCGGGCGGCGGGGGCGGCCCGGCGCAGGACCCAAGGTCAGCAGCGCAGCATCCTGCGCACTCACCGGGTTCAGAGCACAGGGCCCTGCGGTGGACCGAGAGGGGGCGGCCCGCAGGGCAGGAGAGCGGGTGGCAGTGGTAGGCAGAGCGCTAAGCGCCTAGTAAGCGCCTAGTAAGGGGCTGCCGGACACTGCAGCCAGCCCGGCGTGATCTCGGCGGGAGCCGGCGGCGCAGTCCACGCCAGGGGCGAGGGCCGGGCGTTCCCAGGTTACAGCGACACGGATCCTCGGCCCCAGAGCCCCGGGCCCACCCGGAGGAAGGAGGAGAGCCGCCTCCGCAGGGAAGAAGCCTCCTCGGTCGGTGCTTTACCTGGGCAAGGAGCGAAGGAGGGTCGAGGCACCCGCAGCAAGAGGGCGCGGGCCGCCACCAACACGCAGGTCAGTCCTGTTCGCCGCCCGCCAACCGGGCCTGCCCGCAGCTACCTGAGCACTCCGGCCGCGCTGCCTCCGGGAAACTTGAGACGGCAGGGGCTGCTCTGTCTTTCGGCCAGCCGGCCGCAGCGCGCCGGTTTCAGCCGGGGTCAGACTCCAGCCAGGCTCCCCGGACCGCGCCTCCGCCGCCACCCACCTGCCCCGAGGACGCTCCCCACCGGGTGCGGATTTGCCCGAACCTCCCCTCCCGCCCGGACTTTTCCCAAGGTGAAGTTCTGGGGTCACGGCCCTCAAACAGGTGACTTACTTCCTGTAGCTGAACGCAAGCGTAGGTTTTTCTCCCGGTCTCCCGACTGGCCTCCTAGTAGCCGAAGCCAGTGAGTGCTCTGTAGCTCCCTTACTCGCCTCTTCCCAGTATTTGAACCTGCTGACCACGCCTTCCTTGAATGCTTGGAGTACAGTTTTCAGAGTTGGCGCCACCTCTCCTCTCTTGAAATTTTGCTCGTACCTCCCCACTAGAAGGTTTTGATTGTGGCTGTCCCCCCACAGCCACCTGTCTCCTCTCACCTGCTGGCCCACTCTGGGGATCTCACCCACTTCTATGGTTTTAACAACCTTCCACCTGCTAATGATTCTTGAACCTCATCTCCAGCCCAGAATGCTCCAGAGCTCCAGAGAGTGTATCCACCTTCCTGGGACACATCTCCGTTGTACCGGTTCTTAGGCGCATGAAAACGTAACCAAACTCAGACTCCTAATTTCCTCCCAGGAGCGCGCCAGCGCGCCAGTCTTAGTGAAAGACAGCATCAGCACCTCTCCCCCCGCCCTCCCCCCAACCCTTGGGAGACATTTTGACTTTCTCCTTTTCATCTCTCCCATCAAAATTTGTCACCAAGGGAGAAATAAAACTATTCAGTGAGTACCCACTTTGTGTCCTCAGTGTGCCAACTGCTTTCATAGTTGTCTCATTTAAGCACCAGTTGTATTCTTTTTACCTGTAGACTGATATTTACAACTTGTTTATAAGTGGTTCGCACGTGCAACTGTATTAATATATTATACAGCACACTAAAAAACATTTAAAGGATGTGGTAAAGATGAAACTATTTTAAATTATGTATTTCATTTTTTAATCCTCAACTGAGGATATGATTATTCATGTTAGAGGAAGAAAGAGAGAAGCATCCATGTGTTGCTTCTTCTGCCGTGGGGGTGGTGGGGTAAGGGGACTGCAACCCAGGTGTGTGCCTTGATGGGTAATCAGTCGGTAATCCAACCCACAGCCCTGTGGTGCCCAGGAAGGTCAGCCAACTAACTGAGCCACCTGGCCAGGACTGAATTATTTCATGTTTAACGAATGGTACAATATAACTTTTTCTTTTCACCTCAAAGTTATTAGCAAAAATATGTTTGGTGAGAGCACCATGATTAAAAATGGGTTTAATAAATCAGTTTAATATTTTATGAGACTACAAAGTATGCTTTTAAGTTCAGTTAACGTCAATACTTGGTCCTAATGGCTATGAATGAAAAAAAAAACCCTCAGAAACAAATAGACCCAAATAGAAGAATTCTATCTTTGACTACACTTATTGTCATAGTTCTCACTCTTTCAATCCCATCTATGAATGTGGAAGTCCACCAGAAAACTCTGCTTTGTCCAAGAAGCCGACATCTCCAGTGATGTTTTCATCAGTTGATCTTGCAAATATTGTTGACAATGGGATTTTTTTTAATTCTTGAAACTTTTCATTTGAAAGATTGTAAAATAGGTTTAAAAGTCTACTTCTTAATTTTCAAAACCACAGCTATGACAGTCTTATAGGTGACACTGACCCACTTCATTCTGGCATTAAATTTACGTGATATTGGTAACAATTCCAAACATCAATTTCAAAGTGTTTTCCCCCAAACAGTAATCTTTTAAAGCAGAGCTATATTCATTGCTAAAATATTAACTTTGCCTGACAGGTATTGTATGTGTGTACATGTGTGCACGTGTGACAGTCACAAGAGCCAGCACACCAGAGGTGAGCAAATTTGGAATATTTGTTCTTTTGTTAAAGAAACACATCTGTTACTCAAATATGGAACAGGCTGACAAGGTCCAGAGGGGAGAGGGGAGAGAATTATAGGGGGAAAGGGAATGGACTCACATGAACAAGTATAAAGGACACATGGACAATAACTAAGGGTGGGGAGGGGGAAGGGGGAGGGAGGCGGGGAGCATGGGGCGGGGGGGCGGGCAGGGTTGGGAATATAAGACAGAAACCTGTACGTGAACAAGAATTAAATAAAAATTATATTTAAAAAAAAAAGAAACACATCTGTTGATTTTACAACTTTTAAGTTTTTTGCCTTGAGATCATCAGTAAACCTTTGAGTAATATAAAACTTTTTATTTTATTTTATTTTATATTTTATTGTATTTTTCCATTACTATTTAACTCCCTTGAACCACCCTCCCCCCTGCAGTCACCACACTGTTGTCCATCAGTCCTTTTCAGCCAGTCCCTCCACCCCCTTACCCACCCACCCCCTATAGCGGTCAGCCTGCTCTGTCTATGAGTCTGTCTCTATTTTGCTTGTTAGTTCAGTTTGTTCTTTATATTCCACATATGAGTGAAATCATATGGTATTTGTCTTTCTCTGATTGTCTGATTGGCTTATTTCACTTGGCCTAATATTCTCCACGTCACAGATGCTAACACAAAGGGTAAAATTTTCTTCTTTTTTATAGACTAGTAGTATTCCATTGTGTAAATGTCCCATAGTTGTTTTATCCACTCATCTACTGATGGACATGTGGGCTGCTTCCATATCTTGGTGATTGTAAATAATGCTGCAATGAACATAGGGGTGTTTATGTTCTCTCCGGTTAGTGTTTTGGGTTTCTTTGGGTATATTCCCAGAAATGGGATTGCTGGGTCAAAAGGCATGTCCATTTTTAATGTTTTGAGGTATCTCCATGCTGCTTTCTACAGTGGTTGCACCAGTCTGCGAAAGGGTTCCCTTTTCTCCACATCCTCACCAGCACTTGTTGTTTGTTGGTTTATTGATGATAGCTGTTCTGACAGGAATGAGGTGATGTGTCGTTTTGGTTTTAATTTGCATTTCTCTGATGATTAGTGACATTGAGCATCTTTTCATATGTCCATTGGCCATCTGTACGTCCTCTTTGGAGAAGTGTCTATTCAGGTTGTTTGCCCAGGTTTTTAATTGGATTGTTTGGTTTCTAGGTGTTGATTTTTGTAAGTTCTTCATAAATTTGGATATTAACCCCTCATCAGATGTATCGGCAAATATGTTCCCCATTCCGTAGTTTGCCTTTTTATTTTATTGGTAGTCTTTGCTATGTGAAAACTTTTTAGTTTGATGTAGTCCCATTTTTTTTTCTTTTGTTTCCCTTGCCTGGAGAGATATATCAGGTAAAACATTGCTATGAACAATGTCCACATCTTACTGCCTATCTTTTCTTCTAGGATTTTTATGGTTTTGGTCTAATATTTAAGTCTTCAATCCATTTTAAATATATTCTTGTTCATGGCATAAGAAGATAGTGTAGTGTCATTTTTCTGCACATATCTGTCCAGTTTTCCCAATAGGCAAATATTAATTGACTGTATAGGTGTGGGTTTATTTCTGGGCTCTCTATTCTATTCCGTGGGTCTCTGTGTCTGTTTTTATGCCAGTACCAGGGTGTTTGGATTACTATGAACTCATAGTACAGTGTGATATTAGGTGGAGTGACTCCTCCAACTTTGGTCTTTCTCAGCATCACTGTTTCTATGCCGTGCCTTTGTGTGTCCATATGAGTTTTTAAAATATTTGTTCCAGTTTTGTGAAATATGACATTGGAATCCTGATAGAAATTGTATTGAATCTATAGATTGTTTTGGGTAGTATGGTCCTTTTAATGATGTTAATTCTTCCTCTCCATGAACACGGTATATGCTTATTTATATTTTCTTTGGTTTCTTTCTTCAGTGTCTTAGAATTTTCCACATACAGATCTTTGACAGCCTTCGTTAGATTTATTCCTGGGTGTTTTATTATTTTTGAAGCAATTGTCAGTGGGTTTTTTTAAATTTCCTTTTCTGTTAGTTCATTATTAGCATATAAAAATGTACCTGATTTCTGGATGTTAATTTTGTATCCTGCTACTTCACTGGGTTCATTTATGTTATAGGAGTTTCTTGGTGGAATCTGTGGGGTTCTCTGTGTACAGTATCATACCATCTACAAATAAACACAGTTTTACTTCTGTCTTTCCAATTTAGATGCCTTTTATTTCTTCTTCTTGTTAGATTGCTATGGCTAGGATTTCCAGTACTATACTGAGTAAGAAAGGTGAAAGTGGACATACCAGTCTTGTTCCCAATATTAAGGAGAACTACCAGCATCATGGCCATTGAGTATGATGCTGGTAGTAGGTTTGTCATATATGGTCTTTATTACGTTTAGGTATGTTCCCTCTATTCCCACTTTGCTGACAGTTTTTATCATAAATGGGTGTGGGATTTTATCAAGTGCTTTTTCTGCATCTGTTGATATGATTGTGTTGTTTTTATCCTTCACTCTTTTTTAATGTGGTGAATCACATTTATTGATTTGTTAATGTTGTATTGAACTTGCATTCCCGGAATAAATCCCACTTGATCGTGGTGTATGATCTTTTAAATGTATTGCTGTATTTGGTTTGCTAATGTTTTGTTGAGGATTTTAGCATCTATGTTCATCAGGGGTATTGGCCTGTAACTTTTTTTGTGTGTGGTGTCTTTATCCGGTTTTGGAATTAGGATAATGCTGGCCTCATCAAATGAGCTTGAGAGCTTTCCCGCTTCTTGAATTTTTTGAAATAGTCTGAGGAGGAGAGGTGTTAGTTCTTCCCAGAATATTTGGAAAAGTTTACCTGTGAAGCCATCCAATCCAGAGCTTTTGTTTGTTGGAAGTTTTTTGATTACTGCTTCAATTTCACTATGTGTGATCTCTTTATTCAGATTCTCTGATTCTTCCTGATTTAGTTCTGGAAGATTGTATATTTCTAGGACTTTACCCAGTTTACCCAGGTTGTCCAATTTGTTGGTAGATAGTTGTTCGTAATATCTTCTTACAATCCTTTGTATTTTGAGTGTCAGTTGTTATTTCTCCTCTTTCATTTCTGATGTTATTCGAGTCCTCTCTTTTTTTTTCTTGATGACTCTTTTTAAAGGTTTATCAATCTTGTTTATCTTTTCAAAGGACCAGTTCTTGGTTCATTGATCTTTTGTATTTTTTTAGACTCTGTTTCATTTATTTCTGCTCTGATCTTTATTATTTACTTCCTTCTATTCACTTTAGCCTTTCTTTTTAGGCTATTCACTTTAGTTGTTCTTTTTTCAAGTTTCTTTAAGTGTAAAGTCAGCTTTTTTAAATTTAAAAAGCAGTTTATTATTGTTATTCATTACTTTCTAGTCCATTGTCACTTTTATATGTAATTTTATTTTATTTTTTTATTTGTACTTTATGGATTATGGTATTACAGTTGTCCTGATATTTCCCCCCATTGCCCCTACACACCTAGCATCCCACACTCTCTCCGACAATTCTTTCCACCATTGTTCATGTCCATGGGTCATGCATATAAGTTCTTTGGCTACTCCATTTCCTACACTGTACTTTACATCCCAATGGCTATTCTGTAACTACCTATTTGTACTTCTTAATCCCCTCACCTCTTTACCCCTTCCCCCACAGCCCCCTCCCATCTGACAACCATAAAAACATTCTCTGTATCCATGATTCTGTCTGTTCTTCTTGTTTGCTAAGTTTGTTTTTTAGATTCATTTGTTGATAGATTTGTATTTTTTGCCATTTTATTGTTCATAATGCTGATCTTTTTCTTGTATAAGTCCTTTTAACATTTCATATACTAATTTTTGGTGGTGATGAACCCTTTCAGTTTTTTTTCTTGTCTGGGAAGCTCTTTATCTGCCTTTTGATTCTAAATGATATTTTCTGGGTAGAGTAATCTTGGCTGTAGGCCCCTGCTTTTCATGACTTTGAATATTTCTTGCCACTCCCTCCTGGCCTGCAAAGTTTCTTTTGAGAAATCAGCTGACAGTGTTATGGGAACTCCCATATAGGTAATTAACTTCTTTTCTCTTGCTGCTTTTAAGATTCCCTCTTTACGTTTAACCTTTGGCATTTTAATTATGTTGTGTCTTGGAGTGGGCCTCTTGCATCCATTTTGTTTAGGACTCTCTCTGCTTCCTGGACTTGCATGTCTATGTTCTTCACCAAAGTAAGGAAGTTTTCTTTCATTATTTTTGCAAAAAGATTTCCAATTTCTCGCTCTTCCTCTTCACCTTATGGCAACATTATGAGGCAAATGTTGGACCTTTTGAAGTTGTTCCAGAGGCTACTTATGCTATCCTTATTTTATTGGATTCTTTTTTCTTCTAGTTCCCCATGGTTGTTTTTTGCTTCCTTGTGTTCCAAATCATTGATCTGATTCTCAGCTTCATCCACTCTACTGTAAATTGTCCTTTATTTTAATTAGTGCATCCTTCATTTCTGACTGGATTTTTTTTGTACTGTTAAGGTCCTCACTAAATTCCTTGAGCATCCTTATAACCAGTATTTTGAACTCTGCCTCGGATAGATTGCTTATCTTCATTTAGTTTAGCTCTTTTTCTAGCATTTTGATCTGATCTTTCCTTTGGGCCGGTTTCCTTTCCCGCTGGTTTCTTTGTCTCTTCATTTTGGCAGTCTGGCAATCTCCCTGTGTTTGTTTCTATGTATTAAGTAAAGCTGCTTTGACTCCATGTCTTGGTAGTGTGGCCTAATATAGTAGATGTTTTGTCAGGGTCCAGTGGCACAGCTTCCCTGTTATCCAAACTGGGTACTCAAGGTGCACCCTTCATGTGGGCTGAGTATACCCTCCTCTTGTAGTTGAGGCTTGGTTGCTGTTGGCAGATCAATAGGAGGGATTTACCCAGGCCAGTCAGCTGCAAGGACTGGCTGTGACCACTGGCCACCAACCTCCTCCCTCCAAGGAGGATCAGCTGTGCAGGGGAAGGGTGGTGGTTCTTCTACGTGTTCTGTAGCAGTCCACTGGGTGCACGGGTCCTGGGCGTTTCTGGATGGTGCAGGCCAAAATCAGCTCCCACCCGTGTTTTTGCCTGGGGCCACCCTGCCTGAGCTATAAAGCAGTCTGAAATGGTTACGACTTGTGCTGAGCTTTAGATTCCCAGACAAAGCCAAGCTGTGAATCTAGGCTGGCTGCTGGTAGTGAACCTGGGGCTCACTGAGGCCAGCTGTTCGTTGTTTGAGAGGATTTAGGAAGTTGTGAAGCATGAGCCAAGACCAGCCATGCATATGGAAAAGCAGTTTGGGTGGGCCCATAAATTGGGTTGGGCGGAGTCTCTGAGAACCTGCAAGGCAGGGCCAACTGTGTTAGCCAGGTTGATGGAGTCTCAGATACAGCACCAGCTTGCTGGCTCTGTGGGGGGAGGTTTTAGAAAAGGAACAATGGCCTCTGCTTGCCTCGATTCCAGACATTTCAGTTTCTTCCTGTATACCACTGGTGCCTTTCAACCTGCTAGCCTGATGCTGGAGCTCAGAAGAAGCAAGTCTGAGTAGGTGAGTCCATGAGTGAGTTCTTTAAGAGGAGCTGCTTGGGACTCCACCAGTTTCTTCCACCGACTTAATGCCCACTGGTTTTTTGCAGCCAGAAGTTGTAGGGACTTATCTTCCTGACACTGGGACCCTGGGCTGGGGGAACTAGTGTGGGGCTGGGACTACTCACTCCCAACATATCCCTCCTGAATTTTTATCCACCTCACATGTGCAAGAGACCAGCCCCATTCTATGTCTGCCCCCCTCCCACCAGTCTGGATGAATGTGGTTTCTTTAATTCCGTAGTGGTCAAACTTCCATTCAACTTGATTTCTGAAGGTTCTGAGTGATGGTTGTTCTATATTTGAGTTGTAATTTTGATGTGGTTATGTGAAGAGGTGGGCTATGTCTGCACATGCCACCATCTTGACCAGAAGTCTAGATTGTTTATTTGATCTTTTTCTTGTATTTTTTACATAAACTTGTGATGCTGTGAATTTCCTTCTAAGGATTTCTTCACATGTGCCCCACAGATTTTGATATTGTGTAGTCTCATTTTCATTTGTGCCAAGGTATCTTGATTTCCTCCTTGATCTTGTTGTTGACCCATTGTTTAATAACACGTTATTTAGCTTCCATGTCTTTATGTATTTTTCAGTGTTCTTTTTGTGATTGATTTCTAGTTTCATAGAATTGTGGTAAAAAAAATGCATGGTATGATTTCAATCTTCTTAAATTTATTGAGACTTGTTTTGTGTCCTAACATGTGGTCTATCCTAGAAAATGTTCCACATGCACTTGAAAAGTATGTATATTCTATTGTTTGGGGATAAACATGCTCTGAAGATATCAATTAAATCCTTTTGATCTAGTGTGTCATTTAAGGCTGTTGTCACCTTGTGGATTTTCTGCCTGAAAGATCAATCCACTGAAGTCAATGGGGGTGTTAAAATCATAAGACTGTATTTATGTCAGTCTTTCCCTTTATGTCCATCAATATTTTCTTTGCTTATTTAGGTGCTCCTGTGTTGAGTGCATAAATGTTTACTAGGTTTACATCCTCTTGTTGGATTGTTCCCTTTACCATTATGTAGTGTCCTGTGTCTCTTACTATAGCCTTGTACTTTAAAAGGCTAAAGTCTTTTTAGCCTTCTAATAGACTTTTAAAGTCTATTTTTTCAGATATAAGTATTGCTACCCCAGCTTTTTTTTCCTTTCCATTTGCATGAAATATCTTTTCCCATCCCTTTACTTTTAGTCTGTGTGTATTTTTCAGTTTGCATCTTGTTTTCTTACCCATTCAGCCACTTTATGTCTTTTTGTTGTAGCATTTAAGCCATTTTCATTTAGGTGATTACTGATGGATACATATTTAGTGCCATTTTATTTCTAAACTATTTTTCTCTGTTGTTGTTGTTGTTGTTGTTCTTCTCCTCCTCCTCCTCCTCCTCCTCCTCCTCCTCCTTCTCCTCCTCCTCCTCCTTCTCCTCGTCCTCCTCCTCCAGCAAGCCCTTTAGCATTTGGTGCAGTATTCATTTGGTATTAACAAACTCCTTTAGCATTTTCTTGTCTGGGAAGCTCTTTTTTTTAAGATTTTTAATTTATTTATCTTTAGAGGGGAAGGGAAGGAGAGAGGGAGAGAAATATCAATGTATGGTTGCCTCTCATATGTCCCCTGCTGGGAACTGGCCTGCAACCCAGGTATGTGCCCTGACTGGGAATTGAATCACGATCCTCTGGTTCGCAGGCCCATGCTCAATCCACTGAGCTACACCAGCCAGGGCTGGGAAGCTCTTTATATCTTCAGTTTTATTTCTTATTTTTAATTATTTTATTGTTGTTAAATTACAGTTGTCTGCATTTACCCCCATCAATCCCCCCAACCCCAGCCATACCCATCTCCCTCCCTTGCTTCCATCCCTCCCCTTCGTTTTCTCCATGTGTCCTTTATAGTTGTTCCCGAAAAGCCTTCCCAACCTTATCCCCTCCTACCTCCCCTCTGGTTACTGTAGATTGTTCTTAATTTCAATGTCTCTGGTTATATTTTGCTTGCTTTTTTCTTTTGTTGATTACATTCTAGTTAAAGGTGAGATCATATGGTATTTGTCCCTCACCACCTAGTGAAGGACAAATTTCACTTAGCATAATGCTATCCAGTTCCATCCATGCTGTTGCAAAGGGTAGGAGCTCCCTCTTTCTCTCCACTGCATAGTAGTCCATCATGTAAATGTACCATAGTTTTTTGATCCACTCATTTACTGATGGGCACTTAGGTTGTTTCCAGCACTTGGGTATTGTAAATAGCACCGCTATGAACATAGGAGTGCACAACTTTTTTTTGAATTGGTAATTCAGGATTCTTAGGATATAATCCCAGCAGTGCAATTGCTGGGTCAAAAGGCAGTTCAACTTTTAGTTTTCTGAGGAAATTCCATACTGTTTTCCACAGTGGCTGCACCACTGTGCATTCCCACCAACAGTGGTAGTGCATTCCCACCAACAGTGCACTAGGGTTCCTTTTTCTCCACATCCTCTCCAGCACTTGTTTGGTGCTTTGTTTATGATGGCCACTCTCAACAGTGTGAAGTGGTATCTCATTGTGGTTTTAATTTGCATCTCTCTGATGTCTAGTGATGCTGACCATCTTTTCACATGTCTCTGGGCCCTCTGTATGTCCTCCTTGGAGAAGTGTCTGTTCAAGTCTTTTGCCATTTTTTAATTGGGTTTTTTGCCTTCCTGGAGTGGAATTGTGTGACTTCTTTATATATTTTGGAGATCAAACCCTTGTCTGAGGTATCATTGGCAAATATGTTTCCCCATATAGTTGGTTCTCTTTTCATTTTAATGCTGTTTTCTTTAGCCATGTAGAAGTTTTTTAATTTGATGAGGTCCCATTTGTTTATCCTTTCCTTTATGTCCCTTGCTTTAGGGGAAATATCAGTGAGGATATTGTTGTGTGGAATGTCTGAGATTTTCCTGCCTATGTTTTCTTCTAGGACTTTCATGGTGTCATGACTTATATTTAAGTCTTTTATCCATCTTGAATCTATTTTTGTGTATGGTGTAAGTTGGTGATTAAGTTTCATTTTTTTGCATGTAGCTGTCCAGATCTCCCAACACCATTTGTTGAAGAGGCTATTTTTACTCCATTTTATGCTTCTTCCCCCTTTGTCAAATATTAATTGACCATAGAGACTTGGGTTTATTTCTGGGTTCTCTATTCTGTTCCATTGGTCTATATGTCTGTTCTCATGCCAGTACCAGGCTGTTCTGATTACAGTGGCCTTACAATAGAGTTTGATATCAGGTATTGTGATCCCTCCTACTTTGTTCTTCTTTCTCAAAAGAAGCTATTGCTTCAGCTATTCAGGATAATTTATGATTCCATATAAATTTCTGAAATGTTTGTTCTGTATCTGTGAAATATGTCATTGGTACTTTAATAGTGATTGCATTGAATATATAAATTGCTTTGGGTAGTATGGCCGTTTGATGATATTAATTCTTCCAATCCATGAGCGTGGTACATGCTTCCATTTGTTTGTGTCTTCCTTAATTTCTTTCTTCAGTGTTGTATAGTTTTTCTGAGTACAGGTCTTTCACATCCTTGGTTAGGTTTATTCCTAGGTACTTTATTTTTCTCATTGCTATATCAAATGGGATTTTTTTCCTGATTTGTGTTTCTGATATATTATTGTTGGTGTACAAAAATGCCTTTGATTTCTGAATATTGACTTTGTATTTTGCTGTTTTGCCAAATTCACTTATTAGGTCAAATAGTTTTTTGGTGGAGTCTATAGGATTTTCTATGTAGACTACCATGTCACCTCCAAACAATGACAGTTTTGCTTCCTCTTTTCCAATTTGAATGCCTTTTTTTCTTTCTGCTGTCTGATTGCTGTGGCTAGGACTTCCAACATTATGTTGAATAGGAGTAGTGAAAGCAGACATCCTTGTCTTGTTCCTGATCTTAGGATTTTAGTTTTTGCCCATTGAGTATGATGTTGGCTGTAGGTCTGTCATATATGACCTTTATTATGTCAAGAAATGCTCCCTCTAGTCCCACTTTGCTGAATGTTTTTATCATGAACTGGTGCTGTACATTATCAAATGCTTTCTCTGCATCTGTTGATATGACTGTGTGATTTTTGTCTTTTGTTTTGTTTTCATGATGTCTTTTGTTTTGTTTTCATGTTTATTGACATGTGAATATCGTACCATTCTTGCATCCCTGGGATGAATCCCACTTGGTCATGGTGTATGATCTTTTTAACATATTGCTGGATGCAGTTTGCCAATATTTTTTTTGAGGATTTTCGCATCTATGTTCATCAGTGACATTGACCTTAAGTTTTCTTTCTTTATTATTTCTTCCATTTTAAATGATAGGCTTTCTGGGTAAAGTAGCCTTGGTTGCAGGTCCTTGCATTTCATCACCTTGAATGTTTCATGCCAATCCCTTCTGGCCCAAAATGTTTCTGTTGAGAAATCAGATGACAGTCTAATTGGTCCTCCCTTGTAATTAGCTACCTGCTTTTCTTCATGGCTTTTAGGATTCTCTCCTTGTCTTTAAGCTTTGCCTTTTAATTATGATGTCTCTTGATGTAGGTCTCTTTAGGACGATCTTGTTTGGGACTCTTTGCACTTCCTGGACTTATATGTCTTTTTCTTTCACCAGACTAAGGAAGTTTTCAGTCATTATCCCTTCAAATAGGTTCTCAGTCCCTTGCTCATTCTCTTCTCCTTCTGGTAGTCCCATGATACAGGTGTTATTATGCTTCACGTTTTCCCAAATACGTCTTAAACTCTCCTCATTCTTTTTAATTCTCTTTTCTTTTTGCTGCTTTGCTTGAGTGTTTTTTCTACTTTGTCTTCTAAATTGCTGATTTGATACTCTGCTTCATCTAACCTACTGTTTATTCCTTCCAGTGTATTATTTATTTCAGATATTGCATTCTTTATTTCTGACTGGTCTTTATGGTTTGTATGTCTTTTTTTCATGCTGTTGAGTATCCTTTTAATCCTTATTCTAAACTCCCTATCTGATAAGTTGCTTCTTTCCCTGTCATTTATTTCTTCTTCTGGAGGATTCTCTTGTTCTTTCATTTAGGACCTGTTTCTTTGTCTCCCAATTTTGTTTCCTTCTCTGTGTGTTTCTATGTATTAGGTAGATTTGCAAAGACTCTGGTTCGGACCTAGGTTAGTGACTGCCCATGACCAGCCCTGGACAACCTGTTTGGAGCTATCAGCAATACATAGCTTATGGCTCCTTCTTATGAGCCTGTTTGTGTGTAGAAAGATCCAAGCTGTGCACCGAGGGTCACTTTTACCAGCACCAAACCTAGGAGAAGGTCAGCTAAAGTCTCAGAGCTCCCAGAGATCATCCTTAGTTGTTAAACTTATTCACTAAGATAACCACCAGCTTTATCCCTCAACAGCCTAGCTTAAACTCTACAGGGTGGGGCACAGTAATTCCTGCAGGTGTGGCTATTGCTTTCCCTCAGGCTGATGCCACTTGAGGGTGAATGCTCTGCCTAAGAAAAATGGCTCTGCACAATGTGGGGAATGACTCAACACAGAAATCCCGGTGGCTGTTCCTTCCATTCTCTCCCAGAGCCACCAGCCCCAGACTTTTCTCATGGATTTCTAGTCCACTCTACTCTCCCTCTGCCAGAGCCCAGGGTAAGTGGCTGCAGATGGAACTTTGTGTGTTGGCCCTTTAAGAGGCTCTCTGCATCCCTAGCCATTTCTCCTTGGCAGACAGAAACCCTGCTGCTTTTCACGGCTCCTTGTCATCTGGGTTCCTTTCCTGGCTCGGGTGCTATAGGCTGGGGAGCCCAGTGTGGGATTTAGACCCCATACTTCTCAGGAGGACTCCCAGCCACTGAAATATCCCTCTGGAATTTTAGCTGCCGCCCGTGGGAGCCCAGCCAACCCTCTTACACCTCCTCCACACTGCCAACCAGTCTAGTTGTGATGAAGTAGTTTGTCTGTCCTTGGTCACAGGGCTTCTCTCCAGCTAGTGTTTGGTTGGTTAGTCGAGATGACTTCTCTACAGTTTAGCTGTAATTCCATTTTGGTCCTGGGAGGAGGTTTGTGTAGTTTCCACTTACTCCTCTACCATTTTAGATCCAAAAACCAGAAGATTTTCATAGTCTCATTCCACATCTCATCACCAGGCATTGTAAAGATTCTATTGTATTTTGACTTTTTTTTTAATTAACCATATTATTGACATCCTATAATGCTCTTCTAACTTCCATTTCTTTAGTGCTGTAATTCGTAAATGAGTAATGCAGTAGATGAGTTTTATACATATGTAACCCCTCCCTGGCTCCGGCCCCCTGTTGTCTATTCCAGTGAGTAACACACCATCAGTGGTTACTCTCACATAAAACCACAGCATGTTATGCTATGTAAGTCTTTCATATTATAAACATCACTTAGTAAATCATGAAAAAGTATGATCATCAAAAAGTATAGCAAAGGCTTCAGGTGAAACATGTTAGTGACTTTCTTTCAACCTTGGAGCTAACCCTCCACAATACTCATACACCGTGTGGTCTAAAATCTTTTCTTCAAATCAACAATATTTTCTGTGTGTCTTCCTACAGAACACATTTGTAGGTGTTGTCACCTCTCTGTGTACTAATCTAGTCACTTTAACCACAGCATAGAGAACGATGGTTTTTTCCAGTAATAACTGACTGGCATTTTGCCTTTTACTATTATAAGTAAAAGAGATTTTGCTCAAAGAAGATTTCTGAGTATGTTCATTCCATTTAATAATAGCTCACAAAAAGCACACAACCAAGTATTGCATAACTTGGAAAATCCTTCTCCCTAAATTGTAGAGGTTTTTTGTTATGCTCTGGGTATACAGAATTTATGTGTCTTGATGATCATGACGGCATATTTATATTATTATCAATTAATACCTCCAGGCATTAGTTAACATGCCCTTAGGTTGCTTGTTAACTGTAGTGATATAAATCTGCATTTCTAGTAGTCTTTTTTAAAAATTTAAACTTTTTTCTGATCAGCCCCCTTGTCAGAGACATCATGATGGATCTCACGATTAGTAGAAAATTGTTAGCTCTGCCACTTTCTGAGTTTGCTTTTTCTTGCACTATTCATATTATTTGCAATCTATGGGTTTCTTTGCAGGAATCTTTTCAAACTACTTGTCTGTTTTCTGAGAATTCATTTAGTTCAATAATAGTCAGATAATATTGTGGGGGTCCAGTATCAGTCACCCCAAGATGTGTCTCTGTGGTGTGCAGATTGTTTTGAGCTAAAGGTAGCTTTAGCCACCAGCTCAGAACAACCTTCTGCCCCTCATCCTAATGACCTGGAACTTGAATTAGAGGCCTTGCCCATAAGAGATTATCAGAAGTAACTTCTTTTGCAAACTTCTATTTACTAAAGATTTGCTCTTCTTATCAGTCTGCAATGGCCTTTTAAAGTCCCCAAGGTACCTTACCTTATCCCTACACGTCAGGGTGTCTTATATACCCACGTTCCCTTTCTGTCTCTGAACCTCTCAGGTGTGTGGGGTCTCTGACTCTTTCATGTATGTGGGGTTCCATACATATGCATGTTTGAATTGGTTATTTTCTCTTGCTAATTTGTCTCATTGTATTTGATTATTACATCAACCAGAAGAATCTTGAGGACAGAGGAAAGTCTGTTCCCCCCACACAATGTACTCTGTCTATCTACCACCTGAGGTACAAATAATTTATAATACATCTCAATTCACTTGAAAGCATCTGGATCAATGAGGGTGCCACTCCCTCCTTCCCTGAAGACACCTCTACTATGACACATGACATGAACACTTGCAAGGGCTGAATAAGGGTGCCTATATCAGGCCATATAGTGAATCTTAATTTCTTTATTTTTACACTAAAACATAGATACAAATGAAAGTTTTCATTTCTCTTTCACATCCAAATGGATCATCCTACACACCCCCTTAGAAGACCACTGATTTAATCCATCCCTCCTGTTGCCTCTGTTCAATGTGAACATCACCTAACTAGTTTCTGCCAACACAGCCACCTCCCCCACCCTACCTTCACTCCCCAGCAGCACGGCCAGTCTCTTCCCCATGCTTCTGCCTGGGGCAGACACCCTGTATCCCCTCCGCCTCCCCATCTTTTTGTCCGATGCTCCAATCATTTCAGTTGGAATGCCAGGACCAGAGCTGTGAACCCCTCCAACAAAACTCCAACTCCTAATGTCACCGAGGGGTTAGGGTTATTCAAGCATTTTTGGGAACCCAGAGGGGTTCGGGATCTGTGCTCCACACTCCCTGCACTAATGCTGTCCTCTGTTGTTCCATAATGTACACACACCTCCAAGGTGAGCATGGCAGCCTCTAAATGCCCAATTTCTCTGTCTCCTTTTATAATCTCCCCAGCTACAAAAGCCAAAATTCCCTCCCCTCACCCAAGGAGATGTTAGGATAGGGAGGGGCTCTGCTTCTGAGAGTGCTTTGGCAGAAACTCATTTAATCCATCCAGTTTTCAAACCAAAGTACACTGGGGCCTCTACTAATTGAGTGCACTGAAATCAGGGCATATGGTCTGACGATGGGGCAGAAATGTGTACATCAGGAGTGATGGTGGCTGGAGAAAGAGTGCTCAGGGCAGCATTCCTGACTCTGGCATGGAAGGGCATTGTGGCCTCTGCAGAGACTGTGGCGCCTTGGGAGTACGGCCTTCCCCGACCTGCCTATTCACACCAGTTTGGAATTCAATTCCCTCCCCACAAATTTAACTCCTGTGTAGTCAGCTAATCCTGAGCAAGCTAGACTCTGACAGTCCCTTTACAGTTAACTACTGGTTCTGTTTTTCTGAAATGGATTTCTAGAAAGAAGAGAGTGGAACCTAAGCACTTTGAAAATTAGCGTGAATGAGAGCTAGGCTCTAGACCCAGAGCACATGCACCCAGGATTGGAAATGGAGCTGTTGTGACAGGAAGCCAAGGTGGGGCATCCTGAGCACCATGTCCAGTCCAGAAGAGGGAAAGGGAGAACATTCAGGACCTGTGATGAGTCTTTAGAGTGACTGGGAACATCAGGCTTAGAGTCCCTCAGTCACTCCTCTGTGGGTGGGAGTGAAGGAGGGTCAGTGAGTGGGTATTTGAGGCCTAGGGCCCACCTCACATGCATACAGAATACTCACTCAGTAGTCAAGGGGTTGACACTTCCCAGGACATGCCTGTCTATTGATCCACATGTGGACTCTGTAATTAAATTGAAGTCTGGGAATTGGCCTGTTGTCTCTGCCTTCCCTCCAGGACTCTGTGCATCATCCTAGCAGTTGCCCAGTTCAGCACTAGCTTGTTTTCCTGTTCATGTCTTCTACTCTCTAAAACGCCACCATCAGTTCAATCATACATGTGGTGAGACTTTGCAGTTGGACTTCTATAGATGGGAAGCATAGCCACAAACAGCTTTGCACCTTTAACTCATTGTGACCTTCCCAAATCATCTGCTCCCACCTCCCTTCCTCTTTTACCATGTAATCTGAAATTCTAACATGATTGTAGCCTTCTAGAATTATGGGGAGGGGAGGGAGGGAGGTGGGCAGAGGAGAGACTCAAATGAGGCTGTGACCTCTGTCTCCCAGGATGCGGTCTGCCCGCCTGCCTCCTACACACACATACACACACAGAGGCCATGCACATTCCTAAGACCTTCCCCGGCTGCAGCTTCTAGCGTTCCCAATCCCAGGCTGCCTTCTTCCTGATTCCTAATTTAGAACTGCCCATCCAATCATTCAGTGTGCAATGGGGCCCAAGACTAAACCAGGAGCAAGAGTATGGAACTATCCTGTCCCACAGCATCTGTTTCCCAATTGAGTATCAGACTCCAGAAGGCTGGCCACCACCAGTCCTCGACGGCACCGTTGATGCCAGTCCAACCTCAGCTCTGTGGATTCTACCAGGAGATCTGGAGGAATCAGAGCTGCTTAAATTGGATTATAGGGATTTTTTCCAGTGCTTGAAATTCTGTTGCTTAAGAATAAGCGTCACTGTGATTTCACTGAGGAAAATAACACATCTGGGTGAGGGAGGAGGACTCTGTATAAGAATGTGGTTTGGGAAATCAAAAATCAAAAACTTGTGGTGATTGCATAACATAATGAATGCCACTGAAGTGTACGTGTAAAATTGTACACATGACAAAGGCAACTTTATGTTCTTAATGTTTTACTACGGTTACAAAACTGTTGAAAGAACAAAGAGTCAAAAAATGAATTTTTGAAACAACTTTCATTTCATAGCTGCACTATTTCCTTGCATCATAAGTGTGAACAGGCCCAGGACAAATGGCTCTTTATCAACTATCCAGCTACCCCCAAACCTTCAGGAGAAGTGGTTTAAGAGGGTCTCGGATGGAACAAGGAAGGAAGGGTATGTTTGTTTTGGAGAGACCCAAGATGTGAAGAGCAGCTACGGGAAGAAAGAGGATCAACATGCAACAAGGAACAAGAACCCAAAGATCACTCTAACTTACAAAATCCACCCAGGAATCTGCGGAAGTCTTGGAGAAATCACTGGGTAAGCCCCAGACACCTCAGGGTGGGCAAAAATTCCCATAGCTCATGATTTGTCCAAAGGACAAATCACTGAGAAAAAGAAAGAAATCAGTTGGATCACTAGTATCTATCACCTGTTAGTGGTTCCCAAAAGGCAAGCTCCAATCACTGGCCCATCTGTATGTTTCATATCTACCTCGAATTCCAGGTAATCCCCTCTTGAGCCAGACCAATTTCTAGTGACCCACAGCGAAGTTCATATCCTTTCTAAATAAGCATGATGAAGGCTTGTTGTTTGCCAATAATTTAGTATTCCCAAATGTATTAGTTGGAATTAGGTTCAACTGAGGATAATAGAGAACCAAAACAGCAGTGGAATAAATGTTTCTTTCTTTTCTTTTTTCTCTTTCTTCCTTTCCTTTCCTTTCCTTTCCTTTCCTTTCCTTTCCTCTCCTTTCCTTTTTTCTTTCTTTCTTTCTTTCTTTCTTTCTTTCTTTCTTTCTTTCTTTCTTTCTTTCTTTCACTAAATAGTCTAGAGTTGGGAATTATGGACACTTCACAAACCCTCACACTCCTTCCAGCCCCCACACTACCATCCTTTGAGTTTGGCCCTCATCCTTGTCGGGATTATCAGTGCCCCTTCCTTTGCTAAGAAGAGCATACAGCTAGAGCTTTAGCCATTACATCCACATTTTATGGAGCGAGGAAGAGGAAAGACTATATGAGTTCTACTTCGAGGTTTTTGGGGGTTTTTTTGAGGAACCTCCATAGAACTTTTCCTAGCAGCTGCACCATTTTGCATTCCTACCAACAGTGTACAGTGTTCTCATTTTTCACATCCTTGCCAATACTTACTGTCTTTTGTTTTCTTGATGATAACCATCCTAATGGGTTTGAGGTGACAGCTCATTGAGGTTTTGATTTGCATTTCCTTGATGATTAGTGATGTTGAGCATCTTTTCATATACCTGTTGGGCTTTTGTATACCTTCTTTAGATAAGTGTCTATTCAAGTTTTTAGCCCATTTTTAAATTGGGTTATTAGTTAGTTTGTTTTTTTTACTGTTGAGTTGTATTACCATATGATCCATCAGTCTCACTTCTGGATGTTTATTTACCCAAAGAGTTGAAATAAGGATCTCAATAAGATAGCACCCTATGTCACTGCAGGGCTATTCACAACAGCCAAGATGTGGGTGCAACGTAGATGTCCGTCGATGGATGAATGGATAAGGAGATTGTGGACTATTATTCAGCCTTAAAGAAGGAATGGATCTTAAAGACATTATGCTAAGTGAAGTAAGCCAATCACAGAGACAAATGCCACGTGATTCCACTTATATATTATATAAAACACTGGACCCATAGAAGCAAAGAAGAGAAAGATGGTTGCTAGGGGTTGGAGGCAGGGAGGGAAAATGGAAAGTTGCTAGTTAATATACATGAAGTTTCAGTTATGCAAAAATGAGTAAATTCTGGAGATCTTCTGTTCAATATTTTGTCTTAAAAACCTGTAAAGAGGGTAGATCTCATGTTAAATGTTCTTACCACACACACACACACACACACACACACACACACACAAAAGAATGACAAAAGAAGGAAGGAATGAAGAAAAATGGCAGAGGGCACAGGCCAGATGTTTTTTGATGAAGCCACTGTGTCAGACCTCCACTTCTCTCCCCTTGGCACACTGACCAAGGACATTGTTATTTCTTCTCTCACATACAACTTCACCAAGGCATGGCCTTCCTTTCCAAATATAATTGCCAACTTTCATGTAGACCCAAGGTGACCAGAATTACAGATTATGTTTTACCTTCTCGTATTATACTTGGGAAGCCAGTCCTAACATGTTAACAGCCCCCAAGCCACCACCCATAAGATATCTAAGCATCTGGCAGGCATCAGGCACTGGGTCCCAGAGCATCAGTGGCGGTCAGAACACAGTCCTTGCCTCCATAGAGGTTTTCAGCTAAGGAGCATTGTTCAAATGACCACCACATGACTTCTAACAGTGATAGTGTTGTAAAGAGGAAGTACAGAGTTGTATCAGAGCACAACAAGAAAACCTTACCTCCTTCCAGGCATGAGCAGGGAGAAGGTTCTAGAGTCAACACTGGCAGACATTGAGAATAGCATGTGCAAAGGCCCTGAGAGAATTTAGGGGAACAATACCTGAGTTATCCACCCCCCACCACACACACACACACACACACACACACACTCTTTATTTCTGTCATGTGTTCTTGGATGCACATTCTGTTAAATTTACACAATAAAAGCTCAATTTCCAATGTGTACAAATTCCTTGTGTTAGCTAAGGGAAGTACCACATGCCCTGGGTAAATAAAACCAGATTAAGTGCTCCAGGGTAGTACTGTTTTTAAATTAATTTTTCCAAATCCTCTTCCTTTTCCAGCTCTTATTAAATTCATAACAAACCTGTTTTACAATTTCTCATGCCTGCCCTCCCCAACCCCTCATGTTTTCTGGATATTTCCAGTCCCATCTTTGTCAAACATTCCTTCCACGTGAGTACATTCTGAAAGTCAGTGGAGAAGAATGTCCTCCCCACCATGCTGTCTTGTAAGCACCTTCATTCCTTCTGCCAAAATCATAGAGGGGCACACTGTTGCCAGACCCTGTGTGGATACTCTAGGGCCAGGGACCAGCCCTCCCACCCAGCTCCTCCTTCAGTGGACTCTGACTTGAACCGTTCATCCTCCTCCACAGTCTGGCCTTCTCTTCAGTTCTTCTCCAGAGAGTGAGTCGAGTAAGATCTGAGTGGTGCCAACGGTCCTGGGCTATGGAGCCTTCCTGCCTCCACCCCTACTTCAGATCAGATGTATCTAATCACTGTCTACTCCAATGTGTCAGGCCTAAGTGCATTGCCAAATTTCATTCCTACCTGGGATCTGTTAACATATTTCCTACCTGAAATAGGTTAGTGAGATCACAATCTCTATCCCTACCTTTTGTGGTTTCCTCATACACCTTCCCTGCAGGAGTCCACCATTTAAACCTCTGTCTCCGACCTTCAGCTCCAGAAGTGATTGCTGAGCGCCAGAGTCTCAGGGGGCCTCCCCAGAGCCATCAACAGGATGGCCTCTGTATCAGTAGGGTACCAGCAGCAAACAGATGGTACATGCATATTAGGATAATTGATGTAATATATAATTTAATAGAGAGACTATTAGGATAATTTGTTTCATAGATAATTTAATAGAGGAACTACAAAGGTGTGGGAAGGTTGTAGGAAACCATGGGGATTTGTGCAATACTCAGGGCTAGTAAATCAGGGTATTACCTGCCTGGCACTGGAGGGGCAAGGTGAAAGAGCACCGATCACATGGCAGCCTTCCAGTAGAGCCAGATGCCAAGTCACCTTACATGTCTCATGTTATCTGGCCAACTGTTCTGGTCCCGGCAGGCCCTCTTCCTCACGGCCCAGCCTTCTCTCTCCAGACCCCTCACAAGATCGCACGCAGTCCTCCTTCTGCAGGAGTTACTCTTCAGCATGGGGTTTTCCAGCCTCTAACCTGGCCTGCAGACCTTCCCATGCACCTGATGACTGCAGGCACCTGGCTGAGCCCACCTGCCCCTCCAGCTTCTCCCTCCTTCTCAGTTGACGGACTGGGAATAGCCCCAGTGGTAAGAGTCACCACCTTGGCCCTCTCACCTTCTTTTCCTTTTGTTTGCCAGTGATTGGTGCCCAGTCAGGCTGAGCACTGGAGTCATGACCAGGTCTATGGCAGCCTGATGTCTGGAGGTCTCTGACCCTCCTTTTCAGACAAGCATAGTGTGTGTGGTCCAGCTGTGCCCACTCTGCTTCCCAGGGTCAACCCCCAGTCCCATCCCTGTCCTCCAGGGGTCACTGTTACAGAGAACACAAAACAGCTGGCCTAATTCGCCCGCCCGCAGAAATGTCAGAGAAACAGCCCTCTTTGTTTACTTTCTATTTTAGCTCTTCCTTTGGAGGCTGGGCCAGGGCAGCATGAGCAACATGCCCAGGCTGGAGCCCTTCCGAAGAGGTTTCTAGATCTTTCTGAGAACAGATTGCTGCCTGCCCTTTGTCCCCACAACTGCTCCAGACATACCCAGATGCATCTGAAGCTGACAGTTCTGATTCTCAAGACACCAGGCTGTCCCAGCAGGGCCATGGCTCTGTCACAGCAGTTGAGGGACAGCTCTGTCCAAGCAGTCATTGCATAGACTTTCTGAGTATTCCTCCGTCTGTCCAGGTGTCAGCAGATAAAACATGCAGCCCAGATTATCAGATGGTCTCTGATAGAGGGTGGGGTTTCAGGGAGGGGAGTTGGATGACCTTCTTATACACTTTAGGATTGTTAATTGTGTTTTTAACAAGAAAAAATTTTAAACGTAACAGCATGTTTACCAAGATCACATAGTAAATTCTCATGATAGAACATTATGTTATAAAAGTAGGACACAGAGCAGGATTTCAACTATGTAAAAAAAAATAATACAAATGAAATAAAATAAACTAAAAACTGGACATAAAAAAGGGGCAGAAAAAAATTTTAATCTCTTTTAGGTTCTAGGGGGGAAAAAACTCTCAGGTTGGAGGGCATGCCCTAATTCTCCAACAGGCTGCTCACCACCTTTTTCCGCCCCAGACCCCTGGGAGTACTGTGGTCAGTAGGAAAGACACCATGACTAGGAATTGACTTTATCCAAGGTAAGGGAAAGCTGTATGTCAAAGCCAGGGCATTTTGGGTGCTCTGGAACAGGAGGGATGGAAAGAAGAGAGAATGTGAACTGTGAGGGAAGATTCTCAATAGAGAAGGGAACCCAACGACTTGGCAATTGGACAGGACCAAACGCAAAGACAATGAAACATTCCCTATGAGACTCAAGGGAATGCACATCAGATTTCAAGTTGTTTCCTATTGCGTGTTGTGCTGTAATATCCCTCCATAACCCCCCCCACACACACACACACACACATCTTCAGTATAAATCTCTTATAACACAGATCTCATGATGTTGATATTTAGGAGAATCAAAGAGATCATGGCAAACTGCAATGTGAAACAATACAGGAGCTGGGGTAAGACAAGTCCTTTTGCATTAGCAAAGACAGGCTAGGTGATAGCAAACACATGCAAAATAAACAAATAAAACTCAGCAGTTTAACGCATCAGAGTTATGTTTCCTACGTTGCTTGTTTCACAAGCCAGTGAGGGTCAGGCAGCTCTGCTGCAAGGCTTCCCTCCGGGGACTCAGAGACTCACGCGGCCCCATCCTGCATTTCCACTATCGATGTGTCTTTCACTACTTGATATGCATCTTGATTCATTTCCTCATACGTGACCATTAAAGTGTGCTTAGAAGACAACTTACACATTAAATCCGTATCTTAAAAATCAGAAAGGCCGAACACCAGTGATCTAAGTTTCCATCTCAAAAGCTAGAAAAAGAACAGCAGATCCAAAACGTGGAAGGGAGGAATAAAGATAAGAGCAGAAATTAATGAAATTAAAAAAACATGCAATAGAGAAAATCAACAAAGTCAAAAGCTTATTCTTTGACTAGATTATTATAATTAATAGAACCCTAGCAAAACCAATCTCGGAAAAGAGAAAGAGAAAACACAAATACCAAAGTCAGTTGTAAAAATGGAATAGCACTGCAGACCTACACCCTTAAAAGGATAATGAGGAGACAACCAACTTAGAGCAAATAAATTGACATTTTGTATGCCAACACGTATACCATTAAATTGGAAATCTTAGGTAAAATATGTAAGTTTTTAAAAATACGATTTATAAAAATTTCCACAAAAAGAAATGGAAACTACCAATAGTCTTATATGTATCAAAAAAAATTGAGTTTGAAATTAAAACTCTTCTCACAAAGAAAACTGCAACCTCAAATATATTCACAGAAATGTAAGGAATAAGTAATACTGATCTGAACAAACACATTTAGAAGAACAGGAAGAACAAGAAAAACATCCAAACTCATTTTATAAGGCTTGCAAAACCTTGATATGGAAAGCTCAGAAAGACATTGCGAGATGGGAACATTACTGGCCAACGATTTAGGCTGGGGAATTTGGAGGAGCGCACGGTGAGCCCGCTGGGTGAACAGGAACCGTGCCCTCCACAGCATCCCCTTCAGGCTATTAAACATCCTCTGCTCCTTTCTTCCCACAGGCAGAGCACCTCAAACTGCTCCTCCCTGACAGCCAATCTGTCACTGTATTTCATGCCATTGCATATCCCTCAGGAACAGATGTGACTTCTCATAGACGGAAGACCTGAGAACTAAAAAGGCAAGTAGTCTGCCTAATACTCAGGCCAACACACAAATATTCAATGATGGAACAGGAGTAGGATAACTTGAACAAACTCTCCACTCAGAAGGGGAAAGACTGAGAGACCTGCAGTAGTCACTGGTCTACAGACACCCTGGTATTGCAGTGCTGAAACACCAATGGGCAGATATTACAAAGGATGCCTATCCTGGGGCAGGAACTCTCTCATCCATTGTTCCTTGGGATCCTGGGCCCCGCCCTCTGACATGCTTCCCCCTGGACCCCTATTCTCCTTGGCCACCTCTGAAGAGGGAAGTGAGGAGAATGCTCTCCTTAGGGGTTGAGCAACTTCCTGCCAGAGGTTGTTTTAAAACTTAACAGACTTGTGCCTTTTACCCAGGCTTGTGGTTTTTTGATAACATGATTTCCTCAAACCTTTGGGAAGCCCCTGATCTATTGCAGCTAGGCCGTTTTGTTTGCCAGTGTCCACATTCAATGTAATTTTTGTAAGACAGAATTTTCAGATTTGCTTTATTCTTTTACCTTCTTAGCCATGTGACAGTGATTGCTGGCTAGAACAGAGGAATAAAACATCTTCATTAGCTTTTAATCCACTGAAACATTTTATTGGGCTTTTGTCACTCCAAGTCTTTGAAAAAACCCCATTTCTGATTATTTGGGAACTAGAAGCAGTCAGCTTTTCTAATTCTTCAGGACTCAATATTCTGGTCTTTGTCTATCCCATTTCATGTCTACTGACAAAACATCCAACTTTATTTTTGTTCGTTTGTTCTGAAAAGCTAGAATAATTTCTTAGATGGCCCCTCTGTGTATATCCTTATGTAAATCCAAAGATGGGGTGTGCTTCCTGCTGAGTCTGTGCAAAGCACTCACTTTCAGATATGTGAGCTCCTCAAATGAAGCAAGTGTAAGTTACTGGAATTCAGTGACCCTTGCCTTCCAGAGTAAACCTGACATTTGACTATTACATCGGGCTGTTGTGCACCTGTAGTGGAAGCTGTAAATGGCCCCTCTGCTTACCTCTTTGGTCGTAGCAGGGTCCCTTTCTGGGTATGAGATGTTACTCAGTTAAAGGAACACAGAGAAGACCAGAAGCAGGGGAACCAGTGACCCAGGGATGCCCCTCAAGCAGTGACATAAATTCTCTAGCTACCTCACGTCCTTGAAAAAAATGTTGAGATATTTAATAAATAGTCTCATAGAAGGGCTCCAGTATAATGGAGCCCCAGATGCCCAAAGCAGTGGCTCACTTAATTCACCCCTTATTAAATCTTTCCCTTTCCCTGTAGTACTCCTCCAATCCCCAGATAAACTAGTTGCACCCAAATCCTTATCTTAAGACCCACTTTTAGTAAACGTGTCCAAATGGATGGAAAACAGCCAAAGCTTTGCTGTTAGAGAAAGGAATAAAATGTATTATGACTCAATTCTTTTTTTATTTTTAAATTCAGATGTAGTTTGCATACCATAATATTCACCCTTAAGATGTATACTCACAAAGTTGTGCAACATGTTGCCAGAAGAAATGTCCAAACCTGTAAGAATTTTTAAATTTATTTGAGCCAAACTGGCAACAATTATCAAGAAGCAAACTCTCAATGGACTGAGGAAATTCTCTGGAAAGTGGCAGCTTTGCAGTTTATTTTAAGCATTAGAATAAGAAGAGGAAATATAAGGAGGGTTACATGAAATCCATTGATGGTAGATTGAGATGGGGGAAAGCAAAGCAAGGAAATCTCTTAAGACTGGATAAAAAGTAAAACAGAGAGATATATACTTTTAATTGGTGCACACAGGATAATTAATGATCAACACTTAGAGGACATAGAGAGGGTATGTGGTGATCAAGATAACCATGTGGCCTTGTGCTCTGGTGGGTGCATGGGTTGTGCCCTGAAGGGTCTGGAAAGATGAGATTACACTGACATCTAAAGCTATGTTATCTTATTTTTTAAGATTTTATTTATTCATTTATTTTTAGAGAGAGGAGAAGTGAGGCAGAAAGAAAGGGAGAGAAACACTGATGCATGAGAGAAACATTGTTCAGTTGCCTCTCGCACGCCGCCACTGGGGACCTGGCCCACAACCCAAGCATGTGCCTTGACCAGGAATCGAACTGGCAACCTTTCAGTTTGTGGGATGACACCCAACCCACTGAGCCACACCAGTCAGGGCTACAGGTACATTATCTTAGATGTAAAACGACAATAGACAGGTTCACTTAAGGTAAAGATTGACCTTTGTCAGGGAAACTACAGGCCTTGAATGTGACTACTAGTCACAACCCACTTTTAGTTAGGAATTTTTATGTTCAGACCATCCGTTGTGAAGTGTGAGTTTGTAAGGTTTAGCATGCAGCCCCGTTTCGTCCACAAACAGAAGGAGGCATCACAGTTAAGTGGGTTCTGGAGCCAGACTGCCTGGGCTCAATTCTTCAATCTACTACTTACTAATTATATCACCTAAGATACCATACTTAACCCCTATAAGCTTCTCTACCTGTAAAGTGGGGATTAAGTAGTACCAATTTGCTGGGTTTATTGTCAAGATGAAATGAGACAATTCATGTAAAAACAGTGCAGTGCCTAGCATCCGGTAAGTGTATAATAGATGTTACCTAATATTAATTAAAGAGCTGGAAAATAATGGGACAGGAAATAGAACCATACGGTGGTTATTATTGCTGTTAGTGATATCACTTCTGCATGTCTGACTGGAAATGTACTTGTCTGGGAGCTCTAAGCAGTGGCAGGGAAGTGCGTGTAGTCAGATGAGGTGCTAATGGACCTATTTATGTGAGATGAACAGGCAGCTGATAATGGTATTAGCTCTCACAGTGTATGGTCCAAGTCTGAGAATGTTCCCCTGAGGACTTAGAGAAGAAAGGCTTAATTGGAGTGCAATGCAAATCTCAATCATAATCCTGCCCACAGGAGAGTAGGGCCTGCCTGCATCATGGCAGGAAGCTTGGACTACACTTTGACTGCCTCTGATATGCCAAACTACATGTCTTTGCAAGGCCCAAGAAAGGGGACTGGAGAGAAACCAGTAAGTGTGAGTATATCAGTATAAGTCTGAGCAGGCTGGACTGTGGGCTCTTGTCGCTGCTGTAGCTAAGAGGTAATGTTGGAAGAGGATCAGAGAGTTTACATTCTCACCTGAGCTATGTCAATCCAGTGTTTGAATTCAGGTCTCCATCTTCGAGGTAACAGAGCACAGTTGTTAAAAGCACAGGATCTAGAGTTAGACTGAGTTCAAACCCCAGCCCTTCCCCTGAATTAACTCTGCAAATCTAAACCAGTTACTAACTCTTCTAAACCTAAGAGTCTTCGGCCATAAGCTGAATTTGCATTATTGTGTTGGCTGTCTTCATTTTACCCCTTCATATCTATTCTCTACCCTTCTCTACAGACCTGTTGCTCTCTGGCTTGTATCCAAGAAATGGGCAGGTAGGAGGAGAGTAAAATCTTGGTATTTCCCTGGATCCCACACTACTGGCATCTTGCTTAGGATGGTTTTTTACCCTCTCCCGAAGACCACAGCTACTTTTCAGGCAGCCTTCTCCTTGCAGCTTTCTCCACAGATTCCAGAAACCACTACTTCTTTTTTCCTCTTCAGGCCTCAGATGGTAACAGCTCCCCATTGTCATTAGCACCAAGACATTGTAACATACCTTATTTCTTTCTCTAAACTCTTCCCACTTAATCCCCTTATTTAATGCTTTTCAATTACCCACTTTTAAGTGTGTGCCAGGACCCTGATACAACTTCATGCTTGTAATAGTTATCCCTTGGGGGGCCAAACAGCTGTCAGTGATTCCCGTCTTTCTGAGAACAGCTCTTATACAAAAGTAAGGGCCCTCAGTTGCTATCTGTGCTATTGGGCATGATTCTTCAACCTGATTGGCCCAGGGATGGATACCTGACCCAAGGTGAGCCAATCGGATTCCCCTGAAAGGAATGTGATATTTGAAACAGAGCCAGCACGCCCAGTGGGCAGCTTCAGGCCACATAGAAGCACCATGACCCCAACCACCTCCACAAGCAACACAGTCAAGGGGTGGACTCAGCAGGCACTAGAGCCCAGATGAAGTAAGTCCTGCTCTGTGGAGTGGGTCCTTCACAGCTGATCCTCCAAGGTGGGCAGTGGTCACAGCCAATCCTTGCAGCTGATTAGCCTGTAGGTAAATCCCTCCAACTGACATGCTAACAGCAATCAAGGCTCAATACAAGAGGAGGGTGTGCCCAGCCCACACGGGGAGCACACCTGGAGGACCCAGCTGAGGTGAATGGGGAGGCTGTACTACTGGACCCTACAAACCACTTACTACATTAGGCCACTCTACCAAGACTGGGAGATGTTGAAACTCTACCTAATACACACAAACAAACACGGGGGGGGCTGCCAAAACAAGGAGATGAAGAAACATGACCCAGATGAAAAAACAACAAAATTCCAGAAAAGGAACTAAATAAAATGGCAACAAGCAATGTACTAGATCACAGGTGGCAAACACAAGGCCTGTGGGCTGAATCCGGCCCTCCACCTTATTTCTATACAGTGGCAGTGCTGAGCTCCTTACCCCTAGTTAAGGAGTAGTTCCATTTCTACAGTCCTAGAATTACATTTGGCCCTTTGAAGGGAACTGCGAGGCTGATCCGGCCCCTGGTGAAAATGAGTTTGACACCTCTGTACTAGATGCAGCATTCAAAACACTGGTTATAAAGATGCCCAAGGAACTTAATGAGAACTTCTTTAGCATGAAAAAAATACCAGTCAGAAATGAATAACACACTAACTGAAATGAAGAATAATTTATAGGGAATCAGGAGTAGATGAAGCTGAGAATCAAATCAGCAATTCAGAATATAAGTAAGCAAAAACACCAAATCAGAACACCAAAAAGAAAAAAGAATCCCCCCTCAAAAGTAAGACAATGTAAAGAGCTTCTGGGACCACTTTAGGTATACTAACATTCAGATCATGGGGGTGCTGATAAAAAGAAGAGCAAGAACAAGAAATTGAAAATCTACTTGAAAAAATAATGACAGAAAACTTCCCTAACTTGGAAAAGGAAAAAGACATACAAGTCCAGGAGGCACAGAGAGTCTCAAACAAGATGAACCAAAAGAGGCCCACAGCAAGACACATCATAATTAAAATGCCAAAGGTCAAAGCAATAGAGAGAATCTTAAAAGCAGCAAGAGAAGAACAGTTATCCAAAAGGGAGCTCCCATAAGACTGTCAGCTGATTTTTCAATAGAAACTTTGTAGGCCAGGAAGGATTGGCAAGAAATATTCAAAGTGATGAAAAGCAAGGACCTACAACCAAGATTACTCTACCCAGCAAAGCTATCATTTACAATTGAAGAAGAGATGAAGAGTTTGTCAGACAAGAAAAAGGGAAAGAAGTTCAATAACACCAAACTCGTATTATGTGAAAAGTTAAAGGGTCTTTATTAAAAAGAAGAATAAAAAATATGAGCAATAAAATGGCAGTAAATACGTATCTATCAACAATTGAATCTAAAAAAACAAACAAATGAACAAGCAGAATAGAAACAGACTCATAGATACAGGGAACATTTTGTTGGTTACCTGTTGGGAGGGGGGTTGGGGCTTAGCGAAGAAGGTGAAGGGATTAAGTACAAATTGGTTGTTACAGAATAGCCATGGGGACATAAAGTAGAGCAAAGGGAATATAGTCAATAATATTCTAATAGCTATATATGGTATCAGATGTATACATAGTTATTAACATTCTAATAACCATGTATGGTAACCATGTATGGGTGAGAGATTTATCAGGATGACCACTTAGTAAGTCATGTAATGTCTAATCACTGGAGAGTACACCTGAAACTAATATAATAACGTATGTCAACTGTAATTAAAAAATTAAAAATAAGAATGGGTCCTTGTCTTTCCAAATTTTGATTGTTCAGCTCTTCATTCTATTCCCTAAGACACCCTATTGTCCTTTCAATACATTTCTTTCTTACTTACCTAGACAGAGTTGGTTTCTGCTGCTTACAGTCTAAATAACTTCAGTAAACACAGCACCTCACAAAATTTTTATGCAATAATATATGTAGCATGTTTAGCATATCTGTGAGGTTATGATTAGCTCTCAATAACTTGTAGCATTTATTATCTGTAAAAATGAAGCCAATAAAGGAATGAGAAGACAAGCCACAGGTTGGGAGAAAATATTTGCAAAAGACATATCTCATAAAAGACTGTTATCCAAAATATATGAAGAATTCTTCAAGCTCAAGAGTAAGTAAATGATCCTGATTTAAATAAAAGATTTTAACAGACATCTCACCAAAGAAGATACGCAGCTCTCAAATGAGTATGTAAACAGGTATTCAATATCATACAAGTGTATGTCTTCAGGGAATTGCAAACTAAAACAATGAAATACTACAACGCATCTATTGGAATTGCCATGATCCAAAACAATGACAACAGTAAATGTCTTTGAGAATGTAGAGTGAGGGTTACTCTCATTCATTGCCATGAAAATGCAAAAATGGCACAGCCACTTTGGAAGACAGTATGTTTCTTACGAAATGTACTCTTGTCATAAAGTCCAGCGATCATATTCCTTAGTATCTTCCCATGTGAGTTGAAAACTTATGTCCACGCAAAAACCTGCATATGAATGTCCACAGTAGCTTTATTTATAATCTCAAAAACTTGGAAACAGCCAAGATGTTCTTCAGTAGGTAAGTCGATAAATAAGCTGTGGTATGTCTAGATAGTGGAAAATTATTCAGTGCCAATAAGAAATGAACTACCAAGCCATAAAATGACATGGAGGAAACAAGTCCATGTTACTTTTGTTTAATGTGTATTACAAAGTGAAAGAAGCCCATCTGGAAAAGGCAAAGCTGTAGAGAAGGATTAGTGATTGCCAGGGTTTGAGGGGAGACAGGGATGAATGGTCAGAGCAGAGAAGATTTAGGGCAATTAGTTTATTCTGTATTACACTACAGTGGTGGATACATGTCGTTGTACATCATGAAAAGCCATAGACAACGCCAAGGATGACCGCTAAGGCAAACTGTGAACTGCGGTGATTACTATGTGTCCGTGTAGGTTCATCGAGTATAACAAATATATCACTGTGGCGCAGGACGTTGACAGTGGGGGAGTGTGGGAGGGCAGGAGGTATGTGGGAACTTTCTGTACTTTTCACTGGGCTTTGCTGTGAACCTAAAACCGCTCTGAAAAATGAAGTTAACTAATTTTTTTAATGGGGAAAAAAGTCTACCTAATAATTTCCTCACACAGTTTGTAAAAATTAAATGAGTCCGTGTGGTCTCTATGAAACTCTGATGGGTTACCACAGGACTCAGGTTGGAAAGTGAAGTGAAGGGTCTGGGCAAATCTCAAGTGAGTCTAACGTCCTCCAACAGAGATACTATCAACAAATGCTCAGACTACAGTCTGGGAGTTAACATGTAATTTGGTCTGTTTGTGTTTCCTCATTTGGAAACTGACCTGCCCTCTTCTAAGGGAGTCTTCTAAGACTGTCAATCAAGTCGTGGGGAAGAGGTGGGGCAAATGATCAAGCTGGCAGACAGAGCATTCCGTTCCCTGGACACAGGGAAACACAAGGCGTTTATGCAAGGACCAGTTGGAGTCCTCTGAGGAATTGTTTGAGTTACTAGAAGTCTCATCTCCTAAAGTCACTAGGTTAAGGATCCTAAAAAACCTGAAGTTTAGGGCCCTGGCTGGTGTAGCTCAGTGGATTGAGCGCGGGCCTGCGAACTACATGATCGAGGTTCGATTCCCAGTCAGGGCACATGCCTGGGTTGCAGGCCAGTCCCCAGCAGGGGACGCACAAGAAGCAACCATACATTGATATTTCTCTCCTCTCCTTCCCTTCCTCTCTAAAAGATAAATAAATAAAGTATTTTTAAAAAACCCTGAAGTTTCTGGGATTTTCTCAACTATGTGGAGAAAATGTGCTAGAAAAGAGTCCATCATAAAGAAAAGCCATCCCAGAGACAGAAAATAGAGAAACAGGTTCCTGGCAAATTTCGGGGGTTTCTTGGTTCAGTTTTTAGTTATGAGATCCAATATATTTTTTTCTCTCTGCCAATTTGAAATGGATATGTATTATTTGCAACAGAAATATCCTACTCTTTATACTCTTCATGTAAGCCTTTTTTTCTGAGAAGTTCAGGTACTTGCAGTTATTTCCTTTGTCTTAATAAAAGTGCTGGAAAATGTACAGGTGCTGAAATTTTTCTTTCTATTTTTCTGGTTAAAAAAACTAGTACAGGGTCTGGCACAAATAATGCCGTTTTTATTACAAAACCTTTCATTACAAAATCATAACCATGTAATTCTGTAACATAACAATATGTCAAGCACACTATATGACATTTTAGGTGACATACTCAAATTAAAACTATAAATTATTGCACCCATATTATTACCCCACCCACACACTGAAGCAGGTGCTGCTTCTGCCAGGCCCACTATGTTAAAAAAAACTTACCCAATTTACACAGCAAGTGAATGGTGGTGCCTAATGGAGAGTACCAGACCTGTCAAAGACACTTTATGGTTTTCTGAGTCCCAGACACTTTCGTTTTCATGAGCTCCTTTTTCTATAAAATGATCTTTTAAATTGCATTTTGTAATGCACTGGTATAAAGACAAATATAATCCTAACCAGGTTCGTTGTTATTTACTAATCATTTCTAACTTCTGTTTCTGTTCTGTTTCGTAAGACATTGAAACACTTTTCATGGGTTGCCCACTTCCACCAGACAAACGTTGGTAGGCGTCACTGTCGTAAACTGGGCTGGTGGTTTGAGACCTCAAGGAAAATGGTAGGTGCAACCTCGAACAGGCCGTGGGATGCTTCAACTCAGGGTCTTCGGCAGCCTTTGGTGCACTCCTGCAAGCCAGCATGGGCGAGCAGCTCAAGGGCCAGCGCAAATGTAAAAGCCCCAACCTCACAACTACTGGGAAGAGCTGGGCCATCTCCAGCTGGTTCTGCTAGAGCTCAACTTCCTGCCAACTACAGGAACCAAACTGACCAAACAGCAGCTCATGCTGGCCCATGACATACTGGAAATTTGGGCCCAGTGCAGTATCCAATGCAAGGATATGCCCTCCTTTGAGGACTATATGGCCCAGCTCAAATGCTACTACTTCGATGACAAGGAGCAGCTCCCCGAGTCAGCATACATGCACCAGCTCTTGGGCCTTAACCTCCCACACCGTTGCATGTCGAGCTGGAGAAGCTGCCTACCAGGGACATCCAGACCAATGTATACATCAAGCTTCCTGTGCCTCTTGAGCAATACCTAATGGAGGGCAGCAAAACAAGGTGTTTCTGGCCACAGGCAACATCTAGGCTGACAGCTATACTTTTCTTCATTGATATCCTGCTTGAGCTATCAGAGATGAGATTGTTGGATGCACGGAGAAGGCCTGTAAGAAAATCCTCTTCACTGAGATGACCCCAATTCTCTTCTTCAACACACCCCAAAAGATGAAAGACTATGCCAAGAAGTGAGGGTGGGTCCTGGGCCTCAGCAACTACTAAAACTTTGCCAGCCAGCAGAAGCCAGAAGATACCACCCCCTCCACAGATCGGGCCAAACAGGTCATCAAGTATGCCGGGCAGCTGGAGATGAT
Organism: Sturnira hondurensis; assembly: GCF_014824575.4. Classification (NCBI taxonomy): domain Eukaryota; kingdom Metazoa; phylum Chordata; class Mammalia; order Chiroptera; family Phyllostomidae; genus Sturnira; species Sturnira hondurensis. Next base: position 6,457,610 of record NW_028079136.1, read on the forward strand.
CATCTGTGCCCAGCACGCTCTGGGGTGGGGCAGAGCTTGCATTATTGGAAGCAGTTGTAGTGCAGGGTTTCCTCCAATAAGGCTGAATGGACATTCTGTGTCCTAAAAAAATTGTGGGTCCTTGGCCCTAATGAATCTAATAAACGAGTTGACCCTGAATCTTGTTTGCAAAAGAAAGTAGAAAGAAGCATGGAAATGAGATGATATATGTGATTATACTAAGTATGCTGTTGACCCTAAGTCACTGCAACAAATGCAAGGACTATTCATTACTAGGAAGTTGCTCTCATGAAGGTAAATGTACAGTCCCCATATGTGGTCATGAAAAGGTTAAATGTCAAAACCCTAAGTGGCTACAGAGTAGAATGCCTAATAGTCGGAGATTAGCCCTGGCCGGTGTGACTCAGTGGATTGAGCGTAGGCTGTGCACCAAAAGTTCACCAGTCCCATTCCAGTCCGGCCACATGCCTGGGTTGCAGGCCAGGTCCCCAGTATGGGGCACATGAGAGGCAGCCACACATTGATGTTTCTCTCCTTCTCTTCTCTTCCCCTCTCTCTAAAAATAAATAAATAAAATCTTTTTTAAAAAAAAGTAGGAGACCTGAGGATGGGGGATCAATGGCTTTGGCAGTACAGAGCCTTTTACAAGTCAGCATCCACCCTTGTCAACCAGCCCCGTGCCCCTGGCATGGCCCAACAGCAGGCACAGCCAAGGGGATGCCAGTCTTGGGCACAGCTGAGGCTGGCAGAGATCGTCAGATGTGTCTACGTCCTGCTCTTCAACTGGACAAGGCTGGCAAAAGCCACCAGGAGCAATCTGGGCCGGGGGGAGCTTTGGAAGCAAGAGTACAAGGAGAGTTTTTACATAGGTGGCCACAGGCAAAGTGGAACCAGAAGTATGGACCAAATGTCAGATGCAAAATATAAAGTGAATTCAAAGATGAAAAAGTGACAGGTCAGGAACAGGAGGGATCAGGAGCAAGCCAGAACATAATGTAGGGAGCTTTCAGAGAAGTTCTGGGCCATAGCAATGAATCAGAGAGCATATGGGGCCTGTTTAACGTCATGCTGACTCTGTGGACCAAGGGCAGTCTCTGGAACCTTAAGGAGCCCCTGTCCAGCCAGACATGCTGGATGAAAATAGACCTCCTAAAAAAACATAGCCCCTAAAGATTTTCTCTTTTGTTGTGAACTTTGAGCTACTGCTATTGGACAGATTAAGAATTGTCCACTCTTGATAGTAAACCCCATTTCAAGGAAGCAAATCATTTCATTGCAGACAATTTGCTATGTAGACCCCTTGAGACACAGAACAGGATTAAGAAATAAAACTAGACAAAGACAACAAAAGAAGAGGATGCTGACAAAGCCAAGACAGAGATGCTTTCCTCGGCCACATCTGGCTGTAGTGGTCATTGTCCCCTAGGGAAGAGGGGTAACAGCAATGACTGAACAACACTTCTTTGTGGTCACTTGTGTTTACACACCTACTAAAATCCACTCGTACAGTTCTCATCTCCTAGGGTCAGCTTGGTCATTCTAGATGAACCTTCACATTGTCGTTGTAGAGTTCCAAGAGAAAGCCCTTCTCTAGATACGGTGATAAGAAATACCTGTTATTATAGAACAACACCTTCCCAGGTGGATTCCGATAGGCAGTCACTGCTTAGATTCTGGTGCCCAGATTGAGCCAACCACTCTCCCCACCCACATCCTTAGAAGCTACAGAACCAGCCAAAATGTTAGAGAATGAGGCCTGAACAAGCCTCAGTACTATGCGGGTGTGCCACACATTATATAAGCACATGGGTTAATTAAGAAGTAAGGTCTGGACCAAGAACTAGGTCAAACAAGACAGGGCCCAAGAAACAACAAGTTCTTGTATCACTGAGAATGTGCGGCAGAAACTTGCCAACCGACTGCTGGTAACACACACAAAAAACATGTTGCTGGGACGTACCCAGTCTCTGCAACACAGCTGAGCATTTTGCTCACACTGCCTCTTCCCCAGTCGCTAAAGGAGTGCCAATCACAGCCCGAGGACTGCAGGCATGGTGGAAGGGAGGCGGGAGCCTCTGCCGCAGCCTCCGTGGCTGGAGTGGGAGAGGGGTGCAAGGGTGGTGTGATCTCACTGCAGGGAGAGCCTGCCCTGGGTGGGGGGCGGTGGAGGCAGACGCAGAGGTTCCCCACTCCCTTGGTTCTGTAAGATTCTGTAGGATCACTCTGGAGCCTCGGGTCTCTCGTAAAGGAAATGTGCTCAGGCACCTGACTTCCCTCTTTGCCTTCTTCAAAGGGCTCAAATTTTATCTCACCCTCTCTTTTTACATAAAAATGTTTGTTCCTATTTTTATTTTTGTTACTTCCCCAAAACCAAAATCTTCATCAAGCCCAGAGAAGCGCAAAGGAAAGGAAAGGGCAAGAGACAGCCCAAACCCCTGCAGAGAATTTGGGTCCTAACAACTGCTCTGAGCAGCAGGCCACAGATTTCAGTTCTGACTTGGAGATAAAATGGGCTTCCTTTAACCATTCTCTGTAAAAAGAGCCGCAAAGGAATACCCTGTGTGTCACACTCCTGGCACCTCCTGCACACAGGAGGGCTGGGAATTAGTGTGTGTGCAAACAATACGCCCTCTCCTCCCTGGCCCGCCCCACCACTGCTAGTCTCAGGTTGCACTTGATGGAGCTGATTGACCACGTGGAAAATTACCCAAAGAAAGCTGTGAAAGAAAGTTGTACAGAAAGTTATGCAAGGTTACGATGGAAAAGTGTGCTGCTTGAATGCAGAGCAGAGTGCAAAATCTTTGCAGAGCCATGCCCCCCCCTCACCCTTACCGTTCCATTTCTGCTCCCTGACCCTTTATTAAAATTGCCAGACTTTGTGTAATACTCCAGCCTACAGTGATGAAAGGAAGTAAGAGTTCAAGAGGCACATTTTGAGGTGCCTGGTCTGCCTGCATCCTGTTCTCTGAGAACTGTCCCTGCTCCTCCTAGTCCCCTCAGCCTAGCTGGTTATTCATGCACTTATCTATTGCACAGATATTTATTGAGCATATAGTGTATTCTAAGCACTGTGGTAGGTGAAGGCATGAAATATGAACAAGACAGATAAGGGTCCTTCCTTACAGAATTTTTTAATTGGAAGAGTTTAATGATATGCAAGTGAGTAAATGAAAGATAATTTTGGATAATGCTATAAATTTTCTAAAACACAAACAAAACAATGTTTTAGAGCTCTAGGTCAGTGATTTTCAACCTTTTTCCTCTCATGGCACACATAAACTAATCACTAAAATTCTCTGGCACACAGAAAAATATATTTTTTGCTAATCTGATAAAAAATAGGTATAATTTTGATGCATGCGCACCAAATGGCTGTTGCTGTGCTGGCTGTTGTTATTTTTTTACTTGACAGCCTAAGGGAAAACATGTCAGTGCCCCTGACTAAACGGTCAGGTATTACATGTTTTAAAAATTCTTGCAGCACGCTGGTTGAAAATCGCTGTTCCAGAGAATGATTTCGGGGGAGGGCTGCCCCATCTAGATAAAATAGACTAGGAAACCCTCTCTGGAGAGGCAAATATGAGCTTACACCTGAACAGTGAGAAGTTGTGGCTGAGATGGACATTCTGGGCAGAAGGAAAAGCAAGCGTAAAGGTCCTGGGGTAGGAGAGCAACGGAAAAGCCTGTAAAACAATGGAGAGCATTGAAGGGGTCTGCAGAAGAGCAGAGGCCTTGATAAAGGGCTTGGGTTCTATTTTAAAGACATCAAGAGGTCACTGGGGAGACTTAAACAAGGAAATGGCATACTCTGGCATACTGTTCTTTAAATACAAACTCTCTTGTGTGTTTTATTTTGCTAATGTACAGCTAATTTATAAACTAAGGACATGCTTACAAGAAAAATTAGGCAGTTATTCACTGCAATCCATACCTAAGTCTGGTTTTGACTAAACTTTTAAGTAACATTTGGTAATCATTGCATCTTGGCACTTGGATTTCCTATGAGGTGAAAGAATCTGTTTTCTTTTCTATTTAGAATTGCAGTAGATGTATCTTAGTCCAAAGGGTTTCTCCCAGTGAGACACTTCGGAGAATTCCTTAATTCTCACAAGGAAAACACATGCTGAGCATACACTTCCATCACCAAATTTTAAATGATCAAAGTTTAAACTGCATTTGTGATTAGGCCAGAGGTCAGTAAATGTGTTCTATGAAAACCCAGACAGTAAAGAGTTTAGGCTTTGAGGCCGGGCAGCCTCGGTCGCAGCGCCGCCGCCGCCGTGCGGAAGCAGCCCCCGCCAACACAGAGACGGCTGTGAGCAGCGGCGCTCCAAGCGTGGCTTTACTTCTGAATGCTAAAATTTGAATTTTACATAATTTTCATGGGACATAAAATATTACTCTTCTTTTTATTTTTTATCAAAATGGAACACCATTCTGGGCTTATGGTTAATATAAAAACAGGTGACAGGCCAGATTTAGCCAAGAAAGCCACAGTTTACTGACTGCTGCTTTAGGTGAATTGACGCCTGATGGACATTTTTAGTGGGATCGTTTTTGGCCACAATGTGGAAGGTGGATCATGGGGGTCAATGGTGGGAGCTGGGAAATCAGTGGGGCCCTAACTGTGACCCAAGCAAGACCTGAGGGCAGGCGGCTTTGGCAGGCAGGCAGAATGGTGCTGGGAAGGAGGGGACGCAGTAGTGCCCTGTGGGGGCACGGGCGGGGCCTGATGACATCGTACAGGGGAGCAGAGAAGGAAAGAGCAGAGTGAAGCCTGGTCTTGGGTTTTGGTCTTGGGCAACTGGATACATGGGCATGCGATTTACTTAAATGAAGAAAACTAGCAAGGAGTGAGCTCAGGGGAAAAGCAAGGGTTCTGGTGTACCAGAGTTACATCTGAGATGCCTGTTAGGTCTCCGAATGTAGATGGTAGCAAGCAGTTGGAATTCAGAGAAGATATCTGGGCCAGAAACAGCTGTGTGGAGGCCTTGTTACACAGGAGGTGTGTAAAGCCCAGGGAATAGATCAGGTCAACTAGGGACCGTGTATAGACAGAGAAAAGGATGGGGTAAGGATCCACAGGACTTTCTAAAAGAAGAAGAATTAGCAAAATAGACTGAAGGTAGCTAGTAGACAGACAAATCAGAATGTTTATCATGAAGGCCAAAAGAAGCACGTTTCAAGAAGCAAGTGGTCACGCATGAGAAATGCTGTTGGGAGACTGTGTTGTGAGGACAGGGTGGTGACCATTAGAGTTGGCAACATGAAAGTAACGTGTGTCCTTGACTGGAACAGTTCCAAAGGACTGATGGAGACGAAAGAATGATGACAGGGACTTCCACTTAAGCGTGTAATTTGAACACACACGCACCTCCGTTCCCTCAGAACACTCACTGAAGGAAAGTGATGAAATGAAAAAAGAACAAGCCCCCAAGAACAAAAAGAGTGGCATGAAGGTGACAGAGGACAAAAGTAGTTAACATGATCAAGCAAGAGGTAAGAGACCATGCCTGGACCACGATAACTGACTGAGCGAGGCAGAGAAAGCTAAAACCAAAACGCTGCGGTGCGAGTGGGGTGCCAATGAGAAGCAGACCCGTTCCAATCAATCCCAGAAAGGCTCATGAATTTGAGCCAAGGTGAGAAATGGGGCCTGCACACAGGCGGATAGGGAGAAAGTCTTTCTAAGAAAGCGCTGACTCCCCAGAGCCCCCCAACCCTGCACTGCCAGGAAGCTGTGCTGGTGGGAAATGAATGCCAGGTCCAACCCTGGCTGTGAGGTTGCCCGGGGTGTTCTCACAACACACACCCTCACGGGAGCGGCTTGAGTGGCTCTGCCCTCAGCTTCCTGGCCAGCTGGTCCCCAACAAAGGCGGGGGGGGCCGGGGCGGGGGGCATCCTGGAGAAGGCTGACTTTCCAGACCTTGTCCAAGCCCCATCTACAGTCTTCCTGGGGAATTGTCACACAGAAGCAGCCAACTGAGCTGCGGGCTGCCCCTTCCTCTGAGACTCTAGAATGGCCGGGAAGAGCCTGACGGCAGGTCTGGAGGTTCTGGGAAGGCACGCAGCGGCCTCAGCTCACAGCAGGCCTGGCTGTTAGACAGTGTCTTCCGTAGCCACCACATTTCACAGGTAGGGACGGTGAAGCCAGGGGGAGTCAGGCTATTTGAAGTCATTGAGCTTTCTTATTGCAAGAACTGCTGGGGATAAAATCCAGTCTTTTGATTTTCAGTCTCTCTGTCCACCGCCCCCCATTTCCTCCCATCATGGTCAGAGACCACTTTGACAGGAAGGGATTTGATTATTTTTATGGCACTACTGAAACCACAACACTAACACATAAAACTTTACATTCGCCATTGTCATAGACAACACGCTAGAAGCCATCCTGCGGTGCAGGTTCTAGTCCCACCCCACCTCTTACTCTGCAGTGTCATGGACCCACCACCCTGGACCTCAGTTCCCTCGTTTGTAGAATGTGGAGGGAGGGTGACAGCGTTAAGAGCAGAGGAAAGCACGCAGCCCCCACGGCCCGCACAGGATAGGACAGCCCGACTACCCCTCTGACTCTCCAGATGCGGCAGGGCTCCCCATCCCTTGAACATCTGTGCAAATTTTGCATCCTACTCCTATGTGTATATTTGTTTCAATACAAACATGGGTGGGGGGTGTTCCCCCCACATAATTCACATCAAACTGATGCCCCAAGAAGATGGCCCATACAGGGGAGGGCAAAAGTAGCTTTACGGTTGTGAGCGCACAAAACACAGAGTTAATGCTTGTATTTTTATTTTTCATTATTGTATTGTTTTTCCATAGGAACAACTGTAAATCAGTTTCTCCCACCCTGTATTCATCCTAACTTTGCCTATCCTTGACATGACATTGTGTATCCCAATTTGAGAAGTCCAGGACAAGAGTGCTAAGAGAATTGTCATCTTTCAACATTCTTTAAAACATTCTTTAAAACGCCTCAAACTTCAACAAGCCCAACCTTCATTCTGCCAACATGGAAGCCAACATTCCTAAACTATGCCTGGAATAGAAGTCAAGTCTTGATTGAACTCCTTCAACATGTGACCCGGGCCAGGATTCCCAGGGGCTATCCTGGGGTGTCCGCTGCTGTGTTAGAAGCTGTGGGACTAGAGAAGACAGAGGGGTGAATAGGAGCTGGGCCCCACATTCCTGAGGGCTGGTCTACACCCACCAGTGGCCGCAGTTTAGCCCAGGTGGCAGCCGTTACCTCTGCAGTCACACCAAGAGCCTCGTTTTGAGCCTCTCTCACATAGGCTTTCCCAAAGTGCTGCAGCTGGAGCTGAGGGGACGTGGGGGAAGGGGTGGGGACCATGCAGAGCCCCCTAGACTGGAAGGCTAGAATGCATGCCTGATAGGGCAGCCAGCAGTCTCCTCTCCTGGGGGCTTTAGTGGAGGCCCATGGCATTTAACCCTTTCAGACACCCTTCTCGAATGCTAACTGTACCCCACATAGTGGGTCCCTTGGGAGTTTTTAAACAGGGGTGTGCGTGTGTGTGTGTGTGTGTGTTGGGAGGGCCTCATTCAGGGTTACCCTCCCAAGCCCTGGTGTCAAACCTTCCTGACTGACCAAAGAGATGGTGCAAATCTCTCTCTCTTACCTCCATGCCTTTGCAAATGCTCTTCCCTTTGCTTGGAATCACCATCTTCCTACCTCCTCACTCTCCAGCTGCAAAAGTGCCATTTGCTCTAGGAAGGTGTCCTGAGAGCCTTGCCTCCAGGCAGAGTGGGACAGCCCCTCCGGAGCCCCTCCTCATCACTTTGTCTAGCTCCGAATCAAAGCATCTGTCACCTGACAAGTCATCACCTGCTTTCTCACCCATTTCTTCCTCCACACCCTAGGCTTCGAGCTTCCTATCAAACTCATCAGCCTGACACAGAATCTGATGCTAGAAGGACTCCTTTTAATGTCCTTTGTGGAACTGAAAACAAACGTGGTAAGGAAGAAAGCAGCAGCAACAACTCCAGCCACTGTCACGGAGGGCTAAGCTGTTTGGTCCCACCCACCAATTTTCTAAGCTTCCCTGGTGCCTCACTCAATCCACAAAATACTGGGTCCCAGAGAAATCCCTTCCTGCCACTCCAAAATTGCCCTTTCCCATAGCAGTTATCCTCTGGAGCCCTCCACAGAGGAAACCAGAGAGTTAAAACTCCCTCTTATAAAGCCCCGAAGAGTAAGACCTCTCCCAGCCTCCATCATTAGAGCCAGGATGCTGAAGGAGCTCTCATGTGCCTGCCCCTGGCTGCTGTGCAGGGTGCTTCTGGGAGAGCCGGGGCCCAGCAGGAAGCCCAAGGCCAAGGCTGGGCACCCTCCCCCTGCACTCTGCTTCCTGCCATTCCTGCCAAACTCTATTCCTATAGCCCCGGCTGTCTCCATCCCTATCTGCCCTGTGGTGTTGTAGGGCTCCCTCCTCGGTCCCCATCCCTCCCCGCTCCCGGATGTTGTGTTAGTAAAGGTGACAGTGCTCTGGGGTACTGTGACTAGCAGGCATCTTCGGTGGCTGAGGGCCCTTGAACATGGCAGCAGTTTCCAGCCAGACAGGGAAGATCCTTCTAATGAACTGCTGATTCAGTTCTGGCCGACACACCCAATCAAGGCCTTCCTTGGGCCCCGCCCTGTTCTAGATCACACACAGCCCTGGCCCGCCCAGCCCAGCTCAGCTCAGCCCAGCCCAGCCCCAAAGGGGAGGCCCACCTAAGAACCACAGTGACCATTTGTTGACTACACAGAGATGCTACCTAGTGAAAGGGAAAGGAGGCTGAGGGGGAGGGAGGGGGGCTCACCAGGGATGTCAACCAGCTTCACTGCTCCTGAGTCAAATGCCATTTTTCTCTCATGCAGTTCACAAAGAGTGGGTTCGTTACAGCTCCCCAAGTGACCAGGGTGAGAGGCCCAAGGGCTGTGCAACAGCACCCCCCTGAGGTACCAATTCCTGATTTCAGCAAAACCAAAGACGTCGTGGTGTGACAAGGAGGAGGAGAAGGAATGAAGAAAGGAAGTTTTCATGGGTGCAGAGTGAGAGTGAGATGTGGGGCAAGGCAGGAGCACACAGGCCGGGAAAAGCCCAGTTGGCTGTGGACCTCTGTGGACAGTCTGAGCCGTTCCAGCCCCTCCCACAGGGGGGCACTGCTCACCTGGCCTGCAAGCTCTACAGCCCCGGGAATGACTGCCACGGACCACATAGGTCCAGTGTTGAAATGGCTCCCCATAATGGTGCCTGGGCTCCCACCTGGACTTATTCAGGAAGGCACCTCACACACCTGTGTCTAGACCTCAAAAACACAGAATTTGATTACTCCTAACCTTTGGTTCCTAACACATGTCAATTTATGGCCCTCTTTTATTATTCTATATACATCATGCCCTACCGTTACTGAAAACTTATTTGAAAGTCAAATTCAGGTGACGGAGTGTCAAATAATACATTTGTATATTAGGGATGGGGGTTGTATTCAGAAGGTTAAAATACATTTGCTCCTTCAGGAGCTGAGAGAACTAGATCCCATGCAAAACAAAAAGGAAGGAACACCCCAATAAAGCTAAAGGTCATGACCTCTTTAACTGTGTCAAAACCCAGGAATCCGAGGGCCATCCTTTTCCATGTGGTTCACAGGCCCGTGCTCAATCCACTGAGCTACACCAGTCAGGGCCCATCCCTTTCCAGAAGCCCCTCCCTCCACCCACCAATCAAGAAGAGCAGTTGGCAAGCTCCGCCGGGCCAGCCAAATCCAGTCTACCAACTGGTTTGTAAGGCCTACGAACTGAAAACATTTTTTACATTTTTTTAATGTTGAGGAAAAAACATGAAAATTGCATTAGTTCAAATTTCATTTCCATAAAAAAATAATTTGAACACAAACACATTCGTTCACATCAGTATTGTCCATAGCTGGTTTTGCACTACCACGTGGAATTAAGTAGTTGTAACAGAGACCAGAAGACCCTAAAGCCTAAAAGATTTACTATCTAGCCCTTTGCAGAAAAAAAGTGCCAGCACCTGATCTAGACCAAAGTCCAGAAAAAGAATTTAAGACTCAAGTGTCCAACTCCTCTCACTTCCCCTCTCCTGCTTCCTTCCACCATTGGCTGGACCCAAGAAGTAGGTGTTTATTTATTTCCTTTGCATAAGATCTTCCCCTTTCTGATTTCAGCCTCATGAATAAGGCTTACAGCAGGCATGGGTATCCTCCCTAAGGGAAGCCAGAGCTTTCTAGTGGAAGCATTTGCCACAAAGCGGTTTGGTGATGACCACGGCTCAGCCCCTGGGTGAGTGGGCAGCTGGAGCACTTGGGCTGGTTACTCCCAGGGAGAGCCTCGCCTACAGCTTCTGAAAGGACCACACCCTCAGGCAGGTCCCCTCAAGCAACAGGGATAATGATCATTCCCCCAGGCAGTAAGGGAGGCCTTGGCCAGCTGGACACGTCCTTTGGCAGCTGGCTGCGGAGTGGACTGCTGCCCACTGGGGACAAGGAGGAGTGCGTGGCTCAAGGAGAGCAGGAGGGAGGTCTGGGTTGACACGGAATCAGATGGCAGCCCTGAGTGTCTCTCTTCATGCCTAAGTACAGAACCATATTATGTATCATATTATATTGATTACATTTCTTCTTTTGAAATCAACTTTAATGAGGTATAATTTATATACAATAAAATGCATTCCAGTTAAATATATGATAGTGTGAGTTTTGGTGAATGCATGGATGGGTGATGTACCAGGGTAACCACTGCCACGACCAAGATCGAAAACCTTGCCTTTACCCCCAGAAGTCCTTGCGTACCCTTTACAGCCCTCCCTCACTGTCCCCAGCTGCAGCCCAGACAACTGCTCTCTGCTTCCCACCACTACAGATTAGCTGAGGCTGTTACAGAATTTCAAAGAAACGAAATCGGTCCCACAGCATGTACTTTTTTGTGTCTGGCTTCTTTCACTCAGGATAATGTTTTTGAGATTCATTCATGTTACATTAGCAACACTAAACTGATGCATTTTTTTTTTCTTTTCGAGGGAAAGGAGGTGCTATGAATAGTCATATGAGATCAGAGGCATAAATCAGAATCTCTCAGGACAAATCCGGACAAAATGTTTACTCTTTGTATACGGGCCGTTTCTAGCTTTTGCAGCATGTGAGCTTTGTGGTCACATCCCAGCTGGCTGCAATACGACTGCTCTAAAACTACATGTGTGTTCTGCCCATTAGTGCTCCATCATTATTTCAGTACACTCACATAGAAAGATCTGATAGGTTCTAAATCCAGTGCCCTGTCATGAGAAATTTCGACACCGCATTTGTCAATGGGAGAAAAGAAAAGGCTTATATTCCTTAAATATAGTTTCGACTGTTAAAATTTCTTGAGTGGTGATAAAGTTGTTTGTAATTTTTTATCACCAATTTGTATAAACATTTCCTGCCAATGAAGATCATCAAGAATTTGAATAAAACATTTAAAAACTTGAACAGAAATTTCACATTGCCATTTCAGCCTGAAATGAGATATAAAAAGATATGTTCATGGAAACAACAGCATGTTTAACCATAGAATGTCTGGAATGATTTTGTCTAGAATTTTACACAAATTCAATATTAACATTTTCCTTTACTTTGTATCTTGCTATAATTACATAATATTAAAAAAAGCTCTCCGAATCCCCTTTGGCTTACCCCAGTGTGCCACTCGCACATTCTCATTTCCTGTGTGCGCTGTAATCCGGAAAGATCAGGAAGCACAGCCCAGACTGCAGAGAAGGCCTGGCTCCACGGGGTGCCTGTTCTCTTCTAGAGAAGTCTCTCCTGCCCTCTAGTGGTCATCTTTGTCGTTAGGGCTCTGAAGGAAAACAGTGACGCAAGTGGCAATTCAGTACATGGGTTTTGTATTTGTGAAAATATCATTGTTACCCAGCCATCGTGCCTGTCTTGGGTCCAGCAGGAGAAAGCCTTTTCAGGCACCCCCATTTTGGTTCTTGGACCTGGGGTGGTCAAGGCTATGGCTTCTATTCTGTGATTCTAACAGCCCTCTCTGCCTTCAGCCATTCCACTACTGCAGCGTGAGTAAAATCTCCACCATCCCCAGCCAGAAGACCACCCTTGCCATCACCTAGATCCACCAGTCACCAAACCCCTTCCTCATCCCCACCAGCAGCACAGAAGGCGGGGGGAGAGGGGAGAAGGAAGCACTCCCCCTGTTCAGCAATCTCGTGTTAACAGGCAAGCTCCGGGCCCCAGGCGTCCAAGGGATTTGGGGGTCCCCTTAGCACACCAAGGGAAAAGGGGTCAGTGCTATCAGAAACACTTCCTACACTGCCCCCACCCCCGCCCCACAGAGACCCAGCCCTTGTCCCCTAGCAGCAGCAGGTAAAAGTGGCCAAGAGAGGACACAAAATCATCGTCCCTCCGCTGATAGGTGAAGTACCAGTTTCCAGGTGTCAATGGGTAGGTACAGAAGGGAAAGTTTTATGACAGTTGGAGCATGCAAAAGTTGGGGATCACTTATGCAGGCAGCAAAATATTTGCTGAGGAAAACAGAGTTCTTATCTAAAATGAGGACTGTAGACCATTTATCACTGCGATCAGTTCTGCTCTGAGAACAAATTCAGAAAACTATAAATTCTATACAGTATGTTCTAGTGTTTACTTCTATCCCCTCTTTATCCTTGCCACCCACATCATTTGGGGACCTCTGAGGCCAGAGGCCCTGACTCTCTGTCGAACCCCCACTTTTCCCGGTCGAGACCCAAAATCCATTTTGGAAAGAGCTGTCAGAAGGTGAAGTCACTACAAGGGAATGGCGACTTCCTGGCTGCTGTGATGAAGGACATCTGAGGGACACAGAATCTCTCTTCTAGCCTTTGTTTCTTTTTAAAAAATTAACTTAAAAGAGAGAGAGGAAGAATGGGGGAAAGACAGAGAGACATCGATTTGTTGCTCCACTTAGCCATGCATTCACTGGTTGATTCTTGTAGGGGCCCTGACCCACGATCAAACCCGCAACCTTGGCATATAAGGACGATGCTAACCGACAGAGCTACCTAGCCAGGGCTTAGCCTTTGTTTCTAAGTGAGAACTTCAGAAGCACACATTCCCCTCCCCAAGTGTGCTTGCCAGGAGATTAAGTCCCAGTCTTGGTGTCTAATTGATTCCTTTTCCCTGGACTATGTGAGTGGACTTATCTGGGGCTGCACAGGTTGACACTAATCAGCTCGACCTCTCCCTGGTCACGGATACGTGCAGCCCAATGGGGCAGGTACAGTGGTGTTCAGGTGTCTCGGCTCTGGGCATGCCTCACTTGCAGCCATAAAGCAACTCTCCTAACCCCACCCCAGGCTGCCATCTCTGGACCAGGGGCAGGGGCCCCACTAGGCCCTGCCCAAGACAGCAGTCATCAGTAGACGAGTTCTACTGAGTCATCATAGGACTGAGTTCTGTTGGTTTCTTGAGGAGTCTTCCCCCATCACCCTGGTCTTTCTGAAGAGCGATTTTATCAGGGGCTCTATGTTGGGTAGGAGTTTTATGGTTGCAAGTGATTGAACACAAACACACAATTCTAGCTGTATCAAGAGGGAAAAAAAGTCCATGAAACTAGAAAGTCCCAGGGACAGCTAGCCTCAGGTGAAGTGCCGTGTGGGGCTCAAACGGTGGCGTGAGTCAGGGTGGCTCTGCCTCTGCCCTGCCCTCCTCCGTGTTCAGTCTCAGCTTTCACACCTGAGGGAGAAAGACTGCCAGCTGGTCATTCATCTTCCCAGGGTCAAGTCCAGTGGGAAAAGGCTAAGTCTCTTCCCCAAAGCTCTTGCTTCAGTCCTGGAGTTCGCACGGGCAGACAGCTCTCGAGCCACATGTGAACCCTGAACGAAGCACTGTAGTCCAGTGATAGGACAGGGCACACGCTCAGTATGTCTAGCCTGTGTTCTCCCCTAAGGTCTGGCCACCAAGGTAGCGAACAAACCACCCCACCCATAACCATTCCCAGGTCTCGCCTGGCTTTCGTTTCTGCAGAACTGCTTGTCCTCCCATCTTTCCTTCTCTTCCCTGGGCTGTCCACCCCTTGAGCCTCTCCAGGTCGGCTGACTCTCCCCGGTTCTCATTATAACCCGCATCTCCCTGCCCCTCCCCTACCCCAAGTTTAGGCCTGAATTCAGGGACTGGGAGGGTTTCTTTCAAAACCCTCGGGTCTTTTAGCACCAAGATTCCCAGGAAATTCTGAGAAAAGCAGAGCTTCTCTGCACTGAGGTGCCCTGAGTGTGCCCCGCCATCCTGCCTGGCACAGAGGATCAGCTGCAACTCCGGTGGCATGTCAAGGGCTGGGGAGCCAGGCAGGGCAGATTAAAATCAGTTCAACAGCAAAACTTCTCATCCTGCGCCCTCCCAAATGGCTCAGACTGGGGAGGGCCTTCAAAGTTGTGCTGAGGAGCTAAGCCTTCATCCATTAGCCCCAGGAGATGGAGAGTAACCAAAAGGCCTGTTGGGTCATTGAATGGATGGATAGATGAACAACCATCTGCTCCCAGAGACAGAAAGTGACTTGCCGTACATCACACCATAAATAAGCAGGAGCCTGAGTACCAGACTCCAGGCCTCCTATGCCCTGGGGCCCGGGTTGCTTCCATCTCAGAGGGCTGTTTGGGAATCCTGAAGATTATCAGCCATGGTTTCACTTCTCAGGGGCTCTCGACCTGCGGCCTGAGCTCCAGGAAAAAGCAGGAACCTGGGCATTAGAAACTTGAGACAGTCAGAGAGAACCAGCACCTGGGAAATTTCAGGGAGGCTGAAGCGGGCGCCTAAAGTTGAGGCTGCAGAATCAGAGTGAGAATGAGTTCTCTGAGAGCCAGGTGCAGGAGACGCAGAAGGAGCCAGCCCCAAGCTCAGCTATACTTTGCCCTGGGTAAGTGGACTCCGAGGACAGCCCAAGCCTGACAAAGCCCAGAGATGATCACCTCTTATGGGAGTGGCGCTTCTGAGGAAACTGGAAAGATGGGGGTGGAGAGATGTCACCTCTGGCCTCCAGAGGCCTTGGCATTGCTCCTGCTGAGCCTGGCCATTTGCCCCAGACACAGAGATCCTCCAAGGCTACTAACAGAGGCTAAGGGACTGTGCCTGAGGGTGGAGGAGAAGAGCCTCTGGCCCCTGGTTTAGGGGAGCCTGAAACGAACCTAGGGCAGTGAAGTCAGGGCTTCAATGGTGAAGACACGTCCGGAATTGCCATGAGAGCTCACCACTGTGTCTCCAGTGTTTGGATCACGTAATATGTGCTCAATAAATATTTGTCAAATAAATAATGAACTCACGATAAGGGGTAGGAGGAAGAAACAATTTTCTACTCCATTTTGCTGTGACAATTCCCTCTCCACTGCACCCCCACCAGGTAGTAAATAGTTTGGGCAGAAGCCAAGTCAATGGCCTTGACAGTGGTTGGTTGAGAACTCGCCATTCTCTGAGTGGTGGTCCATCCCAGATAGGACATTTCACCCCTAGCTTTGCTAAACATGTTTAATGTGTGCAAAAGGTACTGAGCCAGAAATCAGGAAATTTAAATGCTGCAGACAGCCCAGCGTCTGTCAGTGTCAGCGAAAAAACTACTTTCAGAACATTTTTACATTTAATGGTCCCATTATTATACCCATTTCATAGACGTGACAACTAAGGTTGTGGCTGCCACTAGATCACACAGCGGGGGAGTGGCAGGCTGGTCCAGTGCCAGGCATCTGGGGAGTCCTTGAGCCCGTGCATGTCTGAGGCCACTGTTTGGACTGGGTCCTTCTGTCACCTCTCCTTAGACCAGAGAACAGAAGAGCCCAGTTAGGAAGGTTGAAAAGAAAGAAGAGGGGAAGCAAAGAGCAAAGGGGACACCCAGCCTCCCACCACAGCCCCACCCCTTACTCTCAGGTGGGGTCCTGGTAGCCCCAGTCCTTGACAAGACTCCTTGGTAAACCCACAGTCAGGATAGCCCCATTTCAGGACATGGTTATTCAACACCCACAGGGAACTGTTGACCACTGTACCAGGCTGGAGAGACCCACAGGTGAGCAAGACACAACCTGTCCCTGAAGGAGTCACAGTCTCGTGGCTGGGGGTGTAGGGAGTGGGAAAAGAGGATGGGCACAGTCACCTTTAACTCAGCCTGAAAAGTCCCAAAGGGAGGTGACTCCAGGCGGCCAGCATCAGAGAAGGTGACTGCGCTTGAGAGGTCAAGGTGGGGCTAAGCCCGGGGCTGCCACTGCCAGGGTGTGTCTTAGACAGGGGTGTTCTTGACCCAGGGAAGAGCATATATGAGGACAGAGGGACTTAGTCACCATGAGGAACTGCCTGCCACTTCCACTGGCTCTGGAATCTGCCTTTGAAAGCACAGCCTCCAGTCTTATTTCTTATGTCCCTGTTCCGCCTACCATGTCCTTGACCTTCAGATGACCTCCAGGCTCTTAATCTCTCAGTTTTCCCAGTGCTGATCAGTCACACACCCTCTGGCCTCCTTGACTTCAACTCCCCTCTTCCCTGATCCACAAACCTTTTGCCAGTGACAACGGACAGTGTGTCACTTATAGGAGAAACTTGGCCCCGCAGCAGAATCGTGCTCTCCCTCTATAGGGAGCCCTCCTGTAGGCCTTCATTCAGCCCAGGCATCTCCCCACTTCTCTGGCCAACAAGCCTCTTTTCTCCCTTTAAGCCCCCAAAGCCTCTTTACCAGCCTCAGGGGTTTCAGAATAGCCTCTTCATCTTCTCTACTGAGGTAGTGGTCATTCGGCTGACACTCTCTCAACCTCTCCTCCTTAAAATTTGTACCTCTCTCATCTCCTATTCTTTCCTCCTGACCCCCCTCCGCAACCTTACCCATCTCCTATCCATGCTCCACCCAGCTTTCTGATACCAGATAGATGGTAGATAAATAGAAGATAGATGTGTGTGTGTGTGTGTGTGTGTGTGTCCTTTTGGTTCTGTTTCTCCAGAGAACCCCAACTAATAATATGCCCCTTCCCTCCACTTCATCCACCAAGAGGGACGTAACCCAGGCTTCCATCTGGGGAAATTCAAGTAAGTGTGGGATGATTGTGGAAGTCCCGAGAGCGCCAAGGCTGCCTTTCAGGCACCCAGGGCCCAGCATGAGCACCGCCCTGCCTGCCTGTGCTGCCCCTTGCATCCTTCCAGTAATGGCCTGGCTCTTGGCTCTGGAGCTGAGGCGTCCCTTGCATTGATGAGACAAGATCATTAGAAAACGAGTTTAATGAAAAGGAAATGTTGATAAGTGTGACAAACACTCAGTCTGCAGATTACATATCAACTTTAAAGAGTCACCAAAATTCCTACTCTCATCAGATTCGGTCATTCATTCAGTCACTCAACAAGTATTTATTGAATCCCTACATGTGCCAGACATTGTCAGAGGCTTTGGGAATGCAGTCGTGAACAAAACAGTTACATCCCAAGGAAAGGCAGACAAGGAACAAACAGATAGTTATATAATATGTTATGAAGAAAAGATGAGCATGGGAAGGGGACAGACAGTGGAGAGTCTGACGAAGCAGGTGTCTAATCTCTGTAGCTGCCTGGAGAAAGCCTTTGGTTAAGGTAGCATTCAACCAAGGCTGGAAGAAGAGAGGGAGTAAGCCAGGCAGGTCTTGTCTAAGAGAAGAGATTTCCAAGCACAGGGAACACCAAATGCTAAGGCCCTAAAGTGTGACGTGTTGGCATGTTCCAGGAACAGCAAGGCGGCTGGTGTGGCTGGAATGGAAAGAACAAAGGAGAGTGTGGTAGGAAAACGTCATGGGGGCTCTAGAGTCCATAATAAGAACTCTGAATTTTACTCTGAGAAAGGTGAGAGGCCATCAGACTCTTTGTCCAGGCTTGGTGCGTTAGCTCCATGAAGCTCAGAAGAGGTGGGGAGAAAAGAGGGAAGGAGCGACTTTACCACCCAGAGCTTCTGTGCTGGCCACGCCGAGCCCCCACATGCCCCAGAGAGACCTCTGCGGCTCCATTTTCAAGTCATTGCCTTGCCTCCGGATTACATTGTCTCATCCCCACAGGAGGCACAGGTTTTAACTTTAGGGAGAAGTACCTGGAAATGAGAGAAGGGTGGTAAGGGACAAGGACCATCAGGGGCCACACTTTAACTTCCATCCCCACAATTTTATTCTTGTGCTTTCAACATTGCCTGCTCTGATCTTTATTCATTATACTATGAACAAGTGTTGGGTGCAGACATCACTTTGAAAATTGCCTTCTAGCAAATGTGCCCACAGAATAAGCTGCTCCCCTTCCCCTTACCTGCCAAGTGTCCATCTCCACCCTATAGCTCCTTCTGGATCACTGAGTATCTCAGCCTTGTGGCTTGAAGTAGTACCTTCTAGGGTCAATGCATGCAGGAGCTTCAGTGTTCCTTCCTCACAAACTTTTTGCTCCCACCACCAATGTTCGACATCTGTTGCCAATGTGATCACCCCCTACCCACTACGTCATTCCATTGTGAGAGGGAGAGTCAGGAAATAAAGCTATGAGAAAGGATGAGCAGAGAGAAAGAGGGGGAGAAATATATCAAAGAAATGAGGGGCAGAAGCAAGGGGGAGGAGTTACCGCTCTCCATCCCTGAAGACACAGCTCAGGAACCTCTGCATGTGGGGAGCAAAGAGAGGACTCTACTTCTCCAAACGTATCTTCTAAAGTCCAGATGATGACAAGAGAAAACTCCAGCGGAGGGTCCCTGGGGTCAAGTAACAGTTTTCTAACCCAGATAGCTTGGCCACAGGGAGATACCAGAGCCCCAGGCAGGAAACATTCCTCCTGGAAGCACACTGTGTTCTCTCACCCCACCGAGATGATGTTTTCTCCTCTTTTTCCAGTTTTCACTTCCTGCCTTGAGTAACAGACACCGAGTGTCCACCCTGTGCTGAGTGCCCCCTCTGCCCTCCCTCCACCTCGAATGAAGCTATGCATGGGTTTATCAGGAGTGAGGAGCTGCAATGACTCAGCCTAGCCACCTGTATCCATTTTCCAGCCCTTGTGCCTGCAGCGTGACCTCGAGGCTGACCTCCACACCACAGCGCAAGATGTGCCCTCTCTGCCTTTGCTGAATCCAATTCCAAGAGAATTTTTCCATGATTTGTCACTTTCTGAGAGGGCTTGCATAAAAAGTAGTTGTTTCCAGGGCAAATCGAAAAATAATCAGTGGGATTTAGAACAATCCTAGGAAAGTCTGGTCCCAGAAGAGGACATTTTCCTGCCCCAATTGAGTCACTACTTACGCTCAGTCCTGGCCCTGCAGGGACCCAAGAGCCCTCACTCTTACTGGAAGGGTGTCCCAGGACTCTCACCCTTGACCATTTTCTTCAAGATGGCTCTGCTCCTTTGTTCAGGAGCAGAGCTCCCTGGGAAGCAAATAAGGATGTGTCCCTGCGGCCTTATGTATGCTCCCTGCGCTCCATACTCTGATCTACTTAACTCCAGCCCAGACCTCTTCTCTGAGTTCCGCTCTCATCTCCCCAACTGCCTCCCTGACCCATCTGGATGTCTAATGGAAAATTAACATGCCCAACCCTGAACCCTGGATTTCCTCCCTCAGACTCCGAAGCTCCTTTGCTTGCAATCTCCGCATCTCTCAGTTAATGGCTCCACTACTCCCCTCGTTTTTCACACCAGAAACATGGGAGTCACACGTGGGGTCTCCCTTGCCCACCACACCTAATCTTTCTGTTCTAGATCCCAAACGTGTCTCCAGGGCCATGGCATCAGGGCCAAACCACCATCGCCTCTCAGCCGAAAGACTGCAGTAGCTCCTACTGGGTCTCCCTGCTTCCATGTGGCCCCTCTCCAGTCTACATTCCACACAGCAGCTCGTGCAACCTTTAAAAACGTAAATCAGATCACATCAGTCCTTGCTCCCTCACCATGGCCAAAAATCTGTGCATTCGTGCCTCCTGCTTACCTCCCCAGTCTCGCTGCCTGTCCCTTTCTCATTTGCTGTATTTCGGCCACGCTGCCTCTCTACTCCTGAAACACACTTTTGTTCCCACCTCGGAACCTTAGCATTTTTTATTTCCTGCTGCTTGTACATTTTGTCCCTCCACTGTATCCTCCAGATCTCCGCTGAAAGGTCACTTCCTCAGAAAGCCTTCTGCCAACATCCTTTCTAAGTAACTCCCCCCAGTTTCTTGTTATTCTCTGTGATTTCCTATATAACAATCAGCCAGTTAGCAGTTAGTTATATGATTACACGTTTATCATCAGTCCCCCTCCTCTTGTCTGTCATCCCCACAAGAATGAGCCCGGGCCTGGGGGTGGACACATCAGTGACTCCAGCGGAGAAGTGAGGGGGGAACAGAGGCAGGGCACAGATTTCTCTGAGGGAAGAACTCATGTCAGATTTGTTACTGATGCACTTTTTAATTGCCTGACGCAGAATCTGGGAGAAGTATTTGTGGACTGACTGGGTGGATGGGTCGGTAGGTGGGTGGGTGGGCAGGTAGGCAGAAGAGGGAATTTGTGCTTGGACAAAAGCTGTAGAAACCATGTCCAGGGAAGGGGAGGTAATTAGAGAGAACAAGCCCTGCACCTGCAGGTATCTCACAGACCTGAGTTCAGAAATGTAAACTATGGCATTTGGTATCTGGATTAAGAAGGAGACCAGGAAAGGTCAGCCTTGAGTGCACCAGGTGACACCTGCCTGCATCCTAGGAGAGAGAATTAAAATGAAAGGAATGAGGAACATAGTCTGCATTCTCCTTCTTCACGTGGGGCAGTGCTCTTTGGGCTTGGGTTGGTGAGATGATGTAGGGTGATCCAGAATACTCCAGGGCATGTCTACACATGGGGGCTGTTTCTAACATGTCAGAATCCCTCCTTGGTATGTGAGGGGATCTGTTTCCAACCCAGCTGCACAACAGTCAGGTGGGCTGTTCAAAGTGTATTTCTGGTTGGCAATAGTATTACAGACAGCCAGGCCAGCAAGCGGAGATGACAGAGATGAGAAGTGACATAGAACCAGGTAAAGCTGCTCATGGTGGTCAGGGTTTCCTCCATCAGTGGCTGGAGGAATGGCCAGCAGGTTCAAAGGTTGTAAGTAAATACAGAGCATTGACAGTGTGGGTTCAGGGAAATGTAACCAAGTACGCTAGGTAGAAGCCCAGTCTGTGGATGAACCAACATAACAAGACAGAAAGAGCCCAACCAAGAGCCCAGCCTAGGGGTCCACACGCCAGGCCTTGGGGTAGGAAGATGATTTCACACCCCATAGAATGGAAACGGAGGCTACTGTCAGTATTGGCTCAGGCCCTGGGATGGCCTCGGGCCTAGAAGTGGGAAAAGCAATGCCTGCAGTCATGAGGCGCTGGAGACAGAAGCAGAAACAGCAAGCTGCACACAAAACTGGCAGCATCCTGGGCAGCCTTAGCATACACTTCCCGCATCAAGATGGTGGAGAAAGAAAAACATCATTGTCAGGAGATTTGAAGGATAACCAGGAGACAGCAGATTTCCTTCCCTCGGGGTCCTTCAGGAGCTAGCTCTGGCCTGGCTTGGGGACTCTCCCCTCAAGCCTCAGGGAAAAGCCTCTCCATCAAAGGCCATTTTCTGACTCTCTGATTCCCTAGTCCGAGCAGGGACTCAAGAGAAAGAGGCATCCCCGCCCTGCCCTGAGCTGGCCTTTCCTGCATTCCATCTTGAAGCAGCCTCCAGGTAAAGAAGATGAGAAGAGTAAGGGGCCATCGTTCCCCCAAGATCCTCACACCCTGGAGAGAAGTTGCCCCATCAGGAACCTACAACACACACCTTCTGATAGCTTCCCCAAGGCGTCCAACCTTCCACAGCACCGGTGTCGGCTCCCAGCTCACTCCAAGGCCCAACAACAAATTCCGTATAATCAATATTGCTCATTCTGCAGCTGCTCCCAAAGCAGAACTGCATAGGCAGAGTCTATTTCACAACTGTTGGCTTAACATCAGGACCAAAGGAACAGGGTGTATTGGAAAGAGCTCTGGGCTGGGAGTTAGGAGCTCTGGGCCCATCCCTGCTCTAACACTAACAGAGGAGCTGCCATTTCCTTGCCCTGTCTCCCTGCAAAGGTAGGGTCGGGGATCAGAGGGATGTGTGTCATAGTATAAGCACTTCACGTGAAGAACAGCCCCCAGGCATAGGGTCTCAGGACGGCTCCTCTTAGCCACACTTACACGTGCCACTCTGATCCCTAGCCATACCTAACTTTACCAGGAGTGAGCCTGTCACCTTCCAAGGCCAATTAAGACGTTGTCCCAAGGAATTTGGAACTGGAGCAAGAAGGGGGAGAAAAAGAAGCTCACACGAACCCAGGAGCAGTGGGGCAATCATGTTTCCCTGCCATGCAGTCTGGGAAGTAGAGGAACCCAGTCTGCAGGGAGAGGGAGGCGGAACCAAACATGCAGCTATGAGGGGCACAGAGAGCCTGTGGACGTTTCATCCTGGCTTCCAGGGCTCCTTGAAGTCCAGCTGCATCTTTTGTTAAGCTGGCTTTTAAAAATGGGTCCCTCGTGCCCTGGCCAGGTAGCTCAGTTGGCTGCAGTGTTGTCCCCATACACCAAAAGGCTGCAAGTTCAACCCCTGGCCAGGGCACATACCTAGGTTGTAGGTTCCATCCCCAGTCAGGATGCATATGGGAGGCAACAATCTGTTTCCCTCTCACACTGATGTTTCTTCTCCCTCTCTCCCTGTCTCCCTTCTCCACCCCCACCCCCCCGCCCCGCTCTCTTTCTCTCTCTCTCTCTCAATAAACGTAATTGCTGGGCAAGGAATTTTTTAAAATATTTTTTAAATGGGTCCCTCTTTGATCCCAAGTTTCCCGATTGCTTCAAAGTGGTGAGCACTGATGGGCTGTCGTGCAGCCTGCTCATCAGGGAGCTATCTGGTGGGGCCCTTCTGCCAGTGCTCTGTGTCCTGACAGGCCAGGGACAAGCCCTGGTTCATATCTGCATCTCACCCTCAAGGCACGACCCAGCCCAGGGCTTTGGCCCGAGTAGGCGTTTGGTCAACTTTTTTGTCAGATTGAGACTAAATCCCAAGACATCCATTCCTCCGTGAGGCGTGTTCCCCGGAGCCATCAGGACAGTTTTCCCTCCCTAGGCAAGGCTGCCATTGGTATCAGCCTCACGGCCTGTCCAGAGTGAAGTGATGACCTACCCAAGCCCTTCCGGCCCTGCAATCTGTGACCCTGCATGAGCCCAGGACTCAACCCCTGATGCAGCCAGCCCACAACTTCCCAAGTTTTATTTTTATTAACCCAACTGGAAAATTGGACTTCACTCAAGACTGTGCTGAAAACCAGATGCTGAGTTCTGGTTTCCTAGATAAACACATTGCAATATTATGCATCTACCCATGAAATGCTCTCAGTGGCGGCACGTGGCAGCTCTCCAGAAGAAAGAAAAACAGTGTCAAAGCTACATTTGAGGCTTCTCACTACCCCTCCTGGCCAGAGGGTGGTGACCATGGCCAAGTTTTTTGTTGGCCTCACCGCAGGCCAACTCCCTTTCTGCTGGCTCTCCTAGCCTTCTCTGCATCTCTGGCCAGGAACTTAACAGCTTCTAGAAAGAACTCAAGCCTTCCCCAATTCCCTTGCCTGGGTAAGGGCCCTTCCTCGGAGATCCCACTGCACCCTGTGTTGACCCCAGTTCTAGCAGTGATAAGATAGCCCTGTGATTGTTTGGCTCGTCTGGCTCCTCCGGAACAGCCCAGAAGCTCCTGGAGGTGAGGAACGGGGCCCTGTTCTCTCTGGCCCCAAGCAGGCGAAGACAGTTGTTAATGACACTGAATGAATAGACAACATGGAGTATGTGGACGAGAGGTGAACCTGTGGAGGAGGCGCAAGCTTCAGGAATGTTGCTGAGGTCTGCTTCCCTCCAGCCTGAGTGTTCTCACTGATTGACTTGTCAGTTCATTGAGCTTTTACTTTGTGCTTGGTGTGGGGTCAGGGAGGACCAGGGTGCATCTCTGCCCTCGGGGAGCCCACCACCTGGTAGAAGAGACAGACCCAAAAGCAGTGCGAGGATTTCTTTCCCCCTTGCAGACTTCTTTCCACACGTAAGTCCACCACTAGCCTTCAAGGCTAGTCTCTGGACAGTGATAACTTAGGACAGAAACCTTAACCTGGGCAGAAATTGGAAGGGCTTATGGAAGGAGTCGGCACACCTCTGTCATTGCGAGACCCCTGCAAGAAGACCTCTGTGTTTACAGAGGAGTCTGGGGGCTGTGACAGCCCGACCCCTGTAAAAGGGGTCTCCTGCTTCTTTCTCTTTCTCTCCCTCCACATGACTTGTCATGGCTGCCTGTACTGGATGGTGATCTTGTCTTTTTCAAAAATTAATCCTTTTTGGTGACAGAATACCTAGTCCAACAATAGTCACAGTCGAGTGACAGAAACTCTGTTAGCCTAAAAACCCTAGACTACGGAGGGCAATCGGTATTAAAAAAAGGATGGCTTTTTTTATGGAGGCTTCTCTCTGATGATTTTGAAAGACATTAAAACCTGAATATTTGAGGATATGATGCCACACCCTCGGAATGGCGTTGGGACCCTGGGGAAGGCCACAGAGTGGAAAAAGAAGCAGTGGACTCTCAGAAAGGGGAGAAGAGCAAAGGGGTCTCCCAGTTGTCTCTCTAAGGCTACCTCTGCATGAACCGACGAATGATCTGATGAGAAAATTAAATAAATGTTTTGCTCCATCCTCTGGACTCCACAGGTATATATGAATCCGTGACAGTCAGAGATGTTTCTGGTGGTGGACTGTATCCACTCCACACCCCACCCAGGTGTTGTAAGAACAGGCCAAGATGTACAGAGACACTTCCAGTCTGGCACCATTGGGAATGTACAAGGAGCATAGAGGAAGGGAGGGCTTCTTGGGGGAGCCATGCCTTCACCGAGGAATAGATGCAGTCTGGCGACGGGTCCGAGCCCTGCCGTGGTCCCCCTTGCCTATCTCCTGGGCCTTTCTGCAGCTCAGCGGCTCAAGATGGGCAGTGAACATCCTATTACATTGCACACGTGGGAGAGATGGGGGAGGATGAGCACATGGATTCAGGGAACTGCCAGGGAAATAACCATCACAACCCCAGCTGTTGTTGTCAGGGACATTTTTCTTCGACCAAGTCACATAACTGCAGGTCTGCTCCAGTCCACGTGGTGTTTCTGGGCTCTGAGGACAGTCAGCGTTCAGCTGCTGCCCCCCTCTCTCTCTCCTGGATGTGGGGGCTGATCTGGGGATCATCAGGGCAGCCGGGACAGAGGTCAGATCTTCTTCCAGGAGGATAGGGAGGGTGGAGCAGATTTCTCGGTGACCTCAAAAAGAGACATAAAAGTCAGCAAATACCAAAAGGCTCTATCTGTACAATAAAGTATAATTGATGTAACTGCAAATTAGATCATTCACTTTTTCGTATGAGAAGAGAGCTGTGTTCTGATTAAAAGGACTGAAGTTACACTTAGCAAATCAACACTATTGTTATGGTTGGTAGCTAGGAGGACCATTTTTCTTTATAAAGGACAGCCCGCAACACCATTTTTAGTGTAGTTCAGACTTCTGTATGACTGCCTCCTAGGAATAGCACAATTAATCTCCTTTTAATCTAAGTGAATGGCAATTACTGTAGAGGGACTCAATTGAGAGCCGTGGGATTCTCAGACCCCAGAACCCGGGCCTGGGGGCCCTGCTCTGAAAGAGGGAATCTGAGGGGTGCTTCAGAGCACCCACTAAGCCACATTACAACATCTTCAAATGTCCTGTGCATAGCCTTGATCCAATTTTCTAATGCCACTTTTGCCTTTTCATAGCTTTATAGTTGCTATATACTTTTCGTGAATCTTAATATTATTTATATATATATTATAAGTCTTTCCCCCAACTCTGCCCTTTATTTTTCTCATCATCACCTCAGTCTATGTATAAGTTCACCATTTGTCTGTTAGGACCGAAAGCTTTTCTCAAGGAAATAAACTGGAAGAGAAACTCAGAGAGAACAGGGTGGAGCTCAAAGAGAGAGGAGCAGAGACTCAGAGAGGGGGACGGGGACCGGAGACGAGGAGAGGCGTACAGGGATACACCAGAACTGGGAACAGAGAGACAGAGCCCCCTTTGTGTTCGTAACTTGTTTATGTTGTTTTAGCTCACATTTAACTCATTTAACTCAAAATTATGAGTTAAAACTGATGGCCCCTTCCAGGCTTCTAAATTTTGGGGGTCTTACTTAAAATGGTCTTCACCATCCCCAAACCTAAAAAATACTTTTATATATTTTGTTCTAAAATGTTTTACTTTTGTTCTTTAGTATTACTTCTTCATTTGAATTTTACTTTTGTATATATGTAGGATAGGAATCTAACTTAATTCTTTTCCAAGTGGCTATCTAATAACACCTTAGGTTACATAACTCACCCTTACTCGCCCTCCTTTTATCCTCTCACTCAAAATACCATACCTATCATATACCAAACGCCCACGTATAGATGGGTCTATTTGTGAACACTCTGCTCTCTTCTGTTGGATTATTGGTCTCTTCTTGTGCCCAAACCACAGTGTTTTAGTCACTGTAGCTTTATAGTATATTTTAATATTTGATAGGACACATTCTTCACTATTGTTTCTTTTTTATTTTCAAAATGTTCTTGGCTTAGCGTATGTCTTTTCTCTTCCAAATGAACTCAAGAATCAGCAGTCAAGTTTCATAAGATGTTCAGAACAGATCGAATGCTCTGTTTTTAAATGTTCCTCCTTATCTAATTACTGATGTGTTTCTCCTTCTCCCCAACTCCATCTCCTAGAAGCGGTACATGTGGTCATCAACAAGGCACTCCCAAAATTCTAAGAATTGAACTATTAAAAGCCCCACGTTCTAAATAAAGCTAAAAACAAGTGAAAAGCAATACTCCTGGGGTCAGGAGTAGGAAGAGCACTATCTAATTGATTAGGTTTAACAAGACTATTTTTAAAATAAAATGAATGGACCAAGCATAGAGGGTAGTGCTCAGTCATACAAGTACAGTGAAAAAGTATGAACATGAAAGGAAGCAGAGACAGCACCCACTTCATGACTGGCCACATGCAGGGTTGGCGGTCAAGTGTAATATTTTCTACCTGTACCCTCACTTACATGCCCTCAGTACTACATATTTCAGTTGCCCGGCCAAACTGTCTCCTGACTTCCACATCTTCACCTGAGGATTTACCTGGCCACCAGAGCCCATTCAATCCACCTATGCAGTAGGCTGGATAAGTCAGCAAACTAACCACCCAACCCTACCCCATGTCAGGAGCACCACTCTGCCAATGACTTGTGAGAGTTGATGGATAAAGAGGCCAGGTGTCTTGTCCCTAGAGTGCTTTGACACTGAACTGCATATTGTGGGCTCTCTCTCAGAGTCCCCAGTGAGATTAAGTTCCAGTTGCTCATGAAGGTACCTTGTTAGGTAACATACCTGTGTTGGCTTCCTTCCCTTCTGTGTTCCACTTCCCCACGCTGCCAGCACTGTTTCCTGGGACCACCTCCCAAATAAACTCCTTGCACTCAGATCCTTATTTCAGGGTTGCTTTTGGGAAGACCTGAACAGTGGTCAGTCCTTGCCCCACGGCCTTAACTGACCAGCTTCAGTAGCAGGTCTTCCTGCATCCAGGATACCAGGGGAACAATGACTGATCACGGTCTGTTGCCCTCACAACCCACCAGCATAAAACTCTCTCCCCTTACTCTATTCCATGCTCACCAGGCAACCTCCTGATTATGATGTGGCTTCCCTTATGGTTTTTCTATAGAAAAAAAAAGGAGTAGTGACTACAAGCAGAAGTGTCTAGTCCCCGAATTCTATATTCTCATTGGCAATAAACACCTGCCAAGTAATCTACAGAACAAGCTCTTGTGAGCTTGGGCAGTGAAGCCCTGTTCTGAGTGAGAAGGAACCCCTTTCAGTGCTGGTGAAACTACATTTCCTAGTCTGCTAAGCTGTGAACCAGACTCTGGGCCAAGATGACTTCTCCAGGTAACGGCTGCTTTCTACGGAGCCCAATGGAAGCCAGCCAGCCTCTTCTGCCAGCACTGGCCTAGCCACACATCTTTCTACAAGCTTCCATGGCAGTGTTCCACTTACATTCACAAATAGATGGAGTCATGATTTTTCCAAACCCTTCTTCTCATTCTTAGCAGGAAAACTTCTGTGGACCCTCAAGTATTTTAATGCCCAGGATGTTCTTAATCCCAGGAGTTCATTTCCAGTTAGACTTTTCTACCAGAGCCGTCCTGGCTAGACTCTTCTACCAGACCACTGATTATGGGCATGATCATTATAATTCTGGATCTTTATGGGACATACCAGATCTCAAATATTCTCAGCTTTAAACATAAAACATTAAAATATCCTTGAAATTCTAAGCTTTCAATGTTCAACTAACCTCTCCCATATTGCAATAACACTGGGAAGTAACCCAAAACAATTTTTGTAAGATGATGTATACTTGATGTTGGATTGGAACTGAAAATCCTGCTAGAGAAGATTCTTGAGCTATGACTCACGTATCCCTGAGCTGTTTTTAACTCAATTGCTCAGGTTCCTAAATTTACCCTAAGGAATTCTTTATTTAGACCAATGTGATGGTCCTTTTGTACATTGTCTTGTATAGCTCAAAGAATAAAACCTCTTAAGTTGAAACTCCCTTACGATAAAGTGAATTTTTAAGAAAGAAGAAAAGAAGAGAGAGAGAAGAAGAAGAGAAAGACAAGCCCTTCTTTACAGAACTCGTGCCCCATTGGCCTAGTGGCCCCATCTCGAAGAAGATTCTGGTGGTTGCTGTGGAGCTGTCCACCATAGAGGTGCTGACAACCTCCTGGAGTGGGAAAGGGGCTGCCTCCTCAGGGTGACAAGCTCCTCAAGCTGTGACAAGAACCCCTCTGCACCCTACCACCACCCCACTGCCAAAGAAATGTAAAATTCTGTGAAAAGTTAGGAAAACATAAGCTATGTCCCCTGGCTGGAGTAGGAAGGCAATAATTTGCTGTAAAATCTTGTGCATCTTCTCCATTTTGCTCATACACATGCTATCTGCCCAGAACTCCTTTTCTATGATTCTGAATATTCAGTAGAATGGCTGCTATAGTGCCTCCAGGGGGTCTTGCAGTCCACACAGGTGCTAATTCAGGCCAACTGCTGGAGAAGGAGAAGTTGTGGCCCCCATTCCTTTCCCACACGATGACATGTGCCTTCCTTCTCCATTTCCACACTGAGAATAAGAACCACTTCTTACTCCTAGTGCTTGGAGAAAATAATAAATGCCTTTGAAGGGGCAACTGATTGCTTTGGATTAATGTCACAGGCTGGTGACTCTGAACAAGTCATTCTTCTCCTCTAGTTGGTCTCCTCATATGTAAGACAAGGAAATAGCAGGGACTCAGAGCCCTTTTCCTGTCTCCCTGTCCTCTGGCCATCTTGCCTCAGCCATATGTCTCCCTGTCAGGCTAGTCACAGTCTCTTTGCAAAGAATTTCTGCCACTCAAGTTCTCCAGCATTAAGAATCCCTGATGCTAGTTCTGGGAGCAGGGACCTAGGGTAGGACTAACATGGGCATTGGATGAGCTTGAAAACCTTGGCTCTGGAGTAGAGGGGGGTGGGGGGGTTGGAAGAGCAAGCAGACCAGAAATGTTAAAGGAAATCTAGAAGCATTGTCTGCCTCTCTTTTTAAGATAATATTTTATTTTTATAAAAATGTTATACTCATAAAGTATTCAAACTATGTAAAAGAGTACAAAGAAGATATTTTAAAATCTTCAAAATCCCAACACCCCAAAATAATCATGGCCCAGTGGCCTAGCAGTCCTGTTGCTAAAGCAAGTGACCATCACAGTACTATTTCTCTCTGTATATGTATGGGGAGAAGAAGAAGTAGGTGGGTAACCAAAAAGGGAGAGTGGTTGATGGATGGATAGATGGATAGGTTAGATAGATGGATGGATGAATAGATGGATGGTTAGATGGATGGATGGATGAATAGATGGATGGTTAGATAGATGGATGGATGGGTGGATAAATGGATGGATGGATGAATAAGTGGATGGGTGGATATTAAGAAATAGTTCATTAGAAAGGGATCATACTTCACTTACTATTTAATAAAAGCTAAAAAATTTAATTTTTCTTGAGTTGAAAAAACAAAGACACTAGCATTGGCTGGGGTGGCTCACTAGATTGAGTGCCACTGGCCTGTGAACCTAAGGGTTGCTTGTTCAATTCCCAATAAGGGCACACGCCCCCCCAGTTAGGGGCATGCATCAATGTTTCTCTCCTTCTCTTATTCCCTCCCTTCCCTTCTGTCTAAAAATAAATAAAATCTTAAAAAGACAAAGACACTAAATTAAAGCTAATGGTATTACTTCATTTTATTCTCCACAAGAGATATTATTTCTCAAAAATATCTCTAAGGTTAAGAAAATAGTTTTGAAAAACATTAAGAGACTGGAGTCATTATTTTTTTAACATGCTACAATTTTAGGCAGTATCAATTGACCGGCTGCTATGAAAGATAAGGAAATTAACACTCTTACACTTCCTCCCATTTCCCCTCCCCCACTTCCCGAATATTATGAGTAATACTGGTTTTTCTATTTCTGTCTCTTAATGTGAGTCATTGTCAGTGCAAATGAGGCACGTCGTGTGATGGAGAAATGTGATGACATGGATATCTATCATAAACACCGAAGACCAACAAAAAAAAAGAGGAAAATTAACATTTTCATTTGTCTACATAAATATCATAAGAATTTGTAAGCATTTTTGTGAACTACTGACCTCGTGTGCCACTGACCTTACCATGCATCACAAATTAGCTTCAAATGTCATACTTTTAAATAATAATAATAAAGTTCAATGAGTGGCCAGACTGGATCATCTCTGAGGCGTCTGCAGCTCTGTGACTTTTGCTTGGAGGGACCCCCCCTCTGAGCTCAGAGGAGACTTGTCTTGTTTCATAGCCAGACTTGACAGTAATAACAACAATTTCTAATATTACTCAGCACTTAGTGGCTGCCAGGTACAGGTTAAACTCTATATAGATTGGTTCCTTTAATCTCCAATGTTCCAGTGAGGAACATGGTGCAGCCTTAATTTTAAAAGTGAGGAAATTGGGACAGGGTGGTTAAGTAATGCTTATGGTTCCACGAGGAGTGGGTAGGGGCCCCAAGGTTCAAAGGATACTCACAGTAAATAGCGGGGCTAGAATCTGAACACTGTTTTCCCTGATCTCACTAGTTGTGTGGTCCCAGGTTAATCACCCATCCTCTCTGAGAAAGTATCGTCTACAAACATGGGGCAAGTAAGAGCCCCCTGACCGTCACCCATGGCTTCTCTGGGGATCGAGGGAGCAGTGCCTGGAAAAGAGCTTTGTGAAGCAGGGCAGCCATCTCCTGCCCCTCCAGAACTCAGCGCAACACGTAGCTGGTGGCCTTGGTGGGGACTGAGACAGGAATCGGCCTCTGCTGATAAGAAAAACATTACTGCAAGGCCACAAAAACAAAACAATGCTTCTGCCAGAAGACAATGAGATGAGGTAGGCAGGGAGCTCTGGTGGCTGTGAGTGCCTCCCCAAGTTTGTGTTTAGGGTGAATTCCAGCAAGGCGCTGTTTGTTTATTCGGTTCACTGTCAAACTGCGACTTGACAAGAGAAGTCGCTGCATAAAGAGAGTGTCCAGGGCCACTGCATATTGTGTTCACTCCCTCGGGCCAGCTCTTTTTACTTGGGCCCTGGGCACTTGTTCCCCCTTCAGCAGCTACTCTTGGCCTGGCCAAACTACCAACCTGCCTCTCCAGACGTGATGCCTAAAAGGTGAGGGCCAGAGAAACACCCTTTCTAAATCTCAGGCAACATAAAGAAAAAGGTCACCAAGCTGGCATTCTGAACTCTGGAGGCCTGGGGAGGCCAGAGAACTGACTTCTGGCCCTGACTCAAAACTGTGACCTTGGGTAAGTCCCTTCTCCTCTCAGGAGTTTTGTTTTCCCATCTGCAATACAAGGGCTTCCTGCATGCTCTCCCAAGGCCCTTCTAACTCTGCCTTCATGCTGGCTATTCTGGGGAGAGGTGTAGCACAGCTACAACTGGCTGTGATTTATCTGGTATGTTTCCAGAGAGCGAGAAATCAAGCCGGAATCTGGAGCCCACAGACTAAGACAAACTGCAGTTTAAGAATTCTGGTTGACAGTGTGGAGTCATAAAGCCATAGCAATTGGTTTGGAGGGCAAAGAGATGACAGTACTGCCGAGAGGAACAACTAGAAACAGGATTTTTAACCAACAGTCACTGGGATCCTCTATCATGCGCAAGGCACATGGAGAGACAGGGAGAAAGAAGCTATGAAAGCTCTCAAGATAAATCAGACATGGTGTCTGCCCTTAGACAGACTGCAATCTAGGGTCAGAGACAGTTGTGTACTGAGCCAAGAGAGGAACGAAGGCACTGTGGAGCCACTCCGAAATCCCATGCCAGGTGTGGCGTGGTCAAAACCAGAAGGTCCTCCCCGGTCTGGAGATAGGAAAGCTGGATGGACAGAAGGGATGGTCTTAAACACCATTCCAGAGCTTTGCAAAAGAGCAGAGAATTCAAAAGATCCGGAAATGAGATGTCACTCCAGGTCCGCCCCTCTCAGTCAAGCCCTGTTTCCCCGAAGAACTTCTGATTCTCAGTGAACAAAAAGCAGGAGTCACAGCGCCTCTCCCAGCTGTGCCACCCCCAGCACCCGAGACCTCGCACCTTTAGAAGAAGCCAAGATTTCCAACTTGTTCCCAGGCTTGTCACTACCTTGTCCCTGACAGGACCTCTCTCCTAGAGCCAGGTCAGAGTCCACCCTCGCAGGGAGCCTGAAGGAGCAGAAGGGTCTGGATTTTCTCACTAGATCGTCAGGAACACAGGCTGTTTCTCCCTTCTGGCTTTCTGTGCTCTCCTGCGGGTCTAACATGTAACCCAGACAGACAGGAACAGGGCAGCTCATCTGGGACTTCCACTTGGCCTTGCAATGACCACAGTGCTACGGGCCCAACCAGCAGCCCTCTCTCCTACACAAACACACAAGGCCTCTGTGACTCAGGGCTTTGTACAGGTGACAGAGGATCATTTAAAAGACCTGAACCATCCTATGTTATTGACCATATATTATTGTTTATTAATTATGTACACCTACATGTGTATATATAATTTACATATATAACTTACATGATGTGATATATATACATTATTACATTTTACACATACAGTGTGGCTGTGACTACAGTTCCGTCGTGACCACACTGGAGGCCTAGGATAACTGCCCATCCCCCTCACCAGCACCGGTTCCAGGTAGTTTCTGTGATGGTTTTACCTGGTCCTCCTTGCCGTGAGCTGGCAGTGTGTCACCCACTCACTCACTTCTCTGACTTGCTGGTCTTCATTAGATCCATCGCTCCCTTCTATCACATCCTATTTACTAAATGCTGGTGATTCCCCCTATCTCCTTGTCTCTCAACCGCGGTGAGAAAACAGCACGGAATCTGCCATGTCCACCGTCTTTGAGCATACAGTGTGCAGCAGTCTTAAGCACATTCACACTGTGGTTCCCCATCTCTCCTTCTGCAATTGCCTGAGACTCAGCCTTGGATTCTTTGTTCATGGGAACTAGAGTGCTTCCGGGGAGAACGCCTCTGGTCCCCCACACAGGCCTGCGTAGAGCGAAAGTCCGGGAGGGTCATACTGCACCTCAAACACACTCTGACGGTGCCTTTTCTGTTACCTGCACATTCTGCTGACTCTGTAGATAAAAGCAGGTCAATTCCCTGCAGCCAAGAGCCTTGGGCTGGGCATGGCATGGGCTCCCTCCCACAAGGCCAGTCTCACAAAGGGGCCAGATCTACGCGTGCTCAGTACACACCCAGAGTTGGGTCCTCCACGCTGCGGAGCGGGGACAGAAGAAGACTGTGCCTGCTCAAGTGGCCCCTGCTTTGACTTGTGGGGAAAGCACTTGGAGGAAGGAAGTTTAGAATGTCAGCTTCTTCATCTGAAATAGGAATCCACTTATAGACTGACTATACCAAAGCTTGAGAAATGAGATGTACGGGAACTATTTATTTTAAAGTCAGACATGGCAAGTGTTTAATAAGCAGAACAGTGTTTGTTTTTATCACTGAACCCCGAGTTTGCCCATGCCCCGCAAGGCTATAAGCATGAGTGAAGATGCTTTAACAGCGATAGTTCTGATTTCGCCAGCTGACTGCCCCCTCACTCCTGGGGACTTTTCCCCAGAGGGGCCTCTTCGCTCACCTATCTGTGAGGCATCCGCCGTCCTACAAGCTCGGGTTGCTGAGGCTGCTCCTCGCACCCAGCCCCACCTCAGGCATCCTGGAATTCTTGCACCGTCACACTGTCTCTCTCTGTCCCCATGTCACGCTCAGCAGAGATGTTCTAAAGGAATGTGGCTAGTATGTCACTATGTTACATTCTTTCTGAAGTGGTTTCAATGTTTATTTAGAATTCCCTGCTCATCCCATGACAGGCCTAAGTACGTCTTTGGAACTCGGTCAAGAGACATTCCTCAGGGATAGATACCAAGCTCTGTTTGTATTGCTTGCCACCTCCTCCCCTGGGCTGAGTCCTGTCCTGAAAGGTCCTTCAACAATCATGCATAAAAGCCAAATCTGTCCCAGAGCAAGAGACGCAGCCTAGGCCAGGGGAGCTCAGTTATGACCATACTAGACTTTCACATACCAAGCCCAATCTCCCCAGCACCTGCCCTGTATTCATTATTTGTTGCTGTATAATGAGTTATTCCACACTTAGCAGCTTAAAACAACAAACATGTATTATGGGGTCAGGAATTTGAGAGTGGCTGAGCAAGGAAGGTGGTTCTAGCTCAGGGTCCCCTGCGAGACTGCGGTCAAGGTGTCAGCCAGGGCTGCAGCCCGCTGAGGCCTCACTGGGTCTGGAGCCTTTACTTTCAGTCTCGCTCACAGGGCTCTTGGCAAGAGGCTTCATTTAGCTCCTTGTGGCACGGGCCTCTCCGTAGCATCTCATGACAGGACATCCCCGTAACTGGATTATCGAAAGAGAGAGACCAGGACATGAACTGCAGTCTTTATAACCTAATCGCCAGCCCTGCCACATTCTGCTGATCACACAGACCCACACTAGTACCAGGTGGGAGGGGACTACACAGCAGTGTGAACACCAGGAGGGGGGCGTCACAGCAGAGCCATCTCTGCCCTCTGCCCTCTCCTGCTCCACCCTCCTACAATCTCGCCTGATGGGTGCCACCTGTCTTTATGGTCAATAGGGGACTTTAGGGGCCCCTGGAATGGAATTTAGGAATGACAAGGCAGCACATGTGTGTGAAAGACAGGAACCAGGGAAAGAAAGAGCAGGACAGAGGAAGACAGAAATAAATCAGAGGACAGAGTCTTAGGAGATAAAAAGCAGATCTCTGATATTGTGGGACGGTAAAACCTGGGAACTGGCGGGAGACCTGCATCTTCGGTGAGGCAGGGTCGATAGAAGTAAGTGGTTCACAACAACGGGGGTCTATTTCCCTCGTCACCTCTGCGTGGCTACAGGCACTGCTCTGCACCTCTTCACTTGGGAGCCCAGGCTGATGGGTTAGCCATCCTCTCGAACATTGCTGAAACCATTGGCACCAAATGAGCTCTGGAGGGTCCTGTATTGATGGGCTCTGGTCCAGAAATGATGTGTGTGCCTTCCATTCATAGCCCATTGGCCACAAATGGTCACTTTGGCTCCAGCCAGGCATGACAGTGACCAGAAATACAATCTTATCATGTGCCTGGCGGAGAGGAGAACTGGGAATATTTGGCAAACAGCACTAGTGATCCCCCGAGATCTAAGAGAAGAAAAACTTCTCAGAGAGAAAGGCAGAGAAGAGGCCAAAGCGAAATCCTGGGGCCTAGGCTGGAGTATGCTTTCAGAGCACAGTCCTGGAGGTGTCTGCAGGACCGTGCTCTGAAAGACTCCCTGCTGGTTACTCCATCATTCCTGGGCTCAGTGCATCCTTTGATGCCTCACACAGCACCCAAAGGAGCAAGCCTCTCTGGAGTCCTGTGTGTCAGACCTGGTTCATCCCCTCCGCCACCCAACCCTCTGATGCAGGGGGAGGATGCCTAAACACCAGGTCACATGCCCACCCAATTTCATGCTCCAAAGCATGGCCAGACCCTTGGGATCCCTGGCCACAACCCCAACGCACTTCTCAGAGAGGACAAGCTCTCATTAGCCCTGAGAGGTCCCCGGGGCAGGAAAGTCATTTTCTGCCTAGACTCCAGTTCTCTTCCTTTTGACCGGAAGCTCCAGTTCTAGGAATCCCAAGTTCTCACCCACACTAGCCAGCCCAGCACACACAACCCAGGCAAAGGTCCCATTTCCTCAACAGACTTTTCACAAAGAGACCTAGAGGTGGCTGAGGGACCACACACTGGGACACTTGGGCTTGCCTTCTGGCAGATTTCACATAACCAACTCAGTACTTTTTCCCCCCACATTCTCACTTCCTAGAACAGCTTTGGTTAGAGTTGGTTTACTTGCTGTTGTTATTGTTCAGGCCTAAGGACTCCCTTTGCTCACACAGAGATTAGGCCATACCCATGATTCATCAGCAGGATCCGTACCATCTACCCCCATCCCCTAAGCCATCTCTAATAAACATGCAATGCAAGTGAAATGAGCATGTTTGCGAGGCAAAACAAAACGTCTGGTTTCCCCTCCCACCAGAACGCCTGTCCCCTACTCCCTCCAAGGAGAAATTCTGGAGCTAAGAGTGCCTCTAAGGCCTGAAGCATTCAGACATCAGCCCTCAAGGAGCGGGGGGAGGGGCGTGTCCATAGAAACTCAGGGCATTTGTCACATGAACTGTAACATTAAATTTCATTCTCAGGGGCCAGTGTCATCTCCTAGCTGTTGACTGAAAACAGTCACAATGGTAATGCTCCAGGAGGAGGCAAAACAAACCTGGGAACGGGGCAGCCGGGAATTGTCCAAGGCGTAGGTAGTATTTAACTTTGCCTTGACAGTTGAAAAGATTCTCAGCGAATAATGAGAAGGGAGGAAGTTAGTCTAGGGGAACAACATGAACAAAGAAAAGAAAGGAGGTTAAAAAAATGGCCAATTAATAGAGTATGTGCAGTGGAGCAGTGGAGAAAACGCTGGAAAGACAGCTTGAAGTTGATTGTAGAGAGCACTAAGTGTCCGCTAAGGAGTTAACCTGATTCTCAAGAAAATGCAATAATAATCAGGATAAAGAAGAATTTTAACTAGGACCTACAGAAAATTTACTAGGTCAGGTATTAGGCCAAATATTTTATGTGCATTATTATTTTACAACAACCTAGTAAATCCATTTACTATTTTCCAATTTTAAAAATTGGCTCAGAGAAGTTGAGTTATTTGTCAAAGGTCACACAGCTAACAAGTAACACACCCAGGATTCCAACCCGAATTGCCTGACTCTGGATGCTCTACTCTTAACCAGTAGGTGAGAATAAATAGTGATAAACAATGTACTTATGAAACTACTTCCCCATGGCCTTGGCCTTAGATGGCTTCAGGGGAGAGGGCAAGGAAAATGTCAGCCTGAGCCAGACAATTCACTGCGTAGCTCAGGCCTCAACATCTGGTGTCCTTCACAGCTGACAGCTGAACAGAAAGGCTGGACATACAAATTCTCTGGGAGAGCAGGAAAGGACAGAAAAGCAGCATGGGGGATGGGGGTGGTATAAAGGTGCAAGGCATGGGCCACAGCTGTCTCTGGGGACACTGTACTCATGTTAAACAAAGTTCCAAATTGAATGTGACCTCTTCCTCACCCGGGGGCTCCCCGAGCTGTCCTGCCAGAACACACCAGGCCTTCTCAGAGGTACGCTGCGGCAGAAATGGGATGTGTGTTCCCTGCTCAGGGGCAGAGCCCATTTCAGTCTGTTCTGGCATTCTTTCTCTTCATCGGCAGCCAAAACAACCCATTGCCTCGCCGCAGTACCCGCTTCAGACCAGCTGCTCTGGATTACTCCCGGGAGCTTCGAGACATCCACAAACACTGAACCTGTGGAAATGAGCCCCATTTTTGATGGCCCTGGCGGGAGGAAGCCACAGTAAGGACAGTCATGGTGGCCGGAGGGCAGGCGAGGGCAGCAGAGAGCTAGAAGAGAAGCCCAGACCAGTGCTAGTGACCGCAGCTGGGAGAGCTCCGGGAGGAAGTGGGAAGGGCCGTGGAGAGCCTCCATCTGCCAAGGAAATCCCCTCCCCTGGGTTCACAGGGAGGCCAGGTTGAAGCGCAGATGGTGGGGGAGCACGTGGAGAAGTCAGACCAAAGGAGAAGTGGGGAGCTGCCAGAGACAACACCATGGAGAGTCGAGGAGAGAGCCGGAGCATGCTTCAGGTCAGCAGGGTCCTGGAGCGGCTCTGAACCCCCGCCAGCCTCCTTCTCCCTGGGCCAGGAGAGCAGGGAGGAATTTAGGCAAAAAGCAAAGAAGAAAAGCTGCCTGGTTTAGTTTATGAGGTCATCATAACCCTGATAATAAAACCTGTCGAGAACAGTACATACTCAAAAATACAAAGTACAAAAATACCAAAAAACAAAAAGACCCACCAAAATTCAAAAACGCAAGTCTCATTTTAAAATACAGATAGACTTTTTTTAAAGTTAACAAACTGGATTAAAGCACATTAAAAAAAATTCATGAGAGCCAAGCAGGGTTTATTCTAGCAATGCAAACATGGCTTAACATTGGGAAGTGGGTTCAATTATACAATTCATCAATAAGGAAAATAAATCACTCAAATCTAGACTCTGCGCCCACTCAAATTCCACAATCATTTCTGTCGTGTTCTTGTTGAACTTTTAAAATTTTAGGAAGAGTAGGATAATCTCTCAACCTAATGAAGAGTAGCAATATCTTAGTTAACATTGAAATACTACAGCCTGTTCCGTTAAAACCAGTAACCAGAATAGGGTGCTCAGTGTCACCACTATTATTTATTGTTGTTCTAGAAGTTCAAGCCAATTGCAGTTGTAAAAGGGCATCAAAACAGAAACGAGGGGCGCTAAGACAAAACTATTATTATCTATCAATGCTATACCTTACTTACTAATACTGTATATTAAAATTCAAAGATAACTTCCAGAAATAGTTGAGAAGAGCTAGAAAATAACTCATAATAAAAGAAATGTGAATTAAAACAATAGGCAATATAAGCTTTTGTACCCCTAGAATGTTCCCAAAATATTTAAAACACGTTGAGAAGGATGTGGGTAAACAAGCACACTCCCACATCGCTGGTGGTATTGTATATTGGTACAGCCTCCATGGAGAGCAGTTTGGCAATATTTAAAAATTATAAGGGCACCTGCTTTGTCATCTAGGAATTCCTCTTCTAGAATTTACCCTACAGATATCCTTGTATCCATCCTTGTACCTAAAAAAGTATAATAAATATGTAATAATAGGAACTTGTTCGGTGAATTGTGGTGTCCATTGTGTGGTCTGCTCCGCAGCTGTAATAAAAGGAGGGAGCTTCTTATGTACTGAAATGGAATGAGCTCCAAGATTTAACGTTAAGTGAAAAAGCGAAGTGCATAGACTATGCATTGTCTACGTATTTTTTCAAATGTGTTTTTAAATATTTTTGAAAATAGGAAAAATTATATTTACTAGCTTATAAAGTATCTATGGTTGAATACAGAAGAAGCTAGTAACATTTATTGCATCTGTGCTCCCTTTCTATGATTTGAGTTTTAAGCCAAGTAAACATATCACCTGTTAACAAATACATTTAACAGCTTGGGGGGCAGGGAGCAATGTAGCTGGAGGTCCTCTGGTTTGCCAGATATAAAATATATATTTTAAGCTTCTATTATTAAACATTATAACACTATATAATACAGCAAAAGTACAAGCATACAAACGAGTCTCTTAAGGCTTAATAAAGAAAACATCATAAATTAATGGGGACTCCATCTCTGGCCACAGGTCCTCCGACCACTGTTGCTGCATCCTCTTTCTCTATGACCTCCTACAGTTGCAGGCCTCCTAGTCCTGGGACCTGGGCTGTGGACGGTTCGGTCCACAGCAGGAGGTGCCCACCGCACACCCAGCATCCAGGAGGCTCCAGCGGCCTTGGCTCATCATTGTCCTCTGCACGTTTGTGTCCTCTTCCTCCTCTGGGCGCTACAGCGGCAGCTCTGTGGGCGACCTGGTCAGATCGGATGGGATTCTGGTGGGCAACAAGAAGGTGACCATGCAGAACTTCAACGACTGCCTGGCCGGCTACATGGAGAAGGTGTGCGCCTTGGAAGCGGCTCCCAGGGACTGGGAGGTGAAGATCCATGACTGGTACCAGAAGCAGGGGCCTTAGCCGGTCCCGCCTAGGACTACATCCACTCTACCAGACCATTGAGGAGCTGCAGGACAAGGTTCTTGGTGTCACCATTGAGAATTCCAAGATTGTCCTACAGATTGAAGATGCCTGTCCAGCTGCAGATGACTTCTGAACCAAGTTCGAGACCGAGCAGGCCCTGCGCAGGAGCATGGAGGCTGATATCAACGGCCTTCAAATGGTGCTGGATGAGCTAACCCTGCCCAGAGCCCACCTGGAGATGCAAACTGAAGGCCCGAGGGAGGTGGTCAGGTCCATGTGCAAGTAGATTCCACTCCTGACATCAGCCTAGCCAGGATCCTGCATGATTTGAGAAGCCAATATGAGGCCGTAGCTGAGAAGAATTGGAAGGATGCTGAAACTTGGTTCACCAGCGAGACTGAGAAGCAGAACCAGGAGGTTGCTGGCCACACAGAGCAACTCCGGAGTGTTGCAGATTAGCAAAACGGAGGTCACCCACCTGCATCACACCCTCCAGGGTCTGTAGATCCAGTTGCAATCTGAGCTCAGCGTGAAAGCAGTCCTGGAAAGCACACCGGCAGAATCGGAGGCTTGCTTTGGAGACCAGCTGGCACGGACCCAGGCACTGAACAGCTGTATCAAAATCCAGCTGAGTGGCATGCTGGCACAGCAGCAGAACCTCGGGTTCAGGAGTGTCATTTAATTTCCAGGTATTTATCTATTTACCAGTTATCTTCTTGTTATTGATGCCTTATTTAATTTCTTTCTGGGGGACATACTTTATGTGATCTCAGTTCTTTTAAATGTATTGAGACTTACTTTACAACTCATAATGTGTTCTGTATCAGTGACTGTTCCACATGCACTTGAAAAGAATGTGAATGTTCCATTGATGCTGGCTGTTAATGTTCTACAAATGTCAGGTCAAGTCAATGGATAGTATTCAAGTCTTCTTTATTCTTACTGATTATCTATTCTATCCATTAATGAGAAAGGAGTATTGAACTCATCAACTGTAATGGATTTCTCCATTTCTCTTTCCATTGCTGTCAATTTTTGCTTTATACATTTTGAAGCTCTGTTATTGGGTGTATACACAGTTAGAATTATGTCTTCTTGATGAACTGACCCTTTCATTATTAGGAAATGTCCTTCATTGCTGTTGGTAATATTTCTTGTCCTGAAGTCTATTTGGTTTGATATTAATATAGCCACTCCACTTTTCTCTTTTTAAAGTATATTTTATTGACTATGCTATTGCAGTTGT
This sequence comes from Sturnira hondurensis, assembly GCF_014824575.4. NCBI lineage: Eukaryota > Metazoa > Chordata > Mammalia > Chiroptera > Phyllostomidae > Sturnira > Sturnira hondurensis. The sequence goes on from NW_028079136.1 coordinate 6,499,244, forward strand.
CCCATCCCCCCCCCCTTATAACCTGCCACCCTGCACGTCCCCTCTTACTGGCATCACCCCCCCTCCGACTTAGCTCATGTCCATGGATCGTACATATAAGGTCTTTAACTTCTCCAGTTCCCATACTATTCTTAACCTCTCCCTGTCTGTTTTGTACCTACTATTTATGCTTCTTATTCCCTGTACCTTTTCCTCCATTCTCCCTCCGCCCCCTCCCCACTGATAACCCTCCGATCTCCATTTCTGTGATTCTATTCCTGTTCTAGTTGTTTGCTTAGTTTGTTGATAGTTGTGAGTTTGTTGTCATTTTACTGTTCATAGTTTTGATCTTTTTTTTAAGTAAGTCCCTTTAACATTTCATGTAATAAGGGCGTGGTGATAATCAACTCCTTTTACTTGACCTAATCTGGGAAGCACTTTATCTGCCCTTCCATTCTAAATGATAGCTTTGCTGGATAGAGCAATCTTGGATGTAGGTCCTTGCCTTTCATGACTTGGAATACTTCTTTCCAGCCCCTTCTTGCCTGCAAGGTCTCTTTTGAGAAATCAGCTGACAGTCTTATGGGAACTTCTTCATAGGTAACTGTCTCCTTTTCTCTTGCTGCTTCTAGGATTCTCTCCTTATCTTTACTCCTGGTTAATTTAACTATGATGTGCCTTGGTGTGTGCTTCCTTGGGTCTAATTTCTATGGGACTCTCTTAGCTTCCTGGACTTCCTAGAAATCTATTTGCTTTACTAAATTGGGAAAGTTCTCCTTCATTATGTTTTCAAGTAAGTTTTCTATTTCTTGCTCTTCCTCTTCTCCTTCTGGTACCCCTATAATTCAGATGTTGGAACATTTCAAGTTGTCCCTGAGGTTCCTAAGCTTCTCCTCATTTTTTTGAATTCTTGTTTCTTCTTTCTGTTCTAGTTGAATGTTTATTTCTTCCTTCTGGTCCAAACTGTTGATTTGAGTCCCAGTTTCCTTCCCTTCCCTGTTGGTCCCCTGTACATTTTCCTTGGTTTCACTTTGCATAGCCGTCACTTTTCCCTCAATTTTGTGACCATACTCAACCATTTCTGTGAGCATCCTGATTACTAGTGTTTTGAACTCTACCTCTGATATGCTGGCTATCTCTTCATCACTTAGTTGTATTTTTTCTGGAGTTTTGACCTGTTCTTTCATTTAGGACCTTTTTTGTCTTGGTGCACATCTTATGTAGTAAGTGGTGGAGCCTTAGGTATTTGCTAGGGCAGGGCAACCCATGTCACTGCATTGTGGTGCTATATGTGGGGGAGGGGTCAGGGGTCAATGCTGCTTGCTGGGCTCTTGTCCGGCTTTCAGTCACTTCCACAGCTACCCACAAGCAAATTGGGCTCTTCTGGTGCTGATTCCTGAGTGGGTGAGTCTGTGTATGTTCTAGGAACCTATGGGTCTCTCCACCAAACTGTCCTGTGAGGCTGGGAGTTTCTCCCACCGCCTCAATCCCCACAGGTGTTTTCAGTCAGGGGTTTTGAGGCTTTATTTCCCTTCACAGGAAATAAAAGCCTGGGTTGTGTAGTCTGTCTCACTCCCAGTTGTTCCTCCCAGTTTATCTGAAAGCAAATGTGGGACCACCCTGTCTGCCAGCTTCACCTTGCTCACCCCAGTCCTCCAGCTGCCGCCTTGCCTGTGAGTCCCGTCTGCCCCGGCTACCCATCTCTGTCCCTCCTACTGGTGTGGATGAATGTTTCTTCTTTAACTCCTTGGTTATTGGACTTCCATACAGTTCAATTTTCTGGCAGTTCTGGTTGTTTTTTGTTTTTAAATTTGTTGTTGACATTCTTTTGGTGGTGGAAGGAGGCACAGTGTGTCTATCTACGCCTCCATCTTGGCTAGAAGTCCCACTCATTTTCTTATCAGTGTTAGCAATGTACGTTTTTTTCTATCCTTTAGTTTTAATCCACATAGGTCTTTATATTTAAAGTGGGTTTCTTTTTTGTTGTTTTTTGTTTTAAAATATAGTTTTAATTATAATTTATTTTAAAAATTAGTAATACAATCACATGATTCAAAATTATAGAGGTACAAAAAGGTGTATATAGATCCTTGAAAGTAACTCCTTACTTTTTCTCATTATTCCACACCTCTTTGCAAACTTCGTGACCTCAGGGTTTTTCTTTTTAATTTTTTAATTAAAAAAAATATTTTCAGTTATAGTTTATATTCAATATAATTTTGTACTAGTTTAAGGTGTACAGCATAGTGGTCAGACAATCATAAACTTTCCAAATGTTCCCCCTTATATTTCCAATAATAAACTGGGTTTCTTGTAGACAGCACAAAGTAGGGTCTCTGTTTTTAAGGGGAATGTCTCAGAGCATTGATATTTCATGTAATTATCTATATGGCTTTAAATTTATCATCTTGCTATTTGTTTTCTACTAGTCCCATTTGTTCTTTGTTGTTCCTTTTTTCTCCTTTTTTTCCCCCTTGACTTCGTTCAGTTTACTTGATTGCTTTTACAGGATTCTACTTTATCTCCATTTATTTGAAGTTTATTTTTTAGCTGCACTTATTTGGAAGTATTTTTTGCCTTTTATTTTTAGGCAAAAATATACAAAATATGCCCTGTGATAGGGTAGACTGTTACCCTATCACAGTCTACCTTCAAATAATAACCAATGGAATTGGTTTTCCTCACTTTTCCATTCTTGTATAGCATAGACTTTATAACAATATGCTTTTATTTCCCTATCCCATCTCTTGGGCTGCTGTGATCATGCATTTTACTTCCACGTCTGTTATAAACATCATGAAATATTGTTATTATTTTAAAACTGTAAATTATCTTTTAATAAAATGTTAATATGAGGGAAACTCTTTCGTAAATATTCACGTTTACCATTTCCTTCCACTCTGCCTTCCTAGGTATAGTTCCAAGTTTCCGTGTAGTAGTATCATATTTCTTTAGCCTTAAGAACTTCCTTTAACATTTTTATAGTGCAGGTGATAGTCACAAATTGTATCAGCCTCTATTTGTCTGAAAAAGAAGTCTTCACCTTCATTTTCAAAGGATTTTTTTTCCTCTGGATAGAGCATTTTAGGTTGGCAGATTTTTCTTACAGCATGTTAAACATATTGTTAGAAATAATAGCTTATTTTCACATTCACTCTTGTCTTAGTCCTTCCTCCTGTACGTATCTCTGAGTTTCTCTGGCTGAATTTAATATTTTTCTTATCATCGGCTTTCAACAATTTATGTTGGTCTTTGGTGTGGTTTTCTTTATATTTTTCCTATCTGGAGTTCGTTGCACTTATTGGGTCTGTGGATTTACAGTTTTTATTAAATACAGAAGGTTTTCAGCCATGATTTCTTTGGCTCCCACACACTTTAGAACTCCAATTACACACATATTACACCACTTGTTGTTGTCCCACGAGTTAAAGAGGCTCTTATCATCTTTTATAGCCTTCTGTTTTCTTCTCTGCATTGCAGATGGGGTAGTGTGGATGGTCCTGGCTGCAAGTTCGCTGCTCTTTTCACAATGTCCAGTGTGGTACATTTTTCATTCTCTGTATTTTATTTGTCAACTCTGCAATTTCCATTTTATTCTTTATTGTAGCTATCGCTTTCCTTCCTTGTTATGTTCATGTTACTCTTTAAATATTTGAACAGATTTATAATACCTGTTTTAAAGTCCTTTTCTGCAAATTCCATTGTTTCTTTAGTATCTACATTTGTTTCTACAGACTGGTTCTTCTACTCACAGGTCGCACTTTCTTGCTTCTTCCCATAATTAGCAATTTTTTGGATGCTGGGCATTGCAAAAGATTATATTGTTAAGTGTCTGTGTGTTGTTTTTCAAAGTAAGTAACTTTGGATCCTGGAACATACAGAGGACATTCATAGGAAAAAAACTGGTGAAATCCAAATGAAGTCTGTAGTTTTGTTCATAATATCAGGTCAACATTTGTTTCTCAGTTTTGACAAATGCAGCTTAGCTATGTTAATGTAGGGTAAAGTGGGGGAAGGATATACAGAAATTCTCTGCACTATCTTTGTAATTTTTTGATAAATCTAAAATTATTTCCAAATATACAGGTTAGTTTTTTAATTCTTCTTTTCTCTCATTTATCTTAAGGCATTATTTATTGTTTTCCCCTTGTGTTTTTTTCTGAATCATCATTTCTAAAATAATTTTTTTCTGTTATTCCTAACTCTCTAGTTCTTAAGATTTTATTTATTTTTTAGAGAGAGGGTAAGGGAGAGAGCCAGAGGAGAGAAACATCACCATGTAAGAGAAACATCAGTGTGTGAGAGAAACATCAATCGGTTGCCTCTCAAATGTGCCTGGATGGGGAATCCAAACAGTGACCTTCTGGTTTGCAGGAAGACACCCAACCCACTGAGCCACACCAGTCAGGGCTGGGATGTTATATTTTGATCTCCTTTTCAAGCATGGCTCTCTGGCATGCTCTTGTTGTCTATGGCTATATTATACTGCTGCTTATTCGTTTTCCTCATTGACCTTGGCACTTTCCTGTTGACTATGTTGATGTGTGTTTGGTTTTCCTGAATTTTATTCAAATCACTTTGCTGACTTCACGGAGTTCCCTCTTCTGCTATATTCACGCAGTGTCAAAAAGTATCAGACTGCATTCTAAAATTAAGTTTATTTTTAATTAAATAAATAAAAGTTTCTTTTAAAAAGTTTTTTTTATAAGGTTTTCTATTTCTTTTCTCCTTTTCCACTTGTAACTGAACCTTATCTTTCTTTAGGTTTGGTTCGGCTTGGGGTTTTTTCATTTTTGGTTGGTTTTTGGTTTTATTTTGTTTTGTATTTTTGGTTCTCTATGTCATCCATTTTTATTCCCCTCCTGGAAGTTTCCCTTAGTGTAGGGCCCTGTCTTTAAATGGCACCCAAGCCACTCAGTTCCAGGAGTTCATGTTCAGAGAGACTAGAGTGCCCCAGTCCCTCTAGGCTAAGGCCCTTTGTTCTCATCCATTTTCATTCCAGTTTCAGCTACTTCTCTCAGATTCCCTTATGTCTGATGTCAGGCCCATTGGACGCCCTGCCACTCCCCTCTGCTTTCTCCCACACAGATGCCCCTAACACAGCACGGTTGTTGGTGCTTATACTTTGTCACCTACCTTTGTTGTAAATGCTGTCCCCAGGTCTTTAATTTTCTTAACTAGTTGCTTGGTCTTTTTTCATATGGTTTTTTGAAAAGATTCAAAAACTATGGTCCCTCACTTCTGCCATCTTTCCAGGATTCCAATATGTATCATTTTCCAAATCAGCACAACAGTGGAGAATATTAGGTATTTGGCAGCTCCTCTGATATGTCTCTTGGAATTTAACCACAGCAATAGGAACTGGGACGAATTAATTTGTTGAGACAGGGAAGCGCAGCCGACACATTTGCACTGATAATGTACATAGCATTTTGTATGCTTTTTTATTAAATTATTTTTTGTGTGTTTTTTATGTTTAGTACATAGTCTGTGTAGTGATCTTTTTAACAGTTTTGTAATACCCAGAGTATTGAGTGGAAATACCTAAATTTACTCAGCCTGTCTCTTATTGTTAGGCATGTGCACTGTTCACATTTTTCTGCTGACTCCGATGATGTTCTCATAAATATATTTGTACATTTATCTTTTTGTTTTTGTTGAATTATTTCCTTATGATAGAATCCCAGGAGTGGAATTTTGGGGTTAAGGGTAGGAACATCTCCCTGGTTCTGGCAATTTATAATCTGAAAATGTTTTGAAAATTATTTTTCTTATTATAGGGGAAAGGTCAAGGCCCAGTTGTTGATGGTAAGGATCACGTGAGGAAATAGGACTACTTCCCTGAGCATGGCTGTTCTATCCTTCCTCCCAGCTGCCAGTCTTTCCTGGTCATTTGTTCAACTTTAATTTTGCATTCATTTAACCAACACACATTGAGGGGTTCCTATGTGTCAGGCACTGTGATTTCTCTCCCCCTGACACTGAAGTAAACTCCATAAGTATGTGTAGTGTTCTGCTTAAGGACTTAACAACTGTGAAATAACGGGGCCCAGTCCAGGTGTGCCCTGGCCTGTACTCTGAGCCTGAAGGGTGCTGACATGCCTAAGACTGCTCCAAGTACCTTAGAACTGGTTGCCAGGGGAGATCTAGTATCAGCAGTGCATCCTCTTCCACAGGTCAGTTTAGCCCTATTCTACGGCAGCCTTGAGTAGAAAAGGGAGGATCTAGGAATTTCAACTGCATTAGCTAATATAGTTGCCCCCAAATAATCTTGTTACTTTTATTGCCCAAAACTGGCAAACTAGAAATAACCCCCAGGGTCTCCAAGTTACAACTTGCCAGCTCTGTGGATTAGATCCTTATACCTGACTTTCAGCCTCAGTTTCCCTGTCTTTCCACTGCCCTCTGAAAACTGAGTTTTGCCCTGAACTCAATCCTCTGGGCTCCAGTTCTGGTCGTGATTCTGAGTCCCTGCCTACCCTGGCCAGCAGCCTCCCACAGTGGGCTGGACCCTGCTCCACAACTCCCAGCCACTGACTGAGTTCATATGTTTAATGGCTTGAGTATTGAAAACCAAGATTTTTGTGCCTGTCTCTATTTTATGCTCCATGGCCTGCACCCTAACAGTCGATGGAACCCTGTAATCACAAACCTAGCTAGAATTCACCACAACTTTATAGCTCCTCCCAGAATCCCAGGATCGAGCCCATTACATAATGGACTATATAATGCATAACAGACCTGCTGAGTTAATCATCACCTTCTCCACCGCAGTATTTTACAGATGAGGAATCCAAGAACCAGAGAGTTAAAGTGACTGCTAGAGTCAAATAGCAACTTTGTGTCAGATCTAGGCCCAGAGCCCAAGTTCCTCAGTCTTAAGAAGAAAGGAATAGGTAAAACACCAGAAAAGAAATTTAGGAATAGATTTCAAAGCAGAAGTCCAATGACAAGTCCTGAGCCCCCTCAGCCCCGGGGTGGGCAAAGAGAGAAGACCCCGGGATTTGGGAATAAGATAGGTTCCAGCTTGCAAGACAGGGGTATGAAGTCAGAAATGTATGGGCAGCAAAGTTGACTTTATGCAGAGCCCTAGATCATCAGGTTGGACCTAGTTAAATGCCTCTTGTATCTCTAGAGTCCCCTAGGGACCTGGAGCAGGCTGGACCTTTAAGCGTAGGTCAGGGAGTCATATCTTAAAACTCTACAGGCCAAGGGAAAAGAAAGGGTGAGGAACTATGGAAGGATATAGGGACCAGGAACCAGGCTGAGACTGACACATGTAGATGCTCAGGTAGCCTACATAGCATCTGGGACCTGCCTGCATCACGGATGTTAGGCAACATAAGCTCGCTCTCTCTCTCTCTCTCTCTCTCTCTCTCTCTCTCTCTCTCTATATATATNCCCTAACAGTCGATGGAACCCTGTAATCACAAACCTAGCTAGAATTCACCACAACTTTATAGCTCCTCCCAGAATCCCAGGATCGAGCCCATTACATAATGGACTATATAATGCATAACAGACCTGCTGAGTTAATCATCACCTTCTCCACCGCAGTATTTTACAGATGAGGAATCCAAGAACCAGAGAGTTAAAGTGACTGCTAGAGTCAAATAGCAACTTTGTGTCAGATCTAGGCCCAGAGCCCAAGTTCCTCAGTCTTAAGAAGAAAGGAATAGGTAAAACACCAGAAAAGAAATTTAGGAATAGATTTCAAAGCAGAAGTCCAATGACAAGTCCTGAGCCCCCTCAGCCCCGGGGTGGGCAAAGAGAGAAGACCCCGGGATTTGGGAATAAGATAGGTTCCAGCTTGCAAGACAGGGGTATGAAGTCAGGAATGTATGGGCAGCAAAGTTGACTTTATGCAGAACCCTAGATCATCAGGTTGGACCTAGTTAAATGCCTCTTGTATCTCTAGAGTCCCCTAGGGACCTGGAGCAGGGCTGGACCTTTAAGTGTAGGTCAGGGAGTTATATCTTAAAACTCTACAGGCCAAGGGAAAAGAAAGGGTGAGGAACTATGGAAGGATATAGGGACCAGGAACCAGGCTGAGACAGACACATGTAGATGCTCAGGTAGCCTACATAGCATCTGGGACCTGCCTGCATCACGGGTGTTAGGCAACATAAGCGCTCTCTCTCTCTCTCTCTCTCTCTCTCTCTCTCNTATATATATATATATATATATATATATATATATATGTATCACCGTAGTCTATGGAAGTCCAAAGCTTTCTTTAAGATGTCTACAAATGCTCAGGACACATGTACTCTTGTGTCCTGCTCTCTCAGTGATAATATTCTTTGTTCAGCACCATGTCAATCGAGGCACAAAATTTAGGCCTTTCATGAAGAACATCTTCAGATACATCATAGATGAGATTAATAGACTTCACTGAAAATGTTGGGGCCCTTGTTAGCCACCTCATCATGACGATTCCCTCTATTTTCCCCCGCACTACGCTTTCCTTCACGGTACCCACTCTCCCATACTCCCGTGGTCCCTCTGTCTTCCTTCTGCCTTCTCTGTCCTCTGTTCTGTCCTCTCTGCCTTCTCTCCAAAGTCAGAAAAGATTCCTTCCATTATCTCCTGCAGAGATGCTGGGGGGGAAGCCGCGCATGCTTACACTCCTACTGCTTCTTTACAAAACTCTGCCTGCAAAATGCACTTCCCTCCCATGGAAGAGTTCTGGTTTTAGATGTTGAGGTAATTCAGAATTTTTTCCATCTTAACACATGTGGGAAAACAAAAAGTAGGCAGAATCATTGTGATGCCCCATTCATGGCAAACCAAGCACTGTGATTGTCCTATTCAACATGGATGGATAGGAAAGTTTAGAATGTCCTGTCTGATTCAGGAATGTGCCCGTGACCATGAAAGCTCAGCTGAGTGCAGAACTGAGCCTGAGAAAACTCAGTTTGTCTTGGGCCCCTTGTGAAGGCATTTTACGGTCTGCTGCTACAAGGCAGATAACCAAAGCGGAGTGCTGCATTTTTTAGATGAGTCAAAAAGTAAATAGTGCCTCTGGCAACCAGAAAGTTTCAAGGTTTTTCAAACCCGCACAGACTCTTAGAGTGAGTGCTCTTAGGTTGCAAACTTTGGGCTGGAATGTGATATCAATCTAATTGCAAAAAAATGTACAACGGGCTTTTCATATGATCAAATCAGGTGAGCAATTAAGTTTCAAGATATGAGGCTTGTTCTAGTTGCTACCTGGTGGTGTAAAATAACAACCAGTTCATTATTCTCAAGCATTACATGGGTCAGGAATTTCGAAAGGGCATAGCAAGGACAGTTTATATCTGTTCCACAATGTCAGGAGCCTCCGATGGGAAGTGTGAAAGGCTGGGGGTTACGCAACAGCTGGGTCCTGGGATTATCTGAAGGCTCTCACATCCATGCGTTTAATGCTGGAACAATCTGCACGTGGCCTCCCCATCTGGGCTTTCTCGTGCGTGGTGGTTAGTTTCTGTGGGAAGAGGCCTCTGCGATGGCCCCCAGTGATCTGTCCCTCCTGGAACTCACAGCCTTGTGTAACCCCATCCTCTTGAGTAACTTGCTTCTAACCAATAAAATATGGTAACTTGGACAGGGATATTTCTCTCATGATTAGGTTTAAAAAATTGTGACTTCTGTCTTATTATCAAACTCTCTCTCTCTCTCTGTCTTTGCTGGCTATGACAAAACCAGCTGCCAAGTTGGAGAGGCTCACATGGCAAGAAATTGAGGGTTACCCTGGCCAACAGCCAGTGAGGAACCGAGGACTTCAGTCCAATAATCCGTGAAGAGCTGATCGTAGCCTTGTGAGAAATCCCACAGCGGAGGAGCAAGCCAAACCATCGGCAGGTTCCTCACTTAGAAAAACTAGGAATCAGATAATAAATGTGTGCTGCTTTACACCGCTGAGTTTGGGGTGATTTGTTACACAGCGATAGATAACCTAATAAAGGTTTCACGAGTGAGCGTCCCACAAGAACCAGGCAAAAACTGCATCATTTCCCATGGCTCGGTCACATAGCAATGACTTCCCCTAGAGCCACAGCCTGTCCAGATTCAAGGAGATGGAGCATAGATTTCCCATCTCTCAGAGGAGGTATGTCACACTGTCGTCATAGGAACAGCATGTGGGAGGAGAGATAGTGTCGCGCACCCTTCTTTGCAAAACACAGTCTGCCATATGGCTTTTTGGCCTGGTCCCATAGCCCGGCCTGACCTGTTCATGTGCACATTTTAAGAACAATTGATACTGTTTTGCTGTTTTAAAGTTGAGGGTTGGCTGGTTCTCTTCCTGAAATATCTCCTCTGCTTTTAAGTAACGCTCAAGCGATACCTCAGCACATCACAAGACATGTGGGGACTGGTCCTCTCACAACCAGGAAGACCGCAGAACCACAGCTTCCAAGAATCTGATGACTATCTGGAGTACAAGCTTCTTTCCGTGAAAGAATGACTCCAAATGAATGGCAACGTTGCGCTGGCTGCTCGTTCGGAAACATTCCAGCAATGGCCCACGAGCCATGCCAGTTGGGTGGAAACTGGATGGTGGGCCAGCAGGATGTCAGGGGAGAGCTGATGGACACTCATGCCAGGCTGACCTTAGTGGAGCTTCCAGCATCCCGCAGACTCATAGAGCTTCTTCTGAGCAAGAAGGCATCTTAGAGATCCACCAATTTGGCTTCCACGAGTAATGACAGAAGCTACATTTAGGAAAGCCCAACTGAAATCACAAGCCCCCTGACAGCCAAAGATGCGGATCCCAGCATCCTGATGTCTCTTAAATATGTCCCATTTCACCAGGTGGTAAACTCGGGCTGCACTGAGTGCCCCAATCTCCATAGCTGGAGCCCCATCCCACTTGTCTTTAAGAAATCCAGACTCTTACCAAGTCTCCCTGGGAAATGCCCAAGTGGCCCACCCATTCCTCCCGCCCTTTCCACCTCAGCCAGCTGCCTGTTCCCCCCGGGGGACTCCTGGGCCTGGACAGCAGCTGCCCTCAGGGTGCCACTTGCCTCAGCCCACTGCTCTGGCCCAGCAAGGGTGGTATGGGCCCTTCCCCCATTTTCCTATCCTGTTCAAACAGACTTGGGGAGAAGAGGAGAGACTCAACAACAGACGGAAACATGAAGCCCAATCCTTTGGCTCACATTTCCCAGGCCCCAGGTGTGACTTCTCCACTCCTCTCTGCTGCCGCCCTGGGGCGAGGGCCAGCCTGTGAGCCTTGGTGCCAATACTCTCTGTAGGGCCCCCAGGTCCAGATAAAGGAGTCAGTTCTTCCCCCAGCTTCAGTCTAAGGCCAATCTCTTTTTCTTTACTTGCTGCACTGGGACTGGTCTTGTTCTAGGAGGCCAGAGAATTTGAGTCCGTTTCAGAGAAAACTCCAACTTCTCCTCAGTGACAGGATGAGCACTCTGACCACAGAACGCCGTGTGTGACACCAAGAGCCCAGCCACACTGAGCCCCACACCGCCCACATAAGTTGTTTTTCACATTCTCTCCCCTGCCGTGAGTTTATGACCAGAGCAACTCCGTCTTCCAGCCATCTTCAATGTCTCAGCTCCCGAGATTCTGTGACTGACTAGTTGAAGAATGGCTCATCCGTTTTCTAAAATAAACAGACAGATGGCGATCTAAATGCATACTTAGGAAATAAACACTGTTCCAAAGGAAGCCATTTGGAGGCTTCAGCTCTGCCTGATTTAATAACAATGTTTTATACAAGTTCAGTAAGCATTTTAGTTTCTCGGAGCCACAGAATGTCAGACCCTCGCCACTGCAGAATAAGATCTTTGCCCAGAGGAGGCATTTTCCTTGACATTTCCTCTCTTTTAGGGGACGTAAAACTGCTTGCAAAGTTTAAATGACAGTTCTTTTTCAGTCTCTGATTATCAAGAGATCCAAAAATCTTTGGGTCCAATCTCAGCCTCGCTCACCTTGTACCCACTTTACGGACAGAGGAAACTGAGGCCGTGAAGTCCGATAGTTTCCCTGAATGACACAGTGAAAACGTGGGGAAGCTGCATGCGGAACACGAGCAGCAGCGCTGGACGCTCTGGTTCTTGCCACTGCACCAGGCCACGCTCGGTCTGAAAGGAAGTGTTGCACATCACAAAAACATGCTGTGTGAAGACCAGCCAAGCATGCGACAAATCAGTCCCATTCAGCTTGGGATTACAAGCAAGACAAACAATAGAGCAGCCTTCAAAATGAACTTCCGTTTCCAGGATGAGAAGGAAACACAGGGACATGAGCTCTTAGGAGACACCTGCAGTGAGCAGGGACCCCTGCCAAAGAAAGGGCCTAAAGAAGAGCCTGAAAATAAAGGACTCGAAGGAGGACACGGCATTCACTCTCCACCCCACAGACTTTCGCCAGATGTGTTGGTCGTTCCTGGCTTTGGGCAAAGCAGCCGGCAGGTGACAGTGAACAAGTCGGAGTTCCTGCCCTCTTAGATGTCACCCTCGGCTAAAGGCAGCAAAGAAGTACCATATTTTGCCATGTCTAATGTGCACTTTTTGGCCCAAATTTTTGAGGGAAAAATATGGATGTACATTGTACCTGGTAATGAGTACTGAAACATGGGTGCGCATTATACACGGCAAAATACGGTACATGCAGAATTTGCATTGCTCTGATTCCCATGAAAGGGATGTCCTGATGAGAACATCCACAGCAACTCCGTGAGCATTTGGACCCTTGGACAGCAGGGGGCCTGAACTGATTGTCATTTCCGTTGTCTCCTGGCATAGAATTCCTGGGCAGAGCACTGGCCGGGCACCCGGTGCGATCCCTCCAGACTTCTGAGCCCCTCACCTCCCTCGTGAGTTACTTTACCCTGGAATGCTTTGAGCTTAGAGGTACACTATGTGACTGCGACCATTGTCAACAGGCAACGACACAAATCAACCATTTCTTTGGCAAAGACCAGCTGAACAAATGCTTAACTCAGAAGCCCGTTATAGTTTTTATGAAAACAAATTACATCAGCGCTTACCCCGGAGTCTCCCAACCAGGCGAAAGAGTGTTTTCTTTTGTGAATGTGTGAGCTGCGCTCCTAGCTCACAGGGCACGCAAGAACTCTGCATAGAGTGAAATGGCACAGAAGTCTCCATAGCTCAATACTCAGTTGTTCTTTCAAGCAGAGCCCTTAGAAAACCCATTTGGCAAGGAGGCAGACATTCTGAGAAGTCTCCACATGCCATGGCCTGTGCTGTGATCAGGAAGATACAGGAAGCCAGCCAAGATTATGGGCTGCGAGGGAAATAGATATTTACTGAGTGACATTCATGGGCTTTTATTATACTAACGTTATCTCATTTCATAGTAACCTGTGTGTAGTCAACTCCATGACATCACCCTGGACCCCCCTCAAGGCCAGCATTTGATAAGTCCACCTCTAAAGCAGTAGTGAGTAACACAGATTTTACTAGAGTCCGTGGGGACAGAGAAAGGACAATTACATTGCAGCCCACTAGCAAACCTTAATCCGACACCTCCATTTGTCTTCTCCCTCTTCCACTTCCCCCGTCTCTGTAACTTCCCTACAGAGCACTTCCTCTCTCCTTTCTCTCTCTCTCTCTCATTTTCTTTCTCTCTCTCTCCTTCTCCACGTACACAGCTTCTCAAAAATCCCCTCCACATCTCTCCCTGTCATTTGCCTAATCCCACACACAAAACCTCATCAGAAACATGCTGCATGAAATACCATGTGAATAACACATTATATAAACCCCTAGATGGTGGTTTTAGTAAAAGCTTTGTAAATAGGGAAGGAAAATCTGTACCCAAAATGCATCTATTTCATTAAGAACAAAATTCTGTCCTTTCCATGATGGAAGTGATCTTTTGTGATCAACCTTCTACCAGGTGGGCTGCCTGATGCTTTTAGGTTGAATGCTTATTGTTGGTCTCTGCTGTTGGCAGATGAGACATTCAGCAGTGGTGCTTGGAAATCATTTGCTGAGCCAATGAATAACCTCCATGGACCACTGTGGTTCCCATTGGACTGAGACATGAGTAGCTGAGGAAAGAGGCTAACAGACGTCCACTAACAGGTCATCTCATCCCCCTGCTTATTAAGATTCTCCTTATGAGATTTCTGTGAAGTTGTCATTCAATAGAACACAGCGTCTTAATACTCTGTTCATATTCAGAGAGTTCTCTACTCACAAAATCCTTTCTCAGATCTCCCAGTCACCCATTTTCTAACCACGATCATTCCAAGTCTTGACCATTCAGACGAACTACCAGCCACTACACCTAAGTGAATATAAGTCCACAGATCTGCCCACTGGGAGGATTTTCCTTCGCTCCTGCCTTTCGAAGCCACCCCACACACGGCAGGATGGCAATACTATAACCATCCACTTTGGGCAGTGCCGGCATATTATATAGACCCATATTTAAGTCAGGCCTGCAATTTTCCCTCCTCATCCAACTTGTCGCAGGGAACTCCCCAGAAGCCCACGGATTCAAGCTGAGCAGAAAGAGGCAATGTGGTAGGAGCGTGGGGCCACAGGCATCTGTACCATTGCTTATGCAAATTATTTGTGCCTTTGGGAATTGCCTGAGCCTGCCCTCATATATGCCACTTTCATTTAATGATGGAATGCTGCTGTGAATTCCCAATTTGGGGGCTTGGAGGGTCAGACAACATCCCATTCAGGATGTGCAACTTGGTGATTCACAATCAAGCATCCAGCCTCTATTAAAGCTCAGTTACAACCTGGGAACTGTTTCTCCAGAGAATAGTTGTCTTCAGAGGATGGGAAAGCTTTGCTCCAAAATCCTAAGGCACTGGTCTGTGACTCACCCATGTAAGCCTGCTAGAGTCTCCATGCAGTGTCCTTAGCAGCCATGGGCTCCTCAAGCACCACTGACATGCTACACGTACAGCCCGAGTGGCAGAGTGGCATGCGTGGCAGCCTGGACCTGGTGCAGGGCCTCTTATGTGACCCTTTTCAACTGACTGCTTTCCGGGATTCCCAGGGAATTAGTGTGGGTGGCATGAGTTTCATGTTGCCTCTGAAGCTTCCAGAGGCCCAGTGGGTATTGTACCTCTTTCTTACTGGTGGGAGGCATCAGATGCATTTACATTTTTTTACCTTGGAAAAGATATGTTACTGTGCCCCAGATCACTGGACCTTTAGAAATTTTACTGAGGTGACAGACCTCTGAATTTTTGTGGAAGTTACCTCGCACCTGCATGCATCTGTCTTACCCAGAGTGGTTGCCTCACCTGGCTTCCCAGGAAACTTGATCAACTGCACCGCTACTCTAGTATCAATCTAATGAATCGGGGGCGGGGGGGGGGGAGTGTTCAGAATAGAAAGGCAATCAAGGTCCCTTGGAACAAGATTTTGATATAAGGCAGGAGAGTTGATGATACACTTCCAAGATAAGACAGTGAGGTACTCCATTGGCCTCACTAGCTGCAAACAAACTGCTCCTGATGCACCTTATTAATGTGTAGAGAGAAAGAAGCATTCAGAGCAACCACTACATACCAGGGGTGTTGAATTTTTCCAACAATGAAACTATATCGATAACCACCACCTGGTTAGATGCATAATTAATTCACTGCCATCCTTCAAGATGCATCTGCCATAAGGTAGGTGCTATAATACACATTTACAGGTGAAAAGCTAAAACCACAAAGATGTTCACACACCACTAGAGGGAAGAGCTGGTGTTTGAATCCAGCATCCACTGCGCTTTATCATTATCTCACCACAGCCTTCATACCATGGTTGCTCTCATTCTGACCAGGCACCCAGCTTTGATCCAAGTCATTAAAAGACACACCAAACCCTCCACAAACTACAAGAGAATTAGTTATCAGAAAAGGTATGCTGTTCTCAGATGTGGAGAAAATGCCTAATACCGTGATAGGTATTGGTTACATAAATCTTGTCTTTATCAAGTTTTATCTGTACATCCTTTTACTAAGTGAGACAGATAAATAGATAATTACAATATACTATAATTAAGTGCAATGATAAGAAGACTTGGTCCTGCCCTGGCTGGTATGACTCAGTACTCACTAGAGTACTAAGTGCCAGTGTGTGAACCAAAGGGTCACTGGTTTGATTCCCAGTCAGGGAGCAAGGCTGGGTTTCAAGCCGGGTCCCCAGCAGGGGGCGCATGAGAGGCAACCATACATTGATGTTTCCCTTCCTCTCTTTCTCCCTCCTCTTCTCTCTCTAAAAGTAAATGAATAAAATCTTTTTTAAAAAAGAAGCAGTACTGGTCGTATAGAATACACAGGAGTTATTCTTAACCCTGGGTGAAAGTCAAGCGAAGTTTTCTGAGAGGATGTGATACTTGAACTGAGATGCAAAGCATCTGAAGGAGTTAGGCAGACAATGTGGGCAGAACAAAGCGGGGAGGCAAAATAAAGGAACCAGAAGAAGGAATAGCAAGGCCAAGGCTCTGCGGTGGCAGGTGCACATCGGAATCATTCAGTAAGTCTGGATCTTAGACTCGAAAGGACACAAGATGGAAGCCTAAGCACAAGCCAGATCATGAAGGACTTAAAACGTTTGTTAAGGAGTTTCCTTTTTACCTGAGGGCAATAAGGAGCCATTGAGTGGGTTTTAAGCAGAGAAACAGTATGACAGTTTTACACTTTAGAACTATTACTAAAGCTACAGAGTGAAGGCTAGAGAATGGGAAGCTACTACAGTAGTTGAAAGAGAGGACAATGACCGAAACTAGAACTGTGGCAAAGAGGACGGACAGAAGCGGATGGATTGGAGACACAAGTGATAAGACTGGGAGACGGAGGTGAAAAGGGGGGAGCCAAGGATTACATCCAGAAATTAGGCCACTGCGTGGGAACTGTGGTGCCATTCTCTGCAATGGGGAATGCAGTTCAGGGAGTGAAATGTTGTGAACCATCTGAGCGATAATGTCTGAAAGGACACAGGAGTCTGAAGAATGTGCCAAAAAAGATTTCGATGGAAATTCAGTTGCGGGAACCATTCAGTATATGGTGATAAACTGGAGCTCAGGAAGGATGAGTAGAGTGATAAGATAAGAGGAAAACGAGATGTTAGTGGTAAAATTCCAACAGAGAATTCAATAGATACTGGGGGGAGGGGCAAGGGCCATCACCCATGTCAACTGAAGTTCTGGGGGAAAAAATCCACAGACAGGGATTTCACTTTTGAGTATAAACATTCAGGGTTATGTATTCAAGTTAATATAGATACTCATAATAGATGATATTTATTAGAAATTTAACATATACTAGACACATTTCTAATGGGTTTACGTGTGTTATTGCTTTTACTCTCCTTAATCTTTACAATACTCTCCCTACTGAACAGAGGAGAAAAGCCAAGCACAGAGATTCAGTAGCACGCCTCAAGTCACACAGCCATTAGAGACAGAGTTGGGATTTGAACCCAAGACTTGTCGTTCCAGAACGTGTTGTGCTCTCCTGCCCCCCGTGAAAAATAAATTAGCACCTATTTCACAGTTACATGCGAATCGACAAAAGTAATACTTTGTTACTACAGGAATCCTCACGGTCGAAATGGGTCTTTTCAACAGAAGAATATTTTCGTACACGTGTTTAGAGAATGCCCTCAAGAAATACAGCTGCTGCCGCTGTTACCAGGTGAGAACCTCAGCCTCTCCTGGATGTCAGAGGGATTTGCCACTTAAAATAAAACGAGGACAAGAACAACAACAACAAAAAAAGTCATTTCTTCCAAAGAACTGAACTTCAAACAACTGAGACCTGAGGCAGGAACCCAAAAAGGGGGACTTGTTCGCACAAAAATGGAGGATTAGCCCAGCAACATAATTTTCGGCAGGTTCTGTGTCTCATAGTTATATACTTACTCATAGACAGACAGTTGTAAGCCATTTTTAAAACTTCTGAATTGGAAGATTAGACTACCTGTGACATGTTGCGTTCTGTTACTTTAGAAGGCAGTCTGAGAGAGGCAGTCCGCAGGCTAAAACGCCAACATTTCCCAGGTGTTCTGATGGTTTATGGAGACAGAAAACAGGAAGGCAGCGCTGTCCTGTGTTCCCAGGCTGTCAGACAGTGTCACTTCTCAGGCCCCACCCGAGGAGTCCCTACAATGACTTTTGTAATTGCAAACTAATATGCTTTTGTATGTGCAGGCAGGAAAATTTAAAAGAGGCACAACACCACAAGTGTGATCCTCCTAGAGAGAGTAGCAAAGACAGAGCTGGTCGGAGATAGGCGAGCTTGGTTACACTCTTCTGTTGTTTCAATGTGGTTGCATCGCCTGTATTGTAACAATAGCATCCAGCTGGGCGTAACTACAATGGACAAAACCAAACCCAAAGTGAAAAGCTGTGGTTTAAACCACTGATTCTCACGTTTGGTTATACATTGGAACCTCCTGGGGAGGTTTAAAAATTACCAAGGCTTCGGACCCAGAAATTCCTACTCAGTTGGTGGGATACAGGGGAAGGGGAATTTAAGCACTGGGAAACCAAGTCCCTACACGGGATTCTAATGGGCAGCTAAGTTTGAGAGCCAGTGTGCCGGGGTGAAGAGTGAGGCTCTTCGCCCCACATAGCCCAAAATTCCGACCAGGGCGGACCATGACCAGCAGAGGCGCTAAAGGATGTTATTAGCACTCTGGCTTCTTTATCCTGCTCCACGGTAGGTTTGCAGCTTTCATTCTCCTGGTAACAAGGTTGCTGCCAGTTCCGAGTACTATTGTATCAAAGCTCCACGCTGGAAGAAGGCAGAAGGGCAGAAAAGTTTCTCCTCACAGATTTTAGCCTTTCTTTTCAGAAACGGAAGCCCACCTCAGGGAATTCTGGGAACTTCTCATTAACCCAAACTCATTTCCTGGCCCTCTCAGGTCATAACGAGGCGTTGGAATTCGTGTATGTTGCTTTCCAGCCCCTAGAGTAGAAGACGACAAGGGAGATGCTGGTTAGAATGGCCACTGAGTGAGTCAGCCTACAGTATCAGCAAGGTATAAATGTACTACTTTTGTCATGTTCTTTAAATGTCAGCATCGTGGTGTTAAGACTACGACACACTTAGAAGTAATTTCATCATGACCTGGCCTGTCCACCACTCTATTTCCCACTCATACAACTTGGACCAAACCCCAGACTGCTCTGCTCCTTTTCCTAAGGCTACATTCACGAGTGGCTGCAGCAGCCTTTTCAAATCCTAAAGTCTCATCCTGGTGGAAAGGAAGTGGTCATTAGCCTCGGCCTAGCAAGTAGAATGACCACAAAACCCTCCCCAAAGTCCTGGCCTCCTTCTGCCTGATAGTCTCCAAAATAATTTTCATTTCTCTGCTGACCTGAAATTCACATTAAATTATTTATTGCCAAGGGCTTGAATTACTGCAAATATGTCCCTTGGGTTTATCCCAGTTGAATTAATAATCAGGGCCCCCACCACAATCTCTTGTTTGGCAGTTAGGCTTGTTCCAACCTCCCTCCTGAACTTAAGACTCATCATTTCCAACTGCCTGCTGGACAAGAGCATCAAGATGTCCCACATGCATGTCCAACTTGGTATGTCATCATGATCTCATGACATTCCCCTCCACACGCCCACGTTCCCATTCCAGGGAAGGGTCGAGTCCAGTGAGCGGGTTGTTCAAACAGATCCGGAACTGCGCTCAAAACCTGTCTTGTCTTCATTTCGTTTATCCAGTCCTTCAACATCCTGCCCATTCTGCTGCATTTATGTTCTTCAACCTGCCCCTCTCCTCTAAGTTAGGCCCCACTTAATCTTCCCCCTGGATTGTGTAGCAACAGTCACTCCCATGTCCTGAGGGGAGCAAACCTTGCCCCTTCCAGAAAGGGAAGCCAAGCCAGGGGGGTCGCCGCACAAACAACCAGGAGAAGAGTGTCAGGAGAGGAGGGCAGGAGGCAGTCGGGGTCCAGACCCCAGAGGGCTGCGTGCACCACCTCAAAGAGTAGGATTTTTGTAAAATAACTGTGATGCTAAATCATTGCCGGGCTTCCCAATGAAAGGATACCAATTTAATATACTCCATCTCACCCACCCTTCACACTGGCCTCAAATCACTTCTGTATAACGTAGATCAAATTATAATGAAAACCCCATAGAACCCACAACCCCAGTCAACATCAGACAAATTCCAATAAACAGGCATCCTACAGTATTCCTGACCAGTATTCCTCAAAACAGATAAGGTCATCAAGAAGAGGAAAGTGTGCTCTGGCTGGTGTAGCTCAGTGGACTGAGCACGGGCCTGCAAACCAAAGGATCACGGTTCAATTCCCAGTCAGGGCACATGCCTGGGTTGCAGGCCAGTTCCCAGCAGGGTATGCATGAAAGGCAACCATACATTGATATTTCTCTCCCTCTCTCCTTCCCTTCTCCTCTAAAGGTAAATAATAAAATCTAAAAAATATAAAATGAATAAATGAAAAATAATAGATAAAAAAGAGGAAAGCCTGAGAAACTGTCACAGCCACCAGAAGCTGAAGGAGACATGACAATTAAATGTAATGTGGTGTTCTGAATGGGATCCTGGAACAGAAAATGGGCATTAAGTAAAAACTAAGGAGATCTGAATAAACTATGAACTTTAAGTCAGTAATAATGTTTCGATACAGTCATTAATTATAATAAATGCACCAAGCTAATAATAGGGGAAGAAAATATGTGGGGCTATGTGAGAATTCTCTGTCCTACCTGCTCTGTTTTTCTGTACATCTTAAAATGTTCTAAAATATATATTAATTTAAAAGGAAAACCCTCCACCGTAATTCCCTACTTCCTAAAGACAAAGGCTAACCTTGGAGGTACAATATGTCCTTTTTCCAGGCCAATTTCTTACACACTCCCCACACCCCCAAAGCTACACTTAACATTCAGCTTTTCCTCCAATGTTCTAGGCCCTTTTGTGCCTCTGAGACTAAGTGTGCTGTTCCCTCTGCCTGGAGAACCAACCATACGTGATCCTTCTCAGCTCAATTAACTCTTCAATGACTCAACTCAAGTGCTCCCCTTAGCTCTCCCCATTCACTTCTGTGACATTCCGTAGCTCTCAAAACACTCACAGTCTCTGCTACAGCAAACTCTAGAGGCACATGTGGCCTGAATCAGACACCTCTCCTTCACTGTCCAGGTCTGAGGAACTCCCCAAACTATCTCTATCTTTGACATGTTCCAAGGCAGAATCAGAGAAAAATCCAGTATGAGCCCTCTCATGCCCACAATTGCAGGAGATCCATGCAAGCTCTCCAGAGTGGTCCTGCTGAATCCCTTTTCCCTTGAACTGAGGTGATAGGAAAAGCCCTGTAACTTGGGATAGGTAGAGATAAAGCTGTGTAACTTCTCCAAAGACATACTCTTTATAAATCCTCTCTTTTCCATGCACTTTATACATTTGATGTAGGTGAGGAGCTCAGTAAATGTTATCACCTTGAGGTATCCACTTTGAATGCCTGTGGGTTCATTTGTCTTGGTGTTTGCTTTGCTCTGGTGTCTAACAGGTGGTGTGAGACATGTCCACAGGCTTCAGTGTCCTCTTTCACACCATTTTTTGTGCCTTTCTGTACTACACAGGCTAGGACATTAAAAACTATAGTTCTCTTTTGCAGCCAGGGTACTAAATTCAACCATGTACCCTCACATGAGACTTGGAAGCCTTAAGTGAGGTAGAGGACAATACCCCACTGTAATTTCTCCTGGCAGTCAAGATCACTAGCCTGAGTATAGAAAGCCAGAAGAGCAGCTGATCTCAGCTTCTCAGTGACTGCTCGCCACCGTTTTGGGTATTAAGAGACGGCTGTGATGGCCATTGCAGAGTCAACAGGGGAGGCATAAGCTCCATAATCCCCAGATCAGAGCCACAGCAGTGCATTCTCAAACACATCAGTCTTGGCGGCAGCCCCAATGCCAGCTTCTTTAGCTCTTTCAATGATTTTGAAAGTACCTACCTTCCTGTACTAAATCCTTTTGTGCTTAAAATATCTAGAGTAGTTTATATATCTGTATTAATCTGCTTGAGTTGCCAGAACATACCATGAACTGGGTAGCTTAAATGAGGAAAATTTATTTTCTCATAGTTCTGGAGATTCTAAGTCCAAGATCGAGATGTTATCAGAGTCAGTTTGCCCTGAGGCTTCTTTCCTTGGCTTGCAGATGGCCACACTCCTGCTGCCCCTTCACGTGGTCGCCACTCTATGCATGTGCACCCCGGGTGTGTCCTCATCTCCTCTTTTTCTGGGGACACCACTGAGATTTATTTGGGGCTTACCATAACAGTTTCATTTTAACTTAATTATCTCTTTAAAGGCTCTCTCTCCAAAACATTCTAAGGTGCAGGGTTTAGAGCTTTAATATATGAATCTGGGAGGATACGATTCAGTCTATAACAATATCCTGCCCTAAAACCTGAAATCTAGATCTGTCTATCTAGATGTGTCTGCCCATACTTCCGACTCAATATCCTTGACAAAAAAGTGAATGAATGAAATGGCAGAACTTCACAGCAAAAGTCAATTCTCTAGTCTCTTTGTTCTCTTTGTAAAGGTTGCTCAGTTTCCCTTCCAGCTTCTCTTCCTTCTGAGCAGGTTTTTACCCTGCAGTTCATATGGAAGGCAGAAGAGAGCGAAGAGTGGTATATTAGTTATCTACTGCTGCTTAACAACATTACCACTGTTTCAACTGCTTAATACAACACGTGTATTATTTCACAGCTTCTGGGGTTCAAAAGTCCAGGCACAAATTAATCTGACCCTCTGCTTAGGGTCTCAAGAGCCTGCAACCCAGTATCAGCCACAGCCGTGTACTTATCTGAGGCTAGCCTAGGGGATAATATAACCCAAGTTCATTCAGAATTCAGTTGGCAAAATTCAGTTGCTTGTGGTTATAGGACTCAGGGCTTTGGTTTCATGGTGCCTGTCAGCCAGTGGGCACCTTCAGCTCTTAGACACTGTTCACGGGTCTTTGGTGCTTAGGGTTCTCAACATGGCCATTCACTTCCTCGAAAGCAAGAAAGTGGCTCAGCAATACAGCACTAAGGTCATATGCAATGTAATCAATAATCACACACAGTCCATTACCTTTACTGTATTGCCATTGGCTAGAAAAAAGTCACAGGCCCCATCTACCCTCACAAAGAGAGGATTACAAAGGCATGAATGCCAAAGGCAGTGTGAGAAAGCGACCTTGAGAGTCCAGTTGCCACAGCTGGCTTTTGCTTTCTTGGCTTTTCCTCTTCTTTCTCTGCTGTGGTCTCTATGATCAGGACCCTGTACTGGTCTGAGAACCAAAGATAGAAGGAAGGGGTATGGGGCCCTCCCCCAGAGCAAGTACCTCCCTCGCACACTGCCCATACGGGAGCTGTCTGAAGGCAGACAGCCCATCACTTTTGCCGGTCCAGGTCCATGAGCAGCAGAAGAGCTCAGGCTGTGATGATAGTCTCAGCTGCCTGATCATCTCCTGGTTGTTGCTTCAAGCTCCAAGGAGTCCCCCAGAGAAAGAGAATCACTACCCTCTGCATTTAACCAAGGCCCCAGAGCACATGCACCCTCGTCTGCAGCAGACCCTGACACACAGAGCGGCGTTCAGTCACTGATGGCAGGCTGGCTTCATGACCCCTTTCGATTCCAAGCCTCTGAAAGGTCAGGACTTCACCCATTTTCTTTTTTTTAATCCTCACCTGGGGATATGTTTATTGATTTTAGAGCAAGAGAGAAAAAGAAAGAGAAACATTTACATGAGAGAAAAACTTCGATCAGTTGCTTCCCATATGAACCCCGACCTGGGATCAAACCCACCACCTAGGTACGTGCCCTGGCTGGAACCAAACTTGCAACCTTTGGTGCATGGGACAGCGCTCTAACCAACTGAGCCACCTAGCCAGGGCCCATTTTTCTTTTTATTTCCTCACTGTTCTGAGCCAAGATCTGGCATATGGTAGGTGCTCCTACACTTTAGGAAAAATGGATTAACTGTTTAATTTAAAGACAGAATAATGTAGTGTCAGAACCTAAAGAATTTAAACAGAAAATTTGTTAAACACTTAGAAAAGAATGAGATTCTTACCAATGAACTCAAGTCAGCTCTAGAAAGATGGCCAAAATAGAGTAAATGAAAAATGAAGTTTCACATGATTATGTTTTTTAAATTACACTCATGGATATTGATCATGAAAATCAGCATAATGGTTTTTGTCAATCATCACCTACATCTTATTTTCTTATAATGTATGACTTTTTATTTATTTATCTTTATTGATATTTAAAGAGAAAGGGAGAGATCTGCGGTCCCCCTGATTGTTGCTCTCATTGGTTGCTTCTTGCCTCTCCTCTGACCCTAGATCAAACCTGCAACCTGGGGGAACCCAAACAGCAGTCTAACCCACTGGGCTACCCGGCCAGGGCTGTAATGTGTAACTTTTTATATTTTGAATTAAAACAATAGAAAGGAATATAAACAGCTTTAGGAAGCCAAGTGTCTCATCAATTAATCATGCCTCATTTCCCTTTCTAAAAATAGATTGTTATTAGGCTGATGATTCGAAGAATTCAATTCAAGTCAACAAACATTTATGGAGATCCCACTCGTACAAGGTATTGGGTAAGTGCCAGACTGCTAGGGGTCAAAGTGCCCAAGGCAGTGTAACGTGAGCTCAGCAAGGCATTAGCCAGAGCATCTCACAATACAGTAACGAAGAAGGTCAGGGGGTGACTGTTATAAAAGCACGGTGACATGGTTTTGCTGCTGGCTGCACAGCCATGTACGCAAAAGGTTGATGAATGTTCATCACCAGGAAGTTTCCCATGCAGAGTCCCAAGCACCTTTCTTAGAGTCTGCCCTAGCCAATATTTTTATATATGACTTGAATGAAGAACGTAAGCACAAAGTTTAGAGTAATAGCCAACAGGTAACAGAAGCAAGATGTAGAACGGTCTGAACAGCATGAAATTCAACAAGGATCATTGTTAAGTTCTGTATTTATTTTCCAAAAAATCAACAGTACAAATTCATGGGGATTCCTGGCTTGGCGGCAGTTCATGTCAAAAACAACTGGGTTTCTTATTGACCACAGATTCATTATGGGGCTTAATGGAATGTGACTGATAAAAACAAAGGCCAGGGCAGTTTCTTGACCACAGCCATAAATCTGGTGTCCCGATAAGAGGCTGACAGCTCAATCCTGTTTTAGTCGGATCCCACTGAAGTTCCAGTTTCTCTTCTCAGCACCCATTCCACTGTTGGAACGAGGCACCCGTGACTCATTTCTGCGAGGACGTGTTTTCTTGCCCTCCATCTCCGTACCATGTCCCAGCACGCTCCAAAAGCAGTGTGCTGATCTGGGCCCAATGAGCTCTACTCTATTTATGCAAAGCAGGAAAGTCACATGAACCAGGTTCCTCACACAGATTTCAGTTATGCCAGCTTTCTGCTGACCTCTTTTACTGCAGTTTCCTGTCCCCAGGGACTAGGGCCAAAGCTGGGGATGATGAAATGACCAGAAATCTGACTTACAGACATTACGCGGAAGCCACATGACTCCTCACTCCTTCCACAGGCACAACGCAGCCCTTTGTCCTTGAACCTGGCTGCACTGCCTAGATTCTTCCTCCTCGAGCAGGGACTCCAACAGACCGGCCTTGCCAACTTCCCGTAGGAGCCTAACGCCACCATTTAGGCCGAAAGCTGAGGGCCCTGCTGCTCTTAAATGCAAAGGAGTCATCAGGGGTAGACAGGGTTCTCCTTTACCCTTCCAGTAAATAGCTCCCCTCCCTTCCCAGGGACCCATCTCAACTCTGACTTCCCTTTTCCCCGGGGCCTGGTGAGAATTAAGAGTGCGACAGTGTAGGGTAAAGAGGAAGACAAACAGGAAAGAAAGAAAAAGGTAAGAGATTAACCCTCATCCAAAGGATAGGCCCTTTGTCACTGCTCCAGCAGATGCTGGTTTCCTCCTTTTTGTCCTCTTTGTCCCAAACCCTCTTCAATGCAGATACCTGCCCAAGGCCTAGGGGAACCCCAGCCTTACAAGGCCTACTCCCTCCAAAGGGGTGACTAGACCCAGCCCAGCAGCGCCATCTCTCAGTCCAGGCAAGATGACAAAGCCCCAGGATAGGTTCAGATCTAGCCAGGATCTGCTGAGCCAAAACTTTTCCTTCTGTATCCCCAGCAAAAACATGAGAAATTGTGGTCTGTCCCGCTAATGTTCTTGGGCTGGAGGGGTGGAAGACCTAGCTATAAGTCAGATTCTGTGCTAAATACTGTAAATGCTGTATCTCAGTGAATATCATGGTATATCCTGTGTTGTGATGCACCAAGTAATATGCCTTCCATTGCAAGAATAGTAAGCTCAACTCAATATGGCATAATGTGAAGAGGATTCTTGGTTCACACACTCAAAACAACAGAAGTAGAACAGGTTTCAGAATAAGTCAATTTAGGAATTCAGCAATTTTATCAAGGAGCCCCCTGTTTTCTATCTCTCTACCCTACCACCCACCATGAGAGCTTCCATCTGGATCTGGCCCGTTATAGTCTTGGAGGGGCCTTTCATTGCTACTGGGACCGCACATAGCCACCGTTCTTACATGGCAGGATACAGGGAACTTTTTTCCTGAAAATAACCGTTAAGCTTCTGTAAGCTCATTGGCCAGAATTAGATCAGCACCCACCATTATGTCTATAATAATGGCCTTGAAATGGAATTGCCCTTGGCCTAAGCCTTCAGGAATGGAGTGGTTTGTTGGGGAGAGATATGACTACCCTAACAAAAGGGATGGCTATCAAGAGAAGGAGAACATATGTTGGGGAGACAACCCCAAGGCTCTCTAAGGTATACATGACCCCAATTTTGCTGAAGAGAAAATGAAGCTCCGAGAAGCTATGCAACTGTGTAAGCAGTAGAGTCAAGATTCTTACCCAGGCCTATCTGGCCCAACACCAGAATGCCTGAAGAACCAAACTAAAGGGAAGCTGGAATAGTCATCTTTTCACCCTCTATCTCAAGCATGTAAGTGGGGAGAACAGGAGATGGGGAAGATCGAAGCCACTGTGTTGACACCCAGGAGTCACTGAGTCGACCCACCCCACAACCCTGAGGCAGCTTTGGACCCCCATGTCAGCTGGTACAATGCCCAGCTCAGAAAATGTCTATAAATTCCGGAGAGGAAACTACAAATCTATCCCCCGTGATGGTGAGTTCTAGAGCACTGCTTTCCAAGTCCATTTTGAGTTAAGTCAGTGTTGTGGGCTAGCCCGGGAACCTTGCCACAATGCATAACATCGCTCATCCTGAGGAATGTCTTCCAAGTTACAAAGGACAGATTTTCGAATAGACTTCTGGAGAGCAGCCTCACCCACTGCTGGGAACTGCCTTTCTTTGACTTGTTTATTCAGGAGAGCAGTTCTGGACCTTCACCCAGCAGCTGCCTGGCAGGAAGTGACCCGGTTTTGGCCAACAGAGGGTGAGGCCAGCCCAGCCAGTGGGTAAAGCTGATCGCTACTGCTCAGTGCTAACCGGGCAACAAGCTCCACTATGGGGAAGGAGAACGGCAGAACCCTCAGAGGCATTGGTACCGCTGGTCTCTGACAGAGACTTTATTTAAGGAGCACACGTCTCCCCTTCCCATCCCACTTTCATTTGGTGGAAGAGGGAAAGACAAGATTTGAAGGGCTTTTTCAAGTTTTGAGCGTCAGCAAGTATAAATTGTCCTTTAAGCAGCTGCAGTTTCTCGCTGCTGTAGAGGTCTCTCGGGAGGCTGCACCAGGTTTGAGCGTCACGGCCTGCCACGGCTGCACTGGCCTTGAAGATTTCTGAGGTCTATTTTGAGCAATTTTACTATTCGTGGTCCTGGCAAACTTATCCACTTTCTGACAATATTTAGAGTCTGATGTAAGTGTGAACTAGATAATGACCTTTAAAGCCATGCCTTAATGTTCCATTTAAAGCTTTAATTTCTTCATCAGAGCGTCTGCAAGGTCCTCTGACCCCTCTGCATGGCCTCTTGGAGATTTTCCCAAGTTTCTGTCCCCTTATTGGGGTGGGGGCTGGTGTGTGAGGCCCTTCACGTGGCTTGAGCCATGAGGAGCATCTGAGCCTGCAGAGACCACTTCTTAAAGCTTCTTGCAGCCTGAAATCTAAAGCTCTTGCAGCCTGTTCTTAGACGCATAACGCTGACTGGCTCATCTGAGGCATGGCTATCTCTCTGGATATTTTAGAATCTTTCCCAAAACACACGTGAGAGCACTCCCCCAGCTCCCCCCAGTGAGTAATTATTAGAAGGTGGCTAATATTTCAAGCTTGACATGACTAAAACAATGCCATATCTGCAGCTTCACTTTAGGTGACTCACCAAAAGAGCTATTTTAAACAGAATTTGTAGCAACGAGGTTCACATATGTTCTAGGAAAAACAGACTGAAGGGACAACAGGCTAATGCAATATTTTGAAATGCTCTTTTTAAGCTCACAGAAGCCCTGCTGTATGTTCTTGGTGGCATTCTAGTTGCCAAGCACAACAGGCGGGGCAAAACCTGGTACCTAAAACGTTTAAACAACTATGTCCTGATACCATCCAGGAGAAGCTTGTGTTCATCCGAAGGCATGTTTGCAGATATAGGAATGGCTTTGTTCATCTAGGCACCGGGAGGCCCCACAAATACCGTTGCCAAATAACCTTTGTCAGGGTAGAGCTCTGAGAGCCTTGCGAGGGGAAGAATTTACTAGTCGCCTCTCCTACCTCATGCTTATCTCCACTTCTCCACACCCTCTGTGCTCTCTTCCCTACCCCAGGGTGTGGAACCAGGCTGGGGCCTCTGGCTCTGACATTTAGGGTGGGATAGGGTTTCTAGGGGGAGCCAAGGATCAACAGGCGCTCGGGGCGGGAGCCCCCCATGCTACTGAAATCAAGCACACAACCTCATTTATCTCCTGAGAAGTTGCTTCCCTTCCTGAAAAAAAAAATTCAGAAACTTCAAGTTCTGAGCACCATCAAAAGACCCTCCAGAAGACAAATACTGTGTAATACTGTATAATGTCACTCACATATGAACTCTAAAAAAAAAATTGAACTCATAGAAACAGAAAGTAGAACAGCAGAACTGTTTGCCAGGGGCTGAGGGAGAGGAAAATGGGAGATGCTGGTCGAAGGGTTTAAACTCTCCCTTACAAGATGAATAAGTTCTGGGGAGCTGATGTACAGCATGGTATCGAGAGTTAGTAGTACTGTACTGTGTGCTTAAAAGCTGCTAAGGGGGTAGATCTTAAGTGTTCTCACCACACACGTGCACACACACACAAAGGTGACAGTGTGAGGTGATGGGTATGCTAATTAACTTCATTGTAGTCATCCTTTCACAATTAAACATACATCAAATCACCTCTTTAAATATGTACAATTTCGTGTGTCAATTATACCTCAATAAAGCTGGGGGAAGGGGAAAAAGAAAACCTAAAAAATGAAGAGAGAATCTCCAGGCACGGAAGGGTAGCTGAAACCCTGCCCCTACACGTCCGCTTGAGTCGTCCTTCTCCCTTAGAGCATCCCACTCAGGCTCTCCCGCTTCACCCCCAGGTGGCATCACCCATTAGCCCCCAAAGGAGATACCGATATTTCCTCAGCAGGATACGAACCTCTCCCCTGAACTCTGCCCAGCTGAGGCCGACTGGAACTTGTCCAAAGCCCTTACAAAAGCCTGAGGGAGAGCAACAGGGACATAAACAAGACAAGATGTGAAGCATAAACATGGTCTGGCTTGTGCAAGACACTAACAGCGGTCATGTTTAGGGAATGAGATATGGAAGGAGGAATTTTGGAACATTCCTCTCTGATTTATTTCCAAGAAGTACATTTACTTTTTAAGTAGCACATATATTTTTAAGCTTACGCAGTATTAGTTTTGGTCCTGCCATAGCTCTCGCTCCTGCGAGTTACTCCACCCACAGACTTTGCACCTTATGAATTCTGAGACTCTTTCTTCTGCTCCTTTCTACCCCCATCCCTCCCCAACAGGTCTCATAGACTTCTGGGGGGAACAGTGGATGCTAAGCTTGATCATTCACTTAACAAGCATGTACCCCGTGCAAAGTATCATTCCAGACATAGAGTCATAGACCATCACATACCTTCTATGCTTATAAATACAAGTCAGATGCCTTTTCTTTATGACAGCAAAAAGATTAAGGGGTCATTTCCTTAAACTTCATTCTGTGTCTATCTACAAAGTCCCAGATCTTATTTTTTCAAAGATTCTATTTATTTATTTTTAGAGAGAGGGGAAGGGAGAGAGAAAGAGAGAGAGAAACATCAATGTGTGGTTGCTTCTCATGTGGCCCCCACTGGGGACCTGGCCCGCAACCCAGGCATGTGCCCTGACTGGGAATCAAACTGGCAACCCTTTGGTTCCTAGCACAGGCTCAATCCACTGAGCTACTCCAGCCAGGGGTCCAGATCTTATATTTTTTTAAAAAGAGGAAGAATGGGCACTTAGAATTATACAAAAATACACTTAATAGATTCATTAGTCTCTGCCAATATAAAGATCTTGGTTGAAAGAATTCTCAAAAGACAAAGGAAAGGAACTCATTTGCATACAAATGGATCTTCCCGGAGACTGCAAAGAGGAAAATCCCTCATTCTGACTTGGAGCAGCAATAAACTACCAGTTAGTTAAGACTAGGAGGTCACAGTCCTTTGAGTGACTCCTGTGAGATGACTAAGGTCCCTTTGCAGGCCAGTCTAAGCTTCTGCAACCATCAACTCTCCCCGTGCTCTTAACTGTGCTTCAGAGATACATTATTTCCCTCCCCCTCTCACCATGGCACTGAAGCCCAAGAATTCTCTCCTGGGAGCCATTCAAATCCATCTAGGCTTCATTTGTCTGGAACCTTTACCTGCCCCAGTTTCCTCAAGAAAGACAAAAATAGAACATTTGGAGACTCCATGAAATGAAACTCAACCCAAGGTTTACAGCCACCTCTGACAAGCGGAGCGCTCCTGAAGGGCACTTTCAAGAAACACCACCCAAGGACATACCTGCAGGAGGACAGCCTGTCCTTGAGGAATCTGCCTTCATTATGGCTTCTATGCTATTTTTGGCCACGAGGAAAGGGCTTCCAAATCTAAATCTCACTGGCCAGCGCCCTGTGTGGACTCCCTTGAAAGGTTGTCTGAGGTCAGAGTCTGCCCTTCCTTCCTGCCCCCTTCCCCACCTGCAAGGTTATGCCGATGGATGGGGAAGACAGGACTTCATGGCCCGAAAGAAGGAAGTCACCAATGTGGCCAACAACTCATCCTAGAAAATGACAGGCCTATTTCTACTCAACTACACAAACATATTATCTGAAATCCCCCAAATTCTTCAAGACACTTAGCTAAAATAAACCAACACGTTAACAATCCTAGACTCATTTCAAGAGTTTATCCCTAAGAAAACAGCAGGTGGCAGCAAAGTTTTACATTTTTTTAGCCCAAGAACCGGAATGAAAACAAAGCGATGGAATAATCTCATGTTGGAGTCACCAACGGGCCCAGAAACTGGCGTACTGCCATCTTGCCATGTAGGAAATACAGATGTCTCGAGTGGGCTCTGTGCATTTCGACAAGAGAACCCAAAGAAAGTCTTCCTCCTACCCCAAGTCAGGCGCCCACCTGGTTCTGCAGGCCAGGCAGAGAAGTGGCCGCCACAGAGAGACCCGGTCACAGAGCCAGAGGCTGCGGCTGCCAGTCTGAGGTTTTCTTGCTCAATGTCAAGGAGTTGCTCATCCTCCATGGGGAGGTCCCCAAAGAAACGCAAGAATGATTAACTGGAAGCATGCCTAATAATTGTGCATACACACCTCACAGCATTTTCACCATCTATTGTGACGTAACCATGCGTGAAATATGTAGGTAGAGAAAGATGGGGGAGAAAGAAGGAGGTTTTAAAATCTGGACTCTGGTATACCTAGAGATTTAGAGACCTCGAGAGGGTGCGCAGGTCACCACCCCACAGCTGCTGTGGCTCCGGGCTCAGGAGCAGGCAATGCCAAGATCACTGTCTGGTTTGGCCTCCAATGTCTTCCTTGCCTTAGCATTTTGGCTCCCAGTTTCAAGTTGTGGCTGGAATGTTTCCACTGCCACAGCACAGCACTGAAGTGTGGAACCCAAGTTTTTGCTGAACTGTTTTGCAGAGCAAATCCAGTTTTGCCTTTAAGAAGTCATTGGCCAGTTTATTTCATCCCAAATGGTGCTTGAGAACCCTCTCAGAGCTTCTTTAGGCTGAGCTGCTCAATTTCCATTCAGGAGGAATAGAGAGATGAAGGGGGGCTGGAGGGTTTTGCATAATTATTATTTTTTAAGATACAAAACTTGTACAAAAAAAAAAGACAAAATTGAAGACACCGTTTCCAGGACCCTAAACAGATTTTACAAACAGATGTATTTGTGGGTTGTCTTTTTGAAAGTGGGGTTGCCAGAAAAGTGAGCAGCTTCGGTCTTTTGTAAGCTACATAACTGTCTCTGAAGCATGAGCAGCTCCTGGGATCAAAGAGGACACTCCTGAAAGGCGCAGTGAAGGTAGGACAAATTCGTTTGTGTAACACGGAGCTTCGCCCCCAAACACAGGCTTTTTTTACCCCCTGCACAAAATGTGATCTTGTTCTGAGGACTTCAGGACAAACTTCACAGCTCTCTGCATGGAAAGCGTCCTTTAAAATTATCTACTAAAGAAAACATCCTACGATTCCTTCGAATGTAATAAACAATATCTTTGGGGGCAGTTTGCAGTGAATGTTCCAAAACTCATATCAGCATTTAATTCCCTCTCTGCGTGTATGTTCTACACTCCCCAACAATGATGTTAAATCATTTAATGTGGAGAATTGACAGCACCAGGAAAATATTTGAATAACTGTCTGGAGTTGACATTATTGGCTTTAATTATGACCTACTGGCTCTTGGGTCCTGAAGCAGCCAGAAAATGAAGTATGCATGCCAAAATATTCATTAGAATTCCCTTCTCAGTCATTGTTCAGAGAGAGAAGTTTCTTTCTGGCGCTGATGTTCAGTGCTCTCAAAGTGGAGTCATTAATATGCCAGATTTTTTTAAAGGATCATCAGAAAACAAGATTATGTGCATACCTTCTATT
Source organism: Sturnira hondurensis (assembly GCF_014824575.4). Taxonomy (NCBI): domain Eukaryota; kingdom Metazoa; phylum Chordata; class Mammalia; order Chiroptera; family Phyllostomidae; genus Sturnira; species Sturnira hondurensis. The sequence goes on from NW_028079136.1 coordinate 6,532,317, forward strand.
TTGCATTTTTAAAAAATCTTGAAGAGGTCAAAAGTCCCTTTGCTTTCATTCTATTACCCTGAAGGAAGCACTGTTTTTGCAGCCATGAAGTTCACTGGTATTCTCCACCCAGGCCTCCTCCTCCAAGCCCTGTCTCTTGAACAGGCATAATCCTATAAGCTTTGGAACTGGATGTCCTAGCAAAGCACAGCTTGGGCTCCAGAGGAAGAGTCTGAAATTTTATTTATTTTGCTCTTCAATGTTTACTTCCCCCTGAATACAATTTTGGAACTATAAAGAAAGAAATTTAGAGATCATTGATTCCAATCTCCTCGTCTAAAAGATGATTGGTCTGTCTCACAGCTGCTGGTAAGGAGCTCGGTCCTTCAGAGGAAGCTAAGGCCACACTGGAGAGAAGCCCTCACTTCATCAGGTGACTAAGGCAACTAGCCCTGTGTCTGCACTCACCTGCTCCGTGGCCTCTATCTCGGAGATCGCCTGTGTCACCTCTGCCCTCATCCTGTACAGTCACGGGTTGTAAGATTATAGCAGCCCTGTGTAAACCTCTCTGCCAGGGGCTGTCCCTCCACCACTGCTGCCCTCGCTGAGGAGAAGGAAGCAAAGAAAGAAGAATCTAAGGAGTCTGGTGATGATGTGGGCTTTTTGGTCCTTTAGAACAAACCTCCTGTGTGACAAGTTCAATTAAAAGCTGAACGTTGAAAGAAAAAAGTGTAGGTGACTAATCCAAGGTGAAATGGTGCACCTACTCTTTGACCTTTTGGGGTCTAGCATGGGGGAAGAGTGGGTACTCGTCTTTCTTTTTCTCTTCTTTTTCCTCCTTCCTTCCTAAATCAGGGCATCCTTAGTTATCACAATTAAAAAGAATTGCCATTTAATGAGCATTTACTACACTGCCAGGTACAGGGTAATGCTTTGATACTTGTACCATTCATCCTCACAACAAGCCTATAAGCTAAATATTATTATCCCCACTTTACAGCTAATGAAACTGAGACTTTGGTTAAGTGATATGCCCACAATTACAGGGCTAGGAGGCAGAGGAATCCCTGTGCAAACCCAAGGCTGCCTGACTTCAAAGCCTGTGTTCTTTATTATTATTCCCCATGCTGCCTGCCGATGAAAGAATCCAGAGTCCAAAGCAGTTGGGTTCTCACACCACTTTAATTTTTCAAATAATGGGGTGAGGAAAGAGTCTCCCACAGTGATAAAGTAGAGAAGGAGGCTTGTGTCCAAGCAATCCCAGTTACCAGAATTTGTGAAGAGATCAACAGGGACCACAGAGGCGCAACTATTTCCCATTATCTACTTGTGTATAACAGGGCCGTTTACTCTGAGGACTTTTGAAAGACTTCCCAGCTTTTAATAAAAGTTGGCTCATTCAGTGTTGACAATTTGTCTTCAACAAAAAATTGGGGAAAGGGGGGGGATTTCGGGTGGGTGCGTATTTTGGGAAAAAAATAATTTGGAGATTTTGGGGTTTTATGCTCAAGGTCATACAAGACTGAGAGCAGATGTGGTAGGAATTAGGGAAATTCATCTGATGGTTGTCTACAGTGGCAAAGATGATGAAGTTATTGCCTGGAAAAGCTTGTGTTTTCCATCAAAGCATAGTTTGGGAAAGAAGCTGTGATATTTTAGAAAATCTCATGAAGTTAAATCAAGATAAAGGTGGAATGTTACATGTTATAGAACATGAGCTGGAGACATTCAAGGGAAATATCCAAAGCTTGTTAACCTAGGTGCCAGTGATAACTCTCTGTAAAAAGAAACTTGACTTTATCCCAAAGATAAAAATCATACACCTACAGTACTTATTTAAAAAAAAAAAAACAAAGCCCACCTGGTCCCTGCTCTTTCTCTCTGAAAATGAGATTGCTCAGAGGCCTGTGCTGCTGGGTGCGGGCCTGGTCAGGGAGACTGAAGGAGCATCACCTCCATGTTGGGCAGTATTGTCCTTGGGGTGCTTTATTCAACATTAAGACATGGTTGTTGTCATTGCAAGGTACTGATAATTTTATTTACTTGCAGCAAGTAATGGAAACAAAGTTTATATCCAAAGCTCTGTCTTCCAGAAGGGAGGCTTAGCCATTGCTTATGTACACTGTTCAGTCAACTACCCATTGATTCTTCTTTGCAGTCGACTGCACTTACCTGGTTGGGTTCTTGTCAAGCTCATCCTGTTTACAGTTGGTCTGTAAAATACTGGTTACACTTTAATATTTAACAAGAATAGGATTTAGTAAGAACCACCCAGACCTTGAGACCCTTGACCTATCTAACAATTCCCCTGAGATTTTTCACTTATTTTGAGGCAATGGGGAAGAAAGTCATACTTCTATAGTGGCTTCCTGCTGAACATGGACAGAGTACCTTTTGGAGTTAGAGGACTGAAATTATCTGGCTGCCTGACTTCCGAAGCCTTGAGGTCCCCTCGGTTCTGGGATCCTGAGGACAGGAGTGCACAATAGTCATAAATTATCTTGTCTTGTGACGAGCAGCTTGAGGTGGGACAGGGGTGTGCAGGAACACTGTGGGTCCGGTTCTTTATTGTCCCTGGGTGATAGAGCTGGCTCCGCTTGAAAGAGATACACGCAGGAACCTGTACCTCTTCTTTTAAATTGTGTTTTACTAATTATGCTGTTACAGTAGTCCCAGTTTTCACCCCTGTCCCCCTCCACCTGGCACCTCCCACTCCCTCAGGCAACCCCCTACACCATTGTTCATGTCCATGCATAGAAGTTCTTCGGCTACCCCACTTCTTATACTGTACCTTACATCCCCATGGCTGTTCTGTAACTACCTATATGTACTTCTTAACCCTCTCACTTCTCCATCCATTCCCACACATCCTCCTCCCATCTGGCAACCATCAAAATGCCCTTTATATCCATGTTTCTGTTTCTGTTCTTCTTGTTTGCTTAGTTTGTTTTTTAGATTCAATTGTTGATGGATATGTATGTATTGCCATTTTATTCTTCATATTTTAAATAAGTCCTTTTAACATTTTATATAATAATGGTTTGGTGATGATGAGCTTTTTTTTTTTCTGGTCTGGTAAGCTCGTATCTGCCCTTCAATTCTAAATGATATGTTTGCTAGGTAGAGCAATCCTGGCTATAGATCCCTCCCTAGTTTTTATGACTGATATTTCCTGCCAGTCCCTGCTAGCCTGCANTTTTTTAGATTCAATTGTTGATGGATATGTATGTATTGCCATTTTATTCTTCATATTTTAAATAAGTCCTTTTAACATTTTGTATAATAATGGTTTGGTGATGATGAGCTTTTTTTTTTTTTTCTGGTCTGGTAAGCTCGTATCTGCCCTTCAACTCTAAATGATATGTTTGCTAGGTAGAGCAATCCTGGCTATAGATCCCTCCCTAGTTTTTATGACTGATATTTCCTGCCAGTCCCTGCTAGCCTGCAAAGTTTCCTTTGAGAAATCAGCTGACAATCTTATGGGAATTCCCTGTAGGTAACTAACTGCTTTTTTCTTGCTGCTTTTAAGATTCTCTCTTTATCTTTAATCTTTGGCATTTTAATTATGATGTATCTTGATATGGGCCTCTTTGCATCCATTCTATCTGGGACTGTCTGTGCTTCCTGGACATGAATGTGTATTTCCTTCACCAAATTAGGAAAGCTTTCTTTTATTATTTTTTTAAATAGGTTTTCTAATTTCTTGCTCTTTCTCTTCTTGTTCTGGCATCCCTATGATACAAATGTTGATGTGCTTGAAGTTATCCCAGAGGCTGCTTACACAATCCTCATTTTCTTGGATTCTTTTTTCTTCTTATTGTTCTGCATGGTTGTTTTTTGCTTTCGTGTATTCCAAATCACTTTGATCCTCATTCATTCACTCTACTGTCATTTCCCCATAAATTGCTTTTTATTTCAGTTAGTGTATCCTTCATTTCTGACTGGGTCTTTTTATGTTGTTGAGAACCTCACGACATTACTTGAGCATCCTTATAACCAGTTTTTTAACTCTGTATCTGATAGATTAATTGTCACCATTTTGTTTAGCTCTTTTTCTGGAGTTTTGATCTGTTCTTTCATTTGGGCCATGTTTCTTTGTGTCTTCATTTGGCAGTCTCCCTATGTTTGTTTCTATGTATTAGGTAGAGCTGCTATGACTCCGTGTCTTGGTAGTGTTGCCTAATGTAGTAGGTATCCTATAGGGTCCAGTGGCACATCCTCCCCTATTACCCAAGTTGGGTACTTAAGGTACACCCTTCATGTGGGCTGAGTACATCCACCTCTCCTAATTGAGCATTGATTGCTATTGGCAGGAAGGGATTTACCCAGGCCAGTCAGCTGTAATGACTGACTGTGACCACAGACCACCAACCTCCACCCTCCATGGAGGATTACCTGTGCAGGGGCAGGGTGCTGGTGCTCTGACATGGTCTTCAGCTGTCTACTGGATGTGCAGGCTCTGGGGTTTCCCAGGTGGTGCAGGCCAAGGTCAGTTTCAACCTGTGTTTTACCTGGGACCACCCTAATGCGAGCTATAAAGCAATCTGAGCTGCCTGTTACTTGTGCTGGGCTTGAAGTTTCCCAGGAGAAGCCATGCTATAAATCTAGGCTCACCTGGGGCAACTTAGCAAGAGGTATGGGGGCTAAGGGCTCACTGAGATTGGTTATTGCTTGTTTGAGATGATTTGGGAAGTTGTGAAGCATAAGCCAAGGCCAGCCATTTATATGGAAAAGTCACTGATAACAGCTTGGGTGGGTCCATAAGTTGGGTGGGAGGGAGTCTCAGGGGATCTCCAATGCAGGGCAAACAGTGTTGGCCAGATTGACGAAGTCTCAGATGTGGCACCTACCGGCTGGTTCTGTGGTTCTATGGGGGGAGGGTTCAGAAAGAGGACAGTGGCTCCTGCCTGCCTTTCTGTCTGGGAGAAAGCTGCCTTCCAGCTCTAGCCTTTTTGCCAGATACTTTTGTTCCTCCCCATATGCTATTGGTGCCTTTCAAGCTGCTATCCTGTTGCTGGAGCTCAGAGGGAGTGAGTCTGAGTAAGTCTGTATATAAGTTCTTTCATAGGAACTGCTTGGGACTTACGCAGTTTCCACAACTGAGTCAATCCCCACTGCTTTTTGCAGCCAGAAGGTATGGGGACTTATCTTCCTGGGCTGGGACCTTTGGCTGGGTGGCTTGGTGTGGGTCTGGGATTCCTTGCTCCTGAAATATCCCTCAGGAATTTTTATCCACCACACATGGACATGGGACCAGCCCATTCTGTGTTTCCACTTTCAGGGAGCTGTATCTTGTAGTTTGAGAGAAGAATGAGTCATTAACAACACTAAATGAGGACCTGTCTGTATTGGGTTCAGCTGACCTTGCAATGATCCTGATTTCCAGGTTTTAATATATCTAATTCCCTGGATCATAAAAAAATGTATCTATTTGTGAAGCTAAAACCAGATTCACATATTTATATAAGTTTTTGGTTACCTTTCCTAATTGGATCATATGTTTAACAACCTGTCTTATAAATGGGTCTGGGCATCCTAAAATTCTAGAGGAGCCCCAAAAAGGCCTACCGTACATGAGTTCAAAAGGACTTAATTTAACCATCCATTTAGGTGCTGCCCTGAAGGGTCAGGGGTAGTGATTTAAAACAGGTCTCATGGTTTCTTGGCACAATTTGGCCAGGGTTTTTTTGAGCTTTTGATTACCTTGTTCTGTTTTTCCTGAGGACTGTGATCTTCATGAAGAATGTAAGGCCCAGGTAATTTGAGAGCCCATTTGAGTTATGGCCACTGTGAAAGCCAGCCCATCATCACTTTGAAAGGTCCCGGGGAGTCTGAACCTAGGTATTGACTCTTTAAGCAGTGCCTTTACAACTTCATTGCTCCTTCCAGCTGGGCATGGGAACGCTCCAACCCAACCAGTTTGGGTATCTACTAACACTAATGAATCTTCCAGGAGCAGGGCACCTTGCTATAAAGTCTACCTGCCAGTCTTTTCCAGGTGACATTCCCCAGGCCTGGACAGCCTCACTTAAAGGTGATACTGGAGGTCTAGTAAATGCCTTTCTTTGCACACAGCTACCCATGACATTATAAATGACTCTTCTCCTGCTCAGGGTCACTATTCCCAAACTAACCATTTATCCTTTCCATAGTGTGTGAAATCGTGGATTTCTTTGACTATTTTCCAAGCTAGCCCCTGAGGAAAAAGTATTTGTGTTCGTTTACCAGCCACCCCTTAGGTGCAGAGGTCTCCCTAAAGCCCCCTTCCTGGCTAAATTTTATAAGTCCCAGGGGCGAGAGCTACTGCTTCGATGGTGTTGAATAGGATGCCACTGTATATTCTGCCTTCCTAACAACACTGGTTATAAAGCTACTATCATTAGTGAATCATATTTCTCCTGACGTAGGTAATGGCTCGCTTCTAAGGTCACTCTTACTGGAATACAATTGCCCAATTATTTTATTATCCCTCCTGTTAGTCAATTATTTCCCTTGATTTCAAGGACCATGACTACCTGGTGTGAAACCCAGTTAGAGGTTGTCTCATTGTTAACTTTTCTACCTCTAAAATTAACATGCGGGTTGCAGCTACTGCCCTTAGGCAAGGTGGCCACCTCGGTACCGTCTGTCAAGTTGATTAGAAAAATAGGCAATCATCAGTCTGAGATGCCCCAGCATTTCAGTTAAAACCCTTAGGGCGATTCCTTGACTCTCATGCATGGACAGTTTAAAAGGCTTTTCCAGATCAGGTAAGCCCAGAGCAGGAGTGTCCAGTAGTTTTATCTTTAGTTTTTCAAAAGCATTCTGGTACTCTTTTTTCCCCCAAACCCATTGCCCAGCAGGTGCTGCGACAAGCCTTGAGATGAGCAAGTCACTTGAGGTCTATATAACCCACAGTCTCCACCTTCCACAGGCTGTGGCTCCTCCTCCCCGTGTCCCCAGTTTGGAAACATTAGGAGCTCAAGACTGAAGGAAACAGGAAACAGGTTGTAATGAAACAGTAGAAAAAAGTAAGGAGAGTCAGCAATGCCACTAGGAGCTGCTCACATGAGGCACTGCCTGGCCACACAGGCCCACACTAGCAGAGTCACCTCCTACTGTAGTTAGGAGCCCCAGCTCCTCTTGACGCAGGCGTTCTGAGCATCTGGGGGCCCACGGGTCTGCAACCCACTGTGGGTTCTTGGTTTCTTGCAGAAAAGAATTAAAATATGAGCCAGCACAGAGTTTAAAGTGAACGCAAATTTATTAGTGAAGCGGGGAGAGAGTGGGCTACCCCACGGGCAGAGCAGCGCCCCCTCTAGCATAACGTGCTTCTTTTTTGAGGTCCATTTAATCGAGAGGTAGGGCGTTCAATAAAGGGGAAGAATATTCAGGATATTCCCGGGAAAGGGGTGGCGATTTCTCAGAGTACCTTCACGCCATTTTGTGTTATTTTGTGGGCTTCTTGTAGGATCTCAGCCGCCCTGGATGTGTCGTTTAGCATGCTAATGGATTACAATTAGCATATAATGAGGCTAGAGGTTACCGTTAGGTGAAAGTAGTCTCCATGTTGGATCAAGCTGGCTTCTGCCTGTCTTAAGCCATAAATTCCTTGGGGTATGGTCTTAACTGTACTTCCGTGTTGACAGTTCCTGTAGTTTTTACCAATTGCAGCGGTTTTGCCACACACTCTATCTCTCAGTCCTCCAGCTTCTGAACTCCTAGGGAAGACAGGTTGAGAAAGCCTCCCCAACGCTTGCCCCCAACCCATGTCCCAGACGGGTGGACTGTGAGAGGCAGAGGACAGGCCCCGGCTGCCTTGTTTTAAAAGCTCTGCTCACACCCCACAATTCAGCCCCAGTTTGCTAAAAGGAAGGTTCTGGGTGTGGTAGTCTCCCCGCGCCTGTCTCACTTCCAGCTCAAACCTTAGCAGTGCAGAATTCTGTTTCTTTTTTTTTTTTTAAGATTTTATTTCTTTATTTATCTTTAGAGGGGAAGGAGAGAGGGAGAGAAACATCAATGTATGGTTGCCTTTTGTGCATCCCCTGCTGGTAGTTAGCCTGCAAGGAACTGGCCTGCAACCCAGGCATGTGCCCTGACTGGGAATCAAACCATGATCGTCTGGTTCGCAGGCCTGCGCTCAATCCACTGAGCTACGCCAGCCAGGGCTCTGTTTCTAAACTTCCATGGCTGCCTCTGATGACGACACAGCACTGGGCTGCTCAGAAAAGAAGCTGCGGTCTCACGAACCTTCTCAACTTCACAGGGCTGTCACAGGAGAACGCAGGACGGCACACCTGCCCAGAGTTAGTGACCTCAGAACCATCGTGGCATATGAAGGGACAGAGAACCAGTAAAGGACTTGTTAAGGCCATTCTAAAATCTTACTGAAAGCAGTTTATTTCTTTGTATCATTTCTACCTTCCTCCTATACCATGGGTCTAGGAGGCCCCCTGTTTTGGCTTCTGTTACTCAAAACGCATATATGCGGTAGATTCTACCTGCTTCATTTTGTGAGTCCACTAAAGCTGACTCAAACTACTTTTTTAAATCAAAACAGACTTTTCTCTCTTTTTCTGGCACCAATCCAATGAGATAATCTTAATTTTATTAGGTTTTCAATACTCCTAGGATATTTGGCCTTTGTTACCACACCTTGGGTAAAATTTCTGAAATCATACCTGTTAATATAACATCTCTTATAGCAATGAGACTCTTTGCAGACATGTAGCATGTGATGTTTCTCCTTATTTTTCAAAGCAAGGGAAGCAGTGAAAGTCTTATTCAAAAAGCTCATAGATAAAACTGATAATTCTTCCCATATAATCCCAAGCATATATCTTCACATCATTATCCATAGACTAGACCCCGAGTCTCACAGCCAAATCTTTGCCACCCAGCGTTGCTCATATTCTAAGTAAGAGACCCTCTCTTCTGTTCCAGATCACCTTCCAGATCACCCTGGAGACCAGGATCTTACCTGTTTGCCCTCCTAAGTGAAGTTGGTACCGCCTGTCTGATGGGACCTCACTGTTGTTCAGGAGACTGCTGGGGGGTCGTTCCCACTTCCCATCATGAGTTCCACCCTGGCTGTGGATGCTTCGGAAAGTGCCTCCTTGGATGGAAGCAGGGGAGAGTTTGCAGGGGAGAAGCTCAAGGAAGCTAAGAAGCTTCACTTAGAAAAATGTCTCCCAAATCTACAACAGACTTTCAGTCTTGAGAGAGGCTTGAACAGGACAGGCAGTATCCTATCCAATATTGACCCATTTGTTATATTTCTTAATTTACGTAAGCATTTAATTTCTTTAATTCAAATAAACAGTTTTTTAGGAGCTGCATTCAGAGATCAAAGCTGAGTTTCCCATAGCCAACACATTTATATACATATAAAACAAACAAAGCAAATGCAAACATACACACAAAGAAAAAAATCCAACTCCTGCAAGACAGACAACCAGTCCACTGGACCAAAGACGTCACTCAAGGATGTCTTGACTGACTCACAGGCACTCACAGGCACTAGGTCCAGAGTTAGACCTAGGTGGGGCCCTGAAACCAGTGTCCTGGAGACACTCCTGCCAGACCAACCTGAAATCAAGCATGCACTGGAACTGAAGCTGCACTTCCAGCAAACGTATACCCAAATTGAGAATAGAAACACTAATTAAAGCAACCACAAGTGTTGACCTACTTGTATTCCTTCTGAAGTGCTGAACAAAAAGGTTCAAGTGGCCACTCTTCTTTGCTGTTGAGGAGAACCACCCAGCTCTTCTAGTGGGCGTGGGTGGTCAGCACCAAGTGGGAATCTCCTAAAGAACAGATTCTCCATCCAGCAGAGGTGCAGGCAAGTAAGCCCTAAATGAGATGCTGCTGCTACTGACTGCTTTGCCTAGTGTCCCCATGAGTCTGAAAGGGAGTCCCTTTAATACAGTCCCATCTGGAGTTGCCAAATTGTTATCACACTCAGGGGCTTGCCACGTGGTATGTTCTATTCAAGAGCAAGATGTGGTTGCCATGGCCAGGCTGTTCAGTTGGTTAGAGCGTCAACCTAATACATGTGGGTTGCAGGTTTGACCCCCCTGCGAGACTCATGCAAGAGTCAACCAATGAATGTAGCTAAGTTCAGTGGCAGTTCCATGTTTCTCCCTCTCTCAAAATCAATTTCTTAAAATATTTTTTCAGAAGAGGAAGAAGACATGGTTGTAGCAAGGTACTTTTATTTATTTGCAGCCAAGGGATACACAGCCAAAGGTCCCTCTCCTGCAAAGGAGCCTTAGCCATTGCTTCTGTGTACACTAGTTGGTAAATTACACATTAATTTCTTCTTTGCAGTTGGCTACACTTATCTGGTTGGGTTCCTGTCAAGCTCATCCTTGTTTATAGCTGGCAAAATACTACATGTTAACATTTAGCAAGAACAGCATTAAATAAGAACCACCCAGACCTAAGACCTTCCTCCTTTCTAACAGTTTCAGTATTAAATCACCTGCTGCCCTCATAATGCAAGCCAACTTCAACTCTCGTCTGGACCACTACAATAGTATATCCAGTGCCTGGAAGGAGACCAGCACAGCTTAATAAAACATTGTTGACTGACTGAATGAGTGACTGACTGAAAGAATGAATGAGATCCTGCTTGCCTGAATCAGTGATTCAGTCCTGGTACTCTGATCCTTGTTGTGTGCCGGGTGCTGAGAACCAGCTATGATACACTATCTCTAAGACCACAGCCCTGCCCTCTTCTCACTAGTGCTTTTGACAATTAGTCTACTGAGAAAACCATAACAAAATAAAAATAGATTGTGTAGCTTAAACAACAGAAAATTTTTCTGAAACAGTTCTGGAGGCCAGAATTCGAAGATCAAAATGCCAGCAGGTTTGGTTTCTTCTGAGGCCTCATTCCTGACCTTCCAGATGGTTGCCTTCTCTTTGTGTCCCCACGTGGTCATCAAAGGTCTGTGTCCTAGTCTCTTCTTATAAAGATGCCAGTCATATTAGATTAGGGCCCGCACATAAGACCTCATTTGACCTTAATTTCCTGATAAAGGGCTTAGCTCCAAATACAGTCCGTCACATTCTGAGGTTCTGAGGGTTAGGACTTCGACATATGAACTTGGGGAGAGGAGACACAATTCAGCCCACAGCAAGTTGTCACGAGCAGAATCCTCTATCTCCTACGGCTGGACTTCCCATGGGCCTGCCTAGTTTGCTTCTAGCGTGCCCACTGCTGTGCTCGCTGCCATTCTTTTTTTTTAATTTTAAAAAATATGTTTATTGATGTTAGAGAGGGGGGAAGGGAGAGAGAAACATCAATTGGTTGCTTCCCATACATGCCCTGACCGAGGACCAAACCTGCAACCTAAGGATGTGCCCTGACCAGGAATTGAACCTTCAACCTCTTGGTGTATGAGACAGTGTTCCAACCAACTGAGCCACACAGGCCAGGGTTCTGCCATTCTCGATGCCCTGTGGCTTCCTGCTGTTCCCCCTTGATGCCAACTCCTTACAGCAAAACCACCTGTTGTCTGTTGCCTCACCCTGAGCTGGCATTCTTCTCATCCCCTGCAGCTGGTCTTCTCCCCAAAGACTTGCCCCTGCTGCACTTAACCCTTTTATGTCTGGAGGTGTTACTGGATGTAACCCTAAATCTAAAACTACACAGCCCTGGCTGGTGTAGCTCAGTGGATTGAGCGCGGGCCTGCGAACCAGAGGATCGAGGTTCGATTCCCAGCCAGGGCACATGCCTGGGTTGCAGGCTGGTTCCCTGCAGGCCAACTTCCAGCAGGGGACACATGAAAGGCAACCATACATTGATATTTCTCTCCCTCTCTCCTTCCTCTCTGAAGATAAATAAATAAAATCTTAAAAAAAAATTTTAAAAAAATTAAAAATAAAAAAAATAAAACTACACACATACATACGTACACCAATTCACTTGACTCACTCTCGGCCTCAGTCTGTTTTGATCACTGGGGTACATTTTTGACATAGCTGAAGAATGATTATGTCTGGACTGAACCAAGTTAAGTTGTCTCACAAAGATAAAACTCACTCACAATCACATAGTGACATTATGCTCCACCCAGAGAACCTAGTTCAATTGTTTTGAGATGCGGCCTATTATCAGTATTTTTTTAAACATCCCTTGCGTGATTTTAACAGGCAAAGAAGTTAAGGATCACTGCTCTCACTGCCAGAACAAACCCATCGAACTGAGAAAAAAAACCCAGGCTATAACACAAGCAAAACTAGGCCGGGAGACGAGGCTGTGCCACGTGTGACTTGTGAGTGCAATGCCATGCCACCCGGTACAAAAGGGGTGGCTCTGCCTTTCGCACCACCACTCTCCTTCGGTGTAGAATGCCCCCACCTTTTGATCTGAGTAGTCTTGGATAGCTTATTAGTGTCCTCAGTCGGGCACAGCAATCTGGATGGGGCTCAAAAATGACTCCTGGCACAGGCAAGTGTCAATTCTGCTGGGCCATCTGAGCAAGCCCTGCAGGCTGTTGAAGAAAGACCCGGGCAGTGGTGAAAAGAATAGCTAAACTGAGACTCACTCAAGTGGCAGGTGAGCTCTGGGCATGGATATGCCCCCTTGGGCTTGCAGCACACCCCACCCCCGCTGTCCTCCTGTGGGTGGGTCTCTCCCCACTCCCAGGTCTCCCTCCAACCTCCTAGGTCATCGCTTTCCCCAGCCCAAGGCCTCTGGGGTGAAGGGGCTGAGTCAGGCTCTCCCTCTAGTTTCTTTCCACTGTGTTCTTAGGGCAAAGCCCAATCCCTCATGCTTCCGGGCCTTTCCTTTTGATTCTCAAGGGCCTTTTCTTTTCTCAACAAAACCTGGTTCTCAGCAAATAAAAGACTTTGGCTTTCAAAACTATTGTTTTTGATGTGGGCTTCAAGAGGCTATTTTAAAAGCCAGAAAACTGAACATTGTTTTGTTCTGACTGTCTCTTTCTCTTTGCCTTCCGGTTGTACCAATCCTTTCTCCTTGAGGCAATTGCCTCTGATTTACTAGGAGAAAGGTCAAGTGAAAATAAATGTAGCAAAGAAAAGCCAAAAATTCACATTTCAAGATTCTTTCTCTTTGTAGGAAATACTGCAACAGTGACCACACCAGCCCCCCCTCTCCACCCACCCCAACAAGGGAGCCAGCCAGGATGTTCTGGCTGAGTCTACACAGGCCAAGCAAAGTAGAGAATCAAGATTTATCTTGATAATAAAAGTTCTAAATAACAATTATTAAACATTGTTTTCTTCAACAAGTCAATGGCATGAAAACAGAAAGGGAGGTGAGTGGCTCTAAATTAAAGAAACGTTAGAGATACCATCTTGTTTGGAGTGTGTTCTGAACAAACCACTGTCAAAAGACATTGTGAGACAATAAGGAAAATTTGATTATGGACCGGGTATGAGATAATACCACAAAACTGTTAAGTTAAATGAGACAATAGCATTTGGTTATGTAATAAAACATTTTTTTAAAACAGATACATACTGAAGTAAGGATGAAATGATATGATGCCTGGGGAAAAGAAAAGAGAGGAAAATATGACAGGAAAAAAAAGAGAAAGCAGGAAAGAAAGGAGGGAAAAAGGAAAAGGGGATTGGTGTAGATCAGTTGGTTGGGTGTCTTTCACCAAAGTGAATGGTCACTTGTTCTATTATTTATGAGTCCGGTCCCCAGTCCAGGCTCATGCAGGAGGCAATTGATGGACACATTGATGTTTTTCTTCTTCCCTTCCTTTCTCTCTAAACATAGATAATTATTTAAAATTTTTTAAAGAATAAAACTTTCTAAAAACTAGTAAGAAATACCATTTTTACCCATTGAGTGACAGTTATTAGAAAAGAATAAAAAATAAAGAAAAAATAGATAACGGGCAGTGTTGCTAAGAATATAGAAAATTCGCATTTTTATACTGTTAGTACAAGTAAACCCGATCATTCCAGAGGGCAAGCTGGCAACGTGCATCAAATGATTTAATAATAACCAAAAAAATGCATATCCACTGACCCGAAAATTTTACTTCTAAGAATTTACCCTTAAAATAATTTATAAAATTACCCTAAAACAAAGGCACAAAGATGTTTACTGGAGCATTTTGCATAGCAAAAACGTAGGAGAAAAATCCCTAATGTCCAATAGCAAAAGAATGGTCACAAAATGACGACATTTTCATATAATTAAAATATTATGCAGGCAATAAAAATGATGTTGTGTAGATATATTTGTTGATATGGGAAGATGTCCAAAATATACTGATGAGTGAAAAAAAAGCAAGTCACAGATCAATAAGATCCAACTTTTAAAAAATTTTGTGGCCCAAGAGGGAAAATTCAACCAACCAATAAAAGATGTGCTACAATTCACCAGTGATCAGTAGCAAAAATTAAACCAACAGTGCCTTATTATTTTATACTCATCCAGATGGCAAACCTCAGAAGAACGGATCCATGAAGAGGCTGGCAAGGACTTGGGGAAGTGGGAACTCTCAGGCACTGCTGGTGGGAATGCGAAGAGGCACTCCAGAGAGTAAGCTCACAGAATTTAAAATAATCTGTATTAGAAGACTTTGGACCAAGTGGTGCTATCTTAAGAAATTCTCATTCTGATCCATAAGAGGACAGCAAATGGGACGTTCATCTTCTTTCTGGCAGAGGGATGCTGGAGGTAACTCAAGTGTCCTTCATTAAGAGGTAAGAAAAGTAGAGTGTGGAAGATGCATGTTATGGAGTAATATGCAACAGTAAGAAGAAACAATCTACTTAGATGCTTGTTTCTTAAGTGTTCCATGAGAAAAGTAGGAACAATTTTTAGTCAGGATACTGGTATTTTATGACATCAGACTAAAAAGTTTTTGCATACTCCCTGCCAAGACGGAGGTGTAGGTAGATATGCTTTCACTTCCCGAAGAAGGGTAACAACAAATTCAAAAACAAAATACAACCAGAACTTCCAGAAAATCGAACTATATGGGAATCTGGCAACCAAGGAGTTAAAGAAGTAACATTCATCCAAACCAGTCGGAGGGGCACAGATGGGCAGCCAGGGTGAAAAGGACATGCAGCAAAGTGGCAGCAGGTGGACTGGGTGGTCCCACATTCATGTGCAGATAAACCGGGAGGAACAACTAGGGAGTGAGACCACTCAACCCAGGGTTCCAGTGCCAGAAAAATAAAGCCTCAACACTTTTGGCTGTAAAAAACCTGTGGGGGTTGCAGTGGCGGGAGAAGCTCCCAGTCTCATAGGAGAGTTCGTTGGAGGGGACCACAGGCTCCTAGAAAATACACAAGCCCACCCACCTGGGAAACAGCACCAGGGCAACACCTTGAAGGGCACAATTCACTCCTGGGAAGTGGGGGAAGTGACTAAAAGTGGTGGGGGTGGGTAGAACAGAGTAAGTGTTATTGTTCCTTCTCTGACCCCTCTCCCAAATACAGAGCCACAATGCAGCAAAGTGGGTTGCCCTGCCATGGTGAATACCTTACAACATAACAGGTGTGGTGAGACAAACAAATATGGCCCATGTGAAAGAACAGATCAAAACTCCAGAAAAAGAACTAAGCAACAAGGAGATAGACAACCTATCAGATGCCGAGTTCAAAACACCGGTCGGTAATCAGGCTGCTCACAGAAATGATTGAGTATGGACAGAAAAATAAAGGAAGAAGTAAAGGTTATACAAAGTGAAATAAAGAAAAATGAATAAAATGAAAAGTGAAGGGAAGGAAACCAGGACTCAAATCAATGATTTGGAACAAAAGGAAGAAATAAACATTAACCACAACAGAATGAAGAAATAAGAATTCAAAAAAATAAGGAGAGGCTTGGGAACCTCTGGAACAACTTTAAACGTTCCAATATCTGATCACAGGGATGCCAGAAGAAGAGGAAGAACAAGAATTTGAAAACTTATTTGAACAAATAATGAAGGAAAACTTCCCCAATCTGACAAAGGAAATAGACATACAAGTCCTGGAAGCTCAGAGATTACTAAAAAAGTTGAACCCAAAGAGGAAACACAAAGACACATCACAAGTAAATAGCCAAAGATTAAAGATAAGGAGAGAATCCTAGAAGCAGTAAGAGAAAAGGAGACAGTCACCCAAAGGAGTTCCCAAAGGACTCTCAGCTGATTTCTCAAAAGAGACCTTGCAGGCAAGAAGGGACTGGAAAGAAGTATTCCAAGCCATGAAAGGCAAGGACCAATATCAAAGATTACCCAGCAAAGCTATCATTTAGAATGGGAGGGCACATAAAGTGCTTCCTAGATAAGGTCAAGTTAAAGGAGTTCATCATTACCAAGCCCTTATTATATGAAATGTTAAAAAAAAGAAGATGAAAATAATAAACAGTAAAATGACAACAAACTCACAACTATCAACAACTAAACCTAAAACAAAAACTAAAATAAAAACAAACTAAGCAAACAATAGAACAGGAACAGAATAAAAGAAATGGAGATCACATTGGTTATGGTTATCAGCAGGGAGCAGGAGGGGAGAATGGAGGAAGAGGTATAGGGAGTTAGAAGCATAATTAGTAGGTACAAAATAGACAGAGGGAAGTTAAAAACAGTATAGGAAGTGGAGAAGCCAAAGATCCTATATGTATGACCCTTAGATGTGAAGTAAGGGGTTGTGGGTGGCGGGGGGAATGTTGATGAGAACGGGCAGAGGGGAATGAAGGGGAGAAAAAAATGGGACAACTGTAATAGCATAATCAATAAAATATACTTAAAAAAAGTTTTTGCACAGCAAAAGAAATCAGCAACAAATGGAAAGAAAACCCACTGAATAAGAAAACATATTTGCCAATGATACAGCTGATAATGAATTAACATTAAAAATTTATAAAGAACTTATAAAACTCAAATCAGAAAAAAAATCTAATAAAAAAATGGGCACAAGACCTGGTCACTTCTTCAAAGAGAACATATGGATGGCCAACAGACATATGAAAAGATGTTCAATGTCACTAATCATCAGAGAAATGCAAATTAAAACCACAATGACATATCACCTCACACCTACCAGAATGGCTATCATCAATAAGTCAACAAACAAGTGTTGACAAGGATGTAGAGAAAAGGGAATCTTCATGCACTGTTGGTGGAAATGCAGATTGGTGCAGGCACTATGGAAAGCAGTATGTAGTTACCTCGAAAAATTAAAAATAGAACTGCCTTATGACCCAGCAATTTCACTTCTGGGAATATATCTGAAAAAGCCCAAAACACTAATTTGAAAGAATTTATGCACCCCTATGTTCATTGTAGTATCATTTACAATAGCCAAGATTTGGAAGTAGCCCAAGTGTCCATCAGTAGATGAGCAGATAGAAAAAATCCATGGCACATTTACACAGGGAATACTAATCAGCCATAAAAAAGAAGGAAATCTTACCTCTTGGCACAGCATGGATGGACCTGGACAGTATTTTTTAAAAGATTCCATTTATTTATTTTAGGGAGAGATAAAGAGAGGAAGAGAAAAATCAATATGTGGTTGCTTCTCACATGTGCCCTGACTGGGAAACAAACCAGCAGCCCTTTGGTTTGCAGGCCCACACTCAATCCACTGAGCCAGACAAGCCAGGACAAACCTGAACAGTATTATGCTAAATAAAATAAGCCAGTCAGAAAAAAACAAATACCATATGATTTCACTTATATGTAAAATCTAATGAACAAAATAAACTAACAAACAAAATAGAAACAGACTCATAGATAAAAAGAACAGATTGACAGCTTTCAGAAGGGGGGAGGTTAAGGGGCTCAGTGAAAAAGGTCAAGGAATTAAGCAAAAACAACAACAACAACAACTCATAGACACAGAAAGTATGATAATTACCAGAGGGAGAGAGGGGTGGATGGAGATTGAAGAGGGTAAAGCAGGGATAAATGCTGATGGAAGGAGACTTGACTTGGGGTGTCGAACACACAATGCAATATACACAATGTATTATTGAACTGTGCACCTGCAACCTATATAATATAATTTTATTAACCAATGTCACCTGAATAAATTCAATAAAAGGTGCTAATTTAAAAAGTATATATTCGTATGTTAAAAAGACATAGTCACAAAACAGCACAACAGATTTTACAAGAGTGTGTGTGTGTGTGTGTGTGTGTGTATTTATAACAAGTAACAGATATCAAATATGTTAAAGAGGGTTCCTGTGGAGGAGATGAAAGGGGTATTTCCTTCCTGTGAAGGAAATTAAGGAAGAAAGAATAAAATACTAAAATGAGAGGGTAGCTTGCAGAGACTGATAATGGCAATTTGCCTGAAACAGAGGAATATGTTTAATTCAGTTCTATGCACTTAAATTCACATTTTGAAAGTATGTATGTGTATATATATTATATATAAATGTCTAAAAGGGTATACACTAAAGTGTTAATAGACGTTACCTCTGGGAGTCGTGTGAAAGGTGGATCCTTTTTGTCTACACTGAATAAATATTGTGTAATAATTAAATGCATTTTTTATGCTTCAAGAATTCAGCTAAATACTCGTAACTGCTTTCTTGCTGTTGGATAAATGTACAATAACCTACTAAATTAAGCTGTCTGTGTGGTCACAGTCATTTTATTGTTTTTCCAAATGTTCCAAAATAGCTCTGGAACAAGACCAGTGGGACCACCAGATAGCTATCTAGCCTGGCCCTTCTTCCCATGCAAATGAAGACCAAGCCTCTGATCCAACTTCAGCAGAAGCCTCTGCAGGGCCCAGGATAACAAGGCCGTCTTCTTCCTGACTAGAGAAAGCAAGGGCAGCCCTCATCGCTCTCTCAGAGCCAGCTCATGACAGCCTCCAAAAAGCCGCCTTGGGCAGCAGTTGCCAATGACAAAAGGTTCCACCTCAGAAGTGGAAACTCTATTTACAGCTTTGTAGACATAGGTGTCCCTCCGTGTGACTCAAGACCTACAGTGAAGGGACTGTGTTTGGCCAGGAATAGCTCAGAGGTCTTCTCCTCGGAAGCCAGCTCTGGAGGCCTTCAGTGTATGTTCTAACTATATTTGGCAATGAAAACCAAAGAGGTCAGTGACTTAGCTCAACAGGGAGGAAAAAAGACTATGCCTGATTTATAATCCCTTCTTCAAACAAGGACCAAGAATTTTAAAACTCACTTCATTTATTTGTTTTGCCCTCACTGAGCATACCACTGAAGCAGTTCTTCCCAGTTCAATCAGCCTCATGCAAATCTTTCAGAACCACAGGTGTAAATCACCTACCCAAGCCATCCCAGGATCAGAGGACATCTGGGGACATCTGACTTGAGAATCCAAATGTTAAAATTATCCCACTTTACTCTCTATGTCTTTAACATTAAAATAGCCCATAGCCCTTTGGTACAAACCCAGACTCCAGCACTTACTATTCACTGTGTGATCTTGCCTAAGTTGCTCTGTGTCTCTGAGGTTCAGCTTCCTTATCTACAAGCAGAGATAACACCTACTTCACAAGGCTGCTTATAAGAATTAAATGAGATAGGGTGTATAAAGTGGCCAGAAGAATGTCTGATACAAAACAAGTGCTTAAAAAAAACTTAGTTTTCTCCCCCGCGCCCCCCATCACTCCCTTTCACCCTTAGCTGTTCAGCCAAGGTGTTGGCTTTTCAAGAAATCTTCTGGTCCTGCTTGATTACAAATGGATGGTACCATTCCCACAGTCAGCAACAGTAGCTAGAGATAAAGGCTGTGACCACTCCTTGGCTGCAGACAGGTCGAATCAGCTCACAAATGACTCATCACAGTTGATAAATGATGTGTTCTTGGCATCAGGAGGCCTTATCCTGACAGGCTTCAACACCTTATGAAAAAAACTTAGAAGGTAGTTTGCATGGCTCACAGAGCAGGTCCCCAGGGTTGATGCTGACCTTCAGTCAATCCTGAACTTGTACCAGTCTGATCTGAAGGTCTCTGTCTCTTCAGACATGTCACCAATCGCAGGATTTTCAGTTGGAAAGGACTTTAGCTAAGCAGCTGACTCTTTCATCTCAGAGCTAAACCACCTCTTTCACTTGCCTTGGACTCCCTGAAGGGAGTCTTATGACTCCCTGGGCAGAAGGCTAGATGCCTGTGCCCTGCTCAGAACAGCCCTGAGCTAGTGCCCAACCTGCCTTTGGCAGCTTTTTCTGCCGGCTGAAGCTCTGCCAGGATGAGGTTTGGCTGGAGGGCCCTGTGGCTATGGGACAAACATTGGCTCAAGGAAAAGGTTGAGTATTTAATCCCAATCCACTGTCTGGGAGGCTGAAGTGTCTGCTGTTCTCCGCCGTTTCTGTAGCCCCCTCAGACCACCCAGAACCACTCACGGCCCAGAAGTTCCATGACTATTTGTTAGTTACTTTTCCATTCTTACATGCCCTGTACCTTTCGCAGTGGCTGACACAGAATTCCCTCTAAGTGAATATTTATTAAAATGCCCTTGAATGTCACCCTGGCTGGTGTAGCTTAATGGACTGAGCATCAGCCTGCAAACCAAAGGTTCGCTGATTTCATTCCTGGTCAGGGCACATGCCTAGGTTGTAGGTTAGTGGACATTTCCCTCTCTTTCTCTTTTTTCCTCCCTTCCCCTCTCTCTAAAAATAAAGTCTCTAAAACAAATAAAAACCAAAAGGCTTTTGAGGACACAAGTGTTCTGTTGCTGTATTTGTAGCCACCTCAATTCTAATGAACCTCACAAAATTTAGATCAACAGGACAATAACTATATGGAGAATGACACTGTCCACAGCCAGGCACCCTGAATTGAGAATTTGTCTGGTCTGAAGGAAATTTTATATGCTGAGATGTACTTTTCAACTGAAATTGCTTTCAGAAGCAGGTTGTCTTTGGACCCCAGACCCAGGCCTTTTCAGAGAAGAACTATCCTAGGCCATCAGAAAGGGCCTTGTGATAGATGAATACAATTGACACAAAGGGCCCAGGAGACTGGATGCCCTGGAAACATTCCATTCTCCAAACTCACCCTCAGGTTTTCTTTACCAGGAAGATTTCTGAGATCACCTATAAGCACCAACATGGCATGTCAGCCATGCCTTGAAGTCGAAAGGCCAGGGAAACTTTCTGGAAAGGACAAAAAATCAGTCTCCATCCCGGGTCTTCTGCATATTGGTTGAGACAAATGGAGCAGGAAAATCAAAATCAGGAGCGCCTGTCTTTTTCTTCCCCTTCTGTCCAGTTCTCATGTTCTCTGCCCTTCTAGTCACTCACTGAGACTTAGGGCCCAGCTTCTACCACCAGAACCGGGGGCAACCTTCTAAGATGATAAAGCATAAAGAAAGCAAGGAGGAGGAAGGAAGGATGGAAAGAAGTGGAGGAAAAAAATAACGAAAAAGGCTTGAGAAGGAGGAAGGAAGAGGAGAGCAGGAAGGGGAGGCGGAACAATGAAGGTCTGAGGCTGTCAGCCGCGCACGGTTCCAGCGGCACGTCCGTCCCGCGTGCCTCCGGCCAGCAGCTGCACACTGCGCAGCGTGTGGGCGCTGAGTCATGGTCCCAGAACCGTGAGCTCCGGTGCAGGGCTGAGGGGCCGTCCCTGGTTGGCATCTGCAAACTGTTTTTTTGTTTTTTTCCTTTCCTCTTTCATTAAGGTTGTGTGCTGACTCCCACGTAGGAGAGCTTACTACCCGCACGTACTGCGGAAAGGCTCTCGCTCTCGTCCGAGGCGGCCGGCGGGGGGCGCCGCAGCCTCGCTTATGAGCCCGCGCGCAAGCTGGGGCACCGGCAGGGACAAGACGGAGATTTCCTGCCCCTTTGCGGGTTTCCAGGAGAAGTCCGAGTATTTTTGCTGTAGTAGCTTCTAACTTTAACACCAAGGCAGCCTGGGGTAACTCCTCACTTAAAAGGCTCCAGAGACCACCCCAAAATGGCACTCCGAGGCGCACTTTAGTGTAGGGTTTCGTGCACAACTGCATGAAATCTGGGACTTTTGCGCAAACAGGAGAATCCAGGTTCTCCCCGGACTGGTTCACCCTATTCCACCCGGCCCAGCCACCATCAGAAGCTATACCTCCGGCGTCTCCGAGAAGCCTTGAGCCGTTTCTGCGAAGCTCCGCGCTCCCTGCAGGGAGAGCGTTACCCCGGACAACTCGGCAGGCGCGGAGAGAGGCCAGCCAGCACCCCACCCGCACAGCTGTCCCACCTCCCCAGTCCAGTCAGCGTGACCCGAAGGCCCCCGGGCCGTCCAGGACCAGGGGCACCCTCCCTCCCAAGACTCGTGACCCGAGAATGAATCAGCATCGAGGCAGTTTATTGGTTTGCTATTTCGCATATCACTCATTTTAGGTAAATAGATTATACAGAGACACGGCGTTTCCTTCTTCCACAAGAGGTAATAAGTCTCTTTCATACACACAAACTTTCACACATTCCACGCAGCAATGTTACACCTCGCTGAGACATTCACAAATTAAAATACTCAGGGGAATAATACCATTGCTTTAAAATGCCCTTAATACAATATATAACGTACAAAAATATCTCTATATTTGAAGTTACAAAAAAAATCTTGACAGCAAGAAACTTAAATATTGATAGTTACCTCTGTATAGACTACACGCATTGCACTTTTCCTCTCTTGGTTTTGGAAGGTTCAAGTAATAATGGGGGCTTGCACCCCCGTGGGGTGGTACCCCGTGAGAAATCAGTTTGGGGGAAGGCATGGCAGTGGCTCAGACCCTTGCCCCGGTGTGGGGGGGGGGCGGGTCTCAGCACTTAGTTCTCAGCTTCTCCTCTCCGTGAGTCCTGCAGACATTCCCCGGGATTCCTCTGCGCACCTCCCCTCCTCCCCCAGTACACCCGGGCCCTGTTAGGGCGAAAGGAACGCTGCCTCTGAGGAGGAGGGACCCGTGCAAGGCCATAGCTTGCCGAACGGTGCCTCCCGAACTCCTGCGCGGCCGATTCAGTCCGGTCCCCAAAGGCTGAGAAAGGCTCGGCTGCGGGAAACCCTCCGCCCCTGGAGGCGCCATCCGGATGCAAATGCGATTGATCGCTGCTGCCACAGGGGCCTAAATCTTAAAGAAGGAGGCGAGCACTTGATTCGAACGGGAGACTGGAGCCAGGCGTGCCTGTGGCTCCGGGTACGACAAAGTCCGGCCTCGGCCGGCCTCAGGCAGGGAGCGCCGGCGCCGGCGGCCGTAGCCCTGAGGGCTGATCTTGTTCTGGGGGGCGACGCCGTCCTTGTCCTTGTCTGTGAACTGGTAGATCTGATGCGCCAGCTTCTGCACTGTGCACGTCCCGAAGCGACAGCCGGAGCTCCGCAAACCCTGGAATTTGTTCATACTCTGTCGGTAGCGCTTTACTCGGATTCTGGCGGCGTCCGGACTGCTGGAGAGGGAAAGGAAGGCATCGTGAGAGCCTCATCAAGCAGGAATTGGGCCCCAGCCACCAGGTACGCGAGCATTCTAGGACCAAAGGGGGCTGGAAACCTCTACTGCTTTCTGAACTGCCACACAGCCCCGACGACCCCCTGGGCCATGGCAGTGGGGGACAGCTCGCTCCCCAACCCACGATGGAGGTGTGGAACATAGTTACCTGGCCTGGGTGCTGCGTGAGGCCCCCTTCACGTCCTGGGGCTGAATGATTGTCTGGGCAGGCCCGGCCTGCACGTTGGCGAGCCCGGTGGGGTAGCTGCTGGACACCTTAAGTTCCCTCTTCCCACGACTCAGCGCCCATTTATTCCATCTGGAAAACACAAACATATTCGGTTCGCATGGATACAGGAGAGAGGCCGGCCCGTCGCTGCTCGCGTTCATTTCTAAGCCCTCAGGACCACTCTCCACTGTCCCCGTCTTCCAGGTGTAAGGACTGGAAAGCTCTGCCCGCGACTCACTTCTTTCGGAACTCTGACGCCACGTCGAGCCGTGCAGTGTCTGCGCCTAGGAAGGCGAGCGAGCCTAAGTACAGGAGGGCGACGGGAGCCAGCTTCATCCTGGCGATGATGTGCAAACCCTTGGGAAAGAGAGAAAGGAGCGTGAGCTCTGGGACCTGCAGCACCGCCCTGGCAGGGCATGGAGAGCTGGAGGGGGCCCCCGGCGCGGGCAGGCTCAGCACTGGTCTGCCCGGCCCAGACGCTTATCTCCCCGGGGCGCAGAGAGGCGCCTGCGGCATTTTCACCCGGACCCGCAAGGAAGGCCGCTGCTTATTGCCAGATGCCCTGCTCAACTTTTCAGAATTTGGTTGACAGAGCAGAGGGCACTGGAATTCCAGTTGTGTATACGAGCTGGGCCCCGGCTACGGGACGCACTCCTTAAATGACCCCTCACCCAGCGTTCCCAGTCCCCTGCCTGGGCAGGGTTCCCCTCTTTACACGCCCCACCCACAGCACCTACCTGTTGAGGTGGGTGATCTGTCAAGATCTGGGGGAAGAAAGTTCCAGACGGCACTCTGGCAGAGGCAAAACCCCACCGTCCGAGCTGCGGTGAGAAATCAGAGGTGGTGAGGATCCAGCAGCTCGCCTAGCGTCACTCAGAAACCACTGAGCGACTGGCTCCGATTCCCCTGCTTTATAGGGGAGCGAGAGCTGCAGGGGGCGGGGCCTGGGCTGCCCTCCCCCTCCCTTTCTTCCCTCCGGCATGCGCTCTCTTGCACACGGGCGTGCTCGTTGCTGGTCTGTCGGTGTTGGTTTTGGAGTTTAGGGGTGGGGGTGTCCCTTATGCCCAGAGGGCTTAGGGACGAGACCCGGGAGGCTGGTACTGGAACTTCCACAGTCTTGTCTCTGGGCACAGAGTTCACACTGTAAGTCTGGCCAAAGTAGGGCCGGTACAACCTCTTGGGGTCCTTACCCAGTATCTATGCAGCCTAGAGTGCGAAGCCTCCTGGCAGGAAAGTCAGGAGCTAAGAGGGGGCACCATGCGGATGGGCCAAGCTCCGGCCCTCGGGAGCTGCAGCCTCGAGTGGACCGCGCCCTCTGCCGGCTCCGAGCCTGAGCTGGCTGCGACCCCTGACTCCCTCCGGAGAGGGCATAAAACGCAGCCCGGAGGAGCGGGGTTCGCCAACACCCCCTCCCCACCCCTCTACTCCCACCCTCGAGACCGGCGGAGACTCCGGGGTTTTGGAATGGGCTAGTAAGATTTCGCAATGAGGGCAAGGCTCAGAAAGGCTAATCTGAGCATTGGGATTTGGAGGAGGGGGTATTCTAAATTTCAGAATCTGCATGCCCATTTGGAAATACAGGAATAACCAAAATTAGGAAGAAAGATAACCGTTTTGGTTTTTTTTTCCCCCTCGTAGTCCAATCATGCCTTATAAGGTTACAACCTGAGTTTGCACCTCGGAGCCTTCATTCAGCCATTCTGAACGTGAGGACTCACTGCCAGGGAGCACACTAATGCTTCACCTATGTTAATGGCTTTACCATTTACAAAGCACAGCCACATCCTGATCTCCTTTGATCCTCGCACCTGCCCTTGAGTTAAGAAGGAAGGTAACATTACTTTTGTCATTTTGCTAAGTGGAAAATTGAAATTCAGAGAGAGAATGTATTTACCCAAAGTCACACCAAAGGTAGTAAGCAGGAGAGCCCTAACTCGGCCCCCCCGCAAGCAAGCACGGCAGACTGGGGCGCGGCGTGGATTTTTCTAAGCTAGGGTCACCACCTCGTCAAAGGTGGAGAAGAGTGCGAGCCCCCGCCCAAGTATTAATGCGTGTTCATGATGAATCACCCCCAAACACGTTTGTCACCCCTTTGTACTCTTCCATCACTGCTTCTTGACTCCACTTTCTTACTTGTCTTTTGGGGACCAAACTGGGAAGGGAACTCAGACCTAAAAAGCTCCCTACTTTTTTAACACGGGCCTCTGGTGTCCTGATTCCTACTACCCCAGACCCAAGTTCTGCAGCCCAGTGACTAGACTGGGAGGCCGAGGGGGCGAGACCACTAGGACTCACTGGATTGCAATTCGCTGTGTGAATGTGGGCAAGTTTACCTCCCTCCTCTAGTCTCCCAATCTATAACATGCCCCCAGCAGATCTCTTAGCTTCCCACCTGGTTGGCCATACTGGTTCTGCCACACAGTGAAAAGACGGCTGGGCCCTGAGACGCGCGGACCTTGCCTTGCCTGGGCTGCCAACTGCTGGCTCAGCCGCCTTTTCACTCTCGGGACCGAACCGTGGACATTGCACCTGGGGAAGGCAAGGGCGTGTGCAAATGATGTATTCTGAGGAGTCTTCCCCGAGTAACCTGACCTGACCTGAGTTCCAGCTGAGAGCAGGGGACAGGTTCCTGCTTCTGGCTCAGGGGCAGTCGCGAGGGTCAGAGAGAGCCCGAGGGTCAGAGCGGCGCAGCACCGGGTGCTGGCTGCGTTCGGGTCTCCGGGCTGGCCCCGGGGCAGTCAGCAAACTGGGTCAGGCGGTCCGGCCGCTAGTCTGTCCACGCCACAGACTGCACGTATTACTGCGCGTCTGCCATGTTTCGAGGACCTTCCCCACCCTGTTTTGGTTTTCTCGCCTGTCTCCCATTTCCCATCTCTTCCTTTCAGTTCGTCCCCTGAGAGTCAAGCTCTTCGCACAAAACCTGTACAGGACGGGCAACAAAATTTGCCTACAACCTATTAGTCGCCAGCTTCCAGCTGGGTCTGCGCCAAAACAGGTTTTACTTTCATTTCCCCGCGTGCCTCGGACTCCTGGGGAAGTCAAGGACAGCTGGGCGCCCGCCCCTAGCCAGGGACGGTCCGGGGGTCAGCACTCACTCCCACTTCCCACCAGCCCTGGGGAGTTCGGTCTGCAGAGGACTCTGCTGCAGTGCCCTGTCGCCTCTTCTCCTGTGTCCTTTAGGAAAGCCCCTGGTCCCATGAAGGGGAAAATAGCTCTAGCTTCAGCTGCGGGATCGCAAAACTCTAGGTGCAAACTTCGCTCAGAGGTTTGGGCGGCTTCGACGAGCAAAGCAAACCCCAGAGCGGAGACTCGGCCCTGCTCCGCCCGACTCCAGTGTCCACGCCAGCAGGGTGTTCGCGGTGCCAAGAAATCCCACCTGAGAGCCTTGGCACGCTCCTTATCAGCCCAGGTGCACGGTGTAGCCCTGGCATCTAGAGATCTAACGCTTGAGAACCCTGCCAAATCTTTCTTTATAGTTCTGGATTGAGGGGGGTGGGGCGGTGGTGTGAACGCGGGTTCGCTTACTTAATCGTCGTTGGAGAAAAAAGATCACTAGAATGCTTTCTCAATTAAATGATCAGATCTAGAAGGAAATACCACAGCGGGAGTACTGCCTCTGCTGGTTTGTTAACATGGAGTTTCTTCCATCCAAGTTACATCGATTATAGGTTCACGCTGAGTACAATGAAGGAAGGAAGTGAAGGAAGAAACATCTTTAAAATCTCAGTGGCAAAAGGAGAGAGAGAAAGAGCGAGAGCAAGAGAGAGAGAGAGAGAAATTCTGGCTAATAAAGACTCTCATATTTTGTGCCCAAGAATTTTTAAACGGCCGGACTGTAAATAAACCCCAAAGCACTTTAATAAATGTGTGTATCCCAATATTATATGTACAGACATAGAAATATGCTAAAGCCTTGTTGTATAATGGTGTCTTAATTTTTGCTTCACATTCCAACTGAATTAGTTTTAGGCCCCAAAGCCAATCCTTATTCTTAGTAAAATTTGGAGTTTTAAAAAAATGTGTGGTCGTGGCTTCCCAGCTAATACTGGACACAGTACCTAAAGCCAATATGACCACACTCAGGTCATACAGAAAACTAATGAGAAATAATAAATAATGTTAATGGTATTAATAGGAATAACTAGCCCTGGCTGGTGTAGCTCAGTGGATTGAGCACGGGCCTGCAAACCAAAGAAGCACTGTTCGATTCCCAGTCAGGGCACATGTCTGGGTTGCAGGCCAGTTCCCAGCAGGGTACTCACGAGAGGCAACCATACACTGATATTTCTCTCCTTCTCTCCTTCCCTTCCCCTCTATAGATAAATAAATAAAATCTTAAAAAAATCTAAACAAAATAAAACTCACCAATTTAAAAAAAGTGAACAAAAAATAATAACTACAAGTGAGTAGCTAAGTGTATTGTGTAATTATTTCAGATGCTTCTTGTTCAAACAGAAAAATTTATAATGTATTTATTATTCATATAGTTCAGAATGCTTCTGCTAACCCGGGAGCTTTGTACAAAGTTCATTTGAAAACAAGGTTTAAGAAGCATCCTGGTGTCATAACACAAAGAGAAAGGACACAATCGACTTTGTGGGTTTGCTCACTCACAGGGAAAAGTAAAGAAGGATACAAGTCTCAGGGCACTTTTTTGGGGGGAAAGGGGCATCTTTGACTTCTCCAAAGAGCTAATAAAATATAGGTCTTTTCCAGAAAAATACACATATACATATGGCAATTTAAGTATAAAATAGGCATACAGTTCCAGGGGTTTGACCAAGTTAAGAAGGCTGACACAGAATGAAAAACACTGTTTCTACAGCATCACTTGGAATGGTGCAGGGAGAGGGCAGTTAGTACCTCTCTTTAGGGCATACTATTTTCCAGGGCATCAGCCTAAGAAAAGGTAGTGCTTTTACTGCTTCATTTTTGTGCTTCTGCACAAAACAGATGGACAGACATGTGATAAAGCCAGAAGGCAAACCTGTCCAAAGGCTAAAGAATGTAAGTCGCTGTATGTTAAACACAAAGAAGATGGTTAACATATAGGAACTTGTTATACTAATAGCTATAGCAGAACAACATGAAATGACCAAGGTAAATTTACTATTGATGGAACAATGAATGGCATTCATTCATAAATGGATTGTAAAAGAGATGATTGGATCATTTGGGGTCATCCATGCCCTATGAGAATGGCTACCTACCTCCAGATGGGGATCCTGTACTATCAGATTAGAACCATTGAAATGAAGCAGTTCTCAAATATGGGCCTGCATAACTTGAAAGTTTATTCATTCCTTCAACAAATATTTACTGAACATGTATTTCATGATGAGCTTTGTGCTAAGTATGGGGCACACAGTAATCATCAGTGTAAATATCATTCTTGCCCTCTACAAGCTTATAGCATGGTGATATAGCCATTCATAAATAAGTTTCCACAGGAATAAATATTTGGTTATAAACTGTGGAAAGATTTCTGAAAGATAAGCAAGACTAGGAGGATCTAATATTTTAAATGGAAGAAACAGCATGTACAAAGGCTTAGAGATGAGAAAGAACTTAGTACATTAGAGAAAATGAAAAGAGTCCATTGTAGTTGGAATGTATCAAGTGATGAAGAGTGACATGAAATGAAATTAAATAGGTCATCAAGATCAGAGTAAATAGGGCCTTTTGGGTTGTACGTAGTGACGTTTTGCACTTTATTTATAATGAAGTGGGAACCTTTTGACAGGCCTGAAGAGGGGAGAGACATGACCTGATATTTGTTTGTTAAAAGATCATTTTGGTTGTGGACGGTGGTTGCACGTGGTGGATGGATTAGCGAGGAGGAAGAAGGGAAGCAGTTGTGGTGCCCTGTGGAGACTGGAGAAGGCTTGGTCCCCTCATAATCTGTATGAATCTACCTGTAAACACACAGAGTTTCACCAAAAGAGCAAGTTTGCACCGCAGACGTGCACCCTCCCTATTCAGTTGCACAGGGCCTCACCCTTGATAATGCTCTGCTTGTCACTGTTTTTTTTTTTTTTTTTTTAGATTTTATTCATTTATTCTTAGAGAGAGAGAAAAAGAGGGAGAGAAACATCGATGTGTGAGAGAAATACCAACTGGCTGCCTCTTGCACAGTCGCAACTAGGGACCTGGCCAGCTCCCTAGGCATGTGCCCTGACCAGGAATCAAACCAGTGACCTTTCGGTTCCTCAGGCAGGCACTCAATCCACTGAGCCACACCAGCAGGGCTGCTCGTCACTGTTTTGAAATTTTAATAAATTTTGAACAGAATATCCTACATTTTCATTTTGTACTGGGCCCCACAAACTATGTAGCCAATCCTGCTTACTAAATGAATATGCAATCTAAGTAAAAGCCTTGCACTCTTGCAAAGCACCAATTCATACTATAGCTGCTAATGTCAGGGATCCTTCACGTGAGTGTCAGGTTCAACTAGTCATATAGTCACACATGTGAAAGCACCTACTGGACACTTTCTAGTAGCCATCTCTAGTGGACAGCTGTAGTAGCCACCTTCCTACACCCCAAACATACACCCAGGGTAGAAACAGTGTTTGAACAAAGTGTTACTAACTCACTTATTGTCCTTAAGTTTTACCCATAAGAAAAGCCTGGAACAACCAGTGAAGCAGGGAAATCGGTTAAGAAGCTATTGTACGAGTGGAAGTGGGAGGTGGCAGTGACTGTGGCTAGTGGGGTGGCAGTAATGGGGGAGACAAGCGCATGTATTTGGGGAGTAGGATCAATAGGGCTGAGTAATGAATGTGGGGCTAAGAGAGAGGCAGGTGTAAACCAACAATCATTGAGTTTCTCACTCAGGCAGCTGAGTGAATGAAAATGTGGTGATGGGTCAGGGAAGTTTCTGCCGCAGCTCTGTGGTCTCCTTTGTTATTGGCTGGCAGAGGCCATTTGAAGAGGCCCCAGCCCTGCACGAGGAAGTTTGGTCAAGTCGCCCTCTCTTACCACCTTTCTGAAGAGCAGTGGCTAACCACAGGAAACGCCCAAAATGACTGTATAGATCAACCACTTACTCCACAACAGCCAACTGTAGGAGCGGTGGGCCGATAATTCTTGCTTACTAGTAATCTCCTCCTTTTTGTCTTCTAAAGCATAAGAGAAAGGCATCTACTCTGTACACATCATCGTGTCGCACAGTCTTCCTCCCTTCCTGCTCCTGTCAGCCTTCCCTAAAAGAAGTGTGGGCTTACGTCCTCACTCTTTGATGAAAGGTGTTGGTGATATCTCAAGGGATAGCCTGACCTTGAGCCAACCTCAATAGTCAGGCTGCCGTGTTAGGGATTATCAGTTTCAGCAGACCAGTAGCTGTTGGCTAAAAAGCAAAGTACGGCTCGAGTGTGTGCTAAACATGTGCGTGTGTGCATGTGTAAACACATGGTGCATTTCTACGGATACCTGGGATATGTCGAAATCCCGATGCTAAACAACGTTATTTTTATAGATGATTTTTAATGTTTTAATTACAGTTGACATACAACATTATATTGGTTTCAGGTATGCAAACTAATGATTTTATATGTATCTCTCTCTTATGAGGTGACCACCCCCACACATCTATACCGACAACGTGTGTGGTTATCACATTATTATTGACTATGTTCTCTACGCTGCACATTACATCCCCATGACTGTTCTGCAACCACCACTGTGTCCTTCTTCATCCCATCACCTATGCCCCATCCCTTGGACCCCTTCCCATCCAAGAACCATCAGCTTGTTCTCTGTATCTATGAGTTTGTTTCTATTCTGCTTGTTCATTTATTTTGTTTTTTAAGATTCCACAAATAAGTGAAATCATATGGCATTTGTCTTTCTCTATCTGACTTATTTCACTCACACGTACTTTGTCATTGCAGATGGTAAGATTCATTTTTCTTTCGTGGATGAGTCATATTCTGTTGTATATATGCACCACTTCTTTATCAAGTCATCTATGGATGGACACTTAAGTTTCTTCTATGTTTTTACTATTGTAAATAATGCTGCAGCGAACATATAAATGTGCATGTCCTTTTGATTTAGCGTTTTGGGTTTCTTCATGTAAATACCCAGAATTGGAATTGCTGGGTCCTTCTTTGTCTCCTATTATAACCTTTATTTTAAAGTATATTTTGTCTGGTATA
The DNA here is from genome assembly GCF_014824575.4 of Sturnira hondurensis. NCBI lineage: Eukaryota > Metazoa > Chordata > Mammalia > Chiroptera > Phyllostomidae > Sturnira > Sturnira hondurensis. The sequence goes on from NW_028079136.1 coordinate 6,564,039, forward strand.
ACTATTGCTACCCCAGCTTTTTTTCATTGTTTCCATTTCCACAAAATATCTTTTTTCATCCCTTATTTTCTATGGGTATGAGTTTCAATCTAATGTGAGTCTCTTGTCGACAGCATATGTAAGGGTCTTGTTTTGTTTTCTATCCAGACACCATATGTCTTTTGATTGGAGTATTTAATCTATTTGCATTTAAAGTAATCATTGATAAATATGTATTTATTGCCATTTTGTTATTCATATTTTTATCTTTTTTTCCTTCTTTTTAAAGAACATCATGTAACATTTCTTGTAATACTGGTTTGGAGGTAACAAACTCCTTCACATTCTTCTTGTCTGGGAAGCTCTTTGTCGTTTCTTTGATTTTAAATAATAGGTTTGCTGCATAATATGGTTGTAGGTCTTTGCTTTTCATCACTTTGAATTTTTCCTGCTCATACCTTCTGGCCTGAAATGTTTCTGTTGAGAAATCAGCTGACTGTCTTATGGGAGCTCCTTTGTGGTTAACTAATTGCTTTTCTCTTGCTGCTTTTAAGATTCTTTGTCTTTAAACGTTTACATTTTAATTATGATGTGTCTTGGTGTGGGACTCTTTGGGTTCATCTTGTTTGGGACTCTCTGTGCTTCCTGGGCTTGTGTGTCTTTTTCCTTCACCAGGTTAAGCAAGTTTTCAGTCATTATTTCTTCAAATAGTTTCTTAATCCCTTGCTCCCTCTCTTCTCCTCCTGGTGTGATATGAATGTGAATGTTATTGTTTGATGTCATCCCAGAGGCCCCATAACCTTACAGAGGTTGCAGTTGTCTGAGAGATACAAACAAATTCTTTTCTTAAATATTGTTACACATATTGGGTGCATAGGTTCAAGGTCATGACTAGAGGTACCTTTGTGTGTGACTAATGTTAAGCCATAAACTTTAAACTGTCAGTTTGGTCACATGTTTTGTGTTAGGTGATATGAATCCAAAATGAGTCACTTATTGCAGAGTCAACTATTGAAAATTCTGATTAATGTTAAATACATTTTTTGGTTGTATTTTTTAGCCATGTTTCCATTATTTGAAAAAACATTTTTATTTTTTATGTTTTTATATTTTTAATACTTTCTAGATTGTAACTGAAAATAAATTAAAAAATCATGTATTTTATTATATAAATATAATAAATGCAAATTTGCAGTGTTTTTTTATTTTTGTTTTGCATTTTAGCACATACTAGTAATGAATGCACCTCTTGGATACATGTGGCCTATGCTGTAATTTTTTTGACCATGACTTCTGCAGAGTTCAACTACTGTCATTTAAAATTTCTTTTTCTTTTTACTGCTCTAATTTGATGTTTTCTACTACTTGTCTTCCAAATCTATGATATGATTCTCTGATTCATCTAATCTGCTGTTGATTCCTTCTATTGTATTCTTCATTTCAGATATTGTATCCTTCATTTCTGACTCATTCTTTTTTATATTTTCCATGCCCTTTTGTGTGCTGTTGAAATTCTTACTGAGTGCCTTGAACATCCTTATAACCATTGGTTTGAACTTTGTATCTAGTAGCTTGCTTGCCTCTATTTCATTTAGTTCTTTTTGTGGAGCTTTGTCCCATTATTTCATTTGGGACATGCCTCTTTGTCTTCCATTTTATCTGCGTCTCTGGGTTTATTTTTATGTGTTACATAGATCTGCTATGTCTCCAAGTCTTGGTAGGGTTGCCTTAGGTAGTAGGTGTCCTGTAGGACCTAGTGGTTGAGGCTCCCTGGTGGTCAAAGCTGGGAGCTCCAGGTGTGCATCTGTGTGGGTTGTGTACGCCCTTCTGTTGTAGTTGAAACTTCTGTAAGTACATCAGTGGGAGGGATTGACCCTTCCAGCCAATAGGCTACCAGGACTGATCATGAGTATAGCAGGGGAGCTTCTGTGCAGGGGGAAACCCTGGAGAGCAGGACTTGCTTCAGCAGGGCTCTGATGCCTGCCAGGCTCACCCCTTTAGTGTGTCACTTGAGGTGGTTGGATGGTGCTCCAGTATATTCTGAAGTTTGCCACTGGATGCACTGATCTTTGGCCTCCTGGGAAATTCAGGCCAAGGTCAATTGCACCTGTGCCCTGCCCAAGTGCCACCCAATAAGAGCTACAATGTGATCATCAGATGGCTGTTACTTGTGCAGAGTTTGGATGTGTCTGGGAGAGGCAAAGATGAGAACCTGAGGCTGGCTGTCGCAAGTGCCAGGCCTGAGACCACTTAGTCAGAGGTACAGCGCACACTGAGGCCAGATGCTGCTTGTTTGGAGTTTATGAACCTTTGAAAACAACACATTTAGAAAGTAGAGGTCTATGACATCCTCCGCCTCTGCAGTGGCAACCTGAAGTGTGACTTCCAGAGACACCTCACACTCCTCAGCCTCTTCAACTGCCACCATATCCATGCCTGAGTGGTCTGGGGCTGAAAAGCCAGGCCCAAACCATAGTATGCACAAACACTGCATCACCAGCCAGGTGTGCTGTGCAGGCAGGAGAGCAGGGTTGAGTCACCTCAGTAGTGGCCATCGCGGTTTACGTCCTGCCAGAGTACCCTATGGTAGATGCTATTAGGCTTAAATACCTCCTAAAGCAGGTCTTGGACCCTAGTATGAAATATGGACTCCTCATCATGCTCAGTAACTTCAAGGCTAAGGGGGAACACTGGCAGCTTAAAATGAGTTCCCGCGCCCCTCTCCCACCAAAATAACTTAGTCCAGGAAGATGTCCTGGCTCCCAGGAGACTCGGTGAGACCAAGGAAGAGGCCTCATGAAAAGGTAGCCAGACCAAGATTGGCAAGGCAAGAGTGGGTAAGGCCAGGAAAGCCCTGAACAGGCAGAGAAAGCCCCCTGGTGCTAGTGAGCTCCATGGGAAGTCAAAGTCCAAGGCAGAAAGAGCAGCCCAGCAGATGCCAAGGCCCCAAAGAAAACCTAATTTGGGAGTCAGAGTTCAAAACCCACAGTCACCAAGGGTGAGAATGGTGCTGCTTCCCTAGCTTAAAACAAGACTGGGAACAAGGTCTCTAAAGAGGCCACTGCCCAGGGAGCTGGGGAAGGGCTGAAAGCCAAGGCTGCTGCTCTTATGAAGGACAGTGAGTCCAAGACGATACCTGTACCACTGGTCAGGAAGACGGAGCTCCCCAAGGGCTCAAGAAGGCCTGGCATGCCCACCAAGTCCTGGTCATCCCAAGAGACGAGTAAGAAGGTAGAAGCCAAGAGCTAGACGCAAGGTGGAGAGAGACTAAGATTCTCTTGGAGTTTTTATTCCCCAACAGACCATCACTCTATTTATTTTACTGTAACCTAGTTATCAATAAAAATTTTCCCTCTCACAAAAATAAGTAAAATGGGACCCTAGCTTATGTTACATATAAAAATTAACTCAAAATAGATTCATGGCTTTAATACAAGAGCTAAACTATTGAGGGGGAGGAAAAAAATTTCCCCTACCCTCAAGGTTCTTCTGGTTAGTCTAGTAATTAAATGGACATGAGAAAGACTAGCAAGAGAAAATAGCCAAATTTAATACCTACGTATGTATGGGAAGCCCCCATACCTGAGAAAGTTAGGGACCCCACATGCAGAAGAGCTTCAGAGACAGAAAAAGAATAGGGGTAAAAAGACATCCTGAGGTAGGGATGAAGTAAGGTGCCTTGGGTACTTTAAAAGGTCATTGCAGGTGATAATAAGAAGGGTAGACCTTCAGTAAACAGAAGTTTACCTTGACCTATAGATAAGTGAAGTTATCTCTTTTTTAAAAATAAAAAATAATAATTTATGTATTGATCTTAGAGAAAGAGGGACAAACATTGGTTTGTTGTTCCTTTTATATTTTATTAAATACTCACCCGAGGATGTATTTATTGATTTTAGAGGGAGAGAGGTAAGGTAGGGAGAGAAAGAGAGAAAGATATTAATGTGAGAGAAACTTGCCTCCTGTACACACACTGACTGGGCTCCAAAATGCAACCTAGGTGTGTGCCCTGACTGGGAATCAAACCCACAATCTTTTGGTTTATGGGTCCACGCTCCAACCAAGTGAGCAAACGGGCCAGGGCTATTGTTCCTCTTATTGATGCATTCATTGGTTGATTCTTGTATGTCCTTGACCTGGGATCGATCAATCCCACAACCTTGGCATATGGGGATGATGCTCTAACCAACTGAGGTAGGCTAAGGGCTAAGAAATTATCTCTTATAATCTGTAATAACCAAGGGCTTTAATTCAAGTTCTTCTAAGTCATTAGGATAGGAGGCAGAAGTTTCTTTTGAGCCTGCGGCTAAAGTTACCATTAGCTTGAAACAGTCTGCATACCACAGAGACACATAGTGAGATGACTCATGCTGGCCTCACAAACTATGATACTCTTAGAAGAAAACATAGGAATAAGTCTTCATGACCTTGGATTTGGCAATGGATTATTAGCTATGACACCAAAAGCTCAGGGAACACAAATAGATAAGTTGGACTTTAGACAGTACATATATACAATGCAGTATTATCATTCAGCCTTAAAAGAATGAAGTACAAATACATGGTACAATGTAAATGAAGCTTGAAAATATCATACTGAATGAGAGAAAATGACTCAGACACAAAAGGTCATATATTGTATGATGGAATTTACATTGAACACCTATAATATGCATTAAAAAACAAAACCCAACCAGTGAATTTAAAGATCTAATTGGCTTTAATTGAGCGATTCATGAATCCGGCAGCATTGCATTTACCGACTATTGAAGGGCACTGTGAGGGGTTACACGAAATGGAAGATTTGTATAGAAAGAGGGTGGGATAAGAGAGCTATTAACAAAAGAAGACAAAGGATTATTCTTAGGCCGTGACATCTTTCCCTTGAGAGAAGAATAAAAGGGTTTTCTTTTTTTCATTTAAAAAAATTGACTTTGAGAGAGTGAAGTATCGGCTCATTGCTCCTTCTATTGACCCATTTGTTGGTTGATTCTTGTGTGTAGCCCGATCTGGGTTTGAACCTGCAACCTTGGAATACAGGGGTGGTGCTCTAACCAACTGAGCTACCCAGCCAGGGCAAAATCATGCACATTGCTTCTTCTATGGGCAATGGAGAGGGTGCATGGGACAGAGTACCTTACTGGTACTTTACCAAACAGTCGCACGCTGGTTGATTAAGATTATTCCGGGGGACGTTGAAACTGCAATTAGATCAGGCATTAAATCCAGGTTTGATATCATGGGCTTTTAGCATGAGTGGCCCCATTTTGGGCCTGTGGATTTTCCTTTACCATAGCTAAATCCATAGACACAGAGAGCAAACTGGTGGTTACCAGAGGCTTGAGAAAGGGGAAATAAGTGACAGCTTAACGGGTGTGGAGTTCTCCTTTGGTTGATGAAGATGGTTTGAAACTGAGGCAGGTTAGTAAGAAGCTAGAACGTTCCTTGGCAAGTGTAATAGGAAAAACGAGAGAGAGAGGAAAAAAAATTAGCCAAGCAATTTATAGCTAGACACAAAGGGTCACAGGGGCAGACAACCCCAGGCGCCTGACAACAGACATAACGGGGAAAACAAGGACCTCATCCCTAGGGTAACCTTTCCTCCCTAGAGATAGCATCTGGGCCTCAGTTGTATTTCAGCTCCAGGCCCAGAAAAACAGCAAAAACAGACAACTGACACCTCAGCCGACCTTGGGACCAACTGCATTGAATAATGACCCCGTGCCCTGACGCCAACCAATCAGTGGAGACTAGGACACTGAAAGAACATACCTGGAAAGGTGATGAATATTCTAGTGAAATCCTCATCTGGGATCTTCCCCACGATCTCCACCCCTAAAAGCTTTTCTGAGGGAGGATCTGGCATGCTGTCCCAGCTGGGAGCACGGAGCACGGAGCATGGAGCACATCCACACCTCTCCCTCCCCCTTTCCCTTCCCCACAGGCAAGCATCTCTTAAATACTAAGGGGCCCCACAAGACTTGTAACCAGGGAGCAATGGGCAGTGGCAGCTCTTCCGGGGCTAACCCTCTGACCTTGTCCTCAAGGTTCCCTTTTCTTCTCTGTGACTTCTCTATGAGCTAAAGCAGTCCTGCCAAGGCTCATTTCTTTCCTATAATGTTTGTAGTGGGCCAAGGCAATCCCGTTTAGCCTCTCCCGTTGCTTCCAGTATCCCTGGCCCTTCCTTGTTTCATTTTCCCCAGCTTCATTTATTTAAAAGATTTTTTAAAATTCATTTTTAGAGAGAGGGGAAGGTTGGGAGAAAGAGAGGGAAAGAAACACCGGTCTGTGAAACATCGATCAGTTGCCTTTTGCATGCCCCCAACCAGGGGCCTGGCTCACAACCCAGGCTTGTTGTACCTTGACTGGGAATTGAACCGGGGACCTTTCGGTTTGCAGGACTACACACAACGCACTGAGCCACACCAGTTAGAATACTGTCCCCAGCTTTAACAAACGCCCTCTGAAAATCATCTGGACTCATGTTGTTAAATCTTTCCTACATGAAGTTAAGAACCCACATACTACTGACTGACCCTAGGCAAACCTGCTTAGGTCCAGGTCCCCTTCCTGGTAACAGAACTAGATAGAGGCAATAGCTGTGCAAAAATTGTGAATGAGCTAAATACCTCTGCACCGTACACCTTAAAAGTTAATTTTATGATATGTGAATTCCACCTTAATTTAAAAAGTAAAATGGGAGTGTCATCCACACGCACCAAAAATTTTAGTTTTGATTCCTGGTCAGGGCACATACCTAGGTTGTGGGTTCCAACCCTGAGAACCAACAAAGGGGCTGTTAGCCCTGGCTGGTATGGCTCAGTGGATTGAGTGCCAGCCTGTGAACTGAAGAGTGGCTGGTTTGATTCCTAGTCAGAGCACATGCCTGGGTCTCTGGCCAGGTCCTCAGCTGGAGGCCTGTGAGAGGCAATTCATTGTTTCTCTCACACATTGATGTTTCTCGCCCTCTCTTTCTTCCTCCCTTTCCCTCTCTAAAAGTAAATAAATAAAATCTTTAAGAAAGTAAAAAAGAGCTGTTAAACAGAACATGCTTCCTCCCAAGGAAAGTAACACTACTCTCGACTGAAAGTGATCAGGTTGGATGATGAGCTTTCAGGAAAAGTTACAGAGAGGATTCTTACAGGAGGAGCCATTGAAGCTTTTTTGGATTAATTATTTTCAAGATCAATGTCATTTTACCTCCGGCCCCGCAATCAGGGTGATTTCAGTTTGACAACAAGCAATTTGCAAATACATTCCTACAGCTCAAGTACTCCTTCCTGAAGAAGGTGTGCCACAGAGAGAGGAAATGTTCAATTACAGTGAATTGTCGGGAGCCGAGAAACCAACCAGCCCTCTGGACGCCCAGTTCAGAGTTCCAGCTATTGCAGCTCCCTCCTGGTAGCTGGAGAAACTGTACATTCGCTTACTAAAAATATTTGTTAAGCACTTACCACTTTGCTAATGCCTTTTGTATGTGAATGGTAAGGGTTAAATGCTCAATCAATAATGAGCGACCACGAAGATGATCACATTTGGAAACCATGGAGGTTCCCCAAACTTTAGTCTATCACTTGTAACACATCCTGCTATTATAACTCCATGAGAAATGAACGGATGACAAAGACATCTGGGTGTCTCACCAGCTAAATTCTAAATTATCACTAAGAGGTGCAGCAAAAAATAAAGTGACCTAGGTAATTCTTAGGTTAGATGATGAGACTCATTAATTCATTTTTATTGCGTGTTTGAACAGGGAAGTTGGAAAACACCACCTGATCCCGCTACCCGCTACCCGAGAGCCCCAGGACTGCAGGAGGGGCGAAAGCTAGGCGGGAGGGGCTCCCTGCGAGAGACTAGCCTTTTCCCTCGGACTCCCAGCCAGTTCAGGAGGATCCCGGGGATGCCGCATTCTTCAGTGGAATCCAGCCCCGCCCGAGAGGCTCCGGGGGAAGCCCAGGCCAGCCGCCCCCAGCCCACCCAGCACTTTAGTCCGAGGCATCTCTGGAGATTGCGCAAAAGCCTTTCCCTCCCCCGCCTGCTGGGTGGCATGTTCCTAAAAATTCCCATGTACACAACATAAACAGGAAACTGCAGCAAAAGCCCTGGCGGTGCAAATTCCACGCTCTCAGTTGAGGGCGGGAGAATCTCGTCTTGTGGGGGAGGGGAAGCAGCAAAATTTCCAGGGGACCCCCTTAACTATCCCTGCCTCTTTTCACCAAATCCTGAAAGAGAAGGCGGAAGGAAGAACACCCTGCTTTAGGAAAAATAGAGGAGGGGGAGGTGGAGGTGAGCCAAGAAGGAGCAGCCAGTTCTCAAAGTGAACCACGTCGAATGACTGTGGTGGCCGCACGTGGCTGGAATACTTCCGGCTGCCCACTCCCCAAACTCAACGGTGCAAGCCAACCGCGGTGGGAGGGGGTGGGTTCACCGCCGGGGCTCTGGCCTGGGAGCCCGCGGGTGGGGGCGGGGGAGGAGCGGGAGTAGGAGCGGCGCAGGCGCAGAGCGTGCCTCGGTTGTCAAACATGGCTGAAGCGCCGCCGCTACCGCTACTGCTGCTGCAGGGAAAATGCTGAGCCCTCCCGGGCCCGGTGGGCGGCGGCGGCGAGGGCGGCGACGGGCACCCGCTTCTCGGGCGCGGCGGCGGCGGCCATGGCTCGGCTGGCCGACTACTTCATCGTAGTAGGCTATGATCACGAGAAGCCAGGTAAGGGCGTGGGGCGGGCGCCGCCCCCGGGCCTCCCCGCCCCCGTCCCCGGGCTGCTGTCCAGTGGGTTCTGCCGAGTCCGGCGTCGAGGCTGGGAGGCGTGGAGAGCCTGGCCAGCCGCGTCTGAGCTGATGGTCGGCGTCCGGCCTTCTTGGCCCCACTGAGCTTCGCGGTGGGCGTGTGGGACTAGCACGAGGGGCGGGGGAAGGGAAGAGGCCGCGTCCTCCCTGGCCCTCGGCGGCTCAGCTAGGCCCGCTGTGAGCGAGTCAGGTTGCTACCACCCTAGCTCTGGAGGGGGCTGAGTACCTAGGGCAGCGCCCTGGTGCGGGCGGGACTGGGCCCGGACCGCAGTGCTGGGAGGGCGGGAGCCAACTGTGTTAAGTTCCTCCGGGATAAACTTCTGCCCTGCATCCTGAGTGAGTAACGAGTGACGCGGGGGGCAGTCCTCTCCAAAAGGAAGTGCTGAGAGTCCGGTGCTACCTCACCTCTGTGCTGTCGGGGGCCGGACTAGTCACTGCCCCAAGGAACGCGTGGTACTACTACTGGGGAGGGGGAAAGGATCCTTGCACTTTTAAACATTTCGAGGAAATGCGCCCTGTTATTTCAGAAGAAGTGTGACGGGCATTTTAGAATGACTCTGAAAACTGTCTTTTTAAAGGACAGTCAGCAGATCGCGGAAGGCGATCTTGTTGCATTTTAATGAGTCTTTTAACTGTTCTTTTCATTCGTCTCAAATTTTTATTCATAAGGAACAATTGGACAATCGCATTGCATTTTAATTTAATTAACAAACTCCTGCAACTTAAGAGAACTCAGGGTACACGCACGTTTATTTTGTATTTGTATTCTGTTGTGCTACCGTGTAGCTAAGCATCTTGTAATAAGTGAGCTGGAGAAGCACATCTATTTCTGGGTATTTCTGGTTACACATTTGCAAAGAAGGAAGCACATTTATTTCACGGTATTTCTGATTATACATTTGCAGAGAATTTTAGATTTCAGCTTGACAGTCCCTTTATTTTTCAGAGGAAATGCTGAGATTGTGTTTCGCTGATGGTTACAGCTATTTGTTGCGCCAGAATACCATTGTTCTACCCACTCTTGGTTCACTGTTCCTTTCACTCTTGGTCCACTGTCCCTTTCACTCTTGGTCCACTGTTCCTTTTACTGCTCCTTTCCTAATAACCTCCTTTTTTGAATATTTTATTTGTTTATTTTTAGACAGAGGGGGAGGGAAGGAGAAAGTGGGAGAGAAACATCAATGTGTGGTTGCCTCTCATGCATCCCCCACTGGGGACCTGGCCTGCAACCCAGTCATGTGCCCTGACTGGGAATCAAACTGCGATGGTGTGGTTCGCAGGCTTGTGCTCAACCCACTGAGCTACTCCAGCCATGGCCTTATAACCTTCTTTAATGGGAACCTTTTATATTCTTTAACCTTTTACCTGGCTCATGACTTGATTGAAGTCAATTGTTAAGAAAAGGGGTTCAAAATTTTATTTATTATTTCCTAGTACTTTTGCATAGTCTGGTGTTTCTTAGGAATATTAGCAATATTGAGAATCACAGTTGGTTTTTAACATAATTTCATTTTTAGTGACATTGTTTTTTCTCACTTAAAAAAAACTGTAAATGATCACAAACTTGCAGAAAACTTTCAAGTCTGGTGCAAAGAATAGTTTTCCCCTGAACCACTGAGAGATGGCTGCTGACCTTGTAGATGTCCTGTCACCCCAGAATGCTTTAGTGTGCATTTTCTACAAACAAGTATTCTCCTACTTGTTAGTAATCACAATATAATCATCAAAATCAGGAAATTAACACTGATATAGTAGTCCATCCACTTCTCTGAGCAGTTCAAGTTTTGTTTGTTGATTGTGCCATTACTTTTTTACTGGCAAAAGGGTCCAGTTCAAATTATGTGTTGCATTAATTTGTCAAGTCTTTTTAGTCTTCTTTAATCTGGGACAATTCCTTCATTTTCTCTTACCTTTAATAACCTTGATACTTTTAAAGTTTACAAGGCATTTATTTTGTAGGATGCCCCTCAATTTAAGAGTACCTGTTCCTTTTTGATTAGACACATCTAGGTTACATTCATACTTGGGCAGGAATGTCACGGAAGGGATGCACACTACAGCCTAGTAGGAGGTGCCCAAGTTCAGTTTGCCCCATTATTGATGGTTTTCGCTTTGACTACTTGATGTAAGCAATGCCTGCTGGGCTTCTTCACTAGAAAGTCAATATGTACTAGTTAATAGTTTTTGTGAGGATTACTTGGAAACTGTAAATATCTTGTTCCTCATCAAACTTTTGAGGTATTTCTTTATTCATATCTGTATGACTCACAGTTTTTAGTGGATTATAGTCTGTTACTATTTATTTCGGTGTTCAAACTGTCCCTCATTTGGCCACTGAGAACCCATCCCGGCTGGTTGCTATATCCTCGTGACATGTCCCCATCATTCTTTGAATGTGTCTTTACTTTTTGGCATGGGGATATATTCTGGGCTAATCTTGTATTGTAATCTTGTATTGTCCTTGCCTTAGTCCTGGAATCAGCCATTTATTTCTCTAAGGAACCCTGGATCCTTTTTTTAATTAAGATTTTATTTATTTATCTTTAGAGGGGAAGGGAAAGAGAGAGGAGAGAAATATCAATGTGTGGTTGCCTCTCGTGGGTCCCCAGCTGGGAACTGGCCTGCAACCTAGGCATGTGCCCTGACTGGGAATCGAACCGTGATCCTGTGGTTTGCAGGCCTGCGCTCAATCCACTGAGCTACACCAGCCAGGGCCCTGGATCCTTTTAGTGGATAATGACAGGAGCTAATGTCTCAGTGTCCGTGTTCTCAGTTTTTACTGCTCGCAGGCCTTCTTAGTGGGTGGAGCTGGGAAGTTTATGTATGTATACACACTCACATGCACATTTGTCCTATATAATTTGTGTATCTGTATGTATTGAAAAGAGTGAGTTCATACCAATAATTCCAATTTCAGTCCAACATTCCTGGGTCCCTAGTTTTTTTCATTTTTCATATTTGTAATATTCTCTTAAAGTGAAAAATCCAGCCTCTGTTATCCTTACTATGTTTACTTGTTTATTCAGTCTTCCTGTGTATTTAACCTATTTTTAGTTTTATGCTCTTATAATATTTCTATCATGTTGAGAAGAACATAGTTTGAAAAACACTGATTTTTATGGCAGTTTAATTGTGATAGTTTGAAATCAGGACTTTGTTTGCCTGATTTTGCATGTGTACGATGGCACAATAATTAGGAAATACCGTTTTTTCTTCCTTCTACTTTTACTGAGATTTGCCCAGAAAAAAATGACTAATGACCACATAGTTTAATTCCTTGATAAGCCTTTACTTTCTCTTTTTTGTTTACTTATGTTGTCAATTAATACATTTAGAATTTAATCCATTTATCTAGCTGATATTTAACTTGGAGTCAAGTATCATAATGGCTTGAGGTTCTTATATTTTCATATCAACCTGCTTAAGTATATTAGAGAAAGCATTTGAAATATTCCTCAGATATTTTATTAGTTTTATTTAAGCTGTTTAAATGAGATAAGCTAAGAGGTGAATTTATGTACAATACCTGAAATATCATAGAGACATTTTTTAAAAATATATTTTATTGATTATACCATTATAGTTGTTCTATTCCCCCCCCCTTATTCCCCTCCACACGGCACAACCCCTCCCCCACCATTCCCCCCTGTAGTTTATGACCACATGTCTCAAGTTCTTTACATTCTATATTTCCCATACTATTCTTGCCCTCCCCCCATCTATTTTCTACCTACCGTCTATGCTATTTTCTGTGCCTTCTCCCCCCTTCTCCTCCTCCCACTCCCCTGTTGCTAACCCTCCATGTGTTCTTCATTTCTATGGTTCCACTCCTGATCTAGCTGTCCTCTTGGTTTGCTTTTGTTTTAGGTGTGGTTGTTAATAACTGTGTGTTTGCTGTCCTTTCACTGTTCATATTTTTCATCTTCTTTTTCTTAGATAAGTCCCTTTGACATTTCATATAATAAGGGCTTGGTGATGATGAACTCCTTGAACTTGCCCTTATCTGGGAAGCACTTTATCTGTCCTTCCATTCTAAATGAAAGTTTTGCTGGATAAAGCAATCTTGGCTGTAGGTCTTTGGATTTCATGACTTGAAATGCTTCTTTCCAGCCCCTTCTTGCCTGTAAGGTCTCTTTTGAGAAATCCACTGACAGTCTGATGGGTACTCCTTTGTAGGTGACTGTCCCCTTATCCCTTGCTGCTTCTAGGATTCTCTCCTTCATTTTGGTCTTGGCTAATGTAATTATGATGTGCCTTGGTGTGTTCCTTCTTGGGTCCAACTTCTTTGGGACTCTCTGAGCTTCCTGGATTTCCTGGAAGTCTATGTCCTTTGCCAGACTGGGGAAGTTCTCCTTTATTATTTGTTCAAATAAGTTTTCCACTTGTGGCTGTTTCTTTTCCCCTTCTGGCACCCCTATAATCCGGATGTTGGAACGTTTAAAGATGCCCTGGAGGTTCCTAAGCCTCTCCTCATTTTTTTGAATTCTCATTTCTTCATTCTTTTCTGGTTGGATGTTTCATTCTTTCTTCTGGTCCCCTCCATTAATTTGAGTCCCAGTTTCCTTTCCATCACTATTGGTTTCCTGTGCATTTTTCTTCATTTCACTTAGTTTAGCCTTCATATGTTCCTTTAATTTGTGACTATAATCAACCAGTTCTGTGACTATCCTGATCACCAGTGTTTTGAACTGTGCTTCTGAGAGGTTTGCTATTTCTTGGTTGCTTAGCGTTATCAGCTCTGGGGCTTTGAGTTCTTCTTGAGCCAATTTTTGGACTGTTTGTGCCTGTTACATATGAGGAGCAGAGCCCTAGGTGTTCACCAGGGTGGGGCAACTCAGTTGCCGGGTTGTGACACTGTATGTGGGGGTGGGGTCAAAGGGGAGCAATGGCGGTTTCCTCTGCTGCCTCCCACCGCTGCTGGGCCCTCGCGTTCTGTCCCACTGCATGCGAATGTGTGACCGCGGTCAGCCCACCGCCTTGCGCCCTCACTGGGTCCACCGCTGGGGCCTGCGTGGTCCATCTCACTGCTCACTGCTCTGCTGGTTTATCTGCACATGAATTTGTGACAGTGGTCAGCCTGTTGCCCTGTGCCCTCACTGGGTCTGCCCAATGCCTGGGCACCTGGGGTCAGGGGATCTTTCCTGCCTGACCCTGCTCCCCTGCTGGCTCCGCCCCTCATACCAGTCCCGGTTGAACGGTTCGTTGTTGTCTGACTTCTGTATAGTTCAATTTTCTGTTCTTTGATTGGGTCTTTGTTTACTAAACCTTTGTTGTATTCAAACTTGGTTGTGGGAGAAGGCACAGTGTTTCTACCTACGCCTCCATCTTGGCCTCATAGAGACATTTTAAAAATTGTTAATTGGTTATTACTGAATTGTAATTCATAGTCAGCTTGGGTTTCTACCCCATCCTCCATTCTGTGTGGAAGTAGTTGGGATTTCTTGGTTGCTGTTTTTTGTGAACTGTCAAGAACCATTTGGGTTTATTGCTTTGACAAGTATTTATTGCTTTCCAGGCCTTGTGCTAATGCTAGAACAAGAAATAGATGAGTAAAGCGTAAAACTTGGTATTTCTGATGTAGTCAATGGAGACAGCTTTGACATTCTTGTAACTGATGATAAAATGAAGAAGATGGACCCAATTTGCTGAGGGAAAAAGAAGACTTGTTATGATAGGTAATGTTTAAGCCAGGTTCGGTAGGATGAGTAAGCATTCGCCCCATGGAAAGGAGGGTAGAGGAGATTACAGGCAGAGAGAAAAACATGTAAGTGTGTGAACGTCTTGTTCCAGGGATGGAGAGAGATGTACTGTGGATGAGAAGTGAGGTAAGCTTTGATACTGGAGTGTGTTGGGGTAAGGTTGTGAAAAGCTCTGTGTAAGCTCTCTGTTACTCTGTAGGTAGTGAGGTTTGTTGAAAAGTAGGGATTCTTGAAAAGCAATGGACTGGAGGGAGAAAGACCAATGTGAGAAAACTCAGGAGCTTTTACAGTGGGAATAGAAAGGAAGGTATGGATTCTAGAGTAATTGGGAAACTCAGTTTGTCAAAATTTAGTAATGAATGGATGTGAGGGGTCAGAGAGAAGGAATAATTGAGGATAACTAAGTTTCTAGCCTGGGTAGTTGGGTAGTTGTTGATACTGTGAATGCAAATAGGGAATTCGAGAGAAGAAATGAATTTGAGTGAAGGAAAGGGATGCTGAGCTTCATTTTGGGTGTGTTGAATTAAAGGTACCTGTCTGTAACCCAGGTAGAGATGCTATTTCGTTGTTTAGATGTCTGGGTCATGGGATGAGGAAAGAAGTGAAGATTACAAATTTAACTTGCAATTACTAGTAGTCAGCTGTTTTTCAGATATAAAGAAAAAATGAGATTGTTCAAGAAATATGCATAGAGTGAAAAGAGGAGTGCTGTAAGAATTGAACCCAGAGAAAATTCACTATTTAAGACTTAGATAGAGCAGTAGCAGCCAGGAAACAGAAGAGGAGTGGTCAGTGGTAATGCAAGAGAATCAAGATTGTGTGGTACTGTGGAAACCCTGGGTGCAGAGAATTTTGAGAAGGAGGAAATGATGAATAAATGTTAGAAGCTCTGAAGATGTCACCCTGAGTGGTGTGCCTCAATTGGTTGGGCATCATCCCACAAAGTGAAAGGTCGCTGGTTTGATTCCCAGTTAGGGCACAAGCCTGGGTTGCAGATTCTGCCTCCATTTGTGGTGTGGAGAAGAGGGAACTCGTTGATGTTTCTCTCTTTCTCCCTCCCTTCCCCCCTCTCTAAAAATAAATAAGTAAGTAAGTAAGTAAGTAAGTAAATAAATAAAAAGTTACAGGAAAGAAGTTCCGAAGATGTCTTGTATAATGATGACTAAAAACAGTATCATAGTCCATTTGGACTGCAGTAACAAATTACCACAGACTGAGTGGCTTAAACAAAAGACATTTATTTCTCACAATTCTGGAGTCTGGGAAGTCCTAGACCAAGGCATAGGCAGATTCAGGGTTTCGTGAGAGCTCATTTCCTGACTCATAGATGGCCCTCTTTTCACCACGTTGTCACATGGTGGAAGGTCAGGGGAGTTCTTTGGGGTTTCTGTTAGAAGGGCACTGATCCTGTTCACGAGGGCTCTGTCATCATGACCCTAATTGCCTCCAAATACATCATTTGGGTCCCACCTCCAGATGCCATCACATTGGGGGTTAGGTTTCAACATATGAATTTGGGGGGGGACACAAATATTCAGTCTATAGCAGATAGGTTCATGTACTTGATAATTAGTGTAATGACTTTAGAACATTACAGTAGTGTTGAGGGGTGCAAAGCCAGTTTAATAAACACATATCCCAGGTCAGATGCTATATAAGCCTCATGTAGCACTATTTATTTCATTCCTTTGTAGAAGCTCTATATGACCTGCCACCCATGGCTTGTGGAAAGAGGAGTCAGAGGTGACTTCAGAATTCCAAACCTGGAGTATTTTTGATGCCATGACTTAAGTAAGAAGATTGGAAATACTTTCCTTTTTTCTTTTTTCAAAAAGATTTTATTTATGTATTTTTAGAGAGAGGGGAAGAGAGGGAGAAAGAAAGGGAGAGAAACATTGGTGTGAGAGAGAAACATCATTCTTGTATGTGCCCTGACTAGGGACTGAATCCGCAACCCAGGCATGTGCCCTGACCAGGAATTGAACCAGGGACCCTTCAGTTTGTGGGACAACTCCCAACCAACTGAGTCACACTGGCCGGGGATGAAATGTTTTTCTCTTAAAATTATTTACTTGTCATTGTGGGTTTAAAAGATAATAGGTTTTATGTTACAGTCATCCAAGTGAAGACTTCAAAAGATGGGACAGGTAGGGGCTAGACACAAAGATGACGGTCATGAGAGCAGGCAGATCTGTGAGTGAGTAGCCTCAGAAAGTAGGAGTAGAGACAGGGTTAGAGGACCAAGAACTGAGCTTTGGGGAACACCTGTCAATAGGATGGAAAATAAATAGTACCAAAGAAGAATGGATTGAAGAGTTTGGGAGAGACATTTAGTTTCCCCAGTGGCCATTCTCTTCCATGGTGATTGAACTCCTGATTTTTGTCTGCATATTTGGTCATGCAGAAGAGAGACTGTTTTCAAGTTTCTAGCAGTTACTAAATGTGTGACTAAGTTCTGTCTAGTTGGACGTAAGTGGAAATGATGAGCATGGTATCACAAAAGGATTCTAAAAGGATGAGGGTATGCCTTCCTGGCTTACTTCTTTCCTGATCAGACTGGAGCTCCAGCAGCCAGCTTGGATCATGCAGACAAGGGACCATACCCCGGAAAGAATCCGGGTACCCCGTGATTTACAGTGGATTTGTCACGGCTGCCCTCTGGATTTTTTTTCACACAAAAGACTAACTGTATGTTTGGATGAATGGTATAACCAGTATAAATTAGAGTTTTCTCTTTCAAAAAAGGTGAGGGAATATTCCTGTGTCAGGTGTGGCAGATAGAGCTCATTGAGATGTGGAGTTAATGAAGGTGTTTGTATTTCATAAAATTTTAGAGTTGAAAGTTTACTGTATCAGCCATCTAATTCAACCTAATTTATGGATAAGAACCAAAACACCTCTTAATGCCCTTACCCCCACTGTTACTCATGAGTGGTTATACAGCTGCAGAGTGGCAAATCCTGGACTAGGGGTTTCCTGACATCTGTATTCCAGTACAGCATGCTGTCTTTTGAGAATTTATATAAAGGATAGTCTTACTCCAGAATTGTTTCAGCTGGAATGTTGTATTGTAAACCAAGTTGCAAAAATGTAAGCAGGAGAAAGAGTAGGGAGTGAAGGCAGCAGATTAAGACCATTTGTTTGAGTCATCTGATATTGAGAGATAGTGATACCTGGTTGGAAAACTTGGAATGCTTTCTCTTCAGGATAAACTTTATTTGTTTATATCCCAAGGTATCTGGCTGATTAGTGCTTAATAAGACATGCTTCATTTGAATTACAGAAATAGTGAAGTTCAAAGAGAGCTTTAAAATGTATAGGACACACACTTATTTATTTATAGAGAGAGGGGATGTTAATATCCCATCCTTGGGATATTAACAAATATTTGTGGGAGGGAGAAAGAGAGGGTGAGGAAACGTGGATGTGTAAGAGAAACAGTGATTGATGGCCTCTCGCACACTCCCCAACCCAGGACCAGCTGCAACCCAGGCTTATGCCCTGACCAGGAATTGAACCAGTAACCTTTCACTTTGAAGGATGATGCCCAACCAACTAAGCCATGCCAGTCAGGGCTAGAACAATATTTAATACACTCTACAAATAATTTAAAATATTTTAGTTTTACATTATGTAAGCTAGATATCATAGGGAGAAGGATGTCATACCCTTCAAGTTATCCTGACAGAAAATTAGGCTCATAAGGAGTAAAATAACCTTTTTTTTTGGTTCATGGAGACTGTGATATTGCCACTAAATTCTTTTACAGTAGTGTTGTACTTTTTCAACTACAAGCACAAGTGGGGCAATACCTTGGTGCAAGTGCTTGTTTTCACAGGAAGCAGGCTCATTGTCTTTGATTTCAGACTGGTGGTCTGGTTTTCTCACATTTTGAATTTACCTATTTATAGACCTACTTTCTGACTGATCTTTACTGCTTGGCTCTTGAACTGTTCTTCTGTCCAGGGGTTTGGAAACTCTAAGCATCTATTTTTCCGCCCAGTTTTGACTCATACTGCCATGGTTCTGGTGTATCAGTATATTCCTACTTTGACTGACCTGCCTGTTGCTAAGTTGTTTTATATTTTACTTACTGTAGTAATAATACACACTTGTTACAAAAACTCCAAACATTACAGAAAGTTGATTTCTCTTGACTGTAGTACCTATCTCTTTAGACCTTGTCACATTTAACTTGGTTGTAGGTACTTGTACAGAAGCTTTTTAGGCGTCTTAATAAAATGCAGCCCCAGTCTTCCAAGGTTGGCAATGGAAGGAAAGCCGCCACTTCAGGAGGGTTGGCTTGACTCACAGGTCCAGTTCTTCTGCTTCTCTAGTGTTTTCATGGGATTCTAACATTCTGGCCCAAATAACTACCTCCCACCCAATCATTTCCCTTTTATTTGCTGGCACACAGCTGAAACAGGTGGGAACATGGAAATAGGGCTTTTCTAAAGACAAAAGGGTAATGAGGCCAGAGAGTGACTTTTTCATCAGTCATCTGGTTTACAAGTGATAGTTTACTCTTGCCTGTGGTCTCATAAAGGGATACCGTCCTACCTAGTTTCTGGCCTACTGTCCTGTGAGGGAGGTTATCTTTGCTTTGGACACATCTCCTGAAGTCGAGGCCTTAGACTGGGGCCAGACAGGCCATTTCTGTCAGATCTATCCAAGGTCCCCTTTCCTGGTTCTAGTGTCCAGTCTAAGGAGCAGCCCTTTCTGGACGATTATAACAGGACTGTTCTTCAGGAAATAATTCCATTCCTTGCCTATCAGACATAACTATAGTACCAGCTGGTCTGCTGCATTAGAATTCAGAGAGAAAAGGGGAGAGACATACGAAAGCGTGGGAAGAGGATATCTTTGTATTTGTGCCTGTTTCCCATCTATGGTCCCAACATTGACAGAACATTGATGTTACCTAGAAACATGGTCATAGTGCTCAAGTACAGATCAAAGCACAGCTAAACAAGCATTGTGTTTTCTGTAACTTTTTAAAGTTCTGTAGAACTGTGTGTTATTATTTATATTTAATTGATGCTTTGTAATCTTTCCCGTTTGATTTAATCTGAACAAATAATGATACCGTTTTTATTACTCAGTAGGCATGAATGTTAGTTGAAGCAGTTTAAAAAATAATAGTTTAAATAATTAAATCAAAATTGATTTAATTTGTGCAGTTAAATTGAAGGAGTGATTTCTGAAAGCTGTCTGTTCTGTTTTCTTTTTACTCTCTTGTGTAATGGGTCTGGTTTTTCCTATTAATTATTAAGTAATAATTAGTTACCAATACATCTAATTTAAAAGCCAAAGCAAAATAGCATATCTGGTCTTTTCTCCTATGAGGATGTTAACATAGAGACTCACTGGGGATTGTTTATTTTTAATGAATAATTTTAAAGAAATGGCATGGTGAAATCACCATGTTGCCTAGAGTTATTGGTATTGTACTTGTGTGTCCTGAGGTTTAAGGCTATTGAAGAAATTGTTGAAAAACTTCACGAAGTTTGTGAGTAGTTGGTAATGGGCAAACAAGTAAGCCTCAACTATAGTGAGAGTATTTCAGCTTACCCTAGACCATAGTGAAGTCCTAGCCATTCTCCTAAGCAGGGGTGTCCAACTTTCTGGCGTCTCTGGGCCACACCGGAAGGAGAGTTGTGTTGGCTGTACATTAAATACACAAACACTAAGGAAAACTGATGAGCAAAGAAAAAGGTGTTAAGTAAATGTATGATTTTGTGTTGCGCCGCATTCATAGCCTTCCTGAGCTTTGTGTGGCTGCTGGGCCACGGGTTGGACACCTAAGGAATCAAGATTGTTCTCCTTGGTTTTGCAATTTCTATTCCTTTGTCGTTATCTGTGTTTTTGATTGTAGCCATCTTAGTGGGTGTGGGGTGCTGTACTGCTGACATTGGGACAGGTAACTTGCCAGAGACTGTTGTATGCATTCATGTACACCTATAGGTGTTGTTTATATTTTACTTCCTACAAAACAAGGTCACTTTTTGTTTATGGAGTCTTTGTTTTTAAAACTTAACTATAGCGTTGGTTGTTTTTCATATTCTAGATATGTATTCTAGATATGTATGTATTAATTTTTATTAGCTACAAAGTATTTCACTTTAACATAATTTAATATACATATAATTTACCAATTAATTTCTTATGATTAGACATTTGGTTATTTTTAAATTTTTGCTGTTAGAAATAGTGCTGTGATGAATCCTCCTAGGTAATTCTTTGAATTCATCTTTAATTTCTTGGAGCAAGTAGATAAAGAGAGAGGCAGTAAGTAAAATTTAGTAGATAAAGGCATGGGATGGAGCCAGACGCTCTGGGTTTGATTCCTGGGCTTTATCTTTTAGTAGTTCTGGCCTTAGATAAGTTAGTTAATTTTTCTATGTCTGAGTTTCTGTATCTATTAAATGGGATAATAATAAATAGCAGTATCTACCTCATAGAGGTTGATTTTAAAGATTAAATGAGTTTATTTTTGTAAATTATTCAAACAGTGTTTGGCATACAGTAATATTGTATGTTTTAATTCCTAGAAGTGGGATTTCTGGGTCAAAGGATATGCACATTTAAATGAACATATATTAATTTTCTGCCCACCTTCCCTTCCTTTGGAAGCATGTCTTCTTTAATTTTATTTATTAATTATAGTTTACTTTCAATATGATTGTGCATTAGTTTCAAGTGTACAGCATAGTGTTCCCTTTGATATTGCATGTACCCACCTGGTATCATACATAGTTATTACAGTATCATTGACTATTCCCTATGCCATATTTTACATCTTTGTGACTATTTTGTAACTTCCAATTTGTTGTTCTTAATTCCTTCACCTTTTTTTTAATCCAGCCCCCCAACCCTCCTTCCCCTTTGGCAACCATGAGTTTGTTTTCTGTATATGAATCTGTTCCTGTTTTGTTTATTTTACTCTTTAGATTCTACATGTAAGTGAAATCAAATGTGGTATTTGTCTTTCTCTGCCTGACTTATTTGGTTTAGCATAATACCCTCTAGGTCTATCCATTTTGTGGCAAATGGTAAGATTCCCTCCCTCCCTCCCTCCCTCCCTCTCTCCCTTTGTTCCTTCTTTCTTTTAATGGTTGAGTAACAGTGGAAGCAAGTCTTTTATTTTCTGTGGTCCCAGAGAAAGTGTCACTTCTAGTTACTCCTACACCACCTTAAGCTGGGCAGGCTAGAGCCTTTTCTAGGTCTTTTCTCTTGGAAGGAACAATAAAGTCTCTCTTTTTCTACAGGGATGTCTAAAGTAGGACACCATAAGTTGGGGCTGCTGATGTGTATTTTCCTTACAGTGTTTTGTGAATATGTCTGAATATTGAACAGAGGCTAAGAGAGCCGAAAAATAAAGAGAGAGATAGAGCTTTGGAAACATCATTTAACTTCTTTTTTTTTTAAATCCTCACCCGAGGACATTTTTTTTCCCATTGCTTTTAGAGAGAGAGGAAGGGAGGGGGAAAGATAAAGAGAAAAACATCAATGTGAAAGATCGATCAGTTGCCTTCTTGCATGTGCCCTGGCTAGGAATCACGGCCCTGTGCCCTGACTGGGAATTGAGCCTGCGACCTTTTGGTCTACGGGATGACTCTCCAATCAACTGAGCTGCACCAGCCAGGGCATCATTTGGCTTTTTACTCCAGCCATTCCTAACAGCCAAAAGAACATATTTAAAAATAGTTTTGAGGTGTATTGCTCAACTGCCTTCTAGAAAGATTGTGTCAATTTATACTCCCATTTCCATCAGGGAGATTTTAATTAGGAAAAAATTACTTAAAAGCTATTGCCTAAGCCACAACGCAGGAAACTGCATAGCTGCACAAAGGCGAGAGTGCTAAGGGACTGCATCAGGAAGATCAGACCATATACTCTAGTCATGTCTCTGAAATATTACAAATTACTGCTTGTCTTGGCCTTTCTTGTGTCCTAAGACTACTTATAACCAGGAATCTGAGTTCTGAAAATTCCGAGATTGTCCCTTTTGTGATTGTCTAATTTATCTAGGCCGAAAGAGTCCCTTGAGGACATGGTCTAGGTAAATCCCAGTATTCTATGAGTAGAGAAGTCTTTGAGATTGGAAAAAGTTCTTTCAGCTGAGATAATTCTGTTGTTTTAGTAGACAACTTTACCTAGAAGGAGGTGAATGATTATTTACTGAATAGTTAGTGAGTAGTCAGATTTGCAGGGCTTTTTAGTGATTTTTTTTAAAAAAAGTATATATATATATTAAATATTTTATTTATTTATTTTTAGAGAAAGGGGAAGGGAAGGAGAAAGTGGGAGAGAAACATCAATGTGTGGTTGCCTCTCACGTATCCCCTACTGGGGACCTGGCCTGCAACCCAGGCATGTGCCCTGACTGGGAATCTAACTGGCGACCCTTTGCTTCACAGACCCGCACTCAATCCACTGAGCTACACCAGCCAGGGCTTTTAAAATATGTTTTATTGATTATGCCATTACAGTTGTCCCATTCTCCCCTTTCATTCCCCTCCACCCTGCATACTCCCTCCCCCACCATTACCCCCTTTAGTTTATGTCCATGTGTCACAAGTTCTTTAGATTCTATATTTCCCATACTATTCTTGCCCTCCCCCCTATTTTCTACCTACCATCTATGCTACTTATTCTCTGTACCTTCTCCCCCCTTCTCCTCCTCCCACTCCCCTGTTACTAACCCTCCATGAGATCTCCATTTCTATGGTTCTGCTCCTGATCTATAGACTGGGTTAGGAAAAAGATTTGTATCTTCCTTTAAAAGGCCTATTTCCCACCAGTGAGACCAGTCTGTGCATGATTTCCTTTTCCACGATTCACTGTGACTCTGTGTTAATTTACAAGGTCAGTTAGCATGATGATTCGAAGAAAACAATTAATTTGTTTGGGAACTTGACATATCAAGATATTTTCTCCTTCAAGTGAATATTCTATTGTTGTAGTTTCTTTAAAATGTAAGATTTAAAATTTCGAAATGGAAGATTCATATTTCAAGAAAATAACTAGTTTTTGGTCAAGTTTTTAAGTGAAAAAAAATCTGTTTATAGTTAATGACATCTGCTTGTAGGTAAAAATATGTCTTTTGTACTTCCAACTTAAACTAAGTCCAGTTATGTTGAGATAGAGAAATCAAGCATTAGAACTTGGAAAATTATAATATGAAAATTAATATGCAGTGGAAAATAGCAGTTGGGACTGGAGTGAATTTTACAAATGCTTTATATAATTGTCCCACATGGTTGTATGGAATTTGAAGAGAATGTTACTTGTTTTTCTTTTGAGGCATGTTTTACCAAATAATTTTAACCCAAATGAAAAATAGTCTGCACAGGATTATATTAATGAAACTCCTTTTTTTAGAGGAAATAAGTGAGAGGGAACAACAGTAATGATTCATTGAGGGTAGTGAAAAACTGAAGGTTTTTTAAAATACAAGTTAACTGTTTTACCCTCCTTCCCTTTCCCAAATCCCCCCTCAGCGCTATTACTGTTCAGGTTGTGTGTCTGAGGAATGTGGTGGTAGAAGAGTGAAGGATATTTGAAGACACTATAGCATTTTTTTTAAACATGTACATTTTTAAAATTTTTATTTTAATTAAGTACAGTTTTCTGCCTCCCCCGCCCCCGCCCATTATTGTCCATTTGTCCTTTATACTTGTTCCTGCAAACCCTTCACCCTTTTCTTCTGAAATTCTCTCCCCTCTGGTCACTGTCAGCCTGTTCTCAATTTCAGTGTCTTTGGTTATATTTTGCTTGTTTGTTTGTTTTATTGATTAGTTTCCTATTAAAGGTGAGATCGTATGGTATTTGTCTTTCATCACCTGGCTTTTTTCATTTAGCATAATGCTTGAAGACACTATAGCATTTGATAAAGTTATTATAATATGTTTCAGGAGATTTTATGATAATAGTCCCTGGCATTTTAATTGTGTAAAAGACGGGATGCATAATTTCTATTAATGGCTGCCATTTATCAAATCCTTTGTGCAAGGCTTTATTTATTTCATTAATTTCTCATAACAAATATAGAAGACAGGTTACGTTACTGAGACTTGGAGACATAATATGATTTGTTCAAGGATATATGGCTGGAACTGGTGGCATCAGTGTCTGAATCCTGAGCTTCTTTAGTTGAAGACTCATGTTTTTGTATGTTGCACAAATCCTCTGTTGAAACTGGGGGATCCCCAGATAAGTATATTATTTTTTGTTTATTCGAGAAATGTTTATTGACTATTAAATGCCAGGCATGAAGCTACAACTAAAAACAACCCAGATACCAAATGCTCTTTTACAGGTTAGACCAGTGATTTGCAGACTGTGTGCGGTGACTTAGCTCTGTCACATCTGTCTTCCAACTGGGAAGATGGAGGAAGTAGAGAAGTAGAGATAGTTCCTTTTCTTTGAAGGTACACATTTTCTTTGGCTGAAAGTTAGCTGAAGAGTAGTGGGAAATGTGGTCCATCTCCCTAGTAGAGTGGGACTCTTATCATCGTCGCAGGTATTAGGAGACAACCTGCAGTGTGCCGAAGGGACCTTCTTATTTCCTTCCTTTAGTTGAATTCTTCTCCATGTGGTTCTGTACTGCTACCAGGGTAATTCTTTAAAGTAAAATTATCATGTCACTTTGTGTTTAATTTTTTAGTATTAAACTGAAAGATTCACACTGGCTTCCAGTGCATACTCAGTGGCAGTGGCTGAGGAAATCTGCATTACCTTTGTCACGCAGTCCTGGTGCCCTGCAAGGCCAGGATACTGCTCTTCCCTCCCATAGTGAGTGATGTCTCCTCATCCTTCACAGTTGCAGTGCTCCATCCTTGGATGAGAGGTCTCTTAAGTGTCCAAGTAGTGTCCTTTCCTGCTTTGTACCTTTGTAGTAGGTATCTGCATGGGGTAGTATAATTGATTGTTTGGTCAAAAATGAGCATAAATTCTTGAGTAAGACAACCTGAGTTTGAATTTCTGCATAACCACTTACTAGAGTGCAACTGTGGACAAATCACTTAACTATTGAGCCTAGTTTATCCTTTGTAAACCTGGGATAAAAGTAATAATAGTCCTTGCTTCATAAGATTGTTGGGAAGATTACATGAGCTCATAAGCGAGGTCTTTTGCATAGTAGAAAACAACTTGAAAAATGGCAGCTATTATTTTTACTTATGTATATATATGTGCTTCATACTTATATAAAATATTCAGTATTTAGTCATGTTTTACAAAATTTCAGCTGGATATAGTTTTAGTGGAGTTCCCTGGATGTTTTCATATTAACTGACTGGAGATACAGCTGTTTTAACATATTTAAGAAATGGATAGATACCTTGTGTCAATTATTTTGATGACTTTTATACTTCACTGTGAACTTTTCTTTTAAGACAGACTGCATCCTTACTCTTTTTTATATTCCTAGTGCCTAGTAAAATACCTGGCACATACAAGACCCTTATAAATATGTGAAATTTATATTGAATTTTTAGTTTACTTGGGTGAATATTCTTGTATTAGGTGAGATGCCAGCCACATGCCATCATCTCTTGTTCCCATTCTCTTTTTAAATAGGCTCCTCCCTATATCACCTTCCTTAAAAATAGAATTTGTAGTATACATAGATTCAGCCTTTATTATTATAATCACTAAATCATCTTCAGCATTTTTCTGATGAGAAACTGAGTAATTTCTTTCATGTATTTTAGTTATTAGGATTAGAGAAAAGGAGTCTGAGTCACTGTAGAAATGACCGATGGGAGAAGTGGGGAAGATTATGGTTGCTGGCCATTCTTTCCCCGTGTAAGGAATACTCTGGAGGCATGACAAGAAGACCGTGGCAGTAGAGCCATCTTGGAATTTGACTGTGTTAATAAGCTTTAAGAGCTCCAAGCTGCCTGCTATCAACGAATGTCTCTTTATAGGCTTTACCTAAGATGGAAGTATGTTCGTATAAACGCTGGGAATTCTCTTGTAATTCTTATTTGTTTGAATATTAGCTTCATAAATCATGGATTTTTTTTTTTTAGTTGTCAGATCATTATTGTTTTAAGACCTGTTTGGATAACTTTTCTCAAGTAGTGCTAGCATTATGTAATTTTTGAATGTACAGTACTTTTTTTGGTTTTAATTTTATTTTTTAAATAAAAATTTCAATTACAGTTGACATTCAATATCATATTAGTTTCACGTGTACAGCATAGTGTTTAAACATTTATATAATTTATGAAGTGATCCTCTTAATAAGTCTATTTCTGACCTAACACCATATATAGTTACTACAATATCATTGACTGTATTCCCTATGCTGTATTTTACATCCCCATGACTATTTTGTAATAGCCAATTTGTACTTCTTAATCCCTTCACCTTTTCCACCCAGCTCCAGTCCCCTCCAGTCTGGGAACCATCAGTTTGTTCTCTCTGTCAATGAGTTTGTTTCTGTTTTGTTTATTTTGTTTTTTAGAGTCTGTATATAAGTGAAATCATATGGTATTTGACTTTCTTTGACTTATTTCACATAGCATAATACCGTATAGGTCCATATATGTTATCGCAAATGGTAAGATTTCATTCTTTTTATGGTCAAGTAATATTCCATTGTATATTTGTATCACCCGTTCTTTATCCATTCATCCATTGATGGACGCATTGGTCGCTCCCATATCTGGCTATTGTAAATAATGCTGTAGTGAACATAGGAGTGCATATATTGTTTTGAACTTGTGTTTTATATTTCTTCATATAAATACCAAGAAGTGGGATTGTTGGGCCATATGGTAATTTTGGTTTTAATTTTTTGAGGAACCTCCATACTGCTTTCCATAGTGGCTGCACCAATTTGCAATTCCACCTTCAGTGCATAAGGGTTTCCTTTCTCCAAATCCTTGCCAACCCTTGTTTGTTGATTTATTGATGATAGCCATTCTGACAGGTGTGAGATAATATCTCATTGTGGTTTTAATTTGTATTTCTTGGATGATTACTTATGTTCAGTATCTTTCATATGCTTATTGGCCACCTATATATATCTTCTTTGGAGAAATGTCTATTCAAGTCCTCTGTCCATTTTAAATTGGATTGTTTGTCTTTTTGGTGTTAAGTTTGTTTGAATTACTTATACATTTTGGGCATTAATCCCTTATAGGATGTATTATTAACAAATACCTTCTCTCATTCATTAAGTTGTATTTTTTTTCTGTTGTTCAAAAACTTTAGTTTGATGTACTTCCATTTAAAATTTTTTTCTTTTGTTTCCCTTGCACAAGGAGACATATCCAAAAACATATTACTAAGAGCAACACCAGAGAGGTTACTTCCTATGTTTCTTTTAGGAGTTTTATGGTTTGGGGTCTTACATTTAAGTCATTAATCAGTTTTGAGTTTATTTTTGTATGTGGTGTAAGAAAGTGGTCTAGTTTCATTTATTGCATATATCTGTCCAGTTTTCCTAATATCACTTATTGAAGTGACTGTCTTTATCCCATTGTATATTCTTGCTTCCTTCATCATAGATTAATTGATGACCATATTGGTGTGGGCTTATGTCTGGGCTGTTATTTTTCATGGATTTATATGTTTATTTTTATGCCAGTACCATGCTGTTTTGATTACTTATAGATTTGTAGTATAGTTTGATATCAGGTAGCATGATACTTCCTCCAACTTTGTTCTTTTTTCTCAAGATTGCTGTGGCTATTCACGGTCTTTTGTGATTTCATAGAAATTTTTGGATTATTTGTTCTAGTTCCATGAAAATAATCATTGGTATTTTAATAGTGATTTCATTGAATCTAGGGATTTCTTTGGGTAGTATGTACATTTTAACTATGTTAATTCTTCCTGTCCAAGAAAACAGTATATGCTTCTATTTATTTGTATCATCTTTAATTTTTTTCTTCAGTGTCTTATAATTTTCTGAATATATGTCTTTTACCTCCTTAATTTTATTCCTAGGATTTTTAAAAAATATATTTATTGATTATGCCATTACAGTTGTCCTATTCCCCCCCTTCATTCCCCTCCACACCCCCTCTCCTACCATTCCCCACCTTTAGTTTATGCCCATGTGTCTCAAGTTCTTTAGCTTCTACATTTCCCATGCTATTTTTGCTCTCGCCCCTGTCTATTTTCTACCTACTGTCTATGCTGCTTATTCTCTGTACCTTCTCCCCCCTTCTCCTCTTCCTCCCACTTCCCTGTTGCTAACCCTCCATGTGATCTCCATTTCTATGGTTCTGCTCTTGATCTGGCTGTCCACTTAGTTTGCTTTTGTTTTAGGTGTGGTTGTTAATAACTGGGAGTTTGCTGTCCTTTCACTGTTCATATTTTTCATCTTCTTTTTCTTGGGTAAGTCCCTTTGACATTTCATATAATAAGGGCTTCGTGATGATGAACTCCTTGAATTTGATCTTAGAAGCACTTTATCTGCCCTTCCATTCTAAATGAAAGCTTTACTGGGTAGAGCAATCTTGGATGTAGGTCTTTGGATTTCATGACTTGGAATATTTCTTTCCAGCCCCTTCTTGCCTGTAAGGTCTCTTTTGAGAAATCCACTGACAGTCTGATGGGAGCTCCTTTGTAGGTGACTGTTCCCTTATTTCTTGCTGCTTCTAGGATTCTCTCCTTCATTTTAATCTTGGCTAATGTAATTATGATGTGCCTTGGTGTGTTCCTTCTTGGGTCCAACTTCTTTGGGACTCTCTGAGCTTCCTGGATTTCCTGGATGTCTATTGCCTTTGCCAGATTGGGGAAGTTCTCCTTTATTATTTGTTCAAATAAGTTTTCCACTTGTAA
Source organism: Sturnira hondurensis (assembly GCF_014824575.4). NCBI lineage: Eukaryota > Metazoa > Chordata > Mammalia > Chiroptera > Phyllostomidae > Sturnira > Sturnira hondurensis. The sequence continues at coordinate 6,593,309 of NW_028079136.1, forward strand.
CTCTTCCTCTTTCCCTTCTTGTACCTCCATAATTCAGATGTTGGAACGTCTTGGAGGTTCCTAAGCCTCTCTTCATTTTTTTGAATTCTTGTTTCTTCCTTCTTTTCTGGTTGGTTGTTTTTTTCTTCCTTCTGGTCCACTCCCTTGATTTGAGTCCCAGTTTCCTTTCCATCACTATTGGTTTCCTGTGCATTTCCCTTCATTTCAACTAGTTTAGCCTTCATTTGTTCCTCTAATTTGTAACTAAAATCAACCAATTCTGTGAGCCTCCTGATCACCAGTGTTTTGAACTGTGCATCTGATAGGTGGGCTATTTCTTGGTCACTTACAGTTATCGGCTCTGGGGCTTTGAGTTCTTCTTGAGCCATGACATTTTGGTCTGTTCGCACCTGTTATGTATGAGGGGCAGAGCCCTAGGTGTTCACCAGGGCAGGACAACTCAGTCACTGGGTTGTGACACTGTATGTGGGGGCAGGGTCAAGGAGGAGCAATGGTAGTCCCCTCTGCTGCTTCCCGTCGCTGGGGCCTGTGCAGTATGTCTCACTGCTTGCTCTTTCGCCTAGTTTGCGTGTGAATGTGTGACCGCGGTCAGCTTGCTGCCTTGTGCCCTCACTGGGTCTGCTGGTCACAACCCCACGCCTGGAATCTGCCAACTGCCGCCCATGCGCCTGGGTCCCTGGGTTGGTCTGGCCGAGTTTTCCTGTGCAACCCCGCTCCGCCAGTCGCTGGCTCTGCCCCTCTTACCAATCTGGCTGAATGGTTCGTTGTTGTTGGACTTCTGTATAGTTCCATTTTCTGTGTTTGGTTGTGTTTTTGTTACTAAAACTTCGTTGTTTTTAAACTTGGTTGTGGGAGGAGGCACAGTGTTTCCACCTGTGCCTCTATCTTGGCTGGAAGTCCTCCTAGGTATTTTTTTGATGCACTTGTAAATGGGGTTGTTTTCTTAGTTTTTCTTTCTGATTGTTTGTTATTGATGTATAATGCAACCAATTGCTGATTATTACTTTTGTATCCTGCTACTTTACTGAATTCACTTATCAGTTTTAATAGTTTTTTAGTGAAATCTTTAGGGTTCTCTCCATATACAGCATTGCATCATCTGCAGATGACTGTTTTTACTTCTTTCTTTCCAATTTGAATGCCTTTTATTTCTTCTTCTAGTCTGAAGATAAGGGTTATTATATTCTCTTACTGGATTGATCCCTTTGTTGTTATGTAGTATCCTTCTCTTGTTATAGCCTTTGTTTTAAAGTTTATTTTGTCTGATGTAAGTATTGGTACCCCAGCTTTTTTTCATTTTTATTTGCATGAAATATTTGTTTCATCCCTTCATTTTCAGTCTGTGTGTGTCTTTTGATATGATATGGGTCTCTCATAGACAGCATATGTATGAGTCTTATTTTCACATTCATTCTACCACCTTCTGTCTTTGATCAGAGGATTTGATTCACTTATTTTTGAGTAATTACCAACAGTTGCATAGTTATTGACATTTTTGTATTCATATTTTTGATCTATCAAAATATAGACAGATCAGAACTATTGATCTACCTTTTCCTTCTCTTTTTCTTCTTCTTTCCTTGTAACTTTCTTTTTTTTAATACTGCTGTGGTGGTGATGAACTCCTTTGACTTTTTCTGGTTTGGAAAGTTCTTTAGCTCTTTCTGTCATAAATTATAAAGTCTTGCTGAGTAGAGTAATCTTGGTTGTAGGTCTTTGCTTTTCATCACTCTGAATATTTCATGCTGATTCGTTTTGGCCTGCAAAAAGTTTTTGTTAAGAAATGACATGACATTCTTATGGGAGCTCCCTTGTATATCACTAACTGCTTTTCTCTTGCTGCTCTTAAGATTCTCTCTTTGTCTTTAACCTTTGGCATTTTAATTATGTGTCTTGGTGTGGGTCTTTTTGGATACATCTTGTTTGAAACCGTGGGCTTCTTGCACTTATATGTCTGTTTCCTTTGTCAGGTTAGGGAAGTTTTCAGTCATTGTTTCTTCAGATAGTTTTCAATCCCTCGCTTTTCTCTCTTCTTCCTCTTGTAACCTTATGATGCAAATGTTTTTATGCTTGATGTTGTCCCAGAGGCCCTTCAAACTCTTCTCATTTTTAAGAATTCTTTTTTTTAAACTCTTTTTCTTTTTGTTTTTTAGATGAATAACTGTTTATTCCCTCACTTTACCCATAAGAACTTTTAAATATGTTGAATGTGTTCCAGAGATTTTCATTTCAGCCGACATAAATTTCCCATTCAATGTGGCATATTATTTTTTGTATGCAGTAAATGTAGTTATGTATTTGCTAGTGTGGTCTAGAGTGTATATTCTTAAGCACAATTTAGAGGCTTTGTACAAATTCTTTATTTTTAAAAAATATTTTATTTATTTATTTTAGAGAGGGTAAGGGAAGGAGAAAGACTGGAGAGAAACATCAGTGTGTGGTTGCCTCTCATGTGTCCCCCACTGGGGACCTGGCATGCAACCCAGGCATGTGCCCTGACTGGGAATCAAACCGATGACCCTTTGCTTCACAGGCCCTTGCTCAATCCACTGAGCTACACCGGCCAGGCCAAATTCTTTACTTTAAATGAGGAATTGAAAACCTGTATGTTTAGGTACTTAATTCTAGTTTACACATCTGATTAGCAGTAAAGATCTCTTCCTTTTTAAAAAAATTAAAATACGTTTTGCCTGAAGTTAGATTTATTGATTTCATAGAGAGAGAGGAAGGGAGAAAAATATCAGTGTTACTAAGATCAATCAGTTGTCTCACATAGGCACCCTGACTGGGGATTGAACCTACAACCTAGATATGTGCCCTGACTGGGAGCTGAACCCATGATGTTCCTGCACCAACCAAGTCACACTAGCCAGAGCAAGGTCTTCTGCTTATTTAAAGTATGTAGTTTAGTCCAGTAGTAGTTATTTCATTTCTCTTGATATTAGTAGTAATTAACATTTGTATAGTTTGAATTAACCATAGTTATTAATATTTTAAGAATAAAATAATTGTGTTGGTCATTCATATGTGGTCTGAGAGCAATCCTTGTAAAAAGAGAGTAAGTTGTAGTTTCTTCCAGAGTGTGTCTTGACAGTCCAGATAAATTTTTAAAAAATAAGCAAAAGCAACTTGTTTGAGTATTTGCTATATCTGATATCTTTATCTTCATAGTTTATCTTTTGGAGATAAAATATGGAATTATTAAAATTACTATAGTATATGAACGATATTCTTATGCTGATATTATTTGTTTGTTTTTAAACATCAGTGTATGGTTGCCTGGGAACTGGCCTGCAACCCATCAATGTATAGTTCCCAGTTTCTGCTGGGAACTGGCCTGCAACCCAGGCATGTGCCCTAACTGGGAATCGAATTGTGATCCTCTGGTTTGCCCACACTCAGTCCACTGAGCTACATCAGCAAGGGCTGATATTTTTATTTAAATGAGGATAACAGTGGATATTTTGCTCTGCTGGGCATCACTGGGAACAGCTATATTGCCCAGGCAAGTGAAAACTTGTTTACCACCATTCCCTGAGATTTTTTTCCCTCTCAACAAAGCCCAACAAAACATCCCTGATTCTTTAACTTTAATTGAAATCTTAAAATCAGATCCTGTGCAGGGTCAATATGGAGACATAGGTTGACATGCTTTACGTCCTTGTACAACCACAAAAAGAATTATAGCTAAATCTTAAAACAAATAGTACCCAGAATTGTCAGAAAAAGAACTGTATGGAAGTCTGACTACCAAGGATTTAAAGAAGCCACATTCATCCAGATGAGTAGGAGGGGAGTAGAAATGGAGATATGGTGGAGAGGCAAGGAGACACAATGTGGTGCTGAGAGGCCCAGGCAGCGGCAGAATGGGCATGGGTGGCCCCATATTCAAGTGTGGTAGATAAAAGCTGGGAGGTATATCTTGGGAGCAAGCAGTCCCAGCCCCAGGATAGACTGCACAGCCCGGGATTCCAGTGCTGGGAAGATAAATCCCTGTAACTTTTGCTTGTAAAAACCAGTGGGAGTTGGTGTGGCTGAAGAAACAGCTGGATTTTCAGGAAACTCAGCTTAAAGGGCCTGCAAGGTCTTAAAATGTATATAAAATCACCCACTCCAGGATTCAACACCAGTGAAACAGCCGAAGGGAGCTAGTAGCAGATGGGGAATGGGTGAAGTGACTGGACATATGGCAAGTGCTGGGCAAATCTCCAGAAGCCAGGTAGCGGCACAGTCCCCTCTCCAAGCCCTCCCCCAACACATAGCCACAAAATGGTGAAGTGGGATGCCCCACCCTAAGGCTCCACCCCACACAATTTACAGGTGCCTTTTCTATAGTAGGCCTCACTACTAAGGGAATCAAAGAAGCTCTACCTAATACACAGAAGCAAACACAGGGATGCTGCCAAATTGAAGGGACAAAGAAACATGGGCAAATGAAAGAACAGAACAAAATCCCCTCAAAACAACGAAATGAAACAGAGATACCCAACCTATCAGATGCAGAGGTCAAAACACTGGTTATCAGGACGTTCAAAGAACTCACTGAGTGCGGCAGTATCATAAGGGAAGACATGAAGGTTACACTGAGTGAAGTAAAGAAAATCTACAGGGAACTATCAGTGAGAAGAAGGAAGCTGGGATTCAAATATATGATTTAGAACATAAGGAAGAAATGAACGTTCAACCAGAACAGAAAGAAGAAACAAGAATTTGAAAAAGTGAGGATAGTGTAAGAAGACTCTGGGACATCTCCAAATGTGCCAACACCCAAATCATAGGGATGCCAGAAGGAGAAGAGGAAGAGCAAGAAATCGAAAACTTATTTGAACAAATAATGTAAGAATACCTCCCTAATTTGGCAAAGGAAATAGACATATAAGTACAGGAAGCACAGAGAGTCCTAAACAAGTTAGACCCAAAGATGACTGCACTAAGACACATTATAATTAAAAAGCCAAAGTTAAAGATGAAGAGAGAATCTTAAAAGCAGCAAGAGAAAAGCAGAGAGTTATCTACAAAGGAGTTCGAATAAGACTGCAGCAGATTACTCAAAAGAAACTGCAGGTAAGAAAGGACTGGAAAGAAGTATTCAAAGTGATGAAAAGCAAGGACCTGCAACCTAGAATACTCTACCCAGTAAAGCTGTCATTACGAATGGAAGGGCAGATAAGTGCTTCCCAGACAAGGTAAAGCTAAAGGAGTGCATCTTCACCAAACCATTATTACGTGAAATGTTAAAAGGACTTGTGTAAGAAAAAGAATATCAAAACTATGAATATTAAAATGGCAACAAATTCACAACTATCAATAACTGAATCAAAAACATCAAAAACAACAAACAAACTAAGCAAACAACTAAAACAGGAGCAGAATTATTGGTATAGAGATTACGTGGATGGTTATCAGCTGGGAGAGGGCAGGGGGAATGGGAGAAAAGGTGCAGAGATTATAAAGCATAACTGGTAGGTACAAGATAGACAAGGGGAATGTTAAGAGTAGTATAGGAAATGGAGAAGCCAAAGAACTTATATGCATGACCCATGGACATGAACTAAGGGGGGAATTGCTGAAGGTAAGGGGGTTACCTGGTGGAGGAGGCAAAGGGGGAAAATTGGGACAACTGTAATAACATAATAAAATATACTTAAGAAATAAATGAAGATAACACAAGACTCTGGAATGCTTTATTATTTTCCCTTAATAGATATAGTAAGAATATGTCTATAAAATTGTGGATTACAAGGTCCTACAGAAATTATTGTGTGTAATTTTTGAAAACTTTAGGATTAATTAAATGTTTTCTTGAACAATCAGAACATGTTGATCAGTTTTAAAGAATGCCATCACTTTTTATATAAAGGTTTTCCCATCTTATATGGTCATAAAATTATAGAGTCTATATTTCTCTGAGGATACCTTTATCTTAAAGATTTGAGACCTCTGGTGCCATAGCTCTTCAGAGAATATTTTGAGAGAGCATCAACCAGTTCTGTTTATACAAGTGAATTAATTCAATTCAGTAGGCATAGGATATTTTGTTAATGATCAAGGACTTAAAAACAATTGCAGTTTTTATTTTAGCTTATGTAGGTATGTATGTGTGTGTGTTTTGTATATGCTTGTACATGTATGTATTTATATTTTAGTTGACTGATAGGTGAGTAGTCTTTTGGAAATTATGGCTTATAAAAGAATTTATACTTATATACAAAGCATAATCAGTAGACCGATAGTCTTATGTGTCCCCATGATCAAGAAACAGGCCCTAAGGTGCTTACACACTAACTTATAACTGCAAGACAATCAGTAATAAGACATAAAATTACCAGATGAGTGCTACATGAGTAAGATTAGTGTTTAGAATGCTGAAGATTATAGGAAAGGGCTCATGGAAATAATTAATTTTGAGTTGAACATTGAAAGATTGGGTAAATTTTTTTTGTTTCCATATTTGTTTATGAACATTTCTAAAATAAATTAATCCTTATTGTTTTTTCCCATCACCATTTAGTCCCCTTATACTTTCCTCACCTCTCCCTCCCCCCAGCAGTCACCGCACTGTTGTTCTTGAGTCTTTTTTTTCTTTTTACTTAATCTCTCCACCCTTAACTCCCCCTGTACTAGCTGTCGTCTGCTCTTCATCTATGAGTCTGTCTCTGTTTTGCTTGTTAGTTCAGTTTGTTCATTAGATTCCCCATATGAGTGAAATCATACAGTATTTGTCTTTCTCTGACTGGCTTATTTCATCTAGTATAATGTTCTTCATGTCCATCATACCATTGCAAAAGATAAATTTTTCTTTTTTTTTATGTCCAAATAGTATTCCATTGTGTAACTGTCCCATAGTGGTTTTATACACTCATTTATTGATGGACATTATCCATATGTTGGCGATTGTAAATAACACTACAATGAACATAGGGGTGCTTACATACTTTCTAATTAGTATTTTGAGTTCCTTCTGAACCTTCCCCCACAGAGCCACAGAGCAGGTGCTATATCTGAGACTCCATCAACCTGGCTAACACTGTTTCCCCGCCCTGGAGATCCCCTTAGACTTTGTCCCACTCCACTTGCACACCCAAACTGTTAACAGTGACTTTTCCATGTGAATGGCTGGTATTGGCTTATGTTTCACAACTTCCTAAATCTTCTCAAACCATCAATAGGTGGCCTCAGTGAGCCCCCAGCTCTCCCTGCCCATGTACCTCTTGCTAAGTGGCCCTGACCCAGCAGTAGCAGTAGCCAGTTTAGCTTCACAGCTTAGTGTCATGTGGGAATCTCCAAGGCCAGCACAAGTAGCAGCTATCTCAGATTGCTTTATAGCTCATACAGGATGGCCCCAGGCAGAACACAGGTGGGGGCTGACCTTCACCTGCACCACCCAGGAAACCCCAGAGCCCATGTACCCAGGTACAGACCACGTCAAAGCACCACTACTCTACCCCTGCACGGCTGATCCTTCACAGAGGGTGGAAGTAAGGTGGCCAGTGGTCACAGTGAGTCCTTGTAGCTGACTGGCGTGGGCAAATTACTCCCATTGACCTGCCAACAGCCATCAAGGCTCAACTACAAGAGAAGAGTATACTCAGCCCACACAAAGGGTGCACCTTGGGTACCCAGCTTGGGTAAAAGGGGAGGCTATGTCCTGGGCCTTACAGGACACCTACTACATTAGGCCATGATACCAAGACAGAGTTATAGCAGCTCTACCTAATACATAGAAACAAACACAGGGAGGCTACCAAAATGAAGAGACAATCATGGCTCCAATGAAAGAACAGATCAGAGACTTCCGCCAAGATGGAGGCATAGGTGGAAACACTGTGTCTTCTCCCACAACCAAGTTTGAATACAACAAAGATTTGGAGAACAAAGACACAGCCAAAGACCAGAAAATTGAATTCTATGGAAGTCCGACAACGAACCGTTCAACGGGGATGGTAAGAGGGGTGGAGCCAGCAGCGGAGCAGGGTCGGGCAAGACAGACCCCCTGACCTAGGCACGCAAGTGGCCCTGACCCAGTCGGGGTGCGGGGCAGACTGACCACGGTCGCACATTCGCGCACAGTGAGACGGACCACGCAGGCCCCAGGGGGCGAACCCAGTGATGGAGGGCTGACGGCGGTGGCACACTCACGTGCAGTGGGACGAAACGAGTGGGCCCGGTGATGGTGGCAGCTGCCGCACCTGTGGGGGCCGTGGCGGGAGGCGGCAGATGGGACGCCATAGTTCCTCTTTGACCCCACCCCCATATACAACGTCACAACCCAGCAACTCAGTTGGTTGTGGTGAAGACCTAGGAATCCAATCCTGCTACATAACAGGCAGGAACAGCCCAAAAGATGGTGCAAGAAGAACTCGAAGTTCCAGAGCCGATAACTCTCAGCAACTGAGAAATTGCCAGCCTCTCAGAAGCACAATTCAAGACACTGTTTATCAGGATGCTCACAGAACTGGTTGATTATAGTCACAAATTAGAGGAACATATGAAGGCTAAACTGATTGAAATGAAGGGAGATGCACAGGAAACCAATAGTGATGGAAAGGAAACTGGGACTCAAATCAATGGAATGGACCAGAAGGAAGAACGAAACATCCAACCAGAAAGGAATGAAGAAATGAGAATTCAAAAAAATGAGGAGAGGCTTAGGAACCTCCAGGACATCTTTAAACGTTCCAACATCCGGATTATAGGGGTACCAGAAGGGGGAAAGAAACAGCCACGAGTGGAAAACTTATTTGAACAAATAATAAAGGAGAACTTCCCCAGTTTGGCAAAGGACATAGATTTCCAGGAAGTCCAGGAAGTTCAGAGAGTGCCAAAGAAGTTGGACCCAAGAAGGAACACACCAAGGCACATCATAATTACATTAGCCAAGATTAAAATGAAGGAGAGAATCCTAGAAGCAGCAAGAGATAAGGGGACAGTCACCTACAAAGGAGTACCCATCAGACTGTCAGTGGATTTCTCAAAAGAGACCTTACAGGCAAGAAGGGGCTGGAAAGAAGCATTTCAAGTCATGAAATCCAAAGACCTACATCCAAGATTGCTTTATCCAGCAAAACTTTCATTTAGAATGGAAGGACAGATAAAGTGCTTCCCAGATAAGGGCAAGTTCAAGGAGTTCATCATCACCAAGCCCTTATTATATGAAATGTCAAAGGGACTTATCTAAGAAAAAGAAGATGAAAAATATGAACAGTGAAAGGACAGCAAACTCACAGTTATTAACAACCACACCCAAAACAAAAGCAAAGCAAGAGGACAGCTAGATCAGGAATGGAACCATAGAAATGAAGAACACATGGAGGGTTAGCAACAGGGGAGTGGGAGGAGGAGAAGGGGGGAGAAGGCACAGAAAATAGCATAGACGGTAGGTAGAAAATAGATGGGGGGAGGGCGAGAATAGTGGGAGAAATATAGAATCTAAAGAACTTGAGACACGTGGTTATAAACTAAGGGGGGGAGAATGGTGGGGGAGGGAGTGTGCGGGTGGAGGGGAATGAAGGGGGAAATAGAACAACTGTAATGGTATAATCAATAAAATATATTAAAAAAAGAAAACCAGATCAGAACTCTAGATATAGATACTTTTGATATAGATAAATATCTAGATCAAAACAGCTATGGATTCTTCATAGGAAGTAAATAACTATTTGAGTCTATTAAATGAATTGAATATGACCCAGGCATTAGTAGAGTTAAAAACACTGTAAATGGTTATATCACTTGTTTTTGGATTTGAAGTTGTTTGTTATTAGAAGGCCTTAGTAGAAGCCACTATGTAGTTGTCTCCTTCGTGTTTCTTTTATTATAATAGGTCTGCACATTGATTCCAGATATAATAATCCTGGAAAAGAAATTATTATTTTATAAAACAGGTTTATTTTGTTCTTTAAAAGGTATGTTTTGGAATCTTTAAAAATGTTGATTGATGCTTTAGATAAGGTATAGCTGGTATTGATGTAACATTTTTATCCTGTTGTAGAAAAGTGATTTCATTTAGATGAAAGATATTTTCAGAGTATTTGATATTATTAGTTCTACAAAATGTACAAAGGGTGAGGGACTTCCTAGAATTAAGGCATTGTTGTCGTACTGTACTAGTAAAACTTAAAAAATAATACTTACCAGATTTTTACATCCAGAAATAAGCTTTTTTTCTTCTTTCTTAGTTATGGTCTAAGGATAAGATTTTTATGTTAAGTGAGAGAAAAGAAGTACATGCAAATTAACAGTAGTAGTAGCTAACATTTATTCATTGCTTTCTATATATACAAAGCACTTTACAAACCTCTCTTTTAATCTTTACAGCCTGACTCAGGTGGAGAAATTGTCATTATTTCCATTTGTGAAATCCTGCGAGATGGGAATAGAGGCTTTAGATAACTTGTCCAAAGTTAGGGTTCTTACAGTAAAGTACCCGAGGTTTGATTCCAAGCACGTATCCAGCGCTATCATCTATACTCTTCTAACAGCTGAGCTGTGCTGCTTTATCTCTGTGAAATAAATTAAACTTTCCTTGTTTGAATTTAAATAAGATTGGGTGCAAAACAAAGAGAGCAACTTAAATTAGTCCAATCAAAAGGGGCTACAATGAAGATCTGGTAGAACTCTAAGGGTTCAGTTCACGGGAGCTAGAACTAGTCCCCAAATGCAGGCACATGGGGTCTGTTGCTTATCTCTACGTGATGTCTTTGTTGTTCTTCCCTGTTTTTCCTTTGGCTAGTTCCTCTGGTCCCTAATAGTTTCCTATTCCTTTGTGATTTGTACAAGCTGCCTACTGCCACTGTGTGCCTCTTCTAGCCCATCTGCTTTTTTCTTTGTTTCCCATTTCTTGGCATAAATTACATTAGCCCATCTCACCTTTATGAGGCAGACCACTTAAGTGAGTGTGTTGTTGGTACCTATTCTGTCTTGTCATCCTTTCTGAACAGAGGTAGGGTCACATGATCCAAAACATTGCTACTGGCCTCCACATGGCCAGGACATTTTTACCTAGGAGTGGTGTGGGCCAGCAGATATCGTAAAATTTACTGATAAGTAACTGAGTTAGTTTAGGTGAAATTGTCAAAGAAAAAGATGGTCGTGTGAAATTTGTTACTAGATAAATATTTCCTAAGGTACAGTCCATGAAACGTTCCAGGCAGTGGCCGGGGAAGAGTGGTGACTTTGGCTAAATATATATGGGAAACTCTGCTTAATGCATTTACTGGGTGGAGATTCACAGTGTGATGGCATGTTAAAAATCTGAAAACTCCTGCAATATGGAAATTTGATGAGCTCTTTTAAATATAATATTTCCCACAGGTACTGGGGCACAAGACTCCTGCTGTATGATGGCTGTCTCACTGGGCAGTGTTTTGGGAAGCATTCATTAGAAGATGGTAGGGGTTTTCTTTGGGGGAGGAAGGGTAGGATTAGTGTTATAAAAACTATTGGTAATTCTGTTTGGCAGTCACTAGCAGTAGGGGATAGCTGCTAAAAACACAGGATGTGGCATTACATAGATAGGGTTTTAATTTCAGCTCTGCTGTTTATTAGATGTGATTTTAGATAAATAACTTAACCTTTCTGGGCCTCAGTTTGCTAATCTGTTGTATTTCCTGTCAGGTGTTTACCTCAGTGTCTGCCGTGGTTAATAGTTAATAAATGGAGATCTGTGAAATTACCTGTGCTTTTGCTAGAAAATGTTTGGATGCACCAGTCAGGGCAATCATTCTTCTGTAATAGGAAAGTATCTTTTATCTGAATAGTTTTATCTAGTATAATTCATGTGTCAGACTCCACTTCAGGATAAATGTGGAATAGATATAGGTTCAAAGGAAAATCTCAATTAAGAGAAAAGATATCAGTGGGAGAGAGGCAATTAAACTTTCTACACCCAGGAGTAGAAATGATGGGGGCCGGTGTGAGGCGAGGTTGCTGTTTGAGAACTGTGGTGGAGGAGTGCGTGTGTAAGGGCTGCAGAATGCTGGATATGCTCTGCAGAGGGCGGGCCAGACTTTGAAGTCTGAATTTTCCTGGTGATGTTTTGATTTGTAAACCAAATGTAAATGGACAAACATAATGCTGTGAGTGTGAGCCACAGACCATTCCTGAAAAAAGCAGCTGCACGGGTTTGCATCAGTTGTTAGGCTTTGTGTTATCAGCCCTCCACTTTGCCACAATTAATTGGACCAGGGATTGGCATCAGTTTTGTATATGTAGGCCAGAGCTTATAAATCAGCCGGGCCCAAGAACGGTCCGGTAGTTTTATTTTACAAAATGATGGATTAACTCGGTCTGATCCTCTTTCTTAGGGAATTTGAATATGAAATGGCAAAGGAGGCAGCAAGCAGAAGCTGCAGGGCAGTAGGAACCATGTAGTAGAGAGAACAGCCATGGTGGAGAATAAAATGTAACCACAGTCACTGAAAAGCAGAGTCAGGAAACTGAATTACGATGATGATCAGTCAGAGTTCCTATTCTGACCAGTGTTCACTTTTCCCTGAGGCCTGATTGTGGAGACTACTCTTGGGCTCCACATTACCCACGTATTCTTGTACTAAACTATCATTATGAAGTAAATGAGTCTGCTTATAGTTCCAGCAGTCATAAAGAGCTGTCTTGCTTAATACTATCATCCACATTATTTAAGGAAAGTACAATAATTACCTTAGTTGGCGTAAATGGGACTGGCTAGCTGTAGGAACAGGGACTTTGCTGTGGCATTACTGACCTGCGGATGTAACAGAAGTTGTGTTTCTTTCCTTTTTTACCCAGTTGCCTCAAGTATTGGGGTGAAGAGACCCAGTTGTATGGCTCTGCCGCCCATTAGCTCTGTATGACCTTAGATAGCTCTCTCAATTTAGTGGGCCAGAGTTTTCCTCTGTAATTCGAATTAGTCAAACTTTTCTTTTTTGGCCCAGACAAGAGACTTTTAGCAAAATTGTTCATTGTTCATAGTATTTAGAAATGGTTAAAGGAGGCAATAAATCTGAAAAATGAGAGGAAGTAATGTGGTCACTCTAAGTAAACATTAAAATATTGACGCAGCTTAACTAGGAAAGTCTAATAGTATTCAGCATTATTCTGTTTTTGTTTACAAAAAAGGAATGTCTGGGGGATAATACATCGTTACGGATGTGACACTAACTTATCTAATATATTGTTACGGATGTGACACTAACTTATCTACTTTTGCTACCATGTGTTTCTGTTTTTCTCTTTTATTTATATTTCAAATATTTATAACCATTTCCTTTAAAGAATTTGACAAGCAGGTACAATTGTTTTTCAGTCAGTCATGCTTTCCTAGGTTTTTCATCCAGACTCTGCCTGATAAGGGGGCAAAAGACCAACTGCCTTTTTCTGGTTGGAGACTCTGAACCTATGGATTATCTTACACTACTGACGAACTAAATTACACTGTAATTCACTCTAGTAATACCTTAGGCAGTAGTTACTATTAAATTCCATGAGAGGCTCTTCTTTCCGAGAGTCCTCTTACTTTTCAGCATCTACAGTCTCCCTGAACTCTGTCCTCCGGCTCTTCAAGGTAGTAAAGTTGTGAGGTTTAGATTGGAGTTTTAGGTGCCCCTGATGGTGCTGACTGGACCTGCCCTCAGGCAAAAGTTGTAAGATATTAATCTAACACTTCTCTTTTTAAAGCATCGACTCCCTTTTAATGTCTGTCTTCTTTTTTAAAAAAAGGATTTTATTTATTTTTGGGGGGGAGGAAGAGAGGAAGAGAAACATCAGTGTGTGAGAGAAATATCACTTGGTTGCGTCTTGCACGCCCTCCCGCTGGGAACCTGCCTGCAACCCAGATATGTGTCCTGAGCAGGAATTGAACCAGAGACCTTTCAGTTTGTGGGAGGATGCCCAACCCACTGAGCCACACCAGTCAGGGCTATTAGTTGCCTAATTTCAGTCACTTTTAGTGCCTTTACGTAGTTGAATATTTATTTATTCTTTTAATAATTTATAGTTATCTGTGGAAGATTTGATCTGGTAGATGCTTACGCAGCCGTATGAGAAATGGAACTCTCTCTTGTTCCTTTTTCGTATGGGGAAGATCCCTTTGTGATTGTGTTCCCTACTGTAGATATCAGCTTTTGTACGTATCACCGGCTTAATAGTTAAGAAATTGTCATTTTGAATACTGCCTTTGTAAAATTTCCTGACTCAAAGAGAAAAGTCACAAATCCTAATCTTAAGAAATAATATTTCAGTGGAGAAGATAATCAGGTAACCAGAAAATAGTAATATAAGTGAAAGGAAACGTGATAGGAGGATGGACAGGGTGCTATGAAGAACATAGAGGAAGGGAACCCTAACCCGGTCTGGGAGGTAAGAGATGAAACAAGAAGAGTTTTGGAAGGATGCAGTTTCCTTGCTGTGTCTGAGAGATAAGGGTATGCCAGCTGAAGAATAGAATAAGGGCATTTCTAGGAAGAAGAGCAAAGGGCATAAATAAATATGTGGGGGCTAAGGGTGAATAACTTTTTGGACAAATTGTGGAGAGTTTTGGTGTGGACAGAGTTGTAGGGTGTATATGAGGATATGTGAAAATATGAAGCCAAAGAGATTGGGCTGGAGCAAGATCATTAAACACCTTAAATGACATGCCAAGGACTTTGTACTTTAAATTATAGATAGTAGAAAGCCATTGGCATGTTTTAAGTGTAGTTGTGACATAATCAAATTTGCATGTGCAGAATGGACAGAAATGGGAGGTAGAGATACCATTTAAGGCAAGAAATTATGAAGACCTCGGGAGTGGAGGGATTGAACTCAAGTAAGGATTTAGGAGTAGAGGCAGTGGGGCTTGGTAACAGGTCTGTTGTATGTGTTGTGTTAATGAATAAGAAGTCTAGAGGGTTTGGATATTATCCTTCCTCTCAGAGATTACTGTAATGCACAGTAACATCTCTGTAGGGCTCAGAGTTTTTCCCCTTCATAGATACTATCAGGAAGCAAAAGCACATTTTGACCTCTAATAGAGGCATCACTATCTCTGACTTGGGGCAGTAAGCATTTTGTGATTTTATTAGCAATGATGCTTTCGGAGTAATAAGTAGAAGAAACCATCTAAAGTTGTCAGCGATCATTTCATTTGCTTTTTATTTTCTTGAGTATGTAATCACAGATTTTACTACTTATTTTTTCCATATTATACAAAGTAATAACTTTTATTTTTAACTGGTTGTTTTTGTTTTATTTTTAAAACAGAATAGTAAGTAAACAAAAGAATAGAAAGTAAGAATTCTTACTTACCTTGTCCACTGTCATTCCTGCTTCCTGAAAGTAAGACCTCTTTTCAGTTTGTTTTTGTTTTGTGGGTGGATACATTTTAGAGTAATGAATATTTTGAACAACTCTAGAGGGTATCTGCTGTTCTCCAGTGTGAAACGTGGGGAATTTAATAAACCCAGTCACTTCTCCCTCTACCTCCTGGTATTTGTTTGGTGTCTTAGTCTAGAGAATACTTTATTACTTTAAGTGTTACTGTGTTTTTGTTTGTTGAATTATCAAATGTATGGTGTCTTCTGATTATTTACTATGAAAGAAATTGAAAATTTATTTGAAAAAATAATGAAGGAAAACTTCCCCAGTTTGGCAAAGGAAATAGACATGCAAGTCCTAGAAGCTCAGAGAATCCCAAAGAAGTTGGACCCAAAGAGGAACACACCAAGGCATATCATAATTACATTACCCCAGATTAAAGATAAGGAGAGAATCTTAAAAGCAGCAAGAGAATAGGAGACAGTTACCTATGAAGGAGTTCCCATTGGACTGTCAGCTGATTTCTCAAAAGAAACCTTACAGGCAAAAAGGGGCTGGAAAGAAATATTCCAAGCCATGAAAGGCAAGGACTTTTATCCAAGATTACTCTATCCAGCAAAGTTATCATTTATAATAGAAGGGCAGATAAGGTCAGGTTAGAGGAGTTGATCATCGCCAAGCCCTTATTATATGAAATGTTAAAGGGACTTATCTAAGAAAAAGAAGATGGTCAAAAATATGAAGAGTAGCCCTGGCTGGCGTAGCTCAGTGGATTGAGCGCGGGCCTGCAAACCAGACGATCGCGGTTCGATTCCCAGTCAGGGCACATGCCTGGGTTGCAGGCCAGTTCCTTGCAGGCTAACTACCAGCAGGGGATGCACAAAAGGCAACCATACATTGATGTTTCTCTCCCTCTCTCCTTCCCCTCTAAAAGATAAATAAATAAATAAAATTAAAAAAAATATGAAGAGTAAAATGACAACAAACTCAAAACCATTAGCAAGTGAACCTAAAAAAACAAAAACTAAGCAAATAATAGAACTGGAACAGAATCACAGAAATGGAGATCACATTGAGGGTTATCAGCAGGGAGGGGAGGGGTACATGGGGGAAATTGTACAGGAAATAAGAAGTATAATTGGTAGGTATAAAATAAATGGAGAGGTTAAGAATAGTATAGGAAACAGAGAAGCCAAAGAACTTACATGTACGACCTGTGGACATGAAGTAAGGGAGGGGGGAATGCTGGTGGGGGGGTGAGGGTGGAGGAGAATAAAGGGGAAACAAAAATGGGACAACTGTAATAGTATAATCAGTAAAGTATACTTAAGAATTTAACAAAATTGTTTTGAATGAAGTTAAAGACAACTAATCATTACTAGAGTCATCTTATGAAAAAAAAAAACAGACAAACTTTTTGACTAACCCAATACCTATCTTGAGTTTCTGTATTATTTTTTGTGATGTTTTAGAATACTCATTTAGCATTGATTTATTGACAAATTTAAATGTTTGTTTTTTTCTAAGATGAGTTTTGTTTGTCTACTCTTAGCTTTCTAGTTTTTAATCCTTTTAGAAGTTCATATTCTGAGCTAATTATTCTTCAGCATATCTTAAGTTATTCAGCTCTAATTGGACACTAATAGTAAGGATTAGAGCAACCTCTGATGGGAAAATTACTCAGTTTCACTAGAGGAAATAAAGAGGGAAGATGGAAGAATTATGGTTATGGTCTTCAAACAGTTAAAAAGCAGTCATGTTAAAGAAGGAAAAGTTACATTCTTTGTAATTCCAGATGACATCAATTGGTGAGAATACTTGGAGGAGATTTTGGCTCACTGTGAAGGAAAAGTTTTAAAATCATTTAGATATTTACAACAAGAGCCCCGTTAGCATCATTCCCCCCCCACCCCCCAGCTTTTCCTATTTAGAAGTCCATAGCTTTCTGCTTCAACTGTGGTCCACTCTATCCTCAGCTTTCTTGTTCTCCTGATGGTTCAATATGATAATTCTAGCATTGAATGAGTCTAAAACTTCGTTTTTTCTCTTATGTTTTATAGTTGTTAAGTCATGCTGAAAATTACATGACTATTTGGTTTGCCCCCTTAAAGATTGAGAGGAAGGCATTAGGGAAGTACAGAAAAGGAGTATTCAGTCTTGGGACACAGGGTGTCAGGAAGCATTTCTAAAAGGAGATGACACTTGAAGTTAATCTTGTAAAGTATGTAAGTGTTAACTCAGTAATGAGAGAAAAAGAGATGGGATTGAAAAGGGGAGAGGGACAGTATATTGAAAAGCAGATCGATGACTTTGAATGGACTAGACTTGTTTGGTGTGCTGTTAAATGGGTTGTTGAAACAAACTAGAGTGCTTACGTAAGGATGTGGATGAACATTAGGTAAGTTTCAGATTAATGGGAATTTGACCGTTGTCCTGAATGAGGTGAGAAGTCAGTTAACTGGAGTAACATGCTTTGCAAATTCTGGCAGCACCGAGAAAGTGATTTGGAGTGGGCAACAGTGGCGTCAGGGAGAAACAGTTAGGAAGTCGCTACAGTAGTTCATTCAGGAAAGGGTGATGACCCCAAACAAAACTGTTGTAATGGGCATGGGAGAAGTTGCAATTCAAAATCATAAGAGGTTCATGGTTGTTACTGATGCAGGGAATTTTTCTTTTTGGAACCCCAGATGAGCACACACAGAGAGGTTCCTTACAAGGTGGCATTTGCCTAATTTTCAGTAATGCAGTCTTAGGACAACTCAGTATGTCTCTTGGAGAATACCAGTTTTTAAAATGAGGATTGTAAGTTTCAGAATGAGAGTTTTTAACAGCCTTCCTGACCAGGACCTCCTTTCCCTATAGGCTGCTTCATTTCTGGACATGATTTACGGTAGGTTCCACCCTTCAGATACATTTTGATTTGGAGCTGAACCACGTGGATATAGAGGTGGACTTGAATGTTGCCAGCATGGATGTGAGAGTAAGAGAATGGTTCTGAGCTAGCAGTTTGTGGGGTAGCTTCCTAATTTAGTGAGTGGTTTTCTGTTTCTGCATTGTCTGCAGCAGCTTCCTTGCTTGCTAGCTTCCAGCAGTGATGCTGACAGCAGTCCGGATAGAGGCTGAGGCTGAGTGCTTCCGTGGGCCAGGAGTTGTTTCTGGGTGCTCCGTCATTCTAGAGCCCGCCTCCCCATTTTTCTATTGATGTTGTGACCATCTGATTCTTGTGTTAAATCCCTCTTTGCTTAAACTACCTAGATAGGACTATGATCCTGGGCCAATATGGCCATTGGTACTAAAAGTGTTACAGGTGAAGCCCCCCTCAAGGATGGCATATAGTGGTGAAAGTCACTCGTTTTCCCCTGGAATGAGTTATCTGTTGAAGGCAAAGCTTTGGTGGACTGACTGGTGCTGAATTGGAGACAAAGTAATATAAAAGTTATGGGAAGATTGGCTGATGTTTAACTCTCCTGCAGAGTTTAAACGACCGGGTCTCAACCTGGGTTGATTTTGCCCTTCTAGAATTACTTGGCAATGTGCGGAGACATTTTTGGTTGTCACAGCTGGGGGAGGAGGCTGCTACTGGTATCTAGTGGGTAGAGGCCAGGGATGCTGCCGGACTGGAGTGCCTCCTCCCCACCGCAAGGGCAAACACTTATCTGGACAGAAAAGTCTGTAGTGCTGAGTTTGTGAGACTGATTTAAGGAAAATGGCAGGGTTAGAGTTTTAAAAATCTTGTTTCAGTTTTAAAATTTGACGTTATGGTTGGAGAACTAGAGTTTTGTGATTGGTTTAAAACAGGCTTTTATATCTTTTAATATCAGGGCTGTCAGAGCCAAAATCAGGTGCAGAGTCTGACTGACAAGTTGTTGAACTACAGTGTAGGTTGAATCCACAGCATAATCAAGTCTCTTAGGTGTAAGTTAGGGCATTGACTGGGAAAGAACTCAAGTCCAGAAACTGGAATGGTGACACTGAGCATATTTGGATGACTCCAGGTATCCTTAACCTGTCATTTTTTTTCAGATTTTATTTATTTTTTTAGAGAGAAGGATAGGAGAGAGAAAGAAAGGGAGAGACACATCAATGTGTGGTTGCTTCTCATGCACCCCTGACTGGGGACTTGGCCCACCCCTAGTCATGTGCCCTGATTAGGAATCAACCGGGGACCCTTTGGCTCAATCCACTGAGCCACACCAGCCAGGGCCTTGTTATCCTATAATTTTTATTGAGCCTCCCTTGCAAATAGAAGCAGTCCGTCTTTTCCTTGGCTGGTGAGGGTGGACCTGCCTTGCTTAAAGGTGTTGTGACTTCACCTTGTAGAACCATGGCTGTTCTCATTCCCATCCCTACCAACGCATGGCCTCTAGACCTTCCTGGAGTTAGAATCAGATCTCAACAAATCCAGAGGGGCCAGTTTTAAAATCAAAGACAAGTTTTATGCATCAAAAGAATTATAAGAGTTTTACTAATTTATATAAGCAAAAAAAGTAGGAAATAGATACAAAATTGGATTTTCAAGTTGCCAGACCAAGAAAAAAAGCATCTAATTTTAGTTTGGGCTGAATTTATTAACTTGAGTCCATGTACAAGAGATTTCAGATTTCATGATTGCTTAAGCAGCAAGGACAGATTCTAAATGTCTGCTTGCTTGGTTGACTGAAACCTGGGTTCATTAGTGACCTGCACTGAATAAAGTTGAGATGCCAGGGTTGGGGAGTTAGGAGTGTTGGGGTGAATTTATTATGTGCACCTGACTTTGATCTCTCATACCCCGCCAAGATGGGTGTTCTCTACTACCTTTAAGAAACTACAGTGTTGAAGGGAATGCCAGCATTCTTAAAAAGTGCTGTTAGTGGCTGTCTTCTCTGGCCTTGGTGTGAATATGAAATCCTTCCATAAAGTGGGCCCTGTATTCAGTGGGATCCTGGAATGGCAGAGGCAAGGAACACCCTAACCATCAGAGGCAAGCTGGGCATGGTCATCATAATAGACAAATTGATCAAGGGATCCGTAAACTGACATGAGGGGGGCAGGTCACTGAGACCCACCAAGGTACCTTCCTTTGAGGTAGACTTGAGATAATATCACAAGTAGGTACAGTTAATTCTTTTCGTAATCTTGTCTAAAGAAAGTGACCTTTACCCATTTATGAGTGTGATTGTGCATCAGGGAAGGAAAAGTACTTAACCTTTCAGTTATTATTGGAACCTGAGTTAATGCCAGTTCCCAGGGACTTGGCATACCATTGTGTCTCACTAGGCAGGATGGGATACAGTGGAAATGGGAGCTCGTGGAAATCAGGTATGGAATGGAGCTTTGGCTTGAAACTGTTTCGCAGTGGGTCTGGTGGGTCTATGATTTCATCTTGTGGTTTTCCTGTGTTCTTAGCGCATATTTGGAACAAATGTGTCTGACAGCTGTGAGAATCCCCAAATTGGCTTCCATATGCATGGATTAAGCGCAGTTATGGTAGAAAGAGCCAAGTGTGTCCCCTGGAGCTCTCTCTTACTACCAAGATAGTAAAGTACAAGTAGTCTCACATCCTCGATTACAGAGATTAGTGCTACGTTAAAGACGCAAAAGTTCAGGGTTGTAAAGTTTCCAGCTGCATTTAACTCTTTCAGTTTGCCTGTGTGGCGGATAGGTGTTGGACAATGATGGTGTATTATCATGAGCTTCTTCCAGCACTTGTGTTGTATTTGGTGCTTCACATGTAGTTTCTTCACTAGAAACAGACCCTGACACTAAGGTGATTAACTATTGACTTATCAGATGTGTTAAAAATACACACACGTGCAACACACCGGAAAACATCAGAAATAGCACACAGTGTAGTATACCTTACTATATTGTCTCCATGTATAGGTCAGCTTTTTAGCTCTGGGCCGTACTTTAGTCTGTAGAGATTTTGTTCCTTTCATCATCTCAAAGTACACCAGTTCCCTTCAGTGATGGCATCATGCTAATTGATAGGACTTCGAGATGGAGAACCAGCAGGTTCCCGACACTTTGTAAAGACCCAGGTAATGGTAGTGCATAAAAATTTTAAGTATCTGACGTAATAGGTGAATTGCATTTTGAACTGTGTTGAGATATCCCTTCCAAAGTAGGAGGCAAGCTACTATATCTTATATGCACTGCTACTGAAAGGAAATATAATAACGGGTAGATTTCTTTGGGTTTGCATTTAGGGTATGCTGCATTTAAGTTACTGTTACAACCCCGTTACTAAGTAACTCATAAAGCTGCCCTTAGGTCATTATGTGGAGCTTGTTGCAAGCCTTGATGGGAGAATCATAGTGTCACCGCTCCCCTGATTTTGGAGCTAAGCTATGTCCTCTTTGGCAAACAAATATTTTACTTTTGAGAAAGGCTACATGCTTGCTGTTGTGTCTGATGGAGAACAAATGCTCAAATATTGGGCAGCAGTTATATGAGCTATCTGTCCAGCACAAGCCTAGTGGGCAGCATTCCATTATTAAATAGAAGTAGTATATCTGGGGTTGGGCAAGATGCAGGTATTGAAGGCACGTGAATGTTGCACAAGCAAAAGCTCTTTCTTATGGCTCTCTCTCTCAACCCAGCACCTGTGGGGAGTTCCCTGTATTCCTGGGTTACGGATGGTTCTGCATGGTGTGCTGGCGCTTGTCAGACTAGAGGGCAGACTGTGGTGGAAACTGCCAGTTGCCTCCTAATATCTACTTTTCTCTTTCTCTTTAAAAACAAAACTTTTCTTTTGCAGCTCACCTGTCACTTAGCTAAGACTGACTCCCTTTCTGTTGGGCATGGCGATGTGACCAGGTTATGGCTGGTGAAATATAAATTAAATTGTTCTAGGAATTCTCCAACAGCCTACATGAAGCATGGGCGTATTGTTTGGAGCTTTAACAGACACATTAAAACATGAGGGCCAAACCCTGTAGATAGTGAAATGGTAAATCTGAAGAAGCTAGATCTCTGAGCCCATAGCTCTATTGTTAGTTCTGGACTCCTACTGCTGACTTCTTTAATATGAAATGAAATGTTCTTCTGTCTTGTTTAAACTGCTGCTATTTTAGGTTTTCTGTCTTACACTGTTGAACCTAATCCTAACTGGGACCTAATCCTAACTGGGACACTGAATACCTGGATGGATAAGGTACCACTCTTTGAGATAGGGAGTGGTGGAGGAGAAGGTACTAGTTTAGTGTAAATGGTGGGAAATCCATTTTGCTCATGATTAATTTGCCATGTCTGGGTAGAGACTCAGTAGGGAGTTGTAGATGGCACTGAGAGCTTGAGAAAGTTTTATCTGGTAGGAGAAGGCAGGCAGTGTTTGTTTTCAGGAGAATGAAACCTCGGGGAAAATAACCTGTGGTAAAGTATATTTTGACCTGCCTTAGCACTTGTTTGATGCTTTTTGCAGGATAGGAAGTTTGGGTTTTAAAAAACGTTGATCAGAAAACATAAGGCTTGGATTATTTTCCCTTTAGTTCTGCTCACAGGTGAACTTTGAGCTGGGGACAGGAAGTTACAGGTGTGAAAGAGTATCAATGTATGAAGGGCAGAAGACATGTTTACACTCTTTGGGAAGAAGAAATTTGCATCTGTATTTCTTCAAAGGCCTGATTGATTTGGGAGAAACAGCACATGTTGCTAGAGATGCTTTAAAACCCCAATATTTTTCTGCCTTCTTTATTGACCTGGGATTAGCAACACATTGGTGAGTTTTAATGAGGAATTTGTGTGTATCATGCCTGGTGGCATTATGCAACAAATAGGAATCTCTTGTTTAAGGAAGATGAACATGATGACCTTTGCTGTTGTTCAATCAGTAACTTTTCTTCCTAGTTTACAAATGTTCTATTTAAAAATTCTTATGCTAAGACTAAGTACCTGCCCATAATAATCTTATCTTCATCAGCAGGATACTTAGGAAACGTAAAGTGGTACACCAAGTTACAGAAGAGTTGTTTTTTAAATTTTCAATTCTCTTTTTATTCTGAAAGAATTGATGTCATCATAGTTACTACCGACATATTAGTGTTTTAGAGCTGTTTCTATGAAATTTGCCTGGAATTCTTATGTGGGAATATTTTCTGCTGTACCATCAGCAGGGGCTAAATGTTCTTTGGTATAATGGTAATATGTTTCTATAATATTTTGAAAGGCACACATATACTGCAGACATTTAACAACAACAAAACTCCAGCTGCTCGTTTTTTTCCTCCTCCCTTTTACTGCCTATGTTCTTTGTGACAGTAAACATGTCTTTTCCATATTAATTTTGGTTTAAGATAGCTTGTTGCATTGAGCACAGTAAAAATTATTGTCTCTCTCTCTTTGCCCGGGAATGGTCAAGTTTCTTTGAGTAGACTAAGAGGAATAGGAGAGAGGGCCCTAGAACTACAAGTGTTTATTAGGATCATAAGCAAAGTAAGTCCAGAAAGAGGTTTGTTATTCTGCATCATATAAAATGACAATGTTTAGGCAGTAGCCTGGAGTTCTTTGCCAGCAGACAAGTCATTGAGGCTTAATTTAAATTCATATAGTTTAAATGAATATAGTTTGCCTAGAACTCTGGGGGAGATTTTTGTCTTCCTTTTCTGTTGACAACCATAGTTTTATGCCCTCTAGTGGTAAGAACTATGCATTTCACATTTCCTGGTGTTTATGGTGCCTAGAATTTTGGAGCAGAGGGGACCTAAGATAGATCACTTTATCGGTGGGAGACTGAGGCTCAGAGAAGTTAGAGGATTTGCTTAAGGTTAGAGATAGAGCTAAGACAAGCCTGAGGTTTCCTGGTTACCAATGTAGTGTTCTGTAAAACAGGGCTCAGTGATGTATATGTGTATCTGTGAGGATTTTCTTAGATTAGTTTGAAGATACTGTGGGAAGATATTTATATTTTGGTTTATTTCCATTCATTTGTAATTACTACTGATGTTTTTAATGTAGTGGCATTTTGAGAAATAGAAAGACCCTTGGACTTAGTAGAGTGACTGAGATGGGAAGGGAAATGGAAATCTTACTTACCTTTGAGAAGACACAGTAATTATCTTTAAGCAGTTGAAGTATTACTTGTGGGTGAGGGTTGAAAGCTTATTTTTAGCTATTACACTGAGTACAGGAAATATTAATTATTGTATCTCTGTGTTTGCCCTGAAATGGTCAAATTTATTTTGTAGAATAAGGGGAATAGGAGACAGTCAGGGCCCTAGAATTAGAAGTATTTATTAGGGTCATACCCATATTAAGTTCTGTGTTGAAAGAAGAGTTAATCCTGGCAGTGTGCACCCATCTACCCTGCCACAGTACAGAAGCTAAAGATTTCAAGTCAGGCAAGCAGGAAGCTTCAAGAATAGAGAAGTTTGAAGTGATCACAAAGGTTGTTGGAACAAGGTTAGAAGATGGAGGATATTGCCCTGGGAAGAGGTTTGAGAGCCAGTTGACATCAAACACCAGCTATTGGTTGAGAAGCATTTGAGTACTAGGTTTAGGATGACTTGGATTCACATTTGTGGTCTGCCACTTATTCAGTGTCACTTTGGAAACATTACCTGATATGTAAATTTCTTTAAAAAGATTTACTTATTTATTTTTAGGGAGGGGGGAGGAGAAAGAGAGGGAGAGAAACATCAGCATGGTTGCTTTTCGTGTGCCCCTACTGGGGACCTGGCCCTCAATCCAGGCATGTGCCCTGACTGGGAATCAAACCGGCGACCTTTTGATTTGCAGGCTTGTGCTTGATACACTGAGCTGCACTAGCCAGGGCTGTAAGTTTATTTTTTTATGTGTAAAATGGAGATTAATATTTTTATTTCATAGGTTGTTAGGATTAAATGCATCATGTATAAGAACTGCATAATACATGTTGATTGGATCTGGATATGAGGTGACTGACTTGAGCAAAAATAAAACCCCAGTCCTGGGTAGAGTTGGATTTTTAGAGTTGGAACAAATATGTCAACATGCAGAAGAACTTTCTAACAATTTGGGAACTACCGATTTCACTTTTACTTAGAGATATTAAAGCAGGGGTTGAACAATTGGGGATAATTCTAATGTTGAATTGAATTATAATTTTTGTTTGAATCATCAGATGTGAAATATAAAACTCATGAGGGGAATGATAGTTTATTTTATGTACCCATCTCTTTGTTCTTGCTTCCTGATGCTTCAATAATGCTTTATTTATTTTAGCTCTTTTATTCTGTTTGAACAACTTACTTTGGCCACTCTTTAAGGTTTGATAGACACACATACTTTTAGCTTTTTTTCATAGGAGAATTTCTGGATTTCCCTTTCATTTCTGAAGGAAATAGAATTCATAGTTGACAATTCTTTTTTTTCTACACTTGAAAAGTGGTGGGCCACTTTCTCCTTACCTTCATGGTTTTGGGGTGAGAAATTTGCTGTCATTCGAATTGGTGTTATCCTATGGGCAACATGTTTCTTTTTGCATCTTTCAAGATTTTTTCTTTTTAGTTTCCAGAAGTTTCATAATGATATGTGCCTTGGTATAAAGTTCCTTGAGTATATAGTTTGAGGTTCAATCAACTTCTTGATTTTTTTGGTTATTTGCCAAATTTGGGAGTATTTCAGCCATGATTATCTCTGAATATTTGTTTAGTCCCACCTTCTCTCCTTCTAGTACTCCAGTGATATAAGTATTAGGTATTGTGTTACAGTCCCACGGTCCAAACATTCTGATCTTTATATTTTGGTTTATTTTCTCACTTGTTCAGATTGGACACAAATCTGTTGATCTGTCCTAAAGTTCATTAATTTTATGCTCTGCCATCTGTTATGCTATTGAACCTATCCACTGAGACTTTTATTTTGGTTATTTTATTTTTTACTTTTAGAGTTTCCGTTTGATTTATAACTTCTGTTTCCTTGTATTTTCTATTTTTTCATTTGTTTCAACAGAATTTGTGGTTGATTGTTGAATAACTTTTATGACAACTGTTTCAACACCCTTGTCAGATAGTCCGTCACCTGACTGATGTCGTTGTTGGCATCAGTTGGTTGTCTTTCTCATTCAGGTGTTGTTTTTCCTGGTTCCTGGTATAATGTTCTTTTATTATTATTATTATTATTATTATTACATCCTGGAAATTTTGGCCATTCCATTAGTCACTCTGTTTAGATTTAGCACGTGGACCGTGATCTATTTTTGTGAGTGGTTGTGCCAGGGGCAGTTTAATTTTCAGAGCTGTCATGGTGTTATTGTCTTACTTTATCTCCGTTCCCCACTCGTCCGTGCTGGTGCTGCCTACTTGGCAGAAGATGGTCCCCAGGTTGGGGTGCTTGATGTTTCGTGGTGGGAGAGGAGACTCTCAGGCCCACAGGACCTTAAATGTTGAATTGACATTTTTTCTCTCAGTATTTGAAGATATGACTGTACTGTCTTCCAGTTTGCATTGCTTATGATGAGAATTTTGCTGTCGTTCTTATCTTTGTTACTCTGAATATAATGTCTTTTTTCTCCAATTATTTTTAAGATTTTTCTTTATATCTTTTTGGATTTATTTAACTATATGCCCATTGGGGTAGTTTTATCCGTATTTTGTTTATTTTTGGTGTTTGTTGAGCTTTTTTGATCATTGGATTTATAGGTGTTTTTTTTTAAGTCCTGTCTCAGTTTCATTTTGGAGAGTTTCTATTGTTACAACTTTAAGTTCATTGATCATTTTTTCCTGGAGTGTCTAATTAATTAATTCTATCTAGTATATTTGTCATGTCTTTATTTCTGAAAATATGCAACACAGTTACAATAACTTTGAATGTCCTTATCTACTGTTTCATTGTTTGTGTCAATTTGGGGTCTATTTCAATTAGTTGATTTTTCTCTTCATCATGCCTCACACTTTTCTGCTTCTTTTCATGCCTTGTGGTTTTTGGCTGGATGTTATATTTTTGTGTTCCTACAAATATTCTTGAACTTTGTCCTGGGATGTAATCAAATCACTTGGAAATATCTTGATTTTTTTCCTTTTTTTTGAGGCTTCTTTTTCATTTTTTGTTTGGTGGGCAGGCTCACAGCAGCATTTAGTTTAGGGCTGTTTTTTTTCACCCTACCAAGGCAATACCCTTCTGAATTCTCTGTCTGAAGCTCAGGGAATTAAGGCAGTTTTTTCACTCTTGGCTGCTGCAAACACACATTATTCCTAGTCTTGTGAGAGCTGTGGGGATCATTCTGTTTGTTCCTTTCATGGGGTTTATTTCCTAGCCTCATGTTTTTTGTTTTGTTTTTAAGTAGACTCAAGTACTAATCTGTACTCAGCTGAAGATTTAGGACAGACCCTCTGCAGCTCTCTGGATTTCTTTTTTTCTACGACTCTCTCTTTTCTTTGGTACTCTGTTCTGTGAGTTTTAACTTCCTTGGTTTTCCTGGACTCCCAAATTGTATTGCTTCAGCTTAGTGTACTGTTGGAGTAAGTATGCTTGGATTCCCACTTCCTGTCCCGTAATCTTGATATTCTCACCAGGAAGTAAGCTGGGGCAGTTGTAGGCTTGCTTAGTTTTACCTTCTCTCAAGGCTTATTTACTGTTCTTTACTGCCTAATGTCAGTGTCTAAAAAATCATTGTTTCACATAATTTTGTGTGTTTTTCTCAGTTGCTGCTGGTTGGAGGGTAAATTCACTTTGTTACTCCCATCTTAGTTGTTGTGGAAGTCCCTGAGGAAATGATTTGGACTCTTACATAGCCAAGGGGAGAATTAGTTAATGATTTTGATCACGAGAGTTAGCATGATGAACTTTGATTTTGCAGAACGTACTTCCATACTTCCAGAAGGTTGAATGAATATGCTGGAGTGATGAGAAATAGGAGGCAGGGAAATGATGAGGCTAGGCTGCTGCTGTCATCTGGGTGAGCGATAATGACAGTTTTTACCGTTAGAGTGGTTGTGAATGGTGCTGCAGTGGGGGCACATTTGGTAACTATTTGGGGATACAAACTTGATAAGGCTTTCTTTTTAAAAATATTGTTACAAAACTATATAATTTTTAAAGCATTTTGCAATGCCAGTTCTTACTTAATGGCTGTTTAAACAAGGTATTTTAATTCAGTAAGAAGATACAATCTAAAGAACTTTATCAAAATTCTAAGTCATATATTTAGTTTTAATTTCAATTTGTATTCTTTTCTTTTTAAAAATTTTAAAAAATATTTTATTTATTTTATTTTTAGAGAGAGGGGAAGGGAAGGAGAAAGAGAGGGTGAGAAATGTTAATGTGTGATTGCCTCTTGCACGCCCCCTACTGGGGACCTGGCCTGAAACACAGGCATGTGCTGGGACTGGGAATCTAACCAGAGACGCTTTGCATTGTAGGCCTACGCTCAATTCACTGAACTACATCAGCCAGGTTCTTCTCTGTTTTTCTTAATCTTGACATTTATTTTTTAAATCACTGGATTTATACATTATCAATGAATTATGAGTTTAATAGGGTCTAAGTTTGTATGGCTGCTATCGATTTATTATTTTTCTTGGTATATATTGTTCTCTATGTATTTTGTTCAATTTTTAAATACATTTTATTTACTTCTGTACATGTCTGTGGGTTCTTTGCTAAATTTAAATTTAACTTTGGACAAAATAGTTTGTGTGTTTTAAATAAACCTTTTGAATAATAAGAGATTTTACTGGAAAATCAGAAAATTACCTTACATTCTTAGCTAAATTTTTGAATAACCATTAAAAGGCTTGTTTCAGTTGATTAAATACTAAATGGGTCAAATATGAAAGTCTTTTGTGGAATGATTTCCTGTATGCTTTCTTTCCAGTGAATGGACAGTTTTTGTTTTCTTTATCCTTTGAAAATTGGTCTTTACTGGCACAATTAGATCTACTTACTTCGGTGAGCTTTGATTTTTCTGGTTGATTACTTTGGCATTATAACACAAATCTCCTGGTGAACAAGAAAACAGCATTTTTTTAAAAGCTACCATTTGCCAAAAAGCAAATTTTTATAAATTAAGGATTGGAATCCTGGGACTTGTACGTTGAATATGACCCTCATCTTTATTTTACCTATGAACAGGTGAATTTCTGTTGATCAGCTTCTACCCCGTAAAGATAAATAAGACAGTTATATGTACCTGAAGAATCACAAGTGCTGATTTTCTAGCACTATGGTTTTACTTGTCATTTCTCCTAAGGTGATATTCTCAGTTATTTCAAGTATTGTATTGAGCTCTCAGTACTACTTAGACAACCTGGCACACACACTCCTTTTGCGTGTCACCGTCATCATCATAAACCTTTATAGAGTGTTTTCCATGTGCCAAATGCTTGTTGAAACACTACATGTATATTCATTTTTCCTCACAAAACCTCTTAGGAGTAAAGTAAATAACCCTGTTTTACAAATGGGAAAAATGAAGCACAGAGCAGTAATGCAGTTTTCCCAGGGTCACGTAGCAGGTAAATGGTGGAACCGGATTAGAAGGTGAATAGTATAAATCTGGGATCTATGTTCTAAATCATGTAAAAAATATATTACATTGGCATATGTGGGACAAAAGGAGAAGATCCAGTCATTGGGGAAAGGCATGGGGGAGGTAGAGGGGGCAAGACTTTTGTTAGCTGCACTCAAATATTTGGAGGACTATTATGTAGAAATGGACTGCATTTATCCTCTACAGCCACCCCCCCAAACGGAGGACTGGGACCACCAGGCAGATAGTATAACAAAATAGACTTTTTCTCAAATTTTTCTTTCATCTCAACAAAATCTAATACCTATTAATACAGAAATATTTATTACCAAACATTTTAGTTATAGGGCTGCTATAGCAAAATACTATAAGCTGAATGGCTTAAAGCAATTAAATTAATTTTGCTCTAGAAACCAGAAGACTGAAATTAAGGTGTTGGCAAGGTTGGTTCTTTCTGGAGGGTTCTGAAGGAGTCTGTTTCATGCCTCTCTCCTAGCTTTTGGTGGTTGCCTGCAGTCCTTGGCATTCCTTGGCTTGTAGCTGCAGCCCTCTAGTCTTGGCAGGATGATACCCAACCTATTGAGCCACACTGGTCTGGGCTTAAGACCATATTTTCTAGAAGATTTTATTCCGAGACTTCAGGTAGACATGAATCTTTAAGTTATACTATTCAAGTTAGTATACCTAATAACTAAATCCATTTTCTATCCTCTGGAGTTTAGAAAGAGCTTAAAATTATTTAAGTGCATCTGAAGATACCTAACTACTTTGTGATTAAAAACCAAAAGGTATACAAAGAGAGAGCTAGAAAAGAGAAATAATTGTTACTCAATTTGTCTTCTTAGTTTTTATTCACATATTATATTTAGTGCCATTTTGAAATAAAAGAATTTGGTAGACTGATTATGGTAATGGCACAGCATAATTAAAAGTTTCCTATATCAGTTTCTCAGAAAGATCTCCTATGATAATTACCAAAAGTAGAATAGGCCGCTAGAGATATTGCACATTTGTGTCACTTCCTTGCATCTCTTTCATTCATATCAACCAGTCCTTAATACCCATTCCTATTTTTGGGCAACCACTGATCTGCTTTTTATCACTATAGATTATACCTGTCTTTTCTGTAATTGCATGTGAATGGAATCCTGTGGTGTGTACTTATTTGTATTTGGCTTCTTTTGCTCAGCATGGTTATTTTGAAGTTTATCCCTGTTGTTGCATATACCAGCAGTTTTTTCTTTTTAGTGTTGAGTAATATTTCATTTTATATATGTACCATATTTGTTTCTCCCTTTTCTTGTTAATGCCCTAAATATTTCTTGGTTTTTGTTGCTATCGCATTGGTATTTTTAATTTTAATTTTTATTGCTAGTATTTAGAAATGCAGCCATTTTTTTATAATGACCCTTTTGAGGCTTTGCTAAACTTATTTATTAGTAATAATATCTTTCTTTTTAGATTTCTAAGAATTTTTTTAATAAGTTGTCTGCAAATAAAGACAGTACTTTGCTTTTTTATTTCTTTAGCTTTTATATCTTTTTTCTTTATTGCAGTGGTTGAAACTTACAGTACAATGTTGAGTAGAAGTCATGGTAGTGGACATTCTTTTTATAAATCTTAGTGGGCAAGCATTCAGCCATAGGTATTTTATAAATATTTTTTATTTTATTGAGGAAGTTTTCTTTGACTTGTATTTTGCTGAGATTTTTTTATCATGAATAGGTATTGAATTTTATCATGAATAGGTATTGAATTTTATCAAATGCTTCTTCTGCATTTATTAAGATAGTCATGGCTTTTCTTTTACTGTTTCTTAATATGATTTATTTATTGATTCTAATGGCAGTGCTGCATTGTTTTGATTTCTGTAGCTATTTGTTACAAATCTTTAAGTCAGGTAGTATAAGTATTTTTCTCCTCAGTTTTGATCCTGTTCCTTGCAGTTTCTCCAGTGTGGTGGTCTAGACTGCAATTTTAGTTTTTGCTGTAGAACTGTCCTTGCTCTTTCACTTTCAGCTGCTCTTCACAAATTGGCCATTCACCTTTCCATGGAGTACATTGGCTGTTTCGGGGTTCTCCTGTTCCCATACCTCCGGTTCTCAAGTCATTGTTACTTCCATTCTTACTCTTGTACAGATGCAGGTACTTTCCAGGTTTTGTTAATGTTAGTTATTTTCCTCCAGTTGCTGGATTTGGGGGATATGTTTTCGTCTAGTTTTGTTGTAAATGTTGTCCATGAATATTTGGTTATGCTAGCCTTTTAAAATGTGCTAAAAACAATAAAATTTACCATCTTAAACATTTTTAAGTATACAGTACAGTAGTGTTAACAACTAAATAGTATATTAGTGTGCACTGTTTTCCAACAGATCCGTAGAACTTTTTCATCTTGCAAAACTTATTTTTAAAAAATATTTAATTAATTTATGTTTTAGAGAGAGGGAGGGAGAAAGAGAGGGAGAGAAACATCGGTGTGTAGTTGCTCTCATGTGCCCCCTGCTGGGAACGTGACCCGCAACGTAGGCATGTGTCCTGACTGGGAATTGAACTGGTGACCCTTGTATTCCCAGGCTGGCTCTCAGCCACTGAGCCACACCAGCCAGGGCTCATCTTGTAAAACTTAATCTTGGTTGTCACTGAACACCCCCCTCCCCCACCCCTAGCCCCTTGCAACCACCATCTACTTTCTGTTTCTCGGAGTTTAACTGCTGTACGTACTTCATATTGGTGGGGTCATGCAGTATTTGTCTTTCTTGTGACTGACTGATTTTACTTAGCCTAATGTCCTGAAAATTCATCCATTTTGTAGTATATGGTGGGATTTATTTCTTTTTCTTTCCTTCTTCTTCCCTTCCTTCTTCCTCCCCTCCTTCCCTTCCTCCTTTCCCTCTTCTTCCTTCCTTGCTTCCTCCTTCCTTCCTGTCTTTTAAAGCTGAATAGCATTTCATTTTATGTATATACCATATTTTCTTTATCCATTCATCTGTTAATGGATGTTTAGTTGTTTCTACCTCTTGGTTGTGAATAATGCTGCAGTGGACATGGGTGTGCAAATGTCACTTTGAAATCCTGTTTTCAATTCTTCTGAATGCATAACTAGAGTGGCATTGCTTGATCGTATGATATTCTATTTAAAAAAAAATTTGGAGGAGTTTCCATAGTGTTTTCCACAATGGTTGTGCCATTTTATATTCTAGTCAT
The DNA here is from genome assembly GCF_014824575.4 of Sturnira hondurensis. Lineage (NCBI taxonomy): Eukaryota > Metazoa > Chordata > Mammalia > Chiroptera > Phyllostomidae > Sturnira > Sturnira hondurensis. The sequence goes on from NW_028079136.1 coordinate 6,626,214, forward strand.
CAGTGCACAAGGGTTCCAATTTCTTTGTATCCTAACACTTGTTATTTTCTGGAATTTTGATAATGGCCATCTTAACTTGTGTCTGATAGTATCTCATTGTGGTTTTGATATTTACACTTCCCCAGTGATTAGTGATACTGAGTATCTTTTCATATGCTTGTTTACCATTTGTATGTCTTTGCAGAAATGTCTATTGAAGTCCTTGGGTTATTTTTAAATTGGATTATTTGAAGGTTTTGTTGTTGTTTCAAGGTGTGGAAATTATTTATATTTTTTTGGATGTTAACTCTTTATCAGCTACAGTGGAACTTCGTTCTCAAAGTGAATTCATTTCAGAAAACTGTTCAAGAAGTGATTTGTTTGAAAACCAAATCTCTGTCACCCGAGAGACATGTGACTGATCAGAGAGGTGTTAGCATAGAAGGGTTGTTGGGTAGAGAATGGAGACCTGAAGTTTTGTAGACAACTGAGGCACTTTTACATGAACAACTTGGTCAAGAACTGAATTGTTTGAGAACCAAGATGTTCAAGAACCGAGGTTTGACTGTATGTATTTTGTAAATATTTTGCCCATTCTGCAGGCTGAACTTCATTGTGTTGGTTGTTTCCTTTGCTGTGCAGAAGTTTTTAGGTTTGATGTAGTCCTATTTGTCTGTTTTTGATTTTGTGGCCCTTTTTTTTTGGTGTCATCATTGAGAAATCATTGCCAAACCTGATATCAAGGAGCTCTGTGCCTGTGTTTTCTCCTAGGAGTTTTATATTTCAGGTCTTACATTCAAGTCTTTAATTCGCTTTGAGTTGATTTTGGGATATGGTAAGATAGTGGTCCAGTTTCATTCTTTTACATTTGGCTGTCCAGTTTTGTCAATAACATTTATTATGGAGACTGTCCTTTCCTCATTGCTTACTCTTGACTCTTTTGTTGTACATTAATTGACCATATATTTGAAGGTTTGTTTCTGGGCTTTCTGTTCTCTTCAACTGATCTGTGAGTCTGTTTTTAGGTCAGTACCATACTGTTTTAATTACTATAGCTTTGTAATACAGTTTGAAATCATGGCACATTATACCTCTAGCCTTGTTCTTCTTTCTCAAGATTACTTTGGGTATTTTGGGTCTTTTGTGGTCTATACAAATTTTAGGATTATTTGTTCTTTTTCTGTGAAAAGTACCATTGGAATTTTGATAGAGATCACATTGAATCTGTATATTGCTTTGGGTAGTATGGAAATTTTAACAATATTTGTTATTCCAATCCATGTATGTAGACTATCTTTCCATTTATTTGTGTCTTCTTTAATGTCTTATTTTTTTCAGGGTACAGGTCTTCCATTTCCTTGGTTAAATGTATAGTTAACACCCCAGTAACCGCATGGTAACATGTGTGAACTTTTAAAAATTTGTCAATTACAGTTGCCAGTCAGTATTATTTTATTTTAGTTTTAGGTATATAGCATGATGGTTAGACACTTATACAATTTATGAAATGATCTCCCCGATAAACATACGTGGTTATTGCAATATTATTGACTATATTCCCTAAGCTATACTTTACATCCCTGTGATTATTCGTAACTACAAATTTGTACTTCTTTTTTTTAATCCGTACCTGAGGATATGTTTATTGATTTTAGAACAAGAAGAAGGGGTGGGGAGAGAGAGACAGACAGACATAGACATCAGTTGGTTGCCTTCTATATGCATGCCCAATAGGGGATGGAACCCCTAACCTGGGTATGTACCTTGAATAGGATTCGGACCCACAACCTTTTGGTGTATGGGATGACACTCCAGCAAACTGAGCCACCTGGCCAGGGCCAATTTGTACTTCTTAAAACTTTACTTTTTTCTTCCCAAACTCCTCCTGTTTGGTAACCATCAATTTATTCTTTGTATCTATGAATCTGTTTCTCTTTGGAACGTAACAGATTTTTGTAGCTATTATGTCCTGCAACTTTACTGAAAGTATTGATTAGTTGTAACAGGTGTTTTGGTGGAGTCTATATTTGCAATTACATGATAATTTGGATTCTCAAAAGCTTACATTTCTCATCATTGGGCTTAAATGATGCTACTATCACGTTGAATTAGAAATAAGAATTATCTCTGCTCCAAAATGTGGATTTTTTTTTAGTTTTTCTATCTCTGATTTCACTAGACTTATGACCCAATTTCTACACAGTATTGTTTTCTTTCCTAATCTTTACTCTGTCATATTTTGCCTGCATCTGCACTTGTATTTGCATTCCAAAAAACTAAATTCAGGTTCAGATTTTCTTATAGCAAGTTTTATCCTTCTGGCTTTAACAAAAGCCTGTTGTCATTGTTGAATAAAATGAATTATGTGATAGTCTCTTTGCCAGACTTTCTGGATTTGTCCTCATACCACTCGGGCTGGTTTTCCACACCACAGAAATGTGTGTGTTATACTAAAACTCCAGTCTGATCATTGCTTTCTGTAGCATTTCATTCTATTTTTTGATAGTTCTCCTTCTCAGAATGTTCTTTATATTGACTCAAAAATATGTCCTCTGAATTACATCTGTGGCTCTAATCTGTCCCACACTGTCTTTTTCTATGTCATAGCTGTTCAGGTATTTGTAGAAAGTTCTCATATATGTTTCTTATTTTTCTTTATAAGTTTTTGTGTTAAACCTTTTTAAAAAAGATTTTATTTATTTATCTTTAGAGGAGAAGGGAAGGAAAAGGGAGAGAAACATCAATGCATGGTTGCCTCGTGTAGGTCCCCTGCCGGGAACTGGCCTGCAACCCAGGCATGTGCCCTGACTGGGAATCGAACTGTGATTGTCTGGCTCACAGGCCTGCGCTCAATCCACTGAGCTACACCAGCCAGGGCGTGTTAAACCTTTTTAAAAAAATGTAATTGTTGCCCTGGCTGGTGTAGCTCAGTGGATTGAGCACGGGCCTGCGAACCACACCATCGCGGTTCGATTCCCAGTCAGGGCACATGCCTGGGTTTCAGGCCAGTTCCCAGCAGGAGACCTACAAGAGGCAACCATACATTGATATTTCTCTCCTTCTCTCCTTCCCTTCCCCTCTAAAAGATAAATAAATAAAATCTTTTAAAAAAATGTGATTGTTTTCAGACTCTACTAGTTTGAAAGTGCTTCTTGTAGTGTATTCTAGTTTGAACTCTTTAGTGACAAGGAATACAGACCCATCCTAGCTTAAGAGGGTGAAATATCATAAGAAGTTTGATGACAAACACTATAATGCTGCTGGAGTTTATTGGAAGTAGAACCTAGACAGCTATACATCCTCTTTCTTGTGGTATCTCTTGCTTTTTTCTTCTGGTGGGGACTGTTAACCTGTTTCTACTGGCCAGTCTCGGCCTGGAGCTTCTGCTGTTTATAGCTTTAGTTTTACACTTGACCCCTTTATGACTGCCTGAACCTTCTCTGTATCATAGCAAGTCTTTATACAACTTTTTGGCTGCTCTCTTCAGTCTCTCCTTTTTTTAAAATTCAAAATTCCCTAGCAGGGGAATTTGATTTATCTAGGATACCTTGTACAGCCAGGTCACTCAGGTTGTAAGTTGCTTGCCAGTTTATAGCTGCCTGTACCCACCTTGTAGTCCCACTTGTTTATTCAACAAGCATGCTGTGAAGTATCTGGTATATGTTAGGAATTATTCTAAGTGCCTGGGTGGGATGCATCAGGAAACAAAGCAGGCCAAATTTTATTGTTTTCATTGTAGTGAAGTGAGACAGACAAGTAACAATAACTGCAATAATCAAATCAGTGATTTAGCAGTTCGTGTCTGGCTGGTGCGAGGGTGTGAGCAGGGCTGCCGCCTCTCCTTGAACTGTGGGCAGTGCCATTTTTGTTAGAGAAGGTTGTGGGCAGGTGGATGTCATGAAGCAAGTCTCATATAGATAACTTCTCAACTAGTTGCGTAGGTAAACATCTCATAGGAAAATATTTATTGAATTATGTATCAGAGTAGCATTTCCTAAAGCTCAGAGTCTGTATTTAAATAAGCAGTATATGCAGGGGCGGGCAAAAGTACGTTTACAGTTAGAATGCAATTATTGAATAAATCACTACAATGAATAAATAATACAAAAATAAACTGTGTTTCACAGTCACAACTGTAAACCTACTTTTATCCATCCCATTATGTACTTGGTACATCTACACTGTAGCCACACATAGAAAGCACTCTAATAATTTGTCAGTGGGTGACAAAATACCAAGCTGTTTTGTGTAGAGCAGGACACTTACTGTATTGTATTTCTCCACCTAATAAACCCCTACTTACTCTTCTGCAGATATGCTTCTTTCTCATAGCTGCTGGCAACTCCACACCCATAGCATACTAGTTAGCAGCCCCAGAGAATACCGTTTGACTCTTCTGGAGTCATTGGCCAATGAAGAACGGTCACTTTGCCAGGCGGTAGTGGATGGCTGGATCATCCTGGGTCAGTTGCTAATCCCAGTGACTGGCCTGGAGAGCCTGACAGCCCTCCCAGGACCCAAGGGGAAGTGGATTACCAAACATAAAGGAGGGAAAAGTGTGCCTGACCGTGCCAGTATTTCCTCACCCTTTCTAAATTTGTTTTAGGCAGCTTGTCTAGCACATACGCTTTTTTCAAAGAAAGCCATATTCAGATGTTCTGGTATTTTGCTGAGGATCCTCCCTTTTTATATAGTAATTCCATTTAGTTATCAAATTTCTTGGGTTTTTTGATGGGGTGGGAGAGTAGGAGCTGAAAAAGAAAATGTGAAGGAGCTGACTAATAACTGCTCCCTCCTCCTTCCAAGTTAGCTGCATACAATGCAGTGGATCATCAGTTTTGCCTCTCCTTTCTAGAAAGTGGTCCCTTTTCTTTTGAGGGATTTCTCCCTTCCCCTCTCCATATCCAGCTCCATTTAATATGTATGCAAATAAAAGCTGATTCCATAGCCATGCTGACTGACATGACCCGCCTCACCTCTGGATGTGAGGGTCAGTCTGAAGGTGTATGAACATCTGACTCAAGAACAGCCTTCCCTCCCTTTTGCTTGTTCCTCAATGTAAAAAGTCATCTTTGAATTTTTAAATACAACCAATACTATCTTTAAAGTAATTATCAGATAAAATATATAAACTTGGGAAATGTTTAAACATTCAGAATAAATGCTTACAAATCAAGAAACTATTCGGAAAATATTTGTTTACTTTTTTATTAGGGTACTTTCATAAGTTCCGCAGAAGTTGTTAGCTGCAGCAGTTTACATAGTTGGAAACCAACTATGTATCCGCATTTTTGTAGTGAAATATCATTTTACCATTTTTATTTTTGCTTTTCTAGTCTAATAGCCACTTTCAAATAACATTATATAATGGAAATCTTATCACCATGTATCATATCTCTGTGTGTAATTATAAATGTATCAGAATTTCAAACCAGACTTTCATGTTTTTGAAACATTGCATATTATTATGAAATCAGTAAATACTATGTTGCTTCTGGAGAACTTTTAAAAGTTAAGCTCCTGCCAGAAAGGAACTTCTCATGTCAAATTTGCAATGATTAAAACAACTAATATTTTAAAATAAACAGTTGTTGGTAAGGATGCCATGTCATTCTTATAAAAATGTAAAAAAAATATTAAATGTCTTTTTGGTGGGCCTTTTAGCTTTGTATTAATCTTTAAAATTTTCATACTCTTTGACCCAGTAGTTACATATCTAAGATTTTTTTCTGGAGAAACATGAGATGGGGACAAAGATTTATATAGAAAAAGTGCTTGTGTAGCATTATCTATAATAGTGAGAAACTAGAAAATGTACATACCACAGCAAAGGCCCATTGTAGAAGATTAAGTAATAAACCAATATATAAAGCTAGGATTAGTATGATCTCAATTCTGTAGAAAAAGTACACGTGTACAGAAAAACCCATACGATAAAATAGTCCAAAATGTTAACAGTAATTACCTTTAGGTTTGGGATTGTGGGTGATTTCTTTTTTATATTTTTATGAATTTGAAAAATTTTCCCATTAACATTATTTTTATAATTAGTAAAAATTAATATGGTAAATTATTTCTCAAGCCTGAAATACATTAGATATGATTTTCAGAACTGAATAAACAATAATAGGAACGGCTGGCTACATATAATGAAATAAAGAACATGTATTTATCGCTGTTTTAAAAGATAGGGAGATGTAAGCTTAAAACAATTCTCATTAATATTAATTAATTTATTAAAATAAACATTTAACTCAGTATGAACTAAGTGCCAGACATTCAGTATGCTAGGGGATTCAAAGATGGTACTGAATAAAAGAAGAAGCTTGCTGTCACTTCTCCTAGCAAGCTTTCCATGGTCTTCTGCACTGTGCTAGGTTAGGTTCCCTTCTACGGCTGTGCTTACTGCGATGCACTGAAGTTATCAGTTCATGTGTCTGTTCTCCTGATAGATAATGAGTTCCTTAAGGATAGAGGCCATGTCTTTTTCATTTGTGTATCTGCAGTACTAGCAGTTCTTTGAATTAGTTCTTCTTGGGATGTCAGAAGTGGTTATGCTTGAGGTGGATTTTGAAAAATTAGTGCATATGATGAAACACTTTTATTTTAGTTTACTCAATGAAATCCTTCATTTCCCTACATATGATGAGTTGCTATACTTTAGCAATTATTAACTTTTAATTGAGAATGTTTTTATTTTACCTTTTTCAAATGTGACCTCAGTTTTAGAACATAGTTCTGAGTTCCTCAGTAAAATGAATTTGTTTCCATTTGTCTTTCAAAGGTAAAAATTTGTCCATGAAGTGATTGAACTCTAGGTGAGGGGTAAGGGGAGAAGTTGAATTAATAGGGATGAGGGTGAAGGATGATAGTGGACTATTTAAAAAATACTAACAGAGGGGGTAGAAAATATATATTAACAAATTGAATCAGGTGTTACAGGCTTCCTTAGGTTAGATGTACATATAATCAGAATGTTGTTGCTTTCACTTCAGAGTAACCTGGGACACAATGTAGAATGTGCAGGTACACGAAACTCTTTAAAAAGTATGCCAAAAAGCAATTTAGATCTAACATGCACTTTACATACCCAAATTACTCACAGATTTCATCCCCAATGTTCAAGTGAAAGTCAACCCATTCTTTAGAGTCACAGGATAATTTTATAACAATGACATGGACAAGTGGTTTTTAACCAGGGGCAGTTTTGCCCCCACCAGAGGACATCTGGCAATGTCTGGAGATATTTTTTATTATAATGACTTGGTGGTGCCACTGGCATTTACTGGGTGGAGGCTAAGGATCCTGTTGAACATCCTACAAGGCACAGGACAGGGGCGCCCCGCACCTCCCCCTAAACACACAGCCAGAGTTATCTGGCCCCAAATGTCAGTTTGCTGATGTTGAGAAACCCTGCCTGGGCGATGGTCAAGTTCCCAGGCCACTGTAAAACTCTTTATTTTACTCATAACAGAGTTTATAACCCATAACTGAAGCTTTGTGCTAACAGTACCATTTCATTTATCACTTAAAAGTACTTTGTCTCTCTAGAAAAGTTCTTTTTAAAGTTTCAGCTTGAGATACTGAGAAGATTGCTTTCCTTATTGGGAACAAAGGCAGTTATTCCCATGGTATGGAGAGACTCTAGATTGCAATGTTTCCGTCTGTTTTTCTTAGCTTTTTGTGTGTATGACTCTTGAGATTCTGTCGGGCAGGGATTGCCTGCCATTTCAGTATTATGTTTAGAAGGTACATATTTTTATGTCCTTAAAATCTTGAAAATGTTTAATCAATATATTAATTTATTCAACAAATACTCATTTAGAAATAGGTGTTAATATAACAAGTATTCAGATTTTATAATACCTCATTTCCTTTGATTTTATTAATAGGGTCAGGAGCAGGTCTGGGGAAAATAATCCAGAGATTTCCACAGAAGGACTGGGATGATACACCTTTTCCACAGGGAATTGAATTGGTAAGTTGATGTTGCATTATTATATTTTTATAATGATACTTTTCTTCTTCTCATGTTACATTTATGATTATATTTATGATACAGTTACTATTAAATAATTTGGTGATTTAACTGCGACATGTTACCAGAAATAATCCCTCTCCTCCATCCCCCCAGTGAGGTAACCTTTGAATATATTGATTCTGAAATACCTGTTTTACTGTTCTTTTTCACATGTAAACTTATATTAAAGATGAAATTGATGACCTTTATATATTTGGAAGATGAAAAATTCCTTTGACTCTAGTCAAAATAGTAGCTTTAGTGATAGTGTATCACTAAAAAGTATTTATTATGTTTTTTCTGAAAATCTCCAGAGTATTGCTTTGGTGACAACTGAACAAAAAAATAACAAAAAGGGGGAAATGTTGGTTTAATGGTGACGCATTAGGTTGAGTTCACAAATCCAAATTCTTTCTTTTTAGCTGTAGGATCTTTAGGTCGCTTTATAACAGTGCAATTCAACCGCCTTATCTTTGCCAGCCATTGTAAAGGAACGCAGTGGTACAGCGTACTTTACGATGGCCACGGCGTGCTCCATGGGGGCCCTCCACGATGGGTGGTGCATGAGGGACTGGAAGGGGATCCCTAAAGTCATTAACGTATTTTGTAATGGGGCTCTGCAGTTTGGTTCTCAAACTGCTGGAGTCTGTATGTATGTGTGTGCTGCCTGTGTGTGCACACATACAAACTTCTAGAAATGTCCTTCAGAGCAGTTTTTGTCCAGAGGACGTTTAGTGTAATGCGATGGTGCAGTGTGCAGGCTCTGGAGGAGACTTGTGTTGAACTCCCAGCTGGATGGTTTGTCTTTTGACAGGTGAATATCTTTGAGAAGCAGAATCCTCATTTATAACATGTGGGTGATGACAATACTAATCCCATAAGGTTTTTGTAAAGCTAAAATGGGTTTAAAATGCACATAAAATGCTTAGAACAATGTGTTCTGTGAAGGAAGTGCTCGTTAAGTGAGATCACTGGTTTATCATTACCTTTGTTCTTGCCGTTTGTCTGACATCTTGCAGCGCCTGCCCTGGGAGAGGAGTTGTTCATTCTCCAGTTAGCATGAGTGAGGAGTATCAGTTGGGAAAAAGGATGTTGCAAATTGTGAGCTTTTTCGTTCTAGCTATTGATTGTCCATTTCCTCTTCACTGAGGACAAAAGATACATCACTGAATGCCTAATTTTGATTACTATAATCCCACTGTGTAGAAAAAGAAGGCTGTATATTCTGTAGACCCCCATAAAGGCTAAATCTTGAATTTTGGTATTAAAAATGGGGAAAGAATGTGAGGATCTAAGGAAAAGTAACTTTTTGGAGAGCCTGTTGTAGTCTTTTATTTTCCTCCCCTACATGCTGACAAATACTAGTAATTGGCCTTACTGTGTATTTAACTAGGTATTTGTTTGTACTGTTAAGCTTTTTCAACTCTGTTTAAATATCTTTTAAAAAATATTTTGGACTCATTTTTAACACTTTATTTATTTTTACAGAGAGGGGAAGGGAGGGAGAAAGAAAGAGAGGGAGAGAAACATCAATGTGTGGTTGTTTCTTGTATGCCCCCAACCGGGGACCTGGCCAGGCATGTACCCAGGCATGTGCCCTAGGCTGGTAATAGAACCAGCAACCCTTTGGTTTGCAGGTCAATACTCAATCCACTGATCCATACCAGCCGGGGCTTGTTTAAGTATCTTTTTAGTGATGTTACTGAAAGGGGAAGGTTTTGGTGCTGGAGACTTTTTTGAACTTTTCGTGAGTTCCTGCCTTCTCTCACATTAAAGTATGGAGAGAAATAAACCACAACACTTTGACAATTTGAACAGTGAAGTACCTTCGTAAGTTTCAAGAACAACAGACATTACTGGGGGAGAGAGATACCATGATTTGGCACTAGTTGTTTAGCTCTGGCTGACAAAGGACGAAAGTCTTGTGTTTTGAAAGTCAAGGGAATAGACAGTGTGGTACCTCTGTTTCTCCATTAGTGAGGGAGAGGCATTTATTGATTTCACTATTTAGTAAATTTTTTTCTTTGTACGACAGACACTCCTGTGTTAAAGTGCTGCCAGTGTATCTCCAATAACAAGTAGTCATGCACTGCTAATTGGCGGAATGGAGATTTTCCTAGATGATTTCTTGGCTGATTCTTACCTAGCACAGCATTTCAAGGTTTGGGGGAGATAGATTATTATTTAGTAGTAAAGAGTAATGGGGGCCAAATACATAGTGACAAAGATGGCTTGACTTTAGCTGATGGGCACACAATGCAATACACAGGTTATGTACCATAGAAATATAAACTCGAAACCTATATGATCATATTAACCAATGTTACCCCAATAAATTTAATTTAAAAAGCATCTTTGATCTGCTGGATTACATTAGAAATTTCTTTCTCTTTTTTTCTATAGTCGATAGCAATTCTTATCCTCCAATGTCTGCTGTGCTGTGTACGAATTAATTTAACATCTGTCAAAGTCCATTGAAAAATATAATAGAATCAGTAACTGTTAAGTTTTTTGTTGCCTGTTTATTGTTTTGGGCTATGCTTCGTGTATTAGGGACATGAAACTGTTCTGCATATGAGCAGAAATAACTTGAATAACTGTGAAATACTGTGTCATCTAGAGTAACTTCTGTAGCTTCAAGGCCAGAGATAGGCCTAATAAAATCTTAGTTTAGTTGGAGATGATCTGCCCAGTCCCTAAGTGATTTGGTGATTCCAGGGTGCTAGTGACGCTTTTCTGATGATTTGCAGGGAAAAAAGATCTTACCCCTTCCAAGGTGGTAGAACAACTTTTAGCATATAACAATAATGTTAATATTTAACGGTTGTATAGGACTGATAGGCTACGATGAATTTACATAAATTAGATGACATACAGTAGTATATCTAATTTACAGGTTAGGAATTTAAGGATTAGTAAATTTAAACAAGTTCATTAGGGTCTAACAGCTAAGATGCAGCAGAGCTGGGATTCGAAGCCAGGTCTTTTGGCTCTTAAGTGTCAGCCAAGATCTGAGAATATTCTGAGAGTGATGCTTTAAGCTATGTGTAGCATTTGTGTTTTAGTGTAAATACAGGATCTGGAAACAGGGTTCTGTGATTTGGAAGAACTGAGGTTTAAAAGTGTTAAAAGAATGCTGTGTTATTAGATGGAAACCAACTTATTTTATCTGAGGACAGATCTAGGCTCAGAGCATAATACTGCATTGAAATTATTTTCTATTCCCACCTTCCTCCCAGAAGCATACATTTGATATGTTTAAATTCTAAATGAAAGATAATTGTATTCAGCCTGAAGACTAAGCTTTTTACGACTTGTGGGAAAGGATTTTAGACATTCATTCCCTAAAAAGTCAAATCCCAAATAAGGATTCTGAATTTATTCTCTTAGTTTTTATGTAAAGAAATTATCTTCTTTTTCTTTTTTTCTATTGGAAAGTGCTGAACTTTAATTTGGATGGATTTTAAAAATAAAAATATGAAAATAAGCTAAACCAAACATAATGACTACTTTTCCAATTCTGGGATATTTTTATCTTTTTCTTGTATTTTTTAAGCATACAAGGAAACCACAGACAGTCATATAAATAAAATTTCAGTTAATTTTAGTGACAGTATTTCAAAGAAAGTTTAAGAATTGTTTTGCAGAGCCATTCTATGGCTAACAATCTATTTTGGATTATGGGAACAAATGTTTTTATTGGCTGGGTTTTGGACCCAGAAAAAGTATTGTTTTGGAATTAGCTTTTTAAAAAGATATCCTAATTTTTTTCTATTGTAATTCAGAAAATGTGCCCTATCTTTACTAAAAAATGTTTGCACTAGGGCATTTTTAGGTTTATCTAACTGTTTTTAAAAGACTCAAGTACTGTGTTATAAAAATGTGATGAGGAAAAGATGAGTACACATTTTGGTAGAATTTCTAAAGGTAGAATTTCTTGAGGTTCTTATGAAATTAGTTTAGTTATTTAAATTCTAGAACAGTGATTTGACTAACTTCAATATGAATCCAGTTTTCTGTAATTGAAGGTATAGACTGAGGAGGAGAGGGGCAAAATTTTTTATTTAACATTCTTGCAGTTATGACACAGGAAAGTAGTCTCGCTATATTATAGGATGCAATTTGTGGGCAGATAAGTTAGTATAAGTACCATGCAATGCTTTATTTCTTTAAGCCGTTTAGAATGCATTGAATACAACAAATGGGATAGCAGACGTCATTCTGACCTAGATATACATCATGTTTGGGCAGGGAACTGAGTGTGGAAAACATGGAAGAGAATTTTCTCCTCTCTTTGTAGAGGAAAATACGTGAAAGGAAGATGAGCAAATCAGTGAATATACTGGATAACAGAATTAAGGTTCACAAAGATTTTAAAAGGCTAGAGTTACAGGCCCTTTATCTAAGAAGATAAATTATAATAGGTAAAAACATTGGTTCTCGCATGTGAATACAGTAAGCCAGCTCTGTAAGTAATCATTTAGAATAAAGATAGGCAGGATAATTTGCCAGCTAGCGAGATTTGAAAAATACAAAGAGACAGCTAAAAGTAAAAAAATACATAACCGTAAAATATACTTAGGTAGAACCTAAACCCTCTGTGCTGAGGTAGTGCACTTGGTGGTGAGTTCAGTTTTAAAGATGATGTAAAGGACACGTAGAAGGACTCTTGTTTTTGTATCGAGTTGAGGCTGAAAAGATAAGAACTGCTATGATGTATGAAGACGTGACTTAAAATACAGAGTCTAGCAGGAGTGATGCCTGCTTCAGTGTGGGTGGTAGGGGAATAATATTGGTGTAATAATTTGTAGTTTTAACTTGAACATTTCACCTAAAAATGTCATACGGTGTGCCTGAGTGTGATCTTGTTATGTTACAGAATTACATGCTTCTGATTTTGAAATAAAAGATTTTGTAATAAAAAGGGGCATTATTTGTGCTGGATTCCATAAACCAAGGCCTACAAAAAGGAGTTTTTCAGTTATGTTCACAACAAAGCAAGTGGGTATAACTGGGGTTTAAACTGCAAAGTTGTGGGTTCAACTCACATTTTTGTTTCCTACTTCCAGACAGTTGTCCCTTTGAGGTAATAAAACCACACCCATGTTAGAACCTGATGGAATCTAGAGGATACAGCTGAGATGGTGGATTCTCTTAACATCTCTGGGCTGGAGGATAGTCAGTCTTGTTGTTTTTCTCACATTGCTCCGTGCTTACCAAAATGGTTTATTCCCATGCACTGGGCTTTCTAGAACTGTAAGTAACTAGAAGTGTTACTTACAATTCTGCTTGTTTTACTAATGTATCAGTAGCCTCAGTTGTGCTGCAGAATCTTTTACCTACCCAGTCTCCATGGTCTGCTGCTTCATTATTACTCTCAGAACCACCTCAGACAAGGTTTTCTTGCCATGCTGGGGTTCTGCTATACCTGGCGCTCTGAAACTGCGGAGGACTTCCTGAGGAAGATGTAGAACTACTCAGCTCTAACCTTTCACAAGTCATGTTGTTTGCAAATAGGCTTGCCCTTGTTAACACATGGAGTATTGCTACTCATCTCTCATGTAGGAGTGAAAAGTAGTGAATTGGAAAACATGCATAAAATGAGACTATTTTTGAATCATTTTGTTCAAAATATATATGGTTACTTATACATGTGCATGTATAAGGTTATTCATGGCAGAAGGTTGGATACTACCTAAATGTCCATCAGTAGGAGAATGATTGATTAGTGGTCCCCATAGTTATTCATCAGAATATAACACAGTTGTTAAAAGGTACGTGATAGAAGACGTACAGATGGCACATGAAAGGTGCCAGCATCACTAATCATCAGAGAAACGCGGTTCAAAACCACAGTGAAGTATCACTTTACACCTGTTGTAATGGCTACTATTAAAAACAACAGAAAATAGCAAGTGTTGGCAAGGAAGTGGAAAAATTACAATCCTTGTACACTGCTGCTGGGAATGTAAAATAGTGAGGCTGTGGAAAATTATATTGTGGTTCCTCAAAAAGTTGAAAATATAATTACTGTATGATCCAGCAATTTCACTTTTGAATATGTACCCAAAAGAACTGAAAGGAGGTTTTCAAACAGGTATTTGTGCATACATCCATAGTGTCATTAATTACAATAGCCCAAAAGTGGAAGCAACCCAAATATCCATTGACAGATGATTGGACAAGTAAAATGTACAATGTACATATAATGGACTATTACTTAATCTTAAAAAAGAAGGGAATTCTGACATACACTACAACATGGATAAGCCTTGAGGACATTATACTAAGGGAAATAAGCCAGTCACTAAATGATAAATAATGTATGATTCCAATTAAGTGAAGTACTTAGAATAGTCAATTTCATAGAGACAGACAGCACTCAAATTTCTAGGCACCTGCTGCTTGCCCAGGGGTCAGGGGATGGAGGAACGGGGAGTTGTTTAATGGGTGTAGATTTTTAGTTTCCTAAGAGGAAAGAGTTTTGGAGATTGGTTGCAGAACAGTGCAAATGTATTTTATTTAACACTGCTGAATTGTACTTAAAAATGGTTAAGATGAGAAATCTTATGTATATTTTACTACTACTAAAATTTAAAAAAAATTGTTTTTAAAGAAAAGTCTGAGCCCTGGCTGGTGTGGCTCAGTGGATTGAGAGCTAGCCTGTGAACCAAAGGCTCACGGGTTCTATTTACGCAGTCAGGGCAAAAGACTTGAGATAGAATGCCAAAAGCATGACCGTAAAGGTTCCCTGAAATACTTGAAAGCCCTTGAAAAGTACTGCATCATCATACAAAAAAAGGCGATTCTCAGATAGCAAGAAGAATACTGAACTCTGAGATTTTNAAAGTCTGAGCCCTGGCTGGTGTGGCTCAGTGGATTGAGAGCTAGCCTGTGAACCAAAGGCTCACGGGTTCTATTTACGCAGTCAGGGCAAAAGACTTGAGATAGAATGCCAAAAGCATGACCGTAAAGGTTCCCTGAAATACTTGAAAGCCCTTGAAAAGTACTGCATCATCATACAAAAAAAGGCGATTCTCAGATAGCAAGAAGTCCCATTTGTTTCATAGACTTCACTTGCAGAATTTCTGGATGCTACCTGAACCCTTGTTTTTTGATATATTTACCTTTAGTGAGGATGAGGACACTGGAAAAAATGAAGGGACATGGGAAACCATCAGCAGTCCCCGTAGAACACAGGTGGCAAATGCAAGGCCGCAGGCTGAATCCAGCCCTCTGTCTTGTTTTATTTGGCCTGGAACCTTGTTTCTGCCCAGTGCACTGAGCTTGTTGCCCCTAGTTAAGGAATAGTTTACATTTATACCATCCTACAATTACATCCAGCCCTTTGAAGGCAATTGTAAGGCTCTTGTGGCCCCTGGTGAAAATAAGCTTGACACCCATGCCCTAGGCCCTCAGAGCAAAATTTTCTCCTTTTACCTATACTGCTATATCAGGTTTATCTCTTCAAGTTAGATTTTGGTTGTATTCCAGTCTGTGGGGTGACTTTCACAATGGAACTTCTTTATTAAAGTTTTAAAAAAATTATTCTTGTTTATTCTATTAAAGTTTTCCTGATTTTTCCCTTTTCTCCCTCTTCTGCCCATCCCAACCCCTGCGCCCACGGTCATTCCCCACACTGTTGTCCATGTCCATGGGTCATTCCTACCTGTTCTTTGACCCTTCCTCTTCAGTTTCAATTGCTATAGATGGTAGCAAACTTCAGATATAAGAACATTATATGTGAAAGACTTCGTAGTATGGAAGAAAGAATACTGAACTCTGGGATTTTATTTATCTGTATCAGTATGTATTACATATACCTGTTTATAGGAATGTCGTTTGATTATAAAATGCAATAGCTATTCAAAGAGAGCATCAACTTTCTAGGTTATATAAGAGGGGACCCAAAAACCCAGGAATATTTTGTAGAGGTCAGGCCCCTTGTAGTACAGGCTTCCCCTCCTGTCAGATGAGTGTTCTGGGAACCATCTGTGTCAGTGTACTAGCCGGTGTTGGGAGAAGCTGCATTCGGCCCCAGTGAATTTTTTTGAAGACTCACCACATTTGCGCATTTCCTAACACACCTGCACACACTGCACTGAGTGCTCAGCAGTTTTTGACCAAAACCGGCCCTAACCTCCCTGTTCACCTGATCGCGTTCCAAGTGACTTTCTTTTTATTTCCTTGGATGAAAAAAGCCCTCAAAGGGAAACATTTTGCCGATGTTCAGGAGGTGAAACAAAAAATGGTAGAAGCACTAAAAGGAATCGAAATCAACGACTTCAAAAGCTGTTTGAGCAGTAGGAAAAAGTCTTGACAGGTGTATTGCATCAAATAGAAACTAAGGTGACTGAAGTTTAAACATGTAAGAATAAATACACAATTTTTTATAAATACCATTTTTGGGGCTCCGCTTTGTATAATCTGTTTTCAAAGGTATATAAGTAGTGATACTTTGATACTCTCCATCGCCCCAGTTCTTGGTCTAATCAAGTTCATTGGTGATCCAGACATCCTATTTAGTGCATAAAATGTGTTCACATCTTTTTGCTTGAGTTTGTATTGTGCTTTGAGTGTTCATGTGGAACTTTCCCAGTTATGGATATACTGTGCATTGTCATCTCCTTATAACTTATAAATGTGTCAGTTTTGAAAAGTGAAGTATTTGGTGGCCTCTAGTGGTACTTATGTGTCTATAAAAAGTCGTAATACCACCAATATACAAAATTTTAGGGGGAGACGATTACTAAGATGACAGAACAAAAGTGTATACCTAGTGAAGAAAAGTTTTTTAATGTTTGAGAATTGAAATTTTATTAATCAGTTAAAAACTTATGAGTGATATGGCTGTGTGTACTGTTTTGCAGATTTTATTATGAGACATCAGACTTTTAAGAAATTCACTGAGATTATATTGCATGTCTTGATTGGAAGTGTTGCTGTGTAGCTTGTGCCTATGTCAGCAGAAGTTTTGCATTGCGCTGAAATGTGCCTGCGGAGGGGAGGGCAGGAATGCTTTCCGACATCCCCTGAAATATAATGAAAGATAAAAATAGGATAAATTTTTCATAAATTAATGTTAAAGATAGTAAATTCTTATTTAGTAAAGTTTATTTCTTTAAATAGCTAATTTTTACTAGCTTAAAGATATTCAAGTTAAGCCAACCATTATCTAGAATCTGAAATACATGTGGGAATTTAGGCAAATTATTTCAAAAGTTGGGAAAATTTGTGTAAATTCAAGATTTGGAAAGCTGAAAACTGATAGTTTTAGTGAAGTTAAATTTATTTTAAGTGCTGAAGTTAATCTCTGTTCATGCTAAAAATAGGTATTGAAATTGAGAGATTCGATAAGTTGCCTAAAGTCATAAGCCTACTTACTGTTGGCTGACATGATAATAAAACCCTGTTCTTGTGACTCTCTTATAACGTTTTTCTAAAACTAGAGTAAAATACTCTCTTCTTTGTGTTAGGTGGGGCAAGTTGATTTTTAAAAAAAGGTTTTTCTCTTCTGCTTTTTTAAAAGTTAAAAAATTAATAGGACAAGTCTTATTCTAGTTCAGAAGTTTTAACTGACATTAGAAAGAAACAAATAGAAATGTTTTAACACTGAAATCAGAAGGATCTAATGACACAAATCTGTGCTAATGAAGGAGTTGGCTGCTTTTATTTTTTCCAAACTAGGCCATCCAGTTAGCCCTCCATAGGGTCCACATTCGCAGGTCTGCATCCCCGATTCAACCAGCTGCAGATGGAAAACTTTGGATGGGGAATGTCACGTTGTTGCTGACGTGTACTACATAGTTAGGACTGCGATGGCTGTGTCTGTACAGAACACGTACACACTTTTTCTTCTTATCACTATCCCCTAAACAATACATATACCAACTGTTTACATAAGCACTTTCACTGTGTTAGATGTCACATGTAATTCAGTATAGAAGAGGATGTATGGAGGTTACATGCAAATACCACACCATTTTATATAACAGACTTGAGCATCTGAGGATTTCGGTATCCTTGGCAGTCCTGGCACCAACTCCTCAAGAATACCAAGGGATGACTGTATTTGCAAGAAACACGTATGGTGTGTGTGAATTCAGGAATGGCTTTTAATTATGATAGCCGTGGTGTTCTAATGAACAAGTTATAAGAGTGGTGGATGTTAGTTTATTGGCTTAAACTAGCCAAGAATTATTCAGACATGAGTTCTACATGACTGTGATTATACTTATCTTTAATCAAATTGCACATTTAATGTACAACCTATTTGTATATGATATAATACTTCCAGAAATATTTGTATTTCATACAAGGACAAAGAAAAGGGTAGAGAGATACAGAATCACACATTTGCAGTTTATCATTAAAGCAAGTTAAGTACAAGTATAAAAATTCTGTGTATTTTTAAATCAGTCCTGTAACTGAGCAGTTGCCTAACTGATAGAGGATAGTTTAATTTGGGGCTTGTAAAGAAAGAAATGATTTTATGTACTTTCGATACCAGGGGCTTTTTCTCCTAATTATTTCTTAGCATACATAATATAGCATTTAAAGATTTATTACAGTGCATAGACTTAGTTATTTTTTTAGATTACTGTAATTATGTAGTTTCTAAATATAGAAATATATAAGTAAGTTTAAGTAGTCCTTTAAGAGCACTAATTTTTAGTGATTCTGTTTTGCTCATTTTTCTTTCTTTTTCCACTCCCTGCTTGGCAGAGATTTATATAAAAACACTGACTTGTAGCCCTGGCTGGCTCAGTGGATTGAGCGCTGGCCTGCGAACCACAGGATCGCAGTTCGATTCCCAGTCAGGGCACATGCCTGGATTGCAGGCCAGTTTTCAGCAGGGGACTCATGAGAGGCAACCATACATTGAGACTTCTCTCCTTCTCTCCCCCTCTAAAGATAAATAAATGTAAAAATCTTAAAAAAAAACAACAATGCTGACTTGTAGCTTGTGATGCAGCCCTCTAGTTATTGGCAGACATTTCTCTAAAGGTCCTTCCTGTAATCTAGTGTAATGCTCATTAAAAATCTTCACTGGGTTAATGATTAAAATTTTATGGAATTAGGGTTTGGAAGAGAACTTAAAGGTTCTTTGGTCAAATTCCACCCCCTCTTTTGATGATTAAATTAGTGTGTGTACAGTACTCTTTCCAAGTGGTCACATAGCTTTAGCCTATATTAAGTAGTTACAGTGATTGAATCTTAAGTCTTTTCTCAGTGCCTGTTAGGTACTGGACAGTGAGTTGAGTGCCAGGAATACCGTGCCAAATAAGGCAGATGTTGCTCGTGCCCTCATATTCAAGTCTGGTAGCATTTTTACAGTGATAGTGGACTTCCTCTTGTATATGTGCTCGTCATCATAGTCTTACGCACACCATCCTCACTGGTCTTGTTATTTTTTACAGGTCCATAAGAACATTAACCTGACCTATTCAGGTTATTACTCCAGTTGTTGTTACTGTACTTGGAAATACTATCTATGCCTTCCCCCCCCAAAAATCTTGTTTGATAAATTTGTATCAAAATATATACATATTCATTTTTTAACACTAATGGTTCTACAGTGTTTGAATTTGTCATTAACTTAC
This sequence comes from Sturnira hondurensis, assembly GCF_014824575.4. Classification (NCBI taxonomy): domain Eukaryota; kingdom Metazoa; phylum Chordata; class Mammalia; order Chiroptera; family Phyllostomidae; genus Sturnira; species Sturnira hondurensis. Next base: position 6,645,816 of record NW_028079136.1, read on the forward strand.
AAATGTAGGACTCTTAACCTAACAAAATTGGGCAAACATACGTAGGGCAGAATGTGAAATATTATCATCCTATTTAATTACAGTATGCTAAGGGTGGGATTTCAGATATAATCTAGTTGAAGTGACTAGGCTAGGGGTCTGGGTCTATGCAGTGCTGGATGCTATGCTGTGACAGTGTATGTTTAGGATCCTAATTAAGTTGCCTTCTGCTTTTCAAAAAGAAACTCCAGCTCTGGCAAGTCTTTGGACGTTATTTTTGGCTAGCTTTGCAACAGATTGTGTTGGAGACTGGAGACTAGTGCCAGCTAGTGCTAGTGGAGCCTCGAGCTCCTGCTGCCCATCTGGCAGTCATTTTTAGAGGTGGTAGCCGAAGTGCCAGAGGGTATGGAAACATTACAGGGCATAGTACAACGTGAAGTTCACCCAATCCATACCACACTAAATTAACATCTGTGGCGTGTTTCAAATACCAATAGTGATGTATTTTATAATCTCAGATCATCTTAGCCTTGTGGTTAAGGTAGCATCTCCTTCATATGTGGGGTAAGAGCACATTAATGAACTAAAGTCATTCCAGTTGTCAGTTACCAAGCAGCTAGAAGAGTCATTTCTTCCAGATTTGAAACAGAGTAGGAGGACTTGAAGTATTGGTCAGAATCAACTATTCCTTCTTTCTGTCTCTCAAGATAGCACTTCGCACATCCTGGCACAGAAGGAGCTGGGAATCAAGGGGTCCGTATGAGAGACCTCGAGAGTAGGTCCAGGACTTTGGATGATTCTGGTTTGGAGAAAATTAGAATTGGTGAATGCTGAGAGGAAGTATGCTATGGGAGCTGAGTGTGGAGTTGTACTACTTTGCTGGTCCATCGTGTTGAGATATTGAGACCATTGACAATCTTGTGATTTACCGTGGTGTACTATGTAAATAACACCTATACTTCAGGAAGTGAAAGAAGTTCGAGAATACTGTGATTTATCTTACACTGTGGACTGTTTTTAAGCCTTTTGCCTCTATTTGTTTGGTTCTCCCTTTTTGGAAAAGTCCTTTTAAAGTCTCTAAACTGTCTCACTGATACTCGTTGGAACCAAAGCGGGTTAAAGGAAGCACTGTGTTCCCTTGAGGGTCATATAAGTTATGATTCTGGTAATTGAAGTGAGAACACCCTACCCCCAGGTGTAGTTTAAGGGTTAAAAATTCACTTTCCTGTAGGTTTTATTTCCAGCACTAAAACTTTTAATGTGTTTGTATGTCATTTGAATAGGGAATGTGATAGATAATTTTTTAGTTTAAAGTTTTGCTTGTCTAATTTGTGATTGTTATGTATCTGGAAGGGAAAGTTAGTACATAGGCTAGAATGATGGACTAAAATTAAGAAGGAGGAATTTTATGGGGAAATGTAAAATATTTTATTGTAATCATGTTCCATAAAACTGGTACAAGAGACCATGTGGAAAAGATGTTTTATTAATAAGGTTGGCATGAATTATTGCCTTCTTGAAAAGGCGATGTAATTTTTGGCTGTGGAATTTCAGGATGGTGGCAGTAGGAGTGGGAATGGAGTATTTAATGGACAGGGTTTGGCTGTGTGACTAACTGAGTGTAGAATGCACTGCAGGGCTAAAAGTCATCTCACAAATTTAAATCCGGGTGACTGGGAGAGTAGCAGTACCTTGACAGGGTAGTGAGAAAGAAATAATTTCAGCTCTGTTCAGTTTGACTCGCAAATGACTTAAGGTGCAACAGCTAGAAAGACGTTTTGGTGAAGTGATTAAGAGCATGGACTCCAGAACCAGACTGCTTGAGTTTTCCACTCTTGCTCAGTAACCCTGTGTCCTTGGGCAAGTTATATAAAGGCTCTCTGCCTTTTTTCATCAGCCTAGTAAATAAAAATATTATAAGATTTAAATGAATTAATACACATAAAGTGCTTAGAACAGTACCTGGTACATAGTAATTATGATGTGTTTGTTACTGTTGTCATTATTAGGATATGCTTTCTCTGATTTTGGTATAAAATTCAGTGACATAAAAAGGATTTCTTTCATTTGGAGCAATCCCAGGACTCTTCATTCAGTACCTAATTGTCTGGACCTCTTCAAATTCTAAACACTTATCTTGCATGCAGTTAAACAGAGAGGCTCCTTAAATTTATAAGAAATGGACAAAAATGGGTATGTATAGCTTGTTTAAACTGTGATGTGTAGAGGGAAATCAGAGAGAAGGAAATCCAAGACTATATGATTTCCAAAGATACAAGAATAGCTAGGGACAGTCCTGTTTATGTATGGGGCTTCCTCCAGTCTAAAAGCTTTCCTTCCACTGTCCCTTTCATCTGCAATTTCTGGAAAACAGTCTTTCCAGACAGGCCTTTACAGTTCTTTTAGTTCCTTTGAGAAAGCATTCCTATAGGTTCCATGAGAACACCAGAAAGTATGTGAGGGTAGATGTGATCAAAACTGTGTAGGAGAATCCAAACAACCAGATGACAAATTCATTGAGGGACAAACCTAATGTCATAGAGTGAGGTCTAGTAGAAAAATAAAATCTGACATCAGAGCTTTGAATTTAATTAAGTTACAACACAGTGTCCAGATGAGGATGACAAAAGTAAGAAATAAAGATTTTCATTATGGAGCCCTGGCTGGTGTAGCTCAGTGGATTGAGCATGGGCCTGCGAACCAGACGATCGCGGTTCGATTCCCAGTCAGGGCACATGCCTGGGTTGCAGGCCAGCTCCAGGCAGGGGCCAGTTCCCAGCAGGGGATGCACGAGAAGCAACCATACATTGATGTTTCTCTTCCTCTCTCCTTCCCTCCCCATCTAAAGATAAATAAAATATTTTTTAAAGAAGATTTTCATTATGGCATTTTAAGAGAATCAAAAAGATCCTCAGGTGGGAAACAAAAGGAAAAATAAACAAATGGGTCTAAAACTAAAAAGTTTTTACACAACAAAGAAAACCATCAGTGAAACAAAAAGTCTACTGAATGGGAGAACATCGTTTTCAATGATACATCTGATAAGACATTACTATCCAAAACATAGGGTTGGGCAAAAGTAGGTTTATAGTTGTTCACATGGAAAATAATACAATAACTAATAATACAAGAATGAAGTCTGTGTTTTCACATACCCACAACTGTAAACCTATTTTGTCCCACCCTGTATATAAGAAATTCAACAACCGAACAGCAAAAAACTAGTATGATTAAAAAATGAGCAGAAGACCTGAACAGACATTTCACCAAAAAAGACATACAGTTAGCTGACAGACATAAGAAAAGAAGCTCAGCCCTGGCTGGTGTGGCCCAGTGGATTGAGCACTGGCCTGCAAATCGAAGGGTTGCTGGTTTGATTCTCAGTCAGGCACATGCTTGGGTTGCAGATCAGGTCCCCAGTAGGGGGCGCACGAGAGACAATTACGCATTGATGTTTCTCTCCCTCTCTAAAAATAAATAAATAAAATCTTTTTTTAAAAGAAGCTCAACATCACTAATCATGAGAAATGCAAATTAAAACCACCATGAGGTGTCACTCAGTCATTAAAGAGAAAGAAACCTTGCCATTTGCAACAGCATGGATGAACCTAGTATTATGCTAAGTGAAATAAATCAGACAGAGAAAGACAAACACCATATTATTTCACTTACACGTGTAATCTAAAAACAAAATAAATGAACAAACAAAACAAATTCATAAAACAAACTGATGGTCACCACATGGGAGAGGAGCTCAGAAGATGGGTGAAAAGATGAAAGAAATTAATAAGTATAAATTGCCAGTTATAAAAATAGTCACAGGGTTGGAAAGGACAACATAGGGAACATAGTCAGTAATGTTGTAATCACTATATGCTGTCTGATGGATACCAGACTGAGGGGTAGATCCAAACTCCAAAACTTGCGATGATTTTATTTATTTATTTGAAAAGGTATATTTTAATATATCTAATATGTTGTTCTCAGCAGCTTTGTCATATCCTTTCTTCTATGGAAGAGAGAGCAATGCCATTTCTATTCTTTTGCAAGGAAGAGACTTGCTTAGGTAGCTTTAAACCCTGAATTTTTATTTCAAGCAGCTCTGTTTTCAGTGTTCAGTATTAGGGTGTGTCTTTTTACTCTTGGCGGTGCATGTTAGTGTGAATTGTATTCTTTCATTGTCCCCGAAGACAGAGTTTTAATTTAGTTCCATCAATTATCATCATCATCCATTGGGCTGGAATGTATTTTCCTTCTCTACAAAATAAAAAAGTCCAGAGATAGGTGATTGGTACTAGTATAACAATTTTGTGATTTTTAAAAAAGATTTAAACTAACTTTCTAGTCCTCCATTTATGGGATGTCATCTTATTTTCATGTTTTTATTCTAGGCAGAAAGAAGGGAAAAGGAGGAGAGGAGTAAAAAGGTGATTGAGTCTTCCTCCTTTTGAAAAGAACTTTCCCATCTCTTCAGTAAATGGTGTTGGAAAATTGCAAAGGCACATGTAAAAGAATGAAATTAGACTGCTGTCTAGCACCATACACAAAAGTTAACTCAAAATGGATTAAAGACTTGAATGTAAGACCCGGAACAATAAAATACATAGAAGAAAACATAGGTACTAAACTTAGGGACCCTGGTCTCAGAGGAGTTTTTGTGAACTTGATTCCAAAGGCCAGAGAAATAAAAGCAAAAATAAATGAATGGAACTACATTAAATTAAAGAGCTTCTGCACAGCAAAAGAAAGTACCAAGACAAAAAGGCACCCAACAAATGGGAAAAGATATTTGCAAATAATACTTCCATTAAGGCAGAAGAGTCCAGGAAACTCCTCATGCAAAGCAAAGGTCACCTGAGCTCTGCCTCCTGTCCTTCCCAGGTCCCCCACCCAAGTCTTCAGTGAAACTGGTCCATGTGCCAAAAAGGTTGTGGACCACTGCATTAAGGGCCAGATATCCAAAATATATTGACAACTCATGTTACTTAACAACAAAATAACAAACAATCCGATCAAGAAATGGACAGAGGACCTGAACAGACACTCTTTCCCAGAAGACATGCATATGGCCAACAGATACGTGAAAAGATTCTCAATTTAGGTAGCTATGAGGGAATACAAATCAAGACCCGGAGATACCATCTTATACCTGTTAAAATGGCTATTCTCAATAAGAAAAGGTGGAGAAAAGGGAACCTTTGTACACTGCTGATGGGAATGCAATTTGGTGCAGCCTTTATGGAAAACAGTATGGAGGTTCCTTAGAAAATGAAGGACAGAACTACTATATGATCCAGCAGTTCTCTTCTGGGTATCTACCTGGAAAAAAAACTTATTTGTAAAGGTATATGTACCCTTTCTTTCTTTGCAGCATTATTCACAATAGCCAGGATGTGGAAAAAACCTGAGTGTCATTCATTGGGTGACTGGTTGAAGAAGTGGTACATATACCAGGTGGAGCGAAAGTAGGTTTACAGTTGTCTGTATGGAAAATAACACAGCAATTAAGGAATAATAATACAAGAACAAACTCTGTTTTTTGTATTTACAGCTGTAAACCTACTTTTGACCCACTCTGCATACAGTGGAATACTCCTCAGCTATAAGATGATGAAATATTGCCATTTACAACAACATGGATGGATCTTGAGTATCATGCTCATCAAAATTAGTGAGACAGAAAAGAACAAGAACCATATGATTTCCCTCCTATGTAGTATATAAAACAAAAAGCAACAAACAAACTCTAGACACAGATAATAATAGTATGGTGGTTACTAGAGGGGCAGGGGGGAGCAAAACGAGAGTAAGAGGGTCAAGTGTGTGGTGATGAAAGGAGAGTAGGCTTTGGGTGGTGAGCACACAGTGGGTACACATATGGTGTATTTCTAAGGTTGTACTCCTGAAGCTTAGATAACCAGTTTTACCCCAATAAATTTAAATAGAAAATGTAAAAAAGAGCTTTCTCAGAAGTGCTCCTAGTGAGTTCCATTTGTATCTCTTTGGCCAGAACTAGCATATAACTATACCTGATAGAAGAGAGACAGAAAAAAATTGGTGAGCTTTGTTCATTTTTGAGCTGGGCATATTACCATCTCCAATGAAGTCTCCTAGTTGGGGGAAAAGGAAAAATAGGTATTGGGTGTGGCTAGGAATCTCTGCTGCACCATCCAGTATAGAAAGTCCTTAGAAGGAAGCAGCCATCAGCTAGTCATCCCAGGGCTTACCATTGTGGCCAGGAAGTTAGGATTGGTTTCTCTTGAAGCTCTTGGCTTTGAAAGTCATGAATAACTGCTTCGGCTTGTTTTTTTCAGAAGGGGTAGTGTAACTGCAAGCACTATGAGGCTTCATGCCATGTTCATTAGTAGAGTTATTTAGCATGTTGTGGAAAGAATGCATAACCCTGGATACGTCTGTGTATGTAGCGGCCAGAAGCAAAGATTGAAAATTGCTGTCTTTGATTAATCTAATCTCATTTCTGATTCAGAATCTTTCACCTTTCCGAACATGGTGACGTCTTTCATTGTTTGTTCTATCTCAAATATATTTCTTAACTTTACGGATAAGTCTCTAATGTTTATTTAGTAGCTTCAAGTATTTAGTCAGTATTTGCCTTCTCTCCCCACCCTAAAGTATCATGATAGAAGGAGCCTTTTATTCTCTTTTCTCATTCTTGTATTCCCAGTGTGTGGCATATATGAGGTAGTCAATAAATATTTGGGAAATAAGTGGTTGACTGAAGGAACAAGAATGGTGGCATCGTGTTTCATTTTGAGTACTTCCAGATTAGGAATCTACAATTTCATGTATTCATCTTACCAACTTTCATACATGTCTGGTGAGGCAATATAATAGGACAGAAATAATACAATCTTGGAGTCATTTAAACAACTGTTTTTTGATCTCCTACTATGTGTCAGATACTGTGAGATGCTGGGTTAGATAAGAGAAAATACTAGAGAAACGAGTGTTTTATATCAAGGAAAGAAGGAAACAGATTTCTAACACTTTAATGATTGAACTTATGTGATAAGTGCTGTATGTGTAAACCAGATTCTAAAGGTGCATATAGAAGGGTGTGTAACTTAGATTGGAATGGTGCGTTTGGAGAGAGCACGGTTGTGGTCCATGAAGACTTTCCGGAAGAGATGGTACCATGAGTGGTTTTGAAGGATGGGCTAAGAATTAGAGGTGAGGGTGAGTGGGGAGTATATTCTAGGTCTAGGTAGCTCCTCGTGCAGAGGTACAGATGTGAGAGGTGACGAGGGGTATGGGGAGTGACAGGAACCAATTAATGAAGGCCTTAGACTCTACCCAGAACATCATTAAATGTATTTTCAGAACAGCTTTTTTTCTCTGTGGTAAAAAGGGAAGCACATTTTTAACTTTTAGAAGATCTCAGAAATACAAAAAGGTATATAAAGAATTTGATTGCTTGTAATCTTTTTAATCAGAGATAACCACTATCAACATTTTGGTTTAATTCCTACCATGAGTCCTCAGTTTCTCTCTCTTTTCTTTTTCTTCCCTCCATTTCCTTTTTTTCCTCTCTCTTTCCTGTTTTTTCCCCTTCTCTGGCAATATCTCACCCTGCCCCAATCAATATACATCTTTTATTGCATCTTTAAAAATATCACAAATAGGTCTGAGGTCGTCCTTACTGGCCCCTTACTGTTTCTGTAGCTGGACACCTTAGATCTATTCACAGCCTGCTGCACTGTTCCTTTTTCAGAAACATGGATACCATCCCTGAATTGTCTGATATCCTTTTTTTTAAACTGTTGTAGCTTGCTGGGTCAGAGCAGCTGAATTTGGTACAAGTTCACTGTCATTTCATTCAAGAATTAACTCATCTTTCTGGGCTTGAGATACTAAACAAGCAATGCCTGGCCTCATCTGGACCCTGTGAATGTATTTTTTGCCCAAGACATTTCTAATGTCAACAAGAGAACCATTTTCCTGAATAACAATGGGGAAGGAGACGCACACGGACCTCACCTTGTGCTGGAAGCCCAGTGTTACCCCCTTGATCTTGTTCTGTGTGTGACTACAGATGGTGTGAACTGTGGCCAGTTCCTTTCTATTTCCCCTCCATTTGTCAACCCAGAGCCTCTTCTTTTTCCTTTTTAGGGGACAGAGTTCTATATTGACATGACTGAAGTTTCTTCACAGGATACTTCTGGAGCCCTTCACAATCACTGTGTGTCCCTTTAGAGTGATGTTGACATTTTCTGGAATGTCGACAGTCTGATTGCTAAGAACAGTCCTCATCCTCACAGTAAAGGAGGCAAAGCCTGGCAAGATCTTATCGACCCTTATGGCACGAGCTTTAAAGACTCACTGAAAAAAAAGTCAGGATATGGAAAGAGGCCTTGTTTTTGATTTGGAGTCATTTTCTGAAATAAATATTACAGGAGGAGGCACAGTTTTAGGGATGGAGAGTTTGAATTTGGTTATTAGGTGTGCTTTTTAAAAAATATTTCACTGACATATCAGTTAGGATGTGTCCAGTTCTATTCAGGAGCTTTCCATAATTACATAGGTATTTACGTCTTTTAATAACCTTACAAGATAAGTATTCTTATTTCTACTTTATAACATGGAAGGAAGTTGGAGGAAGTTGAGCCACAAAGATGTCAAGTAATTTTTGCAAGGTCTACATGGCTGCTAACTGGTGGGGCTTAGCATCTAGGCTCTGGATTTCAGTGGTGGTAGATTGACTCCGGTGTTCATTCTCTTTACGCTGTGCTACCTCTCTGGTTGAGGCCAAAGTGTATGTGAAACAGTCAAGTAAATATATTCAGCTGGTGGTTGTACATTTGAAATCCAGGGACAGCTCAGACTTGGGGGATATCCATTGGGAAGGCATCACACAGGAGGATATTAAAGTCATGCCCGTTAATGTTTCCAATATCTAGGCATGCCTTCTGTGATGATAATGAGCACGCCTTGTTATTTGGTTGATTTTCTCTGGGAATCTCTACTTTGGTAGTCTTTCTTTTAAACCTAGCTGTCCTTTATATAACTAGATGTAGAGGTTGCAGTGCAAAGAAAATGACTGTATCTCCCCCTTCAACATGGATATTGCTTCTATTAGTGCATCCAAACTTGCTTTATTAATTTTTTTCTTTCCTTAAAACAACCATGTTACGTTGCCTCAAAACATACATTGACTTAGTCACTATTCCACACCATCTCTCCTTTGAGTTTTGTTTACATGAAAGTTTACCAAGATATTTTTCAACTTGTATAATGATTTTAAATAACAACAATTTAGGGTACCTATAATTTATTTGAAGTTCGTAATTTTCTTCTACCTAGACACTTTACTTTTACTTGTCATAGGAAAGGAGTCCAAGAGCAAAAGAAATTGTCAGAAGGAACTCAGAATATACGTAAACTTTCCCCCGTGTTCCTAGTTTAGAATGTGAGCCATGGAATCAACTTATACACCTCCGAGAGAGTCTTATATGAGAACAGTAGAATCAAAACAGATGTGAGCAGGTCATTCAAATAAGTTTTGTTTATGAGTAGCAGCTGATCAGGTCAGAATTTGGGTTTTCACTTTTTAAAATTTGTTGTTTATTTTTAGAAAAGCAGCACAGAGAGTGGTTGTGTTTGATTGGTGATTTGCATTTACCCCACAAGAGCCTGCATTTATTTGTGGTAAAATTTAGACATGTTATTACTAAATATATTTAGATAAATATAAGGAAATGTGTTTTTGTGAAATTAACTTTTTAACATTAGGAAAGCCTGCTTTCCAATCTTTTTAGTTTAATTTATTATTAAGGCCTTGGCAATTGGAAGACTGAATTCTGTATAGAAAATAAGCTTTATCTACCCAACTGTGACACTCAGTTATATTCAGTACAGCAAGTGATCTGATAGCTTGACAAGTTGGCTCTTTTTAAAGGTATAGACAGTTTAAAGTGCTTGGCAGCTTTTCCCTTTGTAACTCTTCCTGTAATGTGAAAACACCAGTAGACATGGAGAAGTAAAATTATGAGAGCAGTTAAAAAGTTATTCTACTTTAGAATAAGATGGAGAGTTGAACCTTTTAGGTAGTTTAGAAGAAATATGATTATTTGCAGGATATTCTTTCTACTGCTTTACCATAACTTAAAACTAAATTTTGAAGTATGGAATGGGAATTGGCCTTATAGTCAGGAAAATAAGCTCTGTGTAGTAATAACGGTGTGAAAAGCACTTCGCTGTTTCCAAGGCCCTTTCCAGGTGTGTTGTTTCTTGGAGGAAAGAAATTTTAGTGAAAGCTGTCAACGCATACATGGAATCTTGTCATTCTGCGTAATCAGTGGAAGGAGAAGGATGCAAGAGAAGGGGCTAAGTGAGCAAGGAACTACCAGCAGATTTTTTGGTCAGCATTACAGAACCTTTTGAGAACTAGAAGACTTGGACTATGTTATGGACATTTTTTGAGGTGTAGTGGGTGTATGCCTTGCTGAATATAGACATTTTCATATGTCATTGAATTCTCGAGGGTTGGAGATCATGTGTATCGGAATATAAGATTTGGTAACATAAATGTGTTCTCCAAGGGAGATGCATCTTGACCTCCAGCACAGAAACTTGGGAGGAGCCCTTTAGTTATCTGAGTCTTAGAAGAAACGCTGACTAGTGTTTCTATAATGATTACACCCCAATTCCAAAAGGTTGAAGTCATGTGTGATTGTGAACTTAATACATTAGGTAATTGTTTCACTTCTGCCTTTATCCCTATTTGGTTATTTATCCTCTCATTTCATGCTTGTTCTTGTTTTTACTCAGCACTTGACCTTTTTATACAGGTTTGGGTTTTGTAAGTGGGGAGGGAACACCGACAACTAATTGCCTCCATCTTAAACCTGCCATATTTGTAAATGTTTTCCTTTGAAGGATTTGTTAAATCTGAACTGTTTTATCCAGATGCAAAATGCTAGACATTTGTTTTAAAGTAGAATTAAAATGGATGATTAATTATTTCTAAGGTGAAGCATTTCCACCTGAATTTCTCTTGTTGTTTGGATAATTTTATTTCATAAAATATTTTTAATTATTTAAACAAAACAGATTAATGTAGTTAAACCTTAAATTTATTTTTAAAACAAATTTTAAACTGCATTAGTCAACTTGAAATAAATTTTAATGTTAAATTATTTACATTTCCTTTAAACAGCCCTTTTCTGTCAGTAATCCTATTTGTCAGAAATAACCAGCCTTAATCTGTTGATCTTAAATCTTCTATGTTGATATTGGTCAAAGAATGACAGTAGTGTGCTGTCTGAATTTCTGATCCACAGACTCCATGAACTTAATAAAATGGTACTTAATTTAAGCTACTGTGTTTTGGTATAGTTGATTATACAGTAAGAGTAATTGGAACATAAGAAGAACTGGAACATGCTAAAGAGAAAAGGCATTTGTACTGCTTTAGCAAAACTTCTGAGATAGAATGTTATGTTGCTTGAAGCTTAGGAGATTTTTTGTTTGTTTATTTTTCAATTAACAGTAGACATTTAATATTATTTTATATTAGTTTCAGGTATACAGCATAGCGGTTAGACAGTTACATAATTTACAAAGTGATTCCCCTGGTAATTCTAGTGGCCACCCACCTAACACTATATATACATAGTTATTACTGTACTGTTAACTATATCCCCAATGCTGTGCTTTATATCCTATGACTGTTTTGTAGCTTACTATATGTGTTGTATGTATGTATTTATAATTTCTATTGAATCTATTTGGGTAACATTGGTTAATAAAACCGTTCAGGTTTCAAGTGTACAAATCTATACCACATCATCTGCATACTGTTGCATGCACTCACTACCCATAGTCAAGTCTCTTTCAGGTCTCTTTCTGATGCCATTTCTTCTCCTTTGCCCTCTTCCCTCCCCCCACCCAGCTTTCCCTCTGGCAGTCACCATAAAGTTGTCTCTGGTTTTTTTGTGTGGTTTTTTTTCGCTTGATCCATTCATCTTTTCCCTCCAGTCCCCATTCCATTTGACAACTGCAAGTGTGTTCTCTGTATCTATTAGTCAGTTTCTATTTTGTTTGTTAGTTTGTTTTTGTTTATTAGTTTTCACATTAAGTGAAACTATATTATTAAACAAGAGGAACTACATCCAACTAAAAAGCTTTTGTACAGACAAGGAAAGCATCAACAAAATGAAAAGACAACCCACAGAATGGGAGAACATAGTAACCAATGATACAAGAGGTTACTACCCAAAATTTATAAAGAACTTATACAGTTCAACACCAACAAAACAAATAATCCAATTAAAAAGGGGGAAAGGACATGAAGAGACACTTCTCCAAAGAGGACATACAGATAGCCAATAGACATATGAAAAGATGCTCAATGCTACTACCTATTTGAGAAATACAAATTAAACCACAATGAGATATCACCTTATGCCTGTCAGAATGCCTATCATTGTAAATCAACAAACAACAGTGCTGCTGAGGATGTGGAGAAATGGGAACCCTCATGTACTCCTGGTAGGATTGCAGATTGGTGCAGCCACTGTGGAAAACGGTGTGGAATTTCCTCAAAAAGATAGATATGGAACTGCCTTATAATCCAGTAATTGTACTCCTGGGGATATATCTGAAGAAGCTTGAAACACTAATTAGAAAGAATATATGCACCCCTATATTCATTGCTGTATTATTTACAATAGTATTATTATTGTTTTATCCACAGCAGATAAGTAGATAAAAAGGCAGGGGCGTATTTACACAATGGAATACTATTTGGCCATTAAAAAGAAAGAAATCTTACATTTTGCAACAGCATGGATGGAGCTGGAGAGTATTATGCTTAGGATTTACTTTTGTTTTGTAGTAATGTATGTTGTAACAGAAGAGAAGTTTGTAAAGGTAGTAGGGCCAGTTGTTTATGGCTCTTAGTACTTCATTAATGGGTTTAAAGATTTTTCTGTATGCAATGAGATTATAAAGATTTTTTTCAGTGGTGTTTTATTGAAGATGGCAGCATAGGTAAATATGGCTTGCCTCCTTGCACAGCTACATCAAAAATACAACTAAACTACAGAACAACCACTATTCAGGACCGTCAGGAATAGAGCTGAATGCAAGTTCTACAAGTATGGAATTAAAGAAGAAACACATCAAGACTGGTGGGAGAGGTGGAGATGTGGAATATGCTGGTCCCATACCCATGTGTGGCTAATAAAAATTGGGAGAGATATCTCTTGAGTGAGGGGTCTTGGTCACACATTGAGCCCTCCCACGCCCAGGGTTCCAGTGCCAGGAAGATAAGTTCCCATAACTTCTGGCTATAAAAGCCAGTGAAGATTGAGGCTGTGGAAGACAAACTGCTAGAGTGCCAGGCAGTTCCTCTTGAAGGGACAGACTCAGACTCACTCCTTCTGAGCTACAGCACAGGAGCAGCAAATTGAAAAGGCACCAGAGATGCCTGGGGCAGAACTGGAGTGTCTGGCATCAGGACAAGAGGTGGGGGGCAGCTTTCTCCCAGACAGAAGTGCTGGTGGAAGTCACTGTTCCTTTTCTGAGCCCTCCCCCCCAACAGATCGGGCAGATAAGCGCCACATCTGAGACTCCATCAACCTGGCTCATACTGTTTGCTCCATCCTGGCAATTCTGTGAGCATCTGCCCCACCCAACTTTTGGGCCCACCCAAGCTTTCTCCAGTGGCTTTTTCATATGAATGGTTTTCTTGGCTCGTGCTTCCAATTTTCCTAAGTTCTCTCATTAAGCAGCATCTGGCCTCAGTGTGTCCCATGCCTATTGCTCAGTGACTGCAGGACTGGCACTAGCACTAGTGACCTGGGTTCACAGCTTGGACTCACTTGGGCACTTCCAGCCCAGCATAAGTAGCAGCCAACTGCATATTGGTTTGTAGCTTATGCTGAGTAACCCTAGACAGAACACAAGCAGTGACTGACCTTGGCCTGTACCTCCTGGGAGGCCCCAGAGCCTGTGCACCCAGTGGATAGCTACAGACCATGTCAGAGCACCATCATCCAACCACCTAACCAGGGACGCACTTAAGGGGCAGAATCAGCGGGTGTCAGAGTCCTGCTGAGGTAAGTCTGACTCTAGGGAGTGGATACTTGCACAGCTTATCCTCTACCCTGGTTAGAGATGGTAGTAAGTGGTCACAGCCAGTCCTTGCAGCTGATCAGCCTGGGTAAATTCCTCCCATTGACTTGCCAACAGCAATCAAGGCTCAGCTACAAGAGTGTATGTAGCCCACACAATGGGCACATGTCAAGTACCTAGCTTGGTTGACAGGGGAGGCTGTGCCACTGGACCTACAGAATACCTACTACATTAGGCTACTCTTCCAAGCCAGGGAGTTCTAGCAGCTCTTCGTAATACATAGAAATGAACACAAAAAGGCTGGCAAAATGAGGAGACAAAGAAACATGGCCCAAATTAAAAAACGAAAGTCTAGAAAAAGAACTAAACAAAATGGAAACAAGCAAGCTACTAGATACAGAGTTCAAAACTGTGGTTGTAAGGATGCTCAGTGAACTTAGTGAGGACCTCAACAGCATAAAAAGAGGCATGATTTTATCCCAGATAAGAAAAAGCTAAAGGAGTCCATCATCACCATACTAATATTATATGACATGATCAAGTGTCTTCTTTAAGAAGAAGATAAAAAATATGAACAAGAAATTGGCAATAAATACATATCTATTGATAAACAATCTAAAAAACAAAATAAACAAACAAGCAGAACAGAAACAATAGAATCAACAATCATAGAACAATAGAACAATCATAAATACTGATGTTTTCATGGTTGCCAGGTGGAAAGGTGGTCCAGGTAATGAGCAAAAAAAGGTGAAGGGATTAAGAAGTACAAATTGGTTGTTACAGAATAGTCATGGGGATGTAAAGTACTGCCTAGGGAACACAGTAGCCAAAGAAAAAAAGTGGAGGAGCCATGGACGTGGACAACGGTGTGGTGATGGCCTGAGGAAGTTGGAGGGGTCTGGTGGGTGGAGCAAAGAGGAAACAATTAGGACAACCGTAATAGCATAAACAATAAAATATTATTTAAATTTTTAAAAATATTTTTTGAGTATAGAAGATTACACAGAAAGTGACTATGGAATTTCTTTTCTTCTCTTTTCTTTCAAGATTTTTATTTATTTATCTTTAGAGGGGAAGGGAAGGAGAGAAGGAGAGAAATATCAATGTATGGTTACCTCTCATATGTCCCCTGCTGGGAACTGGCCTGCAACCCAGGCATGTGCCCTGATTGGGAATTGAACCGAGATCCTTTGGTTTGAAGGCTAGCTCTCAATCCACTGCGCTACACCAGCCAGAGTGGAACTTCTTTCTTTCTTATATCATCCCCACTTCCTGGAATGTGTCCCAAGTTCATTTATGCTTATATGTGTTTACTCAGCAAACATTTGTCATGTACTTTTTCCCAGGAACATAGTTATTGTAAATTTTGTAATTTGAAAAATACCTGACTTTGTTAATTGCTTTAGTGCTTTTATGGATTATTTCAGAGCAGAGATTATAACTAGTGTTACTTTCTTTCATTATGTATAGTTTCACATGGGATTTTACCATAGGCTGGCAGAATTCTTCCTGCCATGCCTTTCTTTCATCTCTCTTTAGAGGCAGAAATTAATTTAATTGACTAAAGGCTACAGCACCTAATTAACTGGAGGTGTAACGAATGAGAGCCAGTCAAAATTACAGAGTAACCAGGGGATTGGGTGGAATTTGTAACAATTTAACAAGTGAACTACTTTCACAAGACTGCTGGCTATGTGACAGAATATTTCACATCTGGATGCGTGTTTTATGTCTTCTTAATAGTACCTAAGTGTGAGTTCAGCCTGAGTTTTACGGAATGATTATCTATGGGAGTTTGTAGTAGTTACATATTCTTTTTTTTTTCTTTCAATTTTTCAATTTTTTTATTTAATTATTTTTCAAGTACAGTTTTCAGTCTATTACTCCCATCCCATCCCACCCCCCATCCTCCCCCCTCCCTCCCATTTCCACCCTTCTCAGTTGTTGTCCATGTATCCTTTATATAGGTTCCTCTAAATCCCTCCCTTATTTCCCCTGAAATTCCCTCCCCTCTCCCCTCTGGTCACTGTCAGCCTGTTCTCTATTTCAGTGTCTTTGGTTATATTTTGCTTGCTTGTTTGTTTTGTTGTTTAGCTTCCTGTTAGAGGTGAGATCATATGGTATTTGTCCTTCAACACCTGGCTTATTTCACTCAGCATAATGCTTTCCAGTTCCATCCATGTTGTTGCAAAAGGTAGGAGCTCCTTCTTTCTTTCTGCAGCATAAAATTCCATTGTGTATATGTACCATAGTTTTTTGATCCATTCATTTACTGACGGGCACCTAGGTTGCTTCCAACTCTTGGCTATTGTAAATTGTGCTGCTATGAACATTGGGGTGCATAGGTTCTTTGGGATTGGTGTTTTAGGGTTCTTAGGATACAATCCCAGCAGTGGAATTGCTGGGTCAAAAGGCAAGTCCAATTTTAGTTTTCTGAGAAAATTCCATACTGTTTTCCATAATGGTTGTACCAGTCTGCAATCCCACCAACAGTGGACCAGAGTCCCCTTTTCCCCACACCCTCTCCAACATTTGTTGTTTATTGCTTTGTTTATGATAGCCAGTAGTTACATATTCTATCATAGCATTGCCAGTTGGTACCTTTCTTTAGATCATTAGTCTTTTTGGAGATATCTCAACTTGTGAACTGTCTTAAAGTAGTTAAAATAAATTCTGAATACAAATACTTCCTCGGACTTCTGGCTAGTGAAATAGTTGTTCTGGCTGATTAAAATCAGTCTATAAATTTAATGTGCTTGGCAGTAGAAGTGTTAATGAGCCAATGGTGCTTTATAGCATTATAATCTGTTATTTATGATATTCAAAAAGCAGAAGTCATTTTTGAGGTGAATAGTCACCTCATGCCAGTTATACCAGAAGCTCATTTTGTTTGAAAAGTAGCATAACACGACCTTTGGAACTTGAGTAGGTAGAAGGAAACATGTTTGATCCGGTATAGCTAGTCTCAAAGCAAGGTTGTTTTTCTTAGTAATTGTGGTTTTGTTTGATGTAAGAGGCTTTGTACAATAATCCTAATTTTAAATATAGGTGTGAGAGTCATGCCTCATACTTGTTTTACTTTACAGAAAGACCAGACAGCATAGTCCCCTTAAGTATTGGAAAAATACAAAGCCAAACTGCATGTCCAAATCTCTAGCAGATAAGGAAATTAATTTACTTTTATAAACAGTGGATGCATGATAAGAAACTAGAAACTTTATGCAGTATTTCAGGTCACAGAATATCCTTATCCAAGCTTTTTTCTAAGAGAAATACTTAAACTATTCAGAAATTGTGCTCTTTATGCCTCTGCCAGTGATGATAACTTTGGCACACGCTTTCTTTTCAGATTTTCAGTATTAAGAGAAATCTAGGTTGAAATCTTTAGTGTTTCTTAAGGAAAGGTACAGAGTTCCAAGGCTTAAGAGCTTAAGGATGGGTGACTTTTACTTTTGTTCTTACTAACCTGAATCCTACATCAAATGCTGCAATAACTCTTACTTGAGCACTTTTAGGCTTTATGGCACTTTATGGCACTGTTTCTTGATGAATATGAGTTTTGTGTAAAGTTGATGGTGACTGTTCTAAAGGTTATTTTTGAGAGGTCCTATCAGTCAGGAGTCTTAGTGGAGAACTGGATAGCTGTTTCACTATAATTTGCCCCCTGATGGGATTTCTATACCTACACTTAATTGGTATTTTTGAGGAGAGCTAGGAAATTATGTTTCTTATCACAGGACAAAAGGATGTCTAGTATTTTATTAAGCAGCACACCTCATTGTGTGCTGTAGTTTACGCTTTGGGTAAGCTACAATTTTAATGATTTTGCTTGATAGATAATAATACAATTTTAATATGTTTTGAAAGAGATGATTTCTAGAGTTTTTCCAGATTGCATTAGCTAAGGGAACCAAATTCTCTTTCCCGTTCTAAAATCATTAGATATTTGCAGTTCTTCTGTGGTGGAAGGAGTGGTGGTGGAGAGGAGAGCAAAACCAGTAAGCACAAAAAGCGTTGTTGAAAACGGAAAGAGATTGTGTATTGCTACTTCCTTTAAGTGTGTTATTTCTGTAACTGTCTCCATTTAGTGCACAGGCTGCACTTATTAGAGGCTGCAACGTTCTTTGTGATTTATAGTAACATAGCTTTCTGTTCTTTCCTGAGTGCCAGGAAACACTATAGTGAACCTCTTCTGGATGCGGAGTACGATATTGCAGACATTACATGAGGCCTGTGCTTTTTACTCGGAGGCGCAAATTTAAGTCCATATTTGTTGAAAAGAACATAAGTATTTATGTTTGTTATGTAATGAAAATATGTACCTCCCAGACTTTTTTCTTTTACTTATCTTCAAATAAAGTTATGTGAAATATAAATTTAACCTCCTATACTCACATGTTCAAAGGCCATTTATACAAAGAACCACACCTGAGAATTTCCCTTCTGAACCTGCTGGATAGCATCCATATCATGGTTGACTTGTACTGCTGCTAACCTTGCCTCAGGGGGTAGGAACCAAATTATTTATCCAGTATGTACTCATTTGTGTAGGTGGAACTGCATATTCCCTGCCATACTTACTTTATTCGCTTTAAATTCAGATAAATCATGGACAACTGTAAACTGGGAACTTAGAGTAACTCCAAGGGACCTTTATTATGATCTGATGCTGCACTCTAATACTGTGCCACTAGCCACATATGGTTACATAAAATTTATTAAAAATAAATAAAATTGGAAACTTAGTTTCTCTGTTGCATTAGCCACATTTCAGATGCTTAGTAGCCTCGTGTGCCTAGTGGCTACCATCTTTAACAGCAGAGACATAAACCAGTTCCAGCGTCACAGGCAGTGCTGTCGGATGGATGGCAGTGCTCTGATGCGAGAGAAAAGCTGCAGACGAGTCTGCACTCTGTCCGATGCCCTTTTAGTTCCCCAGAGAGCCTCGGCCTATCACACTGCTTTGTATATGATAGAGTGCATAGTAAGTACCCGTTAACAGACTGAATAAATGAATATTTTAACATTTTCCCAAAAGTAAGTAGTTTTTAATATTCAGATATACCAAAACAATCTAGTCTCCATCCATCCTTTTCCAAATCCAATTTAATATAATTTCCTGGGTAGTAATAGTTTACAGTGTGAATAATGTCCTTCTCCATTTACAATGTTGAATTATATGAATTAATTAGTTTCTCACATGGTTTTTGACAGTTTCCTGTGTTGGCAGAGTAAAATTGATGGACAAAATTAGCAGTTTTATACTGGAGTACATGAAGAGTTTCCAAACAGTAATTCAGACATGGATAATTTTAAGGAATCAATTTTGCAATTCTCAACTTCTGTTTTCCCCTCCAATTTATACTCCTAAGAATATATCTTGGTATCGGGGTAAATCCCTTTCCCACTTCTCTTTCACAATAGCCCCTGTTCTTCTTCACAAAAGACAAACCTATTTTGTATCCATCACAACGCATAGTATGTGTTGCCCTAGAGTCCCAAGTAGAGTTCTTTAAGAATTTCGTCTCTTCTGTCTCTTGGCCAATATTTAAAAAATGCATCCTTCCCAGATTTCTGTGCAAACAAAGCAAATAAAATCTTGGTTATGAAATATTGAAGGTGGAGGCACCTTAATGTAGGCTACAAATTTCCTTCATATCCTGTCATCTATGCCTCCTCTTCTTCCCTGCCCATATTCTCCTAGCCTCACCCCAGAATTGATTAAACAGTTGCTTGTTGCAGAGATAAATAGTAATATATTTATTTAAATGAAAAATAAATTCAGACCTTTCTGGCAGAAAGTAAATCCAGTTTAATTGATTTGACAAGTATTAGCGTTATCAAATGAATTGCATGCCACCCATTTTTCATAAATTGAGTTAAACTTGTAGCTTGAAGGTTTGATGAAAATACATTTAGTTGCTGGAAGAATAAAAATATATACTTGTGTTCGCCCTGCTGAGGCAACTCAGAGTGGGGGCTCCAGATAGCCTGAGGAAAGCTCTGTTCACTGGAAGGATCAAGTACCTAATAGAAGGCTGAAAGTCTCAGCCCACACACCAACCTCCAAGAAGGTAAAGGGGGTCTGCAAACTGAGCTCTATTGAGAACTCTCAGGACAGTGAGATTCAGCGAGTTTCCAGGTTGGTGAGCACATCAACTTGCTGGCAGGGAGGCCTGCCTGGAGGGGGCATGGAAACAAGAGCCACTCCCCCGCCCCATCCCTCACCAGCCCCAACTTAACTCTAGGTAGTGTCTGAATTGAATTGAATTGTTGAATAGACACTCTGTTTTGGAGAATTGGTTTTTGTGTTAGAAAACACATTAGATTTTATCTACCCCACATGAATGACCAAAGGAATTTCTCTAAACAGAAGAGGAACTGTTAGAAGGAAAGAAGGAACATTAGGGAGGAAAAGAGAACAATAGGAAGAGTAAAAATAGAGATATACAATAACTTTTTCTCCTTGGGTTTTCTTAATTATGTTTGACAATTAAAGCAAATTTATAACACACTGATGTGGTTTTCACAGTATGTAGTGAAAATATTTAAAATGATCATATTATACATGGAGTCAGCCAAAGGGACATAAAGGGAGGTAAAGTTTCTGTACTTTACTTGAATAAGTATTAATGCTTGTTGATTCTGATATTAGAGCAACCACTACAACATCTATAACAAAACTATACTCAAAAGCACTATAAATAAAAAAAAATGGAATTCTAAAAAAAATGTTCAAGTAACATACAAGAAGGCAGAAAAAGAAAAGGAAGAGGAAGAAAGAGAAATGTGAATGAAACAAAAAATAAAATGGCAGACTTAAGCCATATTATATAAATAATTACACTAGTGTAAATGGTATGAGTATACTAGTTAAAAGGCTGATACTGGCAGAGTGGTTAAAAATGAAATCGTGACCTATTTTATGATATCTGTATGACTCACTTCAAATATAATATAGGTAGTTTGAAAGGAAAATAATGGAAAGAATAAAGGACTAGGACAGAGAGGGCATTATACCATGAAATCATCAGTCTATCAAGAAGTCATAGAAATTTTAAATGTGGATGCACCAAACAACAGAATTACAAAAATATGAAGTAAAACATAGTGAAAGGAGAAATAGACAAATCCACAACTACAGTGAAAAGACTACAACTTCTTGTCTCAACAGTTGATAGAACAACTAGACAAAATCAGCAAGGATATACTGTCAACCAGCTGGATCTGGTCAATACTTATAGAACACTTATGTTCAATAAATTTATAATTTTTCAGGTTAAAAACTTTGTATCCTGAAAAAATTTAAAAAGAATAGAAATTATACAGAATGTTTTCTGACCACAGTGGAATAAAACTAGAAATCAATAATAGAAAATCACTAAACATTTGAAAACTAAACTGTTTTGCAGTAATCCATGGGTCAAAGAAATGAAAAAAATTAAAGAAATACTATGAATACATTAAGTGAAATACAACAAATCAAATATTCTAGATGCTGCTAAAGCAGCATATAAAGCAGCACTGGAAGAGAGAAGAAGTTTGAAATAAACAATCTATGTTCCTACTTAAAAAAAAACTAGAAAAAAGAGGAGGAAAATAATCTAGAGAAGCAAAAGAAAGGAAATAATAAACATAAGGGTAGAAACAAATGAAATGAAAATAGGAGAACAATGGAGGAAATCAATGAAACAAAAAGCTGCCTCTTTGAAGAGATCATAAAATTGATAGTCTCTCTAGTTAGACTGATAAATAAGAGACAAGGTAGAAATTATTAATATCAAGAATGAAACAGGGTATATCACTACAGACCTTGCAGCTATCAGTTAATAAGGGAATACTACAAATAGCTCCACTCATAAATTTGGCAAGCTAAATGAAATGAACCAAAGCCTTGATAAGCACAAACTACTCAATTCACCCAATATGAAATATATAGGGGTGGCCAAAAAGTCCATTTAGTTTTTTCTGTAAACTAAAAGACATATTTTTAAATTTTTATCAATAACTTTATAGATTTGAATATTTTGAGTATATTGGTTATCTTCTGAATAGTATAATGTTGACTGTTCTTAATTAATGTCTCAACTTGATCACTATCAACTTCAACTGGTCTACCCGATGGTGGAGCATCATCTAGTGAGAAATCTCTAGCATGAAACTTCACAAACCACTTTGGACACGTTCGATCAGTCACAGTACCTCCTTCATACACTGCACAAATGTTTTTATGTTTTGAGTTTCAACTGCATTTTTACCTTTCTTGAAATAATAAAGCATAATGTACCCAAAAAGTTGTGTATTTTCTTCCATTATCAGTATTAAAATGGCTACACAAAAATTCATCAATTTTGATAAGTTTTTAAAAAATGCATACTGATAGAACAGCTGTTACAATACAATCTAACAAAATTGTTTCCAACGAAGTTCAAGACAACCTAAGTGCTATAGAGCCAATTTACAGAAAAAAACAAATGAAATTTTTGGCCAACCCAATGTAATTTGAATAATAGTGTAACTATTAAAGCAATTGAATTGGTAATTTAAAAGTTTTCAAACTAGAAATCTCCAGGCCTACATGATTTCATTTGGAGAATTCTGTGAAATGTTCAAACAATTATCACCAATTTCACATAATCCTTTCCAAAAAGTACAGAAGGGACACTTCACAATTTATTTTAGGAAATCCTGATACTGAAACCAGACAAGACAATACAAAAAAGAAAACCACAGACTAATATTTTTTCTGAATATAGGTGTAAAACTTCTTAATAGAACATTACCAAATTGAACTCAACAATATACCAAAATAATTATATACCATAATTAAATTCATTTATTGGTATGCAAGCCTGTTTCAGTATTTGAAAATCAGCTCAATATCATCTATATCATATTAACCTGTAAAAAATAAAGATCACATCACATGACCATATCAATGCAGAGAAAGCATTTGACAAAATTTAACAACCACTCATGATTTTAAAAAAGCAACCTAAGTGCCCATCAGTAAATTAGTGTATCTCAAAACATTGGTACATTGCAGTAGAAAGAAAGAAGGAGCTCCTACCCTTTGTGACAGCATGGATGGATCTGGAGAGCATTATGCTAAGTGAAATAAGCTAGGCAGTGATAGACAAATACCATATGATCTCATCTATAAGAGAAATCTAATAAAAAAAACAAACAAGCAAGCAAAATATAACCAGAGACACTGAAATAAAGAACAAACTGACACTAACCAGAGGGGGAGGAGGCAGCTAACAGGGGAAAGAAGAGAAAGAGTCATCAAGGAACATGTATAAAGGACCCATGGACAAAGCTAGAGGGGTAGGATCGAGGGTGGGAGGTGGGGATGGGTATGGTGGGAGGAAAATGGAGATAACTATACTTGAACAACAACAGCAAAAAGAATGTATACCACATATTTAGCTACAGGGTTATGAGAATTGAGTTAATAGTGTAAAATTATATAATAAAAGATGATATTTATGTTTGAAAAATAAATAAAACTTGGAATAAACTATCTCAGCTTAATAGATAGCATCTACATAGAGCCTATATAGGTAACATTATCCTTAATAGTGAAAGACTGAATGCTTCCCCCCTAAGATTTGCAGTGAGGTAAGGATGCCTGTATTCCATATAGTACTGAAAGTTCTAACCAGCAAAGTGAGGTAAAACCAGGAAATAAGAAGTATATGAATGAAAGGAAGAAATAAATAAAAATGTTTTTGTTTGCAGGTGACATGTTCTATGTAAAAAATCCCAAGGAATTCACAAAGACATTTTCAGAACTAATGAATTCCACACATTCACAGCATATGAGGTCAACATACAAAAATTAATTGTATTTCTATACACTAGCAATGAACATATGGAAAAATAAAAATGTGATATCATATATAAGAATTAAAAAGTGATATATTTAAGAGTAAATCCAACAGAACATGTACAGGCTGGGTGTGCTGAAACTACAAAATGCTGATGAATAAAATAAAAATCAACGAAGATCCAGGAGAGGCATATCATATTCATGGATTGGAAGACTCAGTGTAGTGATGATGCTAATTCTATCCAAATTGATTATTGGTTTAGCATAATTCCTATTAAAATCCCAAAAGATTTCTTTAAATGCATGGATGAGATTACTCTATACTTTATATAAAGGTGAAGCACCCAGAATTGGTAAACACTTTTGAGAAAGAAGAATACAGTGGGAGTAATTATTGTTCTTTATTTAAAGACTTATAATATAGCTAAGTAATTAAGACTGTGTGGCTTGGTAGAAGCATATGTATGTAGTGAATAGTGAACCCAGAAATAGCCCCTTGTGGTAGCAGCTACCTGATCACAAAGGTGAAAAAGCAGTTCAGTGGAGAACGTAGTGTTGTGACATAAATTGGATATTGACAGACCATAAAAAGTTAATCTTGATCCAGAGCTCACAATTTGTATAAAATAACTCAAAATGGATCACAGATTAAAGTTTAAAATGTAAAACTAGACAACTTTTAAAGAAAACATAGAACATCTTTGGGAACTAAGACTTGAAGATTTCTTAGACATGATACAAAAGGCATAATCTATAAAAGAAAAATTTGTAAATTGGAACTCATTAAAATTAAGAACACCTGTGATGAGAATAATAAGACTGGGATAAAATGCTAGCATACCACATATCTGATAATGGATTTGCCTATAGAACATATAGAGAACTCTCAAATCTTGATCTTAAATAACAATAACAAGGATTATCTATCCATCTATATGTAATATACCATTGCATAATACTGAATTATAAAATGTAGTAAACTATTCATACACTCAAAAGTTTGAATGGTTCTAAAGTCATTATAGTGAATGAAAAAAAGCCAATCTCAGGAAGGTTCATAGTATATGATTCCATCTATATAACATTCTCAAAATAACAAAATTATAGAGATTGTGAACAGATTACTGGTTGCCCGGGCATTGCAATGGGCAAGGAAGTTGGATGAAACTATGAAGGTACAGCCTGAGGGAGATCTTGGTGGTGATGGAATGGTTTTATTTCTTGTTTGTGCTGGTAATTACCCAAATATGTACAAGTGGTAAAATGACAGAACTGAGAACACACATTTGTACCAGTTTTGGTTTCCTGGTTTTGATATTGTACTGTAGTTGCATAAGAAGTAACCATTCAGGGAGACTGGGTAAAGCGTGCAAGAAGCTCCTCTCTACTGTCTTTGCAACTTGCTTAGATTGTATATGATCTCAAAACAAAAAGTTAAAAAATACTATTTTGACAGTGGTATATTGAAATTTCAGAGTATTTTAACTTTTTTATCCTTTTTGGTATATTTGATTAAAGAAGATATCTCTAGGTGATATATCTTATTAATATAATTATTATTCATAAAATAATTTTTTGAGCAGTCATTTTATGTATTTTCCAGAAAATGAGAAATGAAATCATTCTTATCTGTATATGAATCCTTTGGAAAGTTAGATGATTTACAATTAATTGATTTTAACAAAATTAAGAGGAGGACTTGTTGTTTTACATTATATACAAATATCGATTCATTATGTTGTGTACCTGAAGTGAATATAATGTTATATGTCAATTATACCACAATTAAAAAAAGAGAAATGATTGCAACACAATCTTAATAATTGTTAAGTGTGAGTAGTAGGCATATACATACTTATTAGATTCTTTTTCAAATTTTGAAAATTTTCAAAATAAATTTTTTAAGCTTAATGAAAAAATTTTGAGATTGTAGTCTAGGTTTTAGAAACCTCACACACTAGTCTATATATAGCAAGAGTGGAAGTAAGACATCAGGCAGTTTGTTAATTAGCTAGTCAGTTAGTTGATGCAGTAGCTTTATTTTTAAAAAATGGTTCGGAACTTCCAGTCAAGATGGCAGCGTAGGCAGATATAGCTCGCCTCTTTGCACAGCCACATCAAAATTACAACTAAAATACACAACAGTCATCACTTAGGAACATCAGAAATTAAGCTGAATGGAAGTCTGACAGCTATGAAATGAAAGAAACCACATCTGTCTAGACTGGTGGGGGTGGAAGGCACAGACACAGAACACGCTGCTTTCACACCCACCTGGATAAAAATTTGGGTGGGATACCTTGGGAGCAAGGGGTCCCAGACCCACTAGGCCCCCCAGCCCAGGATACCAGTGCCAGTAAGATAAGTCCGTACAACTTCTGGCTTCCTCTGCAAAGGCCCCTACAAAACTCAGCAGGGATTGAATCAGTGGAAGAAAGTGCTGGAGCCCCAAGTATTTCCTCTTAACCCACACACAGACTCACCTACTCAGACTCACTCTCTCTGGGCTCCAGCACCAGGGTGGCAGTTTGAAAGGCACTAGTGGCATACCAGGAGAAACTGAAGTGTTGTCTGGCATCAAGGCAAGCAGCGGTGATTTGTCCCTTTGCTAAACCCCTCCACACAGCCAGTGGAGGGGTGCCATATCTGAGACTCCAACTACTTTGCTAACACTGACCCACCTTGGAGATCCCAATAGGCTCTGCCCCACCTAATTTATAGGCCCACCAAGCTGCTTTTCCATAAAAATGGCTGGTCTTGGCTCTTAAATCTTATCAAACAAGCAATAGCTGGCTTCAGTGAGCCCTGGTGACAGGCAGATTAGATTCACAGCTTGGCTTCTCCTGGGAATCTCCAAACCCAGCACAAGTAGCAGTCCTCTCAGATTGCTTTACAGCTCAGGCAGGGTGTCCCAGGCAAAACACAGGTGGGGGCTGATCTTGGTCTGTACCACCTGGGAAACCCTAGGGCCAGTGCACCCAGTGGATGGACACAGAGCACATTGAAGCACCACCACTGGGCCCCTGCACAGCTGATCCTCCATGGAGGGTGGAGATTGGTAGTCAGTGGTCACAGCTAGTCCTTGCAGCTGACTGGCATGGGTAAATCCCTCCCATTGATCTGCCAACAGCAACCAGGGCTCAACTACAAGAGGAAGGTATACTTAGCCCACACAAAGGGTACACCTTGAGTACCCAGCTTGGCTGATAGGGGAGGTTGTGGGGCTGGATCTTACAGGACACCTACTACATTAGACCACACTACCAAGACAGGGTGTCATAGCAGTTCTACCTAATACATAGAAACAAACACAGGGAGGCTGCCAAAATGAAGAGACAAAGAAACATGGCCCAAATGAAAGAACAGAACAAAACTCAGAAAAAGAGCTAAACAAAATGAAGATACGCAATCTCTCAGATGCAGAGGTCAAAATACTGTTTATAAGGATGCTCAAGAAACTTAGTGAGGACCTCAGCAGCATAAAAAAGACCCAGTCAGAAACGAAGCATATAATAATTGAAATAAAAAGCAATTTGCAGAGAACCAACAGTGGAGTAGATGAAGTTGTGAATCAAATCAATAATTTAGAATATAAGGAAGCAAAAACAACCATGCAAACAACAAGAAAAAAGAATTAAAAAAATGAGGATAGTGTTAACAGCGTCTGGGACAACTTCAAGAGATCCAACATTCACCTCATAGAGTTGCTGAAGGAGAAGAAAAAGAGCAAGAAATTGGAAATCTATCTGAAAAATTAGTGAAAGAAAACTTCCCTAATTTGGTGAAGGAAATAGACATGCACAGGAAGCACAGAGAGTGCCAATTATGATGGATGCAAAGAGGCTCACTCCAAGACACATAATAGTTAAAATGACAAAGGTTAAAGAGAAAGAGTCTTAAAAGCAGCAAAAGAAAAATGAGTTTATCAGATGGTTGCCAGATGGAAGGGAAGAATAGATGAAGAGGTGAGGGGATTGAGGAGTACAAATACAGAGTTACAGAATAGCCATAGGGATGTAAAGTCCAGTATAGAAAGTGGAATAGCCAAAGAAATTCTATGCATGATGCATGGACATGAACAATGGTGGGGGAATTGCCTGAGGGAGTAGGGAGCTCTGGGTGGAGCGGGGCAAAGGGGAAAAAATCAGGACAACTGTAATAGCATAATCAATAAAATAGAATTTTTAAAAAGTGGTTTGGCCCTGACTGGTGTGGCTCAGTTGGTTGGGCATCATCCTGGAAAACGAAGTGTTGCTGGTTCAATTCCTGGCCAGGGCATGTACTGGGTTGTGGGTTTGGTCCCTGGTTGTGGTGTGTGCAAGAGGCAACTGACCAATGTTTATCTTTTGCTCGATGTTTCTTGCTACTCCCTCTCCTGCCCCTCTCTCTAAAAATAAAAACAAATAAAATCTTTAAAAAAAGTGGTTTGAACCAGAGTGATGGCTGTGGATATGGAGAGAATTGGGTGGCGGTGCAATATATTTTACAGGTTGAATCTATCTATTATTGCTTAGGGTTTTTAGATGGGTCAAGTTAAAGTGAGCATCAAGGGTAATAGAAACAGATAAATTAAAAAAAAGAAACAATTTTTTTTAAATTACAGGAGGATCTAATAAGGATGTGAGCTGATCTGAGAACACCTGCTTTACTCAGTTCAATTTCTTAGTTTCCTTAAGGCTTAAACACAGAGTGCATGGCTATGTGTCTGATAAGTAACTGCTGATTGCTTTGAGAAGAGAAGTTGTAGGCAGGTAACAACAAAACCACTTTTTTCAAGGCTGCTTACCACCAAAGAAATAATGGTAAAGGAGCAAGAAATAGTTTTCTGTTGGAGACATGACTCTTTGAGCCTGTGATCAGCTTGTTTGGTTACTGTCTGCATTGATTCAGGTGGACAGGAATTCCTGTTTTGACAGCTGAATTAAAGTAGATAAGAAAACAAGCAGAAATAATAAACATTGATTCATATAAAATTATTAGGACATATAGTTTGAAAGAAAACACAGCTATTTCCCCTCCCTGTTTTAAATGGATGGTTTACAACTTTAAATTCACTGCCTTTTATTTTGTTGAGAATTTTTCTTTAAATTCTCAACAAAATAAATTAATAAAATTAGTATTTAAGTTAGTAAAACTGACAAAATAGGTTATCTCTCACTTTTCAGTCTAACAAATAGTTTGTTTGGGACTTGGAAGTTCAGTACTATATGTCATCAATGCTTTTCTCCAGTGTGTGATGCACCACTGCAGCTTCTTTACATGGCCTCTGTCGTGGGCATTCAAACATGATGCGGGATAGGTCAGGACAGGAGTAGATGGCTCTTCTGTGGTGACCCTTGCAAAAACATTAGCATTTGCTTTTAGTTTTCAGGGAGGCAGAATCATTTGTTTTGAAGGGAAGAGGGGTCGTTGTTGTTGTTAATGATGTAAGCACATGTGCAAATTTTGGGCTTTATAAAATATTAGCCATTGTATTACCTTAATAGTTATTTGCATTTATTTACAGTATGTTTCACCAGCACTTTGATAGATACTTTCTCTATGATAGTATATCAAATAGACTTAATCCTTGACTGCATGGAACTAGTGTCATTAGGAAGATAGATAATGTGCTGGCAAATAAACAAGTATGTGTTTATTATGTTATTTTTGTTTTTTGTAGGTTTATGTTTTTTTCCATACAGTTGCTCTAGTAGCACTTAGTTATCTTTAAATTTATTCTAAACAATTTTGTTAGACTGTACTGTGACAGCTATCATGTCAGCATGCATTTACAAATATCAAAATTGGTGAATTCATGTGCAACCATTTTAATATTGAAGATGGAAGAAAATAGGCAACATTTTTGGCATATTATGTTTTACTGTCTCAAGAAAGGTAAAAACACAACTGAAACACAAAAGTAGATTTGTACAGTGTATGGAGAAGCCGCTGTGACCGACTGAATGTGTCAAAAGTGGTTTGTGGAGTTTGCTGGTACTATTGACATTTTGGCCAAATAATTCGTTGCTGTTTTTATGCATTGGAAGATGTTTGGCAGCACCCCTGGCCTCTGCCCACTAGAAGCCTACAGTGGGAGGTAGCTGACATACTCAAAGTATCCAAATCAATAAAGTTATTGGTGAAAATGAATTATGCTAAATGAAATAAGCCAGGCAGTGAGGGATAAATACCATATAATCTCACCTTTAACTGGAACCTAATCAACAAAAGAAGAAAGCAAGCAAAATATAACCAGGAACATTGAAATTAAGAACAATCTGAGAGTAACCAGCGGGGAGGGAGAGGGGGCAGTAGGGAGAAAGGTTTTAGGAACTACTATCGAGGACACATGGACGAAACCAAGGGGGAGGGTGGAAGCAGGGGAGGGAGGTGGGTTTGGATGGGGTGTGGGGGAGTGGTGGGGGTAAATGCAGACAACTGTAATTGAACAACAATAAAATAATTTTTTAAATGTATTTTTTATTTTATGGAAAAAAATTAAAACAGACTTTTTGGCCAACCCAGTATTTTTAGTTTTGTACCCTGTTTTTTAGCACAATGATCGGCTGTGTAGGGATGTGAAAAAAAAATGACATAATCCCTATCAAGATCTTATGATTTGTTCAGTTTCTTCCAATAGGTAAAGGCTGTATATTTAACTGATAAGTGATGTTAATAAATAAAATACTTAAATCGATTGTACATAAGTGGCATACTTTTGCACAAAAGGATATTTGGACAGAAAGTAGAAGTAAAACTGGAATTGTTGGGAAAGACTGCATGGAGGATGGGTGAGATTCAGATGGGAGGCGGGATGTGGAGGCAGTGAAAGCGTGTTTACAGAGAAAACAGCGTGGGAAAGGCGGCAAGCATTGGAGGGGGCTTAGTATGCCTTCTTCAGAAGATTGTGAGGATGAGAGTAACCTGACAGGGGAAACTCTTTGCCAATTCATTCTTTTTTTTTTTTTTTTTACAAAAAGACTTAATTTATCTAGGGAAATTTTAGGTTTACAACAAAGTTGAGAAGGGGGCATTGGGATTTTCCATGTACCCCCTGCCCCAACACATGTATTGCCTCACCTGTTGTCAACACCACTCACCAGAATGGTACACTTTTTATCAAAGTTGAACCTACATTGACATATCATAACACCTAAGTAACTGTGCTGTTTACCTTAGGGTTCACTCTTGGTGGTGTACATTCTCAGGATTTGGATGGAGGTACATACACATATGTCCATCATTAAATATCATGCAGAGTATTTTCAGTGCCCTAAAACTCCTCTGTGCTCTGTTATCCCCCTGCCCCCAGACCCTAGACAATCACTGATCTTTTTATTGTCTCCAGAGTTTTACCTTTTTCAGAATGGCTTATAGTTGGAATCATACGGCATGTAGCCATTTCAGACTGGTAATGAGCCTCTAAGGTTCACCCATGTCTTTTTATGGCTTGATAGCTCATTTCTTTTTAGTGTTGAATAATATTTTATGGTCTGGCTGTACCACAGTTTATTTATTCACTCATCTACTAAAGGGCATCCTGGTTGCTTCCAAGTTTTGGTAGTTATTAATAACGATACTATAAACATCAGTGTGTAGGATTTTATGTGGATATAAATTTTTCAACTTTATGAGTAAACAGCAAGGGATGTGATTACTGTATCATATGGCAAGAGTATATTTTGTTTTATAAGAAACTACCAAACTATTTTAAAATGACTGTACCATTTTTACTGCTTTGTATATCCACTGGCAATGAATGAAAGTTCCCATTGCTCCATATCGTTGCCAGCATTTGTTTTTGTCAGTGTTCTGGGTTCTGGCTATTCCAAAGGTGTGTAGCGGTATCACATATCCACATTGTTTTAATTTATGTGTCCCTGATGACATGGAAAGTAGAGCATCATTTTATATACTTATTTGCTAACTGTGTATCTTTGTTGGTAAGATATCTGCTAAGGTCTTTGGTCCATTTTTAAGTGGGTTGTTTGTTTTCTTAGTTTTGAGTTTTAAGAGTCCTTTGTATACTTTGGAAAATGGTTCTTTATCAGATATGTCTTTTGCAAGTATTTTCTCCCAGTCTATGGCTTGTCTTCTATTTCTCTTGTTAAATCATTATTTAAATAACTCTTTTGGAAATATACCCAGAAATGGATTGCTAGATTACATGGAAATTTTATGTGTACCTTTTGCAATCTACTTATTGAACATAATATTTCACTTCAACCTGTTCAGTATTGCTTATACCTGTTCTTACTTTCCCATTACTGCATGTATTACGTATTGTAGCTAGGTCAGATTGCATGCCCCGTATTTTCCAATCCTCTGTTGCTTTAGTCATCTGTTTTGTTTTGTTTGCCTTCTCTTAACTTTTGATCTGTCAACAGCCTGGCCATCTGTCAGTATCTCAATATTTCTTCTATGGTAAATAATGGAGTTAAAAGTTGCCAGAAAATTAGAAAACCATAAATATAACTTATGATAAAACTCAAAACAAAAGATGTGCAAAATAGGCAAATCTCGAAGAAAGCTAGGGAAAAAAGAAAAAAAATGAAAGCAATGATACACAGCATAGGATTGAGAAAGGCAATGTAACCACAGAGGGAGAGGATATTAACAGTAAGGAGTAAAAGATTTTGTGCAGTTTTAAACATGTAAAGTTTTAACGTTTTAAGTGAGACAAATTACTTTTTAAAAACAAAACATAAATTATCAGAATGAAACTCAAGAAGATGTAGAAAATTTGAACAGACTGATAACAATGGATGAAGTGAAAAACACTGTTAATAACCAAATGGTCAGTGTAATCATCACCAGTAATAAGTCGTGTTGGTACAGTGGACCACTGATACCATGCAACGAGAAGGGCTTTTCACTGCTGTGGCGTTCTTCCCCAGAACCTATAATGGCAATCTAGGCATGAGAACACATCAGACAAATCCAAATTGCAGGACATTCTGCAGCAAGACATTCTGTACAATTTCTGACCAGAGATTTTAGAACTGTCAAGTTTATAAAAAAGAAATGATTGAAAAACTGTCATGTGTCAGAGGAAACCAAGGAGTCAAGATACTAAATGCAATCCTGTTATCTCTTGGAACAGGAAAAGGGCATGAGAGGAAAAACAGGAATCTAGACAGAGTCTGTAGCTTAGTTAATAGTAATATACTAATGTTAATTTCTTAGTTTGGACATATGTACCATGGCTATATAAGATGTTAACATTAGAGGTAGCTGGTGAAAAATATACAGGGACTTTGTATTATATTTAAAACTTTTTAAAAAGTTACTCTAAGATAAAAATTTATTTAAATAATTAAGAAAAGAATTGTTAAAGATCTGTCTTAAGAAAGGCAGCAGACCCATGTGGGTTTTTTTGGCCTACTGCCCTTTGTAGTATAGCTCATTAACTAGCAATTCTTCACTTACTAAAACAGTTTCAAAACACTGAAAATATAGAAAGCATCTCAGTTAGTTATATGAAGACAACACTACTTTAAAACAGAAAATCTAGTGAAGATAGCAATATATATTAAATGTGAAAATCTTAAAGTGTTAGATAATTGAGTCTATTAGTGTGTTTTGAGAGATAATATGCTATATAGTTTTTATTTTGGAAATATAGCATGTTTTACTATAATGAACTATATCAGTATTGAAAGAATAAAACTATATGATTACAGCTTTCATGATAAAATTAGTAAAACAATCTAAAGACCTAAGGTAAATATAAGAAAATACATTTTTTCTTTTTCATTTTTTAAGTTACCGTGTAGTGTTTGTGTCAGTATTTTGAGGCACTTTTCTTCTTTTGCCCCTTAAATTTTGGAAACTATTATGTAGTATTTGAAATTACTCAGAGGTATAGAAATACTTTGTGATTTGTTCAAAAGGATTATGGGATGGTGTGATCTGGAAAGCAGAATGTACCATATATTTTTATTTGTTTTTACAATGTATAGGTGGAGGTGGCCTTCCTCGTCTAAAAAGAAAGACCAGAAGCCTTAAAGGAAATATACAAAAGATAAATTTATCTACAAATAAATTAAGTGCTTCTGCCAAAGTATAATATCAAACATTGTAAATAAACTCTTATACAAATAGAGAATGAACATATGTCTAAAACTCATTCAGCGTTTTCATTAGTGCTGAAACTAGTAAGATAAGGTAGATTCCAGAATATTTGAAGAAAATACTTTTTAGAAAGGTATTTTCAAAAAATGCCTTAATGAGATATAAAACTAGTTAATATCCTGCAGAGTTTTAAAACCATAACCTTTAGATTTACGTTTTCTCCAGGACAAAAATGTACAAGTTACATGGAAATTCACAGTGTCTGGGCTCTTATCAGATAGTAAATAGAAAGTCCACCACAGTTATATTCTTAAAAATTAAATAATCCTTTGGGGGGGCTTGTGCTCCAGAATTGCATTGAAAGGATATGCTATATTCTTTCTTATTTCCAAGTGTTGGCTAATTTTTTAACACTGTGTCGTGAGGTAGTAAACATTATTGAACCAGTTTAAATAAAAAGGTTGATATCCTTAATTAGTGAGCATCTAGAGAAATGAATAATAAAACCTAAAGTAAGGAATAAAAAATATAAACTGTTCGTTCACTGAAGAAGGCATTCATATTGCCTAGTAACTCATAAGAAGTTGCCGCCCATGGCCATCATAATTTTTTTAAACCTTCGTCCAAGGATATGTTTTCACTGATTTTAGAGGGAAGGAAGGAGAGAGAGAGAGAGAAACATCTATGTGAGAGAAACATTGATCAGTTGCCTCCTGTATGCACCCCCACCGAGAACCAAACCTGCATCCTGAGTATGTGCCCCGACTAGGTATTGAACCTGCATCCCTTTGGTGTGTGGACAACACTCCAACCAAATGAGCCACCTGGTCAGGGTTGCAGTCATAATTTTTAAAGGCAAATTAAAGTAACAATGAATGAAGAGTTTGGCTATGAGATTGGCCACATTATGAAAGGTATATAAGCAAGCATTGGTAACTGTGCAGGCATATTCATACATTAATGCTGAGATTCTAATTTGTTACAACATGCATTTTCATTGGCTTTTCTTAAAATAGCAAAATACTTGGTGACCTTATGGTTAGGTAAATGCACCAAGTTCCAGATTTATAGAAAAGAATTAGGGAGAATTATCTGGAAGCTCTCCATGACACACTTATGAAAAAAGGAAGATGTAGACAGAAGTAATTTTTTATCTGAAAAACAGTTAAATGTATATATTAATATATAGAGCTAGAGCATGTAGGAAAATTTATTTACTTTAGTAGCATAAGAAAAAACTTTTTCAAGGAGGCCTAGAAAATTTTAATTCTTGTGTCTTTTAAAAATTTTTTGAAAATAAAAATAAAAAAATTTAAATATCACATTCTTTGGGAGATTTCCTGTTGTAGGGTTTTATAAAACTATGCAGATAATAAGGAATTCCTTCAGTTTTTCCTACTGATACTAAAGAGGAAGAGAGCAGAACAAATATTAATAGTATGTAATACCTGCAAATATCTGTTATAAATAAACTACTGAGAGAGGAGGAATGAATATTTTTAGTCAAATAAATTACAAGTATTTGTGAGGTAGGCCTGTTGACTCACTTCTTAGCTGCCATTTCTTTTCCTCCGTATTCTTCCTCTCCACCTTTCTCTTCCAAAGGTGAACATTTTTGGATTCAGTTTTACAGTATTTTTTGACACTTTAACCCTGATGCATTCTTCACTTTTAGTAGGGAAACCAGGGGGAGGGTTTTTGCTAGCTGAGTCAGGTGATTGGAATGATGAGACTGGGCAGGGAGTGGAAAAAAGAAAATAATGAGCTGCTTGTGTGATGACTCATAAAAGAGTCAAAATTTGAGAGCGGAGGAAGGTGTAGATGAGTTATTGTGTGTGCACATGCACATGCATCACAGCTGCAGAAGTGCATACCTTCAGAGCTATGCACCTTTCTAAGAGTGCATACCAATGTAATTTAATTTTTGATGAGTAAGCTACTCAGTATGAGTGTCAGTTCTCGTAATGTGCTGTGATAGTGACGTTTGTTTGGATCTCCATGTTTCCATCTTCACCCCCGATGTGAATGGATTTGTTATAGGCTGGAAAATTATGTAATTAAAAGTGCTAAAATTGTGTGTAAACTGATAGTATCCAATAACTCAGTGAGAGGCAAAGGATTCTCCTATAAGGAAAATCAAATTCCTCTTAGCAGAGGGTGTTGATACCTAATTTTATTTGCTTGTTTGGCCTGTTTTTAGAATCTTGGCTGTATTCTGTATAATTGAGGGTGTTGAGCAAATGAGATGTTGGGAAATCATCATGATTAAAATATTAATTAGATTTTCAGGACTTGCTTTGAAGTTTAACTCCACACTCTAAAATAACTAAGAAATATATACTTTATTGCACAGGTCTCCAAGTAATTTTGCTTACTAAAGTACATTCTTAAATTAATGTTGGCTTTAAAAAAATGGTCAGTTTTAGGTAAAATAGGTGACCAAATACTAGTTAGTTATTTTTAAAATTGGCCTGTGAGATGATGAGCCCTGAGTACATCTGTCTTTTAAGCTTCTCCTTCTTACCATTTGGAAAAAAAATCTTTCTTCATCCAAGCAATGTTAAGGCTTTGCATGTAAATACCCAGTGAGGAATCAGAAATATTCCAAAATTCATATTAAATTCTTTCTTAACAGAATTGGACTGAAAGAGAATACTCTGTGTAAAAAGGAGAGATGGGGAAGTTCAGGGAAAGAAGCAATCTAATGGGGTGGAGGAAGCAAACCAGTCTTACCTGAATATCTTTCCTATTATCTGAGTACGTGATTGTTTTCTCTTCGAAATGTCAATTCCATATTGCTGACTCTAAAGGTTATTCCATTAGGTCATCACTAACAGAGACATGCAAACCCAAACCATGGTGAGATACTGCCTCCCACCCATTAGGATGACTACTGTGAAAAAATGTCAGAAAATGAAAAGTATTAGCAAGGATGTGGAGAATTTTGGAACCCTGTGCATTATTGGTGGGAATGTAAGATGGTGCTGCTTCTGTGGAAAACAGTATGGCAGTTTCACAAAAAATTGTTTTACCTAGGGCTCCGCTCCTCATACGTAACAGGCACGAATAGTCCAAAATATGGCTCAAGAAGAACTCAAAGCCCCAGAGCCGATAACTCTAAGCAAAAAAGAAATAGTGAACCTCTCAGATGCACAGTTCAAAACACTGGTCATCAGGCTGCTCACAGAACTGGTTGATTATAGTCACAAATTAGAGAAACAAATGAAGGCTAAACTAATTGAAATAAAGGGAAATGCACAGGAAACCAATAGTGATGGAAAGGAAACTGGGACGCAAATCAATGGAGGGGACCAGAAGAAAGAACGAAACATCCAACCAGAAAAGAATGAAGAAATGAGAATTCAAAAAATGAGGAGAGGCTTAGGAACCTCCAGGACATCTTTAAACGTTCCAACATCCGAATTATAGGGGTACCAGAAGGGGGAAAGAAACAGCCACAAGTGGAAAACTTATTTGAACAAATAATAAAGGAGAACTTCCCCAGTCTGGCAAAGGAAATAAATAGACTTCCAGGAAATCCAGGATGCTCAGAGAGTCCCAAAGAAGTTGGACCCAAGAAGGAACATACCAAGGCACATCATAATTACATTAGCCAAGATTATAATGAAGGAGAGAATCCTAGAAGCAGCAAGAGATAAGGGGACAGTCACCTACAAAGGAGTTCCCATCAGACTGTCAGCATATTTCTCAAAAGAGACCTTACAGGCAAGAAGGGACTGGAAAGAAGTATTCCAAGTCATGAAATCCAAAGATCTACATCCAAGATTGCTTTATCCAGCAAAGCTTTCATTTAGAATGGAAGGACAGATAAAGTGCTTCTCAGATAAGATCAAATTCAAGGAGTTCATCATCACCAAGCTCTTATTATATGAAATGTTAAAGGGACTTATCTAAGAAAAAGAAGATGAAAAATATTAACAGTGAAAGGACAGCAAACTCACAGTTATTAACAACCACACCTAAAACAAAAGGACAAACCAAGAGGACAGTTAGATCAGGAGCGGAACCTAGAAATGAAGAACACATGGAGGGTTAGCAACAGGGGAGTGGAAGGAGGAGAAGCGGGGAGAAGGTACAGAAAGTACCATAGACAATAGGTAGAAAATAGATAGGGGGGAGGGCAAGAATAGTATGGGAAATATAAAATCTAAAGAACTTGAGACACATGGTCATAAACTAAAGGTGGGGGAGGGTCTGCAGGGTGGAGGGGAATGAAGGGGCAATAGAACAAATGTAATGGTATAATCAATAAAATATATTTAAAAAAAAAGAAAATGTCATGGGTACATTGGCTTCAAAAAAGAAGGAAATACTATCACATGAAACAACGTGGATGAACCTTGAGGCTTACTTATGATTTCACTTATATGAGGTATCTAAAGTAGTCACACACTCTTAGAAACAGAAATTAGAATAATGTTTCCCAGGAGCTGGGGGAGATACTCAGTGGGTATAGAGTTTCAGTTTTAATGATCTAGTTGCACAACAATGTGAACACAGTCAGCACAATTGAACTGTACACTTAAAAACAGGTAAGAAGGCAGTTGCAGAGTAGGTGTAAGCTGCACTAACTACCTCCTAGGACTGAACTAGAATTACAACTAAATTATAGGAAAAGCATCCTGAATAACAAACTGAACACTAGCTGGAGAGATGCCTTACAACCAAGGACTTACAGAAGAAACAACACCACCACAACAAGACTGGTAAGAAGTATGGAGGCACAAGAGGGCTGTCTGGTCTCCCAGGGGTGGCAGCTGAAATATCAGAGGGATATCACCTGGGGCAGTTTCTCTCTGAGAAGTATGGGGTCTAAATCCCAGGCTCCCCAGCCCAGAGCACCGGAACTGGGAAAGGAACCCAAATAAAATCTGGCTATGAAGAACCAGTGGGGTTTCTGTCGTCCAGGGTAAGATGGCTAGAGAAGCAGAGACCCTCTTGAAGGGCCAACACAGGAAAATTTGTTAACAGCCACTTACCCTGGGCATTGTTAGAGGGAGGGCAAAGTAGACTAGAGTCCTGTGGGGGAGAGTCTGGGTTTGGTGGCTCTGGGGAGAGAGCTGAATGGTCAGCTGCCAGGATCCTTGTGCTGAGTCACCCCTATACCGAAGAGGATGTCTTTCTGAAGCAGGGAACTCCTCTCCAAGTTACATCAGCCTGGAGGGAAGCATCAGCCCCACCCACAGGAATCCCTCTTCTCTCACCCTATGGAGTTTAAGCTGGTCTGCTGAGGAGTATAGCTGGAGGCTGTTCAAGTGATTAAGCCTAACAGAAAGCCTGCAGGCCAAGGCTAGTCTCTGGGAGCTCTGAGGCTTCAGTTGGCCCTTCCCTGGATTAGAGCTGGTAAAAAGCCAGTCTTGGTGCTCAATTTGTTGTTTTTTTCCCCATACAATCAGGCCCAGCAGAGGGAGCCACAAGACGTGGATCAGTGATAGGTACAAACAGGTCGTCAAGGGCAAATCTACTTAAATGCATAGAAACACAAAGAGACAGCCAAAATAGGAATAAGAAGAAAGAGGCCCCAAATGAGAGAACAAGAGAATTCTCCAGAAGCAGATATAAATGAAATGGAAGTAAACAACTTGTCAGGTACAGAGTTTAGAGTAATGATTATAAGAATACTCAACAGCATGACAAAAGACATAGAAACCATAAAAAAGGACCAGTCAGAAATAAGGCAATATCTGAAGTAAATAATAAACTGGAAGGCATAAACAGTAGGTTAGATGAAGCAAAAAATTAAAACATTTATTTGGAAGACGAGGTAGAAAAAAAAATACCCAGGCAGACCAGCAAAAAGAAAAAAAGAATTTCAAAAAATGAGGAGAGCTTGAGAAACCTTTGGGACAGCATGAAGCATAACAACAACTGCATCATGGGAATACCAGGAGAGAGTGAGCAAGGGATTGAAAACTATTTGAAGGCATAATGATCAAAAACTTCCCTAACCTGGTAAAGAAAATAGACATACAAGTGCAGGAAGCACAGAGTCCCAAACAAGATGGGCTCATAGAGGCCCACACCGAGACACATCATAATTAAAATGGTAAAACTTCTATATCTGTGAAATATGCCATTGGTATTTTAATAGGAATATCATTGAAGCTTTAGATTGCTTTGGGTAATGTAGACATTTTAAAGATGTTAATTAATCCAATCCATGAACACGATATATACTTCCATATATTTGTATCTTACTAGATTACTTTCTTCAGTGTTCTGTAGTTTTCTGAGTACATGTGTTTTCCTCCTTGGTTAAATTTATTCCTAGGTACTTTATTTTTCCTGTTGCTATAGTAAATGGGATTTTTTCCCGTAGTTGCTCTTTCTAATATTTCCTTGTTGTGCAAAAGTGCCATCAATTTCTAAGTATTGACTTTGAGCCCACTATTTTGCCAAATCCACTTATTAGGTTGACTAGTTTTTGGTGGAAATGATAGGGTTTTCTATGTACACTATCATGTTGTCTAGAACAAATATTTCAAAAATTTGTGTGGAACCAGAAAAGACACATGACAGCCACAGCAATCTTAAGAAAGAAGAATAAAGTAGGAGGTATCACAATGCTCGATATTAAACTATACTACAAGGTCACTATAATCAAAACAGTCTGGTGCTGGCATAAGAACAGGTACACAGCCCTGGCTGGTGTAGCTCAGTGGACTGAGTGCTAGCCTGTGAACCAAAGGGTTGCTGGTTCAATTCCTAATCAGGGCATGTGCCTGGGTTGCGGACTGGGTCCCCAGTAGGGGGTGTGTGAGGGGCAACCACACATAACTCATACAACTCAACAACAGGAAAACAAACAGTCCAATTAAAAAATGAGCAAAACAGCTGAATAGATAGTTCTTCGAGGAGGACATACAGATGGCCAATACACACCTAAAAAGATGCTCAACATTACTAGCTATCAGAGAGATGCTAATTAAAACCACAGCGGAATACCATCTCATACCAGTTGGAATGGCCATCATTAATAAATCAACAAACAACAAGTTCTGGCCTGGATGCAGAGAAAAGGGAACCTTAGTGCACTGTTGGTGGAAATGCAGATTGTGGAAAACCACTATGCTGCACTGTGGTGCAGCCACTGTGGAAAACAGTGTGGAATTTCCTCAAAAAAAAACTAAAAACGGAACTAACTGTCTTTTGACCCAGTGATTCCACTGCTGGGAGTATACCCTAAGAATACTGAATTACCAATTCAAAACAAGTTTTGCACCCCTGTGTTCATAGTGGCGCTATTTACAATACCCAAGTGCTGGAAGCAACCTAAGTGCCCATCAGTGAATGAGTAGAAAACTGTGGTACATTTACACAATGGAATACTGTGCAGCAGAAAGGAAGAAGGAATACATACCTTTTGCAACTGCATGGATGGAACTGGAAAATAATATACTAAGTAGAATAAGCCATGTGGTGAAAAACAAATACCATATGATCTCAGGTATAAGAGGAATCTAATGAATGAAGAAAATAAACTAGTGAACAAAATAGAACCACAGGCTTGGAAACATGGAACAGACTGACAGTGACCAGAGGAGAGGGTGGGGAAGGGGGATTGTTGAGGAGAGAAGTGGATGGGGTTGGACAAAGAAGTATGAATGACCCACAGACATGGACAACAATGTGGGAATTCACTGTGGTAGCAGGGGGTGGGATGGGCGGAAGAGGGCAAGGGGGAAAAAATGGGACAACAGTAACAGAATAATAATAAAAATGATTTAGTAAAAAATGGCAAAGCTTCAAAACAAGGAGAGAATCTTAAAAGCTGCAAGAGAAAAATAGTTAAGATGGTAAATT
The DNA here is from genome assembly GCF_014824575.4 of Sturnira hondurensis. Taxonomy (NCBI): domain Eukaryota; kingdom Metazoa; phylum Chordata; class Mammalia; order Chiroptera; family Phyllostomidae; genus Sturnira; species Sturnira hondurensis. The sequence continues at coordinate 6,687,610 of NW_028079136.1, forward strand.
TTATATGTTTTTACCACAATTGAAAATTTAAAAAATAGGAATTCCGCCAAGATGGAGGCATAGATGGAAACACTCTGCCTTCTCCCACAACCAAGTTTGAATACAACAAAGGTTTGGAGAACAAAGACACAGCCAAAAAACAGAAAATTGAATTATACGGAAGTCTGACAACAACTAACCGTTCAACCGGGACTGGTATGAGGGGTGGAACCAGGGTCGGGGCAGGAAAGATCCCCAGACCTAGGCGCGAAAGTGGCCTGGACCCAGTCAGGGTGTGGGGCAGAATGACCCCGGTCGCCCATTCGCGCACAGTGAGATGGACCACATAGGCGCCAGGGGGCGAGGGCTGACGGGGGTGGCACACTTGCATGCAGTGGGACGAAACTCACGGGCCCTGGTGATGGTGGCAGCTGCCACACCTGTGGTGACCGCGGTAGGAGGCAGCAGACGGGACGCCATTGCTCCTCTTTGACCCCACCCCCACATATAGCATCACAACCCAGCAACTGAGTTGCCCTGCTCTGGTGAACACCTAGGGCTCTGATCCTGCTACGTAACAGGCACGAACAGCCCAAAAGATGGTGCAAGAAGAACTCTAAGTCCCAGAGCCAATAACTCTAAGCGACCGAGAAATTGCCAGCCTCTCAGAAGCACAATTCAAGACACTGTTTATCAGGATGCTCGCAGAACTGGTTGATTATAGTCACAAATTAGAGGAACATATGAAGGCTAAACTAATTGAAATGAAGGGAGATGTCCAGGAAACCAATAGTGATGGAAAGGAAACTGGGACTCAAATCAATGGAGGGGACCAGAAGGAAGAACAAAACATCCAACCAGAAAGGAATGAAGAAATGAGAATTCAAAAAAATGAGGAGAGGCTTAGGAACCTCCAGGACATCTTTAAACGTTCCAACATCTGAATTATAGGGGTACCAGAAGGGGGAAAGAAACAGCCACAAGTGGAAAACTTATTTGAACAAATAATAAAGGAGAACTTCCCCAGTCTGGCAAAGGAAATAGACTTCCAGGAAATCCAGGAAGCTCAGAGAGTCCCAAAGAAGTTGGACCCAAGAAGGAACACACCAAGGCACATCATAATTACATTAGCCAAGACCAAAATGAAGGAGAGAATCCTAGAAGCAGCAAGGGATAAGGGGACAGTCACCTACCAAGGAGTACCCATCAGACTGTCAGTGGATTTCTCAAAAGAGACCTTACAGGCAAGAAGGGACTGGAAAGAAGTATTCCAAGTCATGAAATCCAAAGATCTACATCCAAGATTGCTTTATCCAGCAAAGCTTTCATTTAGAATGGAAGGACAGATAAAGTGCTTCTCAGATAAGGTCAAGTTCAAGGAGTTTATCATCACCAAGCTCTTGTTATATGAAATGCTAAAGGGAGTTATCTAAGAAAAAGAAGATGAAAAATATTAACAGTGAAAGGACAGCAAACTCACAGTTATTAACAACCACACCTAAAACAAAAGCAAACAAGAGGACAGCTAGATCAGGAGTGGAACCATAGAAATGAAGAACACATGGAAGGTTAGCAACAGGGGAGTGGGAGGAGGAGAAGGGGGGAGAGGGGGAAATATAAAATCTAAAGAACTTGAGACACGAGGTTATAAACGAAGGGAGGGAGAATGGTGGGGGCGGGAGTGTGCGGGTGGAGGGGAATGAAGGGGGGGAATAGAACAACTGTAATGGTATAATCAATAAAATATATTTTTAAAAAAGAAAAAAAAATTTAAAAATACTGATACTGAGGCCTAGCTGCCAAGATATTCTGATTTACATGGTGTGGGGTGAGGTCCTGGCATTGAAAAATATTAAAAGTCTCCCATGTGACTCTATTGCTTGGCCATGTTTGAGAGTCACTAAAATAAACACAAAAACATAAGTAATTGTAAAGCAAGCTACCAGGTAAATGTTATGTGATCTGGATGTGATGTGGTTATTTCTGCAATAATTTCATTTCAGGAAATTAAATATTTTTTGATTTTTGATTTCCGTACTGTTAAATTCTTATTTACTAAGCAATTAGTTATTAATTTATCTATCAGTTGAAATCAGAGAATGCCTTATAACAGTAAATTGAAATTTGTAAAAAACAAACAAATGTATCATATTATGGATGGTTTGACCGGTGCCTACAAGATAATAGCATATCACTTAGTTAAGAATATCTACCTTTAACTTTGCAGTGGCATACATACAGTTAAATAACATTTATTTAACCTAAACTTTTGCTCTACTTGAAAGATTAAGCACAGTTAAACTATAATTGTGTTTGTTGTGGTATACCTCCAATATTTTTATCTGTACATATTTACAAATTCTCACTTCCTGGCTTTTTCAAAATAAAATCTGTCTCTTGTTGGTTGTTGATACTAGTATTTATGCAGAAAATTATAAATGGTAAATATGTTTGATGCAAAAGGCAAGGGAAACAGGGAGTACTGAGCAATTTTGTTATTATAGGACTTTAGAAAAGTAGGGTACAAATCAGACACACAAAGGTGTCAGGTTTATTCAGTTAAATACATGAATAATACAACTACCATTTTAATTTTCTGATATTGGAATTTGTACCTTAAACATATGAGAATATGATACTATGTCTTTAAAAACATTTTTCAGACTTGAGCATTACCAAATATCCACTGGCAGGATATTAACTTGGAACAGCAGATTGGTGTTTTGTTTTTAGTAGCCCTTTTCCTGCAGATGTGACTCTAACAGAGGAAGATGCTTTTTGGGGTTGGGGGTGCTCCAGCAGGTAGGTGATCAGCCATAGAAGTAAAGACAGTAGTCATTTATTAAGTGAACTCCGATCAGTTTAAATGGAATGTACAACTGATAAAGTAGTTATGATTTCTATTGTTCTTATAAAGTTATGTTTTGAAATTCCTGTAAGGTAAATTTTAGAAATGAATTTTAATGACTTCAGTGATATCTCTGATATGGGACAGGGGGCAGATAGGTATTTTTAGATTCTGTTTTATAATGGGAGATTTAAAAACTTATGGAAATATTTCTTATATCCGATTATTACATGACATTAGAAAAGCAGGATGTGTGGTACAATCCATATTATTTATTACAAAGTTGTAAAATGCTTTGTTAAAATTTCTTTTCATATGTTAGAATCTAAATACACATTCTGATCACATTTAAAATTTGATATGAAGGCATAATTAAGTTTCTTTGGGCTAAATTAAGTAATATTTCTTTAAAATTTTCATAAAGATTAATATCTTACTGAACAGGAATTTGAATCAGACTTACCTGCATGTGTGTGTATGCTTCAAATTTGTCTTGGCACTTGACTTTTTGCATTTTTCCTTTGTTGTACTTCAGTCCCTGCTGTAATCTGGAATGTAAAAAGAACTTCCGGGAAGGACATAGTATTACTTAAAAAATGTACAAATAGGAATAGAGTCATCAGTCAGTGACTAAGGATAGCTGAATTCAATTTCACTGATGTTTAAATTATCTAATGTCCTGCCCTTCAGTGAGATCAACATTTGGCATTGAATATCTGGGATTGCGGGTGAGTTGAAAGGAAAGGTGAATGCTAATAATGAAACAAGGCAGGAACTGAAGGAGGCTTTGTTTGTTTCTTTAACTTGTTTTGTAATAAGATCAGTTGTTTCAGTGAATAACCAAGTTGTAGTGACATGAGGAATTGCACGTTGCTTGTGAGACACATAATGACATAGGAACTGCCAAAATTCTTTTCATTTATCATGAATTCCAGAAAGAGAACTTTTGACCAGAAGTATCACATTCCTTTTTTCCCCTCCCTTAAACTAAACACTGTTCATTCTTTAGGGAATACAGCATTCCAACTTTACTTGAAATCCCAAATGGAATCATATTGCATGATTGTGATCAGAAAAAAATAACCTGTAAATAGCACCCAAGAGAGACTCTCATGGCTGCTTTAGCAAGTTTAAACCCAACTTGGTGTCTCTGAGCAAGTCCATAACTGATGTTGTCTCCCTGCTCCCCTCCCAATAATCACACCTAATTTGTATTAGAACTTTACTTCAAAATTTATAAACTTCTAGTTAAATTGGGAAACAGGAATTTTAGTAGGCTCACAGATGATAGATCCTGATTGTGATTTTTAAAAAATATTAAGCTAAAAAGCAAAACAGGACCTGGGTTGATACGTATCTTTTGTTTGCTCCTTGCCAGTACTATGTTGAAGGGAAGACCACTCAACTGGGGTTTTGACTAGATTGAACTATTTAGGTCTGTGATCTAGCACTTCATTTAATTTCTCTAAGATCTGGTTTCCTATCTTTTAAGTCCCCTCTTTCTTTGGAGACAAAAAAGGGTGGATGATGTTTTCTATATTTCCAAGGCTCTTAAGATCTAAATTGGGTGTGGGGGGGAGGGAATAGTTAGGAAGCAAATAAATATATAAGGGCCATTAGTAACTCATAAAATAGTGTTTTTAGCTACAACAGGAATTCAAAATTAGGTAGATTAAGACTTGAATTATGATGGAAAGGTGGCAGGGTTTGTTCTCTAGGAAGCACAGGATGGGTAAAGTGAACAGATCAAGGCAGGGTTGTAAGAAAGATAGGGACTTCTCTAAAGAAACTGATTGACTGAAGCAGAGGCTGAGGGAGATAGAAGTTGCAAAAATGCTTATTAAAATTGTGTAAATTTATGAAGCCAGATGATGGACGGCCTTGAAAGTTGCATAGAAGTGAGTCTTTGACATGGAGGCAATAGGAAGCTATTACAGATTCATGAGCGGGAGAGCTACATGACAGAAGCAGGGTGTTAGAAAATGTAGCTCAGTGAATTGAGTGTGGGCCTGTGAACCAGAGGATCGAGGTTCGATTCCCAGTCAGGGCACATGCCTGGGTTGCCGGCCAGTTCCCAGTTTCCTCTCATGCATCCCAGTTCCCTCCCAGGGATGCATGAGAGGCAACCATACATTGATATTCTCTCCCTCTCTCCTTCCCTTCCCCTCTAAAGATAAATTTTAAAAAAAAAGAAAGAAAGAAAATGTCTGTTAGTGCTTCATGGAGTTATTTTTAGAAGGAAGTATCTGAATTTTCCCTGATACATGAATTCTGTCCTGGAATTGGAATTCAGCAATCAATTCTTAAAGATTTCATTTTCTATTGTATTTAATTATCTTAACCTGCTATATGGCAGTCAACTTTATTTTAATTATCTTACCTGGTATGTGACAACCAGCTTTAAATGTATATTCTTGGTTTCCCTTTTAGAGCATTATCACAGTATAATCTTTAAAAAAAATAGACATCTAGAGATTAAAATTCAAATTCAACTTTAATCACATTTGGTGCTACAAATGCAAATACCTCAACCAAAGCAGTATTCAGAGGAACAGATAGATATTTTATGTGCACAACTGTGTTTGTAGTGGTGTCATAACTTACTTTTATTCATAATCACCAGTAGAGAACTTTTGACCAGAAGTATCACATTCCTTTTTTGGTGACATTAATCAGAAGGCCCATCCTGATTGGAGAAATATTGAAGTGTGAAAGAGGTGTCTTAGAACTGAGATTATATGGTGTTTTCATAATGCCTATACCAGTATTATGTGTCTAGTAGATTGGGAGCCTCAATTAGTATTACTACTAATAATCAAAGCAATAAAGTAGGTGAGGAGAGCTGCAGGATTTCATATCCAGAGTTATCAGGAAACAAAAAAAGAATAGCTACAAGTAATAGAAACTCAGATATGTGTACTACTGATGAAGAGTGGGAGTATGGTACACTTAGTTGTGTGCGCACAAGCCAGCGGCTTTGGACCTCAGATCTTTATTTCTAAGACAGGGGTAGAGTCCTGTCCTATCTTCTTCTTGATTAGGGGAACAAATGAAAGACGCTGTGTTTTAAATTTACTTAAAGGATTATGTAAACTCTTAATATACTACCCAAATGAATTTACTATTATTATTACTGTGACTTCTAAATGCATAGCAACATATAGTTCTTTATTAAAAAGGTGATTTATAGGCCCTGGCCAGGTACAGTAATAGCTCAGGTGGTCGGAGCATCGTCCTGATGTGCCAGGATTGCAGAGTCAGTGCCCCGTCGGGGTGCACACAGGGATCAACCAATGAGTGTATGAATGGGTAGAATAACAGGCCATTGTTTTTCTTTCTCTCTCTAAAAATCATTTTTTAATGAAAAGTTTTTATAGAAAGATTAGAACTGCCAGTACTTGGACTAGTAATATACATGTCTGGTATAATTTGAATGTATTATTCTTTTGGTGAAAAACATGTAAAATAATGTCATATTTATGTGCTTATTGAAGCCAGGAATTTTTGTAACAATGATGAAGTCATCCATATCATAATTAAAGAATAACATAAATCAAAAAGTTATGTATATGTAAATTGTTTAAAGATACTCAAGTGTACAAATGAACTTTCCAATCTTTGTGTCAGAGAGCGGTGAAATTACTTGGGGGCCTAGCAAAAGCAAATGAACAAATGTACCCTTCCTTTCTCCTTCTGTCCCCTCCCTCCCTCCTTCTCTCTCTCCCTTTATTATTTTTTAATCCTCACCTGAGGATATGCTTATTGATTTGAGAGAGAGAAACATTGATTGGTTGCCTCCCATGCTCACCCCGACTGGGCCTGAATTCACAACTTTTTGGTGTATGGGATGATGTTCCAGCCATTTGAGCCACTGGGCCGGGGCAGTGCCATGTAAAGAATGAGTAGACATAACGAAAAAGAGAATACAGTTATGCACATCTTAATGATGTGGGTGCTGTCTGAGAAATGTCTTGTTAGGCAGTTTTGTCCTTATGTGAAGATCATGGCATGCACTCACACAAACCTAGATGGAAGAGCCTGTTGCTCCTAGGCTGTAAGCCTGCACAGCATTTTATTGTACCAAATACTGTAGGCAACTGTAACATAATGGTAAGTATTTGTGTATCTAGACATTTGTAAACAAAGAAAAGTTACAGTAAAAATATGGTATAAAGGATAAAAAATGTTATACCTGTATAATGGCACTTACCAAGAATGGAGCTTACAGAATTGGAAGTTGTTCTGGTGAGTCAGTGAGTGAGCAGCCGTGAGGGAATGTGAAAGCCTAGGACATTGTTGTGCACTACTGTAGACTTTATAAACACTACACTTAGGCTACACCGAATTATAAAACAACCCAAGATTAAATCAAGCACAAGAGAAAATGGTGCAATCAAGAGACTCAGTAAACACAAGACATATGAGACTGCTGCCAGTGTAACACAGCGTGCTATTTTATGGCAGATTTCATTTTAGTAAGTAGGAAGAGTACACTCTAAAATAACAATAAAAGTATAGAATAGTAAATATATAAACCAGGAACAGTCATTTATTGTCATTATCAAGTAGTATGTACAGTACATAATTGTATGTGCTGTACTTTCATATGACTGGCAGCATATAGTATGTTTACCCACATCAGCACCACCACAAACATGTGTTGCTCTGTGACGTTGTGATGGCTACAACGTCACTAGCTGATAGGAATTGTTCAGCTCTGTGATAATCTTCCAGAACAACTGTCACATATGCAGTCTATTGTTGACCAGAACATTGTTATGCAGCACATGACTTTAAATATAACAAGAACTTGAGATAATAGAAAACCCTTAAAGCAGCTATAAAACGAATGTGTTTTGAAATGATTAGAGGTTAAAATAAGGAACAGGAACAATAATGGATAACTTCTGCAACATGAAAGGACGGGAACATTTGAAAGAGACCAAACTGCCTAGAAATGAAAAAAATACAGTAATTGAAATTAAAATGGCAGTGATTTTTATTCAGCAAACTTTTGTTTTTTTCTGTTTGCCATAACATAGTTCATATTTTAGTGTTGTGTAATCATTTGAAGAGAAAATTAATTAGAAGAGGAATTTGAGTGTATCTCCCAGAAAACACAGATATATAAAGAAAAATTAAAAGAAATGTTAAGAAAATGAAAGGCAGAAGGAGAGGGTCCAACTTATTAACTTTTATGTTCAAATTCAAAAGTGAAGTTTAAATAAAACTTATAAGTGGTATCTTCTCAAACAAATAAGTTGCTATTGTGCTTGATAGATTTTTTTTAATAGTGAAAAGAAAACATCTGTAACAGAGCACTTAAGTTAAATTTTTCTTCTTAATTTATTTGTATTTAAAATCTAACCACAGTTATTTCCAGAGAGGAATTCTTATTGGCACAGAACCAAAATTATGCATTAAATAAATGTGCAGGTATAAAATGATCCATTTCTTGTACTTTATAGTATTGGAAAACAAACACTCTCTGATTTGAGTTATTGCACGGTTTTACTGATGCCCATAGCATATAATCTTGTTTAATACTTCACACTTACTTTTGATGCATATAGGAAACCATTCTAGCCCTTAAATTTAGTAGTAATTATTTATATAGTATTTCCTATCTGGAAAGGTTTTATCTGTTACTTTAGAATTTAAATTCTTGAAATAACCATAGTCTTTCTGTGAAGTCAATTAAAATTTTATTTCTATTAAATTAAAATGTGTTGATACTACATTTAAAATATTTTTTTATATATGATATCTTAATTTCAACACTTCTATCAAACAGATGACAGCTAGTGGTGGGGGAGTTAAGGAATGGAGGGATTGAACAAAAAGGAAAAAGGACTCATGGTCATGGATGACAGTGTGGTGATTGCTGGGGAGAGGAAGGTGTAAGGAGACTAAATGGTAATGGAAAAAGTGTGCCCTGGCTGGTGTAGCTCAGTGGATTGAGCACGGGCCTGTGAAGCAAAGGGTCACTGGTTCGATTCCCAGTCAGGGCACATGCCTGGGTTGCAGGCCAGGTCCACAGTAGGGGACACAGGAGAAGCAACCACATGTTGATGTTTCTCTCCCTCTCTTTCTCCTTCCTGTCCCCTCTGTCTAAAAATAAATAATATATATATTTTTTAAATGTGATAAAGATTATATATTAAAAAAGAATAAAATTGGGAGAATCTACAAAGAAGAAAACATAAGGTGTATAAAAATTAAATTTTATTGTGCTTGTGTGTGTATATTTACACTTCTGTTATTTGCATGTATGCCTGATTAGTTTTTTATTGTATTAAGCAATGTTCTGTAAGTATTTATTAAGGTTACACCCACTTAACAACTGTCATAACTAATTTATGTGTGTACACATTCATTTCCTGGATAAAATCAAATGTTTCAATAAGAGCACTCGTTTTTCTGGTTAGAATTTTAAAAAATATTTAAATAGGAGCTGTTAAGTATTAAAGGATCTCTGGTGGAGGGCAAATGAAAGGTATGTGCCAGAGATTGTTTATAGTTAGTCAAGATGTTAATATGATGGAGGTTATTTTTTGTAATATTTCATTTTTAATTATTGAACTGTGTCACTGGTATAAAGTGATTTCAACCTTTGGGACCATGCAGTTAGATTCAGGTGTATTACTAATTTTATTAAATTTTTTTGTGATTCATTTTATTCTGTGTAGAAATTTACCTCATATTGAGATCATGACATTTTAGTTAAAACTGTATGTGTATTTTTATTTTTCTGTTTAAGTTCCATATAATGTAAAAATAAATTATTTAAAACAATTAAACACTGAGAAAATTGGTGTATTATAAATGTTAATTTGATTCTGAATTACCAGTTACTTTAATTTTACTTGATAATGTGGCAACTGTACATGTAATTTGATTAATTTAGTAGCAATTCAGTAAATGACTGCTTTAGAGTAGTGAAAGACTTCTTTGTAGGTTTTCCCTTTTGCTGTTTGTGTCTTCGTGGATTTCTAAGTGGCCTCAAATAGAGGCAGTGAAGAAATGTTTTCTTTTTCCTCAAACATGTAAAATACATCTGGAAGAATAAATTCACATCTGGTTCATGGATTTACTCCATGGAGATGATCCAAATTCAGTGTCAAGATTAGAGTTTGTACTCACGGGTTTGCAGAATCTTGTGTGGAATTTGAAATATTTTGTTTGCAAGTAGTTGGGGAAACAATTGATTCAGATGTTTGTGTTAAGTTCTAATTTTAGATATATTTATCCCTCATTAAAAATAAAAAAAGGCTTGTGCTTCATAATATAATCAAGTTACTTGTAAACACTACTTACATCTCTCAAGATGTTTTGTGTAATCATTCTCAGACATTGTTTTATGAAGTTTTGTGAGAGATCAATTAAATTATTAAACTTAAAAGGTCATGATCATTAGTGATCCTGACCATTAGCAGAAATACAGGGGGACCTCAAAAAACCTGGAATTTATTTATTAAAAATCTATGTATTTATTCTTACATGTTTAACTTTGGTCACCTTCAAAGTACTCCCCATTTGATATAATAGGGTGTATTATACCTCGAGACTTTTTTCCACTGCTCAAAACAGTTTTTTACCTTGTTGATTTTGATACCTTTTAGTGCTTCTGCTGTTTTTTGTTTCACTTCTACATCAGCAACATGTTTCCCTTTGAGGACTTTTTTTCATTGAGGGGTGCAAAAAAGTCACTTGGGGTGAGATCAGATGAATAGGGAGGGTGGGGCATAAGGGTCATGCCGTTTTTTGGTCAAAAACTGCTGGACACTTAAATGTGGTGTGGGCAGGTGCTCTTGTAAATCACCTATCATGAAATGGGCAAACAAGTTGAAGGAATCTGCAAAAAAAAAATAACCTGAAGCTCGACACAGCCTCCCACAACGCCAGCTGGTACACTGATTCAGATGGATTTCTAGAACAGTCACTTAGCAAGGACGCCTGTACTACAAGGAGCACACCCTCCAGAAGATTCCAGTGGTTTTTTTGTTTGTTTGTTTTTGGTTCCCTCTTGTGCATTCTATTACATAGTATTGTGTACTCTCAATTATTCTGTCATACTTTATTGACTCCATTTAGAAGCAACAACAATCAGTTTTGTGATTGTTGTGTTCTAGACGTCTGCCCAAATGGGATGTGTAAGTTTGGATTCTCAGAACACAATGGGATATGTACTGAGCTCCTCCCTCAGCCTCATGATGGCTAACAAACATATTTGCATCTGAATGGAGTCCCTAGAGTAGCATAAAGTAGAAGCATTTATGAGCTCAATCCAAGAAGCATGTGAACTAAAAATATTATTGTCAGACTTTTATGAATTATTTGTCTTATGCATGGATACTGCCAAACCAAGCTGCTAGTCATGTGAATTAAATTTGGTACACTAGAACAAATGGGTGTTGCTCATTAACGAGTATGCTGGGTGTTGTTCCAGGATTATTTGTAGTCTTTTAGCATGTGATATATAATTCCACATATAATAAAGTTTATTTGTTGATAAATCTGTAGCTGTTTGCTTTCCTATGTTTTTAACTTTGAACTTTCTGTGGAATAGAAAAATGCATTTTGCATATGTGTCTAATTTAGTGGTTTCTAAACAATATGGCAAGAACTTTTGTGTTTCAGCAGATTTTCCAGTGCATCACCAAATTGTAGGTATTATATTAAGAGTCTTGGAAGGGACCGGCCCTTGAGGGTTCCTCTTTTACTACTTCTTTTAACTTTGCATCTCACTTTGGTCACTACAGTATAAAATTTTGTTCTGGGCAAAGGAGAATGAAGATGGAACATTGATTTTTTATCATACTTATACTGGTGTTACTGTGAGAAATTTGGTGGGTTGTATTGGCACATCTCTATTACCATGTGCCTTTACAAACTTCTTTGATATTCTGTGCTCCCTACTTTTGGTTCAGTTGGCCTATGGCTAATAGTACCTTGTGGTTACTGAATGAATGCTTCATTCATTCACTTACCTTTTCATATGTTCATAATTTATTGATTCATAGGCTCTTCTATACATATGTATATTTAACTTTTAAAAGTATTTGAGTTCAAGAAATACTTTTAAAGTATTTAAAAGTATTTCAAGCTTTGTACGTTTTTACCGCTCTCTCCTTGTAGGTAAGTGGGACTCCCTCCTCAGTCTCTGTCATTCATTGGATTGACAGCTCAGTTGGTTGTGTTCTTTCTCAATTCCATGTCTTTTCATAACTCTTTCCTCTTTATGTTCCTTGGAATTTGTCATCACTTATTTTGGTCAATATCATTTGATGGTTCTATTTCGAGACTCAGATGTGAAATGATGATGTTCTTATTGTAAAGGTTATATGTCAGTAACTTTTAACATACCCATGAAGCCACCACCATAATCAGGATAATGGACATATCCATTGCTTCAAAAAATTTTTTCATGCCCCTTTGTAACCCTTTCTCCTCATCTCTCCCCANCAATTCCATGTCTTTTCATAACTCTTTCCTCTTTATGTTCCTTGGAATTTGTCATCACTTATTTTGGTCAATATCATTTGATGGTTCTATTTCGAGACTCAGATGTGAAATGATGATGTTCTTATTGTAAAGGTTATATGTCAGTAACTTTTAACATACCCATGAAGCCACCACCATAATCAGGATAATGGACATATCCATTGCTTCAAAAACATTTTTCATGCCCCTTTGTAACCCTTTCTCCTCATCTCTCCCCATCCTCAGACAATCACTATATATTTTTAGTGGGTTGAATGGTAGCCTCCCCAAAAATAGTTCACTTGGAACCTGTGAATTTGACTTTATTTGGAAGATGTAATCAAGAATCTGGAGATGAGCTTATTTTTGGTTAGAGTGAGCCCTCAATCCAATGACATGTGGAATATAAGGGAAAGAGAGAAGACAGAGAGGAGGTGATGCAATGGAGGTAGAAATTGGAGCCATGCTTCTGTAAGCTAAATACTGTGAAGCATTGCTGCGAGAATAGGTTCTTCTTCAGACCCTACCTAAGGATCCAACACCTTGATTTTGAACTCTGGCCTTGAGAACTGTGACAGAATAAATTCCTGTTGTTTTAAGCCACCAAATTTGTGGTGACTTGTCATAGCAGCCCAATAAAACTACAAGATTAGTTTATATTTTTCTTGAACTTTGTATAAATGGAGTCAGTATGCTTTTTTATCTGGATTCTTTCACTCAGCATATTTATTTTGAGTTCCATCTTTGTTGTTGCATGTATTAATAACTTACCTTTTATTGTCATATAGGATTTGATTGCATGTATATCCCGCAATTTGTTGATTAATTCACTTGTTGAACATTTGGTTATTCCCAGTTTTTGACTATTACAAATAAAGTTGCAGTGAACATTTATGTTTTGTCTTTGTGTGGACATGTTTTCATTCTCTTGGATAAATTTTTAGAGTTGAATGACTGGGTATATTTAACAATGTACATATATTTATTGAACTTTTTTGTTTTTTATTGAAGTATTGGGTTTACATTGGTTAATAAAATCATATAGGTTTCAGGTGTACAATTCTATAATGCATCATCTCTATATTGTATTTTGTGTCCACCACCCCAACTCATATCTCTTTCCATCCCCATTTATTACCCATTTACCCTCTCCACCTCCCCCCATCCCCATTTCCCTTATAGATAGGAGTTGGGGTTTTTTTGTATAATTCCTTCACCATTTTTACCCAGTCCCCTAACCCCTCCCCTCTGACAGCTATGAGTCTCTTTCTGTTTTGTTAGTTTAAGTAATTATATTCCACATACAAGTGAAATCATACTGTTATTTCACTTAGCATAATACTCTTCAGGTCCATCTTTCTGTTGCAAAAGGTAAGATTTCCTTCTTTTCTGTGGCCAAGTAGTATTCCATTGTGTAAATGTACCACAGCTTTTTTATCCACTCATTTACTGATGGCCACTTGGGCTGTTAATATTGGTGATTTTAAATAGCACTACTATGAATATAGGGGTGCATATATTCTTTTGAATTAGTGTTTTCAGGTTTCTTTGGATAAACTCCCGATGTTTACTTAATTTTTTATTTTATTTTATTTTTAAAGATTTGGTTTATTTACTTTTAGAAAGGGGAAGGGAAGGAGAAAGAGTGGAAAACCTCAGTGTGTGGTTGCCTCTCACACACCCCCTACTGGGGACCCAGCCCGCAACCCAGGCATGTGCCCTGACTGGGAATCAAACAGGTGACCCTTTGATTCGCAGGCTGGCACTCAATCCACTGAGCCATACCAGCCAGGGCTATTTAACTTTTTAAAGTAACATTTTAAAGTGTTTTTTAAAGAAACATTGTACCACTGTCAGTGTGTGCAGTAGTGGCGTCTCCCAATCGCAGTGCTGCCACACCTTGACCAACTCTTGGTAGGGTGAGGCTTTTTAATTTTAACCATTGCATTGGTGGGGAGTGGCATCCCATTGTATTCTAATTTTCACTTCCCTAACGACGTCATATTGCACAGTTTTTTATGTGCTGCTTTGCCATCTGTGTATGTTATTTGGTAGAGTATGTGTTTAGATCTTTAGCCCATTTCTAAAATTGTGTTTTTCACTTTCTTATTGATTATAGAGATTTTAAATAATTTATCTAGATACAAGGCCTTCACTAAGTATATCATTTGTAAATATTTTTTTCAATCTGTATCTTGTGTTTTTATTCTTTTATAAGTATTTTTCAAAGATCAGATATTTTTAATTTTAATAAAGTGCAATTTTATGAATTTTTATATTACCTGGGTTATTTTTTGTGTCATATATCTCAGATCATTGCCTAATCAATGTAACAAAGGTTATTCTGTTTTCTTCAATTTTTTAAATTCCAATAAGTTTACTGAGATATAATTTACATATAATAAACTACACATTTGAAAAGTTTGGCATATATATCATGAAACCACCACAGTGGGATAATGATTGTATTATCACCCCTAAGAATTACCTGTTGCTCCTTTGTAATTCTTCTGTCCCATCCTTCCCTGACCCCTCCCTCCCTCTACCACTTACCTACTTTTTATCACTGTGGATTTAGACAGCAGTTTCTAGAGTTTTATATAGATTGGAATCATATACTACATATTTTGTTTTGTTGGGCTTATTTCAGTCAACACATTTATTTTGAGATTCATTCATGTTGTATCATGTATTAGTCTGCTCCTTTTTTTCCTTCTGAGTAATAAACAGTGTATAGATATACTGTAATTTGTTTATCCACTTATCTGTTGGTGGATCTTTGGGTGGTTTTTAGTTTTTGGCTATTACAAATAAAACTGCCACGAACATTTAAAATTATTTGGACATACGCTTTTTTTCTTCTCTTGGGTAAAATGTCAGTAGTGGAATGGCTGGATCAGATGGTAAGTGTATGTTTACCTTTAGGAGGAAAGAACTTTTCTCCAAAGTGGTTATATCATTTTATTTTTTCACCATCAGTGTATGTGAACTTTTAATTCCCTCATATCTCACCAACCCTTAATACAGTGGTCTTTTTCATTTTCGCCCTTCTAATAGATACATAGTAGTGTCTCCCGATTTCTAACATGCACTTCCTTAATGACTAGTGATGCTGAGCATGTTTCTGTGTTGTTAGCTGTCTGAATATCTCCTTTGGTGCAGTGTCTATTCAGTGTTTTGCATTTTTCTAATTGGGTTGTTCTCTTTATGTTTTCAGAAGTTTTTGTACATTATAAATACAAGTTCTTTATCACAGATATGTGCTTTGACATTTTTTCAAGGCTGTAGCTTGTGTTTTCATTTTCAGAATAGTAATTTTTTAAAGAGTAGAACTTTTAAATTTTAAGAGTATGCATTTTATTAAAATGTTTTCCGTTACTGATTGTGATTTAGTTATCATCTAAGAAATTGTTGCCTACTCCAAAGTGGTTACGAATACTTTTCTCATTTTTCATCTCAATATTTAATTTTAAAATTTTACATGGTGATCTATGACTCATTTTCAGTTGACTTCTGCATATGGTGCAAGGTATGGATCAAAGTTCACTTTTTGCCTGTGGAAATCCAGTTGTTCTAGACTATTTGTTGAAAAGCTTATAATTTCTACAGTGAATTTACCTTTGCACTTTTGTCAGAAATTGCTTGTCTGTGTGTGTGGAGTTGTGTCTGTACTCTGTTCTCTCCCATGGTCTATTTGTCTGTATTGATGCCAGTACCACACTAAATGAGTGCTAATATTTTACAGTGGGTCTTGAAATCTGGATTTTGCCTTCTTTTTCATAGTTGTTTGGGGTGTTTTATTTTAATTTTTATTGAATATATTGGAGCAACATTGGTTAATAAAATTATATAGGTTTCATGTGTACTATAATACAGTTCTATTGTATAATACATCACCTGTATATTGTATTGTGTGTTTACCACCCCAAGTCAAATTTCTACCCATCACCATTTATTTCCTACATTCCGTTGACTGTGTCCATGTTTTATTACATTTATTTAGCTTAATCCCTTCATCCTTTTCATCCCTCCCCCCTGAAAGCTATCAGTCTGTTCTCTGTATTATGAGTCTGTTTCTATTTTCTTTATTTTGTTTATTAGATTTCACATGTAAATGAAATCATATGGTACAATACTTGTCTTTCTTTGACTGGTTTATTTCACTTAGCTTGGATGGACTCTTTAGGTCCATCCATGCTGCCACAAGGGTAAGATTTTCTTCTTTTTGATGTCCAAGTAGTATTCCATTGGGTAAACCTGCCACGGATTTTTTTCAATTGTAAGATGCAGTTTTTTATTGTTTATTCTATTACAGTTGTCCCACTTCTTTGCCCTTGCCCCTCTCCACTCATTCCAACCTTCACTCTCTCGGTCAATTCCAACTTCGTTGTCCATGTGCGTGAGTCATTCATACATGTTCTTTGACTAATCCCTTCCTCTTCCTTCCTCTATTCCCCCTTTCCTCCTCCCCTCTGGTCCCTATCAGTTTGTTCCTTGTTTCCATGTTTTTTATTCTGTTTTGCTCGTTTGTTTTGTTCATTAGGTTCCACTATAGGTCGGTGAGATCATGTGGTATTTGTCTTTCACCACCTGACTTATTTCACTTAGCATAATGCTCTCCAGTTCCATCCATGCTGTCACAAAAGGTAGGAATTCCTTATTTTTTTCTGCTGCATAGTATTCCACTGTGTGTATGTCCCATAGTTTTTTAATCTACTCACCTGCTGATGAGCACTTAGTCTGTTTCTAACACTTGGCTATTATAAATAGCACTGCTGTGAATATAGTGGTGCACAAGTTCTTTTGAAATGGTGTTTCAGGATTCTTATATTCCCAGAAGTGGAATCACTGGGTCAAAAGGCAGTCCTATTCTTAGTTTTTTTGAGGAAATTCCATACTGTTTTCCACAGTGGCTGCAGCAGTCTGCATTCCCACCAACAGTGCACTAAGGTTCCCTTTTCTCCGCTTCCTTACCAGTACTTGTTGTTTGTTGATTTATTAATGATGGCCATTCTCACAGGGGTGAGGTGATATCTCATTGTGGTTTTAATTCACATCTCTCTGATGGCTAGTAATATTGAGTACTTTTTCATATGCCTCTGGGCCCTTTGTATGTCCTCAATGGAGACATGTTTATTCAGCTCCTTTGCCCATTTTCTAATTGGATTGTTCTTCTTCCTCATGTTGAGTCATATGCATTCTTTATATATTTTGGAGATCAAACCCTTGTCCAATGTATCATTGGCAAATATGTTCTCCCATACAGTTAGTTTCCTTTTCATTTTGATGCTGGTTTCTTTAGCTGTGCAGAAGCTTTTTAAGCTGATATAGTCCACTTATTTATTTTTCTTTATTTTCCTTACCAGAGGAGGTATATCAGCAAAAATATTGCTGCATGGGATATTTGAAATTTTTCTGCCTGTGTTTCCTATTAGGACTTTTATGGTATCACAACTTATGTTTACAACTTTTATCCATTTTGAGTTTATTCCGGTGTATGATTTAAGTTGGTGATCTAGTTTCATTTTTTTGCATGTACCATTCCAGTTCTCCCAACACCATTTCTTGAAAAGACTGTTTTTACTCCATTTTATGCTTTTTCCCCCTTTGTTGGATATTAATTGACCACAGAGACATGGGTTTATATCTGGGCTCTGTATTCTGTTCCATTGATCTATATGTCTATTCTTATGCCAGTATCAGACTGTTTTGATTACAGTGGCCTTGTAATATAGTTTGATATCAGGCATTGTGATCCCTTCTACTTTGTTCTTCTTTCTTAAGATTGCCAATCTTATTCAAGGTTTTTTTTTTTATTCCATATAAATTTTTGAAATATTTTTTCTAGATCTGTGAAATATGCCATTGGTATTTTAATAGGAATTGTGTTGAATCTATAGATTGCTTTGGGTAGTATGGACATTGCAATGATGTTAATTCTTCAAATCCATGAACATGGTATATGCTTCCATTTATTTGTATCTTCCTCAGTTTTTTTCTTCAGTGTTCTATCATTTTCTGAGTGCAGGTCTTTTACATCCTTGGTTAAATTTATTCCTAGGTACTTTATTTTTCTTGTTGCTATAGTAAATGGAATTTTTTCATAGTTTTTCTTTCTGTTAGTTCATTGTTGGTGTATAAAATGCCATCAATTTCTGAATATTGACTTTGTATCCCACTACTTTGCTGAATTCACTTATTAGGTCAAATTTTTTTTGGCACAGACTATAGGGTTTTCTATGTACATGATGATGTCATCTGCCAGTAATTTCTTCTTTTCCAAGTTTGATGCCTTTTTTTTTCTTTTTTGTTGTCTAATGGCTGTGGCTAGAACTTTCAGTACTATGTTTCATAAGAGTGGTGGAAGCATTACACCATTTTCTTGTTCCTGATCTTAAGGGAAACACTTTTAGTTTTTGCCCATTGAATATGATGTTGGCAGTAGGTTTCTCATATATAGCCTTTGGTTTGCTCTCTCTATTCCTACTTGGCTGAGTGTTTTGCTTTTTTGTTCATCATAAATGGGTGCTGGATTTTATCAAATGATTTTTTTCGTCATCTATTGATACCGTTAAGAGATTTTTGTCCATTTTGTTTATGTGATGCATTATGTTTATTGATTTGTGAATGTTATACCATCCTTGCATCCCTGGCATAAATTCCACTTGCTCCTAGTGTATGATCTTTTTAATGAATTCTGGATCCAGAGCGCCAATATTTTCTTGAGGATTTTAGCATCTATGTTCATCAGAGATATTGGCCTGTAATTTTCTTTGTGGTGGTTTTGGAACTAGGATAATACTAGCCACATAAAAAGAGTTTGGGAATCTTCCCTCTTCTTGAATTTTTTTGTAACAGTTTCAGAAAGGTAGGTGTTCTTGTTTGGTAAAATTTTCTTATGAAGCCATCTGGTCCAGGGCTTTTGCGTGCTGGGAGTTTTTTTGATGTATTCTTTTAGCCTTTTGTTTTTTTTTTTTTTTTTTTTGGGAAGCCCTTTATTTCACCTTCCATTTTAAATGAGAGCCTTGCTGGCTAGAGTAATCTTGGTTGCAGGTCTTTACCTTTCTTAATTCATAATATTTCATGCCATTCCCTTCTGCATTGTAGTGTTTCTGTTGAGAAATCAGCTGATAGCCTTATTGGAGCTCCCTTGTACATTACTAGCTTTTTCTTTCTTGCTGCTTTTAAGATTCTCCCTCTGCCTTTGAGTTTTGCCATTTTAATTGTCATATGTGTTGGAGTGGATCTCTTTGGGTTCATCTTGACTGGGACCCTCCGTGCCCCCCGTGCTTCCTGAATTTGTGTTTTTCCCCCTATCCAGGTTAGGGAATTTGTTGTCATTATTTCTTCAAAAAGGTTTTCAATCCCTTGCTCTGTTTTTTCTCCCTGGTATCCTTATGATGTGAATGTTGTTATGCCATGTTGTCCTAAAGCTCCCTTAAACTGTCCTTGTTCTTTTTTAGTCTTTTTGTTGTTGTTGTTGTATTGCTCTGTGTGTTTTCTCTACCTTGTCTTCCAACTCATTCATTTGAACCTGTGCTTCATGTAGCCTGCTTTTAATTCCTTCTAGTGTATTCTTCATTTCAGATATTGTATTCTTCATTTTTACTTTGTTGTTCATAAGTTCTGTGTCTTTTTTTTATGCTGATATAGTTCCTTGTAGTTCCACTGAGTTCTTTGAACATCCTTATAACCATTACTTTGAACTCTATGTCTGATAAATGACTTAACTAAATTTCATTTAGCTTTTTTCCTGGTGATTCCTTTATTTTTAAATTGGTGGTGGTTTCTTTGTCTCTCCGTTTTAGCTGACTCCTTTGTTTGTTTCTGCATATTAGGTTGATCTTCTTTGACTCCCTGTCTTTGTGGGGTGGCCTTCTGTGGTAGGACTCCTGTGGGACTCAGTGGTACAGTCTTGCTGATCTCCTGAGCTGGATGCTCTAGGGATGCCTTTTCTGTGGTTTATGTGGGCTGTCTTGTTGTAATTGGGTTCTGATTGTTGTTGGCTTGTTTGTTGATGGGTTCTCTCCTCCGACTGGCTGACTGAGACTCATAGCACCCACCACATTTTGTATGCTGTTGTATAGGAGCTGGCAGAACAAGACAGAATGACTGGGAAAACAAAACCCTTACCAGCAAAAATACACCCCCATCAGAACAGCAATATCAGTAGCGAATGAGCAAAAGATTAATAAACTTGGAAAGAGAATAAATATAGTAAAGGAAAAAAGAATATGAGATGAATAAAGGAAAGTGAATGATTTTGAGAGGGTAGAAGGAGGAGAGCTAAGGGAGAAGATGTAAATAAGAATGGAAAGGAAGAGTACAAAACTGAGTAAGAAAAGGGAAGATTATAATTTGTTTGAAATAAAAAAGTAGTGAATAATAAGAACAGAATTGGAGAAAAAACAATAGCAACAGCAACAACAAAGAGCAAAGATTAATGAGGGTGCAAAGAGAATGAGAATATTACAGGAAGGAGAAAAAATATGTGGTGTCTACAGGGAGGAAGAATGATTTTTGAGAGGAAAGAGGGAAGAGGCATAGTAAGAGTAAGTAATAGATACTATGCTACAAAAGGGAAAAAATAAAATTTCAAACAAGAAAAAGAAGAAAGAACCCTGGCTGGTGTAGCTCAGTGGATTGAGCACGGGCCTGTGAAGTAAAGGGTTGCTGGATTAATTCCCAGTCAGGGCACATGCCTGGGTTGCAGGCCAGGTCCCCAGTAGGGGACACATGAGGGGCAATCACACATTGATGTTTCTCTCCCACTCTTTCTCCTTCTCTTCCCATCTCTCTAAAAATAAATAAATAAAATATTTTTTAAAAAAGAAGAAAGAGCAGGAGGCAGGCAAAATGGAGTAAGGGGAAAAGTATATTATGAGATTTGAAAATAAAAAATAGTGAATAGATAGGAATAAAATTGAGGAAAAACAGCAGCCACATTATCAACAACAAATGAGCAAAGGTTAATAACAGTAAAAAGAGTAAGTATTATAAGAAAGTGCAAAGGAATGTGTGGTGACAAAGACAAAAATGATTTTGAGAGGATAGAGGTTGGAGAAATAATAAAGATAAGGAATAGAAACAAGGCATAGAAAGGGAGAAAATAACATTTAAAATGAGAATAAGAAAGAGAAGGAAGAAGGCAAAATGGAATAAAAGCAAGGGAAAAGTAAAACAGGAGATTTGAAATAAAAATAAAATCTAAAAAAGTAAAATAAGGGATAAAATTGAAGAAAAATAAACATGTTAAAAAATTATGCAAGAGAAAAAATATCACAGGTGCTGAAAAGAGTTAGGGAGAATTCGTCTCAGTAGAGTTTGGTGTTTGCCTGTTGTCTTCTCATTCTGAGTCCAGCTCTGGGAATGTCAGATGGTGTCCCTGTCTAGCTCTAGGCAGCCTGTTTGAGGCTCCAAGTGGCCCACAGTTTGCGGATGTCTCCTTCAGGCTTGGCGGCATCCAGGATAGTCCTTGCTACTCTGCCCTGTTGGCTTTTTATCATCACGAGGCCCAGGGGTGGGTGGGTCATCTAATGTCCAGCAGCACCACAGGTACCATCTCCATCTGCCTCTAGAGGGGGCTTCTGGTGCAATTGGGAGGGTGGGATACCTGGATTTCCCCTGGGAGGCTCTCTATTGAGTCTTCAGGGAAGATGGTGGGTGTGTTCCTCTACTCTTGTGCTACACGTCTTGGTGGTAGCCAGATTATTTCCAATAATGTATAGTTTCTGATGAATTAACTGTCCTTTTCATGTGAGGGGCCAGTCTGTGTAGAGGGTCAGCTCTTTCCTACTTGGTGCTGATGGCAGCTCAGTGTAAGAGCGGAGGCTGGACAGGACCCTGAATTGCTTTTACTGTGCCAATTTTTGCACCCTTAGCCCAGCTGGTTTCAGTGAAATGGGGCCTGAGGAACCAGCGTGTCTGGCTGCAGCTGAAAAAAGTTGAAAGTTGAAAGGCCTCCCTTAGCATTTCCCTTTCTTTCCCCTGCAGGAATGTGCCTAGCAGGGATTCTTGAGCCTGGCCTGACTGTCCTGCAGAATTTCCCCATTGGATGTGGTGCTTGCAATCCTGCAGGAGCATGTGCTGGGCACTCTTTTCCTTCCCAGAGGCTTTTATGCTGCTGAGGGAGGGAGGTCTGCCTGTCTGCAAAGAATCTCAGGTGTTCAACTCTTGCCCATCTAACTCCCAGCCCACTGCCCTTGCAGGAGACTCAGTTCCGAACTCTCCTAACTCTCTGTTCTGTGTAGCTCTCGGCTTGCTAGCCACACTGGGTAGGGTCCCAGCAATCCTTTTGTTGTGCCACTTTCTGAACTCCCTGCCCAGATGGGTTCAGTGGGAACAAACTGTTCTTTCAATCTGGTCTTTGCTGGCAGAGCAGCTTCACGCAGGGTCCCTGCCCAGCATACTTCAGCTGCCCTTTTCAAGTATCTCTATGTGGCACTCACACTGCAGCACTGAGTCACTGCCTCACCACCACCTCCCTTCAAAGCAAAAAGTCTCTCTTGGTCACAGCTGGCTGCAGCCTGTTGATGCCTTCAACTGACCCATGTGTGGCCCCCTGATCGTTTTAGGAGATAGAGTCCCTATTGGCACTGTTCCAGTTGGCACTGCAACTGTAGGTGTGCTGCTCACTATGTGTGCCTATCCTAGATCTCACAGACTTCACATATCTGCCCAAGTCATTCCCAATTAGGGTTGGGGAATCCATGTGCAGGACTGGGGCCCCCTTCCCTGGTAGGGGAGGGAGCTACAATGCTGTGATTTCTCCCTGGTCTCTCTGCCGATGCAGGCACCACACACATGGTATTTTCCCTTCAACTTATAAAATCCCTTACTGATGGTATGAAGCCACTTCTGTACTCCTTGACTTCAAAACTTCCTATCAGCTAAGATGCCATTGATGTTCAGGTTCCTTGTGGGAAGATCAGCTGAAAATCCCAAGTTGGGGACAAGAGCAAGTGGACTTAGCTTCCACCTACAGGCTGTCATCTTCCACCAGTTGTGGTGCAGGTTGTTTATCTACTAATGGGCACCTGGGCTGCTTCCATAGGTTGGCTATTGTAAATAATACTGCAGTGAACACAGAAGTGCATGTATTCTTTTGAATTAGTGTTTCAGGTTTCTTTACATAATTCCCCGAAGTGGAGTTGCTGGGTCATAAGACAGTTACATTTTAAATTTTTTGAGGTGACTCCATACTGTTTTCCACAGTGGCTGCACCAGTTTACATTCCCACCAACAGACCATGAAGGCTCTGCTTCTACACATCATCACCAACATTAGTGGCTTGTTGATTCAGTGCATTGTCTTTCCATTTTGTTGATAATTTTATTATCCATTGTCACCTCCATAAATTCAGCAAAAAAGGAAACATTTACTTTGAAGGAACTTTTTATTTTATCATGTGTCATATCAGGGAAAAGCTAATAAAATAGTATTCATGAATTCTACACACATACACACAAAGAATTAAAACCATAAAACTCCTAGAAAAAAACGTTGGCAGCAGGCTCCTTGATATCACTCTTCATGGTGACTGTTTGGATTTGACACCAAAGACAAAGGCAACAAAAGCAAAAATAGACAAGTAGGACTTGTCTAAAACTAAAAGACATCAAACCAAAAGACTGCATAGTATAGCAAACCATCAACAAAATGAAAAGAAACCTACCAAATGTGAGAAAATATCTGTAAACTGTATATTCAATAAGGGGTTAATACCCAAAATATATGAAGAGCTTATATAGTTCAGTAACATAAAACCAAACAATCTGATTTAAAATATTGTCAGAAGATCTAAATAGACAGGTACATGGAATGATGCTCAACATCATTAATCATCAGGGAAATGCATGCAAAAACCACAATCAAATATCACCATATTAGAATGGCTATTAAGAAAGCAAGAAATAACAAATGTTGGCAAGGGTGGAAAAAAGGGAACCCTTGTTGGTGGGAATGTAAATTAGTCCAGCCACTATGGAAAACAGTATGGAGGTTGAAAAAATAAAATATAGAAATATCGTATTATCCAACTATTCTACTCTGGGTATTTATCCAAAGAAAATGAAAACACTAATTAAAAAAGATATATGTACCCCTGTGTTCATCACAGCATTATTTATAGTAGTCAAGATATGAACACAATATAAGTGTTTACTGATGGATTAATGGATAAAGAAAATATGCTATGTATTATATAGTAGAATACTACTCAGCCATAACAATCCTGAAGTCTTGCCATTTGCAACAACATGACTAGGCCTTAAGGGTATTATGCTGAATTAAATAAGTCAGAGAGAAAGGGCAAATACTGTATGATTTCACACATTTGTAGACTCTAAATGAAATAAATAAAGAAGAAAAAACAAATCAGAACAAAACTCTGGAGAATAGATTGGAGGCTATGCAAAATGAGTGAAAGGGGTCAATTGTATGGTGACAGATGGTGATTAGACATGAAACTAATACAATGGCATATACTAATTACCTTAATTTTAAAAAAAGTGAGTTCAGATTTTTCATGGACTAAAAGAATATCAAATTCCTGCTGCTTCCATCATTCCAAAGTATTTCTGATGTGGTGATACCATGTTCACATTGTACAAAGACTAGCACAATTCTTTTACTTTAAGAAGATTGTCATGGGCCAAGATAGAGGTGTAGGTAGATACACTTTGCCTCCTCATAAAACCAAAAGAAGGACAACAACCAATTTAAAAACAAAAAACCAGAACTGCCAAAAAAGCGAACTGTATGGAAGTCCAACATCCAAGGAGTTAAAGTAGAAACATTCATCTAGACTGGCAGGAGGGGCAGAGAATGGGCAGCCAGGGTAGAGGAGAAACAAGGCAGTGGCTGGAGGACCAGGGAGGGCAAGGCGATTGCTAGCAGACCAAGCAAGGTGGTGGCTGGCGGACTGGGAGGAGTGAGACAAACTACACAACCCAGGGTCGCAGTGTAGGGAAATAAAGCCTCAAGACCTCTGACCGAAAAAACTTATGGGAATTGAGGTGGCAGGAGAACTCTCAACTTCACAGGACAGTTTTTTAAATAGACCTACAAAGTCCTAGAAGGTACACAAACCCACCCAACCAGGAATAAGCATCAGAAGAGTCCAATTTGCTTGCAGGTAGCAGAGGAAGTGACTGAAAGCCAGCTGAAAGCTGAGCAAACAGCATTGTTCCCTCTCAGATGCCTCCCCCACATACAGCACCACAACACAGCAACATGTTTTACCCTGCCCTGGTGAATACCTAAGGCTCCGCCTCTTACTGTATAACCGGTGTGCCAAGACAAAAAATATGGCCCAAATGAAAGAACAGATCAAAGCTCCAGAAAAATTTCAACTAAGCCACGAAGAGATAGCTAACCTATCAGATACAGAGTTCAAAACAATGGTAATCAGGATGCTCACAGAAATGGTTGAGTATGGTTGCAAATCAGAGGAAGAAATAAAGGCTATGCAAAGTGAAATAAAGAAAAATATACATAGAACCAACAGTGATGGGAAAGAAACTGGGACTCAAATCAATGGTTTAGGGCAGAAGGAAGAAAGAAACACTCAACCAGAACAGAATGAAGAAACATGAATTTAAAAAAATGAGAAGAGGCTTAGGAACCTCTGGGAAAACCTCAAACTTTTCAACATCTGAATCATTGGGGTTCCAGAAGGAGAACAGGAAGAGCAAGAAATTGAAGACTTATTTGAAAACATAATGAAGAAAAACTTCCTCAATCCAGCAAAGGAAATAGACTTCCAGGAAATCCAGGAAGCTCAGAGGGTCCCAAAGAAGTTGACCCAAGGAACCATACACCAAAGCATATCATAATTACATTAGCCAAGATTAAAGATAAGGAGAGAATCTTAAAAGCAGTAAGAGAAAAGGAGACAGTTATCTACAAAGGAGTTCCCATAAGACCATCAGCTGATTTATCAAAAGAAACCTTACAGGCAAGAAGGGACTGAAAAGAAGTTTTCAGTCATGAAAGGCAAGGACCTACAACCAAGATGACTCTATCCAGCAAAGCTTTCATTTAGAATGGAGGGCAGATAAAGTGCTTTCCAGATAAGGTCAAGTAAAAGGAGTTCATTACAAAGCCCTTTTTATATAAAATGTTAAAGGGACTTACCTAAGAAAAAGAAGATGATCAAAATTATGAACAGTAAAATGACAACAAACTATCAACAACCAAACCTAAAAAACAAACTAAGCAAACAACTAGAACAGAAACAGAATAACAAAAATGGAGATCATGTGAAGGGTTATCAGTGAAGAGTGAGAGTGGGCAAAATGGGGGAAAAGGCACAGGAAATAAGAAGCATAAATGGTAGGTACAAAATAGACAGGGGGAGGTTAAGAATAGTATGAGAAATGGAGAAGCCAAAGAACTTATATGTATGACCCATGGACATGAACTAAAGTGGGGGAATGCTAGTGGGGGAAATGCCAGGGCAGAGGGGAATAAAGGGGAGAAAAAATGGGACAACTGTAATAACATAATTAATAAAGTATATGAAAAATAAATACTATTGCAGTGCAACAAAAAAGAGACTGTAGTATTGTGATGATTCATGATGAAGGAACTGAAAGTTGGAGATAGAAATTTTAATAAAGTGTTTCAGTTTTTCATTGCCAAGATACCAAAGTTGCTGAGTTTTGGCAACGTGGGCCAGTTATTTCCTAAAGTTGTTTTTAAGTTTTTCATATTTATACCTTTAATTATGCCATTTATTCACCCCTCTCTTCAAAGACTCTCTTTCCTAGGCGAAACTCAAATTCTGTCACCCATATCATTCCTAGGACACCATGTCTTTATTTTTCTTTTGAATGTCAACCTCATTTACTTATTTCTAATTGTTCAGAGAGCCTTTCAGTAAATAGAGGAAGAGGAAATGCTTACCACGTTATTTTGAGGCAAGCATTATCCTGATCTTAAGATCAGGACAAAATGTTACAGGGGAAAAAAACCAGTAGGCCAATGTCCCTACTGAAAATAGTTAAAAATATACTTAATAAAATATTAGTAATTGGAATCTAGAAATCTCTATAATACATCATGTAATAATCTGACCAAATGGGCTTTACCTCAGGAAAAGAAGGAAGTGTTGTTTAACACTTAATAAACGACGGAAAAAGGTCTAGTTAGAGATCACTTCCGAAATGGAGGCATGGAATGCTCTGCAGACCCTCTGCCCCACAACCAGTACAACTGGCAAAAGTTAGAACAAGCCAACACTAAAATCCCAACCAAGCATTAAAGCCTCTGGAAATGATTCTAAGGCCATATTCCAAATGAAGAAACATTTATTCAAGAAAATCTACTAAATTTTACTAAGAACAATAAGATTCTGTGACATATGAGCTATGACCTGCTCCTTCTCAATGAAAGCAATGGAGGCCTCACTCCAGGCACGTTGAAACAAGTACACAGGCTTTATTCCCCATTCCATTCATTTTTGTACAGGAGGGACAGGATGCTGACTTTTTAAATTTGTTCCCAGCTCCATGCTGAAAAAGCCGTATTCCAGGCAAGAACAGGTAGCAGGCCTGGGATTCTCTTCCTCCACCCAGTCACTTTCATAGGGGGAAGGAACCAGTAAGCCCAAGGCATCAGGCTGAGGATGTTGGGGCCTCAATAACCCTCATCCCAGCTTGCTAATAGGGTGGAAGTTTCATACTGGGAAGGGAAAAGGAGAAGACTAGAAATGACTGTGCCCAATCAGCATCCTAATACTCATGAATGCTCATGTCACTCTGAGAGAAACTTGGCCAGCTCCAGAGAAGTACAAAATTTTGTGTAGAAGGAGAGGCAGGTCATAAGAGCAAACTGTGATGCTCTCCCCAAGGGAACTGACTGTATTTGGAACAGTATGGGACAGTTCAAACCTAAGGGAGTGCTCAAAAACTGGTCATTTTGGTGGTAGTCAATTAAGAGGAGACTCACGGCTCTGTGAGTCCAACAAGATGAATTATAGACCAGCTAGACCGGATTTAATTGAGTAAGATTGAATAAGACTGGAGAGCAATTGATGTCTAGCTCACTCTTAAAAACAAAGCAATAAGCCGACAGTTGGGGGAGGCTAACAGCTGGGTTTGTTATCAACAGAGATAGGCAACTTCACAGAGAAATCAGGAAAATAGAGAGAGCCCTGCCCAAACTCCTGGCATCCTAGAGTATTTGAGTGTGTTCCCTACTCTGTGCCCTTTGAGAAGCAGCTTAGTCTACACACTGTGAGGGGGGTAGACTTCACTAAATTAGTCCAACCAATTTGTTAAATAAAGAAGACACAGCAATAACCCCTGGGTGGGTAGGAGGTTGATATCCTGATTTAACAAACATATTATCTAAAATGTACAGTATAAACCAAAAATTATGAGACACGCAAAGAAACAGGAACATATGTTCCATTTAAAGGGGGGGGGAAGCAGGCAGTAAAAACTATCTTTGAAGTTATTCAGATAACAGACTTACCTATACCAGTTAAAAGATGCAGATTATTAGATAGGATCAAAAAGCAATACCAACGGTCTACAAGGAACTCACATTAAATATAAAGATAGACATAGATTAAAAATAGATAATGCAGAAAGACATACCATGTTAACTAATCAAGAGAATGTAGAAATAGTTGTATTGATTCTAGACAGATATGGCTTCACAGGAAGGAGAGTTATCAGGGATAAACAGGGGTATTACGTAATGATAAATGGGTCAATTCTCCAAGAGGACATTATGACCTGTAATTCACCTAGAGGGAGTGAGAGAGTGCCATAGTATGGGAGGCAGAAACCGATTGAACTACAAAAAGAAATAGATTAATTCACTGTTACAATTAGAGACTTCACCCCTCTATCAGAAAAGTTCAGATCCAGGAGGTATAGGAAGTCAGTGAGAACACAGTTGAGTTTGATGTGTGTATCTGTACACCACTTCATGCAGCAAGAGTAGAATACACATTCTTTTCAAGCTCACATGGAATATTTCCAAGATAAACCACATTATTGGTCTTAAAACACACCTTAACAAATTTAAAGGAATAGAAATCATGCATTGTCTGTTCTCGGACCACAGTGGAATTAAGCTAGAAATCAGTAATAGAAAGTAGTTGGAAAATCCCAATATGCTTGGATATTAACAACACATTTCTCAATAACACATGGGTCAAGGAAGAAATCTCAGGAGGAATTTAAAAATATTTTGAACTATTTGAAGAACCTTAAGAGGAATGGCAGGTTGAAATAAGGATAACATTTATTTATAAAGATATGTGTTTCTCATCCTAGCATGTACTGTTTTTCCCCCTTTCTCAGACTCTGCATGGCTCTTTTACAAAGTATCATGTTAGCATTTACTGAGTGCTTACCAGTATTTGGGTGATTTTTTTCTTTTTAGAAAAAAAAATACTCCAAAGATAATTCTTTTTCCAGCAATGAAAAATTATAATTTAGTAAATGAATAGAAATTATATATCTAATATTCATTAGCTTCAAAAATAACACTGGAAGAATATTTAGCTATGTCAATTATTGTAAGTACTACTATTACATATGTGAGAATTAGGTTCTAAAGTAGCACAAGGCAAAACAATCTTAAATTGACAAGGTTCTTACTAAATTTGGTGAATACGTATAGTACAGAGATAATATTAAACTAAATCATGCATCCTTCTTAAAGCAGCTGTTTTTTTTCAATGTTGGAAGAAAATGATTGTTTTCTTTCAACCTGAGCACTAGATGACATTTTTAGTGTATTTTGGATTTATGTTGATTGAAAATTATATTGTGGCTTAAATACTTGAACCCTATACATTGTAACTGTTTTTTCCCCCAAAAGGCCTTTCTGAATTGAGTTAAATAGGTAGAAAACAAGCTTTCATTTCTGGTCTTAGGCTTTTTCTAGGGCATAATCTTGTTGAGTGGAATATTACGTAGAATTGTTCATACTGCATTCCTGCATTCATGGTCATTCATTGTCTGTCTGTCTGTCTGTCTCCCTCTCTCTCTCACACACATATTTTGGTGTTGGCCATGCTATTTAGTTTAATTCCTGGATATAAATGTATGTAATTTGTGCCATCTCCTTATTCAGCCTCTTACCTTAATCTTTAATGTTTGTTCTTTGCTTCTAATTCATACCCTTCTTTCATTCCCATCACAGAAATCGTGACTGGTGCAGGTAGCAAGTTGACTTAAATTGGCAGGATTAATTTTCTAGTTCTACACATTAGAGAAAACAGATGTGTAATAAATAATATGTGTTATATTATTACATGGTAGCACTGGACATGACTTACAATATATCTCTTTCTTCAATTTCTGTGAATAAGTTAGGTTCTATTTTAGGGCAGGCCAAAGTTTTTTTCCCTAAAATTTCATACTTCAGCCAATCACAGCTATACATCAGTTACATAAATGGCAACTTAGGTCCTGTATTTATAGATCTCTACTTTTTAGAGTAAGAGATTTTAAAACTAAATACAGTAATAAAATGATCCATTTTCTAGGAAGAAAAAAACTACTAAGTATATATTACCTCAAGGGAAAAAAAGTGGGTTATTATTGTTTTAGTTGACAATTTATGGATCTTTCTAGGGCAATAGACCCTTACTGTTCTCTGAGAGTTCTTATTTTAATTTCTGTTTCTTAAAATTAGTAACTTTGCTTTTACTCTGCTTTTGTATGTGATCTGGAAAGGCCTTTTTAAAAAAATACTTAAATTTTAGATTATGTTCAACATTTTGTCTCTGTTGTGTTTATCTTTGGCAGTCTTGACATTTTTAACTTTAAATTCCTTATCAAGTAATTTAGAATGATTCAATTTTACATTACAAATATACTGAATGAAACTTATACTTTAAGTATTCCAAATTGGGCCAATACCCACTGGACCTCTTCCAAGTAAGAGAAACATGGAAGTAAAGCCCAAAAACTCCCTAGAACTCTGCTGGGAACTGAAGCTTCATTGTAACTGAGAATTTTCTTGACATTAGGTCATTTCATGCTTCATTAAATATATCTCCTGCAGCAAACCGCAGAAATATGCATTGGGTCACCTCGAAAGTATAGAATTATCTTGAAATAAAAGCTGTTGTTAAATGCCTTCCATGTCCATAGTGTTAATACTTTTTTATGGGAGAAAAAAAGATGAAATATAGGCCCTTTTCTCTGCCACATCCCTGCCTGCAGTGTGGTCTCTGTTGCAAACATTAAGCAATAATTAATTATTTGCATTTATTGTGTACATTAGGCATTATTTCAGAGTGCTTAACTTGAAAACCATTACTTTTGGTTCACTGAGTCTCTTTAGGGCACTTTCTTTATGTATAGAATTATGCTAAGCAATATGGTTACTTTTTGTTAATACATAATTGTTGGGGTGACAAGCCTACTTATAAAAAGTTGAACACAGAATATGTTATATAGTATAAAGATGTATAAAAGCTAGAATAGTTAGGGAAGACATCGCATGGAGGAGAGTAGTAACCAAGTGGAGAATTAACACTTTTTGAAGACCGTGGACAAGTGTATAGGAAAGTTCGTGTTAACGTTTCATCTGGAGAGTTCTTCTTCTTATAGCTCCTGTGGGAGCTTTTATTTGTGCCACTCATTTGGCACCAAGTGGATGTTACTTTGTGTTGTGTTTACCTTTTAACATTTCCCTATCTAGTTCCAGAATGGATGGTATTCTCCAAAAGTGAAGATAGTGTTATAGTTTGATGTACTTAATTATACCATATTATCTTGCAATAGTTGGTACTCAGTGATACTTCACAGTTATATCACCTCTAGAAGTGGATGAATTTCCAATAATTATTTCTCAGATACCATTTTTGTATATTTTTCTGTGTGACAATTGTAGTGCCATAAAGGTTAAGTCTCCTAGTAGAATCTCCTTTTATAAAGCCCCCAGGACTGGAAAATCAAAACGGTGGGGAGGGGATAGTATGTGTATTCAATTGAGGATACCTGCTTAATACTCTGGACTCAGTGGGAAATTGTCTTTGGGTTGTTTAATTATGCCAGGTTCTGATAATTTTATGTGTTCTCTTTTCATAGTGAATTCATGTTGTTAGGTAGACATGGTCCCTTCTACTTGGGTCAGTGTTCAAGTGAGACTAATCATTTTTTCTTTCACTAAGTTCAAATGTGTATTTGTAGTAAGATATATATAACATAAAATTTGCACTTTTAACTATTTTTAGTCTACAGTTCAGTGGCATTAAATTATTGTGCAACTGTTATCACCACTCTTTTTTTCTAGAGTTTTTTCATCATTCCTTACAGAAACTCTATACCCATGTAACAGTAACTCATTTCTCCTCGTCTGTCAGCCCGATAACCACTATTCTACTTCCCATTTGTATGAATTTGACTTCTAGTTGTTTCATATACATGGAATCATTTGATATTTATCTGTTTGTGTCTTGTTTCACTTAGCATAATGTCTCTAAGGTTTATTCATGTTGTAGCATGTATCAGATTTTCATTCCTTTTTAAAGCTGAACAGTAATACTCCATTATATGAATACACTGCATTTTGTTTATTCATTGGTCTGTTGATAGGCGTTTGAGTTGTTTCTATCTTTTGGCTATTGTGAGTAATACTGTTGTGCATGTTGGTATACTCACTAAGTTTTTATTTCTGAGTGTTTGTGTATTTTCCATTTATCCCACTCCTTTCTAGTTAATACTGTTCTTTTGAGAAAATATTTTAAAATAATTCAGAAAGTTATTAGTTGTTTCTTCATTTGTATTATGGACCAGAATCTCTCAGAAAGGTGACTTTATTCTAGTAAAATGTATTTTTTTAAAGAATCATCCTTATTTTATTTTTTAATTTAATTTATTTATCTTTAGAAGGGAAGGGAAGGAGAGAAATATCAATGTATGGTTGCTTCTGGTGCATCCCCTGCTGGGAACTGGCCCCTACTGGGAACTGGCCTGCAACCCAGGCATGTGCCCTGACAAGGAATCAAACCGTGATCTTTTGGTTTGCAGGCCCACGCTCAATCCACTGAGCTACACCAGCCAGGGGTTAGTAAAATGTATTGATTCTTTAAAATTTTACTTAGAAAACAATCTTACTTCCTTCATGTGCCATTTTTTTGACTGCCCTCTGTACACATAATATTTGCTCACAAGAGGTATCACTTCTATGGCCACTCATGGAAGTGATAGTTATTTAAATTAAAGTAAACCAAGGACATATCTGTAAAGGAAGTGAGATTAAGCTAAGGCTTGAAAGATTTGTATTACTTTGATTGGCAATTGGAAGATGAGGCAGGCTTTCAAAGACGGAACATTTTTAATGATATGGAATCAAAGAAGTCCCAGGTTTACTTGAAAATAGTGAACACAGTAGCACACAAAATAGTGGCACACAGTTGTTTAGGCTGGAGAAATATAATAAGAGAAAAATCTGGAAAATATTTTAGATCTTTTTTAAAGTATATTTTATTGATTATGCTATTACAGTTGTCCCTTTTCCTCCCCTTTATCCCCCTCCTCCCCCAACCCTCTAGCATTCCCCACCCTGCTTAGTTCATATTTATGGGTGGTACATATAAGTTCTTTGGCTTCTTCATTTCCCATACTATGTTTGACCTCCCCCTGTCTGTGTTGTGCCTACCATTTATGCTTCTTATTCCCTGTACTTTTCCCCACATTCTCCCCCTCTACCTCCCCACTGATAGCCCTCCATGTGATCTCCAATTCTGTGGCTCTGTTCCTGTTCTAGTTGTTTGCTCAGTTTTTGCTTTTGTTTTTTTTAAGGTTCAGTTATTGATAGTTGTGAGTTTGTTGTCATTTTACTGTTGATAGTTTTTTCTTTTCTTTTTTTTCTTAGATAAGTTCCTTTAACATTTCATATAAAAAGGTCTTGGTGATGATGAACTCCTTTAGCATGACCTTACCTAGGAAGCAGTTTATCTGCCCTTCCATTCTGACTGATAGCTTTGCTGGATAGAGTCATCTTGGTTGTAGGTTTCATGACTGAAAACTTCTTTTCAGTCCCTTCTTGCCTGTAAGGTTTCTTTTGATAAATCAGCTGATAGTCTTAGGGAAT
This sequence comes from Sturnira hondurensis, assembly GCF_014824575.4. Taxonomy (NCBI): domain Eukaryota; kingdom Metazoa; phylum Chordata; class Mammalia; order Chiroptera; family Phyllostomidae; genus Sturnira; species Sturnira hondurensis. The sequence goes on from NW_028079136.1 coordinate 6,721,991, forward strand.
CTTCTTTGTAGGTGACTGTCTCCTTCTCTCTTGCTGCTCTTAAGATTCTCTCCTTATCTTTAATCTTGGCTAATGTAATTATGATATACTTTGGTGTGTGGTTCCTTGGGTCAACTTCTTTGGGACCCTCTGAGCTTCCTGGATTTCCTGGAAGTCTATTTCCTTTGCCGGATTGAGGAAGTTTGTTTTCATTATGTTTTCAAATAAGTCTGCAATTTCTTATTCTTCCTGTTCTCCTTCTGGAACCCCAGTGATTCAGATGTTGAAAAGTTTGAGGTTTTCCCAGAGGTTCCTAAGCCTCTCCTCATTTTTTTTGAATTCTTGTTTCTGCATTCTGTTCTGGTTTAATGTTTACTTCCTCTTACTCCAAATCATTGATTTGAGTCCCAGTTTCCTTCCCTACATTGTTGGTTCCATGTGTATTTTCATTTATTTCACTTTGCGTAGCCTTTATTTCTTCCTCCATTTTGTGACCACACTCAACCATCCTGATTCCCAGTGTTATGAACTCTGCATTAGATAGGTTGTGTATCTCTTTGTTGCTTAGTTCTTTTTTCTGGAGTTTTGATCTATTTTATTTGAGCCATATTTTTTGTCTGGGTGCACCTGTTACCTTGTAAGGAGTGGAGTCTTAGGTATTTGCCAGGGTGGGACAGCCCTCTGTGTGTTGGTGCTTTCTGTGGGGGAAGGGTCAGAGAGGGAACAGTGCCACTTGCTCAGCTCTTGCCTCACTTTCCATCACTTCTCTCATTTCCCATAAGCAGATTGTGCCCTTTCAGGTGCTGATTCACAGGAGGGTGGGTTTTTGTATGTTTTAGGACCCCATGGGCCTCTCCAAAGGACTCTCCTGTGAGACTGGGAGTTTCTCCTGCTGCAACCCCCACAGATTTTTACAGCCAGAGGATTTGACTCTTTAGTTTCCCACACTGAAACCTGGGTTTCATGGTCTGTCTCACTCCCCAGTTGTTCTCAATTTATCCATGTGCAAATGTGGGCAGACTTGCTGCCTTGCAGGTCCTTTCTAGCCCAGTATCCTCCTCTCCTACTGGTCTGGATGAATATTTCTTTAACTCCCTGGTTGATGGACTTCTGTGCGGTTTAATTTTCTTGCAGTTCTGGTGGTTGTTTTTAAATTGGTTGTAATCCTTTTCTTGGTTGTGCAAGGAAGCAAAGCGTTTCTCCCTACACTTCCACCTTGGCCAAAACTGGAAAAATTTTTAGGGTCAGAATTTAAAAAGAAAAGTCTTTGAATGTTGGGCAAGGGAATATGATTTTATTTGTTTGTTTGTTTGCTTATTTATTTTTTTAAAGGGGGAGGCAGTGAGAAAGAGAGTGAGAGAAACATCTATTTGAGAAAGAGGTACACACCCCAACTAGGAACAGACCGCAACTAGGCATGTGCCCTGACTGTGAATGGAACTGGTGATCTTTTGCTTCGTGGGATGATGCCCAACCAAGCCACACTTGTCAGGGCAGAATTTAGTTCTTTTTTTTCAGTAACCTTGTTAATCTAGGGTAAGTAGCAAGGTATGTAAGGCAGAATGTGGCTAAAGACTAGCAGGCTCTCTCAAGCTGATTCATAGTTTAAAGGTAAGTAATAGATTGTGAGAAGGTGAGAATGCAGGGGCTAGGAAGAGAGAAAAGTCAGAGTTTTCTTAGAAATAGAATAATTCCACATTGCCCAATTCTCTTAACTACAGATCTTGCCAGTGAGTAGTTCAGAAGGAAATTTATTTGAGCTTATTATCTTATTACTTGAGTAAACATTTAATTTACTCTGCTCCAGGTAGTATCTCTAAGCTATGAAGATTGATAGATGAGCAAAGTACAGTTTTGCTTTTTTAAGGGCCTTATTCTTTTTTTTAAAAAAAGATTTTATTTATTTATCTTTAGAGGGGAAGGGAAGGACAGAGGGAGAGAAATATCAATGTATGGTTACCTCTGGTGTGTCCCCTGCTGGGAACTGGCCTGCAACCCAGGCATGTGCCCTGACTGGGAATTGAACTTCGATCCTCTGGTTCGCAAGCCCGAGCTCAGTGCACTGAGCTACACCAGCCAGGGCGGCCTTATTCTTATAAGTAGCCCTTTTTTCCCTATAAATTTTTTTTTGTAGTTTAAGTCCCTAAAGGATTTGTGGGTAAAATTTTCATGTGAAAACAGATTAGATCAGCTAGTGTATTATTTCTTAAAAACCTTACTATTTTAATGATTTGATATACAAAATCATGGGGCTATATAATTTCAGTATTTTAACAGAATTAAGTATTCTAACTTCTCAAAGTTCTGGAAATATTTATTTTACATGTGTTATTTTTCACATAATAAACTACATATTTAAAATAAATAATTTGAGTTTCAATATGTGTACACTCATGACATTTTTAACATAATAAAAAAAAGAATGTGTGTCTGTCATCCCCCAAAAGTTTCTCTTTCTCTTCCTTGCATTCTCAGGCTTTCTGTCACTATAGATTAGTTTGCATTTTCTAGCATATTTAATATAAATAAAATCATGCAGTATACATATTTTTCTCTAGCTTCTTTAAACAGTATTATTTTGAGATTCATATTTTTTGCATCTATCAATAATTTGTCTTTTTATTCCTGATTAGTATCTCCTTGTATGTATATACTACCATTTTATCTATTCACCTGTTGATGGACATTTAGTTGTTTCCAGTTTTCAACTATTATAAGTAAAGCTGCTAAGAATATTTGTGTGAAATCTTTATGTTTACATGATTTTATTTCTCTTGGGTAAATTCCTGAAATTTGAATAACTGTATAATATGATAGGTGTGTATTTAACTTTGTGAGGGAACTGCTAAACTGTTTCCCAATCACATTTTACCAAATTATATTCTTTTTTTTTTAAAGATTTTATTTATTTATTTATATTTAGAGGGGAAGGAGAGAGGGAGAGAAACATCAATGTATGGTTGCCTTTAGTGCATCCCCTGCTGGTAGTTGGCCTGCAAGGAACCGGCCTGCAACCCAGGCATGTGCCCTGACTGGGAATCGAACCACGATCCTCTGGTTTGCAGGCCCGCGCTCAATCCACTGAGCTACTCCAGCCAGGGCTCACCAAATTATATTCTTACAAACACTATATAAGTTTTCTACTTCTTGTGTATTCTGGCCAACACTTGGTAGATTCAATCTATTTAATTTGAGCCATTCTAACAATTGCCTATTGGTATCTTAATGTGGTTAGTTGCCATCTGAAATATATTCTTTGGTGAAATGTCTGTTCTAATATTTTCCCATTTTAAAAACTGATTTGTTTGTTTCTTTATCATTGAATTACAAGAAAAGTTTTTTATATAATCTTCTACATGCATATATGCTATAAATGTTTCTCCTAATCTGTAGCTATTGTCTCGTTTTTATAAGTTTCTTTTGAAGTACAGAGGGTTTTTTGTTTTGGTGAAATCCGGTTTATAAATTTTTTCTTTGGTGCTTTTAGCATTATATCTAAGCATTGCCTAATCTAAGGTCACAAAGATTTGGCTTTTATGTTTTCTTCTAGTCACTTTATAGTTGTAGCTTTTCCATTTAGTTCAATATTCATTTTAATTTAAATTTTATATATTGTGGAAGTTATAGTTTGAGGGTTATTTTTATGGATATGGGTACCCAGTTGTTCCAGTGCCATTATTTGAGAAAATAGCTTTTCTCTATTGAATTGCCTTTATGAAAATCAAGCATTCATATACAGGGTGGGCACAGTAGGTTTACAGTTGTGAGTATGTGAAACAGTTTATTCTTGTATTATATTTATTAGTTATTGTTGGATTATTATTTATAAATGATTGTATTATTTTCCATACAAACACCTGTAAACCTACTTATGCCATAACCTATATGTATACTCTTATGTATCCACTTTGTCTATTCTGTACCACTTATACCTGAGTCTGTTTTCTGGCGAATACTACCCTATCTTAACTTCTGTAGTTTTATATTTTCATGAAATCTATTACTATGAGTTTTCCATTTTTTCTTCCTCAAAATTATTTTGGCTATTCTAGTTCCTTTGAGTTTTGGTATAAACTTTAGAACAAGCTTGTAGATTTGTACAGAAAACAATCTTACTGGGATATTGAGTGGGATTGTGTTCAATCTATTGATGAGTTTGGAGAGAACTGACATATTAATGAAATTAAACCTTCCAATCTATTAGCAATTAACATTTTTTATTCAGAGCTTTTTTCTTTCATTTATTATTGGTTTGTGATTTTTGCATATGGAGTCTGCATATATTTTGTTAGATTTACTCCTAAATAATTCATGTTTTCTGATGTACTTGTAAGTGGTTCTTTTAAAATATTGTCCTCGTGTTTTGAATCCTTGCTAAGCTCACTTAATAGTTCTAGTAACTTTTTGTAGGTTCTTTGGGATTTTTCATGGAGACAGTTCACATGCTGGTGCTCCCTCCACTGAACGTACTAGCCAGGGCAGAAGGTTTTAATTCAAAGATATGGCTATGTATTTCTTCCTGAGCTTCTTTAAAATTTTGTGTCTTTTAAAAATTTTATTATTTCATCTGAGTTGTTGACTTTATGGGCACAAAGTCATTTGAAATACTACCTTATTATTATATTATTTTTTGTTGAATCTGTGGTAACTGTTTCTATTCCTGATACAGGAAATTTGTGTCTTCTTTTTTTTCTTTGCTCGGTCTGGCTAGAGATTTATAAATTTTATTGAACTTTTCAGAGAACCAACTTTTGCCTTTATTGGTTTTTCTTTTCTTTTCTTTTTTCTGTTGTCTCTGCCTCTGTGTTTCTCTCACTCACACCCCACACGCAGATCTTTATTATTTTTCCTCTTCTTCTTCTGAACCATACTCTTAGATACTTGAGGGGAACCCTTGCAAGTCTCTGGACTTTTCTCTCTGCACACTTCTCTCTGCTGTGGTAGTCTGCTCTGCACACCCTGGCTCCTTTGGTCTTTCTGGGTATCTGCTCTGTCTGTTCTGTCTGTTCAGCTCAGGAGGTCTGTTGGATTTATCCCTCTCTGTGCTGCAACCTGGAAACTCAATGTAGGAAGCTGGGGCACTCAGTGAGGTCACCTCATTTACCAGGGGTCGTGGACTGCCATTTGCCTGATATCCAGTGGCTTGAAAACTATTTCATAATTTTGTATAGTTTTTTTCCTTTTACAAAGTTCTGTTTCTGGCAAGATAAGTAATCTAGTCCTCATTATTTCATTTTGGCCTGTCATTTACTTTTCAACTTTTTATCTTATCTAAATTAACTTTTTATTTTTAAGATTTTATTTATTTATTTTTAGAGAGAGAGGAAGGAAGGGAGAAATAGAGGGAAAGAAATATCCATATGTGATTGCCTCTGGAGCGCCCCCTGACTGGGGACCTGGCCCACAACCCAGGCTTGTGCCCTGACTGGGAATCAATGATTTACGTAAACCTATAGATTTGCAGGCCTGTGCTCAATCCACTGAGTCACTCTAGCCAAGGCCTAAATCATAAACTCTTAAAAGATAAGATAGCTTTGTACCTTTTATATTCTAATATGTATTGCAGGGCCTTGTACTCAGTCAGTGCACGTTGTGGATTTAACTTATTACTTGAGTTTATTTAATTGGATGGAAGAAAGAGATAAAACGGAAAAGTAAAGCCACCTCCCCTGCTTGTCAAATGAACTCTTTCTGGAGCCCTGGTAATAGAACTTCTGTATTCCACCTCCTGTTGGATAACTCTGGCCTTACACTTGGATTACTGGAACTACCCTGCTTCCCCCAGGCGCACATACATCACATGACCCAACTGGCCCACTTGGCCTTCAGGTTTCATGAGAATATGTCATTTGATAGAATGACAAGATACTGAGAAAGGAGAGAAATCTGTGATTTCTCAGAAATTCATAGATCAAGAAACCATCTCAAAAAGATCTCTAGATGCTGACACTAAGTGTCTAGTTTCATTATTAGTATGAAAATTGATTTTTTTTTGTTCTCAAACTTTTAGCAACTGTTTCTTCCTATTTTCCTGCCCCCTTTTCTTCAGCTCATATTGCATAAATAGTGGAGCTTCTTAATCTACCTTGTATGTCTTTTAGCTATGGTTTCAATTAAATTATTATTTTTTTGACTATTCGTGTTGAATTTTTGGTGAATATATCAGGCCTATCTTCCAAATTCAAGAATTCTGTCTTTATATAGAGAAGTTTATTTTCAAAAATTTTAGTTGGGTTTTCTTTATAACCACACATCTCCCCACTTTTGTTTTCATTACTTCTCATTGATTTTCATTTGAAGTCTTATTTTCCTTCATGTCTTGACATTTGATATGAATTTATTTTAAACATTTTTGTCATATATATAAAATTAATTTCATACTGAGTAAATTCATGTTTTATTATTTCTTTTTATGGCTCTAATTTTCAGCATTACATTTCTCCATATAGTTTTTTTACTTTAAATAATTTTTCTTTTTAAATTATAGTTGACATACAATGTTATTTTAGTTTTAAGTATATAGGCCAGTGATTGGACATTATGACTTACTAAGTGATAATCCCGATAAATGTAGTACCCATCTGACCCCATACATTGTTATAACAATATTATTGATTTTATTCCCGATGCTGTACTTTACATCCCTGTATCTGTTCTCTAACTGCCAGTTTGTACTTCTTAATCCCTTCACTTTTTCCACCCATCCCCCATTCCCCTCCCATCCTGCACTCAGGTTCCCAGCTTTCCATGCAATTTTAAATATTGGTTTGCAGGCTTATTTTGAGTGGAAATTATTTTTTTCTGTTACTTTTCTCTCCCCTTCCTCCCTCTGCTCATCCCTGTTTCTAGGTATTCAGTTAACTTTCACTTTAACCCTCTGTGCTCCATCCAGAACCAAGATTCATTTCCGAATTTGTGATTCTGTCTCAAGTTGTGTTGGAGAGGTGACAGAAGCACTTGGTACTTCGGTGCAGTGCCTTGCAGTTGGCTAACAGGTGATGTCAGCACCCTCTCCCTCCCTGCCCAGAGGTGAAGGCTGACGCTGTGTGTGCCTGTTTTCTACCCTCCAGCTTATTGCTGTGTGTGCCTGTTTTCTACCAGCTTATTGCTTGGGGGCAAGTACTGGTGTGATGCTGAACTCTGTCACTCCCCTTTAAGATCTATAATCACCAGGCCTGAGCTTTTAGCGAAGTTTACTTTAAAAAAAAAGTTTCTGTTTTATTACTGGCCCTTTGGAGGTATTTATCTTGTTTTTGAACCTGTGTTATCTTTTCATATGTTTTATATGTATCATCAATGTTTTTGGTATACAGTTAAGGTCAAAGGTTTATTATTTTGCCATTCTGATTTGAAGTCACATTCCTAGGTTATATATAGTATGTTAATAAACTCCTCCTTATTCTCAGTGGACCAGAAAGTCAAGGAAAACTCAGGATTATAAACTGTGTTACTCTTATATTGGTCCTCTGTAATAGAAAATACATAAGTGGTTTCTTTAGAGTGTTGCTAACTTGTGATTGCTTAATTTCAGTCTAAATTCTGTGAGTTAATACTCCATGAACTTCTGCTACCTAAGTCTTCAAAATACTATCGTACAAGGGGACGTTATTATTCTGGAAGTCTTAGATCCTAGAACTTACCTGGGTATATCTGGGCACTTTATTTAATCTTTCCGTATTTCAGGTTCCCCCTTTATAAAACAGGCAGAATATCTGCTTTTACTATCTCATGGGATACTGGTATAAGGTAATAGAGTTGAATTAAACAAAAGTTCTACTTAGCATCTGTTGAGAGACATAGTGCTACGTTCTAGGGAAATAACTAAATAAAACTCATCTCTGTGCTTATTTGCAATATAATGGAACATACAGATTGTTTTAAAATCAGGTGTAATACAAGGTGTAGTCTATGATAAATGCTCAAATACAGTTATTTAACAACAAATTAAGAGACTCCTCCTCCCCCAGGAGCACTGTAGCTTCAAGAAAGGAGTAAAAAGTTCCCTGAGTAAGCTGATCGTTGATCTAAATGCCTTGGACTTTAAAAATACCAAGGTGCTATGTAATCATAAGATGTTCTATTATTTTATTTTCCCATGGTCTAATCAGAATGGAGACCTCTTCACTGTTTCCTTTTTTCTTTTAGGTCAGACCTTCCTATTAAAACTTCATTCTTTTTTTTAAATATAGGTTTTGTTACTGTTATTTTATCATTAAAAAAAATCCTCACCCAAGGACGTTTGTTGATTTGAGAGAGAGCATTGATGCAAGAAACATCAATCCATTGCCTTCTTTGTGTGCATTGACTGGGAATCAAACCCACAGCCTACGTATGTGCCCTAATCAAGCACTGAGCCCACAACCTTTTGGTGTATGGGATGATGCTCCAAGCAACTGAACCTCCTCCTTATTGGTCCTGATGCTTCTGTCTAGGCATACTCTTATGGTGTGGTGGTCAGTCTTTCTTGTGTGAATGACTGATTTAGATGTTTTTTCAAGGGAAAAGTTTTCTCTTTATGTGTTTTATTTTTTGATAACATAATTGTTGGAAAGAAGATTTTTCTGTTAGGTTGCTTTTCTGAGATGTTACCTCTAAAGTCCCTAGGAAATGCCCATTTTGCTATTATCCAGATACATTTAGACTGAGCTTTTGCAGTAGAACATTTTGTTCTGTTTGCTGTCATTTTTTTTCAAGGGACAAAGATAAACAGCTTAAACAGATAACCATCTCTGCTTTCTGCTTCTAACAATAATATTTAGCAGCCAGTGAGTATTCTGTAATTACCTTTCTCAGAACGGCTGCATTAAGTAAATAAGCAGTAAGTATTTCGGGTGACTGATAGATGATAGAGTTTCAGGCTGCCATCTGCCCATATTGTGCTGAAACATTGTTTTTCTGTTTTGGCAAATAGTGTTCATCTTGTTTAGTCAGGTCTTATCAAAAACAGTGTTAGCATTTCATACCAAACATTTTTATAAAACTCATGCAGCTGAAACTGATAAATTTTGAACTGCTTGGATCATATTTCATTAGTTTCCTTAGATGAATATTTTGCTTATTTCCAAATTACAAGTTATACTGTATCTTGTGCTTTGCAGAATGATAACTTTTGTGCACTTAATGGATGCTATTTATAGTAAAACTTAGGTTTTTAAAAAACAGTTTATTTTTATTGTATTTTTTTCCCATTAACACAAATCTCAGCTTGAATTGAATCAGTATTTGGAAACATAATTTCATTTGATCCTTGCCTGCCAAAGGGTTTAATTACAGCTGTTTTGTGGGGCTTTTGTACTTAATGTTTGGTGGTTTCTATACCAGGTATGACTATAATTTAAAATGGTATTCCTTTGCAAACTTGATAGTAACAGCAATCTAAGGGATATAGTTTCAGCCTGGTTTCACAAAAGAGACAGCTATACAGGGTGGGTAAAAGTAGGTTTGCAGTGGTGAGTATGCGAAACAATTTATTCTTGTGTGTGTATATATATAGAGAGAGATATATATGTGTGTATATATATATAGAGAGAGAGAGAGAGAGATTTATTTATTTTAGAGAGAGAGAGAAACATCAAGTGAGAGAAGCATCAATCCGTTGCCTCCCATACGCCCAGACTGGAGATCTGACCATCTAACCTACAGCCTGAACATGTGCCTTGACTGAGGATCAAGCTTGCAGACTTCTGGTGTGTGGGGTGATGATGCTCCAACCAACCGAGCCACCCAGCCAGGGCTCTGATATTATTATTTATTAATTATTGTATTATTTTTATATAACTTTAAACTTACTTTTGTCCAGCCCTATATGCATATTTCAGGTTCAGGTTTTTTCTTCAATTACTTTATATTTAAGTAAGAATAGTACATCATTGGAATCACCGGAACCACTGGAAAGTAAACTCCTATAGGACAGGGATTTTATTCTTGTTACTCTGTTTTCAGTGCTAGACACAGACTATAGTTGTTTAGTAAACTAATTGAATTAATTGCCACCAGCCTCAAGGTCACTATTACTGTACCTGTTGCTTATAGCAATACTAACACATAGGACCTAAATCCTGTGCCCCAACCCGCAGCCTTCTGTTCTCTCTGCTGTCCCACCCTTTATGTCTCAGGTGAGAGGTTTTCTCTGTTTCATGTGTAATAATTGTAATAAAAGTACCAATGAAAGTGATAATGATTGCTAGTATATCAGAGTACCAGCTGTGTGACAATCTAAAGTTTCTGTACTAGTGTTCATTAATCATTTACTGTGTCTCGGGTACTATGCTAAATAATTTACATGTATTACATCATTTAATAATTATCAACAAAGTAAGATATATTTTATGTGCAAGAAAAATTGACATTCAGTAACACTAGGCAAAATTATAACCTAAATTAGGGCCAGAATTAGGAATCAGTTCTTTTCTGTCTGGTGTCCAAGACCATGAGATGATCAGCTTAGCCTTTTTTATTTAATATTCAAGAGATATGTTTTTTCTATAACCTTTGACTATTATGTGTAATACTGTTTTAGAGAACACAAGACAGAATGAGTATATCCTTATTAACATTGGCTATATTCAGAAAATTATGTTTAATTTATATGTATAAACAATATTTGGCTGCCTATAAGTAAAAAAATCTTTTATTTTAAAAGAAATCTCTTTTAGATTGCTTTAAAATTAGGTATATGATATAATAACAAAAGACCCTAGTGACAATAAAGAGCTTGATGGACCTATTTAAAATTTTCTATATCCTTTGCCTAGTCTATCCTGCATAAATATCTAGTAAACAAGATAGGTAATGAAATTTGGAGTAATTGGTTTTAGCCTAAATAAAATCATAAAATGCTGACTTAAAGTAGGTGAAAGGATTGTGTGAAGACTATGTAGTATCATATACTTTAACAGAAAGTAAAATCTGCAGAATGAAGATTCATGGTCACAAGTGAGTTTTATTTGAAGAACGTTTTGTGTCTAATTTTATTTGATCTTTATTTGCTAGTCTTAACCAGTGTGTTGGTTTTTAGTCCCCTTATTGGTTGTCAGTTATATACTTAGCTGTGTTTTGTTAGCTTGTAATTTCTTGTAGATGGGCCTTTCTAAGAGGTTTAAATATCATTTCAGCATCTGTGTTTTGGGTATTTACTGTGTGCCATATAAAGGTGCTAATAAGCATAGGGTAAGGCACAACTGTGTAAAATGGGGGTTCTCTTCTTAGTTTTCTTTTCATTAAAAACATAGAAAAATTAGCCCTGGCCAATGTGGCTCAGTTGGTTGGAGCATCGTCTGTAAACCAGGACCTCGCAGACTCACTTTCTAATCAGGGCACGTGCCGGTGTTCAGTCTCCAGTTAGGGCGTGTGAGAGAGGCAGCCAATGGATGTTTATCACATCGATGTTTCTCTCCCTCCCTTCCCCTCTGTCTAAAATCAGTAAGTATGTCCTCTAGTGAGGATAAAAAAATAACATAGAAAAATTAAAACATCAAAATAGAGAACAGTGAAACCCATGTACTCATCGTCCAGCTACAACAGCCCTTAACGCATGGTTAATCTTTGTTGGTGAGCCCTATCTGGTCATCATCTCTCGGCCTTCCAGTTAGATCATTTGGAAACAAACCACAGGTATTAATGTGATTATGTCTGTTCATCAGCCTCGCAGCCTTCCTGTTAGATCATTTTGAAACAAACCACAGGTATTAATGTGATCATGTGAACTTGTTTATATCCACCCATTTTTTTACATATAAGGTGAAATCTCATGTGGCTCAACTTATTTCATTCATAAATGTTCTTGTATTTATTTCTAAATGATAAGACATTTTTGTTTTTAATACAACCATATAGTTATTATCATACCTAAAAAATCAATAATAATTCCTTAATGTCACCATATATTGAGCAGTCTCCATATATCCACGTTTGTGTGTATGTGTGTACATATTGCTCCTACACCATTTTTCACAGTTGGTCTGCCTGAATCAGCAACCAAATTCCATGTATTGCTTTTACTTGATAGATCTCCTAAATCTGCCTTAATTATGATTTTCTTCATTCCCTAACTTTTCTTGGAAGTCATTTGTTAAAGAAATTCCTGTTCCTTAATTTCAATTTAATATTTTTTATAATTTAAAAGTTAAAATAATTTTATTTCAGTTTTATAAGGAAGTTAGGAAACATAAGTGTAATTCACTATGTATACTTACTTTACTTAATGTAAGCCTACTTTATTTTTCTTCATATACACTCTGTTACTAGAGTACTTACTACACTGTTCTAAGCACATTTATATTCATAACAACCCTGCAAAAACAGGTACTGTTATTGATCTCACTTAACAATACTTACAGTTGCTCGGACCCCAACAACCTAAGTCTCACTCAGGGTCTTCTCTTCCCCTCACATACCACATCCATCACATTAACTGCACTTTCAAAATAAGCCACTAATTCTTCCCCATCCTCAGCACTATGGTCACAATGACAGCTGCCATCATCTCTGCCTTCACTAATCACAGTTAGCCTTGAAAAGATAATATTTATGTTTATAGTAAAATTTTTTGAAGAATAAAATGCAAAATAGCCTCTGTGTTCTGACCCTCCAAAGACAGCTTCTCGGGTTTTGCTTTAGAGGTGATTCTGTTCACAGCCAACCACCCTTGTTTACCCATCTGGAAAAACACTGCCAGTGCCCTGCCTGGTTTTCGTCAGCACCTTCCATTTCTGGGCATGTTGTCCTGACATCTGACTGTCAGCACATACGATTTTTAGCCTGAGGGATTCTTTGTTCCCTGCAGTCTGTTCTGGCCCTGTACATCGCCCATCCAGAACGTCTGGGTAGTTCATGCTTCCCAGGAACACTCTTCAATGATTACTCACAGAAATTGAGGGAAAACCTCCAGCTCCTTCGCCCCCTGAGTGGGTTAACTCCAATGCATGTCTTACATTGCGTCTCAGAATTCTTCAGCATGGTTGAGCCCCAGTTGCCCACAACTCTAGCCTGCTTGTTTTATTGTATAGTGTGACTGTCTTTTCTTCCCTACTCTTGGGGTCGTCTCTCGAATAAACAAAATACTTACACTGAAATCCTTATATCAGGGTCTGCTTCTAGTAAAACCATAACATAAATTGTGCCACACTCAATACCCACCTTATTCCCCTAAGTAATCAGAAACTCCTCCAAAAAATCTGTTTATTTGGCCTTAAACACTCCAATTTGGCAATGTTTATTGTTTTCTCATAGAAAGCTGCTGGGATTAAAAGAATTTTGTGTTATTTTATGAAAAGTTTTTATTTAAATTATTGTACAGTAAAATTGATCTTTTAGATCCTTATAACCACCACTACCATCTGGATTCAGGGCAGTTCCATCACTCTAACCAACTCCCTCTTGATCTCCCTTTATTACCAAACCTGCCACCATTCATAACCCCTGGCAACCACGGATCGAGTACTCCATGATTGTGGTTTTATCTTTTCAAGAATGCTGTATAAAGGCATTCATACAGTGTATATCTGTTAGGTCCTGTGTTCTTTCAATTAACATTAATGTGTTTGAGATTCATCTACAGTGCTGCATGTATCAATAGCTTACCCCTTTTTATTACTTAGTATTTCATTATGTGGTTATATGACTGTTTATCTAGTCACCTATTGTAGCACATTTAGATTGTTTCCATTTTTTGGCTGTTAATGAATAATGTGCTATAAACATTCATGTACAAGTATTTGGGTGAACACATCTTTCCATTGCTTTTTGGTATATACCTTGGAATGGGATTACTGGGTCATGTTTAATCTTGTGCCGAACTGCCAGGTTTTTGCCACCCCCCCAAAAAAAAAAAAAGCAGCTGCACCGGTCCTGGCTAGTGTGGCTTGGTTGGTTGAAGTGTTCTCTTGTAAACTGAAAGGTCATGGGTTTGATTCCTAGTCAGGGCACATATGTAGGTTGTGGGTTTGGTCCCTGATTGGGGCACATATGAAAAGGCAACTGATTGAAGTTTCTCTTCTCTCTCTCTCTCTCCCCCTCCCTGCCCTCCTTTCTAAAAATCAGTAAGCCTGTCCTTTAATCAGTAAGGATTAAAAAACAAAGCTGCTGCATCGTTGTACATTCTCATGAGTAGCGCACGAGGGTTCCGGTTTCTCTGTGTCCTTGCCAACACTTTCACCAGTCTTCGATTGTACCCCTCTAGGAGTCTGAAGTGCTGTTTTGTGGTGTATTTGATTTGCATTCTCTAACAATTTATGATGTTGAGCATCTTTTCATGTATTTCTGGCCATTTACATACCTTTTTTTGAGAAAGGTGTATTTGGATTCTTGCATATTATCCAATGGGATTGTTTGTTTGTTTGTTTACTGTTGAGCTTTGAGAGTTCTTTATGTATTTTGGAAGCTTTCCTGTTCATTTAACACTGTCTTTTCTAGATGCAAAGTTTTTAACTTTTAGGAAAGTCTAATTTATTAATTTTTAATGGATCCTACTTTTGATGTTATTGTAAAAGTTTTAAGAACTCTTCACTTAACCCCAGGTCAAGAATTTTCTCAAGAATTAACCCCAAAATTCTTAACCCCAAGAATTTTCTCTTATTTTATTCTAAAGAGTTTTATGTTTTTGTGCTTTATATTTATTTAGATCTGTGATCCATTTGGAGTTAATCTTTATATAAGATAGGGAGTTTAAATCCTTAAAATGATTTTTAAAGAGAGAGGAGGGAGGGAGAAGGAAGGAAGGATGGAAGGAACGAAGGAAAAAAAAACATATATTTGTTGTTTCAGTTATTTATGTATCCATTGGTTGATGCTGGTGTGTGCCCTGGCTGGAGATGGAACCCACAACGTTGGCATATCGGGACAGTGCTCTAACCAACTGAGCTACCTGCCCAGGGCTAAGATATGAAATTTAGACTGAGGTCAGTTTTTCTTTTACATGGATATACATGACCTGTTGTCTCAACACCATTTGTTGATGAATGACTGTTCTTTCTCAATTGAACTGCTTTTGTATCATTGTCAGGGATTCGATGGCCATGTTTATGTGGCTTTATTTCTGGACTGCCTATTCTGTTCTGTATTTCTGAGCCCTGTATTTCTTCACTAATACCACACTCTCTTGATTACCAGAGCTTTATAGTAAGTGAAATCTGGTAGGGTGGTTCCTCCAACTTAATTTTCTTTTGCAAAATATATTTAGCTATTCTACTACTTACATCCTACTACATACTGTTCAAGAAGTAGCTTGTCTACACCTACAAAAGAAGCTCTGCGAGGATTTTGATTGATGTTGCATTGAATCTGTAGGTGAAAATTGACATTGTTAATATGTTGAGTCTTACGCTGTATGTCTCCATTACTTTAGGTCTTCTTTGATTTCTTTTATCAGTATTATGATTGTTAGATTTATACCCAAATATACCCATTTTATTGGAGATAATCTGGGAGTTACTGTTTTTGTAAAAATGTTGGTTTTATACTGTTTATTGCTCACATTCTGTAGATGCTTGAGTGAGGTGTGTGTGTTGTTAAACCTGTGCTGCACTTTTCTTCAGATCTGTTCTAGGGGGTTTTTCATAGACTCCTTAGGATTTTCTACATAGACGTTCTTGTCACCTGCAAACTAGGGTAGTTTTGTGTCTTCTTTTGTAGTCTGCACTGTCTTTTCTTTTTATTTTCTTGCCAGAGTGGTGAGTGTAGATATCCTTGGATTGTTCCTGTCAATAAGAGGAAAGCATTCCATTTTTTTCCTTTACTGTGAGATTATTGTGCATGCCATCTATCAAGTTGAAGAAGTTCCCTTGTTTTCTTAGCTTTCCAAAGATTTTTATCCCGAAGCTTTGGTAATTGCCTTTTCTGATCTGTTGATGTTATGGTGTAATTTTCTTCTTTAGACTGTTAGTATAATAGATTATATTGATTTATTTTTGAATATGGAACTAGCCTTAAGTTGCCTAGATAAACCCCACTTGTTTGGGATTAGTATTCTTTTTATGTATTGCAGAATTAAATTTGCCAGTACTTTGTTGAGATGTCTTTTGTAAGTACTTTTGTTTTGAAGCCAGTTTTTAGTATACTGAGCCTAATATGGTGTATGTAATTTTATGTCTTAAAAGGTTTCACCTTGTCCAGTTTTTCCCTCTTTAGACCTTCTAATACATCATTTTCCCTTGGGTTAGGTGGTACCTGCTTTTTCCCTTTGTTTTTAAACTTTTCCCATAAAAATAATAATACTCCTGGCACCTTGCATTCTGTTTGCTCTTGAGATGAGGCTGTGTTAGGGAGTAGCAGGCCCTCAAATTCTGTTTTTATTAAAGTAGAAAACCAATCACTCTCAAGTTTATCTTCCTTGGGTAATTAAGGAAGCACTTTATAAGGACAAGAATGCAAATGAATGTTTCACATGTGGTGTAATTTCTCAAGTTTAAATTTTAGGTAATACCAGTCATATTATGCCATAGGCTTTTTAAGGAATCAATTGAAATAAAAATTCCTTGGGTTCCTTGGTCTTTTGAAATTATGGTAATGGAACTGTAAGTGGAAAAGCCCCAAATGATAACACTGCTTCCACTTATTATCCAGAAAATTAGTAAAATTCCAGTGTTTACAAACCAGAAAGGAACAGGAATTGGAACTCACCTTATTTCCTCTATTTAAGCACTAACTTTTGAATTTACTCTTTAAAAAAAAACAAAAAAATTCTATGACCATTTTTAATTTCCATTTTCAATTAAAAGTACATATATAACTGTTGCCCTGATGTTATACAAGTATTTCTAACTCTTAAAAGGGCAATGAGTTTCAGGAAGTGAGCAGATCTTTTGGACCTGAAAGGTTTTGGAAATGTTAACTCTGTACTGACTAGAATCTTAAGTTTTTCCATAAAATATACAAAGTCTTGGTAGTAGGACTCATTTTTTCTTAGAAGCTGTTTATAGAATTTCAACATTAGTAACTGTTAGTAATTCTACCTTAAAGGCTAAATAAGATACATGCAATTCCTATATTTTAAAAAATCTAAATATTTGTATGTGGTACAGTGTTGACAGTGAATCTAGGTAAGGGTAGATGGGTTTTATTGTACTATTCAAATTAAACCTGTATCTTTTTCTCCCTGCCTGCCTTCCTCCCTCATTCCCTCCTCTCCCTCTACCTAAATGCTTGGCTAGCACCTGCAGCACGACTTTGAATGGAAGTGGTGATATCGGACTTGTTTATCTTGTTCCTGATCTTAGCAGGAAGGCATTCATTTTCCCCCAGCATTGAGTATGATGTTAGCTGTTTGTTTTGTATAGATTAGATGCCTTTTATCATGTTAAGGAAGTTTGCTTTTGTTCCTAGCATGCTCAGAATATCTAACAGAAATGATGCTGAAGTTTGTCAAATGCTTTTTCTGCTTGTATTAAAATATCATTTTTATTTTTTACTTTGTTATAATTTCTTAGGTAAACATGTTAAAATGACAAATTATCTCAATTGCTTTTCAAGTATAAATCAACTCTAGCCCAGGCTGGTGTAGCTCAGTGGATTGAGCTAGGGACTGTGAACCAAAGGATCGCCGTTCGATTCCCAGTCAGGGCACATGCCTGGCTTGTAGGCCACTTCCAAATGGGGGACCCACAAGAGGCAGCCATATATTGATATTTCTCTCCTCCTCTCCTTCTTTCCTTCTGTTCCCCTCTAGAGATAAATAGATAAACCAACCCTATATTCCTGGGATAGAACCCACTTGGTTGTTATATATTAACCTTCTGCTATATTGTTGGATTCAGGTTGCATAAAAACAAAAACAAAAATTGCAACAGTGTTCATGAGGGTTACTGACTAGACTATAGTTTTCTTTTTTTATAATATCTTTGAGAGGTTTTGGTATCATGGTAATAATAATCTCATAGAATGCTTTGGGAAGTACTCTGTCCTTTTCAGTATTTTGAAAGACTTTGTATAGAATTGCTATTATTATTAATTCCTTACATTTTAGTAGAACTCACCAATGAAGCCATCTGGGACTATAGTTTTCTTTACTACAATTTCAATTTTGTTGATAAATATAGAGTTATTTAGGCCATCTATTTCTTCATGAGTGAGCTTGGGTAGTTTATGTCTTTCAGAAAATTTGATTAATTTAATTGTCAAGTTTATTTTCAAAAATTTATTTATAATATTCCCTTATGGGCCTTTTAAATATTTGTAGAATCTTTAATGATATCATCTATATCATTCCAGATACAGGCAACTTATGTCTTCTATTTCTCATAGTCAGTCTTGCTTCTCTTCTTTTTCTTTCCTTTTTTTCCTCTCTTTTTCAGTCAGTCTTGCAAGAGAATTATCAAGTTTTTTTATCTTCTCAAAGTCAACTTTTACTTTCGTTACTTTTCCCCATTTTGAATGGGGACATTCAAGAGAACATTTTGTCTGTTCTCTTTTTCCATAATTTCTGTTTTGATCCCTGTTAGTTCCTTTCTTTCCGTTTACTTTGAATTCTGTTTTCTCTTCTTCATCTAGTTTCTTAAGGTAGAAGATGAGGTCATTGACTCAGACCTTTCCTTTCCTATTGAGTCTTTAATGCTGTCACTTTCTCTCATGTCCTGCTTTCGTAGCAGCTCACAAATTCTGATAGTCTTTTCATTTTCATTTAGTTTGAATATTGTACTTTCTAATTTGTCTTTTGATTTCTCCTTCAACCCATGAGCTGTTTAGGAACATGTTATTTACATAGTTCCAAATATTGTGCATTTTCCAGAGATCTTTCTGTTTTTAAGTTCTAATTTAATTCCCTTTCGGTATCAGAACATACTTTTTATGGTTACATCTTTTAAAATTTATTGCAACTTATGTTATGGCTCAGAATATACTCTTATCTTGGCAAATGTTCCAAATGTGCTTGAAAAGAGTGTGTATCCTGCTGCTGTTGTGTGGACTGTTCTGCAAACATCAATAAGGTTAAGGTGGTTGGTGGTATTGTTCAAATCTTCTACATCTTACTTGTTTGTCCACTTGTCCAATGATTTATGAAGAAAGAGGTGTTGAAATCTTTGACTAAGATAGAGGAAATCTGTATCTTTCTGCATTTCTGTCAGATTTGTTTCATGTATTTTGCAGATCTTTCTTAAAGAGGCATAAATATTTAGAATTTTATGTCCCATTGATGAATTGGCCCATATTTGCTCTCTAGCTACATTGATATTAATATAGCCACCCAGCTTTCTTTTAGTTAGTTCTAGCAGGGGATAGCTGTTTTTTCATTCTTTTTCTTTTAACTTCTTCGGGTCTTTGTATTTGAAGTGTTTCTTGTAGGCAGCATATAGTTGAGTCTTGCTTCTTTGTCCATTCTCCATATATCTGCCATTAATGTGATTATTAATATGGCTAGAGTTGAGGCTGTCATTTTGCTGTTTGTTTTCTAGTCATCTAATTTTTCTTTTCTTCCCCTTTATTTTCTGCTTTATTTTAGATTTAATCAAGTATTTTCTTGATTATTCCATTTTATTTTCTTTGTTGGTTATTAGCTTTAACAGTTTGTTTTGTCGTTTCTCGGGCTTATACATCTTTAACTTATGGTGTATTTAATTAATCACACTGTCTTCAAATGTCATTATACAGCCTTTCTTATAGTATATGGACCAAAGAGAACTACTGCTCTCTTTCATTTACCCTTCCTAACTTTTGTGCTATTATTGGCATGCATTTTACTTTTATATATACCATAAAGCCCATGCTGCAATGTTATGTTTGTTCATGTAGTCAGTCATCTCTTTTTTCTTTTAAAATGACACATTTCATTACATCTGAAGTCACATTTCTTTAGTATACAATGTGAAGAGTTTGAAATTAGGGATTATATTCTTAGCCGAAAATTTTGCAAAAACCACTGATTACATACTAAGGAGTTCAGAGTGTACAAGTGACTCTTTATGGGTTTTACACAATGACAAACAGATTAAATAGTCAGTCATCTTAAAAAGAGAGTAAAATAGTAAGAAAAAGTTTTATGTATTTACCCATGTAGTTACCACATTTGGTGCTCTTTATTGTTTTTGTAAAGTGCTGAGGTCCTGCTTCGGGGGATCTCCGGGTCCCTGAAGGAGCTGGATACCCAGTGGAGTGCAGGAGGACAGTCAGACTGATTAGTTCTGACTGGCTCTCTGACTGCAAAAATTCTTTATTTTTATAGGGAAGATTATACAATGTTAAGGAAGACAAGTGCATAGAGTGCTTATCAATAACAGAAAAGGTTATTGTAAAAAATAACTGGGAAAAGTGCAGGAGGTTCCACAGATTCTATCATGCTTAACAAAGGTTAGTGTGACCAAGAGGGCTATCAATCAGCTAAGCAAAAGTAGCTTTGAGCAGTGTACAGACTCCCAGGTGCCCATTGTTGGCTTCATAGGTAGGCCAATTCTAAGTAATCCTTCAAGGGTAATTGTGCATGGCGAACTTAAGTAATGGTTATTGGAAAAGACAAAGGTTTCTTGTCTGAATTAAATGTCTAATTGTCTGTCTAGATAGTCTTCTTATTACATTGTGGTGGGGACATTCTTTGTATTTATTCCCATATGCTTAGACTATAATATCTGACCCATTTCCCATGCCTCTTTACCCATCTGTCTCCATCTATGATTACTCCTGTCCAGGGTATAGGAGGAGTAGTAGCTATAAAGAGTTCTGAGCTTCTATGCTCTGGCACATCAGGGGTTTCCCTTAACAAAACCCTCCTCCATTGCGCTGGCAGTTGGTCTGCCCACTGTTTCATTCCATCACTAAGTTTCCAGGTGAAGGAAGCAGGTGGCCCTAGGGCTGTAAGGGGCCTCTGTTCTGCAGTCAGTAAATCATTATGTGCAGTCTCAGAGGAACTGTGCAGAGGCTTAGTAAAATACTAATGTGCCAAAGTCCCACCACCGCATGCAAGCAAAAACAAGCATACAAGGATAGATAGCAGAGATTTCTGGCCATAGTGGCTTCCTCTGTGCAGATGAGTCTCATCCATCCCGACTGTGTCAAGGGCTGGTTGTTGGTCGACTCCTGACAGTAAAGATCTTATTTATCTGTTATTGTTCTTGGCCATTATTTCTTCAAATGTTTTTTTTCTGTTCCTTCTCCTTACTTTCTTGATTCTTACTATATTAGGTTGTTTGAAGTCCCAGAGTTCACTGGTGCTTTTTTCATTTTAGAGGTTCTTTTTTTATCTCTATATTTCATTTTAGATAATTTTTATCAGTGTGAATTCCAGTTTATTAATCTTTTCATCTTTAGAAGTTTGTTTTGAGACTTTTATATTTTCCATGTCTCTGACTTTTTGAACATAGGGGAAGCAGTGATAGTAACTCTTTCCTTGTCTTTCTACTCATTCTAATATCTCTGTTAATCGAAGTCAGTTTTGATTGATTATTCTCATCATGCGTTGTCTTTCCCTATTTCTTTACATGCCTGTTAATCTTTTATAGAATGATCAACATTAATATTTTATCTTGTTGTATGGTGGATATTTTGTATTTCTATAAATTTTCTTAAACTTCTGAGAGGCAGTTATGTTACTTGTAAACAATTAGATCTTTTTGGTCTTGCTGTTATGATTTGTGATTTGTTATGTGAGTTCAGAGCAAATCCAGTTTAGGACTATTTAATCTTACTACTGTTGTAAGTAAGACCTTTCTGTGTACTCTATTCAGTGCCCTATGAACTATTGATTTTTCTATCCTACATGGTGGAAATTGGTACTTTGTCATCAATACTTAAACAGTAGGCACTGTTAAATCTTTTCAGATCGCTTTTTGGCAAGCTGTAGGTGGTTTCCTCACACGCATACACTAATCAGTACGTTGCTGAATTCTTGAGGAACTCTTTGCAGATCTCCCACATTCTTTCTCTGTGCAGCTCCCTTGTTTCTGATGTTCTGCCCTGAGAACTCTAGCTCCCTTAGTCTCTCTCCAGAGAGCCTTTGCTCTAACTTCTTAGTTAGGGAGTCTTCTAGACTCTGCCTCTGTTTCTCCTCCCTGCACCATGGCGTATATACTGTCTCAAGGCAGGAAGCAGGGCCACTAATATGCGCACATTGTTTGTTTCCTGCCTTTCAGAGATATTTGTCCTTCATTGCTTGATATTCAGTATCTTACAAACCATTATTACATACATTTTGTCCAACTTGTTAAGGTGTTTCAGTGTGCAGTGTATAAGTGAGGGTCCAAAGTGAAAGCATCTCTATATATTATATTTTATTACCTTGTTGTTTTCTCCTATTGTTCATAGTAGTTTTGTAGTCATTCCTCTTCAGTTTTCCAGGTTATACCATCATTTCATTGGCAAATAAGAATTTTATCTTCCAATTTTTGTATCTTTAATTTCTTTCTCCTGTGTAATTGCTTTAGCTAATGTCCAGTAAATAATATCACTGATACTATTGTCATTTATTTAAGAATAGGTGTAATGAGTTATGTCCTCTTTTTTAAGTGATAGAGTTGATTTTATTTCTTATTGTATCTATTAATATGATAAATTATATGTGAATTTCTGTTGCTATTTTGATTTTTGGTCTATTGTAGAATACTATTTTTTTCCTTTTTGGAAATGTTTAGGACCTTCTCTTTATTTTTCATTTTCTGAAATGTCATGATGATGTGTTAAAATTAATGGGCTTTAAAATGTGCTAGACATATGGAAAAAGGTCTGAGGGTTCTAGGCCTTTTGGGGAGAAGAGTGCTGTGTTATTTCTCTTATAATTTTTAAAAACATATTTTATTGATTATACTTGTATAGTTATCCCAGTCCCCCGCCCCCCTGCCCCTTGCCTCCCTCTGCCCAGTACCTGCCTTCCCTCTAGCAATCCATCACCTTAGTTCACATCCACGGGTTGTGCTTATAAGTTCTTCGGCTTCTCCATTTCCTATACTATTCTTAACCTGCCCCTGTCTGTTTTGTACCTACCAATTATGCTTCTTATTTCCTGTACCTGTTCTGGTTGTTTGCTTAGTTTGTTTTTTAGATTCAGTTGTTGATAGTTGTGAATTTATTGCCATTTTAATGTTCATAGTTTTGATCTTTTTCTTAAATAACTCCCTTTAACATTTCATGTAATAATGGCTTGGTGATGATGAATTCCTTTAGCTTTACCTTGTCTGGGAAGCACTTTATCTGTCCTTCCATTCTAAATGATAGCTTTGCTGTACAGAGTAATCTAGTTTGTAGGTTCTTGCTTTTCATCACTTTGAATACTTCTTGCCAGTCCCTTCTTGCCTGCAAATCAGCTGACAGTTTTATGGGAATTCCTGTGTGGGTGCCTGTCTGCTTTTCTCTTGCTGCTTTTAAGATTCTTTATCTTTAACGTTTGACGGTTTAATGACCATGTGTGTTAGTGTGTCCCTCTTGGGTGCAATTTGTTTGGGACTCTCTGTGTTTCCTGTACTTGTATGTCTATTTCCTTAGCTAAATTAGGAAAGTTTTCTTTCATTATTTTTTCAAGTAAGTTTTCAATTTCTCGTTCTTCCTCTTCTCCTTCTGGCATCCCTATGATTTGGATGTTGCCACATTAGGAGATGTCCCAGATGGCCATTACACTATCCTCATTTTTTAAATTCTTTTTTTTTGATGGTCTGGTAGAATGCTTATTTCTTCTTTATGTTCGAAATTGTTGATTTGATCCTGCTCCCTCCCCTGCACTGATGGTTCTCTATAGATATTTCTTTATTTCACTTAGTGTAACCTTCATTTCTTCTTTTATGCTGTTGCAGTACTTAGTGATTTCTTTGAGCATGCTGATCATCAGCATTTTGAACTCTGCATCTGATGAGTTGGTAATCTTCATTTCATTTAGTTATTTGGGGGGGATTTTGTTCCATTCTTTCATTTGGGCCATATTTCTTTGTTTCCTCAGTTTGGCAGCCTCCCTGTTTTTGCTTTTGTGTGTTAGGTAGCATTGGTTTGACTCTCTATCTTAGTAGCATGGCCTGTTATAGAAAAGACACCTGTCAATTATGTGAGGCAGAGCCTTAGGTAATCACTAGGGTGGGGCAGTGCATTTCACTGCTTTGTGGTTCTGTGGCTGGGGGAGGGCTCAGAGGGGACAGTGCTACTGCCTGGCTTCTGGAGGTTTGCCTGGCATTCACCCATTTTCAGTCATTTCAGCCACTTCCCATTTGTAGTTGGTGGCCTTCCAGCTGTTGACCTGGTGTTGAATCCCAGAGTGGGTGAAATGCGTGTATTCTAAGTCTGCATGGGTCCTTTAAGCCAAGTTTCCTGAAAATCTGGCAGTTTCTTGTGTTGCTCCAGCTCCCACTGCTTTTGATAGCTAAAAGTTATGAGGATTTATCTTCCTGGCACTGGAACCCTCAGCTGTGTGGTCTGGCCTGGAGCAGGGATTACTCACTCCCAAGGTGTCCCTCCTGGTTTTTACCCACCAAATGTGACTGTGGGACTGCCTGCTCTGGCACACCCACTGCTGCTGTTGCCTCTCCTCATCATACCGCATCTCCACGACTCTCTGCAACTCCAGTCCACCTGACCTATGGTATGAATAGTGTCTTCTTTCAATCCTTAGTTTTTGGACTTTCATACAGCTCAATTTTCTGATAGTTCTGGGTGCTATTTCGTTTGCGATCTAATAGTAATTCTTTTTATGGTTTCAGGAGGAGGCAAAGGCTGTCTACCTATGCCTCCATCTGGACCAGAAATCCTAAGCACATTTGACTAGAAATTTGTAGCTGGGCTCTATGTTTTGAGATGACTGTCACACCCTGGTGAGGGGTTCTGGTAGCAGGGACCACAGATGCACCAGGCTCACCCAGGTCACTTGCCTCTCCACCACCTTAACCAGCACCTGCCCCACCTAATGCCACTATTCCCAGCTTCTTTTATAAAATTTTTATATGTGCTGTTTCTGAAATTTTCATTACCTATGAATTAAAACTTCTTTAGTGATCTATTTTTTTACATATTTCTACCATTTTCCATTTGTCCTTTTTGAGCACCTAATGTGACATTAAAAATTTTAATGTCTCTCTTGTTCTGTAAATGTCCTTTGATATATAAACTCCTCTTTTTAGTGACATTGAATCCTTCATTTCCCTGTGTTTCCAGTGTTCTGCTCCTCCTTCCATTGTCTTTGTGGCCACAGAGTTTTATGTTTGTGTGTTTGTTTGATTGATCTCCCATATTTGGTGACATTCTTATATACCTGGTGTCTCTCATTCCTTATCTCTTCCAGGAATTTGTGTAAACCAGTTTTCTGCTTCCAGGATCTTAGCATTTCAAAGCTGTTGGTAACCTCCTTTCATATTCCTTTGCTGTTTGTGTCTTTATGGTAATTTTGGAGATCTTAGAGGTCAACACATTGGTTCATCTGCCACTCTTAGCTGGAAATCACTAATAACTTTTCTTTTGTGCTCCTCATCTTGGAGTTGTTCTAAATTTCTAAATCATATGTAGTGGTGTTTCTTCAAAACATGAATGTTAGAAGCTATTCCAAATGTTAATTTTTTTCTTTGGAGTTTACTTCTCGAAATCTTATATTTAAAGCCTTATGTGTGTACACCTCCTCATGAGACCGACATGCCAAAATATTAAAACTTGAGAGATTAGGTTAGCTCATCCTCTGGCTTTGAGAATTTGTTAAGATTATAAATAGGATCTTTTTTTGCCTAACTACTTATTGCTGCTATCAAAACCATTGATTTTTATATGCAATTAAATCCGCATACATAACTACCCTCTTATTGATTCAAACAGTGTTTTGATAAATTGCTTGGATTCTCTAGGCACACAATCATTATCTTATACATAGTAAAAGTTTTATTATACTGATGAGGCCAGTGTATGTTTTATGGTAGTAATAAAACAGCTGAATGTAAATTTCTACTAAAAGAAGTATAGGTGAGCCATTTAAATTAAGGTTCATTTAAAGCAAATAGTCTTGGGTAGTCTTTTTCTTAAGTATACGTCATCAAAACTGTCCACTAAAATCAGGCACATATATATGATACCCATTATTTTATGGTAACAAAACATCAGAGAGTTTCCCAGATCTTAAATTGGCTTCTCTTCCAAAGCCTTATGACAACTGTGTTTTCTCTGAACTTTTGGAAAAGACCCGTATATGGTAATGTCAGCACGCACCTGCCATCACGTGGCCTGGCCTGGCAACAGATTTCAGCCTCCTAAGGTTTCTATTACTTTATTTTACAAATCAGTGCTTCTTTGGTCAGAATATTGTCACAATAACAGTTCTTTGTTATCACTTCTTTTCTGTCCTCTTTAGAAGTCTATTAGCAAAACAAAATAATTTAGGGGTTGCCTAACCTTTAAAAGGAATTCAAGGGTAATTAAACATTTTTGTGTTCATTTTGATTTTGCTTTACAAAGCCAGTTCTTCTTCCCTAAGAAAATATTGAGACATGCCTGGAAAGATTTATAAAACACCATGTTTAACCCAGCATTAGTTGTTTAAAAACTATAAACACCTTAAACAACCAACAATAAGGGCTTGTCTGATTTATGGTACTTATGTATACCTACCTGTATGATGATATAATAATTGGTCATTAAAAATAATTTTCTTAAAAACATAAGTATGTGAGAAAATGTATAGTTATAGAAGGTAGAGAAAAACGGGACTCATAACTATATGTGTGTGTGTGTGTGTATATATATATATATATTCCCTTTTATATAAATATTACACACATCTGGAAATAAGTGTTATAAGGAGAGGTTGCATGGTAATGAACTTAGTTTTTTAAGATAATTTCATGAAAAGACAGTTCCTAGAGATACAGAAACTTGAATTGTAGCCCTGCCTTTTGTTACTAGTTATATGACCGTAACATCTCATACATTGGTTTCATCATTTGTAAATGAGCCTTGTAGGATACATTTATGTGTAAAGTATTTTGCACATGTGAGGGATTATGGGCACTTTTATTTACAGATGAGTGGCCTGTTTGGCAGATGATCTAGTTCATAAATTTGGGCCATTGAAGACACAAGGAAGTAAACGGTGGTGCTATTCGTAGTGGATATGTGTGATCTAGCAATGCCTGTCTGTTCTAACCTTGCAACCTTGAAGTATCATGTGCTTTCAGGTTATGCCAAGGTCTTAAAGAAAACTGGAGCTGAACAAAGAACATACTGAAAGGCTGTGTTTTAAAATTCGTATGAGCTTGTTCTCTGTGAAATGATGAGGTTCAGGTGGAACGGAGTAGTCATAAACAGAAGTTGCTGCATAGACACGTGTGTTTGAAAACAGTGTTATTCGTTAGCTTATAGGGTAATGTTCATTGATTATATTGCTCCAAATAGATATACTTCCTAGGTGACTTGAAACAGGAGGGCAAAATGTAGGCCAGTCAGTTATGACAGTCAATTCCAAACACTTTTGCACCTGTGATTGCATTTTTTTCCTGTTTGCCAGTGAAGACACTAGGGAGAGCAAAATTTTGATTTTATCCTGTTTGTTTAATGCTTATCATTCTGCTTACTATCTTTTAGTGACTACTCTGTTTCCAGCTGTCTAAACATTCTCACATTCCTGTCAGAAATGTGACTTGAGCTCAGGTTCAAGAATTGTTGTGTCCACTCCCCCATTGTTTGTTACTTCCTCAGCATACTTTCAGGGAAAATTTGAAGTGATTGAACCAGCTACTATTTTTATATTTCAAGTGTAAATCCTATGAGGAGTACATGTCATTAAATAGTGGGGTCATCTCCTGATACCCCAAATTTTGTTGTTACTTAATCTTATGATACAGTGAATTTCAAAAGGAAACATTAAAGTTACATTTTCATCCTTTGAAAAACCTTTGCATAAACTCAATTGTAAGAGCTGTTGTTTATTTCCTGAATATATTTTCATTTGAGAATACAGCATCAAAATTTCCTATGGAGTTGATTCTAATGATACTTCTAAATGCAGCATATAAAAGAATTACTTTATGTAACTGTAATTTAAGTATCAAATAAGGGATCTCATGTGTAACCAGTGTGTAATTGACCATCTTGACAGCCAGTTTGTGAAAAATTTAGTAAAATACCTGACCGGGCTTACCATGAATTACCATTACTGTCTCAGCTGTGGTCACATTGAACTTAGTTTTGAAGAAGTACCGTACTTACTAAATCTGAAAAATGATCCTTGGAATTTCCCAAAAGTTCTACTGTTAATACTTTCTTAAAAATCAGAATTTAATAGAATTCCTGTTATATTGTAAACTTGGGGAAATGAGGCCACTTAAGTAACCAAGGAGGTCTTACTCCCTAAGCTCATATTGTCTGTCTGGATGTTATGTGTTTATTATTTTCTACCAGAAGAAGGAATTTCTTACAGGCTTTTTAAAAAGGGGACACCTTTAATTTTTATATGAAAATTGGATAATAAATTGTGTTTTGGTAAGCTGTGAATTTGTAGATCTACACGAAAGTCTTGGAAAATATTAAGTGTGACTGTTCAGAAAACTTTCTACAGTATTTCACCTTTGAGAGGTCATTCAAATTAGTCCTAATAATGCTATGGACATTTTTGGTTATTCTGTAATTTTAAATTATGTTTTGTATATGTGTAAACCATTTGAGAAAATTGGGCACATTAAATAAGGGTCACTTTTTCCAGTTTTAAGCAGCACAGTATCTGCTTTCTTATCTAAAAGTAAATAGCTCTATTTGCTTGTAAGTTATTTTGTCATCTGTGAACTCTGTGACTGACTGGTACCTTGGATTTGAGAACTCAATATATTTGGAATTAAGATAAAGAGTTTAATCCTTGTTGAAAATGGAAAGTTTTATTTAAATTTTGTGAAAATATGTAGTTGTCATAGCCTTCTACTATTTACCAAGCCTAATGAGCAACTAATAATAATGAATGACAGACCTCAAAGAAAATAAGGTTATTTGCTATAATTTACAGAATGGATTCACTTTGCCTCAGAAGAGTTGTTTGTTGAACTGATGATGCAGGCTGTATAAATCAGTGTATTAATTTATTACCTAAGCACAGACACCTGTTTCCTGATCTTGAAACTGATTGAAGCTCATTTTAGAAAAATGTACTTGATTCAGGAAAGAAGTTTGTTGAGAAACAGTAAGAAGATTTTGAAAGAAACTTCTGGGTTTTGTTTTCACTTGATAAAAACTCCTCAGTTTTACCAAGATTATACCATTCTGCTACCCAAGTAGCTTAAGCCAGGGCTAGTTACATGCTAACGTGCGTTTCACTAGATTAGCAGCTCTCATACTTTTGGGTCTCACACTGTTTACTCTCACGAATTATTGAAGATCCTCAAGGAGTTTTGTTTATGTAGTTTTATCTACTCATTTGTGTATTAGAAATTAGAACTAGATAATTGAAAGCTGTATATTTATTCATTAAAGTAACAATAAACTATTGCATATTAAATGGCACATTTCAATGAAAAAAGCTATGTTTTTCCAAACAAAATAAGGAAAAAGGGGTATTGTTTTATAGTTTTATAAATATCATTGATACTGGCCTCATAAAAGATAGTTGGATACTTATACCTGCTTCTGCTTTCAAGCTCTTGCAGTAATTTTTTTTTCAGTTAAAGTATATGAAAAAAATCTGGTCCCACAAATATGCAGTTGGAAATAGGAGGATTATTTTAATAACCTTTTCAGATAATTGTGGGAACTTTTATTTGAATACCACACCAAAATTTAATAAATAGTCTTTTCTTAAAGGTTAGTTGCAGTGTGGAATCTGTAAACACATCAGTGTACTTTTCATATTCTGTTACATTAATATTAACTGTTATATTAGATTAACTGTGTAATCTTTTTTTAAAGATTTTATTTATTTATTTTTAGAGAAAGGGGAAGGGAAGGAAAAAGGAAAAGAAACATCAATTTGTAGTTGCCTCTCGCACACCCTGTACTGGGGACCTGGCCTGCAACCCAGGCATATGCCCTGACTGGGAATTGAACCCACAGCCCTTTGCTTCACAGGCCTACGCTCAATCCACTGAGCTACACCAGCCAGGGCAGATTCACTGTGTAATCTTGAGCAATTTATTTATTCCCTCAGTGCCTCAGTTTCCTTTATAAAAGGAAAACTATCATAAAAGTTAGAATATTAGTACTTACCTGCTACTAATCTTGGAAAGTTTACACAAATTAACATATGCAAAATGCTCAGAATAGCATCTGGCATATAATTTTGTGAAGTAAATGTTAGTTATTATGATTATTACCCCCTTTGTTTTGACCTTAGTTTCTATCATCATACCTATAAAACTTTCTCCCCTATCAATTTTTTCCAAAACCTGTCTCTCCTTTCATTGCCTCATTGATTCAATATAAAAAGACATTAAAAAGTGAGATTTGGATGATTTACTACATTTGGAGAGAAACATTAATCACATTTACAACTTCTCTATAGAATAAGAAATTCTTCCAGACCAACAGATTTTTAAGTAGAATAACAGAAGGTAATCTGGGACAGGGTGCTGCTGTGTTGAGGAGCTCATTTCTATTTCTGTTTTATCTCTTGAACAGCACTGCTAATGGTATCTTTTTTTCTTCAAGATGTCTTTGTTTAAAAAAAAAAGACTCTGCTTTCTAGAGCAGTTTAACATTCACAGCAAAATTGAGCAGAAAGTGCAGAGTTTTCATATACTTTCTGCTCCCAAAACACAGCTCGCCATACTGTCAGTATTCCTTACCACAGTGGTGCATTTATTACACTCAATGGATAACTACATTGATTTGATACATTATTATTACCAAAAGTCCATAATTTTACATTACAGTTCACTGCTGGTGTAGTATACACCATTAGCAGTATCGTACAGAATAGTTCCACTGCTCTGAAAGTCCTGTGTTCTGTCCTCCACAACACCCCCAACTGTGGGCAACCACTAGTATTTCCACTGCCACTGTCTCCGTAGTTTTGCATTTTTCAGGATGACATATAGTTGAAATTATACCATATGTAGCCCTTTCGAATTGGTGTTTTTCACTTAGTAATATGCATTTAAGTTTTCTCCATGCCTTCTCATTGCTTGATAGCTCATTTCTTTTTGGCACTAAATAATATTCCACTGTGTGGGTGTGCCACAGTTTATTTCTCCTTTCACCTGCTGGAGGATATATTGATTGCTGTAAATATTCATAAGCAGGGTTTGGTGTGAACATTGTTCTCAGCTCCTTTGGGCTGAAAACCAAGGAGCGCAATTGCTCAGTCATATGCCAAGAGTGTGATTAGTTTTGTTAAGAAACTGCCACACTGTCTTCCATAGTGACTGAACTGTTTTGCACTCCTGTCAGCAATGAATGAGAGTACCTGTTGCCTCACCTCCTTGACAGCATTGAACTTTATCAGTGTTTTGGACTTCTGCCGTTATCATAGGTGTGTAGTGGTATTTTACTGGTTTTATTTGCAATTTTCTAATGACTTATGATGTTGAGCATCTTTTCATATGCTTATTGCTTTCTATATATCTTCTTTAGCCTTTTTAAAATTGGGTTGTTCATTTCCTTATTATTGATTTTTAAGAATTCTTTGTATATTTTAGATGACAGCAAATTATCAGATATGTCTTTCACAAATATTTTCTCCCAGTCCTTGGCTGATCTTCTTATTTTCTTGACAGTTTCTTTCATAGAGCAAGAAGTTTGTAATTTTAATAAAGTCTAGCTTATCAATTATTTATTTGATGGTTCATGCTTTTGATGTCATATCTAAAAAGTCATTTGAACCCAGAATCTTCTAGGGTTCTCCCTATTTATCTGCTAGTGTTGTTTTGTGTTTTACATTTTGGTGTGTATGTACTTTGAGTTAACTTTTGTGAAGAGTGTAAGGTCTGTGTCTAGATGTGTCAATATATTATTGTATGTAGATATCTAGTTGGTCCAGTACCATTTGTTGAAAAGACTATCTTTTTCTCCACTGGATAGTCTTTGTTTCTTTGTCAAGTTTGGTCTATTTCTGGGCTTTCTGTAGCTTTAGAACCAGCTATATAAGTTTGGTTGATTTTTTCTCTATTGAGTTTCTGTTGTCAATCTCATTCATTTCTGTTCTAATTTTTTTTGAAGATTTTTTTTGATTGATTTTATTGATTTATCTTTAGAGGGGAAGGGAAGGAGAGAAGGAGAGAAGTATCAATGTATGGTTGCCTCTCGTGAGTCCCCGGCTGGGAACTGGCCTGCAACCCAGGCATGTGCCCTGACTGGGAATCGAACCGCTATCGTGTGGTTCACAGGCCTGCGCTCAATCCATTGAGCTACACCAGCCAGGGCTCTGTTCTAATTTTTTTAAAATGTTTTTTGCTTACTTTGGATTTAATTTGTTTTTTTCCTACTTTTCTAAGATAGAATCTTAGGTTATTGATTTTAGATCAGTTTTCTTTTTTAATATATGTATTCAGTGCTATAAATTTTCCTCCAAGTAATGCTTTTGTTGAACCCAGAAATGTGGATAGGTTGCATTTTTATTTTCACATATTCATAATATTAAAAAAAATTGAGATTGTGCTTTTACCCATGTGCTATTTAGAGGTGTGTTGTTTAATTTCCAAGTATTTGGGGATTTTTCAGCTGTCTTTCTGTTTCTGGTTTCTAGTTTAATTCCACTATGCTCCGAGGGTATATATTGCATGATTTATTTTCTTTTAAGTTTGTTAAAGTGTATTTTATAGCCCAGGTTGTAGTCTGCATTGATGAACAAGGTGATCTTTCTCATTGTACTGAATTGTAGATTAATGAAAGAATTTAAAAATAATTATGTTTCCCATCAGTGTTAGAGACAGCACTTTATCTTCAACTTACTTTAATGATCTCTTCCAATGGGGGAAGTCTCTTGTTTTGGTGCTGTGTTCCTATGTATGTGGACCTAGGCCTCAGCATGAGTGGTATCTGTGGAAAATCTAGGCTGCTCTCCTAAAATACATATGCACCTTAGTGCAGGTGTTTTACATTGTGAATCTGCACATGATTTATTTTTATACTGGCTGAGGTAACATGTCAAGTTAGCTGGAAATTTTTTTTAATGTGGGGATGTTTAACATTTCTCAGAGATTCGTAACTAATAAATTTTCATTATTGTGCTTTTAAAATGTGACAATTTTTTTATCCCATTTAGTTTTGTCAGCCCAGTGGGTGGCAGCTGTCCAGAGAGAGGAAGCAGCCAACGTTTTTTGTGGTGGTCCTGACAGATATCGACTCGGATCGACATTACTGCTCCTGCCTAACCTTCTATGAGGCAGAAATCAATCTTCAGGTACAACTTTTCTAGCCAGAACTCAGTCAAATGCCAACATTTAGGAATTTTCTGTGTCATATTTGTTTTTGTTAGCACTGTCAGCTTGTGTTCAGTGAGCTCCTTTAAAAAGACTGAATTACTGTATTGTTGATAAGAGCAAGCACAACAGTTACATCCAAGTTTAATTGTTCTACTTTAAAATAAAAATGTTAATCTGAATGCTTCTAAGAATAGCATATCTGTGAATTTGTTTACTAAGATTGGTACCCTGTCATGGTGAACCTGTAATTTTCCTCATCAGTCCTTTTCCTGAGCGGGTCTTTCACGGAGCATAGAGTAGTTAATAAGGGCATTTACAGATCACTTATCACAATTCTCGATACTGTTTTTGAAGCACCTAAGTAAATGTTACTCATTACTATTGGTGGTAGTAGCAAGATGCTGGGACTGAAATTCATAGGCTACAACTATAGAAATAAAAAATGCTGAATCTTTCAGCTTGTTAGTTGGGATTCTTAGTTTCAGACAACTGGATATACTTTCTCTAATTTGTGCAAGAAAGGATTTATGACAGTGTATTATTGGGCAGCTTATGTAATTTCATGGGTGAAGAGTAAGCTAGAAACTAATTCTGGGTACAATGTTGGGCACTAGACAGTATAATCTTCATAAGTGCCCTAAAAATTCCAGTCTCTTATGTGCAGCCAGATTCTCAAATTGTTGACTTCTTTAAATCTCATATGGGTAGATGGTTCCCTGAGAAAGTCAGATTTGCATGCAAATCCCACCCCCCCTGTAAAGGAATCAAGAATACCTTTTTCTTGTTGTTACTTGTTTGTTTTGCTTTCAAGGCTCAGTAATACAAGAAAGAAACTATAAGGGAGTTTGGAGGATGTTGAGAGAGTCAATTTGCCTTATTTGCTATACTTTCAGCTATATACAGATGAGTGGGTATTACCAGCAGGGAAACGTATTGGCTTGCTTCCTGAAATGGCCTCACAAAGGAGCGTTTGGGTTTTTGGTTACTTTAATTAAATTCCAAGATATGAATTTTCTAGATGTAGAAATCTGATTTCCAGTACAAGGGGAGACAAATCACTTTTCATGATACAGATTCACATTCAAGTTTATAGTAAGGCTGATGTATTAAAACCAGCATACTCGTTTATTAATTTATAGTGATAAGTTAAAAGGTTAGATAGAACAAAATATATTTTATCTGCACTATCAGTACATTCTCTTCTTGTCAGATTTTTGTGTGAAGCCATATCAATATCAGAAGCATTTTGATTGTGGAATCAAACTAAGGAGTAATGTCAAAGAGTTAATGACTGTCAGACCAACAGAATTCATTGTTTATATTTGAAATTAGGCATTGTGTTGTCGATGAGGACAGATAGCTTAGAAGTCTGTGACTATGGTCATCTCTGTCCTGGATAATGTTTGAGTGGATGTGACCAACAAATATCTAATCAAATTCCTATTTTGATGAAGTCAGTCTAAATAAGAAAGACTGTTCCCTAGTCAACAGTGTCTTTTTTAGGTGACCTTTATATTTATCAGTGTTGATCTTTAGAATTTAAGTTGGCCCTGAGAATGCAACATTTTCTTTTATTTTCACATTCTTGGGGGCATCTCTTTACAACTTTCTTGTATTATCTAGTGAGCCCTTGCCAGTATGGCCAGGTGATGATGCCCAGTTGGTGGGAGCATTATCTAAAATCAAGAAGTTGGGTTCAGTTCCCTGTCAGGGCACATACTTAGGGTTTGGGTTCATTCCCAGTCCAGGCCTATACAGGAGACAGCCAATCAGTGTTTCTCCTTCACATTGTTTCTTTCTCTTTCTTCTCTGCCTTCCTCTCTCTCTAAAAGCAATGATTAAATGTTCTCATGTAAGGATAAAAACAAACAAGTAAGTAAGTAAGTAAATGAAGTGTTTAGAATTGTCTAATGAAATTAACTGAAGTTATTTAGGTTCTCTCTCCTTTCTCTTTCCCTACCACCCCTTCTAAAATAAACTGATAGAGCACTAATACTCTAAGACAGTCTAGGGTAGATGATGTAGGGTTGTCATCATCAATCCAAGATGATGACATAGGAAGCTCCTGAGCTCACTTCCTTCTATGGACACATTGAATCTACAGCTACACATGAAGCAATTCCCACGGCAAGAAATTCAGAAATTTGTGAGTACTACACATTGAGCAAATGAAAAAATACCCATACTGAAATGAGTAGAAAAGGCTAAACAAAGTCTTGCTGTGAGCCCCACCCCTGGAACATTGACAGGCGATCAGGAATGAACTTAAAACATACAACTTTCACTTAGGCATGAAGAGTTTGGACCAAATATCTGATGCCCAAATGTTAAGAACCCATGTGAGGGATGGGCCTCCCAAACTTCTAGCTCTGGAAGTCAACAGGAGTTGTATTCATGAGACCCAGCAGGCTATAGAACATAAAGAAAGAGTTCATAATGGGTTCAAAAGGTTTGCTGTGGCTATCCCTCTAGGGCTCAGCATTATGGAAGCAAAGAAAATGCCCATCTTCCAGTCTTTCAAGGATAGAATCCTATTTTCACACTTTAAAAGCTGCCGCCTGCAGTTCAGGTGTCTAATTCAGCTCACATCTAGAGGTTGATTCTGATTCTCCCTGGAGATAAAGGAGGCTGGCAGATACTGCCTTATCGTCCTCTCTCTAGCTTACTGTAGTTCATTGGTTTCTCTTTGGAAAGCATACACACATCTGGTGCCATAGATTTTTCATCTGCCACCCAAAGGAAACATTCTTTTAATCCCCTGGTTCTAACGGCAAGCAGGGCTGGAGATCTCCTACAGAACTGAAGCAAACAAACTAGACAGTCTGTCCAGTGCTCAGCACAGAGGGAGCAGACAGAAACACCCATCTCCAAGTAGTTTACTGAAAGAAATACCCATCTTCTAATCTTTCCTGGTTAGAGTTCTATTTGCATATATTGCAAGCTGCTGCCTGAAGGCCTTTTAATCAGCATGAATCTAGGTGGTGACTGTGATCCACCCTTTTGCTGCACTGACAGGTCTTGGCACACCCTCAACTACAGGGAGCGCTAAGAATAATGTAGGCTGCTGAGACCATCACAGAGTTTTTAGAGCCAGCCAAGAGTTAGGACAAGATTGCATGATAAATTTTATCTCCTACAATATGTCCCTCCTTGAAGACTAGGAACGGTGGTTGTTTTGTCTAATGCATAGGAACCAATGCAGAGAATCCAAGATGAAGAAACAAAATAGTATGTCCAAATTAAAAAATATGATCACTAAAATGAAAAGAGAACTAACCATATGGGAAACCATATTGGCCAATGATACCTCAGACAAGGGCTTGATCTCTAAAATACATAAAGAACTCACATGACTCCACTCTAGAAAGACAAAAAGCCCAATTAAAAAATAGGCAAAGGACTTGAACAGACACTTCTCCAAGGAAAACATAGAAAGGGTCCAGACATATGAAAAGATGCTCATCATCGCTAGCCACCAGAGAGATGCAAATTAAAACCACAATGAGATCCCATTTCACACAGGTAAGAATGGCCATCATAAACAAAGCAACAAGCAGCAAGTGTTGGAGAAGATGTGGAGAAAATGGAACCCTAGTGCACTGTTGGTGGGATTGCAGACTGATGCAGCCACTATGGAAAACAGTATGGAATTTCCTCAGAAAACTAAAAATGGAACTGCTTTTTGACCTGGCAGTTCCACTGCTGGGTTTATATCCTAAGAACCCTGAAACACCAGTCCAAAAGAACGTATGCACCCCAGTGTTCATAGCAGCGTGATTTACAATAGCCAAGTGCTGGAAGCAACCTAAGTGATCATCAGTAAATGAATGGATCAAAAAATAATGGTACATTTAAACAATGGAATACTACACAGAAAGAAAGAAGGAACTCCTACACTTTGCAACAGCATGGAAGGAACTGGAGAGCATTATGCTAAGTGAAATGAGCCAGGCGGTGAGGGACAAATACCATTTGATCTTACCTATATGTGGAACCTAATCAACAAAACAAGCAAGCAAGCAAGCAAAATATAACCAGAGACATTGAAATTAAGAACAAATGGACAGTACCAAGAGAGGAGATGGGAGGGGATAATGGGGGGGAAAGGGTGAAGGGTCTTCAGGAACAACTATAAAGGACACATGGACAAAACCAAAGGGGTGGGGATCAGGGAGAGAGGTGGGAATGGCTGGGGTGGCGGAGGATGGGGGTGGGGAAGGCAGACAACTGTACTTGAACAACAATAAAAAAAAGAATATAATCAAACCTCAGAAAAATACCTTAATGAAATGGGAATATCAGATTTAAAACACCAGATAAATAATTTAAATTAATGATCATAAAGATTATGACTGAACTCAGAAGAATGGATGAACAAAGTGAGAATTTCAGCAAAGAAATAGCAAATGTAAGTCATAGAGCTGAAGAATAAAAGATTAATCTGAAAAAAATGTAATAGAGGAGCTCAATATCTATCTAGATAAAACAGAAGAAAGGACCAGTAAACTTGAGGAGAGGGCAATGGAAATCAAAACAGCAAAAATAAAGAATAAAAGATTGACAGTAGCTTAAGGGTTTTATGGGACAAAATCAAGCTGATCAGTATTTGCATAGTAGGGATTCCAGAAAATGAAGGGAAAGAAAGAAGCAGGAAATGTACTTGCAGAAATAATGGCTGAAAACTTCTTTACTTTGGGGAAGAAAACAGAAATCCAGATCCACAAAGCTTAGCAAATCCAAATAAAATGAATCCAAAGAGACCAACACCAAGATGTATTATAATTAAAGTGTCAAAAGTTAAAGAAAGGAGAGATTTTTGAAAGCAGCAAAATAAAAACAGTTTGTTTGTATAATGCCTCTTATAAGAGAACCCTTGTGAGATGATAAGCAGATTTTTCAGGAAAAACTTCGTAGGCCAGAAGGGAATGTCAAGATGTATTTAAAGTGCTAAAAGACAAAAACTAACAACCAAGAATACCCCAACCAGAAACTGGTCCTTTAGAATTGAGGGAGAGATAATGACTTTTTCAGACAAGCAAAAGCTAAAGGAGTTCATCAGCAGTATACTGGCTTTACAAGAAGTGTTAAAGGGACTTCTTTAAGCTAAAATCAAAAGGTGCTAGTTAGCAACATGAAAATGTAAATCTCACTTGTAAAGGTAAATATATAGTAAAATTCAGAACAATCTAATATTGTAGTGATGAGGGTCGATCACTTACAAAGACTCTGAAGATTAAAAGATAAATGTAAAAAATAACTACAATTACAATAATTTGTTAATGTATACACAAGACAAAAGGATATAAATCAGGACATCAAAAACTAAATGGAGGAGTGTAGAGCTTTATAATATACTGGTGTTCAAACTTTAGTTTTTGTCAGTTTACAATAGCCTCTCAGAAATATGAGTTATTTTGTGTCAACCCTCATGGTAACCACAAACGACAGATAATGAAACAATCTATGCATACCCGTCCACAAAACCATCAAATCACAAAGCAAGAGAGCAAGAGAGGAAGAAGGGAACAGAAGAAGTTTAGAAATATCCAGGAAACAGTTTACTAAATGGCAATACTAAGTGCATACCCATCAACGATTACTTTAAATGTGAATAGACTAAATTCTCCAATCCAAGCACATAGGATGGTAATTGGATTAAAAAATTGGACCGAACTATATGTTACCAACTAAAGACTCACTTCAGCTTTAAGGACACACAACAACTGAAAGTGAAGGGACAAAAAAAAAAAATGAAAAAAGGAAAAAGATTGGAAACCAAAAGAAAGCTAGGGTAGCTAAGACAAAATGGACTTTAAGCCAAAATTGTAATAAGAGTCTCAGAAGGTCACTGTATAATGATAAAGTAGCCAACTTGATCAAGAGGATATAACAATTGTAAATATTTATTCACTAAGCATTAGAGCACCTAAGTGTTTACAAATATTAACAGATCTGAAGGAAAAATAATGACAGAAGTACAATAATAATAGAGGACTTTAGTACCCCACATTCAACAATGGATAGATCATACAGACAAAATCAATAAGGAAAATTGTGCTTAAACTACATGTTAGATCAGACAGACCTAACAGACATATAGAGAATCATCTAACAGTAGCAGAGAACCCACATTCTTCTCAAGCACATTTGGAACATTCTCCAGGATAGATAATATGCTACTCCACAGAACAAGTCTTAATAAAATTAAGAAGATTGAAATCATATCAGGCATATTGTCCAACCACAAAAGTGCGAATCTAGAACGAGTTACAAGAAGAAAACTGGAAAATTCACAAGTATGTAGAGGTTAAATAACATGTTCCT
Source organism: Sturnira hondurensis (assembly GCF_014824575.4). NCBI lineage: Eukaryota > Metazoa > Chordata > Mammalia > Chiroptera > Phyllostomidae > Sturnira > Sturnira hondurensis. The sequence goes on from NW_028079136.1 coordinate 6,761,506, forward strand.
AAACAATCAATGGGTCAAAAATGAACCAAAATCGGAAACAAAAATTTCTTACGAAAATGAAAATGCAACATGCCAAAAATGTGGGATGAAGCAAAAGTAAATATAAGGAGAAAATTCATGGTGATAAATATCTACATTAATATAAAAAAGAAAGATCTCAAATAAAGAACTTAAGTTTACACCTTAGGAAACTAGAGAAAGAATAGCAAAGCTTAGAGTTAGTAGATAAAGGGAGTAATGATCAGAGAAGCATTTAATGAAATAGAGAATAAAAAGACCATAGAAATTGTCAGTGTTTTTTGAAGAGATAAACAAAATGGTAAGCCTTTACTTAGCTCACCAAGAAAAAAGAGAAGGACTCAAAATTAGAAATGAAAAAGGAAGACGTAGAACTGATATGGCCCTGGCACATGCCTGGGTTACCAGCCAGGTGTCCAGTAGGGGGCGTGTGAGAGGCAACCACACATCAATGTTTTTCTCCTTTTCTTTTTCCCTCCCTCCCTCTCTAAAGATAAATGGATAAAATCTTTAAAAGTTTTTTTAAAAAGAACTGATGTGATACAAACACAAAGGATCCTAAGAGACTATCATGAGTAATTACATGCCAAGAAATTGGACAACTTAGAAGAAATGAATAAATTCCTAGAAATACCAGCCTACCAGGACTCAATCGTGAAGGAATGTAACATATGAACAGACCAATTAGTAGTAATGGTATTGAATTAATAAGCAAATTCCTCTCACCAAAGAAAAGTCCAGGACCAGAAGGCTCTACTAGTCACTCTACCATACATTTAAAGAAAATCAGTACCAATCCTCCAACTCTTCCAGAAAAGCAGAAGAGCAGGGAGTACTTCCAAACTCATTTTAAAAGGCCAGCATTACCCTGATACCAAAACCAGACAAAGATGCTACAAGAAAAAAAAAATACAACCCAATATCGCGAATGAATGTTGATAAGTGAAAAGATATCCCATGATACTGGGATATCACTTCACATATTGTGTTTTTTTTTTAATGAGAGCATTTATAATCTGCTGTCTTAGTGATCTTCAATTATACAATACAGTGTTATCAACTAGAGTTATCAACCATATTCTTCTATAGATCCTCAGGCTTATTCATGTTACGGCTGAAAGTTTTGATCCTTTTACCAACTTCTCCCTATTATTCCAAACTTCAGCCCATGAAACCACCATTCTATTCTCTATTTCTATGAGTTTGCTTTTTTTTTCCCCTTAAGAGTCTGCATATAAATAATGTCATGCACAATTTGTCTTTCCTTGTCTGGCTTATTTTTCACTTAGCATACTACTTTCACGGTCCATTCATAAACAAGGATTTCCTTCTTTCTTGCAGCTGTATAATCCTGTGTGTGTGTGTTGCATCTTAATTCATTCCATTTTTTTCTTTTGTTTAACCTCTTAAAAAAATTGTTGTTCGAGTACAGTTGTTTCCATTTTCCTGCTGCCACTGTCCCCTGCCCCACCCACCCCCACCTCCCACCTCCCACCCTCAGTCCTACCCCTTTGGCTTTGTTCATGGGTCCTTTACACATGTTCCTTATGATGACCCTTGATGACCCTTCCCTCTCTTTCCCCGTTATCTCTCTCCTCCCTCCCCGCTGGTTACTATCTGTTTGTTCTTTATTTCAGTGTCTCTGATTATTTAATCCATTCAACTTTGATAGACACTTAGCTTGTTTCCCTGCCTTGGCTACTGTGAATAATGCCGCAGTGAACATGGGAGTGCAGAGAGGTCTGTGACACCTTGTTTTCATTTCCTTTTGGTATATAATCAGAAGTGACATCTCTGAATCATATGGTAGTTCTGTTTGTAAGTTTTTGAGGAACATCCATAAATCCCTAGTCTTCCACAGTGGTTGCCTTCCACATTTTCACCAACAGTGCGTGAGTGTTTCCTTTCCTCCACAGCCTTGCCAATGTTATCTCTTGTCTTGTTGATGACAACTATTCTAGAAAATATTTGATGATCGCATTGTAGTCTCCATTTCCATTTCTCTGATAATGTTGAACACCTTTTCATGTACCTGTTGCCATTTGTATTCTTCTTTGGAAAAATGTCTGCTCAAGGCCTTTGCCTATTTTAATTGGATTTTGTTGTTGTATGACTTCTTTATGCATTTTAGATATTAACCCCTTACCAGATACATGATTTACAAGTATTTGCTCCCATTCTCTAGGCCCCTTTTGATTTTGCTGTGCAGAAGCTTTATAGATTCATGCATTCCCACTAATTTTTGCTTTTATTGCAATTGCTTTTGGTGTCAAATGCAAAAATTCATTTTCAAGGCCTTCATCATGGAGCTTACCCCTCACATTTCACTTAGCAATTAGCTGGTTTCACGTCCAACATTCAGGTCTTTAATACATTTTGAACTTACTGTTGTATATGGTGTAAGATAGGAGTTCAGTTTTGTTCTTTTGCATGTGACTACCCAGTTTCAACACCACTTATTAGAGGGACTATCCTTTTACCATTCTATATTCTTGGTTCCTTTGTCACAAAGTAATTGACTATATACACATGTGTTTATTTCTAGGCTCTGTAGTTTGTTCCACTGACCTATGTACCTGTTTTTATGCCAAAACCATTACTGTTTTGATTACTATAATTTTATAATATACATTGAAATCAGGAAGTGTAATAATTCCAACTTTATTATTTTTTTCTCAAAATTACTTTGGCTATTTGGGGTCTTTTGTGGTTCCATATGAACTTTGTTATTCTATGTTTTATTTGTAAGAAAAATATTATTGGATTTTGATAGGGATTGCACTGAAACTGTAGATTGCTTTGGGTAGTATGAACATTTCAAAATTATTCTTCCAGTTAATTAATATGTTAATTACTGGATGGGGAATCCTTTTCACAGTATACCTGTGTATCAGGTCACCTCTCTAAATATCCTACAGTGTTGTCAATTATATTTTAATAAAGAAAAAAATATAATATGGCATGTGTAAAGAGGTTCTAGAAATTCTTGGATATTTATCAAAATTTTATTTGGAAATAATTTTAAAGTTACATAAAAGTTCAAAGAATATTCTAAGCATTTGCATACAAGGGGGACCCCTAAAAAATGGAAATCTTCTGGAGGGCAGGCCCCTTGTAGTATGGGCTTCCCCCACAGGTGAGTGTTCTAGGAACCCATCTTTATCAGTGTACCAGCTGGCATCATTTGGCTTCAGTGAATTCTTTTTGAGGGGGGGGCACTCTTTCAAGGCATTTCCCCATGTCATAATGGGTAATTTAGGAGTGCACCTGCCCACACCAAGCTGAGTATTCTGAGTACCCATATTCACCTATTTTTAATACTTTATCCCATTTCTTTGTTATAAATAATATTCTTTATTATTTGAATAGCTCCCTTCCTGTATCTCTCTGTCCTCCTCTCTTCTTTACATATAAATATTTTTCCTGAATAATTTTAGAGAAATATGTATGCATCATCTGCCCTTGCCCTAAAGTATTGAGTTATATGTCGTAGGAATAATTATGATCTCTTACATAAACATACTATTATTATCTATCTTAGGAAATTTAACATCAGCATTATACTTTTATCTAATCCACCATCCACATTTTAGTTCTGTCATTCAATCTAATTATGTTCTTTATTGCTCTTTTTGTTCTCTAGTCAGGATACAGTTTAAAGATCATGTATGCATTTAATACAATTCTCCTTTGTCTCTTTTCATCTGGAATAGCTCAGCATTTATTTTTTTGTTATGACATTGACATTTACAAATAATGCAGGTCCCCATGCCCCCTTTTTAATAGAATGTTTACTGTTTAGCTTTTAAGATTTTATTTATTTATTTTTAGAGAGGGAGAGAAATGTCAGTGTGTGGTTGTCTCTTGCATGCCCCCTACTGGGGACCTGGCCTGCAGCCCAGACATGTGCCCTGACTGGGAATTGAACTAGCGACCCTTTGGTTCGCAGGCCTGCACTCAGTCCACTCAAGCCACACCTGCCAGGGCAGAATGTTTACTGTTTTGTCTGTCTGATTCCCTCATCTTTAGGTTCAGGTTATACATCAACAATTGGAATACTACCAACATTTAGTATACTAAGTATGTTCCTTATGCGAGTCCTTCTAATGGAACAAATCTGGAAATATTACAATATCTGTATGCCTCCTATTGATGATGTTAATTTTGGGTACCTGGTCAAGTGATTGTCAGATACCCCCTTGTATGGTCAGATACCCCCTTCTTTTTGCTTGCAACTAATAGCATGATTCTTTCAAAAGACACTGTAAGACTGTACAAATATTCTATTACTCATGTGTCATGCCCCCTTGAAGTTATTAGCATTTAGTTATGATTCTTGCTTGGGCCAAATTTTGTGACTGTTGCAAAATGATGATTTTTCAACTCCGTACACCTTCTACTTTCCCAGTCAGTAGTCGATACTTTATTTTAAGCAGAGAGCAGCCCCACCATGTCTGTCTGAGATATAGACTCATGTGTTCTTTTTCTTCATTACTATGTAATTAATGGTTTTCCTTGTGTTAATGCGCAAATTATCCTGGATTTGACCAACAGATACGCCTCAGGTTTGCTCCTATGTTCTTTTGACAAGGGCCCATAATTTTTCTTTAAAAAGCTTCTTTTTAACTTTCTATTATGACAGGCTGATCCAGGATCATCTTAATTTTTTCCTTCATCAGCCTTGAAATCAGCAGTTTCTCCAAGGAGCCCTGAAACATGAGAGTATGAAATACTGGAAACTAAGATCTGGATTCTGTATATTTGAAATCAGCATTTTAAAAATTGTTGTTTTTTAGCTCAGATATCGTCCCATTTGCTGCTTTAAGTTGATCAAAAATATAATTTGTTTAGTTTTGTAGTGAATTAATAGATGATTAGAAATCTGCTTCTTAAGAGCTTTCCTAATATTCTGAAAATATAAATAAGTTTAAAAAATTCTGGCTCCTGTGTAATTGTGCTTAGGTAGTAGATACTAACTAGAATTGTGTGACAACATTTCTGTGCTCAGGACAGAAATTTATTGAACTTTGGAATTGGTCCAAAAATGGTACAAACAGGGAGGTAGAATTTGGGGAAAAAATTAATACCCAAATTATATTCCTTTATAGGTCATTAGTAATGCTGTTCCTATTTTCAGTGTGAATAGTAAACTCCGTTGTTTGTTTAAGAATGTGTTTTTCTTTTATTTTTGGATTGTATCATTAGTTCAAAAATAGATATTTTTTAATTCTTGTTTGGTGTGAATTACTTCATACCAAATACACTATGACACATTACTTGGAAGCCTGAGTAGAGAAGGAATTTAGGGACACACACTATCCAAAGTATAATTGTGCAACTTTAAAAATGTTGACTTTTATCTCTTTAAGATATAGTACACTGTGTCAAAAATTGTGAGCAAATCTTTGCTATAAAATTTTTGGTAATATGTTTCCAGAATTATTCAACTAGACAATGTGATTGTAAATTTTTTTAAGTAATCAGTAAATTATGATAGATGTGAGATTGCTTTTTATGCCATATTCTTGAAAAATTGTTAATGTTAAACCTATCTAAATTTTTATTGGGTTGTATCACTTCAAAGTTTTTAAATGAGTTTTTTAAAGTGTTTATGAACCATTATCATTGATGGAATTTGCAGTAAAGACATTTGTTATGTTAGGAAACAAAGTATCATCAGAGAAAGGGGGAAATGAATGAGGGTACTTTGGGAATGTAAATGAGGAATAAAGAGGGAGATACATAGCAGGCATAAGATGTCTTTCTTCATCTCAGTCCACCTAAAATCTAGCTTGGGAGGTAAAACCAAAAGTATGAAGATATACCAAAGTACCATATGTTAGAACAGATTCAGTGGGAGAGTTGGTAATTGAAGATGGATAGCTGGAATTAATCTTACAGAGCTGAAAGGACTCAGTGGCCATTTAAAACTTGAGAGCTAAGACTTAGACTAAGGGAAAGAAAAATGAGTAATTCAGGCAAAAAGCTTGTAGATAGGAAGAAAGATTTCAGTGTTTATGATACATTGAAGGTTTATTATGTTCTAAGAACTGTGTTAAAAGCTTTACATTATTTTATTTAATGCATGTGTAGCTTATTTTCTTCTCACAAGAATACCAATAAATAGGTTTTAATATCCTCATTTATTTATTTATTTATTATACAGGTTTTTAGAATTGCGTTAATGGGGTGACATGGGTTAATAATATCATCCAAGTTTCAAGTGTACAATTCTACAGTTCATCACCTGTGTATTGCATTGTGTGCTCACCACCCACAGTCCAGTTTCCCTCTGTCACCATGTATTTCACTCTTCACCCTCTGTGTCCTACTACTTCCACCCCATTACCCTCTGGTTACCTTCATACAAGGAGGGACCCAAAAACCCAGAATTACCTTCTGGAGGGCAGGCTCCTTGTAGTACAGGACTCTCCTGCTAGGAAGGTGGGTGGGTTCTAGGGACTTAGCTGCATTAGTGTACCAGTTGCTATTGTTGCGAGAGGCTGCTTTTGGCTTCAGTGAACTTTTTGTTTTTTGTGGGCTCTTCCAAAGCATTTGTCCATTTCATGATGAGTGATTTACAAGTGCACCTGCCCACACCATGCTGAGTGTTCAGCAGTTTTGGACCAAAAATGGCATGATTCCTGTGCCCCACCCTCCCTGTTCACCCAATCTCATCCTGAGTGACTTCTTTTTGTTTCTCTGGATGAAAAGGGTCCTCAAAGGGAAATGTTTTGTCATTGTAGAAGAGGTAAAACAAAAAATGGTAGAAGCATTAAAAAGCATCAACATCGAGGAGTTGAGAAACTGTTTTGAGCAATGGAAAAAACATCTCGATAGGTATGTTGCATCAGATAAAGAGTACTTTGAAGGTGACTGAAGTTTAAACATGTAAGAATATACAACTTTTTATAAATAAATTCCATTTTTAGGTTCTTCCCTGTACTGTTTCTCTGAGTTTGTCTTGTTTGTTCACTTGTTGCTTTCAGTTTTGTATTTCGTATATGAGTAAAGCTATATGGTTCTCTTCCTTTCCCTTCTGATGTATTTCACTCAGCATAATACTCTCAAGATCCATCTATGTTGTTACAAATGGCAGTGTTTCATCTTTTCCTATGGCTGAACAGTGTTCTGTTGTATGTACTACATTTTCTTTATCCAATTATTGGTCAGAGGACACTTAAGTTGTTTCCATGTCTTGGCTACCACGATTAGTGCTGCAGCGAACGTAGGTGTGTACATGTGTCTTTATGAATAAGTCTTCAAATTTTTCAGGTAGATGTCCAGAAGAGGGATTGCTGGGTTACGTGGTAGCTCTATTAACATTCTCATTTTATAGAAGGACTTACCGGGGACATTTAGGTACTAAGTCACCTTGACTCTGTCTGCCTCCAAAGCCCAAATAGTGAAAGAAGCCTACAAAAATTATATCAATGTGTTATTGGTTCAAGAATGTGTTGAGAGTAAGACCATAATTGGTCTTATTTATTATTTATTATTAATATCTGACAATGAAAATATTGCATATCATTGGAATCTGTACATTTTAATAAATCTTATTTAAAGTTGAGCTTTGGGTGAAAAAATAAATTTCACTGCTCATAATAAAATACAGTAGTTCCAAATGATTGAGCAATTTGCCTGGAAAAATGAAGTAATAAAAATAGATTTCTAAGCTGATGGGAATACTTGGAACAGCAGAGGAAATCACATAACAAAAGACTTGATAGATATCATTTCTGAAGAACAGCCTAGTCATTTTTGCTTTGTTTTTCTCTACCCCTCACCCCAGTTATCAAACTATGCTATGCTTATTGTAGGAAATTTAGAATGTACTAGGAGAATAGTAAGAGAAGAAAAAAATAGTTTGACCTATTTTCTTTCAATAATAAAGGTGTTTTTAAACTAAAACTATCTATAGATATAATTAATGTCTACATACTAATTGACCATGAGGATATAATATACTTAATTTTCTAATGGGCATTTATTTTCCCTTTTGTCAACATTGTAAATAACACTATGATAATTCCCTCAAGGAGAGTTTTGTTAATGATGATCTACTTAACCGAATTAGAAATTATGCATAAAGAAGTGTGGAACTAGGCTTGCTTCTAATATAATCAACATTATGGTTGTTAGTAGTCTAGAGACTAGTCCTTATACCTATTCAACAGAGAGTCAAGTGAAAATTAGCATAACATAAGTCAGAGGTAAAACAATAGGGAATTTATATATTCTGAGTTAATTGTGTAGTTTGATAACTCACAACATGCGCACATATACACATGGCATTTTCTTATAGTATGAATGGCAAAGGTTATGCTTTTTACAAGAGTGTTCTGTATCTGTCTTCTCCCCTCTTTTCAGATGGATATTTGCTGATGGACAGAATGATGAATCTTAACAGTCCCCTTGGTATTTTCATAGATGCATTTTGTAGGGAAAACTTTCACTGATTAGCTATGGTTAGTTAATATTATCTGCTTAAAATATATATGAGATGTTAAGACAACCGAGAACCAGTACCGTACCATACCATATAATTTCACTCCGTTGTGGAATCTAATGAACAAACTGAAGTAACAAGCAAAATAGAGAGAGACTCATAGATGGAGAGCAGGCTAAAAAAGGTCTGGGTTGGGGTTACGGGGTAGAGGGATCCAGCAAAAAAGAAAAAGGGCTCATGTGGTGATTGCATGGGGTGGGGGTACGTGCAGGTGGAATGGGGCATAACAGGGATGAATGGTAATGGAAAAAATACAATATAAAATAAAGTCATGAAAATATTTTCTTAAAGATTTTACTCAGGTTTCAAAAAAATCCCAAAATTTCGAGAATAGGTTCCTAAAGTTTTTCAACATTAAGTGTTTTTTCTTACATTTTAAGAACAATTTTATACTAGGAAGAGCTGCATTAAGAACTGTATATTGTTGTCACTATTTTATTTAAATGTTAGAAAAATTATTACATCCAAATATACTTACAGAAAAAAAGTCCAAACATCTTTTTATATTTACAATTTGACTTCTCATAGGTAATCTCTTCTGAACAGTTTCTTTGAACTAATACCTATTTCTTTAACAGTTTCTTAAATGTTACATGTAAGAATACAAGAGAGTGGAAAGAGAACTAGCCCGAGTTAGACTTGACTTGTTAATCTCCGTTGCACCTTTAACAAGCTGTGTGACTTTGGCAGATCATGTCCTTTCTCTGGCATGAGATTGCTCATTTGTAAAATGAAGTAAGCACTTCTAATATAATATTACTTTTATTATTATATCATGTTAACTATATCTGATTTTTAAAATATACTTTAATTTTGTTTATGTTAGAAACACTTTAAAATTTCCACCCAAATTATGAACCACAGTATACTGTTCCTAGTTATCTAGCCAAGGCATATTTTTAGAGGGATGTGCACTGCTAGAGTTACTGCTTGTTAGCTGTGCACAACCAAATGTTTTGTTTCTTTATGGAATATTTTAATGTGTCATGTTACATGATCATTAAATAAGATTTTGACATGTATTCCTTAGAAAAAAACAAAAAAACATTGCAATCTCAGTCTTTGTGCCTCACATAAAACTTTTCCTTCAGGGAGTCCAGGGAAGGATATTTTTTGTAACCCATGAACTAGTAAACTTAAGCTGTATGACCTTATAACTCACCAAATATTAATGATGTAATTGCTTAGTCTAAAATATGACTTAGTGTTTTCTATTTCTCATTTTTCACCAGTTTTACCAAACAATGAGAAAGAACATTCAAAAGAGTCTGTTGATTATGGTGGTTCACAAAATAATGTTCTTGAACTTCTGAGAACCTAGTTCTGAGATGGTCAACCTTGGTAGGAAACACACAGGGAGTCTGCCTGCTGTTTCCTCCCCTCACACAAACATTGGACTCATCATCTCCGTTTCTCCAGAGAAGGGTTATCTTAAATAGCATTTTTCATAATTCTGACATTTTAAATCTATCCTTGATTTTCTTAATAATTTTGTAAGATACATCAATAAATTCTTGGGTGCTTCCTAACAGTGGAAAGGAATCAATTATGTGTTGGGATAAATAATGAGCAGGAACATATCTCAGTGCCATATTCCTCAGTTTACAGCGATTAATTCATTAATTTTGATTATTCCCTGGGTATTAGTGGGGGAAGATGTTTTAAAGAAGATACACATGAAGAATTATTGAAATAAAATATGTGAAAAATTAAAACTTTCAATAAATGATTATTGTCATATTTCTTGTTTATAAAATACATTGCAAATTAATCCATTTTATCAACTAATAATGTCAAAAGAGACAAGGAATTTTAGTTAAATATGCCTAGCATAAAATTTTGGTGTTTAGTTTATCATAGTTTAAAAAGATACAAAAGGACTAAAATTATGAAAACAAATGGGCAGGGTAGATATACAAAGTCTGGCATAAATAATGCCTCTTTTAAAATTACAAAATCTTCTATTACTGTGTAATTCTGTAACGTAACAATATCATACTCAAGCACACCATATGACATTTTAGGTGAAGTGTTCAAAGTAAAACTATAAATTATTACACCCATATTATTACCCTACCATGCACACTCAAGCAGGTCTTACTTCTACTGACCCCTGTATCCTACAGATCAGGCTTTCCAGCCTTGCCTTTTTGAGTGGTTTGACTTGCCTCAGAGTTGGAGACTCCTCCTGGAGTCTGACTGTTCTATTTGTCCTTTAGGTCCTAGCTCACTGCTGTGGGCCTCATCCCTTCTCAGAGTTTCTCAAGCACTTTATGAATTTCAAAATGTTACAATATTGTTTTGTACTGGTTAATGTTATTTCACCTGTGTTGGTTTTAGCCCTTAAGCTAGATTATAAATTTCCTGATACAAGGCACTGTACCTGTCCTTCTTCAACACCCACTGTGTAGCCAACTGTGTAGTCAGTGTTTAATAAATAAACATACTGATGTATTTGCTTTTTATAACTTTAAACCTTTTGTTATAAAGATAATACAAATGTAAACATTTTAGAAAATTATTTTTCTCTGTATATGTGTAGGGTATTTTTATATGGTATTTATCAACTATAATCCCATGACCCAAAACAACTCCTTTTCTTTTGGAGTAAAACCTTCCAGGCCTTTGCATATCAAAGTCTGAGAAATTCTGCAGCAAAGAAACCTTTTTAACTTGGCTTTAAGATATTGTTTCCAAAATTCTTTGGTTAGTAGGCTATTTGCTAAGTAATATCTATTTGCTTCCAGTAAAAAACACTTCATCCCTGGCCAGTGTGGCTCAGTTGGTTGGAGTGTCGTCCCGTAAACCGGAAGGTTGCGGGCTCAGTTCCCAGTCAGGACACATGCTTAGGTTGCAGGTTCAGTCCCATTTGGGACATGTGTGAGAGGCACCCGATCAGTGTTTCTCTCTCACATCTGTGTTTCTCTCCCTCTCTTCCTTCCTTCTCCTCCCTCTGTAAAATCAATAAGCATGTCCAAGAGTGAGGGTAAAAAAAACCCTACTTTGGAAAATGCTACCTTAGGAATATATTTCAAAGAACCTGTAGACTTTGTGCCACTTAAATATAGGAAGCTTTCTAGGGCAAGTATAGAGTAGCCCTGCAAATGAACTTGTCCCACCTTCAAAATACTATAGAGCCCAGGAGCTCTTGAAGGGTGTATTTCTCACTTAGTCATTATTTTCCAGACCATGCAAGAAAAACTATGTTTTATCATGTGGACATGTAACAGATTATTTGGTAAAAAAAAATAAAGATGCTTTTCAGAGGGAATTATAGACCTTACAGAATTTTATAGTTACTTAGACTCCTTTATTTTTAATATTGAAAAATGTTTAAGTCCTTAACTTGCTTTACTGAGGTAACTCTGTAATGTACACTGTAACAAATTACTTACAATTCAAAAAGGAAATGTGGAACCGAAAGTTTTTTATTTGCATAATTTTTTTACCCTCCTTTCTAAACTTAGTATTTAAAGAAATTTGTAGGGAGGTTTTAATGTGAAATGGTATTACTGAAAACAGACTTAGCACAGAGAGGATATTGAATGCAGCAACTCTTTTCCGGGTAGAAGGGAATCAAGTATTAGGACTGCAACAAAGATGACATTGAAGTGCTCAGCCTGAGTGATAGGATGAACTTCCCAAAGATTGTGCCTATCTGCTCTGTGGGGACATCCCATAAAGTCAACAATCTAGTAATTATTAGCATTTTTGTCTCAGGCTGTGTTTACAGGGCAATAGCATTTGGGGAGCAAATTGATATGGTGGGTACTAATTAATGCCATATCATGAAGCAGAGAGACTATGAACTATAAGAATGTGTAAACTACACAGAAGTTGGGAATCCCACTAGCAGATATAGTCTATAGTACTAATAAGTAGAAAAATCTATAAATGGGCAGGTTATGGCATGTGCTGATGACCTGTAGGAGAGGTAAGGAGATCGTGCAGTCACTGTGAGACAACTCAGTAGTGTTTAAAGTAAATTTGTATCTTTAAGGGACCTGCTTAAATCATGGAATAACCTTAGGGTAGAAGAATGCTTGCAAACACTGTTCAGTGAAATAAAATATGTGAAAATGTTTTATACAATAAAATATTACATTCTATGGCATTATTATAACATCTGATAACTCAAAGCCTATTTTTAATTTCCTGCTTATTAAGTTTCTCAGATGTTTTCAGTATGTGAAAATCTCTCCTTATAAAATCAAACCAAATAAACCTAGTATAATTACATAATTATTACACAAAAGATACTCTAGCAGGTACAGGGAAGAGGCAGTACTCCCTCACATGATAAATTATTAATAGAAAAATTCTATCAAAAATACCACATAACCATCTCAAGAACAAATCTTACTTCATCAACATTTTGGGGGTTTAAAAATTTTTTCAGTCAGAGCCATAAATTTTGCTTTGAAAAAAGGAACATGAATTCTCTAAACTTAAAACATATTCTTTTAGGGGAGCTATTAGAATTTAGACTAACAGCATCTTATAATTTGTAGCACATTTACAAAGTAAATGTCAACATCTACAATGAAAAGTGATTTAAATATTTAAATCATATTGGACCTTTTTTCTTTCTTGTTAATAACTATGCCATTTAGTGAATGTTTACTTAAAGAACTAAATTAAGCTTTAAGAAATGACCAATGCATTTTGTTTTGTGTTTTGGTTAAAGTGGGTTACTGGTCATTTATTTGAAATGGTTATCTACTTGCTCAAGCTGACTTCTAATGGTACTCTAGGGCATTTATCACAATCTCATAAAAATGTGGATAGCTTTATCTCTTTCAGGAATTTCAGTCATTCTTTTGTCATTTCAAATTTATTAGTAATCCACAAAGAATATGATTCATTAGGTGTGGAAATCTTTGGTAAATTTATATTCATCACATTTTTATTATTTCTAAGGATTCCAGAAACCAAACAATCTAATTTTAGCATTTGCTTTGTAACAAATGAAAACCTTTCAAGAGCATATGGACCATATCACACATACAAAAAGTAAATGGATAGTTCCCTTTAGATAGGTGCATTTTATAGATATCTAATAATGTGGTTATCTTTCACTGAACTAAAAACTACACGGGGGCCAAAGGAAACAGAAAATACAATTCTGGCCTCTATGAATAGGGGAAGGAGACTTCCCTTGGTAAAATACCCAGAAAACTATTCAAAGAAAATTCATCCCTGCATATATACAAGAAATAAATAGTATCGGGGGAAGGGCAGCCGAGAGAGCAGAGCACTAGGAGGCGGAGGTGGCGAAGTGATGCTGGCGCCCGGCATCCGGGCATCCGGGCATCCGGGCAGCGGCAGCGGAGCAGCAGAGTCTTTGGGACCCCAGCTGCAGCGTCCCTTTGACCTGCGGGCCAGCTGAGCTGCAGGAGACCACGCGTTCCACGGGCCTGGTAGAGATTCTTCAAGAACTGCTCAGTCCTGGAGTGGAGGGCTTGTGTGAAGACACAGACTTTTTACCCTGAGACAAGTACGGAAGTTCTCATTGTAAGGGAGAGAGAAGAAGACGGTGGTGGAGTAGGACAAAGGATTTCACTTCCCTTCATGCGCCGGAGAAAAACCGGGCTGCTCTGCAGAGGAGCGCAGCGAACACCCAACAGGGACCCAGCATATATGAAGGCAGGACCCCAGAAAGTATAGCGGACACTGAATGACCAGAGATTGAAGAGAGGAGACGACGGCAGATCAACAAGGTACGAGGGAACAGCCCAGAGGCTGCAGGCCCTCTGCCAGGCCGCGCCAGGGCCCTGGCCGGGGTCGCCCTGGTCTCTGAGAGCCGAGGGCGGGCAACAACAACCCGGGAAAAGAACTAGTCACCGGCATCCTCTCTAACCAGCAGGGCACAGATTGGAAAACACCAGAAGAGATTGCTTTGCCTGTAGTGGCAAAGAGAGGAGTGGGTATCAGGAAACAAACCAGAGAGCTCTGATAACCCGTGGAGTCAGGCTGTGGTTGCCGGCTTGGGGAATTGAGCTGCCCTGGCATTCCCAGTAGCCTGAGCCGGCGCTCCCACAGTCTCAGGGAGCTTTGGGATACTGGCAGGGCCCCTGGAAGAGCGCCAGTCACCAGCTCCCTCCCTACCCGGCCAGCGCAGACTGAGAAGCACCGGGAGTCAGGCTGTTATTGCCGGCTTGGAGAACTGAGAGTGCGGGACTTGAGCCTGTGCTCCCACAGTCTCAGGGAGCTGCGGGCTACTGGCAGGGCCCCTGAAAGAGCAACAGTCGCCAGCTCCACCCCTACCCAGCTGGACGCAGACTGAGAAGCACTGGGAGTCAGGCTGTGGCTACCGGCTTGGAAGAATTGTGAGTCGCCCTGTGTGTGCAGCCACAGCACTGGGAAAGGTCCAAGCCCAAGCCTGTGAGACCAGGAAAGCCTGGCTGGGAGCACGTGCCCTCACACCAGGCCAGGGCTGGGAAGCCTGGGGAAAAACCTGCTCTCATCGGGGCACGGGAGAGCGGCACCAGTCTGGATCTTGGGAGGGCACTGGCGAGACCAGCTAAGTTCACCGAGACGAGAGAAAGGCCACACTAATAGCCCCTCAGGTTGCTGCAGCTAGTGAGACCAGAAGAAAAGGCTTGACCAGCTGGAAACCAACAAGAGGAGTAGGTGGAAGTGGAGAACACCAAGATAACTGCAGGAGACTGCACCACTGAATCTCAAAGGCATCTTACCACAGAAGTTCACACCATAAACCCAGGGAACCAGAACAGATCACTTTAAGAAGCTGAGGCCAACAAAAAGAGCAACACAAACAATGGGAAGACAAAGAAAGGATCCCCAAATGAAAGAAAAGGAGGAAGTCTCAGAAAGAATGTTAGATGAAATAGAGGCAAGCCAACTATCAGATATGGAATTCAAAGCACTGGTTATCGGGAAATTTAAAGAGCTTACAACGAGCTACCAGAAACTACAGGGGAGCTATAATGAACTCTCTGCAAACTATACCAACATGAAAAAGGAAATAGAAACCATCAGTAAAGGCCAAGAGGAAATGAAGAATACAATTTCTGAACTGAAGAACACAGTAGAAGGTATGAAGAATAGAATCAACGAGGTGGAAGATTGCATAAGTGAGATAGAAGACAGGATAGAAAGAATCTCCCAGAGAGACCAGGTAATGGAAAAGAGAATCAGGAAAAATGAGGAGAATTTAAGGGAAATGGCAAGACAACATGAAACGTAATAATATCCGAATAATAGGAATACCAGAAGGAGAAGAAGAAGAACAAGGGGTAGAAAACCTACTTGAAAGAGTAATAATGGGAAATTTTCGTAAGTTGAGGAGAGATAAAGTCACACAGATTCAGGAATCGCAGAGAGTCCCAATCAGGTGGAACCCAAAGAGGCCTACTGCAAGACACATCATCATTAAAATGGGAAACCTCCAAGACAAAGAGAGAATCTTAAAGGCAGCAAGGGAGAAAAAGGAAGTAACATACAAGGGGGTCCCAATAAGGTTGGCTACTGACTTCTCAATGGAAACGTTCCAAGCAAGAAGAGAATGGCAAGAAATATTTCAAGTAATGAGAAACAGAGGCCTACAACCAAGGCTACTGTACCCAGCAAGTCTCTCAATCAAGATAGAAGGCCAAATAAAGAGCAAGATAGAAGGCCAAATAAAGAGCTTCCAAGACAAAGAAGTCTAAAAGAATGTGCCTCCACCAAACCAGCTCTACAAGAATTACTAAAAGGGCTGCTTTAAGGAAAGGAAGGAAAAGAGAGAGATAGAGAGGAACACAGGTACACAAATGACAATGAATAAGTACCTTTCAATAATAACCTTAAACGTAAATGGATTAAATGCACCAATTAAAAGACATAGAATAGCTGAATGGATAAGAAAGCATGACCCACACATATGCTGGCTACAAGAGACCCACCTCAGGTCAAAAGACCACTACTGACTAAAAGTGAAAGGATGGAAACAAATTTTCCAAGCAAATGGACAAGAAAGAAAAGCCAGGGTAGCAATTCTCATATCAGACAAAATAGACTTCAAGTGAAATAGACTAAAAATAGACTAAAAGTGAAAGGATGGAAACAAATTTTCCAAGCAAATGGACAAGAAAAAAAAGCCAGGGTAGCAATTCTCATATCAGACAAAAAGGGCCATAAAGAGAGACCCAGAAGGTCACTTCATAATACTCAAGGGGAGAATCCACCAAGAAGACATTAACATCGTAAATATATATGCACCCAACATAGGAGCACCCAAATATATAAAGAAAATTCTACAGGACCTCAAGAAAGATATTGACAGCAACACAATTATAGTAGGGGATTTTAACACCCCACTGTCTAAAATGGACAAATCTTCCAAACAAAATATCAACAAAGATATTGCATCATTAAATAACACCCTAGATGAAATGGACCTAATTGATGTATATAGAGCCTTCCATCCCAAAAAAGCTAAATACACATTCTTTTCAAATGCACATGGAACATTTTCAAAGATAGATCACATGATAGGACACAAAACGAATTTATTTCCTCAATAAATTCAGGAAAATAGAAATCATACCAAGCATTTTCTCTGACCACAGGGACTGAAATTGGAAACCAACCCCACAGAAAAAAACCCAAAACACCCAAAAGCATGGAGACTGAATGATGTGCTATTAAACAACGAATGGGTCAAGATTGAAATTAGGGAAGAAATCAAAAAACTTCTTGAAACTAATGAAAATGAACTCACAACAACCCAAAACTTATGGGACACAGTGAAGGCAGTCCTGAGAGGGAAGTTCATAGCAATACAGGCTCACCTAAAGAAGATAGAAACATTTCAAACAAACAACCTAACCTGACACCTGCAAGAACTTGAGGAACAACAACAAAGACAGCCCAGAGCAAGTAGAAGAAAGGAAATAACCAAGATCAGAGCAGAATTAAATGACATAGAGACTAAAAGCATAATTCTAAGGATCAATGAATCCAGGAGTTGGTTTTTTGAAAAGATAAACAAAATAGACAAACCTTTAAGTAGGCTCATCAAGAAAAGAAGAGAGAGGACCCAAATAAACACAATCAGAAATGAAAGAGGAGAGATTACAACTGATACCACAGAAATAGAAGGTATTATAAGGAATTACTATGCAGAGCTGTATGGCAAGAAATTTGACAACCTAGGTGAAATGGACAAATTTCTAGAAAAATATAATCTTCCAAAACTGAATGAAAAAGAAACAGAAAACTTGAACAGACCAATAACAGCAGATGAAATTAAAGTAGTAATCAAAAAACTCCCATCACACAAAATCCCTGGACCAGATGGTTTCACAGGAGAATTCTACAAAGCTTTTAAGGAAGAGCTAACCCCTATTCTTCACAGACTATTCCAAAAAATCTGAAAGGAGGGAAAACTCCCCAACTCTTTTTATGAAGCCAGCATCACCCTAATTCCAAAGCCAGATTCCACACAACAAAGAAAGAAAATTACAGGCCAATATCGCTGATGAACATAGACGCTAAAATCCTCAACAAAATATTAGCAAATCATGTCCAACAATACATCAGAAAGATCATACACCATGACCAAGTGGGATTCATCCCAGGGATGCAAGGATGGTTCAATATACGCAAATCAATAAATGTAATACACCACATAAACAAAACCAAAGACAAAAACCACATGATCATATCAATAGATGCAGAAAAAGCTTTTGATAAGGTACAACACCCATTTATGATAAAGGTACTCAGCAAAGTGGGAATAGAGGGAGCATTCCTCAACATAATAAAGGCCATATATGAAAGACCTACAGCCAACATCATACTCAATGAGCAAAAACTAAAAGCTTTTCTACTAAGATCAGGAACAAGACAAGGTTGCCCACTTTTACCACTTCTATTCAATATAGTATTAGATGTTCTAGCCACAGCGATCAGACAAGAAAAGGAAATAAAAGGCATCCAAATCGGAAAGGAGGAAACAAAACTGGCACTGTTTGCAGATGACATGATAGTGTACATGGACAATCCTATAGACTCTACCAAAAAACTGCTCGAACTAATAAATGAATTTGGCAAAACAGCGGAATACAAAGTCAATATCCAGAAATCAAAGGCATTTTTGTATACCAACAATGAAGCAGCAGAAGCAGAAATCAGGAAAAAAATACTATTCGATATAGCAAAAAGAAAAATAAAATATCTGGGAATAAACCTAACCAAGGAGGTAAAAGACCTATATGCAGAAAACTACACAACACTGAAGAAAGAAATCAAGGAAGACACAAATAAATGGAAACATATACCGTGTTCATGGATTGGAAGAATTAACATAATCAAAATGTCCATACTACCCAAAGCAATTTACAAATTCAGTGCAATACCTACTAAAGTACCAATTTCATATTTCACAGACATAGAACAAACACTTCAAAAATTTATATGGAACCATAAAAGACCCCGAATAGCAGCCACAATTTTGAGAAAGAAGAACAAAGTAGGAGGGATCACAATACCTGATATCAAACTGTATTACAAGGCCACTGTAATCAAAACAGCCTGGTACTGGCACAAAAACAGGCACATAGACCAATGGAATAGAACAGAGAGCCCAGAAATAAACCTAACTCTCTACAGTCAATTAATATTTGACAAAGGGGGCAATAACATAAAATGGAGTAAAGACAGCCTTTTCAACAAATGGTGTTGGGAGAACTGGACAGCTATATGCAAAAAAAAATGAAATGAGCACGAATTTACACCATACACCAAAATAAATTCAAGGTGGATAAAAGACTTAAATATAAGCTGGGAAACCATTAAAGCCCTAGAGGAGAGCATTGTCAGGAAAATCTCAGATATTCCACGCAGCAGTATTTTTACTGATACGTCCCCTAGAGCAAGGGATATAAAGGAAAGAATAAACAAATGGGATCTCATCAAAATTAAAAGCTTCTGCATGGCTAAGGAAAACAGTATTAAGATACAAGGAGAAGCAACAGCGTGGGAAAACATGTTTGCCAATGATACCTCAGACAAAGGTTTAATCTCCAAAATATACAAAGAACTCACTCAACTCCACCCAAAGAAGACAAGCAACCCAATTAAAAAATGGGCAAAGGACTTGAACAGACATTTCTCCAAGGAGGACATACAGAGGATCCAGAGACACATGAAAAGATGCTCGATATCGCTAGCTATCAGAGAGATGCAAATTAAAACCACAATGAGATACCACTTTACACCAGTCAGAATGGCTATCATAAACAAAGAAACAAACAACAAGTGCTGGAGAGGTTGTGGGGAAAAGGGGACCCTAATTCACTGTTGGTGGGATTGCAGACTGGTACAACCACTATGGAAAACAGTATGGAATTTTCTAAGAAAACTAAAAATGAACGTGCCTTTTGACCCAGCAATTCCACTATTTGGAGTATATCCTAAGAACCCTGAAACACCAATCCAAAGAACCTATGCACCCGGATGTTCATAGCAGCACAATTCACGATAGCCAAGAGTTGGAAGCAACCTAAATGCCCATCGGTAAATGACTGGATCAAAAAGCTATGGTACATTTACACAATGGAATTGTATGCTGCAGAAAGGAACAAAGAACTACTACCCTTTGCAACATCATGGATGGAACTGGAAAGCATTATGCTGAGCAAAATAAGCCAGGCAGTGAAAGACAAATACCATATGATATCACCATTAACAGGAATCTAAACAAAACAAACAAGCAAGCAAAATATGACCAATGACACTCAAGTACGGAACAGGCTGACAGGGTCCAGAGAGGAGAGGGGAGAGAATCATAGGGGAAAAGGGGATGGACTCACATGAACAAGTATAAAGAACACATGGACAATAATGAAGGTGGGGCGCAGAAATGGGAGGGCGGCGGGAGCACTGGGGGCGTGCGGGCAGGGTTGGGAATATAAGACAGAAAGCTGTACTTGAACAAGAATTAAATAAAAAATTATTAAAATAAAATAAATAAATAGTAAGTATCAACTATGTGCCCAGCTCTTGTTTTAGGAAGTTGGAAATTAGAGGGAAGAAACCAAACAGAAATAAATCCTAGTCTTCATGGAGCAAAACACAATGTAAAAATGGATAATATGTTGGATGGTAATAAATGCCATGAAGAAAAATAAAGAAAGGAACGGGGCTAGTTACTGTTAGGGCCTTGCAGTTTCAAGGAGGATGCCAACAAAGTCTTAACAGAGCAGAAGTCCCTTCAATGAAGACCTACCTAAGGAAGTCATTGGGATATCTGTGGAACAAGAATCCAGGCAAAGGGACAACAAACAAATGCTTAAGACCCTTGGCTGGGAGAATGCCCAGCATGTTTAAGGAGAGCAGGGAAGCAAAGAGGGGCTAAAGAGGAATAGAGGAAGCTGAGAGAACCTCTTAAAAATAATTCAGACAAGCAATGATGGTCACTCACAGAGTTGTGATAGCAATAGAGATGGTAAGAAATCAGGATTTGTTGACAGTTTGGATATGGGGTATGGCAGAAAGGGAAATCAAGATTTTTGACTTGCTAAATTCAAGGATAGGATTTCCACTAAGATAGGGAATTCTGCAGGAGGAGTGGAGTTTGGGGAGAAAGATTGGAGCTATGTTTTGGGCATGTTTGAGATGCCTGTTACCCATTTTTCACTGTGTATAATGCATACTTTTTTGGCCTGAATTTTTGAGGGGAAAATAAGGATGCACATTATACAGGGACTTAATGACTACATGCCATGGGTATAATATTGGGTCTTATAATCCCGTGTATTTTGTGCACAAAAACGTGGTGCATGTTGTACACAGGAGCACGTTATACCCAGCAACAAATGGTAGTCATTCAAGTGGAATGTCAAGTTGGATATTGCATTTTTTGGCTTTTGGGGGAGAGTTTGGCAGGAAGAATAAGTATGAGCAGGTGTGACACGTTGGGGAACTGTACTAGGAATTGAGAGTAAGAGGAAAATCAGCAAAGGGAAGTCTTTAGGAAGATAAATTTTAAGCAGACCTTTGATTACCGGAAAGGAAAGAAACGAGAATTCTAGTTAGGGAAAATGTCCTAACATGTTACAATATCATCTAGAAATAAAGATGAATTTATTTATTTCTCTATTTCCTTGTATTATTTTTTACTTAAAACTTTTATAGTGCGTCATATAGTATTATGGAACAGTAGGTGCACAGGAAATGTTTGTTAACTAATAAATGAGAATAATATTGTTCAAAGTTTATTTCATTAACCAATATTTGGTAAGTGAAACTTGGGTGTTTTTTATTCTAGATATTTTTCGTATGCTAAAATATATATGACAAAAGATTTGCCATTTTAGCCATTTTTAAATGTACAGTTCAGTGGCATGAAAGTAATTTTATATTACTTTCTTTTAAAGAAATCAACATTGTTGCTCGGGAACAAAAAGAATTTAGGCCGATTGGGCTACTTCTAAGAGCATCAAACAGTCTGCAAGCCTTAGAATTCTAAAAGAATATCACTTTTGTTTGAAAGATTTGTACAAGTAGAAAGACAAATATGAAAATGAGTGCCTGACTTGTAAAACAGATTTTTCTTTTCTTAAAAACTGACTTTCCATTTAAATAAATGTCATTTTTAGTTTGGGGTTGCTATGTAAAATAACTTCAATGTGTCTAGTTTACCTTTGATTACTGGGTACCTCACATAGAACCCAAATGCTCAAATAAAGTTGAGAGCTTAAGGAGCTCTCAAACATAAAGTAAGTGTGCCCTGCATTATAATTTAGATGGCTTTCAAAAATGCTTTTTGTTTTTAGTTTGAGTTTTATAAATTATGTTATAAATTATATCATGCAATTAATTTTGGATTTTGTAAATTATATGAAAGTGTGATTGTCTATCTTTTGTGAGTTATACACCTAGGAAATTCTGTCTTTGTTGATTACAGTGCCTCTTTTTCTAGGGAACAAAGAAGGAAGAGATTGAAGGTGAAGTGGAAGTGACTGGGTTAATTCAGCCTGCAGACGTGTTTGCTCCCAAAAGCCTGGTGCTGGTATCCAGATTAGATTATCCAGAAATTTTTAGGGTAAAGAACTCTGTTGTCAATATGTATAAAATATTATATTAATGTGCAAATCTGTTTTGAGCAAGCCATTGTAACAATCCTTTGTATTTCAAATATCCTTGTATTTAAATTAAATTGACTTAGGAATTCGGTGAAATTAGTGTTAACAGTAGAAGTGTTTTATGTTGGATGAAATAAATACCTAAGTAAGTTCACGTTACTACTTAAATTTTAAGAATGTAGTGTTTTTTAAAGGTCCCATGTTTACAGATTGCAAAAATATATGTATCTTAAAGAGATCATTGGATTACCTGCAGCAAATGTAAAATACATTAGCACTATAACAACTCTGCTTTTACTCACCTTCTTTTGATGAGTCCAGGTTGAAGTAAAGAGGATGGATATTTATGTTTTCAGGTAGTTCTGATACTACCACTGCCAACATAGCTTTGAAAATATTGTTTACTTTGGGGACTTCCGCCAAGATGGAGGCGTAGGTGGAAACACTGTGCCTTCTCCCACAACCAAGTTTAAAGAAAACAACGTTTTAGTAAACGAAAATGCAGCCAAAACACAGAAAATTGAACTATACAGAAGTCTGACAACAATGAACCATTCAGCCAGACCGGTAAGAGGGACGGAGCCAGCAGCAGAGCAGAGTCAGGCAGGAAAGATCCCCCAACCCAGGCGCGCAGGCAGCCAGGCAACCATGGGCAGATCCCAGGTGTGGGGTAGCAACGGGCAGACGCAGTGAGGGTGCAAGGCGGCAGGCTGCCTGCAGTCACACATTCGCACACAGATAAACCAGCAAAGGAGCATGCAGTGAGACAGACCAAGCTGGCCCCAGTGGCAGGAAGCAGCAGAGGGGACCGCCATTGCCCCTCTTTGACCCTGCCCCCGCATACAGTGTCACAACCCAGCAACTGAGTTGCCCTGCCCTGATGAACACCTAGGGCTCTGCTCCTCATACATAACAGGTGCAAACAGACCAAAACATGGCTCAAGAAGAACTCAAAGCCCCAGAGCCGATAACTCTAAGCAACCAAGAAATAGCCAACCTATCAGATGCACAGTTCAAAATACTGGTGATCAGGATGCTCACAGAACTGGTTGATTATAGTCACAAATTAGAGGAACATATGAAGGCTAAACTGATTGAAATGAAGGGAGATGCACAGGAAACCAATAGTGATGGAAAGGAAACTGGGACTCAAATCAAGGGAGTGGACCAGAAGGAAATAAAAAATGACCAAACAGAAAAGAAGGAAGAAACAATAATTCAAAAAAATGAGGAGAGGCTTAGGAACCTCCAGGACAACTTTAAACACTCCAACATCTGGATTATAGGGGTACCAGAAGGGGAAGAGGAACAGCCACGAGTGGAAAACTTATTTGAACAAATAATAAAGGAGAACTTCCCCAGTCTGGCAAAGGAAATAGACTTCCAGGAAATCCAGGAAGCTCAGAGAGTGCCAAAGAAGTTGGACCCAAGAAGGAACACACCAAGGCACACATAATTACATTAGCCAAGATTAAAATGGAGAGAATTCTAGAAGTAGCAAGAGATAAGGGGACAGTCACCTACAAAGGAGTACCCATCAGACTGTCAGTGGATTTCTCAAAAGAGACCTTACAGTCAAGAAGGGGCTGGAAAGAAGTATTCCAAGTCATGAAATCCAAAGACCTACAGCCAAGATTGCTCTATCCAGCAAAGGTTTCATTTAGAATGGAAGGACAGATAAAGTGCTTCTCAGATAAGATCAAATTCAAGGAGTTCACCATCACAAAGACCTTATTATATGAAATGTTAACGGTACTTATCTAAGAAAAAGAAGATGAAAAATATGAACAGTGAAAGGACAGCAAGATCATGGTTATTAACAACCACACCTAAAACAAAAGCAAACTAAGAGGACAGCTAGATCCGGAGCAGAACCATAGAAATGGAGATCACATGGAGGGTTAGCAACAGGGAAGTGGGAGGAGGAGAAGGGGGGAGAAGGTACAGAAAATAAGTAGCATAGACAGTAGGTAGAAAATAGATAAGGGTGAGGGCAAGAGTAGTGTGGGAAATGTAGAATCTAAAGAACTTACAACACGTGGTCATAAACTAAAGGTGGGGAATGGTGGGGGAGGGGGTGTGCAGAGTGGTGGAGAATGAAGAGGGAAATAGAATAACTGTAATGGCATAATCAATGCCATTGATTATGCCAATCAATGGCATAAAATATATTTTAAAAAATAAGTAAAATAAATAAATGTAAAAAAAGAAAATATTGTTTACTTTAGGTATTTTGTTTTTTAGACACAATTTTCAAGCATAAGAAGAAATTTAAATTTAGCTATAAATACATTTAAGCTTTGAAAAAAGAGGGCTCTTTTTTTTTTCAACTTCTCAGCTGCTACCTGTAGTATTAGTGTGTTGACCGTGGTCCAAAATCACAGATCTACTTGGGAAGGTATAAACCATACCTAAAATCTTCTGAAAGATTTTGGAAATGAATACATAATTTTTGGCAAATTTTTCCATTCATTGAGATATGCATTTTTTAAAAATTAACTTGGTGTCAATATTTTAGTGATTCCTAACAAATAATGATTTTTCATAATAACAGAATTTCATAAACTGAAAGATTCATAAAGATTACATTTTGTCTTCTGAGCTTTAAGTGTTAATCGTATCTTGTCTTTATTTTGTGATCTTTTGTAATAATTCACGTAAGTTAAATTTTTATATAGAATGTTCTGAATTTATAAGTCACAAAACAAAATAAAATTTCTAAGTGTTTATTTTGAGCCCAAAAAGAAAACCGTTTTGAGCCCTACACATTTGCTAGAGTGATTTTCTCAGCACAGACACCTGTTTCACAAACTGTGGGTTTCTGCTTTTTATAAGCTCTTCTCAAAAGCTCATTTAGAGCTTCTGGTTCTGGAGGAAAATTTAATAAATTTAATAACATTTGCAGCTTCAAATTTAGTCCATGTCACTGTATAATATACTCTACTAGGTTCAAAGAGAAATTTTCCTAGGAGCAGATGTCACCACAATTTATTTTTAGTGCTTACTTTTTCCATGAAATAATGACATGTGTCTTCCTTTTGCAGGCTTGCCTAGGTTTGATCTACACTGTGTATGTGGACAGTCTGAATGTCTCCTTGGAAAGCCTCATTGCAAACCTGTGTGCATGCCTTGTCCCAGCGGCTGGAGGGTCTCAGGTAAAAAGGCAGAGTAAAAACGCAGATGAAGAGGGCCTGTGCCTCTTATCCTCTTGTCCAGTTAATTTAATTTGTGAAGAAAAGGGGGAAAAAAGAATTCCCTAAATATTTTTGTTTCTAAGAGGATCTTAAGTAAGCAGTGTCCCTATGGTCTGCCTTCTAGAGACCCAAGATTCCATTCTTTTCTTAGGTCATGAGGTTAATTTTAACACAGGGTTCACCTTTCACATAGCGTAATTAGAAGTTATATTTTGTGTAACTTGAACTCCAGTTTACATTTTCTTGTAATACACTTTTTAAAGTCAAACTTTTAAAATGTTTTCCTTGCCCCCCCCCTTACTTTGTATAGTCATACCTCGTTTAATTAACAATCAGAAATTTTTTAGTGGAAAAAATAGGCAGTAACATTAAGAAAACCCTCATAACAGTTTTTTGTAACCTTGTAATTACTTCTGAATAGATCCATTAATTTATTTATTTCCCTGGATAATAGTAATAGTATGTGGTCTTAAAACTCTTTTGTGTGTTGCGTGTAATCTCTCATAGAGTAGCTTAGTTTTCACATTTTAAAGAAGAGGGTATATTTTTCTTATTTCAGTTTGCTACCTTTAATAACAGTAATGTTAATCATTTTCCAGAATCACAGGTCTTTGGAAAGTGTAATCTATACCTGAAAATTTCCCAAGGGTTTTGCCATAGTTTGAGCCTCAAATAGGAAATTAAGCTCTTCTCCTAAAATAAAACTTTCTCAAAGTGGTCATGCTTTTCATCTTCTGTGTGTCTTGAGATTTTCATATTTGTTTCTGAAGTAGAAAAATAAGAACGTCAGCTCTATGACTTAATGTATGTAATGCACGATACTTTAAAAAAAAGACTTCTTCTGAAGCTGTAGAATTGATTAGTTGATCACTTTCTTTGTTTATTCTTATGTGATATTGGTGAAGAGGATAGTCCTGTAAAAATTACATAATTTATCCTCAATCCAGCAAAGATTATTTATAATGAAATTGCCATCCTTTTTCCTTGCCCCTTGTCTTTTTTAAGTGTCTTCTGTCTATCCCAGTGTCTTTTTTAAGTTTTTTCCCTTGTTTTGCCTCCTGCACTCTCTTCCTTTACTCTCCTACCTTTGCTCCAAAGAAAGAATTTGAAATGTGGGCTTCCTTGAAATTGGAGCAAGCTTTAAGCAGTGGAATTGATTTATGAGCCATTATTTTAATGGGATTTTTGTTAACTTTATTTTATTTACATTTTAATTAAAATTTTTTATGGTAGCTACGAGAAATTAAAAAATTATAATAATGTGGTTCTTATTATATTTATTTTGTTTTTTCCAGTTTTATTGAACTGTAATTGGCATATAAATGTTGACTCTAACATTTTATTGTTTTTCACTGAAGTATGATTGTCAGTGATTCTTGTATTTCGTTTTTAAATTTTCAACTGCTGAATTTTCTTGTACCATATTCAGTTGGGCGCAAAGTAAACTCGAATGTTTTGGGTTACATTGTTGCCCTTTGCATCTGTTCATTGGATGTTAATATGGTCATCACCTGCTCTAAATCTGAACATCAAAGGGTTTTTTTAATCTTTAAGAAAATGTCTGGAAAGAAATCTTTTATGTATTTGTGTGTGTGTATGTTTTCCCCACGCTGCAGAAGCTGTTTTCCTTGGGTGCGGGAGATCGGCAGCTGATCCAGACCCCTTTGCATGACAGCCTTCCTGTCACAGGCACGAGTGTGGCCCTCCTGTTCCAGCAGTTGGGTATGTCTTTTGTCCTATTTTCAGTGTCCTCTTGTGGAAGCCTACAAAATGAAATTTAGTTTAAGCTCACATCACCTGACGTGAATCTAAAAAATGAAAAGCAAGCCATTAACTACTTGATACATAAAATATATAATTACATGGGTAGTATTCTTTTTTTTTTTAATCTGTAACCCAGGCCCCCATTGCTCTGGAGTCAGTTAGACTTTTGAAAAGTAGACATATTTTCTTTGTGCTTTAAAGGATGAATAGGTAGCCCTGGCTGGTGTAGCTCAGTGGATTGACCATGGGCC
Organism: Sturnira hondurensis; assembly: GCF_014824575.4. Taxonomy (NCBI): domain Eukaryota; kingdom Metazoa; phylum Chordata; class Mammalia; order Chiroptera; family Phyllostomidae; genus Sturnira; species Sturnira hondurensis. The sequence goes on from NW_028079136.1 coordinate 6,789,335, forward strand.
TGTGAACCAGAGGATTGCAGTTCGATTTCCAGTCAGGGCACATGCTTGGGTTGCAGGCCAGTTCCCAGCAGGGGACACATGATACATTGTGTGTCCTCAGCAGAGGCAACCATACATTGATATTTCTCTCCCTCTCTCCTTCCCTTCCCCTCTAAAGATAAATAAATAAAATATTTTTTAAAAAAGATGAACAGGTAATATAGTTTGCTTTTTCTTAGCTGAATTTCTTTTGTAGAAATTTTGTCTGATGAAACTAAAAATCCTGTCCTTCTCATCCCTCCAATGGCTAGGGAAGAATTTGCAGGGGCGGTGGGGAGTGGGAAGGACACTAGAAAGTGCTCCCTGTACACTGGATAACTTGTACTTCATTTAAGGAGTAACACAACTTACCAGTGACACTCTGCTTCTCCATAGAATTCTTTGTTCCTTGCACAAATTTTGTTCCTTTCTCGGCTTTGTAACTTACCACTTCTTTTTTATTAGAGGCTCCGTCCTTATTCTTTTGCTATTTCTATCAGTCAAATGCAGAAAGCCTTGGGAGAGATTAAACACAAGTAGAGTTTCCTAGTATCCAAATAAAGAAGGATTGTAATATCAATCCCAGAGCGATAGTCCTTCCTCGTTATATACACCTCCCTTTAATGGTTCAAACTCCAAACACTCCTTTCTTCCTCCCTGAAAGTCTCTACTCACTGAGTCATCTCAACTAAGTCCTAATTGAATTAAAGCTATTATTTAATGTGTATAATAGGTTTTATTTGGTGGTACTTATTCCTCTATAGAATATCTTGCTAATGAAATCCTGCCTCCACTCACTTTTGGAAGTAACTTTAGGGATTCAAGGACTACCTACAGCCTGTCCATGATCCCTGCCAACCACTGACTTAACTGACTTTAGCCAAGCACTACTCAGCTGCATTGTTTTACTTTTAAAAGGGGCTGCATTCCGCACAGGGCTGTCCAACCCGCAGCCCATGGGCCACATGCGGCTGAGGATGGCTATGAATGTGGCCCAACACAAAAATCGCAAATTTACCTAAAACCTTTTTTTTTTGCTCATCAATTTTCATTAGTTTTTGTGTATTTAATGTGTTGCCCAAGACAACTCTTCTTTTTGTGGCCCAGAGACACCAAAAGGTTGGACACCCCTGCAGGTCAGTCAAAGCAGACTTACCTTGAAGCTATAGAAGGTGAGACACAGATAATTTCACATTTTCAAATGCTACCGTTTATTTTACACTTAAGGAGTGCCTTAAACCTCTCATGCTTCTGAGTTTGTGTGTGCACTAGAAGAATATTACCTCAAATACCGGTAGTCCTCTAACTGGGAAACCTGGTATAAAGTACAAACTTATAAAGCCTGGACTTCTCTTCCAGTAATGGTGGCCTGTGTAATTCAGAGTAACCCTTTTAACACTGACTGCTAGAAAAGCTGTACAAATATAAACAACTTCTGCTTGAAAGTATCAGAGACAATTAAAGGGTTACCAAATTATGGTCTAAGAAAAGTGTAAAACCTAGAGAAGTAAGCCAGACATTTGGGACCAATTTTTCCCAGAGTTACCTGTATTTTGGGAGAAATAACTTAAGAGCTGATCAGCATCATTGATATCCTATGGGGAAAGGGAAAGTTTGACTTCAAGTTTTACCAGTGAGGAGATTTTTATTAAGCTCTTATGCTTTGAGTTGGGATCATAAAGGAGAAACCTAGTAGGAGCAGATAAATTGAAATCAACAGTCCCCGTGAAGAACAGATGTACAGCCGGAAGTTGTTTCAGGTCCCTGAAATGAGTTACGGTGATTCTTGATGCTATTGCCTCTAGCAGTATAGAAGAAATAAAAGTATATTTTCTCTGGGACAAGATAATTGCATTCTAGGCCTTAAGTATAAATTTATATATACATATGAGGTCTGTCCAGAGAAAGTCCAGCCATTGTTAATATAACGAGAACTGTTTGCACAACATCAATGTAACCTGGTAGCCAAGGAGAAAGGACTGGAATGTACATGTGTGAACAATGATGACTTCACTGTACTAGTCAGTGGGGGCAGTAGACATCATTGAGTGAACATGTATATCTTGTGGCTGTGACATTCGAAGTGACACAGCAACTATTTGGATGAGTCATTGGCCGCAGCTATGGGCAACAGTGATTGGCAGCTTCATCATGACCACATGCCCGCTCATGCATCACATCTTTGTGCAGTTTTTTAGTGAAACATCAAATCATCCAGGTGACTCCGCCCCACTACAGTGCAGATTTGGTACCCTGCAACTCCTGACTTTTCCCAAAACTAAAATCACCTTTCAAAGGGAAGAGATTTCAAACCATTGACGAGATTCAGAAAAATACATTGGGGCAGCTGATGGCAACTGGGAGAACTGTATGAGGTCCCAAAGTTCCTCCTACTTTGAAGGGGACTGAGACATCATTGTCTTTTGTCCAGTGTTTCTTGTGTCTTAAAAAATGTCTCTGTTTTTCATATTACATTGCTGTGTACTTTCTGGACAGACCTCAATATAAATATATACATACATATGTATAAATATATACATATATACATGTCCAGTACTCAGTCAAAAATAACCAGAAACATGAGGACTAAACCTATATGAGTGAAATACAAAAGAACCATAGACAACATAAAAGACTCACTCTATCCAGAAAGTAGTTATCAGATTTAGATATTAATATAGCTATGCTTAAAATAGTAAAGATGATAGCCCTGGTTGGGTGGCTCAGTTGATGAGAGTGGCGTCCTGCACACCAAAGTCTGCAGTTCGGTCCCCAGTCACGGCACACACCTAGGTTGCAGGTTCATTCCATGGTTGGGGCACAAAAGAGAGTCAGTTGATGATTGATCCCCCTCCCCCTCCCCTTCCCCCTCCCCCTCTCTGGCCTCCGCCTTCCACTCCCTCCTTTCCTCTTTCTCTAAAAAAAAAATCAGTAAATATATTCTCAGGTGAGGGAGAAAAACAGTCAAGAATAAGAATTTGGAGAGTAACATTAGCAAAATTGCAGAACAGGAAGTCCCAGTTCTTGTTCTCCCATAGGAACATTGATTTAATAACGATATACAGACCAAAATACCTTTACGAGAATTCCAAAACTCCAGTGAGGAAATCACAGTAGCTCAGATGATCACAAAGCCCAGATGATCACATCTTGAAATGGGTGAGAAGAACAATTTCATTTCACCAGGTCAGCCTCTCCCCAACGCCAGCACAGCTCAGTGCTGGAAGAGAACACCCCAGCTTGCAGCTTCTCCTTGGGGAGGAGGAGAAGAGTGGAGTTTGTGTCCAGAGTTGTGACTGTATGGAGGACTGCTCTGCCCCCAACGGACTAGTTGCCGCCCCGCCTCATTTAGACTGCCAACAGAATCAGCATAGTTTGGGTACCTGAGGACCAGTAAGAACAAAGAGGGTTGAGGGGGGCTTGCTGCAGCCATTACTGCTTAGAATAATTGAGAGAAGATGGACAGTTTGAGGCCTATCGCTGAAGAAGAAGGAAGAGGAGCCTTAGCCTTCCAGCTTTCCAGGGGGGCAGCCTGAATACTGCAAAGAGGCAGGAAAATTGGAGCTTTCATTCACTGCTAGTGAGAATGTGAATGGAACACACCTTGACTTTTTTAAAAGTTAAATAAACCAAATAATTTAGTCATTCCACTCCTAGGCATTTACCTAAGGAAAATGATGGCATTGTCCACAGAAATATTTGTAAGTGAGTGTTCATACCCATATTTTTAACAATAGAAAAAAATTAGGAATAAGCTCAATGCTCATCAATGGTTATGGATAATGGTGATGATAATGGACAAATAGTGTGTGGTATATTCATACAATGGAAGACTACTAAGCAACATAAAGTAGTAAATTACTGATATGTGCTATAGTATATATTAATCTGAAAATAATTATGTTTAATGAAAAAAGCCAGATCAAACAATGCATATTTTATGATTTGGTTTCTAGAGAGTTCTAGAAAATACTGATCAGAAATTTCTGATCTATGGTGACAGAAACTGATCACTGGTTGCCTTGGGGATGGGAAGAGAGTGATTCCCAAGGGACACAAGGAAACTGGGATGTTTGTGTTTATTATCTTAATTGTGATATCAGTTTCATAGGTATATACATATTCGTATGTCACATATATCAAATTCTACTAGTGAATTGAAAACATGCCCACATAAAAGCTTGCACGTGAATGTTTATAGCAGTGTTACCCCATGATAAACAAAAAATGGGCCCAACTCAGATGTCTGTCAGGTCACGACTGGGTAAACCCACTGTGATATACCCACGCAGCGGTATTGTCCCTTCATACACAGGAGTGAGTGTTGACACATGCGACAGCACGCGTGAATCTTGAAAACAAATGCCAAGTGAAAGAAGCCAGGCACAAAAGGACACATATTATATGATCTCGTTTATATGAAATGTCTAAAGAGGCAAATCCATAGTCCCAGAAAGTAGATTAGTGGTCGCCATGAGCTAGAGGGAAAGGGGCAATAGAAAGTGATTGCTCATAAGTATGGGGTTCTCTTCGGGTCATGAGGTTGTTTTGGAGTTAAACACTGGTGGTAGTTTTGCATGTGACTATATTAGAAACCACTGACTTGTATACTTTAAAAGTGTGAATGTTATAGTATGTGAATTATATCTCAATAGAGGAAAACTATTAGGCTCTTGTCAAAAGAACTCAGAAGCCATCTTGAAGAGGATTGTAACTGATCTAAGATGGTACAATTTCAGCCTCAAAAGTGATATTAATTGCAATTGGTTGAAACCTAGAAAATATTTTAAAATCCATGAATTCATAATAATATTAAAATTGAAATGTTGTTATTCTAGCCCTGGTCAGCGTGGTTCAGTTAGTTGGCTGGGCATCATCTTGCAAAGCAAAATGTTGCCGGTTTGATTCCTGGGCAGGGCCCATGCCTGGGCTATGAGCCCGGTCCCAGCTGGGGCAACTGATCTATGCTTCTCTCTCTCTGCCCCTCCCTTCCCCTCACTCTAAAAATGAATCAATAAAATCTTTTTAAAATATTGTTATTTCAGAATATGTCAAGAAACCAATTTGTTATCTTGAAAACTTACCAGTAAAGGAAATGAATCAAGCATTTATTCTGCCTGTATATGAACTATATATATAGTACAGAGTAACCCAATAGTAGTTGAGAATGGTCTCTTTTTAAAGTAGTCTATCAATGAATGAAAGTCATAGAGATAGAACATCATCATGTTACATTCCTCAGTGAATGCAGACCTAAGCGTCGGTAACTTGTCATAAGAAGAAAAACAAGCAGATATGATGTGCCAGGTCTTGCCAAACATTACCTATAGTTTGACCTGGTCAGTGTGGCTCAGTGGGCTGGGTGTTGTCCTGCAAAGTGTAAGGTTACCGGGTCAGTTCCCAGTCAGGGCACATGCCTGGGTTACGCGTTTAGTCCCCAGACAGGCACGTGTGAGAGGCAACCTGTTGATGTTTCTCTTTCACATTGATGTTCTTCTCCATCTCTTTTCCCCTCTCTCTAAAAGTCAATAAGTAAAATCTTTTTAAAAAATTACCTGTAGTGTTTACTAGAGGGATTAAATCTGAGTCTGATCACAGAAAGTGCAGAAGATAAGGGGACGCATTAAAGTGCACTGAGACACTGCGTTTGTCAAAATCCATGCTCTTGGACACTATGGGTAATGTGTTCCAGATTCTTTAACAAATGAAGTATAAGGAAAGGAAAAAATGGAGGAGGAAGCTCTAGATGAAAAGAGATTTAAAACACATCTCAGTTTTAACAGAATGAGATGGAACTATAGTGTCTGGTTATGCACATTTGGGCGAGAAAACTGTCTGCAGGAAAAATCAGGAAAATGGTTATTAGAAGAGTCGGGAGAGCGGTCACTGCAGCAGCGTAGAGGCGGCTGTGACCGGGGCACATGGAAGGGGCTTCTCAGATTGCTGGCGGGGTTCTTCCCTGATCTATGTTTTGTTTATCACGTACTCACTAAGCCTTGCAGTTGATTTGTTTGGTTTTCTATTATATGTGTTTTATCTTGCAATAAATAAACTTTTTAAAAGTTATAAAACTAACTATATGTATAACTTATTTTTTTAAATGCAATGCTTGAACAAATTAGAGGTTTTATTCTTCTCAAATAGCAAAGTCTAGAAGGTTGATAAAATATTGATTCCTAGATATCCCACTGATTGTTTGGAAATTCTGCCTTATGATTTTTCCCCATCTGTTAATAAGTAGTTTTCCCTTATTAGACTGTGAGCTTCAATAACTGACTTCATGATTAGGAGAATAATAAAAGAATAATTAGAACTTTTCTTTGTGTTCTGTATATCTGGCATAATGCCTTGGCCACAAAAGGCATCAATGTTTGTTGAATAAATGAATGAATGTCCTGGCCATGGAGAGAACAGCAGATGTATTTCATTAGGAGGTATTCTGTGAATGGATGAAGTGTGCCAGAACATGTGATGATTAGTCATCTGAAGATCAAATTTCATTATCATACTCTCAAGTATTTTGAGCTTTATTATCTTTTGTTTACATATTTAAAAGTTACTTTTTCAGGGAAAGAATAAGGAAAAGATAAGACAGGAAAGGAGAAAGAAAGATGCCTCTAAAACAGTGCTATATGCAGAGTTGTATTTTCTAGAGCACGAGATACTGATAATGGTGTCTAAAAGCATGCTCTTATCACCAGTCATTTCAGTTGGACTGTTGTGGAAAGCCAATATTAGACCATTATCAGAGTTCACTACCTGGGTTGGGGGTGGGGTGGTGGTGGTACAGTTTACAAAGCACAGACAGGAAGCAGATAAAGACTCTAAGATTCTTTAGTAACCTTGACTAGTTTTCCTGTGAAAGTCTAAATTTAATGATAACATTTTCTTGGTTCTTCTCTCCCAGGATTGTACGATAATAAGTTTGTTTTCCACAGTTTGAGAGTTCTCTGTGTTTGCCTGAAATCATTATGTGGACTTCCGCCATCACCCACCTCATTCCCCATAAGTTCCTCCACTTCTTTAATTTCTCAGTTGCCATTTTTTGTTGGCTTATTGTTTTAGCTTATGTGAACTAGGTTTGTTTACCAGAAGATTTGTGCTTTGAGTGTAGAAAACTGTAGTTTTTTATGTTGGTAAGATTGTATTCACAAGAACTGGTGTTTATAGCCCCTCTGATTTTTTAATCACTCCATAGCTGTTTAACTCAGTGTCTCTCCTTGATCCAAATAATTTTGTGAAATTCTCATGACATCTTTTGTCATACCTATTTACTTATAATTTGGATTTTCGTGGCAAATAAAGTAGCTTTATAATATTTATTCTCAGTTTTGATAGTATATTATTTATTAGACATTTTAAAATCAAAGATTAAAACAATCTTGAGCCTTCAGCTATCATCACTCTATTTTTATCATTAAACAACTTTAGTCTTAGTATTTTCTTTCTTTAGTATATTCTTTGTTTATACGTTTTTCCAGCTTTACTGATCAGATATTATTGGTATATAACATGTACGTTTAAGGTTTACAATGTGACGCACGTATGTGTTGCAGAATGATTACCTCAATGAGATTATTAAACCTCCACCCCTCACATAGGTATCATTGGTGTGCATGCACTAATAACAATAAGACCTACTCTTTCAACAACTTTCAAGTATCTAGTACAATATCCTTAGTTATATTCACTGTGCTGTACATAAGATCCCCAGGATGTATTCATGCTGTACCTGGAATGTGTACCATCTGACCAACATTAGTGCATTTCCACTAACATTTAAATTTAACACTTGGCAACAAGTATTTAACTCTCTATTTCTGTGAGTTCACCTCTTTTAGATTCCCCAAATAAATGAGAATATAAATTATTTGTTTTAGTCTGCCTGTTTTACTTAGCATACTGCTTTCAAGTTTTCTCTGTGTTGTCACAAAAAGCAGGGTTTCAATATTTTGGCTGAATATTATTTCATTGTTTTATACATAACACATTGTCTTTATACATTCATCTACTGATGGGCGTGTACTTTGTTTCTATGTCCTGGCTGTTGATACCTCTTTGAAATACTGCTTTAGTTAATCTGTGAAGGTAGGGATCTTGTTTGTTTGTTTGTTCTTTACTGTACTATGGTGCCTGGGGCATAGCAGGTACTCATCAAATATTGATCCAATGTCTGGGAAATCTCCTTTTTTGTGCTTGTATAAAGGCATGACCATTACTATATTGCTTTCTCCATTGCAGATTGACTAGAAAAAACTATAATAACTTGTTTAAGTCTCCTGGAATATATGTCTTTATATCATGGCCTTAATTTAAATAATTTTTCCCATTTGAAAGCTGAGACATAGTGCTCTATTTGTATAGCATATCATTATTATTCAGAGAAGGAGAAGATTCTGGAGAAAAGTTTTCAATGTTGTTCCTTCAACACAGGAAACAAATACATTTGTTAATGTTTGATGTTAAGAATTTAACTCTAAAGAAAAGTTAAAATCAGGAAGTAATTTTTCAGAATGTTTTACTATTTTAATAATCAACAGGATATGTTTATACCATTGTACTAAAATCAGTAGTAATTATCACTGGAATGTTGGTTTTCATATTGTCTTCCCTACTGTTATTGTGCAGGTTTGGATGGATTCTGGCTACTGAAGACTAGGGAACAATTCAAGGTTATGTAGAAAACTGATTTTCACTTGTAGTTCAAAGAAATTGGATTTATAAATAACTATGTTGCTATGAACACAGCAACAAGCATTGCTAGTTAGGAATAAAAACATTAATGTAATTTCTTAAAATATTTGACATGTGGGTTATAGCATAGGTAAATTAGGCATGGGTAAATTATTCTGTATTACACAATATAGCCTTTCTGGATAATGAAAACTGTACCCTTTAAGCACTAGAACATTGTCCCTAACTCATTTCTACTGTATGAGACATAAATCTTGTCTTAATAAGTTTAATAAAATATCCCCCCCTTAATATCATAAACTAGTCTTTAAAAATAATGTAAATAGGATAGAGAGCCTTACAAATGCATGCTTTCTTCACAGTTTATCTGATACTAAATGATGCTGTGAAGTTCGTTTTCTCTGGGTCACCAGAATAGATTTTCTTGTCTTGTGGGGGATCATAAAGGGTTTGGGTATGAGTAGGGAGGGAGAAGTTCTTCCCAGGGTCTTGAGGAAGAAATCTCAGCCTCCTTCTCTTGGCGAACTATGTCTTCGTGAGCCGCCCTTGGCAGAGCTACATGTAGGTCGCAGTGCCTTTTCCTGCCTCAGTCCTGTTTCTGTGCACACAGTCTCTGTCAGCTCTGATAGCCTCACTGCTCTCGTCTCCCTAACTTCTGTGATCCTTCAGAATCAAACCAGAGGCTCAGTTCCTTGACCAGGGCTCAGTGTAATCCCAAGGGAGCTTAAACAACGAAAGAAGAGTCAGCGTCCAGCAATGCACTCTCCCATCACATAAGGGAGATAGACACCACTGGTCTTTGCAGCCTTGACAGTGGAAGGGAACCATGAGCAGAGGAATGTGGGCAGTTGCTAGAAGTTCAAAAACCCGAGTGGAGGAATTTTGACCTCCAGAAGTTTAAGATAATATGCCTAGGCAACTACTAATATACCTTCTGTCTTTATACATTTGCCTTTTCTGGACATTTCATATAAATGGAGTCACACAATATATTTTCCCTCATGTCTGGCTTCTTTTACTGAGCATAAAATACAGGTTGGGACAAAAGCAGGTTTACAGTTTTTGCCCCACGCTGTATTTCTGTTGTTTTAATTCATCACCTTCGTGGCAATTTGTTATAGAAGCCATTGGAAACTGACACAGCCAGACTTTTAAAATATAAATTTAAAAATTCTTTTGTCCTTGCTTCAGTAGCACACATATTAAAACTTTAAAATTCTTTGACTCACAAGAGGCTGCTAAATTGGTACAGAGAATTCTCAAGTATACATTGCCTACCCTCTCCCAACAATATTATTTCAGATAAGCATGGCACATCATAACAACCAGTGAGTTGATACTGGCACAAGAATAGTAATTTGGGGAAGGAGTGACACTTCTCTGAATAGACATTGTTATGTAGTTTTGACTTCTCAAAGTATGTTTAAGTCTTCTTCAGAAAATAATATTAGATCAATCATGATGAAATGGAATAAAAAAGAAAATCTCAAAACTAAAAGCATACAGAAATAAGCTCCACTGTCTTTCAAAGACTAACAATCACATTGAAGTGGAAAAACTAACCAAAGTAACTGAAGAACACAATATTTGACTACAAGGTGTAGGGATTTAGAACCATAATTGAGTAGGTTCAAAACAGACAGGGGGTGTTAAGAACAGAATAGGCAATGGAAAAGCCAAAGAACTTACATGCATGACCCATGGATGGGAACTAAGGGAAGATCGTGGGAGAGAAGGAGGAAACTGGGTGGAGGAAGGCAAAGGAGGAAAAATTGAGACAACTGTAAAAGCATAATCAATAAAATACACGTTAAAACGAAAACACAGTGTTTGACTATATAACCTCAGTACTGTAAAGGTTTGAGGAGAGAGTTGTAAACAAATTGTTCATTCCTTTTTAATTGGTGATATTTAGAGTTAGAGTGGCTGAACAAATTCTGTAACTTTTTAATGTGATATAAGATCCAGCAAATGAGTAAATATACTTAATGTTATTCAGAGCCAGGGTTCTCACTGGAAGAAGGGACATACAAATATGCATTGGAGTCAGTGGGAAACCCTGTGGAAATGGATTGAAATGGAAAGTAATGGTGTGGATCATGATTTCTCAGGGTGTGTGTGTGTGTACACATACACACGTGTCTGTCCACATGCTTTCATGTATGTGCATATATATATACTATGCACATGCATATATTTCCTAACTCTGCCTGCAGAAGTGGTTTAGAAACAAAAGTGCCCCAGTAGAGATGATCTGACTTTTACTCTCATACCCAGAATCTCGCTCTTTAATACCATTCTTCACAAAAAGGAACTAGGACTCCTTATGAGATGGCTGGCTTTTGGTCGGGGACAGGGTAGGTACAGTAGAAGTCTGGGTGATTTTGTCAAGCCAGAAAGTAAGAAAGAACTTTAAAAAGGGGTTCATGTCACAAGGACACAGGAACTAGGTTAAAGAGGTGCCCACTGTCTAAATGTAGGACTTGTTTAGCACAAAAATAATTAAAGACAGTACTTGCTTATATAATGTTGGAATTTTTTAAAAAAGGAATCCAGGAGTCCATACTGATAATGGATATAGAAATAAGCAAGTCAGTGAAGGACAAAGGAGGGTGCTGCTGCATGTTGAGTGCTGACCAGTGAATGTGGAGAAGTAATGGACTTGGAAAGTCATTTTGTAGCTAGTCTTCATAGTAAGGACGGACTCAGACAGTAATTGCCAATGCAGGCATGCCTCGGGGATTCTGCAGGTTGGGTCTCAGACCACCACAATAAAGTGGATATCACAATGAAGCAAGACACACAGATTTTTTGGCTTCCCAGTGCATATAAATGTTACGTTTATACTACACTGTAGTCTGTTAAGTATGCAATGGTATTATGTCTAAAAAAGCAACATACATGCCTTAATTTTTAAAATATATACTTTTTTTGCTAAAAATGCTAACCATCATCTGAGCCTTCAGTGAGTCAGAATCTTTTTGCTGATAAAGGATCTTGCCTTGATGTTAACTGGTCAGGGTGGTAGCTGCTGAAGGCTGAGGTGGCCGTGGAATTCCTTAAAATAATAGTACAGTAGTTTCCCACATCAGTTGTCTCTCTCACAGGCTATTTCTCTGTAGCATGTGATGTTTCATAGCATTTTATCCACGGTAGAACTTCTTTCAAAATTGGAGTCAGTCCCCTCGGTCCCCGCTACTGCTTTATCAGCTAAGTTTATGTGATACTCTTAAATCCTTTGTTGTCATTTCAGCAGTCTCTACCAGGAGTAAATTTTGTGTCAAAAAAACCACTTTTCTTTGCTCATCCATAACAAGCATCTGTTCATCCATTCAAGTTTTAGCATGATGAGATTGAGGCATTTCAGTCACATCTTCAAGCTCCACTTCTAATTCTAATTTTCTTGCTATTTCCACCATATCTGCAGTTACTTCTTCCACTGAAATCTTGAACCACACTCCCCCCACCCAAAATTACTCACGAGGGTTGGATCCGCCTTCTTCCAAAGTCCTGTTAATGTTGATATTTGGACCTCTTCCCATGAATATTCTTAATGGCATCTGGAATGGTGAATCCTTTTCAGAAAGTTTCAATTTACTTTGCCCAGATCCATCAAAGGAATCAGTATCTATGGCAGCTGTTGCTTTATGAAATATATTTTTTTCATACTAAAACTTGGAAGTTGAAATTCCTCCTATATCCCTGGGCTGCAGAATGGATATTGTGTTAGCAGGCATGAAAACAACATTAATCTCCATATCTCCTATCAGAGCACTTTGGTGACTTGCTGCATCGTCGATAAGCAGTGATATTTTGAAAGGAATGTTTATTTCTGAGCAGTCAGTCTGAATAGTGTGCACAAAATATTCAGTAGACAATGTTGTAAACAGACGTGCCATTATCCAGGCTTTATTATTCCATTTTTAGAGCACAAGCAGAGTAGATTTAGTGTAATTCTTAAGGTCCCTGGGATTTTCTGGAATGGTAAATGAGCATTGGCTCCAACTGAAAGTCACCAGCTGCATTAGCCCCTAACAAGAGAGTCAGCCTGTCTCTTGCAGCTTTGAAGCCAGGCATTGACGCCTCTCTAGCATGAGAGCCCTAGATGGTGTCTTTTCCCCATATAAGGCTGCAGCTTCCTCCCCTCTCTCAGCCTTCATCAAGTTGAAAAGAGTTAAGACCTTGCTCTGGATTAGGCTTTGGCTTAAAGGAATGTTGTGGCTGGTTTTATTTTCTATCTAGACCACTAAACCTTTGTATCAGCATAGGTTGATTTGTTTTCTTATCATTTCTGTATTCATTGGAGTAGCACTTTTAATTTCCATCAAGAACTTTTCCTTTGTATTCACAACTTGGGTAATTGGTATAGGCAGCCTTGTTTACCGCCTGTCTCAGTATTTGATGTGACTAAGCTGAATCATATCTACCTTTTGATTTAAAGTGAGAGATGTGAAAGTCTTCCTTTTACTTGAACATTTAGAGGCCACTATAGGATTATTAATTGGTCTAATTTCAGAATTGTTGAGTCTTAGGCATTAGGGAGGCCCAAGGAGAGGGAGAGAGACTGGGGAATAGCCAGCAGGTGGAGCAGTCAGAACACACACATTAATCTATGAAATTTGCCCTCTTATATGGGCATAGCTCATGGTACCCCAAAACACAGTAGCAACACCGAAGGTCAATGATCACAGATCACCATAACGTAATAATGAAAAAGTTTGAAATATTGCAAGACTTATCAATATGTGACAGAGAGACATGAAGTGAGCAAATGGTGTGTTAGAAAAACGGCACTAATAGGCTTGCTTGATGCAGAGTTGCCACAAACCTTTAATTTGTGAAAAATGAAATATCTGCCAAGTACAATAAAGGAAAGTTCAGTAAAACGAGGTATACCTACAGTTGGCGAGGAACAAGATATTGGCATGCCCCAAAGTGTCCAACCACAGATGGTTAGTTGGTAGGAAAAATATCTACTGTATTCTGGATAACTTAGCATTTAAACAAAGTTTATATGAACAAAATTGACATCACCAAAGACAATACTTCTGGTTATGGCAGTATGAAGAGTTCGGCAAATTCTTCTGCTGCCCCCCAAACAGTATAAAACTGTACAAAAAGTTATTGACTATAGCTGTTTTAGGACTCTGGAAATTGACCAGAAGCAAATATACTCAGAGGCATGTTTCACCCTAGAGCTTTGGAGGAGAGCAGTAGAAATCTGTGGTGTTCTCAGCTGGGACCACTCCCATCTCCCCCATTCCTCAGCTCTTTCAGTGAGAATGGTTGTTTTGCCAGGGCAGGGTTGGCTATAAAGCTGGCAGCTTTGCTGCCAGATGGGATGGAAAGCTTAAAACCACAATATGATTGTCAGTAAAAATGGTATTGATCCCAGGAGGAAATGAAAGGGAAAAAACTCTTAATTCTTCTTGTCTAAGTTACCATCCTATTTGACGCTACTGGCAGACCAGCCAGAAATTTAACAGTCACAGAGAGGTAGATGAGACTCTCCACCATGTGGGCAATATAGGAGGCTCCTGAGTTTTACCTCTCTCACAGATGAACCTAATGTACAGCTATATACAGAGCAATTCCTTCTGGGAGACATCCAGAAACTATTTGAGTGACTCCTACACATTGGCCTTCTGAGAAAATACCCACACAGAAATGTGTAGGGAAGAATAAGAAACATTCTCACTATAAACCCCACTCTCGGCATAATACCATGGAGAGGGAATCAGGCTTCTCCCTGAAGAGCTAAGGGTTTGGGCCACGCATCTTGCACTCCAGTTTTTAGGTTCCCACTCAAGGGACAGTCTCCCCAAACTTTTAGCTATGAAAGCCAGTGGAGCTTGCATTCAAAAGGCCCACAGGACTAAAGGAAACAAAGAAGCAGTTCTTAATGGACTTGTGAGGACTCACTGTGGCTGTCACCCTGGAGCTCAGTGCAGAGGGAGGAGGCAAAAACACCCATGTCCCAGTGTTTCCCTAGTAGGGGCTTGACTATGCAAGTAGCTGCCTGAGGGTCACGCTTCTAACCACCCATTTCTGTGCTGACTGCTCTACTCAGCAGAGCCTGAGAGAGAAGATTCACTTCACCTTTCAGGACACACATAGACTGAAGATGAAGATATGTAAAAATATATTCCATGCAAATGAAAATGAAAAGAAAGCACCAGTAGCTATACTAACTGACTTCAGATGTAATAGACTGTAAGCCAAAATATTGTCATAAGAGACAAAGGTCATTATATAACGATAAAGTAGTCGACTCATTCAGAGGATGTAACAGTTATAAATACTTATGCACCCATCTTCAGAGTACCTAAATATATAAAGCAAATATTAACAGATATGAAGGGGGAAATAGACAGCAGCATAATAGTAGCTAATATAGTGCATTCATCACTCATGTATTTATAGTGATGCTGGTGTGAACAAACCTACTGCACTAACAGCCATATAAAAGTATAGCATACACAATTATGTACAGTGCATGGTATTAGATTACAATAATAAACAACTATATTTTACAGGTTTATATATTTACTATATGTATATTTATTATTTTAGAGTGTACTTTTTATACTTACAGAAAACAGCCTGCTAGAAACCCCATATTCAATGATGGGTACATATTCCAAACAAAAAATCAGTAAGGAAAATAGAACCTAAAGGACGCGTTAGAGCAGATTGACCTCACAGACACCGTAGAGCCTCCACCCCACAGCTACAGAGCACACGCTGCTCCAGTGCCTGTGGGACAGCGTTCTCCAGGACGGACCGTGCATCAGGGCACAAAATAAGTCAATAAATTATTTAAGAAGATTGGAATCATGCCCAGCCTATTTACCAGCCATAATGGTATGAAACTAAAATCAATAACAAGAATAAAACTAGGGAATTCATAATATGTAAAGATTAAATAACATGCTTCTGAACAACCAATGGACATTGAAGAAATCAAAAATATCATGAAACGAATGAAAATGGAAACACTACATATTAAAACATACTGGGTACAGCAGAAGCAGATCTAAGAGGGAAAGGTATAGTAATAAGCGACATGACTTTACACTCCAGGGACTAGAAAAAGAACAAGCTGTGCCCAGAGTTATTAGGAAGAAGGATATGACAAAGAGCAGAAATAAATGAAAGAGTAAAACAAACAATAGAAAAGATCAGTGAAACTAAGCTGATTTTTTATTTTGAAAAGACTCACAAAATTGACAACCCTTTAGCTAGACTAACAGAAAATCAGATATGAACGAGGAGACATTAAAACTGGTACCACTGAATTACTAAGGATCATAAGAAACTTATGAACAATTAGATGCCAACAATTAGATAACCTAAAAGAATGGATAAATTCCTAGAAACATACAATCTACTGAGACTGAATCATAAAGGATAGGAAATATGAACAGAACAGTTACTACTAAGGGGACTGAATTAGTAATCAAAACCATCCCCAAAAAGAAAAGTTCAGAACCACATGGCTTCCCTGGTGAATTCTAACAAACTTTTAAAGAAGAACGAATACCTGTCCATCTCAAATTCTTCCAAAAAATACAAGAGGACACTTCCAAACTCATTTTTGAGGCCAACATTTCCATAATACCAAAGCCAGACATGGGTGCTATAAGAAAAGACAACAACAGGCCAATATCCTGATGAATGTAGATAAAAATATCCTCAGCAAAATCCTAGCAAACCAAATCCAATGATAGGTTCAAAGGATCATACACAATGAGCAAGTGGGATTTTTTATTCCTGGGATGCAAGGATGGTTCAACATTACGTAGATCAGTAAATCAATACATTGTTCTGTTCAAAGTGGTTAGTTTTATGGTATGTGGATTTCACCTTAAAGTATTAAACTTTTTTTAGGATTGTGGAAATATTTTATATTGAATGAGAATAAAGAAACAGGACAGCTAAATGGAGTGTCTGATCCTGGAAGGAATCCTGACAGTAGAGTGAAAGCTCTATTAAAGAAAAATATTGGATCAGCAGACAAAATTGGAAGTTGAAAATGTACCACTTAACAACTGGGATATGTTCTGAGAAATGTGTTAGGTGATGTCATTGTCTGAACATCATAGAGTGCACTCAAACTATATAGCACAGCCTGCTACACACCCAGGCTACATACTGTAGCCTATTGCCTCTGGGCTCAAGTCTGTAGAGCATGTTACTGGACCAAGCAGTGTAAGAGTCAGTCAAGCTCAAGAGGAGATGATGCAGTTGAGAGACACTGCTGCTGGTGTAACATGATGTACTGTTTTCTAGCAGACTGATTTTTGTAAGTGCAAAGAGTGCACTCTAAAATACCAATAAATATACATAGTATATTAAATATGTAAACCTGTAAAATACAGTTGTTTATTATTGTTATCGAATACTGTGCACTGTACATAATTGTGTATGCTATACTTTTATATGGTTCTTAGTGCAGTAGGTTTGTTCACATCAGCATCACTTGAGTGATGAATGCATTGCATTAGATGTTACAATGGCCTCAGCTAGGCGATAGGAGTTTTTCAGCTTCATTATAAACTAATGGGACACATAACTATACAAATGTGAAGTTAGACTTAAAATATTATAAAATTGTTGTTTTCTGAATGTGATAATAAGTGTGGTTAGGTAACATTTTTAAGAAAAACACACTGAAGTGTTAAGGGGTAAACGTTATGATGTACTCATTTAAGTGGCCCAGAAGAGGGTATGAGTGGGGTGTGTGTGTAGAGTCAGAGAGTGTGCACCCACACATAAATACAAATGTTAAAGCCTGTGGAGAGACATTTTGATGTTAGGTGGGTTATGGTAAAGGCTAGATGAGTGCTCTGTGCATTCTTATTCTTGCACCTTTTCTGTAGGTTTTAAATTATTTCCAAAGAAATGTTTTTAAAAAATCTATGTATTTATAATCTAGTTTAATAAAATTAGTTGAAACTTTCTGCATATGCCTACTCTTCCCAAAGATAAACAAATTCTGAATTTGGTCCTTTTTAGTCTCAGACATATCCTCATATGTTGACTATATGTTTATATACAAGGTCTGTCTGGAAAAAGTCCAGCCATTGTTAATATAATGAGTGCATTTTGTACAACATCAATGTAACCTGGCAGCCAAGGAGAATGGACTGGAATGTGCATGTGTGAACAGTGACAACTTCACTGTACTAGTCTGCAGGGGTAGTGTTGAGTGAACATGTGTTCTGTGTGACAGTGGCATTCAAAATGACTGAGCGAGTAGAGTAACTAATGTGCATCACATTTTGTGTTAAGCTTGAACATTCCTCCCCAAAACTATTCAGATGATTCAGAGCCACAACTATGGGCAAATTGTGGTTGGCAGCTTCATCACGACAATGTGTCTGCTCATGCATCACATCTGGTGCAGTTTTTTGGTGAAACATCAAGTCACCCAGGTGACTCAACCCGCTACAGCCCAGATTTAATGCCCTGTGACTTCTGGCTTTTCCCAAAACTAAAATCATCTCTGAAAGGGAAGAGATTTAAGATCATTGATGAGATTCAGGAAAATATGTTTAGGCAATTGATGGCGATTGGCAGAACTGTGTGAGGTGCCAAGGTGCCTACTTTGAAGGGGACAGACATCATTGTCCTGTGTACGGTGCTTATTCTATCTTCTTCAATAAATGACACATGACATATTTTTCGCATGACATGGCTGGGATACCTTTCGCACAGGCCTTGTATACCTAAGCAATAATATATAATAGTGTTTTGTATGGTTTTAAACAATGCATAAATGTTATCATTCTACATAATCGTTTTATGCCTTACTTCCTCAGTAATATACTTAGGAGAGTTATTTATGTTGATCTGTGTAGCACTAGCTCTCTTATTTTCACTGCTATACAGGTATCCCAAAGGTTTAAGTGGTGTTTTAAATTATATTAAGTTCACAAATATAAATGTTGTGAACTTACCCCAAAATTTATATCACTTGAAAACTGTATTTAAATTTCTTGAATAGTCATTGAGTTTTATAAATTTTGAATAATAAATTTCTAGTTTTAATTTTTTGTTTCAGTCAGCATTTGCTATCTTCATTCAGAGGAAGTATAATTTTATAACATAATTTTGGCACAATTTAGTCCTTCATTTTTACATTTATGGTGTGTCCACTTTTTTATTATTTCAAATACTGTTACAATGTACCTTTTTATACTTCCCATATTTTTGGACCATAAGACATACCTAGGTTTTAGAGGAGGAAAATAGGAAAAAAAAATTTTGAAGCAAAAAGTGTGGTAAAATATTTAATAACATAAATAACATAATAGTTTGCCGGTATGAATGTAAACAGAACTCAACAGCAGCATTAACAACAATTATTCCTCCCTAGTGGGGGGGGGGTACATTTTATAGTCTCAAAAATACAGCAAGTACAGATGAAAGAATTTCAGTGATAAATAACTAATAATGGAATTAACTGAAATTACTGTAATAACTAGATCATAGGGTATATGCATCTTAACTTTATTTATATTCTTCACAGCAGTATGTATGTAGTTCATTTTCCTTACCCATAAAAACTTAGAATTATCAGCCTTTAAGCTATTTTGATAGGTTTAAAGTCATATCTCAAGAATTTATTGGGTTGAATTTTTCTAATTACTAGAGGTGTTGGAGCATCTTTTCTTCTGTTTATCAGACATTTAGTTTCCTGTTCTGTAAATTGTAAGTTCATATTACATTTCACACTTGAACAACATGAGAGTTAGGGGCACCAACCCCCCGAGCAGTCAAAAATCCATGTATAACTTTTGGCTCCTTCCAAACTTAGCTACTGTTAGTCTACTGTTGACTGGAAACATTAATCATAACATGAACAGTGGATTAACACATATTGTATATGTATTCTATACTGTAGTCTTATAATAAATAAGCTAGAGGAAAAAATGTTTTTAAGGAAATCATAAGGGCCTTGACTGCGTGGCTGGCTCGGTTGGTTGAGCGTCATCCCACAAAGTGAAAAGGTTGCTGGTTCTGTTCTCCGTCAGGACACATGCTCGGGTTGTGGACCCAGTCCCTGTTACAGGGGCATGTATGAGAGGGAGTGGATGGATGTCTCTTTCACACGTTGATGTTTGCCTTCCTCTCCTTCTTCCTTCCTTCTCCTCTTTGTAAAAGTAGATAAAATCTTTTTAAAGTCATAAGGAAGAGAAAGTACATTGAGTACTTATTAAAAAAAAAAAAAACAAACCCAAAACCTAAGCGCAAGTGGATCCACACAGTTCAAACCAATGTTATTCAAGGTTCAATTATATTCTTTTTTGTTGATTTTTCCTATTGATTTTAGTAAGGATTTAAAAATTGTATTTTGTACACGTATCTTACATTTATATACATTCTAGATCATTTCTTTCAGTCTGATACTTGTCTTCACTTTTAATGTCCTTTTTGACAAATTTTATTTAAATTAATCAGTCCTTTCATTTATGATTTATGTATTTTATACTTTCCCTATCTACGTTTACTAAGGTATTCTCTGATATCTTTTAATGGAAGTTTTAACATCTTTTAATAATGACTCATGTCGCTATTCAAGGACATTGTCAGTTCAATGAGTGCCTACAGTCTCGCAGATGTGCTTGGCAGGGGGAGGTAAATCAGTGTAGAAGGCCCCGTGCTGTCTTTGAGGAATTCTTGTTCCAATGAAGGGGACATCAGGCAGAAAGAAACTGAGCAAAAGTAGCAGAGAAAGCAAACTGAAGTGTCTGAGAGCTAGATTGGATCCATGTTGATCGCACAGGTGTGGGAGAGGGGGCACTGGGGTTGGAAAAATGGGAGCGGGACCGTAAAGGCTTTTGACCTGGAGCTCAGACTTAGTCGTGTGGTTTAGGTGTTTACAAACATTTTTAGCATTAGAACCCTAACTNCTTGGCAGGGGGAGGTAAATCAGTGTAGAAGGCCCCGTGCTGTCTTTGAGGAATTCTTGTTCCAATGAAGGGGACATCAGGCAGAAAGAAACTGAGCAAAAGTAGCAGAGAAAGCAAACTGAAGTGTCTGAGAGCTAGATTGGATCCATGTTGATCGCACAGGTGTGGGAGAGGGGGCACTGGGGTTGGAAAAATGGGAACCCTAACCCTAACGGTTAGGGTTCTAACCGTTAGTTAGAACCCTAACTAACCTCAGGAACCGAATGGTAACAACCATGATAATTAGAATAACCATAACATCAGCCAATATATCTTGATTATTTATCCTGGTACTGTGCTGAGAACTCCAAGCATTATCTTGTTACTTTTTAGAAAAAATTATTTATTTATCTTTAGAAGGGAAGGGAAGGAGAGAGGGAGAGAAATATCAATGTATGGTTGCTTCTCGTGCATCCCCTACTGGGAACTGGCCCCTGCTGGGAACTGGCCTGCAAGCCAGGCATATGCCCTGACTGGGAATTGAACCGCAATCTTTTGGTTCGCAGGCCTGTGCTCAATCCACTGAGCTACACCAGCCAGGGCATCTTTTACTTTTTGATAGCAACTTTATAGGATAGGTTTTAATATTCTCCTCATTTTATTGAGTGAGTCTCAGGTTAATATATTAAACAAGTTGAAGCAAAGCTTCTGTTACTAAGTTGCTTCTGTGAAACAAAATGCATTTAGAAATCACTACCCCCGAGTACTGGAAATATTGGAGGGTTTGGGGCATGAAAATGACAATCAGATTTATACTTTCTGTTCGTGCTCTGGAAACCATCTGGAGGATAGATTTGAAATTAATAAGGACTGGATTAGGGAAACCAGCTATGAAACTCTTACATTTGCCTAAATGAGAGAGAATTAAAAACCTGAAATGTAAGTTCAGATATATCCTATGAGATAAATTAGAAATAAGAAAAGAATATAGCAACTAATAATGGGCTAAGAGCAAATTTGCACATGCCATGTTCGTTAAAGGACATATAGAAAGTATTTTACTTTGAGAAAGCTAGCTAATGGGGACTATTTATATTTAGTGTAGTGGGTTCATGTAATTAAGGTTTAGCAAATATAAAAATGATGCAGCAGAAGATACAGTAATAAAAGAGAAAATAAGAAATGATGTACTTAACCTCAATTTGATAAGTATGTATGCTGTATTTTCCAGAGTTGCCACTAAAAGATGAAATAAGTAAAGAAGCACAGCTTATAAATTCCACACTTGTAGAGGAGCTAAAAGAAGAGCTAAGATAAATATATAGAAATCATAAAGAAAAGCAAACAGAAGTAGAACAAATAAAACTATAAAATAATATATGTATATAATTACAATGAGTGTAGGTTGAGTAAGTGAGCTAGTTAAAAAGGTTGTCAGACTGGGCTTTTAAAAATGTCAACTGTATTTACAAGAAGTAGAAAAAAGGTTGAAATAAGAATATGGAAAAGGATATACTATACCAGGAAAACTTCCACAGCAAAGCTGGTGTGGTTATATTAACGTCAGAAAAAAAGAACTTTGAAAAGGAAAAAAGTTATTAGAGCAATGACAACATCTAAAATAGGAATTTAAGGAAAGGCCTTGGAGATTTAGTTGAAAAGAAGGTGATAGCATGTTTCTAAACAACCAGTAAGTTCAATTAGTGGTAAGTGGACTTGAAATATAAAGACAAAACTGAAAGTTTGGGGGAAAAAAAACAATTCCATGGGTTGTATGGAATTTATAGTTTAACCAAATAGTTTTCTTCAGGGACTTAAAAAATATTGGCTCTTTCATTCCATGTCATTCTAAGTCTATGTTTGTTGGCAACACATGTAAAAATTAAATTCATTTGGTAAGTATTTGCTCTCATGTTTTTCAGGAATTCAAAATGTCCTCAGCCTCTTCTGCGCAGTCCTCACAGAAAACAAGGTTCTCTTCCATTCCGCAAGTTTCCAGAGACTTAGTGATGCTTGTAGGGCCCTGGAGTCTTTAATGTTTCCTCTTAAATACAGGTGAGATTTTTACTGGTACTTTTATTTATTCCTGAATTATGTGTTAGTTATTAACAGTCCAAATGCCATTGCACAATAATAGTTTGGACCACAAGGTCATATTTTATGAAGTTAGAATTCTGATAGAAGTCTAGCCTAGAATTTGGAACTTTTCCAAGCCATCCATTAATGAGTGTTGATTACTTTAGTGAAAAATTAATTAAGAATAGTATTGTCAGTAGCATTTAATTCTCTTTGGATATGGTTGGTGATAACATTAAGTTAGTGCTGTGATTTTTTAATATTAAAGAATTATTAATTTTAGGGGATATATTGGTATTATGGGTCTATTAAAAAGGGGCCCCTATCTTTTTAGATACTTATTAAAGTATTTGGTACAAATAATATAATGTCCAAAGTTTGCTTCAAATAATGCAGTGGGGAAGAGAACAAAAGGGCAGCAATATCGGTGTATTACACATAGGTAGTGGTCAGATCTGGATTGGACATGTGGGGCTTCGTGTGCCCGTCTGGTTTCCTGGGTTTTGAGGGGTATGTTAAAATTTTTCCATGATAAAAAGTAAGAAACAGGACAGGTTAAGCAGTGATGCCTGATAGTGCTATAAGTAGAATATTTCATTCTAATATATGATTTTATCAATTTAATAATCATAACATCTAGGAAACTTAACTTATACAAACCAGAACAAGATTTAGACTGTCTATAGATTTTATTTTATTTTAAAAGTTTAAAAGATTTTTATGTTTGTACTTTTCTTAACCCTTAGATATGTCTAGACCTTAATTTTTGTACTTTACCATTCTTACTGAATGAAAAATCAGGTGTAAAAAAATGGAATTTGAGTGCGTTTTTTACGCAAATGACCAGTGTTGATGAGGAGGGCCCATCAGGGGGACTCAGTGTTATTGTCTGATGTCACATTGTTGTGTAAGGAAACTGCTTTCAAGGAAGATTTAAAAACCCAAGGAGACCGCTTGCCTAGGAGGGGTAAGGGATAAGAAAGCTGCTCAGGATTCTGTTTGTTTTACTTTTTTCCTTTTTATTGAATTATTTGGGTGCTACTGGGCATTCTATTTATTTTACATTTCATTATATCTGGTCAGATCTTTTATCTGAAGCTTTAAAAAATCTGTCCTTTTGAAAATTAAATATTAGTAACTGTGAAAATATTATTGATAATTTCTGAACTTAGGTAATATAAAAAATTTATAGCATGTAGATGAAAATATGTTTATTTAGACTATGAAAAAAACAAATATATCTCACAGATATTTTTATTATTTCTAGTTATCCTTATATTCCTATTCTCCCGGCTCAACTACTAGAAGTTCTAAGTTCCCCAACACCTTTCATTATCGGAGTACACTCAATCTTTAAAACTGATATCCATGAACTTGTAAGTATTCATCTTTAAATTGCCAGTTATTAAGGCCAGAGGTTTATCATATTGCTTTGAGCTTTATAACATTTCAACTACCATATTTTTCAGACTTTTCTCCATCTGGGAGGAAACAGAGGTGCGTCCTATAGTCCGAATGTAGCGCGCCTGGCTCGCTGTGTGTGGGGCAGTGGTGGAGCGGGGTCACAGAAGGCAGCAGCAGGGCCACGGCTGCATTTTCCTCCCAAATGGGATAGGGGTGCCTCTTGTAGTCCAAAAAGTATGGTGCTGTTTTCAGCTCCATTGCATTCCCTATTGAAAAGATTGGCTAGAAGAAAATCATCATTGAAAAATCTAAATACAGTAATTTTTCCTATAGCAAATATCAGAGATTTACAAAATGAATTTATTCATCTTTTTAAATACCCCCTCTTTGGCATATTAAGTTTATCTTTCTGAATACATCCTATTTATGGGAGAGGAAGATAAAATAATGTTAGGTAGTATTCTACTTATGCATTTGTTATAAGTACTTTAATTTACTCATATTTTGAAATGAGGCCTGTGTTAATGCTAAATGGTTGTTTACTAAGAGGCAAAAATCATTTGCAGAAAAGGGAGGGGTTTTAGTGGAATGCAAGTTCAGTATGAGCCCCAACAAATTATTCTATTTCTCATGCCGTATGAGTAAAAATCCCAAAGAAGGGAAGTAATGCTCCACACGCACGCCTGTTCTGGAATAATGTGTTTGGTTCTCTGTTCTGCACTTTAAGAGGGACTGCAAGAAAATAAACTGCTTCAGAGAAGGATGTCCAGGATCCTCAAGATTTTAGAAACTATATCCTGTGAGGTTGTAAGGAAATTTTCTAAAGTACTAACCTGATATTATTTGATAACTAAATATAAATATTCAAGTGGCTGTCATAAGAAATGAGAATAAGATTTCTGTTTTGTAGCTCTAAAAGGCCAAAATAGAATAAGTGGGTATAGTGAATATAGAAACAAATGTTTGCTCAATATGAGGGTTTTCAGCCATTAGAGCTACCCAATAATGCCGAATGGTTTTCTCAATGTGGGAGGGGGCTTCACAAGCACTGTGAGTAGAGTGTAAGGGACAGGTTACATGACACTTTTCAGGAAGTTTAAAAATATTTCTTTCCTGAAAAGTTGGGCTATCTGATTCCTATGATCCACAGGTCTTTAAGATTTTGTATTTCTACTTTTGTTTTACTTTTAAATGCCAGAAAAAAAGGTAAGCTGTATTGGTACTTATACATAGTTACAATTAGAATCAAATCATAGGTGTCATTTAAACTGACAAAAGAATATTCAGCATTGTAATTATAAACAGGACCCTTATTCATACATTAATAATTCTACCTAACTTTCTTTGTTGATATCTAGTTTTAACTTTGATATCACTGTATAAAAATATGTGTAAATCAATATAAACATATTCAGTGAAACCTAGTTATTATAATATTAATTAGAAACATACTAATCTAGTTCGTAGGAAATTTTTTTCCAGTAAATTTTTTCCCCTGAAGGTTGAAGTGTTCCCAAAGTAAATTTCTTAATTTTTTGGTGAATAAATTAGAATGAATTTTAATCCTGTTTTCAACATAATAACTTCAGCAATCTTGGCTAGTTTGTCTTACTTTTTTGGTTTTTTACATTTTTATGTAAGTTATTTGTAAACTGTTATAAAATGCTAAAAATCAGTTTCTTGAGCACCTAAACAGTACCATTTAGGTGTATACTAATCACTTTGTTTATTAACTCATGTAATGATTACTGGGTCATTTAGATGGTAGCTACACTACTGTAGTGAAGCATCACTACACTGCATCCAAAATGCAGTGGCCCAAACAGATGAAGTTTTATTTAACACTCGTGCAGCATCTATAGAGGTGTTCCCTTGTGCCAGCCCGGCGTAGTCCATGAACTCATTAAAAGCCCAAGCTTCTTTCCTTCTTCTTTCCCACCAGAAACCTCTCAGGCATTGTCATCATCTGAGTATTCAAGGTTGGGTGACTGCCAGTTCATAGTTTCAGCTGTGAACGGGGAAAGAGAGCCTTACATCTCCTCTCTTTTGAGTTCTGGAAGTGTACACATTACCTTGCACATTCCATTAACAGAAACTTAATACCACACCTAATTTCAAAGGA
The DNA here is from genome assembly GCF_014824575.4 of Sturnira hondurensis. Lineage (NCBI taxonomy): Eukaryota > Metazoa > Chordata > Mammalia > Chiroptera > Phyllostomidae > Sturnira > Sturnira hondurensis. The sequence continues at coordinate 6,815,546 of NW_028079136.1, forward strand.
AGCTGAGAATTAGGACAGACCCTCCATATCCATAGGAGATACATTAAAAGGCCCATAGTGGATATTTGCAACCAGATAGTTTTCAACCTTATATATACATACTATGTTTTTTCCTATATACACGTAGCTCTTCTTCGCTTAAAGGAAGCACTTCACAGCTTCTCCGGCATATCTGAATTGCTAGCATCACCACTCTTGCACTTCGGGATCATGATTAGGTAGAACAAGGGTGACGTGAAAACAAGCACTGCAGTACTGCAACAGTCTAGATACTACATGGCTCCCAAGTGACAAATGGGCAGGTAGCACATGCAGTGTGGATAACACGCCTGAGCAGGACAGCGTGGGGCAACCCAAGATTGTATCACGAAGCTCATAATGGCTTACAATTTAAAACTTACGCATGGCTTATTTCTGCAATTTACCATTCAGTATTTTCAGACCAGTTGACCTAGGATAACCAAGACCCCAGAAAGCAGAATCATGGAGAAGGGGGAACTACTATAGACAGTAGCTGGGAAGCCACACACCCAGCATTCTGGCACTGTGGACAGCAGGCGTCTCTTCCACGCCTCTTTCTTCTCATTTTGAATTAACGAAGGCTAAATTAATTCGCTTAACAACAAATACATTTTACTAATTACATTAATTTTTATCTCCTTCAGTTAGATGTAATCATAGCAGATTTGGATGGAGGCACCATTAAAGTTCCTGAATGTATCCACCTCTCTCCCCTCCCGGAACCACTTCTACATCAGACTCAAGCAGCTCTCTCTTTGGTATGCCATTTTGTAAAATAGTAGTTTTCTTCTGATGATTAGAATTACATATCATTAACATCGTAATTACTTTTTAAAAAAGGTCTTAAAACATGAATATAGTCTTATGTAGTATTTAGCAGTCTATACTAAACATCATCTAAAGAATATACTTTGAATCCTGAATATATAACTGAATGTTTGTTATACATTCGTTCTTTCCCTCAGCATGTTCATTGAATATTCAATATCCAGGATACTGAAGTTGTCCTATTTTAGTGTATTGGAAACACACTAGTGAAAACAAGACTAGACTCTGCCTCGAAATCACTGATGGCCCTAAACCCCCCATTAAAAGCCAGCACTTGTTCCTTCTCCTTCAACCTCCTGTTGACATCTCATTCCTCTTCGATAGGTGTGTTACTCACAGAACAGTGTGATGTGGTTTTACCAATGTTTTCAAGTCACTGCAGGAAGATATAACTTATAGATAGATTAAATGTCCAGCATTCTGTGTAGCAAAGTTTTAAGAAATCATGTGGTCTGGATGTTTCTCAGTGAAATGAATTTAAATTTTTTGTAGTTATTTTACCTTATTTGATTTCTAAAAGCACAGAGGTTTATTGTACTGATAATGTTTTAGATGCCCATTTATCCATCATCAGAAAATTGAAACTTAGAAATTCTTCATTTGAAGCCATGACTAGAACTAAAGCCTTCATGTTCTTGAATAATATTATAGACTGCGCTATTTTAAAAAAATGTTTCTTCCTCAAATAGGAACTTAAATAGGAACTCAGAAGTCTAGGCTTACCAGGATGGATTTTATTCTTTTTTTTTAAAAAAAAAATATTTTATTTATTTATTTTTAGAGAGAAGGGAAGGGAAGGAGAAAGAGTGGGAGAGAAACATCAATGTGTGCTTGCCTCTCATGTGTCCCCTACTGGGGACCTGGCCTGCAACCCGGGCATGTGCCCTGACTGGGAATTGAACCAGCAACCCTTTGCTTCACAGGCTATGCTCAATCCACTGAGCTACACCAGCCAGGGCGGATTTTGTTCTTAAAAAATTTCAAATTTATTATCAGTCTTTAAGTTGTTACAGTGGTATCTATACAATGGGAACATTCAGAGACAACTGATATTTTTTTCTAATGTAATTTGTAATTAAATAATTGCACTGGTGGTATATGGATATAACGAAAGCTGAGAAGGTAGTATTTGAGTGACTGAAAAAAGTTTAATGTTCTAGAACCCTTAAATAAGTTTTAAGGTCTTACATATGACTATTTAATATTGATATTTATAATTATTCTGGGATTAAGGAGAAAACAAAGACTAAGAATTTAGCTCTTGCCCTGGCTGGTGTAGCTCAGTGGGTTGAGCGTGGGTCTGCGAACCACACAATTACGATTCGATTCCCAGTCAGGGGCACATGCCTGGGTTGCAGGCCAGTTCCCAGCAGGGGATGCATGAGAGGCAACCATACATTGATGTTTCTCTCCTCCTCTCCTTCCCTTTCCCTCTAAAGATAAATAAAAAATCTTTTAAAAAAAGAATTTAGCTCTTAAGTCAGTGGTTCTTGGTAGAGGTTCTGCTGCACGCTGGTAAATCTTCACCTGCAATACCTATGCCACCAAATTTAATCAGTAAGTGGAATTAATTTGGGGGAAAATGGAGTATGCCAGTTTTTGTAGTTGTCAGTCACAGTGGTGCATTGTATGGTTCAGTGTAGTACTGTAAACACAATATAAAAGCATAATACATGGTCAGATAGGACCAAGAAGAAATCATATCTGGCAGACTGTGTGGGAGCTTTGATACACGAGTATGTAAGCTTCATTTGCTTACTAAATAATTGTAATCATGGCAGTACAATACTTGAACTGTGTGTAATGACCATGGATGATTTTATAGACATTAAGACATTATTCTGTAGTAGTGATTGGGTGATTGGATTATAAATATTGTCTTATTTTAGTGTCATTTTAAAATATTGTTTTGAGTCTTCTGGTCTGTTTTGAGTATACTACCAGAACCTGACTATTTGAAAATGATTCTGCAGAAAAAAAAAATTGCTACACACACACAAAAAGAAAAACTCCTATGTACTTTTTCTCACCTGCTCCCCAGCCTGCTTTCCTTCAAAGCTCAACTCAAATGTTACCTTCTTTTTGTAGCTTTGCCAAAGTTGAATTAATAATACTTTATATTTCACATATGTTCTTTATATATTTATAGTACTTGTTTCATTGTATTGTACATTTACTCATATGGACTGTGAGGTTTATAAGCTTATCACCTTTCTCTTCAATATTTCAGTTAGTTCAATTTTAATTATACTAAGAACATTAAAAATAAATGCTTGTTACCCTGGCTGGTGTAGCTCAGTGGATTGAGCGTGGGCCTGCGAACCAAAGGATCAAGGTTCGATTCCCGGTCAGGGCACATACCTGGGTTGCAGGCTAGTTCCCAGCAGGGGACACACAAGAGCCAACCATACACTGATATTTCTTTCCCTCTCTCCTTCCCTTCCCCTCTAAAAATAAATAAATAAAATATTTTAAAAAATAAAAATAAATGCTTGTTTAAAATTTTCAACTATATAGACAAATGGCTGTGCCCTAGACCATTCCTTTCCCAGAGGTAACTACTATTTTATAGCTTAGTGTATCTTCTTTCAGAACTTGACATTTTCATTTATGTGTATAGCAGTGCATGTACATGTATACATTTAAGACTTATTTTCAAATAAATGAGACTATACTATACATATTTTTCATTAAATATTTTGTCTTGGAGATCTTTTCACAATGGTGTGTGTATGTGTGTGTGTGTGTGTGTATATATGTACACATATATATGTGTGTATATATATACACATACAGAGCTGCCTCAGCTAACACTAACAGCATTGTAGTTCATGGAGAAAATATATTGTAATTCATGTATTGATGCTTTTTCATCTAATGCTCCATGTACAGTAAATCGTAGGTTTTATTGACATAAAGACTTTCCATATAACAAAACTTCTTTGCTTTAGATTCTACACCCAGATCTGGAAGTAGCAGATCATGCTTTTCCCCCTCCACGAACAGCTTTATCCCACTCAAAAATGCTGGTAAGAAGTTTAAGATTTAAATTTTATGCTTTTAAAGAAGACTGTTCTTTTATTTGTATAGTTGTTAAAGATACTGGATTTAGATGGACTGCCTAGTAAAATAATGATAGTTAAGTGGACAGCTTAGTGAAAAGTGGACCAAACTAGAAATTAAGAGAATTGCTACCCACCCACCTTGTGGCCTACTCAAGGAGGAGCCACAGGGCAGCAGACTGACCCAGTAGGAAGAAGGACTAAGACTTATCCCAAGGAGGCATGAGTAAGTAGGGCACAAAAAAATCAGAACCTAGGTTGTAGCCTAGAAAATTGTGCTGAATGGCAAATCAAAAGGATCGGGCAGGGATTAAAAACCAAAAAAACAAAGGAGGGGGAAGTAGCTTACAAAAGATGGAAACAGATTGTTGATAACAGGAGAGAATAAAATTTGAGGAGTGAGCAGATGAAAACAGTTCCAATTAGAAGCCATAAAAGGGTGAGTATATAACAAAGATCCCTTTTTAATTTTGCTCAGTGCATTTCTTTTTTTGTTAAATTGCTTTTTTAAAAGTTTGTTCAGTTATAGTTGTCCCCATTTTTCCCCCATTACTCTATCCTATGCTACCCACCCCCAGCTCTCACATTCAGTCCTCCCTAAGACCATTGTCTTTGTCCATGGGTCCTTTATACGTGTTCCTTGACACCCTTCCATTCTTTCTCCCGTTATCAGTGCATTTCTTATAGATGAACTTTCTCACCAGTTAGGAGCTTCATAGAGCTGGGTACCTTTAACAACTTCCTTAAACATTCTTGACTCTTCCCTTTATAATTAAGTGAAGGATTGACTAAGCCTGTGTGTTTTCTTATAGTTCTAAAACTGTGATTTCATTGAAACCTGAATTATTAAAACAGAGTTTGCCATACCTTATTAATATAAGAAAAGATTTTTATAAGTTGGGTAAATTTTGGAAAAATTTTATAGGCTTTAAAAATAGTCTTTTGATGGTATGTAGTTCCGGCCAAGATGGAGGCATAGGTAGATATTCTTCACTTCCACAACCCAAAAAAGGATAACCAATTTAAAAATAATAATAAAAAACAGAACCTCCAGAAGATTGAACTGTATGGAAGTCCAACAGCCAAGGAGTTAAAGAAGAAACATTCAGAGGTTCCTCATAACCTCTGGCAGTAAAACCCTGTGGGGGTTGTGGCAATGGGAGAAACTCTCAGCCTCACAGGAGAGTCCACTAGAGAGGCTGACAGGATCCTAGAATGTACACAAGCCCACACACCCAGGAATCAGCAACAGAAGGGCGCAATCCACTTGTGGGTAGCAGGGGAAGTGACTAAAAGTGGGGTGAGAACTGAGCAAGTGTCATTGTTCCCTCTCTGACCCTTCCCCCACATACAGTGTCACAACGTAGTGAGGTGACTGGTCCTGGTGAATACCTAAGGCTCTGCCCCTTACAATGTAAAGGTATGCCTAGGTAAAGAAATATGGCCCAAATGAAAGAACAAATCAAACTCTGGAAAAATAACTAAGCAATTAGGAGACAGCCATCATATCAGATGCTCAGAGAAATGTTTGAATATGGATGCAAAATAAAGGAAGAAGTGAAGACTATGCAAAGTAAAATAAGGAAAATACACAAGGAACCAACAGTGAAGGGAAGGAAACCAGGACTCAAATCAACACTTTGGAACAAAAGGAAGAAACAAACATTCAACCAGAATGGAGTGAAAAAACAAGAATTCAAAAAAAAAAAAAGAGGAGAGGCTTAGGAACCTCTGAGACAACTTTAAAAGTTTCAACATCCAAATCATAGGGATGCCAGAAGGAGAAGAGGAAGAGCAAGAAATTGAAAGCTTATTTGAAAAAATAATGAAAGAAAACTTCTCCAGTCTAGCTAAGGAAATAGACATGCAAGTCCAGGAAGCTCAGAAAGTCCCAAACTAGTTGAACCCAAAGAGGAACACACCTAGACACATCATAATTACATTATTCAAGATTAAAGATAAGGAGAGAATCTTAAAAGCAGCAAGAGATAAGGGGACAGTCACCTACAAAGCAGTTCCCATCAGCTTGTCAGCTGATTTCTCAAAAGAGACCTTAAAGGCAAGAAGGGGCTGGAAAGAAGTACTCAGAGTCACGAAAGGCAAGGACCTACATCCAAGATTGCTCTACCCAGCAAAGCTTTCATTTAGAATGGAAGGGCAGATAAAGTGCTTCCCAGATAAGGTCAAGTTCGAGGAGTTCATCATCACCAAGCCCTTACTATATAAAATGTTAAAGGGACTTATCTAAGAAAAAGAAGATGATCAAAACTATGAACAGTAAAATGACAACAAATTCACAACTATCAACAACTGAACCTAAAAACAAAACTAAGCAAACAACTAGAACAGGAACAGAGTCACAGAAATGGAGATCACATGGAGGCTTAGCAAGGTAGGGGAGTGGGGAGAATGGGGGGAAATGTACAGGGAATAAGAAGCATGATTGGTAGGTACCAAATAGATGGAGTGGTTAAGAATAGTATAGGAAATGGAGAAGCCAAAGAACTTCCATGCACAACCATGGACATGAACTAAGTTGTGGGGGAATGCAGGAGGAGGGGTTCAGTATGGTGGGGGATAAAGGGGAGAAAAAAATGGGACAACCATAAAATATGCTTAAGATAGTCCTTTGAGTTTTTATTTATATTTGTTATTTTTCTTACATCTCTAAAAATCAAACAACTTGGGTATTATGCCATTCTTTAATATAATGAAAGGAGAGATGCTGTGACTTATATTTTTCTGATAAGAAAATTGAATGTGCTAGAGGCAAGTTTTTTTTGGTTCAACTTTAAAAAGAACCATTTAACAGCCTGTGCTGTCCCAGTTGCCCCATTACTCAGCACTGCCACAAATGAGATGTGTAGGAAGCACAGACATACAGATTTACTGAATAATCCCTCAAGTTCTTTACAACTTTTTGACTTTGTGATATTTCATTTATTTTTTAAGAAATTCAGTTACCTAACATGTTTTCTTCATATATTTTCAGGATAAAGAAGTACGTGCAGTTTTTCTTAGATTATTTGCACAACTTTTCCAAGGATATAGATCATGCCTACAACTTATAAGAATTCATGCAGAACCAGTAATACATTTTCACAAGGTAAGATACAGAACTATGTTGAATCTGTCCAAAATGTAGACTCTAAATAAAGCAGCTTGATTGTCTTTTTCTGGCCTTGTATTTTAACCTTAATATATCAGATGAGGGTATTCAAAATCTCTGTTTTGTGTGGATAGATAATGTTTAATAAAACTATGGAACTGAGATGTTTTTCTTCAGAGTATGTTAACTTTAAATTGGTTTTTATTTTAAAATCGAGTGTTAATTTCTGATTTCTCCTGCTTTACAAACAGATTCATTTTTATCTTTTCCAATAAATGCGGTATTTCAGGTACCAAAAACCTTTTGGAGAGATGCGTTTTATAGTAACACCTTTGTGCATGAAGACATTTATTCAAGCTTTATCTTTCCATTATATTTTGTTACAACCATTTATTCATCACTGAGTGATAAATTACTCATGTCCCATTTTCTTTCTTACAGACAGCTTTCTTGGGGCAGCGCGGTCTGGTCGAGAACGATTTCCTCACTAAGGTTCTCAATGGAATGGCATTTGCAGGCTTTGTTTCGGAAAGAGGTCCTCCCTACAGATCCTGTGATCTCTTTGATGAGGTATCGTTTCTATCAAATGAATCCATTATTTACAGTCAAACTGAGGCTAAGTTAAAAATAATATTTTAAAGTTTTAGTCAAAAACATAACTATATTTTAAATTAAATAGCAAATAACCCAAGTATTTACTATTACGCTTATCAGATTTTGGTATTTAATTAAGATGTGGATTAGAAAAATTAGAAAAAATGTAATTGTAGGATATCAAAAACATGTAAAATCTTGAACAACTTAATTTTAAATAATTGATTAGAATCTTTGCGTGATTGTGTAAGATTTGTTTTTGAAGGTAATAACATGATCCTTTATTGGTTTCATGGAGCAAAAGTCTAAGTTTAATATATAGGTACAGAGTTTCAAACAGTTACCTGTTGTCTATCAGTGTTCCAGAGCCACAGTTTAGCTTAGTAGCATTCTTCCCACTCCGTAATGGCTTCCTTGGGAGATATTAAACATATAAAAGAGATTTAAATCTCTATTCTGAAGGAATTGGCCATATAAAGGGGAAGTTAAAACAGATGTGACTTAAAATAAGGGTGCTGTTTTGTGTTCATTGTGATTTTTCTTATTTTAATTCATTTTTCCATTTATCATTTAACTGCTTTCATGACATCCCATTCTGGTATATGGAACAGGGAATGTGTTAGAATCAATAGGCTAAGGCCATACCACCCTGAACGAGCCCCATCTTGTCTGATCTCGGAAGCTAGACAGGGTTGGGCCTGGTTAGTACTTGGATAAGAGAACCAATAAATATGAAAGTTCCTTGAAACCTGTAAAAGAAAAACACTCCTCGCACCCAAGGTATTGTGGAGAATGGTAATAATGGTCATATTTTGGTGCTGTTGGTTTTATGTTATATAGAGAAGGTAGGAACCAAGGTCTTAAAGACCCTTGGTTCAGAGAAGGATCTTTAATTCTCTATTAAGGTAATGAAGCATTCAAAAGTGACATTGAAAGAAGCAGCACATGTTTTAATTCCAAGTATGGCGAACTGCACAAAATGCTTTAGTTAATACAACATATCTTAGGAGGATTTAGGAGCAATTCCCTGAGGGTGAACAATTCATTTTCATCATTATTGATCACTGATTCTCTGATGTCAACATTAAATATGATTGCTCATTGGTTATCTGATGTTAACATATATCAGCCTTTAGATCCTAAGTAATTGAGACAGTGTTTGGGGGATTAAATTAGATGCTTTCAGAGTCTTTTCTAGCTTTCATTTTATTAGTCTCTGAAACATCCTGAATAGTAACATTGGTTTATGTACCCCCTCCTTTCATTTCTATCCAAATTCCCTTAGTCTCTCCAAACTGGACAGTTTGGTCTATCCAAAACCCCTCTGGCAGCTGCATCCCAACTAGTAAGTCATGTTGGTTGCTTTCAGAAAGCTTGCTTGCTGTGGCCTCTGACTATTTTTGTAAGTCCTTCCCTTGTCTGGTATGCCCTCCCTCTACCTTTCAGTCTGACCACAATCTTCCATTCTTCATACTCTGCTCTTACCTTACCACCCCCTCCAAAGTAGATTGGAGGTCTGCTAGTCTTCATTAAACTTTATTTTGTGTCTCTTAACAATATGTATTATGTATTATGTGTATTATTTTATTATGTATATGTATATACATAAGCTATATATATGCATAAGAAAATATGAATATATATGAACATATATATGTATATGTATATTCATTCTTTAGATTGGAAACAATAATAAGGCAAGGACTCTGTCCAAGATTCCTATTGGGTCTCTTCATAGGGTTCATCCTTTTCTGTGTTCTGCCGTCAGTAACAATTTTGGTGTCTTGTTGATGTTACTGAAACCTAGTTCATGTGTATACTTCAGTCAGGGGACTAAAAGGAATGAGACATCAGACCTAAGTCATTTCTTGTCTACCCTCTTTCGCCATTTAATTGGTTTGCACGAGAACATGCTTGTGTAAGAAAATTATGGCTCCTTCTGGGAAAGGAACCCTTGTTTTCGTTTAGCTTCCAGCAGCCTGCGTCATGACAGGATTATGGAGCTTTGAGAAGCAGCTTACCCCCACACTCCCATCAAATCAGCCTGTTAGAAGGAAAGCAGTGTTTGCCCTTGTTAGACAGGCTTTCTGAACCCCGACCTAGACTAGGTGAAGTCATGGTTTTGTGTGTCTGTCTGCTCCAGTGAATTTATTAGTTCCTAGAAGGGAAAATCGTAAACCCATTTTTTAAAATTCACCCATTTGTCCAGCCCTCCTCCTCACAGTTTTCTTCCTGTCAGTACTCATTTCTCCATTCCAAGTATACACACACAGTTCTCCCAGCAAATTAGCTAGTAGGAAAATGGATTCGAGTTTATATAATTTGAGAATTGGGAGCCATCTTGTTCTTTCATCTTATTTTAGAGACAAAGAAACTGAAGCTCAGGAGTTTTAGTGACTTGTTCCAAATTTTATTGTCATCAGAGCGAGAACTAGCATCTGAGTGACCTGACTTGAACATTTGGTTCATGTTTTGTGAGTTAGGGAAATGTTTGGAGACTTTCTGACCATCCAAAATTCTCTGAGTGAGAGAAATATTTACGTGAGGCCCCAAGAATGAAAGGGTCCCTCTGAGTTCCAGAAATACTTTTCCCAAGAAGATACAGGCCCTAAATCATCAGGGAGAAACCACAAGACCATCAATGACTGGATAGACTCTGTAAATCTAGAATAGAGGGGGAGCCCAGTAAAAATATACAATATTTTTAGTTGTACTATATATTTTGGGTGCTTTTTGGCTTGTTACTTGTATGAAATTGTCACACATTTTGCTGTTTCACCATATTTTGGAGTTGATGTTTTGCCATTTGATTCTTTTTTTCAAGTTGGTAGCTTTTGAAGTAGAGCGAATTAAAGTTGAAGAAAATAACCCACTGAAGATGATAAAGCATGTTAGAGAACTTGCTGAGCAACTATTCAAAAATGTAAGTAAGTATATTTATTTAGACCACCATTAATGTTAAAAGTATTAATAAAGTATTTTGTTTGAAAAAGTGAAAAATTTTGTCTTTCTAGTGATAATATTTTGTTCTGACTTGAGACCTTTGGACTGTACGTTCCCAAGATGTTATAGTCGGTGCTGTACATCAAAACAGACCTTATTTTCTTAGATGATTTTTCTCTCAATTACTATATTATGAAAACTTCTTAGCCCCAGTTTTCCATTTTGTCATTTGGCGTCATTGTGATTTTCGTTACGGTTTTGTCTTCTTAAGAGTATACTGGGCATTTTAAGACATGAAGGGTATACCCATTGGAGACCAGAACTGACTTGGACAGAACTGACTGACATGCTCTGCTTTAGCTTACTACGGTGAGGGTTACCTGGACCAGGAAAATCATTTGAGTTGAATTGTTTTGAACAGAGTAAAAAGCTGAAAGGCAGCAGTTGTCCAGTGACCAATTACAAAAACTCAGTGGTGAAAATATTCCCCATATAAAAGAAATGCAGTTAAGTGTAAACGATTTCATAGTTCACACTGGTGTGGTGTGAAATAATAATTTGAATACCAGGAAATGAGAGAACCTACCATGACAGGGAGATTATGTACGTGTGGAAAAATGGGTTTTGACTAATAGATTACAAGTTCTTTCTCCTGCTTGTAAAGTTTTTTCAGAGTTCAGTTCTTTTACTAAGGAAAGAAAAGTTAATGGAAAGTATGCTCTTCCAGGGGGAAGTTGGGGAAGATGTGTTTTTCAGGAGATGCAGTCCAGGAGGATTTGGGGCCAGTATCCTGGTATTGTTTACCTTGACTATTTGCATAGGTGCACCTTTTTGAATATTGAATCATTAGTTATATCTGTTCAAAATCTGAGAAGCAATTGGATAAAAGCGGGAATACTAAATTATGTTCCTTTATTCAATTACTTATACATTTTATTTCTGAAGTTACTTTAAAATCCATCCCTTGGACTGATACCCTAAACTCCACATATAACTGTCCAACACATAAATCTATTTTTTTTAAGATTTTATTTATTTATTTATCTTTAGAGGGAAAGGAAAGAGGGAGAGAAACATCAATGTATGGTTGCCTTTCGTGCGTCCCCTGCTGGGAGTTGGCGTGCAGGGAACTGGCCTGCAACCCAGGCATGTGCCCTGACTGGGAATTGAACCTCGATCCTCTGGTTCGCAGGCTTGTGCTCAGTCCACTGAGCTACACCAGCCAGGGCATAAATCTATTTCTTGATTAGTATGCTGGAACTTAAGAAAAATTTGGTCAGAAGGAAAACTGTGGGCTGTGCTGGACTTTGCTATTTATGATGGCTGTGTAGAACTAATGTATGTTGTGAACTCCTTAGATACTTCTTTTGACCTATTGTAATAATAAATATTGAGTGTTTAAAAAACATGCCGGGCATGGGATTAAGCTCTCCATATCCTCATATCAATAAGGTAGGATAGGTGTCATTACCCCCATTTTACTGGGAATAATTGGCTTAGGATCATATGGCTATTAAGTAATTGAATCCAGATTTCAAATTCAGGAATTTTTATCTATCCAGTTCCTAAGCCTATATTCTTTCACTCCATTAGGCTGGCTCATCTTCAGTTGGAAAAACAGTGGTATTTTCAATTGCCGATTTTATACTTGGAGTGATTTATTGATGGATTTCAAAAAATAAAACATCAGCTAGGAGTCAGTGTTTCATACTCTGGGACTGGTTCCTTTAATACTGAATGTTTATTTCTTAGACCTTTACCAGCCTACTCCCGAACTGCGAAATTTTGCAGCCAGTAAGAGACCAGAGCTGGGTTTCTGACGCAGGCATGTCTCCATTACGTGACTGAGTCCACAGTGTAGGTTACGGAGTATGCCAAGCCACCGTGATGCAGAAATGAAGTAAAATTTTTTCTTGCTGTCCTAGAACTCTTAAGTATTATGATAGATAGCTAACACTAAGCCAACACAAGATGAAAACTGCAGTAAAATAAATATCTACTAATTATATATTCTTAAAGGGGAATGTATAGCACAGACGGACCCAGTCCTTTAACACCTATTTAAAGGTCATCATGACGGATTACACTACTGGGTAAGAGGTGGAAATCGCCCTTCAGATGAACTCTGCATTTCTTGAGCCCTTATTGAAATTTTTCCCTCCCACAATCCAATTCTATTTAATTGTATTTTATTAATCCCATTTGTTTGTTCGGTATGTATTTATTAGGCACCTACTGTTGCCAGTGTTTGCTAGGTACCTGATTCCCCTGATATCTTTGAGAGGACGATACATCGTGGGGAAAATTTTGAGAAAATCCCAATGGATTGTCCTCAGACTTTTTGAAATTCCATCTAGTTTTATGATTTTAAAGCCCCTGATGGTCCCAACATTTCTGAAGTACACTCGTTACAAAGTTAAAAAGCAGAGCACAATGGTAAAGATACTTTCTTTGGTCATACAGGAAGTGGAGGGGAGGAAGGAAGGATGGTCAATGCAAGCAAAATAATCCAGATGGTTCTATTTTTAACTAGTCAGGTTTTTTAAAAATCACATTTCTAAAATTCCCTTTGGTAAGCAAGAGCCAACCATGTAATTTAACTACTGTATCCTTATTATTGGGTTATAATTGAGAGCTGTTGATTCCATTTAGGTGTTTGTAAATACTTTATTGTACTGAAGTCTGGTATGTGCATCGAGCCTCTTTCCCTTACTTCCCTTTGAAATACATTAACAGGAAACCTTAATTTTTCAGTTTCTTCTTGCTACTCCTTTGTATTGCTTTTTAGTGAGTAGGAATGAATTGTCGGAATGTGAGTAGATAGGAATAGGATGAATTGTAACTGGGTTTAGCTGCTATTTTGAGTTTCTGGAGCTTCCTAAATAATAAAGAAAAGTATTTGGTGACTGGCGGAGGAGGGGAGTGGGAAAGTGGAGTGAAGGAGGAGAAAGGAATAAACCCATCAGGGACAAATTTTGTAAGCATTGGTAAGGTTTATACCGTGATGATTATTGGCCATACATTTTTACAGCTTTTCTTTACTTGCTCAATTGATAATTCCAGGTCTGCCCACTTCGGCTTTCAGAGTCTTCGCTGTCTGCATGACAGCGCATTTGGCTACTTACCTGCTCTATGCCTGGGATTTTTGATATGCACTTATAAAGGACCACTAACTGCACACAAAATGCACATATTACGATTGGCCAGAACAAGAACTTTATAAAACCTCCATTTCAGATCACCCAGAAATTAATTGGACATGTGTCTTACTGTTTTGCATAGTGCATTCTTGTCATTGGTTTTGCATCTGCAGTAGTACATAAATATTAGCCAGATGGTATAAGTTGTCTGACAGTTTTCTGAAAAGTTAAAGGATAAATGAGAGCACTTGGACTTTCTTATAAAATCATATAAGATTTTTATTTGTAACTTACCAGTATTTAATTGCCAAACCTGGAAACAAACAGGTTTTAAAATCCTAACAAGAGACCAAATCCCAAATATCAGAATAGCCATTCTAAGTCACATAAGATGTATACCACCCTTACATTTCTTCAGGAAGTTAATTTTACTGCCCGGCAATTTAGTCTACACTGAGAACCTTTGCACTCTTGGCTAATTGTAAACAGAGAGATGTTGTTGTTGTTGTTGTTATACGAATGAAGTAAAGCATTGCGACTTTAGTCTTCAAAGAGGCAAAACATAACTTATTTAGATTATTATGAGAAAATGAAGCCCTAACCCAAAGCATAGAAATCAAACTCCTCACCTTATCATGTCTGATTTGTTTGTTCATTTTTAAGTCAGATTCACGATGATAAATTTTCATATAGTAAAATTAGCCCTTTTTAAATGTGCACTTCTCTGGGTTTTGACAAATGAATAAAGTTATACAATCGTCACCACCATTGTGAGAACGTAAAACATCTTTTACTTCAGAAATTTCCTAACGTGTCCTGAGAGTCACGTTCTCCCAGCACCTCTGACTCCTAGCAACTCCTCTGTCTTCTGTCTTCTGTCTGGTCAGTGTTTGCTTCTTCCCTAACATTATTATGTAATTTTTTGAGTTTGATGTGTTGCAGTTGGGTGAAGCCAAATGCATTTCAGATTCACCCATGTCACTACTTTTATCTGTTGTTAATTCCTTTTTTTGTTGAGTAATAATCCATTGTATAGATATACCAACTTTTATTGATCTGTTGACCAACTGAAGGACAGTTTTGGCAATTACGAATAAAACCACCCCTAAACATTGCATAATTTTTTGTATGAACATAAATTTTCATTTCTCTGGTGTAGGTATTTAGGATTAGAATGCTTGTAACAAAATGTTAACTCTAAGAATTGCCAAAGTGTCTTCCCAGGTGTCTGTACTATTTTGCATTTCCACCAGCAGTATATGAGAGTTTCATTTGCTCCATATCTTAACCACTGGTATCCTCAGTTTTTTGTTTTGTATTGTTTTGTTTTTAGCCATTCTTACAGGTGTGTGGTGGTATCTTATTATAGTTTTGATTTGCCTGTCAATAGGTGAGTGAGAATACAGGTCTCTTAGCCAGCTAGGCACTATAGGCTTCCTTGGTGCTTATGAAAGTAGAACTGGTCTTAGAATATGAAGCTTCGAGCTGGAATCATGAATTAGAGCAGTGTTTCTCAACAGGGACGATCTCTCCCCACCCCTGCTCCCCCAAATTTGACAATATCTGGAGACATTTTTGGTTGTCACAGCTGGAGAGGATGTGCTACTGGCATCTGATAGGTAGAGGTCAGGGACACTTCTAGACATCTTACAATACACACCGCACTTGCAAAACATCAATAGTGCCAAGGTTGAGAAACCCTGGATTGGGGCAACTAGCACATTAGATGTAAAAGTCATATACCAAATTTTGTATTAAGGATGAGACATTAATTCATTTGGGTGATCATTGAAAGGCCTAGGAAGATGGAAAATTGAGATTGTGTCACTTCGTCAGTATTGTGTTCACAGCCAGACAACTCTGAAAAGTTTAGTGACATTTAGCCCTGAGTGCCAACCTGCGAGCCAAAGGGTCTCCATTTCTTTAGTTCAACTCCCAATCAGGGCACGTGCCTGAGTTGTGAGCCAGGTTGCCAGTTAGGGATGCATGAGAGGCAACCACACATTGGTGTTTCTCTCCCACTCTTTCTCCATTCACCTCTCCCTAGAAACAAATAAAATCTGTTATAAAAAGTTTCGCTATATTTTGCCAATGTTTGACTGCGTAGTGCAGTGATAGTATTGGTTTCAGTGGTATTTAGAAAGGATTTGTGAACTTGCTGTCCCACATAGCTCTAGGTGTGTAAAATAATTATTAAATGCCTAAATTAGTATGGGAAACTTCATAACCTCTAACAAAGTCACATTAATTTGTCATTCACTGCTGAGTCCAATGAAACGTGTAGGAAGAAAAATTTTCCCCCATGTGGCTATTGCTTACTTTGAATTTCCAGTGGACATTGGGGGTTTTGTTTTGTTTTGCTTTGCTGTGCTTTTCATTTAAACTATGTCCTCAGCCTTGTTTTCTGTGGGCCTTAGGCATGTTCTTGTTTAGCTTGCCAAGAAAAGAGGGAAATCCATGTTTCCATACCAGCTGGCATGCGTGTCACTTTCCGAGTCTGAGGCGTTCATCGCGCCTCCCATTACTGCAGTGCACCCTTACCGCAGGAGCACAGAGGCATTTCTCGAAAATCCTTATCTAACTTCAAAATTCCCAAGCGATAATGCTTTTTGCCAGTTTTCTTGAGTAGTTCATCTTGGATGCTTTGGACAAAATTGCTACCATGTTCACTATAAATGTTTAGTTGTGTAACTCTTTGGTTATCACTTTGTATTTGCAATTAAAAATGGCAATTTGCTTCTTTGTTCTATCGGAAAATTATGAATTTCCTTGTGTCAATAAGGAAATTCAAAAAAATTGGGGTGCAGTTTTTAATGAGTTCAATAATCTTCAAGGGACTGGTATTTGGAGTTAAAAGTAAGAGTGATTTTTCCAAAAATATGTAGTGTTCAGTGAGCATTAAACTTTCTATCATTTCTCAAAAGTCATGATGTGACAAAGAATGGTAAAAGGTGGTGTGGTCCTTTATATTTACCTTCCTGACCGTTAGGGGGCAGCAGTGCACAGACACAGCTGCCAGAAAACCAATGTGCTAGATGTAGGGGCATGAGCCTTATTTGAATCTTCCAGACACAATGGAATATATTATAATTTAGCAACTCTAACCCATTACTGATTTTTTATGTAAAATATATAAAAAACTGCAGGATAGCCTCATCTTTGAACTTTGCTTTGAAATGATTTTTAAAATGCTTATTATTCTGTATTGCCTATGGCTTTGATTTATAACATTTCACATTACTTCTGAGAAGAGAAAAACACTCTTAATGACTAATATAAATATCTTAAATTAATGCTTTCTATTTAAATTATTATTGAGTACTATTATTGTTGTTGTTAAAATACAAGTAGCTGGTGATATGGGAATCTTGGGAGACAGATTTTAGAGTCATGGTTTCATGACATAGAATATGCAAGGAATACACATTTTTCAAAAGAATGTACCCTAGACTTTTGGGAATTAGCTTTTAGAATTATTCTGGGGAAGTGTGTGTGTGTTCTACAAGCATTCCTGTAACAATTTATTCTATCCTCACAAGAACCTTAGGAGGTAGGTGCTGTATTATTGTCTTCATTACAGATGAGGGGACTATAGTAAAGTGCACTGCCTGGGTCCCACTGCTAAAATGGGGTTTGACCCCGGTGCTCCAGCATCAGAGACCATGAATTAAAACTACTTCTTGCGCTCCCTCTTCACTGAGTTGTCTGACCTTTCCCTCTGAATTATAGTGCCTCCTGTCTCTGTCGAATTTGCACACGTAGTCTATTTCTGGGCTCTCTGTTCCATTAGTTCTTTTAGCCCTTCACTAATACCAGTGGCCATACTACGTAAATTATTAAAGGTTTATGGAAGTTTTGATATCTGCAAAATACTCTTCTTCAGAATAGCCTTGACTAATTTTGTTTGTGTTTTTTGTTTTTTCAAGGTGTTCAAAATGTACATCAGTTTTATTTTTTCTCCATGCAAATGTATGTTTTTTATAAATTGAACATATTCTGCATGGCCTTTATTTTTTATTTATTTTTAATACTTTATTTTTATTGTAATTTTTCCATTACCATTTATCCAAATCACTTATACCCTCTTCTACCTCCACCCACCACCCTCCACTATCCCACAATCACCCCCCTATTGTTTGTGTCAATTAGTTCTTTTTCTCTTTTGTTTGATCCCTCCACCCCCACTCCCCACCCAGAGCTGTCAGCCTGCTCTCTCTTTATGAGTCTGTCTCTATTTTGCTTGTTACTTCAGTTTGTTCATTAGATTCCACATATGAGTGAAATCATATGGTTCTTGTGTTCCTCTGACTGGCTTGTTTCATCTAGCATAATGTTCTCCAGGTCCATCCATACTGTTGCAAAAGGTAAAATCTTCTTTTTTAAAGATGTTATTTATTTATCTTTTAAGTATATTTTATTGCTTAAACTATTAAAGTTTTACCAATTTTTTCTCCCCTTTCTTCCCACTCTTCCTTGCACCCCCCGGCCCTCCAGCATTGCCTACACCTTAGTTCAAGTCCATGTGTTATACATATAAATTCTTCAGCTTCTCTGTTTCCTATACTGTTCTTAACCTCTCCCTGTTTATTTTATGCCTACCAATTTATGCTTCTTATTCCCTGTACCTTTTCCCCCATTCTTCCCCTCCCTCTTCCCACCAATAACCCTCCATGTGATCTCCATTTCTCTAGTTCTGTTCCTGTTCTAGTTGTTTGCTTAGTTTTTGTTTTTGATTTTTAGGTTCATTTCTTGATAATTTGAGTTTCTTGTCATTTTACTGTTCATAGTTTTTGATCTTCTTCAATTTCTTAGACAAGTATCTTTAATGTTTCATACAATAAGGGCGTGGTGATGATGAACTTCTTTAACTTGACCTTATCTGAGAAGCACTTTATCTGCCCTTCCATTCTAAATGATAGCTTGGCTGGATAAAGTAATCTTGGTTGTAGATCCTTGCCTTTCATGACTTCAAATACTTCTTTCCAGCCCCTTCTTGCCTGCAAGGTTTCTCTTGAGAAGTCAGCTGATAGTCTGATGGGAACTCCTTTGTAGGTAACTGTCTCCTTTTCTCTTGCTGCGTTTAAGACTCTCTCCTTACCTTTAATCTTGGGTAACTTAATTATGTGCCTTGGTATGTTTCTCCTTTGGACCAATTTCTTTGGGATTCTATGGACTTCTTGGAAGTCTATTTCCTTCATCAAATTGGGTAAGTTTTTCTTCATTATTTTTTCAAATAAGTTTTCAACTTCTTGCTCTTGTTTTTCTTCTACCACCCCTATAATTTGGATATTGAAACGTTTAAAGTTGTCCCAAGGTTCCTAATCCTCTCCTCACTTTTTTGAATTCTTGTTTCTTCATTTTGTTTTGGTTGGATGTTTATTTCTTCCTTTTTTCCAGATCATTGATTTGAGTCCCAGTATCCTTCCCTTCACTGTTGGTTCCTTCTATATTTTGCTTTATTTCACTTTGGGTAGCCTTTATTTCTTCCTTTGTTTTGTGACTAAGCTGACTCAGTGCTGTGAGCATCCTGATTACCAGTATTTTAAACTCTGAGTCAAGTAGGTTGTCTATCTCTTCATTGCTTAGCTTTTAAATTTTTGTTTTATGGCCAAGTAATATTCCATTGTGGAAATGTCCCATAGTTGTTTTACCCATTCATCTACTGATGGACATTTGGGTTGCTTCCAAATCTAGGCTATTGTAATAATGCTGCATATATTCTTTTGAATTAGCGTTTTAGGTTTCTTTGGATAAATTCCTAGAAGTGGAATCGCTCGGGTCACAAGGCAGTTCCATTTTTAATTTTTTGAGGAAACTCCACACTGCTTTCCACGGTGGCTGCACCAGTCTGCATTCCTATCAGCAGTACAGAGGGTTCCCCTTTCTCCGCATCCTTGCCAGCACTTGCTGTTTGTTGATTTACTGAAGATGGCCATTCTGACAGGAGTGAGGTGATATTTCATTGTGGTTTTAATTTGCATTTCTCTGATGATTAGTGACATTGAGCATCTTTTCATGGGTCTGTTGGCCATCTATATGTCCTCTTTGGAGAAGTGTCTATTCAGGTCCTTTACTCATTTTTTCATAGGACTGTTTGGTCCATGTTTTAAAGTTTGCCTTAATGAATATTATTTACATCATGGAAAATATATATAAAGTTTTAATTTTTGTTATAAGGAAAATGAGTATAAATAAAAACAAAAATAGTGATTATGCTTTAAATGCTTCTGACTTAGACCTCAAAATCCACATTAATTACCTTCCTATCCTTAAAACAATATCTGCCTAATGGCTTTTAGAAAATGTGTATTTATAACTTTAGAAAGATCTCTTAGATTTTTGCCTAAAGAATAGGGAAAAAGAAATACACTATTAGAAAAGGGCAATTTTATAAACTATAGATTAGTGTTGCTGGTGTTAATCCAGGAATAATTTTAGAACAGTTTTTTCAACATATAGTTTAGAAAGTGGTGATCATGAAGTCTTGGCATAGGAATTTACTTATTTATTCTTCTCTGCTAATTATGTTAGGGGGAAATACAGAGGGTGTGAGGGTTGCTTTGGCAAGAACATGTTTTACACCTGATTTTAACTTCTCAGGAAACCTGTAAGAGAAGCCTAAGTGTATGTGTTCAGCAAAGTTATGTATCTAGCGTTACATAATGAGTAGGGCAAAAACTAGAACCCAGGCTTTTTTGACACTTTAAAGAAGTATTGTTTCCATTGTATTTCTGAGATGTGCTTCCTATGTCATCTGCTATAACTCAACCTTTTCCTTTTCTGGGTCTGGGCCAAATAAGCAGAAAGAATTGAGAGAGCAGATCTAATACATAATGACAGTTGGTCATTTTAGTTGTCCAGAGAATGTATGAGGGTAGCGTAGGGTTTAATCTGCCACATGAATAACATGGGTTCTTTTGCGGGGGATATTTTTCTGATTACAAAGGATTATAAATGCTAGAATTGGTCTCAGAATGATTGTAAAAGAGCTTTCCCCAGAGAACTTTATAAAAAGGATGGATTTCACTCTGCCTGTAGTATTCGCAATATAACCCTGCTTAACTAGGTGACTGGATAAAAATCCATACCAGTCCTGAGGATTTATGAAAATATTGGGTGACATATTTAATTCAGTTATTACAATTCTAATATGTGTTCAACATTGTCTCCCATTCATTAGGGTTCAGTAGGAAGTAGTTTAAGGTGCCTGCTGTATACCATGCAGTTTCTAGGTGCAGAGGACAAAAGTATTTTTTTAATTGACTGGAAAGTCTGCCCTCATGGAGCTTTCTGTCATTGAGAGAAGGATAGACAATGAAGTTAAATAAAATTTATAGTATGTGAGAAGGTGATAAGTGCTAAGAAGGAAAATATAATAAGGGGATTGGGAATGTGTTGTGGGGGGTAATGTGGCCAAGAAAGGTGACATTTGAGGAAAGAAAGGGAGAAAGGATGCTATAAATCAGTGGCAGAACAGTTAAATGCAAAGGCCTTGAGGCAGGGCCAAGGCGGACAGTATGCTTGGAGCAGAATGAAAGAAGGAAACAGTAAGACATGGCCACATAGAAAAGCCAGATCTTATAGGGCCTTATAAATTATTGTAAAATCTTTGGATTTTACTTTGAACGAAGAGGTATTTGAAAGAACAGAGCAGTTAGGTAATAGTTTAATATACTTTAACTAGTTCATTCTGTCTGCAGTGTTAAGAATAGAAGAGAAGGGGGGTAGAGGAGATAATGAGAAGGAGGGGAGAAGGGTTTTCAGGAACAACTATGAATAACACATGTACAAAAGCAAGGGGGGTAGAAGCAAGGGAGGGAGGTGGGGATGGCTGGGGTGGGGGGAGTGGTGGGGGTAAATGCAGGCAACTATAATTAAACAACAATAAAATAACTTTAAAAAAGAATACAAGAGGGGGGACCAAGAGTGGAAGCAGGGAGACCAGTTAGGAGATAGTTATTTAGTAGTAAATGAGAGATGTTGGCTTGATTCGAGTCGTTGTAAAAGGGTCAGGTTATGAACGTATTTTGCAGGCAACATCCAGAGCATTACAGAAGAGTGGATAATGGAGTGTTAGAGAAAGATATTGAAGATGACTCCAGGCTTTTCACCTGAGTGATTGGAAAAATAAATATGCCATATGCTGAAGAGGTGAAGACTATAGAAAACAGATTTAGAGAAGATAAAGATTAAATCCTCCATTTTGGATATACTAGATTTTTTAAAACATATTTTATTGATTACGCTATTACAGTTGTCTCATTTCCCCCCTTCATTCCCCTCTACCCTGCACACCTCCTCCCCCACCATTCCCCCCCTTTAGTTTATGTCCATGTGTCACAAGTTCTTTAGCTTCTACATTTCCCGTATTCTTGCCCTCTCCCTGTCTATTATCTATCTACCATCTGTGCTACTTATTCTCTATACCTTTTCCTCCTCTCTCCTCCTCCCACTCCCCTGCTGCTAACCCTCCATGTGATCTCCATTTCTGTGGTTCTGTTCCTGTTCTAGTTGTTTGCTAAGTTTGCTTTTGTTTTAGGTGTGGTTCTTAATATCTTTCAGTTTGCTATCTTTTTACGTTCATATTTTTATCTTCTTTTTCTTAGATAAGTCCCTTTAACATTTCATATAATAAGGACTTGATGATAATGGACTCCTTGAACTTGACCTTATCTGAGAAGCACTTTATCTGCCCTTCCATTCTAAATGAAAGCTTTGCTGGATAGAGCAATCTTAGATGTAGGTCTTTGGATTTCATGACTTGGAATACTTCTTTCCAGCCCATTCTTGCCTGTAAGGTCTCTTTTGAGAAATAAGCTGACAGTCTGATGGGAACTCCTTTGTAGGTGACTGTCCCCTTATCTCTTGCTGCTTCTAGAATTCTCTCCTTCATTTTCATCTTAGCTAATGTAATTATGATGTGCCTTGGTGTGTTCCTTCTTGGGTCCAACTTCTTTGGGACTCTCTGAACTTCCTGGACTTCCTGGAAGTCTGTTTCCTTTGACAGATTGGGGGAGTTCTCCTTTATTTGTTCAAATAAGTTTTCCACATGTTGCTGTTCCTCTTCCCTTTCTGGTACCCCTATAATTTGGATGTTGGAACGTTTAAAGATGTCCTGGAGGTTCCTAAGCCTCTCCTCATTTTTTTGAATTCTTGTTTCTTCATTCTTTTCTGGTTGGATGTTTCTTTCTTCCTTCTGGTCCACCCCCTTGATTTGAGTCCCAGTTTCCTTCCCATCACTATTCGTTCCCTGTGCATTTTCCTTCATTTCACTTATTTTAGCTTTCATTTTTTCATCCAATTTGCAACCAAAATCAACCAGTTCTGTGAGCATCCTGATCACCAGTGCTTTGAATTATGCGTCTGATAGGTTGGCTATTTCTTGGTCACTTAGATGTATTGGCTCTGGGGCTTTGATCTGTTCTTCCATTTCAGTTATGTATGTATATATGTATGTAGGTAGGTAGGTAGGTATGGTCCCGCCCATTACATAGTGAGGGGCGGAGCCTTAGGTGTTCACTCAGAGCAGGGCAACCCAGTCACTGGGTTGTGACACTGTACATGGGGGCGGGGTCAGAGAAGGCACAATGGTGCTTGCTTTGCTCTCTCTTGGATTTCAGTCCCTTCTCCCACTTCCCACAAGCAAATTGGGCTCTTCTGGTGCTGGTTCCTGGGTGGATGGGCTTGTGTACATTCTAGGACCCTGTGGGTCTCTTCAACAAATTCTCCTGTGAGGCTGGGAGTCTCTCTTGGCACGTCAACCCTCACAAGTGTATTCAATCAGTGTTTTTAGGCTTTATTTCCCAGAGCTGGGGCCCTGGGTTGCACGGTCTGTCTCGCTCCCCATTTTCGCCTGGTTTATCTGTGCGTGAATGAGTGACCATGGTCAGCCAGCCAGCCACCTGGCACATCTCACTGGGTCTGCCTGTAACCACCCCGCGCCTGGGGTCTGCAAACCGCCACCATCCCGCCTGGGTCCACCAGCCACCACTTTTTCGTGCTGCGACCCCTCTCTGCTGGCCGCCCACTCCGCCCCTCTTGCAGGTCTGGATGAATGGTTGTTGAACTTCCATACAGTTGAATTTTCTGTATGTTGTTTTTTTGTTACTAAATTTTAGTTGTTCTTAATTTTGGTTGTGGGAGGAAGCACAGTGTGTCTACCTATGCCTCTGTCTTGGCCAGAGGTTCTGTTATTTTATAATTCAAGTGGATACATATATATACATATACATATACATATACATATATATATATATATATATATATATATAATATTTTACTTATTTTCAGAGAGAGGATAAGGGAGGAAGAAAGAATGGGAGAGAAACATCCATGCATTGCCTCTTAAACACCCCCAAACGGGGACCTGGCCTGCAACCCAGACACATGCCCTGACTGGGAATTGAGCCAGAAACCTTTTGGCTCACAGGCCAGCACTCAAACCACAGAGCTACACCAACCAGGGCTCAAATGGAAATATTTATATTTATATTGAATATATGGGTATGGAGTTCAGGAGAAAGCTCAGTCAGAGACAAAAATTTGTGAGTTATTGGTGTTTTGATGGTTTTAAAGATATGAGAGTAGAAATTACCACCAAGGAAGTAAGTGTAAATAGAAGAGAAGCCTAAGGTCTGAGCCCTGGGATATTCACATCATTAAGAGATTAGACACATAAAAAATGAAGATGTAGCCAGATGACCTAGAAATCAAGTGGAAAAAAAAGTGTTCGTGGAAAGGGAAGAGGTTGATCAGCCATATCAGATGCTGCTGAATTAAGATCCTGGGACTCTATATTTTAAGGCATATATCTGAATGTCCATATAATCGTTTGTCTGATTGCGGTTTATATCCCCCTGACCTCCACACGCTCCCTGACAATCTGCTCTTTTACCTTTTGAATAATTTTACCTGTGTTTCATGTTGCAGGAGAATCCAAACCCTCATATGGCATTTCAGAAAGTTCCACGCCCAACAGAAGGATCTCACTTGCGAGTTCATATTCTTCCCTTCCCAAAGATTAATGAAACCCGGGTACAGGAATTAATACAGGAAAATCTTGCTAAGAACCAGAATGCACCTCCTGCTACACGAGTGGAAAAGAAATGTGTTGTACCAGCAGGTCCACCTGTTGGTATGTATTTGTCTGTTTGTTTTAAAAGTAAACCCTTCATCAAGATACAAGACACAGCCCTAACTGGGGTGACTCAGTTGATTGGGCATCTTCCCACAAAGTGAAAGGTCATTGGTTCGATTCCTGATCAGGGCACATGCCTGGCTTGTGGGTTCAGTCCCTGGTAGGGACATGTGTGAAAAGCAGTCAATAGTTCTTTCTCATATTGTTGTTTCTTTCCCTCTCTTTCTCCCTCCCCTTTTCTCTCTCCAAAAATAAATAAATGAAATCTTAAAAAAGATAGAAGATACAAAAACTTAAGTGTACAACTTGATAAATGTCCACAATTTAAACAAACTTGTGTAACCAGAATCAGAGCATTATCAGCACCCAGAAACACTTCCACTCACTGCCTCTCACAAAGGGTAACTAACCATCAATCTAACAGCTACTGTAACCAAACCAAAAAACAGAGGTTCAACTGCCCGCCACCCCAAAAGCCAAACTTGTGTGGCAGCTGCCGGTGTGAAAGGAAAGGGGTTTTATTCAGTTGCTGCGTGTTCTGGGAGAATGGCAGATCGTGACTGAAGAGTTCGTCTCCTCCACAAAACCAAGACAAAAGCCAGTGTCAAGAGCCTGCTCCATTTTGAAGTTTAGCCCTTTGGAACCTACAGGCAATACTGCTAAGCAATAGTAGTCCACATCCAAGTAGTTTACCTTGTTTACAGCTGCTGTTCATTTCAGGCTGCCCCCTGCAGCCTGTATGTGGAGCCCAAACAGCCATGAGCCATGCAATTGCTAGGGCTGCAAGAGCCGGAGAACACACTAGCTAGTACATCACTAGCTGAGCTAGAAAACGAGAGAGGCTCTGTCCTAGAGGTCATGGGCCACATAGTTGCTGAGGCCACGTGGCCCATGATAACAGGTGAGTCCTGCCATGCACATCCAAGTCAGGAGGAAACCAGCCACGAGCAAGAGCCTGTTTCTTTGGTCCCATGACGTTGTATTAGCCTGGGTGTGGGACAGACCAGGTGCTTTCTCAAGATGTCTCATCAGCTTCCCAAATTTTCACATCCTTCAGCTGGATCCACCTCCCAACAAACCCCTTCTTTCCCTAGGCCAGACTGCCAGGCTTCTTTGGTCTGGCACCTCCCCCTGCGCCATTTGACTTCTGTGGTGCTTGTGTCTCCCTTTTCCCTATCCTACCCCGAATCTGGTGCCAGAAGAGGGGAAAGGCTTTTTTCTCCATCCAGTTATCTTGCTAGCTTTTGCACTCGGGCCCTATCCACTGACGTTTCCAGTGTTCCATGTGCTCACTGTAAGAATGTCCCCCCACTGCCACCTCGGCCAGTGGGAGAGACTCCCAGGCTCTTCACACGGACTGTCTGCCAGTATCACCACCACTGTAGAATCATTGCTTCTTAAAAAACAACTATATTGGGATATAATTCACATGCCATAAAACTCACCCATTTAAAGTGTATAGTTCAATGATTTTTAGTATATTCACAGGGTTTTGCAACCATTTTCACTGTCTAATTTTAGAGAGTTTTTATTATCTCAAAAAAAATACCCATACCTATTAGCAGTTACTCCCAATTTTCCCCTAAATCACTTCTTCCCAAGCTTTTGGCAGTAATCTATTTCTGATCTTTATAGATTTGCCTAATCTGGACATTTTCTATAAATGGAATCATATACATTATCTTTTGTGACTGGCTTATTTCATTGAGCATAATATTTTCGGTTTATTCACACAATATGTGTCAGTACTTCATTGCTTTTTATGGCTGAATAATACTCCATTGTATAGATATGCAGATGCTCCTGGACTTATGGATAGGGTTACCTCCCAATAAATCCACCATTAGTTGAAAATACTGTAAGTTAAAAATGCATTTAGTACACCTGACCTATCCACCATCATAGCTTGGCCTAGCCTTAAATGTGCTCAGAACACAACATCCAGCAAAGGTTGGCAACACAGTGCACTGGAGAGTATCAGTCGTTTACCCTTGTGATCACTGGGGCTCACTGTGGCTGCCCAGCATCAGAAGAGAGCATCGTACTACATGTGGCTAGCTTGGGAAAAGATAAAAATTCAGAATTTGAAGTACAGTTTCTACTGAACACTCAGTAGAAAAGCACTGAGTGTTCAGTAGAAAAGTTGAAAAATCATAACTCAAACCATTGTCCTAAGTTGAGGACCAGCTGTATATCACATTTTGGTCTCCATTCATCAGTTGATGGATATTTGGGTTTATTCTACTTCCGCTACTATCAATAATGCTGCTTTGAGCATTCATGTATAAGTTTTGGTGGACATATGTTTTCAGTTCCTGCATGTATATACCTGGGTGTGGAATTGCTGAGTCATATGATGAGTCTATGTTCTACAATTCAAGGACAAACCAGATTACTTAGCAAAGCAGCTGTAGCTTACATTCCCACCAGCAATGTTTGGTCATTCCAGTTTCTCTGCATTCACTAATGATACAGAGCATCTTTTCATTTGTCTGTTGGCCATTTTTATATCTTCTCTGGAGAAATGTCCATTCAGATCCTTTGCCCACTTTAGGGCTGTCTTTTTATTATTGAGTTGCTAAGAGTTCTCTATATATTCTATATACAAGTCCTTTACCAGATACATGATTTGCAAATACTTTTTCCCATTCTGTGGGTTGTCTTTCTTTACTGATTAATCTCTTCTCTTTTGAGGGAGTTATGTTAAATCTTTTAAATAATAGTAATATTGCCTATTTCTCTTTAGTTCTATTTTTTCTTTACACATTTTGAAGTTGATTTATTGGATTTTAATATATTTACAAATATTGTAGCATCCTGGTGATCGATCCCTTTGTCATTATGAAATGTCTCTCTTTGTCTCTATTATGCTTCTTGCCTTAAGGTGGTCTTTGGCATTCATGCAGCTGTACCAGCTTTCCTCTGGTTAGTGCTGGTGTGGCTCATCTTTTTCATCCTTTTATTTTCAAACATCTTGGGTATTTAAGGTATGCCTGTATTTAAGGTATG
The DNA here is from genome assembly GCF_014824575.4 of Sturnira hondurensis. Classification (NCBI taxonomy): domain Eukaryota; kingdom Metazoa; phylum Chordata; class Mammalia; order Chiroptera; family Phyllostomidae; genus Sturnira; species Sturnira hondurensis. Next base: position 6,843,389 of record NW_028079136.1, read on the forward strand.
CCTCTTGTGTGGTGGTGGGTTTCTTTAGCAAGTCTTGCTTTCTTAGTATATTTCTTGTATTTTAGCATATATGTGTGTGTGTGTGTGTGTGTGTGTGTGTGTGTGTGTGTGTGTGTAAAATTTATGAGACAGTAATAGCTTTGATGTAATTTACTGGGTTTTTATTTTGCCTCCTGTTTTATGGCTTTCTTTGATTTCTTGCCTTTTGGATTAATAAACTTTCTTAATCCATAATTTATCTCTTGTTGTTTCTTTAATGTTGTTTTAAAAGTTTACATAGGGACTGTAGCACACATCTACTTTTGTCAGCTCAGCTTTCACCAGAAACTTTACTGGCCAACCTAGCCATAGCCAGAATCCAGCCTGCATGCATAGGCTCTTGTCTGCAAGCAGTACTGACAGATCTCCTAGGGGAAAAACGGATATGTGTCTTTAGTCTTTCTCCCTTCTCTGGAACTTCGGTCTTCCTCTCATCTTTGTGCTTTTGTAGTTCTCTGATACGTAAGTAGGTGGTTTTGGCATTTTATCTGACATTTATACCTGTTCCTGGTAGAAGTTTTCATTTGTATAAACTATTCCATCCTACCTGGAAGTGAGTGTAATTTTGTTATTAATGGATAACAATGTATTAATTATACTATTTATGTGGTAATGCTCATGATTTATGTATTATTAACATGTTACTTATGTAATGATGTTAATATTACTTGATTATTTATTTACAAATGTTAATTTGCCATTATTTTCCTAAGATTATACAACTTTTACATGTGTTGATTGTACTTTCACATAGAGAAGAGGACAGAGAAGGTTGACATATAGTGAATAGTTATTTTTTTAAGGATTTTGGTCATGTAGTTTTAATATTCATAAGTTTGTTGAATGCATTATTTAAATACCCACATGAACAGAGTATTAGTTTGTTCAAAATTTAATATGCTTGAATTATAGCATTCCCTCAGTGTTGTCTTTGTATAATGTCTTTCTTCATTTTCAATTCACATCAAATTCTTTATTTAGATGCACATGGGACGTCTCACTGTAACTGGCACACATGACTCAGTCTTCAGTCCTGCATGTACTTCCTGTCAGACCAAAAGGGATGGATGCATGCATGCAGGGGCCTCTGTCCAACTTTCTGGTTTCTTTGGGTTGGTCAGAATCAGGATTCCCCTCGTCCTCAATCAAAAGCTGTGACTGTTTCATTTTACACGATACTCATTTAATGAGTTAGAATTTGCTGTCACCTTAACAGATATTCACATTTTGAGAGGTTCACTAGTTTCCAGCTATTCCTTAAAGGGGCCAGAGTAATGGTGATGGCCTGGAACTATCATTTAATAGCCGAAGCGTTAGAAAAGCCATCCTGAGAAGTCAGGCACCCATAAACCAGAGTCGCTATCAAAGACTAGGGATCTAGTATACGAATGCTGCGGCTGGGGTTTGGCCAGTCCCTGAAGCATCAGTAACTCCAGCAGAACTTCCTCCAGGGAGTGAACTAAATCATAATCTCCAAAGGAAAATAGTAATTCCCTGGTGGTAAACAGATTTGTTGTAAGAAAATGGGGGTCTTATTAATGGCTTGTTCTAAAGAAAATGCAAAATTCTACTAAAGATACTTTAGAAGTAAAGGTTTGTAAACGTAGCTTAAAGATGTTGCTCTCTCAGTAAAGTATGTGGTATTTTTTGGAGACTCTTTAAGAAGTTTTCTGCTGTAAATATAAATGGATTTCTATTTTCATCTCTACTACTAACCTACATGTATGGGAAGCACCATAGCCCACAATTAAGAATGAGCATTTCAGACAGAAAAGTCCTATGAAATAATTTAACTATCATGCTTACGCAGAATTTAATGTTATGTGATTAAAAATTGTTTGAAGAAAACTGGTTAAATCCAAGTAAGATCTGTTGTTTAATTAACTGTATTATGTCCATTGACTTCCTTAAAATAAAGCAATTTAGTTATGTAAGATGTCACCATTGAAGCTGGGTAATGAGAAAAACATGGTATTTTCTGTGCTATTCTGCAACTTTTTGTGAATTTATAAATAGTTCAAATTTTTTTAATGTTTAAAAAATTATTCTAAGGAGGTGAGGTTTCATGTTGATAAAATGAAAGGTATGCTGACGAGTAACGTAGGATAGTCTTTCTTGTTAGGTATGTGGGGAGCTGATGGGATTCTGCCTTTAGGTTCCAAGAGCAGCCACGAACGATAAGGAATTTTTCTTTGGGGCTTGAAAATTATTGATGCTACCTCATTTGTTACAGATTACTTTTTGTTTACCAAATATTACTTCATTTATATCCTTCTGGCATTCTTTCAGTGAGTTAAATTTATCTTAAGTAATTTGAGCCTGTGTAATAAATCAGAAGTATGCAGGATTACAGTGAAGGTGACAGGTGTCGAGTTTACAGGACTAAAAAGTGACTTTCCCAGGTTTGTGTAGCAGTTTTTTGGCTATGATCATTTCTCTTTTGGTACAGTGCTCCTTCAAGTCCCCTCTACTCTGATTTGTAGAATCTAGTTTTTTGGAGTTTGTAGTTTTTCTTTTGTTATATCTTAGAAATATCAACTTCTCTTTTCAGTAGGAGCCCTCTTACATATACTTGTGTCATGATCCTGGACCCCAAGCACTTACCAATTTGTTTATAATTAAAATTAAAATAGATGTTTACCTTTACTTAATATAATTTTACTGTGAAATTTGAATTAATTTGTATGAGTTAAGTGTATCATTGGACTCTGTCCTGTCAAATTATCTTCCATAAACCATGGACTAGCCCAAAATTTTGAAACCTAAAAATATAATCAAAGTAACAAAATGGAATACCTTAAATGCCATGTAAAAGGGAAACATGAATTCTAAATGTCGATCTTGTAAACAGTTACAGACATACAAACTCAAAACAGTACTATTCCCCGTGCTGCTGTCATTGCCAGAGGAGTTTAATTTACTTGTGTTTTCTTTATATTCCTTTACTAGTTTCGATAATGGACAAGGTGACAACAGTTTTCAACAGTGCACAGAGGTTAGAAGTTGTTAGAAACTGCATCTCATTCATATTTGAAAATAAAACGCTGGAGACAGAAAAGGTAATAAAATGCCATCTTTCCCAAGTAAGAATCCATTATTTCCCAGTCAGATTTACATGTTTAGCTCACCAACGGACCTCTCCTCTAATTTCATCCTTTTTCTTTATCAAGTGTTTTGATCATTTTAAATAGATAGTGTCTAAGATTTAAAATCTTAGCCAAGCCTAACTACGTGGTTCCCAGACAAATACTGATAGTCATTTTTTTCTCTCAAACCTTTGACATTGTTCATTAGATCCTATTTTGATGTATTACTTCAGAACTTAACATTTTTTTTTAAATTTTTTGATTACAGATGATATATACAATATTCTGTTAGTTTCGGGTGTACAACGTAGTGATTAGACATGTAATTTTTATTGCAAAGAATCTAGTTGGAATTGGTAATGAATTAGAGAAATTGTGTTATTCAACTTAAATGAGCCTTGTTAAGCAGATTTTCTTGCCTTCTTTAATAAAATATGCTAAACATAAAGTAACCTTTTTCTTAATGATTCATCATAGTTCTGAACATCTATTATAAGGGGCTAGTGAAGCATGTAAAGTTTTTACCCTTACACTAAATGACCCCAAGCCACTTTCTGTTTGAGGCTGTTTGGTTTCCATTTTTTCCTATGGCTGGAGTGACGCAGACTTTCTTTTGTTCTCACTTTCAGTTCTCACGTCTTGTTTCTTGTACCTGCCTGTACATATGTTGTGACCTCCTGCTCTCGGGCTTCTTCCCTTCCTCCTCATTTGCTCCTTTGTTCTGTTTTGTAGGTTTTCAAAGTTAAACCTGTTATTATTTTATATAAAGTGTGTTAACTAAGCTTTGCTGGATTAACTGAAAGAGGCATGCTTATGGATACTGAGGTGAAAGATTTTTAATGAATAAACCTAAAGATTTCTGTGTGTTGCTTTGAGTCCTTTTTCTTTTTTTCTTTTGATATTGAAATGAGAAGAAGAGATTGTGGAATTTTCCAGGCATAAATTAAAACTAAGTAGTGATTAAATAGCTGACCAGTGTAAAAGTAGAAAATCCCCTATATTTCTTGTCATTTTAATTTTCCTTTCTGTTCTTGCCATGGAGATGTGGCCAGTTGTTGAAAGAAGGTATCTGAGTGCCTGTGGCTTTGACTTGTGATCTGAAGCAACAGTTGTTTGGTAGAGTTTTGATGAGTTTTTTAAAAAGCGTAGTTACTGTTTTTAAAAATTTATTATACAAACTAATTTTACTTATTTTTTCATGCTTGCTTATAAATAAAAGTAACTAAAAATCTATTTTATAATTGTCCTCAATAGCAGAGCTACTCTTATCCAACAGCTTAATTTTATTAGTAGCTGTCAGATGGTTTACAGGATGCACTTGAACTTTCAGTGAGGTTACAAGTTAGTTTTTTCCAGTGGCTCCTCTTGTTCACACCGGCCTCTCTTGTCCTCAGACCCTTCCTGCTGCCCTGAGAGCCCTGAAAGGAAAGGCAGCAAGACAGTGTCTCACGGAGGAACTGGGTCTACATGTCCAGCAAAACCGGGCAATACTAGACCATCAACAGTTTGATTACATAATAAGGATGATGAACTGTACTCTACAGGTAATTTTTAATTTTTTCCATATTCTTCTTCTTATTCGTGAATACTTTTTATTTTTCCAGGAAGTGCAGTTGCTGATCTGTCAGGGTCTCGAGCCTTCTGTAGCTCACAGGATGAAGAGCCAAAGTCTGTGCCATTTCTGTCAGAAACACTCATTTCTTACTTGACAAAAATATTACGAGTTTTTTATTCTTTGTTTTCTCTTGAAAACAAAAGTTATTTACTAGTTTTATAAGCAAGATTTCTAAAACCAAATAACCATCTTGAAAATATTTGGTTATATTGTACTTAATGTGTATATTTATGTTGGCCCTTAGTAGTCAGTTTTCAGTTACACTGTTAAAGCAGAGGGCAGTGAGTGGTTGATAATACAAGTAATAAATGAATTAATTATTTACTAAGCACTTTGTATGTGTGAAGCACAAAAGTATATATCTAGTTGGCTCCAAAGTATGTATATGATTTTACAGAAATAAACTTCCCACAAAATCATGAAGACATATATTATTAGAAGCAAATAATCTGATTTCCCCAACTCCCTTGTTTTTCTGTGACATTGGCATCATATTCTTCTCAAGTGACACATGAATCCTCTTTGAAACTTTTTGCACAATCAGAAAAAATGTAATTAAATATTAAAATTTTGAAGACTCTTGGGACTCCAGCGAACCTAAACAAAATGCATGGTAAATTCTGATGGATTGGAAAGTGAGAATTACAGGCTATAATTAATAATAACGTATGTGGATGGAGGAAGACATAAATAAATGGAAAGATTTATCATGTCCATAGATTGGTAGACTCAGTATTACAAAATTATAATGATCAGTTTTTCCTCAAATTAGGAGGCAGTGCAGTTCCCCTCAGAATCTCAACTGAAGAGCAAAACCCTGAGAATTACCAACACACTCCTAAAAGAACGACAAAGTGTGGGAAAATGTCAGACTCTTAGAAACATGAAAACTTGTAGCTATAAGATGAGTAAGGCCTGAGGATATTATATAAAACATGCTGACTATAGTTGGTAACATTGAATTATGTAATTGAAATTTGCTAAGAGAGTAGAATTTAAATGTTTGTGCCCCTCCATAAAGATAAATATGTGAGATGATAGATGTGTTAATTAACTCAATTGTGAGAATTCTTTCATGATACATACATATATCAAATCACCACTATCAACACTTACATCTTACCATTTTACTTGTCAGTTACCCTGCAATGAAACTCTTTTTAAATTTTTAATTAGTTTAAGATTGTAGTAATTAACACAGTGTGTTACTGGATAATCATAAACAAATTGAGCAACAGAATAGACTATAAAGTTCATAAATAGATGCACATATATATGGAAGCATGATTAATGAAGTTAACATTTCAAATCAGTGGCAAAAAGATAAGAAATTCAATAAATAATGCCAGAATAGTTGAGGAACCATGTACACACAATGTACATATACATAAAGATGGATAGATATACCACAGTTTACGATAAAATCAGTTTTATGTGGATTAAAGACTTACTATGAAAAGCCAACCATACAATTTTTCTTTTATTTCATTTTGATAATACATTTATTTCTGTAAGTGGATTAGTACAGATTTAAGTATTAGTTATATAATTCATGCATATATGAAGTTGATAAATTACGTTTTAGATGAAGCATATTATGTCCACTGACTAGAATATCTTCCCCACTGAAGGCATTCTAATTATTACCTTCTACTTGCTTTTGTTTTTGTTTCTTCACTTTCCTAGATTTCAAACTAACAGGAAACTTGATAAAATAATACCCGTATAGCATTTGCCTAGATAAAGTGAAGTAAGCCAGACAGGAACAAATACCATATGATCTCACCTTTAACTGGAACATGATCAACAAAAGAAAAAAGCAAACAAAATATAACCAGAGACATTGAAATTAAGAACGATCTGACAGTAACCAGAGGGGAAGTGGGAGGGGATAATGAGGGGAAGGGTTTTCAGGAACTACTATAAAGGACACATGGAGAAAACCAGGGGGGGGATGGAAGCAAGGGATGGAGGTTGGTTTGGCTGGGGTAGGGGACAGTTGTGGGGAGGAAATGCAGACAACTGTAATTGAACAACAATAAAATAATTTTTAAAAATGATATATATATATATATATATAACCCTTATTATATTTTTACCATTACCATTCAGTCCTTTTGCACCCCCTCCCCCTACCAATCACCACACTCCTGTCCATGTCCATGAGTCCTTTTTCCTCTTTGCTCAATCCCTCCACCCCATAACTTCCTCTCCCCTGCCCCACTAGTTGTCATCTATTCTCTATCTTTGAGTCCATCTCTGTTTTCCTTGTTCAATTTGTTCAATAGATTCTACATCTGAGTGAAATCATATGGTATTCATCTTTCTCTAACTGGCTTATTTCACTTAGCATAATGTTCTCCAGGTTCATCCATACTATTGCAAAGGGTAAAATTTTCTTCTTCTTTATGGCCGAGCATAATCACTGTGTAATGTCCCACAGTTGTTTTATCCACTCATCTATAGATGGACACTTGGGCTGCTTCCATATCTTGGCAGTTGTAAATAATGCTGCAGTGAACATAGGGGTACTTATGTTTTTTCAAATTAGTGTTTTAGGTTCCTTTGGATACATTCCCAGAAGTAGGATTGCTGGGTCAAAAGGCAGATCCATTTTTAATTTATTATTATTTTTTATAGTTGTTCAAGTACAGTGGTCTCCATTTTCACCCCACCATGCCCCTCCACCCCACCTGTCCCTGCCTCCTGTTTTTAATTTTTTGAGGTATCTCCATACTACTTTCCACAGTGACTGTACAAGTCTACATTTTCACTGGCAATGCAAAAGGTTCCCCTTTCTCCACATCCTCACCAGCACTTGTTTGTTGATTTATTGATGATAGCCATTTTGAAAGATGTGACATAGTCTCTCATTGTGGTTTTTATTTGCATTTCTCTGATGATGAGTGATGTTGAGCATCTTTTCATATGTCTATTGGCCATTTTATACAATTTTTCAAACAGAATAAAGGAGATATCTTTATGACTTTGGGATGGGGAAATGTTTGTTAAACAAGTCACAAATAGTGCCGATATTAAAAGAAAAGATTAATGAATTTGACTACATTAAAATTAAGAATTTCTGTTCATCAAAAAATACCATAAAGAGAGTAAGAGTGCAGATTTCAGAGTAAGGTGTTTGTAAAGCATAAACTGCCAATGGGGCAGTACTCAGATTATAAAAAACTTACAAATCAACAAGACAAATGCAATTCAAATTTTAAATGGACAACAGACCTAAAAAAGTATTTCAAAGAAAAGGAAACCCACAGGGATGATAAGTGTATGAAAAGTTTATCTCAGCCCTGGCTGGTGTAGCTCACGGGCCTGCGAACCAAAGGAGCGTGGTTCAATTCCCAGTCAGGGCACATGCCTGGGTTGCAGGCCAGTTCCCATCAGGGGACACACAAGAGGCAACCATACATTGATATTTCTCTCCCTCTCTCCTTCTCTTCTCCTCTAAAGATAAATAAATAAAATCTTTGGAAAAAAAAGTTTATCTCAAAAAATAAAAAAGGTGATCTAGGTCAATAGCTGGAGAAATGTAAATTAAAACCACAATGCAATAGCCTTTTAGAACTATTTTGTGATAACTTATAAGCTGGATAATATCAAGTATTGGTGAAATTATGGAACAAATGAAACATAAACTCTGCTGGTTAGAGTGTAAAATGCTATAATTCTTTATGAAATAAGATAAGAAGAACTATAATAATTGGTCATTTCCCCGTAAAATTGAATGCAAATATAGTCTCTGATCCAGTGATTCCACTCTTTGCAGAGTTCTTTCCCCTACACACCAAGGGACACGCGGGAGCATGTGTATCATTTGCAGTAGCAGAAGACCAGATAGAACTCATCTGCCAGCCAGCAGTAGAACAGATAAATCATGCTATCTTGTTATATTAGAATATTATTTAATCATGAAAATGAATGAATTATAGCTATAAGAAACAACGTGGATGGATCCTAAGTAAGATAATTTGTGCAAAAATTAAAAGGCAATTCAATTATAATATAGTCCCAATTGTATAGAATTGAAACCATGTAACATTATTTGGGGGTATTTCATTTAGGGATATAACATATGTGATAAAAGTATAAAGAAAAGCACAATAATGTATATATATTAAATTATCACATTGTACACTACAGTTTTACTCGTTGGTTTTACCTCAATAAAGCTGAGGAAAAAAGAAAATCAAGGGAATAATAAACAGATTATTCAAGAAAATTATTTCTGGGGGACAGAAAGGAAGGGCCGTGAACATAGAGATCTTCAAAGGTAATGGTAATACTCTATTATCCATTTCTCACTAGGTGTGTGGGTGGTCAGTGTATCATTCTTCTTTGTAATCTTATACATATTAATGTCTTAGGGTACTGCTATTAGACTATTTTGCAAGGCATACTGATTTTTTCAAACACATTTCAGAAGATATCTTACTCAGAAATTCCAACTTAAAACTTAGCATCAAAAATGTAATTTTTAAAGTATATTTTATTGATTGTGCTATCATAGTTGTCCCCTTTTTTCTCCCCTTGTCCCCCTCCATCTTAAAGCCCTCCCACCAGCATTCCTCCCCCTTAGTTCATGTCCGTGTGTTGTACATAGAAATCCTTTGTCTTCTCCATTTTCTACACCATTCTTAACCTCCCCCTGTCTATTTTGTACCCACCAATTATGCTTCTTTCTCCCTGTACCCTTTCCTCCATTCTCTTCCCTCCTGTTTCCCACTGATATTCTCTCCCCTCCCTCTCCCCACTAATATTCTCTCCCCTCCCCTCCTCCATGTGATCTCCATTTCTGTGATTCAGTTCCTTTTCTAGTTGTTTGCTTAGTTCCTTTTTGTTTTTGTTTTTCAAGTTCATTTCAGTTATGAGTTTGTCATCATTTTACTGTTCATAGTTTTGATCATCTTTTTCTTAGATAAGTCTCTTTAACACTTCATATAATAAAGGCTTGGTGATGATCAACTCCTTTAACTTGACCTTATCTGGGAAGCACTTTATGTTCCCTTCCATTCTAAATGATAGCTTTGCTGGGTAGAGTTATCTTGGTTGTAGGTTCTTGCCTTTCATGACTTCAAATACTTCTTTCCAGTCCCTTCTTGCCTACAAGGTTTCTTTTGAGAAATCAGCTGATAGTCTAATGGCAACTCCTTTGTTGGTAACTGTATCCTTTTCTCTTGCTGCTTTTAAGATTCTCTCTTTATCTTTAATCTTGGATAATTTAATTGTGATAGTCTTAGTGTGTTCCTCCTTGGATCCAACTTCTTTGGGACTCTCTGGGCTTTCTGGACTTGCATATCTATTTGCTTCACCAAACTGGGGAAGTTATCCCTCACTATTCAAATAAGTTTGTAATTTCTTGCTCTTCCTCTTCTCCTTCTGGCTTCCCTATGATTTGGATGTTGAAATATTTGAAGTTGTCCCAGAGGTGCCTAAGCTGCTCCTCACTTTTTTTGAATTTTTTTTTTCATTCTGTTCTGGTTGAATGTTTATTTCTTCCTTCTGTTCCAAATCATTGATTTGAGTCCCAGTTTTCTTCCCTTCACTGTTGGTTCCCTCTATATTTTTCCTTATTTCACTTTGCATAGCCTTTACTTATTCCTTTGTTTTGTATTCGTATTCAATCATTTCTGTGAGCATCCTGATTACCAGTGTTGTGAACTCTGCATCTGATAGGTTGGCCAACTCCTCGTCACTTAGTTTGTTTTCTGGAGTTTTGATCTGTTTTATTTTGGCCATATTTCTTTGTCTTGGTGCACCCGTTAAGTTGTAAGGGGTGAAGCCTTTGTTATTTGCCAGGGCAGGACAACCCACATTGCTGTATTAGTGCACTGTCTGTTGGGGAGGGGTCAGAGAGGGAACAATGCTGCTTGCTTGACTCTCACCCCTCTTTCAGTCACTTCCCCCACTACCCACAAGTGAATTGGGCCCTTCTGGTGCTGATTCCCAGGTGGGTGGGTTTGTGTACATTCTAGAGCCCATGGATTCCTCTAATGAACTCTCCTATGGGACTGGGAGTTCCTCCCACCACCTCAACTGGCACAGCTTTTTATAGCCAGAGGCTTTGAGGCTTTCTTTCCCCATGCTGCAAGCCTGGGTTGCATGGCCTGCCTCACTCCCCAGTTGTTCTTCCCAGTTTATCCACACATGAATGTGGGATTGCCCAGTCCTCCAGTCGCTGCCTCCTCACCCAGTCTGCCAGCCACTACCTTGTTGCACATCCTCTCTACCCCAGCTGCCTGGCTCTGCCCCTCCTACTAGTCTAGATGAATGTTTCTTCTTTGACTCCTTGATTGTCAGATTTCCATTAAGTTCGATTTCCTGGCAGTTCTTTTGGGGTTTTTTGTTTTTGTTTTTTTAATTGGTTGTCGTCCTTATTTTTGTTGTGCAAAGAAGAAAAGTATATCCACCTTCACCTCCATCTTGACAGGAAGTCCTAAAAAATGTAATCTTATAAGAAACACTACGTAATTTGTTTAAGTAAGTTGACAAGGTAAGAGATGATTCACCTTTACTGGAAATATAGCTTTAGTTTAGAGTATAAGAGACTAGTTATGATAGTTTATAACAACAAAGTTTGAGAACAACCTGCTTAATGCTTACCCTTTGGATATTGATTAATTTAATTGTGGTACAGTTCTTTGGATACTGGATACTTACACTAAATTCTTAACTGTCTAAGTGGTTATCACTGGCGTATGGTTTAGAAGACTTTTGACTTCCAATGTAAACCTTTCTCAGCTTGAAACATATACACACTCACATACATATAGAAGCATATTTAAATTATATAAGACAAAAAAATCAGTTTATAATTATTTAAAGGATATACATTCCTGTAGGAAGGAAATTTTCAAACACTTTTACAAGAAGAATATAACACAATAAATGTGTCCCCCCAAAAAGCCACATGTCTTATGTTATTTTGTTACTGTTTCATTGGTTCTGTCAGTACAGAGAACCAGGGAATGTAATTAACAGATCAAGGTCTCTAGAAGCCCTGAAGTTAGCTAATTTCCTGATTCCCTGTACTAATTGGTGATAAAATGACAAAAATTATGTTAGGGAACTTTCTTCCATTAGTACTTTCTGTGCTGTTTATTAACCGAAGAACTAAGTTTTGAGGCTTTCTCTAAACTTGGTTTTAGGACAGACTAGTTAGTAAGTCACTTACAGAATAACTAAGTATCCTTGAGCTACAGATATTTTTCTTTTTCCTTTCAAAACTTGTATTTCTGAAAAAAAGAAGGCATGGATGTTTTTTGCTCCTTTTGAATACATCTGGGCCGATGGGAGCTTAATACTTTACATTTCAGTATTTCATAAATACATAAAACTGGATCCCATCCTCATCTCAGCACTCGCCATTGTTAACGTTATACAGAGGCTTCTCCAAGTTACAAATGGGCGCACATGTGACATTCTCATTTTCACAGGTTATTTATTACCAGTTTGGGATTTATTAGTACTATTTATATTCCTGTTGCAACAATGGTACTTGTGGGGATTTAACATGACATTCTGAACATTTTTTACAAAAGCATAGCATTTCAAGGCAGAGAGGCCAAACATCTGTGTTGTTATTTTTAAAAAATAGTCTTTAAATAAACTAATTTTAGGTAGTGACTCAAACCTTTAGTAAGTTTTGCTTTTAGTGAACTTGAAGTGATCCTGTCTTTCCTGTCCTCAAGGGGAAATGCAATGGACCACGAGGACTGCCAAGGAGCCATCTTGTTTATCAGGGTCTTTCGGTGCCAAGAGAATTTTTTAAAGAACTGGTTTATAGAGATTATAGATTATTACCACGTATCATATCATTTCAAATAACTGATCATATTTTAGGTTTTTTTATAATAGATTACAATAAATCTCTCCCAAACTACCATGGCTTTCACTGTTTCCATTTTAGCAGATACTTGATTAAAACTTTCTAGGTAGCAAGATCTTAGCTATGATCTTTTAATAATAATTTGTAATTTGAAAGCTCAGTGAAATCTCTCATTTCCAGCATCATAATAAACTGCATGTGATAAGCAACCCTCTCACTAACATAGAAATAGATCTTAGAAAATATCCAGGGGGGAAAAAAAGAACATTGTTTTTCCCAAGAAGGAAAGGAAATCTCTAATAGGTGCCTGTTCTACTCAAAAAAGGGGATAATAGAGAACACCAAATTCTGAGCGATTAGCTATTGGGAAACAGATTCAGGAGTGCAGGTAAGTTTGGCCTCTGTAAAGAGGCGGTTGACCCCGGGAGTCTGCATCAGGCTAGAGCATGGAGGAGGGATGAGGCGGCCCCTGTTCAGCAGCACACCCCTCACTCTTGCCTCCTGGAGAAGCGACTGTAACTCCTTTGTAGAATAAGGCAGCCCTAGCTCAGGCAGTCAGGATTCCCATCGCTTAAACTCAAAATCTCAAAATGACCAAGTACCGGAGAAGTGAACTAGTCTGAATTAGTGCCAACAGAAACAACCGACAACAGATTTAGACCCCCAAAGACTTTATACATTGGAATTATCCAGTTTGAATATGTAAAAATTAAGATATTTAAACACTTACAAGATTGAATATAAAATGAATAATAAGAGACTAACAAGAATTACCAGGTAAGTTTAATTTTGTAATCATTAAAAGTAAAAAAGGATGGAGAAGACTCAATATTAAGAACCTGCAACCCAATCTGTAGGTGGAATGCAATCCAATCAAAATAACAACAGACTCTTTTTATAGAAATTGACCATCTGAGTCTCAAATTTCCATGGAAATGCAGAGGACTTAAAATGGCCAGAGCAATCTTGAAAAAGAATAAAATTTTTGGACTTTATTCTTCAAGAAGTTGCTATGCTATTTCAAGAGTTGCTATCAACCTGTAACAATCGGGACACTATGGTACTGACAGAAACATCCGCAAATAGATCAGTCAGGAAGAACCCCCCAGGAGCAGACCCACGTTGGTGGAACTTTGACAAAGACACCAAAACGGTCCGACAGGGAGAGAGGTTACTCCACAACTGGTGCTGGAGTTCTGGTTGTTCACATAGAAAAAGGGAATCTCAACCTCTCCCTCACATTCAACACAAGAATTAATTTAAGATAGAGCACAGACCTAAACATAAAATATAAAGCCATAAAAGTTTTAGGGAAAAACAAGGAAGTTTCATGACTTGGCAATAGACAAGTTTCGTATGTCACAGAAAGTGATCATCAAAAAAGAATAATCATTATACTTCATCAAAATTTAAACTATGCTCATCAAAAGACACCATTGAGAAAATGAATACATAAGACTGGGGAAAATATTCCCAAAATATGTATGTGACAAAGAACTGGTGTCATGTTTACATAGAGAACTTTTACAAGTTAAGAAGAAGCTAACCAAACCAAGTTTTAAAATGGCCAATTTGAACAGACCTTTCATAAAATCAGATATGTGTGATGGTCAATAAACACATGAAAAAGAGCTCAGTAACTTTATTCACCAGAGAAATGCAAATTAAAACCTTTATGAGATACTACGGTTGGCCCTTGAACAACACGGGTTAGGGAGCCAACCCTCTCCTTACCCCTGCCACCCCTCCACCCAGCAGAAAATCTGAGTATAACTTTTGATTCCCCCCAAATTTAACTACCCCCAGATGTTCCATGGTATCTCAGGTGATCGACTTCAGAACTCCTATAGATACCCGAATCTGGGACTGCACAGGTCCCCGAGTGAAATGGAGGTGGGTCAGTCCATACAGCCAACCTTCTACATGTGTGGGCTCCTAACCGCATACTGAAAACAGTTTAGGTATTTATTTATCGAAAAAAATCAGCATATAGTGAACCCACACAGTTCAAGCCTGTTTTGTTCAAGGATCAACCATACTGTATAGTCCCCAGTATGGCTAAAATTAGAAAGACTGACAAATTTTGGCAGAGTTGTAAAGTTAATTGGAATTCTCACACTTTATTGTCGAGAATATAAACTGGCACAATCACTTCAGAGAAAAGTCTGAGAGATCCTTATAAAAGTAAGCGGACAGTATACTGGGAGCTAACAGTTTCACTCCTGGGTCTTATCAAAAGGAAAGGAAAACATTTTCAAAACAACTTGTACAAAAGTATTTGTAGGAGCCTTATTCGTAACAGCCTAAGACCGGAAACATCCCAGGAGCCCCTCAGTCAGAGTGTAGATCTTTAAACTACCCTGTTTTCATACGATGTGATGCCATTTGGCAGCGAGAATGAACAGAGTAGTCGTGCATGCAACCATTTGAGTAAATCTTAAAAATTATTGTGACATTTGCCAAAACTCAGTGTGCATACACCTAAGATTTGTATAATTTGTTGTATATAATTGTGTAGCAAAAGTAAAACCTGTTGGGGGTAGAGGGATTGAGCAGAAAGGAAAAAGGGCTCATGGACACGGACCACAGTGTGGTTGTGTGGGTGGAAGCGGGAGCGGGGGAGGGGTAAATGGTCATGGAAAAAATACAGTTAAAACATTTTGTAAAGTGAAACCTCTAAACAAATATTGAACTCTAATAACATGCATGCTAAAGTACACAGGGGAAAGTATACTTGATGTCTACAATTTACTTTGAAAAGTACTAAAATTAAGATGGATTAATAGATAAATAGATGGATAGATAAATAAATGATAAGGCAAGCATAATAAAACATTAATGGTACAGTCTACACGGTAAGTGTGCAGGTGTTCCGTGTACAATTCTTTCAACTTTGATAAATGTTTGAAATTTTGGAGGATAAAAATAAGGAAACAAAGAAATAAATATTTTACAAAACCTTAGGAAGAGGTTAAACATCAGACTAGACACTAAAGAAGTTATATAGTGAGCTGGAACACACAACTGCAGTGATTACATGTAGTGGAACAGATTGAGACAGGAAGGTGGGAAATATGAGAGAGACGCTAAGACCCACGGAGGACAGAACGAGATGATCTAGCACGGCGCCGTCTAACGTGCTGGTCTGTGACAAGATGAGGAACTCGTGCCAGAATGTAAATCAGTGACTTTCAACTCATTGAAAAAGTTATTATGACAACATAAGGAAAGTAAGCTACTATATAGTGGGCTCTGTGTGATGTCCTATCTCTAAAATAACCAGGAACCTGCCTCAGTAAAGAGGAGAAACTTCAAAGTCAAGCCTCGGATTTTGTCATAGCTAAAAATTCCAGTCAGCAGACAGTTTCACTGGTTGCTGGATAATTGTTAAACTGAGCTTCTTAGGCTAAGGACTCCAAATAATATAGGAAATTGTGTAGAGGTTTTAAAGTATGAGGGGAAAAAGGCTTCTGTTCTGGAAATCCAAAATTTTAACATCAGATTGACTTAATCTGGAAGTTTGTAAGGACATTCAGGTCCTGCGGATGACTCATTTGTAGGTATGAGGTCGCAGACTTGGGGTTTTTGCTAAGTGCTGTGGTCTGAACCTGCCCTCCCCGATTCATATGTTGGAAACCTGACCCCCAAGGCGATGGTATTAGGAGGATGGACTTTTGGGAGGTGATTATTTCCTGGAGGCGGAACCTTCATGGATACTCTTAATGCTCTTATAAAAGAGAGCCAGCTGAGTTCGCTAGCCCCTTTGACCATGTAAGGATGCACTGAGAAGCCCACAGCCCCAAGGAAGGCCTTCACCCAACCATGCTGACTCCCTGATCTTGGACTTCACCATCTAGATCAGTGAGAAATAAATTTCTACTGTTTATAAAATACCCAGTAGTATTTTATTATAGCAGCCCAGAATAGACTAACATGTTCAGATTGTATTAATAGAATACATCTTGCTTAATGAGGGCACATATTTTACTTCTTTTCTTTCTGTTCTTCCCCCAAACATGTACTGATTTTTACCATGTACTTAGTCTCTGTGCTAGGTAGTGGACATACTGAGATGATTAAGGTATTATTCTGATTCTTAAGGAGTTTACTGTCTAGAAGGAAAAGTTCACAGGTAAACCAGTATTTATAATATAGTGGGATGTGTGCTCAGACGTGTGAAAAATTGCTCCATATGCTATTGTAGGTTTGCTTGATTTAAAGTGGGAAAGGAAATGAGGTGGTCACCGAAGGCATTTGTCAGACAAGGGTTTGGAGGGAGAATGTTCCAGATAGAGGAAGGTGCCAGTGGCGGGGGCGGGAAGTAGGTAGAGGGCCTGTGTTTTTGAAAATTGAAAAATACTTCTATTATGTGTAGTGTAGAAAGGTGATGGGAAACAGATGGGAGAAGTAAATAGGGTCACTTCTGGTTAAAGTGAAAAGATTGAAAATATATTCTTAACCTCAGCTATTACCCAAAACTCCGCTAACACTAAAGGATTTTTTAAAAGTACATTTACCCACAGACGAAAGAGGAGTTCAGACAACATTTTGGAGACTAGAAAGCTGATAGAGGAGTGACTTAGTGAACTCAAGAAAGTCTTTTCCTGAATGACAGTTGTAAAGCCCTTGAAGCAGCCCAGTTTGCAAAAGGCTCAGTAATTGGAGACATCAAGTTATCTCTGAAAACAGGAGTTTGTGGTGGGGCTGAAACATTAAAAAGAGTATTGGTAGATCGTCTCCTTAACTTAAAGTTGGAGTCCCCTCCCAGATCCTTTTCCAGTTCTGTGCAAAGTGCCAGCTGCTTCTCCTTACTCTAGCAGATCAGAGGTTTGTTTGTGTAGTTACTTTTAAGAGAAAGAGGACATCACTAGCCTGGGAGACACTGGGTCTGGCTGAGGGAAATTCTGTTTTACAAGCAAGGGGGTTAAGTGAATGCCAAATATTGAGAATACCAGTCGGCATTCCCTTCACCTCCCAGAACTCTGACAGCTTGCCATCAGGGCAAGACATCAGAAGACAGTTCTCTGAGAAATGCATCCAGCCAAAAAAAGAAAAAAAAAATTTACTGATGATCCTGAGATTAGGAGTTCCTCAACAGAATAGCTCAACTAGGTCATGCTGTGTTGAAACTCACAGTCAACTAGCTTCACTGTGTATACATTCCTTTTGTTTTGTCATCCTTCTGTTTATTTCTTATGGAGGATGTCCTAAGCAGAAGGGGCCATTGAGCAAAGTCATGGTTTACCAAGGATCTCCAGCTCTGTTTCCATTCCCACTCTTCCTTGTAACAGAACCATCCGAAGTTGTCCTATCCTTTTCCTTCTTGGGTACCCTTATCACTCTCACTGCCTCAAACAGCCTCAGCTTTTTGGGGCTCTTGAAATTGGTCAGCACAATCACTCCTACCTTTGGAAGTAGGCTCAAAGAAGTTAATTTTCCCAAATCACATAGGTTGTAAATTGAAGAGGTGAGTTCTAAATCTAGTTTGTGTTTTGTTTTGTTTACTCTATGGCTTTAAACGATGATGTGTCCTTCAAAAACTGTGACAGTAGGTACTCTGTATAACTAAATTTAAGTTTAGATCAAGAACCTGTATTCTGGAAATTTGTGAATCTTTATTTTCATTTTTTAAAATAACAATTGCTACTGAAAAACCTCCACCTTAACTGAGTGAAAACAGACCCTGTTCATATTGTTCATCCGTGTACACTCAGTATTCAGCACAGCACCTGGCACATAGATACTATGCAGATGTTGTTTGAATACATGAATGATTACACAATTTTGTGGGAGCAGTAATTATTGAAATGAGTCTACTTTTGTAAGTTACTTGTCAAGGAATTAATTTGGTTGTCAACAGCATTGAGTACTAGAGTTAGGAGAAAATTCATTAAGAATTCAGCTATTCTAACAGCTACCATCACTCAGCCAAGATCATTGGTTGGAACTCATTGATAAATTTAGCGGGGCCTTTTTTTGTTCCTATCTTATTTGACATGGTTCCATTTGATGGTGACCACAGCCACACTTCTTTGTAAAACCTACTTCCCTTATCTTTGATTATATGATTTCTCCTGGTTTTTACTTTTTTTTCCAGCCTCTTTGGTAGGGCTTCTCTTCCCCCATCATGCAAAAGGTATATTCACTTGCATCTATAGATGCATCTTTAGATATCCTAATCTAAGATGCTACCTAGGCAATCTCACTTATCCCCATTGTATCTTTATTTATGCCTTGCAAATCAGTATCCCAAGCTCAAATCTACCCCATATCTTCCACAACTGAATATTCTGTAGTTATTGTAAGTCTTTACTTAAAAGTCCCAAAGCTATTCAGATCCTCTAAACTAAAATAATCATCTTTTATACCTATTTCCACTCACCATCCACAAACCCTTCCTCCTGAGTTTACTTTTTAAACAAATGGTGGCCCCAATAAGCTAAAAATATGGAATTAGTCTCTTTCTCTTAGCCTCATCCTCATGTCTGATCAGCCACTGAGTCTTATAGATTCTACTTCCTCATGTCTCTCAACCCCATCTACTTTTCTCTGTACTGAAATTCCGCTATCCTGATCGAAGGCACCAACATTTTGTACCTCTGTTACTGCACCCACTCCTTAACTGGTCTCCCTGCCCCCAGGCCAACCCATCCCTCTACTGCATCTGTTTCCTTGCTTTACCAAAGTGATATTTCTACAATTCAGGTTGGGTCTTGTCACTCTCCAACTTGAAGTCCTTTCTCTTTGCCCTAAGATTAAATTCTAATCATATCTTGGCCCCTTCCTACCTCTACAGCTTCATCTTTCACTGCTGCCAATCTTCTTATTGCCTAAGTTAGGAACAAGGAACAGTATTTCTTTCTACTTCCTGCCCGCCCTCCCCCAGTTGTCCCTTTCACCTAGCTAACTCCTACTTATCTCAGTTTAGACATCGCTTCATCCTAGATGCCCTCCTCAGGCCATCACTTAGGGATCGGTAGCCGTTTCTGTGTGCCTCCGCTTATCTTGTCCTGCCCCTCTGCTGTCTGCTGTGCCCCTGCAATGGCACTCATCACATTAATGCGGTTGCCTGTGGACTTACCAGTATTCCCCATTGTGTCTGGCATGTAGTTGTTCAATAAAAATTTGATGAATAAGTGAATGTAATAAAAGAAGCTGCTTGCTTCAACAGTTTCCATCCCTATACAGGCCAGTAGCTTTTTCCCTTTCTGGGCTCTGATCTAATCCCCAACCAGAGCCAACCTGTGTTCGCTTTTGTGTCTTTGTGCACAGGAATATCTAAGAGAATATAGATGGATGGTTTGATAATTCATGACCTTTGCTTGAAAGTAAAATTTGAACTTCACACACAGCTGGATCATACTGCCTCAATGTCACTGTCACTAATATGTTTAAAATGCAAATGTTAACACTCACTGCACCAGGGATATGGCTTAAGCATTTGTGTTTTACTTAAAGTTCCACAGGTAAAGTTTTTATGTAGCTAGATTTTAAGAAAATCAGTGTCCTATTATCTAGAGCAGTCATTTTCAGAACTTTTCTTAACTTTTTAAAATGTGCATTCCTGGGCCCCATCATCAGAATCTCTGATTTGGGAAACCTGGAAAGGGGTAGATTACAGGTAACATGTAAAACTTCCAACAGCAAATTGGACAGTTTTGTAGATATTTAATCCCCATTGTAAAGAGTATTTCTTCAATTACTCTTTGGTCATTTTCGGGAAAGCCGAAAAGTAATTCGTATATTGTTGGGGGGGTTGGACTAGATGCCATCCGAGTTCCTCTTACCTCTGAAGTCCATGCTCTCAGAATCCTTTTGGTTTTTTATCCTTACTTACTAGGAGCGATCCTGGCCCTCCTTGATTTGTAACATGTTAACATGTTAACATCTTTGGCCACGCAAAGTTTCTTTCTTATTTGTTTGTTTGCTTGCTTACTTATTTATTTATATCACCATTACACTCCCAATCTCCATTTTAATGTATTTAATGTACATTAAAAAAGTAAAATGTGATACAGTGAGGTGAATCCCAGAATTCTTTTAGTGTAATTCACCACATTAATAGATTAAAGGGATGTGGCAATAGAGGAATCCTCATGCACCCATAGCGCAGAGATACACCCAGTCAGTTTAGAGAGCAAGCAGATGGCACATAGTCAGAAGGAAAGTTGCCAGATCCTATGATCCAGCAAGAGTCCTGATTGAGATTAGTGTATGTGAGAGAGACAGACAGACAGACTGACCTTACACAAGACCATAAAAGGACTTGTACCTGGTTACTCTCTGTGGGGAGATGGGGCGATCTCAGTGTCTATTGCTCAGGGTTGGTCAGTAGAGAGAATTCGGTGGATATACACCATGCAATACTGCGCAGCAGTTTTATAAAATGTGTTCAGTGTACAAAGGTGGACCCCCCAAAAACCCTGGAATTTATTTATAAAACATTGTATATTTATTCTTACATGTTTACACTTCAGTCACCTTCAAAGTAGTATCCATTTGATGCAATACATCTGTCGAGACTTTTTTTTCCCTCTGCTCAAAACACTTTGAAATCAGAGATTTTGATGCCTTTTAGTGCTTCTGCCATTTTTTTTCTTTCATTTCTTCCCTTTGAGGGAAGGCAAAATGTTTCACTTTGAGGATTTTTCTCATCTGGGGAAACAAAAAATAAGTCACCTGGGACGAGACTGAGTAAACAGGGAGGATGGGACATGGGAGTCATGCCATTGTTGGTCAAAAGCTGCTGCACACTCAGCACAGTGTGGGCAGGTCGTGGCAAGCTTGTGTTCCCAATATAGTCTTTCCTGTAAGCCAGCTTTCAGGGCCCCGCTCAGATCTTCTGATCTGGGCCTTAGAACCAGAAGTGCCAAGCCACCTGTACCACCACCAGGCCTGCAGGTGACAGTGGCAGAAGTAACAGAGAGCCTGTACAGGTGACTGTGCTCCTCACTCAGATTTTATTAATGCAGGTTCATTCAGCTTTTATTAATGCAGATCTAATCCAAATCTGTACTAACATAATAACAATGCTAGTCATTCAGAAACAATCACTGATAACATCACAGGAGGGAATTGGGGGACAATGAACTCCAGTCCCAGAGTCTTAGTCTGAGGGTCCGGGAGACAGCACAGTGTGCAAGAGAGTCTTCAGCGCCTTGCATGGATTTCCAGAGCCAGGTGTGCTCCACCCTCTGAGTATCCTGATAAGTCCCCTGGCATCCCTGATGGCAAGTGGGGAATTTCCCTTAGAGAAATTCTGCAGACGCGGCTGTTCTACTCCCATGCACAGATAGCTTAGGCGTGTCTCCTTGCCTGATGCGTCTGGCATGACTTGGATAGTTTCACTCTTGAAACAAACTGTTACAGCTGACTGGCAGGCATCTTGGTCGACAAGAGTAACTCCACTTTGTTTTATATACTTTATGCTATTTTGACTGGACCAATGCCATTTTATTGGTCCTCCTCTCCACACAGGTGTGCTCATAAATCACCCGTCATGAAATGGGCAAATGCATTCAAAAAAAGTTCACTGATGCTGATAGGTTCCTTGAACACTCTCCTAGAGGTAATAGCCTGTCCTACAAGGGGCCCGTGCTCCAGAAGATAATTCCAGTTATTTGGGATCCCCCTTTGTATACCTGGCAACATGTATGGATATTGAAGGAATTATTTGTAATCCTATGTAATGAAGTACACTGTTCAAATTTAGCCTTGCCTAGTACATGAATTAAAATATAAGATATATATGTACACTTGGAATTAGTTGATGTTTGTAGATTATTTAGTCCATATATTTTCCTGGTTTTGAAGAGGTGGAGCTCTAGGACAAATTGGAGACCCAGTATATCTCTCACTGCTTTTAAGCCTTCAACTTCGGTGCCGCAGTGAACTTCAAAACAAAAGTTGATTCCTTTCACTACAGAGCTGCACACACAGTGGCTTAGAAATCATAGAGGTTGACAGAGGAAATTCCGTAGGAGCTGGAGGAGCTCCATGCCTGACTGGCGAGATAAGCCAGCAGGTCAGTGACCGTGTGTGACCCTACGTGCACGCAGGTGCTGCTTCACTCCCACCTTCCAAATCTCTGGCAACTCCTACTCGGAACCATAGAGAAAAGGGAATTCTGGAGGACACCACTGAGTTTAGCTAAGCTAACACAGTACAAATTCTCCACCCTCTTCTTTCCAATCAACACCCTAATCTCACATGAGACCCTGTGAGTTTGTATTGTAGTTCGGTCACTCACAGGATTAGATTTTGTTACGATATTTAAATATCTCATTCCTCCAGCTACAGGATCTTACTTGATTTATCTTTTAGGGCAATCACAGAAACTCTCTGATGCCTTACCTCTACCTTGTGATAAAAATTTAATGCCCTAGGCTTAGTTTGATCTTTCTCCAGATTCTCTAGTATCCTCTGAAACAGTAGACCACCCTCATTGTTTCCCTTATTTGAACTACAGTATTTATGACAACAATTACTTGATTATCTCTATGTACTTAACTGTAGTTGTCTCTGGGTAATAATCTAAGTAATTGTTTTGCCATTGAGTGCCATGGACTACCAGTTTCCCATTAACCACTGGTAAAGATTTATTAATGATTTTTAGGTTTAATCATTTTTATTAAGATGTTTTTTAGAACAACTTAATCTTAGATTAACAACAAAAGTTGAAGGAAGGTATAGAAATTTCCCATCTAGCCTCTGCCCCCACACGTAGGTCACCTCCCTTATTATCAGCATTCCCCACCAGAGTGGTGTATTTGTTACAATTGATAAACCTATTATGACACATCATAATCACCTAATTTCCATAGTTCACTTTATGTTTCATTCTTGGGGTCATGCTTTTATTGGGTTTGGACAAAGCTATAATGAGATGCTGTGTACCATAATGGTACACAGACCATTCTCACTACCCTAAAAATCTTCTGTGCCCTGCCGATGTCCTGCTCTCCCAATTATTAATGCTTTTGAATCTCAGTAAGATCAAAAAACAGTTCCAGATTTTCCATCCTTAAATTGCTGAAACAACTTCTGGTGTAAGTCAGGAAAACGCTTAAGTAGCACTCCTCATAGTCAGCAAGTTGATATTGTACTTATCTCAGTTACATCTGTCTAAACATGTAGAAAAGACCAACAATGATTTCCAAATACTCTGGACAAAAAAAATAACAGCTTTTGTGAATGTAATTTAAATTATTATCTTACCCAGTTCTATCAAATTTCACTCTTTGCCATACCTATCTAAGGGACGTTTAATGGAACTTTAACAGACTGTCCACAGTAACATTCTGCTGTATTCTTTCTCCCATTTTTGTTACGGCCCCCTTTTCCTGTGGCATAGTTCTGTAACTGTGAGAGTCTGTTCAGGATTTCTCTTTTGTTAATCTGTTTGCCTGTTTTCTCAAAAGCATCACATAGTTGTAAAGTTTTATAATAGATTTTAATGTCTGCAAGGCAAGTCCCATGCTGTATTTCCTCAGAAATATCTTGCCCATTCTTTTTTTTTTCTTTTTTTTTTAATTTTATTTATTTATTTTTTTAATTTAATTCTTGTTCAAGTACAGGTTTCTGTCTTATATTCCAACCCTGCCCGCCCCCCGCCCCATGCTCCCCGCCTCCCTCCCCTTTCCACCCCCACCCTTAGTTATTGTCCATGTGTCCTTTATACTTGTTCATGTGAGTCCATTCCCTTTTCCCATTATGGTTTTCCCATTATGGTTTCCCATTATGGCATTATGGTTTTCCCCTGGAAGGTCTTTTGTTAGATCTGTTCCTGGTTATCCTGTTTTTTTGTTGCTACTGTTGTTGTTACTATAAATGATATTCTTTAAACATTATATATTCTAATTGCTTTTTCCTGACTTATAGAAATACAATAAATTCATTCATATTTCAAACTTCCTTAATTCTAATAACTTGTCTACATATTCTTTTTAGTTCTTTATGTTGACAATCTTATCATCCAGTAATAGTAATGCTTTTTGTCTTATTTTCAAAACTATATATTTTTTCTTATTGCCTGTCAAAGATGTGTAGCATAACATTAAATAGAAATGATAATACCCTTCTTTTAAAGTTTAATTCTTAAGTTTTATATTTGCTAAAATATTTTTTAAATATTTATTTATTTATCTTTAGAGGGGAAGGGAAGGAGAGAGGAAGAGAAACATCAATGTATGGTTGCTTCTCGTGCATCCCTTGCTGGGAACTGGCCCCTGCCGAGAACTGGCCTGCAACCCAGGCATGTGCCCTGACTGGGAATCAAACCGCGATCATCTGGTTCGCAGGCCCGTGCTCAATCCACTGAGCTACACCAGCCAGGGCTATATTTGCTAAAATATTTTGATAGCTGTCCTATATCAGGTTAAAAACTCCTCTTCCTACTAATTGGTAGTTACAAAATAGGCATGGGCTGTGAGGTAAAGCAAAGAGGATGTAGTTAACAATACTGGAATAACTACCTATGGTGCCAGGTGGGCACTTGAATTATCAGATGGAATATGTACTGTGTAACCTATGTGAATGTCTGTCTGCTGTTACACACCTGAAGCTAATACAAAAAACGCATTGAATGCAAACTGTAATCAAAGTTTTTTAATAGTTTAGTTTTATTGTATTTTTTCCATTATCATTTATCCTCATTATACCCTCTTTCACTTCCACCCCCCCATAAAACATATTTTTAAAAAGCCATCTTTCATTTCTAATTTGTTAAGAATTTTTATTATTAAAAGGTGTTGAATTTCATGAAAGCTTTTTCTACAGTTATCAATTGTTTCTATGGGTTATTGAACTTGATATGTTAAGAATTTTTCGCATGATTGAGATTAGCCTATAACTTGTCATATTGTTCTTGACTAGAGTTAGAGCAAGGTTTTGTAGACTTAGGGTGAGAAAATGAAGAAGTGTTCTTCTTCTCTGAAAGAGTGAATGTTAGATAAAGTAATGGAATCTGTGAAAGAACTCACTAGTAAAGTCATCTTAACCTAGTGTTTCCTTTGCAGTGTATTTCAAATTTCTATTTATAGATTATTCAAATTTTTAATTTTTCATGAACTTGGTAATTTTTTCCTAGGAATTTTTCTATTGATGATTTCTTCTTTTAGAAGATTTTTTAAATCAGTTTTGCTTGTTTTATTACTTTACAAACCCTTTGCCTTTAAATCTTCATTTTATGTTTAATTTCTGCCTTATCCTACTTACTTTGGCCTAGTTTTTAATTTTATTTTGTCATTTTTAACTTCATTTTTAAGCTAAAGGTTTGAGAAGTTCCTAAAGTGTCTGAGTTTAGTGCCCTTAGTTCTCAGATATTTTTTCCTGATGCTTCCTGGGCCAACATAAATAGTGAACAGCCTCACTCCGTAAGTAGGTAGGGCCAGCTCACTGTGTATTTTCTGTCCTTACAACTAAACAACCATTTGAAAAACAACAATACATGTACAGTGAAGAAAATTAATACTATTATTCTAAAATAACTACAGTTGCTCACTGGTGGGCTTTGTGCTCCCATCAGTACTGCTTGTGAACCACCTGCGTTTCCTGTCCACTTTGCTCGCTTTAAGCAGAGTGCGTGCTTGTAAATCACTGCAGCCCCTGAGCACCATACAGCAATGCAGTGCAATCTAATGCTGAAACTGACCTGCCTCAAGCTAAGGTCAGTAAGCTTTTTACGTTTGTCTTCTTAAAAGTTTTGCTATTGTAAATGGAATACTTTTTCCACTTCCATTTCTAGTTACTTTTTGCTAAAATGATTGAGAGTTGTTGATTTTGTATATTTTATATCTACCCACTTTACCAAATACTCTTAGAAACTTCTGTTTTCTATTAAATTATCTTCAGTTTCTCTGCATATAATAGTACCAGTACCTCCAAAAGATAGTCCTACCCCTTCTTTGCCAATGTTTGCAACATTTACATACATGTCTTTACCAGAACTTAGGTTTTTCATAGATAATATCTTTTTGAGGAAGGGTCCTTTGATAGCTAGGATGCTGGGAGTTTATGCTTATTAAAAAATGTAAAACAAGCCCTGGCTGGTATGGCTTAGTTGGTTGGGTGTCATTCCACAAATTGAAAGGTTGCTGGTTCAATTCCTGGTCGGCACATGCTTGAGTGGCAGGTACGGTTCTCACTTGGGGACCATATGGAAGGCAGCCAATCAGCATTTTTCTCTTACATGGATATTTCTCTCCCTCTCTTTCTCCATTCCTTCCCTTCTCTCTCAAGTCAAATATAAAAATAAAAAAGGACATCTAGATCAGGAGCAGAACCATAGAAATGAAGAACACAGGGAGGGTTAGCAACAGGGGCATGGGAGGAGGGGAAGGGAGGAGAAGGTACAGAAAATAGCATAGACAGTAGGTAGAAAATAGATAGAGGGGAGGGCAAGAATAGTAGGGGAAATATAGAATCTAAAGAACTTGAGACATGTGGTCATAAACTAAAGGGGGAGAATGGTGGGGGAGGGGGTGTGCAGGGTGGAGGGGAATGAAGGGGGAATAGAACAACTGTAATGGTATAATCAATAAAATATATTTTAAAAAATAAAAATAAAAACATAGAAAAATGGACCAGTTATCGGATGGGAAAACTCAATGTAATAAAATATCAATTCTCCTTAAATTAACACATACCAAATTTTTCGAACTGTGAGACACACTTTCCTCCCAAATTTGGGAGGGAAATGGGGGGTGCGTCTTTTGGTCCAAATGTAGCATGCCTGGCTCGCTGTGGGGGGCAGCAGCAGTGGAGTAGGGTCACAGGTTATTGTGTGTTTTACCACATTTTTTTGCTTCAAAAATTTTTTTCTATTTTCCTCCTCTAAAACCTAGGTGCGTCCAGTGTGTCTTATAGTCCTAAAAATACTGTAAATTGGATGCAAGAGTGGATATTTGATTATGTCAAAAATTTTTTTCTGTGCCCATTAAAATGGAAATTTTTTTCTTTTTGGTTTTTTAACATAATGAATTATGTAGATTTTTCTAATGTGAAACCAACTCTCCATTCTATTTGGTCATTATGCATTAACTTTTAAAATATACTATTGAATTTTATTTGTTAAAATTGTGTTTAGATTTTTTCTATGTTGATAAGGAAATTAATCCATAGTTTTTTTAAATGTTTTTGCCTGGTTTGGCAGCAGGTTTGCTAGCCTCATAAAATGAGTTGGCAAGTGTATCTTCCTATTCAATTTTCTGGTAGAGTTTGCCTAGAATCAGAATTATTTCTTTCTTAAATATTTGGTACAATTCACTAATTACGCTATGCAGCCCTGGATTTTTCTTTGTGAGGAGGTTTGTAATTATAAGATCAGTTATCTCATAGATGTAGTTTAATTCAGGTTACCTACTTTTTTTTAAAAAAAGGGGGATGGTGTTGGAAGCTTGTGTGTCTGTTTCATCAAAGTTGTTCAATTTATAAACAAAAATATCCTAATTATATTTCCTTATTACCCTTATAGCTGTAGAATCTGTAGTGATATCATTTTTCATAGCAATCGTTTGTTGTCTACTCTTTTTTTTCTTTTTCCTGGTTAGTCTGGTTAGCGATTTGTCTATCAAATTTCTCAACAAGCCAGTTATTGGTTTCATAGATTTCTCAACTGCTTTTGTACTCTATTATTGAATTCTGATCCAATATTTATCTAGTATTTCCTTCTTGTTAGTTACTTCATATATAATTGACTATTTTTCCATTAAAAATAATTTTTAATTCCTCACTTGAGAGTATGTTCACTGATTGGGAGGCAGGGAGGGAGAGAAGAGAAAGAAGGAAACATCAATGTGAGCGAATCGTCAGTTGGCTGCCTCCTTGTGCACACCCTAACAGGGGTCGAACCCACAACCGTTGGTGCATGGCACAATGCTCCAACCAACTAAGCCACCCGGCCAGGGCTCTTTATCCATTTTTTTAAGGTAGAGGCTGAGGTGATTGGTTCAAGACCTTTCTTCTTTGCTAATATAGACATTTAATACTATAAAACTTCCACTAAGTACTACCTTAGCAGTAGCCAACAAATTTTGATAAGATATATCTTCGTTTCCATTCATTTCAAAATAACTGTGTCACTCTCTTCATTTTTTCTTGAACCCTTGGGTTATTGAAAATTGGGTTAATGTAGTTAAAATCTTTGTGGATCTTTCTGAGATTCCTCTGTTAATACATTCTAATTTAATTCTATTGTGGTCAAAACACCCACTTTCTATGATTTGAATCCTTTAAATATTGAAATACATTTTTGGTCTAGTATATGACCTATATTGGTAAATATACCTTGTACACTGGAAAAGTATGTATTCTAGTATATGAATCTCTAGTAGTTATAGATACAGTATTGTGAAATTTTAAGTCAAGCTGTCCATTCTTTTTCCTACATCTTTGCAGTGGTTGTATGTTTAAAAGAAAGAAAGATAAAAGCAAAACTTTCCTGATTCTCAGATCTAATTTGAAAGTTCACCAATGTCAGAAGTTTACAAGTGTCTAACAGCTGCAAGAAAGTCAGTTTTTCCCCAGTGTTTTTCTACTTACTCAGCACAGAAATGAACTGGCCTCGGTGTGAAAAAAGGAAAGAAACACAGACGGTGAATTACTTATTTATAAATACAACTTAAGTCAGATTATAGGGATTTTGCAACAGAGACAACTCAGTTTAATAGCAAGGTCAAAAGGAAAAAAGATCCACATCTTAGCCTTTGAATCTGCCTGGTTAATATCCTTTGAAATTCAGACTGACCTCTTTCCCCTTTTTTCATGACTTATTTTATACAAAGCACTTTATTACCTAAATCTAGACCTCTTTGTTCCTTAATGTGCAGAGATTGACACTTTTTAGTTGTACTATGAGAAGTTTAGTGCTCTGGCTTGATATTCCCTACCATAAATTTTCTAAGTAATATTTCAAAAAATAGTAATTAAAAGCCAAAGAAAGAGAAGTTATTGGAAAAAAAGAGGAAAAATCATAGTTCCCATAATGTCGGGTCTACAAGACTGAGATAGCAAGGGTATTGCAGTCTAATGCAGCATTACTAAGGCGACGTGTGGAACTGTATACCATGTGCATGAACTGTAACTAGTCTGAATAGAAATGAGCTGTAAGTGTGCAATACATACTTACATGCATTTTGAAGACTTACAAAAAAGTGTAAATATCTCATTAATGCTTTTTATATTGATTACAAGTTGAAATGATTGTATTTCAAATGTACTGGGTTAAAGGATATATACATACATATGTATATGTATGTATATATATGTGTGTGGTTTTTTTATTGTTATTTGAATACAGTTGTCTCCATTTTCCCACAACCACTTTCCCCTGCCTCAGCCACCCCACCTCCCACCCGCCATCCTTCCCCCCTTTGGCTTTGTCTATGGGTCCTTTATACATGTTCTGTGTTGACCCTTTCCCTTCTTTCCCTCATTATCTCCCCATTATTTATTTCCCCCATTATCTCCCTCCCACCTCCCTTCTGGTTACTGTCAGTTTGTTCTTTATTTCAATGTCTCTGGTTGTATTTTGCTTGCTTGTTTGTTTTGTTGATTAGGTTCCACTTATAGGTGAGAACATATGGTATTTGTCTTTCACCACCTGGCTTATTTCACTTAGCATAATGCTCTCCATTTCCATCTATGCTGTTGTGAAGGGTAGGAGTTCTTTCTTTCATTCTGCTGCATAGTATTCCATTGTGTAAATGTACCACAGTTTGTGATCCACTCATTTACTGATGGGCACCTAGGTTGCTTCCAGCATTTGGCTATTGTAAATTGTGCTGCTATGAACATTGGGGTACATAGGTTCTTTTGAATTGGTGTTTCAGGATTCTTAGGGTATAATCCCAGCAGTGGAATTGCCAGGTCAAAAGACAGTTCCATTTTTAGCTTTCTGAGGAAATTCCATGCTGTTTTCCACAGTGGCTGCCACCAACAGTATAGTAGAGTTCCCTTTTCTCCACAGCCCCACCAGCATGTATTGTTCATTGATTTGTGTGTAATGGCCATTCTGACTGGTGTAAAGTGGTATCTCATTGTGGTTTTAATTTGCATCTCTCTGATTGCTAGTGATGCTGAGCATCTTTTCATACGTCTCTGAGCCCTCTGTATGTCCTCCTTGGAGAAGTGTCTGTTTGGGTCCTTTGCCCATTTTTTAATTGGATTGTCTTCTTAAAGTCATGTGAGTTCTTTATATATTTTAGTGATCAAACCCTTGTCTGCGATATCATTGGCAAATATATTTTCCCATACAGTTGGTTCCCCTTTCATATTGCTGATGTTTGCTTTAGCCATGCAGAAACTTTTTAATTTGATAAGGTCCCATTTGTTTATTCTTTCCTTTATGTCCCTTGCTCTAGGGGACATATCAGTGAAAATATTGCTGTGTAAAATATCAGAGATTTTTCTGCCTATGTTTTCCACTAGGACTTTTATGGTATCATGACTTACATTTAAGTCTTTTATCCATTTTGAGTTTATTTTTGTCTGTGGTGTAAGTTGGTGGTCAAGTTTCATTTAGCTGTACAGATGTCCCAGCACCATTTGTTGAAGAGGCTATTTTTTTCTCCATTTTATGCTTCTGCCCCCTTTGTCAAATATTAATTGACCATAGAGACTGGGGTTCATTTCTGGGCTCTCTATTCTGTTCCATTGATCTATGTATCTGTTCTTATGCCACTACCAGGCTGTTTTAAGAGATTGCATTGAATCTATAAATTGCTTTGGGTAGTATGGACATTTCAATTATGTTAATTCTTCCAATCCATGAACACAATATATATTTCCATTTATTTGTATCTTCCTTAATTTCTTTCTTCAGTAGTTGTGTAGTTTTTTGAGTATAGGTCTTTTACCTCCTTGGTTAGGTTTATTCCTAGGTACTTTATTTTTCTTGTTGCTATAGCAAATGGGATTTTTTCCCCTGATTTCTGTTTCCGATATTTCATTGTTTATATACCAAAATGCTTTCAATTTCTAGATATTGACTTTGTGTCCCACTGCTTTGCCAAATTCACTTACTAGGTCGAGTAGTTTTTTGGTGGAGCCTATAGGGTTTTCTATGTGGAGTACCATGTCATCTGCAAACAATGACAGTTTTGCTTCCTCCTTTCCAATTTAGATGCCTTTTATTTCTTCTTGTCTGATTGCTGTGGCTAGGACTTCCAATACTATGCTGAATAGAGGTGGTGAAAGTGGATATCTTTGTCTTGTTTCTGATCTTAGTGAAAAAGCTTTTATTTTTTGCCCCTTCAGTATGATATTGGCTGTAGGTTTCTAATAAATGGCCTCTATTATGTTGAGGTATGCACCCTCTACTCCTTCTACTTTGCTGAGTGTTTTTTACCATAAATAGGTGCAATACCTTATCAAATGCTTTTTCCGCATCTATTGATATATCATGTGATTTTTGTCTTTGCTTTTGTTTATGTGATATATTACATTTACTGATTTGCAAATATTGAACCATCCGTGCATCCCTGGGATGAATCCCACTTGATCATAGTGTATGATCTTTTTGATGTATTGTTGGATGCGATTTGCCAATATTTTGTTGAGGATTTTAGCATCTGTGTTCATCAACCATATTGGCCTGTAGTTTTCTTTCTTTGTTGTGTCTTTGTCTGGTTTTGGGATTAGGATGATGCTGGGCTCATAAAGAGTTTTTCAGTCTTCCCTCTTGGATTTTTTGGAATAGTCTAAGAAGGATAGTGGTTAGCTCTTCCTTAAATGTTTTGTAAAATTCTCCTGTGAAACCATCCCAGTCCAGGGCTTTTGTGTGACAGGAGGTTTTTGATTACTGCTTTGATTTTGTCAGCTGTTGTTGGTCTGTTCAGGCTTTCTGCTTCTTTCTGATTTAGTTTTGGAAGATTATATTTTTCTAGTAATTTCTCCATTTCACCCAGGTTTTCAAATTTCTTGGCATATAGTTGTTCGTAGTAATTTCTTACAATCCTTTGTATTTCTGTGGTATCCATTATAATGTCTCCTCTTTCATTTCTGATTGTGTTTATTTGGGTCCTCTCTTTTTCTTGATGAATCCACTTACAGACTTGTAGATTTTGTTTATCCTTTCTAAGAATCAGCTCCTGGACTTGTTGATCCTTAGAATTATTCATTTGGTCTCCATGTCATTTAATTATGCTCTGCTCTTGATTATTTCCTTCCTTCTGTTCACTCTGGACTTTGTTGTTGTTCTTCCAGTTCTTGTAGATATAGGGTTAGGTTGTTTATTTGCAATGGTTCTATCTTTTTTAGTTAGGCCTGTATCACTGTGAACTTTCCTCTCAAGACTGCTTTCACTGCATCCCATAGACTTTGGACTATTGTGTATTCATTTTCATTTATTTCCAGGAACTTTTTTGTTTACTCCTTAATCTCATTATTAGCCCATTCATTATTTAATAGCATGCTATTCAGTCTCCATGAGTTTGAATATTTTTTAATTTTTTTCCTTGAGGTTGGTTTCTAATTTCAAGTCCCTGTGGTCTGAGAAAAATAGGATAGCTGAATGAATAAAAGAACATGATTTGTACATGCTGCCCAGAAGAGATACACCTCAGAACAAAAGACCTACACAGACTTACACAAACAAAAGACCTACACAGAACAAAAGACCTATACAGACCTACACATTTTCCTTTAATCCTGGACATAGAAGATTGGTAAAAATAAAAATAGCCCTGGCTGGTGTAGCCCTGGCTGATTGAGCGTGGGCCTGTGAACCAAAGGATCACAGTTTGATTCCCGGTCAGGGCATATGTCTGGGTTGCAGGTCAGTTTCCAGTAGAGGACACATGAGAGGCAACCATACATTGATATTTCTCTCCCTCTCTCCTTTCCTTCCCCTCTAAAGATAATTAAATAAAATCTTAAAAAGTAAATAAATGAATAAATAATAAAAATAAATAATTTTTAAAAACCCACTTGAGAGCAACAAAGCCCTACCAGAGTTCACTTTTTAATGATGGTACTGGCACAAAACTCAACCCAAGCTACTAAACCTTCCAGTCTATAACTTCTTGTCTGCCTCACACTTCACACTTTACTGAAACCCACTTAGCTTGGATCTCACTGCAGTATTTGTCTGACCTTTAAGCAGGTGCTTGGAGCCACAAATTAGAGATGTACTTTTATTTTTATTTTTTTATTTTCACCCAAGGATATGTTTATTGATTTTAGAGAGAGGAAATGGGGAGAGCAAGAGAGAGGAACGTCAGTGTGAGAGAGAAATACCAGTCAGCTGCCTCCAGTACGTTCCCCACTTGAGAGATCCAACACAACCTTTTTGGTGTATGGGTGATGCTCCAACCAATGGAGCCACTCGTCCAGGGCTAGATGTGCACTTTTAAAGAGGGTGAGGAAAATCAGCTCAGTACAGACACTGGCATGTAAGGTTGTATGTCCAAGAGGTCTCTGCAAAATTCCTCTTTCTGCAGTTCACCTAAGCCTCTCCTCATTTGACTCCACATGCCAGGAGGAGCCAGGGTAGACAGTGGTGAAGATTTGCAACCCATTTTTAGAGTCAAATATGTCCCTTCTTATATAGTTTTTCATTCTTTAAGATTACTCAACTTTTGACAAGTTCAAAATTTCACAACCATAGTAAATAGTTTTCATTATGTTCCTGTGCACTGAGAATTATATTTGGTCTGAAATATTCTAGACATATTTTCAGAGAGTCTAATATACCCCCAAAGCCTCTCTCACTGTAGCGAAACTTCTTCCACTTAATTTAAATCTCTTAGGCTCTCTCTCCATTGTGGAATGCAGTCTGACCTTATGTGTTTTGTTGTTGTTGTTTTAATAAGGGTATGTTTTAGAACAGGTTTTGCGATTTAAGTAATGACTTTTCCATCAATACAGCAGAAAGTTGATCAGCCAAGGGTTTGAACAATTGCTATGGCCTCTTGAGACGCTTCTCGTTAGAGATGAAGTAATGTAATTTTAAGGACATATTACTAATATGTCCTTAAAATGTGGTCTTTCCTAATGTGGTCTGTCATGAGTATGTTTCGAGCCTAACATTGTATTCTGTAAACTTCATACAACTAACTTCTGGAATCCACTTTGCAGCCAAAGTATTTGAGGAGGATATTTGCCTAGATAGCCACAAAAGAAGGCATTCCTTTTCTTGATGAATATTTTAATAATTGAACCAGTTGAAATCATAAATGGAATTTTAAAAGCTTTAGACAAATAAAAGGTAAAAATGAAGGTCATTTGAGAACGATGAGTTCTAACTATGTTCTAGATGAAGAAGCTCAGGTCCAGAGTGGTGAAGCAGTTTGCTCAAGATCTAGCACCAGAGTGACGTACTATAGGTGGTCTTAATGACGTCCAGACTGAGCTGTGAAGTGTACTTCATGTAGTCCTAAAACCATTAAATAATGCTTGTTCTGTAACTCTAATAATGTTTCTTCAGATAACAGCCATTAACTGATGGTGTAAGAAGGTAATATTAGAGGAAGATGTGAAAGAAGAGAAATGAATCCTAATAGCCTATTCATCTTCCCATCCAGCTCAGATGCCCCTCATTCATAAAGCTTCTTCTTTTCTTTTTCATAAAGCTTTTTCTGATTGCTATGATGGAATTACTTCCTCATCTATGTGCCCATAACACCTCTTTCTGCTTCTGGTGTGGAACATTAAACACACTTATTTGCATTAGCTCTTGTTGGACCTGCCTCTCTGTTCCATCAGCTTGTAAGTCCTTTGAAGACAAAGCTAACTCTAATGATAGGGACCATATACAAGTTTTCATTTTGTGGGCCCATATGTATTAGTTGAAAGTATGAATATATATAAATATAAACTAAATAAGATAAACTTATTGTTTTGAAACTCTTAGATTTTGGTCTAAAGAATCTGGTGCTAGTTACTTTAAGCAAATGTAGAGTAATTTGCATAACACTAAGTATTCCCTACATTCACCTGGATCTGAAATCAAGACAGATATTGCCCTATTTTTCCAAAATTGTTCAAAATCATGTCAGAAAAAAACAATAGTGGTACACTATAGGCCAGTAATTATCAAAGTTTAGCATGTATTACAATAACTGGAGAGCCAGTAAAAACACAGATTGCCAGTCCCCACACTCAGATCTCTGATTTAGTAGGTCTGGAGTGGAGGCCGAGCATTTGCATATTTAACAAGTCTTCAGGTCAAACTCATGCTGCTGGTCCAGGGACCCCATTTTGTGAACTACTATAATAAACAAATAGACTAAGAGAGGCAAACTGGAGAAGAGACAGAAGGAAGCATGGCGTTGTGCACAATGAAAGGGTAGACGCAGTTGTGGAGCCCAGGACAGACACCAAGCATTAGAAAGACATGCCTCTTTCCACTTCATACTTCCCTGACATCCTGTGGGAAAGGTACTGGGCACCACAACCAAAAGAACTCTTTACCAGCTGATCACTTTTGTTTCAGAAAATTGGCCTCCTTCTGCAGCTGATCTTAAAACCAGTACTTTGTGGTACTGTCGTTCTACACGCACTAAAATCCTGGGGATAAAAGCTAGAATCATAAAGGGTGCTTAGAGTGATGGCTCCTTTCACATGGGAAAGAAGTAAAAACCTCTCAGGTTTTCAAGTAGAACAGAGTCTAATCATGCGCAGACTGATCATAAGTTTCTTTTAGTGTGTACTCTGAAAAATAGGCCTTCTTTGTTGTTTATTTTTGAGATGTAATTGACATACAACATTTTATTAGTTTTAAGTGTACAACATAATGATTTGATTCTTGTATATACTGCAAAATGTTCCCAATAAATCTAGTTATTATCATCCATCTCCATACAATTACAAATTTTGCTTGTGATAAGAAGGTTGAAGACCTTCTCTCAGCCACTTTTAAATATACATTATTATTATTATAATCACCATGCTGTACTTTACATCTTATAACTTTATTTTATGCCTGAAAGTTCATACCTTTTGACCCCCTTAGCCCATTTCACTCACTGCCACACCCCCCACCAGTCTGTTCTCTGCTATTCCTGAGTTCTGTTTTGGGGTTTTGTTGGGTTTTTTAGATTCCACATGTAAGTGAACCAGTAATTTCTTTTCTGACTTTTCACTTGGCCTAATGTCTTCAAGATCCATCCAAGTTGTTGCAAATGGCAAAATTTCCTTCTTTTTTTGGCTGAATAATAGTATATACATGTATAATTTTCTTTATCCATCCATTGAAGGATGCTTAGGTTGCCTTCATGTTTTGGCTACAGTAATAATGCTGCAGTAAACATGGGGTGCATATATCATTTCCAGTTAGTGTTTTTGATAATTTCCTGTGAATATCCAGAAGTGAAATTACTAGATCATATTGTGCTTGTATTTTTAATTTCTTGAGGAGCCTTCATAGTCTTGCATATTGACTAAACCTATTCCATGATGGAAGCACTTCTGTCTGGGAGAAAGCAGCTCCCCTACCCCTCACTGGACAATTCAGGTTTTCCCCATACGTCCTTGGCAACTTTCAAGCTGCTATTGTAGCACTGAAGCTCAGAGCAATAAGTTTGAGTAAGTCTGTGTGCAAGACCAGGCCCTTTAAGAAGAACACCTAGGACTTCGGAAGCCCTGCTTCTCACTCAGCCACCATCCCCACTGGTTTTCACAGCCAGAAGTTATGGGGACTTATCTTCCTGGCGTTGGAACCCTGGCCGGAGGGGCCTGATGTCGGGCTGCAACCCCTCACTCTCAGGGGGGCCTCTGCAGTCAAGATATTTTTCCCAATTTTTAATCAACACTCATGGGTATTGGACCAACCTGTTGCTAGTCTCTGCCCCTCCTACTAGACTCGATGTGGCTTCTTTATACCTTTAGTTATAGGACTTCCATACAGCAAGATTTCAGGTGGTTCTGAATGGAGGTTGTTCTGTAGTTCAGTAGTAATTTTGCTGTGGTTGCGGGAGGATGCGAGTCCTGTGTTCATCTATGCTGCCATCTTGAGCAGAAGCCTTAATTTCTCTTTATGATAGTGTGTTATTAGTGTATAGGAATATAGCAGACTTTTTATGTTAATTTTGTGTCCTGCATCTTTACTGATTTTGTTGGTTAGTTCTAACAGTTTTTTGCTGGAGTGTTAAGGGTTTTCTATATGTAAGATTATATCATCTGCAAATAGTAACAGCTTTACTTCTTCCTCTGTGAATGGAGCTCACTCACTCTCACTCTCTCACTCCCTTCCCCTCCCCTGCCCTCCCCTCCCCTCCTTTTCACCCTGGGTTAGGACTTTCCATACTATGTTGAATAAAAGTGGCAAGAGTAACATCCTTGTCTTGTTCCTGATTTTAGAGAAAAAGCTTTTAGCTTTTCACCATTGAGTATTATTTTTAGCTGTGGGCTTCTTGTACATGACCTTTTTATATTGAGGTGCATTCCCTCTATATTCACTTTATTGGGGGTTTTTAATATCATGAATGGATGTTGAATTTTGTCACATGCTTTTCTGCATCTATTAAGATGATTTTTGTCCTTTATTTTGTTAAAGTGGTATATATCACATTGATTAATTTGCCAATGTTGGATCTTCCTTGCATCCATGGAATAAATCCTAGCTCATTGTGGTGCATGATCCTTTTACTGTTTTGTTGAATTTTTGTTTGCTAATATTTTATTGAAGATTTCTGCATTCATGTTCATCAGGGATATTGGCGTGTAATTTTCTTTTCTTGTGCCTTTATTCAGTTTTGGTATCAGCATAATGCTGGCCTTATAAAATGAGTTTGGAAGTGTTCCCTCCTCTTCTCTTTTTTTGAAGAGTTTGAATGATTGCTATTAATTCTTCAAATGTGAAGCCATCTGGCCTCAGACTTTTGTTTGTTGGGAGATTTTTTGATTACTGATTCACTCTGTTTACTAGTGATTGGTCTGTTCAGATATTCCATTTCTTCATGATTCAGTCTTAAAGATTGTATGTTTCTAGGAATTTCCTCATTTCTTCCAGATTGTGAAAGGCAGACTAGGTTTTATGCAGATACACACAAGACCTGTGTGTGCTAAATGAATAATGTGTTTCGCTCACGCTGGCACCCAGAGTGTCCATATTAGGTCTTACAAACTACTTGAACCTGGTAGCTTCTCTCTGTATCTTGAGCTTGGCCTTGCTCCTGCCTTTCCCTCCTATACCCTCAACCCTCTCCTCCTGTCCAAACCTTAGTCACCCAATTTAGAATAAAATTTTCCCCCTTCCCAATTCTGCCTGTTCATTCACGGGGCAAAAAAAGTATTCCTGATCCCTCTTCTCCAATAAGAATCCAAACTTATATCATTTTATTAACTAATGTAACCCCGATAAATTCAATAAAGTTTTTAAAAATACCAATTTAAATTTTTCAAAAAAGAAAGGTGTTCAGGATTTGCACATTGTTTTCTTAGGGTTCCCAGGACTGCTTTCATGTTACTCCCCTGACTTTACGCAACACTTTACACTTACTGAGTGTCTTATCAGTGCTTGGAGAAAAATGTATTTAGCCACAGGGTTGATAATCCATGCCTTTTTTTATCTTTAAGGGTGGTTAGATGTGGTTAAGTGAGTCTTGCTTTCATGTATTTAATTTATTGTATTTTGATTTTCAAAAAGATTTGAACCTGATTTTGACTTTCAAAAGACTTTTTTATTTTTTAAATAATGCTACTGAGCATTTATAGTCCTAATTTAAATGTTTCCTGCCAATTCTCATATTTAATTATTTACAATGGCATTCCAGAATATTCTTGAAACATACTAGTTTCAACTAATAAACATAATATTCTCGAGGAAATTATAATTACTAGAAGACTTCTTTTGCCTAAATTATATGTTTCCACAGTTGCCATTTTAGATTTAGTTCCATACCCCATTGCATTTAAGAGTCAAAAAAACATAGAGGTTTAAAGCACAGATGCTGGAGTAAGACTACCTGGTTCTGAGTCCTGGTTCCTACATTTGTGACACTGGGTATAACCCTAGGCAATTATTTAATCTGTGAATGACTCAGTTGCTTCATCAACAAAACGAAAATAATTATAGTATCTACCTCCTAGAGATGTTGTAAAAATTAAATGAAATAATTTATGTAAATCCATAGTTGAAACATGTCGGACACTCAGTAAGCACTCAGGAAACGTTAGCAGTTGTTACTGTGTGCCAAATGCGGAGCTGGTCTCCAGGAATATAACACTGAAGCAGCTCTTTCCTTCACCTTGGGGCCTGTGGTGGCCTGTAGGGGATAGGACTTTGGTAACAAATATGTGGAAAGCTCTGCCCAGGGCTGTTTTTGATGGTTGTAAGTGGGGTCCCCGAAACCAGAGGCAACACACAGCTCTTATTAAAGTTGAAGGTGTTTATGCTGGAGATGAAACTGAATTCTATCTAATTGTGGTTATGTGTACAGAGATGTGTACAAAGTTATGTGTACATCTCTGTGTACAAAGCAAAGAACAACACGGTGACTCCTCGTGGCAAACCGAACAAAACCAGAGTAATCTAGGGAAAGGTAAACTCATGCTCATGGAGACGGAGGCATGGTTCGTGCTAAATTCCAAAGCAACCTCCTGCTAAGGTCATTAGACGTAGAATTCATATAATGCTGTTCAACTCAGGGAATTAAACTTATTGAAAAGTAAATAAATAAAAGTGGATTTGTTATTTAAAAAAAGGAATTGAAGTAGCCTGGGGCCAGTCTCTCAAAAACTTGAAGCTTAATAGTTAAGCTTAATTTGTCAAACCTGGTATTCACCTTTTATCCCAATGGGAATTGTGGTACATGTTAAATAACCATAGTATTCAAAATTCTGATACATTTTCTATGGACATATAAGTTTATTTAGCATTAAAACACGACGTAAGGCTGCAACTAGAGTAAGAGTCCTTTTGTTTACTTTGTGTTTTGAGCACTATACTTGGAAGGGTAGAGAAATATAAGGGATAATGTATTGGAGGTGGCAAGGAGGGGAATGTAAATGACAAAGCAAGACATAGACAGTGTTCCTAGGGTTATTAGATATGGTAGGAATAACTATGATGTGGAATGAAAATTATAGATAAAGCTTGTAGCAAGAGGGATCAGAGGGTTCGTTGGGTATGGAGTTGGGTCTACACCATGGAGGATTAACAAGCTGAGAAGAAGAGTTTGGGTGCTA
Source organism: Sturnira hondurensis (assembly GCF_014824575.4). NCBI lineage: Eukaryota > Metazoa > Chordata > Mammalia > Chiroptera > Phyllostomidae > Sturnira > Sturnira hondurensis. Next base: position 6,884,094 of record NW_028079136.1, read on the forward strand.
TCCTGTAACTGTCAGGTCAAAGCTGACATTTTGGAGCAGCAGAGTACCGTGATAAAAAGAGGTATTTTTGGCTTTGGTAGTTTTAAGTTTTGTTTCTATGTAGAAGATGCAAATGTTCTCGATATTTGAACAATTCAAATATTTTTTCTGAGCTATATCTACTAAACTAAAAAAAATCTGTGACATTTGTATGTGAGATTGTGCAAAAGATAGTTGTGCCTTTCAGTCTTTTTTTCTTTAATGTTTAAATATATCACTTTTGAGAGATTCCAAAGCTTTATGAAACAGAAAAGCTGGCCATGACAGTTCAAAGGTATACAGATCGAAAGTACGAAGTAATTGAAGGTAATGGGAAATTAAAATTGCAGGGCTCACTCTTAATTGTAGCAGGAAAATTAAAGGAAAGCTACATAGCAAAGTTCAGAATAAGACGTGTGTAGTATTCAAGTCCTTGCAAGTTTATAAATTGCTTGGTATGTCTGTAACTACACCGCTGTTATGTGGCAGAAGCACCAGGGACTTCAGGATGTGTATTTACGGATTGATCCCCCAGTAGATAACTGCACTGCTCCGGAGTGCTATTGCTGTGGCAGGCGTTGGGGACTCATTGTTTTAAAATTTTTCCATTTTTCAACCTAATTAACTTAGAATGACTCTAACGTGATTTGCAAAGAATTTTATATTTATATTTTGCAATCAGCATTTGACTGGCGCTCAGGTTTGAAACATGCACTAAAATGTGTAAACATTTTGTAAGATAATAAATAGCTCTTAAATGTTTTAGGATTGCCTGTTTCCTGCTAATTGGTCATGGATTGAAATTCCCCATTGTTTAATTTTTTTTAATTTGTGGGAAATCTTTATAAATGAGTGTGTTGGGCTTCGTATCACAGCTGTTGTCATTTAAAGTTTGGACAGAATTATTACAAATGAAGCCCTGCTGTGAAATCAAAGTCAAAAGGCATCTTGGCATCCCAGCCATTTCCTTAGGAGAAGATTACAGCTCGAGTCTGTTGAACTTTATTGCCTTGGGCCTCATGACATTCTTCAGAAACATGCAAGGCATTTCTGTTAAAGAAACTCAGATGTGCCGGGACACAGGGGATGACATTCTTGTGCATAGCAATGTCCTAAGCAAAGGGGTGAGGAATAAGTCAGGAAGAAAAAGATGATTCACACTTTTGCTGTGTTCTGGGATAATTTTATAAAATCCATGGAGATGATAGAGAACATACAGTGATGCCATGTAGAAAAAAGATAATGATGTTTTTCTACCCGGCCTGACTGTGTGTTAATTTCCAGTTTTATTCAAAGAGGTATACTTGACAAATAAAATTGTAATATTACACACTTAAAGTATCTGACATGATGATTAGATATAGTATACATTGTGAAAGAATTTCAAAAACTTGAGTTAATGAACATATCCATCACCTCATGTATTCACATATAGACCCCTTTTTGGTAGGAATACTTAATTTCTGTTTTCTTAGCAAATTTCAATAGTGTTATCCACTATATAGCAAATTTCAAAAGTGTTATCAACTATAATCGCCATGTTATATGTTAGATCCTCTTCTTATTCATCTAAACATTCAAAGTTTGTTTTTTTTACCAACATCTCCCCAGTTTCCCCATGCCCCAGCCCCTGGTGACCACAATTTTACTGTTTCTGAGTTCAACTTTTTTATTTTGATGAGATATTTGTCTTTCTCTGTCTGGCTTGTTTCACTTCTGTAATGCTCGCCAGGTTCATCCATGGTGTGCAAATGGCAGGACTTCCTTCCGTTTTAAGGTTGAATAATATTTCACTGTGTATATACCAGTGAGCCACATTTTCTTTATGATTCCTTCATGGGTCACCACTTTGTTTTCATACCTTGTCTTTTGCAAATAATGCCTCAAGAACAGGAGAGTGCAAATAATCTCTGTAAGATAATTTTATTTTTGGATCTATACCCAGAAGTGGGGTTACTGGATTATGAAGTGGTTTTGTTTTTTAGTTTTTTGAGGAAGCTCCATACTGTTTTCCATAGTGCCCATCCCAGTTTACATGATTGCCAACAGCGTGTAAGGCTTCCCCTTTCTCCACTGCCTTATTAGCACTTGTAATTTAAGCAGTCCTAACAGATGTGAGGTGATATTGTGGTCTTTTGCATTTCCCTGATGACTAATGATGTTGACTACCTTTCAAGGTCCCTGTTGGCCATTTGTATGTCTTCCTTGGAAAAATGTCTATTCAGTCCTGGTGGGGTGACTCGGGGTGTTGTCCTGTACATCAAGAGATTGTGGGTTCGATCCCCGGTTGGGACACATACCTAGATTGCGGGTTCAGTCCCTGGTTGGGGAGCATACAGGAAGCAACTGATCAATGTTTCTCTCTCTCTTTCTCTCTCCCACTCTAAAATTATATATATATATATATATATATAATCTTTGGGTAAGGATCAAAAAGAAATGTTCAGTTTCTTGCCCATTTTTTATTTGGGTTATTGGGGGAGTGGGGTTTACTGAGATGTATGAGTTCCTTAAATATTTTGGATATTAATCTCTTACTGGACAAGTGGACAATCTCTTACTTGCAAATATTTTCTCCCATTTAGTAGGTTGCCTTCTCATTTTGTTGATGGTTTTCTTTGCTGTGCAGAAGCTTTCTAGTCTGGATCTTACCGTGTGGCTTATTTCACTGGTCATAATGTCCTCAAGGCCCATCCACATTGTAGCACATGTCAGAATTCCCTGCCTTTTTCAAGCTGAATGACACTCCCGTGTGTGTGTGTGTGTGTGTGCGTGAACATGTACGTGTGTACACGCATGTTTTGTCAGTTCATCTGTTGGGTTGCTTTTGCATTTTGGATATTCTGCGTGATGCTGCTGTGAATGTGAAATGTACAAACATCTGTTCAAGTGACTGTTGTTTTGGGTACATACCCAGAATAGAATTACTGGATCATGTGGTAATTCAATTTTTCAATTTTGAGAAATTGCCATACTCTTTTCCTTAGCAACTACACTACTTTACATTAACACTAAGATTTTCTGACTATTCCAACAACAAATCTTCAATGGGATTTAGCATCAGTGATATTTCTTGCCTGATCAATAATAAAATACCCTTTGTATATAACATCAAGGGAGAAAAAATATTTACAAGTAATTATAAGATGCATTCCAGTCTCAGAGAAGTTGAAATGTCGGAGGTGGAGAGGGGAGTGTGTCTTAGATTCAGTGAAATGCAGTAGTTAAATGTGCTAAAAACTTCCTCCAGATTTTTTTTGTATAAATTACACACTGTATCACAGTTTTTGTGAAGGAGATGGGTAAAAGTAGCTGTTCATCATGAGCATTTAGCTTTAGGACATATATATGAGGTCTATCCAGAAGGTAACCAGCCATGTAATATGAAAAATAGAGACATTGGTGAAGAAGATATAATATACAAGAAATATTGTACATAAGACAAGGGTGCCTCAGTCCCCTTCAAAATCAGTATCTTGGGACTTCATAGAGTTTTCCCAATAGCCATCAACTGCCCAGTCATATTGTCCTTAATCTCATTGATGGTCTGAAATATTTTCCCTCTCAAAGGTGATTTTAGTATTGGGAAAAGCCAGGAGTTTCAGGGCACCAAATCTGGGCTGTAGGTGGGGCTGAGTCACCTGGGTGATTTGGTGTTTCAGAAAGGAAACTGCACCAGACTCGATGCGTGAGTAGGCATGTTGTCATTGTGATGAAGCTGCCAATCACCATTTGCCCATAGCTACAGCCTCTGAATGATCCAAATAGTTTCTGTGGAGGAATGTTCAAACATAATGCAAAATTTGATGCAGATTCTTTGCTCTACTTGCTCTATCATTTTGAATGCAACAGCCACACAGTACACATGCTCACTCAACAGTATCTACTACTCACTCCCACAGACTAGTACTCATGAGGTCATCATTGTTCACCCACACTCATTCCAGTCCACTCTCCTGGGCTGCCAGGATACATCGATGTTCCACAAACTGTTCTCATTATATTAACAATGGCTGGACTCTTTCTAGCCAGACTGGATATATATATATATTTATATATGTAATCTTGAACTTATCTTAGTGCTTCTTAGTAACAATTTGTAATAAAAGTAAAAACCCCTTAGGACAGTCAACAATATATTCCGCATTTTTGTTTCCACATATTTGTGATTTTTGGTAAATATCCTAATATTTATTTCTCTTTGTTTTGTATAAGGATTGTTCAAGTTTAGAAGAATACAACATTGCTGCAGCATTACTCCCTTTGACCAGTGCTTTCTATAGGGTAAGTTTAATTGACCTATATATAAGCCTATTATGATTTATATAAATGCATTCAGTACATGAATCTTGTCCTTTAGTGTATCTAAGACATATCTGTAGTTATATTTATTATAGCACTTATTATATACTTTGTGAAGAAAATTTCATCTATAATACTAAATCATCTCTTAAAATAAAACCACCCATTTTATCCCTGCTTTATTTTTAAAATATATTTTATTGATAATGCCATTACAGTTGTCCCATTCCCCCTTCATTCCCCTCCACCCTGCACACCCCTCCCACCCACATTCTTCCCCTTTAGTTCATGTCCATGTGTCATAAGTTCTTTAGATTCTATATTTCCCATACTATTCTTGCCCCCCCCCCATTTTCTACCTATCGTTTATGCTACTTATTCTCTGTATCTTCTCCCCCTCTCTCCTCCTCCCACTCCCTTGTTGCTAACCCTCCATGTGATCTCCATTTCTGTGGTTCTGTTCCTCTTCTAGTTGTTTGCTTAGTTTGCTTTGGATTTAGGTGTGGTTGTTAATAACTGTGAGTTTCCTGTCTTTTTACTGTTCATATTTTTTATCTTCTTTTTCTTAGATAAGTCCCTTTAACATTTCATATAATAAGGGCTTGGTGATGATGAACCCCTTGAACTTGACCTTATCTGAGAAGTGCTTTATCTTCCATTCTAAATGAAAGCTTTGTTGGATAAAGCAATCTTGGATGTAGGTCCTTGCCTTTCATGACTTGGAATACTTCTTTCCAGTCCCTTCTTGCCTGGAAGGTCTCTTTGGAAAAATCTGCTGACAGTCTGATGGGAACTCCTTTGTAGGTGTCTGTCTCCTTATCTCTTGCTGCTTCTAGAATTCTCTCCTTCATTTTCATCTTGGCTAATGTAATTATGATGTGCCTTGGTGTGTTCCTCCTTGGGTCCAGCTTCTTTGGGACTCTTTGAACTTCTTGGACTTCCTGGAAGTCTGTTTCCTTTGCCAGACTAGGGAAGTTCTCCTTTATTAATTTGTTCAAATAAGTTTTCCACTTGTTGCTTTTCCTTTTCCCCTTCTGGTATCCCTGTAATTCGGATGTTGGAATGTTTAAAGATGTCCTGGAGGTTCCTAAGCCTCTCCTCATTTTTTTGAATTCTTGTTTCTTCATTCTTTTCTGGCTGGATGTTTCTTTCTTCCTTCTGATCCACTCCATTGATTTGAGTCCCATATATTTCTTCCTATCACTGTTGGTTCCTTGTGCATTTTTCTTCGTTTCACTTAATGTAGCCTTCGTTTTTTCATCTAATTTGCAACCAAAATCAACCAATTCTGTGAGCATCCTGATCACCAGTGCTTTGAACTGTGCATCTGATAGGTTGGCTATTTCTTGGTTGCTTAAAAGTATTGGCTCTGGGGCTTTGATCTGTTCTTCCATTTGGGCCTTTTGGGGGGGGGGGCGGTCAAGTCACACCTGTTACATAGTGAGGGGTGGAGCCTTAGGTGTTCACCAGGGCAGAGCAACCCAGTCACTGGGTTGTGACACTGTACATGGGGGCGGGGTCAGAGAAGGCACATTGGTACTTACTTTGCTCTCTCTCAGATTTCAGTCCCTTCTCCCGCTTCCCACCAGCAGATTTGGCTCTTCTGGTGCTGGTTCCTGGGTGTGTGGTCTTGTGTACATTCTAGGACCCTGTGGGTCTCTTCAACAAATTCTCCTGTGAGGCTGGGAGTCTCTCCTGGCACTTCAACCCTCACAAGTGTTTTCAATCAGTGTTTTTAGGCTTTATTTCCTTGAGCTGGGGCCCTGGGTTGCACAGTCTGTCTTGCTCCTCATTTTCGCCTGGTTTATCTGTGTGTGAATGTGTGACCACAGTCAGCCAGCCACCTTGCACGCCTCACTGGGTGTGCCTGTTACCACCCTGAGCCTAGGATCTGCAAACCGCCACCTGTGCGCCCAGGTCCACCAGCCACCACTTTTTCATGCTGCGACCCCTCTCTGTATTGACATCATCTTTTCATCTCCCCTCCCAGCTTAAAGATTTCCTTTAATGCATATATACTAGTCTTCTCAGAACTTTTAGTTCTCTGTCTCATTCTTCAGCTAGCATGGAGAACACTGTTAGAAAAATAGGCCAGACTCTTCTGGATCCTAAGCTACCCGGGGAATTTGTCTTGATATCTCAGAGTAGCTAGAACACTTCATCCCATATCCAGCTAGCTTCACAACATCTAAGAGTGCTCACATGGGCACTTATTAAAGAAAATTTCCCACTTCAATATCAAACATATTTTAAAACTTAGATATTGTATAGAAATAAGAAGAAACATGGGGGGAAAATTGACAGTAGCAGCTCAATTGATCAAGTGACCCAAGTCACTTATGATTCTTTTTAAGCTGAATCCTTTAACCATGTTACAGTGTACATTAATAACGCTTGGACCCTGATAGCAGAAACACCACAAGTGATATGAAGTAAGGAATTTATTGTGGGGACCAACTGTTATGGAAGCTGTGGGAAAAGTTTATGGAAGTCTGAATTAGGGTCTGCCCCTGAAGTCCCCAGAGGTCATCACGGCAGCAGTCAGGAAGACAAGCTGGATGTGACACCGAAAAGAAACAAAGGCAAACTGGAATCTGTGTCTCTCTTACAAGTCCAATCTCGACAGTGCAGACAACCTGCACTGTTGTCTGAGAAGTAACACTGTTGGCCATGGAGCTACTAATGCACCTGGCCCTGGGCTAGGAGAAGCTGAAGGGAGAGATCCAGCAGGAGGAACTGGACAAATTATGAGCTCAGTTCCTTCTCCGTATCAAGAGGTACCAGCAGATCAGTGACAAAAAGTGTATGACTGCAGCAGCACCCGGCATTCTGGACTGACCTGCAGAGTGTAATGGCTGCTCCTTCATTTTTGCCTTCCAGATCTTGGACAAATTTCCCTTGTGGACAGCACTAACCTAGAACCATGGAGGGAAGAGAATTCTGAGAAATACCGTTTTGGCTTAGCTTTATTTAGACATTACAAAGCCATCACACTGTGTGGGGTTTTTTTAGTTTTATGCACCCTAGCAGGTGCATGCCATAGGAACCAGCAGGAAAAAGCTCACCAGACCAGGAAAAGAAACCACTCAGACTAAAGTGTTCCTTCACAGCCCTTTACTGGCAAAGCTCAATAGTGTGCCAGTTGGCAGTGGAGGACTGTTTGCAGGTCTAGCTCCTGTACCACAAAGCAGAGCAGAGAAGGGTAGGTTTGGAGGAAAGAGCAGTGTGTTGATAACTGACAGCAGAGTGTGGGTCATACTGATTCTTACTTTATAAATTTGTCTTATGGGAAATTATTTCTGAGGCATAGTGCATTTCTTAATTCAGGAAAATCTGTACATGCAAATTGCGTTATTGTAACCACAGATTGCAAATGAGCCATTCTCATACTGTGCAGTCAGTGTGAACTCCTGGGTCTTGCTCAGTATAGCTTCAGAGATTGGACTCAGCTGCTAATCTATTTTAAACTTTAAAACTTTAAAAATATTTTAATAACATTGATTAGTCTTATTTTAATGTTACACGTTTATTGAGCATCTCAACATACAAAGTTACTATGCCAGACAATATCCTAGGTAGCACTGTAAATCAATGTAGCCAGTAGGACCTTATTCAGTAAATAATTCCAACAATCAAAGGGACATTTTCTTAAATGAATTAATACATATACATGGTTAGAATTCAGATAATGCAGAAAGATACAAAGTACAAAATAGAAGCTTCCTTTCTCACCTCTGTCCCATTGCCTCTGACAGTTGATTTCTTTTGGGCAAGGAGGAGGGCAATTGGGCATTATTGCCAAAATGTACAAATAAAATTCTCTTTTTTAAAACCACAGTAATGAAACCGTTCAAAACTGTTTTCCTACCTTTTTTCACCTAGTAGTACATCTTGAAGATCCTTCCATATACTTAAATATAGATAGATACATACGTACCTAATTATAGTTAATGACTGCATATGTTTAAATGAAAAGTAGAATACATATACTTACCATTCTCATAAGAGCAGACTATCTCATTGGCCCAGATGAGATGTCGTACACACCTTTTATTTTTTTTTTACTTTAAATATGTTTTATTGATTATGCTATTACAGTTGTCCCATTTCCCCCCTTTTATCCCCCTCCACCCTGCAACCCCCCCTCCCACTCTCATCCCCCCTGCCCTTTAGTTCACATCCATGAGTTGTACATATAAGTTCTTTGATTTCTACATTCCCCANAAAAATCTCTTTTTTAAAACCACAGTAATGAAACCGTTCAAAACTGTTTTCCTACCTTTTTTCACCTAGTAGTACATCTTGAAGATCCTTCCATATACTTAAATATAGATAGATACATATGTACCTAATTATAGTTAATGACTGCATATTTTTAAATGAAAAGTAGAATACGTATACTTACCATTCTCATAAGAGCAGACTATCTCATTGGCCCAGATGAGATGTCGTACACACCTTTTAGAGCTTTACTTATTATAAAAGATGTTCCACTTAATATGGTCATTTTAGATCGTTGGGAATTTGTTATGGTTTCTTCCCCTGCTGTCCCTTCTTTCTTTTCTCTACTTTTAGTAAATTGAGTGTAGTTCATACTTCTCAAAAGGAAGGCTTTCTTGAAGATGGTGCCCTAATGGCCAGTTTTGATTGTTAGGACTACTCCCTGTTCTTGGGCAACTGCTAACATACTTTCTGTCTCTATAAATTTGACTTTTCTGGACATTTCACATATATGAAATTACATAATATATGTTTCTTTATGTATGGCTTCTTTTACAGAGCATAATATATTTCATGTTCACTCGTGTTGGTAGAAAATTTCTGTAGGACTACCAATTACAAATAAAGAATTTTCCATGCCCAGAGTGCCTTAGGGCACCTTCTGTATTGTTTCAAATGGTATCTAATTCAAAATATAATATGTAACTAAACTAATTACATTTTAACAAATACATTTGAAAAAATGTGAAATATTAAGCATGATTTCTCAGTTTGAAGAAACACATTTTACATTTTTATTGACATGATTTCACAGTTCTTTAATTTTTCTATTGCTAAATTTTAACTTTTGCTTACACATTCTGAGTGAACATCCACTAACATACCTGAATGTAAAAGAAAAAAAACCCTGAGACTTAGTTGTTATTTCTATTTCAAATATAAAAGCCCAACACAAGTGCATTCAGAGTGGTGTGATTGGAAAATATGTCTGTCCTTTGTGAAAAAGGTCACACATTTATGTAAGCCTGGCTTACCTAATCAGAGAAGCAGAAAGTAAACATTAAGGCATAGAGAACCACCGAATTTCCTGAGCCATGTCCTGTGTGGTGACCTTCCTGCCACCAGGTTCTACCAGTAATTCTGCCACCAACCCCTGCCCCCCCAAAATGAGTAAACTGGAATCTGTTATCTGCGTCTTTCATGTCAAAGCTTGTTATTTTCTTGAATAAGCCTGTGTATCTAATAGAACATGGTAAAGAACAGAAGTTCAGAGGAAGGTGATAGGAATAATGGTAGTTAATATTTATTGAATTGTTGCTTTGTCCAAGATGTGACATTTGAGTTGGCCGTACCTAACCAACCTAATGAATATTATTCCTATCTAAGGTGAAGGAAATGTGGTTTAGAGAGCATCTGTACCACTCAGCTAGTAAGGAGTAAAGCCAGGGCTCAGACTCAGCTTTGTCTGAGTGCGGAGCTCATATTCTTTAAATATATCAGAATCGCTCAAGGTGAGTCCCAATTTAGGCATTATACTTCTGGGAGCTTTTTTTGTCTTTTTGCTTAGAGGTGTTGAATTGGCGTCACTCTTGCCCATTCATTTCTCCAACATACATCCCATGAGGGTGGCAAAGTCAGAAAATGCTGATTAACTGTATGTTGCAGTTAATAATTGTCACATTATTTATTAATCTCTAATTTCCACATATTTCTAGAGGAAAACATACTAAGTACTCAAAAAATTACACCAGATTCACTTTTATATTTCTCTGATGATTTAGGAGTTACTTGAGTAACTAAGTGGCTTTGACTCTTAATTATTACTGTGGATCCTACTTGTCCTTCTATAGATAAGATAGCTTGTAGGTAATGCTAACTGGTGGAATCCAAACAAACTCACATTTATGATTATTATGATTGCTACTAAAAGAAAAATCTTATAATAATACAAAAAATATAGATATTCCAGTATTCCATTTCCCCTCCATTGACAAGTGACAAGAGAGTTTCTTAAAAATCTGTAAAATAGGAAAAGAATTTTATTGTTTTAGACTTCATGATCTGCATACATTGTATTTCCTAATAAAAGGTCTCAAACGATTACATTTTTGGCAAAAAAAAAAAAAGAAGAAGAAAATGGGGAGCCTGTTTTCATCTTTTCTTCTGCTGTAAAGTCAAATACTAATCCTAAAAATAAGTCAGCCAAAAAATGTTTGAGAGTGAAAACAAGCATCAACACTGGGCTGAATCCAAATTTGGCCTGGAAAAGAGATGAATGTGTTTATTATTGCAGATGCCTCCAGCACAGCAGAATCTCAGAATGGCCAGAGAAATGGTGTCTTACATGTTTCTCCTCCCCTCAACTTCCCCCTGTGCTCCAGGACGGCCTAACATCCCTCTCCCCCTCCCTCCTGTCACAGCCTCTTCGTGCTTCTCTCACTTCCTTTTTCCAGATTTAGAAGGCTGCTCTGTTCTCCTCAAACTTCTGCTTCTGAGAAACCATGAATTATAATTAGTGTGGAGCTGCTGTTCTTCATTAATATGAGTTCATATTTACTGTTTAAACTAGTGATAGAAGGCAATGGTGGAGTCATTTACTCCGAAGCTCTAGAGTGTATATTAAATTTATTGTGTTTTCCAGTGAAGAATTAACAAGTATTTTTGCAGTATTTTTCTAGACTTTTCAACTTCTTTCATATTGTGATCAAAGGTTTGAGACCCTTTTGGTTTTTTCTTCAGAAAATAAAGCAGTCTACTCCAACTCTGTTTTTTTCTCTACTCCAAAAGAAATTTAGTGTAATTCAGTTCACTTGGCATTGAACTTCCACAATGTCCCAAGTATTAGCAATAGAAGTGAACGAGTCAAGGTCTCTCTACCCTTGAGGAGTGCATACACTTACAGAAAAGGTAGTAAAATAAATTATAATGTATAGGTATTGGAAAACAAACATAACATACATAGTATCAGTACCTTAATTCCTGGTGCAACATGGAACACTGCACAGAAATGGTCATGTTTGTCCCTTGAAAGATAAAGAGGCATTTGTCTTATAGCTGGGGATATGGTGAGGACTGGGCAGGCAGGGAGGTCATAAATATTACACACAGTGGAGACACCGTGAGTCACTACGGGGACTTGTGAGTGGAGATGGAGGCAGAAAGGAAAGGCAGTCTGTGGCCAAGTGTGCCACAATAAGGAATTTTAATAATATATATATATATATAAAACAAGGGGTTTTTTTTACTTCTACACTCATACTTTTTCAAAAATGTTTAAATAAACTAATGGCAAAACCAAGATTTAAAGAAATGTGGTTACTTAGGAGCAACCGTCAGACCATTTAACGACACTTTATATGTAAAGCCTTCGTCAGGCTGTCGGCTCTCCATGCTTCCTGGGCTCGTTCCTTGTTCTCGCCTCTCTTCTTTCCTTTCACAACCCTCTTTCTGTTATTTCTTCTGCTTCTTCAGCTCATCTTAGCACATCCTTCAACATTAATGTACATGAAAGCTACACAGAACAAGACACTTGTGTTAATGTTACAGGAAGCTGTTATTCACAAAGGATAATTTATTACCAATAATTAACCTTTAGCCTCAAGATTTATTATCAATTTCCAATCAAAACTGTTAACCCTAATCATTCTCTGAGAAATATCCACCTTGGAAGAGGGACCTGCCATTTCTTCTAAATCACTGTATGTTCCCAACCAGATTCTTGGGAACAGGAAGATGGTCTGACTTGACTCACATCTTAGTTTTTTAATATTTGTTTTTGTGTACTGGAATTTGGTGCCTTAAGAGAAAATAGTGTCTACTATACTAAGACATTGGGAGGATTTGATGTGAGTACAATTATTGTGAAGAGTGTTTTATATCCCAAGAAAAGATTAGAATCTTGGTTATATAAAGCCGACAGCTAAATTCTAGAAATTTTTCATAAGTGGTTTGGGGCAGCAGCCTAATTTTAAAAGGAGAATTATAAATGCAGATGAAAAAAATGTATGTGCAATGGATTAGGCACCATTTTTTAAAAGAATCTGTAAAATGATGGTTGTAATTGCTTTCTTTCACCCAACTTTGTTTCCTCACTGATAATACTGGTTGATTTATTTAATTTGGTTCACATCAAACTGAAGGCTACATGTGATCTAGACCTAACTGCAAAAGCAATTATTTATGTATTTTTCCAAAGTCACTGAGGCCCAATTAAACTGAATGACAAATTAGGAATAGTGACATCCATAAGACCCTACCTATGAAACTGCCATGTGACTGTGCCAATCACAAATGTATTAATGTTAATTCTGCTATAAATATTGTAACTACCATAGAAAGAATACAAATGAAAGAATAATAATAGACTTCACGCCAAGATGGAGGCATAGGTGGAAACACTGTGCCTTCTCGCACAACTAAGTTTATTTTTTTTATTTAATTCTTATTTAAGTACAGTTTTCTGTCTTATATTCCCAGCCCTGCCCCCCTCAGTGTTCCCCACCTCCCTCCCATTTCTGCCCCTCACCTTAATTATTGTCCATGTGAGTCCATCTCCTTTTCCCCTATGATTCTCTCCCCTCTCCCCTCTGGACCCTGTCACAACTAAGTTTAAAAGCAACGAAGTTTTAGTAACAAAAACACAGCCAAAACACAAAATCGAACTATACGGAAGTCCTACAACAACGAACCATTCAGCCAGACCGGTAAGAGGGGCAGAGTCAGAGGCTGAGCAGGGTTGGGCAGGAAAGATCTTTCGGTCAAACCAACCCAGGAGCAGAGGCGGCAGCAGTTGATGGATCCCAGGCGTAGGGTGGCAACAGGGTGGATCCAATGAGGGCATAGGGCGGCTGGCTGACGGCGGTCACACATTGACATGCAGATAAACCAAGCGAAGGAGCAAACAGTGAGACAGACCGCTCAGGCTAGGGCCTCAGCAATGGGAATTAGAGCCGGAAAACACCAATTAGAAAGACTTTCTCAGGGTCAGGGTGCCAGGAGAGGCTCTCAGGCTCACAGAGAATTCGTTGGAGAGACCCACATGGTCCTGGAGGGTACACAAGACCACACACCCGGGAACTGGCACCAGAGGGGCCCAATTTGCTTGTGGGAAGCCACAAAGGGACAGAAATCTGAGAGAGAGCAGAGCAAAGTGCCGTTTTTTCCCCTCTCTGACCCCGCCCCCACATACAGCGTCACAACCCAGCAACTCAGTTGCCCTGCCCCAGTGAACACCTAGGGCTCCGCTCCTCATACATAACAGGTTCGAACAGACCAAAATATGGCTCAAGAAGAACTCAAAGCCCCAGAGCCGATAACTCTAAGCAATTAAGAAATAGCCAACCTATCAGATGCACAGTTCAAAACACTGGTGATCAGGATGCTCACAGAACTGGTTGATTTTAGCCACAAATTAGAGGAACATATGAAGGCTAAACTGATTGAAATGAAGGGAAATGCACAGGAAACCAATAGTGATGGAAAGGAAACTGGGACTCAAATCAAGGGAGTGGACCAGAAGGAAGAAAAAAATGACCAAACAGAAAAGAACGAAGAAACAAGAATTCAAAAAAATGAGGAGAGGCTTAGGAACCTCCAGGACATCTTTAAACACTCCAACATCTGGATTATAGGGGTACCAGAAGGGGAAGAGGAACATCCACGAGTGGAAAACTTATTTGAACAAATAATAAAGGAGAACTTCCTCAATCTGGCAAAGGAAATAGACTTCCAGGAAGTTCAGGAAGCTCAGAGAGTCCCAAAGAATTTAAACCCAAGAAGGAACACACCAAGGCACATCATAATTACATTAGCCAAGATGAAAATGAAGGAGAGAATCCTAGAAGCAGCAAGAGATAAGGGGACAGTCACCTACAAAGGAGTTCCCATCAGACTGTCAGCATATTTCTCAAAAGAGGCCTTACAGGCAAGAAGGGGCTGGAAAGAAGTATTCCAAGTCATGAAACCCAAAGACCTACAGCCAAGATTGCTCTATCCAGCAGAGCTTTCATTTAGAATGGAAGGACAGATAAAGTGCTTCTCAGATAAGGTCAAGTTCAAGGGGTTCATCATCACCAAGCCCTTATTATATGAAATGCTAAAGGGACTTATATAAGAAAAAGAAGATGAAAAATATGAACAGTGAAAGGACAGCAAACTCACAGTTATTAACAACCACACCTAAAACAAAAGCAAACCAAGAGGACAGCTAGATCAGGAGTAGAACCATAGAAATGAAGAACACATGGAGGGTTAGCAACAGGGGAGTGGGAGGAGGAGAAGGGGGGAGAAGGTACAGAAAATAGCATAGACAGTGGGTAGAAAATAGATATGGGGGAGGGCAAGAATAGTAGGGGAAATATAGAATCTAAAGAACTTGAGACACGTGGTTATAAACTAAAGGGGGGAATGGTGGGGGGAGGGGTGTGCAGGGTAGAGGGGAATGAAGGGGGAATAGGACAACTGTAATGGTATAATTGATAAAATATAATTTTTTTTAAAAACCTACATTCAAGATTGCTCTATCCAGCAAAGCTTTCATTTAGAATGGAAGGGCAGATAAAGTGCTTCTCAGATAAGGTCAAATTCAAGGAGTTCATCATCACCAAGCCCTTATTATATGAAATGTTAAAGGGACTTATCTAAGAAAAAGAAGATAAAAAATATGAACAGTGAAAGGACAGCAAACCCACAGTTATTAACCACACCTAAAACAAAAGCAAACTAAGGACAGCTGGCTCAGGAGCGAACCATAGAAATGGAGATCACATGCAGGGTTAGCAACAGGGGAGTAGGAGGAGGAGAAAGGGGGAGAAGATACAGAGAATAAGTAGCATAGGAGGTGGGTAGAAAATAGACAGGGGGGAGGGCAAGAATACTATGGGAAATACAGAGTCTAAAGAACTTGTAACGCATGGACATAAACTAAAGGGGGGAGTGGTGGGGAAGGGGTGTGCAGGGTAGAGGGGAATGAAGGGGGGAATAGGACAACTGTAATAGCATAATCAATAAAATATTAAAGAAAGAAAGAATAATAATAATCCTAATTACTAACATTTCTAACATACTGGGAACTATGCTAAATGCTTTAGTCTAATAATAACTATTATTTACATTTTTTAGATATAATCAAGTTATTATTTTAGTTCTTCCTTAAAATATGGTCTGACTTCTTGTCATCAAAAATTTGGGCTTATCTTAAATTCAGATATCTAAATTTTAGAAAACAAGATGCTCATGAAATAACATTTCTCTCATAGATTTTCTAACACTTGATAGTTTGATTTGCATACAGAATTCACTATGAAATTCTTTTTTAACATTTTACCCACAAAGGTATTACTAGAGTGAAAAAAGCTTTTTTATTTTTCTTAATAATACATTAACATTACATATTATATGTACTATATGTAATGTAATATATAGTAATATGTTATTATTAACCTGTGCTGAGCTGTTCTTCATAGGGAATATGGGGTAATAGATGATGCCTAGTTACCACAGATACCCCCAAGACTGTTAGCTGATTTCAGAGAGGAATTGAGTTAGTTCTGAGCCGTCCATCGTTGTATGCCATGTTACCTCCATGATTAATTCAGCTTATGAAAGAAAATTTTCCCTGTGGAAAGCTAACTGATTTTAGTGAGTGCAAATCTTCACCCACGTCTCTAGACCTACTTGTACATGTGATTTACGGTTCAAATAACATTGATTTCTATGTAAGATACATTTTATGGGGAATTTTTAATTATACTCATTTTAAAATAGAGGTCAATTGAATTTTTGTCTGGTTCTATCTTTTTTAAATTACTGATGAGTGTAATAGTCTCATGGAAAGAGGAGGCACAGGGAACCCGGACCACCCACTGCCACCGCTTGAACCACAGACCCCCTGAGGGAAGTCTGCCTGGAGGGAGAGGAAAATCGCATCTCAGTGGGACCCACCAGTTACAAAGGGGAGATCCTACTTTGTTTCCCTCTGTTTGCAGACACTGACTTTTCTTGAAGGCATGAGATTATTGGGTCTGACATTTGGCTGGTTACCTCCCCCTTCACTTCTGGTCCTGAAGTAATGAGAGGTGGCAATAAATATAGCATGGGGACTTAAGTTAAGACATTTAATAAATCATAGCTAATGTGAGTGCTGCCCCATTCATTTGCTTAAAGGGAGTGGGTGTCGAGAGTTCTCCTTGTTACATCTTTACACAATTGGCTCTGGTTGTGATACGGTCTGGCACAAATAACGCCCCTTTTATTACAAATTGTTTTATTACAAAATCATAAGCATGTAATTCTGTAACATAACAATATCACACTCGAGCGCACCATGTGACATTTTAGGTTAAATATTCAAATTAAAACTATAAATTGTTACACCCATATTATTACCCTACCAACTGCACTCAAGCAGGTGGTACTTCGGCTGGACCCCGTGCACTTAGTGACAGCCCGCTGCTCATCTTTCCCACTGAGTGCACTTGTGACTCATTTTCAGTAGGTTTGTAGTTTGTGATGCATTTTGACTAGCCCACTTCTGCAACCATTTATTGAGTACCTGCTGTGTGTAAGAGGCTTCACGGGTGGAGGTGATGATAGTGGTAGTGGGAATTGAAGTATATTAAGCACCTACTACGTGTCCAGCATTGTGGCTAAGCACTTTACATGCATTAGATCATAATCTTCATGACAATCTCATAATCAAGGGACTATTGTTTCCATGTTAAATTTGAGCAAACTGACTCTAGATAAATTTAAATAACTTGTCAAGGTCATACAACTAGGAAAAATAAAAAGGTGAAATTCAAACCTAGGGACTCCTACCATGGCAATATAGTGTACTGGGTATCCAGAAACAACCCTCCCCACCCAAATACCTCCAGCAGCATCAATAAAACACCGAAAATGTTGGATAAAATACAGATATCTTACTAAATGCTTAACTAAGTACAAGGAAGTGATGGAAGTCTTCAAGGAAGTGATGGAAGTCTTCAAGATGAAAAATAGAAAGGAAGCAAGCACCTAGCGTGGTGTGCTACAGCCGGAAAGTGGCAGCTCACCGGAAGCCATCTAGCAATACCTGGAACCTAGAGCCTTCGGGATTGGGGGGGAGACTGACGTTTGTAAACATATTTATACTTATAAATGTCACAGATTGTTACCCTCTTACACACTTCACTGCTTTCACCTGTGCCTCTTCTGTTCTATTGTCAACACAGCTGCCGGAGTTACCATTTTAAAACATAAGTAAAGTCATGTCATTCCTCTGTGCAAAAATCCTCCAGTTGCTTCTCATCCTTCTCAGAGGCACTTTTCCTAAATTAACTCCATGGTGGCATCCCTCAGTTTCCTCGTGTCTTTGCTTAAATGTCGCTTTCTCAGTCAGGCCTCTCCGGTTAACCCTATTTAAAATTTTACCCATCCCTCTTCAGAAGTCTTACCCCACCTTCCCTTTGTGTATATGTGCGCGTCACACATGTTTATTGTATTTGTTTTCTGGGTCTGGCCACTAGAATATAGCCTCCAGTGAAGCAGCAAGTTTCATCTGTTCAGTAGTGTATCCTGTCTCTTGGATTGAGTCTTGTAATAATCAGTTTCAAACAATGAATGAAGTTAATGAAATAAGAAAACAAAAATACAATATAGATGGCCAGCTTTTCAAAAAGATTAATACCTAGACTTAATACTCCAGTAATTTTAACTCTAGAACCCATCCCTTTATCCGCTATACACAATACACACCTTCCAAAAGACAGCCCCCTTCCGCCCTCACAAAGCTTACCATCTAGTGAGTGGGCACACTGGAGTCACACTGAGAATAAATATCTCCATGACCTTGGTCATGTTATATTTTTTTATCTCTCTGTGCCACAGTGTCATTAACTGTCATATAAATAAGTATGATAATAGTGTCTGCCCTCTAGGGTTATTATGAGCATTAAATCGTGTAACACATGTGAAGGGTTTACTGCCCAGCACATAGTAAGCCTTCAGTAAATGTTAGTGACTGCTGCTGATTTTTGTTGTTGTTGTTGTTATTACATCTTTCCTCCTCATTCTCCTCCTCCTCTTCCTCTTGTCATAGTTAGCTCAGTTTTCCCAGCAAGTATTATGAATGTGGTAAAAACCAACCGGAGGTCATATATATAGGCAATAAAAGATCAGTAATGTGAGAAAGAATGGAAAGGCAAGGACTTCCAACCAAGATGGAGGCATGGGTAGATACACTTTGCCTCCTCACACAGCCAAAAGAAGGACAACAACAAATTTAAAACATAAAATAACCAGTAACCAGAACTACCAGAAAATTGAACTGCATGGAAGTCCGACAACCAAGGAGTTAAAGAAGAAACATTCATTCAGACCAGTGGAGAGGCAGAGACAGACAGTGGGGGCAGAAAAGACTTGCAGTAAGGCAGTGGCTGGAGACTGGGAGGAACAACTGGGGCGCCCGACAGACCTTGCAAACCAGGATTCCAGTGTGGGGAAAAGAAAGCCTCAAAACCTCTGGCTATAAAAATCTGGGGGGGTTGTGGCAGCAGGAGAAACTCCCAGCTTCACAGGAGTTTGTTGTATATTTTCTAGGACCCTGTGGAGTCCTACAGTATACACAAACCCACCCACTGGGAATCAGCACCAAAAGGGCCCAATTGCTTGTGGGTAGCAGGGGAAGTGACTGAAAGCCTCCATTGTTCCCTCTCTAACCCCTCCCCCCACGTACAGTGCCACAGTGCAGGAACATGGTTTGCCCCCCCCTCCCCGGAAAATAACTAAGGCTCCGCCCCTTACAATGTAACATCTGCACTGAGACAAAGAAACATGGCCCAAATGAAAGAACAAATCAAAATTACAAAAATAGAACTAAGCAATGAAGAAGTAAGCAACCTTTCAGATACAGAGTTCAAAACATTGATAGGATGCTCACAGACATGGTTGAGTATGGTCACAAAATAAAGGAAAAAGTGAAGGCTATGTAAGTGAAATAAAGAAAAATATACAGGGAACAAACAGTAAAGGGAAGGAAACTGGAACTCAAATCAACAATTTGAAACAAAAAGAAGAAATAAACATTCAACCAGAACAGAATAAAGAAAGAAGAATTTTAAAAATGAGGAACCTCTGGGACAACTTGAAATGCGAACATCCGAATCATAGGGGTGCCAGAAGGAGAAGAGGAACAGCAAGAAATTTAAAACTTATTCAAACAAACAATGAAAGAGAACTTCCCCAGTCTGGCAAAGGAAATAAACTTCCAGGAAGCCTACAGAGTCCCAGAGAACTTGGACCTGGGGAGGCACACACATAGGCACGTCATAATTACATTAGCCAAGATAAGGAGAGAATCTTAAAAGCAGCAAGAGAAAAGGGGACAGTTACCAACAAAGGAGTTCCTGTTAGACTATCAGCTGATTTCTTGAAAGAAACCTTGCTGGCAAGAAGGGACTAGAAAGAAGTATTCAAAGTAATGAAAGGCAAGGACCTACATCCAAAAATACTCTATCCAGCAAAGCTTTCATTTAGAATGGAAGGGCATATAAAGCGCTTCTCAGATAAGGCCAAGTTAAAGGAATTCATCATCACCAAGCCCTTATTATATGAAATGTTAAAGAACTTATCTAAAAAAAAGAAGATCAAAACTATGAATAGTAAAATGACAACAAACTCACAACTATCAACAACTGAACCCAGAAAGAAAGAGAGAAAGAGGGAAAGGGAAGGAACTAAGCAAACAACTAGAACAGGAACAGATTCACAGAAATGGAGATCACATGGAGGGTTATCAGTAGGGAGGAGGAGGGGTGAGAACGGGGGAAGAAAGGTACAGGGAATAAGAAGCATAAATGGTAGGTACAAAATAGGGGGAGGTTAAGAATAGTATAGGAAATGAGAAAGCCAAAGAACTTACATATATGACCTGTGGACATGAGCTAAGGTTGGGGAGAACTAAGGGGAGGTGCAGGATGGAAGTGAGTAAAGGAGAGGGAAAAAAATGGGACAACTGTAATTGATTATGCTCTATGTGAGCATAATCAATAAAATATACTTTTAAAAAGAAACAAATGGATAATCTGTTTATGAATTCAGAAAATCTAGGAAGTTAAAATGGCCATATTACCCAAAGCAATATGCAGATTTAATGCAATCCCTATCAACAAAAAAGAGAGAGAGACACAGAATAGAAAGACATAGTTTGTGTATTACTTTTCTGTCAAGAGAACTTTGTAATAACACTCCATGGGTGCCAGAAAAACAGCCCTCCCCCGATACACACACACATCACTCTACTTATCAGACTATCCACTCCCTACTTAAAGAAAGGTCATGTGCTGATTACTTGAACTGAAAACAAACAAAATATCTGACTAACTCTCCAGTGGTATCATGGCAACTGTATGTGTTCAGAAGTAGAGTGTCACTGTAAGGATTTGGTACTTTGGGTAGGAGGAATCTAAAAGCTCTAGTGAGGCCTGCTATCCATTCTTCCTACCCCCTCTAGCAAGATTGCAAGCTCAAATGCTCGAGAAAGGCAGACGAGTAATATAAATGACTGAGGGTAAATTGTGCAGAACTGGAAAATGCTTGTTTCATGTTAGAGGAACTACTTCTATTTAGTTCTGGTCATTCATTGTCAGGCACTAAAAATGTGGGCGTTGTGTTGCCAGATCTACTTTTCAAAAGATAGAAATCTGCTTTTGAAATATTTCCTAATTTTTTAAGATTAATTAATTATTTTATTGTATTGTGTTTTTGCATTACACACCATACTCTCTTCCACCTCCATCCACAACCCCCAATCACCACACTGTTGTCCGTGTCCATGTGTCCCCTCTCTACTTGTTTCCCACCCCCCTCAATCTTGCCCCAGAGCCATCAGCCTGCTCTCTATCTGTGAGTCTGTCTCTATTTTGCTTGTTAGGTCAGTTTGCTCATTAGATTCCAAATATGAGTAAAATCATATGGTATTTGTCTTTCTCTGACTGGCTTATTTTACTCAGCATAATGTTCCCCAGGTCCATTCATTCTGTCACAAAGGGTAAAATGTTCTTATTTTTTATGGCTGAGCAGTATTCCATTGTGTAAATGTCCTATAGCTGTTTTATCCACTCATCTACTGATAGATGCTTGCTCTGCTTCTGCATCTTGGCGATTGTAAATAATGCTTCAATGAGCATAGGGGTGCATATATTCTTTCAAATTAGTGTTTCGTGTCCCTTCAGATAAATTCCCAGAAGTGGAAGCACTGGGTTGCAAGGCAGTTCTATTTCTAATTTTTTGAGGCAACTCCACACTGCTTTCCACAGTGGGCACAGTGCTGCCAGGTCTTTGGTTTTTTCAACAGAAGATAGAAATCCACTTTTGGAAAGTATCCTAATGATTAATAATAAGTCAAAGCAAAAGAAATGCAAACTGTCAGTTTGTGGTCTCTATCATAGAACTTTTGTTTGTGTCTATGTAGAAAACAATGAGAATTGCAGAACTTCAACTTGAAAGATAGGTATGGCTAAAGAATAAACATAAGAGGTTTCTAAACCATATTCGCAGAAACTTGGGGGAAAGTCTGTGGAATGGAAAAGGAAGAAGAGTCAACAAATGAGAAAGTGCTAGAGAACCACACATAGAAGATCAAGAGAAGGAACTAAATTCCTACTTTGGAATAAAATTTTCTTTAGAACATTGCTAGTTCAAGCAGTCTCTTAGGTTATATAGTGTCATTAAAAATTAACAAACCACTTCATTTTACAAGGAAACAATGAGAAAAGAAATATAATTATGAGCTGAAACTAGGCTCTTATTCCACAGTACAGTGGAATCTGATATATTTTGTTGGTCTCTCCAGTCAGTACACTTTCTTTTTTTAGAAGAAAATGGCCCTGGCTGGTGTAGCTCAGTGGATTGAGCGCTATGAACCAGACGATCGCCGTTCAATTCCCAGTCAGTGCACATGCCTGGGTTGCAGGCCAGTTCCCATCAGGGGATGCATGAGAGGCAACCATACACTAATATTTCTCTCCGTCTCTCCTTCCCTTCCCCTCAAATAAATAAAATATTTTTTAAAGGAGAAAAAAATGTACTGAAGGGAGAAGATGGCTCATCTGCAGAAAAGCCATGGGGAGGGCGGGGCAGGGCTGCGGAGGCGGTCCTCTGCATCTCCTGACTGCCTCCAGCTCGTGTACCTGGCAGCCTGCGTCCTCTGGGAGGGTTCCAGGGCAGTCAAGTAATCCCTGACAGGCAGATTTTAAAATAAAAATTTTACAACACAATAACTTTATGAAAATATATTTGAATGTTTCCATCTGGAGCAAATGAATTTCTCCTAAAAGTATATCTTTTCTTACTTTGCATGACCATGTATAAGATGTAGTATAAAATGTTAGGTCACCCAAGTTGGAAAAGGAGCTAGCCAGCCTTAATTTCCATTGTGGTTTTAATTAGAACCAATAAGATCTCTGCTATTTCTATCCACTGTCCCACCTATTGTTGAACTTGGCGGTAGAGGGGAGATAATTGTGAATTATACAGGCCTACACTATAAAGGGTTTTATTCATGAGCACCAGAAGGGTTGGAAGAAAATATTAGACTGTGGATTTCAAATTATTCAATAAATACTTCAAACATTTTAAATAAAGCTATTGAAACAACATGACCCACTTCAGAGTGTTGACATCATGTGTAGTAATGGGAAGTAATTATGCTATGTGAGTATCTAGGTCCCAAGCTCATTTTGGTAGGTTTTCTTTTAATATCACCAAGAATCATTGGAGAAGAGTGGCTAACTCTCAATTTAGCTCTGAGGACTCATGGGAGAGTCTGAGTGAGAAGCCAGAAACCAGGCCCAGACAGCAGTGCTTCCTGCGGGGCTTACAGGGACTCTCCCTCCTGGGCCAGGGTTCTTGTGAGCACAAGTAGGTATTTTGTGCACCCACAGCTACCTGACACTGCTTGTCCTCATTTTTGTTGTGCTCCAGGAAAAGTGAAATCTGCAACCTTAGGAAAAGGTGCAAGTTTGCCACCAAAACCATAGGAGGAAAATGCAGTTAAAGATTCAGCTTCCTGCTGAGAAGAGCAGTGTGAAAGCTACTGCAATATGGCAGAAATTCCTAACCCCAAGTTACTTTCCTTTTGTTTTTTTTATATACATTGAATTTACATATACGATTTCATTTGAAGAAAAGCTAAAAATATTTTCTAAGAAGGTTTGAAACTCACTCCCATCTGTAAATGGTCCAGAAGGAGTCGTCAGAAAGCTGGTTGAATTGGTTATCCATTGTTCAATACAAGAGCCCGGTGCCCTGATGCCAGGTCATTCATGGCCCTGTGTGAGCTCTAAGCTGCTGGATCCATGACTCTCAGCCCTGCTGCACGTTTAGAATCACCTGGCGTTCTTTCCCAGACAACAGCTGCAAAGCTCCCATCCATGGCCATTTGAGACCAAAATCTTTGAGACTGAGGCATGGACACAGTGTCTTAAAATTTCCTTAGTTGGACTCAGAAGTCTTTAATGATCCCTAAACCCCAAAAGACTGCCGTTACCTTTTGCAAAAATGCTGATCATGTCTAATACGATGTAATATTCTTTCCCACTAGACAGTGGTTGTACAGAGAGTACTCTCCAGGCTAGGGGGAAAGGAGAACCTGAAATTTTAGGGCCCCAAAATTAACTTTATGCCTTTCTTTCAGATCCATAAGTTTAAAATTCTGTAAGGCTAATGAAAGATAAGGATTATCTATTTTAATCCATGGCAGCTATTGATGCAAATCAAGAAGTATTTATTCAGCTCTTTCTTTGTGTTCAGAACCCTTTTTTGGAGCCAAGTGAGGAATCTCAACATAGAAAATGTAGCCTCTGCCTTTAGAAAACTTGTTATTTATTATTATTGAGTTGGAGGGAAAGAACGTACAAAATTAACAATAATACCCACATTGACTGTTTACTTCCTGGGTACCAGACACTGTACTAAGCCACCTCTGTGTACAATGCCACTTAACCCTCACAGTTGTAACCTTGAGAGGTTAGGCGATTTAAAGCCCTACTTTTACCTTTATTTAATAGATGAGGAAAATAAAGCACAGAAAAATTAAGTAACTTACCCAGTTATTTAAACTTACATGGTCTGAGTCCTGAATCCATTCTCCTGATCACCAGTCAACCTATAAATTAGTGAAAAATAATGAAATAGTCGTTCTTAAGCTACTAACTTTGGGGTTGTATTTTTATGCAGCAATAGACAATAGAAATGCTGGCACATAGTAAGTGCTATGTAAGTGTTAGCTAATAACATTACTATCATTGTGTACCTGGATCTTTGGTGGATCTTTGGTGCCAAATTCTGACATTCAGATATGATCAATACAGAGCTATTGTAAGTGCTCCAGATTGACCATATACGGGAACCAACATAAATAGTATTTTATTAACTTTCCAGTGGAATGTGGAGGAATTACAGATTAGTGCAAGTGAAGTTATTTTCAAGAACTGTGTTAGAAGTTTCACAGAAAATAGAACACCTTATATGGAAGTGATAACAGCACCATGCTAAACCACCTCACATATTTCAACATCTGCTGAAGTTACGCAGCTTCACACTTTCTGGGCTCCAGGATTTTGTGTCACCATTCATAATTCTCATTCTTCCTCAGAGTTACAATCAAAATTTTACTGGCTTAACCCCAGTACTTGTGAATTTTGTAGGAAGTTTTCTGTAAAATGACAAAAGTACCGATTCAAAATTCTGAGAGGTTAACAAGTAGTGAGGAGGTTTGTTTTTCCTCAGGCGAGTCCAAGACTGCTTTTTCCGAAGTGTTCTCTGGCTGCTGTGTTCATTTTTGCTGTCTCTCATGTTAAGGAGAGACATTTGTATTGGACCAGAATTTTTATCTACTTACTAATTGATTTCCCACTTGTATATTTGATGACTTGACTCATTACTTTATAAAGATCTGTGGTGTTACAGGAAAGCTGTGGAAAAAGAACACACTTTGCTGAATTGTTTGTTTCTCTTTTTTTACAAAACAACTTTGTTTGTTTAATTGGTGTGGTGGGGGTAGTTGCAGAGATTGTACTTGGCCAAAGCTAAAATCTGTTATCTTTCCCATCCAAAAAGTTAACTGAAGATGACATGACTTCTGGGAAGTGCATCGCAGCTGACATCTGGGCATGCCCCGTGCCAAAGTGTTAGGGCGAGAGATTGGTCCACCAGGAGTAGAATGTGAATCCTCTAGAAGGATTGAGTAAAAAAAAAAAATTTAATCTGGATTGTGTCACCTTTTCTGGAACTAATAAATGGCACATTTTTTTAAACCGTAACTGTCTGTCTGCTGTGTCACAGTTGGCAGCTACTTGTTTCTCTAGCATAGCTGTATGCTGTTTCAGTGGCTCCATCCCAAAGTTTGAAAACTTTGTACGTGACAGTGCATTTGAGGCTCACCATCCCAGCCCCTGGCAGAGTGCTGAACACAGCTTGGTGCTCTGAAAAGTGTTCGTGGTTGGAGTATAATTTATCCTCAGTTGCCAATGCTCTGCAGAGCCTTCTCTACAAATGCAGATCTTATTTTATTTCATCATTGCTTCAATTAATTTTTATCTTTTTTCAGTCATCCTGTTTTTCTTGTTGGTCTTGGGAAAATGAGGTTCCAAAAGTCCTTTAGGAATGCTCCTCTGCTGTAAAATGCGGTGGGACTCTAGTATCTTCATGTTTGTTTGTGATTGATGTGCAGGTCATCGTCCGAAAGCACCATCGACCCCAGATCCTTTTGTTTTCCTTGGTGAGCACTCATGAAAAAAAGACTAAGGCAGACACCTCACAGGATGATGTAAACAAATTATAAATATTTTCTACTCCCTTTTGTCCTTAAATTTGAAAATCATCATACTTAACTGTTATCTAAATCGTTGATAAAATGTTGAAAAAGACGGAACAGCACAGTAGTTTGCTTGACACTTCCTTTTAGAGTATTCTCAGTCCACTTAGTCATTAGATATGGGAACTGTGGTGGGCAAGGTCATTGAGAATCAAATTACAGAATGCCTAGAATGTCACATTAAGGAGTTTAGACTAAGGTTATTCTGGACACTGAGAAGAGTGCAGTAGCATACTCTTGAACAGGGCAGTGGCGTGGTTGTGTTTCAGAGACTTGGAGCCCAGCTGGATACTGAGGAGGACTGAGGAGTTGGAGGAACGAGGCCATTTAGTAGGCTAGTGTGACAGAGGAGTGTTGATGGGAGTCTTGGAGGAGATCCACAGGGCAAGTCATCTCTAGCATGGCTTGCTCTTAGCAAGGGTTGCAAACTAAATGCCTGCTGAGGCCAAATAATACAAATGAGTCTAGCAGCCCCCAGGAAGAGCAGCATGTCAGCGAGGAGACCCACTGGTCATCTCCAGAATGTGTCACCCACCATGCAGGCACGCAGGAACATTGTTAATGGAAATTTAGCTTTTACATAGAATCTCTTTATTTTGAAAGGTTGTCTGAATTTTTTGAAAACTCTAGACAGCCAAAACAGAACGTATCTGGAGCCAGATGGAGCTAATAGTATGCCAGCTTTACAACCTCTTGCTTTTAGCTTCTTCTGGTTGTGAATTCTTATGGTGTGACACAGTAGGGAAAGGCCTAAGGATCGGAATTAGAAAACCTTTGGTGAGGTACAGCTTGATAACGTAATTAGAAAAGAATGGAAAATGCAAAACTCATGACTCTCCTTATGGGTAGCAAAAGCAAAGATTTTAACAACTTGTCCCTAAAGAGCCCTTTGTAAATAGATTACACTTCTGGTTTAATTTTGCTTAGGTAGCACTGTTTCCTTCTTATTAGTCAGCATTGTTAGCATTTTTGAGAAATCATAGTTTTGATAGAGACTTGTGGAGGAGCTGCTGAATTACAGAATAAGTTATTACAGCAGAAAATAAATTATGCAGTGCTATAAATACTTGACTCAGTGACTCAGCAAATTCCCCTTATGTTCAAAAGGACATATTTCATGCCTAACTCATGACATCTGTTTTTAATTTCCGCAGCTTTGCAGTTGTCCCTGGTTGTCACTGATAGATTTTTCACATTATGTGAGAGACATAAAGATAAAGAGAAACCACTTTCAGGGGAGATTTAAGTATTAGAGAATGAAAGCAGGGGGAACCCTTAGTCACAGGAGTGTTTCAGTATTGATGGCAGGGGATTATCAGAAGTCAGAGAACCATCTGGAATGACTGAGAAATTAGATGATTTTAGTATACTCTTGGGTGACATTTCTAGCTAGTAAAATTAGAATAAAAATTGTGATGTTAGAGGGAAACCCTTAAAAATATGTAATTAACCTTTTTAGAGTTCAATAAGCATTTTATGTGTCTCCAGTACCCAGAGTTAAGATACTTTAACCAGACATTTGAGTTGATGCCAAGATGTGTCATAGGTGGCCTCTGCCCTCAAAGGCTGTTAGGGAAGATGCTCAGTGTATACAAAATTGTTAAATTATTCATGTTTAATCAATTAATAGTTTAATGTTTAGCTTTTAAATCCTAATAAATTGTTGTTCTTATAATAAGTATCATCTCTTAATGAGCATGATAGGAATGAGCGAAAATAGGAATAATGTAGGAACTGATTTCACCATAATACTACTTATTGTAAAAACCCCTCTCTACCTTGATCATTTTTTAATACAGATACTCTTACTGCTATTATATTTTACCACACTGAACACTAAAATCTATCCAAAGCTGCTCTATCTAATGTAATTCTGAGAGAGGTGTAACATGTTATTTCAGCACATTCTTGAGCAAAAATAATCCTAAATTTAAAAATAGAATGAAATAATTGTTAGGGAAGGATAAACAAAGTTCTATACAAGACAGTGCCCTAGTCCTCTCAGGCTGCTATCACAAATACTGTCCATTGGCTGGCTTAAACTACAGACGTTGGTTTTGTCATGGTTCTGGAGGCTAGAAATCCAAGATCAAGGTTCCAGGCAGTTCCGTTTCTGGTTAAGGACTCACTTTCTGGCTTGCAACCACCTTATTGCCATGTCCTCACACCACCCTTCCTCGGTGCACATGTACACACTGGAAGAGAGAGGAGGAAGGTTGGGGGGAGGGAGTGCCTGCTCTCCGGTACCTCGCTTTATGGAAGGACTCTAATCCTATCAGGTCAGGGCCCCATCCTTGAGTCCTTATTTAACCATAATTACTTCCTTCAAATATAACCATACTGGGGGTTAGGGCTTCAACACATGAATTTTAAGGGGGCACAGATTACTACAGATAGGTAGGATTTGAATAGACCCTTGTAGAATGAGTAGGACTTTAACCATTAGAGATTGGAAGGAGAGATTCCAAGTGGAAGAAATAGCTTGACAAATGTCGTGGCAGTGAGAAAGCAAAGAATATGTTCAGCACACAGAGCTTTCAGCTCTTTCCCTGCAGGATGGCATACAAGTGACTAGTACTCAGGAAGTTTAGAAAGAGAGAATATGGCCAATTGTTTAGTGTCTTATAAAAAACCATCATTTTCTAGTTTCAGCACTGCTCTCACTAGCCCGGTGACTTTGGTTATGTTCTTTTACTCCTGTGTGTCTTAGCATCTCCCTGTGTCAATGGAAAAAGTAACCTCCAAAGTTTCATTTAACTTAATGACTGTATCCTTCAAACAAGTAAGTGATTTCGGTTTAGCAAGTGTTACATGTTTGTGCGTGTCTGTACTTTCACATTTGTGCTCTCAGACCAGCAGATGTGCACAGTTTTATACATGTTTGATGATAGGCAGAAAAACTTACTGCCACTTACGTATGTTGAATTTGAACTCCTCCCACCTCTCCATGAATTGGGAACATGTTCCTGCATGTTCTAAGGCCCAAACTGGACCTCCCAGGAAGAGTTGACCCAGCATATTGGGGAAATACATAGTTTCTCCAGCCTGTTCCAACTTCATTAGGCTTCTTATTTCTTTCTTGCTTCACACTTCCAACTCCCTCATGACTGCTTTTGTACCGTTTTAAGGACACTTAATCTTAAAGCCTTCTTTCATATTCAGGTGTTGTCAGCTGGTTAAGGGTATCCCCAAGCCTGCAGGGACATTTATTCTTAGGAGGAGCTAGCTCCTAAACTCTAAGAAGGAAATATGAGTAGTAACACTGTAGACATTAATCAATGGACGTAGAGACTAGAGAATGAGGGTGGCAAGGTGGATTTTGTGGTGTTCCTAAAAGCCTTAGAAGTAGAAAATGAGCCCCTGAAGTTTGACCCATCTCTACTCCTAGAACAATTTAATGTAGCTTTATAGCTATTTATTCTTCCTTAGCCCTGGACCTGTCTTGGTGCACTTTAGCCAGATAATTACTACTATTTACTTGTTAAGTAGAGTTGTAGGTACAGTGGTGGGCTCACGCATACAACCACTTGGGTGACTTTGATCCAGTCTGTATGATCAAACAGATAAATCTTCCTGGGAAATGGCTACTACATCAACAGCTCATTCCTCATGCTAGAGTCTCAGTTTTAATGAATCTTTCCAAAAATAAATAAGAAACAGTAGAACAAAAGTTGAAGAAGAGCTGTTTCCTCAAAAGCAGGGGCATATTTTTTTCAACAAATACATTTTTTCTCCCTCCCCTATATATAGTCAGCTTATAATACCAAGTTTTTTCTCTCAAAAATAGGATGACCTACCTCTATCAGATACACATCCAAGTCAAGAAGGTGTTATTTTCATAATGAACTTAAACTGGGAGCTTATGTGACTCATCTGAGAATATCCTATCAGTCAGAATGTTTTCAAGGTCCAACCCCAGCATTTGGTGCTCTGTGGGCTTGCATTGACGTGGGCGCCACCTTAATGAATCACACGGGCTGTCTGTCATTCATTCTCTGAAGACCACAGTTTCAAAATAAAACCCTTAGAAAATGTAGGTGCTGGAGTGACAATTGCAGTTACTTCACCCACAGCTGACTGTGCCGTGGATGCAACCTACAATTTTAGTCTTTATTTGGTCGTTGACAAGAGTCTTCAGTTTTTGAGTCAAAACTTCAGTGAAATTCAGAAATTTAGGCCCCGTGATGTTGATTTTGTTGTTTATGGGAAATGCTTGCAAGATTTACTTTGCTTTTCGAAATTCTAACAAAATAATTGAATTTAATCTTTTTCCATCTCTGGAAAAGTTGAGTAGGTGGAAAGGAAGGAAAAGATGTACTACAGAAGTGTAATTCAGTGTTACTGTGGTTTCTGCTTTCATCTAGTAGGAAGTAGAAAATAATACATAGAAAAAGCTTATTGTCATTATATTATTTACTTGGCAAGAAAATTCAAGTTAATAATTACTTAAAATCAGAGCTTGTGTTTTTCATACAGGTTTTTTGTTATTAGAACAGTCTCTAAGATAGTGATAACATTATCAACCACAAAAGGAAAGAAATGTGCTCTTCCAGGGAACACACCTCTGTCTTTTTATCCTAATACAGCACTGACCTGCTGTGTGCAGGAAATCTAGAGCCAGATGGCTGTGGCCAGCTTTCTAGGTGCCCAGCTGCCTCACTGTCCCTGCAGGTCCCTAAACCCACTTACTGCACCCGTACCCTGGCAGGTGTCTGTCTTTTCCAGAGACATCTATGACTTCCCACTGTGACCTGTACAACACCTAGGCCACTGCCCCCCCATCTCCTTGAGCACCTGGTTTGCTGAGTATATATTAAATGCCAGTGAAATTTGGTAGTTTGTATCTTTCAAGGAATTTGTCCAATTCATCTAAGTCGTCAGTATTATTGACATAAAGTTGTTCATAATATTCCTTTATGATCCTTCTAATATCAGTAGAATCTTTAGTAATGTTACCTTTCATTCCTGATCTTGGTAATTTTGTCTTTTTATATTTAATCAGTCTGGCTAGAGATTTGTCAGCTGTATTAATCTCAAAGAACCAGCTTTAGGTTTCATTGACTTTTTTTTCTGTTTCATTAATGAATGCTTTAAACTTCATTAATTCCCTTTTTCTGCTTTTAATTTGCTCTTCTTTTTCTAATTTTCTGTAAGCGTAAGCTGAGGTCACTGATTTGAGGCCATTCTTCCTTTCCACTACAGGCACTTGGTGCTATAAATCTGCCCCCAAAGTGTTGCTTCAGTGGCATCCCACAAGTTCTGATATGTTGTATTTTCATTTAGTGCAAAGTACTTTCTAATTTCCCCTTTTTCTTCTTCTAGGATCCATGAGCTAGTTAGTTTTCAAATACCTGGAGATTTTCCAGATACTTTTCTGTTACTGATTTCTAATTTAATCCCACTTCAATCAGGGAATATACTTTGTATGATTAGAATCCTTTTAAATGCAAGACTTATTTTATCACTCAGAATGCATAGTCTTGGTAACTGCTTTGCATACAAGTGCAAGGCGTGGGTGTTTTGCTGTTGTGCTATCCATCCCAGTCAGTTTAAGTTAGTTGGTAGTGTAATTCAAGTCCGTTATATCCATGTTGACTTTCTGTTTCCATTTTTATTAAGTATTTAGAGAAGATATTGAAGTCTCCAACTGTAGTTGTGTATTTATTTCTTCCTGCACTTTTATCCGATTTCCTTCATGTACTTTGAAGCTTTTTTGTTTGGACACATTAGGTTTTTGTGTCTTCCTGATCGCTTGGCCTTCGGTGTGATGAAGTGACTGTTTTGTCTGTGGTAACATTCTTTACTTTGACATCTGAAGTATCTTCTGTTAATATAGCCACACCAGCTTTCCATCCTTTTTTTAAAGTAGACCTTTATTTTTTAGTATTTTGATATTTACCGAAGGTTACAAAGATAATATAGTTTCCACATGTCCTCACCCAGCTTCTCCTGTCAGCAACCTTTTTTTTTTCTTTTTTTCTTTTTATTTTATTTTTTTGTATTTATTTTTTATGTAACTCTTGTTCAAGTACAGTTTTCTTTCTTGTATTCCCAGCCCTGCCCCCCCCAGTGCTCCCCACCTCCCTCCCATCTCCACCCCCCACCTTAGTTATTGTCCATGTGTCCTTTATACTTGTTCATGTGAGTCCTTCCCCTTTTCCCCTGTGATTCTCTCCCCTCTCCCCTCTGGACCCTGTCAGCACGTTCTGTATTTCAGTGTCTTTGGTTACATTTTGCTTGCTTGTTTGTTTTGTTGTTTAGATTCCTGTTAAAGGTGATATCATATGGTATTTGTCTTTTACCGCCTGGCTTATTTCGCTCAGCATAATGCTTTCCAGTTCCATCCATGATGTTGCAAAGGGTAGGAGCTCCTTCTTCCTTTCTGCAGCATAGAATTCCATTGTGTAAATTCCTGTCAGCAACCTTTAAAAACTATTTGATTAAACTATAATCACATACCATACAATTCATCCATTGAAAGTATAATTTAATGGTTTCTACTATATTCCCTACCACTGAAATCAGTTGTAACACATTTTCATTGTCACAGGGTATAACACCACGCCCATCAGTTGTCACTGCCTGTTCCCCCATCTGCCAAGCTCTAGGCCACCACTAATCTGCTTTCCTTCTCTGTGAACCTGCCTGTTCTGGGAACTTTACATTCTTTCAGTTTGCACAATATTTTCAAGGTTCATCCATGGTATAGCATGTACCAGTACCCCAGATCTTCTTCTTGCCTCACGATACTGCTATAGATACGGATACAGCTCACATTATATTCACCAGTTAGTGAACATTTGGGTTGCTTGCATTATTTTTATTGTGATATAATTCATCTACTCACTCTTTTAAAATGTGAAAAGGGCTTTTCCTTCTTAAGTAATAATGGAATGCCAATTTTATCTGATCTTCAAAATTCATTTTTGCTTTTAAATCCATTTTATGACTTCTAAAATTTTGTTAACATTTCTGATCTGGTGCCATCTCCTTTCTCATTTCTTTGTTCTTGTACATTTTTGCCCAGAAATTTTTGTTGTCATTTTAGTAGGATTTGGAGACCAAAAAATACTCAATTTGCCTCATTTAACAAAAAAATCTCTTCAAATTACTTTTGAAGAAGGAAAATAAATTGTTCAAAATTCTTTTACCTTTCACTCGTTTTCAGTTTGCCTTTTTCCTCCCAGTCTGTGCCTGCAGGCATAATCACAGCATATTTGATCGTCTTCTGAAAGGTGGCGTATCATCAGTGCGTCACCGTATTAACCACTTTGATGGCAGCATGATATTCTTTTCCGTCAGTGATGTACCTAACCTTTCTTCTCTATAGTTAGACATTAAAATTGCTAACTTTGGAGGAGGGGGCATAGCTATTAAAGGTAATGCTGTAATAAATATTTTGTTGAGCTTCTGGGCTATTTGCAAGGACACATGTGAGGGCTGTGACTCACCAAATCCCTGCATATCCTGTGCCCGTACCCACAGACCCCTTTCTTCTGCTTGTTCCCCTTGCTGTTACACCTCAGAGAACACACCTTGTTATGTATCTACCAGCCTTCTTTGCGGATTATGTTCCCAGTTGACAGTGCTGTTATAAGCAACATTATTAGGTTTGCCAGCCGTCACATGTGGATTTCCTGTCTCTTCATATGAGATTATAGGCACTTTGGAGACAGGGGTCCCATAGAGCTTGGTACTGAGTTAATGAAAAACACAAGTTTTCAGTAAACACTTGTGGTTAGATCTTTGTTTCTAAACAGATTTAAGAATAATTAAATCAAATATATATTTAAAATCCATGAGTTCATTAAAATATGAGTAAAAACCTAGTCAGTCATGTATGATAGATGGTAGAAAACAACTTTAAAAAACTGGTAAATGAAAGGATAAAATAATGTATTGATTACTGCTTTCTTTTTTTTTTTTAAGATTTTATTCATTCATTTATCTTTAGAGGGGAAGGAGAGGGAAAGAAACATCAATGTATGGTTGCCCTTTGTGCGGCCCCTGCTGGGAGTTGGCCCGCAGGGAACCTGCCTGCAACCCAGGCATGTGCCCTGACTGGGAATCGAACCACGATCCTCTAGTTCGCAGGCCCGCGCTCAATCCACTGAGCTACACCAGCCAGGGTGATTACTGCTTTCTGATACGGACTCCATGTTTGGAACACAAACTAGTCAGGGAAGGGAAGTTTCTCTTTATAGAAATACTTCCACTAGTAAGTGAAGGAGTGATGCTAGAATGAGATTATCACTGTTTTTTACTCCGAAGGATTAATGAATCTAGGCACTGACCATCAACACCCTTTAGCATCACAGCAGGAGAGACGACCAGATGTGATTCCGGATTCCTGCCGAACAATCAAGCCTGAATCTGGTCAAGCCTCTAGATCCAACTACCAATTTGCAGTGAATACAGAGAACAAAAACCTGTCACATCACATGACTGTGGTACATTTAGCAACCACCAGACTGACAGAAACTTTGTTGGACAAATGATTCCATCTCTTTACCAAATAGATTGGAAGGGGGTTGGGGGCAGACAGACAGAAGAATCTGTAGATTAAAACTGACCTCACAGATGTATAAACTAATAGTGATACACGTACCTTATTTGGGTTTTTCCTGAGTTAGACTGGTGTTTGTTTGTTTTTTACAAAGCCAGAAAAACTTTTTAACATAAGATAATTAAAATTTAAACACTGAGTAGATATTTTATATTAAAGAATTATCATTAATTTTTTGAATAGTACACTTTTCAAAAAAATCTGTGTTAAATAATTTTCATTAGAAAAATAACCAATGTACAGCAACCAAAAAAATGTTAATGGGTACAGATAACAAGGGATTATGAGTCTTGGGCCCCTCAAATAATCCCAGGCACTATTAAAGGTACTGAAACCAGTCACCAGAATTGACAGTTGACCTGTATGATAGTGTTCACCCACCATTGTTTACAATGGCAAAGAACTGGAAACTCTACAAATGTCCATTAACAGAAACAAGGAAATGCTATAGATTCATACAATGGAACTCCATACTGTAGTTAAATCGTGTGGTGATTAAAAAGCTAAATTCTGTAGCTAACCTCTGAGGGTTTAAATCCAAGCTCAGGTTCCACCACTTCCTGGCACTGTTCTCTTGGACAGTTGCTTACTTTCTCTGTGCCTGAGTTTCTTCACCCTCTAAAACAGGGGTAGTAATGTATTTATCTCTGGCTCATAAGACTTCTGTAAGAAGAAATATATAATGATAAATATATAGAGAGAACTCGGTGCAAGTTAATTATAATAATAATTATTTATCAGTAATACCTGCCTAAGTTTAACAACAAAATGTATGAAAAAAAACCAAAGACCCAAACACAATATGGTACCATTTATATTAAAAAGTTTAAAGACCTGCCAGAAAGGGAGGGGGCTTAGATTTGCGTCCTTTTATTTTTAGGAATACCAAATCCAAGCAAAAGACTTGACAACAAACTTGTATTTGATTTCTACTAATTTCTGGATCACAAAGAAAATACATTAATTCATCCTCTGATCTCTCAATATTTACCATTATGGAGAATCATTAGAAAGGTAAGCGCCTTCAGGACTTCAGCCCCATGGTTCCAGCTTCCGACATTGGCACATCAAATGACTACTGGCTAATGCTGGTGGATGAACACACTTCTGCAGAAACTGAGTGTGTGGATCTGCTAAGCAACCCAGGAGAAGTTTTGAGGACTATGGATTTGAGGTTACTTGAACTGTTCAATCTTATAGTATCTGGTAGTAGAACAGGAAAAACTATACTAGATTTCACAGTCACCTCTGTTTAATTAATTGGATTACTTGTCATTCTATAAATCCCACTGACTAAATCAACCCAGCATCCTAAATACTCATTGTTTATAGGTCACACTCTTCTTCCCCTTCTGGGTTGTGTGTTTACAAAGAGCCCATTGTGTTTTGTCCCAATCGATTACATAGTTTAGTTTAATATTACATAAATCAAGGAAATATAACTTGTATACTTTGAAAAGCATCAGTGAGGGGTAGAATGAAACCTGCAATACAATCCTGTATATTCTTTACAAATATATACAGGTGTGAAACATAAATGGGAATGAAACACACCTAACTTAGGGTCATTGTTAACTCTAGGGCATGGGGTCAAGGTGCACAGTGAGCTCCAGCCAGACCCATAACATTGCGTGTCCTCTGTTTAAAACAGATGCACAAAGCAAATGTGTTTAAGATTTGGTTAAGATTTAATAAACACAGGTTTTGGATACATATTTTTCCTATTCCTGTCTTCCTTTTGTTTGTCCCTTAAGACTAAGCAGGAGGTTCATCAGAAAATACTCAGAAATTAATTCTTTTTTTTTGCACTTTTTTTCTCTAATTTTTTAATTTAATTATTTTTCAAGTACAGTTTTCTGTCTATTACTCCCATCCCATCCCACCCCCATGCTCCCCCCTCCCCCCCATTTCCACCCTTCTCAGTTGTTGTCCATGTATCCTTTATATAGGTTCCTCTAAATCCCTCCCTTATTTCCCCTGAAATCAGAAATTAATTCTTAAAGTGACCAAATACCTAGACTTTGTCAGGCCAGTGAGGATCATGAAGGGATTGCCTGGCACCATCCCTCGACTGTGCAGTGAAGTCCCCTTGTATTCCAGTGCCAGAACTGGATAGAAGATAGCCGGCAGTTTAAACTGTGAATCTTTGTATTCTGCATTATTCTTCAAGACCATTATGTATTTATAGAATCAGCCTCACCAGCCAGCTTTTTTTCCTGGAATCCGCTTTGCCTCTGAGCTTCCTAATTAGAGCCTTGGGCCTGGATATCAAACATGGCTAGCCTTAGGCCTCTCATATTGGTATCTTAACCTTTCCCTGGACCAACCCATCTCTGAGGTGATTTGTGTCCAGTTACTCGGACCTGTATCTGGCCTGCTGGTTGCTGATCCTGTGAGTTTATTCTCCGTATCCTGTCCCATGCTGGGTTTCCTTTGAATGCTGTGTGGGAAATGAATGGTATTGCTTAATCTAGTACCTCCAGGGCTGTTTTTTCTAGATAAGGAAGGAAGGCAGCACATTCTTAAACATCTCATAAAATTGCATGGCAGAATATCACATGTTTCTTTAAGACAGAATCGTAAGAATCATAAAATGTTAAGTAAAGGTAGTCGCCAAAACTGAAGGGAAAGAGCAGTGTCGCTGGACAGCAGCATGCCCCGAAGCCACCACCCTGACACTCTGCGTGTGGACTGAGTCTCCTGTCCGAGCAGGATGGAAGGTCGTGTGTGGGCCATTGTGAGAAACCATCTTGGGAAAGTTTTTTCTTCAAACCAAGGAAGTGATTAAAATCAGGAGATAGCTTTATCCACAGGAGCTTATTTTTCTTGTTTACTAAGTCTGCTGCTGCTATCACGGGATATACTGACCCTGAAACCCTAAATAGTCTCGTTGCATCTTTCTCTAGATAATTTTACTATAGTTTTTTGTTTTGTGGAATATCTTAATTTTTGTATCTTACAGAAATATTGTAGAATAATGGAAAACCTTATTTCTATTCCCTTCTCTTCTATTCATTTTGCTGTGTGACCTTGGGTGAATTCCTTTTCTTACTGGGTCTCCCAAATGCACAGTGAGGACATGCAGTATTCACCTTACCACCCACATTCTAGCCGGGCCAGACTACAAAGCTCCATTTTTGCAATTCCCATCTCGAGCCCGGTGGGATCTGGGCAGAACAGGGTGCTACTGCCCCCTGCTGTTCCCACAGACACGCCTGCCCACCAGGGCCATGGCTCTGTCCATCCTAACAGCGAGGGGCACAGTGCCCTGTGCTTGTGGTTGAAAAGACATAGCAGAAACCACAAAGAAAACAGGCAAATTTCATGTTTGGAAAAATAATATTTCTACTTGGGAAATTAATGATTTTTATGCGTGTATGAGATGCCATAGTCATTTGTGACCATCTTGCCACCAGAAAGTACCCTATAATCACCCCACGCTGCTATAATTCTCCCTAATGCCAAGCTGCGGGTTCCGACCCTTTGAGCTTCTGTCATTCTCTTTTACACCATGTTTCTGCCTAGGAACATAGACAGTTCACTTCTGTTCAAAGATTTAGGAAAGTGTTTTCATATTCACTCTTAGTTTGTAAATAAACAGAGGTAATAACTGACGGGTGCTAAGGAAAGTGGACATGCAGCATCAGTAACAAAAATGCTGAAAGAAAGATAGGGCTTTGGTGTACTCTCAGATTCCTGTTGCTGTCAAGTTGTAGTAAGAAATTTATAATTAATAACTTGCTCTGTTGATTATTCTGAAAGTACTTCATGTGAGAACCTGATAAGGATTTGTGGGGGTTTTTGGTTTTTTTAATATATATTTTATTGATTATACCATTACAGTTGTTCTATTCCCCCCTTCATTCCCCTCCACCTGCACACTCCCTCCCCCACCATTCTCCCCCCCTTAGTTTATAACCACGTGTCCCAAGTTCTTTAGATTCTATATTTCCCCTACTATTCTTGCCCTCCCCCATATCTATTTTCTACCTACTGTCTATGCTATTTTCTGTACCTTCTCCCCCCTTCTCCTCCTCCCACTCCCCTGTTGCTAACCCTCCATGTGTTCTTCATTTCTATGGTTCCACTCCTGATCTAGCTGCCCTCTTGCTTTGCTTTTGTTTTAGGTGCGGTTGTTAATAACTGTGAGTTTGCTGTCCTTTCACTGTTCATATTTTTCATCTTCTTTTTCTTATATAAGCCCCTTTAGCATTTCATATGATAAGGGCTTGGTGATGATGAACTCCTTGAACTTGACCTTATCTGAGAAGCACTTTATCTGTCCTTCCATTCTAAATGAAAGCTTTGCTGGATAAAGCAATCTTGGCTGTAGGTCTTTGGATTTCATGACTTGGAATACTTCTTTCCAGCCCCTTCTTGCCTGTAAGGTCTCTTTTGAGAAATCCGCTGACAGTCTGATGGGTACTCCTTTGTAGGTGACTGTCCCCTTATCCCTTGCTGCTTCTAGGATTCTCTCCTTCATTTTAGTCTTGGCTAATGTAATTATGATGTGCCTTGGTGTGTTCCTTCTTGGGTCCAACTTCTTTGGGACTCTCTGAGCTTCCTGGATTTCCTGGAAGTCTATTTCCTTTGCCAGACTGGGGAAGTTCTCCTTTATTATTTGTTCAAATAAGTTTTCCACTCGTGGCTGTTTCTTTCCCCCTTCTGGTACCCCTATAATCCGGATGTTGGAACGTTTAAAGATGTCCTGGAGGTTCCTAAGCCTCTCCTCATTTTTTTGAATTCTCATTTCTTCATTCTTTTCTGGTTGGGTGTTTCGTTCTTCCTTCTGGCCCATTCCATTGATTTGAGTCCCAGTTTTCTTTCCATCACTATTGGTTTCCTGGACATCTCCCTTCATTTCAATTAGTTTAGCCTTCATATGTTCCTCTAATTTGTGACTATAATCAACCAGTTCTGTGAGCATCCTGATAAACAGTGTCTTGAACTGTGCATCTGAGAGGCTGGCAATCTCTTGGTTGCTTAGAGTTATGGGCTCTGGGGCTTTGAGTTCTTCTTGAGCCATCTTTTGAACTGTTTGTGCCTGTTCCATATCAGGATCAGAGCCTTAGGTGTTCACCAGAGCAGGGCAATGGAGAACCTGATAAGGATTTGTTAAGAGCTGTTTTTTTGAGCTTAACTATGTTAACATGATTTTAGAATTCTAAAATTTTAAGAGCTGATATTCATTACATTGCATTTGTAAGAAATGGTGCTGCCTCTGACTATCTTTATGGGAAAGACAGTTGAGAACTGTGCTTTAATCTTGTTTGAATTTTGTGCCTTTAATCTCTCTTTCAAAATAAGCCTACGCACTGCTGTGTGATCACTGTTAGTCCTTAGAATGTTTACGAGAAAAAATAGATGAGGTCTGTCAAGAAGTTGTCCAGCTATGTACTATGAAAAATAGAGACAGTTATGGAAGAAGATATAAGATACAAGAAACATTGTACACAAGACAGTGATGCCTTAGTCCCCTTCAACGTAGATACCTTAGGACCTCACACTTCTCCCAGTTGCCATCAGCTGCCTTGTTGTATTGTCCTGAATCTCATTGATGCTCTGAAATCTCTTCCTTTTCAAAGGTGATTTTAGTTAAGGGAAAAGCCAAAAGTTGCCAGGTGCCAAATCTAGGCAGTAGGGGGGCTGAGTCACTTAGGTGATTGAGTGTTTCACCAAAAAACTCTACACGAGACATGATGCATGAGCAGGCATGTTGTCATGATGAAGCTGCCAATCACCGATCGCCCATAGCTGCAGACTTCTGAATCACCTGAATAGTTTCCATGGAGGAATGTTGAAGCTTAATGCAAAATTTGATGTGGATTCTTTGCTCTCCTTGCTCAGTCATTTTTTAATGTGATAGCCTCACGGTACACATGCTCACTCAACAACGTCTACCAACCCCACTGACTAGTACAGTCATTGTTTGCACATGTGTATTCCAGTCCACTCTCCTTGGCTGCCAGGTTACATCGACGTCACGCAAACTGTACTTGTTATATTAATGATGGCTGGATTTTTTCTGGACAGACCTCTTGTGTGCAACCCACATCCCAAGTATTTTGGAGAAAAGTGTAGAAGGAGTGTGTGATTCACAGTGTGTGTGGCCCTGCTCACCTACTCACAGCACCACACACATTGTGTACGTGCTTTTTCCATAGGGAGATAGTACCTGTGTTTCCAATGAGTAGACAGCGTTACACAGACCAACAGTGATCCTTGTGCAACATTCCCTTAGGGAACTCCTGATTTTTGCTTCATGGTCAGCCCCAGCTTAGAGCCACCTAATAGACATACACTCGATCACCACAACAGCAATACATAGAACTGTCTTGAGAGGGACTTAACACAGGGGATATGGAAATACACAGACTCTCATAGGCAAAATCACAGTCACACCACTTCTAACTGTACAGGTACTATACATTTCATGGTACACATAGTGCCTATTCCAGTCTAGGTTTAGTCTGCTTGAGACCAAGAAGGAAATTAGCATGTATTGAACATATAATTTTTACTAGTTATATTATACATCTATTATGTATCCCTAAAAAATGAATCAACTTTTGCTACATAACTGTTTTACATATTACCTTAATAGTAATCTTCAGTGTCCAACATTTCAGAAGATTATTCACTTATTAAAATGCTTCAGCTTTGCGCAGTGGCAGTATCGTAGCCAATGAGGTTTATCCGAGGCGCGATTATTGCTAATTAAAATGCTTCAAAAGAAAACTTACATTATCTGAAACTTTAGTTCTACTCACAGAAAATAGATGAACTCAATTCCAAGGAATAAAACGAACAAAAAGAGTCTATCTATTAAAATGTCTACCTGCTATTTACTGAGAAATAATGGATTAAAAATTTTTTGAAATATCTTTTTTTAACTTTTAGAGATGAAAGCAACAACTGTGGAAAGATGACTCAAAGCATTAACTGAAATTTGGCAGAGTAAATTATCTATAAATTTTAAAATACAGGAAACACTTGAGACCTTGCTTCTTGACATATGTCATCAGTTTGGCTCAAATAAGCTCTTATAAAAATTTAAATAAAATAAAATGTATTGTTTTTTGAAATCATATTAGAGGTTACGGGCAGAATTTTAGTTTGGGAAATACCTAAAGAGCAGGAGAAAAACAGACAGCAGTGATAATTGGTACTTAATGTATTTTATGCTTTGCTTTCTGCTCCTTTGCAGGACAGTTTCGCGTAGTAAAAGCAGGGACTCTGGAACCAAGCAAACTCTGGGCTTGAAACCTGCTTTACCGCTTATGTAACTGCCGTATGGCCTTGGACTTACACCTCCTTGAACTTGTTTTCTCTTCCTTAAGTTGGCAGTAATAATGAGTCTTACAAGATCTTTAGTGTTAAATGAGACGTGTTGATGAAGGTCCTCAAATGCCTACAAGAACTGGTTTTCCTTCCCGCCATTGTTAATCACAAGAGTTGGGTTTATTCTCACTCTGAAGTCCCAGCAGGAAGTCCTGAAAAGGAAGGTTTGGTTTGAGATTACCTTCTCATACCCAGACTTAGTTACCAGAAAATGCCCATGAAGCCCAGGACAGTCTGCTAGGGAC
The DNA here is from genome assembly GCF_014824575.4 of Sturnira hondurensis. Taxonomy (NCBI): domain Eukaryota; kingdom Metazoa; phylum Chordata; class Mammalia; order Chiroptera; family Phyllostomidae; genus Sturnira; species Sturnira hondurensis. The sequence continues at coordinate 6,926,641 of NW_028079136.1, forward strand.
TCTGATGGCCAGGCAGCAGCCTTGCTGGGGAGGTAAAGGGCTAGTGTGAGCAGTAGGGAGGGTGCATTTCCTCTTGAGCCCCAAATTCCTAATATGCCTTCATTCTGTGTGTGAGGACAAGCTGTAGGCTCACTCACATTTCAGTTAGCACCCCTGATGTACTCTAAAACCAAGTAGAAGAAATTTTAAATTATCTGGAGTTTTGAATTTAAGTTATAGCGGATTTTATTATGCGTTCTAATTGTAGGAAAGCTACCAGCTCTACAGTGCCTACTGTGTACATGATACAGCACCAGGCATTTTCATATATTCTCTAACTCATATAATAACTTCATATAATAACATTCAACTTGTTGCTGAAATGTTCCATTTTAATGGATAAGTGATCAAGACCTTAGGGGTTTTCAAGCAAGCCCAAAGTTGCCAGTTCAAAAATGAATAAGTTGCTGGTTGCTAGGCTCATATTGCCATAAACTCCTATTTAGATGAGTCCTTTGAGCACATCTGCGGTTAACTGTGGCCCCTGTTGCCTTTTGAACTGTCCTAACTCTGCCAGCCCTGTGGTGATGTCTGCTGTATGTTGTGTGTTCCCACAGAAACTGGCCCCCGGAGTCAGCCAGTTTGCTTACACATGTGTGCAGGACCACCCCATTTGGACAAATCAGCAGTTTTGGGAGACAACCTTTTACAATGCGGTGCAGGAACAAGTTCGTTCCCTCTATCTGTCAGCCAAGGAAGACAATCATGCCTCACATCTGAAGCAAAAGGTAAGATGAGACGAGAAGAAAGATACATGTGAGAGTCTGGGATCCTGGCTTCTAGGAAAGCTTGTTCAGATTTTCCCGGGGCAGAAGGGAATCTGGCCACTTTCCTGCAGCATGTTGGGGGTTTACTTTATGCATCTCTGTAGTGAGCATCTTTCTGCTGTTGATTTCCGACGTTGTATTTTTTCCATAATTACTTCTTAATACAGTCCATTAACACTAGAACATTTTAGTATTTTTTAATAAATAAGAATTTTCTGGAAACAATTATAGGAAATTGAACAGAAAGAACATACCTAAAATACCTAGGCAGATGTCTTTGTGCCATTTGCTTCTTGAAGAAATGTCAAATTAAAATGAACTGACTTTAAAATAAATGTAAAATTTATAAGTTTTGTTCAAAATTATGCCAGTAATGAATCTAAGTCTTCTTGTAATATTCTATGTTCCTGTACATTTTATCAGCATGAAATATTTTTGAATATCCATAAAATATTTAAAAATAGAGAAAGTTTGTTTTTCATTAGAAAGNAGGGAATCTGGCCACTTTCCTGCAGCATGTTGGGGGTTTACTTTATGCATCTCTGTAGTGAGCATCTTTCTGCTGTTGATTTCCGACGTTGTATTTTTTCCATAATTACTTCTTAATACAGTCCATTAACACTAGAATATTTTAGTATTTTTTAATAAATAAGAATTTTCTGGAAATAATTATAGGAAATTGAACAGAAAGAACATACCTAAAATACCTAGGCAGATGTCTTTGTGCCATTCGCTTCTTGAAGAAATGTCAAATTAAAATGAACTGACTTTAAAATAAATGTAAAATTTATAAGTTTTGTTCAAAATTATGCCAGTAATGAATCTAAGTCTTGTAATATTCTATGTTCCTGTATATTTTATCAGCATGAAATATTTTTGAATATCCATAAAATATTTAAAAATAGAGAAAGTTTGTTTTTCATTAGAAAGAACAGTTTAAATTTTTCTGAAATTTTAAAATGTTCACTATCTGATCTTCAGCAATTCATGTTACCCTTGTGCCTTATTTCCTCACTGTTAAAATGAACAGGTATGATTCTGTAAGCTCGTCATATCTAATACCGGTAAAGCCCATTGAAGAGTGCCTCCCATGTAGTGAACAATAAATGTTAGAAATGTGCGTCCTCATTAATTAGTGAGGCTAATGAGAGGCTAAATGTCAGTGTGGACTTACTTTAGGCGTAACTTCATATTGTCAGTACAGGCTGGGCTAACGGCTGCAGCTGCTTTCCAACATTCTTGATTTTAAGTTGGCCTCGTATTTTGTGAGATAAGTGAATTGAGACATCTAACAGAAACTATACAATAGTATTCAAATATTTCTATGCCTTGTGTATTTAAACATATTTTTGATCTAATATTGAGTGTGGTAAGAACAGGAACTTTATTTTTTTCAATTTATTTTATTTTTTTAGAAACTTTAATAACAAATAGCACTCACTGACCTCTATCTGATATTCCAAATCATTGTGCACTGTTAGTGTGAATTGGGCTTAATTTAACTTAAACTCAGATTTTTCCTTCTAAACACCAAATGCACTTGGGAAAGGACAAACACTGTTGACTTAAGGTCATGTCCCAGGAATAACCGGGCCCATGGGGTGCTCTGGTAGTTTTTTAGCAGCCGTAATGCTAACACTGGTGTATCTCAAAAGCATCTGTAAAGCAAGCACATCACTGCTTCTGTGTCTGTATTCTAAAGGAATTTGTCTCTGAGCCCCAGGTTAGAGACAAGTAAGATGTAGATGGACCAGGTATTCACAAGCTTTAAAGTGCTATGCAGATGTTGGTTACTATTATTGTCTAACTTCTTACCCTATTAGGAAACCCTTCTTAAAAATTCCATAGTCAGCCATATATTCATGTATAATGTTTGGCTCCCACATGTACAAGGGAATCTAGCTCTGTATTTTGACTTTGGATGCTCCATCTCCTTCTCCCAAAGAGCAGAAGAAAAGAAATGTATCAGAGTATTAGTGATGTGACTTGAACATTCATACCTAAGCACTTATAGGTACTTGGGTTAATAATCTGTTGTAACTGGCAACCAGAAAGGGATGAAGTCACTAAGTTTAATAAATGCAGTGAAATGTCAGCAATGAGAAGGGTATCGATCTGTGCTTCGCTGTTGCTTCCTTGGGTTTGTCACTTGGTTCCAGGCCTACTGGATCTGGGTAGAAAAGATTAGATTTAGATTTTGTTTGTTGTTATGTTTTGTGTATATGTTTTCATTTTTGCTGATGCAGGTATAATAGATGAATGATTAAAACATCTTCCATGTTTTTTTGAAGCACATGTGAAGTAATAGGTTTGGATTGTGTTGCTTTGTTTTTTAGGACAAGCTCCCTGGTGACCAATATCAGGAGAAGACGGCAATGGACCTTGCAGCCGAGCAGCTCCGCCTTTGGCCGACTCTGAGCAAATCAGCTCAGCAGGAGCTGGTGCAGCGGGAGGAAAGTACTGTCTTCAGTCAGGCCATTCACTTCGCAAACCTCATGGTCAACCTGCTAGTTCCTCTAGATACAAGTAAAAACAAGCTGCTGAGAACATCGGCACCGGGCGACTGGGAGAGTGGGAGCAACAGCATTGTGACAAACAGGTACCAAAATGTGGACACACAGAGACCCTCCTCTTCTTCCCGGCTTAGCGGAGAATATGACATATTTTGGGAAAATATTGCTATACCTATTTCAGAAATTAACTATTTTCAAACTTGCTCAGCTGTTTTCCACGAGAAGACCTTCACTTTATCCGACTCTTAACCACCACCCATACTTTCTTATCCTTCATGACCTGATTTTTCCAGAGTCTCACCCACCGCTGATCCAGCCCTTCAGTTACTTTCTGCTGTAGCAATTTATAGGCAGCGCTTTGGAAGATTACTAATGAGCTCTTTCTTGCTGACATGGTTGTTTCTTGGCCCTCTTTTCCTCGTTTGTCCGTCATGTTTGCGTGTGGTCCTGTCCTCAGCCGCACTGTCCCTTAGCCCTACAACAAATTTTCCTACCCATGAGAACAAAACCCAAGGCCAGACAGAATCTGGCCCCTCACTACTACCCTGACCTCATCTCCTGTCATTTTCTGGTCAGCCAAACTTGTCTCTCTGCTAAGGCGAATGTCAAACACTCTAAGCATAATACTGCCTCAGGGCCTTTGTACTTGTTCCACAGTCTAGAATACTTTCCTGGAAATGGTCATGGAATCACTCCTTGACTTCATTTTGTCTTGGCTCAGATGTCACCTACTCAGTGAGGCCTCCCTGACTTCTCTAGCTGAAGTAGCACACCCATCACTCTTTTTCCTTCCTTGCTTTTTCCCCCCTTCATGACATTTTCTACAACCTGATTTACATAGTGAGTGGGTAAAGCACCACGTTCTTTACTGCTTTGGGATGAGCTGATGGTTGTATTCACTGCTTGGCTTTACTTTAACACTGATTCAGCCCTTGTGGTTGGGTTTGAGGAAAGAGAACGTAGGTTAGAAGAGGCAGGTGAGTCTTCTCCCTGATTGGCTCTGAAAGAGGCAGGGGGTGGGGCGCTTGTTGAATGGTGGGAACTGAGTTACAAGGGCAGGGGTTGAGCGTTCACTTCTGCTGCGCTTCAGATTTACTCCCGTCTCTTGCGTGGTTTTATCACCTACAGAAGGTTGGTGGTTCCAGAGCGACCAAAAGCGTTGCGATGCACTCAGAGCAATGTAAATACTGATAAGAGAAGGGTTCTTAGGACAATTTGGTTCTTCCGTTTGGAATAGTGTGCTATTTGCTGAAAACAGTTCTGTACTTTGCCTACCAGGTAAATGTCCCCCAGGTGCCAAAGGCCAAAGACAGCTGTGTTACTTTGACTCATTGTGATAATAAACTTATGAGGACAAGTTTGTTTATTTGTTTGTTTGTTTGTTTTCAAAGTTTTAAGTATCAGATAATAAATGAAAGAGTCCCTTTTTGCTTCATTTTTATGGTTCCTGGGTTCCTTTTAGGAGAATGACAAGAAAGTATTCCTTACCTCCCCCCCAAAAAAATCTGGGTCCAAAGGACAATCCCTGACAGTAGCTTCCTAATGTAGACAAACAGAATACCGTGTTTCCCCATTCACTTACAAAGGAGCCCCGGCGCTAAGTGAGCCTTCTGTGAGGGGAAGTTTGAATTGCTGTGGGAACTGACTGTGATACGGTTCTCCTTCATCATAGTCGGAGTACTGACCGTGCTTTCTTCTCCTGACTCTCTTAGTATCGCAGGAAGTGTAGCCGAGAGCTATGATACAGAGAGTGGGTTTGAAGATTCAGAGAATAATGATGTTGCCAATTCTGTGGTGCGTTTCATCACACGGTTTATTGACAAGGTTTGTACAGAGAGTGGCGTTACCCAGGACCACATCAAGAGCCTTCATTGCATGATACCAGGTAATCATTCTGCAGATATTAGAGAAGCAGAGTATTGGAGATCTTCGAGTGAGAACTGTTCTTATGGGTCTACTTTTTCTAGTATAACACCTGTAATGCTTGTCTTCCATGTCATTCTGCCGTGCTGTTTACGGTCCTCCCTTGCTCTCCACGGAGGGCTGCTTCCTGGATCTGTTGATGCCCAAGTCCCTTATAGAAAATGGCATCGTATTTGCATATAACCTCCAAACATCCTCCCGTCTACTTATCTCTAGATTACTTGTAACACCTAGTACAGTGTAAATGCTGTGTAAGAGGTTGTTCTACTGTGATGTTTAGGGAATAATGACAAGAAAGTCTGTGCAGATTCAGCATGGCCACAATCATCATAGACCCAACCACATAGTATATGCAGCAAAATGTAACTTTTTAAAATTTTTCTGACCCACACTTAGTTGAATCTGCAGATTTGGAACCCACAGATAAGGAGGGCCAACTGTACTTATGTCTGATTAGCTTTTTCAAATATTTTTAAATTACGGTACAATATAATAACAAAATTTGCCATTTTAAACCACTTTCAGTATAAAACTCAGTGGTATTAATTACATTCACAATGTATACAATCTTCACCACTCCACTATCTATTATAAAACTTTTACATCACTCCAAAACAGACACTCTGTACCCATGAGGCAGTAACTCCCTGTTCTCTACTCCCTAGCTCCCGGCAACCTCTAATCGGCTGTCTGTCTCTATAAAGGTGCCTGTTCAGGACATTACATATAAGTGAAATCATATGATATCCGTCCTTTCGAGTCTGGCTTATTTAACTTCGAGTGATGTTTTGGGGGTTCGTCCATGTAGTGGCAGTTATCAGAACTTCATTCCTTTTTATAGCTGAATAATGTTGTATTGTACCGCATTTTATGTATCCATTCATCTATTGATGGACACCCAGATGATTTCCACCTTCTAGCTTTTGGGAACAGTGCTACTGTGAATCTTCACATACAAGTGTCTGTGTGTGTCCTTGTTTTCAGTTCTTTTGGGTATATCCCTAGGAGTTGTTGCTAAATCTATATTTAACTCTTTGAGGAACTACCACAATATTTTCACTTTTCAAGTCTAGAATATCCAGATTGTTGTAATTCTGCATGTTTTGTGCTCTTCCATCTCAAATACTCTGACTTGTCCCAGGAATCGTGGCTATGCACGTTGAGGCCCTGGAAGCAGTGCATCGGGAGAGCAGGAGACTTCCACCGATACAGAAGGTAATTACTTCAGACCACACACTTTCAGGGTGTAACATCTCTCCTTAAAAACAGCAGTAATAGACTCTTGTGTCCCGGGAAGTACCGTCTCCTAACCTTTTACAGAGACCAGCTTCAGTTTTAACAATACATAAAACTTTCAGAGGAGTTCATTACATAGGTCCTCATAAAAAGGATATTGAATAGTGGATTCAACAAAGGAGCAACAGCAACCTCTTGTTGAGGCTGCTTTTATAGGCAGAACATAAATTATAAACATTCTAACTTCTAAGCTCAAGCTAAGATTTTATGCCCTGCCTAATTCCAAAAAAAAGGTCTTAGGACTATTACCATAAAAATGCCAGGTCCTTACATCTGTATACATTACAAGCATACATCGCAAATATCTGGGAAGTCTATTAAAAATTGGGAGTCCTGCACCCTACTCCAGCCTCCTGGTTTCTTCTTTGCCAGCCGGAGTACCCTGGGAGTTGGCCTGGGAACCTGTGCTTTCCCAAGCCTCCCAGATGACCGTTAGCAGCAAGTCTGGCACCAGTCAGACCATCTTCAAGTTCAGTCTGGGTTAGGGTTCAGACAACAGAATTGTTCAATTCAAAGGAGAAATCAGAAGCCAAATGCACAGGAAAGAGAATCTGAGACACGGTGTTCATTATGCTTTGACTTTACATTTAGCTCTAGTCTTCTTAGAGCCAAGGAAAATAATAATGCTGATTTATATAGTTTTTATTTAAAAAGTAACATGCTAGCTCTTCAGGAGAGATGGATATTTTTTTTTAATTACTGAACTCTTCAGAGGAGAGTATCATGTGGTTCCTTATTTCCCAAGATGTATAAATGTTCATTACTTGGCTACTTATTGTGTTCATCTTTTTTTTTAAGTAATTGGGTTTTTTTTCAATTTACAAACATAACAGTGCTCTTTGCCTAACATTGAAACATTAAAGAAACACATGTTGTACAAAGTGAAAGCCTCCCATGGTCTTGCCCACCCCGCCCCGCCACTGCCCTTAACCGTGATGGCACCACCTCTGACAGTTTGGTTCATAGTCTCAGATTTCCTTTTTCCAAAAAAGGGATCATCATATGCATACTTGTTTGCAATTTGTTTTTTTACTTAACAGTGTATTCTGAATATCATTCTATGTTAACACTTAAAGATTCATGTCATTTTTTAATGATTGCATTGAATACATGTTTCAAACATTTTAGTAATTTCCAGTGACTTCCTTTTCGTAAGTGATGCTGCAAAGAATCTTTCCACACTTGCATGCAGATAAGACGTTTGTGCCTCTTCCCAAACCTGTTTTCTCGTTTTGGTTGTTTGGGAAGTCTGGCTCAGGTCTTTCAGGTCTGTAACAGGAAGATAACCTTGTCTGAGTGCCTAAACCACACAAGAGTAACGCTTAAAGTACCTTTTCTGTTGTTAGCCCAAGATTCTTCGACCCGCTCTGCTGCCAGGGGAGGAACTTGTCTGTGAAGGCCTTCGAGTCCTGCTGGATCCTGATGGAAGAGAAGAAGCCACTGGAGGCCTTCTTGGGGGGCCTCAGCTGCTGCCGGCAGAAGGAGCCTTGTTCCTCACCACGTACAGAATTCTGTTCAGAGGGACGCCCCATGATCAGCTAGGTGCGGCTCATGTTACACCGTCAGAACCTGGCTATGTCGGTCCTACATGAGGACTTGATTCCTCATGTGTACAGTGGTTTGCAGATCTTTGCAGATGCAAGTGAGCCTTATGCCACACAGGGGCTTTTTAGAATACTTTTGTCTATCACAGCTAACGATTATTTGGATCAGAGATTCTTACTTGAACCAAGGGTGTCTTCTTAACAGTAAGTTCACTGAAATGATCATAATTTTACTGGCAGCATATTGTGACCTGGGAATAGTCACAGTATCTGGTTGGTAACAATGCCCTTTGCCAGTTTGCCCCACCTTTCTGAGTCCTACACACAACTGTACAGCTAGCTTTTTTGGAACAGTGTGCTAAGCACCACAGGCAGTACTGCATCAACTAACTAACCCACCTCCCTCTCATCCCGTTTCAACTAACCCCACTCCCCTCTTAGCAGGCAGCTTCTGTTCACTACATTTCCTCAACTTCCATTTCTATTTTCTGTTACCCTACATAGTCGTCTATGTTAGCAAGAAGTAGCATGTCCTATCAAGTCTCTTTAAAATCACTGTAGTCTCTATACAAACTATTCTAGTTGATGGGAAAACTTACTGGGTTTGGGTAAAACTATTGGACTACAAACCAAGCAGCTCGGATTGAGATTGCTGTGACCAGTCTTGGTTTCTTAGGTCCCCTAACCTCTCTGGGATTCCGTTTCCCCTTCATACAGTGAGTGAATAGAGCTTGATTAGTGAAAATGCAGTGGTTCACAAACCTTGACTGATGAATTTGAATTANTTAAAATCACTGTAGTCTCTATACAAACTATTCTAGTTGATGGGAAAACTTACTGGGTTTGGGTAAAACTATTGGACTACAAACCAAGCAGCTCGGATTGAGATTGCTGTGACCAGTCTTGGTTTCTTAGGTCCCCTAACCTCTCTGGGATTCCGTGTCCCCTTTCATACAGTGAGTGAATTGAGCTTGATTAGTGAAAATGCAGTGGTTCACAAACCTTGACTGATGAATTTGAATTATCTAGAAAGCTCTCCTTTTTTTAACTTCCTTGCGGATGTGGCTCTGTTGGTTGGAGTGTTGTCTCATACACCAAAAGTTTGTGGGTTCAGTCCCCCATCAGGGCACATACCTAGCTGGCTGGTTCAGTCCCCACTCAGGGTGTATGTGGGAGGCAACCAACAGATGTTTCTCTCTCTCTTCCTCTTCCTTCCTCTCTTTGTAAAATCAATCAATATATATATATGTGTGTTTAAACATACCAGTTCTGGGCCTAACCCTCAAACAATTGAATTAAAATCTGAATTAGGATCCTAAGAATGCAGAGACCTAGGCGTCTGTGTGTTTTTAACCCCCAGAAATGACTGTGACGCATGCTGAGGACTAGGCACTATGGGACAAGCGGTCACTGAAGTTCCTCCCTCCCCTGAAAGTACTCATCCATCAACATCTGCTGATTGCACGCTGTGTGCCATGCATTCCGTTAGACAGTATAGTTCAGACATACGAAATGTAATGTCTTGGAAAAGCTCACAGTTGTATAGCTCTTGTGTGGCTAGAATCAAGATGGCCCATTATTTCGGTCATGAAAGATTGCTTAATGCATAATAAGCAAAAAGCTCATAAATTTCAATAAACAAAATGAATCTATGGAAATAGTTGTGCTGATTTTTAAAAAAGAGTGAAAATAGAGCAAAATTTCTTTGTCCTCTGCTGTCAAATTATTATACATAAATTACATTTGTATTTGAAAGCATATGTATTTTTTAAAGATTTTATTTATCTTTAGAGGGAAAGGGAAGGAGAGAGACGGAGAGAAATATCAATGTATGGTTGCCTCTCGTGAGTCCCCTGCTGGGAACTGGCCTGCAACCCAGGCATGTGCCCTGACTGGGAATCGAACCACAATTGTGTGGTTCACAGGCCCACACTCAATCCACTGAACTACACCAGCCAGGGCTGAAAGCATATGTATTTTGGGAAGATACTATGTATCCAGTACTTACAATTTTTTGTATTTTTGTAAGTTCAATGACCATAAACATACATATTGGGCATATAAATATATGAGACCCTTGGTCATTAGAGCAATTTAAATTGCTCTAATTTATTTCAAGCAAATCAATGGCATACTTAGTGTGAAAGCTGTATTGTCCTCTTATCCTGTCAATTTTAGGGTTAATTTCACATTTTTTATTAGAGAAAACCTTTTTTTATTTGCCTCTTTCAGTGTATTTCCCTTTTTAAATTTTTAATATACTATTTGTCCTTTATAGTACACAGAGAAATCTGATCATTTTAGATGTGTTATATAAACGTAGGTGTTGCATACATCCATGAACTTAAACCCTTTGTACATCTAATTTTGTTTAGCCTCTGGGTATGAGCTTAACATGAATATTCCAGTTTAGGAATTGACAGGTCCAAGAAATAAGGAATTCTGATGATGATGAGTGGATAAACATACTGCCACTGAAGTCCCATAAACCTGATTCAGAGCTCACCCCTCTGGCCTATGAGCTGAGGGCCTTGCATGTTGTTCCCCCTGTTCTGTTCCTGGTGTGGCTGTCTGACCTGCCCTCCCTCTACCCCTCTACAGATCTAAACCTACACTCTCTTCAAAGCTCGCCTTCCCTCTCACTTCCTCCAGGAATCATTCTGTAGCCGTTGAGCATGTAGAAGTGAATGGCCATGCAGTAAAATTAATGAATGTGAGTCCAGAATCATGGCATTTTCTCTCTCTGAATTCCTGGGCATTGCCCTCTCCAGATGCATTCCTCCAGCAGAGGCTGACGGAATGAGCAGCAGAGATGCTAGAAATGTGCAGGAATGTGCTATTGCTGAGTCTGTGCCCTGTCTTCCTATAGTTGGTGAGCAGACGGTTATGCGAAGTATTCCGATTGCCTCCATCACCAAGGAGAAGAAGATCACAGTGCAGAACCAGCTACAGCAGAACATGCAAGAAGGACTACAGATCACGTCGGCATCTTTTCAGGTATTAAGAAAGGGGGGCCATTCTTCTGTTAGTTAAAAGTTTTCTACAAATGATGTCAGGGCTGCTTTCTCTGGTCATGTGGTCAGTGGTTGGTAGATGAGGAGGATCAGAGGGTCTGAGAGGATAACCTTCAACCGTGTAACACATGAATAGTCTTGGATTTAATCCCTCATTTCCTGAGCCCTGTGGCCAACGCAGAATATCAACAGATCATCAGTCAGTATTCAGTAATCTTAGAAATTCAGACACACGCACAACTGACTTTTGTTCTCTGCCGAGGCGTGCCTCAGTCTGTGTTTGAGAAAGCCTTTGCACAGGAAGCAGTTGGCTCGGCATTTGCTTCAGGGAGCTCTGAACGCATCAGAACTTGTGGAATTACCGTTGCAGACCAGATGCTGGATGAGTGGTGTTTTCTTTGTTTTTTGCTTTGCTATTCTTAATGCTTTGCCTCTGGCTTCTCAGGTTTCCAAGGGCTCCAATTCTTTCCTCATTCCTTCTGGTCAAGAAGCCCTCCTCTCTCTTTTCTCCATGTGCTAATTATGGGAATGAGAGGCTGCAGATCTCTGGGCTGCAGACCTTCTCCCATCACCTGAGAGCAGTGACTTCCTAGAGATTTCTTCACTGTTGCAGCTGCCAAAGGACTGTAAATTAGAGCATCGCTGACTATCCTGGTTGGGATTCCAGTCCAAGTTTTTCCTTACTAGGTTTATAAGGTCTCAGGGTAGGAAGAGACCTGGTTAGGCCAAATTCCCTATCTGGAACCAGCAATTGAGAAGTGAGAAGGCCGTGTTTCCTCCTCCAGCCACTAGCAGTTAACTTCCCTATCACATCAGAGAAAAGGTAGCTGGAAAGCAAGGCGACTTCAAGATACATGATTTTTCTTGCTAACTAAACCTCTCTGTCAATTAAACCTCTCTGAGTCATCGTTTTTATTTTTAAAATTAAAAAATTGTATTGCATGACATCCAAGTCCCCTTCAACCTGCAAACTCTTGCCATTTATTATTGTTACTTTTTGTTATTTTAGTAATTTGGGGGAAATTATCTGGAATTCCTTAATGCTTTGGATATGTTTAATCTCTTTCTTTCTAGTTGATTAAAGTAGCGTTTGATGAAGAAGTGAGTCCAGAAGTAGTAGAGATCTTTAAGAAGCAGCTGATGAAGTTCCGTTACCCTCAGTCCATTTTCACCACCTTTGCTTTTGCTACTGGGCAAACTACCCCACAAATAATTTTACCCAAACAGAAGGAAAAGAACACTTCCTTTCGGTAAGAACACCGTCTGCTCTCTTCACTTTAGCCCTGCACAGTGCACTGGTGGGGGGAGTGGCCTGCCCCTGGGGTCCAGGCGTACGGACTGCTCTCTCTTTGCCATTCTGTCGAGCCTGTTGGACTAGGCCTAGAAGGCAGCACTGATATTTGTAACAGGTTTCAAAAGTGAAAGCTACAAGAGGCTTGACTCTTATGTCTATGCTCATGATACATTTTTAAATGTGAAATTCTATTTTCCTTTTTTCCATAAAGATCACTCGCTGACTGCCTTTGAGCAGTCCATTCAGTTTTCAGTCATATCCAGGTCTAGTAGACATTCTGCTTTGATCTAAAAATGGAAGTCTTTCTTTTTCTTTTTCTTTTTTGTAACTTTTTGTTTTAATGCAATTTCAAATTTACAGGAGAGTTACAGCCCCAGTACAAAGAATCCTGTGTACCCTTTATTCGTATTCACAACTGTTAGTACTTGCTCCATTTTCTTTATCATTCTCTCGCATATATATTTTTTCTAAACCATTTGAGTTACAGACATAATGCCTCTTTATTCTAAAATACATCAGTCTGTATTTGGTAATAATAAAGATACTGTTGTATGTAACCACAGTGCAGTAATCACATCCAGGAAATTTCATTGGTATAGAGCTTATTTACCCAAAGTTCATATTCAGATTTTGCTGATGAGCCTTTATAACTACTTGTTTTTCTTGCCTGGTAAAGGATCCAATCCAGGATCAGGCATTGTGTTTAGTTGTCATATTTCTTTAGAATAAGCCCTAATTTTCTAAGGAAATTTTCTAGGAATTTATGTTGAAATTTAAATTTTAGTTATTACAGACTAACAGTTGCTTTAAAATTCTCTTCAATTAGTGATAAAATATAGGGGCTAATATTTCAGTTCTTTAATCATTAATCATCTGAAGTTTGGGTATCTGCCAATACAGATTATATATCAGGGAGTAATCTGCAGACTTAAAGGGAAAAAAGCTTTTCCTTTGCCTGAAAGTGACTTTTGCTGGGCATTGTAGAGAGTTGAGGCTCCAGACAGCTTGTCATTTCTCAGTTGCCTAGCTAGTCACCTGGACCATTTAACAGGTGGCAAGGGAAGGAGAACACACATATCCAGGTATGACAGGATGAAGCATGAACAGCTTTGTAGGTGTTTAAAAGTGAGCGAAGCATCTTGTCTTAGCACTGTGTAGTCACAGAGGAGCCTTTGATAATCATGACCCCAGCCCTGTAGAAGCAAAGCTTCTCACAGTGTTTCGTGGGTAGAAACCATCTGGGAAAAAGTTACTGAATACTCATATATATAAAGTTAAGCTTATAGTATCAAGTTTATACTATCCAGCTACAAAAGAGAGAGAGCAGTTTAAATTTTTAAAATATCTTAGAATTGTCTTTTTTAAAAGAAAAAATTTTATTTGTTTTTGCAAGGAGAGGAAGGGAGGGAGAAAGAGAGGGAGAGAAACATTGATCTGCTGCCTCTCACACACCCCCACCTGGGGACCTGGCCTGCAACCTAGGCATGTGCCCTGACCAGGGATTGAACCAGTGACCTTTTGTGTCACTGGCCAGTGCTCAGTCCACTGAGCCACACCAGCCAGAGCAGAATTGTCTTGATTATATAAAACAAAGCTACAGCTGTAGTTGGAAAAATTTTTCAAAAGTCACATTGAGCTTAAATTATACTTGAAGTGATTCACAATACACTTTAATTTAGGAAATACCAGTATTTTATTATTTTTAATAATTATCTAAAATATATTTCATAACCTGCAGATTTACATTTCAAATGACTAAAGACAGGTCTGATACAACTATTTGACAATAAAAGAATCCTTATCACTTTTCACCAGATGGTAAGAAAACACAAAAAGAGTTCTGTTCTTTGTGGTAGAGAAGAATGTAATAAAAAACAATCTTAGTTGAAACCTTCATCTCAATATGATTATTTAGGAAATAGGTTCTTTGTTTAGTGCTCTGGATTATAAATAACCTGTGCCCACATTTTCTATCAGCCAGAAAAGGTAAACTATATAAATAAATAAAGTACTTTTAGGTCCATGTGATTAACACATTAGTGTCCCTTTAATTAAAACTGATTCTCAAAAGGATGCTCAGATTTCTGATTTCTTTTTTCTTCTCCTCACAAAAGGGGGGTATGTGTTACTCTTTTCTGTGTCTTAAAGGGTTTAGTGTCAGAAGGTAGAACACCAGACATAGCACTCAGAGCATTTAAGAAGTGAGGTGTTGCCAACTATAACTGTCATATGATCTTGGAGAGAAGCCTATGAGTGAGCAGAGCTTGTGTCAGTGGGAGGGGCCATCTGGCTTCCTCCTGGGACTTCCATGGCATCATTTGGGCGGGGGGGTAGTGGCGTGGGTACCCGGAGTGGGTTAGGGCCTGCTTGGCCAGAAAGCCAGACTGAAGAGTTTAGATTGGGGGTGAGAAGTGCTTTGTGTCCCGCTCTAGGTCCTTGCACCTTTTACCTAAAACAGTGTTCTGATGGCAGCAATGTTTTATTGGAAATTAGTCTGCTGCCATGTAAAAAGTAATCTAAAGAGGGAGGGGCTTAATGCGGGTCTGGATACAATACTAGTAGCTGCAATACTAGTAGCTATGGAAATGGAGGAGAAACAGGTTGAGCTTTGGGGCCATCAGAAATATGGGTGATATCTTCATACAAATTGACATTCTCTTTGGCTTTATGGCTTGTAGCACCTTCTCAAAAACGATTGTGAAAGGTGCCAAAAGGGCAGGGAAAATGACCATTGGGCGTCAGTACTTACTGAAGAAGAGGACAGGGACAATTGTGGAAGAGAGAGTGAATCGTCCTGGGTGGAATGAAGAAGATGACATATCTGGTATGTGAGAACTTGTCTTTCCTTCGTGAATGAATTTCGTTCTTTCTCCTTATATGAGTAAGAATAAGACACTAAGACTAGTTGCACTTAAACCTGACTCACAAAAACCTAGATCTCATAAGAAGATTAGAGGCACTTAACAGCTTTTCAGAACTTAAAAAAAAAGATCCCAATATTCCACTGTTCATGTAAGATTTGGTTAAATTATGCTTCTCCTTTACTAAATCTGTAGCCAAGGTATATGGGTCGTATTAAAGGGAAACAGAAAGAAACCCCACTGCATAAGAAATTGAGTTATAAAGTAGTCCCCGTACCTTATAACTATGGATTAAGAATAAGAAGGTAAGAACATTGGATATTTCCAACTGAAGATTTGGGTTCTTGGTGAGAATATTGTGGATGTTCTTAATCCAGATGGAAGACTGAAGATGAAGGGATTCTTAGATGATTTTTTAAATACCTGCTAAATATTGAAAAGGTCAGAATCTGGGAAGCTGAGATACCTCTCAGTCAAGAAAACAGGGGCAGAAAACCAGTAGCAAACCCCCTGACTGACTGTTTTCTGTTCCTGAGCCCAGTATCGAGTATGCTTATGGAGTTAACACTACAGAGAATTTGCTCTAGTAGAGAAGCAGAATGCCATTGTACCCTTTTTTCCCTTGGGATTTTAGAGTCAATCATCAGTGTTTATACAGTTATAAAATAATAACAATAATAATAAGCCTCATCTGAGAGATATCACTGGCTAAATGTCTCCATTTTAGTACATGTGCCTACAAGCTCGCCCCCGGCGACAATGAAGAGACTCACCGTTCCATTACTGAAGTGACCATTTGTTGGAACCCTGGCCTCTCCAGTCACATGGAAAGCCCTAAGAAATGATTGCTACCTATCACTAGTGACTCTTCTAATTCAACATGTTTGGGACATCATGGAACAAAAACTATATTCTGTGATGGCTTTTTGCCAAAAGACCAAATTCTATAATGTTCCTAGCTCCTCTGAAAATAAAAAGGCTACACAAAACTAATACCTGATAATACACTTGCATTGTGAAGTTCACGAACTAACACACAAAGTTGTATATTTGTGGCATTTATAGGGATAAGCTGTTAGGTTGGGGTTTTTTTTCTTTTATGGAAGAGAGACATATTTTTCCCTTTGACATTGTAATGTTGAGAACATTTCCAAAAATTTTGAAAGCTTTATTTGACTTCTCTTACTTTACAAATAAATAGAAAAGTAAATTCAGAGAGTTAACAATAGAGGTGTTTTTAGTTAGAACCTATAGAACCAATTACTAATGTGTCTTTTTTAATCCTCCCTGAAGTACTTGATTATTGGGTAAATTCTTCCACATCTAAAACCTGTGACTGCACAGTTGTGAGGGGGTTTCCCATGGACAGCACGTCCTGGGACAAAAATATTTCAACAGAAAAAGTGTAACTTCTTTATATCGCTCTAAGAAAGGTCTTTTCCCACCAGTGAACTTCTGTTTAATCTAGAAATTTCTAATAAAAGTTCATGCTTTGAAAAGTTAACTGAAACCTGGGTGATGAGTTTGTATAGTGATCATATTAAAAATTCTATTAGAGACCCAAATAGAAATCATTATACTTTGGCATTAATAAGCACACCTGACTTAAAACTATGGGTAATGAATTCAAAATCGTATTTTGTTAGACATGTTGAGTTAATTCTGCTGACATTTTGAGTCAGTTGAGCAGATATTTTATTTCTCGAATATTCATTACTGTTAAGATCGTTTGAACGTAGTGATTGCTCCTAGAAGTTACATGATTTGTGATATCCGTGGATCTGTAGCCTTGATATAAACCTCCTTTGGTTTAAGAAACCTCTCCAAAAGGAAGTATTTGATCTTCTACTTTGTTCTGCATCATTTTTTCAAAACTTCTTTCTGCCGTCACAGTTTCAGATGACAGTGAACTCCCCACCAGTACCACTCTGAAGGCCTCGGAGAAGTCTACCATGGAACAGTTAGTGGAAAAAGCTTGTTTCAGAGACTATCAGCGTTTAGGTTTGGGAACCATAAGCGGCAGCTCTTCTCGCTCAAAACCAGAGTATTTTCGAATTACGGCCTCCAACAGGATGTACTCACTCTGCCGGAGGTGAGTGTGTTCGGGGGCTCCAAACGAGACCTTCTTTCCTTTCTTCCTTTTGAGTCTTGAGTGGGCTGTTTGCATCCATAGCCCAGAGAGAGAAAACTGTCAGAAAATAGGAGTGAGCTCCCCAGGATATGTGTGATTACGGGACCCTTCATGCAGCATGAGCATCCCCTCTCTGGCGTTGTCAGAAGTGCAGTGACATCACTGAACAGTGCCTGTATTAGATCAGAAGGTTAGGGGTAACAACAGCTTTTGTCCCCTTTATGAATTCCTCGTATTTTTTGTCTTTTCCTATTTGCTTCTTTCCTACTGTGCCTGAAGGTAACCAAAGTCAGAATAGGATTTGCCCAGGCAGATAGGAAAGATGAGAGTCTGCTATTGGCCAAGGGACTACAAATTTTTCCTGTAAAAGACCAGTTAGTACATATTTTGCAGGCCATATGGTCTGTCGTCGCAGTTGCTCAACTCTGCTCCAAAAGCAGCCGTAGACGGTCAGCGAATGAAAGAGCGGAGCCAGTTTGGGCCCAGAGGCTGTAATTTGCGGACCCAAGTGTAGACAGGGTTTTCTTGTGCTATCTAATTAGAATATTTTCCAAGGAATATTACTCAAAGAATGTCAATGAACACATAATCTTTTTCTATTCTTACCTCTTGCTGTTTTGTCTATCTATTAAGCCCTGTACCATGCTTTGTTTTTTAAAACTATATTTTTACCATCCACAGTTAAATCATTTTCATCTCCAGGGGAATTCTTTTCTTTGCATTTATAAATTCGTGGTGTGGATAAATAGAATAATTCTGTGAAGCACTTTGTAAATTGTGAGCCCTGGACATATATTAGAAAGTTGTCTCAGGGTTACTATTAGTTTCAACCCCACTATTCTAGAAGAACTATAAAGATCTCACTTTAAATGCCAGTTGAGGTTTACAAATACTACCGATGTGAAACTTTCAAAACAAGTTGGGAATATAGTTTGAGATTTAGGCCAAATAAAAAATTTGCACTGGGTACTGGAAGGTTGTGATTCTGTAGCATGTGCAGTAATTTACCCTGGTGCTTTGTCCTTCTAACTGGATTCTCTTTGTAGATCACCAGTGTAAGTGACAGTGTCAGGGTGAATGCCCTGCTGTTCAGGAAGCTGGCTGTCAAAATCGTGCCTGCCAGTGAGAAAATAGACCTCGTTTATCATTTCAGCTTGTCAGAAACAAAATTAAAATGTAATAGAACACTTGTTATAAAATATTTATGATGATATAAAATAATATATATCCCTCTAGCTTTCTTGCCTCCAAAAGAAGGCAAGAAAGAAATAAGAAAACATGGGACAGATAGAACAAATAGGAAGCAAGTAGTAAGATGGTAAATTTAAATTCAAATATATTAGTAATTAAATTACTTGTAAATTGACTAAATGTTCCAATTAAAATAAAAAGATTATCAAAATTTTTAAAAGCTTACTGCTGCTTTTTAAGGGATATAACTAATATACAAGAATACTAAAGATTGAGAGTAAGAGACAGAACAAATACACCATGCAAAACTACCTTTAAAAAAGTTATTAACAATAAAGTATCAAAGTAGTTTTTTTTAGATTTTATTTATTTATCTTTAGAGGGGAAGGGAAGGAGAGACGGAGAGAAATATCAATGTATGGTTGCCTCTCGTGAGTCACCTGCTGGGAACTGGCCTGCAACCCAGGCATGTGCCCTGACTGGGAATCAAACCGCGATCGTGTGGTTCGCAGGCCCGCGCTCAATCCACTGAGCTACACCAGCCAGGGCTCAAAGTAGATTTTAAAGAAAAATTTTACTAGCAATAAAGACCAAGGTTAGTTTCACACAGGACAGTTCACTATGACCAAGTGGAATTTATCACAAGAAAACAGAACTGGCTCGACAGCTGATAATTAATCAGCATAAGATGCCACATTAAAAGAATTAAGAAGAAAAATGTAAGTTCATTATACACAGAAAATAATTTTATGATTTTTAGAAAAAGAAATTTTAACAAATTAAAATAGAAAGGAAGCTTTTAAATCTAGTGTATAAAAATTTTTACAGCAAAAATTATTTAATGGTAAGATATTGAAAACTTTTACTCTGGAAGTAAGACAAGACAAGGATGCCCACTGTTACCTTCTATTTGCTGTTTCACTAGTGGTCCTAGGACATGAAAAAAGGCAAAAAATCAAAATTGAAAGGTATAAAGATGGTAAAAGAAAGAAATAAAATTTTTATTCATAAATGACTTGATTGTATGCATAGAAAATCTGAAGGAATCTACAGATAAATTTTTTTAATTAAAAAGTGAATTTAGTAAGGCCACTAGTATAAGACCATTATATAGAAATTAGTCATGTATATACCAAATACAAATAATTAAAAAATGAAATTTTAAGTAATGTTATTTTGGTACTAATGATATTATTTAGAGTATCAGTAAAAACATTAAATACTTAGGAATAAATCTAATGAAAAACATGTAGGCAACCATACATTGATATTTCTCTCCCTCTCTCCTTCCCTTCCCCTCTAAAGATAAATAAATAAAATATTTTAAAAAAAACAAAAAAACATGTAAGACCTCTGCACCGAACAGTCAAAACAATATTGAGGACCATTAAAGATACAAGTAAAAAGATATTTCACGTTCTTAGGTTAAACTACATAATACTCTAAAACTGTGATTTCTCCAAATACTGACCTATAGATTCAGTGTGGTCCCAATCAAAATCCCAGAAAAAATGTTTATGGAAATTGAAATGATAATTTTTAAGAGTTATATAAAAAATGCAAAGGCCAAGAGTAGTCAGAATAGGCTTACAGAATGAAACTACAGGCTGTTTTAATAATACTGCAGGACTGTTTTATAAAGCTGCAGTAATTCAGCCAGCATGAGACTGGCACGAGGATAGATGAACAGACCAGCAGAGGAGAATAGAGAAGCTAGAAAGAGTTCAACATAAATGAACACTTGATTTAAAATAAAGACAACACTTAAGAGCAGGGGAAAATGTTTTTTCAATAAATGGTGCTGGATATCCATACAAGAAAAAAATTAATTTTGACCACCATTGCCTTACACCATCCACAAAAATCAGTTCCATTGGTCTATAGATCTACATGTAAAAGGTTAAAACAAGAAAGCTTCTAAAAGATAGGAGAATACCTTAATAACCTTACAGTCTCTTAGGACAGGAAAAGCACTACCCATAAAGTAAAAGATTGATAAGAACTTCTTACATCAGAAGACACCATTAGGAGAGTAAAAAGGCCATAAAAATGGCAAGAGATCTAAACAGGCACTTCACAAAAGAAGATGTCCTGGTGGCCAGTGAATATCTGAACAGGTGCTTGAATTATTAGTCTTCAAACAAATACAAATTAAAGTCCCAATGAGACTACTTTATTCCTGCAGAAATGGCTAAGAGTTAAAAGACCAGCAATACAAAATGCAGGGAGAGTGTTGAGCAAGTGGAACTCATTCGCTGCTGCCGGGACTATAAATTGGTTGGAAGACTTTGAAAGCTGTCTGGCAGCATCTCCTAACATCTGAACACCTAGTCAACTTGTGCATAGCCCGTTACCTGCTGCTTCTGCTCCTGGGGTGGGTAGAATTTCCAACAGAAGTGTATACGTGCTCCCAAAGGAAATCTACACAAATGTTCATGGAAACATTTTCTTACATAGTCAAAAGCCAGAAACCAGCAGTGGAATAAATAGCGCCATCACACAGTGGGATGCTGTACAGTGACAAAAATGAATGAACTACAGTATATGCGATCGCATGGATGGATCTGACAAACATAATGTCAAGCAAACAAAGTTAGAAACCAAAGAATAACTTCTGCTCATTCTTTTTTCTAAAATTCAAAAACAGGCAAAACTCATTCATGTCGTTGGCACTCAAGGGTGTAGTGATAATCTTTGAGGAGAGGGAAATAGTGACTGGGAGAAGACACAAGTGAATCTCCTTGGAGGCTGGGAATGGGCCACCTCCTGGGCTAACTTAGGTGGTAGTGCTGTGGACTCATTTACGTTTTAAGCACTTGTGTTTGTTTTTTATTTAAAAGCTTCCGCAGCAGCTTCTGAAAGCCAGTCTTACCTCCTGAGGCTTACACTGATGCCCAGAGCTAATGGCTGTGGTAGTGGGGTGGGCTGGTTGGCAGGTAAATGGACTTACCTTTCATCACCAAATGAGACTCACACTGAGAGTAGCTTCTGCTGGCCTTCAGACCCACCAGGAGTTGCCCAGCACTAGTGGCTGTCCAGTTGTCACTCAAGCCCATGCCTGGGGGCAAGAAAGTGTGGATCCTGTGTGCAGGAAGCATGGTTTTGTGGTGCTCACGTCCCATGGAACGAGGGGACAGTCCACAAGGGGGGCAGGAGTGAAGGGTATGCTGGTTCTTTCCCAGTGACTACTAAAGCAGCCCCTGAAGCCGTTAAGCAACACTCCGTTACCTAATATATGAGATCAGTGTATCCAGGAACAACTGAGCAGGAAAACAGATATTAAAGTGGAGTTAGAGGGCCCTGAGAGTCATTCCAGTCTTCTGGAATGACTGTCTTCAGCGAGATCTCTTCATCAGTTCGTCGTGTCAGAAATCACAGCCTCTGCCTTCCTGGAACACCACATGCTAGGCTTTCAGAATGCTTCCAAGGCATCGCTAGTTAAGAATGGAAAGTCATTCATTCACTGAAGTCCTTGAAGGTTATGATTTCCATGACCATAAACCAGACTTCATCTCCCTCCTGTCAGCACTGGTGTGTATCAAGGTAGGGGATTAGACATTCTGGAAATAGAGAGTTGTGGTTGCCCAGTACTGTGAACCTACTGAAGTCACCAACTTGTACACCTGAAATGGTTACCGTGTTAAATGTTATGTTAGGTATGTATCACCACAGTTTAAAAACCCACACCGACAGTATGGGCTTAGAGGTGGGTGGTTATTGATTAGAAATCTCTTTAGTGTGATATTTCTAAATAAACTAAAGGAAGGAGAGGCCTCTGAAACCTGACTATCTTCTTATACTTATTAATCTATAAAAACAAGGTACCCTTGTCTATTTTCCCAACATCATATTTTGTAGTTTTATGAGCTAATCTTTTAAAAATATTATCAACATGTAGTGTTAATAAAATATTTAAACTTGTTTGACAGTCAAGCATATTGTTCTTACGTGAGAAATCATTTGGTTTTCTTTTTAACCCCTTCACCATATCAGGACATCTGGTATTAGTGTGCTCTAGTCTCTCATCATTTCAGCAGTCTAATCAGGTGACAGTTTGGCTTGTCATTCTCATCAAGTTGGCATTACTACTACATTGACCTTACAATCTTTATTCCAAGTTGACGAAAAGTAGCGTGTGAGGTAAGGGAGGTCATCAGTTTAACAGAAGCTTTTTAACTAATTCTACATACCATCTTTATGTTCTAAGCTAAGGCTATTGAGCAAAACTCTGCAGTAGCAATGAAAGGGGCTTATTTTGAAAAAAAAAACGCTACAAATTAGTGGGTGTGTTAACTGTTTTCACCATTTAGGTCTTTTCTTCTCAACCACTGAAGAACTGACTTGAGACTGAGTTCCTTGTTTAAATACACATCTTACCTCTCAACCAATGTTTCTGAGTCTGAGAACATGACTGTGGGAAATAAGCAATGAAAAAATTGTAAAAGAAATAAACCAGCTTAGAGATTTGATCTTAAAGAAAATGACTATGGTATTATGATATTCATATTTTTATATTCTCTCTCTCCCACTGTCCCCATTTCTTTTCCCTTCTCCTCTCCCTACCCTTCTCCCTCACCGACCCAAACCATTCTCTTTCTCCCTCCATGTCCCCAAAGCTACCCTGGCCTTTTAGTCATACCTCAAGCCATACAGGACAGTAGTTTACCAAGAGTAGCCCGCTGCTACCGACACAATCGCCTGCCTGTCGTATGTTGGAAGAACTCAAGAAGCAGTACCCTGCTCCTCCGATCTGGAGGATTCCATGGGAAGGGAGTAGTGGGTCTTTTCAAATCTCAGAACTCCCCCCACGCAGGTAAGCATCTCCGTACAGCACAATCATGATCCTTCACTGCAGAGTGTTCCTAAAACTACAAGAAGTAAAATCGGGGAATGCCCG
This sequence comes from Sturnira hondurensis, assembly GCF_014824575.4. NCBI lineage: Eukaryota > Metazoa > Chordata > Mammalia > Chiroptera > Phyllostomidae > Sturnira > Sturnira hondurensis. Next base: position 6,950,111 of record NW_028079136.1, read on the forward strand.
TTGTTCCCTGTCGTCAGGCCTCTCACACCTGTGCCATACCCAACGTGCAAAACTTGAACAAGAACTGCACTTGAAAATGTGGGGCTCCACCTTGAATTTGACATCTTAATATGTCTGTCTGTATTGGGCTCTTAATAGAAATTAACATACCATATTTTCAGACTATAAGACACACTTTTTTACTTTTTTTTTCTTTTTTCTTCCCTCCCGCAAATTTGGGAGGAATAATGGTTGTTAACGCTGCTGTTGAGTTCTGCTTACATTTACATTGATGAAATACGTTATTAAATATTTTACCACATTTTTTGCTTCAATTTTTTTTTTCCTATTTTCCTCTAAAACCTAGGTGCATCTTATGGTCCAAAAAATACGGTAATAAAGTCTTTGGTTCTAGGCTGTTTTCATTTCAACAGACCAAAATATCCACATATGGGAAATAAATTATACTACTCTTTTTCTTTTCTTCTGGGAAGCATTTAGATATATTTAACAGCTTTGAGGGTAAGTAGGGATTCTGTCCCATGTGGTATGAGATACCCTATTTCATTCCTACAAGTCACACACACACACAAAACAAGTCAGCAAACCAATGACCAAAGTGCTGTTTCAGAATCTCTCAAGAATAGAGGTTTTTTGGAAGCTAGAATTCAGCCAACTTAAGAAAACAAATAATAAGTGTTGCTATCTCTCTTTCTGAGGATACTTGTGAGCACCAAACCTAAGGCCTTGAAGTCAATCAGGAGCTATATTTTGCTGAACTTTCTCGTAACTTCCAGCTTATAATAGATGCTCAGTAAAATTAAACAGTGGGCCACTAAGATATCAGATCCAATTTAGGGATGTCTGCATTTTTTTCTCTTTCAAAATGAGGTAAGTCAAGTTCTGTGGTTCAGCCAGTAAAATCATGTGCTTTTTGGTATCTCTTCTTCATTCTCATCTGCTTCCCTCCAGAGAATAAAAAGCTGGCTGACGTGCCTCTGATCATTCGGTTGACTGAGGGCAGCATACACCCAACACTGTATTGTTACTGTTGTGTTTATTCTCCCTGGCTCTGAACTGTTTCTCCCTGAGGAACCCTCCCAAGCTACTTAGTGGGTACAATAGAACACAGTGTATGTAAGTTAAATAAAGTGAGTGAGTCATTTCGGGAGCCTTGATGAGCATATTACTGAGCTTTCAGTTGGAAAAAAATGGAAACTATTTTATTCCACTAGTGTCTTATTTTTTAATCTAATATAAGTACTGTATTTTATATTTTTAAGCTTATACATTTGCTTACATTTTAATATATTTGAAATCAGGATACATCTTATAATCGAAGTGATCAGAAAGAGTTATGTCCTAATTTAAATGGCAGTTTTTATTCTTAGTACATAAAATAATGGTGCATTTCTTAATAAAACATAATGATGGCATCTTAAAACTGACAAAATATGAAATTCTAACTATTTCCTGTTCAGATTTAAGAGAATTTGTTAATCTCTGTTGTCTTTCTAGTAAAGCCCTCCTGATACCCCTTTACAGTATCTGGGCCCATTCAGTGATTTCTGTTGTGCTCCCCGCACACCAGGCTCAGGCTCCCTCCCACCCAGAACTGCTCTCGCAGTTGCTTCCATCTGTGCATATTTTTTGCCCGTCTTTTAGAAGGTCCGGGGAATCTAGCAGTAGCTGCTCCTGTCTTCTCCCCATCTTCCTCCACTCTTCCTACAAACAACCCCTGCGCATTCATGTCCCCTGTTCAGCCCGTGTGGCAGAATTGGAATGAAGCTACTGGTCCTGGGAAATTCCAACCTCTGCCCCTTCCTGGATGCCAAGGGAACACTCCACCCTCTACCCCTAAACAGGAGCATGGACAGGATGGTCAGGGGAGGTCATCAAGATGTCATCTTTCGTGAATCTTCATTTGAGTGGCTTGGGTAATGAGAAACACTGCCTGCTCTTGGAAGGACAGCCCTGTGGCGGTTTTCCACACCAAGGCTCTTTCTGGGAGGAGGATGAGGCAATCAAGAAGTAGGTGTGGTGAAACCAATATCATAGGAGGATTAGCCACTTGATAGTTTGGAGCTTTAAGTGGGGCTGGTTTCTGTATTTGGGTGTGGTAACTTGAAGAAAAAGGAAAAAAAACCCTTGTATAAAAGACTTTTATTAACATAGAGACAGGGTGTTTTATTCAATGTCTTTTTCTTTTATAGCTCCTACCTCCTCGTTAGAATCTTCCAGCAGCATAGAACAAGAAAAGTACTTGCAAGCCATCCTGAGTGCAGTTTCTGTCCATCAGAAACTCCGTGGCAATAACAGCCTCACCGTCAGGCCAGCACTTGCTCTGCCTCCAGGTAACATTTGATACTTTTGTTCTCGCCAGCTATGAGAAGTCAGATTCATTCCTGGGGTTAATCTCTTTAGTTATTTGCACAGTTCAACGTGACCCTTTAAAGTTTTACCTTGCGGAGCTGTAACTTTGGCTCCTCCTTGTTGGAAATCAGGGCACCACTGTTAAATTCTAGTAAATAGTAACCAAATTTAGAGATTCAACTATTTCCTTTTCAAGAGAGTAATATGAGAGGATGTGGGGAACATATATAAAGTCATCTGGGGTTTTTTCCTAGAATCTATTTTACATAGACTTTAAAATACTATTACAAATTAAGTGCATAATGTGAACATGTTTATTAAATGTATATTATTAAAATCATCATGTTTAAAATTCCTAAAATGTCTGCAGTCTTTTATGATTTGCAATAGAGTTTGTTTTCTTTAGATTTGGATGAAACCATTAAGACTTGTACTAATATTTTGTTTCAGTTATCATGTGATGGAACCCCAAAGGGTTCATGTAGAGGTAACCCTAATGTGTTAGACACAGGAGCATGTGACTTGAAAAGTTGGTCTCCTTGGCTTAATCAGCTATTTGAATTAGCTCAACATAAGCAGAAAGTGGCTTTTCTTGTAAAGTAACACCATGCATGCCTTGCTTCATTTGTCATTGAATTCTCTGATTGCACTTGCCAAACCTAACTCCCTATAATCTTGCAAATGCGTGTATCTCTGAGGAAATAGTAACAGTGCCTTGTTATCTCTGTTAAAGCTTTGGGTACTTAAAAAGTACAATGTTTGGCAGCAATTAGACATGCTACACATGAAGATAACTTTTTGTCATTTGAGTAATGTTAACCCGAACGACATGATTTTTGTTCTTCTTTTTGGCTGACTTTAGGGACTGAAAGGAGAGCTGCAAGAATGTCCACTGTGCTTAAGCAGGTAGTGCCAGGACATTTGGATGTAAACCCATCCAATAGCTTTGCTCAAGGAGGTTAGTAAGATCGATTTTATAACTGAGCACTGATACAATCGTAAAAGCAGAACAAAATTTTCTAGATAGTGATACTTTAAATCAACTAATTATGGTTCAAATTGTTTTTAATTACTCTTTTCTAAATGAATGATCAAATTTATTTCTACTGTGGTGACACATGAGTTTCACCTCTTGAGACAAGAGGTGTAGTCATTGCTGAAATCTCACATATTGATGAGTTTGTGGAAGTGTTGGGAGGTGAGGGGAGCATTGCAGGTGGCGAGGCAACCCCTTCATGGTGCTTCGGGTTTGCAAGTAGAAAGACTGATTGCAGAAGCATAAACAGGTGGGAAGACCATCAAGGCCCGAGGGCTGTGCCTCCAGTGCCCATTATTTTTACTCTTGTTCTCTGAAATGTTAGTTTGAGGAATAAGAAAGAAAGATAGTCAGGTTACCTTTTTTCCCTCTGGGCTGTAGCTGCTGGCCTGAGGAAATAGAGAAAGGCTGGGTGTTGGTTTGTTTAGCTCCAAAGAGTGCTCTAGTGTGGTCTCAGGGGTTTTCTTAGATTCTTTCACTCTTCAGAGGAAATTCCAGGCCAGGCTTCTCCACGGTGAAGTGCTATTGCTTCACAGTGGAGTTTCGGACTCGGAGACCCCTCCTCTCATTCCCAGGCGATGCCGAGTCCCCTGCAGACACACCCAGCATGTGATCTTGGCTCTGCTTGAATTGAACATCGTCAGTAAAGGGAAACTCATTTCTTCCCCCAAAAGCAGTACCTTGAATTTGTAAGCAACTGTTAGAAATTCCTTCTTATATTGAACTGAAAATCTACCACCCAGTAACTTACATGTTGACCCTCGTTCTGCCTTCTAAAGTTAGAAAATTATAAACCTCATCTCCCACACGGTAGCCCTTCAGATTTAAAAACCATTCTCGTCTTTTTTTCTCTGACAACTGTAGTGAACTCTAAATATCCCCAGTTCTGATGGTTGCCATCCATTTACCATCTCTTTCGCTCTGTGGTCTCTGCACAGAGTGAAGAACCCAAGACTGCGTTAGGGACAGCCCCTCACTAGGCTGGCCCATGTTGCAATGAGTATCACTTGAAATCTGTCTGCTTCCCATGAGCTATTGTTCTTAACAGTATACTAGTTTTGAGGGTTAGTTTTTTGGCCTAAATGTACTGTGCCCTATACCTGCAAAATGGGATCTTTTTTGGTGGTGGAGTGTTGTTTTAGACATTCCATCTTGATTCTGTCCGCTACTGTATCAGCTATTTTTCCAAGCCTCCTGTCATCCACAGATTTGATCACTGTTCTCATGTGATTTTTTTGTTCAAAAAAATGTTGCACAAACCAGAGGTAAGGACAGGAGCCTTCAGCAAAATAGTATCTCTCTAGCCTCTCTGAAGCAGGAGCTAGATCTGTCCATCTGCACTGGTTATGAGTCCTCCTACTGAAACTCACCTGGCCCGTGTTTCTGTGTCTCTTCCCATCTTTTTTATTTTTTTAAAGATTTTATTTATTTAGAGAGGAAGGGAAGGAGAGAGGGAGGGAAACATCAGTGTATGGTTGCCCCTCGTGTGTACACTGCTGGGAGCTGGCCTGCAGCCCAGGCCTGTGTCCATATGGGTGCTCGTTACTTTTTCCTTCCTCATCAGAACTTCCTGCCTTTGGAGGATTTCCGAAGAGCTTTCAACCTTCTTCAGTCATCTTCCCAATTAGGCCTTCAGGTCCCTGTCTTAGTTTGCTAGGGCTACTGTGACAAAGTGCCACAAACTCTGTCACTTAATTGTTGTCTCACAGTCCTGGTGGTGAGACGTCCAAAATCAAGATGTCAGGGTCGGTGCCTTCTGCAGGCTGTGAGGAGTGACCTGTCCCCATGCCTTTTCCCTAGCTTCCAGCTTCGAACAGTTTGCTGATCATCTTTGACTCTCTTGAGCTTGTAGAAGCATCACCTAGATTCCTGCTTTCATCTTCACGTGGCATTCTCCGTATGTGTCTCTCTCCAAATTTCCCCTTTTCGTAAGGACACGGATCACGGAGAACTAGGGGTTCACCAGATTCCTGAGTACGATGTACGATCTCATCCTAACTGATCGCAACTGCAGTGAGTTCACATTTCCAAATGAGGTCACATTCCAGAGTACTAGGGGTTAGGACTACCACATAGAAATTCCGATTTTCACTGAATTTTTAAAATACCATTGTTTTCCAGTTTGAGATGCAAACTTCATTCTTCTCATCATTTCTTTCTTGGTGAATTTGAACTAAAAGGTAGTACAATGATTTTCTTCTAAAGTTCCTGGTATTTATGTTCCCAAGCCCTCCCATCAAATGCGGTTCAAGGTTGCTGCCCCCTTACTATTCTGTTCACCATGTGAAAGTTTATGTTGTCAACAAGGCATGTCAGCAATTTTTCCATAAACAGAATGAAGTTTCCAGCATATGTGTGGTTAGTTGAAGCCCCACACCTGGCTCTTATGTTTCACTTTTGTAAATATCGTCAAGCACACATTATCTGTTTCTCCACTTGGCCAAATAACCTATAATGTAAATTTTAGCTTCCAAATTGCCTCTCCTTCTGTGTTGGTACAAGGCTCATGAATATTCATCAGCCTGTCTCAACTGCATATCTTCTTTTTTTTTAATATTGGCCTCAGACCTTTTTATACAAGGGGATCCCCACCAGTGGTTACATTGTAATTATGAGTCCCTTCTTTGTTCTTCTCAAAGATACCTGAGATATATTTACCTCTAGGGTTAAAATCTGGCATGTAATTTGTTCCTGATTCATTCTCTGCAAAATGAGTTCATTATTATTTCTGACAGCCTTCCCAAATATTTTCCTCTGAAAATTTCTGTGAACTTTGTGTGACAGTTTTTTTGGTCCTAACTTAGGTACCCATCCTTCTGGTATCTTATGCTAGGATTCAGACACATAAATCTGATTCTTTTAGTCCATCTCTTAATCCTTTACTCCCAAAGCCTCCTAGATCTTCAAAGGTTCCAGTGATTAATTGAAAGATAAGATTCTCCTATTTCCTGATACCTTCAACTTCTCTGATCCCTAGGTCTGCTTCCTCTGTCTCTTCCGGCTAGTGTCCTTCCTCCTCAGACAGAGTAGCAAGAATGGACTGGGGCAAGCAAGTTGGGGAGGTCTCAGGAGATTCCTCGTTAACGTGAACATGACCAGCAGACACGCGATCAGGACAAGCATAGATATAGACATGTGCATGCCCTGCACACGGTTCGTTTCTTGTGCCTACCCTCAGGTACACAGTCTCTTCATCCTTCCAAGGAGCTAAGTGCTCCTTCTCCCTAAGGCTCTCATTTACGTTGTGTGGGAAGAGCCGCCTATCTCTAACTCATTCTCTTAACCTCCTTTATTCTCTTCTGTGTATTTTCACTGTTTTTTTCTTTTCTTTTCTTTCATTTTCATAGAGTCTTGGGTCTGGTTTCCAAATTTTTATGTTATTTCCAGCACGTGCCTTTCTCACTCCTCTGATCCACAGTTTAGATTGACCTTCTTCTTCTTCTCCTTCACCCTTTTTTCTGTCAGCGCGTCACTTTGCATCTATGTGCATGCTGAGGAGCTCCTAAGGCAGGGAAGCAACCTTCTTTATACAAGAACAGTTTAGAAAAATACAGCTGTGAATAGATCACATTGCTTTTCATTTAAAATTAAAGCAGCTTTTGAGCCCCATAGGGGGAAAAAGCTCATGTATTCACAACTTGGATAAATTATTTTTTTGAGTTGAAAACTGCCATTATGAGAAAATTGGTACTCTCTCTTAAATTAAAAAATACAATAGCTAAGTGTATTTAAGAAGTAGCCCCATGGAGACAGCTTTTCTTTTTAATCCTCACCCAAGGATATGCTTTATTGATTTTAGAGGAAAGGAAAGAGAGAAACATCGATCACTTGCCTCCCTAACATACCCCGTCCAGGATCTTACCCACAACCCTTTGGTGTACAGGGAAAATGCTCCAACCAACTGAGCCACCCGTCTAGGGCTCAGAGCCAGCTTTTTAAATTGTGCATTCTTTACATTTCCATGGCCTATAAGTTTCCCTACAAGTGTTATTTTGTCCTTTAAATAACCTCCACAATAGATATTTTAAGAGGCTTTGAGATATTCAATGTCAAGGTCAGTTAGCAAAAACAGCATAATTGGGACAAGGCTGAGTTCAGTCCATTTCAGTGCAGTGTTCACAGACCGTAGCTAGTATCTCATACTTTGATAAATCAGGACCCCATCCCCACATCTAACCCAAGCATCTCTTTTCCTTCTCTTTCTTTTGTCCAAACAAAATGGAGAGAACAACCCTCATGCTTAGGACATACTCAGGCTCTGAACAACAACTCATTCCCATGGGTGCGATGAATGAACTACACCACTTTTTCCCTGAAGCAGTCCCCTTAGCCAGACCCTGCTGGAGAAATCCATGGTGACATGGTTGCTTAGCTGACAGGACACTAGGAGTTTAATTCTGTTATATTCAAGTTCAAACCATAGCCCTACCATTTAGTGCATGATATTGAGCAATTTAGGAAACCTCTTAATTCTTAGTGTCCTCTGTAAAATGGAGATGATAAATAGTATCTAGCTTCAGAGTGTTTACAAGGAATAAATGAAATAACGTCATCTAAAGCACTTAACTAGTTATTGGCTCATAATAGGAGCTCAGTAAATGTTAGTTCCATTATCATTATTGTGGTTAGTATCAGTAGTGTTGCCTAATACTCCACTGAAGTGGGAGCAAGGGCTACATTAGCATTTCAATTGCCTTAAGCCAGATTGAAAGATAGACAGCATGTGCTCTCAGCCTATGCCAGTAGCTTTCAAACTGTTTGATCCTGACACACAGTAAGGAATACATTGTATATTTACATGTATTCATACATACTCATTTTGTATCACAATTCAGGGATAAGTCACAATGCAAATGTGTATGTACTGAAACAAAAGTTTCATGAAATAATATTTATACCACATGCAGTGTACATAGTATTTTCAATTTTAATCTGTTTCACTTTTTAAAAAATACTGATTAGACCTACTAAAGTGATTTTACAAACTACTAAAGGGAATGCAGCAGTTTGGAAAAATGCAACTCTGGGCTGGTGTTCCATGCTCAAGACAAGCATTTCCCAGCTGGGAATCCCTCCGGACGCTCAGCAGACCTCCCCAACAGTGGAGTGGTGTAATTCCCAGGGTTAATGCCACTGCCAGACGGGGTTATAGTTCTCAAAGCCCTCTGCTGGCCCCGTATCAGCACAGGCCATTTTGTCATTGCTGATTTTCTGTTATGTGATAAACACTTGGCAAATTTTCATTTATGAGCCTGTATTTAGGGGCAGTACCTAAATTTTTTAACATCCCCTCTTTTCATTCTTTCAGGGCAAATAATTGAGTTGAAGATATAGTAGAAGACTGTAACAGGTCACAGTGTATTAGTTTTCTAAAAGAAAATAATCCAATGTTATACATACAATATATGTATATAAACAGGCTCTCAGCGTGGAGGTAGGAATAAGCGTGATTAGGCCCCGCCCTTCTGAGCACACAGGCTTGTGGGGCCTAAGTGCTGATACTCGCTGTGCAGTGCAGTCAGAGCTCATGCAGAGCTCTCCACAGCTCGGGGGTAGTCGGGGATGGCTTTCAGAAGAGTTCTCATTGTTTCTGGATTGTAAGGGATAGTTTGTCAGGTAAAGAACTGGGAGAAATCATTCTAGATAGAGGCGCTGGCATAAGAAAGTGTGGTAAGTTTAAGGAGCAGCATTTCAGAATCAGGAGCCAAACAACTCATACTTCACTGCGAGCATTCAGTGCCCCATGGTCAGTAGGAAAGCTCAACACCTTGGCAGCAAGGAGAGCGGTCGCCAGCGCACAGGAGACCTTGCGCCTTCACCCAGCCCTCTCAGGTCTCTGTTCTGCTCTGCAGTAGCATTCTCTGAGTGCGGTCAGCCGGCGCCTCTGCAGACCTCAGCTTTCTGACTTCCTCGGCCACCAAAGCCATCAGTGCCTTTTATTTCCCGCTTCAGAAGGAGTGAGGCAGGAATGTATAATCACTTCTAATGATTTTCCTTTTATCAAGTTACGTCACATTTTATGCAGTGTTGCAGTGTATGGCTTAGTAGTCCTGCTGTTGAAGTTTTCAATCCTGAACAAATACAGAGTCATTTTCTTGACTGAGGAGTAGTTCTTTGCTCAGGATATAACTGTAACTTACTGCTCACCATTTTGTGTTATTACCGGGTAAAAATTTGCCATAGTCACAAAGTGTTTTACTTTGCCAGAAAAAAAAGAAAAACAATATTACTCAAATTACAAAAGAATTATCTCTACTACTGCCTTATTTTGGTGCAAGTAGGGATTTCAGGAGAAGTCATTACCTCCGTCATCACAAGCTATATTTTTAGCAGCATTGGGTATTGTCACAGGAACATGAAATTTTTGCTTCTCGTTAACTTTGTTTGTGGAGAGTAAATGTAGTGTCTAAATGAAAAAAAAAAAAGAAGACAGTGTGGCAGTGCTTAATGCTCTATTGCAAAAACATGCCCGTAGTTATTCCAAATGGTCGCTAGAGCTTTATTCCTGACATGACGGCCTTGCTCAGAGAACAGGCGTGCTATAACAGGTAGCACGCACCGATCAGTCAGCCTCCCTAAATACGAGGGCCAATGGGTCCCTAACATTCATTCCCCTCCCTAAATTCCTATTGTGTTTGTCACCCAAGGACAGTCTTCAAAAGCATATTCCATTTGGTATAATTTTTTAGTGGCACTGTCTGCTGCGCTGTTCATTTCATTGCGCTTATATTTATGAACAGGTGCTGAAATTTCATTTACCAGGCGCTCAGTGCATCTTTTTTGTGTGACTGTGCAGCTTTTTATTTGTTAATCAGATCTTCTACTTTCATTATATTTACATTTTTCTCCTATGTTAACTTAATTTTAAAAATTAAATAACCTACACTTCTTCTCTTACCCTGTTTGCTCTGATGCTCGCTGCTGTATACATGTCATTCCTCCTTCTGTCTTCAATCTTACCTACCAGTGCGTGGGCACAGAGGTAACTGTTTTACTCAGTCAAACCCCAAATCTTCAGCTAAGGGGAGAGTCCATAATCAAGGTACTGTATTACCGTCCTGATGTATCATTCCTTTTAACCATCTCCATGTGAAAGCATGTGTGTTACAAATGGCGTTTGGCACATCTGTTTGTCAAATTACCTTTCGTTGTCACCCGCATTCTAGATCTCCTCTGTGATTTCATCTCCAAAAACTTGCATTAATATCTAAGACAGGCTCATAGGTTATATAGAAAGATCTGTCCATGTTAAGCAGAAATCACCTGTAAAACCTTTCTGTAGGAACTGGTCTCCTGACCCTGTACTTGCCTCGTAAAGAGAGAAGCAAATATCCATGCAAAACATTATCGTGGTGACTTCCAGCCACTGGAAGTACGGCTTGATTTAACATTTGGCTAACAGTGAAGCTCTCCAAGCAGGCTGTCCAGCTGTAGAGAGGAAGCCCCACTCAGGGCAGCAGGGGCAGCAGGGGCAGCGCCTCGTACCCCGTGACCACATTGCTGAGATGAGCACTGCGGCCCGTGGGCATGTAGGGGCCTTGTTGTTTTGGAGGTGCTGCAGCGGCAGGCAGATTTCAAGTTAGTGCATGTTTTTGTGCTCGGATATTTAATATCTGATAGCTCACTTGCATACAGAAATTCTTTATTTTTCTAATTAATATATAATTGAGGTCAACTTACAGGCTTCTTCTAGCAGCTTAGTGTGGCCATTCCATGAGAAGTCATCTGCTTCTGACTATAAATTTTAAATAAAGCCCCCTAAGATTCAGTGAAGTGTATGTTACTAAATGTATAGTGTCTCACCATTTTGCATGGATACTGGAGAAAAAGAGTTTAATATAATCTTGACTGATTTTAAATTACCTCATTTTGGCACAATACACAAATATTCATTCTAAATCCAGCCCGAGATTGTAGTAGGTTTACTAAAGCCCTAATGTTGTTCTTAATCTGGATTTCCTGTTGAATTGACTGACTAAAGCAGAAGACTGTTCTTAGTTCCTTCCCGCAGCCCTGAGAAGTGGGCCACCCACGTTCTCGCCCCTGGGCTTCCTTACTGCCCCTGCCACCTTCTTTGTTTCCAGCTCAGTCCACTCTTACTCTTCATGGTCCCAGTATTTGCTTATAGATACTGACTTGACATCAGAATACAGTAGAATTGAGACTCTGGTGACTTCTTGGGTCCTTCCACACCTGATCTTGTATGGTTTGGAAATGCTGTATTGAGTAAAGCTTATATATTGCAAAGGTAAATGACAAATGACCAGTAGTATGGTCCATGATTCCGTAGGTTAATTAACTTGCTGTTACCTCTAAAACTATACCTACAGAGCATGCATCTTTTTCCTAGTTCAGTGGTCTTCCCACATCAGATTACCTCAATTATTTTGGCTTTTGTAAAGGTGTGTGGGCAAGTCTCCGCTCTAGCACTCGCCTGATCAGTTCTCCAACATCCTTTGTCGATGTTGGCGCCCGGCTGGCAGGCAAGGATCACTCGGCCGCCTTCAGCAATAGCGCCTACCTGCAAAACCAGCTCTCAAAACGCCAAGCGGCCCTCTATATATTTGGCGAAAAGTCACAACTAAGGGTAAGATTTCTTTTTCTCACTTACAAACTTTATGGATATTTGAAGGCAGTTTATAAAATGTACCTCATAAATCAGCTTTCCTAGAATTTTTTTTTGCAGCATGAATTCTTAACCTGCAGTTAGTAATCAGTCTCAATTTTTTTAGCTCATTATATATATGTGTATGTTTGTCTACATATACCTAGATAGATATGTATATGCACACATGCATGTTTATTAGCTATGTAAAGAAGTACTTTTTCATGATCATAAGTAGGTCACTATAAACATCAGGACTATTAGGAAGTGCACATTAAAAAATGAAGTAATAAGGCTCATTCGAGGCTGTGTTCTTCCATTGTCTTAGTTCACCTTCCACTGGAATCCGTGTCCATGGCAGAACAGGTTTTGTTGTTATGAACCTGTCGACGAAGAAAGCTACGGGAAGGTAGAAGAGGAGGGTGCACTGCACATAGAGCACAGGAAGGCCAAAGCTATGTTTTCTAAGTTGCCTTTTTTTAAATTTCACAAGTTATGCAATATATATAAAGGGAACGTGTCCTAAGACATGCCAGAATATTCAAACTATTAGATGCTGATCAACTTTGTTTTTTTAATTATTGTGCTAGAGAGCTTCACTATGTGTAGGTCCTATAAGTTATAAAGATAGTCTCTATCTCCAAAAGAAGCAGTAACTCCTCGGGTTTAATGTTTTTGCAATTCACACATCACAAAATAAATGTCATTACTACTGACAGGTGTATGGGAAATAAAAGTATTTGTTCATTCAGAAATCCCCTCAAAGTTAAGTCCAGCGCTGCAGTCTGCACCGGACTGTGCAGACAGACCTTTGGTTGAACTGTGGGGCAGAGGCTCTGAGCAGGACCCCACATGCTTGGTCCTCAAGACCAAGTCCTCACTTGGTCCTCACTTGCCAGTGACTAAGTCATCTCTTCTGTGGTGAGCTGGCTCTGCCAGCTCCTCTCCCACTGCCCGGACTGCTGCAGTCACTTAGTCACCCCCCTCCAGGGCAGAAGGCATGAAACTGCCGGGTAACGCTCAGTTTTTAAATATGCACACGTGCCTTCTGGTACAGCAGTTAATTTTATACCCTGAAAGCAGAACGCCTTTCAACAGCAATCTAGGGCTGCCAGCACAGCCTCCTGGCGCTACCATCTTTCCCCGGGTACAGACTCCCCACACTTCAGCACACCACTTTTCATGATCTCAACCATCCCCCAAGGTTTGCCTCTCAGTGCTCACCTCTGCCATTCCCTTCGCACAGCGGTCCTCAGGGGAACTGTGTGATCATGCGTATGTGAATGAGGAAGCCGGCCACTTGGGACCCTTTCTCCTTCCCACCTTCTTTCCTCCTTTCCTTTCTTCTTTCTTTTTATTTTATTTTTTGTTCTGTTCTTTTATCAATAAAGAATTATATTTTAAAAATATAATCTCACCGCCCAGCACAGGAGTTACTGGGAGTTATTGAATATTCCACTCCGGGTCTGCTTTTGATTCATCGCCTGTGCCTGCGGGGTGTGGGCCTGTGGCTGGCTGACTCGTGCTGCTCTGCAGCCACACAGGGCTCCCAGGTGCAGCTGCGCACCTTTCTCCCAACCAGGAAACGCAGAGCAAAGCCAGTAATCGAGAGTGGCTCGCTCCCAGTAATCTTGAATTGGTCTTGTTTACCTGTTTTATTCACATGCTGTAACACCTTGTACTTTTATGACCGTCTAGTGTGTCTCAGTGCTCAGGGTGATAGCTCCCGGTTATGAGAGAGGCATGCCTAGCTCCTTCCCAGTTGGGAGTTTTCCTGAAAAGTAAACTATCTTTGTTCTATTATAAGTTAAAAAACTAATAGAAAAGGTCTCATGTATACAACTGAGTTCATTATCTCAAACCGTAACATTTTTTTCTTGTTATTTCATAGTCTTTTCGTTATTTTAATCACTGGATGACATTTTATATTGTTGGATGTATCGGTTTCTTTATCTTCTATATGTAAAATTACAGTTACATTTTTAAGCATATAGTTCATTATTATTTTTAATTGAAATACTAGGATTTTTCCCCATACATTTTAGATTATTCCTAAAAGTGGAATTACTAAGACAAGAAACTTTTTTTTCTGGGTACATATTAGAAATGTCATTTTTTAAAAAAAATGGGAGCTTTTTATTTTAAAACTTTAATGGGCCTTTTAAAAAAGTATTCTAAAATAACCAATATAAAACATGAAATAGATCCTACAGTAAGTCCTTGGCAACAGTTTTTTAACTGTGGTAAAATACAAATAATATAAAACTTATCATCTTATAGCTGATAGTGTTAAATACATTCACACTGTTGTACAACCAACCTCCAGAGAACAGTTTTACCCTTAGAAAAGCTGATGATCCAGCAGAGTAATTTGGATAGGATGTGAGGAAAGTAGGAAAAAATATAAGAAAGTTTATTGATTCCTTAGCAAGAGAACTTAGAAAAAAAATTTAAATATTTTGTTTATTTATTTGTAGAGAGAGGGGACGGTAAGGAGAAAGAGCGAGAGAGAAACATCGATGTGTGGTTGCCTCTCATGTGTCCCCTACCAGGGACCTGGCCTGCAACCCAGGCATGAGCTCTGACTGAGAATGGAACTGGCAACCCGTTGCTTCACAGGCCTGTGCTCAATCCACTGAGCTATAGCAGCCAAGGCCTTAGAAAAATTTTAAATCATCTGAATTGGGTAACCAGATTATCAAATTAAAATATACAATTGGACCATCAATTTAGCACACAGGTGGCAAACACAAGGCCAGAGGGCTGGCCCTCCACCTTGTTTTATCAGGCCCGACACCTTGTTTCTACCCGGTGGCGGCACTGAGCTCTCACTTAACTGTTAAGGAATAGTTACACTTACACAGTCCTAAAACTACATTCAGCCCTTTGAAGGCAACTGTGAGGCTGATGTGGCCCCTGGTGAAAATGAGTTTGACACCCCTGGTTGGCATTACTTAATTAAAAATGCAACCTCACATGAATAAATTCCATATGGATTAAAGATGTAAATGATACAAATATTTAATTAAATACAGGTTGACACATCAGACTGCGTGAATATGTATTGTCCCAAAGCAAGAAATCAACAAAGACTTTCATGTGTTACTGTATATATTTATTTTGACTTTAAAAGAGTAACTACAGCCCTGGCTGGTGTAGCTCAGTGGATTGAGCACAGGCCTGCGAACCAGAGGATCACGGTTCGATTCCCAGTCAGGGCACATGCCTGGGTTGCAGGCCAGTTCCCAGCAGGGGACACACGATACATTGTGTGTCCTTGGCAGAGGCAACCATACATTGATATTTCTCTCCCTCTCTCCTTCCCTTCCCCTCTAAAGATGAATAAATAAAATATTAAAAAAAAGAGTAACTACATATTAGTAGTTTTAGTGATTTTTATTTCCTTCTCAATGTTTATCTCTACTTTTTTATTTTTACAATGACTGCTGTATTTGCTTAATAAGAAACAAATATAAATGTCCACAAACTTGAATATGTAGAGTCCTGGAACATCAGTATATTTATTACCTTTTAGTTACAGTGTGCAACTTGGGGAGACTTAGTGTACAATTTTGTATTAATCACACGGTCCACGTGTCACTGGTTCCTCTTTAGACTTCAGGTTCGTGGCTTTGTGATTGCCTTATGTTTGGTGTTCCAAGCTCCCGTCAGGTTCCAGCCCCCAGTAGTCTCTTCTAGTTCTCAGAGGGACAGCAAGCCACGTCAAACCCCCGGCCTTGCTGCGGGGCTCCTCCCAGCAATGCAGACACGTGAGCCACACGAGATTGACTTTCTTGACCCACTGCAGCCTCTGCAGCCACTTGGCTTCAATGAACTGTCTGCCGTTTAAGCATTGCCCTGTTGAAGTCATTGCTCCTTACCTGTAGCACTTCTCTGCCTAATTCTCTACATCTTTATCCACAGAACTTTAAATTAGAATTTGCTTTAAATTGTGAGTTTGTTCCTGTTGAGTTTCATGACATCCGACAAGTGAAAGCCAGTTTTAAAAAGCTGATGAGAGCCTGTGTCCCGAGCACCATTCCTGTTGACTCAGAAGTGACCTTCCTGAAAGCCCTGGGAGACTCGGAGTGGTTCCCACAGGTACTGTCCAGGGCAACTTGCCTTAGAACTCAAGGATGTGCAGAACTGGTATTTGAGAAAAGTACTCTGTTCCGCCCCTACTTGACTTTCTCCCTTTGCTGGGGTGCCCTCTAATGAAAGCCTTTCGTTTCCAGGAACCCGTGTGATACAGGAGTGGAAGGGGTAGACGTCTTCACCCCTGGATTTTATCTCCCCCTCTGATTGAACACTTGTCTCCATAGGATGCTAAGGAGGAGATCATTATTTTTAGATGGAAACTTTTTGGTGGATAATAAATTTAATCAAGATATATTTATAGGGCTCCTGCTCTATTGTCAACAGAATGAGGGTCCCAGACAGAATGTGATTTCTGGATTACTCCAAGAGCCTTTTCTCTTACTTCCTCACTTTGCACTCATCTCTGCCTCTTGCGTGCCTCTAGATTTTAGATTAACCCCACACAGCCACCAAAGGCACAGCAGATGCTGTGCCCTGCTGTGGGCAGCCTACCTAAGGTTTAGGAAAACCACATATCCTTCCTTCAGCTGAGTCAGGCTTGGGATGTTTTAGTTCAATTCCTACTGAGAAATTCAGGAGAAGGGGATGTGCCAGCACACGTAACCCACATTTCTTCCAAACCACACAGTGAATTTATGACACATGTGTTTCGGACTCTGACACAGCCATTTGGCCAAGAGCTCCTCTGCAGTGTAGGCTGCAGCCTTGTCTTTGGGCCCCTGACACTGTGGCCACTATTCCTTCTCCCTGCACGAGTTCCCAGCCCCTCCATCCCCTGACCCCATCTACCTCCAAGCCTCCTGCCTCCCTTGAGGAGGGAAGAGTCATTTTCCACAGTGTATTGGGCTGTTCAGGACCCTTTGAGTACCCGTGCAAGGAGCTGATCAATACTTCTGCCTCTCAGCTATGACCCTCAGCCCTACAATGTCCCCACCACCCAGACTATCTGCATTTCTGGCCCTTCTGTGTTCTCCTGACTCCAGAGTAGGTCCACACCAGAAATCAGTGTGTGGGGGGGGGGGAACTAGTAGGAAACATTGCTCTGCTTGAGATATTGGCATTTTAAAAGTTAACTCAGAGCAAAGGCAAGTGCAAGAGAGCTCAGGCCTGGCACTAGCTGTCTCACAGGAACAGTGAGTGAGGAGCCGGCCACTGCTGGAGACGGCACATGTTTAAATGGCCTCTCTCCGTTTAAAGTGTGGGGTTTCCGTTTCAGTTCAGGGTTGGATTCATTCTACAAACTATACCGAGCGATGCTTAAAATATTTTTAAGATAGAATGTTGCACATTTGGTTTTGAAATTTATGTGCTCTGCTCACACCCTAATTGTTTAATAGGAACTGTGAGTCATGTGGCTTGGCTTTAAAAACTGAGCACAAATAGAAGCTTTCTTCCCCACAGTATAGACAAAAGTGTCTTTTTTAAAGATATAGCTCATTTACCATAAAATTTGGCCTTTTAAACTATACAGTTCAGTGCTTTTAGTGTATTCACTCAGCTGTGCAACCACCCCCACTGTCTAGTTCCAGAAAAATTAGGAGGATCTGAAACAGAACTTGCAGAGTCAAGTTTTAAGTCCAGTGACTGTTGAGGGGGCAGCTTAGAATCTCTGTCTTTTCCACTCTATGGAGTTCTAGCTACCCCATTTCAGGGGAAATGATTTAAGCTCAATCTATTTCATTAAGTATCCCTTGGACACATTGTTTTAAATGTGTCTACTTTCAAAATGTGGCATAGTTTAAACTTGATTTTGACAAAGAGTTTTAAGTATTAAAATGTGTGTGTCCCTTGTGTTCAGATACTTTCCCCTAACGTGTTCCCATCTAAGTTTGAGAGCGAGGCTGTCTGTTCCCCGAGCAGACGCACTTGATCTCACTGTGGCCCCTTTCCCGCCTCAGCTCCACAGGACAATGCAGCTGGCTGCGGCCGTCTCAGAAGTGCTGGAAAATGGCTCCTCTGTTTTGGTCTGTTTGGAAGAAGGTTGGGACATCACAGCACAAGTAAACTGCTACCCATATTTTTATATATTTGGTTATATGTTTCTGTGAATTTGCATTTCAGTTCATTTGTTTTTGAATTCTGCAGATGAATCTTTTGTGTAATGACTAATGTATATGGACAGAAAGAGTCCTGTGTTAAACACCACCGGGTGTCCATCAGAAAGCTCTGCCATGAGCTTCTAGGCCCTACCTAGGCCTGGAGCTCCGGCTCGGCTCAGGTGCCCACACCACACGTGCACCGTGTAGGCACGGACGGAGCTCTGGACCAGCAGTGTGGCGTGTGGACCATCCTGCCCCAGTTTTGTCCGTCCTTTTCCTGATTCTCTATAAGCCCCTCCTTTCCTCACTCCAGAGTGAAAAGGAAAGGTATGAATATAAACTCTAGTAAGACATTAATCTACACCTGCCAAAAAGTAGCTATAGGTTTGAATGAACCTCTGGGCTCATTAATTAACCTGGGAGAAAGCCATGGCCAGCTTTCTGTATTCCATGAAAGAACACATAGCCGGAATGAATTTGACTTTTAATTTTCCCTGGAACATTTGCAGAGGTAATTTGGTTGGCTGTCCTGAGGTATTAGCGAATAAATTTGCTGCACAGGTTTTGCTTGTGAGTTGGCCGTTGCCAGAAGGAAGTGCTTTGTCTTGGCAACAGGATTTTTTTCAAGACCGAAAGTAATGAAGAATCCGTCCTGCTTGTGCCCTAGGTGACATCACTGGTTCAGTTACTCGGCGACCCCTTTTATAGGACGCTCGAAGGCTTCCGGGTGTTGGTTGAAAAAGAATGGCTCTCCTTCGGTCATAAATTCAGTCAGCGGAGCAGCTCGACCCTCAACTCTCAGGGGAGTGGTTTCACCCCGGTCTTCCTGCAGTTCTTAGACTGTGTCCATCAGGTGAGTAGGGCGTGCTTCAGTTCGCTCAGTAAGAAGTAAAGAGAACTTGCATTTACTGAGCATTGCTGTGCCGGGCCAGCTCCCGTCATGCCTTCACTGACAGATTCATCCCTGAGAGTTACTGAAATATCAGCCGTGGATTCCTGGGAATGGAGAAGACACATGACTAGTTGGTTTCTGAAACTAGGGCAGCTGAGCTGGCTGCTGGGCTGGCCCTCCAAGTGAAGGGGGCAGCACTCTCAGTTACCATCTCCCAAGGACAGGAGCACACTTGGGCTTGTTCTCCAAAAAGGTTTAGCCTAGAGCAGAGCAGCAAAAAATCTCTAGAGAATGGCAGGGCCTGAAATCCAGCATGGAGTCTTCTGGGTTTGAGAAGCCTCTAGCTTGTGCCAGGAATGTGAGACTTAGAGCCTAACCCCTGGAGAAAGAATCAGGGCCCTGCCAGGCAAGCCTGTGCTTCTAAACTCCACCTCAAATGGTATCAGCAGGTCCTCTAAGAACACCATTTCGTTCCTGTCATTGCAATGTCATTTCGTTATAACCTTGGCAAGAAAAAAAAAATTCCTGAGCAGGGCCACTGTCTGTGTGGTTTGCACAGTCTCCCCATGTCTTCATGGGTTTTCTCCCACATCCCCAAGATCGCACGTCAAGTGAACTGGCGCGTCCCCATTGCCCCAGTCTGAGCGAGTGCAGATGTCCGTGGCCCTGCAGTGGAAGGGCAGCCTGTCCTTGCTGGGTGCCCGCCTCACACCCTGAGCTGCAGGGGTAGGCTCTGGCCACCCTCGGCCCTGAACTGGAAAGAGTAGGTTGGAAAAGAATTTCCTTCTCATTTTTCTTAATCATTCTTAAATATCTGGATCACTCACATTTATTTCCGTGTTTAATATTAGAAGTGTTTTGGGTTTTTATTTTGAAGTTTGGAAATATTCATGTGACCAGAAATATGCCATAAAAACTTAACTCTTGTTTATACCAATTAGCCTATGGAAAAATTGGTTTTGTTTTATGTCATTTCATTTAAAGTCATGGTTTCTAAGAACCTATTGACAGTGTTAAGTGAGGACTTAACTGTGTTTTTCTTTCTGTTTGAACATTAGCCTTCTGTTTTTCATACTTCTTTTGGCAAATAGATGAGGAAGAAGTTTGGAGACCATTGTCTCTGAAACAGAAAGCTTAACTGAGACCAAAGGAGAGGAGCAAGCATCTTTTTATCACTTCTAAATAGGCAAAGGCATATGAGTTCTGCATGAACACACTTCTTATTATGTTGCTGATTGTCTCGTGGTGCTCACCAAATGTGCTAGACTGTTGTTTCTTTCCTGCCTCCCTGCCTATATTCCATGCCTACCAACCATCACTACTAATACTCATTGACTCTTACTGTGGGCCAGGCACTGTGCCCAGCACTTGTTTTATTTCATGGTTCTAAGTAACCTTTGAACCTTCTCCTGACCCCCTTGTTTGTATTCCTAACGAACCATGTATACAGACTTCTTTGGTAACATCCATAACACTAGAATATATTTGCTCGTGTATGTTTGTTGCCTTCTGCTTTACTGAGAATTCTTGGGAACCTGGTCTATGTCATATTAGTCTTCATATTTCTAGTATCTCACACAATTATAATTTCAGTCTCTGGAATGTAGTAGGCACTCAGAAAATATATATAATGAACGAATAAATGAAAATGGGAAAGATCACCTTGTTCAGGTTCAGATATGATGCTAGTCTCTTTTACAAAAATCTTTAGAGCAAACAAAAACTTTCAGTGGCTCTACATTTCTTAAAGAATTATTTTTTCTTGTGATCAATTTAATATAATGTCAAGATTTCTCTTTAAAGGTTCTTAAGCCTGCCCCCGAGGGCCTGTGTTCCACCCCGATAAGCATGCACACCAGTTGTTACCCCCAGTTGCACGCTGCTGCTGTTTACTCAGTTGAACACAGATGAAGTGGTTGTCTTTCTTTCAGTGTCTATGGCATAAGAAAATACACATCTTTATTTTTTAAAGATTGTCTTTATTTACTTTTAGAGAAGGGAGGGCAGGGAGAAAGGGAGAGAGAGAGAAACATGGACAGAAACATTGATCAGCTGCCTTGCACACGTGCCCCAATGGGGACTGAACCCTCAACCTAGGCATGTGCTGTGCCCACGAATCAAACCCACAGCCTTTTGCTTTGTGGTACGATGCTCCAACCAACTGAGCCCCACCAGTCAGAGCAGAAATGCGTATCTTCAGATATTAAAACCAGGCCCTCAAAACGTGGTGTTCACACTTAGTGGGCATGTCGGAGCAGAGACTACTACAGGAAGGAGCGTCAGAGTTCCATCCCCAACCTGGGTCTGGCTCTGAGGCATCAGTTTAGTGAGAGGAACAGCAGGTAGAATGTCCTATGTAGACTTTCTTAGTAAGAATTAAACTGAACCCACATGTCAACATTTTTTAAATACTGTTAAACTGAGAATAGGCTATTTGTGTGACAAACTTTTTACTGAGTCTTTTAAGATAGAACCCACATAAAATGTCCATAATTTCAGTTTTACATATTATTATCTGAAAATTAACTTAAGAATTTTTTAAATTGCTGCTGAAATAAAAGTTTGTGACCGTTCCTTTTTTATATATTACGTTGAAGTAACATGTTCAGAATTCACAAGGTAAAATAGAAATTTAATTGAGTAAGTTTGACTGCTGCCTCCACAAATGAGGGATTAAGACTCTGAAGTCATCCTCCCCCACAGAAAACAATTATAAACCTGGATGTGGAGAAAGGGTACTTTTCAGCATCCTGGGAAATAACCGACTATCTTTATGAAAAGTATGAACTTTGACCCTGACATCATTCACAAAAATTTATTTGAGATGGACCATAGACTTAAATGGCTAAAGGAAATTTTTCAAGCAGAAAAAAATGATAAAAGAAGGAATCTTGGGATATCAGAAGGGAAAAGAGAACAGTA
Organism: Sturnira hondurensis; assembly: GCF_014824575.4. Taxonomy (NCBI): domain Eukaryota; kingdom Metazoa; phylum Chordata; class Mammalia; order Chiroptera; family Phyllostomidae; genus Sturnira; species Sturnira hondurensis. The sequence goes on from NW_028079136.1 coordinate 6,972,055, forward strand.
GAAAATAAAATATGGGTCAGGACAGTAGACTTTTCTTCTCCTCTTGAGTTTTCTGAATTCTGTTTGATGCTTGAAGCAAAAAATTATAGCACTGTCTCCTGTGGTTCTCAATATATGTGGAAAAACTGGTTAAGACGATTGTATTTGAATGGGAGAATATAAAAGGAAGTAAGGTTTCTGTGCTTCACTGAAACTGGTAAAATGCAATGAAGTATAATAAGATACAAAATTTAATATCCGAAACAACCACTAAGAAAGCTGTATAAAATTGGGGTACTGGAAATATTGAGGGGAGGACTGTGTAAAGTATATGACTGTGTAACCACTAAGCTGGACACTTGAAACCCTACAGATAAATGAAAGTGGAATTTTAAGAAGTATTCAGGTAACCCACAGAGGACAGAAAAGGAAAGGTTTTAGAATGATGATGTGTTATACTGTAACCAGGTTAAAAATAATAAAAATACTTTAAAAACCTAAAAAAGAAAAGAAGACAAAGGAAAAATAGAGGAACCTGAAGACAAAAAGTAAAATAACAGACTTAAGCCCTAATGTAGCGATGATTACCCTAAATGGAAATGTTCTAAATATATTATGACCTGGCTATATGCTATTTCCAAGAAACTCACCTCAAATATAAAAATAGTGTTTATAGAAGTTTTATTTATAATAGCAAAAAACTGGAGTCAGGGAGGGGACAGAACGCCCTGCAGTGGGTGACTGACTGGCTAACACACTGGCGCCCCCGCACCGTGGAATGCACGTCAACAGTGAGACAGGACCTAACTGCTGGCACCTGCAGCCACTGGGATGGACCTCGGGAGCACTGTGCTGAGTGAACAAAAGCCATCTCAAATGGTCACACTCTATATGACTGCCTTTGTATTTAACATTCTCAGGATGACAAGAATATAGAGCTGGAGAATAAATGTATTGGTCTCCAGGGGTTAGAGATAATGGGGCTAGGGAATGAGTATGGCCATAAAGGGGTAGTGTGCCCCTCAGCCGGTGAACAGACAAATAAATGCAGGTGTATTCATGCAATGAATTTGGCAAACAAAAGGAATGAAATAGCAATATACCCAAAACCATGGATGGATCTCAAAATCACTGTGGTCATGAAAAAAGCCAGGTGATAAAGACTAAACACTGTATGATTTCATGTTTATGAAATTCTGCAAGAGAAAAAAAAAAACAGAAAACGGGTAACATATCACTGGTTGCCTGGGACCAGTGGCCGGGGAAGGGACTTACCACAGAGGGGTATGAACAAGCTTCTTATGGTGAGGGGACTGTTCTGTGTCCTGACTGGTGGTGGTTACCTCAATGTACATTGTGCAAAACTAACCAACCTGTGTGTTTAAAATAGGGAAGTTTGTTATATGTAAATCACACTTGAATGAACTTGAAAAGTGTTTTTAATTAGTAAGTCCAACATGTCAGTAAACTGGAGTTCCAGGAAAAGAAAACAGCAGCTATTTAGTTTCTCCAGAGAAAATTTTGTCAGCCTGGTGCCCAGAAAATACTTAGAAGCCTGGCTGCCTGCTTTCAGGAAGCAGAGCAGGAAATGGGTCCAGGGAAATCCTGATTAAGTGCACAGATTTTGACTTTTTCCACACCTTTCTTAGTCTCAAGCCTCATCATTAACCCGGTTGTGTCCGCTGTTCCCAAGTCCAGAGCTTACCAAGTTTGGTTTTTCCGGAAAACACCCTGCCCACTGCCTCTGCAGACTTACAGCCAGTGCGGTCCTGACCTCTCGTTTCACCCCACACAAGCTACTCTGCACTCAGGCCTCTGCGTTCCCAGCCTGTCCGGGCTTCCAGGCACACCCCTACCTTCTCAGAAGATTTCATCCCACAGGGGCATCCCCATGTAGCTTCTCATTTTCTGTCACTTAACTGCTGTTCCTACGCCTGTTGTCCATCTTTCAAAAATTCACTGACTTTCCTTATCCTGCCACTATCTCCCTTCCCATTCTCTCTTCCTCCTCGGGGGCTTTTTGTTTTAGAAATTGCTCTCTTTTAATTAAGGGAGAGTTGTAGGGGACTGTTTATATGGCTGAACTTGGCTTAAGCGAAGTGGGTTATTAAATGCGTTGAATGTTCAACTTGCAGAATTCTGCATATTTAAAGAGTCAGCAAAAGAACCCACTCACAATCAGTAGGAGACAGGACTCTCATATAAGGCACACTGTCTTCACAGCTGGGAACAGCACTGGGTCACTGGGTCCCCGGGGTAATAACGGTTGCTTGGACTGTAATGCTTGTGTTTTATTGTTGGGGGTGGACTTCGGTGGGCGGCAGTAATCTACAGTTGAAAAGTCGCATGTGTTTCGTGAGTACCTCTAAAGGGCCCGAACAGAGCATTTTAACATAGAAACTAGGGTAGAGTACTAAATTACATTCCTGTCATCCTTAGACTATATTACAACAGATGCTAAAACTGTATCATGTTAGGTTATGTAAAACTACTTGGGGATATAGGTTTAATTTCTGGTAACTTTTGATTTTAAATAAGGACTTAAAATTCAAATGTTCTATATAAACCAGTTCTAGAATTGAACACAGGTGGACTTTGAATGAAAGTTCAATTATTTCTAAGTGAGCACTTCACAAACTGTAGAAAATAATATTATTCAAGGTCTAAAGACCCCTTTGGTATAACTTCAAATCTGGCTGTGCCCCGTTAAAATTTCTTAATTAAAATACAGATTTTTAGAAATTCATCTGAACCCTGCTCTGACCGAGCACCTCCCTTTGACGGAGCACATAATAACGTGAGTGCAGACAAGTCACGGCACAGCGAGCCTACGACCGTGAGTGCGGTATTTCAAGGACATGTGGCCAATCAGCTTTGGTGAAGCAAATTATTTTGTGCTGAAAAGGGATTGTTTATTGACTCAGAACATGAGACTGTGGAAGACTATGGTTAACAAGTAGTGCTTCTGGCTCCTGCTGACTTAATTATAAGGTGGTGTTTCAACATCCCCTTCACACTGGTTTTAGGTAGAAATGCCTTTGTTGAATGCCTTTCAAGTGAACAAACACAGTGCTCTACACGACTGGCTTTTGCCAGACAATTGAAATGAGTGCTGTCCTCAGTCTCTCTGTGGCAGGAAGCAGAGCCAGGCCCAACAACGCTTTCAAAATAAGTGCAAAATTACACAGCAGCAAGCAAAACTTTCCCGGGTGGAATGTATTCACCGCTTATTAACCACTTCTAACACACTGAATGCCAAAAGGCAGTCATGGAAGTGTGCCCAGGCCTGTCCATTAGTACCAATGAGAGTTACAAAGAAAACAGATGAAGCACTGATCTTGAATCAGAACTGCCTCATCGTATAAAAAGCCATTGTTTACGCCAGTATATCCAGGTGTCGGATGAATTCTAAATGCTGGATCACTGTTTTGTAACAGCAACATCTGGCAGATTGTTCCTGTCAACTTCTGAAAGAAGTTGGCTTAGCTTGAGTGCTATCATTACAGGCTGCTTCCTTTTCTTAAAATAGTTGAACCAAATTCAAAAGGAAAATACATCCAAAGTATAAAAATGAAATTTTTGCCTAAAATTTCCTTTAAAAGTGTAATACAAGAGGGAAGATCTGTATAATATGAGTGAAAACATGAAGCACATAAGATGGCAGCTTTTTTTTTATTTCACATTGGATTAAATCTTGGAGGAAATCTTAGAACTTACTTATTATTTCCCACCTTGAGAAAAGCAAAGAACAGTTATAACTTTGCCTTTGAAGTTTACTTAGATCGCACACTGACTCACTCTGGCTGTGTAAGCGGGGTTGTTGTCGTCCCTGTCTCCCCGCCCCTCCACCCCCACCCCCCCACAGTCGCCGCATGCCAGTGTGGCGGTAGGTGCCCTTTCCCAGACAGAGCCATTTCACCCTCTGAAGATGGGTGCTTTCCTCATGAGCACATGTGTGAGGGGCCAGGCTGCCCTCACCCAGGTTTCTCTAAAGCTTACCCGTTAATGTTGGCCAACCAGCTGCAGCTAATGGGTTCGCAGTATACTCCGGAGTTTGGTGTCTGCCTGCTTCCCACTCAACTGAAAACTGGCAAAATTGACCTAATCCAAGTTGTTGTAACAAAGTAATTTTGCATTAAAGCTTTTACTACATGAGCCAAAAGTAAATCAAAGTTTGTACATCAGTCTCATTTACTCATTTTTTGAGCTTCAACAAATTTTTTAACCCCTCTGTGCTTCATTTTACACACACACACACACACACACACACACAAGGTGCAGCAGAAGTAAAGCCTGCTTGAGTGTGGTTGGTAGGGTAGTAATGTGGCTGGAGTAATTTATAGTTTTAACTTGAACAGTTCACGTAAAATGTCATATGGTGTGCTTAAGTGTGATATGTTACAGAATTACATGCTTATGATTTCATAACAAAAGATTTTATACCAAAAAAGGAGCATTATTTGTGCCAGACCCTGTATATATGGAGGATTAAAAATCTTATGTAAAGTTATTAGCATAGTACAAGGTACACAGTTAATATTTATTAAAACTTAATCTGTGAAATAACAACTAATATTAACTACTAATTTTCTACGGTGTGTCTAGAATGGTGATACCATTCTATATAGGATCTCTTGAAGCTTAATATTTGTAATTCCTGAAAGCAAATCCTATTTTAACTTACTATATTTTATTCCCAAAATGTTGATCTTTCCTGGGATTTGAGTCATAGCTTATTTTTATGGGTCTTTAAATTTTACAAAGTGCTTAATGGCATATGGGCAAAAAATAAAACTATAAATTCATGTTTCTCCAAATTCCATTTCAGATTCTCTTATAAATAAGTGAAATTGGCAGATTTCACTCCATAATAGAAAACAAAACTAAAATACCTCTCATAGCTTTGTCTTTTGAATCTGTTTATTTTTTATCTTCATCAAGATACATACAAAATTATTCTGAACAACAGAATTCAGATGATGCCTAAGGGAGGCCCTAAAACTATTTATCAACATATTTTGGGAAATGCTTACAAAGAATTAGTTTATTGGCTGAGATCCCTGTCAGTCCAAATTCCACATAACACAATAATGCTAAATTTATTTGAAGCAGACTAGCTTTTGGCCCCAAAAGTCTTGTGGCCAACCATAAAGAAAACTAACTAAACCTGCCCTGGCTGGTGTGGCTGAGTGGTTGAGCACCAGCCTGTGAAGGGTAGTTGGTTCAATTCCCAGTCAGGGCACATGCCTGGGTTGGGGACCAAGTCCCCAGTAGGGAGCACGCAAGAGGCAACCACACATTGATGTTTCTCTCTCTCTCTCTTTCTCCCTCTCTTCCTCTCAAATAAATAAATAAATAAATAATCTAAGCCAAAGTTCTTTGAAAGGGTCAATAAAATTGATAAACCTGTAGCCAAACTCATCAAAGAAAGAAGACACAAATTATCAATATGAGAAATAAGAAAAATGACATCACTACAGGTTCTACAAGTATTTAAATGACAGTAAGGGAATATTATGAACAATTTTGTGCCCAAAGAATCAGCAGTTAGGTGAAGTGCACAAATTTCCTTGGAAAACATAAGCTGCCTCACTCACTCAAGAAAAAAATACATAACTTAAATAAGCCTGTATATATTAAGGAAATTTAAATTGTAATTAAAACATTTTCATGCTGAAAACTCCAGGTCCAGGTGGCCTCACTGGTAAATTCTACCACGTTTTCAAAGAAGAAATAACAGCAGTTCTACAGAAAACTGAAGCAAAGGGAACACCACCCAGCTCAGTCTGTGAAACCAGCACCCCCCTGCCCCAGCAAAGACAGTAAAAGAAAACTGTGCACCAGTACTCTGGATGCCCATAAATTCAAGTTTTCTAAACAAAAATTTAGCAAATCAAATTCATATAAATCCATATGTTTAAAAAATAATATTCCAGGGTCAAGCGGGATTTATCCCAGGAGTGCCTGATTGTTTTTACATTTGAAATCTGTAAGTATAATTCACCATATTAATAAATTAAAAATAATAACCCTATGGTCATCTCAACAAATGCAGAAAAACATCTGACAAAATACAACATTCATTCCCTGTAAAAATTCTCAGGATACTAGGAATAGAAGAGAACTCCCTCAAACTGTAGCGTTAGCTACATGTTAGCTGTAGTTTCTGTTGTAGAATCCTGCAGCCAACGTCATGTTAATAGTGAAAGACTGAGGGCCCTGCCCCTAAAGTTGGGAACAGGAAGCGAAGTCTGCTCCGCCGCTTCTCAGTGTTGTGCTAATGGTCCTAGCCATGCAGGAAGGCAAAAAAATGGTAATAATAGAAACAGCCACATTGGGAAGAAGTAAAACTACCGTATTCACAAGCAACAGGATTATGTATGGAATCTACAAAAATTAACTATTGGAATATTTTAACTGTTTAATCATTACCATTTACAGTAGTATCAAAAGATATGAAATCAGCAAAATATATGAAAGACCTAGATACTGAAAACCACAAAGCATGACTGAGAGAAATTAAAGCCTTAAATGAATCAGGAGATACCTCTTATACATGGATCAGAAGCCTTAATATTGTTGAAATGTCACTCACTTTGCCCAAATTGAATTGAAAATTCAGTGTAATCACAATCAAATGCCTAGGAGACTATTTTTGTGGAAATTGGCAAGCTAGTTTTGAAATTCACATGAAAATCCGAAGGATCTAACAATAGAATCTCTGAAACAACTGAAAAAGAACAAAATGGGAGGACCAGTACTATTTGGTTTCAAGACTTACTAGAAAGCTATAGTAATCAAGACCATGTGATGATAATTGGTATAAAGTTGGACAAATAAATCAATAAAGCAAGCAGTCCAGAAATCCCACACAGGTGTGATATACAGAAAACTGGTTTTTGATGAAGATGCAAAAAGCATTCAGTAGGGAAAGAATAGTCTTTTTAACACATGATACCAGATAACTGTATTTCCAGTCACAAAAAAATATTAACCCATTTCTAACCCCAATGTAAAAATTAATTCAAAAGGGATCATATATGTGACTATAAGACCTAATACTGTAAAACTTTTAGAAGGAAACAGGAAGAAACTCAGTGACCTTAGGTTAGGCAAGGGTATCTTGGATTCAGCTCCAAAGCATGATCCACAAAAGGACAAATTGATAAATGAGACTTTTTCACAATTGAAAAATTCTTTAAAAATCACTATTAAGAAAACAAAAAGAAAAATCACAGTGGAAGAAAATACTTGCAAATGCTATATCTGCTAAAAGACTTGTATCCAGAATATATAAAGTATTCTCAAAATTTAATAAGAAAATGACCAACCTATTCTCATTGGCAAAACACCTACACTTCACTAAAGATATACAGCTATGCATGTGAAAAGGTACTTAACATCATTTGTCATCACAAAATGCAAATTAAAATCACGATCAGATGTCACTACGTACCTGTTTTAATGGTACGCTAGTATTTTTTAAACTGAGCACCTCATATCTTAACAAGGATGTGGGGAAACTGGACCTAGCACTGCTGATGGGAATGTAAAATTGTACAACCATTTGGGAAAACAGTTGGCTGTTTCTTGAGAAGTTCGACCTCCTACCTACCACATAGCTCAGCATTTCATTTCTAGGCAGTTATGCAGGAGAAATGAAAGCTTAGGCCCTGCAAAGACTTGTCCATCACTGTTCACAGCAGCCAGGTGTGTAATAATAAAAAATCTAGAAGCAGCTCAATGTCCACATGAGAGTGAATGAATTGTGGTATATCAGTGCAATTCCTACATTACATACCTGTGAAAAGGGGTGGTCATGGGTGCATGTCAAATAATTATGCTTAGTGGGAAAAGACAGAAGGAGTACAGACCTTTGGTTCCATTTATGTAAAGTAAATGCAAAGTAATCTGCAGCGATCAAAAGCAAAGCGGTGGTTGCTCAGGGAGGAAGATGCAGAAGGCAGAAAGGGCACAAGGAAACTTTCAGGAGTTACAGACAGCGTGGTCATTATCCTGATTGTGGCGGCAGTTTCACAGGTGTATAGGTACCTCAAACTTTAACCAAATTGTGCACTTTAAATATGTGCAGTTTGTCGTATGCCCGTGATGCCTCCTCAAAAGGAGAGGGAAACGTGGATTGTACCTCACTCTGGCGGGTGCTGCAGGAGGGTCTGGGTGTCCCATTTACAACAAGGAGAAGAAACCAAGTGAACTGGACAAACTGAATCCCTGTCATGTATGACAAAATAAAGAAAAAGTGTCATTTTTCTTTCTTACTGGAAATCTAAGCACCGTATTTTTGTCTTAGGAATGCAGTTAGGTTCTCATTATTGTGGTGGAAAGACATTTCAGAAAACTCCATGAGTTTCTTAATCTCGCATTCCAGATGTGGTATCTAGGTATTAATCAACCCAGGGTTCAGGTCAATCCGATTATTTTTTTCCATTGAGAAATTCTCACATGCTTGTTGCTTAAACTGTTGCTAATGATTTAAAAAAATATTTAATTGCCTAGCATCTTTTCTTTGTCTTCTAATACACCTGATGATTAGCCCCAGTTTGGGGCATTAGCACCCATCGGTGTCATTGTGGTGTGCGCACACACGAGGCAGCGCTCCCAAGTTCAGGGTTTGTGAACAGGCCAGCCACTCAGTGCAGTGGGCGGCGAAAGCATTTTTCCACTTGCGGAGAGTTTTGCTTCAAGTCCTAGCATGTGCTCTCCCCAAAGTGCCTGTAAATTCAACATAAGGTCAAAGTCATGATCATTTCTGTTCTACTTTACCTCAGAAGTAGGTCTTCAAAATTATATTCCTCAGCATATTAAATATCAGAAATAACCAAGGAAAGATACAAATACATATGAGGCAAGTGGTTTCTGTGGAGAGTAGTCATTGAGGAAAAATGTTTGTTTAATAAAAGTAGTCAGGACAGTTTTTAGGACCTGCTGTGAACTGGGTCAGTGAAAATAGCTCTGAACTCTTCCCACCCGGGAAACAGTGAGCCAGGGGCCAGCCTGTGACACTGAGGTTTGTGTCAAAGGCCACTGGGGCCAAGTTCTGGAGCATGCCCTGTCTCGGCACACTGCAGCTTTCTCTTCCCTGAGACTCGCAGGTGGTAGGGAACCAAGTTCCATCCCCGGGGCTCATCTCCGCCTTCTGTCCTGCCACCCACAGCCTGAGTCGCCCCCTCTCCTTCCTGGGTGCACTGGCCTCCTGGACTGATGCTATGGATTCTGAACCAGGAGCCAGGAGCTCAGACCGGAGGTGTTTGTGTGGCTTTAAAGGACAGGTGGTGACGGGGAAAGCGCAGGAAACTAGGTGTGAACGAAACCTAGAGAGGAGCCAGGAACACCTGAGGACCAGGCCTAGTGGAGTGCCAGGCGCAGGGCCTCTGTCCTCTGGGGCATGTGTGTGGGTAGGGATAAGCGGCTGGAGGGGGTTGGGGACTGGAGCGTGTGTTTGGTGTTTGAGCCAAAGACGTAGGGGGCTGAAACAGCAAGGAAAAAGCTGGTTTTTAAACTTGTGTTTTCCACTATAGAAGTGGAAGAAAGTATTACTGATTGTAATAACCACTTACATGAACTTACTTTTATGCCCAGTTATAATACCCCAAAATAATAACTGTTGGTCATTAAATATGTATCCGATTAGCTTACGTTTTATCTGATCATAACTATGAAGTCTCAAGTATGCCTAACCCCTGTAATTAGTTGCTCATATAACATAACCACAGGAAGCCCACGTTGTCTATTTCTTCCATGTCACTGGGGAGAAAATTCATGCTACATATGCTTACAGCTCCAAAAAGCCTGCATGTGGCCCACAGCCTGGCCCGTCAGAGTCCTTCATGTCACAGTTGTCCGGGCGACTCTGCTGTCCCCTGGAGCCTGCTGCAGCAGGAAGGGCCGCGGCCAGGAAAGCAGCTCCATTTCGTGAGCGGCAAACTCTCTTAAGTCCTCCTGAGTTCCATGTTATTTTGTATTTCTTACAAACTAAAATTTTAGTTCAATTAAAAAGCCGCTCACGGCTTTTTGAGAAAGTGTTGAAGAAAGAAAAACAACTCTTAATCATCACAGAAAACTAGGTTTCTGCCCAGGCGGTCAGTCAGTGGTGTCCAGATATGACTGAATCGGCACTGATCTGCGGGGCAGCCAGCAGATGACACGCGTGCCCGCTCCCTCTGGCCGGCCAAGAGTGGGGCCACACCGCCAAGTTAAACATGGGGAGGACGCTGGCTTTCCGACGGCCCGCCAGCAGTGTCCACTTACAACAGCTGCTAATCGAGCACAGTTACGATTGGGACCTCTCTCAAGCAAACAGAATTCTCTAACTAGTCATGAGAGTGTTTGCACAGTGCAGAGGTGAGCTTGCTGGGTGGGTTGGGGAGCGCCCCCAGGTCATCAGCCCGCCTTCTGCCAACATCAGATGGCTCCACAGAGTCTGCGTGCAGCTTGCCCAAAGTGCGCTGCGGCGCTGGACGGGTCCAGCTCTGCCCTGCTTCCTCCCTCCCGTCATCCCCTGTCTTTATCACTCTGTCCAGGGATCTCACGGCCTGAGTGGGGTTAAATGTAAGGTTAAAAGGCACGAGCTCCTCCCCCTCCCATTGGCACCTGAACATGTCTTTCTTTTTTATCTCCGCTTCTATCTCTTCCCCTTTCCAAGCCTGTTCCCTATTTCTGGGCCCTCGGCCTCGTTTGTTCTTGTTTTCCCAGGGCCTTATTCTCTCAGTCGTCTGCGCTCTCGCGACAACTTGTTCTCTCTGTTGGCTCCTTCTGCATTGCCTTCAGACAGGCACTCAGTGCTTCTGTCCAGAAAACATCTCTTGCTACCTCCCTAAACAGCCTTCTCCCCTCATTCCTTTCACTGCCAAACTTAAGTAAAGACGGTTTTCATTGTTGTCTTAGATACTATTACACCACAAGTGCCTGGAGAGCAAGACCTTTCACTGATTAACTTGTGTTCATTTGTATCTGTCAAGTGCCTAGCACAGTGTAAGGCAGTGAATGGGCACAGACCTTGGAGCCTAACACGCCAGGGTTCAAATCAGAGCTCACCAGTTACTGATGATTGATGTCAGGTAAACCACTTAACCTTGCTCATCCTCAGCTTCCTCATCTGCACAGTGGGGATAAAAATGCCTATCTTAAGCAGATTGGAATAGACACTTTTCCAAAGAAAACACACAAATGGCCAATAAGTACATGAAAAGGTGCTCAACATCACTAATCATAAGGGAAATTCAAATAAAAACCACAATGAGTTATCACCCTATACCTGTTAGGACAGCTGCACTCAAAATGACAAGAGGTGACAACTGTTGGTGAGGATGGAAAGAAAAGGGAGCCCTTGTCTGCTGTTGGTGGGGATGTAAATCTGTGCGGCCACTATGGAAAATGGTAGAGAGGTTCTCAAAAATTAAAAATAAAACTACTGTGTGATCCAACAGTCCCACTCCGGTGTGTGTATGTATTTGAGGGAATGAAATCACTGTCTCAGAGAGACGTCCGTACTCCCACGTCCACGGCAGCGTTTTCAGTGCAGCCAAGATGTGAAAACAACCTGCATGTCTGTCTAGGGATGAACGGGTTGAAAAATGCTACATATATAAACAGTGAAATCATATTTAGCCACGAGAAAACAAGGAAATGTTTCCATTCACAACAACTTGAGGGCATTGTGCTGAATGAAATGTCACAGAAAGATGACTACTGTATGATTTCACTTACATGTAGAATCTAAAAAGGCAAATTTGGAGAAACAGAGGGCGGAATGGCCGTTGCCAGGGGCTGGAGGCTGAGAGGAAGGAGGAGATGTTGGTTAAGGGGTGGGAACTTCTGATTATAACAAGTTCTGGGGATCTGATGCGCGGCATCATGACTGTAGTTAACAATACTGTATTGTATGCTTATAAATTGCTAAAAGGATAGACCTAAGTGTTCTCACCCCCCCAAAAAACAGTTATTATTATGTGAGGTGATGGAGGGGCTAGATGTAACCCTACTATGGAAATCATTTCACAATAGATAATGTACATTATGTTCTACACCTTAAATGTGCACAGTGTTTTATGTCGGTTACATCTCAATAGAGTTAGAAAAAAAATAATTCCTGTCTTGCAAAGTTGTTATGGAGATTAAATGAGATAGCATGTATAAAAACGCCCAGCATGGTGTCCGGCACAGACACGGTGTGGACGGGCGGGTCCCCGCCACCCCACTGCCACAGGGACCTGGCTCGTAGCCCTGTGGCCTCCTGCACGTGTCAGGGCAGCAGTCAGCGGCACGGCGCCCACTTCTGGTTTGGTGCGATTCTTACTCTTTCCTCTGCCTTGTGTGTTTCAGGTTCACACCCAGTATCCAGCTGAGTTTGAATTCAATCTCTATTACTTAAAGTTCTTGGCTTTCCACTACGTATCTAATCGCTTTAAAACATTTCTCCTGGACTCCGACTACGAGAGATTAGAGCATGGTATGTGTTTGCATGCTCTTGTTTTATCTTCTTTGTTGGTTTTTGTGTTTCTGATTAAAAACTAGTAACGTCACTCCCCTCCAGTGCGGCGAGGCCGTTTTAGGGTTTTGCCCTGAACCACAGAAGTGGAGTGGACGTGAACACACGCCCAGATTCGGAGACTGCGTGCTGCCTGAGCTCTCAGGCACTACAAGTGGTCTCTCCGTAGCACCTTCGAAAAGTGAGACCCTCTTCTATCCCCATCTCTTAAAGTGTTACTGGTGTTTGAGGAGACGCATTGACTCTGTTCTCCCACCCCTGCCGCGCTCTGGCGGGAGAGCAGCCTGCCTTCAGAGGCAGCATGAGCAGCAGTGGAGGCCGAGGCTCTGGAGCCGCCAGGCCTGGCCTAGATTGCAGCACCCGCGAGTGCTGTGGACAGTTACCTACCCGTCCGAGTTTCTCCGGGTTCCTCCTCAGAGTGGCCCTTTGAGCCCTGATGACCGCAGTAGGAAATATTTGTGTGCTTCTTCGCACAATTGCTGGCACATAGTAAGTGCTCAATAAATTTTAAGCATGCCATCATCACTGCGCCTTTTAGCAGCAGTAATAGTTGTAGAGAGTAGATGCTCGAAGTCAGTCAGCCCCTGTGAAAACATTCTCCAGGAGGATTTTACATTCTTTTGTTGTGGTGGGGAGACAGGAGGGAGGGTGCACGTGACTAAGGAGACAAGCAAGTTTTCCAAAATCAGCTCTTTTCATAATATTCCTATATATTCATAAGGACTCTTTTCGTGACTGAAATTATTTACTGATGTTCTCAATTTAAAATATGGAATCAGGAAATACTGCTTTTCAGTGCATGCTATTAAAATTGTCTAATAAGATATTTCATGTGCCCTGGCTGGTGTGGCTCAGTGCTGGTTCGATTCCCAGTCAGGGCACATGCCTGGGTTGCAGGCCAGGTTCACAGTCGGCATGGGAGAGGCGACCACACATCGATGTTTCTTTCCCTCTCTCTCCCCTGCGTCCCCCCTCTCTAGAAATAAATGAAAATTTTTTTAAAAAGATATTTCATGCTTTTGGTAAGGGAGACAGCACTGGTCAGACCATTTCCCATTCTGTTTGTACTCCCAGACCTTTGGTGACTCACAGAATTGTCATTCCACATGTAACAACCAGAAACCTTGATTTCTTAGGCACCCACATGTTGGGAAGGCATTAAGTAGAGCTGGTTACACTAGACATGGGAATCACTTGGAGAACTTTGAACACAACTAATATCTGCGACCCATCCTCAGAGATTCTGACCAATCGGTCTGAGGCGAGACCTAGGGGTTGGCATTTTTGTAAACCCTTGGTGGGGTTAGCACACGGCCAAGGCTCAGAACTACCACGGCAGGCTCTGCAGTTCAAAAGTAGAAAAGAAACCGCAAATTAGTGCCGGGGTCCTCACATTGCAGGAGTTTGTGCAGCCTGGGACTTAAGACATTCTTTTCCAATAAACCGGTGAAACTCCTACTCGTTGTTGACTGAGTAATTTCACTTGAAGCAAGACAGCACTACTGAGAGAGGCACCTTCCTCACCCTAACCCCTCTTCCTCTCGAAGGAGAACCAAGTGGGCTCGAGTGAGGAGCAGGTGCACTGGCTGAAAGGTGCGGACGTGGTGTCAGGAAATCCCTGAAGGGCCCCTCCTGAATCCAGCGTCTGTTTTTCACGTCACCCTACAGGGCACACCACACCCCTCTGTCATCGAAAGTCTCCGTGAACATACAAATGCCTGAGTTTATGGAAACTGCTAAGCAGGAAGACACTTTAAACCATTTCATAATAAACAGCCAACGACAAGAAAAAGAAACATAAAATTCTGTTTTTAACTGAGTCTCCTGAAGTCAACTCTAAGTCCTTCCATTTTTCTCTTGAAAAATGTGTAGAATGTCTCCTGGCACAGACCTCAGGGAGTCTGGACCTAGATGTAGGCTGGGAGAGCCACGCTGTCCTGCTAAATGCCTGGAAACTTTAGTGGGCACTTCCCTTCCATCTGGGTTTGTTTCCATGTGACCGTGAGGCGCATTACCCCCCCCAGCTCCGCAGTTAGTATCTAAGGTTTCTGCACGTACGTCGCTGTTTCCAGAGCCATAAGGAATATTCCACTTTCCTTCTGCTGCAGGCGTCATATTTCTAGGCACACTGTTGATTTATTTGACTTTTGTGGAATTTTTTTGGATTTGCAGGAACTTTATTTGATGATAAAGGAGATAAGCATGCCAAAAAAGGAATTTGCATTTGGGAGTGCATTGATAGAATGCACAAGAGGACTCCCATTTTCTTTAATTACTTATATTCACCAGTGGAAATTGAGGTAAAAAACATTTATGTTTCATTTTCTGAGTATTTGATGTTGAAGTTTTCCTTACTTTGAGTGTATGCAGACTGTTTAGGCTTTTTAGAAACATTTGAGTAGGTTTCATACTGACACTATTCAAAAGTCTGACAGACGCTGGCTTTGGAGTCTGATGGAATGGAGACTGTCCACCACATTCTTGACCACAGAAATTAGAATCTGGCCCCCAAAACCTGGAAGGGATGACTTCAAGAATAGTAAAGCCAAGTCAGCCTGAAACCTCAACCGGTCATCTAAACTGAAAAGTCCAAAACACTTTAGAAAAGAATCCCCTAGGTTATCTGCTCCGAATCCACCAGCAAGCCCTCACGGGAAGCAGGGGGGGTTGGAGCTGCCCAGTCCAGGGAGGATGGCGAGCTCCCCCTGAACATCCACGTGGAAGCAGGCTCTGGGATGGGTCGGGCCGGTGTGAGGAGCAGAAGCACCTCGCTGAGGGGCAAGGAGGCCCCCGGCCTGGGCCCCATGTGTTAGGGCCCCACCCTGGCCTTTCTCCAGCTGCCCCTTCCTCAGGTGGTGAGGGGTTCGAGAGACCAGGGCACAGACTTGGATGCCCCTCCTTCATCGAAACCACCCTCTGGTACCTCAGAATTCCTTAGCCAGATTCAAGTTCCTCACCAACCCACTTCTCCAAGTCTGTCTCCCAAGCCAGTGTATGTGCCCTAGACCCAAAGGGCAGCCAAGAAGTAGCTTTTTGGCAGAAAGTGGACAGAGTTTAGCTTCGTGGGCTGGGATAGACACACACATTGTAAGTGGCTTTCAGAATACAGGGTAGCGCTGGGTGGAGGGGCAGGGGTCCAGCCAAGGACCGTGGGCTGGGACTTTCCCATGGAGAGAAGTCTGAGGAGTCCATTAAGAAGTTGTATTTTTCAGCCTTGGCTGGTGTAGCTCAGTGGATTGAGTGTGGGCCTGCAAACCAGACGATCGCGGTTCGATTCCCAGTCAGGGCACATGCTTGGGTTGCAGGCCAGTTTCCGGCAGGGGCCAGTGCCCTGCAGGGGATGCACGAGAAGCAACCATACATTGATGTTTCCTTCCTCTCTCCTTACCTTCCCCTCTAAAGATAAATAAATAAAATGTTTAAAAAAAAAAAGAAGTTGTATTTGTCGAGGTAGGAGGGCAGAACATATTTTATTGCATTCTTTATTTCTATGTATACATTTCAATATTTGGACTTATGGTATTTGAACCTCCGTTCATACTCTTGCCCTTTAAACAGGCCCTGAAGCCCAACGTCAATGTCTCCAGCCTCAAGAAGTGGAATTACTACACAGAGGAGACCCTTGCCACAGGGCCTTCGTATGACTGGGTGATGCTGAGTCCCAAGCAGTTGCCTTCGGAAGACGCGGAGCCGGCCGGGGATGCTGGGCCCCAGAGCCAGAGGAGAACAGTGTGGCCATGCTACGATGATGTCAGCTGTGCTCAGCCCGACGCCCTGACCGGCCTCTTCAGTGTGAGTGGGCAGTGTGTAGGCACTCACCTAGGGCACCGTGGGGGCCCAAGGGGCCTCAGGAGCCAGGCTGAGTTGAGAGTGGCTGGTTCACACACTTCTGGACGCGGCTCTCCTCACTCTGCTCGAGGGAGCACTCCAGGCATGTGAGGAAACCAAATTTGCTCCCCAGAATCCATGGGGGGCCAGGCTCAGCTACTGGGAAAGTCTCCATAAAAATGAGTTTTCCAGCTTCACAAGGAAGCCATCACACAGATGGAGCAATCCGTAGCCTCCCAGCGGGTCTAGCTGCCCAGGCAGCCTGAGTCAGGCCTGGGTGATGGCTTTTGTGGGTGCTGTGCTTCCTCTGGCCAGAGGTGTGGGCAGCTGGTGGCCTGGTGGGAGCACTGCCAGCCATCTTCCAGAAGGAATATTCTGGAGAGAAACCATCCTGGCAGTGAGAGCCGCCCTGGTGAGAGCCACAGCCCGGGAGTTAGATAGGGCCTGGCGGCTCCCGAAGAGGCTTGCCGGCTTTCTGACCAGAGCGGCGCTCCTCAGAGGCAGCACGGTCCCAGAGGCGGCTGTCCTGCTTCCCTGTCCCAGGGAAGTTCCGTGCCTTCGGGACTTCGTGATTCGTTCTTTCCACATCTGGTTTGAATCATGGCAGCCGAGGGCTCCTCCGTCAAGGACAGACTTCTCATCTGCCTCAGCTGTTGGGGTTTGGACACCGGCCCAGTACCTGACCTTTTGCTGCGGCCATC
Organism: Sturnira hondurensis; assembly: GCF_014824575.4. NCBI lineage: Eukaryota > Metazoa > Chordata > Mammalia > Chiroptera > Phyllostomidae > Sturnira > Sturnira hondurensis. Next base: position 6,989,071 of record NW_028079136.1, read on the forward strand.
AGATTTCCCATGGGCTGGCCAGGGGTGTTCAGGATACATATTTCTTCCCTCTGCTGAAGCCGTTCTGTGTAAAAAGTCCTGGTTACAGACCCCAATAAGTCACCCTTGCCGCAGGGCATCACTGCAGCTGGAGCTCACGCAGCTGTTCCCGGCTGGGGAAGCCTCAGGCCCTGCTTACCACTGGCTTCAGCTGCCCTGTGGCCACACTGTTCATCTGGGCCCAGGACCAGGGAGCTGTGGCTTCGGGGCATGTCCTGATTTCTATGAAATACTTATCTGTCAGAAAACCCCCTTTAATTACTTTGCAGGAAATTGAAAGATTGGAGCATAAACTGAACCAAACCCCTGAGAAGTGGCAGCAGCTGTGGGGAAGGGTCACCGCGGACCTGAAAGAACAGCCCCGAGCAGACCACGTGAGTTGGCAGGGCCCCCCACCCCAGGAGCTGCCTTTTTGAGGGTGCTAGGGCGGGTGGGGCCGCTGCCACAGGTAACCCAGGTGGGCCTATGGCTGAAAGGAAGGGTGGAAAGAGAGGGGTCATGCCTTGGGGTTTGGGGGCAGAAAGTTCCAAACAGCTGACCACTTCCTGCGTGTCTCACTTTACCACAGTGACATAATTCTCACGGTTCAGGACCCCGTGTCTGGGGAAATTACTGGTTCTTTTCGATTGCGGAGCCTCTGTGGGTTCAGCTGATCTCCTACCACATGAGGGGGGAGGGGAATGCCAAGACCATATATTTGCTCCAGAGAAGTCATCACAGAAAATGGAGTATTTTAAAATGGCTGAACATGCTGTCTGTTGATCACACCCCCCTTTTCTGCATCTGACTTGAAAACGTATCGAGCGCGTGGCGTGTGCGCAGGACCGTGCTGAGCACCCTGCACACGCTGCCCCCTGGTTCCCCACCGTGAGGGGGCGGTCTCCGTCTCACACGTGTGGGGACAGGCACGGGCAGCACACAGCGAGCTCTTGGGACGGCCGCCAGTCACACCCACGTCAGATCGGCTCCAAGTGCAACAGAGGGAAGTTAGGACAGTGTTCTGGAGAGCACTTTGGGGGAAAGGTGAGGGCAGCAGGCTCAGAAGCCGCAGAGGGGTCAAGGAGAACTGCGTGTGGAAGGAAGGCTCAGAGTGATTCGGAAGGGGTCCCCCAGGCGCTGTCTCTTGCCTTCAAATGACAATTCAGGAGCTATGATCAGACAGGCCATAGGTGTGTGACACCTTTTTTCCTCAGGGAAAAAAATATATTTTTGTCTTTTTTTTCTGACTTTAGAAGTGAGATATATTTATTCTTTTATTTTTTAAGGTTTTATTTATTTAATTTTAGAGAGAGGGGAAGGGAGGGAGAAAGAGAAAGAAACATCAATGTGTGGTTGCCTCTCACATGGCTCCCACTGGGGACCTGGCCTGCAACTGAGGCATGTGCCCTGACTGGGTATCGAACCTGCAGCCCTTTGGTCCACAGCCTACACTCAGTCCACTGAGCTACACCAGCCAGGGATATGTTTATTCTCTTAAATAAGATAATACACAGAAAGTTATAAACTAGAAGATAATAAATCACCCATTTATTTATTGATAATAAATCAATTTATAACCTAGAAACAAACTACCATGCGGTCAATCTTGTTTTATTCTAAACACACCTATAAAAGGGATTTGCTATATGTACTCTTTTCAAACCTGCTTTCTTTTTTACCTAATACGTGGCATATGTGTCCTTGCACTTGTCAGGATATAAATCAGCAGCATTGCTTTAATGGCTGTTAGATTTCCATGGTATGGAAACTTGTTGTTTTTTAACCAGTGCCCTAGTGATAAACATTTAAGTTTCCAGTTTTTTACTATTCTAAACATCTCCAGGATAAACATCTTTATACATATATTCTGCCTATTGGTTTTTTCCCTTGAGATAGCTGTTTAGAAATTTAGAAATTACTGGATGAGTTGCTTCAGGCCTTTGACAGCTTTCCTAGCTCCTGTTCATTCTTGTTCAGCCGCAGAGACACCCTCCAGGCTCCCCGGGAATTGTGTCTACCAACCTGCCTTCGTACCAGGAGAGGTCTGTGCTGCACCTGGCCGACAGCAGCGCCGGGGAGGAGCAGAACGCCAGCATCTCCCCCTCCAACGGCGTGGACCGGAGAGCAGCCACACTGTACAGCCAGTATACATCCAGGAACGACGAGAACAGGTGGGTGGTGCCGTGCCCTGCCACTGGGCTGAATCGCCCCCGCAAAACCGCCGCCCACCCCCACCGGGCCCCTGCTGCGCCTTAGCCTGGGAACAGGCTGAGCCAGTGAAGCGCAGCCAGCTATAGACAGGGAAATGGATTTACTTTGAGTCTCTCTCTCTGTTTCTGTCGTAAATTTGTGAAATGATTCTTTGAAGAGGAAATACCAAAATTACAATTAGAATGATGCCAAGAGGTTGTAGTTATTTGTGGCTGAGTCCTGATTGGCATTACCTCATGTCTGCCAGGTCTTTTGAGGGATTATGCGTTAGTCAGCACTTTCTCGGTGGCACACACCAGGAATCTAGTCCATGCTAGCTCAAGCAAAAAGGAATTTGCTCACATAAACGGGTGAGGGCCCGTGAAGGCCACAGCTGTGCCAGTTTCTCAGTCTGCAGGCTCCTACCCATCGGCCGGCTCCACTTTCTCCCGTGGGTGGCAGCCCCACCTTCAGGGCACCGAAGTCGGTCCCCAGGAGCGCCGAACCCGGAAGTTTGGTATTCAGTAATTCCAGCGGAAAGCACCTGTCTTTCCTTAAAGGTCTAGTAGAAGAATTCCAGGGAGAACCCTGATTGGGTTTGGGGGGTTTTGGATCATTTGAGGGAAATAGAGGTTCAGCGAAGAAAAAGAGCAGACATCCCTTTACAAATGTCTTTAAATGAAGAGTCGAAATGAACTGCCCTCTTGTCACTTCTTCTAGGTCTTTCGAAGGAACACTTTACAAAAGAGGGGCTCTGCTGAAAGGCTGGAAGCCCCGCTGGTTCGTTTTGGACGTGACGAAACATCAGGTGAGGCCGTCGGCTGCGGGAGCCACTCTGTAGGCCAAGCTCAGTGCCCAGCTGTGGCGTGACTCAGTGGATCACCATGTGCAGACTGCTCGCGTGGGGGCTCCTCCTAGGGCCCCGCACGTCCCCGAGCGAGGGCAGTAGCCCCCCAAGGCCAGGTCCAAAGTGGCTCTGCCTGGTGTGTGCGGGCAGGACAGTGACAGTTGAGCCCAGCATAAGAGCAATAGAACTCTGCTTCTTCACACCCAGATGGCTCCTGCTGCCTGCTCTCAGCCCCAGGCCAGGGGGGAACCGGAGGTTTGCACCACAGTGCACGCTACACACGCACACAGGGGCTGGTGGCAGTGCCCCACAATACAGATCACCCTCGGCCTCGCAACACAACCCAACTGTTCACAACTGAGGGCATTCAACAGGCTCTATCGTGTACTTTCCCTGTGCCCATCACTGTACACGTTACTGAGGAAGGCGGTCTTACTCCTCAAAGAGGACAGCACCAGGGGAGGGCACCTCAAAACAGGCCAGAGTGGGTGGGCCCACCCACAGCTGGAATTCACAGGGGGCAAGTACTAGACTGGACGCCACGGACCACGTGAGGAAGTCCTTTGCCCACCGTTGGGTTCTTAGCCCACACGCCCTCAGCATCATAAACTGGCTCCAGTGACCTCAGCCGCACCTCACGGCTGAGGCACGGGGTCCCTAAGGGGGAGTCTGTTCAGTTCAGAGTGGTATGAGCTGTCACCTCTCCACAAGGCTCTCATCGGGACTGCACCTAGAGAGCCCTTCCGGGGGGTCGGTGTGGGGACTACCTCTCCCTCTGTTCAGAGGGCTCCACAAAGGTTGCATAGAATCGTTGTGGAAAAATGGAGAGAATTTGTTTTCAAATACGCCATGCAAGCCCTTCTTATGGGGCTGTGCTTTAAAGTAACAGTGCCTCTGAAGTCATGGGGTCTACATGGTGTAGGAAATCCCATTAAAGCACTAACTCTAGCTTGGGAGAATGCCAGAATTTTCCTGTAATCTACAATTATATCAAATCATATTTGTATTCTGACCAGCCTTTTGGGCTTCTTTCACATGAGAGGCACACAGCTTTTCCGCAGGACCTCAGGGACGAGGCCCCGGGCACGCTCCTGCTGCGTGAGCAAGAGCGTGACGCCCAGCTGTGGGCCGGCAAGGCATTTCCACCAGCCGTCTCTTTCATTTCAAAACCCGGTCTTCTCATTTTTTCTTATTCCCAAAGTAGTGCATGTTTGTTCTGCCAAAGTCCTCTGTGCCCCCCACTCCCTGAGATAACTGCCACTAATAATTTGGTATATATTTCTCTAAATAATTTTCGTGTGTGTGTGTGTGTGTAGCTGTATATGTATGTACATATAGTTGGAGTTGCTAGGAAGGTTAAATGCTTCACGTACAAAAGAATCAGAACAGTCCCGGAACATAGTAACCACTCAGTCAAACACTGCGCTACTTACATAGTAAGTAGCAGTGTTTTAGAAATTATAGCTACACGCTCATTGGCAACTTACCTTTTTATATAATGCATTTGAACAATATTTTCCTACCAGTTTATACAGGTCTTCTCTATCACTTCTAAAAAGCTGTGTAGTTTTCCGCATCACTGCTGCACCGCCGTGTAATCAGTCAGCACCCCACTGAAAGGCAGGCGCATCTCTTCAGTCTTTAGCTGCTAAAACAGTGCTGGAGGAAACCTCTGACGTGTGTGTCTTTGCGCGCTTGTGGGGGTGTTTCTACAGGGTGATTTCCAGAGGTGGGGAGAGTGCGTCAGGAAGCACAGGCATTTTAAATTGCCGTTGATGCTGCCAAATTGCCCTCCAAAAATCTCTCACAAATTGTATTCCCAGTTAGAGTATGTAGCACCTTACCTTCAGCCTGGATATTACCAGCCATTTTTATTTATTTTTTATCAGTCATTCTTAATATTTCTTAATACAAGTGAAGGGTCTTCACTTCGGGAGTTTCGTTGGTTTCACCTGCTCACTGTCCTCTGACCGTAAGGTCGTGCCTGCTTTCCAATGTGAGGGTCATCTGTGTTTCTCCTGTGACTTGCTTGTTGAGATCCTTCGACAGTTTTTTTTCTAGGATTTTTTTCTTATCAATTTCTAGGAGTCTTGAATGTATTCTAAACATTCATCCCTCTTTATGTGTTCCATATAGTTTTTACAGTTGTTGGTTGCCAGGTAATTTTATCTTTTAATATGTAATTCACTTATTTGTTCAGATTTCACAAAAATACCTTTTTCCCGCTTTCTCCTAGCCACCTAGTATTTTTTTCCCAGAGGCAGCCAGTGTTTCCCATTTCTTGTCTATTCTCCCAGCATGCTCTGGGCCGACCCAAGGAGAGTCCCCAGACGCAGCCTGACAGGCCACACCGCTTTCCCTGTCCATGCCTCTTACTTCCTGTCTGTGCCCCTGTGGTTGCAGCTGCGATACTACGACTCAGGGGAGGACACAAGCTGCAAAGGCCACATTGACCTGGCGGAAGTGGAAATGGTCGTGCCTGCTGGCCCCAGCATGGGGGCCCCGAAGCACACAAGTGACAAGGCTTTCTTTGATGTAAGTTCATCTTTTTCTTGCACTCTGTGCATGATCTTGCTTTCCACCTCCCTCCGAGAATTGTGGGGCCTCAGAGCCACTGGTGGTGACTGTTTATGGGTCACAGACCCCCTGGCTATGGGAATTGCTGCAGAACTTGAACTTAGCACTCTGACCCCCAACCTGACCTCTCCCAGCTCTCCATTTTCCTCAGAAGGCTGCACACTGCTTTGCACAAAGGACTTCTTCAGAAGGTATTCAGTCATACATGAAAGCAAATGAACTCCTTGCTAAATATTGTTTGTTATTTCACTCACCGCCTACTGTCAGGAACAGAAGGAAAATGACTTCCTTCATTTCCAGTGCTTGACCATCCACAGAAACTGTCCTTAGTCACACATGATGACTGTCTGCCCTACTTCTTCACACCTATTAGGTGGGCCTTGGGGCATTTTATGGGCCTCATGGTAAGGGCCCTGTGCAGACCATGAGGCCGCATTCCTAACTCTGGGTTTCCAGTATGGCTGCCACTGGAGACTGGAGAAGAAGATGGAGAGGGGCACAGGAGCCAACCTCGTCATGGTCTGGATGAGTCTCAGGCTTTCCTGAGGCTCACAGGGAGCGCACTCCGCACCTGCCCCATGTTGCTGCCGTGTGTGGGAGAGGCTGGGGGTGCAGCCCCAGAAAGAGGCAAAGCAGAGTTGTCCTTGTGTGACTCCCTGTCCTGCCAGTGCCTTCCAGCAGATGTTAACCTGCCCTGGGGACGTTAACCATCCCCTGTAACTCTGGGGACTAGAAAAGGGAAGGGAAGGGAGAGAAAGTGGCAGTGCGGTCTCGGAGGAGAGAGCACTCAGAGGTCCCGGGGCGGGGCGGAACCAAGGTTACAGGGCTGGCGCTGCACACTTGCCTTACGACAGCCCTGCCCTTCACCTCTGGGTCTCTCCCTTTGGTTTCTTAGCTCAAGACCAGCAGACGTGTGTACAACTTCTGTGCCCAGGATGGACAGAGCGCCCAACAGTGGATGGACCGGATCCAGAGCTGTATCTCCGACGCCTGATGCCCACAGTCACCCAAGCAGAAGAGAGGATAGACTCAGGCTGCCAAACAGGGAAGGTGCCTGAGTCCCCGGGGAGCTGGCAGTGTCCTCTTTGGCTCTGATGAGTCGGCCCAGGGCACGAGGTCCCCCTGGCCACTCTTACCCAGTCCCCGCTTTCAGCAGTTGCTGTGCCTGCTTAGCCTGAGTGGGTGTGTCTCACAGGTCTGGTCAGAAGCACCAGGCGCTTCCTGTGTCTTGCACCAGGTTCTAACAGGGTCCTGGTGCTTCGGGGTCAGAAGAGTGCTTTCTGAGCCAGCTGCCCGCCATCCCCTAGGCCGAAGGGCTGCCGCCTACTTGTGTCCTTCTTCATGAAAGCTAGAGCCTTTCTGTTCCCTGAAGGTCGTAATGTCCTTGGAGAGCTTTCTGACAAGCAAAAATCAGAACTCTCCGAGGTTGTTACATTCTGCACAGAACAGGCTTTCCTGCCCTTAGAGAAGCTCCACTCTCTGGTGCTGCCAAGAGGTTCTTGCGTAACCTCTGCCCAGCCCCTGGGGTTCATACCAGCAGCATCGGAGCTCCATGGAGGGCACCGTGGGGGCACACGGGGTTCGCCTGGCAGAAAAGTCGTCCAGGGAACAAGGTGGCACTGACCCAGCCAGTGTGGGGAAGTGTGGCTCCCGAAACACCAGGCCCTCTTGGCCAAGATGCCCCGAGGGTCCAGGACCGTGTGTCCTTACATGTTCCTCCGCTCCCTGACAGCTTCTCACACGAGGTAATGTTCAGAAAGCTGAATGCACTAACCCACAAAACAAACACTTGTACTGACCTCCTAATGAAGTGAAATCAGAAAGACAGAGCCAGCCATTTGTGACCACACCACACCCGGGACAAGGGCTGCATCGGCCGCAGCGCGCGGTGGTATGACCGGAAACCCAAACGGCACGTCGGCACCGGGACGCAAGAACTGTTTTTAGATTTTCTTTACTTTTAATAACCTTGGCTCTGTTCAGCGTACGACCTGAGAAGAGCTGCTTGTTCTCAGGAACAGCGGCTTCTCTGCTACAGCCCCGGCGGGTGGCCAGTCCGGCAGCCAGGCCATGACGCTTGTTTTCAAATGTTAATATGTTAAATACCAAACTAATATTTCAAAGACATGTATATATGACTTCTATACCCTTGTTCTTCGGACGGTCTGCTTATAATTTAATATAAAATTAACTGAACTGAGTCAGTCATAAGATTTCAATAATAAAATGGTTCCCTTTTAAAAAACTGAAAAACCACTTTGTCTTTGTAGGTTAAAAATAAGACAGATTTTCAAATTTAAACACTAGGAAATAGATCTGTGATATGTAAGAAGTTGAGGGAATAATAAGAATGAAGGATTTTTCTATCATTTTCATTTTATAAATGCCACCTGTGAAAATGGTTTTTGCACATTATTTGTATTTTTTCTTTGTATATGAAATAATTTTTGTACTATGTAAAATATGGAGCCCATTGTACCTTCAGCTATTTGAGACTGTACACAGCGCTTCTTTTATAACTGGATTCTTTTAACTTTCACAAAGGCGTTACATGCCTTAGATTCACTAACCCCCTTGAATTAAATTTATTATGAAAAAGCATTTCCAGTGAAATAAAGTCCATTCCGCAGTGCGCAGCACTCAGAGGCAGCATTCGGGATTCCTGCGTGGGACTGAACGTCCACGGGAAAGCACAACACGACCCACTTCAGATCCCGGTTCTGTTACTGTCATCACTGCCTTTGCTCGCGAAGGAGCCCTAGACACTGGATGTGCTGGCAGGAGCCTGGGTCCCAGCAACATGGCTGCAGAGTTTAGGAGACAGGCCTGAGGCCACCCGCCCACCCAGTGCCTTTCGTCGTGGGCCGGGTGAAGTTGGTTGAGTCCTTTACCACTTCGGGGGTCACAGCTCCACCACCTGTGGCATGTGGCAGCGTGTGCGAATTTTGGGCAGGAGAAACTGAGTTCTAGTTTCACTGCAGAATTTCCTGCTTCGGGAACTTGTTAAACAGCACAAGGGATGGACCCGTGGCCTCAGCTCTGGACGGCGCCTCCTCCAGTTAAGCCCTTGGAGTTTACCTGGGGACCTCGGCCCCATCCTGACAGGCAGCCAACGGAATGCAGGTTCCTTTGACCCCCAGGAGTCGCCTCTGAGGCAGGCAGAAGGGATCCCCATCCGCCACAGAGGCCCAAGGTGTGGCAGTGACGTCCCCTCCTTGAGCTTCCCTCACCGCTGGCCCTGGGACCTGCCATCTGCCCCGAGTGCCCCTGACATCAGTCGGGAGCCCTGTTCAGTGTTGTGGGAGGGCGGTGGGGACTGGGCTCCAGGGAAGACCCTGCGCCACCTCCCCCATAGCCCCGTGGCAGAGCCTTGCCCAGTACAGGCTCCAGCGAGACGCAGACCCAGGCAGCACAAGGCCCATCCCCCACCCAAAGCCCTCCACCCTGCGGGCTCTACTCCAAAGCTAGAGTTGGACTGTTAATAACAGCATGGGGGTTTGCTCCTCAATGGAAACGCATTTCTAGAGATTTTGTCAGGAGTTCTTTTAAAAGTTGTTGAGTAACCCCATTATCCTACAAAGAATTTCTGAAAGATCTCAAGCTAATAACTAGGAAATGCCCTCAGCGATGGCCACCAACCAGAAGTACGACCCAGGCAAAGAAGGGGCAGTGTGGGGGCGGGGCTCGGGGAGGCTGGGAGAGCTGTGTGACCTCAGCACTCGGGGGTCTTGGCTTGAAAGCAGAAAGATAGATGGCGTTTATTTTCACAATATTTTATTTAACCTAATGTATCAAAATTATTACTTAAACATGCATCATTACCAAAGAATTATTCACGAAGTATTTTACATCTTTGTTCTTACTGAGTCCTCAAAATGCAGCGTGTGTGTTACACTTACCGCACATCTCAGTTCGGACTAGTGGGTCATCTTCTTGCATTCAGTTCTCACACCAAACGCACGTCCTTCCGCACAGGCTCCCTCTCCAACACCCACTGGCGGCCCGGTAGTTCCCTCCGGTTCTGACGCTCACTCCCCAGAGTTGGTGCAGACCCTGCAGGCTGGAGACCTCAGGGCCCGGCTCCTCTCCCTAGAAGGTGAAAGTTCCCGCCCTCGTTCACAGGTTTGCTCTTCCCAGGGACCATCCCCCATCCTGAAGATCTGCAGGGGCCCCACCCCACCACTCAGTCCACTAAACCCAGGTGAAGAGCAGACCCTCCCACAGGGAAACTTTAAGGGTTTTAGGGACCCGACGCCAGGCACCCAGGGCAGAGACCCATTTCTGTTTGTTATTACACCTTAGTTCCACTTTTTTATATACTTGAAAAAAGAATTTTATTTAATAAGAGGACATCTTTAAGGTGAATCTTCTGATGTATACATTCAATTGGGAAGGTGCCATTGCAACCAGCCTCTAGAATACTTTGTATGAAGAACTTCTAAGAAGTTAATAACTTTTTTTCTTGTTGGTAAGTTGTTTTGTTTTATTTTTTAGTTTTCTTTATTGTTGTTCAAGTACAGCTTTCTGCCTTTTCCCCCCTCCCCTCCCCACCACCCTAGTCCTCCCTGCCTCCCTCCCCCATGTCCACCACCCTTGTTATTGTCCATGTGTCCTTTATACTTGTTCCTGCAAACCCTTCACCCTTTCCCCCCATTATCCCCTCCCCTCTCCCCTCTGGTCACTGTCAGCCTGTTCTCAATTTCAGTGTCTTTGCCTGTACTTCGCTTGCTTGTTCGTTTTGTTGATCAGGTTCCTGTTAATGGTGAGACCATAGAAATACGGAAGCTTCACGAATTTGCATGTCACCCTCGCACAGGGGCCGTGCTAGGCTTCTCCGTACCGTTCCCGTTCCCGTGTGTGCTGCCTGAGCCAGCACCGTATTTCCAGTTCTGCCAGATGAAGCCACGCAGGTTTGGAGCGGGTCACCTGCTCACAGGAGAGCCTGCAGTGGGAGGAGAGCCCCGGGTGCCGGCTCCGTTCTACTTCGCTGCATGGCCTTGAACCGGTCCCTTTGCTGGGCTTTGACCTATAAAATGAAAGACCCAAGTGATCTGTAATCGTGTGATTGCAGCCGGTTACCTTTGCAAACGCTCAGGTTCCAAACTGAGATTTAAAGGATTTGCTGGAGAAGACCAAATCCTCTAAATCCGTGTTTTCTGAGATTATAATGTACGTATGAAGCTTCTGATTTGGCCGGGTCAGGGTGGGGCCAGACACTCAATGTTTCTAACAAGCTCCCAGGTGATGCCGTGGCTGGTGGTCCCAGGACCACACTGGAAGTAACATGTTAGGAAGCAGGGCAGGGACGGGGGCAGATGGGAAGGAGTCAACACGGATGCCATCCCTGTGAAAGAAAAAGGGAGGGGAGGAAGCTGGGCAGAGAGACCGACACCGCAGTGCAGTTCTAAGGAAGGTCAGCCAGCGGGGGTGGCGGGGGGAGACCCTCAAGCCATCAGGAACCCCGACAAGCCCCCGCAACTCCCCAGAACAGGCCTGCCTGGCATCCGCAGCCACACAGCCATCAGCGTGTAGCGGCCCTCGGAAAGCGTGGTGTTGGTGCGAGCTAAGGAACAGATCCGTGAGCACGGCCCGGCACAACCCCCGCAGCGGGAGTCGGGAGACCAGAGGGAAGCCTTTGCCTGGCGGTCCCCACCCACCCCTGTGCCACTCAGATCTTCTCGCCCACCGGGTTCAGAGAGCAGCTTCCCGTTTCCCCTGGGCTGGTCCTAAGGGACACAGAGAAGGAGGGAGGTCACAGGCCTAACTACAGCCTCTGGCAGTGCATCCTCTCCCTCCTCCCTCCATTCCAAATTCTCTCACCCCCAACAACCCGGGCAGATAAGGCACTGCCTTGTCGTGTGCCCCGGCCTGCATTCCACTGCGGGGTAGTGGGGCCTAAATGCCTGGCAGTCAAACCCCTCTTAGGTCAGGATTCATGCCCGTGACTTCCTGATTACAGGGGGGACTGCCTGGACGTGCCCAGTGGGTCACTGGGTCCCACACATTCCTGCCTGCCCCTGGTATGTGCACTCAGGGTCTGACTGCCCCTCCTGGCCCCGGACACAGGAATCCAAAGTGCTCGGGTGGCAGCCATAAACTAGGGCGCAGGACCCCTGCCGTGCCCAGGTCGGATGCTGCGCTGGGTGGAATTCCATGCTTTTGCATCAGGTAAAGTCCCTGGATGTGCTGCTGACTGAGGCGCTGTGGTCGGGAAAGGCAAACTCAGGCCCAGAATAGGTCCCTGTCCCTATGAAGATGAACAGCTGGCACTTCCAGGGTGGAAGGAGCTGATGTAGTTGATGTGCCCCAGGAGGTGAGTTGGTGGCCTCGAGGACCAGTTCCACATCAGGGGCCTGGCTATGGTGTCTTGCTGACAGGCTAGTTGGACATTGGAGGCAGCAGGACCTTGAGTGGCCTTGGTACATGGCAGAGCCTGGGCTGTTGGGCCCACATTAGTACTCGTGTGGCTTCTGCCTTTGTCACTCCGGCCATTCCGCCCAAATGCCCGTGTGCTGGTTCCAGCACGGCTGGGCCAAGGCCTGCCTGGTGTGACCATCCAAGCCATTTTGTACTTGCCTGTTCGCCACCTCTTCTGTGCTGGGCGCATTCTAAGGGGCATTAACATGCGGTCCTAAAATCTTCACACTTCATGTTTTCCCCCATATGTCAATCTGGGTGCCTCTCCCCACACCTCCTTGCCCCCAGTCTTCCAGTCTTTTCCTTCCAGGCCTCTGACCAAATGGCCAGGCCATTGGCCTCTGCCCAAGAGTGTGAATACTTCTCACCATCTTGGGCCACTTTCTTGAGCACAACACAGAAGGCCAAGCACTCTGCTCACAGCCCGCATGTTGGGAATGCTCCCCCGCCCTTACACCTCCGTCCTGCGGCCGCTGTGTGCAGGTCAGCCCGCCGATGAACCGAGCTCTGGCTTTTTCCTCTCCCTTTAGCTGGTTGTGCAGGGCCCTGTGTGTGGCCAAAGGTATGAGCCAGAGGACAGACTCTGGCTACGTCCCCCTGCAGTCTACGTGTGCCCATCAGGCCCACTCGAGCTCAGTCCCAAGGGCAGCATTCCCATCCTCAGAGGGACCGCTGCCGGCCCGCCTGGCTCCCCAACGCGATGCACCCAACAGACCCAGCTCTCCACGAGGTCCCGCCTGGTGGGCCATGCTCACCTGTCCCGTCTCCACCAGAGCTGAGTGACAGGCCAGAGGTTGTTTCTCAAAAGGTGTGTCATCAGTCCGCTGTTGCAGATGGCGGGCTTGCTTTGTGATTGTCCCACTGGGACTTGCCATAAGCTCCGTGCTACACCTTTCCCTGTCCCCGGAACCCACACTTCTGGCACCCGAGAGTCTGCCAGGCCGTGGGAGCCAAACACGGGGCTGCCTGCCCTGCCACCCGGACCTTGCAGAGCCCTCCCCTGCTGGGGCGCCCACCACCGCCGACAGCCTCCGTGTCACCCAGAGTGACGTGGTGTCTCTGAACCCAGAGAGGCGGCCAGGCACTCTGTTTTCTTCACTGTGCTGAGAGAGAGAAGAGGCAGCAATTTCTGTTACTTGAGAGGGGCTCTCCCCACATACCCCTAACCACTGGACCCCTAAAAACTTCACGGGAATCAGCAGGCCGTCCAACCTTCATCTCCGGAGCACAGGTCACTCGGTCGCGCATATGTCCGTCATAGAGGCGCCTCTTGCTCATCCTGCGGAATCAGCATGGTCATTAACGCGACCGCCCCGCGTGGTGTTCTGTGGGACATCCGGAGAGTCCTCACATCTTGGGTTAACACGAGGGCAGAGTGCAAGAAAGTTGCCAAAGCTCTGTCACGGCAAAACTGTAAGTGAATATCGTCTCTCCCTCGTGGGTGTGAACTGTTTCTGACCTTTATTCTAAGTGGAATGGAAAAGAACACGTCTGCCAAATGACTGTGAATGGCCTCATACCAAAGGCCTTCCTAACCTGCTCCAGGGTCTGGCTCCGCCTCCGTGAGCAGGCCTGCGCCCAGGCCGCCCAGGGGCTCCTCCAGGGCTGCTCGGTCTGGGCAGGGTCAGAGGGCCACACGGCGAGTCAGTGGCCAGTGCCACCACCCCTTCACCCTTCACGTTGTGAATGCCAGCGGGATTAACCTCTGCTGCATCCCCTGGGAGGAGACGGTACTTTTAATTACTATCTTGGACAGGGCAGGAGAGTAGGGAGAAAGCAGTTCCAGAAGTTTCCTCTTAGTCATCTTGGCTCCTACCTAGTAGGCCAAGGACCCAGTGTGGGAGTCACTGCAAATGTCAACACACATGAGTTCTGCCTGAGTAAACGCCAAGGAACAGGGGACTGCCGGTGGGCTCCCGGACGCGGAGAGCCATGACAAGCAGGTGGCTATCAGGGGCCCCTCTACCAAGGGCCCGTGGTGATGCTTGAGTCCCCAGATGCTAAGGTCAACTCAGACTTTGTGTCTGCTGGTCCTCTAGTGCCTTACTATTCTCCTTTCTCTAGTGAACAACTACCCAAACAAATGGCCATGGCCTTGGGGAGAAAATACTGAAGGAATCATTACGAAACACACTAGAGACCTGGCCACCTCCCCCGTGGGCCCCAGATCTGACACTGGCTCAGGTCTGGGGGGTGAGCAGGGACCATGAGTTTATGGTGCCCCTGCCTCTTGCTCCCCCACTTCCCTGCCTGCTTTTTGGCTGTAGGTGTGAAGCAGAGCTGTGCTGTCCACCCGTCTGTCCTTCCCCGAGGGACTCCCTAGGATGGCCACCATCTCCACAGCCTCCTGTGGGCCAGCGCCCCCTGCTGGCCCTGCCGTCACAGTGGCCTTATGTAATTCATCCAACCAGTGCTCCACTTCCTCCACTTTTTAAATGCCTCCCCTGCCATCTCCCAGGAGAACTCAGGTATTAACATCTGGCTGAGTGTCAGCTACTCCTTTCCAGAATACTAAGAGCCCCCACAACAGAGCCTGGGCATCCCCTGCTGTTCTGGCTAGGGTATGAAATCTCTCTCAGTGGGTTGGGCACCGTCCTGCAAAGCAAAGTGTGGCTGGTTCGGTTCCTGGTCAGGGCACATGCTTGGGTTGGGGGTCTGGTCCCCCTTCCAGGCACGTACAAGAGACAACCGGTGGATGTTTCTCACCACCAATGTTTCTCTCCCTCTCTTTCTCCCTTGCTTCTCTCTCTAAAAATAAATAAATAAAATCTTTACTTTTATTTACTTTTTTAAAGATTTTATTTATTTATCTTTAGAGGGGAAGGGAAGGAGAGAGGGAGAGAAATATCAATGTATGGTTGCCTCTCCTGTGTCCCCTGCTGGGAACTGGCCTGCAACCCAGGCATGTGCCCTGACTGGGAATCGAACCACAATCGTGTGGTTCGCAGGCCTGCGCTCAGTCCACTGAGCTACACCAGCCAGGGCAAAATCTTTTTTTTTTTAAATCATGTGTCTCAAGAAAGTGCCCTTTAGTCAATGGATTCTTGTTTGTCCAGTCTTACATTCCAGTCCCTTGATCAAGCACTGCCAAAAACCCGGTCCCTGGTGTCCCCTGGCTGCCAGTGCCCTCGACAGTGACTGTTCTCTCACAGCATGGTCTCTTACTTTCCTTTCCAGGCCCAGAGTGACCACAGCCAGGATATTCTTGAACACGTCCCTCAGCATTGTCCTTGGCAGTCAGGGGAAGAAGTAGGGGCCACTCCTGTGGGAGCGCCTGTCGCCCTGTGGGGCGAGGCCTCTGTGCACCTCAGGACAGCGGAGGCGTAGCTCCTACAAAGAAGGGGGGCCATCTCTGCAAGCTCAGGGGGTGCAGGAGGCTGCAGCCTCACATCCGCAGGGGCATCCCCCCACATGTCTCGATCTCACGTGCCAGGGTTCCAGGTTTTCACTACCGGGGTCTGACCTTTGACCTCTGCACTGCTGGCTGAGTGTCTGGGCTTATCAGGAGCCCTGCAACTGCATCAGTCCATCTGGAGCCTGCCACTCAGCACTATCTGCTCCCCCTGCAAGAGATAAGGGCCCTTTGTAAGCTACCACAGGGGCTGGCTGCCTCTCACACTCACCCACGGACTGCTTGCTGGTGGCCTCGGTCCCTGCCATCCCTCTGCAGGACATCAGTATAAGTGGGCAATAACCGGCCGGTTTTTTGAAAGCATGTTCCCCCATCTATGCCAAATGCCAAATGATCACCCCTGCCACGGCACTGCTCCCCTCTAGCAACGTCACCAGGTCCTCACCAGCGAAGAAATCAGCATTTGAGCTGGTCCCTTGCTTCAGGGACTATCCGAGGCCCCCGCTCAGCCAACATGTCATCTTTCCACTCCCTCCCCTCTGAGTGAGACAGTCCCAAATCGCAGACAGTCCTGAGTGAGACAGTTTCCTCACCACTCACGTTAGTTCTGGTCCTTGAAGAAGTAGACACCAAGGCAAGATTCCGTGTACATGAGATTTGGAGGAAAACACCTGTGAGGAAAGACGGGCAGGCAGCTGGGCAGGAGCTGGGAGGGACTTCAGACCAGGATGTAGGTTTGACCCCTGTGGTTCAGCCCTAAGCAAGCGTCGAGGCTGGTGGGGCGTCCGTGCCAAAAACAAACGCAGTGCAGACAGCAATGAGTATCACTGCAGCGTGGGCCAGCCTGTAATCTGAGAGGTGTGTTTCCATGGCCCACACCTGCGTTCCAAGGGTCTCTGTCTTTGGGAGCTCCAGACCCAGAGGAACCAAGGTGCCAGCAGGCTCTGTCTGAGGTAAGTGGACCTGCAGCTACTGGCTCCGTCACTCACTAGCTTCCTGGCCCTGGGTGGCTCCTCACTGCTCTGAGCCTCGTTTTCCTCTACCGTGAAATGAGACTGAACACTGATGGCGGCCGTGGGAGAACCCGGCACAGAATGGACTCTCTGTAAAGTGTTACTTGAATCAGATTCATCCAACAAGCAGGTGATGAACGCCCCGCGCAGGCTGGGCACTCAGGAGTCCCTGGATGAGTGAGACTCAGCTGAGGCCCAGGGAGCCCACGGCTGAGAGAAGAGACACAGCGTCTGGGGGCGGGGCATGAAGACGGCCCCCAAAGATGTTCTCGTCCTAATCCCCAGAGCTTGCTGACCAAGGAGAAGTCAGGTCGCAGATGGGACCCAGGCTGCCTGTCAGCTGATCTCCAGAGTTGTCCGGGATGAGTGCCATCACAAGGGTCCTTAGAAGCAGAAGAGGGAGGAAGAAGCGAGTGTCAGAGTGACATGATATGAGAAAGGCTGGACTAGCCATCGCTGGCTGGGAAGACGGACGGGGCCCCCCCGCGCCAAGGAGTGGGGGCAGCCTCCAGACGCTGGAAGAGGAGAGAAAACATTCTCCTCTGGACCCTCCAGAAATGAACACAGGCAGCCCAGTGAGATGCTTGTTGAACCTCTGGCCTCCAGAACTATAAAGCAATAAATCTGTGTCGTTTTAAGTCACTAAATTTGTAGTGACCTGTATAGCAGCAACAGGGAACTGGTGCAGCCTCGTACAGATGGACTGCAGAGACGCAACAACAGGGGTGTGCGGCACGGGCCTCGGGGCGGGGGCTGGTCCGGGCAGGGGGAGGCAGGGAGCAGAGGGGCGGTAGAGAGTGGGGCCCAGGCCGAGCAGGGCCCGGGGGAGACCCTCACACATGTGTCCACACAGTCCTGACACACAGACGGCAGACGAGGGCATGCCCGGTCACTCACGCACACCTGGTCACTCACACACACCTATACATACCCTCTTGACACAGGCGCTCAGACAGGCAGACCCGGTGGGACATAGCCCACCGTTGTCTGCATTCCTCCCCATCTCTGGAGACCTCTCTCAACATCGATGTTCCCAGAGGGCAGCCGAGGCCAGCAAGCGAGCCCCAGGGCCGGAGACAGCCGGAGGGCCGGTGGTCTTTGTAGACGAGCGAGCTGCCAGAGGGAGCCTGGACCCAGCGGGTGCTCCCTGCACGCCTCCAGCTGTGGGGTGGAGCAGGCTGGGCGTGGGCAGGCTGCCTTTCCGGGCCGTCATCTTTCACTTCTCTACTTGCCATTTACTCGCTCGTTGCCTACCGACGCCTACCCTGGCTGCTTTGTACAACACGCGTTATCCATACCTGCAAGGTATGAAATCCAGTGCGTTGGGAGCTGTGACAGGGTGGGGACTGCTGGGGGCTATAGAAAGAGTGGGGGTGCGAGGCCAGCCCTGGGGGTGAGAGAGGGCTTCCCTGAGGAAATGACGCCTCTGCTGAGTCTTTGCAATGAGACAGAGCTGGTGGGCAAAGGTGAAGCAATAGAGGGCAAGAAAGGACATTAATTTTATTAAACCTATGTCACATCAATAAATTTAATTTTTACAAAGAGAAAGGAAGTGACCCCAGGTTGTGGTGTGTGGTTAGGAAGCTCTCCCCGGTGAAGACAGCACAGGGCACTGGGAAGAAAGAAGGGCCCCGTGACTGTTGGGACCAGACTTGGCCTGGCCCTGGGGACGGCAGCGGCAGAAGCTTTGGAGACACACCTAGGGCAGCATCCGCAGGGTTGGGGTCTCCCTGGAGCAGGCAGAGGGTGGGGAGGGGGGAGGGCAGCCAGGTGGGAGCGTGGGGCCCCTGCAAAGAGCCTCAGCCTCAGAGTCTGCCTGGAGTGGGGGGAGGAGGGCCAGGCCAGGAGCAGAGGCCCTGCTGCCTCCGTGAGGGCATGGGGAGAGGGTGTGGGCCTCACTCCCTGGCCCTGGGTGGCTTGGGTCCCACACCATCAGGCAGGAGCGCCCCCACCAGAGCCACAGACCCACTGTACAACTCGATGGAGAGAAAGGAATTGAGTAGGCCCTCTGTCCTGTGCAGCGAGGAGTCCACCATCAGAGACGGAAGAAGGCCTGTGGGGGTCCCAGAACAGCGTCTGGTGGAGCCAGACTGAAGCCCAGGCTTGTGTGACTGAATCCTGGGCTCAACGTCGCCAATCGTGGTGCCAAAGGTGGGAGAGTACAGCGGACCCCTGGCCCCCAACTCCCACCCAGACTGGCCAGGTCACTGGGAGGGCCATTCAAGGCCAGGGGCCTACCCCCACGGCCTCACCCTCCTGGGGACTGGACCAGGACACAGAGTTCTCTGTGGGTGGGACGAGCCACCAGGGCCATCCATGGAGGGGACAGAGGTATCCACAGCTGGGTCAGCACTCTCGTGGCCTCTCCGCATGCCCTGCCCCACCCCCCAGCCCAGCTGAGAAGCGTGTCTCCTGGGCTAGAAGTGAGGATTCCTGCCTCCCAGCCCAGCCCCGGTTCATCCCCACTGTCACAGCTCAGCAACACGGGGCATCCCAGGAAAGGCAGGCCTGGCCGGAAGAGAGAGTTCAGGACTGGGAGCCGGGACACTCCATGGTCCTGGTGAGGTCTGGTCCCGTCTGAGCCTCTGCCTCCTGGTTGGAAACGTGAGGCTGGGCTCGCGTCAGCCACCACGGTGGCTCTGAGCCCACACCAGCATCAGGGTTGGAGCACAGATGCCCGGGTGCTGCAGAGAGGCCCCAACTCTGGCCTCAGCAGCGCCACCTTCTCACTCCCGCAGGTCCCCCGGGGTCCCGCGGAGCCCCGGCCAGAGGAATGCGAGCCATTCCCGGCATCTCCTCCCCTGTGGCTGGCCTGAGAGGGGCTGGGGCCTCTGGGCCCCTCTGACAGGAAATTAGCGGGGCCTGGCCTTCCCCATTACCAGCTGCTCTGCTGACCCTGACCCTGTGTTTTCCGAAACCTGATACCACACATTGCAGAGCCTCCTCTCCATTCCAGAGGAGGCCTGGCTGAGCTCTGTGTCTATCGGGCTTCCAGCCTACATGCGGCTTGGCCTTCCTGCCCTGGAATCAGGGCGCCTGGCCTCCAGCCCCTGCTGTGACCCACCACAGGCCCCCAGCAGGCCTTCCAGGAGAGCAGTCTCCCCGTCTCTGAGCCAAGAGGCAGAACCCAGGTGCACGGAGGCTGCGGAAGGAAAAGGGGCTGGAGGCTAGCCAGGGAGGGTGTGGAGAGTCCTTAGCAAGCCACTGCGGTCCTGGGAAGAGCGATGGCGGTTTGGACGAGGGAGGGGCAGTGGGGACGTGAGAAAGCTACTGAGGAAACACAGTGGAGAGGAACTGGAGGTAGTCTGGCCATGAGGCTGAGGGGCAGAGGCATCAAAGGCCCCTGGGCGTTGCAGTCGCCCGGGGGAGGGCTAGCAGCGTGTCTGGCTGAGACCGTGGGCACCGAGGGCTGACCAGGGCCTCGGCGGGAGGGAAAAGGATCGTAAGTTCGGCCTTGGACGCCTGGAGGTTGAAGCGCCTTTCAGGTGTCCCAGAGAACAACTGGGCATTCAGAATCAGCAGGAGAGGCATGTTTGGGGACAGAAAAATAGAGATAGCCATCCAAGCTGAGGTGGGGAGGAAATTGCCAAGGGCGAGGGTAAGGTGTGGAGAGCCGACAGGCTGTGTCTGCAGCCCACTGCTGCCCACGGCCAGTGAGCGGGGACTGGCCGGAGAAACTGGAGGCGCAGCGGGAGCTGCGGAAAGAACCAGCAGGATGCTGGGCCACGCACGACACGCAGAAGGGCGTTTCAAGGGGCCAGGAGCAGTTGGGAGTGCAGGGAGCTCCCGGAAAACTCAGAGGAGGAAGAGGGAGAGGTTACTTGGGCCTTGGTGACTGCAGGGGACACGTTTTTGGTGGAGTGAGGGGTGTAGAGACCCGGTGGCAGTGGGGCGGCAGGTGCTGAGAGGCAAGGGAACAGGGCGTGTCCGGCAACTCCGGGGCTGGGGCAGCAGCCGAATGGGGCGAGGCATCAAAGACAAGATTCTTGTTTGGTCGCTTTTAGGCAAATGAGACTGGAGCACGTTTATGTGTTGCTGAGGTGGAGTCTCA
Organism: Sturnira hondurensis; assembly: GCF_014824575.4. Lineage (NCBI taxonomy): Eukaryota > Metazoa > Chordata > Mammalia > Chiroptera > Phyllostomidae > Sturnira > Sturnira hondurensis. Next base: position 7,009,536 of record NW_028079136.1, read on the forward strand.
GGACAGCACCTGGGAAAGCAGGGGTGACAAGCAGAAAAATGGGTTCCAGCCAGCAGGGGGCTTGCCCAGCGCCCTCCCCAAGGCAGGGCTGAGCTGGAGACAGCGTCTGACCGTGACCTCCTGGCCCAGTGGCATCTCCACGGCCCAGCTGCTGCACTGCTCCTAGAAGGCAGCCTGAGTCACCCCACCTGCCCTGTCCTGAGAGGAGACACTGCTGTTGGAGGCTGACGTTAGGGAAGCAGGTCCCAGAGCAGCTTCTGAGGTGCAGTCGGTTCGAGGGGGCTCAGAGGACACCTCTGACCCCATGCACTCGGCTGGCTGGGGCGCTGCCCATGATGGCTCTGCATGCCCCTCGGCCAACGTGCAGCCCCTTCGACGGCCAAGTACATGCAGCCTATGGGCCCTACTTAACCCTCGTTGTGAACAGCAGGGATTGGAGACAGCCGCACAGGCAGGGGTGGGCGTGACTGGGGTATTTGTGCGTCTCTGGGAGAAGAGCCATGGGCCCCTGGGCTTCTCGCGGCTTAAGGCCTGTTGCCAGTGACAGGAAGCCTATGACCTGCTGATGACACCCAATCCCTTCAGTCTGGCCTGGCGCTACCACCTGGTGCTGCCGGCGCAGGACAATCCCAAGCAGACCAGAGGGCGCTGGTCTCAGAGGGTAGCCCCAGGACGAGGGGCCTCACCTGAAAACTCCCGAGAAATGCAAGGCCTCAGGGCCCACCCATCACTGAGTCAGAAACTCTGGGGCGGGTCCAGCACGCTGCGTTGAACAAACTCCAAGCTGATCCTGGACGCCTCTGCCATAAATGTATACGCGCTTGTGTGCGATATAAACCCACACACACATGAAACTCATAACTTGAGTAGCAGAGGACCCTGCCCCAAAGCGGCCGTCTGTATCGGGGGGACAGATGTAGCCAGTGGGGCACAGCCTCTTTCTGATTTTGTTGGGGAGTCAGGTGACCTCGAGCTCCAGATTCCATCCTGAACGATGGGAAGCTCCTGTTCCTCTGGGTTTTCCGCAAGCTCTTCCCTCAAGCCTGCTGGTTGCCTCGGAAGAGCTGGGACCTGGATAGACTGTGGCACTCAGGCCACGTGGGCTCCGCTGGGCATGCCCCCGCCCCTCGTTTGTTAACCCAGGTGAATGCAAAGCCACCTCTGCAGAGGATGGGACGGGGGGCCACTCGCCCCACGTGTCCCCTGTCCATGCCTCACCCTCCTGGAGCATCGGCTGCCTTGGCCTCGCACTTTCTTCACGTAGGCATCTCCTGGTTTTCCCCGACCTTCCCAGACCAGCTGTCCTGTTGTGGTGATTCCTCCAAAACTCTAACAAGGAGCTGAGCCTCCCTGTCCAAGAGCTGCTCCTCCAACCAATTCTCCATTTCCTTCTCCTCAGTTGAGCCCGGGGTCTTCGAGGCTTTAAATGCCACCTAGGAGGCGAGAAGCCCCACACTGGGACGCAGCTTACGCCTCTGTCCTTGACCCCAGACTCATCGACCCAGCTGCCTCTTCTCACGGCCACCTGAGCCTCCGTGGGCATCACAACCGACGGGACGGAAGCGAAACTCCTCTCCCTGCACCGCCCCCCACCCCGCCCCCGCCACCACGGTAGAAAACGTGCTTCTCTTCTTCAGAAACGGACTCCATCGTCCCTGCTGCCCTGGCCGGAAGCCTTAGAGTCGTCCTCGACAGAATGTTGCCTGCTCTCACACCCAGAGCCCACCCACCAGCAAATTCTGGTAAGTCCACCTTCAAAATGCAGCCTGAGCTGGACCACTTGCCACCACCTTGGCCACCGCCACGGGCTGTCTCCCCGCTGGGTCCCGGCAGGAGCCTCCTCGCTGCTCTCCCTGCTCCGACCCGGGCTCTCTTGTCTGTTCTCAGCACGGCCGCCACAGGGGCAGTTGTGAAACCTGGCACCTCCCCGTGCAGCTCCCTCCAGTGCTGCCTGCCCTTCGGGGAGCAGACGTTAAGCCCCACCGCCCCCCCCCACCCCGTGTCAGCCAGAACCGCCCCCCAGCTCCCTCCAGGGCTCACCCCTCGCCTTCTTCAGATCTCTGAGAATATTATCTGAGCAGAGACGCCCTCCCTGGGCTCCCGGAACCTAGTAGCGCCCCGCGCCCCCAGCCCTCAGTATCGTTTCCACGCATGCGCCACCCTGCACATACAACTACTTATACGGTGCACACATGGGGAACCGTCTCTCCCCTGCAGAAAGTGTGCTTCGCGGAGGTAGTGACTTTGTTTTGTCCGCAGTCCACTTTCCAGCACATAGAAGCATTGTCAAGGCGCAGGCGGGCACGTAAATCCACACTTGACAACAGTCTGGGGACAGGGAGCCAGAGTGACCGAGAGAGTGGCTGCTGGGCCGAGAGGCGAAAGGTCAGCCAGCGGAGAGAGGAAGGAGAACACCCCGAAGGCAGTGACCGGGCTCAGGGACGAGAGTGGCCGGCTGCAGCCCCCACCAAGTCTGTGGGGAGGCACGCTGTGTCCCCACAATCGTCCCCAGCCTCTTTCCTGGTGACATTCAGGATTTTGTTCCTCAAAGCTGGAATAGCCTTGACTCGCAACTGCCCACCCACCCACATCACCACCCTGCACTCCGCCTCCCAACCACTCAGACACCTCACTGTCTGTCTACAAAGCAAACAGTCCACGGGGTTCTTCAACCCTTAAGCACCCATCAGCCTGGAGTCCACCCATCCACCCCTCAGCACATAACCACACAACTGTCCCCCCAACAGCAGCCTTTCAGAACACACCTGGTGGGGCGGGTAATGAGGGGCCTGAGCAGCAGGTCAAGCAATCCAACTCTATTACTGAACCTCGGGGAGCTATGGAAGGGCTTTGAGCAGAAATGTCCATAATCATGCCTGTATTGTAGTAAAATAACACAGGCAGCTATGAGTAAGATGGATGGGGAGGGGAATATAAAAGCAAGAGACCAGCTGGGCCAACATTGCAATACTCCGGATGATGAATTAGGGCAGAGGCATGGCAGCCAGCGAAAGGAAGTTTCTAGGAGCCTGCAAGGGAGCGGCCCAGAGCAGAGCCCTGCCCAGGTGGGCCCAGGCACTGTGCTTGCCCCAGCTGTCCACAGGACCCCCCCTCCTGTACATTCAACCCATGACGTCCGGGACAAGGAGTTCCCAGGAGTTCCCAGGAGGCCCAGCCCAGAACCAGTTCTTTCTGGAGGCATCTGCAGAGTCCCCAGTCCGACAGCTCAAGTCCCTGAGCAAGTGCCATTTCCAGAGCGAACAGTCGCCCACCAGCTCCAGTCTCGCAGCCCAGCCCTGGCTGGGGAACACTGCGGCCTCTCCTCTGTTAATTTCCTCCAGCTCCTCAGAGGCTGGGCCTCCGGCCCAGTGAAGTCAGGGCCTGGGAAGCAGCCCTGGCTCCCCGCCCGCCCACGGAGGCTATATTTGGAGCACAACAACTCCCTAAAGACACAGACTCAGGACCCGCCCTGCAGCGCTACCCCGACCATTTCACCTAGTATCCAAGCAGTGTGGGTGTTGTTCATATTTTCACTTGTTTGTTCACATATTTATTCATTCCACAAATACTTATGGATCTCCTAGTGTGATGCACCAGGCACAGCGGGACGTACAGTGAGCATGTCTGTCAATGTACAGATATAAGAGTCTGTGTCTAAATACAAACGGCAGCACAAACCCTCGGTGCCCTCCCCCAGGGCTGGATGGTGCTGGTGACTCAGAATCAGGTTGTGAGTGTGTGTGTGCGTGCAGACACGTGCTCTCTGGGGAAGCAGCTATGACTCAGCTGCACACAGCATCTGTATGTACCTGTGTGGATGTTTCTGGGTGCACAAGCACAAGTAGAAGGTGGGGAATTGGGCTGTGACTGACTCAATGGCATACAGTGACTGGGCACCCACAGGCCAGCTGTGACTTTATGGCCTCACTCACTTGCCAAGCCAAACAGCCAGTGTTGGGTGCAAACATCGTATCCCAGTGCTGGGGGAGGAAAGCCCTGAGCCAAGCGCCTCTGGTAAGCAGGAGAGGCTTAGCAGCCTGGGCCCAGCTGCATTTGTCCCTGGGGGCCCCTGTCTGCCCCTCCACTGCAGGGATGGGACCCCACTTCTCAACCCTGCTGACCTGGCCTCCAGGAGGCATCAGCTTGCCCACCAGTCCCAGGCCACACACGTCAGGAACCAGGCCCAGAGGTACTGAGCTGCCCGCACAACCTCTCCCACACCAAAAAGCCCTTCTGTTTCTGCCGTGGCTGCCTCTGTGTCCAACGTCCCCACCCGGCTGTGGCCTTAGCAAGCACAGTCCCAGGACCGTTTCTGACCTCCAGGCTCCAGACCCACTGCCTGGGCCCCTCCTCGTCCCCCCGCCTTCTCCCCCTGGGTTCCTTGCCCTATCTCTCCCTGGCAGTCTGTCTCCTTATCTGTCCCGGGTCTATCTTCGTCCCTTCTCCAGGCAGGCTGTCTGCAGTGGAGGCTTCCCAAGAGTGGAGGTGTTGACAAGGGGTGGGTGTGGGGAGGACACTCTATGTCCCTTCTTGAGCCTTATCAGGAAAACTGAAGTAACCACTCAGGCCTCAGGCTGGAATTTCGCCCTGGATGACCTTGCTCTGTTTGCTGGGGCCTCCACAGGGACAGCCAGGGTCAAACCAGTCAGGAAACAGGCCCCTGCTTGTTGGTTGGCCTGCTCCTCCTCACCACTCTCAACCCGGCCTCCAGCCAGAGACCCACAAGAGACTCTGGGGGAAGGGACCGTCCCTTTCCTAGGCACTTGCAGAAACAGGGCCAGGCTGGGGGAGTCAGGCAGGGGGGAAAGCAGGGATGAATCATGACCAACAGAGCTCAGGGTGCCAACAGGCCCTCCTTAGGCCCCTGAGAGGAAACCCTCACAGGCTGAAGAACAGGGCCCCCGCCCGGTCTTCTCCCCTCAGGTGCTCCCAGGCAGGCCTGCGCTTGCTGCCCGCTGCCCGAGGTGCATGCCAGGAATGGCTGGGAGAGGCCCTGGACAGGACACACGGGTTTTGTCCCAGATCAGCCATTGCCCGTGTGCCCATGGGCAGATGCCTCGCTCTCTGAGTCTGACTTTTCTCATCTGCAGCACAGAGCCCACTTTCTCTGTTGTTGGAGATAAAATGAGATTGGCGGGGCTGGCTCCCCAGCTCAGCGCCTGCAGGGGCCCTAAGCCCTTGGCAGGCACAGCTGCAACCAACCGGCTTGTTGCGGGCAAGCCCAGGCTTCGGGTCACAAAACCCTCTGGAGTTGTCCGACTGAAAGCCGTTTCTTATCACTGTGTCTCTTCCCTGACACTTCTCACTTTTAACATGTGAAAGAACAAACAGCGTTTTCTCAACAGGCTGTTGCTTATTTCTTCTTCACTGTGCCGCTCTCACCCTCCTCCCTTCAGAGTCACAGCTTTGAAGTATCAGGATGCCTGTGTGTGTGTGTGTGTGTGTGTGTGTACATATGCACAACTTTCTTTACTGAAGGACTGGGTGAGTGTTTAAGAGAATTGACCACTTAAGACTTTTAGGACTCGGTACCATACAGAGTAGTTTGGAAACCACTAAATGACATGGTGGATACATGTCATTATACATTTGTCCCAATCTATAGAATGCACAACAGCAAGAGTGCAGTTGAACGTAAACTATGGGTTTTGGGTAATAATGCTGCGCCGGTGTAGATTCATCAATGACAACAAATGTACAACTCAGATTGGGGGAGGTGGGCGGTGGGGGAGGCTATGCATGCCGGGGGACAGAGGGTAGATGGGAATTCTCTGTACTTTCTGCTCAATTTTGCTGCCCCCTCCAGGGCCCAAGAGCGGCCACCTCCTCCCTGGGGAACCAGGGGACCCATCTGGCCGGAGCAGGACAGCAGGACAGCAGAGCAGCCATCAGGACAGCAGAGCAGCCATCAGGGCGGCGCGAGGCGGTGCGCCAGTCCGTTGGGGACCCGCGGCGCACGGCTGCCCCCTGGCGGCCCCCGCCGGCCTCGCCCCGCGCCTGTGGCGGGTGCCGGGGCGCACACACCGTCTTTTTCCCCCAAAGGCATGACCATTCCACCCGCCCGGGCCTGGGCCGTCTGAGGACCAGCCAAGGAGGCGCTGCGGGGTGGGATTGTGTCCGATGAAGGAGGGGCTTGCTGCTCATTTAAACAATCGGAAATGTGGGCTTGAGCTCTGCGTGCAATCCTGGTAGGTTGACTACGGAGGGTGGGGTCATTCTCTTTGCATACCTGTTTTTTCTCCATTTTTCAAGTTGGATATGCCTTACTCTGTGCTAAGAAAAAACTGCAAACTTCATTTTTAAAGAATTACTTGGGGCCCTGGCTGATGTAGCTGAGTAGGTTGAGTGCCAGCCTGCGTGCAAACCAAGGTCGCTGGTTGATTACCAGTCAGGGCACATGCCTGGGTTGCAGGCCAGGTCCCCAGTAGGGGGCGCGTGAGAGGCAACCACACATCAGTCTTTCCCTTTCTCCCTCCCTGCCCCTCTCTCTAAAAATGAACTGAATTTTTTTTTTTTTTTTTTTTAGAGAATCACACGGGGGTCTAATTGGTCTGTCAAGGAAATTCTGCCAGCTTTGGGCCTAGTTTCTGGTATCTCTGCATGAAGACTGCGGGAGAAATGAGCTCTTGGACTTAAGTGTTTGGGGTCGATGAGCCATCCTTCACATACGCTTCTTTCTTTAAGAAGGAAGGAAGGAAAAATTGTTCCCAACCTCAGCATAGAGTGGGGTAAATGCTCCAACCGGACCAGAAACTCATTTCCCTGTTGTCTCCAAGGACACACGAGGAATATATCAAGAACCATTTGAAGACAGGGACTTATTTCAGAAAGAGGCCATCAAAAGCCGGCCATTACTAAGCACCTACTAGGTGTCACGTGCTGGCAATACAGCCCCAAGGCCAACGTCTGTCCCTAAGGGGCTCTGGGCTTGCCTGGGAGAAGATCCTCAGCGCTTCGGGCCGCTGGAGCCTCCCCTGCGGCTGCTGACACCGAGTCCGAGAGAACACCAAGAACGGGGGCCCTGGGGGCCGAAGAGTGAGCCGCTGTGTCCCCAAGGCCGAAAACTGTGGCTTCCACTGAGGAAGCCACAGGATCCCTGAGGGGAAAGCAAAGGCTGGGGTCCTGCAGGCTGTGTTGGGAGGCAGGCAGCAGTCAGAGGCCCTCTGACTTCACCATCCACTTCACCACGTGGTTGGGCCCACAAAGAGCTGGCGTGACTGGGGAAGTGTGAGGGTTTCTGGGCGGAGCCCCCACCCTAGGATCCCATTTGTTCATTCAGCCATTCGCACGCATGTCAAATGTCTGCCTTTGCAGGACACCTGGGAAGTGACGCCTGCCGGTGGAAGGGCAAGGAGAGCACCCTGGTGTTTCCCAAACTCTCCCGTAACCCACCTCAGTCACTTGTGGGATTTTCTCAGAAGTTGTCAGTCCACCCGAAAAGTCCCCACGTAAGCCCTGGCCCAGCCGCAATGGAAAGCCCCTTTGTCTTGTGACTTTCTAAAGCAAATGCACCAAGATGAAACACTGGGGGTGAAGCGTGTCTCTGCAACACGGAGAAAACTCCATGGGCACCGTGTGCCTCCAGGTGTGACACTCTGAGAGGGGACGTTACCTGGGCAGTCTTCCCTCAGAGAACGCAGACCCGGTCTGGCTCACTCAGGCGGCGCATTAAGGCAGAACCCCGTTCTGCGTCACTCTGAAATCAGCCCGCTTTCCAGCTCTGTGCTTTGAAGGCCGAGCTCTGCCCACTAATACTCTAAGGAAGCCATTCACTCTGTCCCTGTGAGCATCTTCCCGCTAACCGTGCCTTGAGGAGTACAGGGCCTGGGGACTCGGGGATGAAACCTTCACCCAGACGCCTTTCTTGAATAGCTTGCATGCCTTGCAAATTTCCTGCAGATGGGAATAGAGAGCCCAGTGGGCAGCACTGGGCAGAGATGCTGCGTGAGAGAAGGGGGCTGGGCCTGGCCTTCCGAAGCAGTGCTGGCACCCCCAAACCAGTGGGTGGGCAGACAGTGTGTCTTCTCTGGGGAGCTGGCCCGGGACAGTCCTGGCTGACCCCTCAGGAGGGGCAGACACCATGAGAACAGAGGAGGGGCCCAGAGAGACCTGCTCTCAGAGACCCAGTGTGGGCTGCTGGTCAAAGCAGAAAGTACTGGCTATGGAAAGAGGCAGGTTGAATAGGACAGGAAATGGGGGTTTCAGAGGCAGGGCTGCTGGGCTGGGAACTGAATGGAAGGGGGTTTGCTAAACAAACCTTCCCTCTCTCCACTCAAGTCCTGGGCCTTCAGCGGGGCCTGTGGCCTACTATTAAGGAGGTGGACATAGCCAGGGAGGAAGTTCTTCATTCCTGTGGGCACCCAACCCTAAGAAGCACTGTGCTGGGTCTATGCGGTGGGGGCAGAAAAGGAATCTGAAGCCAGCCTGGCTGGAACTTACTGTCCACTGCAATTTACCCATGACCCAGGGCCAAAGACTCAACCCTTAGAAAGGTCAACAGAAGCTGAGCATGGGACTAGAGCACAGACACGAGGATAGCTGGGTGATGGAATAGAAACACCAAGATAAAAATGTTTGGCATCCTAACGTATTTAAAGGATCCAAAGGAGGCAGGTGGGGTGATGAACTGAACTTCACCCTAGAAAACACCAGGAGTTCCACTGTGGATCTGATTTGTCCCATCCGGGTCCTTCTCTGCCAGCTGAGAGGCTGGGACCCATTGACCCCTAGAGACTAGCCAGTCGTGGCATTCTCAGAGGCACTACTGTTATAAACAGTAAACTGCACAAATCCTAAGTGTGAAGTCGATACATTTTACTTGTATAACCACTACCCATTTCCAGCTTCCCAGAAGGTTCACTTGTGCCCTTTTCCAGTTAACATCCCCCCTACTCCCCCCAGCACACCCCTGGGTAACCACAATTCTGACCGCAAAATGCACAGATCAGCTGTGCCAGTTCTGGAAGTTAATACGAATGAAATCATTCAGTATGTTCCCTGTTTGGTGTCTTTGCTCAACATAATGCCTGTGAGATTCATCCACATTGCCTCATCTCTCAGGGATGTGTTACTTCAGGTGAAGTGCAGCAGCCTGACTATACCACAACTCACTGATCTGTTCTCTACTGGTGGGCCCTTGCGAGACTTCTGGTCTGGGACCATCCTAAGCAAAGTGGCTGTGACCCTCCTTGCAGAGTCTTTGGTGGACATGTGACTTTCACCAGGGAGTGGGGCCGCTGGCCCAGAGGTAGCCGTTGTCATTGACTTTAGTAGGTCCGACCAGAAAGCTTCCCAGAGTTGAGGGGGTAACTTTCACAGGTCTTGAAATGAGTATATAAAGGAAGTAGAGGGGGAGAGGAAAGAAACATATTCCTTTAACTATTATTCTCAAGAGTGATTTTTTCATCAAGTTTTGAGCACCTGCTATGAACTGGTAGCCTCATCCCCCAGCCCCTTCTTCCATGGGGTCTGGCCTTAATGAACCTAATCCTCACTCCCCAAGGGCCGCTGTGCCTTCGAGACATGAGGGGCACCGGCACCCTACAAGGCCCATCACCAGCCACTGAATGGCTCTGATGGACCCTCCCTGCATTTAGCCACTCATGGAAAGAAATTAGGGTCACGGCAGCTTTCACATTTCGTACCTCAGCAAGTGCATCTCAGACCTTCAGACAGATCCAAAGGAATCCCCTTCCATCTGAGTTGCAAAGGCATTTGCAGTTTCTGAAGCACAACCCCCGACACCAGTGCAGAAGCTCCTGCCCACCACTCTCTGCCGCCTCACAGGGCAGGCGGACTCCCTCCCTTCCAGGTGTGCCCCATTCACACCAAAGAGGTCAACCCCTGGGATGCATTGCAGGGATGTCCAACCTGCGGCCCACAGGCTGCATGCAGCTTGGGATAGCTATGAATGTGGTCCAACACAAAATCATATATTTATCTAAAACATGAAATTTTTTTGTGATGATGTGTAGCAATGTATTTCACGTGTGGCCCCAAGACAACTCTTCTTCCAGTGTGGCCCAGATGCCAAAAGGTGGGACAACCCTGCAAGAGAAAGCCTTTCCCCAGAGCACATTGTGTCCTGGACAACAGATTCAGCCTTTCTGTGGAGCAGGCTTCCCTAGCCTTAGTGCTGTGGGCGTCTGAAACCGATGCCTCTTTGCAACCAGGGGCTGTCCTGTGACTTGTGGGGCACTGGGTAGCATCGCTGGCCTTGACCCACCAGATGCCAGTAACACCCCCAGGGTGACAACCAAAAATGTCTCCAGACATTGCCAAACGACCCCTTGGGGGCAAAATCGTGCCTGGGTGAGAACCACTGCAATAGAGAAACAAGTCTGAAAAAACACCACCCTGTGTGTTCTCTCCCTTGAGAAGGGAAAGCTCCGCGTTGAGACACGGTCATGCTAGATCGAGCAGCCTCCTTGGTCCACAATGGGCGTTTTAATCTTGGTGACCATGTAAAACAAAACAAAAAACCACACTGTGTACTCTGGTAAAACTGAAAGAAAAACTGAAAGGCGCACAATGAACTCTGGAACGCAGAGGTAAGAGGGTTTGGGGGTAACGGTAACAAAGGGGAGAAATAAATCATCCCACGAGTTTCCCATCTGTGAGCTGACACAGGGACCATGGTTCCCCACATCAGTGACTCAAATGCCAAACACGAGGCCTTCGCCAAGTGCATGTGGGCACAGCCGTGGGGTCCAAACACCAGACCCAGTGTTTCCAGGAAGTATCCCCAAACCAAGCCCAGCTCACTATATAAAAACATGCACACACACACAACTTTACCCTGCAATTTTATTAAACCAGACCATTTTAAACGTATGTTGTTCTGGCTTTTTTTTCCCAATTTTCTTACTGAGTGCATTAAAAAAAATACAAAACACTTTTAATATATCTTAGAAAATTAGCAAAAAAATTATGAAAGTTCGGCATATTATACTGTATAATATTTAGGTAAGAATGTTTGAAAATTATAAATATTTTGTTCCCTCTCAATACAGCAAATGACAAAAATACATTTAAAATTCTTTTTCATATATAATTCATATAAATGATCATATTCCAGTTTATTAAGTAAAAGGCCTGATTATGACAAGCGCACACACACACTCCTGAAATACTCTGTACAGTAACTAAGAAGTAAAACCACGGGGTCTGCCAGCACTTCAGCAACTGAGCCATTTTAAACCTTAGGAGGAATTTGGTCAGTATCAGACTATTGTTCCAAACGGGATTTATTTAGTTCATTTATGCGCTTTGATTAATAAATACAGCATGTCCATGGATGACGTGGTTTTGTTGTAATGTTGATGAGATGCCGCGGAAATTCAGCTGTTTTATGAACCCGCCTCTATGGCAGGATTGGCTCGGCTCTCCGTGGCACCGTGAGCCCGGAGAACCTGCCCATGCTGCTCAGCGAGGACTTGCTGCACCTGTCTCGGCCGGAAGCGCTGTTCACAAGGGCTCCTGCCTCCCCCACCGCGCAGCTGAAGCCGGAAGCGAATCAGTGACACCGCGGGCCAGGGAGAAACCGCTCCCGCACGACCGCATCCGCGGGCCGCGGCCACCGAGCAGAGGCAGGGCCCGGTGCGGCGAGTGGCTTCTGTCGAGGAGCAGCAGTGGTCACCTGGCGGCACGCAGACTGGCCGGCGCAGTTCAGAAGGAGGCACCCGGAGGAGGAGCCGAGCTGCAGAAGGAACGCCTGACCCCAGGGCCAGAGGCTCTGACACTCCTGCGCCCCAGGGCGCCACCCTGCTCCTCCCCGAACACCGCCCCGACGCCGTCAGCCGCCACCGGCACCACAGGCTGAGAGGCGCAAAGGCGCTTCCAGAAGCTGAAGTCCTCACAGAAAGGGTCTATTAAGAGCATGACATCGTTGACCTTTTTTCCTTTTCAGGTAAGCCCTGATTCGCAGGAGATAAACAGGGCTTCCGCAGCACATGGACCCCACAGGAGGCTGAAGGAAGAAGAGCCAGAAGCAGCAAAGCCAGGTCCTTTCGTCTCTCGCACCAAGCGTTCCGGCCACGCTCGGAACCTGCGTGGCGGCCGCCGCGGTCACTCCGTGCCCTTCTTTCCTTTCCAGCTTTTCTCTCGCTCCTCCAGCTCCGCCTTCGTGAAAGCTGCGGGCCCCCAGTGGGTGATCAGGTGAGGGTTTTTGGAACCTGCAAGACAAACATGCTCTAACTACAGGAAGTACTATGTTCTTCAATTATCATTTTCCCACAGACAAAACAGGATTTTTCGACTTAATTTCTCTCTGAGGAATGTCAGACAGCGTCACCCCAAGATGCACACTGAGGGGCCTTCTTGTCTGTTAGGGGCAGATAAGGCAAGAGAAATTTCCCCTAAACAGCTTGGTTTCTGTGTATCGGGGCTGAAGAAGTTTCTTTGCACAATTCAACTTTACACAGCAGAACAGAAAAATACACAGTGGCGTCAAGGAGTTCATTACCTGGTTCTATCAGTCGGATCAGGCCTTCATGCTGGGCCACTTTGTCCTTCCAGCTCTTCGTCTTACTGGTGGCCATCTCCAGCTTCTTTTTAACTCCCTGAAACAAGATTTTGAATGATGCAAAACACACTGGCTGTTTAAGAGCCAGGTAACGATGAGCGGACACTTACTATGTGGCTTATGGATTTTCTCATCAAGCCCTCACAGCCTCTGTAAGAAGCAGGAACTATATCGCTCCCTTCTTACAGGTGTGGAAACCAGGATTCGGAGCCGTTAAGTAACCTGCCTGAGGCCACACAGAGAACCTAATCCACACTGATTACAGGTGAGTATAAAATCCTGTGCACCTGGTAGGGCGGCCTCCTCTGGGCTCCCAATCCACCTCTCATTGTCTGCTTGTGAGGAGAGGGGAATTCTTTCTCACCAGCTGGCGCCGGTTAGGCTCTGTCAGTAGAGGGCGCTACAGGGACACTGAAGGAGGAAGGCCTTTACTTCCAAATGCCCCTGCTTTTCTCTGCAGCTCCCACGGTATGTGGGACACCCAGGGTTCCCACCGCAGTGAGTTTCCGTGGCACCGCCCTGTGGGCAGTGTCAGCCAGGGCCCCAGAAGTGGCTGCTTGGTGAGTTCTGCCATCCAGTGGGCCATGGCTGAGGCCTCCGCAGGGAGGTCTGGATCACAGCACTGGGTTTACTGGGACCCTGCCCCACCTGTGTCCTTCCTCAGGTGTCTTCCTCAGTCCTAGAGGCAGTGGCTGCTGCCCACATCTGCCATCCCCATGTCCTTAAAGTTGTCTTCACCACTCCATAGCTAACCCCCGTCATATTCAACACCTGTTTATATTACATTTTCCCTGTTTGAATTGCTGTGTGGCTTCTCTCCTGACTGGACTGTCATATGCCTCACTGCCCGTAAAAATTCTTACTACAGCTGTTGACAGTTAAGCAACTGTTTTTTTATTTAACTTTGTTTTTAAAATTCAAATGCGCGTGTTTGCAGGGGCAAATCTACCTCATATTGCTCTAGCGCTTGCTTGCGCTCCAACTCCAGCTGTTCCAGCTGTGCCATGGCTTCCTGCAGGGCCCGCTCCTTCATAACGCGCTGGTTCTCCAGCTCCTGCTTCTCTGCTTCAGTCATCTGGATGGTCTGCTGCTGCTTCACGTGCCACTTCTCCAGCTCAGCCCTCTTGGAAGACTCTTCCTCCAGCAACCTGCAGCATGTGGAGCTCAGGATCAAAAGCACCTGGGGCACCACACCCGACCCAGAACTCCAGGGGGGCACACTTCAGAGTAGAGAACATTAGAGATCAACTAACCCACTTCTCTCATTCCACCAGGAGCAAGCAAGGAGCCAGAAAGGCCCACATTCATTCACAAGACTGAAAATGCCACCCACGTGTCCTGCTCAAAACTGTTTCACCCGTTTTTGAAAAAAAATTAATGATACTTAAGGAGGGCTTATAATGTGCCATGAACCTGGCCAATAGTTGTTATTTTCTAAATCCTCACAATAAGCTTAAGTACTATTATTACCCACATTTTAATGATGAAGAAACTGAGGCATCAAGGTTAAGTGGCCTGTTCAGGTCACTTGCCTGGCAGGTGATAGGGCCAAGTGCTGAAATTTGCCCAGTTACTACAATGTTCAAACATGTTCCATCTCATCTAGTGAAAACCTTTAGAATGGCTGATATTTAAACTAATGAAGGCGAGGGAAGGAGGAGCTGGCAAGAAGCAGAACAATAATAGACACCATTGTTCAGTAACCTGAACAATGACTACATGCCAAGCACTTTACCTTCATCATCATGGACCCCGCCCCCTCCAGAACAAGGCACTGTTTCTACTTTACAGAGGAAGCAGTGGAAACTCAAACTGCACAATTAGCAATAGGTTCACTTCAGGTCTGTGGGACTCCAAAATGTTATAAAATGTTACAGTAACAGGCTACCCACCTGGGAATTTCCAGATACATGGTACTTAAACAAACTAAACGAACATACAGCCCAAACCTGTACCGAAAGTATAAGCAGTGTGGTGAGGCACTAGGACAGGACACACCCCAAGCAGCTTGATGCTCAGTGACAAAGCCACGGAGCAGGCCAGTCACTACTACCTGAGAGTGCCTGCTCCTCTGAACCAACAACAGAAGGAGTAAAAGAGCCGACTGCACACCCCTTGACCACCCAACCCCTTCACCCCAGCCCCCACTGCACCGCTGCAAAAACTCCTCTGCGACATCCTGCAGAGTGGTTAATCCATTCTCCTAGAACATTCTCTGACAGGCCACCCGCTGCTTCACAAACTGGGCCAGTTCATTTACAGCAGCCTCAATCCTTAGGAAGTTCTTCCTTGACTAAGAGGAGCTCTCCCACCTACTACCCCCATTTCCATAAATCTGTACCCTCCTTAGATGTCTCTTGGAATGTGATGTCCACACCTGAGCACAACTCCACAAATGCACTGGTCTGACCAGTGTAGAGTTCATTCATGAGATCAGTCTGGGTCTATTATCCACCTCTTGGGATCTTTCCCAGGCACTGGGGATACAACAGTGAACAGGACTGGAAGCACCCCATGTCCTCATCCTGGTGTGAAAGCATGGGGGGCAGGGGAGAGGTGGGCACTTGCAATGCTTAGGCTGTCCAGTGTCTGAAGCCCCTTCACATGTCCAGAGAATCTGGCACAGCAGGTGTCTTGATGGAAAGCAGGGCTTATTTCCCATACAGAAGTCACAGCCAAACAGCTGCCCTCCTGCCCCTTGGCAGCCAGGACACAGTGAAAGCTGAAAGCCGAGCAGGGCTTGGCTCACAGGCTCCCCTCCTGGATCTTCGCCTCTGAAGCAGCTGACCCAAAGGAGTAGAGACAGTGGAGAATCTATCTTGCTAGTGGCAGCAATGTCCACTATCCAGTGATGGCAGGAGCAAGAACTGCCACACAGCACCAATGTTAGCGTAGGTGGCATCCCGACAACTCCTACCCTGGCCTGGTTTGGGCTGTGGTGCAGGTGGCTCTGCCCCCCTGGGTTCCCGCCTGCGTTCCAGGCCAGGCTTTTCTGCAGAACTGGTAGACTACTCAAGAGACTCCCAAAACATTATTGTACTACTTTGGCTAAACCAGGTTGGTTTCTGTGGTTTGCAAGCAAGCCCCTGACCAAAATATTAACCTCTCCGTGCCTCAGTTTTCATTTACACAAAAGTTATAGAAACCACACCCACCATCAAAGGTTTGCTGATGCATTGAATGTGATAATGCACATAAGGTGCTTAGGGCAGGGCCTATTGTGTAGAAAGTGCTCAGTAGCAGCTCTTTTCATTGCAAAGTCACTATTACCTCATTTGCTCTGGATCTCCCACATTCACTAAGGCTGCCCAGGAGTATGTGAGGGTTTTGGCAATCACAGCACAAGGAAATAAAACCCTGAATCTTCTCAAATGAATTGCTATCAGCCAGGTCTCCTGAATCCTGTACTTGTTCTGTTGATATTTTAAACGATCTTCTCGCTTTAAAACCATCATGCCAGCCTGTCAGTAGCTTTACAAATGCTTATCTTGACATTCTCCACGTTACCTATCTCCCTCATCTGCAAATGAGATGTAGGAGCAGAAGCCAATGCTCTGAGGAGACTCCCTACCAGGTGCCAGGCCTCACACCAAGCACATCTCATGCATTACCTCATCTAGTCTTCACAACAACCCTGCAAGGCTGGCAGTTACCCTTAGTTTATAGATAAGGAACTGAAGGCTCAACATAATTAAATAGCTTTTCTAAAATTACACAGGCCCTGACCAGATAGCTCAGTTGGTTAGAGCATCGTCCACATACAACAAGGTTGCAAGTTCGATCCCAATCAGGGTGCATACAAGAATCAGCTAATGTATGCATCAACAAGTGGAACAACAAACTGATGTTTCTCTCTCTCTAAAAAATAAATAAGTATTTTTAAAATGTCTAAAAATAAAATTATTTAAAAAATAAAATCACAGTTAGAAAGTAGCTGGGAATCAAACCCAGGCCTCAACCCAGAGCTCGGTTCCCAACTACCTTCAAATTCATGAAAAGTATCATCACATGGAAGAAAGACTGTTGTTCCATGGGGCCCCAGTAAGTAGAACTGGGATCCATTTACTCATTCACAAAATGATACAGGGTGCAGCCGGGGGGGCGGGCGGGCGTGCGGTGCAGAAAAGATTTGGAATGGTGTCCAGAACTCAAATATTAAGATGTCCTCACCCCCTCCAGGTGTCAGCTGGGGGAGGGGACAAATGGAGCAGGGCCATTGACAGCTGTTTTGCATAGCAACAGTTTTGCAGCTAACCTCTAGAATGGTCATTTAACATATATATAACCTCTAACTCGTTTCATAGATATGTTAAATAGCTGTGGCCATATTTTTGGCCAGGGAGAAGTGAGTGGCAGCTACTGAGGATGAAACTGGGGACTGATGCTCTGGGACAGTGCCTGCGAGAGAACCATGTGGCTTTAGCAGAGTGAGGACCCCCTATTGGCCAGGTGAGGGGGAGAGCCACGCTGTTTTGGAAAGATGTAGACCCCCTCTTCTAGCCATGGAAGAGAGAGCCATGTGGTTTTGCCAGAATTAGGACCCCCTCTTTCCCAGATGAAAGGGAAGACCACGCAGCTTTGCCAGAATGGAGATCCCTGCGGCCAGGTGAAGAAGACGTGCTTTTGGTGGAGTGCGGCTTTGGTAGAAGAGGCCCACGCGGCTTTGGGGTGCTCCCTTTGGCCGAGTGGCCTGGAAAGCAGGAGAGACTTTGACTGGAACTTGGTACAAAGAACTCTTGCCAGTGGAAAGTGCTGCATGACTTTGGATTAATTGGAGATCTTGCCTGGACAGGCGACACAGCTCACGTGCCAGCGACCTGAAAAATGGACATGTGCTCTTTTCCTGATTTATGGTACCCAGAGTTGGGACAGTGGGAGAAGGGAGCGCTGTGTGTGTGTGTGTGTGTGTGTAGGTGTATACCCTTAAAGACTTTAATATTTTAATGAAGGCATTAGGCCTGAATAGCATTAAATAAACATTTTGTTTCCTTTTCACAAATCTCTGGCATTGAGAGATTGTCTTTCCAATTGGCGGCGGACAGAAGAGCCCAATAGATATTAGTATACCGTCCTGGGGAGGGGCCTCTGTTTTCTGAAGAAGTTTTTGGCATCCCTCGGTGGGTCAAGTATTGCCCCCGCCTTGGACCCTTGTTCAGTAACAAAAATACTCCTTGGGCGCCTGCCGGGCTCCAGGTGCGGCACCTGTTGCCGAGACTAAGCATGCCGTGGGGCCTTACAGATCCAAAAATGTAGTGGGTAGAAGTTATACCGGGACAGATGATGGCGCAGCCTCAAGCCCTTTCCAATAATTGAGTTGTCCCCATGTCAGATAAACAGCTTTCTTCTGAGTGCTCATTCAGCAGAGGCGTCGGGATTACACATCGAAAAACCACACTTCAATTTTAATGTTAAAAAAATGACAAGACCCAGAGGGGGCAAGTCAAAGTTCTTGTATTTACACAAACTACTCTATAAAGTATCTCTGGGGAAGCTTAAGACACTTAAGGCAGAGAAAGGGTCTTCCATTGGAAGAACAACGAGATGCTAAATATTCCAGGAATGACACGCTATTGCTGAAAGAAAGGACCAGGAGGATTAACTAAAAAGCTCTTGACATTAAGATCTGCCTCATTTAATTAGTGCCAGACTTAAATGTTTCTATCCCAACCCCAGGAAGACTTCTCTTGATTTTTCTACCCAGAAGGCCTATCCTGGGAGTGGAAGCAAGGAGAAAGCCCCCTTTGCCAGTCTGACAAAACCACCCTCTGAACCAGGCCCAGCCTCCTGGGACTTCAGGAGAGGGACTCGAGGCACTTAAAAATGACCACCAGAGGGCGTCAGCTTATCTGTGTCAAGTTCCAAAAACTATGTTGAAAGAAAAATAATTTAGAATAGTAAAATAATTATAGTCATAAAGTGGCCTTTGCACACCAAGAATAAGTTAACTTTTGTGCAGTAATTTCGGCTTATCGGTACAAATGGGTACACATGTAATAGCTACATTTGCATTCAAAAGGTTGAAACTGTTTTGCTATATACTTAAATCAGAGGGTACAAAACAACTAGCCAGAGTTTTTTAAATAACAACACTCATGACTGGTTCCTATCCACAGACACCTTGATTCAGTCAATGTGGGACAGGCCCTGCATGTGTATTTTTTGGGAGATTTTACAGGTGATTCTGCCATTTATCACTAGTGAAAAACCACAAGTTTTTAAAATATATATATATACTTTTTCAAGGGTGAGATTGGACCTCATGAAATGGTCCTCTATGTCTCTTACTTTTTCCCTTGTATTTTCCTATGTCTAACTTTTTGCTCTAGTTATGGGTGATGTCCTTAACCTCAGCCTTTAGAATGCTAACCTGGTCTCTAGTCATATCCGCTTCACTGTATCGTCCCCACAGACTGAGAGTGTCTCTCAGGAGCAATCATTTGACTGCAGCTAGGAAAAGGGACTGGAGAGAACCCTGGTGAGGAGAGACTGGGAAGGAGCTGTGCAGTCACATGGATGAGAGGTAATGGTGACTCGTACAGGAAATCAGAGAGAAGTAGACAGACTAGGCTTATATTGAGCGATGAAGAAAAGGGAGGAGATGTAGATGAAAAAACCCACAAGTTTTATTCTCTAAAATTATCACTAATTCAAATGATATCACGCATTAAAAAATAATAATACTTTAATAAATTTCTAGAGGTATTTGGTTCCTTTTGAGATCTAATTCTCTCCTGTGTTGTAATTGGCCTCTCTCAAAACTGCAGAGAACACATGTATCATAGCTCACCTGTGAATTCTCTGCACGAGAGTAATCTACCTGTAAACTCCCCCCACACCACAAATGACAAAGAGGCTCAGAAACCATCTCGTGTCCCATAGAATGCCTCTCTACAAAGTCACACAAGACACAAAGCTTCCCATTCCCTGTATCTTGTGCTAATATCATTGCCAAAGGCAACTGGGTGGAGGCGGCCCCAAGAACTGTCACCATCACAGCACACTGAACACAGACCCGGGGGACCTACTGATGCCAGGCAATGCACGGAGCACTTACATTTCTATTCAGAAGATCATTTTTCCTTAACAGAATTAAAATTTTCCAAACTTGCTTATTTCTAAAATCATTTTGGCAAAGAAAACAACAAAGACCTCCTCCCTTCTCTTTCTGCCTAACCATTAAACAAGGCGCCCTGCTGCCCCACCTGTGGAATGGCAGCCGTGGAAAACCTGCCCGGGCCATCGCACTCCTGTCCCCAAAGCAGGGACCCGAAGCTCCACGCCTGCGGCTCACCCGCACTGACCAGCTGCCGGGACTGGGGCAAACGTTTTTAAAGACACCGAACAGGGAAGCAAGTCAGAACCTGAAGAGGCCAGCCCGAGTTTCGCTTTGGGGCCTTCAGGCCGCCTCGCCCTCCTTGCTGCTGCAGAAACCAAGCACCCAGAGTTCTCGTCCGAGAACATGACCATCATAGACAGTAAGCCTGACTTTAAAGTTCAAAGAAAGGATTAATCAATTAGTTAAAAATAAAAGCAATTAGTTAAAATAAAAGCAATTAATCAATTAGTTAAAATTAATCAATTAGTTAAAATAAAATAAGAAAAAAATCTAAGTTTTAGGAACTTCTAAAACTAATATTTCTAATAATAATAATTTAAGGAATGTCACTAATCCCAAATGACCAAATAGAAACAGCATATTTCCTCCTCATCCCCACAAAGGGGCAGCAACTCTGGCCTGAAGTGGGCCCCTGTCTCAGTACCATGGGCCCCTCTCTGGTCCGGAACACGTCACCAAAGCCAGGGTCTCACCAGAGCTGACCCTGGGTCTATGACGGGGGATGTCCCACCCAACGGACCCAAGGACTGCTCTAAAATAGATACAGGGCAGTCTTCAATCCCACAGCAAGACTCCCGGCTAACCCCAGATTGAGAGTAAACAACACAGCAGCCCAGCCCCAGGGGTCTCCTCGACACCCCCCCTCGGCAGAGAGCCCTCCCCCACCCCAGTGTTGTCACTACTGGAAACTGCTCCCAGAGGCACAGCACACAAACTGATCTGGCACCTGGCCTGAAGCTTCCGCACGGTCTCTTCATCTTGCCGGGCCTGTCTCTCATCCTCAAGAGCCTCCTGCAGCTTCAGGTACATGTCTTCCAGCTCCTGTACTCGCTGCAGATACTGCTCCAGTTCAGAGGATTTTTGGGCAACCTGTTCTTCCATCTGCTGTCTGATCTGATGGTATGAAAGGGTCACATTTAAACGCAGGTCGACTGCACCCTCAGGAAAACCCTCCTACTCCACACCCAGCCTGAGGGGTGACCGCAGCCCCAGTGGACCGTCCTTCGGTCCCCGAAGGAAAGATGGAGGAACTGAGCACAGCACTCCCAGGACTGACACCAGGGCCACACCCTTGAGTCCTGGGACAAAGGACAACCCCAGTGCTGTTTTCCTGCCCAGCTCCATTCTCCACCCTGTCCACTCCACACTTAGAATCAAGTTCTGGAAAAAACATGTTTCTCCGTATAACTTCTCTTTAAAGTCTTTTCTGTCTTCAAGCTACACCACCACAGTCTTCTCTAAAAGGAATGAATCTTTCCTGCATCAAAACTGCCACAGGGAGAAGGAAACGCCAATCTGCAGAGACTGCTCCGCTTACCTGGCTGCCCAGCACCTGCTCCATCCGCCTCCCACTCCCTCCTCCCTGGAGGGGGGGGAAGAGGGGGCTCGGGTTGCAGAGGCGGGTGCCCTTCAAGCAGCTAACTTAGTGTCCTAACAAGTTTATGGTTTCTCCCTTCTGAATTTAGAGTTTGAATCTCTGCCTTGACAATGAAAAGGCAAGAACATCCTAAACGTAATAGTGCACACATGAGCCTATGGGCCTACAGTTCCTAAAACAGTTTCCCTGGTACTACCTCACCTCTCCATCGTTACAGTCAGACAGATGGTGTGGTGATGCCCCTACCAAAAGGAGAGGGGACAAAGGCCCAGGAAGCAGGAGCAGAGGAAGCAAACCCAGACCTCTCTGGCTGTGAGGGTGGCCGTCCTCTATGTCACACTCACCTTCCTCTGTGCCCTTTGCTCTCATGACTCAAAATATGTCCGTCTCAGCTCTGAGCAACAGAAGGTTATAAAGGCAGTGTGACAAGAATCTGCGTAACAGGCACTGGGCTCAGACTCCCCCACACAGTAGAGCTCAGTGTGAGAAGACCTAAGCCCCAGTAACCAGAGGGATAGGACGGGAACCTCTGAGACGAATCGGAGCTGCCCAGAGCAGCAGCCCCGAGTTCGTGTGTTCTCATGGTGTGAACCCGTCATGGAACCTGTGTACCTGTCCCACAGCTATTTATTTTCCCAGCCCGGGGTCTCTGAGAAGGGAAAGAAGGCAAAGGGATGCCGCTGATCACTGCACCGGGACGGCAGGGCTGCCCCAACCACAGCACTCTTCACCCCTTCTGTACAGGTCTGCCCGGATGGTGCCAGCACACGGGGGTGCCCAATAAACTGATAACAGATGAATAAACAAACATCGAACTTCCCCAATGGCCCACTGCAAGCCAGGAGCACAGCCAAGCTGACGAGATGGTCTCGCTCCAGCCTCCAGCCCCCCGCCAGCCTGGCTCTGCGAGGGAAGGCGGCAGCTGTCCCCAGCCGAGGGCTACTCACAAGCTTCTCTCGCTCCAGCTCCGTGCTGAACCTGGCTTGTAGTTCCACTTGAGTCTGAAGGCGTTTCTTCTCTTCTTCTGCTGCCCGAGACGCTGCTTCTTCCAGTTTCTACCCAAGCAAAACACCCATCCACAGAAGAGCAGTTAGCGTTACAGTGGAAGTACATTGGAGAGAGAACGGCCACACAAACATCTCGCAAATCCAAACGTTCTTAATGTTCGGTAAATACAGAATAAAAACTCTCAGGTCCACCAGACTTCCATTCCAACAATTTTCCCAGTCAACACACAAAACAAATTCATTAAACGGACGACCATTGATGAGTCTGAACAACATTTTGCAATAGATTCATTGAGTTAAATGCACCTGCAGATGCATTCGTGAGGTTTGAGATCAATTTCTTGAGTTCTGCCTGTACAGTTTCATCATTTTACATGTTATTCCTTAAAACTTTTACCAGCACTCAGTTTCTGGAAGGGGGTCATGAGGAACTGCAGAGACCCCTTCCCCAGTAAAATAACAACTAAACACAAAAACAACCATTTAAAATCTCTGAGAATTATCCTAAGGGCATGCAGCAAACAGAGAACATTGATCCAAGAAAATCAATGAAATCTCAGCACAAACAGTGAGTCTATGGCATCTGAGCCACAGTGCAGCCCCCTCCCTTTCCCCCAGTGTCAGTGAGAAGGAAGCTCTACCCCAAGGCAATGGAACCAAGAGCACGGGGCACCCCCTCCTCAGCTCACAGTCCAGGCCGAGGCATCTCCCCAGGAGGGGCTGGCAGCCAAGTATTTCTCATCCATCTAGCTCCATGTTGCTGAAACCCTATTCTAAGCACCAGTGGCTGAGAGGTATGCGGCTCTCCTCCTCCACCACCCCCACTGATGGGATAGAGGTTCTGCCTCAGGGATGACAGCCGATCACCCTTGTCCCAACTTGGTGGGAGGGCAGAGGTTCCACACTAGGAGAAGCAAACTGAG
Source organism: Sturnira hondurensis (assembly GCF_014824575.4). NCBI lineage: Eukaryota > Metazoa > Chordata > Mammalia > Chiroptera > Phyllostomidae > Sturnira > Sturnira hondurensis. Next base: position 7,032,703 of record NW_028079136.1, read on the forward strand.
ACCAGAGGTGACCACGTAGTTACAGGCTCGTACAGCAGGGTTTCACACCAAGAGAAGCAAGACCACTGACTCTACCCCAGCTCCAGGGCACTGAAACAGGTGGTTTGCCCAGGGAGAAAGGCGGGCTCTGAAGCTCTCCCTGAAGAACTTGATTTAAAACACTGTGAGGAGTTCAAGACTGAAGATACTCTTGGAAACAACGGAGATGCTGGTGGGAAGGAATAAGGAGAGGCTCGAAACTCCATGAGACCAACAAACTAAACCACATGAGGTTTCTTTCACACATCAATGTTTCTCTCCCTCTTTTTTCCTCCCTCCCCTCTCTCTAAAACTGATCAAAAGTTTTATCATTTTTCACTCTAATGGTAGATCTATGTCATTATATCGTACATGCGCCCAAACCTACAGAATATAGAACACCAAGAGTGAGCCCCAACACAAACTGTAACTTTGGGGTGATCATGAGTGTCAGTCTAGACTGGTGAGGCACCGCTCCCGCAGGGCACGGTGAGGATGGGGGAGGCTCTGCGTGTGTCGGGGCAGGAGGCATATGGGAAATCTCTGTACCTTCTTAATTCTCCCGTGAACCTAAAAGTAACCCCCCTAAAAAGTCTTTTTAAAAGTTATTTGGGTAAACCCTTTAAAGAAATCTATTCATTTATTTTTAAAATACCATGATTTTTCTTACTCCTTCTTCTTAATCACCTCAGGCCTAACAAGTCATACAAAATTCACAATCTGTAACCTAATTCCAGGTGATTAAAATATTCATCAGAGTAGTATTTTTCTAAAAATGCTTCAGTGGGAAATTGGAGAATTTTATTTCTTGATAAGAAAAAGAAAATGATAGATTATTAGGGGATCTATAATAATTGTCACCATTTACCCATCAAATCCCAAATTAGTTGCTTAAGTAATTCTATAAAACTAAGTAGTGGAGAAGCCATCCAAGGGGCCTCGCAAGGCCTCGTCAGCTCAGGTGCAAGGCCTCGTCAGCTCAGGTGCGCACTCACGTGACGCAGAGCAGGGCACACACACGTTGCTGGGGGCCTGGGTCCAAAAGAATTTAAAGGGATGCCTGATGGATGCATCTCAAATGCATGATGCTAAGTCAAAGAACCCAGTCTCTAAAACACACTTACTGAACGATTCCATTGGTATGACAATTTGGAAAAGGCAAAAATAAAGGAACAGAAAAGATCGATGGTTTCCAGGGTTGGAGTGAGGGGAGGGTCTCAATACAAGCAGCAGTGTAAGGAAATCCTTTGAGGCACTGGAATTGTTCTGGAGTCTGTCTGTGTTAGTTGCAAGAACCCAAGCATGCATACAAACTCATAAAACTACACTAAACCACAAACTTGCTGTTTGTAAATTTCCTATAGAAGGAAGAGAAGACACAGGAGCTGCTAAAATATTGACAATATTCTATCTTGACTTGGGCAGTAGTTTCAGAAATAGCAACTTTATTTGTGCGCACATGTTTCATACTCTCCTTTGCATGGATGGCCCAATCACTCTTTTTTTAAAGCATAAAGGACAGGGCCCCACTCCCCTAACACCCACTCCTGCTCTGTGCACAGTGGATGGAGGAAGCAGCAACCACCCACCACAGGTGCCCACTCTTTCTTTTCTTTTTAAAGAAAACTTACTACAGCAGAAAGAGCAAGATGCGGGAGTGATCTGGGAAGAGGAGCAGCAAGACCTGAGGAGCTGCTGTCCGAAAGCAGACATGCTGGTTAGGAACACCTGTGTCTAAGACTGTATGTCCTCATGGTTCTTCAGATTGTGAAAGTATAAAAAAATTCTTTGTGAGTCTACTCAGGAAGCTGGCATACAGTGTAGTACTTTCATGGGTTGCAGAGAGAGGACCCCACCAAGAATGCAGGGCCTTATGACTGGGTCAGCAGTTGGACAGACCTGAGCAGAGCACGAGTGACGGGCCAGGTACAGAAGGTCACCAGGGCAGAAGGCCCCGGGTGCCTAGCAATGGGAAAAACCGAGAACACAAGGACCTCACCCCAGGGTGACCTTCCCCCGCCCCAGCAGGTCACTGACCCAGTGCGTTAGACCCCCTGGTCTTTCCTCCCTACAGATAACATCTTAGCTTCAGTTGTATTTCAGCTCCAGGTCCCAAAAAGCAGCAAAACCAGGAGTGACACTGTGGTTGCCTCAGGACCAGACACACTGACTAATGATGCTGACCCTGGCACCGACCAATCAGTGGAGACCATGACCCTGAGAGGACACACCTGGAAAGCTGATAAATGCTCTATTGTGATCCTCTCCTGAGACCTCCCCTAAGATTCCTGCCTATAAAAGACAAAAACAAACCGCTCAGGTCAAAAGACCTTTGCACACATTGCCTTCTCCCCCTCCCCCACAGGCTTGCATCTCCTCAACTCTAAGGGACCCCGGACTTGCAAACAGGGGACCAATGGGCAGTGGCAGCTTGTCCCAGCCTAAACCCCTCAACCTATCTCCAAGAAACCCACCTCTCTGACTTCCCAGGGAGCTAAAGCAGCCCAGTCTGGGTTCTCCTGTGGCCTCCTCTATGCTACTTCCTTCCTCATTTCCCTGTCCTGAGTGTGCTTTTGATGCAGCCAATACATTCTTGCTTTACTGCATTTTGTCTCTCGACAAATCTTTCCTTCAAGAAAACAAGAACCAAGGCCTCATCTTCTCGAAGGTTACAACAGTGTGACCCACCCCCATGCCCCAGGGCCAAGATGCTGCAGAGCAGGACATAAAAGGTGTTCCAGCTCCTGGTCAGCCCGTGCTCAGTGATGCAGGCACACAGGCTCACCTAGGTGTCCCAGGTGAAGACCATGCCCACACACTGGGTGGGCACTCACCACCACTGCCAAAACCATGATATAACCAAGGAACAAGGTTTCCAGGTGAACGTTCACAGCTGTCCCACACAGCCTATGGTCCTTGACCTCCTAGCCCTGAGATGGAAGAAGCTGAACCAAACTGTATCTTTATCTCCAAACAGGAAGTGAAACCCAGAATTCTACATCAAGGGTCTTGCAAAGTCCTTGGGAGTGAAGATGGGAGTTAAGGTGGGGAAGCTCAGAAAGGAAGAGACTCTGTCCAGGTCGCCAAAAGTGACCCTGACATCCTTAGGGGAATAAAATTTCTCATTTTCTCTGACAAAATTCAACTGTGCTCATTCTTATAAATATGCCTTTCTAATAAATGACATGTCCTTGCTGCCTTGAGACTCTCATACTTTCAGGGCTGGAAAATCAGCGTGTCTCACGTGGTGTAGATACACTTCCTGAGAACACTGAAAAATCTGCCTAAAGTCGCAGTAAACTGGTCTTGCTGAAACCTAAGCGAGGTTTCGGAAGCGAGGGTTCGGAAGCGAGGCCGCTGAGGCTCCTGCAGTTCAGAGCCCTCCCCACTCCCACCCCGCGGGCTCTTCCCACCTTCCTCACAGCCTCCAGCTCCTGCTGCTTGTTTTCATTGGCCGCCTGCAGCTCCTTCATCTGCCGCTCCAGCTCCTCCTGCTCCGCCAGCAGCTTCTTCCGGAGCTCTTTCCGACGCTGGCGGGCTTCTTTGTGTGGTGGGGGGCTGCCCAGCTTCAACAGGTGGATAGTAGAATGAATGGCTGGGAAACGTGGCAGAGCGAAAACAGGAAACACCATTATCCTTTGTAAGCCTAACCTGCAAATGGCACAGCGGGGAGCAGACGGAGACGCAGTGCAGTTTCGGATTCTGCCACACGCAGTCTGCGGCCGCATCAGGATGCTCATCTCTGAAGTGAGAGAGATGACCTTTACAGTCGCTACCAGTTCCAAAACTGCAAACTAACTAGGGAACTCGGTTCAGGAATACCGCACACATTTGAAGAATTTAAAACCACACTTTCAATTCCCTCCTCCACACTTCTCAAAAGGCTAAATGAGATTAAGACACAGTAAGGGCTGAGATTCAAAGCTCTGACAGATGATTTGCCGCCTGCTGTGTTTAATCGGCCTGACAGCTAAACCTTGTGGTCTCTTCCGGAGGTGAAAACGGTAGCTACCGTTTACTCAATACTTGCTCTATGGGTGCCTTTATGTATATTACCTCATCTTTATAGGAAATCTGATTTCTTTCCTGGCTGCTTCAATTGTATAAATTTAGTTTTTTGAATAGCTAATACCATCCCATTGTTCAAATTCAAAAGCACGAAAGGACAAAGAGGAAGCCCCTCTCCTCCTATCCCCAAGCACTAGGTTCCCCACTCCACCAGGAACTATCGCGAACACTTTCTTGTGCATCTTTCCTGAGATACTTTAAGTATATGCACCACTACACCCCCACCTTCTTCGTCCACAAACAGTGACATAACACGCTCTTCGGAGCCCTGATTTCTCTTTCACTTAATTTACCCTGGAGAGCACCCCACGTCAGTGCACAAAGCCCTCCCTGCACAGCACCCCGCTGGTAGGTGTGGCGCGGCACAGCTCAGTCAGCCGTCTCCCGATCGGTGGGAGTTGGGTTGTTTGCGATCTATCGCAAACGCTTCTGCAATGATGTGCGTTGTAAAATGTGCAAGTGTATCTTCATTATTTAATTAACTCCCAAAACAAAGCTGAGTGGTAGGTACTATTATTGTTCCCATTTCACAGAAACAGAAAGCAGCTACAGAATTTATAACTCAAGTGACTCAGGAAAGATGATTCAAACCCAGCTTCACTTGCCTCAGACTCTTAAACCACATCAAAAATGACCACAACTTTCAATATTTTTTACCCGAAACCAAGGGTCCCTATGATGTTGATTAAATTTAGTTTTAAACCCTAGCTCTAGAAATCATGTCTCTCTTTATATACTCCTCAACAACCTAGCCTTTTCCCCAGATAGTGCACCACCCCCGAGGCCACAGAGGACAGCAGCCTGGACCCCACTAATGGTCAGGAGATCTGGACCTCCGGCAGGCTGAAGATAACATCTCAACCTAAGTTATCTTTCAGCTCCTGAGGCCTAAAGTGGAGATCTCCTGGCTACCCATGAGACACGGGGGCCCCGGGGCAGACCTCAGAAATATCCTCAGACTAAAGAAATGATTTATTACCTCACCTCCAATCAATCAGCTCCCAGCATGACCTCAGCCCCCCCTCCCACTGTGTCTGGTGATTTTGCCTTATGTTATCTTTAACATACAGTCCACGCCACTGGGGAGTCAAGTTTTTAGCATTAGCTCCCCATCTCCACATCGGTCAATTCAATATTAAACTATCTTTCTTTCTATACTGCAAACTCCTGCTCATGCCTTTCTTTGGGCCAGTGCACGCAGTCAGAAGGACCAAAACAAAAAGCGGGAAGGGAGTTCTGTTAACTCAGTATGGCCAAGAATATCATAATCAGAATCACATCATGATTGAAAAAATAAAACCTAATATATAATGTCTCATTCTATTAATTTTGGAATAATACTTTAAAATTTTTAAATCAAGTTTGTGTTCTTGAGATAATTATTTGAAGCGAGTGATTTCTTGGGGAATAACAGATCTTAAAAATTATTCAAAAGCTACTCCATTATTCCTCTTCTGTTTTATGCGCTACTCGAAACTTGAGAATGGATACTTTAAAATTCTTCACAGTTGTTAAAAGGGGAAATTCCATACTCTTCAAATAGCAACAGCAAGTAAAACTCAAAATATCCAGTTTACGATTTTCCTACAAGATCACAAAACTGAAATCTGATGAAAAATTTGGAAACTCCTCATTTGTTTTCCTTTAAACTACCGCGTTGTACCCAGAAATAACTCTAGACAAGGAAAGAACCTCAGTGTCTTTAATGAGACTCAAAAATACAAAGCCAGAGCTCTCCAGTTACATCCTGACAAATCATAAAAACTCACCCTGAATCCACTCCTGCTTCTTCTTCTTATCTGAAGCGCTGATCTCAAAGGTCTTATCAAAACATTTTATGAGAAAAAGGCATTTCTTTCCATCTTTGTCAGGCAGAGACTTAAACAGAAAGCAAAATTAGTTCTTTAAGAGTTTGAATATTCAGTATTTAACATTAAATTCAATTCTATTTATAAAAACCTGGCCAGAATTCAATGTCAATGAAAAATATCTATAAATGCATATTACTGACTTACTACTTCTATCCCCTAGGCAACACTACTTTTGGGAACAATGGCCCTGATTAGGAGACTGCAACCAGCCTGGGAGAACAATCACCACCTGGTGGGGGTGCTATGCCCTGGGTGGTCCTGAGCACCTGACTCATACCTGAGCAGATCCCTTACAGGAACCCTTACATGGAGTTACTGCAAGTATTAACTCCTATGAGCTATAAGGCTTCCAAGCCAGGATTATTTCCACACCTGCCTGAGATGCGCTCTTCTCTCCTCATACTGTTGCTGGGAAACCGTGGTCCCTGACCTGCATCCTTAAAAGGAGCCTGGCATGGCCTATGGTAATCTGTGATTCTCCATGGTTTGCTGAGCTGAAGAAGGCCCCTTCGTGGGCACTGCACACTCCAGGATATTACTGTATATGGACCATTTTATCCATCAAAATGTTATCGTTTATGAGTAAGATCTTAGGTATTTTAAATGTTCTGCAACAAATACAGACCTGGTAATGTAAACACTAAAAAATGTATGATCTTAAGGACTTCATTTCTTTACAGAATTAACAGTTTATGAAAAAATGTCCTGAAAGTCACTCAAAATATCAAAGGCAATGCTCACACCTTCTTCAGTTTCATTCATTTCAATGGCCCAGATTTTCTGGTATTTTCATAATTTCAAACACTGTATTACTCAAAATTTTTTGCTTTCTTTTCCTCTTTATGACTTCGTTTTATTCAATAAGTGATTCCTTAAATGTACAAACAAATGAGATTTAATCCCTATATTTTGTTCACAAGTATAAGACAGAAAACAAATTCACATCAGAAAACAACTCTGTCAGGCATCTTTAATTTTTAGTTCAGATAGTATTGCGACTTTATGACTATATTACATTGGAAATGTTAAGTTCTAAGATTATGTGAAGGCCCTGAGGTCTGTAAGGAAGATAAACTACTTGAGCGGCAGGGGGCAGCACCAGGAAGCGGTAACAGCTGACTTACCTCCACACAGCAGTTTTCATCCAAGATAATGTCTCCTTTCTTATCTTTCAGATCCTCACTCACATAGTAAGAAATTATGTTGGGTTTTAGTACAAACCAGCGTTCAGTCCAGTTTTTCCGTCTATGGCCTTTTTTCAACATGTAACCCTATGACAGATTAAATCAGATGTAAATGTCTATTCTTTTACTTGTAAGAGCTGATATCATCTTTGCTTGACATTCTTGCCTACTCCACTATCTGACAGATGGTCCTGAATACATAAATATCTGTGTTCTTTCCCGTTGTGGATCGTGAATCTCTTGAGGATCTATGAAGGTCAGGGACACTATCCCCAGTGTCCCTGACCATGCAGACGAAAGTCTACACAGAATTTTAGACACTCGGGGACATTTCCCCTCCCTGCAAAGCTAGACAGATGCTGGACTTCAGAATCCCTCATGTTAATATTAATAGCACTGTGGGTTTTCAAAAAAAATTTTACTTATTTATTTTTAGAGAAAAGGGAAGGGAGGGAGAAGAGAGAAACATTGCCCAGTGACTCCACAGTAAGGCCCCAGCTGGGGACCAAACCTGCAATCCAGGCACGTGCCATGGCCAGGAATCGAACCGGCAACCTTTCACTTTGCAGGACAATGCCCAACCAATTGAACTACACTGGTCAGGGTGCACTGTGCTTTTTAAAAATTCCTTGCCTTTTCAGAGTACTTATTGAAATATCTGACGTTTGTTTCAAGATAATACAGGAGAGGCAGAAGTAGTAGAATAGGATTCACCATGTGTTGGTGGCTCCTGGGACCAGGTGGTGGGTATATGGGACCTCACTATATACTAGTCAGTCTATTTCATTTAAAACACACACACACACACACACACACACACACGCCTTAACAGGAATTCTCAGTAAATTAAAACCTCAATCACTGGCCTTGGCTACTGTAGCTCAGTGGATTGAGTGCTGGCCTGTGAAATGAAGGGTCACTGGCTCAATTCCCAGTCAGGGCACATGCCTGGGTTGTGGGCCAGGTCCCCAGTAAGGGGCATGTGAGAGGCAACCACACACTGATGTTTCTCTCCCTCTTTTTCCTTCCCTTCCCCTCTCTCTAAAAATAAATAATTAAAATATTTTTTAAAAGAACCAAAGAATGCATAAATAAGTGGANCAGCGTTCAGTCCAGTTTTTCCGTCTATGGCCTTTTTTCAACATGTAACCCTATGACAGATTAAATCAGATGTAAATGTCTATTCTTTTACTTGTAAGAGCTGATATCATCTTTGCTTGACATTCTTGCCTACTCCACTATCTGACAGATGGTCCTGAATACATAAATATCTGTGTTCTTTCCCGTTGTGGATCGTGAATCTCTTGAGGATCTATGAAGGTCAGGGACACTATCCCCAGTGTCCCTGACCATGCAGACGAAAGTCTACGCAGAATTTTAGACACTCGGGGACATTTCCCCTCCCTGCAAAGCTAGACAGATGCTGGACTTCAGAATCCCTGATGTTAATATTAATAGCACTGTGGGTTTTCAAAAAAAATTTTACTTATTTATTTTTAGAAAAAAGGGAAGGGAGGGAGAAGAGAGAAACATTGCCCAGTGACTCCACAGTAAGGCCCCAGCTGGGGACCAAACCTGCAATCCAGGCACGTGCCGTGGCCAGGAATCGAACCGGCAACCTTTCACTTTGCAGGACAATGCCCAATCAATTGAACTACACTGGTCAGGGTGCCCTGTGCTTTTTAAAAATTCCTTGCCTTTTCAGAGTACTTATTGAAATATCTGATGTTTGTTTCAAGATAATACAGGAGAGGCAGAAGTAGTAGAATAGGATTCACCATGTGTTGGTGGCTCCTGGGACCAGGTGGTGGGTATATGGGACCTCACTATATACTAGTCAGTCTATTTCATTTAAAACACACACACACACACACACACACACACACACACACACAAGCCTTAACAGGAATTCTCAGTAAATTAAAACCTCAATCACTGGCCTTGGCTACTGTAGCTCAGTGGATTGAGTGCTGGCCTGTGAAATGAAGGGTCACTGGCTCAATTCCCAGTCAGGGCACATGCCTGTGTTGCAAGCCAGTTCCCAGTTCCCAGTTCCCGGTTCCCAGTTCCCGGTTCCCAGCAGCGGACACATGAGAGGCAACCATACATTGATATTTCTCTCCTTCTCTCCTTCCCTTCCCCTCTAATGATAAATAAATAAAATCTTTTAAAAAAAGAGAAAAAACATTTTTAATAAAATAAACAATAAACAAAATAATAATATCTAATCATATACATAGGTTCTGGCATAGATTCATATATAGTAGTAAGTCCAATAATAAGAAAGGAATAAAGAAGAAAATAAAATTTATAGAAGTTCCACAACCCAGAGGCAATCACTTTAGCATTTGGGTGTTCGTCCTTCCTGCCAGCTACACACACACACACACACACACACACACACACGTCACACTACGTGAAGGGGATGACAAGGCACCAGCAGTTCAACAACCTGCTTCTCCCTCTGACAAAGCTGCCCTGGGGTCTTTCAGATCAGGACATCATGGATGTACACAACATGGAAGTACTAACTCTAAATCTAGTCTGCAAATGTGATCATTTAAACAATTCTTTCCAAGGAGCAGCTTCACCATACTTCAGAAATGCACCAATAATTATTTAAAATGAAAGCCTGAGAAAATAAGAAATGTTATTCCTGCTCTAAATCTGTGTAAAAGTGTACAGGACTTATACTCATCTTTGCGATGAAAACGTTTTATTTCAAACTTTTCAAATGCTGAAGGTGAGAAGCAGTGCAGCGTTATGGGACGCTTACCTGTTTCAGCACGTCTAATATAAGCTCATTGAAGACTTCACCGATCGCCATGGACACCGTCTGCCGATCCATGCCTTTGCTAAACTGCCCAGTTCCAACCAGCTCTATCAGCTCCCACACAGAAAGGCCGTCTTTATTGTCATCAAAGTTGACTTTATAATGTTCGAATTGCTCCTGCTGCCAACCTCCTCCCATAGCTTCTGTCAGCTTCTTAAGCAGGTATTCAATCTATATAAGAAGAGTTTAAAAAGTATTATTTCCCAGTAAGAAAAAATAACTTTTAAACTTAGTTATGTATCTATGTTACTTACATTGATAAAAGGTCAATTTAAAAAATATCCGTTCACAGTTCCAATAGTGGATGTTTAAAAGACCATGCTACACTCAGGGAGAAGGGCTTGGATAAATGGCACTGGTTTTATATTAACCTAGAGTAAGTAGAAGAATCAAAAACTGATAACCCTCTAGCAGTATGTTTGCATGCATAACTAAAGCAAACTGCATTCATACACTATCATACACAAACTAATTACTGTGATCTGATTATGCTCCAGGATAAATATTTCAATAGATTAGAATATTAAGCTTACTGAACTAACATGCAAGCACCCAACTAAATAAGCATCTCAAAGTCGTATGTACCAGTCACTCCCCAATTTACAAATGCTTCATACAAGCCGATGACTGGAAATTCTTGCTGCCCCTCCCCTTAGAACACTGACAATGTCGCCAGCAACGCTGAACTCCTGGCTTGGGCTGGAGTTCAAGAGCTGATTAAATCCCAAAACACATACCTGTGTGCAGAAAACACTGCTATAGAAATAATAGCAGTTAAACAGAACACTGAATGAGAAATTGATAGCTGTTATTTTCTGAAAAGCTGGGTTAAGTCTTACAATCCTCTCAAACTCAACATGTCTGAAAGTGAAAGAATCATCTCTGCCTTCCAAGTGGCTGCCCTTTCTGTTACTGATTCCGGTTGGGAGCAATGCGATTCACCATGGCAGAATCCTTTCTTCCCACTCCCTTATATCAATCACATCAGTGACAAACCCTACTGCCCTTCCTTCCCTAGATCAGTGTTTTTCAAACGGTAGGTTATGACCCAATACAAAAAATCAATGTAATGGGTAGTGCCAGCCCTTTCTTTAATGAAGTGAAAAATAATTGAGTTTATCCACAATAAAGAAAATTTTTGTGACAAGTTTTGCTTTGTGCATGGATGCATCTATGCATTCTGAAATACAATTCATGAAATACAATGTTGATCTTCCTATAGGCTGCAGTCAAACAAAATGCAAATCTGCCCAAGACAGCTCTCGACTCCATCTCCTCCTACCCCGGCTGCCTTTGGTCAGGCCTCCCGGATGGTACCCTGGCCTCCAGCGTTGCCCCCTTGTATCTATACTCTGCCAGAGAGTTTTCCAAAACAAACCTGAGCCTGTGACCCCCATCTTTAAACCCTACCCTGGGTCCCGGCCGCTTCAAAGGCAAAGGCTAAGCTCCTTGGCATCCCCTGTGACCACCTCCCTGCCTACTGTCTCTAGTACGTCTCAGCTATGCCCCTGGCAGATTTTACACTCCACCAGCACTACCAGCGCGGTCACGGGGCCCAAGCTTGTTCTATAAAGCACTGGATAGTGAATACTTCAGGCTTTGTACATCTCCATTTTATGTTCTTCTTTGTTTTTTTGTTTTTTAACAACCCTTTAAAAATGTAACGACTGTTCCTGGTCCACAGACAATACAAAAACAGACCACGGGCTGGATTCAGCCAGCAAGCCAGTGTGTCAGCACTTGCCATAGGTTATAAGTCGTTTACCCACATCACACACAGTTTCTGCTTCTATACCTTTCCCCATGCTGCCTCTCTGTCTGGATACCTTTACCCCTTTCTGTACCTGGCTGACTGGTGTTTGTTCAAGACCTACATCGTCTAGGATATTCCTACTCAAAGTGAGATGTGTGGGCCAGAAGCAACAGCATTTGGAAGCCTATCAGAAATTAAGCCTCTCAGACTCCGCTGTAGATCCCACCTTGGACCACAAAGTCAGAATCTGCCCTTTAACAAGGACCGCAGGAACTTCCAGATGCACGTTCAAGTTGGAGGAACAGTGCTCTAGGGAGCCTGCTCTCACCAACCCCAACCGGGTCAGGCATTCTTCTGTGTCGCCATGTTTGGCGTACTGAATCAAAATGATCTCTTTACTAAGTTGCTTCCCCACCATTTTCTGAATTGCTTAGAGGAGGGACCATGTTCCACTCATCTTTGAATCCCCAGAACTGGTACCTAGAATGTAGTAGAGCTCAGTGTTTGCTAAACCAAAATTCGTTAAACTAAGCCTCCAGTTCCTCTTCGATGAAATGAACACAGCAACACCCATCCCCTATAACTACTGTGGGGATGAAATGAAACCAATATAGGACCTTCTGCACAATGCCTGGCACACAAGGTACTCCATCAATGTTACTTCCCTCCCGCACTGAGTGGAACATTATTCCACCATTTAAAATTATATTTAAGAAAGAATTTGTAGCCCTGGCTGGTGTGGCTCAGTGGATTGAGCGTGGGCCTGCGAACCAAAGGATCGTGGTTCGATTCCCAGTCAGGGCACATGCCTGGGTTGCAGGCCAGTTCCCAGCAGGGGACTCACAAGAGGCAACCACACATTGATATTTCTCTCCCTCTCTCCTTCCATTCCCTTCTAAACAGAAATAAACAAAATCTAAAAAAAAAAATTTGTGAAATAACATGAAGTGAAGAATGGAAAATTAGATTTACTTATGATTTCTAGCCCATAAAGATTATGTAAATATTTAGGCAAATACTAGAGTAAAACACAGACACATTAAGTCTGTAACAGATAGGATTGTGAATTATTATTTCTTTCTCTCCTTTACACTTCCATTAACTTGGTTCCAATGTCATTTATGAAGTCAATTTTAATAGAAAATATTACAAAAATAGGAAAAACATGTTTGCAAAGAAAGGTACATTAATAAAATATCACAAGGTCAAAAATATCATAAGTTCTACTGTTTTAATTTGGCAATATTGTAAAAATCCTCTAGTATAAAGAACATCTAACCCCTTAACTCCAGCATATGGTAAATGATCAATAAACGTTCACTTGTTGAAGAAAAACACAGGTCTTTCCTTCTCTTGCTGGAAATATATCATCTACTGTTAAGCTTATCAGATATTATTTTCTTGGCTTTTACATAAAAGTAACAGGGACAGTCAGTGGAAGAGAAAAAAGGAAATGGTTAAGAGGAAGACAAAGAGAGGAGGGAAGGAGAAAATGAGACAGAAAAGAGAAGAGAAAAATATATAAAGTCAAGAAGAGATTGAAGAAAGAGGAAAAAAAGAAAGTAAAAAAGAGCACTAAAATAAATAATTGCCCATAGAAAAACAACTTAGAGGCATTAACATGACCAGAAATTCAATCTCCCCAAGGCAGCACAAAAAGGGCCCAGGCTGCCTGACTAAAGCCTGGGGTACATGCAGCAAAGGCGCAACCAGAAGTTTCCGTTGCAAGGCCAATGCACCGGGGAAAGTAAGCGTGGCAAGATGGTGCTTCCAGCTCACCACTGCATGTGCACCAAGTCAGAAAACAGCCTCTGTTCTTCCTCACCCACCCCTTGTGAGTGAACCTGAGCCCCTCACACTCCAAGTTCTAGTTCTTCTTGCATATCAAATGACCTTTTATAATGTTTGTAACCGAGGGAGTACCTGTTACTAGCAAACTCAGCTCTAAAGGCGGTTTCCCAGGTTCACCTGGGACCATCTGAAGGTGCCCTCCCAAACCCTTCGGAGCGGGTCATCAGCACCCAGCATCGGCTCAGCACTGCCAGGCACTGTGGCGGAGAGACTCACTTCCTGCTGATTTCTGACACCATCATTTACTTGTCACAATGAAGTAAGTGAAGGACCTCTTAAATCATCATATTGGGCGAAGGAGCAACAAGCACCGCCATTCTCAAGGATTCAGTTACACCAAATAATAAATCACGTGCTGCCGCGTTAGTCAGTCTCCAGTGGCCTGCAACAATTCTAAGAGCTCATTCAGTTTCAGGAAGCAGCTTACTTCCTCTTTCCAAGCAAGTTTCACCAAAAATAACAAAAAATAAACTTTTCAGCTACATGTGATTTTTGATGCCTGTGGCTCCAAAATCCTAGTTTAAAGTTCTTTCCCCATCATCGTTTAAAAGGACCTTTCATGTCTTAGCAACAATTCAGGTTTTATTTCATGGAGGATCTCTCAAAACTGTTTCAGGTTTGATATTTATTTCAAGACACTCCTTCCAAATAAGCCCACAACAAACACATCCTGTTTTGTTCTTGCCTCTGTGGGAATGAATACTAAAGTGAAAACTGCACTTCACAGACACATATTTCCAGGAATACCCTTTGACGAAAATTACAGAACCATCTCAAACGGGGACATACCATTTCTTGATTTTTGCATTTTAAGTTACTTATTATTTTTTAAATATTTTTAAAAGATTTTATTTATTTATCTTTAGAGGGGAAGAGAAGGAGAGAGAGAGAGAACATCAATGTATGGTTGCCTCTCATGGGCCCCCTGCTGGGAACTGGCCTGCAACCCAGGCAGGTGCCCCACCCGGGAATCAAACCTCGATCCTCTCCTTCGCAGGCCCGCACTCAATCCACTGAGCCACACCAGCCAGGGCACTTATTATTTATTGAATATTCTTGGATATTACTTTCTGGATAATGGAAAACTAAGTCAAAGTGAACTTATTTATACCACTTGTATTATTCATATAACTACCACTGTTACTTATATAGTACTTTTCAAAGCCGAAGAATAAAATCTTACTTAAAAACATTCTGGACCTATGGTAGGTAGATTAGTGGAAACATTAAAAAAAATTACTTTAGCCTTGGCTGATACGGCTCAGTAGATTGAGCACCGGCCTGCAAACCCAAGGGACACTGGTTGGATTTCCAGTCGGGGCACATGCCTGTGTTGCAGGCCAGGTCCAAAGTAGGGAGCACTTGAGAGGCAACCACACACTGATGTTTCTCTCCCTTTCTTTCTCCCTTCCTTCCCCTCTCTAAAATATAAATAAATAAAATCTTTTAAAAATGTTTTGCCCTGGCTGGTGTAGCTCAATGGATTGAGCACGGGCCTGCAAACCAGACGATGGGGCCAGTTCCCTGCAGGGAATGCACAAGAAGCAACCATACATTGATGTTTCCTTCCTCTCTCCTTCACTTCCCCTCTAAAGATAAATAAATAAAATATTTTAAAAAAATAATAAAAAAAATAAAAATAAATAAATAATAAAAATGTTTTAAAAGTTACTTTAAATATATAAAATCTAAAAACTGTTGATACAATTACAATTAAACTTATGTATATACTCATGACAAAGACATTATATTTCAAATTTTGTATTTTAAATATATGTTTTCACATTAAATTTTATTAAAACCTGTAAATCTAAAACTAGTTCAAACTATAGTTTTTTTAATGTTAGTAAAATGTTTAGAAAGGAAGCAAACTCTAAGAGAGAATGGCCATCTTAGAAATACTATGGCTCCAGTGTTTTCCATAAAATGTGACCCCGAGCATGAAGAAGCACTGGGTCGAAGAGCAGGAGACGTGCTGAGAGCTCGGCGCGCACAAGACCACGTTTCAGAGCTCAGGAGGCCGGTGCAGCAGCCAGGCAAGCCACTCCACACAAATCTGTTCCAATGATCCTTTCTTTCCCCACAAATGGCCACAGAGGAATAATCTGTAAAACTAACTTTATTCTACTTTTAACTAGAAGAAACACCGAGGGAGTTGAGGATGTCAAAACACAGAGTAAGTCCAAACAGTAACATGACAAGGTATGCTGCCTGGCTAAGTCCAAGGGAGGCTTTCTGAAGTGAGATTCATGTGTTTGGGAAGAGCACCAAGGCACTCCCGTCAGCCTACAAAGATGAAGGTAAACACGCTGCGGAGTTTTGGCCGGGCTCTGGGTGCAGAAAGGAGAGAGTCATGGTACACCTCAAAGCTCACCGTGGGCCCCAGTTCTCAGAGCCAGCTGGAGAAGAAATCTTTTGCATTTCTTAAGCGGAGCAGTCAGGAAGCTGAGGCTGCCTGGCTCCCTCCACAGCCTGGGGGCTCAGCGATGATTTAAAGCCAGTGACGAGTCCTTCACATCAATCAAGTACTGCTCAGGAATAAGGCCAGGTCTCCTTACTCTCTGATTTTTAATTCTGAAATCAGGACAAGGTCACTCTCAAGTTCACCATGAATATTTTAGTAATGGAAAGAACCAAAACATCACAGGTAAGAGACCCACCTCTCTCCTCAAGTTCCAAGAAAACACAAATCAATTCAGAACACTGAGTATAGCTACGAAATGTCTTAAAAGATGATACTGGAGATTTTACTAGCTTAATTCTTCCAAGCAGCATAAAACACCATTTGCATATCTTTTTTCTATGCCTATACATAGCTAGATAATTTTGTGGACAAAAATTCCACAGCATATGTTTTTATTTTCCCTTTAACATACATGCACAATTACATTATCATGGTTATTAAGCACTAAAACACTGTTCCCACCAGGCAGCGAATCTGCCTGGCCCTTGATTACCTGTGACCACGTACTTGCTAACTCCAGAAGCAACTTCTCATCGCTCTCTAATTTTTCTGTAGCAGAGAAGGCAGGTAACTACTTTTCTGGTGCTTAGAACTTTTTTCTTCCTTTGGCATCCACGACTCAACATTCTCCCAGTGCTCCTACCTCACCAACTATTCAACTCAGCTTCCTTTACCTAATCTTCAGTGGAATACAGGACTGCTCTCTAAGAATGTTCCACCTAAAATGCCAAATGTACCAAACACATCATTACACATCGTACCTCCACTTGTTCATCATTCTGTCATTCACACACATACTCACACACACCACTCAGTGAGCTCTTATACTGGGACCGGACATGGTGTTAAATGCTCCACATACATCAACGATTTTAATCCTGGCAAGAGTCCAATGAAGAAAGGAGTTATCCCCATTTTAAAGATGAGGAAACCCAAACAGAGAAATTAAGTAATTTGTTCAAGGTCAAGCAAAAAGTGGTACAGTCAGGATTTAACCCAGGCAGTCTCATTTCAAAGACCATGCTTTAAACAACCGCACTGTGTTACCTCCCGATTGCCCAGGCCTGAAACCTGTCCATATTTCCACACGGCGAGGTACTAGGAGCTTGGTCCTGTGACTTCCAGGTCCCTTCCATCTGGCCTTCTTTTCCATTTTCGCTAACACTACTATATTGAAGTCCTCTACGCCTCTTGCCTTCTCTTAACTTCCCATCTCCCGTCTCTCCATATTTCATCTACTGACCTGTCATTCTCTTGCTCAAAATCACCAGTGGCTCACAGCTCCTGACTGCTGTGAAGGATGAAGTCAAAATTCTTTCCAGCCCCACCTACCACCCCTCTTCTTCACAGCCATCAGTTCACTTAGAAAGGATATGTGTCATTCTCTTTGAATGCTCAGCATCTAACCCCCTTCTTCTGTCTGGGGAATTCCCTTCCTCCCAGTTCAGCCAATAAAAATACAAATGTACCCTTTCCAAGCCTCCTCTGCAGCCAGCTTATGGCGCCTGACCTAGGCCACGCCATGATCCCAACTGTGAACTGGGAAGTGGATTCCAGAGACCTGCCCCTGGTAGAAAGAACAGCAGCAGAAAGACCCAAGGTCCTGGGCAGCGCCCGGTGTGCAGGGCCAGAGGTGTTCCTTGGTGTAAGTGCAATCCCTACCCTCCGGTGGCAGCAGCATTTTCCTCGTGGTTCTTCACTGGGGCGCCCAGTATTGCTCCAGGCTGCACAGCCTCCCCACCTGGTTTTTAGGCCTTCGTGCAGATTCTGTGAACTATCCAACGACCTTTTTTAAAGTTCCTTTTTGCCTTAAATCAGCCAGTCCTGGTGTTTCCAAGTAAGCATCCTTCACTCCTCTCAGAACAGGCCCTTTGCTTTCCTGCCCCATATCACTTTGCCTACTGTTTCTTCCATCCAGAATTCTTCTCTGTTAGTCAAAATTCTTCCCATCTTTTAAGACCCAGCCCAAGTACTGCTTTCCCCATAAATATAATAGTTACCACGTGCCCATAAATAGCTACCACCTAATGAGCACTAACAGCAAGGCATTCTTCTCATTTGATCTTCACAAGTACAGTAGGAGGTAACTACTGGCATTAGCCCTATTTTACAGTTGAGCAGAATGCAACAAAAACAAATTAGGAAAATTGCCCAAGGTCATGCATCTAGTGAGGGGTGATAGAGCCAGAATTGAAATTCAGGAAATCCAACCCCAGACCCCTGCTCCTAATCAGGGAACAGCAAATTATGGCCCATGAGTCTAGTCTAGCCCAGTAGCCAAATCTGGCTCACAACATGTTTTTATACCCATGATCTAAGAATAGCTTTTACATTTCTAAGTGGTTGGAAATTTTTTAAAAAATAATATTTCATGCCCTGGCTGGCATGGCTCAGTAGATCGAGTGCCGGCCTATGAACCAAAGGGTGGCCAGTTCAATTCCCAGTCAGGACACCTGCCTGGGTTGTGGGCCAGGTCCCCAGTAGGGGGCACTTGAGAGGCAACCACACACTGATGTTTCTTTTCCTCTTTCTCCCTCCCTTCTTCCTCTCTGTCTAAAAATAATAAAATCTTTAAATAATAATAATATTTCATGGCCCATGAAAATTATATAAAATTCAAGTTTCAACATCTACTTTATTGAAGCACAGCAATATAATGTCTATGGTTGCTTTCATGTACCTGAACCCAAAAGCCCACAAAGCCTCACATGTGTACTGTCTGGCCCTTTAAGCTCTGCCTTTAACAACTACATCACATTGCCTCTCTTAGAAAGCCTCCCAGTTTCCTTACTCCCCTCAACTCCAAACTAGAATAATCTTTCCCTTCTCTGCATCTACATGGCATTTGCATCGTTCATATAACAAGCCGTACATTTTGCTTTGAATTGCACTGGACTTTTTTCTTTTTCCTTCAGCAGACTGTCAATTTCTTGAGGCAGGAAGTAATCTCTCTCGATCTGTACTCCTCTTGGTGCCTTGCTTATTGTTGGTAGTCAGTAAATGCTTGCTGATTTTTAATAATTATAATACGAAAGTTTTAAAAACATTTTCCTAACATGGGCAGAAATCAGAATCAGAATCACAGAAATCGGAGCCCAGACTCTGGATTGGCAGGATGGGAAATAAAGGGCCCACTCAGCCACTCCTGGTAGGTGTATAAATTGGTACAGCCTTTCTAAAGGGCAATTTTGCCTCGCTCATCTAATAACCTGAAAGTGTGTTTTTCTTAAGGTCTCAGAATTTCACTGCTGGAGTTTTATACTCTGGAAATATACAGACTAGTGTGCAAAAGTGTATGCGATAGTAGCAGTCATAGGAGTTAACATATTTACTGAGCATACGAGGTCTCTCCAGAAGGTATTCAGCCATGTAATATGAAAAACAGAGACGTTTATGGAAGAAGATATAAGATACAGGAAAGACTGTACATAGGACAATGATGCCTCAGTCCCCTTCAAAGTAGGCACCTTGGGACATCACACAGTTCTCCCACTTGCCATCAGCCACCCCGTCATATTTTCCTAAAACTTATCAATGGTCTGAAATCTCCTCCCTTTCAAAGGTGATTTTAGTTTTGGGAAAAGCCAGAAGTCACAGGGCACCAAATCTTGGCTGTAGGGGGGCTGAGTCACCGGGGTGATTTGATGTTTCACCAAAAAGCTCTGTAGCGGTTGTGATGCATGAGCAGGCTCAGTGTCGTGATGAAGCTGCTAATCACCGATTGCCTATAGATGTGGCCTTCTGAATCATCTGAATAGTTTCTGTGGAGGAATATCCAAGCTTAACGCAAAATTTAAATTTGATGCAGATTTGTTGCTGTACTAGTTCAGTCATTTTGATTGTGACGGCTACACAGTACACATGCTCACTCAATGGGGTCTACCACCCCACTGACTAGTACAGTGAAGTCGTCACTGTTCACGCATGTGCATCCCAGTCCACTCTCCTTGGCTGCCAGGTTACATCAATTTCACACAAACCATTCTTGTTATATTAACAATGGCTGGACTTTTTCTGGACAGGCCTCATATATCACATGCTGGGCACTGAGCTAAATCCTTTAAATGAAGAATCTCATACCCCTTACAATTAACTGTTCTGAGTTCTGTTTTATAAATGAAGAAATTAAAATCCAAAAGGTTAACCAATTTGTTCAAGGCTAAGGGATTACAGATGACTCATTTTTGATGGGAGGACTACAGCTGATTTTAATGTTTCATATTATGAGGCTTTTCTAAATTTACTACTGTAATAAACATGTATTGCAGGTATAATTCTTTAGGGCAGTAAGATAGCACAAAACCTTACTTCTCTCTTCATTTTCCTTTGGAAGCTTAGGAAAAATAACCCAGAACAACATAAGCAAATGTCCTTTTCACTTACTTTGTAAAGGACTGTTATAGTCACCACACAGGACTTAGAAACAAACCAGTATTTCCTTACATAACACAGACTTGACAACATTCTGGACCCTATGTTTCCCATGGCATCACTCGGCCAGTTCTCAGGGTTTTTCCAATATGCAAGCAGACAGAAAACTGTGTTGTGACTTGTACTGAATAGATATTCTTTGGACATTAGGATGGAGTCATCTCTAATTATAGCAATTTGTAGAGGAAGAGTCCCACCCTGTCTGCAGATCTCCAGGGACAGTACATGACCCCTAATCACTAAGTTTTGGGCTTGTTTGGATTTAGACCATTTTGCCTCTGATCCAAAAAGAAAGTGCAACATCTCCTTCCATATCTACAAATACTTAACACAAATACTTCCAAGCTAGATCTATTAAATGCAAAGATGGCCCAGAGCCATACCTTACCTCTTCTGGCACAATAACTAATGGATATTTGTCCTCAGATAAAAAGTTGAAAATAACCCATACTTTAAATGAATCCTCTTCTGTAATGAGCAGGGGACTCTTTGTGAGGTTTTTTTTGACACAGAGGGTCCAACACATCCTATTGAATTCAATCTTGTCAAAGTTGTCTTGGACCTAAAAAAGAATGAGGAAAAGTTGAAATGAACCAGTCCAAAACAAGTTCTACAATTACAGCCAACTAATAGAGAAAGACGAAGCCTACTACAGGTTTCCAGTTTAACAAATTCAATTAACCAATAACCATTTTTTATGTATATGCTTAGGTACCACGCTTTCAAAGGCTCAATTAAGAACGTTACATATGGCCCCAGCTGGAAGGCTCAGTTGGTTGGAGTATCGTCCCATACACCAAAATGTCGTGGGTTTGATCCTGGGTCAGGGGACATACCTAGGTTGCACGTACAATCCCTGTTTGGGGCACATAGGGGAAGCAAATGATTGATGTTTTTTGCTCTCTCTATCTCCCTTTCTCTCTCTCTAAAATCAATAAACATATCCTTGGTGAAAATTTTTTTTAAAGAATGTTATATTTAATCTAACACTGAAGCACCATCTGTCCACATCACTCACTTGGCACATAAAATACTCACATGTCAAATAGTTATTTTTTTCATGTGTACATATTACTTTCTAAGTAGACTACCAATCCTGGTACAGAGGAGTCAAGAATGTCAATCACTCATGCAGACACCGCATCTTGACCTATATAGTCAAAAAAGGTACTTTCTGTTGGGAAAAACTATTTAGCTGAAATTCTAAGACAGCCCTGACATGCAGTCATTCAACCACGCATTCAACACTCTCAAAGCATCTACAATGAGCCAAGCAAGTACTCTGCTACTAATTAAGAACACAAAGATGACGAACTTGGGCCCTGGCTCATATGGCACAGTGGTTGAGTGTGGACCTGCGAACCAAAGTATCACTGGTTCAATTCCCAGTCAGGGCACATGCCTGGGTTGCAGGCCAGGTCCCCAGTGGGAGCCCACAAGAGGCACCCACACACTGATGTTTCTCTCCCACTCTTTCTCCTTCCCTTCCCCTCTGTAAAAATAAATAAATAAAATCTCAGAAAAGAAAAGATGAAGAACTTGGTTTTCTCCTTTTACAACATTCATAGTATATTAGGAAAGCAGATATGCAAATAGATAAATTTTGATATAACATAGTGTATAACAATAGTTTTTCACTAATTCAACAAATAAAATTTAGATGGTAATTATTATCTCTCAGGAACAATGCAAAGATACTTAATATAGTACTAGCCCATGTCTCCAAGGAATGTCAAGGCAATTACAGTATAGTATGGTAAGTATTAGAATAGTTATAAGCAGAGGGTTTTGTGAAAACACTGAGGAGCTAACCCCGTCTCAAAAATTAGGGGAAGATTTGCAGAAAAAGAGACATGACAACAGAGCTGAGCCCTGAAGGACCATCAGGAGTCAAGCAATCCAAACGGAGTAAAGAATGTCCCAGGGAGAACGGAATGTAAGACAGCCCAGAGCTGGAGACAAACACACCAGTTTGGAAGAACTGTAGGAAGTCTACTGGGAATTAAGCCCCTGCTGCTAGAGGGTGGTATGAATTGAGGCCTTTGGTAAAATCAAATAACAGAAAGTAGTTTGGATTCCTTTAAACAGAAAAAGAATTAATTGAAAATCAACAGGTAGCCCCAAAGATCCAATACAAGCCCTGAAAAATCTAAATTCCAAAGCTAAGCTGTCACTAAACTAGGTGAAACAATCAGAACCATGGTGAAAAACACTCTCAGGAATGGCGTGGTAGACACACCACCGCCAGTGTAACATTGTCTCTACTATGAGGCCATCACTGTTGCCACTGACCCAGTTGCAGATTCAAAGTCCCTTGGGTGAGCCTGGGTCACATTCCTTTGCCCTAGCTGCCAGAGAACAGGGAAAATGAATATCTGAACTTTTCAAAATCTGAGATGTGAAACTGGTCCTGTTCCCTCCCCATCTCTGAGACCCTGTGGAATTTCACAAACACAAGAAAAGAGTTCAGACAACTGACAAAAAAGTGACAAATGTCCACTGCGTGGGGCACAATGAAAAACGAGGCTAGGGAACTTCTGGTCAAGATGGAGGTGTAGGTAGACATGCTTCACCTCCTCACACAACCACAAGAAAATTACAACTATATCTAAAAACAATTAACAACCAAAACTGTCAGAAAATAGAGCTGTATGGAAGTCTGACAACCAGGGATTTAAAGAAGCTGTATTCATCCAGACAGGTAAAAGGGGCAGAGTTGTGGAGACAGGTGGAGAGGTGGTGGAGTGGAGAGGCCACAGTGGGGTGGAACAGGGACTGGGGGCGGGGGGTGGGGGGGTGAGTGGAGCAGGTGNCCTGTGGAATTTCACAAACACAAGAAAAGAGTTCAGACAACTGACAAAAAAGTGACAAATGTCCACTGCGTGGGGCACAATGAAAAACGAGGCTAGGGAACTTCTGGTCAAGATGGAGATGTAGGTAGACATGCTTCACCTCCTCACACAACCACAAGAAAATTACAATTATATCTAAAAACAATTAACAACCAAAACTGTCAGAAAATAGAGCTGTATGGAAGTCTGACAACCAGGGATTTAAAGAAGCTGTATTCATCCAGACAGGTAAAAGGGGCAGAGTTGTGGAGACAGGTGGAGAGGTGGTGGAGTGGAGAGGCCACAGTGGGGTGGAACAGGGACTGGGGGCGGGGGGTGGGGGGGGGAGTGGAGCAGGTGGTCCTACGCTCATATGTGGTGGATAAAAATCCAGAGGAATAACTTGGGAGCGAACAATTACAGCCCCAGGCCAGACTGCACAGCACAGAGTTCCAGCACCAGGAAGATAAATCCCCATAACTTCTGGCTGTAAAAACCACTGGGGGTTGGACAGCAGTAGAAACTGCCAGATTTTCAGGAGTCTGTTTAAAGGGTCCTCAGACTTAGAAAAAACACCCACTCTGGGATTCACCAGAAGGGCAACATCTGGAAGGGCACCAGTCACATACAGGAAATGGGTGAAGTGACTGGAAACAGGGCAGGTAACAGGGCAACAGGAAACAGGGCAACTGCCAGGTAACCCCCAGAAGCCAGAGAGCAGCACTGTCCCCTTCTCCAGGGCCTCCCCACACACAGAGCCACAAAGAGGTGAAGCGGGTTGCCCACCCTGGTGATTACCTAAGGCTCTGCCCCACACAGTTTACAGGTGCCTTTTCTATAATAGGCCACGCTACTAAGACAGGGAGTCAAAGCAACTCTACTTAATTCACAGAAACAAACACAAGAAGGCTGCCAAATTGAGGAGACAAAGAAATATGGCCCAAATAAAAGAAAAGAACAAAACCCCAGAAAAAGAAGAACTAAACAAAATGGAGATAACCAACCTATCAGATGCAGAGTGCAAAACACTGGTGACCAGGATACTTGAAGAACTCAGTACTGAGAATGGCAAAAAAATAAGGGAAGTAATGAAAGCTACACTAAGTGAAATAAAGAAAAATTTACAAAGAACCAACAGTGGAAGAGATGAAGCTGAGAATCAAATTAACGATTAGGAACACAGGAAGGAAAAAGTATTCAGAACAGCAGGAAGAAAAAAGAACTCAAAAAAATGAGGATAGCCTTAGGAACTTCTGGGGCAACTTTAAACATACCAGCACCAGAATCATAGGGACACTAAAAGAAGAGGAAAAGCAAGAAATTGAAAACTTATTTGAGGAAATAATGGAAGAAAACTTTCTTTTTTTTTAAAATATATTTTATTGATTATACCATTACAGTTGTTCTATTCCCCCCCCTTCAATCCCTTCTACCCGCACCCTCCCTCCCCCACCATTCTGCCCCCCTTAGTTTATAACCACGTGTCTCAAGTTCTTTGGATTCTATATTTCCCCCACTATTTTCGCCCTCCCCCTATCTATGTTCTACCTACCATCTATGCTACTTATTCTCTGTACCTTCTCCCCCCTTCTCCCCCTCCCACCCCCCTGTTTCTAACCCTCCATGTGTTCTTCATTTTTATGGTTCCACTCCTGATCTAGCTGTCCTCTTGGTTTGCTTTTGTTTTAGGTGTGGTTGTTAATAGCTGTGTGTTTGCTGTCCTTTCACTGTTAATATTTTTCATCTTCTTTTTCTTATATAAGTCCCTTTAGCATTTCATATAATAAGGGCTTGGTAATGATGAACTCCTTGAACTTGACCTTATCTGAGAAGCACTTTATCTGTCCTTCCATTCTAAATGAAAGCTTTGCTGGATAAAGCAATCTTGGCTGTAGGTCTTTGGATTTCATGACTTGGAATACTTCTTTCCAGCCCCTTCTTGCCTGTAAGGTCTCTTTTGAGAAATCCGCTGACAGTCTGATGGGTACTCCTTTGTAGGTGACTGTCCCCTTATC